>NC_045703.1:60263102-62879719 GCF_009834535.1 Camelus ferus | reverse complement strand
TATTATATATTAGTTGCCTTATGGGGCATTCTCCCTTTTCTCCATGTTTGCACATTTTCTACCAGAGTTGTCTCAAGTCTACATGAGACCTCAAGTCTCTTGTGAAAGGAGGTGTACTGTAAATAAGGGAGTTATTTATTACAAGTCTAAATATTTTATATAACATGCATTCTAACTATATAACCTTTTGTTTCCTTGAGCCTTATTATATCTGTATAATACGAATATAAGCATTTTGTTGATACTATTTGTTTATCCTATATTTTCTATTCGAAGAAAGAAAAACTTATCTATCAATCAGTCAAGATTTAACACTGATATAAAACCCATATCTTACAACATTTTTAAAGTAAAAATATTTACTTCAAAGCAATGCATTCAGTAATAGCTAGGATGGATCGTAGGCAAGTGCTGAAAGTCCCTCCTGTTCCTTGAATTTCAAAATATCCTGGCTTTAGTTATTCATGTAATTGCCATCATCCCACACTTATTTTAAAAGCTTAGTTCTGAAATTTTGGAGGTTGGCTGTTAATGGAACACATGATTAACAGCTATTAATGAGGAATACAAACATAAATATTGTGTATAAAACTATTACAGTGGCTTGAAGCTCAGGAAAAAAAAAAGAGATCCAAGTTTTCATTAGAAGAACATTTTATATGTTTGTTTACAGATATTTTCTGTGTTATCCAATATTTAAATTTGTATAACTAATGAGATTGTAAGTCTTTTTAATACAATATTATTTTTGATCTCTGCTTTGTTGCTTAAACATCCAGTGAAATGGAACAGATATTCTTACTTACATCTTAAAAATGAAACAAACCAACAGGCAAAAATTTGACAACTCAACTTGATAAACTTAAGAGAGACATCTGGGATAGAGTGGATAAATGCTCTGGAGTTTAGATCAGAAATCAGCTAGAAATCCGGACTCTGCTATTTACTTCCTTGTGACTTAGCTAAATTACTCATGCTTTCTGATACTGGGTTTCCTCCTCTATAGAGTAAAAACATGAGAATCAACTTCAAAGGGGATTTTGCAAGACTGCTTGTATATGAAAGAATTTATCCTTTGCCTTTTAGTTTTATACCTTGTTGTATGTGGTCTGGAGATTAGCAAGAATTACTGAAATTGTTATGCTATATTTAATAGCGTAAAATCAGCCCTAAAGAACCTGATTCTTTTAAGGGCCTGAAGGTGGTGTCTGAGTCCAATTCAATAAACTTTTTCAAACAATTCATCCAGACATCTAGTTTAAGTGATTCATAAGCCTAAATATTTTCCTTAAAATCTGGAATTTCATTTCTACCTGAGTCTTGTGGTCATAGCCATTAAGAGAATAAACCCCAACCATATTTTTATTTCCTTACACAATTATTAACCATTGAGGTTTTTATTTTTAAAGATCTTAAAAATTTTTTTGTCTTATAACCTCATTTCCAATTGAAAAACTCTTCACCAGACTCAGTCTCCTTCTTCACTTCACAACAGAGCACTTACCACAATGAAAATATAATCCACACATATTTTCCTTTCACACATGCCAAAATGTCTCTTATGTATAGCTGCAGAAAATAATGTTATGCTACAAAAGTTGAATTAGAATTTCCAGTCTTGAAAATGACTTTCAGTATAAATTCTTTCAATTTAGTTTTAAAACTTACTAAAATATGTGTCATCAGCAATTTAAATTCTTAGAGTGAAATATAAACAGTGCATTCTAAAGCAGTTAAGGTACTTTCTACCCATGATCTCTTCCTCTTCCTCCCTGACTTAAAGGTAATCTTTTTTTTTTTTTAATCCTTGCTGTTGCTCATTGATTCTTTTTATTCTATTTTTTTAAATTGAAGTATAGTTAGTTTACAATGTTGTGTCAGTTTCTAGTGTACAGCATAATAGTTTAGTCATACATGTACATACATATATTTGTTTTCATTTTCTTTTTCATTATAGGTTACTATAAGATATTGTATATAGTTCCCTGTGCTATATGGTATAAACTTGTTTTTTATCTATTTTATATATAATAGTTAGTATCCGCAAATCTTGAACTCCCAATTTATCCCTTCCTACCCCCTCCCCCTCACCCAGTAACCATAAGTTTGTTTTCTATGTCTGTGAATCTGTCTCTGTTTTGTAAATAAGTTCCAGAATATATAAAGAGCTCATACAACTTAATAATAAAAAAAACCCAATCCAAAAATGGGCAGAAGACCTAAAAAAGCAATTCTCCAATGAAGATATACAAATGACCAATAGGCACATGAAAAAAATGCTCAATATTACTAATTATCAGAGAAATACAGATCAAAACTACAATGAGGTATCACCTCACACCAGTTAGAATGGCCATGATTAAACAGTTCACAAATGATAAATGTTGGAGACGGTGTGGAGTAAAAGGAATACTCCTACACTGTTGGTGGGAATGTAGTTTGGTGCAGCCATTTTGGAAAACAGTATGGAGATTCCTCAAAAAACTAAAAATAGACTTATTATGTGATCCAGCAACCCCACTCCTGGGCATATATCCAGAGGGAACTTTAATTTGAAAAGATACATAACTATTTACAATAGCTATGACATGGAAGCAACCTAAATGTCCATCAACAGATGATTGGATAAAAAAGTTGTGGTATATTTATACAATAGAATACTATTTAGCCATAAAAATGATAAAATAATGCATTTGCAGTAACATGAATGGACCTGGAGATTATCATTCTAAGTGAAGTAAGCCAGAAAGAGAAAGAAAAATACTGTATGATATCACTTATATGCAGAATCTAAAAAAAAGTAATCATTTAAAAAAATTTGTTTTTCCATACTTTTTTATTATAAACAATTATATATTATACATTAATTATAAATTAATAGTACATCTCTTCCATTCTTAGATAATTGTAAGTATATCAAACCATGTTTTTTCCTAATCAGTTTTTTATACTTCTTGCATGTTTATTTTATAATCTGTTACTTTAATAAGTTTCCCTGGAGATAACACAGAGTGATATGCAGAGATATTATTCATTCCTTTTTATAGCTGTAAGTTACTCCTTCCTGTGGATGTACCATAGTTTATTCAACCAGTCCCTTTTCAATGGATATTTGAATCCATTAAATGCATTGAGTTTTCAGACTTCTGCTATTACAAATACTAGTGCAATAAATAGCCCTGTGCTTTTCACATTTTTTTTCAGTGTGTCTAAGATAGATTCCTGGAGTTATTGCTGAGTCAAAGGGTAAATTCATGTTATTTTGCTAGATATTATTAAATTTATCTCCATAGGAATTTTACATTTTGCAGCTCTTACAGAAAAGAGAGCCTGATTCTGCATCGATTTAACAACAGTGGTTTCAACTTTTTGCATTTTTGTCAGCTAGTAGACTAGAAATAGTACATAATGGTAGTCCTACTTTTTAATCTCTTATCAGTGAGTTTGAACATCTTTCCTTAGAGTTGAGCCATTTGACTTTAGTTTTCTTTGTGTTCTCTGTTCAGTTTTCTAATTTCATTAAAAAAATAGGATTGTTAATCTTTTTTCTTTATTTTAGGAAGTCTTTATATATTAAGGGTATTAAAACTTTAGTTAATATTTTTCCTAGTTTGTCATCTGTCTCTCTCTCTCTCTCTTTATTTTTTTTGCTCAATGTATCTTTTGCCATGCAAAAAGCATCTTTTTATTTTATGTATTCAAATTATTCATATTTTCCTTTATTACTTCTGGAATTTGTGTAACTAGGGGGCAAATTTTCCCACTCCCAGATTATAGAGGAATTTATCCATATTGACTTATAGTACTAGTGTGCTTAATTTTTTTAAGTCTAGTTTTGGAATTTATTCTCATTTATGGTGTGAGGAATGAATCTAATTTTTAACTTTTTTCCCCCCAGATGGCTATCCAGTTATTGTAATTCCACTTACTGAGAGGTTTATCTTTCTCTTCAGACTTGAGATGCCGCATTTATTATATTCTATGTTTTGTATGTGTGTATATGTATATATGTACGCAGCTGGGCTTATTTCCGAATGTTTTCTTCTGTTCCATTAGTCGCTCTGTCTTTTTATGCAACAGATTCCACATTGTTATGAGATCTTATAGTGTATTTTAGTAACTGATAAAACTAGCCACTCCCAACTTCTCTCACAGAATTTTTGTTTGTCTTTTCAAGTGAACTTTCTGGTTAACTTGTCTAGCTTTAGAAGAGAAAACCTAATGGAAACCTGATGTTTTTCCAGTGATATTGTATTAAATTTCTAAATTACCTTAGGGGAAACTGAGCTATTTATGATCTTTATTCTTCCTATCTCAGTACGTGGTACATCTTTGCATCTGCTTACATTTACATTATCATGTAAAAGTGTTTTATAGATTTCCTCATGGACATGTGAATAGTTCTTCCTTACATGTAGCCTAGATGTTTTATATTATTGTTATTGTTCCTTTTTGCCATTGAAATGTAGTCTCTTTCCATTATATCTTTTACTTTATATATATAATGAAGGATATTGCTTTTTGCATGTTGACTTTTTTACCTGCTACTTTATTAAATTCCCTTATTGTTTATGACTTTTTTTATTTTGGGGAATTTTAATTCATTTTTGCATGGGGTTACATATTTTAAATGATAACAATTGGGAAGTTACTTCACTTTAAAAATTCAAAACTCCAGAAAATTTTCCAGAAATGCATACACTACATAAAGTAAAAGACATCAGTGTTCAATGAGCCTAGCAGTAATACAAGCAAGGTCATAGCTTGTAGTGAACTCTCTGCTTAGCTAGGCTATTTTTTAAATTCAGCATAAGCAAGTTGTAAATCACCTTACCTTGAATAGCCATTAAATTTCCTTCAAGGTATTATACAATAGTTTTGTATTTAGAATCCCACATATAAAATCTACCAATTGCTCTCATTGTCTGTAAGTACATATTTCTCTATGGCTCTCAATTAATCTTTCAATTTTCATGATAACCATTAGCCTGCCCAGAATTTTGTTAGTTGTTTTAATGCCCTTAAATATTAAGCTATGTCCTGCCTTTTCTCATAATCTTTCGATGGCCTTTCATCTTACTTAGAGTAAAATCAAAGATCTTTCAAGGGCCTATAAGGCCGTGTAAGATCTGTGCCCAAATTCACCTCCCTCCACCACCTCTGTAACCACAGATTCTACCACTTGCCCCTAATTTTCTCCATACTGTATCATGGCCATTTTACTTGATGTATTTCTCTCAATGGCTCACCCCTTCATCTCAAGGTGTATGATCATTGGATCAAAGGGATCAATAACTCCTTTCTTAACCACTCTTTTGAAGTACGCTCCACAT
Organism: Camelus ferus; assembly: GCF_009834535.1. Classification (NCBI taxonomy): domain Eukaryota; kingdom Metazoa; phylum Chordata; class Mammalia; order Artiodactyla; family Camelidae; genus Camelus; species Camelus ferus. The sequence goes on along the minus strand of NC_045703.1, from coordinate 62,874,386 downwards.
TGGTAGACGCATCATTGGCCCCATTTTTACCCCTTCCTGTGTCTATACCATTTACTATTAAGTCTCCAGTTCTCTCTGCCAGTGAGTGGGGTACCCTACACTGTTCTTTGAGTCTAGATTTGGTAATATGACTTTCTTTGGCCAGTAGAATGGATCAGAAGTGACGGTGTGCCAGTTCCAAATCTAGGTCTCAGAAAGCCTTGGCTGTCTGCATTTGTTTTCCCATATTTCTTCCAAGGCCTTGAGAACTGCTCAGACTGGCCTGCTGGAGGCTGAGAAATAAGTGGATTAGAGCTGAGTTGCCCCCATCACCTCAGGGGAGATCAACCCTGATTATCTTACAGTCAGCCAATCCCAGCTGAGATCAGCATAGTTGACACTCATGCAACAAACACATATTGCTGAGTGCTGCAATATTGTGGTAATAGTTAACTAATAGACACACCATTGCCACTTTCGTTTTACTATATACCACTAAGCTTTATTTAGCACTTATCATGATTTTACCTATTATACATTTTACTTGTGTTTTTTTTTTAATCATTTAATATTAATTTCATGAAGGCAGGAAATTTTTCTGGCAGAAATTAAATTCTTAATAAACACTTATTAGATGAATAAACTCACAAAACTTATTTTCATGAGTTTTGCCAACATGCATCGATTATTTCAGACACTTGAATGACATTGCTAATAGAATTTTTCGTACAATTTAATTATTCTCTCATACAAATGTATACTGGCGATTTAAATTAAATGTACATAGTTGTCTCTCAATTCTCTTTAAAATTGTGTGCATTATTCTTTGAAAGTGTTCTGCCTGCAACTGCTTGTTGCTCTCTATACAACTCTCTTTGTTCTTGCTTGCTCTGGATTTCTGGCTGCCTTGAAAAGACAGAATCAAAATGTTAAGAGCTCAAGGATAACACCTACCTGAAAACTCTCCTCTCTTTTGAAGGCTAAATGATTAAGGATATTGAGCAATAAATATTACTAAACAAATTCACTCATATTTCATTTACTTTTGGAAAATATTTCATAGAATCTATTTTTATTTTTAAACATTGCTGAGGACAAATAAGTTTAAAGAAAAAAACAGATTTTAATTGATTGAAATGTAGTTCAAAACAGACCCATCTTGACTAAGAATCTACCTTTGAATGTGAGACTCCAGGCTGGGCTCACAGGTGCTAGAATGTGGCATTATTTGCCACTTTAACCCTTTGGAAGTATGATGCCAAAGAAGGTCTCTGCAAATCAGGTGTCCTCACATATGCCACTATTCTGCCAACAGTGGGAGCTCTGCAAATTTGTATTTTTAACCTTACTCTACTCAATAACTCATAGAGGAAGGAAAGCAATATATTCAATGATGATCTAGACCAAAGGTTGATGATCTAAGTACTGTTCCAGTCTGAGCAGAATAATTGAATAATTTGTAAGGTATTGAAAGTTTCCATTATGACAACAATTAGAAGACAAATGCTTATTTCTGTTGAGTTCTACTTACTTGAGATTATTCCAGAAGTTTGTCAAATATTTAAGCCCCATTTAAAAAATATTAGTTTGCTATATTTTTCTTATTTAGCCCATATTAAACCATTTGCTGAGGCAATCAGTGTATTCTAGAAGCCAATTCTGTTAGTATTTTTGAGTTTGTCCCGTCACACAGGTGCTAAAGATGCAGTAATTCCTCTCCTTCACCTGTGTCTTGAGACTTCATGGCATAAGGAAAAGAACTGAAGGAGATATTTAAGTTTTTACATTTGGAAATGGAAGTTCAACCACTTAAATTCTTTCGTTGGTAGTTGAAGTATTGCATAAGTTATTTGGAAGGTTGTCTTATCTTGATTTTCAAAGTATCACTATTTTTCATTCTGAATGAACTTTTTCTAACATTTGAATTTAAATCCCACTTTTCTGTGAACATTGCTTTGACATAATTTTAATAACACCATCTGTATTAGTAGTCCATCTGTAAAAACCTATAAATAAATGGGCCTATTTTGTTCTTCATTACAATGGCTGCCAAAGATTTTTCTTAAAAAGAAAAAAAAGTTATTCTAAAATAGTGTACATACACATGATTGAAATGGAAAACTAAAGCACTTATAAAAGTTATTGTGGTCAGAAACATTTTTACTTTTTCTTGTAGCACCCAGATAATTGAGACATATATATTATTTCAAGTTGAATTGCTTGGCCTTAAATTCTTTGTGTGTGTGACACCCGCACAGGCACACAGGTAAGCATATAGTCATGAAGCAGTTTATATCAGCATTGAAAGACAGCAAAGTTTGTGAAACTCTTCATTTGTTGAAGCTTTCCTCTCTTTTCTTTTGCCACTTTAACCCTTTGGAAATATGATACCAAAGAAGGGCTCTGCAAATCAGATGTTTAATTTTTTCTAAAAATTTAATTCCCATAGCTAGGAGCCCTGGAATTCCCTACATTTACTAAGCTTCCAAATGTATAATAAAACTAAGAAATGACCACCGGAACTCTAAAACAATTTCTATAAAGTCATACTTTAGTGTCAATATCACTTATTCTCTAGCCACTGCAGGAAAACACGGACATGCACACGCACGTGCCACAACGTCATTTAACCCTCAGAACTGTTAATTGCCCCTTATGTGTTTGCTGTTCCTCCTTTGTCTGCTCTTCTTCCATCACAGGGACAAAGCAGAATGCATAATATTCAAGAGATGAGTGTCAAGTAGTCCTTATCCCTGCTTTTCCAGAAAATTCAGTGGAAAGGGTTTTTATGACAAAACAAATCAGCTCTACCTCCCTTGGACCCTGCCGTTTCACTTATGTGCCTTGTACTGCTGCTTTTTTGCCACAGTACGAGAGGATACCAGAGCTGTATGCTCCAGGTTTCCAGAAAAGATTTTGATGGGAAGTAAGGGCTAGTCCTTGCCCTAGAATGACCTTTATTGCATGTAACAACCACAAGTACAGAGGGTTATGGGCATTTAAAGGACAGGAGTCCTTTTCTGTCATCTTAGAATTCAGTTCTGCCACATCTACTTGTCTGAATTCTCTTATTTGTAGGAGAAAGGGGCAATTAGTGTAGGCAAAATCATTACTGTGCAATGAATGGGGAAGCCAGCTGACCCAGCTCCTTCTTCCTGTTTGCTTTCCCTTTACCCAGTGAATTTTTATAATGCAGACTTGGAGCAAGCTTACAGCATTGTGACAGATCACACTTCCCTGAGCTCTGTGGAGTATTCTCCAAATGAACCTGGAAGCTTTCCCAGCTTTAGTGCTGATGGATTTAGTCACTACCCTTCTCTTTACAAGAATATAAAGAACAAATTATTGGGGGTTGGGGTGGGGAAAGCTTGAACAACAAGCAAATAAATACATAAGCAGTGATGGGCCAGAGAAGATTGTGTTAGAATTTTGAAATTGAAATTCTGGTTGTCTGTGTTCAGATATAAGATCAAAGTGGTTTAAGGGGATCTGACTCTGAAGCATCTTTGCTCTTGTCACTAAGATGACTTTTAAATAGAAGGGAGACCTTACCAAATACAGAAGAACCATTCTTAAAAGAAGGTTAGTATGCTAATGGCTGTCATTTACTGTGGTGTATGGTCCAAGCACTGTTTAAACTCATTTAATTCTCATAACAATTCTATGAGGTAAATATTACCACTATCCCCCATTTTATAGATGAGATGACTGAAATATAGCAGAAGAAGTAATTTGCCCAAGTTCACAGGTCAATATGGAGTGGAATTAGGTATTGAACTCAGGCATCCTGGTTCCCAGTCCTTCATTCCTAATGACTTCCTTCTGCTGCTGATCATTATGTTAGATCTTTGGATATATTGGCTTTGGACTTGGAAAATCTGGACTTAAAGCCTAGCTCTGATAACTTGCCAGCTATGTAGACTTGGGTAAGATGTTTAACTTCCATAAAACTTAAGTTTCTTCATCTTTAAAATTGAAATAACCAGGTCAACTTCATTGTGTTCAGTAAGAATGAATGGAATACGTTTGGTATTGTTGGATGGAAACTACTAAATTAGAAAATAGTCCCTTATTAAACTTTTTATGTTTTCATGTTAAATAATAAGACTAGTTTCTAAACCGCTCCCTTGCAATTAGGGGCTTTGCTCTGCTCATTTCTTCTTTGTACTTATTTATCTGCTGTTCACCTAGCCATATCTCACCTGTATGTGGGAAAAGAACAGAAGAATTCCTGTATTTGCTGAAAATATCCTGTGAGTTTGGCCCTTTTTGCAGTAAAATTGCAGGAAAAGCACATCTCGAAGTTAAGTTTGAGGTCAAACCCTCTGTCTTTGGTCTGCTGGTGCTGACTTTTATACAGTCAGAGAAAGAAAGCTTTCTGTAGTTACACACATCATATGAATTACTGCAATTCTGTAAGAATTTGTGTCAAAATGTTTCTTCTTGTTAAAAAGAGAGGCTATTTTTGATTGGATAGTTGTTTTGAAAAATTGTGTTGATACTAATAACGTTTTAAAGTAGGTTGGCTTGCACTAATATCCATAGGCCGAATGGCTGAATGTGTCTTTCAGGACTGTGAGCTACCATGGAACCTTCTGTCCTTGACGATGCTGGGCAACTTTGATATCTTTCCCTAATGCGTATGCTTACCAGGGCAAATATTCAGGGTCTGCTTGAGTAAGAAAAGTAGGGAAAGACATATATGTATATATCTGTATATATCTGTATAAATCCCTTCCTTGGCCCCATGCCCCCTTTATTCACCACCCTACTTTATTGATTTCCTTCAAAATCATTTTTTCCATTACTTGTTGCACATTCGGTTTCTATTTCCTCACTTCCTATCTCTTTTCAACCTATTCAATCTGGCTGTCACTTCTAATGCTTCATAAAAACTGTTCTTCACCAGATTGTTATTGGCATTTAGAACAGATTGACACGTGCCTTTTTCCTCAATCTACTCACATTATCTTCCTTAAAGCCTTTCCTTCCTTGGCTTTTATGATATCACACCGTCCTCTTTTATCCCGTCTTTGATGGTACTCTTCTTCCACTGTCTGAAATCAGGATGTTGGAATCCATTGGTGTATTAGTTAGGGTTCTCCAGAGAAACAGAACCTATCTCTATATCTATCTATCTATCTATCTATCTATCTATCTATCTATCTATCTATCTATCTATCTACCTAATATCTGTCTACGATCTATTTATTGAAAAAGCATTGTCTCAAGTGATTATGAAGGCTGGAAGTCCCATCATTGGCCATCTGTAAACTGGAAACCCAGGAAGCCTGGTGGTATAGTTTGAAAGCCTGAGAGCCAGAGAGCCAATGGTATAGATTCCAGTCTGAGTCTGAAGGCCTGAGAATCAGAAGTGCTAAGGACAGGAGAAGATCAATATTCCAGCTCAACAGTTAGATGGAGGGAGAGGGCACATACTCCCTTCCTTCTCCTTTCTGTTCTATTCAGGTCTTCAGTGGATTGGAGGATGCCCAACCACATTGGGGAGGGCAATGAAATTTTCTTAGTCTACCAATTCAGATGCAAATCTCTCTGGAAACAGACACACAGACACACTCAGAAATAGTGTTTAACCAGATATCTGGGCACCCCATGATCCAGTCAAGTTGACATATAATATTAGCTGTCACATTTGAGGATATGTCTTAGGTTCCCCGTATTACATTCTCTCCTTAGCTAGTTTATCCAGTCTCATATCTTCAAATATGATCTAAATTTTAACAATGACCAAGATAATATTTCCATTTCAAACTTCTCAGAATTATTCATTCAGCTGGCTATTTAACATCTCTAGTTTGATAACTCCTGGGTATTCCAAGCTTAGTGGGTCCAAAAATGAACTCTTGTTTTCACCTCCAAAACTCTTCTCTCTTAGTCTTTTCCTGTCTCTGTAAGTGACATCTTTGTTAAACCAGAACCTTGATACTTAAGGCTTATTCTTCACCACCCCCCTTATCCCCAAATATCCATCCATAAACAAATTCTGTGTCCAAACACATAGTCACGCACTCTCTGAATCTCTGCCACCACCTCAGTGTATTTCACTTTCAATCTCATCTGGACTCCTACATTGTTCTTCTAGTTGATGTCTTTGCTTATATTTTTGCCTTCCTCCAATCTATCATACATGTGGAAGTTAGGGTGATCTTTTAAGAAAACAGTGATGATTCTGGTGTTCCCATGATTTAAACTCTTCAGTGACTATTGCACTTAGGACTCTGTGGGCTATGGCTTCTGCTTCCAACCTCATCTGGTTCTGCTCTCTCCTTTGCTGTACTTCAGCCACAGTGGCTTTATTTCAGATCCTTGAGCACACCAACTTTGTCTTTCCTTTTGTAATATCTCAGCACAAACATACCTCGCTGCCCTCTCCCTTTTGCACTATGGCTGTGATTGGTTCTTTTCCTTCAGTGGGTCACTTTGTATGTTACTGTCTTAGATAGGACTTCCCTGTATTGTCAAAATTGATTGTTTTGTTATTCTTTAGCACAGCCCCTTGCTAATTTCTTTTATAACAATGAATACAATTTGCATTTAAATACTTATTTATCTGATTACTTGTATTATCCATTTCCTCACTAGAGTATATACCTCATTAGTACGGAGACTATTCTTTGTCTCATATACACTTGGTGTTTCACACAGTGCTTTGACATAGTAGGTACTCAATAAATATTCCTTAAATAAACACATAAGTCAAATGGAGTGGGAAATTGCTTCGAGATATGGCTATGTGTCAGCATTCCTCACAGCAGAGCAAAATAAAGAACAACTACAGTTGTGGAGTTTGGGACGTGGCTTATGAGTTCCCTGGGTTTACGTTTATTAAAACCGCTATGAACTTCAGCCCAAGTACAATATGAAGTCCATAAAGCAACAGTAAAATGGAAACACCATGGACTCTGCTCTGCTTCCCCAAATGATCACCAATGTGATTCTCTGTATTGTTCTAAATGCAGAAAAAGTGACCATAACAAATGAGAGCTACCCAGTCACTTCATTTAGTGATATGGTCTTCCTTTGATGTAGCTGATGTGAGAATTAATAGACCATCACAGTTGAGAAGATAAAATAGGGGTAGACTCAGACATCTTTTTCCTTTTATTGTGTATGAAACAAGAAATTAAGGTAATATCAATTCTTATCATTCTTAGTAATCATTTGTGTCTTGGACCAATAATTACACACTTGGGCAGAATCAAGGTATACTATATTAAACTTGGATCCCTTTCCTATTTGGCATCAGTATTTTGTAAATTTAAATCCTTAATTCTGGGACTTCTGCTTCCAGTGGAGATGCAATAAAAAAGACTGGAAATAACTTCTGAAATAACTAAAAATATATGAAAGTGGCTTTTAAAATTTTGGACATTAAGCAATGAAGGGCAATGATGTCTGGGAGATGGGAAACAAACAAGATGAACTTGAACATTGCCCCAGTGTTTTGCTTGCAGAAAGCCCTGAGGATACAATACAGGGAGATGAAACCCAGACAGAATCTGCTGGTCTCCTTCAACTAAGAAGAGAGTGTTGTGGGTCTATGGAGGCCAAGGTGGCTTGAGCTGACAGGGCAAAACACCAGAGAAGAGAGAACTGCATATAGAGAGAGTTGTAGAGCTCCCCTTTGAGTCTTTAGGTGTATATTTATTTAGAGCATGCATGTGAGGGAACTATCTGAAATCAAAGGAAGAATTACCTGAAAAGAGTAGAAAAAGAAGTACTTTAGCTAGGATTGAGAATCGTTCCTATTCCCACCAGCCAGAGTGGAAAACTTCTTAATTCATAGGGCATCAAGAAATATACTCAAAAGCTTTCATCTCACTAGTAAGGAAAATGTATCATCAGCTAAATACTGCTCTGATCCTGCCTTAGAAAGTTGAAAAGCAAGACCCAAAATAGTCATACTGTTTCAGAGTAACTTGTCTCTGTCTCAGATAAAAGGTAAAGGATATACATAGAAACACAAAAATACCCAATATATAACAATGTGAAATTCCATGTGTTCAAGAAGCTGGGAAAAAATTGAGCATATTAAGTAGAAACATGAAAAAATATAAACATTCTTATATCAAACTTCTTAAGATAAAAACTACAATGTCCAAGATGACAAATACACTGGATGAGATTACCAATAGATTAGACATCAGAGAATTATAGACAGAGTAATGAGAATTTTCAAAATGAAATACAGGAAAAGAATGAACAAAATGAAGGTAATATAAGAGAGCTATGGGAAGACTTCAAGCAGCTTAATATATGTATGATGGAGTCCCCAAATTAGAAGGGAGTAAGAAAATAGTATAAAGAAATAGATTTTTAAATTATAGAAACAGATTAAAAGGAAAGTTATGGGAAAACATGCCACGGTAATAGTAATCAAAAGAAAGCTGGGGTGGCTATATTAATATCAGAAAAAATAGATTTTAGAATAATATTATCAGCAATAAAGAGAGCCATTTTATAATGATCAAGGAAGAAATTCATTAAGAAGATTTAATAATCTTATTAGAGCCTCAACATACATCAAGCAAAACCAGAAAGAACTGCAAAGAAAATAGTCAAATCCACAATTACAGTTGAACATTTCAACATTTACTCTCAAAATTAACAGTGCAAGTAGACAGAACACCAGCAAGGTATAGAGAACTTGAATAATACTCTCAACTGATTTGAACTAATTGACATTTATAGAATATTCCCCCAACAAAACTAAATTGCACAATTTTTTAAATGTATGTGGAACATTGAACAAGATAGACTACATTCTGGAACATAAAATGAATCTCAATAAATTTTCAAAGATTCCATTCATAGAAACTGTGTTCTGCGAGCATAATGGAATTAAATTAAAAGGAATAATTCTTTTAAAAAATTCTAAAATTTTAAAGATCTTCTAAGTAACCCATAGGACAAAGAATTCAAAAAGCTAAATTAGAAAGTACTTTGAAGTGGATGAAAATGAAAACACAACATATTAAAATTTGCATCATGCAGCTAAAGCAGTGCTTAGAGGGAAATATATAGCACTATAGTCCTATGATAGGGGAAAAAGGAGGTCTCAAATCAATGACCTCGCTTTCCAACTTTAAGACATTAGAAAAAGAAGAGAAAATTGATCCCAAAGCAAGCAAAAGAAAAGAAAGAATACAAGTCAGGAAGGAAAACAGTGAAATAGAAAACAGGAAAACAAAGAAAATCAATGAAAATGAAGGCTGATTTTTGAGAAAGTAAATAAAATTGCAGGAACATCTTTCCCTTTCCTAACCTATGTACTTTTGTGTGTGTGTTGAATACCAGAATAGAGGACTTTCTGGATATTCTACCCAATGCCCCATAAAGTAGGATGTTTTCTCATTTGGCTGGTAGAAGCGGGCATTGTTTTCAACCCTGTGTGTCAGGCACTGTTCCCTCTGATCCTTTTTGAGGGGTTCTTTCCCTGACCTTTGATGACTTCCTCAACAGATGCATTGTTCAGTACTATGTAAAATACCCAAGAAGGATCATCTGCAAATTTCAGAGTTCTTTCTTTGTGCAGTGCTCTCCTCTCAAGAATTCTGTTCGGTAAATTCTATTTGCCTCACTTTACCTGGACTCTTAGCTGTATCTTCCCACAACTCAGATTCTCTGCCTAGGCTCCCCCTTCCTGTGCCAGTGGCCTAGAAACTCTTCAGTTTCTAGTAAGCTGGGACAATTGTAGGCTCATCTCAGGAATCACTGTCTTTTGTTGCCATAGTCCAACATCTTGAACACATTTGTTTTATGTATTCCATCTTGATTTTAATTCTTCAATGGGAACATTAATTAAGTCTTATTACTACATTTTGGCTAGTAGAAGAACCTTAAATTTTTTTTATATATATTTGGATTTTTGTCATATTATTTTCTCTTTGTACTTCTTCTTTTTTTAATCAATTGCGTTTTTAACTGTGTCATTCCATTTTCTCCTAAATTGAACTGGAATTTATAACCCCCCATTGTTTTCTTTCAGTGGCTGCATTAACAGTGGTACTTGAAAAGTATTTCCTACAGAATACTTATAAAACCTAGAATTACAAGGATTACAAACCCATAGTTTTCTTCAGAAAAAGGAAACAACGTAGCTACTTGGGATTAATTTGCTCCCAAACAGCAATTTGCAGAGTGCTTTTGATACCCAATGTTGGATTGCAACCATAAAATACTAAGATAAACACTGAAATCAGTCAATGTCACGCTGAGAATGTGTTCAGAATACAAAACTATTATTGGTTACATTTTATGTTGCCATTGTTTAAATATTGCAGCCGCCTTGACTTGATCCAGAAAAAATTCAAGGCAACCGATGATACACGATAAGTTGTCAATGCTCTTTAGCCAAAGACCATCAGACGTACACTTTTGTTTAAACAAGCTGGGTTTATTGCTTGTTTCAGCAAAAGGGAAAATGCACACCATCAAGAGCTGAGAGTCATCTCAGTAGAAGAGTTACGGAAATAACTTTTTAAAGGGTTTGGGTTTATCAATTTTGAATAGGGTTGAGGAAGTCGACTTTGTTCTGAATTGGATGCTGTCAGAGAGTGGGAGTAATTCTCTCTTAATAAATCTCATCTAAAAGGGGAAAAGACTAGACTGAGGCTAAAATTGTACTCATTCCTGTTAGCCGAGATAAGGGGATGTCTAAACCTTTTTGTGGTTTGGACAATGTTAGTACTTTTGTTTGTATTCAGACAAGATTGTGGTCTTGTCCTTGTCTTGTTCCATCAGAGTCACAGATTGGCCTTGTGTGACATTCATGTTCTCTGAAATGATGTTCCATAGGAAGTCGCCAAGGCCTGGCTGTGAATGCCAGGCTGGCTCCTGGCTGTCAGGGACTGCATTCCTTTTTCTCCAGATAAATTAAAATAAAACTAGGGAAGAGAAATCAGTTGAAGAAACTTTCATGATAGGAAAGGCTGTTAAATCCAAAAGAATGCACAATATGCAAAATGTGTACCATTATATTCATCAGTTTTCTGGAGAAACAGAACTAATAAGGGATGTATATATGGGTCTATATATACATATATTTTTTTTTCTCACAGTGCAGATTCTCTTTAAGGAAAAAAGTTCATATTTGCATTTAATTTTATTTAGAAGCTCCTTTATTTAGCTCGTTTTAGGGCTTATCATAATTTCTCTGTTTTTGGCCTCTTAATTTTCTTTTATACTCTGACTTACTATAGAGCATAAAACTACATTTCCCAGAATGCACTGCCACCACAGTTCTTTTGTCTCTGCTGCCTCACTTGTGGGGACCACATTTCAGCATTTGTGTTTGGGTCATCATTTGCCCGCTGTCTTTCTGCCAGAGTTGCCTTTCTCTGTGTGCATGTGTAGAGATAGTTATATCAGGTGGTATCTTTAAAAAAAAAAATTAATATATTTTACTTCTCCCAATATGCCCAAACTGTTATCATTTCAACAGGTAATCAATATAAAAAATCGAGATATTTAGCTTTTTTTCATACTAAGTGTTTGAAGTTCAGTATGTGTTTTATGCTTACAGCACATCTCAGTTTGGCAGCATTTAAGTGGTTCATAGCCACGTGTGTCTAGCGCTACTGTATTTATTGATTAGCACAGGTCTAAACTATAAGTCCTATGAGGGCAGGACCTTGTCTGTTTTGTGATTTGCACATTGTCTGGCATCTGGTATGTAGCAAAGAAATAAATGTAAGAATATTTATAATAAATAGTATATACTTGTTTTAAGGATTGGCTCACATGATTATGGAGACTGGTGAGTCCAAAATCTGTAGGGTGGGTTGGCAAGCTGGAGACCCAGGAACAGTCAATGCTGCAGTTCAAGTCTGAAGACTATGTGCTGGCAGAATTCCCTTGTGCTCAGGGGAGGGCAACCTTTTGTTCTATTCATTCCTTCAACTGATTGGATGAGGCCCACCCACATTTTAGGGACAATCTGCTTTACTCAGAGTCCTCCGATTTAAGTGTTAATCTAATCCAAATACAGCCTCACAGAATAATGTTTGACCACATAATTCAGCCTTGTGCCCCAGTCCAGCTGAAGCAAAATTAACCATCATGACTATGAAATGCTATATACTTGCTAAAAAAGGAACATAAACAGTTATGTGTTTCACAAAGTTCAATAACTAATTTCTCTGTAGAAGCACAACTCCTCCTGCTACTGAGACCAAGGATGCTTTTCCCCACTGGTTCTCATAAAATGGATAGACAATTCACATGGCTGTCGATGGACAAGATGTCAGTCTGTTCCCAAAGCAATACGTCAATGGATATACTGCTTTGGAAATATACCCGACTCTGTTCCTATAACTTCTACTTATATTTAGACACATCTCAACAAACTTTGAAGATGAAATTATACATGAGAGGTTGCTCTGGGTGTCTTTAACTTGGTATGGATGGTTAGATTTCTAATGATGAAAATATATGGGCTGTTCTCTCTAAGCTTTAGTGCTAAACAAGTGAGCATGGTGTTTGTCTGCAAAATGAAGCAAGTTGTTTCTGTACTAGACTTTATCAGTGTGAACTAAACTGATGACACGTTGCAGATATTTAGATCAAATAAGTGGGTAAGAAGTTGTCCAAAAGAATAACTACGTCTTCTAAAATCCCTCAAATATTTGTATGGGATAACTTTTCCAGTAACAGTTGAGAAGCATCGATTCCTGGGTGTGGTGTGAGAAGCAGCCTGTGCTTAGGGCCAGTAATAATTTGACACCTTCCTATAGGAGGCAACGGAACTTAAAAACGTCTTTCATACACCCACTTCTACTTTTGTTAGTTTGCATTGTGGCTAAATTTCTTGCTTTGTTCTTACATTGCTAAATATTTCCTTCTCATCCCTTCAGCTGGGCTTCAGATTTCTTTTGGGGAGAGCCCATCTTCTATCTATTTGGCAGTGGTAACACCAGTTACAAAACCATTATATCAACAGGGATTGCCAGGCACATAAAGATGTTGTTGAATGGGCAAACGAAGGAAGGAAAATTTGAATATATTAGATAAAAGGATTTATACCAGGATAGAGAGAATTCCAACTCATTCCAGCCTGTGTTAAAAAGAGTATCACTGTGAAGACTATAAATTTGTGCTCATGTGTCTCTGGTGTTTGTCTACAATAGAGAAAAGAAAACATCAAGGAACACCTTGCAGTATAACTTTTATCCAATAACTGAACTGAGGGGATGGAGCACACTGCAAGTGTAAATTGATGCAGTTTATCTATTCTATTCTTTTGTGATGGTCTGATACCTCAGAGTTTCTCGTATATATGAAGCCTTTTTTTATGAGAAAGTAGCCAGAACACGGAGCAAGCAATTAGAGCGGATGAGTTTATGTTCCGGCTCCACCACTTACTACCTCTTTGACATTAGACAAGTCACCGTGCAGACTGGGGTTATTAAATTGAAAACTAAGAAAACAATCCCCGCTCTGCCTGTTAATGCAGTGTTCAGGAGATGTGATAAATGTGATTGCCTTCATAAGCAACAAAACCCTAGAAGATAATAGAAGTGATGTTTTTGAGTCTCTTGGTTCTGCAGGGACAATGCTAATTTCTTAACCACTCATCTTGCACCTGTGAGTTTGCTTAGATGTGCATTTCTTACAGTTCATCAGAGACTCTAAATGTAAGATGCGTTAAAACATGAAGGCAAGTGTCCAGATAATTTAGAATGCCAGTACACTTGTGTTTGGCATTTCCAGAGAGTGGCAGTAAATAACATTAGATAGGCACCCAGGAGCCAGATCAGGTAGGACCTGGTTAGGGCATATGAAGGAATTTGAAATTCACTTTGAATGTGATGAAAATTCTTTTAAGCATTGAGAGCAGAGTTATATGATATGTTGTATGTTTTAAAACAATCACTCTGGAGAACATGGCAGGTAGCCTCCAAAGACGGTTGATAATGGGCCACATTTCCCAGAATTCATACTCTTATATAGTCCTCTCCCACCACAATGAATCTGGCCTAACCTTTGACTTATGTTAACCAACAAAATGTTGCAGATGCGATGCTGTACCAGTTCCAGGTCTTTTTAAGAGGACTGTCACTTTGGGAACCTCTACTTGCCATGCAGTAAACCTGGTTAGAGTACTGAAGAGATCACGTGGAGAAGCGTTCTTGTAACTGGACTAACAGTAACATCGACACAAGACAGATTAATAAGAGGAAAAGAAACAAATTTTAATTCATGCACATGGAGGTCCCCTAGAAATGAAACCTAAGAAGTGGCAAAGCAGGCAGCTTTTATACTTTTTAGACAAAAAACCCCAATACATTTCTAAGGAATTGATAGGATAATGAAACAGGTTTTAGGTGCCCGATTAGTGAGGAGTCTAAACACAGTTTGGGCTTGGGCTAGTAAATTTAAAAAGTAACAGGGTTTGTTTATATAGGATTCTCAGCCTGATTTCTTATCTTTGGTGATAAGGCTATACCTCCAGATGCAGGACGTGCACTTTTCACATAAGAGATTTATTTCTTGCTTTCAGGGAGACAGAAAGGAGAGTCAGGGTGTCCCTCTTATATTGGGCATTACTTAAGAAACTTCAATTCAAAATAATCAGTATGCCATGGAGGCATGTTTTGGGGTGGCCTACTCTGAGGCCTCAATAAGGACAAACCCTGAGACCGTATGGAAAGAGAGAGGTCCAGGTTTTTCAGTGTCCTAGTCACTATCTGACTGCAGCTGTGTGAGCTCACGCCAAGTGAGACCAACCAAATAATTGCTCAGCTGAGCTGAGTCATCCATCACATAGAATCATGGAGAACAATACAATTATTGCTGTTTTCAAGTCAGCATAGTCAGTACATGGATGTGGAAAGGCAAAAGAAGAAGAGAGAACACCCAGAAGCTCACTCAGTTGTCCAGGTGAGAGATGACATGGCCTTGAACTAACATTTCAGGAAGTGAGGAGAGATCCAGGTCAGACGTGAGGGGATTTGTTGATGGACAGCTGGTGGGGTGGGAGATAGAGAAGAATCAGGGTACTCTATGCTCATTGACTGGAACAACTGGGATGACGATACCACTTAGAGTTGAGAAGAACTTATGGACAAGTCAACTTAAGAAGGGCAAATAGGAGTTCAGCTGTCAGATATCACTATTAATATGATTATTAGGCATCAAGTAGAGATGTCATGTAGGAAGTTGGATAGACACCAGAGGGAATGTTGGAGTCCAGGTATAATTATTGGGGGCACTAATACGTGGGTGACAGTAACCTATGGTGCTGGATGAGATCGTCCAGAAATGACTGTAGTCAGAGAATAGAAGGGGTCCAAGGTGCAGTATGCCAATAATTAGGAGTCAG
This sequence comes from Camelus ferus, assembly GCF_009834535.1. NCBI lineage: Eukaryota > Metazoa > Chordata > Mammalia > Artiodactyla > Camelidae > Camelus > Camelus ferus. The sequence goes on along the minus strand of NC_045703.1, from coordinate 62,859,064 downwards.
GAAGATACGTAGAATCCAAAAAAAGGAGACAAAGAAGAAATGACCAGTGAGAGAAGATAATTAGAAGAATGTGAAGTCCTTAAATCCAAGTAGGGAGATTTTTGAAAGAAGAAAGTGTAAACTGTTGGGTCAGATGCTCCCGAGAGATTGTGTAAGAAGAGGGCCAACCATGACCACTGGATGTAACCATATGAAAGTCATTATTGACCAAGAACAAGGTTAGCTTCAGTGGGATAGCAAAGATAAAGACCTGAAATGATGATGAGCTCAAGAGAAAGTGGGTCATGAAACAATGGAGGCAATGAGAATAAAAACGATTTTATTTCTTTTTGCCACTAAAGGCAGTGGAGAAATGTGTTCAAAATTTGAGATATGTAGTGTTGCAAGAGGATTTCTAAAAGCAGGAAGACATCATATGTGAGCAGTGTCATGAGAATAATCCAGTGAACAGAGAAAACTTGACGGCAGGGGAAATGAAACAGATAATTTCAGGAGCTAGAATCCAGAACATAGCTGGAAGAATGGACTTTATCTAAGAGAAAGGCTGTTCACCTGTCATTCAGGAAGGAAGCTGTGTACAAAGAACCAATGTTTGAGCTTGAAGGACTTGGTAGAATGAGATGAGGAAGTTATCTTCTGAGTGCTCTTTTTATTTCTAGAATGATGTTTTAGGGAGAAGATGTAGACTGGAGTTTAGAGGAGAAATAAAATATTGTGAAATAATCATCTGAGTAGAGTGAATGCACCAGGCATCTGGAAACATACTTGAAGTCCTGAATTTCTGTTTCTCCCCAGAAAAGTGATCTGATCTTGACTTTCTGTCCTGTTGCTATATATTCTGCTGTTTTGCCTGAAAGTTATGGCTGAAATTGTTCTGAATTAATGTTGCAATATTGCTTATGTATGCAGGCTGAGTGAATCACCCCCAATTCCATGTCTGTTGAGGACAGATTCAGGACGGGTGTGCCACTGTCTGAAATACCGATCAGGACAACTTATTTGACTCTGTATAAGCAGAAAAGCCTTTGCCTATCATTGTGAAAGTTTTAGCAACACCGTATGGCAGAGTTATTTCAGAGGATACTATTTCATTCTGGAGGTAGAAAATGTGTTTGCTCTGCATCTGCTGAGTTGTTGAAGCCACTCAGCTGGCCTCAGGATGGTTCCTTGTTTTTTGGATAACTATGAATTATTATCAGTGTGTTTTCATTTGCCCCAGCATTCTTGTCAACACATTTTCATCCATCAAAGTTTTTTTCTGACTTATTCTTTATTATTAGTGAGGAAACAGAACAGGAAGATCTTAAACTCCTGAATACCATGGGTTAGTGGTGTCTGTGTGTATGTATATAAAACTGATTTTTAAAAGATAATCATTCAATTATTCATCAAGTGGTAAGTAAAAAAAAAGTTAGCAGAAGCCTAAGTTTTAAAAATGGACTACCTACTGTATTTAAAATATATATATATATATAGAATATCAAACACTGTAGAGGAAAAAGGAGGAATGACCTGTTGATAGAACCCATGGAGGAACAACAGGGAAATGTGATTTTTCCCAAAGCCAAAAAAAAAAAAAATTGTCACAATCTATTTTTGAGCCATAGCTTCATTTGCCTCATACCAGAACTGTATGAAAACAGCCTTACTGGTCAGAACTATAGGTATTGATACATCATGAAACACATACTGATACAGAGAATATACTTAAAAAGATAAATTTCTGGTGCTAGTTTTAAAATGCTCTGATGTTAAATAAAACCCTCTGGCCAATTTCAGAATGTCATTTTCTGCACTGCAGTATATTTGTAATTTTAGACCAAATGTAGGACTTTTCACTTGGGGATTAAAAACATCTGGCTTTGAGTTACCAAATTGTCTAATGGAATGAGCAGCAGAAGCAGTCAGAAGTGATAATGGGCGGACGATTTCAAAATGTTCTTCAGCTTCTTTGGCTCCCCTGGGGGATAAATATTTCATTCTGTGGAATGAGAATTAGCTTTTGAAATAACAGTGATAACACCCAGAATTTTCTCAGCTCCATGTCTCTAGAGATGCTACTTAGTCCAAGTAATTGAACTTTTGGAAATAGGACTGGTGACTGGCCACAGGCTGGGGTTAGGCTCAGACCAGAGCATGGCAAGAAGTTACCTGGTATGTACAAGCTGATGTGGCAGGGCACGGCCAGACACCAGTTGCTGGGAAGACGCCAGGGTAAGACAGCTGAAAGGACATATGTTTCCCATCCAGTAGAGGGAAAAGCCAAGAGGGTGTCTGAGGATGCCTGTCTCTGTAAAGGTGGAACAGAATAGGAGAAGGATATCCCAGGCTATCAATATAAATACTGGGAATTAGAATTGTAAGTACAGCTGGATTAAGCAACTCTAAAGACTCCTAGTTTGCGTTTCCTTATTTACAAAACAAAACCACATAGTATTACCTTGTATTTTAATTATCTTAGTATGTTTCATGTTTCCCCTGATATGTAGGATTGATGAACTTTGGGGTATTTTTCTGATCTATCCATGCTGGATATAGATGAGGAACTCAGGCACCACAGTAGTAGTAATAGCAAAGCTTTCATTCTGCAGAGAGAGCTGTTTCAGGGTATTCAGATCTCAGGAGACAGAGGAAGAATGTTCTCAGAATAAACACCTTCTAGTATAGAGCCAAGGCAATGTTTGTAACAAGGGAAAAATACTTTTTCTCCTTCTATGTGTGTTTTATTCAGAAGACACGGGGAGTCTGGTTCTAATTCCATTCTGTCTGCCATAGGATATAAACAAAAATCTCCTAAGATTTGGAAAACTGAAATGATTTAATTTACATAAAACAATAAGGGCCACAACTACTAAACGGTGGTTCTGGCACTTGTAATAACCTCACTTGAGATGCTTAGAGAATCACTATCTAGAGGACAGAAACACTAAAATAATTCTAATCTGGAGGCCATGGAAACATTTTTATGTGGAAAACAAAACAACAGTAATAATAACAAACCTGCTTCTAGGAAAATAAGATACCGTTTTTGGATGGTTGGATCATTCCCTCTCTCTCCCCCATAAATAGTGAAACGAGGGGCCAATAGTTGAAAATAAAGTAAAAATACAGCAACAGTGGGCCTATAGGCAATTAGGTACAAGCGACAGGGCTCCCTTGGGGTCCCTGCAGAGAGAATTGTGCAGAGTGTTACTGCTTTGCCTGGAGTTCTGGGCGGAGCCCTGGAAAGCAGCTGAACGGGCAGAACTTCCCATCAGGGAGTTTGGTCCCCCGTGACCCCGGGGGGGCAGAGGAGCTGGAGGAGGACTAAGTCACTCCTGTCCTTGAGGCTCAGGAATTCAAGATTCTGAGGAGAAAGGAAAGCCTCTTCCAGCTGCACTGGCAGGAAGCATTCCTCGTTGTATGTGATAGGAGCTTCGCTTTTCAGCATCTGTGTCGACTGGGTAAAGAATCACACATCTCATCGAAGGGGCCCAACAGTTGGAAGAATGTTATCAATTAAAACAAATAGGATGTTTGGTATAACAGAATCGATTTTATGGACAGATGAAAAATTGGAGGAACCCGCCTCCCCCAGCTTTTGGGGAGATACAAATGCAGCATACAAAATATTTTTCTGGAGTTAGAAACCATGCTTATCCAAGTCAATGTATTCAGCAGATGAATTGAGAGAACATATTGTCACTGCTGAGACCAGGATTAAAAACCTTTGAGGTCAAAAAGCATAAATTATCTCAAAATCCAGAGTAAAGACAAGGAGACAGCAATTATGAGGGAAAAGATGAAAGATTTGCTTGATAGGTCCAAGAACCTAACATGTGAATAACTGTAAAAGGAAAGAAAAGAAAGATAAAGGATACGCATTACTTACAAAAAGAGACAAAATTCCCTGAGCTGAAAGTAAAGATACATCTATAGGTTGAAAGGGATTGTCAAATTCCTGGTAGGAAAGATGAAAAATTAACTGGTCCAGACATATTTCTGATAATATTTATTATCTCTAAGAATACAAAAAATTCTTACAGAAGTCAGTAGAGAGAATAAGTTATCTACAAAGGAGAGAAATAATCTGGCAGTTGACTTTTCATTTGCAACACTGGGTGCTGTGAATCAGTTTTAAACCATCTCCTGAGAGAAAAAAATATGACTCTGGAAATTATTGAGCTGTCAGTATAGAAGAATTCAGACTTAGAGGAATCCTTGAAAGAGAGAAGAAAACATAACTATGGATGAAATGTTTAAACAAATAAACAGTGACATAAAAATGAACAAGAAAAGGCACTAGAAAAATAAATAGGCAGATTTGAAAAAGAACCAAATGTGAACCAAATTCAAACCAAATGGAAACAGAAAATGCTGAAATAACTCAAAGACAGCACAGAATAAATGTGCTCAAAGGCACTACTGAGGTAACTAACTGGAATGCAGGGAGAGAAGGAGATGGGAAATAAGAGAAGGGATCAGCTTTTAAGAGAATGCACAATCTTGTCAGATACACGTGGGATCTTTATAGAAATTGATCCTGAACAGGCTTTAAACTTTGTCTCAATAGATGACTTTGGAATGTAGAGACAATATTCTTTTACTATAGTATAATTGTACTAGGACACAGTAAGAACAATAACAACAAAAAAGTCAACTATATACAAACATATGTGTGTATATATGTGTGCAAGTTTTATTTATATAAACTTAATAATTAAAGGACAAAAAGAAAATAAAGCAGAGAATTAAAAAGAATCAAAATACTATTATTTATAGAGATGTAAGAAAAGCACTATTTATAGAGAAATTGATAGCTTTAAAATCTTGAATTAGAAGAAAAGAAAGATTGAAAATGAATGCGCTCAGAGGTAAACCTAAGAAGTTAGAAGTTAGAATTTAGAAAAAGGACAAAACAAATCTCAGCTATAAGATGAATAAGGACTGAGGATCTAATGTATGACATGGGGACTATAATTGAAATTTGCTAACAGAGTAGAATTTAAATGAATATATATATATATGTATCAGAACAAACATTTTTTAGAAGTAGAAGAAAGATATGAAAAAGGTTACAGTAGGAATTAATGAAATAGAAACTCACAAAAGAACTCATAAAAACAAATAAAAAACAGTAGCCTCTTTTTGACAATGAAGATGAAAATGAATAAATGTAAATAAATATTTTGGACTTAGTCTTCTTTAAAAATATATGGAGTTTTTAAAATTATATTTTAAAAATATATATTATGTTATATTACATTATATAATATTATAATGTTATTATGTCATATTATAAACATAATGCAAGTTCACTGGAGAAATTTTAGACAATACAGAAAGCATTCAGTAGTGCATAAACTATGTGTATCCATCAATACCTTTTTGACTGAACTGTTAACTCTGTAGACATTATCACTAACATTTTGTTATTTCCCATGTGTGGGATGTCTGTCTATGTAAAATTATATTTTGTAAACAAACAAAAAAGATGACATAGAGGGTCTCAGCAAAATCGAAAGCTGTTTGTTTTGAAAAAAAAGAAAATCTTTGTAGATTTTTAACAAAAATTAGGTGAAGTAAAATAAGATTAGGGAGATAAAATGGGCACAAATGTAATTTACTGTAATTTATTAAAAAGAAATAGCCTGAAAACTCCTAAGATTTCTGTAACATTGACTTCAGATTAAAATTTTTCTCACAAGGCAAACATTTGTGCCAGATAAACTAACAGGCTGATTCTAATAAATTCTTAAGGAACAGAGTATTGTAATCTTATTCTAAAGAATAAAAAATTCTAAAGAACAGAAAAAGAGAAATCATCTCCTGATTCATTTTTTGAATCCACATCAGAAAAAATTACAAGCCTATCTCTCTCAACAAGATTCAAAATTCCCAAGCAAAATGTTAGTGAATGAAATCTATGAATGAAAAAAGAGCACACCATGAGCAAGGTGAGTTTATCTCAGGAAGTGTAAGTGTCTAGAAACATCTTCTACCACATTACCATATTAAAAATAAAAAGGCATATGGTCAGACTGATACATATAAGAAAAGCATTTGATGGATTTCAACATCCACTCAATATAGAACTTCTTATCAAAATAAAAAATGGGGCTTCCTTTACTTGACAAGAAATACCTAACATAAACCAAAAGCAAACATTCTGAATGATAGAATATTAAGAAAATTGTTTTATTTCAGGAATAAAATAAGATTACTATTATCATTGTTAAGAAAAGAAAATAAAAGATACAAAGATTAAAAAGGAAGAAGCAAAATGCAATTATTTGTAGGTGTTCTATTATTTCCACATAGAACTTAAAGTTTATGATCACAAACTATTAGAAGAAAAGAGAATTCATTAACATAGCTGAATATATTGTCAATATATAAAAATCATTGCACTTTTATACATCAGAAATTCAGTCAGAAAAATAAATTTGTCATTTAGAACTGACATATAAGTTATCTAGATTTAAGTCTAATAAAAGATATGCAAATTATGTATGAAAAAATGTAAACATTTTCTGACACATAGTCAAGAAAATAAATGGAGAAATATGTCGTGTTGTTAGGTTATAAGATGTTGACTCTCCCCAGATTGATTTGTATTGATCAGTTAAATATAACTGAAATCAACACTGCACTAGGGTTTAAATTTCTTTGTGTGTGTGTGTGTGTGTGTGTGTGTGTGTGTGTGTGACATTTGCAAACTATTTAAGATGACAGGTAGGAAACTGCCATACCAATCATCAAACCTTTATAGAGATATGGTAGTTAAGTCCATGAGGTATTGGACTTCGGAAAGACATCAATAAATCAGTATGAACATAACAGATATGAGGAATTGTAAAAGAGGAAAAATTTAATGGACTACATTGTGAAAACAGATTGGAAATGGGGAAAATTGAAATTGGACCTCATATCACTTTACAAAATTGATTCCAGGTGGAGTAAAACATTGACTGTAAAAAGCAAAATGAAAACTAGAAAGAATGAAGGCTGAACCTGTATGATCTCCAAGTAATACAACATTTAAAAAATAGTAGTTATAAAATAATAGTAATAAGTAAAACATTGACAAATTTCCCTGAATTAAAGAACTCTGTTAATTAAAAGATAACACTGGGAAAAGGGAAAAACAAATTATAGAGTAAGAGATGACATTTGAACGTTTTTTGATCAAAATTCAATAAAAATTAATTTATTCTTAAGACAATATTTATCAAAAGAAAAATGGAAAAAACAGAGAAATGAAATCAACAGATAACAACCTCTCAAAGAATTATTTGGTAAAAAAAGAAATCTTTACTTGGAAAATAAAAATAATGAAAAGGATACTTAGCTGAACCTTTGGTATATTGATGGAATAAAATAACTTTAAGTAAATAATCAAGAAAAATGAAAAGAAAAAATATTAAGCACCCAACACAAGAAGTTAAAAAATAAAATAGACCTAAAGAAAACAAGGAAGAAGCAAATAAAAATCAAAGCAGAAAGTAATGAATTAGAAAAAAGTCATTAGAAATAATGAATAAATCTTGTGTTGGTTCTTTGGGGAACAAAATAAGACCATAAAATTGTTAAAATTGTTAGCAAAACCAATCAAGGAAAAGAGAAGAGAACTTGACAATAAAGAATAAAAGATGATAATGGGGAAATAACAAAAGCTACAAAGGAAATTTAAAGATGCAAAAGAGATGCATTTTAATTTGATGAAATGCATTTTCTACAAGAATGTAAACTGCCCAAATTGCCCCCAAACAAGAGGAAATGATATACTAAATGTTGTTTATCCTGCGTCAGGCACTTTTCTGAGACCTTTCTATACTTTAATTCTTTAAATCTTCACAACAACCTCATGAGGTGAGCATTATCATCATTTTTTATCATTCGTATTCTTTTTTTTTTATATCTATGTCTGTATCATTGAAAACCCCATGAGTTTACATTGATGCTTCCAATTCTAGCACAACTTCATTAAATGAAGAAATGGAGGCACAGAAAGATAAATGCTTTGCCGAAGGACACACAGCTAGTTCGTGATAAAATCAAGATTCTGTGAGCTTCTGGCACCAGAGTTCGTGGTTTCAGTGAGTTTACTACTTTGCCTCTAAGAAAACAAAAGTAAGCCAAATGCCACAGAAGAAATAGGGATTGCTGTCAGCATTACTTTCTAAAAAAAGCATCAGGCTAGATACTATAGAAACAGTCTGAGGAAATCGAATTTTAGGTGAACAGCATAATAAACTGCATTTTATTCTAGTTACATAACAAAGGCTCAGCACGAGGAAATCTAGTAATGTAATTAATCAGCTAACACATAGTAATTTTACATATACATAAATGCTGAAAATAAAATTGATAAAGGTTACTACCTGCAATTAGAAAATTTTCTTGTTAAACAATGTCTTGGATTAGGAAATTGATTTATCCACATTATATGCAATAATAGCATATTTGCAATAACTTTAGTACTGTGGTACTCCAGGCAATGTTCCCCTCAAAACAATTGATAAAGAAGCCAGAGAAATGAGAAATATTCAGGAGAAAAAAGAATAAACACAATGCGATTCTGCTACACACTCATATAAACGGCTGTAATGAAACAGACCAACAATACAAATCTTGGCAGAGATGTGGCACAGTTAGAGCACTCATATATTGCTCTTTGGGGTGTAAATTGGGACAACCATTTTGGAAACCTGTTTTGCAATGTCTGCTAATACTAAATATATACACAACTGTTGAACTAGAAATTTTGCATATACTTACATGTGTGTACATGGTGTATGTTGTATAAACATATTCAAGAGAAATAAGCATGTATATCCACTCGAAGATATATACAAAAATGTTTGCAAAATTCTTTGTACAACATTTAACAACTTATTGAAAACAACCCCCAACTGGAAACAAGCCAAATGCCACTCAATAGCAGAATGGATAGATACATCACCCTATATTTATATATAATCACGCAGCTGCAAAATACAAGTACTGCCACCTGCAACAACATAGATGGATCCCACTGTCATAATGATGAGTGAACAAAACTAGACAAAAAGAGTAAAAAGTCTATGATTCTGTTTATATGAAGTTGGACAAACAAAACTAATGTCAGGTTATAGAATGGCTGCGATCTGGGTATCAGAAGTAGGAGTGGGTTTTATCTCAGAAAAGACACAAGGGTTTACACATATATAAGCATTCATAGACATTCATCAAGCTGGACGCTCCAAATTTGTGCTTTTATGCATGTTTGACCTCAACAAAACCTTAAAAAATAAACTGTGCAAAAAGCATAAATATAAAGGCAAGATCTGAGGGCTTTGAATACAATATAAAGATTCCCATTATACAACTAACATCATAGACAAAAGTGACAGACAGATATAGACTTGGAGATGATCCTGGCACAACGTAAAACTACAAAGGATTAAAATCTTAAATATATAAGAAATTACTTCAATTTAGAAAAAAAAAAAAGAAACAGGGAAACTGCTAATTAGCCATGAAAAGATGTAATAGATCACTTACTTTCAGAGGAAGAAACATGAAAACCTAAAAGTCTGTAAAGATTATTCAGTTTCATTAGTGAGGAAAAATTTCAAATTAAAAAGAAAACAATGAAATGCAGATTTTTGCCATCAAAATTAAGGTCAGATAACAACATGGAAAACTGAATTTCTTCCTACTTCTGAAATATAAATAGGTTGACTATACTATACAGTAATTTGCAGTGAATTTGACTCATAACTCATCAACTCTATTTCTTGAGATGTACTCTTGAGGAAAACCACTCTACCTATACGCAAAGAAAGTTTCAGCATTGCGAGTAGAATCAAAAAGTGGGAAACAATCTAAATGTCAATCAACAGGGACTAGATAGGTAAAATATGGTACTGCAAATGATGGAATACTATGCTACAGTGAAAAGGAAAGTACTGCATCTACTGGGTACAGGATGGATGACTCGCAAGAGTATTTTGAATGAAAACTGTAAAGTAATATAGAGAGATAAAGAGCCCCAAGCCATTTGGTAAATTGTATCCACATAATTTATGGTGGTAAGATGGTTTGGGGTAAAAATTAGGTATATTAGGGATCATACAAAGGGATAAAGCTGAAAAAAAAAAAAAGCAGATGAAAATAAATTTAAAAGGAAGAATCCAGAAAGCAAGTATTTTGGCGTGCTATAAACTAAGGCTGAATGCCCCAATTCTATGTACTTGAAGTCCAAAAGAGTTAAAATAACCTCCCAGAAAACATAACAAAGTAACAAACTATTTCCTATTTCCTTTAAGTTGCAATTTATGGAGCTAAATCATAGGAAAAAATGAACAAATTGGACAATACATGAACAATATCAGAATATAACACTTGTAGCACACTTTGTTGCTAAATCTTGTTGATGCTCAATCTATGCTTAGCTTATGTAGTATTTCCCTAGGTTTTGAGTATTGGATTGGAATTAAAATATCATTAGATCCTCTTCAGTTGGAAAGATAATGCCATGTGGATTTTCTGATTTCTAAAGACCCAGGTGTCAGAAAAGCTTACTGGATTTATTTTTGCTAAACTAAATCTGCTAGGTATGGCTCCTATAATGTAATTACATACTTAATGGAAATCCACAGTAATAATCCTGTATCTATACAGTTTGAGTAATCATATTAACTAGTCAAATCTTGTATCAGGCAATAAACTGAGAGTTTGCTTGACTAATAATTCTCAGAATGCTGGTACTTGAAGTGATTTGTGATTTCCTTAGTGTAGATGGGACTTTTTGATTGTTACAAGAGAATAGGGAAATTGTGCTACTAAAATAATGTATCTACTCAAGCTCTAATTTAATGATCAATGCTGGGAACTAAAATTCTACTTGCATCACCTTGAAAAAAAAAGTACCCCAAAACAATTTTATTGGTATAATTAATGCCATATTAAAATGCTGAAACCTTAAAAGTTCTGTGCAAACTACAACTGTAACCACGACAGTTTTCATCCTGTCATTCTAATGTGTTAAACTTATAGGCAAACTAGTGCTCCTCAGTTCATCTGGTTAAGTTAGAAAGTGCCAGAGTCATGATGTGTTGCAAAAGGTCATTTTCATTTTTTTAGTGTTAATGTGCAGATGTTTATGGTCTGTAGATCAACATGTCACACTCTGGAGGACAGTTAATATCAACACAACATACCAACTCTTTTCAATTGTGCCATTTTTGTTTCACCGTGAGAAAAATCAGTGGCTGTCTCTAGAATGTGACATGCCAATCATGGAGCCAAATTCCCTGGTTTCAAATCCTAACTCCCCACTTAGCAATCTGTGTCACCGTGCATAAGTTATTTGATCTTTTTGTGTCCCCGATTCCTCATGTGTTAAGCTGAGTGAATGTCATTCTGACTTCCTATTTCGGTCTAGTTAATTGGTGCCCAAAATATTGTGAAAAAAGTTATAGAGCCCAGCAATATGGAGCTTAGCCAAACACAGCTTACTGCTAGTTGCCTCTGCCTTAGCACCAAGCTCCCACAGAGCCCCTTCGAGAAGGGCTGTGATAAACACAAGTTCTCTGCAGGGGATGGGCAGCATCTGGCACTAATGACTTCACTGCCACACACTGGTCAACATCAACCACCTCGACACCTTCCTTAGAAGCCATCTGCATAGTATGTTGTTCCCCATCAGGATCCAGGGGTTCGTGTGCTGCTGGGAGGAGCAGTGTTTTAGGAGTCCACGGATTAATGCATGCAGTCCTAGGTGTGATGTATCAGGTAGGCAGGGGCTCTTGGTGGGGTGTACCTGCTCCACTCTCTGAACTTCTGTTTTCATATGTATCGAGTTCTTCTATATCTCTGTGGCTTGCATCCCTTTTATGATGTTTATGCTAGCTGTAGAGTATTGCTCAAACAATGCATGCATGTTCTGCAAATTAGACCTTCATCAGTAATTTGAAATAGTTGAATCGACAATGTTGAATTGGTTTTCAAATTCCATCCACCTTTTCAAAAGCAATTGCAACATTCATTTGCCAGTGAAAGAAAAAGAAGAGCAGTTGGAATCTTCAAATATAATTTCTACTGTGGGAATTTTATTTTTCGAAAAACTTATTGTGAACAAAGTTTTATTGGTGATCACATCAAGAACTTGAAAATATCCTTAAAAAACTTTGACCAGGGACTGCATCTTACCATTTAAGCACCAACTCTGGATATTAAAAAACCATGTTTATAGAAACAAGTTCAAATTTCTCATTTAAATTGACACATGGTAACTGACTACAACAAAAAAATAAGAGCTAAAAAAATTATTGAAAAGCTGTGATTTTGTGATTTAAATGTTTTATAGAAATCCATCATACTTTATATGACTGAACATGTTGTTTTTCTAATAAAATAATATAAAAAACTGTAATAATTTGTTTCACCAAACACCATGTAGAAGCCACTGGTATGACCCAATACCTCAGTATGTATCCTATGTTGCTATAGAAATATTATTTTTTTATGTGAATAATTTGAGGACATACTTAACTAAAGTATAAGGCCAAACTGGAATGTACAGCAAACATTAGAAACATGAAAGTAGTTTATATTATTGAAAAGGAAAATATCAAGGCATGGTGGATTGCAAGTTCTTACCAATATTGCATTCTCCTTTCCTTCCTGGGCGGTTAGGAGACTGCATTTTCCATCTCTTTATGTTTAGGTATGAATAAGAGACTAGTCCTGGATAATGTACTGTGAGCAGAAATTACGTGTATTATTTCTGGTATGAGAATTTCCAGTTTTCTTTCTTTTTCCATCTTGGCAGCTAATAACATCCCAAGTGGTAGAACACTGGTCACTCTGGACTCTTGAGGGACTGTGTGGAGCAAAGTAGCTGTCCCCACATTTAATGACCTGCAGCAAATCTAAACATTATATGTGAATCCACTGATCACTGGTGATTATTTATTCCCTTGGCATAAGCCTGGATTATGCTAACAAACTCATCAAAATATTAAATTAAAAATATTTTGAAAAATAGGATGGGACTTATCCAGGATATAATAAGAATTATTAAAATAAAAATAAAAATAAAAGTAAAGGATAGATGACCTAGTAAAATTATGCGCAAGTATCTTGAACAGAAAAGAGGATGCAAAAATGTTCAGTAAATATACAAAAAGGTGATTAGAGAAATATAAATTAAAACATAATGACATTCCATACATACGCAGAATGGCCAAATTTAACAAACTGGCAATACCAAGTGTTAGAAAGGATATGAAGCAATGGAAACTCTGGCAGAAATGTAAATTGGAACATCTGCTTTGCAAAACTGTGGCATTATTTGAATGTACTTAGTCCCGATGAATTAGCTGTTTCACTGCTAGTTATCAACCGGATAGCAATGTCAAAAAGCCAAAGCCTGAATGCAAGAAGAGAATAGAAAATTAAATTGTGGTATTTTCATATGGTGGTATACTAGTTATCAATAAAGGTAAACAAATTACAAAAGGGATACAATTACATGGATAAATCTCATAAACTTAGTATTGACTAAAAAGAGGCATACCTAGAAGAAGGCAGAGTGTGTTTTTCCTTTTCATAAATTACAAAAACTTGTGAAGCAACCACTATGTTAGAAGTCAGGATGGTGCTATATGTGAGGAGGGCGGGGTGATGATTGTGAGGTGGTTCAAGGGAACTTTGGGAGCATATAAGATCTTCTTTGACTGGCTGTTACAGGGTGTTCATCTTGTGATAAATCACTGACATGAATGTTTGTTCTGAATACATTTGCTGTGTGTGTTATATTTAAATAAAAAGAGTTGATAAAGACAAAATTAGAAAGCATTATTGAGACTAAATCTCTTCCTCATAAAAGTGTATGTAGACAAAACATTCTGGGAGCATATATTTCAAACAAATTATGCTGTATAGTAAAATTACAGGTGCTTTTATGTTCTTCAAAGAATGTGTTTTGTTATATAATTTTTTTGTAATTGGAAAGAAGATAAAATTATTCAAAAATAAAAACAAATAGCTCAACCTTCTCGCAGGAAACAGTTTCCTTCATAATTTTTTAAAGCTTTTATACTTCCTTTCACTTGTTCTTCTTTTCCAGAGGCACTAAATTTATTGTAATATTTCAAAAATGGATCTCTGTATTTCTGTTTTATTTAGCTACTATGTTTTTTAAGGTTTACTACATCACTATTAATTTTATTTCAAATATATTTTTAAAAATTAGTGAGCTTGGCTGGGAACTTAGCCACCGTTTTTATTTGTTGCTATGAGAAAGTAATTCTGAGTTATTAAGAGTAACACATATAAACTTTCAGAATATGAAATCCGTTTAATAATTTGAAGCCTTTGCTTTTAGAAAGTATGTGAATATCTCCCACAATCTGTGCCACAGGAGGACAATTCTGTTAAATGCATATAACTGCACATAAATGCATATTAAAATTTTTGTTTCTCATTTTGTATTAGTGTGTCTGTGTGTGTGTGTGTGCGGCGTGCGCACGCATATTTGGTGATTTTTGTTGTCTTAAGACACATTTTTGTCACAGAATGTTATAACTAAAGCGATGTTTTCCAAAATATGTTTTGTGGGGATTGACTGAGAGGTTTTAGACACACACATATGTTCCCTTCGAAGGTTAACAAGTCATATGAGAATATTTAGAACTTTAAATAGTCTCACAGAAAGTGAACCTCTTTTACTAACCTTAACACATCCTTCTTCAAATTTTTTTTGAAACTGCATTTTCCCTTCCTTCTACAGTTCTCAACTTCATGAAATCCTGGTTTGCCTCCGCAGCCCCACATTTTTTTCGACGCACGATGCATCGTTCTCTGACAGAAAGTCATCTAATTCCTTCCCAGAAATCTGAATTAAAATGGAAATAATTCTCGCTTTTCCCTTTTCTTTCCTCCAAATGCCTCTTTTAAAATTCAGTTTTAATCTCGATAGTGAAACCAGGATACTGTGTGGGGTCCTGTGAGGTACAATTTGCTGTATTTTGTTTGCTCCCGCACCCCAGTGTCTGCACCCCCTGTCTCTCTTACATCACTTCTCCTTACCTAGTCAACATCCTCACAACTTACACAGCCTTTCTCAATAGTGGTCTGTTAGCTAAAGGGGGGCTTCCCTCCTTTCTTCTAGCCTATTACCAAACGTCCATTTTCTGGGTGTAGTTGTTAGGAGAAAATCATTTTCACAGTTCCACACAGTGAGAAATAGCACAGTCTAATGCATTTCCCTCTCTTAGAATTTTACTTTTTCCCCTCCTTTTTTTTTTTGGAAACAATGAGACTTCTAAGTATAGAATTAGAACTGGTAAAATAATCAAGTACATTTTACCGAGAAAGAACATGAGGAGACAGAACTTTTCCAAATCCATAGTGCAAGATATTTACAAGCTGGCTGACACCACTGCTTCTTGATATGTCTGTTACAAGAACTCTTGAATTTTCTTTAAGAAAAATGATGAAATTACATATATTCTTCAATTTATTTTCTGCCACCGTTGCACAGTTTTTAGTTGCTAAAATGTTATTTTAGATCCTTCCAATTTATAGCTTTTCCTGTCTGTGGCCATATTTCCCACGGCTGTTTAGATTTTTTCCTTATTATTAGAACAGAGTCAATAATCATAATCCACCAGACTTTTGACTCTGACATACACTCCTATGGTTTGGTCATCTGGATTCTATTGCTGATTTTCGTTTTTAGGAATGATTCCAGTCACTCAAGAATTGACTTCCTGTGGCTTTTTCATTTTTTGGATTGCACGTCACCCTTGATACAGTGCCCTTAGCTCATACTCTCCTTCTATGCTTTAACATGCTGGCTCAATAGTTTTCAGCTGGAGGGCAACGTTAATCTCATCCTCCACCATGACGATTATTTCACTCAGTTTGGACTGCTATAACAAAATACTGTAAGCTGAGTGGCTTCGTAACAACAAATATTTATTTCTCAGTTCTGCAGGCTGGGAAGTCTAAGATTAAGACACTGGAAGATTTGATATCAGATGAAGGCCCATTTCCTGGTTCTTGATGGCACCTTCTTTCTGTGTCTTCACATGTAAAATGGTGCAAGTAAGTTTTCTTTGGCTTCTTTTATAATGGCATTAATCCCCAAGACAAGGGCTCCACCCACATGAGCTAATCATCTTCCAAAGGCCCCTCATCCTAATACGATTGCGTGTGAATTTTGGGAGGACACAGACATAGACTATAGCAGTAACATCAGGAGTATGGAGTCCTGTTTGTTGGAAGGACAGTGTGTTCCTGACATCGCGTATGTAGAGGCACAGGACACTTCCCTGGCAACAAAAATTTATCTGACCCAAAACATCACAGAGCTGAGGTTGAGAAATCTTTGCTTCATCATTTCCAGAATTGAATGTGCCTGTGCAGAAATATGAAGCCAGCCTGATTTATAATCTTTTTTTAACACTCCTTGGGTTATTATTTGAAAGTAACCTCTTAAAATACATTTGTTCTTTGCATTGGTAAAACCACATCATTCTTGTTAGGGTTAAATACATCATCTTCAGTTCTTCAGAAGAAATTTTTAATAATATTTATTTACTCTGACCAGTTTCCTAATATTTCTACATTAGCAGTGGGATATAAAGAATGAGTATTCATCTGTCCTTTCAGTTAAGCTTGGGAAGAACAACCAGCCTGGGGAATGTTTGTGATAGGAGACACATGAATGGATATTTTTTAGAGTGCAAATATTTTGTATATTTAAAAAGAATAACTTGGAGGGGAGGGCGTAGCTCAGTGGTAGAGCACATGCTTAGCACGCATGAGGTTCTGGGTTCGATCCCTAGTACCTCCATTAAAAATAAAAAAATAAACCTAATTAATAGCCCCCCCCATAAGAAAAAAACCCTTAAAATAAAAGGCATCCACTGCTTTTCAGAAAGTAATAGTTAAGTTCAATGATTATTAAGTTATAAAAGTCACTAATCTTTTTAATGTTTTATTATATACTATGGAAACCAGGCAATTATGGTTGGAATTATGTTCTTTTATAAAATAATTATCATTCAGTAGATGCTAAGCTTGATCTTTATTATGATGGAGATTTGGAAATTTCTTTGTCCACATGTAGTCTTTCCTGATGTTTCATTAGGGTATCTCATGATGTCTTTCAACATAGAGATATTTACATTTGTTTGTGAATATATCTATAGCTTAATAGTCAAATCTATTTTCTAAGTTTAATTAATGATGCTCTCATTAACAATCTCAGGTATAAAGGGGTGTGCTGATATCCAATTCCATATGCGTCCTGGATTTCAGAGAAGGAGTACGGAGATTTTGTATAGTAAAGACTTCATTAAGTATTTGCCCAAAATTATTTAGTTCTAAAGTTCAGACAGCAAGATTTCCAATTGCCAGAGATGACTGTGTGTCATCGTTTTATACAATGCTGAGTGACATCCGAGTTCTCAGTATAGTTATGACAAAAGTTAACACACGAGGAATTAAATTTCATGGAAATGTCAGAGATTTATTTTTATGAATCAATTTCTAAAGCAGGAAAACTCACACCATTTCAGGATTTACAGTGAAATTAAGTTGAAAAAGCACTTAAGAAAGCCAAGTCTCATGAGCAAAGGCGGCACAGTTCCCAAGAATACATGAAATTCTAATTCACAGTTTCTTTTAGTGTTACCAACTCCAAAATGAATAAAAATCTCTGAAGGAGAAAACATTTTACCAGATTTCAATCACTGTTCTGACTTATTTTATGAATTAAATTAGGGCCTTAAAATAGCTCTCTCTTTCTCTCTCCCTGTCTGTCTATCTACCTACCTACCCAGCTCTCTATTATCTCTCTCTGATGGATGGTTTGGAGTCCATTCCTAGTCAATACTAAAGGACAATGCAAACACTGCTGTTCATTCTTCAGTTATGAACTATTTTTAAAGCTCTCTTATGTTCTTCTGCAGAACTCATATGACAATTTACAAGTATTTTTATGTGGACATATGGGATAAAATTATTTTGACTCATTTGCCAACCTTTAATTGAGGAGATGTAATTCATCCCTTAGGAAAATGGCAATCCTTAAGTCCTTTACATTAGCAAAACTTCAGATGAGATAATTATGAATTTACCTGATATAAATATAAAGCATCTAGGATTTATGGAAATAAATTACAGTGAAATGCTTTTAAAAATAAATACAATTTGGGAATTATAGCACTTTGAATTACACACTTACAAAAAGAGGCATGCCTTTGTCTACTTACATAGTATAAGAACTAGTACCTAACTTATTTCTGCTGGGTAATGATCTCTTAGGGGTAAAGTTAAAAATGAAAAGCAAATGGGAATGAGCATAGAAAAATGTAATTCAATATTTTTATCTACATAGGTCTTCCTAATGTTGGTTTGAGTGCTTTCAAAGAGTTTACCTTCTTAAGTTGGTTTGCATTCTTTCTTTCCAACCATAATCTCTTTTAATCTATATTTGGTTTATCAGTTATTATTTTCATGACAATGCGAAGTGCACAATAATAGAGTCTAAAGTTCTACAGTTAAAATGAAGAATGCTTTAGACTTTATATAGACAGTGGGTTTGAACAAAGTCAGAAAATATCATGAATAGAAGGTGTACTGCTATATTTTCTATTTCATCTGAGAGAAGCAATATTATTAATGCCATAATATTGCATTAGTCTGAATATCATATTAATCTGAATATCGTTTAGACCTGACCCAGTAATGTGTTCAGGAAGAATGCCATGTAACACAATGTGGAACATAATTAGGGCTATCAGATAAAATATAGGATATCAAATATTGCATGGGATACACATATATGAACAATCTATTTGTTGTTCATCTGAAATTCAAGTGTGACTAGGCATCCTGTCTTTTTATTTGCTACATCTGGCAACCCTATACATAATACCAACATAGAAGTGGCTTCTTCAGAGCACGCACATTGCTAACCTGGTTCAAAGTACATAGTGAATGTTCAATACATGTTATCAACTATTAATAATAATGATGATGACAGAAGTTAAAATGATGTATTGCAAACTGTTGACCAAGTATGGGAAGACCTCTCCAATGTGCATCATATGGACAAAGTAGAGAACGGTAAAAATTACCACAGATATTAAAATAAACTTGACTCTCAAAGATTAATTTCAAGCTTGAGATGTATGCTATATTGCTCAAGTATCTGCAAAGAAGAATTATTCAAGAATCAATGGAAGGCAAAGATCTCTGCATACAAATGAAAATGCGAAAAACTGTGGAACCCAGCCAAGTCAATATGTACAGCCAGTTAATCAAGGTGCTTTAAAAGGTGTTATTTCTTCAGGAATGTGAGGAGAATGTTTAAAAGAGTGCTTTAAAAATGCAATTTAAGGATTTATTGCAGCCAATTTTTGCTCACATACTCTTGTAATTTTTTAGAGTATCAGTTAAGTGCAAATTTGAGCTTCTCATTGTGTTTCCAAGTTACCCTTTTAGAGTGTAAGCACATAAACTTAAAAGAATAAAATCAAAATATTCCTTTACAAGATCATTTTTCCCCAAGCCAACTCTCATAAAAATTACATAACTTGAGAAATGTCATACATCTCTCTAGTTAACATAATTGCTGGGACTCAGACCCAGTTTACCTTATCTCAAAACATATACTTTTTTCATAATACAATGATAAATAAGAAACACAAGAGTTTGAAATTCAGGGATAACTTAGTGTTCAAGCATTTCTTAAAAAATATTAAAAATTTGATGTTTCAGATCTTCTGTTATGATGGCCTATTCCCAACAATCTGAAAACCCCAACTAAAAGTTGGATTAAATAATTAGCTTCAGGCAAGTTGGTGCCAATGAGTTGTTCTAGTACGTTCTTGAGAGATGGATAGAAAATAATATTTACTAGGAATCCCAAGTTCAGGAAGAATGGGATTGCTATGTCATTTACCAGTAGCTAGCAGGAGACTATTCATTCAGAATTTCATCTTTCCTTGCCCATTTATTTGATAAGCATCGAGTCAGTTTGCACTTGTCCTGGGTTTTCAGTACACAGCTTTGATAGGCTTATTGTTCCTCATGATTGAATGATCATATTTTGGTGTTCTGTCCTGCTATTGTTTTTCATTCTGTCTGTGACATATCTAATTCTTAAGTCTGTTTCTGACAACCTTACTGTTTGAGGCTTTCAGTCAACTAAAAGTTATTGGATGATTTTTCATTTGTTGCCACATTGCAGCAAAAAAAGAAACTGCAAAGAAAATCTTACAATATTTCTAAGTAGTAGCTCTTCTGATTGGGCAAGAGAACTTGAAGGAGAAAAATCCCTAATCTGGGAGAGATCTAATATATACAGGGGACCAGACCTAGAAGCAGAAATCCTGCTCTGGGAGTTGAGTTCTATGTAATTCTCAAATGAAATAATGAGGGTGTTTTGTAACCAGAGTTCTCATGTAGTGCTTCTTAAGACAAATCACCAACAGAAGTGAAATTCTGATGTTTACGTGGATGACCATTCATAAGGTTTCATTCCTACTCACTAAGACATGAATGTGTCCTTGCAAATACAGCCATACTCACACAACCCCACCTCGAACTTCCATGCATGGTTTATTTTTAAATACATGTTGACCAGGAGCTTCCATGTTGCCTAGTTCTTATCAAACTCATGCTAAAAAAAGTTTGCATTGTGGTTTCAATGCCTTGTGCATGTAAAGTCCCAATTATTTCCACGTTACTTAGGATTCAGATAAGGTTTTGTGGATTTGAAAGCATAGGAATCCTTGGTATCTTGTTCATCAGATTGGGAGGAAAGTTTTTGGCATTTTAGTGGTATGAACATTGTGATGTCTTTGCTTACTTTTTACTTATTCTCAGAATATCTGGTGACAGAGTAAGGCACTTATTTTTATATAATTTTCAAATGTTATATTTGTTCATTATAAAAAATTAGAATACCACCACTAGAGATAACTATCTCTCTTATCATTTCAATATATTTTTAAAAGTGGATTTTGGTATAATTACCTTTTATTCACTTAACATATTTTGTAAGTATATTTATAAATTGACAAACGTACTTCTATATTTTGACACTAAGTCTAAATTACATCCATCATACAAATATTTCATCTTTTTTTAACCAACCCATATTCTTGTACGTATATCTTTACATAAAACTTATGATTTCATTAAAGCAATTTCTAAGAAATAAGGCCATTTTAAGACTTCATGAAACCAGTTCTAAATCACCTATATAATTATTTCATGTTTTTCCTTTTAATTTTATATATATCTTTTATCTTATAATAAAAAGTTATTAAAAGCTTTATTCATTGTAGTCATTAATTATTATTTGATACATGTAGCATACTAATAATTACTATTACATATTAATAATTACTATTGCAGAAACACTAAGCAAAACTCCTTGAAGGCAGAGGCTATGTGTGACTCTACTCTAAGTACTCAGCCAAAGTCTGAGACACGGTAGGTCTACGTTTTTGTTTAATGAATGATTGAACATGAATGAATGAAACCTTAAATTTGGGAGAATAATTTGAATTCAGGATTTCTAAATCACTATTTTCTCTTTCTATATTTAATACAAAAATTAATAAAAGGAAAATTATCAGGAACATTTATTGGAATGGACATTTATTTGAGATAGTTCTTTTTTTTCCTAATTGAATTCTTAGTGAGGAATGTAATCAGTGTTGATAATTATCTTCTGCTGCTTTCTCATCATGAGGCCAAAAGAGAAACGGACATGGCATGGGACGTCGTCAGGACGCCAGATGCTGGTGAAAACAATCCCCAGCTGTGTGGTTTTTTTTTTTTGTTGTTGTTGTTATTTTTTTTGAGTGAAGGTAGATTTATTTTGAGAGATACTTTGAAAGGCAAGAGAAAGGCCATGAGGTGTGGGGGGGTCGGGTGCTCAGATTAGAGTAAAAGTAGGTACACACTCCATAGACAGAGTGCGGGCCGTCTCCAAAGTGGGGGGGGGTGGCCACAAGGTGCTGTGGTTGCCAGTTTTTATGGGCTTGGTGGCTTCATATGCTAGTAAGTGGAAGGACCAGCCTAAGTAGCCTGGGGAAGGGGCTGAGATTCCCAGGAAGTTGGCCATTTCCCACTCTTTGATGTTTTGCGGCTAGCTTTGGGGCTGCCATGGCGCCTGTGGGCGTGTCATTCACCGTGTTAATACATTACAATAAGCATATAATGAAGCTCAAGATCTGCTAGAAGTCAAATCTCCCACCATCTTGAACCTCAAGGCCTCCTGGGGGCTGAATCTTCCACCATTTTGATGTTAATTGCTGTAGCATTCCTTGAATGTCTGTGCCCTGCCCTCTTCCATCCCCTCTCACTCCCTCCTCAGAGATTTTACCCCTATAATCTTATGGGATTGCAGAGGTTTGTCTTCTGAACTACTTCCAGGCTGAGTAGGGGTGTTGACCCTGCCTATCAGGGAGTAAAAATCTCTGAATGCCTAACCTAAGGGCTCCAGGGGCAGGACAGCCATTTGTTTTTGCGTCCAGAGGGCTGAGGGTATGGTCTGGAATCCTTGCATAGCCATCATCTGATGTGGGGCTGTTGTAACCCACTATTGTCATCGACTTCTGATGAATTTTTTTTAAAGATGAAGTACCTTTGTAATAACTGACAGTCTGTAATGACAAAAAGGTTTAAAAGACCTGGTTAAACATCTGCAGTCAATAAAGAGACTTATTTGTAATTATTAGAATTATGATTGATTATATTTAAGTTAACATATTACATAATCCTAGTTAGCTTAATATCTAAGATGCCTCAGATTTTCTTTAAAGCATCTTAAAGTTAGCTGGGGCTACAAAGAACTTTTAGAATTTGTTATGCTGTTATTAAGAGTTGCAGCTTGTCATCATTCTGAGGAGACACTTTCTAACACTTTTCCATTAATAATCTTGAAAAGTCAAACACAGGGAATATAGCCAATATTTTATAATAACTATAAATGGAGTATAACCTTGAAAGGTTGTGAATCACTACACTGTATACCTGTAACTTATATAATATTGTACAGCAGCTATACTTCAGTTAAAAAAGCCAAATCCACAATTGGAAGAGAAGGCTATTTCTAACATGTCTAATACCAATTTGGGGAAATTATTGAACAGCAATTACAAGTCGGGCAGTGGGTATATTTAAAAAAATACAACTTGTATTTTACTTCCCTTTACAAAAGTAATCTTGAGGACATTACATATTGCTTTAAATTTCCAACTTCTTTCCCAAGATATTTATATAAATGGGATAAAAATATCACTTAGTATCGCTAAATGGATTTTACAAAAGATAACTGATATTAGAGAGATAATTTTCAAAGTTTACTATTTCTTTTCTTCTTAGGTAATAGTGATGACAAAGGCATTTATAGTACTACAAAAATCAGTGTATTTTAATTGGGAAACGTAAGGAAATAAGTAATTGTCAATGACTTTAACATAATGTATGTTCTTTTGTCATGGATGACTGGAGCACAAGCGTACATTGTTTGGGTAAAAACACTTATGTTTTTCTCCTCATACCTCTAGGGAAGTCAGATGAGTAGAGAAGCAGGATTGCCTCTTGCACAGAAGAGAGAGCTTGTGACATGAACAGAAAGTGATGTTGTTTACCCTACGAAAGTATGAAGTTATGTAAAGAGACTAGTATCAAGTCTGTGTTCCCAGAACAAGGGTTTGTTCCCAAGAGTCCACCTGAATATTATTTGTAGAGATTTTTTATCTCTAATATCTTTACTTTTTCTATTTCTCCCAGACATTGCCAAGTTCTCGGTCTATTTAGCACTCAGCAGTGGCCATAGAGCCTAATGAAAATTCTTTAGTGGTCACTCTACTGCTTCTCTGTGTCATCAGGAATCTGTCAGTTGGTTACATGAAATTATTGAACCTGCTGATTTTTAAAACTCCTGAACAGCAGCATCAGAATGTAAGATCTGTAGTGGTAATTTTCCATCCAGCAGGAGTCATCCCGTGACAGTCCTCTGAGAGGCCAGAGAAACTATGGTGACCCTGCACACCAAGAACTTGAGAACATTTGAAACCATTCTGAAGGGTCAACCTCAACTGATATGTGAAATTTGAGACTGAGTCCAAAATAACTTGGCTCAAATTCACAAGGAGGATAATGCCTGTTTCTTTGGTAACACAGTCTTGGTTCCATACTGAATTTTTTTATTTAAGAAAGAGAGGAGTCAATTTGCACCTGGATGTTTTCTCCTGTTAATGGCTGTTTCTGGAAAGTGCATCGGCAGAAAATGTTTCTGATCTTTATTAATTTGGTACAGTGTTAATCTCCAAGTCATAGGAATTTCTGCAAATCTAAACAGCTTGGGAAAAAATGCAGAGTTTAAAGGGGGAAAAAAGTCAATCCTGTGTTGTACTGTACTCCACATCCATGGAGGTTAAATGTAGAATGTTATTAGTTCTAAAGATTCTGTTGCAGCCAGAGATTTGGACACTGATTTACATATGACAAGGGATTCAGGGGTGGCAAAGAAAAGGAGGAATTCTAGATGCATCTGAAGAGTTCATCTATTGCTATGGAAACAGATACATCCTAGCAACAGCTGCTTGGTATGTAGCTGACATGCAGAGCTTAAGGCTTCAAACAAGAGCAAAATGAGCCATGAAGATATCTTTAATGTGTATAGCATTTATGCTTTTAAAGGTTTGAAATAGATAGTAAAAAAATTATACATAAATATGTCAAAAGAATAGAAAGTTACAGACATTGAACTTTATTTCCTTACCATCATGGAACCCAGAATATTACTTGATATAGTGTAATAGCAACTATTATCCTGATTGCAAGACAGAATGATACTTATCAGATGGCCAATACTACTTGCACATCTTTTGCTGAGTCTGGAAGATAGTATTCAATCATACTTTAATATGCTTTCTTTGTTCTCAGCAATTCTTAGAATCTTATCAGTGTAAAATATTTCAAACACCCTTCTGTAAAAAGAGAAAATTCAGACAATGACTTCAGGTTTTCATTAAAGCTTGAAAAATATTGTTAATTGTATCTTTTTTATTTCGTTGAATAGAATAGTCTTCTTGTGCTTTAAATCTCCTGGATAAGTGCTTCAACTGTTCATGTTACCTGTTTAAATAAACTTTTACTTGTATAAAATGAAAATAACCAAATATTTGTCATAATTTCATATCACTTTGTATAAGTGGGGTGTGTGTGTGTGTGTGTGTGTGTGTGTGTGTGTTTTATGCCCATAGCAATTAGTTTTCAGGGAGCAGAGAATATTTTTCTGTAACTTGCAATCAAGGCATAAAGGGTAATGAAATTAACATTAATTAAGAGCCTTTTAACGATGTGCTGTCAAATTTGCTGGATTACAGGAAGTTATATCTGGAGTGAATCAAATCCTTATTTTAAGGGAAATCAATATTCAGGAGAGGAATGGTGAACATGTTTAGTGTAGGGCTAACACTTTTTGCTGTATTTTGGACTACACATCGGACTCTGTTTGGGGTTTCTTATGCCAAAATCTCAGCAAATATAATTATAAAGCAAAGAATCCCACTAGGATTTTCACTTGTTAAAGTCAACCCAACAAAAAGAGTGGGAGAAAGATACCCTACACATTATAAACTATATGAAAAAGGAAGTTTGAGGACTTCTCATTAAGATAGGTTTAAACTGTCGTGTAAGTACCGCATGCTAACCATTGTCTGGCAGGTACACACTGCTAAATATAAAATAGATAAACAACAAGGACCACCTGTACAGCACAGGGAACGATATTCATTATTTTGTAATAAACCATAATGGAAAAGAATCTGAAAAAGAATATATATATATATAGCTGACTCACTTTGCTGTACAATAAAAAACTAACAAAACATTGTAAATGAATTATACTTCAATAAAAGGCTGGATTTATATCTTTTGAAACATCTTAATTAAGGATGAAAAATGAATCATTTTAGGTATCTGGTTATGAGTCCTGGAGGTAAATGTCTCTGATTTGCATTATGCCATTTAATCAAAGCATATTTTCTGCTCTTTGTATTGTCTATAACAGGGAACCAGAGAGGGTGTCAATGTTTTTTTTTTTTTTTGCTGTGTGCAAAAACTCTCCTCCATGTAATAGATACCAGTGGAGAAATAGTGAAGCATATTGTAGTGTTTATATTACATATGCCTCTGAGTAAAAATGGATATTAGCTAGTTTATTAAACTAACTTTAAAGATCCAGATTAACCCAAACTCTAAACAGCCTTTGACCCCCAGGAAGTGGATGCAGCTCACTCTGTGGTGAAGTAGGTTTCACATCTCATGGGCTTGCTGTCGCATCTACTGTGGTTGTGCACCGGCCATGACGCACTGGTTGGAAACTACTTGACGAGAATGTCAGCTTTCTGCTTCCCTGGATTTACTGAATTGAGGCAAACAGCTTTTTTGAACTTGAAGACCTTTTTGGGTGACCAATCACTGAACCAAATGTTGGCTGGATTTCAGCTTCCCTCAGTTACCACCAGTTCCTAACACCACCACAGATAAACATCTGTTTTTATATATAAATGTAGCTTCAAGATACATCCTCTGGACTTCCCCTTCTCCTTTGTCAGGCACCATCAAAGTTAGCTGACAGTGGAACCAACCATGTTGCTATAGACCCTTTTAGAAACTCATGCAGCTTTACTGTTTCAACTCTTATAACTTCCAGAATAACCTTAATATTTAAAATATACTTTCATACTAATCTCAAGTGGATAGACCAGAAGACAGCTATTAAAAATGTGACCTTTTATAGAGAGCAAATTAGAAAACTGTAGTAAATGGATGGAAATTCACTTTCTATTTCAACACCAAATACTATTGAGTATCCATCAGTTAGAAAAATAATATTTTTTAATCCAGAAGAATTTAAATTTTTTTGTATGTCTTTGCTAAATGATTGAGAAGCAAATATTCTTATCTACACTGTCAAGATTGCAAGATTGTGGCTCAGAATATTTAAGTGTCTATTTACCTCCCGTAAAGAATCATTTGCATGATTCAAAGAACCATGTTATATGACTGTCGATTTTCATATTAAGTGGACACTTGTATCAGAATTACCCTTCATTTGTGATTTGCACCTCTTGTTTTGTGACACCCTGGCATCTACTTAGCTCAAGATACATTGAGAGTCTCCAGAACCCTAAATAATTAATTCTATTTTATTTTAATTTAATTATAGCCCCATCCATACAGGTGACAAAACCAAGTACCTAGGAGTCATCCTAGACATCTTTATTTCTGATCTCTCATATCCAGTGACTAAGTCCTGCCAATTTTATCTCCATTAAAAATGCTTTTTCCTGAATTACTCTAACAGCCTTCTTGGCTGTTCTCACTCCAGTCAGTTCTCCTCACAGGTGCTCTCTGGGCTTTCTAAGCCCAGTTCCAGTGATGCTCTATCCTGCTTAAACATTGTTAATGGCTCCCCATTCCTCTCACAATAAAGTACATCTTTTTTTTCCCCATAAGATAGAAACTCCTCTAAGACCTGACCTCTGCAAACCATTCTAACTGTATATTCCCTCTGTTTTTTAAACTCAAAGCCGCAGCTGTACAAATGAAGTCTGTTTGCTGAGCTGTACTCGCTTACATCTCTACACTGTTATTCTCACTAAGAATCTTTTCCTTTACCTCTAATTTAAGTTTCATTTGTCCTTCAAGAGCATCAATCATATTGTTCCAACTTTTCTTTGTGCTGGAGTTTTGCAAACATATGTAAAAGTAGACAGAGGAGTATAATGAAATCCCATGTAACCATTACTCATCTTCAATTCTTAATCCATGGTCAGAGCTTTTCAGGTGTAGCTCATCCCTCTTGTTTTATTTTGAAGCAATGCCACTAGCCATATTTATTTCTTCTGAAAATGCTTCAGTATGCACCTCTAAAAGATAACTCTTTAGTCAAATCACAATAACATTATCTAGAATAGTTACCAACAATTCCTTAATATTCCAAAATATCCAGTAAGTGTTTGATTTCCAACTGTTTTGCATGTGTTACCATTTTCAGAAATTTTCTAATTTTTAAATGTTCTATGGTTTGCTATTTGGGTCTGGATTGAAGTAAAATCCAAACCGTGCAAATGGTTTATGGGTTTTTTGATAGGTTCTCTCTGCAACATTTTCCCCTTTGCAACTTATTTGTAGGAGAAATTAGATTATTTACCTAGAGGAGTTTCCAATGATTAGGATTTTGTTGATTGCTTCAGTGTTCTCCAGTGTCCCTCTGAAATCTCTTTTGTCTGTATTGATGGTTGGATCTGGAGACTTAATCATATTCAGGTTCAGATTTTTGGATAAAACTACTACAGAGGTAGCATGGTTTTTCTTCCATGAGGAGCACATGCTGTCTGTTTACCTCTATTTTTATGATGCAAGGAACTGTTTACACTCTTGATTCATTATTTCATTAGAGGCTGCCAAAATGTAGTGTTGCAACTTTATCAATTCTTCCTCATTTAGTAGTTGGATTGCTTTGCTAAATAAAAATATTTCATCGTCTACTATTTGGCTCTCAGTGAGAAAGTACTTAAGTACCTTTTTTTGTAAGTTTAAATTATTTACCAGTTTTCAAAACAGCAACAGGCCAACAATTTAAACATTTTTATTTGGAATCTTTATGAACTAATCACTGACATGTATTTTATGCTTTTCAATCCATTTTAATTATTTTTCTCATTGATCTTCAGATTGTCCTATTTTTGATTAATGGGAGTCTCCTTAAATCGGATCATGAATTGTTTTGATGACTATACAAGTCTTTTCTCTTCTTTATATCTGTTATAACAAAATGGCTCATTTCCTGCCAGAGCTGCTTAATGAGCTATTTTATTTCTTTGAATACAACATAAGAAATGCCATTTGTCATATTTATACTTCTGAATCAAATTCATGACCATGGAGATTGTACTTAGCCTCCTTCATCTTATATCTGTATCTTCTTGAGAATCCTGGTTCTAAAGGATATGGCTATGATAGAATAACAGTTATTTAGTTAATTTACTTCATAATATAGACACAATGATGTCAGAATTACAATATAAACATTACTACCAACAATATGATTTCGCAAAATAGCTCAATTTATTTCTCCAGGGTTTTTTGGGGGGATTTTATCCTTAGGGTATATGCATTGATGATAAATCTCTAATGTATTTAAAAGTCACTTATGGACTGTGTGACTATGTCATCACCAATTTCATATACAATTAGATTCATTTGTTTCATTTTCTTAAGTTTTTAAAGAGCTAAATATTTTTACAATTTAATAATCAAAGCTAGGCATATGTAAAGGAATCTACTGCCCACCACTATAAATGTTCATTTTCTTTCTTTTTTTAAATATTAAGCATACATATGCACATATAATTACATTAGTTTTATTTAAAGATAAATGGTAGCATACTGTACCAACTCTTTTTCATCTTGCTTTTTTCACTGAAAAATATTTCCCTGAGACCTATCTCTGGTAGCATATTTGACATTCATTTTTATAGCTACATGGTAACTCATTGAGTAGATGTATCAAGTAATTCAATCAGCTCCTCACTGATGTGCATTTAAATTGCTCTAACAGAGACTCCTGCAATGCACAGTCTACCACAGAAGACTTTTTTTTGGCAAGTATATCTGTGAGATAGATTTAAGCAAGCGAGCAAGTGAGGTATTGCTGGGCCAAAAGATAATTGCTATGTAAATTTACCAGATATTTCCCAATTATTTTCAATAAAGATTGCTCCATGTTGTATTCTCTCTAAAGCGAAATAAAAGTGCCTCTCTTTTTACAGTTTTGTGAACAGAGTATGTATTCTGATTTTGTACCAAAGTAAAAAGTGAAAAAAACCCTCTTGGTATAGTTTTAATTTGCATATTTTCTTATTACGAGCAAGGCTGAACACCTATTCACATGGTCAAAGACATTTGCAATTCTTACTTCTGTGAATTGGCTATTAATTTCTATAGCCCATCTTTATAAGGTGTTGTCCATTTTCTATTTTAGAAGCACTTAACATATTAGAGATATTAATTATTTCTCTCTGGTTTAAGTTGCAAATTAGTAATTTATCTAATTACCTTGCTTATAGTGTTTTTAAACATTCAAAAGTTTTCTTTTAATCTGATTAAATTT
Source organism: Camelus ferus (assembly GCF_009834535.1). NCBI lineage: Eukaryota > Metazoa > Chordata > Mammalia > Artiodactyla > Camelidae > Camelus > Camelus ferus. The sequence goes on along the minus strand of NC_045703.1, from coordinate 62,828,871 downwards.
TTCTATTATTTTTCTTTTTTTTTCCTGCTCTGGATTTTGAATCCTAAATGAAAAAGCTATTTTCATTGCAGATTATAGGGTAATTTATTCAATTTCTTTCTAGCACTTGTGTGATTTAATTTTTTTCGTTTAAATTTCTGATCCATTGGAAGCTTATCCTGTTGTGTGATATGAGTAATGGACTGCACATTTTACTGTACATACTATCCAGTTGTTCCAACATCACTAATTAAAAAAAACAATATCCGCAAATTTGAAATAGTTCTTTTATCATATACTATTTATGTGTGTATTTCAGAGTATTTATCTTTTTTTCATGGTTCTGTCTGAATAATGCACAAATCCCTCATTGTTTTAAAGTAGAGGTTTAATAGATTAGATTCTTTGAGTATCTGGTGGGGCTAGCCCACCCTCTTCCGCTTCTTTATTTCTTCAGGATTCTCTTGGGTTCACTGGCAGATGCCTTTAAACTGACCACCTGGATAGATGTCAGTTATTCACTTTCTGCCGAATTCTTATAGTGGAGCTAGGAAGATTCAGCTCTCTCCTGAAGCACTGAGTCTTTCTGCTTTGATTTTTCAAAATTAAATACCAAAATACAAATTTGTAAATCTGGAATTCTGCTAATTTCTGATTTCATCCATGGAACACTGAAATAGAGGGCATGCACTTGCAAATGTCTTATTTCCTGGAAACTTAACCTGGTGCAGAGAAATAGGCTTCTTTATCTTTTTATGCTATGAAAACATATCAAAAGTATATTTTTGTTTTTAATACATTTTTGTAGTGATCGAGCATATTTTGACTTAGAATTTGTGCCATTGCTTAACATAAAAATAAGTTATTTTCTTGGTCAGGTTTCAAATACACAGCTAGATGTCAGAACCTTGACCTGATAAAGTAAAACCTATGTACTTTTAACTACCACAGAAGTAGACACCAAGTTATTTAACAGACAATGACAAACCATATTCCAGACAGATAATCTGGATAATCAGTTCTTTTCTAGATAAAAAATTCTTTCTGGAAAAACACTGAAAATTAGGAAAGTATAAAAAATTAAATCCCTAAAATTTTCAGAAGTGATGGTACACACATTATCTTTATTACTTGCATTATTTTAAATTAGAAATTACATAATAACTATTTGGAATGTCTATATATCAATTCAACTTATGTTAGCATAGCGCTGGCTATTATTTTAATTTAGAAATTAATTAATAACCATTTGGAATGCCTATTATCAATTTGACTTATGTTATCATAGCTCTGACTGCATTTTATAGCTATAGAAAAGTTAAATTGCATTGCTATAGCCTTCTGATTTTTTTTTTTGCAGTCAAAATAATAATGTAAAAAAATAAACTGCTTTGCACTATGGGTTGAGTGATTCTACAATCTCCTCTAGTACTAAAAACATCTCCTTTTACTACCTGAAATGAGGGTAAAATTTTTCAGAAGGCATACTTCTTTACATAAGGGCATAAAAGACTTAGTTAAAATTCAATATTTTTAAATGGTAAAAAAATAGAGATTCATTATATTGAATAATAACATCTTAGCTTGAAAATTAATACTAGTACCCTGAAGATACAGATCATAAGATAAAGCAAGTTATTATCAGACAGTAGAATAAAGGGGCTACAGTATCTCACATCTTAGCAACTAAATGTTTGACATAATTCCCACTGTTCTTTTTTTTTATTGTATTAATTTTTTTTAACATTTTTTGTTGATTTATAATCATTTTACAATGTTGTGTCAAATTCCAGTGTTCAGCACAATTTTTCAGTTATTCATGGACATATACACACTCATTGTCACATGTTTTTCTCTGTGAGTTATCATAACATTTTGTGTATATTTCCCTGTGCTATACAGTGTAGTCTATTCTACAATTTTGAAATCCCAGTCTGTCCCTTCCCACCCTCTACCCCCCTGGTAACCACAAGTCTGTATTCTCTGTCTGTGAGTCTATTTCTGTCCTTTATTTACGTTTTGTTTTTGTTTGTTTGTTTGTTTTTGTTTTTGTTTTTTAGATTCCACATATGAGCAATCTCATATGGTATTTTTCTTTCTCTTTCTGGCTTACTTCACTTAGAATGACATTCTCCAGGAGCATCCATGTTGCTGCAAATGGCATTATGTTGTCGGTTTTTATGGCTGAGTAGTATTCCATTGTATAAATATACCACATCTTCTTTATCCAGTCACCTGTTGATGGACATTTAGGCTGTTTCCAAGTTTTGGCTATTGTAAATAGTGCTGCTATGAACATTGGGGTGCAGGTGTCATCCTGAAGTAGATATCCTTCTGGATACAAGCCCAGGAGTGGGATTCCTGGGTCATATGGTAAGTCTATTCCTAGTCTTTTGAGGAATCTCCATACTGTTTTCCATAGTGGCTGCACCAAACTGCATTCCCACCAGCAGTGTAGGAGGGTTCCCCTTTCTCCACAGCCTCTCCAGCATTTGTCATTTGTGGATTTTTGAATGACGGCCATTCTGACTGGTGTGAGGTGATACCTCATTGTAGTTTTGATTTGCATTTCTCTGATAATTAGTGATATTGAGCATTTTTTCATGTGCTTTTTGATCATTTGTATGTCTTCCTTGGAGAATTGCTTGTTTAGGTCTTCTGCCCATTTTTGGATTGGGTTGTTTATTTTTTTCTTATTGAGTCGTATGAGCTGCTTATATATTCTGGAGATCAAGCCCTTGTCGGTTTCACTTGCAAAAATTTTCTCCCATTCCGTAGGTTTTCTTCTTGTTTTATTTCTGGTTTCCTTTGCTGTGCAGAAGCTTGTAAGTTTCATTAGGTCCCATTTGTTTATTCTTGCTTTTATTTCTTCTAGGAGAAAAATTTTTAAATGTATGTCAGATAATGTTTTGCCTATGTTTTCCTCTAGGAGGTTTATTGTATCTTGTCTTATGTTTAAGTCTTTAATCCATTTTGAGTTGATTTTTGTATATGGTGTAGGGGAGTGTTCTAGCTTCATTGTTTTACATGCTGCTGTCCAGTTTTCCCAACACCATTTGCTAAAGAGACTGTCTTTATTCCAATGTATATTCTTGCCTCCTTTGTCAAAGATGAGTTGACCAAAAGTTTGTGGGTTCATTTCTGGGCTCTCTATTCTGTTCCATTGGTCTATATGTCTGTTTTGGTATCAATACCATGCTGTCTTGATGACTGTAGCTCTATAGTATTGTCTGAAGTCTGGGAGAGTTATTCCTCCAGCCTCTTTCTTTCTCTTCAGTAATGCTTTGGCAATTCTAGGTCTTTGATGGTTCCATATGAATTTTATTATGATTTGTTCTAGTTCTGTGAAATATGTCCTGGGTAATTGGATAGGGATTGCATTAAATCTGTAGATTGCCTTGGGCAGTGTGACCATTTTAACAATATTGATTCTTCCAATCCAAGAGCATGGAATATCTTTCCATTTTTTAAAGTCTTCTTTAATTTCCTTCATCAATGGTTTATAGTTTTCTGTGTATAATTCTTTCACCGCCTTGGTTAGATTTATTCCCAGATAGTTTATTACTTTGGGTGCTATTTTAAAGGGGATTGTTTCTTTACTTTCTTCTTCTGTTGATTTATCGTTAGTGTAAAGAAATGCAACTGATTTTTGAACGTTAATTTTGTAACCTGCTACCTTGCTGAATTCTTCAATCAGCTCTAGTAGCTTTTGTGTGGACCTTTTAGGGTTTTCTATATATAGTAACATGTCATCAGCATATAATGACACTTTTACCTCTTCTTTTCCAATTTGGATCCCTTTTGTTTCTTTCTCTTGCCTGACCGCTGTGGCTAGGACTTCCAGGACTATGTTGAATAGGAGTGGTGATAGTGGGCATCCTTGTCTTGTCCCAGATTTTAGTGGGAAGCTTTTGAGTTTTTCACCGTTGAGTACTATGCTGGCTGTAGGTTTGTCATATATAGCTTTTATTATGTTGAGATATGTTCCCTCTATACCCACTTTGGTGAGAGTTTTTATCATAAATGGGTGTTGAATTTTATCAAATGCTTTTTCTGCATCGATTGAGATGATCATGTGGTTTTTGTACTTTCTCTTGTTGATGTGATGTATTACACTGATTGATTTGCGTATGCTGAACCAGCCTTGTGTCCCTGGGATGAACCCCACTTGGTCATGATGTATAATCTTTTTTGTGTGTTGTTGGATTCTATTTGCTAAAATTTTGGTGAGGATTTTGGCGTCTATGTTCATCAGTGATATTGGCCTATAATTCTCTTTTTTTGTAGTGTCTTTGCCTGGTTTTGGTATCAGGGTGATGGTGGCTTCATAGAATGAGTTTGCGAGTATTCCCTCCTTTTCAATCGTCTGGAAGAGTTTGAGAAGGACTGGTAGGAGTTCTTCTTTGTATGTTTGGTAGAATTCCCCAGTGAAGCCGTCCGGTCCTGGACTTTTATTTGTAGGGAGGTTTTTAATTGCTATTTCTATTTCCTTTCTAGTGATCGGATTGTTCAAGTGTTCAGATTCTTCTTGATTCCGTTTTGGTGGACAGTATGTTTCCAGAAACTTGTCCATCTCCTCTAGGTTATCCAGTTTGGTTCCATATAGTTTTTCATAATATTCTCGTATGATATTCTGTATTTCTATTTTGTTTGTTGTAATTTCTCCATTTTCCTTTCTTATTTTGCTAATTTGTGCTCTCTCTTTTTTCTTCTTTGTGAGTTTGGCCAGAGGTTTGTCGATTTTATTTACTTTTTCAAAAAACCAGCTTTTGGTTTGGTTGATTTTTCTATGGTCTTGTTAATCTCTATTGTGTTTAATTCCTCTCTGATCTTTATTATTTCCTTCCTTTGCTGCTTTTTGGGGCTTTTTGTTCTTCTTTTTCTAATTCATTCAGGTGGTGGGTTAAATTGTTTATTTGAGATTGTTATTCTTTTTTGAGGAAGGCCTGTATCGCTATAAACTTCCCTCTTAGCACTGCCTTTGCTGTGTCCCATAGGTTTTGAGTGGTTGTGCTTTCATTATCATTTGTCTCAAGGTATTTTTTAATTTCAGCTTTGATTTCCTCATTGATCCATTGTTTTTTCAATAACATATTGTTTAATCTCCATGCTTTCCTTTTTTTCTCCTTTGTTTCTCTGTTGTTGATTTCCACTTTCATGGCATTGTGGTCAGTAAAGATGCTTGAGATAATTTCTATCTTCTTAAAATTGTTGAGGTTTCTTTTGTGCCCAAGTACATGATCGATCCTGGAAAATGTTCCATGTGCACTTGAAAAGAATGTATATCCTATTTTTTTGGGGTGTAATGCTTTGAAAATATCCACCAAATCTAGTTTTTCTATTGTAGTATTTAATTTCTCTGTTGCCTTGTTTATTTTCTGTCTGGAAGATCTGTCTAGTGATGTTAATGCAGTGTTAAAATCTCCAACTATGATTGTATTCCCATCAATATCCCCCTTTATCTCTGTGAGTAATTCTTGTATGTACTTAGGTGCTCCTATATTGGGTGCATATATATTAACGAGTGTAATATCCTCATCTTGTATCACTCCTTTAATCATTATAAAATGTCCTTCTTTATCTTTCTTTATGGCCTTTGTTTTAAAGTCTATTTTGTCTGAAATCAGTACTGCAACACCTGCTTTTTTGGCTTTTCCATTTGCATGGAATATCCTTTTCCATCCTTTCACTCTCAATCTATATGTGTCCTTCTCCCTAAAGTGGGTCTCTTGTATGCAGCATATTGAAGGTTCTTGCTTTATTATCCAGTCTGCCACTCTGTGTCTTTTGACTGGAGCATTTAGTCCATTAACATTTACAGTAATTAATGATAGATGTGTTTATTGCCATTTTGAACTTATCTTTGCAGTTGAATTGGTATATCCTCTTTGTTCCTTTCTTCTTCCTTTTGTGGTTTGGTAATTTTCCTTTGTATTATCATGGGTTTTATTTAATTTTTGTGACTCCTTTGTAAATTTTTGGCTTGTGGTTACCCTTTTTTGTAAATCTATCAACCCATTACTATAAGTGTTTTTATTAAACTGATAGTAACATGATCTCAAACCCATCCTACTGTTAAAAAATTTAAAAAAGAAAGAAAAAATATTCTATATTTCCCTGCCTCCCTCTCCCACTCTCAGTGATTTGTATGTCTTCTTTTATAATTTCATGTTTACTTTATTTGTAATTCATGAGTTATCACCTTTCCAGTTGTGTGTTTCTCGTTTCTGTAGCATCCTGCTGCTTTTCGATTTAGAATAGCCCTTTCAATATTTCTTTTAGCATGGGTTTAGTGTTGCTAAACTCCTGCAGCTTTTTTTTGTCTGTGAAACTCTTTATTTCTCCTTCTATCCTCAAGGATAGCCTTGCTGGATAAAGGATCATAGGCTGCATCTTTTTTTCATTCAGGGCTTTGAATATATCTTGCCACTCCCTTCTGGCCTGTAGTGTTTGTGTAGAGCAATCAGCTGAGAGCCTTATGGGGGTTCCCTTGTAACTTACTCTTTGCTTTTCTCTTGCTGCCTTTAGAATCATTTCTTTATCCTTGACTCTGGCCATCTTGATTATGATATGTCTTGGTGAGGGTCTATTTGGGTTCTTCCTGTTTGGGACCCTCTGAGCTTCCTGTACTTGGATATCTGATTCCTTCTTTAAGTTTGGGAAGTTTTCAGTCATGATTTCTTCAAAAACCTTTTCAATCCCTTTTGATCTTTCTTCTCCTTCTGGGACCCCTATTATGTGAAGATTGGGACGCTTTATATTATCCCATAGGTCCCTTATGCTATGTTCATTATTTTTTATTTGCTTATCTTGTAGTTCTTCTGAATGGGTGCTTTCTATTGCCCTGTCTTCTAGATCACTAATTCGTTCCTCTGCATTATCTAGTCGGCTTTGCACAGCTATTAGATCATTCCTCATCTCTGTCAATGAGTTTACCCATTCTACTTGGCTCTTCTTTATAGCTTCAATTTCATTTTTGACATATTTTATATCTCTAAACACTATCTCTTTTAATTCCTTCAGCAATTTGATCACCCCTTTTTTGAAATCTTGATCTAGTAGGCTATCGATGTCTATTTCGTTGATCTTTCTTTCAGGGGATTTCTCTTATTCTTTTACTTGGGAAAGGTTTTTCTGCTTCTTCATCTTGCTCATACCTCTTTGACACTGTGGTTTATGGAGTATCAGTTGTTTATTTTGGTCCTTAAGGATTTTATCTATCTAATGCCTATTTAGGAATAGAACTTAGGAAAAAAAGAAAAAAAAAATAAGAGAGAGAGAGAAAGAATTTTAAAAGAAGGGAGAAAGAGGGTTTGAAAACAGTGTATAATGAATAATAGAAGAGTGAGTTGAAGCAGAGTATTAATCGTGTTGAGATGTCCTTTTAAAACCTTTACAAAAAAAGGGGGGGGGGGATGAATAGATGTATTTGAAACCTGTGTCTAATCAATAGCAGGACATCAAAACCCAAGAGAAATAGAAATGAATTAAGAAGTAAAAATTAAGAGAGTAATAGAAAATAGAACAGGTAAAAACAGATTTAAAAAAAAAAAAAAGGGGTGGTGTGGTTTGTCGGTGTTCTCCTGGAGTCTGTGTGCTTTTACTGTGAAGTCTTTCGGTCTTCGTCCTGTTTTGGAAGCTCAGCTTGCTGTTTTCAGAGGCCCTCCGTTGGCGCCCTCTTCTGTGCTGCTCCCAGCACCTGTCGGCAAGCAGATCGCGCCTCCTCCTAACACTGGGTCAGGTGCAGCTCTCCTCTGCTGTGGGCGGGCGGGTCGCTGCCCCTCCGGATGCCGCAGTCAGATGTTGCAGACTGGCTGGGTAGGAGGGCGGGTCGTGCCCCCTCCCAGCACCTCGGTCAGGGGCTGTGTTCCTGCCCGAAAGGCGGGGGGCCGCTCTCGCTCTACCTGCGCCGCAGGTAGCTCCGCTCTCTGTGCGGCTGCGCGCTCCGCCCTGGTCGGCGCTCCGCAGGTGGATTCAGGGAAGACCGAGGGACAGCCCTGTCCCTGCTCCGAGCCAAAACCCAGCTCCTTGTTTGTCTTTGTGGAGCAAGTTCTCTGAGGGACCAGGATGGAGGATCCTATCTGCCCCGGGCTGCAGGCCAGTCTCAGTCTGGCCTTTGAGGCTGCTAAGCCCTTCGGTGAGGATGCAGGTTTCGTCCCCGCCCACGCCTGGGTGCTAAGCGCGGAGGATATGGCGGCTGTGCCTGAGCCCCGCCTCTCTTCCCCCGAAAACTTTCCGCGGGTTTTCAGACATGGGGGTGTGCACCCTTCCCCCGAGAGCACATCAACCGTGCTGTTTTATGGAGGGCCCAGGTTGTTCTGCCCTGTGCACCCACAGCCACGGCGCGCAGCCCCTTGCATTCTCCTGGGGCTGCCTCCGTGCAGCCACTTCCGTCCTCCGCCCAGCTTGTGCAGCCTGGCCCTGCCCGCCGCTGCCGGCCCGCGTCTCAGGCTGGGTGTCGGGGGGACGCTCTGTGCCCGTTTAACTTAGTTCTGTCAGTCTAGGGCTGCTCTGTACAGATCAGAGCCTCGGAGGCTCCCCCTCCGTCCCGCTGGCCTCTCAGTTGGAGAGGGGAGACCCAGCGAGCGAGCGCCAGTCCTCCTTTGCCGCTCCCTCCTCGCGGGACCCGTCCTGCGCTGCTTTGCCTTTTGTTCTTTCTTTTTTCCTTTTCTCCTACCAGATTTTTGGCATCTTTATCTTTTGAAGAGGGCGATGTTCTGTCAGAGTTCCACAGGTGCTCTGGTTGGCTGAGTGGGTCTGTAGATGTGGGTCTTGGTGTATTTGTGGGAGCGGGTGACCTGCGAGCGTCCTTCTACTCCGCCATCTTCTCCGTCTCCCCACTGTTCTTACAGAAATGAAGCAGCATGAGATAATTAGAAACTTGGAAAATCAGATATTTCTATGAGGCAACCATAAGTTGTCAGTGTATGGTCTAGCAAGTTGTACTGGGTGTCACTTTTGAATAGTACGATTATAAAATTTCCATGATAAATTTCATATACTGTTTTGTTATACAATAACTTATGCATGTATTTACATATATGTATTTTACATACATGGACACATATATATATAAGCACAGTAATTTATATTCCTGTTAATCTTCTGTATGAGCTCCTTGCATGCTGGTGCCTGGAGCAAAACAGGAACTCAAGTTTGCCAAACAAACAAATAAATAAAGACCAAACTTTGTGTACTGTTTGTGCCTAGGTCTCTTCTTACACAAGAGTCACCTGGGCTTGGAGACAGGCTGCAAACAGATCCTACATTTCATAGTTTAAAGAATTCTATATTGCATGATTTCTCCCCATCAAAGTAATTCAATATGGACAGAAAAATTATTGCTGTCTTCCCTTTGTATTCCTAAAATGGTAAATTGTCTTTTGCATGTAAAATTTTGCTATGTAGGAAAAACTACTATTACCAGATTTCAGCATGGAAGCTGAAGATATTGCACCAAAATGAAGAGAATTCTATGGCTAATTTGCAGGCCACCAATAAGAGTGCACCTTGAATGGTAATGCCATGTGCTTTCAGCTGGAATGACAAGATGAGAAGGTTTGTGTCCTTGCATGGCTTGCACTGAAGTGAAGGAGCCAGATCAAAGTCATAAAAGGCAAATAAGATTCAGAGTTAACTGATAACTCTTAAAGAAATATTTAATTTTTGCATGTTTCCTACTGGGTTGCACACATTTTAGGGGCATTCTTTTAATGCAAATACACATCAGGTGCCATTCAATCATTTAATACAGTTAATCATTTTTACATTTCCAAATTCTTTCACGTTGTCTTGTACTTTATTTAAACAAAGAGTCATTTTTCAGTTTTTGGAATTTTATGCTTCCTTGTTTTGGCAGGCACTTTGCAGTAACTTTTATTTGGAGCAAGAAGATCAGAGATTAATACTTTTGGTTTTTTATGGTTATAGTTTTCATTCTTTCCTTCTCAAGTATGCAGAATCATGAGGCGAATAACTGTAACAAAAAAAGTGAAATGGTTTATAACTCCCTGAAAATGCCCTACTTTAGCAAAAATATTCTAATGAAGTAAAAAGAATAACATCCGATTCACATATAAACCATTACTTACAAATAGTACAATTTGATTTGTACTTGATCTAACTATAGCAAAATGAAGTGTTTATCTTTTAAATATTCAATCACGGTTTACCCACACAAATTTTGGTCCAAGAGGAGGGGGAAAAAAGAAAGAAGACTGTGTAGGAAGGGGGAAAAATAGAAATATGGACAAAATGTAAGGAAAAGACTGAACAGGATATCAGACAAAATTAAAATACATAAATACAGAAAGTATGTCTGAAACACACAAACTGGATACAATTAGTTACATAAATAAGTAACCACTGAATATCTGCGAAATGAGGATACTTAAAATATCCCAATAATTGAGGATATTTTTCTGGAAAAAAGGTTTTCAAATCTTTCTTGTACTCTATGCAGCTTAGCCCCAAATTCATTTAATTGGTTCTCAGTTAAAACCTTTTACTTTTTGAGGTTATAAATTCACTAGTTTGGCACTGGCTCCTCTCAGATTGGACAGTGTGGCAGCAAGCCATTGCCAGATTCATTAGTAGAGTCAGAGATAACAGTACAGCCCAGAGCACCTTAGAGCATGGCTGGGCTGAAGAATGACCCGGGAATTTTTCTGGCTTGCAGTTCTAGATCATGACCAGAGATGGCGCTGAATGTACAGGGAACCTGGGGCCAATCCGAATCGGAAATTGGAAAGAACCAGGACTAAAGTCTGTGAGCCGATTTAACCTCGGCAGCACATCTACAATCGTGAATCTGGAGGAAGAGAAAGAGAAGCAGGAAGAACAAACAAACAAACAAAAAAGACTTGCAATAGGAGAGTCGCACGTTAGCAAGATAGACAGACAGGAATGAAAATCCTGACAGGTTAATTTGGGGAGAAGCACAAACCTGGGGAGGCATCAGGAACACAGATCAAAACACTCAGAGAATTGGGCCATCAATTTTATTTTCTTACGTTGAACAGCCTGTTAGAGAATTTTTTCTAGTATTTAATAAGTTTTTATTTAGCAGGAGGACTATGGGGGATTTCATGCTTTTATGGTATGTGCTAAAGGCATGTGGACCAGTTGCACGTTTTCTGTCTTTAACAAATAGGAATCCAAAGGCAGTTTGATATGGTCATGGAATCCTACCCCCAGAGTCTAACTTGATGTCTTTTAAATTTCCTCTTGGTTAACAGATATTTGGTAAACCAGGATATCCATCGTATATGAAAAAGGCATAAATTGTTTACTTTAAGCAGCAGGGTGAGCTGCTCCATCTGTCCCTTCACTTGTGTTTGGAAAAAAAAAAAGAAAAAAAAAACCCAAAACCAAAATTGAAGACTATATAAAGGTGAAGAGAAAAAAAATTACTCAAAGTCTTTCCAGTAAGTATGGCAACATTTGAAAATTATTTTTATGCTTTTGTGTTGCATAACCCTCTGCTTGCTTTTAAATTTTTTAATGAAAGTAAAAACAAAACATTTCCAATGCGTACAAAAGGATTTTCAATAGAAAGTGTCCTTTCTTACCTTGCGTGTGTACCCCTCTCTCCCGTCTTTCCTTGGAATTTGTCACGACTGCACACGCAGCTGTGGTCAGAAAGGTAGGAAGTGCTCTACCCTTGCTGTTTCAAGTGTGGCCTGTGAATCAGAGGCGGCAGCACCTGGGAGCCTGTCAGGCGTGCGGAACCTCAGGCCTCATCACGGACTGATGAGGATGAGGATCTGGATTCTAACAACATCCCCAAGTGATATACCTGCTCGCTACAGTCTGCGAAGTCCTGCTCCAGATTCTAAAGGCAGAACCACTGAGGGCACGTCCTTCTCTTCCAGCTTAACAAGAGGTTGCAGAAATGGTCTATGTTTAATGCTCCTATCCTTGGACTACATAGAGAGAGGACAAGGGAGGAGGGTGGGAAAGGTCGGACATCATTAGAGACATTGAGAAGTAGTGTTTACGGCGAGAGACTTCCTCCTTTCCAAGGAAGTGAGAGGAGCTCCAAGGGACTCGGTAACGGACATAAGCGGTGCTGCCATAAAGGAACACTTGCCTCTCAGTCCGAGGCTGGATGTTTGTTGATCTGCATGCTCTACGTGGCCGCGCTGGTCCTTTCCTTGGAGTATAAGGATAAGGGAGCATGCGAGTTCTTGGAAGAGCCTGCCAGTGTTTCCCCAGAGTTTAGGGACATGTGTAAACATGGAGACTGGGTCCATTTATAACCTTGTGACTTTTTAATGTGGGAGGCTTCTTAGAGTGGCTGTGAGAAGGGATCAAGGTGTGCTATGGGAAGAAGATGGGGACAGTCAGTTCCCCAGCCCACCTTAGTTCTCTGTGATCTTGGGAGGGGTACGCAACAGGAAGTGTGTAGGTTCTGTGACTCCATGAGGTGGTACGTAGAGATCTGATGAGGGAGTGTGAGCCCAGGTGACTGATAAGCCTAGCAAGGCTTTGTGCCTTCCAGATAAGCCATTTTGGGCATGAACCACTGTAACAGGAGACATCACTGCTATCTCTATGAATGTGGTATCAATGACAGAGAGGACTGGATAAATATTAGGTGAACAGTGCCCTAAGGAAAACACTCATACCACCCCATGTGGACTGTCACCACCGTGGAGGTCAACCACAGCATCAAGAGTGAGCTCAAATCAGAGCAAGGCCACGCACAGTGGCCACCATCAGTGTTCAGGTATGTATGTTAAGTGAGCCTCACTGCTACTCTCTCTTCTTTTGCATCTCTTCCTCTAAGAAGATCTAAACAGAGAATAGGGAGAGAAAGAAAGTCAGAGAAAATTCCATTTTCCTTCATCACTCCAAGCAACTAAGGGTACAACTCAAATCTACTCTTGAAAATGGACATGGAATGGGAAAGAAGAGCTAAGGCTTAAATTGAGTTTAGGATTGGTGCTTTAAATTAGACTGGACTTTAATAACTCAAAGTAACCAACAAGTTGCAAAATCCTCCCAAGATGTAGGTAAGGGACAAGAAAGAAGGATTCAGCATAGCAAGGTTGGAAGCAAGGTAGGTAACATAAAACCATTGACTGCCATGTACCCACTTTCCTTTAAAGAAAGAGTTACGAAGGTAAATCATCAACATATATTTATATTTATGGTAAATCATCTTCCGCTTTCTCCATGGTAGGGGAAGATGAAGAAAGTACAATTTTACCCCCCCCCCCACCTCTCCCATGTTCCTGTCTCTTGATTTGGGGCATTTACATTATAGCTTGTTTTACTTGGTGGATAAATTTATAACCTTACTAAAAGCAATGTAATATTTACTTTTTGTTTAGGAAAAACAGCATAACCGACTCTCTGCAAACAAATTGCAAAAAATAGTGAGTGCCTTCACTTTCTCTCCACATTTCTCTTAGCAACCACACATTGGGGTTTTTTAGCGGATGTGCTTTATGTCCTGTCCTGACCTCCTAAGGGCTCACTTTCTGGTGCCTGTGGATGGAGTCCTGCTGGAAGCACCCCACTCGGTACCTGGGGATGGTTGGAAGAATTGGGAGACGACGCTTCCAGGACAGTCCTCAGCCAATGATAGACAGGAACTGGAGGATAAATCCCCAGCTTCCCTTTCCTTGTCTCTCAAGGAAGGGACAAATCTGAGGTATATTCTACATCATTTCCCAGAGGCTTCTGGTGAGAAAACTGGAAATTATAGAGAATAAAGCTACCGTGGTAGAGTGTGTCTAACGCATTCATTAGTACATGAAGCTTGATGGACAGATTGTGAATCTGAAAGCCGTAACAGTTCATTTGCATAATGGAAAGAGAGCCTCGTCTCTGATTTATGAAATGGGATAAACAAAAAAATCTGAAAGAATTTGGGAAGTTCACAATGATCATGAATTTGTGTTATGAGATACTATGAATAGACTCATTCTAAGTACAATAAATTTATAGAGTCTATTTAGAGACTTTCATAGGAATTGTTTTTCCAGTTTACGTTTTTAGCATCTTTTATTTTTCCTCTTCCTGCAACCTGCCTTTTCAGACATACTATTGCATTTTTTTAAGTCTGAAAGAAGTTACACAGGAGACATGAGATAAAACTTAAAAGCAGTTTGCTTTACTCATTGAAACAATTTCGCAGAAAGACCAGAAGGAAAGATTTAGAAACACTTATCTAAAATATCTCTTCGACTACCTATGGAGTTTAATTTTTCCATGTAGTTTCAATGTTTTAGGTGTGCCACAGATAGGCAGGAGAAGTCCACCCACACATACACAAACACTCACATTTTTCCCATCCATTGTTAAGATTAGATTATGTTCGTGATTTAACTCACCAGGCTGCAGAGATGTTATTGAGAGCAATGTGACCGTTTAGGAAAAAAAGCACACCAGCCCAGGGATCCAAAAAAGTATATGTGGTTGCTGGAGAAAGTGCCAGCAATTTTAGTAAAAGGTCCATTTTTTGTGCTCTGCAGTGCTTTAATTTGGAGTCATAAATTACTACTCAGGTAGAGTTTATACTAATTACCTGTGTGCTTCCATTGAAGGCAGGATTTCTCAACTTCAGAACTACTGAGTTGGACCAGATAATTCTTTGTTGTGGGGGGCTGTCCTGTGAAGGATGCTGTGACAACCAAAAATGCCTCCAGATGTTGCTAAATATACCCTGGGGAATATACAGTTGAATTAAGGTATTTTTACAAATAGTTGGCTCTCCCAGTTCTTGGGCTCTGGACTCAGTATCGTTAGGGTGACATTGCCATGCAGGGGACAAATGGAGTTACTGCCCAGGAGCGCCTGAGTGATAGCTGCTCACAGCTCCTTATAGTGCCTGAAAGGCCATCTCTGCAGTACCTCTCCCCTCACTGCCAGAACTAATCACCCTGGTAGTGCTTCACATCATGAATTGTATGAAATTAAATATTGAAATGCTTATTTATGCTATTTGCAAATCACGCCTTATAATCCTCTTTATCTCTTGCCTACCTTCCCCTTTGACTTCTTTTCTGCTTCTCATGTTTTTCTCACTTCCCACTTTCCCATTTATTGTTCATGGTGGTTTCTCTAAGTGGGAAGTAAAACAGTCCTGGCTGGAATGTTACTATTATAAATTTAAGTTTAATCTGTAGGTCAACCAGCCAATCAAATTACTAAGTGTTTACAATGTTGTTCTGCATTATACCATAAAGTCTTCGATCATTTATCTATGTGCAGTATATGTTTCTCAGTTACACATTCCCTGCCATCATTCCTGTTTATATTTTGCCCACTCCACTTTTGTTATGGTCTCTCTCAGTAGATATGGTCAGTTTTACAGAGAAATAGTGTTATGACTACTACTACAAAGATAAATAGATGTGACAGTCATTGAAGAGCAATAATAATGCATTTGGTATCCTTCAGCGATAATTGCAAGTAACAGGTCTAAGATGTAAAAGTTTCAAAGGAAAATAATCATCACAGCAAGATCTCTCTTCTAGGGTAAAGGCAGAGGCAGAGCAGCTCTTACTGAACTTTTTATTTCCTTGTATTTTTCTTGTAAGACCTTAATAGTCATAGCCTTTTACCAGTGCAGCACAGCTAGTTTGAAAAATAAGTTAAGTCACTTCTTACTCACTAAAATGGCTATAATAAAAATGGCAGATAATAACAAATGTTGACAAGGAAGTGTAGCAACAGGAACCCTCACACTTTGATGGTGGGACTACAAAATGTCACAACTGCTTTGGAAAACAGCTGAACAGTTTCTTAAAAAGTTACAGTTATCATAAAACTTGACAATTCCACCCCTAGATATCTACATAAGAAAAATATAAACATATCCACATAAAGCCTTATTCATAATAGCAATGTTATTCGTAATTGCAAGAAGTAAAAAGACTCCAGTCTCACCACCTGGTGAATAGATAAAATGTGCTATATCTATACAGTGGAATACAACTCAGCAATAAAAAGGAATGAACCACTGACTCATGCTACAACATAAATGAATCTCAGAAAGTAAAAAACAAAACACAACATTATGCTAAGATGTCCAATGCAAAAGACTACATATTGTATGTTTCCATTTATATGCAATGTCCAATAAAGCCAAGTATATAGGGTTTTCCTAGAGTTAGGAATGAGAATAGGGATTAATTACAAACTGGCACAGAAGCTCTTTCTGGAGCGATGGAAATGTTCTAAAGATGTGTTGTAGTGATGGTTGCACAGCTTTGAAAATTTAATAAAGATTATTGAATTGTACAATTAAAGTGGACCACTTTTATAGTTTGCAAATTATACCTTGATGAAAACTGTCTAAACAGATTTGTGGGGAGACAGTTTGCACACAGAAGGACCTGGCTTGTTTGCCTTTCTTAGATTATCATGGTTCATTTTTGTACCTTTGAATACATCATATCAATCTGATGTGATTCTGCCTTTGCCTCACTAATGGTCCCTAGTGTCCCTGAGGGTCATCTTGTTAAAGTTCTGTTTCAGTTAAATCCCACTTATCACACTTAATTTTTATGTAGTGAAGACTAACTAATCTTACCTAAGGAGAAGTCTGGCTTTTGGCCTCTGCTATTGAGAAGTAACCTATAAGTCCTTACAGTTTCCTGCTTGATAGGAAATTCTCTGTTTGCCTGAAGGCTTTGACCACTGGCAATCCTATGATGTGATTTATGCTGGGGGCTTTGGGTTACATGGCATTAGTTTTGCCTTCGCAAAGAACTGCAGACTAAGGGTACCAGCTTGCTGTCTGGGAAAGCTTGGAAACTAAAGATCAACGACACAGGCAGTGTGTGGTTTAACCCCTGTAAAGATCCCTGGACACCAAAGGCTTGGCTGAGCTTCCCTGGTTGGCTATACTCCATGCATATTGTCCCACATTGATGCTGGGAATGTGCTGTGTCCATGACTCACAGAGCGAGGGCAACAGAAGCTCTGTAGTTGGTATTGGTACCTTTCCCAGACTCTGCCCTATGCACTTCTTCCTTTAGATGATTTTAATTTGCATCCTTTCCCTGTCATAAACCACAACCATGAATTTAAGTTTTCAGTGAATTCTTTAAGTACTTCCAGAGAATTATGGAATGTGAACTTTCCTTTGGAAATCCCCAATCATGCAATTGGTCTCAAAAAGGAGGGCAATCTTGTGTGGAGACCGTACCCTTGGCTGAATTCTCACAAAAAAACAGTAGTTTCTCTTTTATATTTTAAAGCATTCTGAACTCCACTTTTCAACCCTTAAAAATGGTCAAACCTTGTGGATAGGACCTTACTTAGAGTCTTCCTGAAAAATGACAATAGATAAATTATTTTTTGGTTTCATTTTTAATTTATTCTCTTCTGCTTTAGAAATAGTTGCTTTTCCCTGAAACTCTTTTATGTTAGAATGCATGGGATAAATGATTATTAGAGCCATGGAAAATATTTCCAAGACAAGATTTTACTCCTTTTGTGGAAAGACATTATGCACAGGGCTAATCAACTGAAGAGAATCTCAGAAAATGTCATCTCAACTGATTTAAATTATGAAGGTCTAACTCAGGCTGTTGGCATTTTTGAGGGACTCTTCACTAAGTACTTGACTTTGAGGACTGACCACAAGTTATTGAGAGTCAATCATTACACGCACAACTAAATGATTTAAAAATTAAATCTATGCATATTTATTTCACATGTATTACTTTACTGTAGAGATTTCAAAAAGCTTTTACATCAATTATCTCAAATGATGATCACAAAAGTCTTCAGAGGTGGGCATGGAAAGATTAAGGATATTAAGTGATTTGCTCAGATTTCTGTAATCATTGACAGAGGTCTCGTTAAGTGTCTTGTAATGAAATCCTTGTAAATGAAAGTTCCTGTCTGAATTTCCTGCTGTGAAGACCACTTGACTTTCCTATTAACAGCTGATTAGGTAAAAAGCAGGCATCTGACCCAAAGGCTGGCCAGAAATCTGTGCCATGGACGATGTGAAGGATGAGCAGGACTGACCAGATCATCTCTCCTAGGGATGTGAATTGTGAAACAGAGTTGCTGGTGTGGAAGTTGAAGATGAAAGGAGGCTGTGAGATGGAGAAGGGTCTTGTGGACTCCTGGCAAGTCAAAATCGTGCGGAAGACACAGTAATGAGTGAACCAGAAATCAAGAGGAATAAAAAGAGAATGTCTCTTGAAGACATTTGGTAAAGGTCAGAAATAAGCAGATTTACAGAGGTAATGAATCGCTCCAGTGGTGGACGTGGACGTGAAAATATACACCTCTGTGCTCAGATCACGAGGCTTCCCTGGCTTCTTCAGAACATATGCTCTGGCTTTCTTGATGCCTGGATGTTGGACTAAACCTGGATACTTATTCAGTTGTACCCTTACAGTAACCTCACTATACAATCACCACCATCATTAATATAAGGTCTAGCTTGAATTTTAAAATTACACATCTTTAACAATCAAACATACAGAGCTGAATTATTCATAACTTGAATCAGATATGGCTTATTGCTTCGATTACTTTCAGAAAAAAATTACAAATTAAAATGAAAAGTTTTCCACAAATATGCATCTAACATATTATTCAACTTTGTTCTGAAATTCTTGCCTCATGCATATTTTAACATAGCTGTCAGAGACAGTGCGTTAGTGATGTAGCTGCATGTTGCTTTAATTTTGAAAGTTTGCTTTACTTGTGCTGCTTCTGTGTTCTGCTACAGAATCTAAATCTTAAAAACCGATAAATACAAGTTACTTTTGGCTTCAGAAAAGCTCCCACTAGAAACCTACTGGGAAAAGAGGACACGTGATCCTGTGAACATGCCTCACTGATATATTTATACTTGATATTCATATAGACTTGATCAGCGCTTAGGCTGAGAAATAGCTCACCCTCGCATTTTTCATTGCTTATTTCTGAATATGTGGTGGCCAAAGAGCCTGACCCATTTTGATGTCCTTGAAAAATGTCATTGTTTTTTAATGGCTTAGATTTCTAAAGTTGCTGTATGGCCTATCTAGATCGCTTAAACACACACACACACACACACACATTTTTTGTTTTATACAAACTGCTACTACTGTTAGCCTTTTTGTATAGTTCATTTTTACCTTGTAAATTTTCTCATCTCTTTCTGCATCTGAGGCTGCCTTATTTTTCCCTTTCTTTTTTTTTTTTTGGCATAACAGAGGTTTAATTTTGGTATTGGTAAATCATTTTATAGGAGAGGAGGCTGAGTCTTACAGAGAAGGCACTTTTCTATGAATATGCGCTATTAGGCGGCAGACTCCATACTTGAACTTATGTCTGCCTGACTGTAAGCCCGTGCTATTGATTTCTCTACGATTTATTGCCAGTTCTTGCAACCAAAACTACCAAAATAAATACCTAGCTATGAAGTACAGAATCTTAAACTGAACCAAGATCTCCTAACTGCGGTGTGTATGTTATCTGCACTACAGCCAGCTGCTTCCCAGAAACAATTCCATTTCACTTCACTTCGGCTTTGCCTAGCGTTTTCATTATTTCAACTTGACCCCTGATTTGGGTAGGGCAAGTATTTATTCTACAAATGAGTGAAGTCAGGCTAAGAGAAGTTTAAATGCCATACCAAAGATCTTAGAGCTAGTAAGAGCTTGCTCTCAAAAATACTCAGTATTTTTAAGATATTTTATTCACATGTCATCATATATTTAAAAAGTCAGACCAGATTTAAACTCCAGATAGCATCTTTGTTCATACCAACACATGAAGCAACTACGTTTCAAATCCTCTGTTTAATTAAATCAGATTTCCTCCCCCCTCCCCCCACCCCCCTTCCTCTTTGCCTGTCTCCACTGCAAACATGGAACAGACCGGGGCAAACATCGGAGGAGGATCCTCCTATGGATGTGCTTCCGCTGGCACGGGTACCTCATTGACAGTCATCAGCAAAGCTCTGTTCTGGAGCTGGGATTCTCTTTATTTCTAGAGTGTGAGCATAAAAGGCTTCTTCGAAGAAAACCACAAGCACAATGTGCACAAGGGCGGCCCTAGGCCGGTGTCTCACCGGGCAGCACCCCCAGCAGCGTCAGGTGGGTGCGCAGCTTACCAGTGGATGAGACCTTAGAGCACCTACTGAAACATTCTGCATCCTGTGGCCACATTTCAGTCCTATTCTTCAAAAAGTAATAAAAATTAAGTAGGAATTAAATCCTTAAGAAACCATGGGAATAAATCAAGCCTGGTTTATAATGTTCAGTCCTACTTTGTAGTCAGGTTTTAGGTTGTTAAAGCAAATTAGTTATTTGTGTGTAGATACTTTGGGGGCACAGTTTACATAACTGTCCTTTGCAATCTCCACGTCTTTTCTCCCTGAGATGGTAGAGTAGCTGTAGGTCCCTCCAAGCACGTTTCTTGCCAGGTGACATCCTTAATTCTGGAACAGGATTCTGTCACAAGAAAGCAGAGCTACTTCAGTGAGGGATTTTCTGCATAGTATGACTATAATAACTTTCTTTTTTAAAAAAATAACTCTGCCTCATTCTGTTTTGCATATCCTAGTCTCTCTGTCAGAAATTGTGGATAATAAATTACCAAGACAGACTCTTTCTGGGGAAAATACATGCTTTTTTAACAAATTAGAATTTCTTTGAGTCAGTCATAAAATATTGCATGTATATTTCTAGATTCTTTGAAGACAGACAAGGAAAGATGTAGGGGTAGTAAGAAGAGTCAAAGATCTCTAACAAGTCCAAATAATAAATTACTGCTTCAGATGAAGATGAGTTCTGGAGCAGCCTTAATTCTTCCTGTGTTGTTAGGTCTGACCGCAGGTAGTTTTCCGAACGAGCGAAGGCTTAGAGAGTGACAGTCTGTGTTATTAGAAGTTTCAGTTGATTATTCGGAGATATGCTGTATTCGTTTGTCCAGCACGCACTTCCCTTTTGTGTGGTCCCTGTGATCTGAGTCCCTTTGGGGAAAGGAACTTCCTCTTTTATTGTGAGCAGCCTTGTCCAGCATTTCTAGTTTTCTAAGAGCTTTTGTTTCTAAATAGGTTCTAGTTTTCATGACAAGCATTTTCACTCCTAATAAGATGATTATTTTAATTTTTCTCCTTTTGAACTTTGAGTAATATCACATTGCTAGATTTTTGAAAAAATGTTGAATCTTTCTTGCATTTCTGGAATCTACTGTAACTGATTGTAATCTGTTATTTTTGTAACGTAGTCAAGATTTTTGAAACTAAGTTTATACCTGAAATTGGCTACTCTTTCTTTGTACTTACTTAGGAGATCTTGATATTGTGTTTCCTGACTCTTCCAGAGTTGGAGCACGTGGACAGAGAGGACGCCATGGGAAGGGAGAATTCTAAGTTCACCGATGCAATGAAAGTAATCCGTCATAGGCACTTGCCCAACATGGCAGGAATTTAAAACTGATTCTCATGGAGTGCTTTGTGGGAACTTTGGAGTCCATCCCAACGTTGGGCATCACCCATGTTGCGATTCCTTTGGCAAGGTTGAATGCACCTTTATTCTTGTTGATTACAAACTCCTCCCTCAGCTCCTGGTTGTCTTGTGATGCCTCGAGCTTCATGTTCCTGGACTCTGTTTACTCCTCCAGATGGTCTCATTGAAAAAGACTTAAGCCAAGCCCTCTTCTGCATGTGGCCTAAATTTGATTATAGGAAATATTAATTTCATTATCTCAATGAGACCTTAAAGTCCAGGTGCTCATTGCAGCAGCCTCTATTTATTCTAACATTAAAACAGCTAACTTCCCTCTTAGATTTTCCAAATATATAAGAATGAGAACTTTTTCCATGTTACCTCCAAGTCGCAAAGGAGTGAATCAGGCATCAAATGATCTTAATAAAGCTTTTATATTATATAAAAGAAGGAAGTATCCCATGCCTGCAGCTCTCTAAAAAGAAATGCTCTTCAAAAGTCCTCCTCTGATATCCCATCCCTGATTCTGTTACACCTTCAAGAGTGTCGGAGATTTAAGTGTCTCAAAATCAGATGTCTAATCATTTATCATAAAGTCAGTAAATTCTGCATCTTGCTTTAGAATATAATGTCTATATTCTTGGATTGCCAGTTCAAAACGTTTTTTTTAATGTTCTATTAGACACATAAAATCCCTCCACCCTCGTACTTATTTTTAAAAGTTAGTACATTATTATCACAAAGTCAGTTTTTAATGACGACTGAGAAAACAGGTGGTTGATCCTGTGGGCTTTACCTCACCCAAGTGGACTGTGGCTCATGGTGTTTGGAGAGATTGCCTAGAAATGAAGTTTGGCAGGTATTTAAGGGTTTTGAATTGTCTGAAATTATAGAATAAGTCTGTGTGTACATGTGTGAGAGGGAGAAAGAAAGAGAGAGACAGAGAATTTGTACATTTGTACACTTAGCTTTTACTGATATTACTAGAGGGTCCTTGGAATCAAAATCATTAAGAACCACTGCCTAAGATCTTCTTCCCTGGCAAATTCATTAGCATCAGCATTCTTCCACTGCTCAGGAGGTCTCAGTTTCATGAGCTCGTTAACCTCTTCAACAGATATTTACTTTGGTATATGCAGAAGTTATGCTCAAATAATTTAAAAATACTATGTACCATCTTCTTATACCATTTGAAACTTTTCTTCAATTCGATTCAATTCACTATTGTTTAATACCTAAGAAGACACTCTATTGCACCTTCTCCCACAATTCCCTGCCCTTGAAATAATTCAAATCTACATGGAACATAAGCTTTCTTTACATTTTCATATATTGCTACCAATTTTAGTGTTCAGGGAATAATTTTATTGAGTTTCATAGAATCAAAGTTAGTGGCCAATACATGCTTAGAAAAAAATTCCCATTTAAGGCAGGTTGTGGGCAATGCTTTTATAAAAGAATTTAAAAACAGCAAAAACAAAACAGGATGCAGAGTTCCAAGAGAGAGAAAAGCGAATACTTCTGATAGCAGGAGTGAGCTCTCCAGATGATGTCCATATGTGCTATGTGTCTTCAAACAATTACATCAGAGGCTCTTTTAGACAGAAAAGATATCTTAAACAAAGGCAAGATGTTAGAATGTAAAGGACATATTCAGAGAAGGGTGAGAAGACCAGGTATGGTTATTCTGAATTATCTGTAGAACAGGTCATGGGAGGGGGGGTCTTATTTTATTTTAAGTAGCTCTAGGAAGCTATTAGATATTTGTGTGGTCAAATTTTTAAACTTTCTGAGGCTAGATATAATATATCATGTTGGTGATTAGGTATGTAGAAATGGTATCATAACTTGCTTATCTTTTACCAAGTGTTTGTTTGGTATCCCAAGCCATTCCTTATGAATTTCCCAATTCAAACCTCCATGTTACCTTTCGGAAATATTTCCTTCCACTAAAATAATATGCAAAAATATATAAAGATTACTGTTTATTCATAGGTACTGGTAACATTACTAATTATTCATTCGTCTTGTTTATTCATTACCATGCCTTAACAGAACCAAATAATTCTGGAGTATTTTGAGAGTGGCCCCATGTCTCAACTCATCCACAGGTTCTTTTCAGCTCCCAGCATCAAATACTTGTTTCGAGGAACTTGATCACTTGCTCCACCAGAAGGTAGAAAGCCTTTTTCAAGCAGATGCTTTCGGAGAATTTGAAGTATTGAGTTCTATGCACAGGTATTTTCTGAGGCTGCGAAAGGGGATCACAGTTTTAAACACAATAAATACACCAAGAAATAACCAGGAGTGAGGCCTATTCCAGAAAATGCTGGTGAGAAATTTTACAGTTTTTAATAGGGAATTGATTGCTGTCTTTCATGAAGATGTTTTAGGATTTTCTTTGAACCCACATATGGTGCATGGTGACACAAATATAAATGTCATAAACATGACATTTAAAAATATTACTTATTTATTCATTTATTTACTTTTTGTTGTTGCTCAAAAGATGAATTTGATACATATCAACTACATTTAAACATCATGAAATGTAATTATTTGGTACCTGTAATGTAGTAATGACAAATACACTAATAATAAAAGTGAAGAAACCCTTTTTTGGCTACAGCGGCAGCTGCGGTTGGCGCCCCTCCCACAGCCCCTCGGCGCTCACTTCAAAGATGGGGTCTCACTGCAGGCACGTGCTCCTCCCAGTGGCTGTAGTCAGCTGGGTCCAAGTTAGGCCAAAAAGAGGCCTGAAATGCCATAGTTAGTAACCCCAGAAGCAGTCCTCAGTCGTTGACAAATGGGAGTTGCTGGATAAATGATAATTTCTTCACCCTCGGGGAGACACCTCAATGCTGTCTCCCGTAGAACCCCAATGAGATGGAGCTCCTTTGTCCAGACCACTAATCCACTGAATAACACACCTTCTATTGACTTCCTTTTCCTGTCTCATTACCCTGCAATCCATACTTGAGAAGTGCTTCACTTCTCAAATAAACTACTTGCACAACTCCCCCCGCCCCCGCCAAAACAAGCAAACAGAAAAACCAAAACAAACAAACAAAAAAAACTAACCAACCAAAACCTTTTGGAAAAATCAATATAGCAACTGGGATGTTTAAGAAAACAAAATAGAAATTCCAAACCTTAAAATGCGTTCACAGCTAAAAACAAATGAGATTTAGAATCCTCATCATATATTTAGCACATTAAATGAACATGTAATCATTTGAACAGTATTTATCCTCTTAAGAAATTTGAATCTGCTGTTGTATCTCTGCATGAAAAAAAAATGAAGGCATTTTGGTTTTGGTTTCTATGGAAACCAGTACTTTGATTACTGATGGATTTCAAGTGTATCATTTCTAGTCCCACAGGTACGATGTTTGAGGACAAGAAGATAGAATATAAGAAGGTGGCTGCAAAATTATAGGAATATTTTCTCAAATGCTAGTATTTTCAGAACCATAAATCTGAGAGATGCTGGAAGAGACTTCAAATTGATTTTTAGCTTTAATCAATAAAATAATTATTGAGTGCCTACTAGGCACCAAGCACTGTCCCAGTGGCTACAGCAGTTAATAAAAAGAAAATTTAATTAAAAACTTTATATATAATTTTACTAAGAAAGGTGTAATAATTAGATGTCTGAGTTTTGAGTTATTTGAATTTGTTATTTTCTTACTGGTATTTATGGAGCATCGTAACAAATGGATTCCTAAAATCGTTTCTGAAAAGTATGTGTTTTCTTGAAGAATAATTTTTAAAAAGTCATTAACTTTTAATTAAGCAAGTGGAGAATTTGTTTCTGTTTTCATGCTCTGTTGAAAAGGCTCCTTTGGTCTTTTTGTTGGTTTCCAGACAAAGGTTTTAGAACAGCAGTGAAGTCCCCAGTGGCTTCAGCAGTGGTATTTGCAGTGTGACATGCTGAGCCAGTGCTTCTGTGAAGGGATGACACTTTTCAAAGTGACATTCTTATGGTTCATTTACCTAATTTCTAATCAGCGTAAAATGTCTGATGGTTTCTATGGAAAAGACGAGCAAAGACTAATATTAACACAAGAGCTGAGACTATTACTTACTGTCACATATAAATATGTGTTTAGCATCCATTTAAATCCAAATCCTGTTTTAAAGTTAGGTGATAAATGTTTTAATCATCTGAAATAACCAAAGCAATATGGCCTCATGATATTTTTTACTGGTAGTTTTCAGTTTGTTGTTGTTGTTGTTGAACTCTAACGCACCCTTTAGATTTCAGTTCAGCTGACGCTTTCGTGGGAAGCATTCTATGCCTCGATGACTAGGCTAAATGCCCTTTTACCTACACAATGCAGCTATTATTTTTAGCAATTTTACATTTACTTGTAAGCTTTGTGTGTCTGATTTTTTACTGATCATGACAGAACAAAGTTATTCTCAGGGAAGTGGATAGTAGTTTGAAGGTTAGAATTTGCTTCTGCACTTTTTTTATGATTCTCATGGATATTTGTGGATATTGAGTTGATTCAAAGTTCCTATGTTTTTTTGCACGTTTCCTCCATAGGGTAAAAATGGAAGACTATACAATCGCAGGTACTTCAGAGATTCTAGCTCCATTGACTATTATTCTGTAACTAAGTGGAAGTAAATACTACTTCAGATGATTGTGGGTTATAAAAAGAAACTAAGTTGGAGCTAAATATTCCTGTATAACTATAGGCAGCAAGTTAAATGTATGTATATACTTAACAATGTACATTTCATTAGGTTGTAATAAATTTCTCTAAAGAAATGGCACTCTTAGAAAATAGAAATACCTTTCACATATAGGTTAACTGACAAGAGAAATGTCAGTAATTGTTTGCACACAAAAAATTACATCTTTGGCTGATTCAGGAAGAGATAAAGGGAAACACAACACACAGGAATAGGTCCACAGGAATTATTTTGGAGGGTCTGGAATTGGGGAAGCCTATGAGGGTCTGGTGGTGAAGAATTAGGAGGGCAGAAGGATAAAGATCCAGAAGAACTGGAGAAGCTGAGGCTCATAAAGTAACACACTCACTTAGTGGTGAGGTTAGTTAGCAAAGTTACAAGCGGTCCAGCAATAGTGGAAGATTAGAAACAGACAAAAAATATGGACTTGTGAGAGAGACCTGTAAAAGAAGCCTGAGCTGGGAGTAGATGGAGATCACTTGGCTAGAAATATTCAAATGATGAGGACCCCCCCCCCCAAATTGTTCTTGTGTCACGGGTAAGTCCCAAATTGCTCTATCGTCTACACGCTTGACCGTTTTTGTGCATCCTCGTTTATCCTCACCATCTTTAGAGTAAAGTGGTTTTGGTTTCATCAAGGACTGTGCAACCACTCTGCATAAAGGGATTTATAGAGAGAGAAAAATGAATGATCTGCTCCTAAAACCTCAGAGGTGAGCCCTCATCCCACCAAGGTAGTGGCAAAAGCAGAGAATCAGCCTGCAATGACTCTAGTACTGGGTGACTGAAAAAGAAATAAGAATTCCTTACCACCAAACTGAATCTGAATGCTGTCTTAGTGAAGTCCAAGGACACCATCAAATATAAAAGCACAGAGCCAAATGAAACTCTGGCAAAGTATATTAATACACAGTGGCGTAGACGAAGGTCAGAGGCTGCAGTGTTGGCCACGGGGAAACTGGTTTTATATCTAAAGCTTGTTGGCCAAGGTTCCCAAAACTCCCTAAGCTTCGCTCTCCTTACCGTAAATTGGGGGTAAGGATACCTTTTTATTATGCAGGCCTGAGGTTTGAGGTCAGGTGTCCCTAACACAGAGTAAGGGCTTAAAATTTAAAGTTATTTTTTGTAATAGTGCAAAAGTAGAAACTTAGGAACTAACTATTCGTGACTTTGGAAAGTATTTAATTGATATCAAAAGAATTCTGTCATTTCCTATAGATTTCAGTGAAAATAAATTTCCTTTATTTGTTCATTAGAGTTATGGTCATTTAGTCCTCTGTTCTACTGATTCCATTTCATTATGTGATCTAAAATTAATCCTAGAACATAGTTCTGGTCCTGTCATTGATTTGCTGTGTGAATTAGAGTCACTTAAGATTTATACATTTATTTCCTCATTCATAGAATAATTGGTCAGACTAAGTGATCACCAAAATCCCTTCCAGTTGAAATACTGCACCTGGTTTTTTCCCCCTTACTTTTTTCCCCATTACTAAACTAAGAGAAAGAACATAGATATCTGAGGCAAACATACATTATTTTCTCCCTGATAGATTCCCATTAAAGGCAAGCTGATGTATTGATTAAAAATTGTTAGCATACATTTTATTTGTCTTTAGATCTGAGCTATTTTCTCATGCCTTTGGGCAATTGATTGGAGATTATTTTCATGGTTGATTGAATGGTAATAAAGTTACTAGCGGTTCCTGGGATAAACAATTTCCATTCCTATGATTTTAAGATATGTGCCTGTATAGGAAATGGCAAACTCTGGGGTGTCTGAATATCAATGAAATGAATGAATTCTTAATAATCTCCTTTTTGATATTTTGACTTTGAGTCCTTTCTTAGCAGTGCTGGGATATGAGAAGCAAAGCCATCTTCCAATCTAAAAGAAACACATTGTCAGAAAAGAAGCATTATTTTGCATTCTGGATAATGGAAGGAGTTAACCCGAAACTAAACTTATCTAAAATTTCTCATACAACCCAATAATAATTAAAAAAAAATCAAAATGGGCAGAAGACCTAAACAGACATTTCTCCAATAAAGATATACAGATGGACAATAGGCACATGAAAAGATGCTCAATATCACTAATTATCAGAGAAATGCAGATCAAAACTACAATGAAGTAGCACCTCCTGCCAGTCAGAATGGCCATCATTAAAAAGTCCACAAATAATAAATGCTGGAGAGGTTGTGGAGAAAAGGGAGTACTTCTACACTGTTGGTTGGAATATAATTTGGTGCAGCCACTATGGAAAAAAGTATGGAGATTCCTTAAAAACTAAAATAACCTTACCATATGATCCAGCAATCCTACGCCTGGGCATATATCTGGAGAAGACTCTAATTTGAAAAGATACATGCACCCCAGTGTTCCAGCAGCATTATTTACAATAGCCAAGACATGGAAGCAACCTCAATGTCTATTGACAGATGAATGGATAAAGAAGATATTCCACACAATGGAATAATACTCAGCCATAAAAAAGAATTAAATAATGCCATTTGCAGCAACATGGATTGACCTAGAGATTATTATACTGAGGTAAGTCAGATAGAGAAAGACAATTATCATATGATATCACTTATATGTAGAATCTAAAAAAAATGACACAAGTGAACTTATTTACAATACAGACAGAAACTCACAGACATAGAAAACAAACTTACAGTTACCAATGTGGAAGCAGGAGAGGGATAAATTAGGTGTTTGGTATCAGTGGGTACAAACCACTATACACAGAATAGATAAACAACAAGGTCCTACTTTATATATCACAGGGAGCTGTATTCAGTATCTTGTAATAACTATAATGGAAAAGAATATGAAGAGAAATATATATGTATAACTGAAAAACTATCTGTACACCTTAAACTAACACAACATTGTAAATCAACTATATGTCAATAAAAAATAAAGTTTATTTCACATCATTTGGAATAATTGCTAGCTTTATCTTTGGATGTTTTTTACATCTACCTTCTCTCCACAAAGAACTAGGACACCTAATTTTTTTTCATTGTGTTTTTAAGTTTTATGTGTGTGTGTGTGTGTGTGTGTGTGTGTGTGTATAAATAAAATTTTAGAATGGTTTTAACTTGACAGAAAAATTTGCAAAGATAGTACTGAAGATTTCTATACACTCATATCATATCCAGTTTTCCTTATTACTAGAATCTTACTTTAGCATGGCATATTTTGACAAATAATGAAATAATATCTATATATTATTAAATAAAGTCCTTTTTTTTTTCAGATTTCCTTAGTTGTTTTTTTTCCCCAATGTCTTTTTTTTTTTTTTTTTTTCTGTTCCTGGTTCCTCCCCAGGATGCCATATTACATTTAGTTGTTAAGTCTTCTTAGGGCTCTCTAGCTGTGATAGTTTCTCACACTTTACTTTTTTAATGACAACATCAGGTATTCTGTAGAATGTCTAATAATTGGGATCTGCTCGATATTCTTCTCTGATTTAAATTAGGCTTTTTTGGGGGGAAGGAAGTGTCACCACTTTCATACCAAGGGTATATACAATCAACATGACTTATTTTTTTTTTTTTAATGCTGACCTTAATCACCTAGCTGAGGTTGTGTTTCTCAGGTTTCTCCACTGCGAAGTAATTATTCTATTTTTACCTACCCCTTCCTTTCCATACTGTATTCTTTGCAAGCAAGTCACTATGTATACACAGCCCACATTTAAAAAGTGGGTTACTCTACCTCCTCGAAATGGGGTATCTACCTAAACTATTTGGAATTTTTCTACATGGAAAATTTGTCTTTTCCCCTTCCTTCCTTCCTTCCTTCCGTCCTTCCTTCCATCACTTATTTATATTAATATGGACTCATGGATATTATTTTATACTTTAGGTTATAATCCAATACTACTTCATTTATTGTGTTGCCTAAATTGTTCCGGTTTTGGCCATTGGGGCTCTTTAATTTGGTGACTGTTCATTTGACATACTCCCATAATGGCTGTCCTTTTCTTTTTCTTTCTTTTTTTCTTTGTCTTTGTCTCTCTCTCTCTCTCTCTCTCTCTCTTTTTTTTTAGTACCTCCTTAGTTTTTGGCACTGCAAGATGCTCTGGAGTTTATCTTGCACATTACATGCCCCAGCTTGGATTTATCCATTCCTCCAAAGAATCCTAGTTCATTTTTCCTGGAGTTATGTTAGAAGTGAGGATCTGAGCACTAGTTGTACTCATTGCCACTGGAGTGCCATTGCTTTTAAGTCATCTCAGCAGGAAAAGCAAGGAAATATGTTTGAATACCAGCCCATATAGATATATACGTATCTATAAATATTTCTACACATAATCTATCTGTAACTATATTAAACTACACATGAGTCTATACTGATGTGTCCAAATCTCATCTACTGCTACATAGATCAGTCTAGCCTTCTTCCCGTGCTTATCTGTAACCTCCCAACCCAGTAGTGGGAAACCTTGATTCCATAGTCTATAACCCAATTACTAAATTGTTCAGTTCCAGTGTGTATGCATAGTGGTTTCAGCTATTCAACCCTCCCCCTTCCCAAACACCTGGAAACTACTGATCTTTTCATTGTCTCTACAGTTTTACTATTTCCATAATGTCATATAAATGCAATGATACCAGATCTAGACTTTTCAGACTGACTTCTTTCTCTTAGAAATATGCATGAAGATTCACCTCTGTGTTTGTGTGCCTTGCTAGCTCATTTGTTTTATGTGGATATACCATATTCATCTAGTGAAGGGCATCTTGGTTGCTTCCTGTTTTTGGCTGTAATGAATAAAGAGGCCATATGAGTGCACATGCAGGTTTTGTGTAGAAATAAGCTTACAAATTACTTGACAGCAAGCTAGGAGTGCAAATATGAGTAATACCATGTTTAGCTTTATGACAAAGTGCAAATTTTTCCAAAAGTGACATTTGCCATTTCAACCAGCAAAGGAGAGTTCTTATTGCTCTGTATACACACTAGCAATTGATGTTGCCAGTTTTCTCTTTTTGAGTTTTTATCATAAATGAGTGATGCATTTTATCAGATGATTTTTTACATTTATTGATATTATTGTACAGTCTATTCTTGTTCAGTCTATTAATATGATAAATTAAATTGATTGATTTATAAATGTAGTATGAGTCTTGTGATCCTAGAACGAACTCCACTTGATCACATGTGTTATCTGCTTTACACTTTGCTTGATGAGATTGGTTATTTTGTTAAGGATTTTACATATATTCATAAGAGATGTTGGTTAATATTTTCCTCTTTTAATGTCCTTGTCTGATTTTGGTATTAGGGTAATGATGTCCTCCTTATAGAATGGTTAGAAAGTGTTCCCTCTTCTGTGCTTCTGTTTTTTAGAAGAGATTACAGGGAATTGGTGTTATTTCCTCCTTAAATGTTTGGCAGAATTTTCCAGTAAAATCATCTAGGCCTGGTGTTTTCCTTTGTGGAAACTTTTAAATCATTTATTCAATTTCTATACTAGATATTCAGGTTTCTATTTCTCCTTAGGTGAATTTTGATAGTTTGCATCTTTTAAGCAGTTGGCCTATTTCATCTAAATTATTGAACTTTGGGGCACAGAGCTGTTATCTCATGCCCTCACTGTCAACTTAATGTCCATGTGATCAGTAGTGATGTCCCCTTGAGGCATCTAACTTTTTGTTATTTTGCTGTGTCTAGCACAAATTTTAAAGTTTAAAATTGCAACATTTCACCCAAAAATGTGAACCAGAAAATAAGATGCAAAGATAAAGATCTGTTTATGGTAACTGATTCTTCTTTTAATTATTTCTGTCATTAAGATGGTCTAAGTTGTACAAGACTCAAAACTACGATGTTCTCTTCTGGCCATTAGCTTCTCCCTCCCATTGCTTGTGTGAATTGCATCATTTGTACACTGCTTCCTGACATTCCTGTCTAATACTTTCAGCCATTCCAGCTATGCCAGTGCATTGAGACTTGATAGATCCAGATGCCAGCATTTTATTATAACAGCAGTGTTTGTGTCTCTATCCATAAACACGTACAAATAAAAATCTATAAGTTTTGCTTTTCTAAACCATAGAATTACTGCTGATATTTCCTCAAGATAAAAACCTAACAACCCATTTTTTTCACAGTTGAGAATAATTTCTTTCTAAAGACTAGACTTTGAGAAAGATAAACAAATAAGATGACAAGATTAAATATAGCAGTGGAACTCTGAAGACGCCAGTCCCTTCTCTGCTGCTAACCTTGAAAAACCCCATCTATTTTTCTTTATTGCATTCATTTTATCAAACAGGATAAAATGTTTATGGAAATTGAATCTAGATGCTTAACTTCATGGCCTTTTCTGTGAAGAATCCATAAAATCTATGGAGAAAACTCAATTGACATCTGTTGAGATGTTTTGTCATTCTCTGTTTAACTTTTTAAAAAGCGTACCCTGCAATGCCGCTTACTTAAAAATGATGGAAATAGGGGCATTTGTGCTACTCAACTAGGAAAGGACACTTCAGATTGCACCTACTTGGCATGTTCCTGCTCTGTGGAGAAATAATACCATGCCTAAACTGAGAGAGAAGAGTCTGAAGGGGAGAGTTAAAAAGCTATAATAATAGCAAAAACAATACTAATAGCTATTTTGCATTATTGATCACCTAGTGTGTATATTTTTTCCTACTATTCATAAGAGTTCCATGTGTATAATTCTCATCTTAGTAAACTAGGGACCTGAAGTTTAAAAAGATTAAATAACTTGCCAATTACCACATAAGAGAGTCAAGATTAAAATCAATATATGTCTGCCAAATTAGCATGTAATACAGTTTCATGTAGCAAGGATATAGATTGTCCATGAGGAAGTAACAAAGCTTGTTCTCTGGGGGATCTGGGAGAACTCCTGGAGGGACCTATAGATAAAATGCATCTTAATCAATATGAGAATGAGAAGACGGAACTAGCCCAGGAATTTTAAGGATGTTTACTGAAGAATCACTAAGAAGAGCACTTCCAAGTGATGCATCCAAACAAGTTTCTCTGGATTGATTTAAAGGCATTGCTGGCAAGATACCGCAAATCTGTTGTGGAGTGTGGATGGGCAGGGATCAGTTACATTATTTTAGGTTTAGAGTCACTGTTGTGGGCAAAAGTAAAGATATTGTTTTGGACTTCTCTTCAAGTGAAATATCCTGGGTACATGTTTTGAGCCTTCTTTATTAAAAGATGAGGCTACTTCTAAATGCGATAAACATCTCACTTTGCACCAGAGTAGAGATAGAACAGAAATAAACAGTCATTAGAAACTTGAAATTTCACAAACCTGCTGGGTTTCAGGTCCAAAAGCTGGAATATGTGGCCAGGACCCAACACCTTCAGGTCAATGAGAACCAAAAAAGGGGAAGAAGAGGGACTTGAAAATAATGACAAAAATGTGACCACTGCTGGGACTTAAGAATTTGTACCAAACTGGATCTTGGTGATGGTTAAAAGTTAAGAAAGTATTCCAGACATAATCTGAGCTAGTCTGCTACTGGATCAGTGACTGAATCTCAATATTCCTTTAATCACACCAAGATGAACACGTCTACTTACTAATTTAAGATGCATTTCCTGATCCATTTCTTGGAAATCAGAAGTCCATAGCAGAATGATGTTGGAAAGCATGAACACAAGCATGAGAAAAATTACTCAATAGGAGCCTACAAATTCAACAATCAGCAAAATATGCTTGAAATCATTGAGAAGATAAAGGAATAAGTTCTTTTGGCAAGAATTATAACTTCAAAACCAAAAGAAAGATACGAATCAAAAATAGATGAATAAGAAAAAAACTAACCAAA
Source organism: Camelus ferus (assembly GCF_009834535.1). Lineage (NCBI taxonomy): Eukaryota > Metazoa > Chordata > Mammalia > Artiodactyla > Camelidae > Camelus > Camelus ferus. The sequence continues at coordinate 62,794,936 of NC_045703.1, read as the reverse complement.
TTTTAAAAGAGAGATCTGTAAAAGCAAGTCGCCAAAGTGAACACAGTTGAAAAGTTTTGAGGAATGTTTGCAGAATGCAACATGAAAAATAATAATGAAAATTATAAAAGACAAGATAAGTGAAACACAATACAAAATGCTACTCATGTCTAGTGGAATCTACAAAAGGATAGGTTTATATAGAAACAATGATAAAACTATTTACCAAAATTGAAAAAGATATATATCACAGGTATGAAAATCACAAAGTGCCATGCTAGATAAATACAAGTAGTTCCAAAGACTTCTAGTAAAATCTAAAATTTCTAGTATTCCCCAATATTCATTCTTCTATTTGTTCTTTTGGTTATAAGACACCGTGAGTTTTATCTGGGTTATTTTAAGTTAATTAAACCATCCCTCAGGACAAAAATCCATTTCTTCTCTTGGGCTTTTTTCTCACTATATCCTGATCTTTCTTCTTGTTGGAAGGAATCTTTCAATTTTTCTTTTAGTAAAAATCTGCAGGTACTAAATTTTTTAAAACATTTAAATATAAGAAAGTGTATTTTCCTATATTAATAAGTGATACTTTATCTGGATATAATATTCCGGAATTACAGTAGTTTTTCTTCAGCACACTTAATATTTGACTCCCTTGTGATAATATGGGACTCCATTGTCCTAATCTGTAGCCAGGATCCAATGCCTTCAAGGTAATGGGAGCCAGCATCTCTTGCTGTCAATAAAGTCTGCTGCCAGTCTAACCATTGTTCCTTTGAGAATGAGCCCCATTCTCTTCTCAAATAGAAGTTGATCCTAAGGTGCATACCAGAAAGGTCTAAATAGATAATACAACTTTAATGAATAAGAACCAAATGAGATTACTTGGCCTTTGAGGCATAGAATTTAATTATAACAATTATAACAATATGGAGTGCTTGGTGTTACTTCAGAGATAAATAATTAGGCCATTAGACCAAATAAACATATGGAAAATGATACATATGTGATGAACTTGAACAATGCTAGATGTAGCTTTACAGATGAGTGGGAAAAAAAGACAAGATTTTCCATTTTTCATCTATCCATCCATTTCATCCATCTTGAAGGAAACACTAAGATTACTGCATTATATCATACAAAAGAGAAATTCCAGCTCAGTGGAAGAGATCTGTGTACAAAGAAAGCATTTGGAGTGTTTAGGAAGGATCATAACAGAATATTTTAATTACTTTGTGAATTATTTTAAATCATAAAGGAAAAGATTGTTGAAGATGTCCACATTAAAATTAAAGCACTAACCTTTGAGTATAGCAAAATAGACTATGATTAGGAGAAAACATCTCATGTAGACTTGGACTAAATATTATAAAATTTAAGAGACAAAGAGTTAATATCCACAGTATATGAAGAATTTCTGCAAATCAATAAGAAACAGCCCAATGAAATATGAGGAGAATGCACTTAGAGGAGAACAAGAATGGGCAATAAACATATGAAACCATGCTTAACTTCACTGATTAGGTAAATTAAAATTAAAATAACAATGAGATAGTCTTTCATAGGAAATTAAATTTGATCTGAATGATAAAAAATTTTTTTTTAATCTGATAACACCATATATTTGCCAGGATGTAAGGACCTGAAAACAGAAATGAATTGGAAGTGGGTTCTAAAGCAACACGGTTACTCTGGGGAGAAATTTAGTGACACTTGCCAAAATTTAAAGTTCATATCCAACTAAAGAGCAATTTCATGTATAGGTGTTATTTTTTGGTGTATATTCTCAAGGTCTACATGCTACTACTAAAAGTTCAATACTACCAGAAATTCAAAACGGTATTCTTAACTTCCATTTAGTCTGGAAGGTGCCAGACAAAGAATTTCAATTGACATGTGTCTCCAGCAGATCTCAAAACGGAAATGAAAGTAATTGTATGATTCCCGTACCTTCCCATTCAAAACCATCCCTGCTGTGGTATCAGCCTTATTTCTGATGTTCAGGTTTAGGAGGGAGAAGAAAAACTGAGAAAAAGAAAATAGGAATGTCTTTTCTTACTGTTTCAGTACAGAATTGGTTAGGAAGTTTCTGTGAAGTCAAGTCGGTGTCTCTGAAAATGGGGTCAGGATTAAAAAACCAACTTGCAATATAAAGATCCTTGATTCTGTTTTTTGAAACTAGCTAAAATTTGGCAGAATCAATTTTAGTAAATGACCGTGTAAGAGTTCTTCAGTTATTGGTGTTTATTTTTACTTAATTCAAATTGCAAGAATGTATACACGAAGAAAACAGACTGGAAGCTAACAGATTTTAAAAATTCAACAGATTTTGGTGTTTGAGAGTATCATGTACAAGCCATTATCCTGAAAGAGATTTAATTACACACAGAAACACTTCAGTGACACAGGCAATTCAAAAGGATTTTAAATTCTGGAAATTTCATTTTACATTAAAACCCATAGAACGGTGTTTATTTAAGGTGCAGGCTGTCTTTGGCAAGAAGTTCATGCTTTGACTGCTAATTGCTGAGTTGTCCGCTCCCAGAATACAATCATGCTCCTGGCAGCTAAGAACAGGTAGGTCTAAAGAAAAGAAGTTTGGTGTAAAAATACCTGTTTATTCTGCTATTTCAGCACAGTGAGTACTTCCCTTTAATCAGGGCTGGCCTCTGTTCTCCAGTCTAGAGTATCCCTGCTCCTCGGGTGGTTACATCCTTTGCTATACGTGTCTGTCATCAGAATATGTAGAAAGCCAAAGTACCATCTAGGTCACTACATGCTGCTAACGTGCTTCATTGTCGATAACGTATTTATTTCTCCAAGCTGTTGGTTGGTGATATTTTAAAGTCTAATTTGCTTCTGTACTACGGGGCCCCACCAGAGAGAGTCAAGCTATGCAATAAAAGCTAACACTTGTTCAGCACTTTATGAGTTTCAAAGGTTTCTGGTATAATAATCACATTTGACATTGACTAGAACTCTTCAAAATAGACATGATTATTCATTTTACACGGCTTCTGTGCTGGGACCTTTACCTATTGTTTCGGTTTTCTATTGAGGCTGTCACAAATTACCTCAAATTTAGTGGCTTAAAATAACACAAATGTATTATTATTATTATTATTATTATTATTACTATTATTATTTTAAATTGAAGTATAGTCAGTTATAATGTATCAGTTTCTGGTGTACAGCACACTGTCCCAGTAATGCATATATATACATATATTTGTTTTCATATTTTTTCATTAAAGATTATTTCAAGATATTGAATATAGTTCCCTGTGCTATACAGAATAAATTTTTTAATCTATTTTTATATATAGTGGTTATCATTTACAAATCTCAGACTCCCAAATTTATCCCTTCCCACTCACTATCCCCCAATAACCACAGATTGTTTACTATGTCTGTGAATTTATTTCTATTTTGTGGATGAGTTCATCAGTGTCCTCTTTTTTTTTTTTAGATCCAAATTATGAAAGATATCATATGGTATTTTCTTTCTCTTTCTGCCTTACTTCACTTAGAATGACAATCTCCAGGTCCATCCATGTTGCTGCAAATTGCACTATTTTTTTATTTTTTATGGCTGAGGAGTATTCCATTGTACAGATATACTGCATCTTCTTTATCCAGTCATCTGTCAATGGACATTTAGGTTGCTTCTATGTCTTGGCTATTGTAAATAGCATGGCTATGAACACTGAGGGTGCATGTATCATATTGAATTAGAGTTCCCTCTGGATATATGCCAAGGAGTGGGGTTGCTGGATCATACGGCAAGTTCATTTTTAGTTTTTTAAGGAATCGTCATACTGTTTTCCATAATGACTGCACCAAACTACATTCCCACCAACAGTGTAGGAGGGTTCCCTTTTCTCCACATCCTCTCCAGCATTTATTGTTTGTGGACTTTTGAATCATGGCCATTCTGACTTGTGTGAGGTGATACTTCATTGTAGTTTTGATTTGCATTTCTCTGATAATTAGCAATATTTGAACATTTTTTCATGTGTTTATTGGCCATTCAACACAAAGTATTATTTTATGGTTCTAGAGATCAGAAGTCCTAAAGTCATAGTGTTGATCGCCATGGCTGAGTTCCTTCTGGAGGATGCAGTGGAGAATCCATTGCCTTGCCTTTCCCAGCTTCTAGAGATCACCTGAATTCCTAGGCTCATGACTCTGTGCCATATTCAATGACAACAATGTAGCATCTTCCAATCATTGTCTCTACTACCATTGTCCCTCTACTTTTTTCTCTCTGACTCTCCTGCTTTCCTCTTTGTGGTTACATTGGATCCACCCCAATTATCCAGCTGTCTCAAGGTCCTTAACTTAATCTATTTTGCAAAGTCTCTTCTTCTAGTCAAGGTACTATATTCACAGGTTCTGAGGATTAGGATGTGGACTTCTAGGGGGCGGGGGGTGGTTGGCATTATTCAAACTGCCACATCTATATTATCTAACTTAATTTTGCACCAACATTACAGAGCATTTTTTTGTTATATAATCAAGAAAACAATCTCAAAAAGATCGAATAAATTAATGGAGTTTTAGTAAGTGACAGACTAGCCATCAGACTCAGATCTGTCTGCAAAGTCTGTGCTTTTTCTCTATGTACTAATTTCTAAGTCTTGTTTGCTCAGAAATTCTCTTCCAGATGCTAAGATCATATACCTCAGGCAACAAATTTTCTCAGGGAAACAAGTTGGAAAAAAGCTTCATGATGTAGCCCTATTAGAGTAGGTCCATAATGTGCAAGATGATTTTGTAAGCTCCAGAATCTTAGAACAATAACAATATCCCTATTAAACCTTGTTTAACTCAGCACTTGCTAAATTATCTGTGCAAGAACAGCTGTTACATTGTTTGAGGACTTTTGTGTGTGCAGGGGGGTGTGGGACAGGGCTCACATCTTAAAACCCCTTCCAAAACAGCAACAGTTTAGTTTTGATAAATATTAGGTAGATTCTACATTTCCCTATATAGAATTCATGCAGTTTTAGAAGTAACATTATTTAAATAAGTTCTGTCAGTTACTAAGCTGCAGGCCAGAACTTCAAAGTGAGGTTTTCTGAATTTAAGTAAAACATTTCCATTACATTACTGTTGTAGAGATACACAAACATTAAAAAGAAGCACATACATCTCAAAGATTTATTTTAATGAGATGTATTTTGCAAGTTTTTTTTTCTTTATCTCTGAGGCAATAGTAGACAACTAGTTAATGACAGCTATGGAAAAAAAGATTAAATATTGGGGCCTGCATATATACATGTTTGTCTGAAAGTAACAGTTCTCTTATCGATTCAGAACCTTAAACAGATTGTCTGAACTCTTTGAACCTGCTTTCGCATCTGTAAAGTGGAAGTATTAAAAGGCACATAGAATTTAGCTGCTAGCTCAAAGGCTGCTAATATTTATTGAGTGTTCATCTTGTGCCAGATGTTGTCTTTGAGATTAGAATTTGGAATTCTGCACTTAGATTTTAAAAGCCAATTCCTGTGGTTTTTTTCCTCAATTTGAAATACTTTTGGAGTAAGTTACTAAAATATAAGTTTTGTTCCATGTTTCGTTAATTTGATTTACTAGAAAAAATCTTAACACTGTCACAAGGACGTGGCAGCTCTTTTCTTAGATCATCATGAGATAAACTGGTTAAACTCCACAGGTTTCACGTTACTTTTCCACTTGCTAATTTCATGAATGTAATTTTCTTCATCTTCTGATGAGCAGGCTATAGCTGCAATGGTTGTTTATGAGTTGTGAACTTGATATAAGTAATTCTCTTTTATTTCATTATTTTGAGCAGCAATTAAATCCTCACTTGCCAAAAAATTTGGCATTGCAGAGATTTCATCTGACCCGATTGAGTTGTGAATTTGATGAGAATAATTTGTTTGTTTTCACTGTGTATCCTGAATTAAATCTTCATTAAATAAACAATTAGTAAACCCTGCTTTCAAATTGGATGCAGTCAGCCTTCCATACCCCAGGGTTCTGCATCTTCAGATTCAACCAACCATGGGTCAAAAGTATATATTTGTTTTAACTCCAGAAAGTTCCAAAAAGCAAAACTTGAGTTTGTTGTGCACTGGCAACTATTTACATAGTGCTTACATGTTTTAGGTATTTTAAGCAATCTAGAGATTATTTAAATGTCTCTAAGAGAATGTGCATGGGTTAAATGCCAGCACTATGCCATTTTACATGAAGAGCTTGAGCATCCCCTGATTTTGGTATCTGTGCGGGGTCCTGAAACCAGTCCCCTGTGGCTGCTGAGGGACAACTGTGTAGGCTGTGCCCATCAGGAGGCTGCTTACTTTCACTGATTCTAGTTTTTAAAATTTAAGCCAACTGCCTTTTTGAAGATTCTGTTTTTAATTTTAGCTCTTTTTGTTTCCCTAGGTCCACTCTTGTATTTTTAACTTTTATTTCTTTATCAATTTATAATCATTCTTAATGATCTAAAGGACTGAAAAATCATTGTAGTCAAGGGCTACTGGATTTCAGTATATTTTCATCAAATATGTAAATAAAAACAAATGATTATAATATTAAAATTAATGTCATTAAGTTATTTTTCTTCTCAAATGTTCAAAATTAACTTAGAATTTGAGTACCAAATAAGGCTTAATTTTTCTCTTTGACTTTCTGAAAATGTAAGTTTTATTAAATATTTCTAGAAAATAAAAATACTCACAATTCCAGTATTCAATGTCCATCTAGTTGCCAATGTAAAAGAAAAAAATCATTATTTATTTCACTCATGTTACTATCTGGACACACAAACATACACACACACCAAAAATATAATAGCAATATGATTGTTTAAATTTGCATAATGTCCCTTTGCTGTCGTGTTCAAATGTTTTAGTACTGTTCTGATTAGTTAATACCACTGTAATTACAAGTTAGCATAGAAAGAGACAAGGAAATAAACACTTGGCACTAATTGGAAACAATAGTTTATAATGCAGAAATCCTTTGCAGTTATACACTCAAAGAGGAAGAATTTGATAAGTAAGGTTATTTGCCTTGCCTCTTAACTAAATGATTCCTCTCCTCAAATCTTCACCCTGTAAAGCAGTGTCTGCTCGCAAGGTTGACACAATTAACTTAAAACCTTTGAGGACACGTGGGAGGAGTTGTAGAGAAGCATTTTCTGGGTGGCCTCAACAGTGTATATATTTTTCTTGTTATTCCTCACTGACAGTCACAGTGTTGGTTCTTTTTCCACTTTAGTGTTCAGGATATATATATGTGTGTGTGTGTGTGTGTGTGTGTATATATATATGTATCTTCAATTGTATATGTAATAAATATATAATTATTTTCCACTATATATAAGTCACAGAGTTGGCGTATGGAATTTGGAGGTTAGAAAGACAGAATCCCTACCTTGTAAAGTTTGCATTCTATTGAGGGAAAATGATTGGAAGGTGAGTGAAAAGTCCTGTGGCAGTCTTAATCCCCGGTGATAAAGTACAGCAGAAAAAGGAGATTTGGGGTTTGATCACAAGGGTAATTAGACTGAAAAAACCTCAGAGAACTCTTAAATTACAACACTAGATCCATCTCTTAACCTGTGCCATTTATCCTTTTTCCCTTCCAGTTTACTTGTAGCAATTTTGATTTATTTCTTTGAACAATGAAAAGTTCCAGAAAATACGTCTAGTATGTGTTTCACATTATTAGTACAGAATTTCTAATCCACAGGTTTAAGTACAGCTCTAAGCCTGAAAACTTCCACCTTTTCATTTTGAAATAAGTTTATTAAAACTGTATAACCCTCAATCTTAGCTAATTTAATCTAGAAAATCATTCATTTATAAACAACAGAATATAGAGCAAGGAAGGACCATAAAAGTTAAGTTTTAGACATCTTTTATTTATAAAAAGGATTTCATCACTTAATATTTTACAATGAAGAATAACTATTTATTTACTTATTTATTTATAACTATACTCTGGTGTCAAAGAAAAATTGCATCGAACACATTAAACAGGTCTGAAGCACTTTATTCAAATATATTGCAATGCACAAGAGAGACTGAACCCAGTCCTGCTGGGGTCAGCTAGCTGGGAAAAGTACTGGATGTTGAGGCAATCTGCCCATGTGTTAAGCCATCTGTGTTATCCAGTTGTTGCTTATTGAAGTCATGCTCCTACCCTCCCACAGAGACTGTGGGATAGCGGTGTTATCTCTTTCAATGATTGCATTTCAAAGGAATGACTCCCAGGTCCTTGAGAAAGATATTCCTGGGTTGTAACTCTATCAAGAAGCTGGCAGAAGATTTACTACATCTCAAAGGGGCTAGAAATAATTTACAACAGAAAGTTGTCTGAAGTAAATGCTCTAATGAAAGGAATAGAAATTTAGCAAGAAGCCCGTCTCAAGTTTAGTCAAACTGAGGGGAATGCTAAGGCCATCTGGGTCACTAGGCATTAAGTTTGTACATATTATCTTGTTTAATTTTCATAAAAATATATATCAGATAGATTTTCTATTAATCTTTGTTTTGAGGTTAAGAAATTGAAGCACAATGGGACCAAATAAATTGCCTAAGCTCATAGAGCTTTTAAGTGGTACAGACAGCAGTAGAACCTGGGCTGTCTCATAAAGGATGTGTGGCTTACTCATCGTGTAATATGCCTTTAGAACAGTACAGGAGAGTTTACCAAGTATATTTTTCAAATTGAATGCCACAATGAAATCGTCACATTTTCCCGTAAAGGGAACCTCAGACTCACAGAGGGTGATCACCAAAATGAAACACGACTGTTGATTGGATGTTGCATCTCGTAACAAAGCAGCTTCATTGAAGTAGCCCATGCAGTAAATACTTTCCACTTCCCAAAGAGTAAGTGGCCCTGCAAACAATGGTTAGAGTTGATGCCTTGCAAAAAAAACTTGTGAGAAAATGACTAGAGGTAGTATTTTTCTTTTCTTTAAAAAAAATTTGCATGCTTACAAAAATTTATGGAAAATAATAAAACTGAACACCCATGTACTCATCATCCAGACTTATCAAAACTTATTATTTTGACATATTTGCTTTAGTTTTTGCTTCTTTTCTAATTTTTTTAAAGAAATAAAATATGAACTTGGTGTACATTTTAGTTCTGAACATGAGGGTTTATGTTTTAATTAATTCAGCTCTTTTTCTTGAATGGGCATTAAAATTAGTTTTATTGGTTACTCACTAAGACCAACAACATGCTCCCCCTACTGGAATTGTGGTTTGCTCATTGGTTTACTGTTGAGGCTTTCAATCTATACTTTGGACCCTGGAACTATTTCTAATTTTATTGTAACTCAGTTATAAATTTAAAAGGTTTTTTTCTTTTGGTTATACTTTTTGCAGAACTTTAGCTAGATTATGCATCTTTTAAAAAACACTAATGTACTCTGATTACACACAAATATTTAGACTTGAAAGCTTCACGTTATGAAACATTAAATGTGAAATTTGATGTATGTTTTATCTGCATTTTATCTGTAGAATGTTTAATGCCCTAGAGTCATGCCTTAAAAGTAAATTACATTCTTGGTTTCCCATCTGAAAATTTTTATAGCATGTTGCTAGCCTAAACTCTTCCTCAGCACAGACTGAATTTTATGGAGCTATATGGAAATGTAAAACCACCTGTAAAAATGAAGAAAGTCCGATGGGTGGTATCAGGACTGAATACAAGGTATATATTTTATAGGTGTTCAAGCATAGAGTGATTTTGGAGGGAAGTGACAGGTTTCAGCAGCCTGTGTGAACAAAGTTTATTTTAAAAAGTCCCTTTCTCTGTAGCTCATAATTTTAATTTAATTTTCTCTTATTGAGAGAGAGTATGGGCATCTCTTCTTGTATTATAGGTCATCATATATTATTTTATTGAACGTCTGTTAGCAATATGCTCATTATGTGATATGTAAGATCATCAAGTGTAGAGCATGCTGTTTAGACGCCTCCTTCAGTGCTTACTTGCCCATTACAGGTGTGTGTTTTTGGGTGAATCTCAGGTCCTATAGTAACTGGATTTCAATCAGGCCATTTTACCATGTTGATACCTGGGTCCACGAATGGCAGTGTGCATGCTCAGTAGGACTTTCCACAAGCTGCACCCTGCTCAGTGTCGCTGCCACTGTCATTCATGCTGCCCACGATCTTAGCTGACAGATCACAGCACTCACTTGGATTTTCTTTAGGCAGGGCAGTTGCTAGCAAGCATGAGTAATTAAGCTCTGCCTTGTCTAATCATTTTCGATATCTCTCTGTGTGTCTCAACACATATGTTCCGCTTTTCATTTTCAGCTGGAGTCTGGAGTTTGGAGTCCCAGGACTTTTTCCCCAAGACACATGCAGTCCCCACGTCCGGTTCCTCTGGTGTGATCCAGCCACTGTTGCGGGAATGACCATGTCCAGGTCTGCACTCGGAGGTCTGTCCTCAACTTCTGCAAAACATACCGAGAAAGAAAGTGTGTCCTTTCAGAGTGAGTGAAGAAGCTGAGAAAAATCTGAGTAGCCCCTACTGAAGAGTCCCAAGAGTTCTTGAAGGTTTCTTTTCTTTTAATAAAAATTTTTTTTTGAAAGAAGATGGGCTACAACCTGATGTTGAGTAAATATGAATGTATATCACTTTAGTTTGTGCACTATTGTGGCCCTTTTTCTCCTTTACTGAACACTTTATAAATGTTTTATATTTAATTGCATAGATGGTGGTATGTATGGTTCATATTTAACTTATATCTCATTCTTGCTTGAACAGAAACCGCTTAAGAAAAATGTCTGTGTTTTATTCACCTCTAGCTACCATCACTCTAACCTCCTACCTTGGTAGAAACTTGGTGCATATCTGATTCCTAATATGTGTTTGTCAGTAACATTCTCAAGAGCTGGTCTTGATTTTACAGTTATCAGTTTATCAATATCAATATAGAATTCATAATTATAGCTATAATATTAAGGTTTTATTTTATATCTTACTATCTAAGGAATGTGTCAAAGGAAATATTGCTTTATTCAAAAATAAATGATGGTTAATTAGCAACACAAATACTAGAATTTTGGAGGGTGTCGTGAAGATCTAATGAAACATAGGTCATAAAATAGCGAGAGAAGTTCTCTACAAAAATATTGTAATGCAATAATTCCAAGAAAATTTAGCTCAGAGTATATTAATATATGTGTATTCTAAACCATTCCTTTGGCAATTTAATTTAAATTATGCTTACTGAGTAAACACTGTATTTCTGGCAACCGTCTCTAGTGTGTGTATATGGGCTGAAGGATGGAGGAGTTAAAAGAATTTATAACTTCTCACTTCAGTCTGAAGGTTAAGTCTAGCTTTAAGTCTATTTCTTTTCTATTAATAGCATCAAGCAATCTGTGCTAGTTTGGATGAACATTGAATTCTAGGATTAAAACAGTTTAATCTCAGAATTTTGAGGGATGATATTTTATTGTCTTCTACTTCCCATTGTGGCTAATGGACTTCTGGTGATTTCTAATTCTCCTTCTTTTGTAGAAATCCTTTTTCTAGTGGAATGTTAGACTTTTCTACTTATCCATGAAATTCTGAAATGTTATTGTGATATAGGATTTTTTAATTGCAGTATAGTCAGTTTAAAATGTGTTAGTTTTTGTTATACAGCATATGCTTTAGTTAGACATATATACATACATACACACACATATATATAGTCCTTTTCATTTTTTTTCATTATAGGCTATTACAAGGTATTGAATATAATTTCTTGTGCTGTACAGTAGGACCTCTTTGTTTACCTATTTTATGTATAGTAGTGTGTATCTGCAAATCCCAAACTCTCAATTTATCCCTCTACTCCCCCCTTCCCCTCTGGTAACCACAAGTTTATTTTATATGTCTGTAAGTCTGTTTATGCTTTGTAAATAAGTTCATTTGTGTCACTTTTTTAGATTCCACATATAAATAATATCATATGGTACTTTCTTTCTTTTTCTGGCTTACTTCACTTAGTATGACAATCTCCTGGTCCATCCATGTTGCTGCAAATAATGTTATTCTATTCTTTCTTTCTTTCTTTTTTTTTTTTTTAGATGGATGAGTGGTATCCCGTTGTATACACAGACCACAACTTCTTTATCCAGTCATCTGTCAATGGACATTTAGGTTGCTTCCATGTCTTGGCTATTGTAAATAGTGCTGCTATGTACATTGGGGTGCATGTACCTTTTTGAATTAGAGTTCCCTCTGGATATATGCCCAGGAGTGGGATTGCTGCATCACATGGTAAGTCTATTTTTAGTTTTTTAAGGAATTGCCATACCGTCTTCCATAACAGTGGCACCAAACTACATTCCCAACAACAGTGTAGAAGGGTTCCCTTTTCTCCACACCCTCTCTAGTATTTATCATTTGTGGGCTTTTTAAATGATGGCCATTCTGACTGGTGTGAAGTGATACTTCATTGCAGTTTTGATTTGCATTTCTCTCATAATTAGCGATACTGAGTATTTTTTCATGTACCTATTGGTCATTTGTATTTCTTCATAGGAGAGATGTTTGTTTAGGTCTTCTGTGAGGTTTTTTTTTTTTAAGTTAAATCTCCTTGGCACTCAGAGGGTTCAGCCCAAAGAATCATATCTTCTTTTAGCTGCAGGAGATAGTTTTCTATCTTTTCTTTGACTGCAATCTCTCTTAAGGCCTCAATAAGTGGTCTAAGTAGACCTTGAAGAAGGACCACTTCCTGGACTTTCCAAAGTCAAAACATCGTCTACTTCTCCCCCCGCTTTTTTTTTTTTCATTGTTTTTGAACTTGTGCTAAACTTATGTTCAGTCTTTCTGTACCTTCAACATTCTCTCTAGTTACACCTTTTAAAGTGTCTATCTTAAGATATTAACCCCAGGGCAAATGTTTCTACTGCCTGCTGAGAATTCAGCTGAACTAGTTGTTCCAAATTAACACTTGAGTTAATAACCTGTGATCACAACAAAGCTAACTCCTGGTCTTTGTGGTTCTTTTACTCTGACTTTGGGTTGTTTCTGGAATTACTTATAATTTTTTGTGGTCTGTGATTTCCTTTACTTTTGTTCCTCTATGATTTCAACCTTGTCCAGGATTCCTTAAAATGGTAGGTTTTCTAGTGGCACCGTTTCTTATACTCTAAGCTGTAGTACATTGGTCTTTTTAAAAATATCTTTTCTGTGTTTAGGGACAATTTCTGCTGAATCTTTGTAATAGGAGACCCTAATGAGTGTGTTCTGTTATTCTGAGCCTATCTCAATTCAATCACAAATCACCCTACATATTAGGTATTATTAGCCCCATTCTATAGAAAACTAGAAGCAAAGTTCAGACCTAGAACTTCTGAATATTACATTATAATTATTTTTAAATTAAGCTATCATTTTGGTAGGCATTGCACTATGAAGGTTCTTGTGTACAACTGAATAATCTTCCAGCTAAATTATATGGAAAGGGAGTTTGTAGAAGAATATAAGATAGCCCAAAGAATCAGAGGAAGAAGATGAAAAACCAATGTCCAAAAGGAAAGATAAGAAAAGTACAGGGATTTATGTGTGCAAGCTAATTGACAGTCTTAGTAAGGCATTTTAACTAAAAAGAAAGACATCTGTTCTTTTCAGGTTTGTATTATTTTGCTAATGATGCAAATTCCAGGGAGACAGCTTCTGACTGACTTAGCTTGGTTTAAGGGTACCATCTACCCATCTGCAGGGGACGGTTGGACCTGTCTGCCAAGACTGATTCAAAAATTGGGAGCAAAGCAGAGCATGAAAGCAGAGCAGAAAGTTATTACCAGAAGAGGGAATTGATGCTGGGCAGGCAAAAGCAACAGATGCTCACTACACATCAGCAACCCCTTGGAGTCCTAGGCTTACTTAATTACTTAACATGCATTCTCAGGACTAGAACTGTGTTTGACATACACTGTGAAAGTCAACAGTCACCGAACGAGGCTGCCCTAACCTGTAGAGCCATGCACTCTGCCTTATTCCTGTTTCCTAATATTGTCTTACTCTTACATATAACAGGTCAAAGATGACTTTCTTGGACTATTTAACTGTAATCAGCTAAGATTTTAACTGTGTATTCCCATTCATCTTCAAGACAGTGACAGCATAAATGATGTAGTAGAGTAGCTCACGGAGCAAAATTTCAGTGATTAAGACTATTAGTGGAAAGGTCAATCTAAATTAGAGATGTCTGTCTTATGGACTAAATATCTACTGTAATTAAAAGGACTACTGGTAAGAACATCTTGCCAAATAGAATCTTTTAAGGTCAGTTTTAATTGAAGATGCTTTTGTAATTAGCATACTCTAAATAGAGCTGCTAAAGTCCCAAAGACATTTAACCACTTCATTCTTTTAAGGAAGTGATGTACCTTGTAATAACACTTTTAATTTGCTTTTAAAATGCTTTTTTCCCCCCAGAGTTCATGCATATATTTCAAACTACATCAGGTTGGATTATCATGAATTTTAGTTGATACTGGCTGACTACATGTATTTTTACTATACTTGAACAAGAATTATTCACATAATAAACAAATAAGTGAAATAACATAATAAATAAATAGTGAGCACCTACTGTGTGCTAGACACTCTTCTAGGTGCTGAGGATGCAGTAGACAATATGATGACATAACCTGACTTCAGGGAGGTTAGAGTTTAGGGGGAAATTATTTCTCTACATAATTAATTCCCTTCTTGCATTTAGAGTTTGATGCTATTAAACAACTCTTTGTATAGTTTTATAAACTATTCTATTACAAAAAAGGAAGTTCACATACTAGCAACAAAACAAAATATTAAACTATCTGTGTACCAACCAGTGTTACCTGATGTAAGCTTCTGCGTTGATGGAAATGTTCTTTCTGTGTGTTGTCCAATAATGTAGCTACTAGCTTAATATGACCATTGGACATATGAAATGTAGCTAGTGCAAAAGGAGCTAAATTTTAAATTTCTTTCAATTTTAATTGGCTTACATTTAAATAGCCACATGTGACTTGTAATCATCATATTGGACAGAACAGAGTCAAGTATTCACTCTAAACCCAATCTTTGGTAATGCATTCACGAAATCAATAGAATTTGCTTGTCTTAACCTTATCACATATACTTGTAAAGCTAGGAATGATGTATACATTGTTCATTTTCAAAAAGACAATCCCGCCCTGCCCATACTGCTGAAAGATGTCAGGCAAATACTTTCCCTTGAACTAATTGACTCAAGTTGTTTACTGTGATAGAGCCACTGCTGTGACGATGGGAAAATATATTTTGATGAGTTCATTCATCTCTCAGATCCTGTGACCTTAAATGGATTTGAAAGAAAACCACCAACACAATCCATTTGAAATAAAATGATACTTTAAAACACACTTGAGCTAAATGCCATAGTTTTTTAGAAACTCTGGGTCATGCTTGACTGGGTTTGGGAAAACACGAATTTACTTTTGGGATTTCTTTGCTTCCCATACCTATTGGACTGGGTCCAGTAAAATGAATGTGGGAATTCTAAGAATTAATTTTTGTTAATTGACAATTCTGATCTTTTTACTTTATTAGCTATGTGGCTCCAAAGATAATATAAAGATTTTATGTGAGTACCCACTCAATCATTCCATCACTCTAAATTTCTTCCTTGATATTGTATTATGGGTATCTGTATCTTTTTGATTAATTCAATTTCTTCCTCAACAAATAGCTCTCACCTAATAATTTGTAACTCTTTCTATTCTTTTCTTTTGAAGGTCTTTGGAATTTGGGGACTAATAAGACTTTATTACATGCTGTCAAAACTTCTATACCTTTAAAAATATCTACTTTATTTAAATTAATTAGATTTTATCTCTTCCTGGTACTTGAATTTTAAGATATGTGCAAACACACATGCTGAAAAAATAAGACCTGTCTATCTAAAATACAGGAGTGTTGAGTGGTGGTTACCTACTTATTACCAAGCAATCCTACTCTTACAATTTGAAGTACTAATTCTAATTCTTTTACTTAAAATTTATCAGTGTCACATGACCCAATTTTCACAAATGGAGAAAAAAAATGAGTCATAACATTCAGATGCTACCAGAAATTTATGTTGCTTTTAACTTATTATTTCTTCTTTTCTTGGTAAGTATATAGAAGAGACAATGTCTATATAAAATAGGAGATTTAAAAATTGTCTATTAATACATTTTCTACTTGCTCTCTTGTTCTCTCTGTCTCTCTTCTCTCTGTGTCTCTCTCTGCTCACTCACATGTGCATGTACATGCTTGGTATAAGGCTTTATAGATTTAGATTTTAGTGAAGCAAAAATAAATTCATGCCCTCTGCAAAAAAAGAGAAAGGATTTAGCATCAAATATGAGCGACATAAAACAAAACAAAATTAAAAAAAAACATAACTTGAGGTGTTTAGAATCATTATGAGATTAAATATAAGAAATGTATAATGCAAAATAATTTTGGTCCTTTAATTTTTATTTTCTTTTCAATAAAATTTTTCAATAAAAATTATTTTAAAAAATGTAGTTTATTTTTTAAAGTTCTACTTCTATTAAATGATTTCCATTTTTTATGCCTTTGGTAAGATATGGACATGATCAAATTTCTTGGAATTATGAGCTATAGAACTGACAAAATTAAGGCATCACCTTATTATGCATAAGAAAACTGAGGTGTAGGGAGATAAAGTAACTTGCTTGAAATCTTATATTAAGTACAAGACAGGCTTGCAGGTGGTGAGACAATAATTTCACTTTGTCTCTTGGTTAGAGGTGTAAATTGTGGTTTAGTCCCTGATTCTCCACACTTTTCCCTCTCTAATTTATAGTGTGTTTTTATAATTTCCTTTGAGTTGATGAGCTAAATATATTTATAAATTTTAGTTTGGTTAATTTCTCTCCACCCCCCAATAGTAATTACTCTAAACTCACACAAATACTTATTAGCAAGCAATGATTATGACTAAGGGAAAAGCAGTTTAATTTTGTAAACTCTCCATTTTGGAGGCTTAAGGGATTTAGTTGAGATATTTAGGGAATTGAAAAAAAATGTAATAGTCTGCCTCTAACTTTCAACTCCTAGGAGTCACACATTTTCAGCTGCAATTATACTACGTAATTGAAAATTCAGGCAAACCAATCAATTGTGCAGTATGAAAAGAAAGATTGAAGAGACAGGCAAAAATAATTTAACTCTGTAGTCAAGTACTAAGAGTGCTTAGGAAATGTAGATTGTGCACTTGTGAATAGATCAGAAAAATGAGATTTAAAATAACTGTTATTGTACAATTTCTCATTTTCTTTTTAAAAGATAATCATGTAGGTTATTTACAGAGCAGTGCTTACCACGTTGAGACCAGCTGGAAAACAGATGCAACTGGATGAGCAGATTCCTGGTTAGTTTCAAGGTAAGTGGCCACAGTTGGCAATTTTAGCACAGTGATAATAATGAGATAATTGAACATCGAGACGGCTGGCATTGACACCAAAGTCTTAATGTCTTCAGCGTCTGATGTTGCCTGGTATTTAGTCAGCTGGCAACATGGAGTATTTAAAAGGTGGTTTGACATGCATTTGTCTAAAGTCCCTGCCTCAATAGTGAGTAGGCAAATATCTAGGGAAAGAAAGAAAGTGAACTGGGCTGAGAGGATACCGAGGGACTTCTGAAATTTACTGAGAGCCATGAATTGTCTTCTTTGCCATTTGGACTCAGGAGCAAGGGATTTGTATTCTGATTTCACATTGTGACACCTTATTTCTAGCGACCAATACAGCACATGCAATTATAGCCTCACGAAGGGAGGTCATGGCTTCTGAACAACACATTGCCTAGGTGAAATCTAGGTTCTTTCATTTTTTTAACTGCATGACATTGATGATTTATCCTTCCAGGATTTAGTTTAATCATCTATCAGTTGTAATAATAGCCTACATGTTGGGATTATTGCGAAGAATTCATATCTAAATATACGTAAAGCATTTAGCACAGTGTGTGGCAATCCAGAATTGGGGAAATCCTTAACCTATTGTGACCGGAGAGGCACTATTTCAGTTTTTTTTTCTTCATTATTATCCTGTAACTTTCCCAATTCCCAAATGGAAGTTAATACCAGATTTTCATGTTTGTTAATTGCAGTTTGTACTATATGATTATATTTTAGTTAAATATTAAATAGACTGAAAAGTTTGTGTTGTGAATCTTCTCAATCAAGTATCTCATTGTCTTTATAAAATTCTGAGTTAAAAAAAAACACCCTCTAACTATTTTTGAAGACAGATAGTTGGATGGATTCCAACCACCTTACCATTTTAATAAAACAAACTGTGTCTCCCAGACTATATGGGTCATGGAGGCAACACCCCCTTCACAAAGGCACCTGAATGAGGCTGACTGCTTTTAAGGGTTGCTCCATGTTATCAAAATATGCTTGCTTTAAAGCCATCCTGATTTGCTGAACACTCTCACAACTGCTCCCTGTTTGGAGTTAGCCTTGCGATGACCACTCTGTAAAGCTTAGTAATTTACAGAGTCAGACTGACTGATGCTGCTTCTTCCTGGCTGTGTGAGCCAGGACAAGTTACTTAACATCTCCAAGCACTGGTTTCCTCAGCTATAAAGAGATTGTTCTGGGAATTAAACAGGTTAATGTGTGTAAACTTTCTAATATAACCTTTGACACATAGTAATCACTCAATAAATGGTACCTATTTGTAACAACTGTATTGAGATAAAAATGACACACCATAAAATTCACCCATTTCAAACACACATTTCAGTCATTTTTAGCATCTTAACTGAGTTGTGAAAACATCACCACAATTCACTTTAGATCGTTTTCATCGGCCCAGAAAGAAACTCCCAACCCATTAGCAGTCAATCCCCACTTTCCCCATTAGGGATCTACTCTCCCCACATCTCCAAGATCTAAGCAATCACTATTTTCTGCCGCATATTCTGAACATTTTATATAAATGGAATTATATAGTATATGTTCCTTTGTGATTAACTTTTTTCAACTAGCAAAATATTTTCAAGGTTCCTCCCTGTTATGTATCAGTGCTGCATTTCTTTTCATTCCCCATTATTATTCTGTTCATCTAAGTGGATATACAGCATTTTGTTCACATATCAGTTTATGGACATTTGAGTTGTTTGCAATTTATGGCTGGTATGAATAATGTTACTGTGAGAATTCCTGCATAACTTTTTGTGTGGAAACATGTTTTTATTTCCCTAGAAGTAGAATTTTGCATCATATGGTAGTTCTATGCTTAACATTTTGAGGAACTGCCAAACTGTTGTCCATAGTGGCTGCAACACCGACATCCATTTTTGATATCTTAATGATCAGAATCAATTATCAGTGAGATTAAAATTGGGGTTGTCTCAGATTTGAAGTCCTTCGATACCTGAGGTAAAAGACATCGTACCCTCAGATACCATATCACTTGGGAGATTCCAGTCTTCCTAACACTTCTCTCTCTACTATGGTGCCAGGTGGAATTGAGCTGCTACCAAGTTCTTTTGCTGTTTCATCTCTAGCTCCTAGAGAAATCAGAACACTCAGCTCTTAGTGAGTCAGTTTGAGAGTCAGCACAATATTACTAGCTTTGAAGACAATTAGGTTATTTGGATTTTCTTATGATTAACTTGTGACATCAGGGAGACATCAGAAAGCTAAAACATATAATTGCCTTTTATTTAAATAAATATCAATAAGGTGGCAAAGTAATATTTTTGAAATGACTGTTTAGTTGCTATAGTACCAAATGAAAGAAAAACAAATTCTAAAAGCTTTTAGCAAAACCTTCATGGAGATAGCTGTCCACAGGGATTTAGACACAGAACTGTTCTACTTCCAAACAAGGCAATAGGGACAAGGAATAACCTGCTCACCCTTAAATAATTTAAATGATAATTTACGACCAGGTAATTCACTGAATCAAATACAATTCATGTCGTTTACAACCTCAATTCACTGGGAAGGCTGGCTGGCACTCAGATGGGTGACTCCTTGTCAAATCAGTCGATTCCCCAACAGCCACAAGGTTTACTAGTTACGTGTAAGTTATTTAGCTTTAAATATACATAGTTAGAGAAATTGTGCTTTCTAAAACTCTTTCATTTAGTGTTAGAGAAATCAGCCAACTTAATTTTTTTAGGATGCTGTGCTATTTACTTTAAACTCGAGAATAAGTGTTTTAATTTTGTTCACTGCTTGGTGTTGACTCTTTAAAAATAGTCCATTGAGTAGAATTGGTGTGAAAATAAGATGAAGTTCAAGCCAGGAATCAGACAGGCTGAAACCTGCACTCCCTCTTCTCACTCTATCAGCCTGTGTAGGGAGTCAAGTGCTCCCTATGATTTAAGGGTCATCAGACACCTTCACTCAACTTTTTCCCTTTGCAAAGAAAAATACTTGCAGATAACTTTCATGCATTCTACAAAGAACTGCTGGTAGAGAGCCTGAAGCAGAAGAAATCATGCCATTTGTTTTTATTTGGGGAAAAAAAAACAAGCAGAGTGCTGTACAGTGAAAATAACTAGGGGTAAATGAGTGCACACATTCGTTTAAGCTGCTGTGAATTCTGCTAGTCCTCTTGGTGTGTCATCCATCAGTGTCGAGCAGGTTTGATTGAAGTGGGTGTTTGTATTAAGTAAGGAAATCAGTGTACAGACCAGGCAATCCATTAATGTCATGGAACAAAAGAAAATTATATGTTCTGTACAAAATATTTCTGAAAAGCAATCTAGGCTACAAGCAATTTTGGAAATGCATTAAACATTTCAGAGATTTTGCCGTTTCACATGCTATGGCCACAACTATAGGGACACATCAATCACTGGTATCAAAGGAACTTTAGTGATAGCAAAGATAGAGCACAAAGTTTTTAAGATGCTACGTCATGCCTGGAGAGAGGTTGATAAGAGAGAAATAAATGAATATGCCACGACTTATGAGTTCAATGCTATAATAGAAACGCCATGAAGTGCAGTAATACCTGGGATGCAATTATTGGCATGGGAATAATACTGCAGTGTCCGGGACTTTAACAATAGCACCATCAATTTAAAAGGTGAAGGTCAAAATCATTATGTTCTATTGTGTTGCAGGGAAAACAGAAAAATAATGAAAAGCTTTAGAAAAAAATGACTCTTATTTTGGGGGCTGAAAGCATGCAGACTGGTCTTATTTACCTGTAAATTGCTGATATGTGGAATAGTAATTCAAAAATATCAAACCACTGCTATCAGAAGGGAGGGGACGGCTCAGTGATAGTGTGTGGGCTTAGCATGCCCGAGGTCCTGGTCCAATCCATAGTACCTCCGTTAAAGAAAATAAATTAAAAAATGAACCTAATTACCTACCTCTCATCCCCACAAAATAAATAAATAAACAAAATCCCAAAGAAACAAACAAAAAACCAAACGAAACAAACAAAAAAAACCCACTACTATCAGAATTCCCAGCCCATGTCAATCCTACATATTTAGGTTCTATTTAACTAGCAAGTGAGAGCAGTTTTGTGCATCTAAATCTGTACCATACTGACAGCTATCCAACTACGATGTATCTTGATTTCGGTAGTTGAGAAACCAGAGGAAACTTGCTGCATCCTTCATGTGGTAAGTGTGAATGTCAGGCCGTGTCACAGAATGGATCACTCCAAGGGGTTCTGTTGGAGATACATACTTTCAGTGGTCTTGCTGCTGAGTGTCTCTGGGGAAATCACTTGGCAACTGATTAACATGCAGATGAGCAGTAATTTCACCTTTATTCTCGTGTCCTATGACATGAAACCTGTGTTCTCAACTACAGTGTCCCAAATCCATCTATTAAATATGTTAATATTTCTAGAGCATTTAGACCAGGGACTGATACAGCATGTGGTATACATGTTATTTGCCAAATAAAAACAAAATGATTTCAGTTTCATAATTCCCAGCAAATACTAAATCTCGTGTTATAAAGCTGATACAAATTGGCAGGACAGCACATGGGGCACATTGTTTATCAGACCCTAAAGTAAATATTGGGATGTGGCCACTTGAAAGCTCATCATGACTTACTACTCTTTGGACCATGAGATGACATGTTATACGGCAGAATGCTTGGCAGGTATAGTTGGAAAATTTTCTTTAACAATTTGCTTCAGGGCATTCTTAGTATTCTACACTAATCTTTAAACAAAGCCATTTAATTCAGGGTGACAGAGCATGATATTGACTGCTCAGATTAATGTTCTGTTCACAAATCCCTGACCTTTATCTGAGATAAACACCGAGTCATTGTTGGAATCAGTAGTCTCCGGAATTGGATCAGATCTGCAGAAGAAGGTAGGACTGTTGCTATATGCTGGGGGCAGGGTGGATTGTGTTTGGAGCTCAGGTGATCCCCTAAAGAATCTCTTTTCCTATATTTTCCAGTTTTAGCATTAAATGGATTACTACAGTGGCCATTAGCTGAGAAGAACACGGTAATCACTGGGACCCAGATCCCTCAGGAATAAGAGTCTTGGTTGACCCCACCAGGCAAGCCACCAGCTAGACCAACAGAGGAGCTAGCCGAGGCTGCAGAGAATCTAGGGTGAGCACTGGAGGAGAGGGTGATGAGTATCACTTACGGACTTGAGAGCAACTGCAACAACACAGGTTGTGAATCTTTCCATTTACTTTTAAGTTCCCCAGGAATTAAGGCCAACCAGCATCCTGGGAGATCTCTATCCACATGAGGGAAACTTCCTACAAACAGTGAGATAATCAGAGGGACACTAGCCCTTTACTCACAATCCTTCAGGGCCAATATACTCCTCCCCTCACTGGAAATTGTCCTGGGACACAGCAAGCTGCAGTGACTGCTCATGCCCTTTCCAGGGGGCAGCCTTCACCAGTGATTGACTGTTGTGAGACTATAAGCTGCAGGTCCTTTCCTGCCACTTGGGACTAGTCTGAAGGACGAGCCCAGCTCCAGAGCTCCCTTAGGTAGGCAGGCATCTCAGGTGCAACCACATCACAGGTCAGTTTCTCCTTTGACAGCTCTGCCTCCACAGTTCCTTACAGATGTAACCCTAAGAATGTGCCTTCTTAAACTTCCTGTGTGCAATTTTCCATCTATTACAGATTGAATGCTTGTGTCTCCCTAAAATTTATTTAATTTATTTTATTTTATTTTTTTGAAGTATAGTCAGTTACAATGTGTCAATTTCTGGTGTACAGCACAATGTCCCCAGTCATGCATATACATGCATATATTCATTTTCATATTCTTTTTCATTAAAGGTTATTACAAGATATTGAATATAGTTCCTTGTGTTATACAGAAGAAATTTGTTTTTTAAAAATCTATTTTTATATATAGTGGCTAACATTCACAAATCTCAAACTCTCAAATTTATCCCTTTCCACCCCTTTTCCCCAGTAACCATGATTGTTTACTATGTCTGCAAGTCTGTTTCTGCTTTGTGGATGAGTTCATAGTGTCCTCTTTCTTTCTTGTTTTAGATTCCACATATGAGTGATGTCATAAGGTATTTTTCTTTCTCTTTCTGGCTTACTTCACTTAGAATAACAATCTCCAGGTCCATTTTTGCTGCAAATGGCATTATTTTATTCCTTTTTATGGCTGAGTAGTATTCCATTGTATAAATATACCACAACTTCTTTATTCAGTCATCTGTTGATGGACATTTAGATTGCTTCCATGTCTTGGCTATTGTATATAGTGCTGCTATGAGCATTGGGGTTCATGTACCTTTTCAAAGAGTTCCCTCCATCCCCCTAAAATTTGTACATTGAATCTTTTACCCCTTGCCTGGCTGAATTTGGGGATGGAGCATCTAAGGAAGTAATTTAGGTTAAATGAGGTCATAAGGGTGGGGCCCTGATCAGATAGAATAAGTGTCCTTATGAGAAGAGACACCAGGGAGCTTTCTCTTTCCTGCTGCATGCAGGCACTGGGGACACAGGAAAGCCCCATGGGGACACGCAAGCCAGGAAGAGAGACTCTTGAGAGACTGAACTGGCTAGCACCTCAATCATGGACTTTTAGCCTCCAGAACTGAGAGAAGGCAAATTTCTGTTGTTTAAGCCACCCAGTTTGTGGTATTTTGTTATGGCAGGCTGGGCAGACTAAAATACCACCTCTGTCTCTCTTCAGGGAACTCAACTTAAACACATTTTAGAAAATGTGCCAGAGGTTATTTGGTCATATGAGTGTAGAGCTCAAAAAAGGACTTTGGACTGTAGAGTTTTGGAAGTAGTTCTAGACTGAAGAATTCTGGCAGTAATTTTAAAAGAACGGGCTTTTAAAGGTATGTTTTATGATTTTATTTGAAGAGGAAAGAAGAGCCTATAAATTATTTTTAAAATAAGCACTTTTTCTCAGCAAAGTTTTCATTTAAACAGTTTTAAAACTACCACACTAAGGCTTTCAAAGAGTGATTTTGGTAATACAGAACAGATGCATTGTTATTACCCTTTTAAGTGCACACAGATACCAGAGACAGGTAAATAAAATACACTTATGTCATTGGCTCTAACTTTAACAAATTGCTTGACATGTATTCAGTCCAAGTTAATGAACAAAACAAATGCTAAGGTGTTAGAAATTGTGCAGAAAGATCATGCCCCTTTCAACTTAACCACCTATAAACTTTCCCACCTCAGAGCCACCCATCACTGGGGTCTTAAATGTAGAACACAAGGAGGGAGGTAAACCGAAGTAGAGAGAAGAGTTGAAGAGAAGAATTAAACCTTAAAAAAGATAAAGGGAGATTGTGGAAAAGAGAAGATAAGATTTAAAAAGAGATCAAGAGGAAGATGAAATATTCTGTTTTAGAGCATTTGTTCAGGAACCAGGGAGAAACACTGAGGCCACACCTATGCTGAAGAGTTCTGGCAGCTCAGACACACACGCACACGCGCGCGCACACACAAACACACACACACCTATAACCCATCTATTTCTGTTTCCCCTTCTATCTCAACCACTTTCTCCCTTGGGGTGTTTCAACATCTTCTCTAGTTTGAAGCAGAAACAAAGGGAACTCTTCCACTTTATTTTCTTATTTCTGAACAAAGGATCAAATGCAACATCTTGGATGGATATATGCAAACACTGTGCCGACACCAAGACTCTAACAAACAAGTCCCCTAATAAAAGCGATGGTCAGCGTCTCTTTCTGCAATAGAAAATGGCTTAAAATCCATCCCTCCACCTTACGTTAGTTAGTTTATAATGCAATATTGACTTGAGAGGACTATTTCCATATTGATTAAAAAAATGATTTTTTCCCAAGTGAAAAAACATTTCTTTATGGTTTTTTTCCTATAATGAATTTAAATTACACTGAGTGGGAAGAGCCATAAAAAGTGAGTCCAGATTTTAAACAATGTTCCGTTGTGTGCAAAACCTTTCCTCTTCATCCATAAAATTCATTCTTCACGGACAAGGTGGTTTAATTCTCCTTGAAGCTCCTGCCAAGTAATGGATATTGGGTTTAATGGTTTTCCACTTGCTTTGGGATTTAAGAGAGTTATTATATTTTCTTTTCCCAGGAGTCTTGTCTTGACTTTTCGGGTGCAAAATATGTTCTATCCAAATCTGGTTTTTCAAACATACTGTTTTAATGCATATCTGTAGTTTCAGATTTTTCTGGCGAATGTTTCAGAAGAGGCAGTTACTTTCAGCATCTGAGTTTTCTCTCTGTTAGGATGTGCCTTAAACCTTGAGCAATATACTTAGGTTATAAGATCCTTAAGAGCAAAGGCTAGATTTTGTTTATTTCTGCCTGGAACATAGCACACTGATAGGTACACAGGAGCTACTTTTGCAATTTGAACTGATTGCTTTCATTTTGTTTTTGCCTAAAATCATTTTCCGATGTCTGATGTAACATGTGACTAGAAAATGTCCCACTTTTGCCGTGCTTCTGTTTCTTCTGCATGCTGTGGTGCGTCTTCCCTCTGTGAGTTCTGAAATCATTCCAGAATTCAACTTGAAGCGGCTTCAAGCTTTTCCCAGCTTTTAAAACGTATTCCATAGTTATTTTCACAAAATTCATTTGACCACTCCATGACAATGAGCCATGTATTAAATGTTTATTGAGCAGTTTCTAGATGGATAGCAGCACACTAGATGACATATTTAAAATGGAGCTTTGTTTTATTTTAAAGTTATTGCACAGCCAGAGATGTTTCAACATTATATATAAATTGTGTCTCTTTTTCCTACAGTGATTTTCTCATCCTGGGTATGGACAGGCATTAACTATCCTAGGCTAGCAGTGCTTCAAAGCAGTTTCTTCTACTAAGCAGTCACCATTTTTACAAGAAAATGAAAAAATGCATTGAGCCTGCCCTGAAAATCTCATCATCTCATTTATAAAAGAAAAATTCATAAGTATTCAAAATTGTCTTCATTATCACAGATAAATTTCCCCTGAAAAATTTCATAAGTCCAAAATGAAAATGTTTTATTTCTTTGAAGGGTCTTCTACTGCAGTGAGGTTGAGGCTGTTGGCAATTTTCTTTTACAATATATCTGTCCCCAGGCCACCTTCTGATCCATGTGCCAGAAGCTTCCACTGGGGATTTAGGTCACCCTGTTTACATGGGGGTATAGCCTCACTCTGGACAAACCAGTACATCCTCAGGTCCCTCTGCAGGTAATGTACTTGACTCTGTGGCTTAGTTCTTGCAACTACCTCTTTCATAGGGTTGTTGCCTAATGATGCCGTCATCATGGGTTATTTTGAAAAAAAATAAACAAAGTAACATAGGTGTGACTGACTAATACAGAAATTGGTACATGGATGGTGCCCAAAGTTGAAATTTTATAGTGTTTCATATAAACCCATGACAAGAAATGCAGTGGAATTTGTTAGAAGCAGAATGTAGCGTCCTTCTTGTCAATTGCATGTTCCATAACTTGGGGAAACACAGAGCAGGAAGATGGAAAAAGCAACCCAGAAACAGGCCAGATGATTTTTTTTAAATTTTGGGTACACTGTTTTATCTAATATTCTCTTTTAAGTATGGTACCTGAGAATATAAATTCTTATTTATTATAATCCCTCCAAATGTGTCCCTCCCCTGCAGCATCAGGCCTCAAAACTGAGTGTCTTTGAGACCTCTTCCTGTTCCATTCAGTAGGGTGTCAGCTTAGGAGATTTTGCTGCATAATTACATTATCAAAGGTTCTTTTCCTAACACCAAGATAGTAGATTTTAAAGAAATGTAGAGGAATAAATTTTAATATCAAATAGGCTATTCAGAAAGTCCATAGGCATGAAGTTTTCCGTCATAAAGGACCTGTTTTGATTCACTTCAAATACAAGCCTAAGGGATTAGATGCTTCTTTAAAGTAAGATGTTCAGTGAGAGGTGGCTGATAATTTGGCTGAAAATTTTTACTGCACTTTACAGAGAAAATGCATTTAGATAAATTAAAGGTAAAACAAACAATATTCCAGGAGACCAAGGGATGCTAGCGGTGACCTTAGATTTCTGAGACACTGAAGAAATCCTGCCTTGTTTCAAGATCACTTTCTAATTTGCTTTAAACCTTAGGGGAAGTGTATTGCCTAACTGTAGGTGCTGCTTAATAATATCAGTGCAGTTAGGAACAGCAGAGAGACTCAATAACCCCATAATTTTTAATTTCAGTGTTCTTTCTCTTTTGGCTTCTTATTGCTCTGCCTACAGGGAGTACTGGTGTTTTCCATGATGAGGAGCTGTCAGTTACGTGGCTCATTTTATTATTATTTCATGTCAAATGTCTATGAAAATAACCTTTAAACCCAAGACCATTATGTAATGTGTTCTGGTTTACTTTTTTTTCTTTTCACAAGTAGTTACAACGGGTGGCGTTAGGGTAGCGGCAGTGGTACCTGGGACATCTGCATGTTGTGCAGTATCTAATGTCTCATCCAGGCTCACAAAACCCCTCTACACCTCTGTGTTTATATTGACTACCTATTTTTTCCTTGCCCAGAAAATGCACTACCTGTAGAGGAGCATAATATATTAGTTTTTCCAGAGTGAAGCTGTATCCTTGTATAAACAAGATGACCAAAATCCCCAGTGGAGGGTTCTAGCCCATGGGCTAGAGGGTAGCTTGGGAACTGATACATTGTCAAAGGAAATTACCAACAGCCCTACCTCCTCCTGTAACTCATTCAAAGTTATATAACCACTCAGGGCTGAACCAATATTTGAACCCAGGTCTTTCCAGGAAATGTGGTGTCTCCATTATTATGTGTTGCTATTTTCCAAAACTAATTGATAGGTCCACAGTTCAGCATTTTAGTGTTCTTACCTTGGTTTCCATTCATCTTAGTATGTGTTATGTGCTTACCCGTGGCCATAGTCTCAAATAATACTATCTGGTGGTAGACACTGAACAAAACAGACCTCAGATCTCAGCAGAAGCAAATTCCTTTCCAACATGGCACTTTCACCACCCTGTCTGATTCAGCCACTTTGCTACACGGATGTTTTCCCATGAAGTAGCAACCCTACTTCTGAAGAGACTTTTAAAAAGCATGAATAAACACAAAATAGTAAAAGAAGACATTTAAATCATTAAGAGTGGGAGAGGGAAGCAAGGAACGCCATTGTGGAAAACAGTATGGAGATTCCTCAAAAGACTAGGAATAGACTTACCATATGACCCAGGAATCCCACTCCTGGGCATAAATCCAGAAGAAACCCTACTTCAGAATTACACCTGCACCCCAATGTTCATAGCAGCACTATTTACAATAGCCAAGACATGGAAACAGCTTAAATGTCCATCAACAGATGACTGAGTAAAGAAGATGTGGTATATTTATACAATGGAATATTATTCAGCCATAAAAACCGACAACATAACGCCATTTGCAGTAACATAGATGCTCCTGGAGAATGTCATTGTAAGTGAAGTAATCCAGAAAGAGAAAGAAAAATACCATCTGAGATCGCTCATATGAGGAATCTAAAAACAAAACAAAACAAAACAGAAATACACAACAGAAACAGACTCATAGACATAGAATACAAACTTGTGGTTGCCAAGGAGGGGGGTGCGAAGGGACAGACTGGAATTTCAAAATGCAGAATAGATAAATATGATTATACTGTATAGCACAGGGAAATATAAACAAGATCTTGTGGTAGCTCATAGTGAAAAAAAAGTGGCAATGAATATATATATGTTCGTATATAACTGAAAATTGTGCTCTACACTAGAATTTGACACAACATTGTAAAATGACTATTACTCAATAAAAAATGTTAAAAAATTGTTTATTATGTCAACAATTACACAACTGTACATTATGATATTAAAATGTTCATCATTAAAATCTTGTGAAAAATGTAAAAAAAAAAAATAAAAAAATAAAAAGCATTCAGAATCCTCTACCAAAGAGGCATTTGGTCCCAGAGTAGATTTTGCAAGTGATTGCTCTTGCGACAATATGACACCACAGCCAGAGGCCCCGTATACTGATGCTACAGAGAACTGAGAGTCTAGGAGTCAGAGACCAAGGGAGAGATGAGACGAGACTAGACCTAATCTCAAATTTGTATCTCTTCCTCCCATTTCTGCTATCTCTTCCTATCTGTGAACTCCATCTCTCCTTTATTACTGCAACTTTTTGAAAACTGTTCTCCCTGCCTCAAGTTTCATCCCATCCGATGTGCTGGACCATGTTATAGAGTTACTCCTCTGTCTAAAATTCTGTAATAGTTTGTCATTTCTTACATAATATAATACAAAAGCCTGTATGATCTGGCATCTGCCTACTGTTACCATTGCCTCCAGCCATGCTCAAGCACGACTTCTTTGTCATACTGTAATTAACATTTTGTTCTTCATTTTGTTTTCTTTTTCTCTATGCCTAATGCTATTCTATGGTCAGTGGATTTTCTCATGCTGGTTCTTTTTTATGGACTGTCTTACATTTTTTCTGTACTAATTCTGACAAATCCCTATTTATACTTCAAGAATCAGCCTTAATGTTGAATCTTATTTGAAGCATTCCCTCACCACCTCAGTTATAACTGAACACAACTTTTCTACTCTTTCCCCAGAATACCTTAGAAATATTTTTAGCACTTTTTTATATTTTATTCACATGCATCTGTTTATAGGACTGTTTTACCATTTAGTCTTCACATTCTTTTAAAAGCAAGAACTGTGTTTTATTAATCTAATGTGGCTACTTTTATTTCCAAATAAAAAAGTAAAGTAGAACCAGCCTGGGGTGGGGAAACGTGTGTGGAGAACGGGGGAATGTATATCGGTGCATCTCTTTTAGAAAGCCCAGGGGAGAGGGGGAATCTGCCTTCTTACAAAGAAGATCCAGGCTGTCAGGCAATTTTGTAAGTTCTCTCTCTTTCATCTCTTTTCTCTGTCTCCATCTTTATCTGTCTGTATCTCTTGGATCTGCTTGTCTTTGCTTAAATTTACCCAGACTCAGACTCTCCTTTGGAATTATGAGATAGCTTCTGGTAGCTTTGAGTTCATATCATCTTTGTGACTTAAAAAACAGAGGAAGAGAGACGTTTTTTCCTTCCAAATGTTTTCACAGTTAACCTCTTGGAGAAATTGAGAGGGCAGGGTCCGACTCTATGTCTACTCCCATTGCTAGCGTTTGGGTGTTATTATTTAATTCTTCACCTATTATTTAATAGTTCACCTGAACTACATGATTTAGGAGAGTGGCAGTTCTCAAAAGAAAGAGAAATTGAGCAAGAAAATAGAAAATGTATAGTATAGTGCATAGAAACACACAAAGTAAAGGATTTGTTGGGTGGATGCACAACTGGATGTAGGTAATTTTTAATCTAACACAGAGAAGCACATGGATTAATGCATGGCAATCAGGGACTGGTAAAGGGAAAAGATGCTCCCTGCAGTGATTAGACGTAGTCTGTGGTTGCATGAGTATTATTTTACCACTCAGTGGTTTTCAGTATATCGCAGAGTTGTGCAGCCATCACCAGTATCCAATCCCAGTGCCTTTTTGTTACTTCAAAAGAAACTCCGTAGCTATTAGGAGTGTACATGCTTATAATGAGAGCTTACGGTGCATGCTTACCTGCACCGCACCACCAGAAATTGGGTAGAATAAACAATGAGAATCGTTAATCAAAAAAAAATGGGGGGAAATGGAATTATTTGGTTGGTTGTGCCCTCATCGTTGCTTCAATCCAAGAGACTTGGATTTGTAGGAGGATCCACTGAATGACTAACTGTGATAAAAATGAAGTCCCCATGTCCATTCTGAATGCTGACTCGACCGCTCTAGGATCCATCTTCCTGTACTTTGATGCTTTTAAAGAATAGTTCTCTCTAGGCTTGTCATAGAAAACAATTTCAAAATACATCTTAATCATATCAAAACCGACATGTATTTTTTTGCAAATCAATTAACAAAATTGGCATATTACAATAATTTATTAGTGTCTGATAACTAATAGCTATAGTTTTAGACATTGGAAAAGTGCTAAACAGATAGCATGCTCTCTTGCTGGGATGTAGTGAAACATCACGTTTTTCACAAGAGCCAGAGTCTGTTTCACTGGATGCAAGGGGTCACCTCTAGACGCTATTCCAGGTTACTGCCGTCCTCAGGTTTCTTAGCTGCCCTTTCATGTGAACAGGACCCCGCTAACCCCTCTCCACTTGGTTGCATTAACTTAATCTAAGCTCAGGTGCAAAGCAACCAGAGGAAGGAAACTAAACTATAGTTTGTAGTTTATAAGAGAAAGAGGGAGAGATGAGAATCATACTTTCAGCGTCATCAAAGGCAACTTCTGCTCAAACATACAGTGTGGGTCCCGCAGCAGATAACTTAGCCCTGATTTGTTATTTAATATCATATATTCTCTTTTGAAAACTTGAAATATTAGGATAATTCATGTGCTAGTAAAAGGGTTGGAGGAAAATGAATCTATCTATCAAATACATGAAAAAGCAGAATGATCTATCAAGTAAGACAGAGGCACTGTTTCACTGCTTTCAGTAAGTAGCTCTGTGATCTTCAGCAAGCTACTCAGTTTCTTTCGCCCTCACTTGTGAAGGCACACAGTCACATACAAGGAAAATTAGGGTCTTCCTGTGCTTTCCCAGAAGGCAGTCCAAGACTAATAATTGGAAGTTATGGAGGACACATGGTAGACACTCAACATACTGCTTTAATTTATGGAGAAACATAAAGAGGACCTGCTTAATAATTAGAATTGTTTAACAAAATGAAATGACAACATCAACTCTTAGAAATGTCCAAGCAGGGTTTGTATGACTGTTAGGCATATTTATATGGAGAAACTATTTGTAGGAAATTTTACTAGTGATATTAGAACTTAAATAATTAATCTTAAAATTGCTGTTGAAAAATTTTAACTTTGAAATTACCATAAGTAATAGTTACATCAAGAGTGTCCATAAATACATACATATGCTTTTAGGATGAAGGGGGTTTTGTTTTAATCAGTGAATCAGATGTTATTTAGTGCCTATGCAATAGTCATTTTTCTTCACAACTTTCTTGAAAATGGACCCATATTTCTTTGATCCTGGACAAGCAAGTGCCTCAGCCTGATTTCTCCAAGATGATCATATGAATTTCTCCTTGGTGGTTTTTGGCTAAGTAAAGGACACGTGATACCAATATGCCCAGTGAGAGATGAAAACTTATCTAGGAAGATTCCTTGCTGTTAAATGGGAAAAGGATATACGCTCTTCTAGTTTGGACTATGATGGAATTGAGTGAGGCTCTGACACCTGCAGCCCATGGTAGGCCACCTCCTTGTTTCCAACGGGCGCTGTGATCGTTAGTTTTGTGTCAAATTGACTGGGCCACAGGTGCCTAGATATTTGGCCAAAAATTATTCTGGGTGTTTCTGTAAGAAATAGTTTGTTTTCCATAATGTAGGTTGGCTTCATTCAATCAGTTGAAGACTTGAATAAAACAAAAGACTGACCCTGAGTTGGAGAGAATTCTCCTACCTGATGGTTTTTCATCTGACACGTTGGCTCTTCCTGGTTCTACAGTAGCTTCTGGCCTTTGGACTTGAACTGGGGCATCAGCTTTGCAGATTTTGTACTTCCTAGCTTCAAGTGAGCAAATTTCTTTATAGCAAATCACTATATGTGCACATCCTATTGATTCTGTTTCTCTGCAGAACCCTGACTAATAATAAAGGTATATTATATTTTTGTATATATATATAAGCAAAAGATAGAAAATGCCTTGTCTTTTGACAACATCATTGGTAAATTGATTAATCAACCCTAGTATCATATTACTTCCATGGTTCTTGTTATGTCATGGAGAGAGAGAGAAGGAAAGGGGAGAAGAGATCCCTTGTGTTTGATTCATTTGAAATTGAATCTTTTGTTACTTGCTATTTGCAGTCAAAAACACACCCTAACTATTACAGTCATGGAAACTTTGTACTTGCTATTATCTGTGGTTCCTTCCTGCTCTAAGATTCTGTGGTTTATCTGCCTTGTCTACTTTACAGAGTCATGAAAATAAAATAAAATATTTTTTTTTCTGGGAAAACACACAGAACTGTACAACGTATGATGTCATTGTCAGGAACTATTATCATTTGTTTCATGATAAGACTAAAATACATCCCATGGCTCCTGAGTTGACAAACACTGAAAAAGAACATCAAATGTCTATAGTAATAAAACAGTGTAGGTATACATAAAATACAAGATGAGTTGAAATTCAGCAACGTAATATTAGAAAAAGCTATTCTTTGACACTAATGAAGTAGAATCATTAACTAGAAGGGAGAGAATATTGCATGAAGGGGAAAAAAATCCATGGAGGAGATTATACTGTAACAAAAATAACTAGGTC
This sequence comes from Camelus ferus, assembly GCF_009834535.1. Lineage (NCBI taxonomy): Eukaryota > Metazoa > Chordata > Mammalia > Artiodactyla > Camelidae > Camelus > Camelus ferus. The sequence continues at coordinate 62,761,068 of NC_045703.1, read as the reverse complement.
GTCTCAGTGGGAAAAGGGTTAAAACAGAGAGATTTGAGAAGTGTGATAACAAAGGTGCCAGAAATTCTGTCATTGATGAAAGAAAGGAAAGAAAAACAAAACCAAGAGAACTTGCATCAAATTTACCACTGAGCCTTTTCTCTAAGATTGTTCTTTCTAAATGGCACTGATTTTTTTTTTTCACAAATTAAATGAAGTGAACTCTTAAATGATTCCAGGCAGTTCATGCCACATGAAATAAAACCATCCCTGAGGTTTTCAGGTGCTAGGTTATTCAACACCTGTTGATTTCACCATCTTCTTGTATCTTTATTTCTGTTGCATTAAACATATTTCCCCCAAATTTTCTGCTCTGGACGTTCCCTTCATGTGTACATCTGCTTTCTCTGCTTATTTATGGTTACTCTACACTTCCTTCCCAGCTGTTCCTGAACAGAATCAGGACAAGCACATGTAATTCAGTTTCTATGCCACTCAGTTTTGAATATTGACGTCCGTGCAGCCACACGTAAAATATTATGTTGACAAAAAGAAAAGATGGTGAATTAAAACCACCTTTGAATAATCTGAGGTATAGGACAAGGTAATGGCAGTGTTCCCTCACTCAGAGTTGATCCGACACTGTATTTCAACAATTGGTGATTAAAAAAATACAATGTCAGCATCAAATACTTTTCAAAGATATTTTGTGAAGCTTCACAGATTGAAAATGTGCTTTGGATTTGAATGCTTTATGTGACAAAATGTAGAGTTTCTTATGCTCAAAGCACACACCGGTCACAGCTGAGTAGAGCCCGTAGGGTACTCCCTTGAAAGCGCAGCACCAACTAACGTGCATCGATGCCTCTCATTCCGGGTGCATAGTTAGGTAGTAACAGGCACCAGAGAGAGAACCGTCAGTGAGCAGAAATCACACCAGCGATTTTAGCACAGGTAATGTCATATAAAGAATTGTAAAGTGGATATCAAAGAATTAAAAGGCAAAAATGGAACACTTAGGTATCGCGGAGGTAGCAACCAATACTCCTAGGGCTGACAGGACAAAGGGAAAAGGGTTGAAATTATTGAAATGAAGAAGTTTGGAGTGAGACACAAGTTGAAACTCTGACCTCTGAGGAGGGGGGTCCTGCTCTGTGGATAGCGTCTGTAAAGAGAATCTAAGAATCTTGCTCTGTAGGGTTTAGAAAAATTCCAACCTGAAAGCAATTGTTACTAGTAAAATAAGCTGCCATTACCCAGTTGAAGATGATTTGCTAGGGTGAGTGTAACAGGTTCAGCCAACAAAAAAGGAACAGGAAAGAACCAGGAAAGAGTTTGTCCCTTCTCTGCCCCAAGCCTCGTTGTATCTCTCTGGCCCCTTCTCCCACTGGGAACCCATAGTGTCCAAGTCTGGGATTGGCCTGAAGAAATAATGTGATTCTACTTTACATCTTCATCTAGATAAGGTTTTTTTTAAATGATTTCAGCTCAGGTACAGTAAGGAGCTTCCTAGGGTTTCTTAATTGGTATACTGGGAAAGGGGCGTAGAACTCACCTCGTCTTTCTCACAGCAGAATGTTTTATCCACTACATTCCATGCTGGGCCGTTTAAGCACTATAGAGAGTAACACCTTATTTCAAATTTGAATATAAAAATCAGCTGTGCCACCAAATATTTCTAATACAGTGCCATATTACACATGCATGACAGTGTTGTAAGCTGGACATTCAGAGCTGTTAATTTTTAAATCTTTATATCTCTCCGACAAAATAGTTCTTTTAGTACTAATCTGCTTGGCATTTGGACCACCCTGAACTGCCATCCTTCTTAGTTTAAATCCGTCTGTAACTGAAGGAAAAGTATGGATAGAACACATAACTTGTCACCATTTTGCCTAAAGGTAAATCTTGGAATATTTTATCATAAAGCATCAACAGCTGATGAATATATATAGTATATAACATTTGTGCATATGTATGGATGTATGGATGTGTATATATACACATATATGTATACATGTGTGTGTATATATATATATATATAGAGAGAGAGAGAGAGAGGGAGAGTAAAGAGCCACTATTCTATTTTGTGTCTTTTTCCTTTCCTGGAGCCCATAATAGTTCCTGAATGTTGTATTATATATTTGAGAGGCAGTGTGTTCCTGTGCTTATGATCATGGACATTGGTAGCACAAGAAATCTAGCAGGATTATCAAAATCCACTAGCTCTTGTATGCTGTCAACTGTCTAAAGCTTGTAAATATTATATGAAGATGTTGCTTCATGTATTCAAGCCTTTATTGTGGATTTATTTATTAATAGCAATAAATTGGATTCTTATTTTTCTGTTGCTTAATTACTTCTTTTCTGAGTTTTGAGCATGTGTTTGGAATTAGAATTCAAACTTATAAAAATAACCAATGATAACACACTGTAATTCAAAGTTGACCAAATATCCTCATACTAAAAGATGAACCGAGCCTCTCAGTGACCCTATTCTGCTGTCCTCATCTTCCGTTCTGTGGCAGCCAGGCAGTGGGGAATATCAGGGTCCTTAGTTTGTAGTTGTTTTGGGGGGTTTAGGAAAAGGTAGCATGCATCTGTTATGAGACACAGAGCCACCCTCAAATGGGAGCCTGTATTTCTCAGCTGAGCAAAGGAAAAGAGTGAGGACTAAAGCAGAAAATATCATACAGGGAAGTTTTAGTGACTCCAAAAGAATAGGAATAGCAAAACCATGCATTACTTGCCATGTGCCAGGAAGCGTTCTAAGAGCTTTATGTTTATTAACTCTTTTAATCCTTACAGTAATCCTGTGGGGTTGGTAGTTTTAGAATTGTTTCTATTTTTTACATGAGGGAGCTGACTCTTGGAGGGGAAATTACAGAACTGGCAATAGCAGAGCCAGGATTCAAACCCAGGAAACTTGGCCCCAGCATTTGTACACCTCACCATATAGACTACCTGCTTTTCAAATCAAAAAAAAAAAAAAAATCAATATTTCCTACTTTTCAGGCCTGGTGCCAATTTATCTAATACGTTATCTTATTGATTTCCTGACATTTAAGGTAATATAATCAGATATATATGTAATCGTATCATCGGCATTTTACAGATTGAGAAATGAAAGAACAGAAGAACAAAGTTATAGTCTCAAGTTTGCAGGACTGGTCTATGTGGAACATGGTGACAGATCCCTTGTCCAAGAACACTGAATCAGAATTTTTGATGGCAGAGCTTAGGAATTGGCATCTTATCATGCATTCTGAGCAACTTTTGTAAACAATAAAGTTTGAAAACCACTGATGTAAGGGCCAACATTCTTCTAATTTAGAATTAGTGCTAATCATTTTATCTTATATTAGAATTACACTATTTACATATGTAGAGCACTTTTAATCAATTAGTTAATTAACTCAACAAACTTTTAATGAACACCTGCCATCCCTCTAGTACTCAGCCAAACTCCTGAGCAAGAAAATTGAATAAGATATTGTCCTTGCTCTCAAGACCATTAGAAAATAGTAGGAGAGGAAGACAGAAAGATATGAACTTGTAATATAATATGGAAAACATTATAACATAATATAATATAATATAATATAATATAATATAATATAATATAATATATAATTTTTACATATATAATATATTATAATATAATTTAATTTGGTTAAAATGTCAGGTGATCAGAGAGAAAGGGATACCTAATTTTGCCCAGTAGAATCCAGGAAAATTCACAAAGTGAATCACATTTCAGCTGGATTTTTAAGAATGGATAAGAGATTAACAAGAAAAGAAAGGTCCTCCCAGAGAAAGTAGAAATCATGTGCAAGAGTATGGAAATATGAAAGAATGCAATGAGTTTAGGTTCTTTTGGGATATTCAACAAGGACAAATGCATATGTATGTGTTTAGGATAAGGATGGAGGAACAAAGACATTTTTTGTGAAACCATTTTTGCATTTTGTAACAGCAAATTTTTTTTGCCACAAATAATGAAAAGCACAACTCAAACTGGCCTAATGACTTGAAAGTAAAGGAATTTATTATATCACAGATCTGGAAATTATACTGTGTTGATTGAGTCCATGGCTCAACAATGTTATCACAGAACCAGTTTCTATCTCCTCACTTTCCCACCCAGTATTTGCTTCATCCTAAGTCTGGTTTTCCTTCTCATCGTCATACCCAACCACAATCAGTGTTACAACCTCTTACATAATGGAGAAGTAAATATTTCTATCTTGACAGACCAGGAGAACATCTTAACATTTGTACTTGTTCAATTGGCTATTAGACATTGTATTGGTTATCTATTGTCATTTAACAAATAACCTCAAAACTTAGCATCTTAAAACAATAATGTTTATTATCTTGCTCAGGTTCTATGAGTCAAGAGTGTATGAGTGGCTTAGATCAGAGGTTCTGGCTTTAGGTCTCTCATGAAGCTACAGTTAAGATGGCAGCTGGAGCTGTAGACAGCTGAAGACATGACTGGGGTTGGAAGATCAGATTCTGAGATAAGAACACCTGAATGGATATCGTGTTGATGTGAGCTGTTGACAGAAGACTTTCTCTTTCCATTGGGCAGATTCAGTATCTTCACAATATGGCAGCTGTCTTCCATTAGAATGACTGATAAAGAAAGTAGAGAAGAAACCACAATATATGTTTACTATCCAGCCTCTGAGGTCACTCTCATTTCTCCAATATCTTATTGGCTATCTAAGTCAGCCCCATTCACTGAGGGACCACAGAGGCGTGGAAGTCTGGAGGCAAGAATTATTGAGGATCATCCTGGGAGAACTCATCTTTTTCTGAATTCTCCTAAGTATTTAATTAGGGATCTGGGAGGAGCTGAGTCATGGATTCCCAAGCAGATACCATTTTAAATGGCAGCTTCGGCTACTATGAGCCAACCAGGAAGCAGAGCCTCGCTCTCCTTGCCTGATTACTGGTTTTTTTCTGCTTACATTCAAAGACTACCATTGCCTGAAAATGGAAGAATGAATTAGTAAAGAATCACATTCCAGAAGACCTCAACTCAAGTGTCAAAAGATCTTAAGAAGGAGCAATGCAAGAAAAGTACTGTTCTAGAGCTTACTAGAAATGATAGCTTTCAATTTATTCTAGAGATTCAGCCTTCTAGAAGAAGGTTCACAGGTGGGAATGCAGGTAGGAGTAGATTACAGACTAATGTAACAGATTTGGACAAATTCCTGCAGTATGCTATATTCACACACCTGTCCTTTTCTTATGGGAATATGACAGCTATTCTTCTCAAACTGAAGACTAAACTTGCCAGGTTTTGATCCTGAATATGTTTTGTTCAAGAAACAAAGTTCTCTCTGAAATGGCATTAGCAAGTGTTCCCCCACAACCCCTCACTCTCCAGGCTTGTGCTGCATTATGTTTCTTAGTGATTAGAGTGGGAGCCATAAACTTTGGCATAATTTTTCTAAATAACATTTGAAATAAAAGACCAGACACCTTTACAATTATAAGAACAATACACACTCTTTAAGAAAATTCAAGAAAGTCAAGAAATAAAATTAAAAAAATCACTAATATTTTGGTTGGTAACATGTCAGTCTTTGTTTTGCCAGATGAACATACAGATGCGTGACTAAAGGAGTTTGTAGTCTGCGTTTACTTAACATATCATATGTGCTTTTTCATGCCTTAAGTTTATGTAATGAAATTTATTTTAATGACAACATTGGATGACATTTATAGCTATACCTCTATTCGTTTTACCGAGTTATTTATTACTAGGCATTTAGGCTCTTTATAGGTTTTTATTGTTATTATTATTATCATTATTATGAATCAAAACATCATTGTGGATAAATATCTGTATATGACTTTAATCTTTTTCCTTAGATAAATTCCTAAGGTGTTTTTTGAAAGATTCTGATACCTGTATGTAACTGTCCTTCAAGATTATTTTTTTAAAATCAGTTTCAGATCTCCACACAACCCTCAGTATTATCATTTACAAATAACACAGGTCTTATAGAAGGTAATTTTGTTTTCACTTTAAGCTTTCATTACTAATGAGGGTAAATATCTTCCATACGGTTAGTGTGTATTTGCCTTTCTTCTTCCACTGTTGTCTGTTCATGTTCACTTCCTGTTTCTTTTTTTATTGTGGAGTTAGTTGTGTTTTTAATTCTTACTTATTGGGAAGAAATTTTTATTAACATGCTAGATGTTTTTGCCATTTATTTTGCAAGCATTCTTAAACTTTTCATTTGCCTTTTATTTGTATTTATGAAATTTTTAAAAGGAACGTTTGTCTAGGTTGTCATAACCTACTTATCTGTATTTTCCATTGTGGTATTTTTAGTCCCAGTTACATGCATATTTGGCAAAATTTTCAACTAAGTTAGTTACAATTATCTACCTTTTTATATTTAACACAATGATCCCATTGGATTTTTTTTTTTTTTTTTGGTTTTTAAATGCATTAAGGACATATATTTTTCCATAATAGATAAACTGACAATATGTAGAAAAGTAAGTTAGTATTAACTTTTTTTGTAATTATTAGAAGCATTTTGAGTCAGTAATCCTGCTTCTTTGTCTTCTTACTCTTTGGCCATTGTAATACTATAGAGCTACAAACGGGAGTAACTAACAGATGTACAAAATATTCTGCATAACGTAACTTACTAATAGCAAAAATTGGAAGCAACATAAATATGAAAAAATAGCATTACATAATTGGTAAATTAAAAAAATTACAATAGGAAAACATGTAACTACTGAAATCAGGTATTTGAATAATGTCTAATTATTTTGGAAAACTCAAGATATAATCTTGACTACAAACAGTAGACTACAGAGGTATGTGTGTAGTGTAATCTCCTTTCCATAGATTACATTCAAATTATATTTTATTTAGAATATATTCTACGATATGGCTTTTTCCAACCTGAGTGTGTATTATTATATTAAATTTAACAAACAATAATGAATTTTGAAAGATAAATATGTGATTATGAAATCAAAGGGAAATAACATTCTTTCTCTTGGATATAATTATATAATGATTAATTATGATCTTGTTTCTGATTTTGGATAGTCTCAAGTGTACATACCTAGATTTAGTCACCACAATTAGCAAGCAAGCATGAGTGTCTCATAATTGTAATGACAGAGCATTTATTGACTCATTAATATTTATGATGAAACATATTGGCAATTTAAGCAATAATTTCCTGAAGTTCCTTCAAGCAGCTTAACTACAGAGATTTTTACATTGGAAAATTCTCTAAAAAATAGCAAACTTTGATAGCATTGGGAAGGAGGAGAATTAGTCTCATGTTCAAATATATTCTACAATTGAATTAAATTTCAGGTCTGATTTGCTTTTCATGGAATTTTTTTTCCTGAAGTAACTTCTAAATATTGTTTCAATTGTTTGCTTCTTTGTGTGTTCAACATCTTACACATTGTGTAGAATCATCTATATATTTACAGTCAATAAAAATTTTAATTCTTATGGCACAATAATATACACATATTAGGTAGAAAGTTAAGTATTCCTGGGTTAGATTTTAAGGGTGTATGACTGTGTTCAGAGTCAGCTTCAGAGGCAAGCAAACTGTACTGTTGCACGGGGCTCCAGACCCAGAGGGTCCCACCCTTGGTTTAATATTTTGCTGTCAAGGTCTTGAAATTTGTAGTAACTTTTGAAGAGAGGGCCCTGCATTTTAATTTTGCACCCAACACTGCCAGTTATGATCCTGATGGTATTGGTTAGGAATTTTTTGGACTAAGCAACAATTATCATCAAAACTACAACTGCAACTTGCCTTAGTTAAAAAAGGATATTTGGGGAGGGGCGTATACCAAATGTTTTCAGGGGTTAGATGACTTCAGGTGAGACTTTATCCAGGACTTCCACTGTGGGATCAGGTCTTGCTGCCCTGGGCTCGCTGTGTTTGCAGGCTCACCAGCGCGCATGTTTTGGAAACAAGATGGCTGTCAGCAGCTCCTGAGATGTGTGGTCTGTTGTTTTTTCCAGGAAGGAAGACTATCTCTTCTCCAAACCTTTAGCTCATAGTTCTGGATTTCACACTAGTTGGCTTAACTGAATCTATATGTAAAGAGATGAGAAATCACTAAGGGAGGGAGAGGGGTGATGCTGACTGTCCCAGGCCTGCACCACAGGAATGCCTCTAAAGATAGTGTGGAGGTCATGTGTTTCTGGAGCTGCATAATGCAGGAATGAATGAAATCGGGAGCTCCTACAAAAAAAAATGGAGCTGGATGCTAGGAGGCAAAATTTGTTTTGATGACTTTACAGAGAAACTAAAAGTTTATTTAAAAACAAAAACATAATGTCATTAATTTAATTTTATTTGGGGGAACTGATTGAGAGAGTGGAAAAAAAGTTTTATAAGTCTTTTCCACATAAATTTGTTTTGTATTTTCTGTTATGCAGCTGAAAGCTCAAATATTTGATGATTGACCAACATGGGTTTAATTAGCTGGAGTGGGGTAACATCACATATGAAAAAATATAGGAAGAATAATATGCCTCCCTAGCAATGATGAGAAAAAACTGTTGAAAATATTTAAAATAAACGTAAGACATTTGCTAGCGTTAGTGCAAGGGATTTGGGGGTTTAGAGTATCTGTAACTTGCCATCATTGAAGGCATGTCTGATATTCTCTTATTTGGTACAAAGCAATGAGGGATCACAATGTTGAAGCATTCTTCCTCTTGCAAACTAAAATTAGAGGAAGACTTTCTTTTTTTCAATGAAATTAAATGCTATATAATTTGTAAGTCAGGATTGCAGCATTATTCTTACTCTGCCAAGGCTTACTAACATTCCTTTCCAGGGCTATTCCTCCAGTTAACGATGAGGATGCAGCAAGTTCAATGCAAAATAGAAGGGTGGTGTCATGAAGTCAAGATCATTTCCAAAACATAGACTGACTGTTCTCAACAGAGATTATCATTGCCATTATCTGGCTGGTCAATACACACCTATTATTGGGCAGAAAATGTACCAATTCAAATTTACAAGACAAAAATCTCAAAGTAGAAAACGGTCACCTCTTTTACAGAAGTGTAACCTCAGTTTTTTTAAGCAGTGACATTCATGCTTTATTTCAGTGTTAATAGTCACATTACATTAACTTAAGGATACAAATTAAATAGTATGTGTAGTAATGGATAAAAAGATATTATTATTATTATTATTTTTGCTGAATGGTCAAAATGAGAAAAATAAACTGATAGGAGGATTGGAGAAAAATTCAGACCTCCAACACCATATGTCTCTGTCTTAAATGGGTGATCGGACTCTAGAAGGTGACAATTACCATTCCCCATGTATGCAGTGGAAATGAGCCCCAAAGCTTAATTTTCTCTTTTCAACACCACATTATGCACAAATATACCCTGATTTTTCTTATATGTTCTGCTTTCTTCATTTGAAGTGCACTCAGTTCAAGCAAATACTGGAAAAGAGGGAAGTCCCAAATTCTATTTCTTATAATCAACTCAAAATTGTAGTCCTAAATTGACCAGCAAGTGTTTTGGAGTTTGGGATTCATAGTATATGGACTGAAGGATATTCATCAATGTGAAATGTACAGAAAATTAAAATGTAGTTTATGCATTCTTTGGCTGTTCATTCAACAGACATTTATGGGATGAATGCTATGTGCCAGCCATTATGCTACGACCTAGGTAGGGTTCCCTCCTCCAAGGAACTTTAAGATTGTAAGAGGGAAACAGTCATGTAGACAAGTAGGAAAGCAAATTGTAGATGAGATTAACATAGATTCTAGTAGAAAACAAAAGTGGAACTGGTCATTTATATTTGGAGATAAAGGAAAAAGGTTGTAAAAGAGGGTGCCCATGACATTATTTTGGGGAGGGGTTGTGTCAGATGATTAGGAGTTTGAAGGAAAGAAAAGTGCTCTCTGTCCCACTCATCACTGTTAAGCAACTACTTTGTTAGTGTCAGCCACGGAAAGGAACGGTCTCCGTAAAAATGAGTCAGATACTTTCTGAAAACACACTTTCATCACCTAGGATAAACATGTGGCAAATCGGTGACACTCATCAAATAGTGGATGAATGAAGGAATGAATAAATACATTGAATACCCTTGTTTTTTAGGAGCCGAGAGTCTTTAAAAGAATTATAAATCAGGTTTTGTAAGACTGTTGGAAAAATAGAGCTAACTCTACTGAACACAGGACTGCTTCACAGAAGAAAGTGAGTCTTCAAGGCTGAATAGGAGTTTATCACCTGGAGGAGTAAAGAACTTTTCAGGCAGAGGGAGTCACGGATGGAGTCTCGGAGGAGTGGGAGGACTTGGTGTGTTGGGGGGTTAGTGTGGTAAGGTTCAAAATGTCATGAGGGGAGAGGACTTTCGTGATGGGGTTGATTAAGTTGAGATAGACAAGAGATTTATTTCTTTGCAACATCAAGAGTGAAATGGAGATCACAAAAGAGTTATTAAAGATAGAAGCATTCATTGAAATTTTTACAGATCTCATTTGTCAGGCTCCAACTCTGTACCCCGGAACATTAGCTTTCTGGTTTATATGTGTGATCTCATACAATTCCCCCACCAAAGGCTGATGAAGAAATTTTATTACCCCCATTTTTCTAATGAGTAAACTAAAGATTGGAGAATAAAATAACTTCCCAAAGGGCACACAACTTGTAAGAGGCAGTGGAATGTGTAGCCGCCAAAAGTGACATTCGCCTGTGCAGAGTTTGCAAATGTCTGTGGGTCCCTTGAGTAGGTCAGGCGAGGAAAGCATGCTGTTGATCAAGCTTGCATATTCTTGCCCTTTAAGAATAGTAGTCACAGTTGTCACCCCTGTCTCCGCACAGGCTTTCCTTTTTGACCATTTATAATGTATATCTAAACTGAAACGCCTTGCTGCCTTAGGCCGCAGCTCAGATTGCTTTATCGGGTTTTGAACAAGGTGCAATGCAGTTCTGCACAGAGAGTAGGCATTTTCATCTACATTTTAATTTCATTTGGTCACCCTGTAGGGTCTTACCTGAGCATCATCTTTCACTTGGCTGATTCATTGTTCATTTGCCAGTGTGGTGAGTTGCACCCAGCGCTCTCTATCCTGTCACTCTTTTTTCTTACTGCTGAAGGACCCAGGATAGCTCCTGCTCTACATGAGGGGACAGGAGCGGCGATGGTTTAATAATTTTTATATTAATGTTCTTACCAACAGCAAACTTATTGGAAGGACTAGAGGACAAGAGAATTGCCTGGAGAATTCATTTGCATCATTAGATGGACGTGTATATGTGTGTAGAGGGTTGCTTTGAAGGCTTTTATCATTATAAAATTGTAATCAACAATATATTTGTTGAATCTTCCTTCCCCCTCATTTTGAGAGAACAGCCTGCATTCTTGAAATAAATCTTTTACAAGACCTTTCAAAGTTTTAGCAGCAGAGAGCTCTGCAAGGGATATCTCCAGGCGAGGAAGTCAATAAATTGTAAGACTTGAGCATCTGCCAGGCTTTTGTTCCTCCTGGAATTGATATATTAAAGTCAGAACTAGTGCAGGGACTCTGAAGATGGGCACTCAGAGTCTTACTAAAACGTTGTTTTCTTCTGAAGCTTTGTTTTCATCATTTCCAAAGACATGTCACGTACAATATCTATACTTTGTAGCAAAGGCAAAAATGCCATTTATTCCAACTCCGTCAATCTGTCAAACCAGATAGCTTCTGGGATGTGGTTAACCTTTGAAATCAGTGATGATGAGCAAACGGTAGGATAAGCGTATTTCCAAATTGTTGATTTTACCTCTTTAGAAGGTAATGCATTTAAGGACTTCAAAAATTTCTATTTACAAAAGGTATGCTGTCTGGAGGTCATTATACTTTCTTAATGTCACATTTCCCAAGACAATCTTTGATAGCACCGGACAATGTATTGAAAATGTGAGCTGTACCATTTACTAGTTTCATAACTGAATAAATCAATAAATATTTCTTCTAAATCAATAAACATTTCTTAATATCTATTTCTTCTTAATTTTTAAAGGATGTAGTGTTTGCCTTCCAGGACTGTGGTAAGAATTAAATAAAATACTATTTTTGAAAAACTTTGAGAACTAGATAATATTAATTAAAGGTAAGATGCAAATATATGCATTCTCTGAAACTCTGCTCAATGACAAGAAGAATTAAGATCTCGTGTATTTTCAGTTCCAGAACTTTCTATCATTAATAAATACTGAATGTTGCCGTATTAGTTTTTGAGCTTTGTAGTTTTCTATTATCATATTTACTTCTATCCTTGAAAGCTAATTCATTTAGCAGACACTTGGAACAGGAGCTGCTATAATGAATGGAGTTAGTGAAATGGAGAAGGAGGCCGATTTTGTCTCTCCAGCTGCCTCTAGATACTGTGCCTGACTCTGACCCCTCCTCCCCTCTCTCCTCCCATCTGTCTACCTTTGAATCAGTTTCTCAAGCAGGTGCTTGCTCATTGCAATCCACTGATACACAATCTAAAAGGTATTTGAACAGCTGCAAACTTCTAAAAGACAAAAACTCTGAAGTCTCCAAAATGAACATACACTCGTGTAAGTTCAGTCCGCATTTTAGGTAATAAAAGTCAGGGTGGATATTTTGGAACTGAGGACTGAAAATTATACCAAAAAAATGGCTGCCTTCTTCTAAGGGCTCTCTTGTTTTTACAGGTATTCTAGCCACATATTCATAGTATCAACATTGTATTCAAATAGATTTTGGTAAAGTTGATAATGATAATGTAATTTAAATGTCCCAAAAATGAAGAGTTAAAGGAAAAAAACAATTATAATGAAGCATGTAATTCTAATTTTAGAAGTACAGGAAGAAAAAATAAGGAATATATCTGCATATTGAGATATACATATAGATAAAAAATAAGGAGGCCATATATTAAATGTATGAACTTTATAAAAGGTATTGCCTAATTGTTTTCTACAGTTTGAAACTTTACATCTACTAAAATAAGTTTGTGGACTATATGCAAAAAGAGTTTTAAGATGCATACACAAAATTATGTATGCATAATTTCACACTTCACATTTTTATTGTACTTGAAAGATATAATTATTACATGTATAATAGGTATCAAACTTCTGAAATCTTAACTACTTCACTATTGAAAAAAGCAGACATTTCACTTAACATAGAGATTTTTCTTTTGGTGTGTTGTTCTTGTAAACTGAAAGACATAAAATTTTAAAATGCTAGGGAACACATTTTAGTCCATTTCAGATATTAGAACAAGTGTGTGACTGCTTTAGAAAAGTGCTCTATATTTTGACAGTTCAGAGACAACTTACATAAAGTACTGAAAATGAAAGCAAAAAATCCCTTTCAAAGAAGTAAATTTAGTAAGTTATTTGAGAAAAAATACAGCCCACACAAAATTTTTATGGTGTTTTATTTTTATAGCCCATCCACTTAATAATTTTAATTTGCCTCATCATTGTGAGCTCAGAAAAAATGGGTCCTGAAGAGACAAGTAGGGTTTATTCGCAATTTGACACATCATCAGTGTAGTCACAGAATGTCAATCTAGTGTGTGGTGATCAGTTGTTCCAACATGGCTATTGTCCTAGGTGCCTAGTCTTAAAACTAGAAGAAATAAATAGAAATCAAATCATAAAAACTGGGACAAGATTACATTTTAAAAAATTGGTCACAGAGTTGTTCTTAAAAGATTTAATACTTAAAAATGTGTTGAAACTAGAGCAAACGCAGCATTATGAATAGTAAAATAATATTTTAAAGTGCCCTAATTTTCTTTCTTTCTTTATTTTACAGAAATAATTGAAGTTTTGAGAAATAAATGAACCTCCCCAAGGTCCTATAGTTTTTTTGTAGCAGAGATAAGATAAGAATCCAAGTGTTCTTTATATCAATCCAAAATCATTCATATGATGGGACTTTATGAAGGAAATGCAAAGTACATCAAAAAATATATATGGTAGCATGTCAAAAGTGCTTTAAAATTACCAAAAAAAAAAAAAAAACAAAGTTAAAACACACTAATGAAATCCTGTAATTTTCTCTTAAAACATAATAGTATCAACTCGAAGTATAAAGAATGGGCAAATCCAAGGTCATTCTCTGGAACAAGCCGACTTGACATTTTTGTCTCAAGAATAATAACAAGGAAAGAACAAAGCTGAAACCTAAATTTTTAGCCCTGTGGTCAAAATAATTGTGGATTTACTTATAATGATTGATTAAGCTGAGGACTGGAAGCTACCACCACGAACAGAATAAAATCTTGAGATTTCCACTTTAGCAGATGGAGTAGCGGTAAGACTAGATTTACCCTCCCCACCAAAAACAACTAAAATACATGAAACAACAACTTTAAAGCTGTTGAACATTAAGCAACAAAGGGTAGTTACCTTTGAGAATGGTGAACAAATGATGTGAGCCTTATTATTGCCCCAGATCACTGCCTAGAGAAACAATACAGGTGGTGGTTCTGGGATAGGAATCCTAGGCAAAGCCTGGTAGTCTTTCTGACTTGAAAATATCGAGATAGAGGTCTGGGAAAGCCAGTGTTGCCAGAGTTCTCAGAGCAAAGAGAAGAGCTACACACAAGAAGAACTCAAGATCTACAAATCATCCCCTTGAGAGTTCAGCTGAGTATCGATCAATGCGTGTACATGGAGAAACTGCCTGAGATTCAAAATGATCTACCTGAGATTCAAAATGATCCACCTGAAAGGATTACAAAGAACAGTGATTAGACAGGGCTAGGAATACCACTTGTTCTCAACAAGCAAAGTGGAAAACTTCATAGTTCTCAAGACATTAGTTAGAGTACTCAGGAGGATTTTTGTCTTATTAGTGGGACAAAATTAGCTTGAGACTAAATACTGCTTTGGTCTTGCCTAAAAGCTTAAAGGAGAGAATCCCCCACATCAAGCTGTTTCCAAGTAATTTAACTGAATCCCAAAACAAAGCATGGAATTTTTTTAGGAATTCAAATTTATTCAACAAGGTAAAATTCAAGATATCTGGCATCTAATTAAATGTTGCCAGACATGCAAAAAAAATGAATGTACAATGTATTATGAAGAGATAAATTATTCAAAACCTACTCAGAAATAACAAGGATAATTGAACTAGCAGAGGACATCGAATTATTATAATTGTCTTCCATTTGTTGAATAAGACAGAAGATGAACATGCTAAGTAGAGACATTACAGATATAAAAAAAGACCAAAATCAAAGTACTAGAGATGAAAATTGCTGTGCCTGAAGTTGAAAACACACACACACACACACACACACACACACTGGCAGCAGACAGATTACATATTGTGGAATATTTATTGGTAGAAACTATACAAAATGAAACACACAGAGTGAAAAACTGAAAAGACAAATAAACAGAGCATGAGTAAACTGTGGAACAAATTCAAGTTGCCAAACACATATTTAACTGGAGTCCCTGAAAAGCGCGAGGGTGATTTTTAAAGAAGTAGTGGCCGACAGTTGTTTAATTTGGAAGAAAACTATAAACCTACTAATCCCATAAGTTCAATGAAACTGAAACACAATAAGCAAAAGCACAAATACACTAAAGCAAATCATAATTAAATTTCGTGAAACTGCAAGTTAAGAGACAATATACCAGTTGGAGTTGAAAACATCACTTTATAAAGAGGAGAAAACACCAGAATGATAAAGATAAGGCAGATTTCTCATGAGAATAAATAAAAGCTAAAAACAGTGGAACAATATCTTTAAGGTTCTGAAAGAAAAAATAAATGACGATTTAAAGTCCTTATGCAACACAAATATGGTTCAAAAATAAGGTAGAATAAATATTTTTCAGACACATAAAAGCCAAAAGGATTAATCATCAACACTACAAGAAATACTAAAACAAATCCAGCAATCAGAAGGAAACTGATACCAGATGGAAACTGGAATGTACAAAAAGCAAAAAGTTTACTTAAAAACGGCTTTGAAAATGTTAACTACATGAGGAAATATAACGATATGTAAAAATTCTAAACTTCTTTCAAAGACAGAAAAGTGCAAAGCAAAAATAATAACAATGTATTGTGGGATCTATGAAATATATAGAAGCATAGTGTCTGATATCCCCACATAAGCCAGGAAGGAAGAAATGTAAGTACACATTTGTAATGTTCATATACTACATGTGAAGTAATGATAACCCTTAGAAGCAGACTGTTGGGGGGATGGGGAATATAGCTCAAGTGGCAGAGCGCATGCTTAGCATGCATGAGGTCCTTGGTTCAATCCCTGGTACTTCCTGCAAAAGTAAACAAATAAATAGACATAATTACCTCACCCCCTACAAAAAATAAGCAAATAAAAAATGTTAAAAGATAATCCTGATGAAATAAAAAAAGTAGACTGTAAGCTAAAGATGTATACTATAAGCCTGAAAGCAACCATAAAGTATCATGACAAAGAGTTACACCCAGTAATCCAAAAGAAGAAATAAAGTGGAATTAAAAGAAAAAAACTACTCAATTAATACAAAATAAAGCAGAAAGAAAGGAAAGGGGGAACAAAAGATAGATGGAACAATTAGATAACAAATAACAGGATAAAAAGTCCACTAACAATAAATACTGGAGAGGATATGAAGAAAAGGGAATTCTCCTGTACTGTTGGTGAGAATGTAGTTTGGTGAAGCCATTATGGAAAACAGTATGGAGATTCCTTAAAAAACAAAATTAGACTTACCATATGATCCAGCAATTCCACTTGTGGACATGCATCTGGAGGGAACACTAATTAGAAAAGATACATGCACCCCAATGTTCATGGCAGCACTACTTACAATAGCCACAACATGGAAGGAATCTAAATGTCCATCGACAGATGATTAGATAAAGAAGTGATATATAATGGAATACTACACAGTCATAAAAAAGAATAGAACAATGCCAATTGCTGCAACATGGATGGACCTGGAGATTCTGGTCATTCTAAGTGAAGGAAGTCATAAAGAGAAAGACAAATATAATATGATACCATGTATATATGGAATCTAAAAAAAAAAATGACACAAATGAACTTATTTACAAAACAGAAACAGACTCACAGATATAGAAAACAAACATATGGTTACCGGGGTGAGGTAGGGGGAGGGATAAATCAGGAGTTCAAGATTTGCAGATACTAACTACTATATATATGAAATAGATAACCAGCAAGTTTCTACTAGATAGCACCGGGAACTATATTTAAAATCTTGTAGTAACCTATAATGGAAAAGAATAAGAAAATGAATATATGTATTATATGTGTGACTGAAACATTATGCTGTAAGCCAGAAATTGACATAACATTGTAAACTGACTATACATCAATAAAAAATAAACAAAAAACTACTAGAATTAATAAGTGGGTTTATTATGTTTAGTTTGGTGATGTTGGTATTATGTAAGTTCAATTATATAAAATCAATTATATTTTTATACATTAGGAACAAACATTCAGGATCTGACACTATAAAATACCGTTTATAATAACATCAACAGATGTGAAATATTTAGGACTAAATATGTAAGATATGTATATGAAAATGTCAAAAATTCCCACAGAAATTAAAGAAAACCCAAATAGAGAGCTATACCATGGTCATGGATCAGAAGATTTCATTTCTTTCTAATATATCTCTACATTCAACACAATTCCAAATGAGAACACAGTAGAATTTTCCTTGTAGAAATTGGCAAGCTGTCTCTAAAACTAATTAGTAATTTCACCCAATTCATATATAGTAAGCGACTACTCCAAAGGCTCACTCTAAGAACTATAGGGGAAGCTATCCCAATTAGTAATATCAGTCATGGAGGAAACAATGCACTTGTTTTCAAATATTTAGAAGTATTTGCTATCTCATTCAATCACTACAACAACTCTCTGAAAAACTCATTTTCTACGTGAATCGATGAAGAGCTAGTTTAGATGACTTTCCCAGCATCAGTCAGTGCCCACTTAAGATGAGGCAGAGCTAAGAAATGTACCTGATTGTGACCTGTGAATCTCAAGTGCTATCTTCATTTCTTTTCTCAAGCAACTTTCATTTGATGAGGGAACAACCAATAAAAGTTATAGGAAAGGTGGAAACAAAAAGCCATGGTTCTCAGAAGGGGATCTCACTACGGGGGAGGTAAAAGAGAGTGTTTTAAGAAGGAGTTAAATTTTTAGTTGAATCTTGAATTGCTTCAACAGTTAGATCTAGAAGAAAGAGACACTGAAGTTGGAAGGGAATTACAGGAGAGGAGACATAGAGGTGATGAATGCAGAACAGACCTGCAGAAATGACATTTAACTCGCTGATCTTACGGCTTAGGTCTATGCCCAGAAAGGCAGATTAGAACCCATCTTTAAGGTCATTAAACACAAAGGTGAGAGCCCTTTGTCTATTTTATTAGGTTTGAATGGAAGAAAGGTGTGGCCTTTGGAGGTTTTGTGTAACTCCAAAGTTACACAAAAGCTTTGTTTAAGAAGATTGACAATGGCAGTTGAATACAGGCTGCACTAAAGCAATCAGTCAGGAGGGATATTAAGAGGCTGAACTTTGATGATGGTGTTGAAAATGGAGTTGAAGGGGTAATACAGCCAGTGTAATGTGTTTGTATCAGAAGTAAATGTGCTACCAGAGATCATTTTATTTGTTGAGAGAGAATATGAGATTTTACTGGGTGACTGTTATTCTTCAAGAGTTCCTAAAGTTAAATTCTGATGAGGAAAAATTTTGCTGTTGTAGACAGGAAAAGTAACTTGTTGAAGCAGAGTAATTTAGTGTTTTAAAGGGTATGTAACTTGATTATTATCTATCTATCTATCTATCTATCTATCTATCTATCTATCTATCTATCTATCTATCTATCAATGTATCTTCTATCGGCTATCTATTTATCTTCCATCTAGCCTAACTGCCATCATCTATCATCTGCCTTTAGCCTATCAGTTAAGGGCTAAATTTGGTGCTAGACAGATCTCGTTTTCCTTCAAATTTACAACATGAGCTTGAGCAAAATTCCTTCACTGTGTTAAGCTTAAATTTCTTCTTATGTAAAATGGGGACATTAATGGTACCTTTCAAACAAAGTCATTATGATTGAATAAAATACTATACGTACAGTAATTATCATAGTCTTTTGTCACAGTTAGGACTAAAATAATGTGAACACGCAGAAATGTGTAATTTTTAAATGTGTAAATACATTTGTAGATGGGCTATTGATTTCACTGTGTGTTTATTTGTTTGGGGGATTAATCACAGCACTGATGATGACAGATTTTTGAGAACATTATCCTGTGGGAAGAGTTAATGTTTCATGCCTTGTCAATTATTTTCCATTTCCTTTGGTGGTTACTTCTAGCCTGAAGCACCCCAGATTCCCCTGCGTCCTCCCTAGGATTCTCACTCAGGCACTTACCTTTTAATTGCTGTTGGTACCAACAGACCTTCCTGATTTATCCTTTTCATCACCAGGGTCAGGTTTTATTCTTGGATTTTATTCTCAACTACTTAATATGATAACTTTATGAATATATGAGTAGATTATGATTACTTAATAAATTAATCTTTCCAGATAATGGATGTATGTTGAATGAAGTTAATAGTTTAAGCTAATGGCTTTCAAATTGGAGTATGCCTCAGAATCACGTGAGGGTAATAAAACCGTTTGTTGGGCCCAATAATTCTGATTCAGTAGGGCTGGAGTAGGACCCGAGAATATATATTTCTGGAAAAGTTCCCAGGTGGTGCTGATGCTGTGGTGAAGGGACCACACCTTGAGAACCCCTGTCTTCAACAAAAGGGATGCAATTAGAAGGATTTTCAAGCATCACAGCTAAGATACTGGAGGAGACATTGGTGGTAAGAGAGACTTTCCAGTAGTGCTTCATGAAAGTAGGTAGACAAACCTTAGCAGTCTTTGACTCATACTGTTAACAGCTAAATTTTTGTGTGCCTTTATTTTTTCACCATCTAGGTGTCTGTTGCAGATTCAACTGACTACAAAGATACATATTTTATATTAGAGAGCTTGGAAGATTTTTTTTTTTCACTTTAGTTAGCCACTGGTTTCTTTACCCCACAGAAATTGGTTTGTGCATACTACACTAACTTCTCAAATTCACATGCAGGAGCAATCTACTGCCTATTTCTAACACATTTTATTTAGATGTCTATTAGCTTTCTAAAGGTGTGAAAAAACTAAAGATAACCCCTGTCTTCTTGCTGCCTCAGTGATCAGTCTGCTGCCACTAGGATGGTAAGGACAACAATGGCCACTTTTATAACTTTGGCAATGGTATCACTGCCTCACATAGCTCCTGACCTACATCCCAAAACTTGGGGCTAGTTATTTTGAGAGTCTACGGTGAATATGGATGAGATGAAAGGAAAATGCATGTCCAGTGTTATGGGGTTGCCTTAGTACGCTGAATGGTCCAGATGATTCTGTTTCTATGAAATTGTCCACATCATAACTTTAATTTTCTACTTTACTTTGCATACGTAAGTTTGGCTAAAATCCAGCTGAGTTCCTGAGGATAATCAGCAGGAGTATGTTGTCACAATTGGCAATTGCATGGAAATTCATGTTTTGAAAAGTGAATATGCACAGGGATCAAAAACTATGTATACTAAAGTACTCATGTGAGCTGATTATAAATAATTGGCCAAATTGTACTGAACTTTTCTCTCCAAAATTCTCCACATGTTGAGTTCCGATCCAGCACAGGCTTAGCTTCTAGCCTCCTTTGATCTCTGAGAGCCTTTTGAAAATAGTTCATACACAGATATTTGTCACACTTGCCGCACACTTTCATCTTCTCTTCCTGCCATATCTCTACCGTCTTTGCAGCAAACTCCTGTGTCTCACCAATCAATTCTCCTTCTGAAGTATCTCTTTATATCTATGAAACTTCATTTGTGTCTTTGATATTATGATGTGCTCTCTTGATGCAGATCTGTGTTTTGCCACAATTTGTCATTTTAAAATGAGCTTCTTGAATAGTCTCAACTTAGCTTCAGATTTTCTTCAATGTTTGAATTTAATTTCCTATCCATTGTCTTACCTGTCTGAAGCCTGTTAGGTTAAAAATAAGTGATTTAAAATAGATGGCTATTAGATTTAGATGCACATTCTCACCTGGCCTTTTACCCTCTTTCGTCCTTCCCTACTTTTTTCCCCCTCTAAATCCAGTCCGTTTGCATGGGCAGTGTTTCACTGCACCTGAGTCCTACCTGTTCTTCTCTCTTCTGCGTCTTTTCCTTGATGTAATAAACTGACGGTGATTGTTAACAGCAGAGATGGGAACACCACTTTTCTCTTTTTTATTCCACTCCACAGTTTCTTCCACAGCAAAGGAAATGATTGCCTCATTAGCCCTTTGTGGAAATGGCCTGAAACCATCTAAGGAAGACAGAGCTGGAGGATTCATTGTCCTGCTGGAAATGTTAGCTCCATTCATGACCTACAGTCGATAATATTAACAATGTCAGGACAGGTGGTTTGAAGTATCTTGAGTCTTACAAACTTGTTCCTCTTTTGTCACAATTTTCACCCCCCAAGGGCTTATATAAACATACGCTGAAGTTTCATAGTGAAGTATAAAAATAAAGATATTGTGATAATTTCAAAGAAAAAGAAAAATCTTGAATTGAATTGATTGTTTAGGGTACAGGAAACTTGGTGACTGGAAGGAGATGGAAAAGGATTTTGGCTGAGAGTTTTGGTGGAAGGATCTATGTTGAAGCAGGAAAGGGGATTAGGAAGAATGTAAATTTATTATGGGGTTTTAGTTCTCTGGCCAATCCTCATGGCTCTTTATATAAGAATCTGAAAAAGACGTTTTCATACAAAAATCTCTGCATGAAACTTTGGTGGTGAAGGAAGCTGGTCTTTGGTATGTAGGGTACTAGGGGTATGGTGAGCGAGGTACTGCACGCCATCAATGAAAGGGGGAGACAAAAACTGAGTAATCAAGATACATAATATTTTAATAGGATATATTAAAAATGAAATATTAATGCAAAAATCCATGATAGACAAAATATCAAAATTCTAAATAATGATTGGATCAATACTAATTTTTTTTTCTTTCGTTGTAAGCTCTTTTAGGCTCTACACAGCACTGACAGAGATTATTCCGTCAAAGTGCGGTATAAAAATTTGCACATATATTTGTGTGTGTGTTGAGTGGGGTGAGGAGTTCTACTTTAGCAAGAAGTTTCACAAGAGCGGAGAACTGAGACAATATGACTACAGATTCCATCAACTGGAAACAACTCTACTGAAGGAAACAAAAACCATTACCTTTGGGAGACTATTTCTATCTTTTGTGGGGCAGCACCATCAAAGAAGCTAAAGATGAAGACAACAAAAATGATGTACCTGATAGTAATTTTTTAGAACCACCAGCTGGGACATTTTGAAATACAGGACATTGCAGAAATATCCATGAAGAAAGCTCGGTAGTCCTGGGTGTCCTTGGGGAGAGAGACAGTAGGCAAGAGATACAAGTGCTGCTTTTACTTCTTTTGGGTAAATTCTTCACACCAAATGATCTCAAAAGCAGGGGAAGGCTTAGAGAACGGAGAAAATGGAAAAGCCAAAACAAACATCATCATCAGTCTTTATCGGGAAATGAGTATGTGCACATCACTGTGTATTTTAAGTGATGATTCCACAGTCATGGGCACGTCATGACACCATTCCATTACATATAAAGTGTTCTTTTGGGTGTATTTTCTGTAATAACTTCAAACGCCAAATAACGTTTTAAAATTGAAAACAAACAAACAAAAAAACAACACAAGGGGTGTTTTTATGGAACAATTGTAGGAAAACTAGAGAGACAACTGAAGATGTAATATAATACTAGTAGTGAAAAGTAATTACATCTTTAGTTGTCTTGCTTTAGTTATTTTTGAACAAAGAACACCAGGTTAATGGTTTTCGTAGCTACACATATTTGAAATACAGTTACTGTTTACTTAGAAAACTAGAAGTTTAATAAACAAGATTATATGCGGTAGTCTTCACATTTAGTTTGAATGAGATATGTATGCTTGGCAACATTGTCAGAACAACTCCCTGGAGTTATCACACAGAATGTTCTAGAAAGAGCACTAACTTAGAAATTTGAAGATGGTATATTATACTTTCCTTGAAGAGAAAATATACTAGTCCCTGCTTCATAACATAAATTATTATGACATTATTGTTGCTTCACAATTTCTGTTTGCTGATTTTACTTGCAAGTAATGTAAAGTACAGGAGAACCTCATAGTTCACTCATTATCCTTTAATGTCTCTTGGACTTGGTTTCAGAAATTTTGGGGCTACTTCCTCAGCTCCTTATATTTTGACACTTTGAACAAAATATTGAGGGCTTAAAATATGTTAAATACCTCGCTGGGTAGGAGATACATAAATATTAATAAGACATATTCTTTACCCTTAGCAGCTCATATTCTCTTGAGGAAAGATGGAATACTAAAGTTGGAATTATAATTCACTGTAAGAGTTATGACAATAAGATATGCAATGACACTGAAGCATAGAAGGAACATTTGATTCTTTCAGGCTAGTGATAGTCAGAGAAGTTTTTCCAGGTAAGATGACTCATGAAAAAAAAGGTCAAAGTGTTCCAGGCAGGCAAGGTGGGAAGGGCACTCTGGGAAGAGGCAGGAGATACCCATGTTTAACAATGCTGAGCTCTGTGGGACCACGTGTGTGTGGATAATTCCAGGTCTGACTAGACACATAACTGGAAGAGATGCTCTGTTCTTCTTTACTGTGAACTGAAACTACTTTCCTGTTGCTTCCTTCAGTGGACATTGCACACCATTGCATATATCACTGGGACAGGGTGGAGGGTCAAGTTTGGTGCTCCCTGGCTCCCTACTGAAACTTCCTGTTCATTATCCTTCCATCTGTGTGGAAAATTACATCCCCCTTTGATACTGATGTCATCTGGCTAAGTCACCCTCTATACTTTCTCCTTGTTTTTGCCCATTGAATTCCGTTGTCTCCCTCTCCACCACTGTCACATCCGGCTCACAGCCAGCCTGTTAATTCTCACTTCTGTTAAAGTCATAGGATACTTGAATATCAATGGAAGTGACTCCTCCAACTGCAAATTCCTCTTCTCAATTCCACAGTCCTCATAACCTCAGAAATCTTAAAATTCCATTATTCTTCCATGTGACCAAATCTTGAATCTTTCCCATTCTTTCATATCTTCACCTTGTGCCTCCATCACTTATTTTCACTGCTGTGATCCCTCCAGTTAGCTCCTCCCAAAATCTTCTACCCCCAAGTTGACCTCTACTTGCCCCTAAACTCATCCCCAACCCTACAGTTGAAAGTGAACTACTCTTTAGAGTACTGTTCATTGCCAACTATCCTCATTGTTCTGCTAGATGCATTCAGCAAAATCCCAATCATAGACCAATGATGCAAACAAATTTCCATTTTCTTGTAGTAAGAGCTCACAATTCTAGAAATAGAAGCACATAGCATTGTGAATTAGTACCACTCCAAAAGCATGGTTGGCAACCTCATCTAAACCCTTAGAACTGACTATCAACATTTTATTTTTGATGTTTACCACTCTCCTCAAGCTTTTATTCAAGCTCCAAGTTTCATCCTTTTACCAATTTTGCTTCCAGCTTCACTCAGAAAATTATGGGTATTAGGAGTGAATTCTCTTAATTTCCTGACTACCTCAATACAAATCTATCTGTATCCACATCCGTGTCTCCTTTTTGTACTTGTAAATTTAGTAGGTGTTCTATTTCCTTCTACTCAAAGATAACCTGTTTATTCGTGCTCTTAATCTTGTTTTCTCCTACTCCTTCAATAAAGTGATCTCATAATAAAGACCCTTTCTCTCATCTTCATCCCTTCTCTCTCATAAGTACTTTGTGACTGTGCAATTTATAACTAATCATGTTTTGCCACTATTATCTCTAGACTTTTCTTAAATTACCCTCATCTACATTCTAGTTGTCATTATTTCATCAGTGCAAATGATTCTGACTCCAGGTCAGCTTCTCTTATCCCTGCTGACCACAGAGCTGCCAAAATCTGCTAAGTGAGTGCTTTATTCATTTGCATGTAATGAAGACTCAGAATAATGCCTGGAACACGGCTGGCACTCAATATGTGTTACTTGAATGAATGCCTAAGGCATGAAGGATGGATAGAGAAATGCATATTGTATCCCTCCCCTGTACTGAATTGTTCTGTACTGTCTGGGCAATTTTGGCACTGTCTTATTGGACTTTCTAGTTGACAATCTCTCCTGATTCTAATTTACTCTGTCCTTCTAAATGAATGAAGCTTCCTGACATAGTTTTTCACACTGATCACCATTTCTTTAACTTTCAAGTCTCCCCAGTGCTGCATGAAAAATGAATCCAGCCTCCTTGGTAAAATCCTCCTGAACTTTCAGATTGTAGCTTGAATCAGTCCCAACTCTATGACCCACTGTCATGTTCTTGCGAAAAGCTCTTATACTCTTACTCAAGTAGATTTTCTACAGTTTTCTATATATTTCTATGTATTACCATCTCATTAGCTTATCCAGCTTGGAACAGTTCCTCATACGTTTTCTCCCCTTTTCTAAACAATTCAAGGCACAGCTTAATTGCAGTGTCTTTTTGCAACTCTTCCTAATCACCTCAACTCACCTTGGCGTCTCTCAGAATGTCTAAAATTCTTACTACTCGTATCATTCTTTGGAAGTTATTTTATGCCACAAGTGATTGCTTTTGTATATGTATATTCTAACTTCAAAAAATTAAGTATTTATGGAACAGAATTCCCCAAATTTCTTGCTTCAGAAACACGAGAGGATTTCCCATAGTAGGTGTATAATAATTGTTTGCAATGGTGATGATACGTACTAAAATAGTGATGCCTCTCTTTAAGAGATGTCTCTTCTTTCTTTAAAAGAAGTTAGAACTGGTTTGTTCCCTTATTGAGCATTTTCATCCAGTGTTAACAGAAAATTCACTTGAATTTATTGAATTATTCCCTGTTGACAACCAGCCAAAATTTATCAGTTGGGTAGACTTCGGAAATGATGACACTCTGGAAGCTAACAAAATAGTTTCATTCAATAGATAAAAATTAATTTCCTAGTAAAATATTCATACTTAAATTTAAGGTATTTTAGAGTAATCCCCAGGTTTATCTTTATTTAAATAAAATGAAAGATGCACCTTTACTATAAATAGATATTGTTTCCTGATATGCATTGATATGTGCTGATAATGATCTGACTGACAGCTTTGGCTGAGTAGACAAAAGGGCAATATGTTTTATTTATTGGAGATAAGCATTTGTCAAAATATGAGCAAAAAACTAGACTGGCATATCAAAAAGCAAACTTCAGAAAACATAATATATTTTGCTTAATACCACACCATGTTTCATTTCCTTCTAGAAGATAGCTATTTCAAGACATAGTAAGATGTATTTATCTACCTTGTTCTATACAAAAATAATGTTTGAGATGGCTTCTGGTAAAAACATATTGTGCGTATGAGTAGGAAGTAAATGTAATTTGCATGGACTCTAGAGCCAAACCACCTGTATTCAGTCCCAGTCCACTAAGGACTTAGTGGGCAATTCCTTAACATCTCTTCAGCTCAATTTGCTCATCTGAAAATTGCAATACTAAGAGTACTTGCTCATAGAATTCTTTTTTTCCCCTTTTTTAAAAATTGAAGGATAGTCAGTTTATAATGTTGTGTCAATTTCTGGTATACAGCATAAAGTTTCAGTCATACATATACATACATATATTCCTTTTCATATTCTTTTTCATTATAGGTTATCATAAGATATTAAATATAGTTCCCTGTGCTATATAAAAGAAACTTGTTGTTTATCTGTTTTACACATAGTAGTTAGTATCTGTAAATCTCTTACCCCTGATTTATCCTTTCCTACCTCCTTTCCCCATTAGTAGCAATATGTTTGTTTTCTATGCCTGTGAGTCTGTCTTTTTTTTTTTAATTCCACATATGAGTGATACCATATATATTATATGGTATTTGTCTTTCTCTTCTTGGCTTACTTCACTAAGAATGATGATCTCCAGGTCCATCCATGTTGCTGCAAATGGCATTATTTTATTCTTTTTTATGGCTGAGTTGTATTTCATTGCATACATATACCACAACTTCTTTATCCAGTCATTTATCAATGGACATTTGCTCATGGAATTCTTACAATGATTAAATAACGAATTAACATTTGCAAAGTGCTTGGAACAATGCTTAGCACAAAATATAATTACTTGGTAAATAACATTACTAAAACTACCAAGATGAAGACTTACTTACAAAGGGACAACAATTAGATTAAACTGATGGATGACTTCTCAATAACAGCAAAAGTTGCTAAAAGATGATTATGCAAGACCCTCCAAGGTCTGAAGGAAAAAGTGAGTCAAACTAGACTTTTCTATGTAGCTAAACTATTATTCAAAAATGAGATCTGTGGTATAATGTAGAATATAACTGGTGTCTGTCCTCAGTTTTTGTTATAGAGCTTCGATAACCCTTGGAATTTCCTGAGTGATAAAAATATCTTTGGATATTATGAGTCCTTTTCCAGCCCAGCTGAGTTTATGCTAATCAAGTGGTGGACTTTTATATAGTTTCAAGGGAGAGGTTGGCCACTCTAGAAGGACTAAGCACATGATTAGAGGATTGGAACTTCCAGCCCCATGCCCTGAATTCAGAGGTTGGGAGAGGACCTGGAGACTGAACTCAATCACATGGCCAATGATGTAATAAGACCTCAAACTCTAGACACCAAAATCTTGAAGAGTTTCCTGGTCGGTCAACATATTGATATGCCAAGAGGGTGACTCAACCTGACTCCATGGAGTGAGGGCACAAAAGCTCCCCATCTGTGATTCCCCAGACCTTATCCTCTGTGTCTCTGCCATGTGGCTGTTCCTGAGTTGTATCGTTTATCATAAAACTGTAACCGTAAGTATAGTACTTTCAGTGAGTTCTGTGAGTCATTCTAGAGAATGATAAACCTGAGATCATGGGAACCTCTGAATTTATAGCTAGTTGGTCAGAGTATGTCTGGCCTGAAGACTTAGAGATGCATCTAATTCATTGATATGTAAATTATATATACACACACACACACACACATGTGTGTATATATATATTCACACACACAAGCACGTATGTATAAAGTAGGCCAAGTAAATAATTGGGTAAGCACATTTTTACATTTTCTATCAGAAAATATACTTTTCAAGTACTTAGCAAGCACTGATTTCTTCAACAGCCCACTTGCTAAATCATTACAGATGGCCCCTGTAAGCAGGCAGAAATTCTGAGACTGGATAACAAGACCCAGTTCTGATAGTAAATTTGGTCAAGACTCTTAAGTTCTTTGAGACTTTGTGTGTTTGTCTATAAAATTAGACTAATGGTAGCTATTTTACTTAAATTACAAAAGTATTAAGTGGATAAAGTGAGATGATAAAGTATAATTTAATGGAAACAAATAGGAAAATTTAAACTATTTTTATCTTTATTATATCATACTGGACTCAACTGAAAATATTGTTAGATTGCTGTTAGGAGCTTGATGATCATGTGGTCTAAGCCATCTGTGTGCACTCAGACCAAAATGATTTAACAAAAGCCTACAAGGGACCGGGTACGGTACTTGCAACTATGGGGAATGACTTAATCAGAAGTGGCCCCGGACACATAATCTAGTGAAGGAGAAAGACATAAATTGTAAAAGTGTTACAATATAGGTTTTTAAAAATGCAGTGGGGAATAGGGAAGGCAAATTAATCCCAGTGAGATGAGAGAGGATCTTATGGGAAAAAACACAGTATGTGCTTGAAAAATGGGTATAACTGACAACTATCAGTTGTAAATTGAGAAGAGAGTGGATTTACGTCATTATTATGTCCATGTTACAAAAAAAAAAAGTCTACATTGAAACTAGTGAAAATGAACTAAATATTAATGCTTACATTTAAGAGCAAAATTAGGAAAAAAATTGCCAAAGGCATAGTTAACTAGCTTCTCCAATATTCATGTGTTTTCCTTCATCAACTCATCTAGAATGTCAGATTACAAAAGTCAGCAGTTTTCTCTTGAGATTTTCCTCAGTGCTTGGTTTTGTTAATTGTCAAATTGTTCCAAAAGTGATGACTCTTTCCTTTTGTCTTTGCCATGAATTTTAAAGGCAACATTCTAGTTTTTTGAGCTTTTCAACTAGTCTGCAATTAGAAAGCCTTCTTCTTCTAGACTACACGGAGGCAAAAAAAAGTACAAAGGCAACAGAAATGCAATGAAATTATATGACAAGTAGTTGTCAATTTCTAACCAACGATTCTTTCCTTTTTCAAAAGAGATAGAGGTGCTTTCCTGGCATTGATTTTGGAGAATATTTTTGGACACAGCTTAGCCAAGGGGCACATTTGCTTTGAACAGCTGGCTCTTTAATGCCCTTTTTAGCAGTGCTTGATATCATATTTTCAATTAGAAATGAATTTAATGAAAATTATCTTTTTCAATACCAAACCATATTGATTCAAAATCATTTAGGTATACGTGTATTTTAAAACGTTAAATTTAGTATGAATTCACTTCAGGAAATTGGGGAAATGGAGAAAATAAAATAAATCACTTAACTGCATCCCGAATACTGCTGTATTTTGCCCTGTTACATTTTTTCCCAGTATGTCTGATTATCTGTTGGCCTTTCTACCACACTGCCCACTCTCTTCAGTTCATCTACAGCTTTTCAATCATGCATCTTGTTTTGCTTATGTTAAATATCAAAGTATTGATCTTGGATTTTATAAAATCTTAAAATTTATTGCAGCTGTATATTTTCACAGAGTGAATGTATTATGATTTTTAGTCTATTGCTCTACTGTTGGATTTTTAGGATAATCCAAGGGTTTTTGTTGAATTATAAAAATATTTAAATAAAAATCATTACAGGTATAATTTTGGTGCTAGATCTGAGTGAGATATCTATGTATTTTACAACTTTTGATTACATAGATATCACATCAGAAAATTTCAAATTTCTGTTTCTCTTTTTGTATCTTTGTTGTTGTTTGTTGTTGTTGTTGACTGGTTATAAGGAATTCTGCTTTCTATAGTGAAGTGATCTTGCTTACCAGTTCCTGAGTTTGGGAGGCTGTAGAACCTCCCAGAAATTCTGTTTCTTCACATAGAGATCTAGAATAATACTAACTTCTAAAATTTTTCTGATTAATTTAAATAAAATAATGCATATAGTAGGTCTTCTAGTACATTGTCTATTTAGCAAGAATTTGGTAGATGCCTACTGGTATTAATTTACTCTGTTTGCATTTTTAAAAAGATTACAGTGGTGCTGAAACTCAGCTGAAGTATTTGGAGGCTATTTGAATTTCTTACTGTTGTTCCTACGTTTATACCTGCTGTCTCATGGCCATGTGACACCACGAGCAACAGGCATTATCTGAACAAAAAGGATGCCAGATCCAGGCTCTGGGATCTCCTGGCCAGAAGTTTCCCTCCCTAGGCCACTTCAGATCAGCTTCTGCTTTTAAGGACCCCACTGATGGACCACAGATTTTTCAGTAATTTCTTTCACTTTTCAAAACTGATGGCTATATTATTATTATTATTATTGTTATTATTATTATTATTATTATTATTATTTTAATGAGGTAGACATTTCACAGTCTTCACTGTATTACTTCATCTGAAATTGTGTAGTTATTTCTTGAGGTTAACGTCTGTCTTCAATAAGAAAAAGTGTCCTTCATGTGGTCCAGACTTCCTGTGGTGCACACACTTGATCCTAGGGTTCATGGCCAATGTTCTTGTTTATTTACAAAGTGCTGCTTTGCTTGTTTCATCTTTTTCACATGTGAGTACCTGAGGGATCGCCCAAGGAGGAGAGAATATCTGGGAACAAGACACCTTGCAAACACCATTAAAAATTGTACAATATTACCCCCAAATCTTGTTTACTTTTAGGAGACCCTGCTAACATCTGAACAACAGGTAGCAGTTTAGACGCAAATCCTGAGCGAGGGTAAGTCTACCATAAAACAAACAGTATTATAGCTCGTGGCATTTTTAGCCTTTGAAATTTAAATATGAGACACTGATGTCTGGTGCAAAATTAGTTATCTGTGTGTCTCCTCTGTATCTTGTTCTGAGCACCATTCAGGGAATTGTCATCTCTCGTGATTGCCTGACTTGTTCAGAAGCTCTTGGTCTCAGTTTGGTTGCCTGTCTTATTTATTTGACAGCCAAGACGTGGAATCTTGAAGAGGAGGACAGAAGAGTGAAAAGACAAACCTTAGATCATTTAGTGGCTGTATATGAGGCATCAGGATGTAAAGAATCAGTCCCCTCTGTCACTTTCTGAATAAGGGAACGTCATTGGTCATTAAATAGAGGAGAGCACCAGAGGGGAAAGTTTCCCCTTATACTTCTGCCTCACCAACTTTTGCCTAACCTTCAATTGATTCCAGGAAAACTTCTAATCTAATTCACCCATCTAGGATATTGAAATATCCTAGAACATATTTCCTAGAAGACAAATGTTTTTCATTAAATAGTCAGAAACATGTGAATCATCCTGTCTGTCTTCTCTCTTCTGCCCATGTAACAGCCGATGGAGCTGACTCATGAATTGTTCTCTTCCAAATTGGAGATCAGGAATTCAGACTCATGGATTGTAGAACACGAAGCTCATCAGAACCACTGTGGTATGAATGCCAGGGGCTGCTGTGGCTCTGTCATTTTCCGGATACAGAATTCTAAGAACACCACCTCCAGCCTGTCCTGGACTGACGTCTGTCTGTCTGCACGCTGTGCAGGAGTGGAGTGACTGACTCTCTCCCTATCTCGCCTTGGCACTCTTTGCTACGTGAACCCTGAGGCAGCACCTCCTTCGGTGTCTGCCAGCTTTCTATGCTATTTAGTCCAAGCACATTTCTTTTTCCTTATAGCTTCGCTTACTGTTCTGTTATATTCACACATGTCAATATGTGTTCTCAATCCAAACTTACTTACTCTGGAATTTGGAATTTTTCTCTCAAATATTGGGAAAAAAACTATTTCTTGTCATCCTTAAATTCTAGAACTGTTGCGAATGTTTGTCTCTCTGTGTGCCATCATGAGGGAATATGAGACAGGGTTCATCAGAAAGGGCTAGCCACTTTTAGCTGGGTTCTTTCTGCTTACTGATAAACTTAGAAAGGATTTCTCTTTCCAAAATTGATTCATACTAGAATTACTTATATTTTTCTATGGCTTAACTTAAAATACAACTTACCATTTAAATCAAATCATCACTGAAATATTGATAGCAATTTAAAACATCTATCTGTACCCTATCTGTCCTCTTCATCAGTCAACATGGAAGAAAACATTCGTGTTCTCTGTGTTCCAGGGAAAATACAATATAGAACTAACCACATGACTTGTATTTTTGAAGAGACTTGATTCCCCACACCTCTAACACCACTGACCAACGTTATGAAATACAGAATTATGAGGTCTAAATATACATCACAAAATAAACCATCTTCTAGTTCAGGGGTCTGCACACTGTGGGCCACAGGACAAATCTGTCTTACTGTGCTGCTTGGTTTTGCACATAAAGATTTGTTGGAAACAGTTGCATTGATTAGTTTACTAAATATTGTCCATGGCGGCCTTCACACTACAGGGACAGAGTTGAGTAGTGGCAATAGCAACGCTCAAAACGTTTACTATCTGGCCATTTAAGTGAAAATTTCCTAATCCCTGATCTAGATCAACAAAACCCTTAACTCTAAGCACTATTAATGTGGATGAATAAAAAATCTGAAGGTATCACTGCCTATTACACTCCACAGAAACTATCTTTTTTTTTTTTTTTTTTTGGCTTAGCCAATGAGTGTGTTACGTGGCTATAAACTTGTAAGAGGTTTTGAGAGGAAAGAGATATTACTTACCAACAAATAACGTTTGATAATGTAATAATATTCTGCTTCATATTCTCCAAGACTGTATCAATTTGCTGTTTGATTATTGAACTAATCTGAAAAACGTATTTTTAAAAATGTCACTACTGATTGTTTCTTGTTCTACTAAACTCGTCTCTTTCTGAATATCAGATCGCTTACATTTTTTTGAAAACATAAACAGTAATCATTCCCAGCACAGCATGTTTCTACATAAAATGCTAGACTCTCATCAGTTCTTAGAGACAATTTCAAAACTGAGGTTAGAATCCGACATAATTGTGAAAGGAGCTCTAAATGGCATAGTCTTAATTTGAACTGACAACATAAGTTTTTTTTCATGTTGTTTTTACATTGAACATTGATTCTCAGTTCAGTTTTGTCTTTAATAAAGGGTAAACATTTTGAATGCATTAAAAAATTTAGATAAATGTGAATAAAAACAGGCTTTGATTAAAGAGTATAGTTAGATACTATCCCTCAAAGAAATGTTTTTCCCAGAAGTAAATATTCTTGGAAAAGAAGTTTGGGCTAATACTATTATTCTAAGTGCCTTAATAGACATTTCCATAATAAATTAGGAGGGAATTAGAAAAAGGCAGACAGATAAGTTCAAAGTTTGTTCCTATCACTTACTAGTCATATGATTTTTGATGAGTCATTGTGTGTATATTTCCTCATGAGTAAAATCAAATATGTCATGTCCTATTTTATAAACATTTTGCAAAAAATTAAGTAAAATTAGTCATGGAAAGTACTGATCACAGAACTTGTTATATAATACGTAATAATAGGTCATGCAAAGTACTTTTATTATTTTTTAAAATATCATGTACTTCTCTGCAATGGCAAACTGAATAAATACAAATTTGCTGTGAAGCCTCAGAGATTATTAGATAATTTCAGTTATTTCCTCCCAGTTGTGGTACAAAGGAGTAGGTTAGGGGAGGAAGAATGGCTCCCCTGAGACATCAGTAATAAATACATAATCTTAGCCAAAACAACATGCACAGACAACCATAATAGTGTTAACTGGACCAGACTTATTCTCCCACAATAAGCAAGTAGAAAATCAGACAAAATATACGTGGCAATTGTTTGCAGACATTGCACAGATGGCAGTTTGGAGCTGTGACCTCTAAAAGCAGGAGACAAGGAGAACTTAGAGGCACATTCCAGACGGTGATGCAGGGGCAGGGATCCTAGACAGGGCAAGGTGGCTCGCTGAGTGGAAGAGACAGAGATGAGCATTCAGGGAGGCTAGATGGGAAGAGCCCTGAAGATGAGCGAACTATGCCCCAGAGCTCTGCGTACTGGTCTCCTAGAGTCTCCTGCTAAACAATAAACCGCTATGAGTGGCTGAAAGGCTGCCAAGTCTTACAAAAACAAACCTTAAAATGATCAAGCTGGTCTGCAAAGAACTTACCTGCTTTCTAGAATACAGTCCAACACATTCTAAAGGAATGTTACAAATTTCAGTAATCAACAAATTTGAAATGCTTAGCATGCAAGAAAAAAATTAGTCGATATATGTAATAAAAACTTGTGAATCATATCTAAGGGTCATTTCCTGAATGAAGCTCCTAAATGACTTCCAGTATACATTTTTCTAAAAAGCATTCCAATCACCCCAAAGTTAGCTTACTTGTAAGACCTGAATCAGTCGTCTGTCACCTGTATTTCAAGCCTCATCCCTAACCAGTACTAAGACGTGTGACTACCACTCTCCCTTCAGTGGTCCAAACATATGTACTAAAGTTATTTCAAGTCTTTGGCTAGCCCATTCTTTCTTCTTTTTTGGGGGGGGGGGTGGGGAAGTATAGTTGATTTATAATGTTGTGGTAATTTCTAGTGTACAGCATGGTGATTCAGTTACATATATGTGTATGTATATATACACACACACACATACACATCCACATATTCTTTTTCATTATAGGTCATTGCAAGCTATTGAATATAGTTCCCTGTGTTATACAGTAAGACATTGTCATTTACCTATTTTGAATAGAGTAGTTTGTGTCTGGGATCCCAAACTCCTAATTTATCCCTCCCATCCCCTTTCCCTTTTGGTAACCATGAGTTTGTTTTCTATGTCTGTGAGTCTACTTTTGGCTTGTGAATGAGTTCATTTGTGTCATATTTTAAGATTCCACATATAAGTGGTATCATATGATATTTGTCTTTCCCTGCCTGATTACTTCATTTAGTATGACAATCTACAGGTCCATCCATGTTGCTGCAAAAAGCATTATTTTATTCTTTTTATGGTTAAGTAGCATTCCATTGTATATATACCACATCTTTATCCAGTCATCTCTTGATGGACATTAGGTTGCTTCCATGTCTTGGCTATTGTAAACAGTGCTGCTGTGAACACTGGGGTGCCTGTATTCTTTCAAATTAGAGTTTCCTTCAGATACATCCCCAGGAGTGGATTGCTGGATCATACAGTAAATCTATGTTTAGTTTTTTTTAAGGAATCTCCATACTGTTTTCCATAATGGCTGTGCCAAATTACATTCCCACCAACAGTGTAGGAGGGTTCCCTTTTCTCCACACCCTCTTTAGTATTTATCACTTGTGGACTTTTTAATGATGGCCATTCTCACTGATGTGAGATGATACCTCACTTTGGTTTTGATTTGCATTTTTCTGATAATTAGCGATACTGAGCATCTTTTCATGTGCTTATTGGCCATTTGTATGTCTTCATTGGAGAAATGTCTGTTTAGGAATTCTGCCCATTTTTTCTTGTTGTTTTGTTTTGTTATTGAGTTGTATGAGCTGTTTGTATATTCTGGAATTTAAGCTCTTGTCAGTCATATCATTTGCAAATATCTTCTCCCAGTCCATAGTTTGTCTTTTGTTTTGTTTATGGTTTCCTTTGCTGTGCAAAAACTTTTAAGTTTAATTAAGTTCCATTTGTTTATTTTTGCTTTTATCTCTATTGCCTTAGTAGACTGCTCTAAGAGAACATTGCTGCGATTTATGCTTGAGAATGTTTTGCCTATGTTCTCTTCTAGGAGATTTATGGTGTCCTGTCTTCTTTCTTTATTGCCTCCAGGTTTTTGAACATCCTCTTTCCTCTGCCTGAATCTTGGTCACTCTTCTGTATTCATTTTACTAAACCGTACTGTTCCTTCAGCTCTCATGTTAAACATCAGTTTCTTGGTGAGTCCTCTTGCAGCAAATTAAGCTACTGTTCCCTGGTCTGTTTCCAGAGCTTACTTACTTTCCCAAGATAAATAAGGAGGCTCTTGTAATGGATCAGGTAATGAATTAAAAGGTCTTGGCCATTTCTTTATTGGGATATGAGTGATAAGATTAAGACTAAATCTTTTAAAAGTATTTAATAACCCATTATTTTATTTTAAAATAAAAATTATATTTAAGGTAATAACATGATGATTTGATGTACATATATATAATGAAATTATTAATCAGTCATGCTAATTAACAGATCAATTTCCTCACCATTTTTGGATAAGAGTACCGGATCTACTTTCTTAACGTATTTCCAGTATTTAATGCAGCATTATTAATTATTAAGTAGAGTTGTCACCCTGTACATTAGCTGTCTAGACTTACTCATCCTACACAACTGCAACTTTGTGTCTTTTTATCAACATCTCTCCATCTACTCCACATCCTCGACCTGGTAACCACGTTCTGCTCTCTGTGTCTATGTGTTCAACTTTTTTAGATTTCATATATAAGTGAGATTAAGTGGTTTTTTTCTTTCTGTGTCTGGCTTATCTCACTTAGCATAAGGTCCTCCAGGTTCATTCATGTTGTTGCAAATGGCAGCACGTTCTTTTTTAATGCTCAGTGATACTCCATTATATATATATGGCAATTTCTTTATCCATTCATCCATCAACGGTCATGGTCATGTAGGTTATTTTCACATCTTGGCTATTGCAAATAATGCTGCAATGAACATAGGAGGGTGAATATTTCTTCAAGATATTGATTTAATTTACTTTGGGTGTATACCCTGGAGAAGGATCGTTGGATCACATGGTAGTTCTATTTTTTGATTTTTCAAAAACTTCATACTATTTTTCATAATGGCTGTGCCAATTAACATTCCCACCAACACTGTGCAAATGTTTCAACTTCTTCACATATTTGCCAACACTTACCTATCTTCCTTTCTTTCCTTATTTTTTTTAATAGCCATCCTATCAGGTGTGAGGTTATTTCTCATTTTGGTTTTGATTTGCATTTTTCTGGTAGGTAGTGATGTTCAGCACTTTTCATATACCTCTTGGCTATTTGAATGTCTTTTTTTGAAAAGTGTCTATTCAGACTCTTTGCCTATTAGTTAATAAACACATGTCTTTGGAGATTAATTGCTTCTAAGCAGATCAGTCAGCTTCACTAAAGTTCTAGTTTACATAAAAGACATATCTATGTGTTTTATGTCATAATACGTTTGGTAAGACATTAGTAATGGAATTAAAAGTTATGAAAACAAAGCAGGAATAATGACAGATAACCTTTGATGCTTAGAGTGTTACTATTAACTGGGACTGTCATATCTGTATAGCTGTCAAGTTTCAATTCTTTCATCCCTAAGTGCTATAAATAAACAGCAGAAATTTCACTTAATATGTGTATCTTTCAAAAATTTTTTGAAGATAAACTATACAAAGTCTTTGTCAATGTAATAATCAGTAGAGTCACTTAAAAATATGTTAAAACTCTCTACAAAGGGATAAAAAAACCCCTAAAATATTGAAATTAAAACTGTGAAAATAAAGTTAGCAGATTTTAATTCTTTTGAGTGAGTTTTTTGTTCTTGGTCTTCATATCACCTAGCAGTTACTTATATTTGAATTCTCTATGTTCTTCAATTTTTATGGAAAATATAATAAGGTTGTTAACAGAATAATTTTGATCACATATTTATGTTAAATATTAGTATTAATCCACATTATTGATTCTATGGTATTTGTTTTCTGTTTGATAATATAAACACACCTAGCAAAATGCCTACAAACTATGAATTACATTTTGATTAGTGCTATAATAATTCCATAATGAATAAAAAGACTGCTTTAATTTTATTAAACATATCTTCTGAATTAATACCAATTTTTAATACTCAAGATTCATAGGATAATTATACTTTAATACAGCATGTTACATGGATTGTATTCTTCCTAATATTTTCTTCCAAATCTTTGAATCAAAAATATTATTCCTAAAAGAAATTCTAGGAAAGATCTTACTTTAAAAATATTTCTGAGATACTAGTTTCTAGTCTGACTTTCCTACAGCTTCTATATTATAATATTTTAGTATTATTTAAATTGTGTAAATATTTGAGATGATTTGTAGGTTAAATAGATATTCTAAACAGTAGAAATAAAGGTAAAATACTATGGTTTTTTAGCCAACAAGAGGAAGAAATATTAACTGATATCATCCAGAGAAGCCACAAGTGTAAGAGTAACCAAAGGGCTCGAGCATCATCAAAATAAGTTTGGAAGCAATAAATATCCAAAGACACGCGTTTATTGACTAACAGGCAAAGGGTCTGAATAAACATTTTTCCAAAAAAGAGATACTAATGGCCAAGAGGTATATGAAAATTGCTGAACATCCCTAACCACCAGAAAAATGCAAATCAAAACCACAAACCACAATGAGATATAACCTCACGCCTGTTAGAATAAAGCAAACTGTATCAATTAATTGGACTGGCCTTTAAATATGTAACATTTATACCTCTGACCCTACAAGATCTTTAAGAGAACTTTTAGCTATAATAATTCATGATTTTTTTAGTTAAATGTGTAACACATGCAGAGTAAGAGAAACATTAATTTGAGTTATTTAAAAACTTGTGCTTATGTAGAATTAGCTTTAAATGAGTTCAACAAATACAGTTTCCCAATTTATCTGAATTTAACATAAAGGATCTATTTTTAACATCTGATTTTTTAAATAAAGCCTTTGTAACTTAGTGCAATCTTAACTATTATTACAAGCATTTTCAAAACAATCTCAAATTTACAAAAAGGATCAAGTAAAGGACAATTTCCCCCCTAAACCGTTAAAATATGCCACCACTCTGATATCCCCCTAGCTTTGACCACTTGGAGTGCAAGTTTCTAAAAACAAGAATATTCCCTTCATAAACACAGAACCACTGACCAAGCAGGAAAATAACACCAATATGTTGTCACCATCTACTCATCATTCCTAGTTCAAGTTTCATCATTTTTCCAGATAAAATTCTTAGCAGAAACACGTGACTCAGAATCAAGTGTTTTATTTAGTTGTCATGTCTCTTCCTGTCTGGAATAGTTGTCTCGTCTTTCTTTAACTTTCATGCCCTTGGCAGTTCTGAAAACTGCAGGCCAGTTATTCTGTAGGACTTTGCTCAGTTTTGGTTGGTATGGTTTCCTTGGGATTAGGTTCATTGTGTGAATCCTTCGTAGGGACATAACAGAAATGATGCCTGTGCTCATTGCATCCTATCAGGAGGGACGTGTTTTGATTTGTCCCATTTCTGATAATGTTAGTTTTTAAAAAATATTTGTATTTATTTATTATTGTATTATTATTTTTTATTTTGGTAGGGGATAGGCAGAATGATAATTAGATTTATTTTTATTTTTAGAAGATTTACTGGGGATTGAACCCAAGACCTAGTGCATGCTAAGCATGTGCTCTACCACTTGAGCTACATCCTCCCTGCTTGATAATGTTTGTTTTGATCACTTGACTTCGGTGCTGTCTACCAGTCTTCTGCACTGTCAATTTATTCTTCTTCTATTTGTTACTAATAGGTACTTTGAAACTACACAGCTACTCTGCCCTATACCAAACTTTCAGTTAATATAATTACAATTTATAGACCTTTTACTTTTATTTAATGTCTTATGTTTATATTTGTGCTCAAATTATCCCAGATTTGGCCAGAGAAAATCATTCAGTCTGTCCTTTCTGCCCTTCTGACATGACTTCATTATTTTCTGAGTATTTCTTTGCTTTCTTGTATGTAACAAGAAGCACTTGGCTCATGTTGTGCATCCCTGGCCCATCTCTGGATTCAGTCATTTCTCCAAGAAGCCAAGGTTCTTTAAGAGAAGAATGACCTTTAGATGCCCCTATTTGGTGCCAAGTGCACTCACAAATATTGTGTTCCCCTAAGTCCTGTTCAGTGGACAGAACTAGAGAATATATATTTGTATGCTTTATGTATATGTACACAAATGCTTACATCTTTATTTCTGTTATAGCTACATATACATATCTATTTTTATATTTATTTTATATTTTCATAGAAATATATATGTTGACTGGGCTCTGACTTCCCACGTGAGGCTACTCGTCCCACACACGTGGCCTCCTAACTCCCCACTTGGTTCCAACAACATATGCCAGGTCATCTCCCCAAGTGGATTCTCTATTTTCACTGTGGGGATGACCCCCATTTCCCGTTAGGTTTCTAACACACCACACCAGGCCACCACTGTGTTCAGACACCTGAAGATGGCTTTAGGATTAAATTATTCAAAAAAGGAAGAGAAAGAGAATAGAAAGACAAAAAAAAAAAAAAAGGTGATATTATTTCAAGAACTGTGAGAAGCTAATAGCAAGAAAAAGATTAGATGTGCAAGAAATATTTAAAATAAAAAAATACCTGTGAGAGGAAATAAGGAGGGTGCCCCAAGGGGCTGGGAGAACCATCAGATTTGGATATATGTCTGATCATAAGCGAAAGAAAGAGAAAAGGAAGAAAGCTTTTCTTGGATTTCAGTGCAACGCTAGGGAAAATTTGGCAAGATCATCTGGGAATCTTCAAGTCAAAGCAGCCCATCAGAGAAGTCCTGTGTCTGCCAGGAAGGGGCATGCCTTAGTATCCCTGCATTGCTCAGCTGCTATCCAGGAAATGTCCATGGAGCTATGGCTTTGGACTAAATGAAATGATGGATTTCAGAATCCAGCAACTAGGGCTACTGGACAGTTCTGCAGTTGGAGACCTGAGAGGCACAGTATCATGGCCATTATAGGAGAGGTCTAAAAATTCTGATGAAATAATTTTATTTTTAATTTGTCTTTTTAAAGGAGTTCTTATTTTAAAATTTAAAACAAAAATATCCTTATATATCCTTATAAATATTTTAGAGAGTTATATATTTGGTCCTATATCAAAGGTATGCATTTCAAGTAATCAATAATAATTATCATGTATATATATAATACATTAATATTTAACATAGTATTTTCATGATTATTAGGTATGCTAAAGTTTGGCTTCAAATGATTGAGGCCAAAATATTGGTGACTTAAACATGATACATTTTATTTCTCTCTCAACTAATTGTTTTGCTATGTGAAATCATTGAATTCTTTTCATTTTTCTGTTAAATTTTCTATTGGATTAGTTTCTCATTTTATTGTCCAACCCATGGTCTTAAATTTCTCTTATAATTTTCTTCTAAAAGTTTTATTGTTTTGGATTTTATATTTAGTTTGCTTGTCCATTTGAAGTGAATTTTTTGCATGATGTAAGATAAGAATCATGGTTTATTTTTTAACCATTTTTTTCATTAAAGTATAGTTAATGTACAATGTTGTGTTAGTTTCAGTTTACAGCAAAGAAATTCATATATATGTACATATCTATATTCTTTATAAGATTCTTTCCCATTATAAATTTTACAAGATATAAATACAGT
The DNA here is from genome assembly GCF_009834535.1 of Camelus ferus. Taxonomy (NCBI): domain Eukaryota; kingdom Metazoa; phylum Chordata; class Mammalia; order Artiodactyla; family Camelidae; genus Camelus; species Camelus ferus. Next base: position 62,719,314 of record NC_045703.1, on the reverse strand, counting down.
TCCCTGTGCTATGTAATAAGTCCTTGTTCTTTATCTATTTCATATATAGTAGTGTGTATATGTTAATCCCAAACTCCTAATTTATCCCTCCCCCACCCTTCGCTTTCCTCTTCTCTAACCATATGTTTGTAAGTTTGTTTTATACATCTGCGAGTCTATTTCTGGTTTGTAAATAAGTTCATTGAGAAAATTAACTTCTTTATGCATTCATCGATTGATGGGCATTTAGGTTGCTTCCATGTCTTGGCTATTGTAAGTAGCGCTGCTATGAACATTTGGGTGCATGAATTTTTTTGAATTAGTTTTTTTCCCTCAAGGTACATGGCCAGGAGTGGGACTGCAGGATCATTTTGTAACTCTATTGTTAGTTTTTTAAGAAACTTTCATACTGTTTTCCATAGTGGCTGCACCAGTTTACATTCCCATCAACAGTGTAGGAGAGTTCCTTTTTCTCCATATCCTCTTCAGCATTTATTATTTGCAGTTTTTTTTAATGATGGCCATTCTTACTGGTGGGAGGTGACAGGTGATACTTTACTGTAGTTTTGATTCACATTTCTCTAATAATTAGCAGTGCTGAGAATCTTTTCATGTGCCTATTTGCAATCTGTGTGTTTTCTTTGGAGGAATGTCTATTTAGGTCTTCTATTTTTTGATTGAGTTGCTTTCTTATGTATTAATGGAAAGAAAGTGCCTCTTTCTTTTAAGAATTGTCAATCAGTTAAAGACACAAAGACATAAATTGAGCCACTAGGTTTTTGAGAAGGACTATTGTTGAAATTCTAAGTAATTTTGTGATTTTCTTTTGAATTTAACAGAATAAGCTTTCAATTTTTTTTCTTTAGTTTTCTTTAAAATTGTAGCAATCTCCTTTCTTTAGCCTTATTTAAAGGGTTCTGGAGAGACATTAATTTGGAATCATTTTATCATTGAAGGTGTTTACATAGCAATCAACCAAATTGGACCATTGCATGGTAGAAATTTGGTTTCTTTTTGTCCAAAAGCTTTTCATGATAGAAGAACTTGTGTAGGTAGAAACACAAATCATATCACCAGAGAAGATTCTCCTAATGGTTAGAAAAACAATAAAAACATTTTAATCCTTGGTTGTCGTATGTCAAAAAATATCAGAATTTTAAGACAAACATCTATACACAATTAAAGACTAATAGGGAAACAGATTCCTGATTTCTTGTCAGCTTCTTCCTGATAGAGACCCTATTTCTGATATCTACCGCATGTCAACTGTGTAATTCAAAATCAGAATTCACCACTGTTGTCACCAGAAACAGACTTGATCATAAAACAGGAATTACTGAGCCGGGCCAGGAAGCTCAGTCACCATACATGAGAGGCCAAGCCAAACTGAGCCAAGGCTTAGCTGGTCCAGATCCAGACAAGGTATGCCATCAAACCACACATTTCTGTTGGCTCTGATGGTGGACTATAACTTAATAGAACCTATAAGAATGACTGCCAAAGGAGACTCAGAGGCAAGTGCACTTAGAAAAAAATGTCCTTGCAAAGAATGCAAGGGAGTCAGATTTCAGAAGAAAATATTTGTCAAATATAAAACACAATAAAGAAAAATGTAAAATTATTAAGATTACTTAGTGTACAGTCATCTGCTTATGTTGGCAAACAGTAATTTTTTCAAATTATCAAGTATATATAAATGATATGACATGTCTTCAAACATAAGGATATCAAGAATGAATGATAAAACTGTCTTTGTTAAGAAATTTAATTTAAGGAAAATATTCAAGATTTTATTATTGTGAAAACAAAAGATGACTCACTTAATTCTAGTTTATCATAGAATAAATTTTTTTCTCTGACTGTGGTATGTAAAGTATATAGTTGTACTAGAAGCAAGATAAAGTGTTAGATTTTACTTCTACACAACCTATTATCTCTGCTCCTTAAGCAAATTTCTTACCTTCTTTGTGCTCTAGGTTTCTCATCAGTAAAAAATGGACAGCAATACAGTTATCTTTCTCAGTGCATTGACATAGGATTAAGTTAATGTATAGGAAAGCCTGTAATATTAAGCAGTATAAAACATTTGTCATTATTGTTATTATGTTACTAAAAATGATTGACTAGAGAAGACAAAGTGATGATACTGGGGAGGAGAATGTTGGCAATGATGTCCTTAAGCAGATGAGGATAAGCAGATGGAATCTGGTGCCCAAGTGGAAACTTTGACCTTAACAGAAGCATAGATGGTTTGTACATACGAGCATGAAGCAAAGCAAAGTGCATGGGTGCAACTTGGGGTGAAGTATATGGGCAATGTGGTGGAGGGAGCATGGGGAAGTTTCCTCCAGACTGCTTAGGTTTGCTTCATAGGAACTAGGAAATAATGCCATCATCTGGAAGTGAGAATAGGGAGGGTAACTTTGGAGGAGGAAAGAGAAGTTGTGATTTGTCATCTCAGAGACCAGTAGAGTAAATTGCCGAAAACAACGTAGTAGGGTTATGAAGGCAGATTGTGGAATACCAGTGATTATGGCAGAGAATATTAACATAGTCTGAATATGTTTGTGTCATGTTTTTGCAGGGTTTCAGATTCAGGATTAAATTCCACTTTATGTTGAATTTAAATCCTATAAACGACTTTGCAGAAGTAGCTATCATAAATTTTATTATTTTTTGTATAGCATCAATTAAAAATTATGCCATTTTTCCACTGGGATATTTTCGTTACATTTAAAATTTTAAAAAAATTCTTAATGGAGAAAGGCACATTATTTTATATGTATATTTGTTTTTTGGATATCTGTGAATTTGGTTTAATGGTAAAATCTAACAGAAAAATTTAACAATATTTAAGACCCATCTGAGTTAGTGGTTATGAATAAAAAATGAAATCATTTACACAGGTTCTATAAATACAGAGAAGTTAGAGACTTGGACATAACCAGGAATACCAAGACAGAGAAGGGGAAGGAAGTTAAGGGTGTATGATAAAAGTTACTATAGAGATGCATCATGTAATTTCAGCTGGAAATGTGGAAAGCATAAACTTAAGTGGGTGAGGTTCAGGGAAAATAAGTTAGGATCAATAGATCATGCAAAAGGCTCAGTTATTGGTAATGGCATGTTCTGGAAGCAAGTGGCTGAGCTAAGTTAGGGGACAATATTCTGGAGTGAAAAACACCAAGGATCTGGGAGCTCTGTATGTTGGACAGGTTCTCCCTATATATGTGGAAGAAGCACTATCTTTATTTCAAGATAATAACCTCCAGGTGCTGGAAGAATCACATCCACATGCATCCCTAATCTTAGAAAATGTAGCTCATTCATTTTTTTTCTTTAACCATCAGCTCTAGCCGGTTAAGTCTTTTCAAAATGAAAATTCATAGTGAGGTAGCCTTTCTATATTTAAGACACTTGTACAGTGTAGAGATATCAATTTTGATAGAATAAAGATTATAGGATGGAAACGAAACCTGAATATTTCCCTTCTCACACTCAAGAGCTTTCATTCTCAGTGTACTCTGTATCTGCAAGTGAAAATTAAATGTCTTGTTGCCTCTGAGAATAGTGATCCATTAATTTGTCCTTTCTAAAGAATACACATTTTGAGAAGTTTGATATTTTTAGAGATAGTAATTTGAAATTTCCATTCACAGTAGAGAGGTGCTGAAAATTACATGATCATATTAGAAAAATTAGTGACAAATTTTAACTGACTTTAATTTAAAATGTTTAAAAATACATGGAAGATTCTTTTCATTCATGAATGAGCCAATAAATTCTTCTTTTCTTGTCTTTTCTTATACAAAAGAATATTTAGCCAATCACTGATTTTCTAGTTTACAAAATAAAGGGTTTGTAAAGCAAGACTAAAATTGACTAAAGAAAAAAATATTGTATATTCTTAGAAGCAAACATGGTTTGAACAAAACTATTTTTCCTATGTGTAGTGGTATTCCTAACTCTGCTAAAGAATGACAAGTCAGAAGCCTACGTTCTTACTAGTTTCCACACTTTCATGTTCAAGGGCCTATTCTCTGAGGCATAATCCAAAATATAAAGTACTGCTGCCAAGAGCATTATTGGCATAGTCTGGATTTTTTGTTTATATTTTCACAGTGAATTATTCATTCCAATTCCATTTGGTGTTGGAAACAAATTCTGCCAACAGCTTTGAAGAGGTGACTATGGTGGATGTTGACTTTTTGTTTTCTTGCCTATGTTTAATTAAAAACAAATAGTCATTTATCTACTGAGGTATGTTTATCCAGTGATATTTTAACTGCAAAGTTAGATAATCCTAGCTGGCAAGAAACACAATGCTTTCCAAATGTACCTGCCCTATTGATATGCTTGAATTTCTTGTCAGCGTTGAAATGAAAGGTGAAGGAAGTGTTACTTGGCATAACTATGGGAGTTCAGTTAGGTCTTTGTAAACAAGGTGAGTTTAGTAGAAGGATGTAACGTCTTTATGAATAAAGCCATAATATTGTTAAATTTAAAATTTAACCAGAGCTATTTGTAAATTATCAAACTCCTCATATAAAATTACAATGTTCTGGATATTATAGTTCTTTTACTTCAATAATCCTGAAATAAGTTGAGTCATGATTTCAGAACTAAGTAATTGGCTTCATTAAGACAGTATTTTCTGCATCTTCATTTGAATTTAAAATGAAGTCCATTATCTTAACAAACAGGCAAAATTAATTCGTGTCTGGATCCTGATATCATGATGGACCTGATCTTTTGGGTAGGAATTATTCTTGTTTTATTAAAAGGAACTAGCAAAAACAATTTAAATGTTAAATGGCATTTAATGCTTCTAAATATATGAAGTATTTGATAAAATTTTCAACTGGACTAATGAAACAATCTCTCTCATGGGATCACCATTCACTCTTTCTCCTGTCTATAAATCAGTATGGATACACAGAGTGAAGGCAGATGCTCCTCTTCCTCTCCAGTGGATCCTTTACAGAGATATATGATTTGCATAATTGCATTTTTCAAAAATAAATATGATAGTTTGCTTCTTGAGATTTCTATGAAATATTATGGATTAAATTTGGATACAACTAGGTCCAAAACCTAGAAATAAAAGGAGTTTTATTTTATCAAATTATCCTATCTAGACAATAATTTCTTTATCTATACCCACTGTGAGTCTCTTTTTTTGCTTTTAATTCCTTTGGTTTTCTTCTATATGAAGTCAGGATTAGCTAACATATGTTTACTTTTTAAGATAAAGGGTCAACTTCTTCAGCAGCTCCTTGAGCTATACATGAGGGCCTATTTCTTAGCTTACACTCTGGACTGTGGACAGAACACCACCTTCTTTCAAGGTCTCCTGGAGTCTTTGACATAATTTCAAAAGGTAGGTTCCTCCCTCTTTTCTTGTGAAAGCTTAGATGCAATTCCTCTTCTATAGCTTTCAAGAATGGGCATCCATTCTATTTCCCAACACAGAGAAACATTCCCATATCCTTAAGCACAATCAAACTTGTCAACTCAAATATGCTTAGTCATCTCCTTAATAAAGTTGTTATCTCTTGTTTCATCTCTCAGCAGTAATAAAGCTCTAAAATCAAAGTCCCTAAATTAGTTCTGCAGTGAGATTTCTTTTTCACCCTGAATAGTATGCATGCCTATGCTACCATTACAAAAAATAACGAGTTTTCTAGTCTAATCCTAATAAGGAAGTCAATAAAGTAAGAGAGGGAGATGTCCTTGACCTGATCTATTGGAGAGTGACGCAATGACCAGTGTGAAGCAATCTTGCTTAGAGGTTAAAATGTTGCCACTAATATATTAATATATTAATATATAATTATATTTTATATATATATATATATGAAGTGTATATACTGATTATATGTACTAATAATATTATATGTATAATATTGCATATGTATAGTGTATTCTTCTAAAAATCTAGTTATCTTTGTCTTATGAGCAAATATATAGTTTATATTTAGATATTAGTCTAGTCCAGAGGTATAAAATTTATTACACGTATTTTACCACTTTTGCTTCTCATGTACATTGCACTTACGAATCATGACAGTTTACCTTCTAAATTCAGACACGGTCATATAAGCCTTCTTAACATGGTATATTGGGCAGTCCCTGCCTATTGGTCACAGTTGGTACAGCACGTGAAACTTACCTGCCATTCATGATGAATGACTACTATGTTAGCATTTAGATTTTAGAATCCTAAAGAGAAATAACCAACCCTGCAAAGGTGTCTAAAAACAAAGCATCTTAAATTGCTAAAACCAGAATGGCTTTATAAATGCATTTATATCCCTATTGATTTATCATAATCATGTACACAATTAAATGATAGAATCTGGGCTCTTTTACTTTGAATCAAATATAACAAAATTCCTTGATTCAAGTTCCTCAAGAATGCATCCTGGATTATAAGCATTGAAATGCCTTGGCAGTCAAGGTCAAATGCACATTACTGCTGTGTCCTGGAAAAACACAAGCTGGCATTGAGTTGAGTCTGAGATGAGAGAATCAGTATTATAGGAGGCACCTAAGGTAGATTACCAAGATTTAATTTGAAGATGTTGTACACTTTGCAAAGAAGGTACTAAACAGAGGGTTGTAAAGGTAAATGTGAGACAAGATTTAGAAAATAACCAAGGTAAGAGGAGATGAGAATTTCCTGAGCTGTCTCTGTAGGGTAATTGGACTTAACTAAATGGTATCTCTCTTAATTAGGATAAGCTTTTAAAAATCATAAAACATTTTGTTAGCTTTTGCAGTGTAGAACTTTATCTTAAGCAACATTTAGAATAAGTATCACAATATACCTTTTCTTTATCATGTAAAACCTTTTTGATTATACAAAATATAATTTTCATTTATAAAGTTTTCATCCAGATAGTTCTGCTTCATGAGAAACAAACATTTCATCACATTGGTGGATATGTTTAATAGAAACATTTTTGAGAGCTTAATTACATAATTAGTCAAGAATTATTTTCAATTCTAGCTCTAGAAAGTATTTTTATATGCAGCTTCAGTTTATCAAGGTGATATATGATACTACCATATAATGCATGATCTATTTTTGACATTTTAAAATTAATTAACCTTTCTCTAGTTGATTGTTGTTACAAATTGTGATCCTGTATTTCAGGATCAAAAAGATGTCACTGAATTAAAGTATTAGGTCTTAGAGGTCAAAGCAAAATATTGTTCAGTAACACGTAAACTGTGAGTACTTCCTGTGATACAGCGGTATGATAGACTCTCACAAAGTAATTGTGAATAAAAGAGAGTGTCCCTGCACTCACAGAGTTATAATCTAGTGAAGAATACAGAAAAGAAAACAGGTGATTACAATAAAGGGTGATGTCAAATTAGAACAAATCTGGACTCAGAGCCTTTATTCAAAAGGAATATTGCCATAATGGGAGGGCAATACTGTAATGGGGTAGTGGAATATTACTGTTGGGAGGGACTTCTGATCATGAGAGCTGAAATCATCTCAGAGGGCAAGCAGAAAAGGGCTTTTATCGAGAGGAATAAACAAGGTGAGACAGAACCAGATTGAGGGAGGAAACGGAATGAAGTGTCATGATTGCCAAGTGGATGTTTTTCATTTGAGTCAGTTATTCCATCCTTAGGGGTCCTTTAGAAAGGACTGTTCTGTGCTCCAATGCTCCAAAGTGCGCCAGAGTTCAGGGGCTTGGGGGATGGAGAGAAGCCTGATTAAAGTTTGGTCAAGTCAAGTTAGTGAACATTTTGTTTTGGTTGATCAGTGTGGATGGACAGTTGAGCTTGTCATTTGTGAGACAAGGAATGGGAGTCCGGATGGACTATGTCTGGCTTCGTCCCAGTGAGCAAGCAGGGCTATCCATGAATTTTAATGAAGTCACATTCAGAAGGGCAGGTCTTTGCACTAAGTCATTTTCCAGAACACAAAGAGGGGGATGATTTTTTAATCATGTCTTCCAGGAATATAGGGCTCAGGTAAAGTTGTACATATCACCCTGCGTTGTCCACGATGAAAGGCATGAGGGCAGATTTGCAGCGTCCTGTGGGAGCACAAAAATGGAGCAGGAAGGAAGTGAATCCAAGTTTTGGTTTTTAAGAATTGGTAGGAGGTAAAAAGGCAGTGAGATCAGTGAATTAAAAGGCTAGAAAAATATCATTTACAGGCAAAGTAAATGACTTTGTAAATTGCATGCTTGAAAGAGTCAAAAATACATCCTCCATGGATTCATACAGCTGCACAATCAGATTTTCATTTTTTGTTTGTCCTTCTTGCAGTTGTAGCTTCACTTAGGAACCAGGGACCTTGGGAACCAGGGAGTGCTTGTGTTTATTTGGAAGATCTAGCCAATGGCAGGACTCCAGCCCCTGACCTTGAGGGCTGGCAGGAATTACTGGGGCACCGGGACTGGAATTCAAAGCACAGCTTAAGTATAACAAAGAGGATAAATATCCAGCCCAGGTACTTGCAGTGAGGAGAGAAAGTAATGGGATTTGGGTTGTATGGCATGTTAATTCCTGAATCTGGTAAGAAAAGTGTTGGGAGGAAGAACAAGCAGATTCCAGGCCTGGAGATTAAGGATTTATTCTGAGACTCCTGTCCTATTGTCAGGACTACATCTCCTAAATGATTGATTTCCTGCTTCACTCAGATTTCATTCAGGATGAGAATGTACTTTGCTGTCAGTAACACTGATTAAGCGCAATGCTGCATGGTTTATACATATTAAGTCATTTAAACCTTCCAACTTTTCATTATCGTCATGTATTTAGAGAATAAGAAAGTGGAGACAGGGAAATTAAATGACTTGCCCAGCATTCCTGGGTAATTAATGATAGAGCTGGGTTTATAAACTCAAGCAGTCTTGCTCCTGAGTCTGAGCTCTTAAGCACCACTCTGGTATCAGCTGGCATCCCGGCACCATCATGCCCAAAGTCAGGGGCAGAAGGATCTACACGGGGCTTTGTAGTGCTGTAATCCAGTCTAAAGACTGAGTGCAGAGTGCGCTTTGGGCTCCTTTCAGATGTCTGTGTCTCGGGTATATTTATTAGAGTAAAGGAGAGAAGACATGGGTCCTTCTTTCTGAATGCAAATGATTCTAGATTGATTATGCATCATCAAGTTTTAAACATTCATTTTTCAGCTCTTTTATGACACTTAGAAGATGATTTTAAAAACCTTGAAGATCCCTAAGGAGGGGGCAGAAAGCACTGTGAAGAGAGGAATGTACCTGGAAAGGGAACTTTTTTCCCAGCGGAGTTTATGTTGGGCTCAATCTGAGACCTGAATTTAAAGTCACTTTGCCACGTGCTACTGCTGCTACTGATAACAGCGACAGGATGGATGGTCCTGTCTCCGATCCTCACAGTGTCTCTCGAGTAGTAAATCTGTACTGATGTGTCTTATCTGCATTGTTTCAGCAAATCACCAGCTTTTAAAAAATCTGGAATGGTCCTTTGTGTCTGAAGATAAAATGTCTCAGGATACTTTTTCTCCTTGGATTTTTATGGAAGTCGTTAGACACGTGATCCCTCAGGAATTACAATGAAATGCGTCACTGTCAGTCAGCTGACCGAGCTACCAACACATCAATCTGTCTGTTTTTCTCCTTTGGTGGGACTCTATGCTGGAATGCCTAAACAAAGTCCGCAGAGGTCTAAGTGCATTTACTTTTATTTCATAGTATTGACTGAAATAAAAGCACAAACTAAAAGTTGAGAGTTACGTTTTATTCGGTGGACAATTCTGAGGACTCGGGCTGGGATGATAACCTCTCAGATCGCTCTGAGAGACTGTTCCGAAGAGGTAGGGGAGGAGCTAGGATATATAGGAGTTTTACAACAAAGACCAGGTAGTTGGAACATTAAAGGATTATTTACTTGTTAACTAAAGAAAACCAGGCATCTCAAGTTAAAGAATTTAGTGCTTTTCTATGTATGGGAGAAAGCAAACATTTGGGCTCATTGAATTCATTCCTTTGACAGCATCTAGCCATCTAGGGCCAATATCCTGTCCTTTCTTGTTCTGAGTCCCCTCAGGGTGCACCATTGTGAGTGGCTGCAGCGGCTGGGCTGCAGCTTTTCTTCTCTGGGGGGTTGGCCGCAGCCACTGATGACTTGATGGCTTCAGCATTCTTTGTTTACTGATATGGTTTGCAGTATTTTTTGTTCACAATAATAACTTTGATTTGGGAGGATAAGAAGACAGATTCTGTCCCAAATCTCTTCATCTAATAACCATTGTAGCCTTCTTTCCACCAAGATTGCTTTACTATTTTTTTTCTATTGCACCTACTCTTTATTTCTACCTTAGCAAAATTGGATGGTTAATGGTGAAATCAATATACAAATATGCTTTGTCCATAGAGTGGGAATAAAATACATGATCATAGGGAGGCCATGTTTGTGCTAAATACTCTTTTTCTTGTATAGTTTGAGCATATTTCCTGGCGCTTATATGCATACTGAAAAGTGCTTAACTATTTCTATTTCTTTTATGTGACTTTACCATTCTCACAGAACTTGTTAAAACATCTCTGCCTTTAGTAGCACGTTGCTTTGGGTAGTTAAAAAAAGTACAACCACATCTAGCAAAATTATACTGTTGCTGCATGAGGAATACTCCTCACCTACAGCAATTGATATTTATTTGACATAGCAAAATAACAGAATATATGAAATAATATAACACACACTAAATTACTCTCTACTAGAATTAACCTTTGTTAGTATTATATTTGCTGCATATCTTTATTTTATTTTTTACACTGTTTTATGTTATTTTATTGTGGAGGATAATTAAGTTTATTTATTTAGTTTTTAGTGGAGGTACTGAGAATTGAACCGAGGACCTTGAGCATGCTAAGCACACACTCTACCACTGAGCTATATCCTCCTCCTGCCTATCTTTAAATAAAATTTTAAATTTACATATATGTATTTTCATTTAGCCTCTATTTCCAAAATTTTCTTTTGTCTCTACATCCCCACCCCACTAACAACCCTGACAAAATATACTGAGCTGTCTCCTAAGCAAGTTTTCACAGTCTTTCATATACCGACAAGTGCCATTAATAAGGTATATTTGTACATGTTTAAAAGTGCATAAGTTGTAGATACCATTCTACAATGTTCTTTTTCTTTCAATATTTTGTTTTTGAGATGTGAATCATGCCCAAAACTTTTCATAACTAGTGTCACTTAAAAAAAGTAGATAATTGTGTTAATAAAAGAAGTCTGCAATATTGTTCAAAATAATATTAAGCAGGTAGATTTGCTGCAGGCAAGAATTATATAAAGAAGGTAGTAAGCGTGACTGAAGAGCAAAGCCAAGATGGAGGGGGCACAGAAGCCTACTTCTAATCGTTATAAAACCATCCCCTTGAAGTGTATTTCAGCGGCCAGCTGCTAAAGCAAACATTTGGGTCCTTCTCTCACCATGCTCTCAAGGAGGGAATCTCCTGGAGCGGTGATTCCGCTCTTCCATACCCTCAGCCTGGCTCTGCCTAGGTCTAGAAATGAAACAGACAGTCCTGCCATGAAGGGGGGTTTATACTCACAGCCCGTAATTGGGAGGACAGTGCAACCATCTTCTTGCAGCCACCCACTGGGCACAGAGATGGCAAAGGACGTGTTGTCTGTGCTCCATCTGGCCAGCTCTGTTTCAGAGGCTGTCTTTGGGAAAGTAGGATGTGTAACGGATTAGATTTTAGTGTGGGTGCTATTAGAGAAGCATGTGAAAGCTTCCCTGTGGGAAAGAGGGATACCAGGCCCACTTCAGAATATTAGGTATTTGTGAAGAATTGCACACGTATATAATTTTTACCAGCAGGTGATGTTTTTCTGCAGGTTTAATAGAGTATTTCCATTTGCCTGAAGTTTTATTTCCTATGAAAATGTTGAAAGATACATCACTCCAAGTGATGGTAGGTGGATGACCCTTAGAAACTCTAAACTGAACGTCAATCCTTCTTGGTGGTTTTAAAGTGTTATCTATTCAGAATTTTATTCTCCTTCACCTTGAGTTGCTGAAATGTGAGAAAGAGGGGGGAAAAAACAAAAACTACTGCTTAAAAAAAAAACCTACTATTAAAAACCCTACTACTTAATTTAAAATTTCAGAAAATAGAATTTTCCATTTGAATATGGATAAACAAGATGATACTCCATACTCTTCTCTTGCCCTACAAATTTCTATCTACCCTTTAATGTATCTCAAAGTTGAACTCTTTTATAGGTACTAGCTGCTAAGGTCTCTCTTGCCCATGTCAGGTATGTGCTTCCTCTGAGCTCCTGTAGCATTTTGTCTTCTTGTAATATTTTTATTTCATAACAGTTTTTGTTTTCCATCCTTGAACTATTTACATATTTTGTATAAAACATATATCTCATTATATTTTAAATTGAATGTGAGAAGAAACTCTGTCCAGTTAATATTTGCCTTTTTCACAGTGTCTATCACAATACCAGACAGGTAGTAAGTACCAGGTAAATACAAATTGAATGAATGAGCAAATAAATAAATGCCCGGGGACAAGAATTGTAAACAACAGTAATCTTAAAGTACATACAAAATGTTTAGTCTTCTTAAAGTAATTTTATCCAAGTTGATTCCAGCTTAGATATTTATTAGATAACCCTAAAGATTTTAAAGTATATACAACATTTTTTTTCAATATCACTTGTAGACATAACAGTCAAGATCAAGAAAATGTAGAGAAGAGGGTGGAGTAGGAAGACCCTGAATTCATCTCGTCCCACGGGTACACCAAAATTACAACTACTTAACAGAGCAACTATTGAGGAGAGAAAGTGGAAGACCAGCAGAAAGTGTCTTCCACAACAAAAGATCTGAAGAAGGAACCAAAAGGGAGTGGGTAGGAGAGAGCAGTTTAGTCAAGATCTGATCCCCTGGATAGATGACCCGCAAGTTGGAGAATAATTACAATTACAGAGGTTCTCTCCATGGAGCGAGTGACCTCAGCAGCATCCCCAGCTTGGGGTCCTGCACTGGGAAGATGAACCCCAAGAACATTTGGCTTTGAAGGCCAGAAGAACTTACTTCCAGGAGACCCAGGAGTCTGTGGTAAATAGACTCCAATCTTGACAATTTCACACAAAATCTCACATGCTCTGGGACCCAGGGCAGAAGCAGTGATTTGAAAGGAGTTTGGGTCAGACCTATCTGCTGACCTTGGAGAGTTTCCCAGAGAGGCAAGAGGTGACCAGAGCTCACCTTGGGAACATAGACGCTGGCAATAGCATTTTGGGGGAGTTTGTTCTACCATGCAGACACTAGTGCTGACAAGTGCCATTTTTGGAATCTCTCTCAAGCTTATTAGTGTCAGGATGTGACCCTACCCACCAGCAGCCTGCTGCCTGAAGAGCCCCTGAGTTCACAGATGCCCCAGGACACAGGTCTGACCACCAGAGGGCTTAGGCCAGCACTAGCCCAGGGACCAACCTTACCCACCAGTGGTTAGGCACCATCCCCAGGAGCCCCTGGACCCAGCCCTACACACCAGGAGCCAAAACATCAATTCTGGGGCCCCCAGTTTCTGCAGCTAGAGACCCTAGATCCTGGCTTTACCTACCAGTGTGTGGGCACCCACCCTGCCTATCACTGGGCAGAACCAGCCACAGCACCACCACAAACCTGGAACCTCCCATACTAGGACCCAGGCCACATACTAGCAGGCGGCCACCAGCTTCTGGAACCCATGGGCCTTGACCCCGCCTATGAACAGGCTGATACCAGTTCTGAAATACCTTGGATCCCTCAGCCAGCTGCCCCAGGATCCAGCCCCACTCACCAATGGGCTAGCACCAGCTTGGGGCTCCCCAGACCTCATAGCCAGATTTAGATGGAGATGTTATTTAAAATGGTGGCTTGACCCATTTCAGGGAATCACTGAGTTTCCCTAGGTGTCTCCCATGTACAGGGGAGATACGTATGTAGTTAAACTTTTATTTGTTTTACTCCTGTTAATCTGTTTTGTTTGTTCGTTTGTTTTAATTTCAGGGCATCTAAGTCAAAAACCTAGAAGAGAAGAAGGAACATCATTTTTCCTCTCCTATAATATCTACCTGATTTGCACCTCAGTTCTGTTTGAAATTCTTACATGTTTCTTTTGACTTTTTGGAAAAAACTCCTTATTTGATGTCAGTTCTTCTCTCCTATTGTTCCTTCCTATTTCCCTTGTTTTTTCTTCTTCCCCCAGTGAATACATTATGTTCCCATTCATTTTCATTCTCTTACATTCCATTCACTTTGCCTTTATTCTCTCTCAATATATTATCACATTCCCCACCCCACCACTTCACTGTAAGCTAGTCTACTTTAACTTTATAAGCATTTAATAAATTAAGTGAAACCTAGAGTAGAGATGAATTGTATCATCTTTTACAGGTGTCTTTTTCCACTCCTTAAATATATGCCAGCTGAAGAATGTCACTCGCCACCCAGTCCTGCAAGAATTAAGTCATTAGCCACTGCAGTTACTGACCTTCAACACATCATGAGAGGAATTCAAGATAGAATGAGGCCCTCTATGTACTGGGAAAACTGGCAGAACAGGCCTTCAAATAGATATTTTCAGAAGAAAAATTTATAAACCCAAATTCTTGCATCTTTTCATACTAAAAAGCCCTCCACTAAAACCATTAACTAAAATATCTAGCAGCAACCTTCTACCAAGATGTGTGCTTGATTGCATGTAACCCCTTCACCAAAGTCACATACATACTGACATTCCCTCTTACCTCTTTGGAACAGCTCTCAGAGCTATCCGAGAGGCTGTCTCCCAGACCATAGTTCTCAGTAAGACAGTAAATAAATTCGACCCGCCGCTTTTGAGTTGCGCATTTTGTCCCCCTCCCCCTCAGTGGACAGTTTTGGTGTCCACAGAAGGACCCAGAGCAGACTTCTCCCCTTTACTTGAGCTCCATGAGGATCTGGAGCCTTGGTGCCAGCAGAAGCCCCTTGTGCCTGTCCACCTCCCCGGTGAGTCCTTATGAATTTGGGTGAGTCTCTCCTGGTACCAGATCTCTCACTCTTGGTTGATGATCCTGACTTTATTCAGAAGTTGTCAACTCCTAACTATGAGGGTAGACTATCCATGAACTTAGTTTCAAGAAGAGGTGTCTATCTTTGCTCAGTTGAAAGACATCAAGGTTATGCACAGTTGAGAAGCACTGCACTGATTTTGCTCAGGTAAAAGATACTAAGGTGGCTTAGACTGCATGATTAAGTAGGAGACTGACCTGACATCTTTCCTCAATTTGGTTACCTTAACAGAATTTGTCAGGATGAAAGTAAACGTATCACATGAGAGCCTGATCCAAAAAAATGGGGCACATCTCCTTTCAGTGAGTTACTGCTTTTTCAGACAACTGAGAAATTTACCACAGAAGTGGAGGCAGAGTCCTTGTACCATGTAGTGGTCTCATTTGGAAATCCACTAATTAGTTAAAAACTTACTCATCTGCAGATCACATATAAGAGCTGGCCACTCAGTGTTCTGAGCACCAGTGGCAGTTCTAACACGCTGGAGGAAGAAACTGAGACATGTAAAGTTCCTGAAAGAACTTTAGGTTGACACCTATGGAAGTTAAGCTCGCAAGCAGCACATCGGCACACCACACAATTTCGTTACTATATTTAATCTCTGATAAATTCAACTTTAAAAGTGGTGAAATAGATTTTCTAAAAAAGATAAACAAGGGGTACCGGAAAGCCAGCCTCTTACTAACACCCCAGCCAGGTTCATGTAAATACATACAAAGCTTATATTTGCAAGAATCTATTTAATTGTGGAAGCTATAGTAAAGGAGATTGCAACTTAAAATGGCCAAATTGGGCTTCTTTTGACATTTCAAAATTAATATTTTTGTGTGCACAGCTAGAGAAAGTCAGCTATAAGATCAAATAGACTAGACTGCTTACTTCAATTAGCATCTAGAAACTTCTAAAACAGGAAATAATAAAGTAACTTCTTTGCAGGAAACCAATAAGAAATTGATTGAAACTATATCAGAAGTTAAATAGGGCTGTAATGCCACAGGGCTACATTGAAAGCCATACCTTCTTCTCCCAGATATTAAAGGCAGAACTAGATGATCTAAATTTTCCTCATAAGTCAGTTTTGATACAATATGTAGATGATTTGCTGCTATATTCAAATTCTTTGATAAATACAGACACCCTGCAATGACTTCAGAAGCTAGCTTTAAAAGGGCATAAAGTGTCAGTGTTGACAGAGAAATTACAATTAGCAAGGACTAGTGTAAAATACTTAGGACTTAGGACATAGGATATCCAAAGAAGGACTTTTAATTCATTTATATGGAGTGAAAGGCATTTTAGCTTTCCTTATCCAGAAGAAAGAAAAAGAGATAATTAAAGGGATTTTTAGGCCCGCAGACTACTGCAGAAATTGGTTTCCAAACTTTTCTTTAATATCTGAGCCATTGTATAATTTACTTAAAACCAATCTGAATCTGTCTGCTGGAGAACAGCACACTATGAAGTTATGGAGACTCTAAAAATCTCCTAGCCAAGGCCCCGGCTTTGGGGCATCCAAGTTATCATTTACCTTTCCTCCTCTTTGTTCATGTAAACAGGCTACTTCACTAGTAGTATTAACCCAGGACATGGAGGTTACTACTGGCAAACAGGACATTGTAGCCAATAGCTGGATTTGGTAGCCAGGGCCCTTCCCCCTTGTCGCTGCGCTGTCACAGCAAAAGCTGCTCTGTCTCAACCACAGAAGAAAAAGTCACGAGTCACCTTCTCACTCTTTGCTCCTCACTCCTTGGAAGCCTTTGCTAACCTCTCACCAGACATGGCATTATTCAGCAAGTCGATTAACCTCCCATGAAAGTATCTTGCGGTCACTGAATATAACTCTTCACAGAAGTAACAAGCTTATCTAGCGAACTTGCAAATGGACATATCGGACTTCGATGATGAAAGACATGGCTGCATTGTTTTAAATGACAACCATTAATCTCCCAGAATTGGTCCTTGAGAAAGCCCTATGGATAACCCCAGTTTTACATCATTCACTGGTAGCTCATCTCTGTGAGAACCGCGTGGAAAGTACCAGGAGGCTTATGCATCGCTTCTCCAGTGTCAATCCTTGAAAATACTCCCTTACTTGATGTCTCTTTCCCTAACAGGCTGAGCTGACAGCACTAACAAGAGCCTGCTGATTGGCAAAAGGAAAGTCCTGCTAACATTTACACAGACAGTTGCTACACTTTTGAGGTGATCAATGATTTTGGTATGTTTAGGAAACAACAGGGGCTTTTAACACATTCAGGACAGCCTATTAAAAATGCAAAATAAGTAGCAGAATTATTGGAGGCAATTCTGCCAAGTACATTAGCTATTGTTCAGGTATCGGGTCATTAGAAGGTTGACACTGCAGAAGTAAAAGAAAACTCTGGCTCATCACACTGCCAAGCAGTGGCCCTGCAAAACAAAAGCAACTAACTAACAGCTGTTTTTTTTTCCCCAGCCTTCCAATAACCTTACTGACACCTTGCTAAAATTTTAGGGAACTGTGCCAGAGAGAGAAAAGGACATGCGGAAACAAAAAGGAGGAAAATTGGACTCCCATAAAATTTCTTCTTTCATTTGGAGCTCAATATCTTATTTTATAGTATATTCATGAGTTAACTCATTGGAATCCAGATAAAATGGTATTGTGGGACAAACAATATTTTTGGAAGCCTTCTTTTACTATAGCTTAGGTTTATTCAAGGTACACCAATTGCCCAAAATATAATCCAGAGAAATCATTCCAGAGTTCTCAAGGAAAATTTTCCATTACCTGCAGGCTCTTGAAGTTTGGTAGATTGATTTTACCCATATGCGTCCTCCTCAAGGTTACAAATATGTATTTGTTACGATTTGTATGTTTCATGTTGGGTTGAGCTGTTCCCAGGCAGAAGGGCCACTACGTAATCAGCAGGAAAATTGATTTTAGAAAGGATGACCCTCATTTGGGGAATTCCCTCAGAAATACATAGTGACAGAGGAATTTATTTTAAGGGACAAATTTTCAAAAAAGCTTATAAGAAACGATCTATTCTGCAGCATTTCTATTGTACTTATCAGCCCAATGCAGGGCTAGTAGGAAGAAAAAAATTGAACAAATAAAACCCAGTTGGCTAAAATTATAGATGCATTTTCCTTACCCTGGCCAAAGGCCCTTCCATTGATTCTCCTCAACCTCAGATCTACCCCTTTTGGCAAACATTATTTGGCTCCCTTTGAAATTATTACAGGAAGGCCAATGAAATTAGATGAGAGGTTATAGGAAACTATATTGTTAAAAGTGGATATGCTACATTATTGCAAAGGTTTGACGGAATTATTAAAAGGAACTTCTAAGCTTGTTTCTGAAGCTTATCATGGTAATCTCTCTTTGCATGAAAATCAAATGTCCCATGACCTACAATCAGGAGGTTATGTATACTGGAAAAGACATCATTTAAAGGACTCATTCCAGCCTAAAGGGAAATTACCAGGTACTCTTAACTAGCTCATGCACAGTGAAACCAAAAGGCATTGAATTTTACACTTGTATTTCCCTCTAAAAAGGGCCACCGCACCAGACTGGTCTACAGAGAGGACTGCTGACGTCAAAATCACCTTACAATGATAACTCAAGATGGGGATAAACTTCACCACACCAGGGCGAGAAAAGACAGTATCAGAAGCAGACAGCTATCTCAAGATGCCGAATGTGACCCGTGTGATCATTAATAGTGTCTTCTTAATTTCTTGGACTTTTGCATATGAATCAAATGTTTTTCTATCATGGGCTGTGTTCTATGTAGATTTTAGAAATCAATTCAATTGTTGGATTTGTGGTCAGTTACCTACATCCAATACTCCCAGTTTACCTTGGTGTAACAATTTGGCAGCACATGAAAATACAGATTGTTTAGCTGCTCCACCTCTGAAAAAGCAGGGAACAGGACAGCTCCAGGAAACTTTGAGATTCATAGTTTTTCTCTTCAGTTATATTATTTGAAAAATAATGTAACTGTTTAATAAACAAATGACATACTAATGACTTAAATAAGATGGTTTATTTCTTACTCGCAGAAAGACCATCCAGAATGAGTATTGTGTATTAGCAGGAAGCTCTGTCCCAAGTCAAGATTCAGAAGTCCAAGACTGTTACAACATGGGGCTTTGCAATATTCTACATGTGATGTCCAGTACAGCTGGGCTCATTTGCATCTAGTAGTGAAATGGGAAAGAAAATGGAGGGAGATTTTCATGGGAAGTGGCACACAGATCCCATTGGTTCTAATGCAGTCACATGGCCACATACATCAGCAAGGGACACTGGGAAATGTCTTCTAGCTGGGTGCGCAGGGGGAAACTTAATAGGGTTTGTAATCAGCTACCAGTCCCCTCCAGAGCCTCCTTTTTAGTCACTGACTGCCTGTTTCATCCTTCCTTCCACAACTAGAACATGCTCATCCTCCTTCCAGGACGGACAGCTCAAAGCCCTGGTCACTGCAAGCCTCCAGCTCAGTTTCTCAGACCCCTGGTTAAGTGCAAGCATCTCACCTTCAGGAACTAAAATGACAATTAATTTAACCCTGCCACACACACCCAAAATACAACAGTGGCACAGGGGCAGGAAAGGCACAAAAAGAACTCCCATTAAGAAAAGGGAAGAATAAAAGATACACAGTAAACATGATCCATTATAGTTACAATTTGGGGTAGAATTTATGAAGAACTAAGGTTGGGAAGCTCCCTGATTAGATCCCAATTCTGCTTTCTTGGAGGAACACCCCCTCTCTAGTATCTGTGGCAGGCGGTTCCATTCTCTTGGACCTCCCTTCTTGCACACTATCTTATTCGGGCCTAGTTTGAGTTGGCCTTGGAGGGGGGAGTCTATGTTCCCCTTGGCATTTTGTTCCTTTTGCAGTTTCCTGGTTACATAGACAGGGAGGCACAAAGCACTGTTTTAAGGTTAAGTTTTCAAGCTTGATACATTTCTTGGTTTCTTTGCTCCTGTGGGTTTCTTTCTCTAAGCTGAATGGTGGCCACATCGAAGTCATCTGAAATAGTAGGTAGGAAAGTCCTTAAATCTGATTTTATTTTTTTTTTGGCCACACATTTGTCATTTGTTTGATTGAGACATTTTGGGGGGCCTTTCTAAATATCTTTCTAAGTCTTACAAGGTTCCCAAATGCAGTCGGCATTTCTAACCCTGTAAAAGATTCACGATTTCTGGATATTCTCCATCCTATTTAATCTTTGTTGAAAAAATTATAACTTCTTATTTAAGCTTGATAATTTTTTTTTTTTTTTTTACTTGCAATGCCTTGCTAAAGGCATCCAGGAACAGCCAACCCGCACTTATCCTTTGCTCCCAGAGGGCAGGCTCTGTAGCATCCCAGGAACTTGGCCATCTGCTTGGCACTGCCTCCTGCAGAGGTTCGGAACAGTCTTCCCCAGGACATGCCTTTATGGAATGTGGCTTATCTTGAGCTAAATGGAATCAAGATCCTACAAGCTCAAGAGGGCCTCCTGCCTCTTCCTTATCTACCCAGAAAAGTTTAAATTGAGGTGTTTTTTTTCCCCAGAAAAAGAGTTATTACCAGAGATAAATTTTATCTAAGTGACCTCATCTGTATGGCAGGACAAACATCTAATTACCCAGCATCTGCTTTTCTTTTTATTATCCTATGAATTAAACTCTTATCCTTGAGAACCCCAGGTCCTTTTCCCATTTCTTAGCTCAGGATGGCCCATTTACTTCATTTAATCTTTCTGTCTCTGAACTTTCATATATGCAGAGTCTCTAACCTTCTGATGTTTGTTGGGTTCCTGTACAAAGGAAATTAAATTCCATTTCTCCTGTTCATCTGTCTTATGACAATTTAATTCTTAAACCAGCCAGATGAACCTTGAAGGGTAGAGGAAAGTTGTATTCCTCCCTGACACTCTGCAGTGTTCCTGCCTGTGCTGTGCCAAGTTCTGGGACACTGTGGTCTTTTATCGCACCCCTGGCCCTCACACTGTAAATTTCTTAATTAAAGAAGCTAGATCTTACTTATCTTCGTATCTCCAGCTCCCAGCCAGTGAGTTCATCATGTAAGTACTTAATTAATGTTTTTTGGATAAATGAATCACCCTGGGTTAAAGCACTAGTCATTATCTAGCTCAACAGACCATTAGGAGGGTTCTTTCTGTGCTTCATTTTCTCAGCTGAAAAATGGAGAGGTTGGATGACTCACCTTCCAACCCAGGTGTTCCATACTTCAAATAATCTGCGAATTGTTCTTGCCTCTTCTCAAATTCAGACAAGTCCCTCATGGAATAAGAAACAAAGGTACGAGAAATGAGGAGCAATGAAGAAAATAGTGCAAACCTTTCTCATTCCTCGTCTTCCCTTCTTTGTTCATTCAAGTAAAGTATGTATTGCTTTCTCTTAATGAATCTTGCAAAGAACTTCCAAAGATGAGTGAAACATCATCTGTGACTTTGATGAGCTCTCATGAAAGCAGTGAATATAGTGTTATTACTAAATTAGTATGTTCTAACATTTTATTTGCTGTAATAGTGATTAGAGCAAAGTGTTAGGGAAAGAAAGATTTTGCCTTCTTAACGGAGATCTGGTAAAGAATCAAACAGGAAAAAAAGCATCTGAGCTGAGCATTGGAAAATACATGAGAATTTAATGGGAATAAAAGCATAGAGAAGGGCATTCCAGGCCAAGAAACAGCTTGCACAAAAGACCTGAAGTTATACAAATGAAAGTCTTGTGTGTTTCAGGATTGAAAATCCACATGGGGTATGGAAAGACTGGGTTATTTTGTTTTTGTTTTTGTTTGGTAAGAGTGGTAAGAAATGACACAGACTTTTTTTTTTTAAATCCTGATTGGCTGAGAAAAATTATTTGTGACTTTGAAAATCTTTTTCTCCTCAATAGTTTTGTTGATCATTTTTTACATCAATTCCTTTCTCTTACATTTTTTTTTATCCCTAGTAAGATAAATGCTTGTGGCTTTTGAAATTCCTGTAGGCAGCTGCTTGTTTTTTATATAATTCTCCATGATCTTTGATTTGATTTCTTTTATACAAAGCTTAGGAGAAATTCTTGCAGGCTGATTCCAAGATTAACATCTAAGGTACTGATGCACAGTATTGCATATTTAATGCAGAATTCATAAATCCAGCTTTCTTATTGCTTCCCCTCCTCGGTGGATTTACTATCCCTCAGCCAGCACTTTCTATAAGAAAAGAAGAAAGAGTGGGTAGCCTGTTTTCAGCATTTCTTAAGAAAAACAAAGGGAACATTTCCTTGCAGAAGGCTCACTGAAGAAGTGGCTTGAACATCAGAGAGATGATTGTAGAATAGATAAACCAAGTTTGAAAACTGGGGATGGGTGTTGAGGATAATTGCCACAGAAAGCGTTTGTTAAAGGAGGGTCTAAATTGTCAGTTCTGATGTAAACAAGCAAGAGTTGCAGGATAGTCTGATTAGCACTTCATAGTGCTGATTATCCTTCTTTTTTTTTTTTGCCTATTCTATTTTTGGTGTGCTAAAGTCATCTATCTCACAGACCTGCCTCCCTCTTCTAATTAATTCCAGACTCCAATCTCAAGACCAGTTTTCCCTCACACCTACAAAACGACTGATAAATACCCGAAGGTGTCTGGCCATCTCAGCCTGTGACCATTAGAAGGAAAACCTTCTGGGCTGCATTAGTGCTGCTGGCTGGAGCAGCCAGATGGGAAATAAACTGGTTCAGAAGCTTAGGGGCAAGCGATGGAACTACATTCTCAGAGGAGAGAGCAAAGAAACAGTCAAATTTCAAGCTCTGGCATTTGCTTTGCGCTTCTAAACCATGATGCAGTAGGAGTTGCTGTGTAGTGGGACAATGAATTTGTGGAAAGATAAAATAAAATTTTATCCTCAACTTGCTCTCCACAAACAGTTTCTGTTAGATCTCAAGCATTCCCTATGCTAAATTGTATTTTCTCTAATGTAATATTCTTCTTGGCTTGACCTTCAACGATTTTGAGATTTTTTTTATATGAATCTGCTTATATTTCTTATTTGCAAGATGAGGGCCCTGGGGTGGCTCAGTTCTAAGATCCTGTCCACCTCTGATGACCTATGGTTCCGCTGATTGGTGGGATGTGATTATGAATGCTCCTCCAGTATACATGTGTTTCTGGCAATCTGATGGGACTGCGTGAACTCTTATCTCTCTCAGAAGTTTCTGGAAATTTTTATGTCCAGTTTCCAGCACTTGAAAAAAATACCAACAATCCACCAAAATTAATTTCTTTAATCAAAAACACGTGGAAGTATAGTACTGAGCAAACGAAAAAGCTCAATTCTCTACATATTCTTTTTGTTTTGTAGGAAAAGAAGTTCAAACTGAGTAGATTGTCAGATGAGCTTATAGCATAGTTAGTACTTTTCATGACTTCACTTGTGGTCTTACTTGTTCTCATGCACAGTCACACACACACTCCCATGCCCACTACACACACACACACACACACACACACACACACACACGCACAGCTGTTCCAGGGAGGAAAAGAATGACAGGGATTAAAGTCAAACAATAAGACAGTAGCAGTATATAATACAGCCAATGTTTTTAGTGTTTCAAATCCATAATTTCTACATAGATTAAATTCTATTAATTTGTTATTCTAATCAGAGCTTTAAGAAAACTGAAGACAATTAATTAGTATTTTCAGTGGTTTCTTATAGTCTTAATTTATCAACAAAGGTATCTGCTCCTTATTAAATCCTGTCTCTAAATTGACAACCTTTTGAAACAGCTAATTCCATTAGAAATAGCATTTTAAGTGCAGCCATTATTTACAACTTAGAACTTAATGACAGGAAAAAAGAAACTTAGTTGTCTAATTTGAACAACAAAAAAAGGAAAACAGAAATTTAGAAAAAGGTTAAACTTGTTGATTAGTTTGAAGAAGGCAAAAACAAAATGCCTATAATTGAGAGAAAAGGGAGAAAAGCAAGAAAACCAGTATTTTAATAGGAAAAGGTGTAGGTTGGATTTCAGGAGTGAATTCTGAAAGGTCAGTACTCAAAGTGAGACAAAATTAATAAAGAAAATGTGTTCAAATTGACAGAAGCAAAAGAAACATGATAAATGATGGGAGAACAAAAGGGTGGATTTAAAAATCTATTTGTAAACGAGTAAAATAAACAAATAAGAAAATGACAATGAAACACTAAAACTGTGTAGGTGCCAAGTCATAAACACCCTTGGAGACAATTTAAATTGTATTATTTAGGCTTTATTTTAAACATACTTAGTATAAACACTTCCAGTATTACAAATAAATATGATTCTGCTGCAATCACTCTGTAATAGATTAAGAAAAAGCCCTGAAGTGTAATATACAACCGAAAATTTGCTTTAGGGGATACTGGATGCTATGTCTGAATGTTTGTGTCATTTCCAAATTGAAAACCTAATGCTCAATGTGACAGTAGTAAGAGGTGGGGCCTTTGGAGGTGATTAGGTCCTAAGGGCAGAACCCTCGTGAATAGAATTAGCGTCCTTATAAAAGAGGCTTGAGGAAACTCCCTTGCCTCTTTCAACTTGTGAAGACACAGCAAAAGGACGGAGAAGGTGGCTGTCTACGAAGCAGGCTCTCACCAAACACCAAATTTTCCTGTACCTTGATCTTGTGCTTCCCAGCCTTCAGAACTGTGAGAAACAGAATTCCGTTATTTATAAGAGACCCAGTCTGTGGCCATTTGTTACAGTAGCCCAAATGGACTAAAACACTGGATTACTCTTTTTGAAAGTAGTTTGCTGATCTTTTGCTAGTCACTCAGGAATGCCTAAGTCCCTTTCTTCCTTCGCTTCTCCTTATATGGGGATTCCCCATAAAGCAAACTATTTAGAAGAGAAACAATAGCCCAGGGAGAAATACAGTATCTTGGCAAGTTTCATGTAACACTCAGCAAACGTATTTGGTAAAGACTGCAATAGAAATTGGGACTCAAGTAGAAGTGAGACATCCTACTTACAGTGCACTGTTAAGTTACTCGGTTTAACATTTGATTGTAGAAGATTAACACCCCAGTTGCAGGCACAGAAATGCTATGATGTGCAGGAGGAGGTCATGACTCTTGTGCCCCAGGGAGACAGGTTGCTTTACAGGTTGCTCATTTGCCTTACTTACAAAAATAGAAAGCAAAAATAGAGGGTATTTTTTTTCTTTATGATTGTTGACCTTTAAAAATTAGTAGTCCAACATACTAGTGAAATGCCATCCTCAATTTTTTAAACTCAGAAGTTATAAATGTTTTCTCCCCAAGAGTTAGGACTAAGGCATGGGGAGAAAATATTCAGCATTCTTTTACTTATAGTAAATCAGAAAAAAAGAAGTGGAGCATACTAAACGGAGACAAATAGCATGAACCAAGACACGAAAATAAAAATGGTGGGTCTAGAGAACCATCAGTAGCTCAAACTCCTTGAAGGATCCTGACTAAAGACGTAGCAGTCAGCCTTACAGGTAAACACATACTGTGTGTGTTGGGTGATTGCAGAAGAACTGGAAAAGGCTGCTTGCCTCCCCAAAACTATTTTCCCTATTCAGTAAATCTTTGATAGACCTCCAAGTACATCAAAGCCTTTACTTCTGCTATTAGAACTATGGTTTCCCTTGTACCTCTCAGGGGAGTAGTTAATGCAATGGCCCGAGTACAACCTTAAGTCCAAGTTAGCATTTCCAAAACATTTAACTTTAAAGGATCAGGAAGAAAAATCAAAAACAAAGACACTGTAGGGTAATGCCATAGGTGTTACCTACATTTTATTTTGGTGAGTCAATCCATTTAAAACCAACAGATATTTATGGATAGTAATAATAATATCATTATGGAATGGGTTTATTGTGGATAGAATTGGTCCATGACTTGATATCTGAGCCAACTGACAAGTTTTCCCCAGATAGTTGAACTTTGCTTTTGGTTTTGCATATGTAGTATAAATGGATGGACAGAAATCATAAGTAAAATAGAGGACAACCGGAATAGAAATACTTTAGTAAATGCAGGAATTTTTCTTAGAATATTCTAGCCAAATACTTCTGGGACTATTTAGGAAATTAAATGATGAAATCTCAAAGATATTATGTGTAAACACTAGTGAAAGATCAATGAATGGTATCTTGATGCAAAAGAATGAAAATCTGGCAAAGTCTCTTTTCATAAACATAAGTGCCACAGTACCTGAGAATCAGAAACCAGCTGGTCAGTTTTCATGCTTCTGAGAAAAATTATTTTTGATAAAAAAAATCAACTTGGGAGCACCTGGAGCCCCAGATACTAAGTAGCAGTGAATATAGATTTGTCAGAAACAATTCTTCTCAAGCAACTCTAATTTTCTCTCTGTCTAAATAATTTACTTCGTAAACAGGGAGGAGCTGACACAAGTAAATAGCATCCATTTTTAATTTATCAAGATATAATTAAAATATATTAAAATAATTATAGGAAAAATGTGGTCAAGTTAAACAGAATGACATTTGTTTTGCACAAGTTTTCAAGCGTATTTTACACATGCAGAAATCATCAAAATTCATCCAAAATATATACAAAATGGGATGTCAGTATATTTTAACAATGCACGATATTGGACAAAGGTTACAGATGTCTTTAAAATTTCATTTCACTAGATTAGTAGAAATACTGATTATTATGTGAAAAATTTTTAAACAATATGCTATATGTTCATGATTCATTTTTCCATAAAAATGATTTAAATCATAGCATAATTACAAAATTACAAAATGCCTTTTATTTCTGCACATCTCTTATTTTAGTGACAATTGATGTACAGTGCTGATTGATTTGGGTTGCATGGAGGTTGATATTATTCTGGGTATAGAACTCTGGGAGAAGCATGGATGTACCACAAACTGTAATTTTTATTTGTTTTCTATTTAGTGCTTTCCTTGATTATGTCAGTCCCCCAAATTCTCACATACATACATATATATATATATATATATATATATATATATATATATATAAATTTCTTATTGAAGTGTAGTTGATTTACAGTGTTAGTTTCAGGTATACAACCAAATGATTCAGTTATACATATACATACATACATATATTTTCTTTTCAGATTCTTTCCCATTATGTTATTGCAAGAAATTGAATATAGTTCCCTGTGCTATACAATAAGTCCTTGTTGTTTATCTATGTTATATATAGTAATGTTGTCTGTTAATCCCTAACCCCCTAATTTATCCCTCCTATGTATTTTATTTATTCCCACAGCCACTAACCTTAAAATCAATCTGTATTTTACCTCCTATGATCCTCTCTCCCTCTGGCAATGTTTTACGTTTGGATAGAAATCTAATGCTTGAAAAGCGCTGAAATCATGACTATATGTCATCTACCGAATTCCCCACCATTGTCTCCATTTCACAGATTTAAAATAAATGAGACTCAGAGAAGTGGAATCAGCTTGGCCAAACTCACATAGTAATTATGAGATATAGGTTTTATTCTAGGTCTTCTTACCAGAACTCTGCCTTTCATTCCACAGCATTGAGCTTTAAGCTCTGGCCCTGAAGATGGAGGAGGTGAAGGGAATAGGTAGGTATCCTTCAAAGTGACACCTGGGGGTCTGGGGGAACCTACTCCATCCAGGTTTTATCAGTTCACAAGTGCCATCTAGAGGTAATGAGAATGAAAAAAGTTCTTGTTTTCTGTTTTTGTCTTTAAAGAAATATTTATTTTGAGTGGAAAGAAACAACTGTACTCTCAATTTGTGCTCTCAAAATACAAAGTATCACAATTAAAATGAGGGTTACTAGAAAGAAACGTTAATTAGATTATTATTAACTATTAAGTTATCTTCACTAAATGCTTACTTCTAATTTTTCTTTCACCTAACCGTACATTTGCCTGGTCCAACTTTTAGATCTCTGCTTCATAAATTTTAACTAATTTCTCCTTTTCTCTCAAATTAAGACTTCTTTCCCTTTTTGTTGAAATGTCTACACTTTGTGCCATTTATCTCTGTTCACTCTCCTGAAATTTGTTCTAATGTGCCTTTTAAGAGAACCACACAGTATTTCATTATATACATATCTTGAATTGATTCTTCATAACTCTGGACTCCTTTCAACATACAGTTTCTTCTTGGTGCCAAAACTCTTATTGCACATTATAAACACATCAGTATTATAGAACATGGAATAAAAATTCTAAAAAAAATTATCACTTGATCTGGATTAGCTGCTCAATGTCAGCAACTTTAATTTTCCATGTAGGTCACTAGAATGTTTAGATGGTGACATGAATGTGAGAAAGCTTTAATTCTGAAATAAAATAAGCAGTTTGAACTTAAATAAAATTCTGCATACAAGTATGAGTATACGAGCAAAACCTTTAAAATGGTGATCCAACTTTTCTTTCTTTTGATTTTTAAATAGATGTATAACTTGCATACAGTAAAGAATGTAAAGTGCACTGAACAGGGTAAAGAATATTTTGCAGGTTTGCTCACATGTCAACAATCCAGATGAAGGTGTGGACCACACTACCACCCCAAAGGCCTCCTCCTATGCTCTCTTCCATTCAATATCATCCACCCGTGGTAACTACTATTTTGACTTCTATGGCCATGGATTTGTTTTGCCTATTACTGACCTTCATAAAAATTAGATCCCAACAGATGTACTCTACTCTGTCTGACTTTTTTGCTCGATATTTTGCATGTGAGAGTCATCTATATTGTTTCACATTGTTGTGGCCAGTGCATTCTTACAAGAATATTTTGAAAGTAGAAGTCATGATTCAAAATTTACATTATTTTTACCAAAATGTGAGAAAGCTAATATGTGCTAATGCTTACAGTTTATGATAATTAAATCTTGGAATTTAAAAAAAAATATTTTACAAAAGTTTTTTGAAGACAATATATTTGCTATGTTCCATTATTTTTTGTATTTATTGTAATAAAGTGCTTCCTGCTTTGTTTGCTTTCTCACCCATGACTACAATTATTATTTTCTTTTTTATAAGAGAAACTGTAAAAATTGATTGTTCCCATGAGTTCTGTTTAAGGAGTACATTCATTGGTAAACTAAGATGTGTTCTTTATTTATATTAATCATGTAGTGATTACTACACATGAAATTATCAAAAATTGATTAAAGGGTGAAAGAAAATAATTACATCTTGTTTTCACAGTAGGACTGCAACTAAATTCTGATGATGCACCATGAGTATTATTTGACAAACTAATTGTGACCATAAGAAATATCAATATTCAAAAAAACCAATCTGATAAAAAACAAAAATGACTAATGCTGCAAACAGTATAACTGATGAAATATCTTTATTGTCAAAAATAAAAACTATGATAATGAATACATGAAAATTTAGAATTGATCAAAATGAGGAGAAAATAAGAGACTATGCTTAAAACTGTACACAGTTCAAACTCTGACCCAGGAACACTGAACTATATTTTTAAAAAGTTCATAAAAGGAAACTCAAAATGGGAGAAGTTATATTTGGTAAAAACATATGTCATTAAATAAACTAATTTGAAAGTCTGTAAAATGGCACTATATATATAAAGATTTATGTTTCTTCCAAAGATAAATGGAACCAGAAACAGAGAGTTATAAATTAACTTCAGAAAATTAACATAGGTTATTGATATATGCCTTGTTAGTTCCATGATTGATTCAGCATCTAGGGAAGTATTAAATACCAGGTGAACTTTCATAATAAATTCAGTAAGAAAATGATTTGGACAAAATGGAGGGGAAAAAGAAGCAAAAACTGGAGTTTTTTCAAGAATGCCAGGACTACAACATAAACCTTGCTTTCAATGAAACTTTACAAATGTCCTACATAAGTAAAAAGTCCTTAGAATATATATCATAGCTAAAAACAGACTTATCATATGATCCAACAAACTAATTCCTGGGCATATATCCAGAGGAAACCTTAATTCAAAAAAATACACCCACCCCAATGTTCATAGCAGCACTAATTACAATAACCAAGACATAGAAGCAATCTAAATGTCCATTGACAGATAAACGGATAAAGAAGATGTAGTTTGTGTATACACACACACACACACACACACACACACACACACACACACACACAATGGAATACTACTCAGCCATAAAAAAGAATAAAATAATACCATTTGCAGCAACATGGATGGACCTGGAGATCATCATACTAAGTGAAATAAGCCAGAATGTGAAATAAAAAAAAAAAAATACCATATGATATCACTTATACATGGAATCTTAAAAAAAGACACAAATGAACTTATTTACAAAACAGGGACAGAATCACACACATAGAAAACAAACTTACAGTTACCAGGGGGGAAAGGGGATGGGAAGGGATAAATTGGGAGTTCAAGATTTGCAAATACTAACTCCTATATCAAAATAGATAAACAGAAATGTCCTACTGTAGCACAGGGAATTATATTCAATAACTTGTAATAGCCTATAATGAAAAAGAATGTGAAAAAGAATACATATTTGAATCGCTATGCTGTACACTGGAAATTAACACAACATTGTAAATAGGCTATACCCCAATAAAAAAGAATATATATCAAGAGTGTGTATGTGTGCTCATATATGTATGTACCCATGCATGTATGATGTATGTGCATTTGTATGTGCAAGCATGTTGGTGGTATAGAGATTCTGTATGCATAAGAGATTAGGAATTCTCAAGAAAAAAAGTGGTTGGATCTACTGGGGAGGATGGTCATCCTCTAGTGCTGAGCCATGGAGATGCAAAAATCACCTGTTAAAACCTCAAACAATATCTTGATTGGTTGAGAACCACAACTTGGGAATTCACACTGGGAAGAAAGATCAATAATTCAGATACACAATGGTTCTTTCATTCATTTACTCAACAAACAGATGCAAAAAAACAGCAAGGAAAAAGTTCACAAAATTCCTACCATCTTGGAGTTTATATTCTAATGAGGGTGCAATCATTAGGATAAACAATCCAAACATACTGTGCATTGGATGGTGATAAATCCTGTGGAAGAAAATACAGCAAAGAAGGCAAGAAAAGAGAATGGGTTAAGGAGGAGCAGTTGCAATTTTAGTTAAGATGGTTATGGCAGTCTGCAATAAAAAGATGGCATCTGACTAAAAATCTGAAAAAGGTGAGGGCTCTGCCAATATCTGGTGAAAAGAATGACAATGTAGTAAGTAGTAATGGTAAGCACAAAGGTGCTGATGGAGAGCATGCCTTCATAATAACTATGAGGCCAGTGTTGTAAGAGAGGACACAGGAAAGGCACTGGGTGGTTCTGAATAGAGAAGTAACATGATCTGATACAGCAGGTCACCCTCACCCTTTTGTTGAGAATATTCTGAAGAGGGGCAAGGGCATAATAAGGGATATGGGCTAGGAGAGGAGACAACTGTAATAATCTCAGCTAGAGATGATGATGGCTTGGGCCAAGGTGGTGGCACTGAAAATGGTGAGTGGTGACTGTACTCTAAAAATAGAGCCAACAGGATGGCCTAATGAATGAATGTAGAATCTAGGAAGACATCAAAGTTTTGGGCCTGAGTAAATAGTAGGATTTTGTTATTTACTGAGATGGATAAGATTGTAGGAGTCACAGATTTGGGGGCAAAGTTCAGAGAAGTTTAGTTTTGGACGTATTATGTTTGAAATTTCTGTTAGACATTCAAGTAGAGATACCTATTATCCATTGGTTATGTGGCTTTTGAGTTTGAAAAAAGAAAGATAGTGACTGGAATTATTTATTTGGAATCTACATATCAATTATATAGATACTCATAAGGTCTAGAGATGGGTAGACTCAAGAAAAATGCTAAAAGTCAAAAGAGAGGAAAATCTGAACATTTAATGATGTTTAACATTTATTTGGTGCAATCACCAGAGTTTGAAGTTAGAGAGAAAGGTATTAACAATAAACCAAAGATCTTTACATGACAATGCATTCAGTGTTCTTATCACAGTATTTGGCAAGTCATTTATTAACTATTATTTTTATTGTTAAACTGCTTTTAGAAGGCAAAAAATGTTTTGAAGAGGTTTCTTAGAAAACTAAAAATAGAACTATCATATGATCCAGCAACCCCACTTCTGGATATATATCCAAAGAAAAAGAAAACAGGATATTAAAGAGATATCTGCACTTTTATATTCATTGTGGTATTATTCACAGTAGTCAAGATATGGAAACAACCTAAGTGTCCATCAATAGATGACTGGATAAATAAGTGATACACACATACACACACAATGGAATATTATTCAGCCACGAGAAAGAAAGAAATCTCGCCATTTGTGATAGATAACATGAATGGACCTTGAGAGTATTATGCTAAATAAAATAAGTCACATAGGGAAACAGAGAAAGCTAAATATTATGTGATATCACTTATGTGAAATCTTTTTTTTTTTTATGTCAAACCCACAGAAACAGAGAATAGAAAAGTAGTTGTCAGGGGCTGGGGGTAGGGGAAATAGGGAGAGGTTGGTAAAAGAGTGCAAACTTTCAGCTATAAGATGAGGAAGTTCTGAGGATCTAATATAAACATGGTGATTGTAACTGATAACACCATATTGTATAATACTTGTTCTCAAACACACACACAAGAAGATAAATATGTGAGGTCACAGATGCATGACTTAACTAGATGGGGGAGACCTACATAATGTATGTATGTTAACTATGACAAGAATGTACATTTCAATTGTCTTATAATTTTATTTGTCAAGTATAGCTCAATAAAGCTAAATTATTTTTAAAGTGGAAACAATATAAATGGCTATCAATCGAGAATAGAACAAATTGTGGTGCATCTATACAATGGAATTCTATCATCAATGAAAAGGAGTGAAGTACTCACACATGCTATGACATGGATGAAACACACAAAACTTATATTCAGTAAAGAACTTGAACAAAACGGACCACATGTTGTATCATTCCACTTATATGAAATGTACAGAAAAGGTAAATCTGTGGAGACAAAAAGTAGATTAATGGCTACCTGATGGGAGTGGGAATGAGGAATGACTAAGAATGAGCGAGAAGTTTCTTTTTGGGATGATGGAAACGTTCTGAAATTACATTGTGGTGATGGTTGCAAACTCTATAAATTTAGTAAATGTTATTGAATTGCACACTTAAAGCTAGTAAATTTGGTAGCATGTGATTTATATGCCTATAAAGAATTTTTTTGTTAAAAAAAAGGAAAAACTTGAGCCAAAATTTAAAAAATGCTTCTGTGAATCAGTAAAATCTAGAATTAAGGGAATTGTCTAAATAAATATACTTTCTGGGGCAGAAAGAGACTTCTCCAAGGAAAATGCAAATTTTATTAGATGAATATGAGGTGTGGGGAGAATCAGATCTCAGCAAGGGTTACCCTACACAAGTTCCTCAAGAAAAGGACAAAACTAAAGGTCAAAAAAATTACCAGTACATCTCACTACTCTATCACTAGGAGTCAATCAGAAACAGCATTTTTTTAAAGACAGATATTTGAGCAAGTAAGATTAGCTATTACAAAACTTGCTTTTTTGATTAAAATGATTTTAGTTTGTTGCTTTCTCTTATTCTTATCAATCTCAGCGCTCACTGCAAAGAATGAACAATTGTCTTTAGTTAACTTCATGAATGGGAAATAATTTCTTGGCATTACATCTATAAACTTTTTAAAGAACAGCATGGAAGTACTGGAGTCGGAAATGGAACTGAATTCTCCCCAATTCCCTATTTATTAAATTGCCAATTAAAATTGCCTACAGTTATGTTTTCCTGTGGAAGCTTTAATTAAAATCCTCAAACAAAATTACAAAGCTTTTTTTCCTTTTTTAACTACAACTTCTCAAAGTTTAATAAGCAAAAGTACATGGTAAATCCCTAAGGGAATAAAGAGTCTGCAGTGTTCTCAAAACTCATTTTACTTCTCAGGGAATCTCACGGGGATGGTTTCTCATTTGGGGAACCACTGCTTTAATGTGGACAATATAGGCCAACATAGTCTCAGGAGAGGTTTGAATATTGATTTAATTCTAAAATATGCCTTGGTCCTCAAGATGCTTAATATTAGAGTCCTTTTTCAGGGCAAGAAAAGTTCAGCTGGGACGATGTAGGGTCTGGTCAAAGGAAGGTAAATGAAAGTGACGTATTTAACAGTCCATGTGAAATCCTGCCTTTCCCACATTCTCTCCTGTCCTGTCACCATGACCCTGGAGGCTGTCACTGAGCCTGGTGGCATCACAGGATGGTATGAATCTGGATTGTGGAGTCACTGCTTAATGTACAAGATAATGGTCTGACCTGATTGGTGCTGAGTGAGAAACTTAATGTTACAAGGCATTGGGATGATGGGGTCTTGGGTAACTGTATCTTTGTCTGGCCTATACTGCAATTCCATTTAATTCAACTCATTGAATCCCTACCGTGTTCCTAATTTGGGAATAGTTTCAAGGCCTTCTGTTAGTAACATTGCTGTTAGTAACACAAAAATGAGTGAGCCAATGTTCTGGCCTTCAAGGATCAGCAAACACAGATGGCCCATAATCTTCTGTTCACTCTGGCATTTTAAAGCACTCTTGCCTTTTGTTTTGGCTGAGTTGATTTTAGACTGCTTTCTGGAGTTTTCTCCCCTTCTGTCTTAATAGCCTTAAATAAGGCTTATTTCTTCCCTGTTTAAATTTTCCCAGTGCAATTTTTGCTTCGACAAGAAAAACGACTGGCAGTATGCTCTAAATGGTAAGTATGCCACTCATCGCTAAGTGTCTACAAGTTCTGCTGAGCCAGCTCCAATGGGAAGAGATCTTATACTCACATTCTACCTTTGTTCATCTATCACTCATTGAGGAAAATACACAGTCCACGGCTTTCAGTATTTTCTACACGCTGTTATGGAGACATGATTCAGTTCAAGATGGTTGGGCATGGTGGACCAGCTGAGCTTATCTCTGAGTCCTCTGTCTGCACTGTCACCATTTAAGCTACATCCTGGATAATTAACCTGGACTTATTTTCTGAGGACCAGGGATGGAGGCTGTAGTTGGGCAGGATAGACTATCAAGATACAGAATACGGGGAAAAAAATGGGGTGAAGTAAAATTGGAAGCTAAACGCAAATTCACGCATATAGCACTGGAACTGATGTCAGAGCTGAGAAAGAGAATGGAAGTGGAATTTGGAGCACTTTGCTGACCTAGGCTTTTACTTTTTCATCTTTATACTTTCTCTTGGCCACTTTCTGTGAACAACATCCTTGAAACCTGTTCCTCATTTTATATTCCTTATCTGGGAGACTGACATTCTTATTCACAACCCAAACAAGAAAACTGGGAAGGGTGAGAAATCCAACATATTCTCGTATGATGTGATTTGTAATATGAAATACAGGATTGGTCTTCATCATGGTTCTGGCCACATAGCTCCTAAAACCCTTCCAGTTTCCTATTGAAGAGCCATAGGGGCGTCATTTGTTATATGCAGTTTGTTACTTTAGTTCCAAAGACAGCTCCAGAGCAATACAGGAGAAATGGAGGTCTTCTGTTACTCTTAAAAAACCCCTTTCAAGCCCATCTGAATTCATTAAAGAGGTGACTGTTAGGAAGCTTTCAAGGATGGTTGTCAGGGAAGAACTAACCTCGTGACAACTAAGCTGGCAGTTTCAGCCCCACCTCTGACTTCTAGGGAGGGCAGACAGGTTAGAGGTCATGCTGACCACCAATTGTGATGAGTTAATCAATCCTGTCTACATATTGCAGCCTCCATAAAAATACCCAAAGTATGGGATTTGGAGAACTTCCATATTGGTGAACATGTGGAGATGCCAAGAGAGTGGCACACCCTGGGAGAGGGCATGAAAGCTTGGAGCCCCACTTCACACAATTGCTCTATCCATCTTTTCCATCTGACTGTTCCTAAGTCATTTCCTTTTATAATTAACTGATGACCTAGTAAGTAAAATGTATTTTTGAGCTCTGTGAGACACTCTAGCAAATTAATTGAACCCAAGAGGAGGGTCATAGGAACCTCAGATTTATAGCCAGAAGCACAGGTAATGGCCTGGACATGAGATTGGTGTCTGAAAGGGGTCCGAGGGCAATCTTGTAGGAATGAATTCTTAACCTGCAGGATCTGACTATATCTCCAGGTAGGTCATGTCAGAATTGAGTTAGAGTGTGTCACAATTATTGGTGACATATACTCCCAAATCTTTTATTCTTTTAACATCCTTCATTGGGGTAACTAAAAATTCCTCGCACAGAACAACCCAAACGCGAAAACTGCAGGGTATTGAGAAATCTATTACATGCATTTTCATAATACCTGTATCTTCTCAACGAGGCTTGCTTAAAATTGCAAATTCTCTTGCATTCCCAGTTTCTCTTACACTGCTTTATTTATTTATTTTCCAACATAATGTACAACTTACTTGCTATTTTAAAATTTCTTATTTATAAAGTGCAAGCTTTTCCAGGACAGGGAACTTTTGTCTGCTTTACCCATTGAAGTATTCTAAGCATGTAGAACCTTCTTTGACACATTTTAGTCAGTCAATAAATATTTGTAGCATGTAGAATGAATTTGTAGAGTAAATAAATATTTGCAGAGTGCAGAATTTGTAGTGCAAATAAATTCTTTGATCAGTGTCTGTCATAGCCTACACTATTTGAGATTGTGGGTGCTCATTAAATATATGGTGATGAATGGGTCACAAGTAAACAACTCAATTTCCATAAAGGAGAAATTGTTCATGAACACCTCAGTGTTACAGATCTTAAGCAAAATAAAGTAAGTAGACATAATATGCTTCATAAACCACAGAAACTATATCATAAATTGTAGACTTTATTTCCAACTTGAGTTTAGTTTTCTAATTAATAAGCAACAGATACTCTACTGTCAATAACTGTGTCATTCATAAGTGGTGGCAATAAATATCCCAAATATTTCATCACAAGATTCAGATATGTAATTTCTATTAGAAAGGAAGCCTTATTTTGTTAAAATAATAAGCAAAGTATGATTTCACTAACTTCATCCATAAATTAGCCAGATATGTCATATTTGGTGCCATATTCTTGGTCAAAGCTTTAGATATGAGAAAGTATTTTTTGGCCCATTCTTCATGATATTTGGAACAATAAACTTTATTTAAATTACACTATTGATGATCCATCTAAATCCTGTGAGTCATTAACCGTAAGTATTTGTTAACTGAGCTGGCCATCTAATCTGTCATCCAAATTGGGACATGTTTAGAGTGGACATAGGCACAGATAATTATTCTGGAGTTCTGGATTTACTCAGACTGTCTTGAATAAAGAGAGATGTCAGATAACCTATTGTTA
This sequence comes from Camelus ferus, assembly GCF_009834535.1. NCBI lineage: Eukaryota > Metazoa > Chordata > Mammalia > Artiodactyla > Camelidae > Camelus > Camelus ferus. The sequence continues at coordinate 62,681,872 of NC_045703.1, read as the reverse complement.
GCCCATTGCATTTGGGTTTTGGTGTGTGATAAGATAATACCACAGTTCCATAGCACAAAGGTTTTCATATTTGTTAAGGAGAAACAGTAATTGATGACTTCCATGTTTTATTTCAACTAAAATGTTGTCATGTTAAAAAAAAGTTCCCTCTGATCAGCTTATCATGCTATCTCAAATTATTAACATACACAAGAATTTTCTTTACCAACAATTCAATCCAATTTATAACAACCAATTTATCCTGTGGCCATTATATTCAAGTTGTGTTAGATGATTTAGGATTCAGAACATTTAGGATTCAGGAACTTTAAGGAACTCTAAGTACTAAGGTACAATGTTTTGTGAAAATGGTAACATTTTATTGCCATTACTTAGTCAGAAAGCAGAAATCAAACTCTCATGAAAAGAGTAAGATTTTGGAGGACAGATATGTTTGAACAGAAGTGATTCCATTCAGAATATATGTGCAGGGAACAGTGTTGCAGTGCAGCATAGATGAATAGAGGAGCTTCATGTCACTTAGCATTGAAAAGAAGTGACAATAACAATGCTGGTTGATTTCATAGCTTTTCTAGTTCCTAGTTTATGGCTTATATGCTATTAATTTTTAAGAAAGACATTCTTTATAATTCACTGCTCTCTTTTTACTTAGACAAATCTTGCTGAGAAGAGCAAAAAGTTACTTTTTTTTGTTCTTTAAGTTTTAACAATACTGATTTTTATTTCAAGAGGATTCACTGCATTTTGTCTTTATATGTCAGTTCCGCAGATAGTCATAGAAAGATAGTAAGTGCTAAATAACTGAAATACAATGGCATGCCTCCATTTGATTTGTTCATACTTCAGTGAGGTTACATTCCAGGAGTCTTTGAATAGTTGTTTTTCAAGGACATGTTTGATTTATGATAGAAAAGATGATGAAAATGCATATTCTTCACCTTATTTGTTGTACTGATGTTAAAAGTAGGTTTCTTCCCCAAAGAATCACTGATCTTTGGTTCATTAATATTACAATGTGCTATAACAACCTAAATAATATTTATTTTTCTAGGTCAAAGCTATCACACATACTTTGAGAAAAGTTGAAGAAATGTAGAAAAAATATTTCAAAAACAATGTAATTAAAGTAGAATGATACCTATTTGAATTAAAAGCATGTAAATTAGGGCATGTTCAAGACTAGTGGGGAAATACTGATTAATTTAGGAAATAAAAAGGTATGTATGATTTGTAATGTAATAATAATAATAATTTATCATGGTATATTAATACTAGAAGAGTAATTTATAAATGGATAGCTTCCAAGATACTTATAAAAAACTAAGGAATGAAGAAAACTTAGTCATCAATAGAAGTCAGAACAGGAGGAAAATAATAATAGAAAAGTCCAGGACAAACAGAAAGCAATGGAGAGAGTGCCAGTAAGTCCATATACATCATAATAAAATAAATGTAAATAAACCAAACTGGATTACTAAATATTAGTAATTGATTATTTAAATCAAGCTATATAGTCTTAAAAATACAAAGGCATTGAATACTTGAAAATAAAATGATGCAAGAAGATATACAGACAAATAATCATCAACAGAAAGCTGGTAGAGCCACATTAGTAACAAATAAGGCTTTAAAAAATAAACATTTTGGCACATAGATATTTAGTAAATAATAGGGAAAGAGCAATTCACCAGAAAGATATAATTACAAACATGTATGTACTCAGTATCATTGCCTTAATTAATTAAAACAAAATTGTCAATATTATGAGTTATTGATGAATTGCAATCAGGGGATTTTATAACACAATTATTTGATATATTAAGGAAACAAATTTGAATCAAGATATAGAAAGTTTGCAAAACACTTTTTCAGGCACACAGAGTAAAAAAGAATTTTGGAGTTTGATGTTCTTCAATTTATCTACCCAGATCTTAATATCTCAAGTCTCAAAGTCTCAGTCCTTCCCTGTCAAAGCCAACATTTTCTGTTGGAGATTTGTTGAGGTAGAAATTTTTTTCTGTCAAATTTTGCTACTCTTGCAATTAGGGCTCAAGACTGTTGACCATCCAGTGCAGGAGATGAGGGTCTTTAAAATCCTGCTGTGAAAGCATTCCGATTTTCAGTTTCTCAATTTGGAAATTGTTTGATATGAGTTTTTCATTTTTCCTTTTCAATGCATAAATAGCACCTCATAACAGCCAACTAATTCCACAGTCCTAACACATATTATTTTTATATCCCCACCAGCAATGTACCAATGATCCAGTTCCTCCACATTTTCACTAACATTTGTTATTGTCATTATTTTTTATTTTTGTCCTTTATGGAAATGATCTTTATTGCTTATAAATCTGTTTCTCCTAGCGGTTTGTTATAGATAGTATTTCCCTATTTCTTTGCAGGTCTGGTAATTTTTTATTGGACCCCATTCCTTATGATTTTTACATCGTTGTTGGGAGGCAGGGATATTGGATATTATATGTCACCCATAATAAGCTTCATAACTGCATTTTATGGAGTTTCCTGCTTCATTTTTCAGTTCAAAGTTCCTTCTCTGCCATTTAGCATAAAAGCAGCCATACACAGTACCTAAAAATGTATTGTTGTATCTGTGTTCCAGTCAAATTTTATTTAAAAATACAGGAGAAAGTCCATAATTTACAGACTGGTCTATATTATTACAGTATATAAAGTTTTGGTCTTGAAGTCAATTTTATCTGTTATTATACATTTGTATCTTTTTGAAGAGGGGTGGCTGTAGTGTAGGGTTTGCTTGTTTGTATTTAATCTTTTTACTCTAATTTTTTTTATTTTATTGTTTTATAGTGTGGTTCTCATGAGCTGTATAACTGGCTTTGCATTTCTCAACAAGCCTATGAATTGTTTATTTTTACTTGGAGCATTTAGTCCAGCATATTTAATAAAATTACTGGTATATTTGAATTTAAATCTACCATGCTAAAGTTTGTCTTGTAATTTTTTTACAATCTATTCTGTTTCTTTTTCTCTCTTGTCTAGCTTTGATTTGGAACAATCAAAATAAAATTTATATTGAATCTTCTTTGTTAGCTTGTCAGTTGTACATTTTTAATACTATTCTTTAATAGTTTCCCTAAAGACTACAAAGTGAAATCTTGACTTACTCACTCCAAATATAAATGATTACTTTTATTATTTCTCAGACACACAAAGACTTTGAAATTCTTTAAGTAGAATTCTTTAAATTCCACATTTGCACTATTTTTTGACATGTAGTTAAATTTAACTTAAAATCATAAAGAACTTTTTATTATTATTCTGCAAAGTCAAAATTCATTTAGAGTCATCTACATATTCCCCTTTATTCTGCTTTTTATTCATTCCTGTATTTCTCTCTTTAAGTTTAAGATCATTTTCCTTTTCTCAATAAGTCCCTTAAGCATTTCTTTTAATTCAGGTATGCTCATTATAAATTTTCCCTTTTTTTTGGTTCCCTAAAAACATTTTGATTTCACCTTCATCAGTTTCACCTTCATCTAGGTGAATAATATTTTAATAGCTTTTGTTTTTTACTCATTTAAAGTATATTATTCAATTTTCTTCTGGATTTTATTTTGGGTTTCATTCAGTTATGTTTCATTACATTAAAAGTTTCAGCTTATTAAGAGCAGTAATCTCCCCCCTTCACTTTCAAATATAGCAACTCAAACAAATGAGATTTAAAAAATAGAATGTTTTGGCCACATCCTTGTAAAGGAGACAATGATCCAGGACTGGATCCAGGACACAGCTGATATCACAGGGACTCACCTTCTCTCCATCTCTCAGTTTCGATTTTCTGTGTTTTGCCACATTTTTTCTTACTATGGCACAAAAGGGAAGTATGCTCAGAAATGTCCCAGATATCAGTAATAGAGAAAGTCTCATTTCTTTTGCTAACACCCTAGAAGACTTGGGTCAAGTTTATTTGTATTTCTATGCCACCCTGATCCAATCATTATGGCCAGGGTGATGGGGTAATATTATAGATAGACCTGAATTACATGTGTATTTAACATTTATGTTTGGAAGGAAGGTTCTGCAAGGGAACAGTATGGTATTAACAGGAAAAGAAAGGAAAGTGGATTACTGGACACTCAAAAGCAACAATATAGCACATTATTTAATATATTTCTTTGTTTTGCTGTTTCAGAAAAGAACGATAGAATATATATCAATACAAGTCAGGTACCTTCTGTGTTTCTTCAATAAAGGATCCTCATCTTAAGGTCTATTTCTGGGACCTAAGAGAAGTAGGTAACAAAAGTTTTAGGAAATGAACTCTATGAAAGGCAGTATAACATCATTCATTCACCAAACAGCAAAAAGTAGCTCCATCATTAGTAACAGATAAGATGATAGACCTTGACATATCATTTTAATTACAAAAACTTTCACCTGCAATGAATTGGACATGGTACAGGTAGAGCAGGCTGGATTGGCTAGTGCATTGCAACTTCTCTGGCATTTGAGAGGTACTAGGAAAAATAAGCACAATTAACAAAATTTATGTCATGACCATATACAATCTTACATACATGTATAATTAAGCACATACTTCTCAAATTTTCATGGAGTATTTGCAAAATTTAAGTGTGTACTGAGTCAGAAGATGTATCTTAGTAACTAGTTGACTATTGTATCCACTCAGAGCTTATTCTATGACCGAAACTCAAGAAAGGAATTACAAAAAGATAATCTAAATATCAAGCCTTTGGAATTTCTAAAGTGCTTTTAATTAAACATACTTATAAAAAGCCAATTGGTCAAAGAGAACATGAAAATGTAAATAAAAGAGATGTAGAAATGTAGGTAAGGCTGTATTTGACTTAAATATTTACACTATTTTTAAAATGAAAATTAATGAGGTAAGTATCTGACTTAAGAAGTTAGAAAAAGAACAACGGAACACATCTCCAGGAAGATGAATAAATAATGCTGGTACAAATAAATTTGAAATAGAAAACCAAGAGATAATAGAAAGTATTAATAAGCCTCAAAACTAGCTATTTGAGAAGACTAATGAAATAGAGAAAACTCTGGACAGTTGATCAAAAACCACAAAATCAGCAGTGGTACAGTACTTGATTATAGACATAGGAATTATTATATACATGTCACAGACTTCTCAATACTCTTCAGTTTTCATGTTTGGATTTTTCCGTGAAGGGAGGTTTTAGTCATCCAAATGAAGGATATTAAAAGAAGAAAAGATTTGGAAGTATATGTCACCTTATTCTCTAAAATTATAGAATTTTATATGACAAATCATAGTAAAGTAATCAGGTCATGGATAATTTTCATCATGAGAAAACTGAAGTCTAGATTGCTGATGCTTTTAAGCTCATTGATTGTTAGGATGCTCTCGACCCTTTGTTTATCACAGGGATAGAGATGCAGACTAAATAGTTTATCACAGTTTTTCCCTAATGTACTGACATAGACTGAGTGAATTAATGTATTCTTAAGAAGGAAAAAAGATGCTTATTTACTTGTATACGGTATTCAAAAAGAAAGAAGTGATGTAAATTTTTGCTTCTTCTACTGTCCTACTCATCATCCTGAAGCAGGATACTCACCCTACAGGTACCTGCCCTCAAATGGCTAAAGAAGGATCTAGGGTTGTGATTCTCCCACAATAAGCTTTGCTGTTCCTTACTTTCACAGGCCCTTGTACTTCTGGAAAGTTGTAAGCTGTAAAATTTAAGAATAGACTGGATAAAGTAGTTGTGGTATATTTATACAATGGAATACTATTTAGTCATAAAAATGACAACATAATGCCATTTGCAGCAACATGGATGTCCCTGGAGGATGTCATTCAAAGTGGAGTAAGCCAGAAAGAGAAAGAAAAATACCATATGATACCACTCATATGTGGAATCTAAGAAAAAAAAAAGAACATAAATACAAAACAGAAACAGACTCATAGACATAGAATACAGACTTGTGGTTGCCAGGTGGGTGGGGGGTGTGAAGGGACAGACTGGGAGTTCGAAATTTGTAGATACTGACAGGCATATGCAGAATAGATAAAGAAGTTTATACTGTATAGCACAGGGAAATATATACAAGATCTTGTGGTAGCTCACAGTGAAAAAGAATGTGACAATGAATATATATATGTTCATGTATGACTGAAAAATTGTGCTGTACACTGGAAATTGATACAACATTGTAAACTGATTATAACTCAATAAAATAAAATAAAATAAATAGAATAAATAATGCAGCCATTCTGGAAAAAAGTGAGTTTGGCTGTTTATTAAATTAAACATTACAATTACCATACAACCCAGCAGTTGTATTCTTGGACATTTATCTATGAGAATTTAAAACTTATGTCCACCCAAAAACCTATACACTAACATTCACAGTAATTTTATTTTTAGTAGTCAGAAAATGCAATTGGTCCAGATGTTCTTCAACAAGTGAATGTAAATGAACTGTTGGTGTATACATACCATAAAATATTATTCAGCAGTAAAAAGGAACAAATTATTGATACACGAAGCACCTCAGATAAATCTCCAGGGAATTACGTTGAGTGAAAAAGTAAATCACAAAAGATTACATAGTATATTATTGCATTATACAACATTTAAAAAAATGAAGGTGGTTTTGGTTGCATATATCTGTGAATATGCTAAAAATGATTGAATTTTACATTTTAAATGGTTAAATTGTAATCAATGCAAATTACATTTTCATAAAGCTGTTTAAAATTAAAGTCAAAATAAAAACATCCAAAAAACAACAAAAAATTTACAAATGAACTCAAATGACTAGTTTATCTTGTTTGTTCACAATTCTCAGTCAAAAAACTGGATGTGGTCTATAGTCTAGAAATACAAACAGAAAGCTACAAGCAAAAAGCTTTTAGTATCTTACCCTGTAAAACTGCCAAATGCTGGTTCATCAGTCTAGCGATATGCACGCATGCTTCAGAAAGGAGAAGATGAGCTATAATCAGTGTGGGCAGATGGTCTGCTTTTAATCCCCTGATCTCACATAACCGTATAAATCACTGCTCTTGCTTACAGTGGGGAACAGGTGAAGAATGTGGTCTGACAGCAGTTAAATACTGAGTAATAGACACTATTAGTATTTTATTTTATTTTTTTTTTAAGAATAAAGGAAGGCAACTCTAGGAATGCCAATCAGATCTCTATCTTTGAACTCAGAGGAGAACGTATCAAAAGTAAACATGGGCATGCGAAGCTTACTCATACTATTGCATAATCTGTTCCCAGTGCTTGAGGGGTCTGCCCTTCCTCTTGTGTCCACATCTGCCCGCCCGCTTACACATCTGTTTAGCAGGTCCCCCACTTCCTTTTCTAAGCACGTCTGTGCTCTGCATTCAGCTCTGTACTTCCACCGCGTCACGTCCACAGTGCTTCCTCTAGTTGATTACTGATATTTACACTTTCTCTAGATCCTCATTCCCTTTGAAGGACAGATTGAGTCCTCTCATTTAGTTACAGCACCCAGCTAAGTTTATTGAAGATAATAAAAGTACATAAATATTTAATGAATGTACTTGACAGTTAGTATACCTTTCTGATATAAAGAGCAAAACATCTTTGGGCATCCTCTTCCATGCACTGATGATTTTTTTTTTTGGTTGGAATGCATACTTTTAATAGGCAGGAAATAATTAAGGCAGACTGACACACCAGAGGTAATAAGTAAAAAGTAGCTGATAAAAATTTGATGAAATTAAATAATGGAAGAACAAAGAACTGAAAAATAAAATTCATCCATTAGATTTATCTCACTTTCCCTTCACAGAGACCCTCCTAAAATATGTATCATATCATAACACTCAAGCACCCAAAACTTTGAGTCTTCATCACCCACATTGTAAAAACTTTACATTTTCATCCTCTGTCACTTCCTATCAACCCAGAAACTTCAACAATGTGAAAGTGATTGCATATCTCTCAGTTTCCACTATTTCAAAGTCATTGTCTTTCCACAAATGTCTTTTCTTCCCTGTCTCCTGGGGAAATTCCTTTTCATTTCACATTCCAACTTAGAATCAACTTTTGTTGAAAGCTCTCTTTAACTACCTCTTTCCACCAAAAATGGACTTAAGCACAAATTTTTTTTGTTTATGCTAGGTGTTTTACCTTCATCCATCTTTCTCATGAATCACAATGAATATTAAATGAAGTTCGTTTTCTTAATTCAGTGGAGAGATCACCATGATCAGATATTGTATTATTATTCTTTGTTACAATATCTTGTGAGTAGCAGATGAAAAAAATGTTTTTTTAATGACTGAATGAAGGAATGAACAAATGAATACTTTGACACTTGGTTGTTAAAATACTTCCTATGCATCAGATCATGTATTTTTCACATCCACACTGAATAAGCATATTAAGTATCAAACTCCTTTAAGAAACAAGAAAACTAAGAATCTGGGAAGTGTGATGACATCAGGTGGAGAGGTTCAGTTTTTCTGGCTTCTGCATCACTGCAGCATACTGAAAGAACACCTGAATTGGGAGCAACAATATGAAATGCAAGTAATAAACAAGAGAAAGAAATGAAAGTAACTGCAGGAAAGACGTACTGTTGCTATCTAGATTGCAATATTTTCCTGTACACTGGGAAAGCAATCTTTATTATAAGGACAGCCTTGGAAAGTCACATTTCCTCCAGTCACTATTAAACTCATTTCCATCAAATGGACCTACTTATTACAAATGAATTAATATTGCTTTGGGAACATTTACTTCCTAGGTCAATTGTAGTATTTTATTAAATTAATATAGATTTTTGTTAATTAAATCATCCGCTTGCAGTCACTGGGTATCTATACATCCTGTAGAATAGATGACAATCTTATATCTAAAGAAATAATTTTAAGCAATCAAAGTTTGGATTATATATTATTTAAAGTGAAAGGAACCTTAGAAATCATCATTACGAGACCTTTTATTTTTAAGCTAAGAAAATCAGACACTAAGAGATGAAATAACTTGTTTAGAGATACTGACTAGGATGGAATAGCTCTGGGAATTGACACCCTGCCTCTTGACCTGAATACATGCTCTTGTTTTACTTCTTGTCTACCTATTATTTTTATACAAACTCATCAACACACTTTTTGCATCAATTTTGTTCTCATATATCCACAACTATATCTACCATGGAAAAATTGCCAATTTTCTTTTAACAGCACCCCATTTTAATCATGTTAGCATGGCGAAAGGGTCAACATATTATCTTTTCATCAAATAGTATGGAAGAATCACCACATATGACTATCACTGGACATATTATTGTTAAAAACAAGCATGTGTTTTAAAAATATCTTGCAACATCAGTTGGAAAACATTGTCTTGGTCCTTGAAAGGCAGCTTTCAGTCATAAATAGTGTCAATTCAAATTTAGTTGTATGGCATTGTAATTCCTGTCTTCAATTACCTTCTTTGCATTGGCCATTTTCTGGTTTTAGCTCTGGATTCTGATATTTCCTTCACTGATTTATTGGCCTCCAAAGCTAGGTATAATTTTCTTTCTAACCCTATAGAAGCTATGAACATAGACTCTGGATAGAAAATGCATGGATTAAAATCCAGTCTCTGACACTAACTAGCTATAGATAGCTGGCAAAAATTACTTAATTTTCCCTGAGTTTGTTTTCCATCTGAATAAATGTAGATAATATTAATCCCTACATCATGAGGTAGTTGTCAGTATTATATAGATTATTCCGTTTAAATTAAGTCACAGACTGTACAGTATTTAATAACTCTTTAATAGATGTTAACTATTAATATAATTATTATACAACTTGAATAGGTATTTACATTTAAATATGGAAAATGAAAATGCGATCTATTCTTAATAAAGCCACATATGTGACAATATCATATAGCCATTTTCTTACATCACTTTGGAAAATATACATTTAAAAATACATAACATTAAGACGCAAACTTGAACCAAAAACATTGCTAAATGCCACCTTTAAAAAAAGACCACAAGTCTCATGAATATAAAATTACTTAAAAGTCTCCCTAAATTAGATTAAAAAAATAAAAAGTGCAATGATTGATCATATTCATAAAGATGAGAAATGGTTTCACTTTAACTAGAAAATCTGACACATCATTATTCCACAGTAATGTGGTCAAATTACTTTCCTTAGTTGGGGAAATATGCAGGCTGGAAGAGTGATAAATGAACGCTTTTTTAATGTAAGTTGTTCAGAAACTTAAACTTGCATGGAAAATAAAAGCTGAGTATGATTCAGAGTAATGACTCAGAAAAACCTGAAGATAACTTACATTTTGTACCAAGTAAAAAAAAATGTTACTCCTTGCAAGGCTCTGCATTGATGTATTATACCTACAACTTGAACACATACTCAAATTATCCCCAGCTTATTAAGTACCGTATTTCTTCTTGAATATTTTAATGTAAAACTTTCTCATCTGTACGCAGAGGCCCACTCAGGACTGGGGCGAAGCTAAGCAATGAGGGGTCCCCGTGAATCATTACCTCCTATACGTCTTGATGTCTTCGTGATTGAGGAGGGGCGGCTCCTGATGCTTTGAGCATCTCTTCTCTAGCAACGCGAGGGGACAGAGAATAAAATCTTCTAGCAAAGGAGGGGTGGAATGCTGGCTGGGACTTGAGGTCTGGGAGCATTTACCCTTAGATATTGACTGTTACCCTGGGTAACTGCAGCTCTGCCTGCTTCTCTCTGGGCAAGGAAATCAGTTTTCTTCTGCTTTAAATCCTTTGCAGACTAGGTTTATGAGGAAAAGAAGAAATGTGAGTCATTTCCAACTTGGCATTAAAGATACCACTTTTCAGCACTTAGATATTTCTTCTTATTAATGTTCATTAAATTCCCCCCTCAGAAACACTGACTTGGAACATGGTCATTTAATCATTAATGCTCAATATTTTAGAATAGCTTAAGGTTAAGATGCAATTAAAAAAGTTATCTTTGGTAGATTTAATTCATTAAATTTCCATTAAAACAACTTGAAAATTGTGATAGCTAGTTTTATACCTTATAAAAGGAAAATCTGCTAAATATCAAGCTAAAATGTATGTACATTACTGGAGTTTTTTGCATCCAGACAAATGACAGTGACACTTAGGGTGAAGATAACTTTCACTATTAGATTTTATTCAGGTCACATTGTTATGAAACCAGAGCAATAAGAATTTGATTTCTAACATTCAGTCTTTGCTGGTACTATTTTTTTTTTTAGTCATTAGACAACTTGTCAAACTAAGAAGCATTAAAGCTATAACCAACAATAATAGGCAACGATCAATCAGACAGTTGATGTTTTCTGGACTGAGAAAGGTTATTTGTTATAAACACACTGTTGATTCATTGTCGATCTTGGGAGAAACAAGACAAACATAAACCAGAGGCCAATCAGAGGATTGGGAGAAAAAGAGTTGTCATAGAGCGGGCCAGAAAAATACTTTGCTAATCAAAGAAACACTTTGGGGATGGAGATGATTGCTGAGTGTTTATACAAAGTAGGGGTGTGGGTTGAAATGCATGAATTTAAGTGATTGGATGCTACATGGCCCTTCTGTAAAAGTCTTTGTAGGAGAGTGTCAGAGTGCAGAAATTTCACTTAGTTTGTTTTCCCGGCTCTCAGCTTCAGTCTCACCTTAGTATGCGCTCCTTTTTATCTTAAGGGACTCCAACAGCGGCCGTGGGCTTCTGTACCACTGGCAGTGGTTCCCAAAGAGCAGAAGCAGGAATGCAAACCTCTGCTTGATTGCTGCAGTGCAATTCAGTGGCAGCAAATGCCTGAAGGAAACTCTGTATGGTGGTAGTGCAGGCATGAGAGCACAGGCAGAAACTCCGGGAGACTCTCCAGAACTGGAATGCCACCAATTCTGTCCCACTTCTTTGTCTAAATGCAGGTAACATGACTGAGCCCAAAGTCTAGGAGTGGGGAAATCTACTCTAGTCCTATAATGTGGGGATCTTCAAAGTTACATGGCAAAGGGCATCAAGCATTGAGATCAATAATACAGTCTACTGCACATGCTCTGTGTTCTCCTAATTAGACAATAACTTATACTGCGTGCAAATGCCGGAAATTCCTCATCGCAAGTGTCAGCTCAAGAGACATGGGATGCTCTTCTTGTCTTTTTTGTTTCTTCAGGGAAGTGGGTGACGGGAAGAAGGTAAAGATTCTGAAAATGGAAATTGTACCTGAACAAAGCAATTGTATACTGTGATCAGGTTTTAGCCACAGTAGAATTCGTAAAATTTTTAAAATGATTTCTACTGTTTTTTTTTTAAGGAAGAAATTTCTGCTTCCTGCCATGATGGACTAACAGGGACTGGACTACAGTCCTGCTGTGCAAAAACCGGAAAACTAGACAGAATCCATGAAATGGCGGTTGTAGATATTGGAAAATAGGGATTGCAGGAATGTGATCCCTGAGTAAAGAAGAAAAATAAAACTCAGTGAACTTTATGACAGCCCCTGACTGTTCCTGGAAGCACATTCTGGAGAGTGAGGCAAGGAAAGGGGGTCCCACGTGGAGTACCGTCTCACTGAGTCCAGGAAACAGAAACTAGAGTTAGTGACACTGAGATGATTGGAAATAGCAGGCAGGCGTCCAGATGTGAGGGACCCCTGCAGCACAAAAGAGTTCCAAAGATCTGCCTGGGGTTCTTTGGTGAGCTTTGAGTCTCTGCTAAATATGAAAGTGGGCATATACAGGTTCATACTCAAAGAAGTTGGGTAAAGAGTAAGTCTTAAGTTTTGGCTAAATGCAAAGATGTGCATGTCTCCGTTGAAACGCAACAAGACTCAACAAAATCTGACAAAAGAGCTCCTGGAGAGCTGCGAGTTGAGTGGATCTCAGAGCTGACATGATTTTCTTTTAACCAGCTGTTGTGGAGGGCTTCACTGTTCACTCGGTAAATTCAGTGGAGATGCCAAAATGACAAGCCGTAACAGTGGAGCTAAGTCATCCCTAGAGCATGGTTACTGTGCACAGACTCCAATAGATTAACACCATCCCTGAAAGAATCAAACCTAACCACAAGTAACTCGGCTGACTACCAAAATAAAGCCCACCACTCATTAACAAAGAAAGCAAAATCTGGACATTCAATAATGTAAATAAAAATATCTAGCCTCCATCAGAATTTACTAGATTTAAATGGCAAAGGAGAATAATCCATGATTATTAGGAAAAAATCAGCCAAAGGAAAGGGATTGATTCAAATAAAAATCAAACTAACAATTCTCAAGAAGGAAAATAAGAACGTGCCTTAGGTAAGCAAATGTTCAGGTCCTGTTTCCCCTTGGAGACACCTGTCTCTCTCTCGATTTGAGTTTGGTATTTGCCCCGAAAAAGCAGGTTTCTGATGGGTTCAAGAAAAGTTGTTAATTAGCATTTTATCCAGAATTTTTTCTAGCTATGAGAGCAATGCTCTTTCTAGTGCTCCATATCTTTGAACTACACTGAAATCCCCATTTTCTCTTAATCATTAAAATTTATAGTATATTTACATATTTAACAGTTTTCTTTACTCTGTTTAACAATGTTATCTAAGCTTTTCTTGATTCTTGATAATTTAGGATGAAATGATATTGTTAAAATATTGAGCAGATCCATCAATGAACATGATAACTTTTTAGTTATTCAAATTTTTATTTTGTAAGATGTTTTAGTTCATTTTTTACATAAGACATATATTTCCTGCACATACTGCGTTTGATACCAAAAACCTTTTTTTTTTTGCCCTTTCAAACATGAAATTTAATTTAATTGCATTTCCTAATTGGTCATTACTCTGTATAAAAATGTGTTTTATTCTTTTATTCCTCATTCGTAGCTCTGTATTTCTCTATTTTGATAAACCTCTTAGTTTGGCCATTGATTCTGTTGAATATTTTAGGCAGAAAATCATATCATCTATAAATGGGAATGTTACACAATTTTATTTCTGATATTAAAATGTATTCTCTTTTTCTTGTATTTTTGTATTGATATGCATCTCCAGTACAATGATGAATGTTTGTGTTTGTTTAGGAATAAATGCATTATTTCTACTTTAAGGGGAATGCTTATATTATTTTAACACTAAGTATAATATTTGGCATAGGTTTCTGATAGCTACTCTTTCTTATTTTATGCAAATTTCTTTGTTTCTGATTTTAAAAATCATGAATGAATATTAAATTTTACTAATACTTCCCATTTTTATTGAGAAAAATGTAACAATGTTCTCCCTTTAGATTAATAATTTACACAGGAAAAAATTCTAGTGTTGGACAGTCCTTGGAATCTTAGGACAATCTTAGTAATAAGCTTTTATTCATTGTGGTCTGTGCTATCCCTGGTCTTCCTGGTACATGAGAAAACAAAAGTCATATAATGAAGTTTTATTCTGTTCTCTGGAATAGTTCCCTAAGATAGGAGTTTTCTGTTCTCTACTGTTTGTAAGAATGCCCCTCCCACAGCCATTAGCGCTAAATCAACCAGAGTGAGGATGGAGATTCTGCAGATTCTTGGCAAGACTTTCAAACCATCATACTTCATACATAAGTTGGGTGCTCAAGCTCACTACCACAACCTGCCTCCATGATCCTTAGGACTGACCCCCCACTCCATTCTTTTATTACTCTTTGTGCTGGAATCAAGAAGTCTTCCAACAAGAACAAGAAGACTTCCTAGCTGTCACAGATACCTCATTCCTAAATGAATGTGTGCATCTATCACGGGACTTCTCTCCTCACCTCTCAGCAAACCATGCATTTATCTTCCGAATTTCATAAGCAATCTGTAACAGAATGCCCTATGCCTTAATCTTCTTTCCTGGATTTTTTTACACTTCTCACCCTAAATAAAACCTAACATATTCCTCCTAATAGCACTGATTCCCCCAGAGCTCTCCCAGTTGTAGCTGACATTTTTCAGTACTGTACCTCAAATAGAGCATTGTCCTTACTCCTTGTCATTATAAGATCATTCTCACTAAACCCTCACTGCTTTGAAGCCCATTCCCATAGTGTATAAATCAGCGTATGCAGATTGTCCTTCATTAGTGTTTTAGCCAATCTACAGATCTCACTGTTAGTCCCCCTCATTCTGTGAGGATTTTAACTTCTGTATCTAACTCTATCCAGTATTACCTCAATCATTCTTGAGGATTTCCATATCCATTTAAATCATACATTCAAGCTATAATTGCTCTCCCTTCCTTGACAGTTTCTGCTCTCATAATCTTGTCCTCCATCTCATGTAAACTTTCCACTTTCAACTTCATACTGAAGGCTGTGTTATAACCAGTAATTGCACAAAATCCATATTCAAAATGTTAAGCACCCCTTCTTTTCTAGTTTACTTCTCCTAGGACTCTGACACCAATACTTTCTTATCTTGTTTGAGATCCGTACGGGATTGATTTTGCCATCTTCTTACTGACCTGCACCCTTTTTATGTCTTCACTCTCTTTCCCTCCTTCTCCTGTTTAGCGTCCATACTTCATAGCTGTAATCATTTCTTTACATATTTTTAAATCTTTTGGTCCCGCCTCTCTTGGTTGAACACATGTAGCGTATTACCATCCTTGCCTGAACTACAACTTGCTGCCTATTGCAGGGAGGAACATAGTTGAAAAATGAAAAGTATGATGATTAGTTACACTTCAAATTTATGATTTTTTAACTAGAGTGCATAAGGCTTTTCAAACACCAATCCCATTTTCCCCTCTCCATTCACTCTCTTGCTTTCCAGGTGACCACGTCACGTGCATGTTGAATAACAGCTTCACTTGTCTGACTCATTTCACCCCCTCCGTACACTTCTCACCCTCCTTACCCTGCTTTAAGTTTCCCCATTGCACCTACCTCCATCTGAAGTTCCAGTATTTATGTTTTTTTTCTTTTCCAGTCTGCAAGCTACAATATAAGCTCAATAGCAGGCAGTTTGTCTATTTCGTGCACTGTTGCATCCTTACTACTTAAGATAATTTCTGGCATAAAGTAATGATACTCAACTATAGTTGTTTGGGTGGATTTAGAGAGAGAACTCTTCCTTTGATGGCTTAAGAAAACGTGCCTGTTCATTTATTTTGGGCTGATATCTTTGGGAGGGATACATGTTGTATTATAATTGGTAGGATCTAATCAGATCATGTGTAGCTGGAGACAGTTTGTATGACATATCATTTTGTATATGTGTAAGGTAACACTAATGTTTCTTAATTTTAGACACATTATCAATTGGCTAACAGTGTACTCTTTGAGAAACTAAAGTGTCTAGGTTTCTAGGTTCTACTTGTCCTTTTAAGGATGAAAAGGGCCTGAGTGTCTCAAAGATAATACTATGTACTCAAATACATGTGTCCTCTATAAAACTTTTTGAGAAAAATAGGTCCCCATCTCCATCACATCATCTTCCCTCATTTCTCTCCAGCATGAACAATACAGTATGTCCACACATTTAGTTATGGTCCTGGGGGAAGGAAAGAATCTTAGATGTAAGTCAGCTTCTGGCACATTTGTGCTTTAGAGATTAATAACTGTTTGGTCTGGCATACGCCTGATGAATTAGTTTCATCCTAAAGCAGTTTAGCCAATGAATGCCTCCTCCAAACCATCTGTGAGACTTAATTATATAATCTCTTGGATCAAGTCTGAGGAAATTATCCTAGCATCATAATTTCTGTGGTTGAATAAACAACTACTTCTTGGGCTGGAGGAAATTTGGAGATAAACAGAAGCTGAGAGCAATTTTTTTTATGACCCCCCCCCCCCGGAAAAGAAAAGAAAAGAAAAGAAAACAAAAACAAAAACAAAAAGCAAAAACAACGGGTTCAATTTAATTGTACTAGGCATGTCAAGAGGCAAATACAAAACTGACACAATGTTAAGAATTATAGAAACAGTTCTCTTTGGCTAATGATACTTAAGTTCCCCTGCTTACAAACTATTTATTTCTTTGAGGAGGCACCCACAGTCTAACAATCTTCTGATGTAATTATTTACCAGTGCCTGAGATTTTAATAGGCTTTTAGGAAAGTTTGTCTCCTTGAAAACCTGGGAAAGTATATTACTCTATCTGTGCTTCTGCTTCTCTCACATGTAAAATGGCTTAACAGAAAGGGTATTTTCAAAATTGACCTTCTTTTTATAAACTTTTACTACGTTCTCAACCAAATTACCTTATATTTTTTCATAATCACTCAACCAAATGAACTCCTATGAGAATTAATTGGATCTTAATTACCAAATCCAAAGATTTTCCCCCTCAGTCTTCACTCTCTGGAGATGTCCTCGCTGTTTGGCATGTTGATCTCCTTTTAATTAAGAAATCATTTTTCTTTGGATTCCTTGATAATAGAGTTTTCTGGTTTTTTTCCTGGCTCCATGAGAACTCTTTCCCCTCTTTAAATGCAATTATTCTCAAGATTTCTTTCTTGGTCATTTAAAAAAATCTCATTTATAATGCATTTGTTTTGAGTAATAATTCCAGATATTACTTATTCAACGGTGAACTTAACTTTTTACCTCCAGCCTTAATCTTTTCCCTGATTAATCCAGATGTTCTACAGATGTTAAGTAATTACATCTCTAAAATTCCAGGCTACTTTTATCTTTCCATGTCACAAGATATATACTAAGCTGAAGGTTTTCCAGTTATTTATATATATATTGAAGTATAGTCAGTTTACAATGTTGTGTCAATTTCTAGTGTACACTTTCTAGTCATTCTCTAATCACCATCATCACTATATCACCATCATCACTGTTATAAATGTGATATATACCCTTTATTGAACATTCACTATGATCCAGGAGTGACTCATGCTTTAGAAACATCATCTCATTTAATAATCGCAAACACTCCATTTCACAAAATAGGTAAAAGATGATAAGTGAGGTTAAACCAAATGCCTGTGACCTCATAGTTGTTAAGTTGCAAAGCTGAAATTGGAGCCCAGCTTTATGTGACAACTAAGCCTATGATTTTAACCACCATGCTCCACTGCTTCTCTCACAGACTTCATCATTTCCAATCACTTTCTGAAGGCACCTAGTTTATGTCTTAAATCTGCCTGAAACCTGTCCCATCCTGTTGTTATTGTTGTACTTCAGACTTTTTATTATTCAACTTAAAACTAATTTTACTTCAAATCAAATTAAAATAAAAATTATTTTTATTTTCCTTGCTTTTCAGGAAGTTTTATATATATATATGTGTATTTAGATATATATATATGTGTGTATATATATATATTTAAAATTTCAGTTTTATCTATATGATGTGTGTGGCCCATTATGTTAAGAGAAATAAGGAGTGATAATATAATTTGTCAAAACAGAAAGTAGATTGAATAATAATTTTTTATTACTATATTAGCACTCAATTTGTAAAAAATAATTTGATCCCATTAGATTAGTAAATCAGGTAAATATATCTAAATCCAATTGAGAGTCAAACATCTGCATGTGTAGTAAAGGAAAATTAAAAAGTATAATCCAGAATAAGCTCTTGACTTTTTATATTATTACTAAAATTATATTAAAAATATAAGAAGAAAGAATGGTTTATTTTAGGATTTATCCTCCCAAAATAGCACCATTTTAATGTTTCCTGAATCATGCACTTAGGACATCTCTGCTTTTCAAACATTTTAGACCTGAAAGATTCTCTTTTCCATGATTTTTTTTTCAGTAGTAGTTACTAAGATGTAAGATTGAGTGGGAAGATGGGTAAATACAGTTTTTAGATAAAACTAAAATTTTTATGTTAGGTATTTTATTTTAGTTTTAGCTTTTTATTCTTATCTTGAGTGAGCTTTGTTTTATTTGTTTCATATTCCTATTTTTAACTCAGATTCCTACTTCTGACTATGATGGAGCTACAGTCACTGAGCTTAACCCGCCAGCATAAACAGAAAGACAGAAAACATAAATAAAGCAACTGTTTGTCGCAGTTTGGACAAAGGCAGTACATGACTGCGGTTCTTGAGAGGAGTTAAACAAATGAGGTTAGTCAAATGATTGTCCTAGTTTTATGCTTGGCAGCATTTTCTGGACAATGGATGCGGAGAGGACAATGGAAGCTAAACAGAGCCCATGGCTTCTCTGCGTAGCATGATAATAAGAGCATTTTGATTCAAAATGAGAATTTTTTCTTAAAGAGGCCATGTTCCTCATCAAAAATGTAGGATTACTGTCTATATTTCACCAGACTTGATATACAAAACTGATGGGCTTCTCAATGTCCATGTTTTTATCATAATTTTTTTCTTCTTTTTTTCCTGTAAAAATCCAATGAGCACTCATTCATTTTGATTTCAAGTTTCAATTGTTCTTCAAATGGTATTGCACAGGGGATACCTTTCCCCTTACATAAAAAGCTGACCTAGACTAGAGGCAGCTTTGAATGATTAGAGATATGCACAAACATTCCATCACCACAGCCTCTGTTACACAACTTGAGATGGAAGATGGAGAATTCTGCTCCCTCCTCTGCCAGAAACCAAAGGCAGCAGCAAAGGACACCTACCTGGAAGTAGTTAGAGGAAAGTTTGTTTTTCCATTCAGAATTAATTTCTACTAACTCAGAATAGTGCATATAAACCGTGAGTACCTATTTCTTCCCAAGGTGAAGTTGTAGCCATACTTCCTCATAGAAATTATGTTAAAATCATCCACATAAGATTCCAAATTTGTTCCACAAAATTCAATCTAGTCTTTTTAAAGCTACTTAATTATATATTACTGATGTTTAGTGATAATGGTAATCAGAGTGGTAATACAAGTTATTTGTCAATTATATCTCAATAAAATTATTTTAATTAAAAATCATTTTATTCTTGGTGGTGTATATTTTTCTACACTTGAGAGCAACAAGTTACATGCAGCAAAAGTCAACCTTTATTGAGTGAATCACATGTTATCAATACATAGCATATCTTCCCCAAGTAATACTTTTCAAAAACTATCTTATAAATCAATAACTAGTATTTGTTGAAGGTTGAGTTAGTATCAAACATCACTCTAAACACTTTATATTATTCAAACTGTTTAATCCTCACCATCTACCTCAATTTGTTAAAGAAACTGAGGCACAGAAAGGTTACATGATTTGCTCACAAAAACCAATGTTTAACACCTTTCAGTGTTGCCCCAAAGTCCAAAACTTATCTAGTCTATAAAACATATTAATATATATACATATATGTAAAGAATCCAGAAACGTAAAATGTATCCTTAATGTTCCAACCTTGATTAATAATGCACATTTTTGTACATATTACTATATTTGAGATGGATTAAAGGAGAGAGTGGGTGGTATGCATTTTGAGCAAGGTTACAATCATGTCTTATGATAAACTATTCATATTACTAACAGAGAACTCTTATACTGTCAATTTAATGACAACAAAAAAACATGTGCCAATTTATGTGCAGGCTAAGTCCAAAATCCTAGCAATTCTATGTAATAGGTGCTGTTGACACTTATTCCAACAAAGACAGTGGAGAACAGACCAACAAGCTCTTATTTACAGTTGTGTTAGAAAAAATTTGAACTTTTTTTTTTTTTTTTTTTTTTTGCAGCACTATGATCACTGCAACACCCTGTAATTTTCCCCTTGGCTGTTTGGGCATTGTTAATTTTTCCCCAGGAGAAAATTGTTCATGAGATGGTCGTACTATCAGGGAAAATGGGTTGAAACTTAAGCATTCAGCCTTTTGACAGTGTCAAGCAGTGAGCCTTACAAGGATGGGTTTAAACTCCTAGTCCATTAACCAATTTTCTTGTAAAAATTATTTAGAAGTAGTCACTGTGAGTGGCTTTTTCAGACAAAGACAGGCAAACTGGGTGAAGTACGTTGGGATTCAAACAAGTTAATGTAGCTTGACTTATTTATTTTAATTTATTCTATTTTAATGATCTTTGTCAAGCTTTTTTTTTCTTCTTTTTCCAATTTTCAAAGTCTTTTTTCCCTACTTCAGAAGAAGATGTGTTTTGAAGACCTACTTATTTTTTACTTCAATTTGCTGAGTACAGTTGCTTAGAATTCCCCTTGTAGCACTAATTCTTAATTAAAATTCACTTTTGAGGAGACAAGGTAGTCCAGATAGTCCTATATATGTTATTTGATTCCCAGGTGCCTCCTTTATTCTTCACTTTTATAAAACCCTAGTTGTATCGTATTATCTCATTTGTAGTTTGCAGTTTTATTTGCATTCATCATAAACACCTGAGGAAATCACCAAGCTAAATCATCCCTGTGTTTCTTAGCTTGCTTCATAAAATTTCTGCTTCCCCTCATAGTATTTTTTAGGAATATAAAGCTTTTAGAAATATTATTTTACTTTTGTGAAATCTCATTATATCTGAAGTACTGTGAATCTAAAATTTTCTCAAGAGATTTGGGGTTTCAAAGCACCTGAGAAATGCCCTTTGCTCCTGTCTTTTATTACTGGCTGTCTCTTGGCACATCATTCTTAGATTATCTGAATGGCCTCAAAGTGAGAGGGGACATTTTGGACAGCAAAAACCAGATGAAGAAATAAAAAAGTGATTGCTGCAGGATCAAGCACAAATCAATAGCAATTTTCCAAGGGAAGGTACTGATCTAATTTTTATTGTAGAGCTAAACATGTTCTCGTGCTTCAGTTGATAGTTTTTCTAATGGAAGTTGTGTCACATGACTTATTAAGCCTCTCAAAAAGTACCTGAGAGATAATCAGCATCATGCAATAAAATTTCTCTTTCAAATGTTACATTAATATCAAAAGAGAAGCTATGATCGGAGACTAGATTAAGTTTAAAATGAATAAAAACTTGAATTGGAATATTATGTCTTTTTAAAATTCAGTTAGCATACATGTCCCAAGACACAGGGCTCAAATTGTGAGAGTGAACTCTAAAGGGAAATAAATGCAGTATGAGATACACTATGTACATCATGAGGAAACTATTGCTAGTAAAGAGAAAATAATCAAAGGGTTCTACAATGCAGCAAAACTTATACAATTAAAACTGAATTTTAAAATTAACATCCTCTAAGCAATGGCATCAAACATTATAGTCGTTATTATGGCCATTTAAGCAATTAAATGGGATGCATTGATCATGTTTTCCTCAGTGGCCTTCTGAGAGAGTCGCCTCAAACGCTGTTTCATTGACACGTCTTGACTCTTATCCCGTGGCTCTTAGTACTGACCTTAGATTGATTCCACAGCAAATGGAGACAGAACACTATTGCCCAGCTCTGACCGTGGGACACGGACAGAGAAGGCCAGTGAAACAAGACCGCAATCAGGCAAGACTGTACTCAGTGGACAATTACGAACTTTACATTGTTTAAGTATCTTAATTGTTTCAATTTTTAAACAAGATAGGGATAAATGAACTAAGAAGCCAAAATTATGAAGTTAGAAAAATTCCAAAAAATTAAATTTATGTGAATCAAAGAAACATTTTAAAATACTTATTTCTAGTCTGTAGTCTTCTGCTTATTTAAAAAATCTTAATCTCAGTAAGATATACAACATTATTTATTTGTTTATTTATTTATTTATCTATCTATTTATTTTTAAATTGAAGTATAGTCAGTTTAGAATGTATCAATTTCTGGTGTACAGCATAATGTTTCAGTCATCCATATATATACATATATTCCTTTTCATATTCTTTTTCATTATAGGTTACTGTAAGATATTGAATGTAGTTCTCTGTGCTCTACAGTATAAACTTGTTTATCTGTTTTATATATAGTAATTAGTATCTGCCAAACTCAAACTCCCAATTTATCCCTCAGTAAGATATACATACATTATTTATTATGATGATAATAATGGCATACTCTGACTTGAGTTGATCTGTAACACTTCTTGCAACAACTAGCTAACAGGGCCATTGTAAAATAAATTCCATCTTTACTGTAGATAGGTGGACTTAATCATCTCGCAGTTAGCTTTCTGTTTTTTATATTAGTAGAACTGTGCTTCCATCTCATCCAAAGGCAGTATCCTCATTTTCCTCCACAAGAAAATTTTATATAATCTGCCTGGAGATGGTTCTTGCCTACACTGAGCCTTAGTGCCATTATGATTTTGTGTGTGGTTCAAAATATGGGGAAAGAAACCAATGACTAGAATTGCATATAAGGCAAAATCATGTATTCAGGAACAAAGCAGAAGGTTCAAGGTCAGAGAAACACTGGTAACAGAAGTGCTTTATTGCTAAGCCCAGATCTGTTATGTCACCAGAGGTTAAATAAAATTTGAAAAGATCAGAATTGCTTTTCTGTTGTAGAATGAGTCATACAAGGGTGCAAAATGAGGAAATGAGATGAAAAATGAAGGTTTTCATTAGCTTTCAAAACTTGTGATTTGGAAGTCCATATAGAAAGATACTGCAGTCAGTTTTGCCTTAATGCCTATTTTTAAAACATAAATCTGTTCAAATGTGACTGACATATTAGGGAACTTTAAGCACACTATGAATTTCATGTGTGTTTATGCATGGTTTCATCTTTGAGAAATACTAGGTAAACTAGAAAACTCCCTAGCTGAACCCAATAGCATCAAAGCACATAAAATGCACATGTGCACACATCTCTGACATCTACCAGCTACCTCAGTTCATTGCAGGTGGGATGAGCTACACCTGTCTATATCTGCTGTTAGAACTTTCCATCTTATTTCAGATAACCCTCTTACATCACTTGACAGAAAATCACAGGCTGTAAAGCTTCTGACATGCACTTCGTGTCTTTTCCCAAATAAAGTGTCACATTTATTATACTATTTTTTTTCTTTTTTTTTTTTTTGAATGCAGGATTCATTTTATTGATTTATAATCATTTTACAATGTTGTGTCAAATTCCAGTGTAGAGCACAATTTTTCAGTTATACATGAACATATATATATTCATTGTCACATTTTTTTCACTGTGAGCTACCTTAAGATCTTGTGTATATTTCCCTGTGCTACACAGTGTAATCTTGTTTATCTATTCTACAGTTTTAAAATCCCGTCTATCCCTTCCCACCCTCCACCCTCTTGGCAACCACAAGTTTGTATTCTATGTCTATGAGTCTATTTCTGTTTTGTATTTATGCTTTGTTTTTTGTTTTTGTTTTTTAGATTCCACATATGAGCGATCTCATATGGTATTTTTCTGTCTCTTTCTGGCTTACTTCACTTAGAATGACATTCTCCAGGAGCATCCATGTTGCTGCAAATGGTGTTATGTTGTCGGTTTTTATGCCTGAGTAGTAGTCCATTGTATAAATATACCACTTCTTTATCCAGTCATCTGTTGATGGACATTTAGGCTGTTTCCATGTCTTGGCTATTGTAAATAGTGCTGCTGTGAACATTGGGGTGCAGGTGTCATCCTGAAGTAGGGTTCCTTCTGGATATTAGCCCAGGAGCGGGATTCCTGGGTCATACGGTAAGTCTATTCCTAGTCTTTTAAGGAATCTCCATGCTGTTTATATACTTTTAAACAATTTCATATAAAATGTTGCTATCTTTATTAGAAAGCTCAGATGTCTTAATTCCTATTTAATTTGTGGTTTTCCTATTTTTAAACATATCCTTCTCTTGGCTTTGCTTAATGTTGTTAAATTGCTTAAAATATATCATTGATAATAATGTCAGCCTTAAGTGTTAAATTTTGGAATATGTTGTTGATGCCCTCCATTCAAAACTACCAGAAAAACATATATAGTTAACTGGAGTAGGGTTTATGGGCTCACTTCAATGAAGGAGAAAATGGATAGTGGGGAACTCTGGTCTGTATTAAGGGTGAGAGGAGGGGCCTGCTACAGGCTTTGGGCTTGTGTTGGGTGATTTGGAGAAGAATTTGAGGACTCTGCTCTGGGTTGCATGATATTAAAAGTTTTGTTTGGTGTACTGCTGTTTTGTGCTCAAATATGATTACAAAATGGTTTTGCTTTTGTCTCACTCCATTGTGATCAGAGAGAGATTTTGCGTGGTCTCAATGTTCTGTGACATTTTTGATGTTCAACAGAAGAGCACTGTGGTCCAACTCTTAGTGCCAGTTCCCATGCAATGCAATGGCTTTCAGGACTGATTTATCACATTCTCAGTATATTAAAATCTCCCACATGTTGTATTTATTAATTATTGCTTTATATACCTCATACATGATGTTATGTGCTTGCCTATTTAAACTTTTTAGTGGATTTATCCTTTTATTATTATTTAGCATTCACGTTGATTTAAATACATTTTGTCTAATATTGTATCTGATAAGAATATTGTACATAGTTTTCTTTTGTTTAGTATTTCTTGCATATAATTATGGACATAATTTGTTCCCTTATTTTCAACACTTTTTTTAAGTGTGTCTAAATCATATTGAGATTGTGATTCTACCTTTGTCATTCTGTCTTTCCCTGTCTCTGTGTTTCTGTCTCTGTCTCTCTCTCTTTCTTTTTCTCAGTAAATTAGCTTGCTCTAGTAACATTTATTGTGATGATTAAGAATATATTTGGATTTTTTTGCCATCATATTTCCTTTTTAATTACCATGCTAGTTAGTATTAGTTATCTATTGCTTTGTAACAAATTATCCCCCAAATTGAGCAGCTTAAAACAACATATTTATTATCTCACAGTCTGTAGGTCATAAATCCAGGCACAGCTTAGCGGAATAAGTCCTTCACTTCAGTATTCCTCACAAGACTGAAACAGAGTGGTGACTGGAGCTGTGGGCTCATCTGAAGAACTGGCTATGGAAGGATCCTCTTCGAAACTTATTCACATAGTTTTTGGTAGAGTTAAGTCTCCCAACTGCTAGTGGACTGAGGGCCTCAGTAACTCACTGGGTGTTGGTCAGAGGACCCCCCCCCCCTTAATTTCTTACCATGTGAATATCTCCATAGGGTGGGTCACAACATGACTAATTGCTTCATCATAGTATGATAGAAGAGCAGAAGACAGATAGAGGGAATGTGCAAGCAAGATGGAAGTTGCAGTCATTTACTATCTAATCTTGAATGTAACACCCCATCATTTTAGCTGCTAAAAGCAAACCACTTAAGTGTCAGACAAATAGGCAAATCAATAGTAATACCTTTAACTTAGTTAAATCTGCTTGATAGTATTTAAAATTTTATGAGTGGTTGTAAATAAGAGATTTTTGAACAATTATCATTTAAATTATTTTTTTAAATTGATTTTGTGTTGCAACTAAAACAATGTACAGTCTATTTACAATGAAAAAGAATCTTAAATATTAATTGCTAATTAAAATATGAAGATTTTACTTTAAAGAATGCTTGCTATTCCTGAAGATAAGTTTAAGACATCAAGTTTATTCTTCATGTTGACCTTGGCAACTCACATCTTTCTCATCATAGTAGTTGACATTGACATCATGTGATATGCTTTAAAAAAGTTTTAAATCTGTTACCATTACTTAAAAGTTAAATTAAAATATGTAGAGCAAAATCAAATCTGACTGTAAAAAATAAACTAACATTGTCTGACTCATAGTTCACTATGGAGGTATGCTGAAATAATTCCTTTTGTTTCCAGAAATATCAAATTGAAAAACAACTGTGGCAAAAAAGATCATCTTTTTTATTTTTCTTGGAAAAAGAACTTTTCTATTCATACTCAGTTATGAAAGCCTTTTCCATTTTTAAGAAATCCAATCATTGCTAAACTCATGTACATTACTTTTAGCTGATAAGTAATATAAAGTAAGCTTATTTTCATTTTATCTGGACTTTTTAAAAAATCTGGACTTCTTTTAATTGAGTGTCTTTGAAATGAATGATACAAAGAACTGTTCATATAATTATGAAAAATAAATTTTGTCCAATACTCTCAGTTTCTAAAGCCTTCTTCACTTTTCAGCAATATAGTCAGATATCTTAACTGATTTTTAATAGCCTTTTGAAGTAGATGAGGTAGTTATTATATTTAAACCCCAGATCTTCCTATGCAATTAAGTAAAACTGGATTCGTACTTTTTGAAGAAAAATAATTCAAATTCCACAATGTAAATATTTTTTTCTTTAATTTAAGGAAATTTATTTTAAACTAGTAACCTTTTTTGTTCAATTATCTTTGGAGATTTCCCTATTAGTATAGAGAATAATTTACATATTCCAATGTA
This sequence comes from Camelus ferus, assembly GCF_009834535.1. Taxonomy (NCBI): domain Eukaryota; kingdom Metazoa; phylum Chordata; class Mammalia; order Artiodactyla; family Camelidae; genus Camelus; species Camelus ferus. The sequence goes on along the minus strand of NC_045703.1, from coordinate 62,654,707 downwards.
GGTATACCTTAAGGAGTAACTTGATAAAATTTTCTGTCAGTCCCATTGATGATGAAGATTTAAATCGCTTATTTAAAAAGCCAGATCAGACATCAATGATAACTATTAATTTAACATATTATGCTGTTTAAAGAAGATGATGGAAGGGAAAGTAAATATATTTGTAATAAAACATTACAAAATTCAAGTTTGGCAGCATTTTAAATTTTAAGTCAAGATTTGGGAGCATGTGGCCAGTATTCATTGCAGCTCTCATCCCAAAATAAAGTAGATGACTTAGAAACTTAATTAATAAATAAAGTCCTCTTCATCTTATTTCATGTAATGGTTTCTCTTTTTTCCTTGCAACATTTATCTAAACAATTTTTTTGTTTGTTTTTAATGTAACAAAGTAATGTATACCTATGCTTTCTACAGCTACAGTGTAGAAACCTTAGAAACAGAGTAATAAACTTTTAACTTTGGTGTATATCCCACTTTGCATTAATTCTGCATTACATAATAATTGAGTACACTAAAGCAACATAAAATGAATAAAACATCCAGGTAAGCTGAGTTTTGCTATGACATTTTGTTAACTAGTGAAGAAAACTGGATTCAAAGAAGTCTTCCAAATATCTATAGCTACTAAATTGTGTAAGTCACATGCGAATCTGTGTTTGCTCACTTTAAAACGTCACCTGCACTCACATAGGTAATAGAGTACTTTGAATAGGGTACTTTGGTAAATATTTCTAGAGCTACATACCAAGTTAGCTACTAGTCACCTTTAGAAAGTGAGACAAAATTTTTAACATTTAATGAATTAAGATACCCATTTAAAATAATAATTGCTCTTTGGAGATCTTATTTTTCATTTGTTACTCATAGAACTACTGTAAGGTTATATGAGTCTTCATAAATAGCATGTATTATCAGAAAACATGATTGAAATACAGTTAATATAAAAGAAGTTATGAAGTTATATAATGTTTACTTAGAGAAATTAATTTACAGAATAAAAATATATGTTGAGATTTTATGTTTATTGTGATAGTCATGCTTAATTAGGGAAAAGAGTGCTCTGATAAGGTAACATGCTCATTCTTTAAAAAATGTCAACTGTATCCTTTTAGGAGTAAAGAATATTTCTGGTCACTAAAACTCAAAATTCTTAGGTTAAAGCAAACATATTTGCTGTAAATCTAGCCTCACTAAATAAATTTATGGTTGTAATTTATGTACTCATGTAGCAAAATTTAAAGATTTCTCAATACATTTACCTAACATGTTATACATTCAACATACAAATTTCAAAATTTTCTGTGTAGTGCACAAGCCAAGATTGTACATAATTATTTTTTGTGGTAAATGTTATTGTAAGTTATTTCTTAGAAAATAATTTAAGTATCTTATTAATTTATTAATATTATATGAGTCATTTAAAATCTGAAGCTTAATCAAAATATATTTTCAGGTTTTCCTAGTATTAATAAAGAGTTCCACATTTATTATAGTGAAATTGTTTTTTATTAATCTGCAAATTATTGGCAATTGTTATAGTGTTTCAGTGATGGTTTTAATATGATCAATGCAAAGGCCACTTGCTTTTCTTTCAGAAAAGAGCAAAGGAAGTAATCAGTTAACTTGATTATTTCTACTTTGCAGTTTTAACTTTCACTGTATATTTATTAAATATCACTCTGGTTTATAATTTCAAGCAACCCAGTTTATTAAATATGTATTGATCATTTACCCTATGCAAGACAAATATCAAATAAAAAGAAATAATACCATAAAAGATAGAAACGTATATATTTTAGTGGAAATAAAGAGAGGAGATAAATGTACCCAGGGATGTACAATCAAAATTGTAGAATAGATAAACAAGATTACACTGTATAGCACAGGGAAATATACACAAAATGTTATGGTAACTCACAGAGAAAAAAATGTGACAATGAGTGTGTATATGTCCATGAATGACTGAAAAATTGTGCTGAACACTGGAATTTGACACATTGTAAAATGATTATAAATCAATAAAAAAATGTTAAAAATAAATAAATAAATAAATGTACCCAGGGAAAATTTATTGAAATGATGACAAGGAAGAAACTCTTAGAGAATATTCATGTTTGGAAATTTAGTCACTGTGACTGTAATTAAATTCAACCTCACTGAATTGTGAATTATTTGTGAACTAATATAAATTGCCTAAATAAATAGATAGGTTTCTTGATTTAAAAACTAATAAAGATGGAAAAATAGAATTTACCTATGTACTGCAACTTTGTAATGAACTTTTAATATTATAACTGTTTATTATCTGTGAAAATACACAGTGAAATGGATGTTGTTAATTAGGAGTCAGGACTTTTTAGTCATTTTATTATCAATGTTTTTTTTGAAATGTAAGGCTTAAATAAACAGATGGAATATATTAAAATTAAAGATATAACAATATATTATCCTTCATTTTTTATTTAGACATTTTAGGACTTCTGAGGCTATATTTTAACCATACAAATATGTTCAAATTAAGGTTTTTGAACTGTCACACTATGGAATCCTTCATAAACAAAACTGAATAGTAACTGCTAAGGAAATGACATCAAATAATTTAAAATTTTTAAGAAGTCAATTTACTGTAAATTAATTTTCAGCCATTTAAATATTTTACTGCAATTCTCTCTTGTAAATATGCACATTAAAATGTTTTTTGAGGAAAATTTCCAGTTTCTGATTCCACATGTAAAGAGCTTGAAAATCACCACTCCATCCTAACAACAGGTCAAAAGCAGAACTGAGAAGTCAGCAGCTCTTTTTAGATATGTAAGAGAAGTGAGGATATGGGACAAATCACTGCCCCCAAACCAGAGAGGCAGAAAAATAAAATCACAACATACTAGAAAAGAAACCTCTGCAGGAGCCACTGCTGAGACAGGAGAACACAAAGCATACTTGATGGATTGCTAGAGGCCAGGTATGGACAAAATGTGAGTCAGAAACTCCAGGAGGGGGCGCTCATTGTTTTTATTTTTACCCCCTAGAGCTTGATCAGGTTCTCACAGAAAATATCCAAGAAAAAATTCCCTTATACTTTTTGCAAGGAGAGAGGGAAAGAAACCACTCTGAAATGTGCCAGAGCATTCTGTTCTTAGTAAAACCTGCCCTGAGAGGAACTGGTTAACTAAGGCCTACACTACTAGAGTATCAGAGCCTAACTGACCTAGTGAAGGGGAGTACCTAGCTCCAGCCTACGTTACCCATCCTGTCTGATCTAAGTGGGGAGGAAAAACTGCGAAATACTTGTAAAATTCACAGACCAGTGGGAAAGGATAACTAAAAGACTGAGACTAAACACAGGAGTATAGGATGCCTTGCCTTTCCCCCATATCTCACCACCACATTACAAAAGGCCTATTTATAGCAGATCCTTTTACTTAGTACATTATGTTTAGAAATCAAGAAAAAATTACAAGGCATACTAAAAGACAAAGAATACATTTGGAAGAGACAAAGCAAGCATCAGAACCAGACATTTCAGAAATGCTGGAAGTATCACACAGGTAATTTAAAACAACTGTGATTAATATGCTAAGAGCTCTAATGGATAAAATAAACAATATGCAATAACAGAGAGACAGTGTAAGCAGCGAGATGGAAAACCTAAAGAACCAAAAGAAAAAGGCTAGGAATTAAAAACAGTGTAACAGAAGTGAATACTTTTGATGGATTTTTAGTAGACTGGACATGGCTGAGGAAAGAGTCTTGAGATTGAGAATATATCAGTGGAAACATCAAAACCTGAAGAATAAAGAGAACAAAGGAAAAATAACAGAATAACAGAATATTCAGAACTTTGGGACAACTACAGAAGGTATAACATATGCACAGTGGCAATACCAGAAGTAGAAGAATGAGAGAAAGAAACAGAAGAAATGTAATAATAACAATTGAAATAATAATAAGTGAGAATTTCCCTCAAATTATTGTCAGAAAACAAACCATCAATCCAGGAAGCATAAAGAACACCAAGGAGGATGAATGCCAAAACAACTACAGGAAGCATAACATCCTCAAACTACAGAGAATCAAAGGTCAAGAAAAAATCCTAAAAGAAACTGGGTAGAGGGAGCACACCTTACCAAAAGAAGAATTAAATATTAAATCCAAGTTCTCCCCAGAAACCATGCAAGCAAGAGGAGAGTGGGCCGAAATATTTAGTGTAGACAAGGGGAAAATGACACTCTGTAGAATTTTATATACTGTGAAATTATCCTTCAAATATATAGGGAAAATAAAGAGCTCATCAGATAAGCAACAAGTGAGGGAATCTGTTACCATTACATCTGCCTTGTAAGAAATGTTTACAAAATTTTTAGCGAGAAGGAGAGTAATATAGATCAGTAACTTGTATCTACATAGAGTAAAAAAAAAGAGCAACAAAGGAGAATAAGTGAAAGTCAAATTTTTTTAAATTATTTTTCTTATTCTTAATTGATCTAACAGATAATTTGTTCACAGTAATAACAGCAATAATGCATTCTATTATGTATGCTTTTGGTATATTATTGGCATAAAAAGAGACACAGATAAATGGAACATAATAGAGAACCCAAAAATAAGCCCACATATAAATGGTCAACTAATTTACCAAAAAAGGAGCCAAGAACATACAATGTAGAAAGGACAATTTCTTCTATAATAAAAGGTTTTGGCAAAATTTGACAGTCACATGCAGAAAAATGAAATTGAATCACTATCTTAAATCAGAGACAAAAATGAACTCAAATTGGATTAAAGAATTGAATGTAAGATCTGAAACCATAAAATTAGAAGAAAACACAGGCAGTAATCTCCCTGACATAGGTCTTGGTGATGACCCCAAAAGCAAAGCAACAAAAACAAAAATAAACAAGTCAGACTACATCAAACAAAAACAAAAACTTAAAAATTTAAAACTTTTGCACATCAAAGGAAACCGTCACCAAAATGAAAAGGCAACCTACTAAATGGGAGAAAATATTTGCAAATTATTATCTAATAAGGGGCTAGTATCTAAAATATATAAAGAAACCATACAACTCAGTAGGAAACTATCTAATTTAAAAATGGACAAAAGATATGAATAAACATTTTTCCAAAGAAGATATACAGATGGCCAACAGGCACATGAAAAGATGTTCAACATCACTAATCATCAGGGGAATGTAAGTCAAAACCACAATGAGATATCACCTCACACCTGTAGAATAACTTCTATCAAAAAAAATAGAAATAACAAGTGTTGGTAAGGATGTAGAGAAGAGGAACTCCTTGGGCACTGTTAGTGGGAATGTAAATTGGTGTAGACACCATGGAAAACAATAGGGAGGCTCTGCAAAAAATTAAAAAAAGAGCTGCCATATGATCTAGCAAATCTACTTCTGGGTATTTATCCAAAGAAAACAAAAAAACTAACTTGAAAACAGATATGCACCCCCATGTTTATTGCAGAATTTTTTTTACAATAGCCAAGATATGGAAATAACCTAAATGTCTACTGATAGATTAATGGAAAAAGAAAATGTGATATATACATACAATGGAATAGTACTCTGCTCAGAGAAAGAAGGAGATCCTATCATATGCTACAACTTTAATGAATCTTGAGGACATTTTGACAAGTAAAATAGGTAAGTCACAGAAAGACAAACTGCTTGATCCCATTTATATGACTCATCTAATATAGTCAAATTCTTAAAAAAAAAAAAAAACAAAACAGAGAATAGAATGGTGGTTGAACTGTTTCCTAGCATTGTACCACTTGGAGATTAAGGCACCCAATGACTGTGGGGAGGAAAGGGATTGGATATCAGATAATATGCAATTTCTATTTCTTCACACACACAAAAAAATGTGTTTATAAAGTATGGAACTTCCCATATACACAAATACACACACACATTATATGCAATAAATTACTTTAGCTACAAGCAAAATGGACAAACTCTCTCTTACCCTAGAGATTATGTATTTTGTGTATGGGTGGCAAGATGGGAGGGTAGTTTAGGAGATGTATTGTCAATAAAGTGTCCTTTGCAATCTAAAGTACCAGACTACAGTTCACCTGATCTGCAGAAGCACCTCTGAAAATAATTATCACCTTCCATGATCCATGCAGGGAGCCACTGAATAAATTTAAGTGTTTGAGACTATAGCAAATTTGATAGAGTAGCTATTTCTACACAACTACCCCAAATCTCAGTGATTAGAACAATAAGAATGTATCCTTGGCTACAAGTCCATGCATCAGCTGGGCAAATCTGCTTATGCAGACCAATTGGCTGATCTCATCTGTATTTCTTAATTTGTCTGTGGTCAGCTGGCAGAGTTGGTTTGTAGCTAGCTGGCCAGTCGCCTAGAGCTTTGGGTGTGATTAGACCAAAGGGTCTCTTAACATCCGCAAGGCTTTTTTAGATGTGGTCCAAGAGCATCAGGGTGAAAAGTCAAGATTTAGAAGTTTTTCAAGTTTCTGCTTAGGTCACATTCCGTACCATGTTATTGACCAAAGCAAGTTAGGACAGCCCAGAATCAGGAAGCTGAAAAGTCACAATGCAAAGAACAGCTATATAAAGAAGGTTGAATAACTGAGGACATTTTTGTGATAACTCTGCCATTGGTGTTTATTCAGTTTTTAGATATCTCAGGCAACCAATGGCTCTAGGGTCAAGCTAGAACAGGCTACAGTCAGCAACATACTGGAAAAATTTTAAAGAATTATCCAATGAGTCAGATAATTTGTCCTTGAAATTTGCCCCACCCTTCTGAGATTTCTGTTTTCCACATAGATTTTGTACACCGGCTTCTAACTTGGAACCTCTGTGTTCCTCCGTGTTGTAAAAGATAAACTTTTTTGAACAAAAAATGCAATAAAAAATGTTTGTCAAGGAAATAAACTTTGTAAACTGATTCGTTAACATAGATTTTTTTTCAATGATTCAGAATAAGATTGACAAAATTGTGTTTACCTAAAAGTAAAATTATAGTTCACTTATCTAAGACAATTTTCATGAGAAAATTGAATTTAAACTAATGGCAAATTGATTCAAAGAAGGAAAAAAATTCATGAAGTAGCACTGATTGATGGCAATCAAAAACTCTCCTTCTAAAATGGATTTAGACACAGAATGATGTTCTCTCAAATTATAGATGAGAAGCACGTTGATGCCTAGTCATCTAAGAAGTGTTTCTGAAAAAGAAATTTATGCTCTCATCAATTATGTCTAAACTTGTAAGATTTAATGCTCTTGGAAAGAGAGGAGAGGGAAGGAATTAGCAGACAGTGAGAACCGAATGAATGTATCTCTAGAGAAAATTGGTTGAAAATATAAAATTTTATGGAGGTTTAGGGGTGTGGAATGGTTAAGTTTATGGGTCAACTTAACTTGGCTATAGTGTCCAAATGTTTAGTAAAAAATCAGTTTAGATATTTCCATACAGTTATTTTTAGCTATGATTGGTATTTAAATTAGTAGACTGACTAAAGCATATTACCTCCATAATGTGAGTGGGTCTCACCGCTTAGTCGAAGGCCTTAAGAGAAAAACTGAGGTCCCCTGAGGAAGAAGGAATCCTACCCCTACACTGCCTTCAGACTTGAGACTGTTCCATCAACTCTTCCCTGCGTCTCACTGAGGATTTGGCAGTCTTCACAATCACGTGAGTCAATTCCTTAAAATAAATTACTCTATATACATCCTTTTGGTCTCTTTCTCTAGAGAGCTTGACTAATGCACAGAGTTTAGAAAGAACTATGTATTTTTTCATGTTTATGTAATGTTTCCAGAATCTAAGGGTCAACATTTTACAGAGGCAATACCAATTTACATAAAAACTTGTTCAGTATATACTGTTTATCATTTATTCCAGTAATCCTAATTAGCATAACTATTTAGTAAGCACATGTTGCTTTTCATTCAATTTATAAATTAATATTTACTATTTATTCTGTCCCTAGAAGAACCCACCCTGTATGGGTGTACATGGTGTTGGCTATACAAGGGTGTCCTGCTGAAAAGACACATGGGGACCAAAATAAAAGCTCTGCCTCATGATGTGAAGTGGGTATTTTGGAAATGGTAGCCGCAACCGAGAGAGCCTTCTACCAGTTTGTGCAAAGTAGCTTCCATTTGCTAAGCTGTGATCTCATGGCATTTTGTTTACCTAGGGTAAATGCCTTTTTAAAATTTCACAGAAATTCTCTATGCACTGAGGATAGTCATATCTCATTACTGAGCATTGGACTCCATTTGTTTACATACGTATGATGATAAAACTATTTTAATAGTTCAGTGCAAAAACAATATACATGTTTCACACTAGCTAGCCCTGTATTTTATGTTATGCAAATGAAAACAGCGTAGACCCAAATATAACAACTTCTCTTTTAGTAAAAACTGTGGTTTGCATATTTGTAAGAAGATATATATAATATATCCAGCTTTGGATTAAAATATAATTCTTTTTTAATGAAGCTTTCTGTACAACTAATAGAAAGTGATTTGTTTCAATAAAACAAAATAAGATAGTTGCTAAAAGGGAGGCTATTATCCTGCCTCAATTGATGAACATTGATATTTTAAATTTAAAGTTGAAAAATAAAATTAAGTGTATTATGTTCAAAGCTCTACATTTCTAAATTTAATTTAAGCAGTTCTATTTTTTAATGGTCTGGTTATCTTTCATGGATCTTATGTTGGCAAATGAAACAGAGATTTAATAACTTGCCAAATTATGTCAAGCCAAGTGTTTGACATAAACTCATTATTTATGAATGATAGAACTTAAATAGTATAGCATTTAAATGCCTCTTTAAATTATTTTCCTATGGTTTTGTAACCACTACTCCAGTACTCCTATAAACATACCCAAAACTGAACAGTTGTATATTCTTATCACTTTGCTCATCTTCTTTTATTATTTCTGTTAGAAATGTTAACAGCACTGACTTGGTCACGAACACTTTCCACCCTCTCTACCGCCCAAACTCATTTGTTTATTCTACCTCCTATATACTTCCTTCATTTTTCTCTAACCACTCAACTCTATTGCCACAATTTTCATTAGAACTGTTGGAATACTTTCTGATACCTAGCATTAACACAACAATGGTTCGGCGAACAACAGCAAAACAATAAATACATGATGTGTATAAATGCATGAGTGTGTGAGTGTGTGTGTGTGTGTGCATGTGCTGGCATATGTGTGTACTAGCATAGGTCAGGACATGGGATGAAATATACCAACTTGTCAGCATTTGGTGACTCAGGGGATTGCGAGTAGAAGAAGTGGTAAGATTTCACTTCATAAATCTTTGTGATATTTCACTGTTAAAAGAAAGAAAAAAACGTGCTTTGAAGATGCCCTACTGATTAGCTTTTCTGTGACAGTTGACACTTTTTTATCCTGTATCCAAACCACAGTATGGTGCCAATTCTTTAAACATTGTCTGTACAGCAAAGTTAGTAGATAATTGCCAGTGGAAAGCCAGGCAAAGTCGCAGTAGAGCTTTTTTTCTGGGCAGAAACACATCTTGATGAATTGTGCAGGCTGGATTGTAATTTAGAAGAATAAGTGAATAATCCAGGATGATTATGTAATGGCTATGTAAAGATAATTATGTAAAAATGTGTAACTGCATATATATGTATTTGTTTGTAGATATACATATATAATATTTGCACATTTGTGATAATCATGTAAATAGATTTCTTTACATTTAAAATAAAATATCTATAAATGCTTGCCTATTACTCTAATTTTAAAAATAGTTCAAAATTTTACTTCAGTTTGGCCTAAACATTTCTAAAGGAATGATCATTTTGTAATGATCAAATTATGATATATCATTTGGCATTATTACCATATAGATATTATTAGCAGAAGGATTTTAGATTGTACATATTGGAAGGAAAGGGGGAACATGATTTCCTCTGTTAAGGATATATTTGAGATATAAATTAAATTGAATCTGTTTGTATGTATACTTTTAGTATACTTATGCACATTTAATTTGTTCAGAATAAAATTGCATTTTCTAGCCTATTCTGAATTGCTTAAGATAAAGTATGAGTGTGTTTGGGCATGAACACACATATATTTGTCAGTATTGTTAAAAAAGAATTGCCCCAAGTTCCTGTTTGTATTCTTTTTGTTTCACCTAACAGGATATTTAGCAATGATTTATCCATCTCACAGGCTTTATTGCATCTGCTGTGGCCTCAGTAACACTTTCCAACCAACTAGAACACAATTTCTTAAGAAATCATTTTAAGAAGAGTTACAACAAATCATGAAATTGTTGAATTTTGCAAACGTAAGAGAAGTCTCCAGTTTATTGGAAAGAAAAAAATCAATATCAATGTGAAATGCTTCAGTGTGTCAAGTGTCTTTTCATTTCAAACTCAAGAGGATGATTTTATAATCAGAAAATAATCAGACTTGATGTCTGTTATCCATCTGTGCCAATGCAGAAGAATCTCTGGGGTCCTGAGCACTGACCAAACAGCACCTGGAATTCAGCAGAACAGAATTTTATTGACCCTAGCCAATGCATATACTGAGTCTAGTTTTCCCTATGGGGCTCAAATGTAGCTCTGGGAACCACCACAGAGTTCATTTAGAACAATCTTCTTGCTGTACAAATGGAGAAACTTAACCTCGTCAAGTTTAATTTTCAAAAATTATGACCTTGAGTCACGGCATATCACAGAAGGCAGGTCTCCAGGTCTCTAAGTTAGTGCTCTCTTCACTTTGTCTTTGTCTTTGTCTTCTGCTTCTCAGTTCTGTTAAGGTGACAGTAACATTGAATTTCAGTGTGAGAAGGTGGATGGGAAGATAATGAAAGCCATGAATGGAAAAACAGGAACACCCCTACATTCTGCCTAACTCAAATACAGAGAGATGGAAGCCCTATCTTTGGAGACCCTCTAACTGACAGAGGCTGGCCTTGGACCTGGGCAAGATGTGCCTTTGGTTCCTTCCTCCTGTCACTCTTCAGCAATATAAATGGACCCTAAGCACTCGCTAGGTGATTGCTTTTCGTTGCAAAGAAAGCTGATGAGCTCTCACAACTTCAGTTAGTAAGAACCTATTCTAAGACATAGGCTGACTGTTGGCAAATCTTATGGGTTTGTTGATGAAGAAGTTATCAAATAAATGTTAAATATTTCCTTGTTCTCATCATTTTGTAAGTTACTGCTTTGCAGCATCATTTTGTGTCCCCAAAGAGAATTATTTTTTAATCAAGAACATGATAAGGATTGCTAACTGTACACCAAAAAATCATGTTCCTCCTTCCATGTGGATAGTTATTTATGGAAATGACTACCTTCCAAGAACATCCTACCTCCCTTACATTCAGTTTGAACGTGTGGCTTAAAGTCAATGGAATGTAAGTAGAATGATGTGCATCACTTCCAGGCTATTTCAGAAAAACTTGCTCTGAGACTCTCCTACTCTTTTCCTCTTCAGGATGCCTATCATAGAGATGTTCTCAGGGCAAACTCTGAAACCCCAAGTAGAAGATCAAACAGCTTCACAGTCTGAATCTGTGAAATATTGCATGCAGAAGCAACCCCAGTCTACCCTTCACCCCACAGATCTGTTTACCAGTCAATACTATTTATTCCATGATCAGGAAATAAATTTATATTGTGTGAACCATTATATGCTATGAAGTTCCTTTGTTAGAACAGTTAGGTTACCTGAACTAATGCAAAGTAAAATTCAAGGTAGCTGGAGCTGCATAATATCCAAGTCGTGTTTTTAAGGATGGAATTTAATTATTCTTATAGCACATACCATTCACAGTTACAAATAAATGTAGGTATCATCCAATCACCTTCTTATATCTGTGACCATTTTATATCTTCTTAGAAATGCTGCACACATATTCTACCTGCACAATGATAAAGACAGAAAATGTAAAAAGCATTAGAGATTTTAATTTAATTTATTGATTCCATCAGTCAATAAACTAAATGCTCAAGATATGTAATAAATTATAGAAAGTCAAGCTAATGAAACCATGGATTCGTGTCTTTTCCTGACTCTCACTAGAATGTTTAATATGGTGAACTGGGCTTCTTCTGGAATAATAATTATGCCTGCATTTCCTCTCAACAATGCTTTGTGCATGGATCCTAACATATAAACATTTGAAAAATGTTCACTGGATGCTTCAATGAGCTTAGGAATTAAATAATAACTAAAACTAAATTTATATATACTTATTACAGCAATGGATTGGTTTAGTAGAATATTTCCTAAGCAGACTTAAACTTCTGCATCACAAAATGAAAAGTAAATTTTTGTAAGCACATAATACATTTTTAAGTGAACCATTTTAATGTTGAAATTATTACTTTTAAAGTCCAATGCAAATTGCATCTTATTCATTGTTATGAAAAATCAATTGAAATATAACTTATTTTCTTTTCTTAAAAAAATTGAAGTTTAGTTGATTTACCATGTGTTAGTTTCTGGTATGCAGCAAAGTGATTCAGTTACACATTTAGATCTATATCTATATCTTCTTTTTCAGATTACTTTCCATTATAGTTTATTATAAGATACTGAATATAGTTCTCTTTGCTATCCAGTAGGACCTTGTTGTTTATCTGTTTTATTTCCAGTAGTTTGTATCTGCTTATTCCAAACTCCTAATTTAGCCCTTCCCTCTTTCTTTCCCCTTTGGTAACCATGTTTGTTTTCTATGTCTGTGAGTCTGTTTCTGTTTTGTAAATAAGTTCATTTGTATCATTTTTTAAGATTCCACATGTAAGTGGTATATGATATTTATCTTTCTCTGTCTGACTTACTTCACTTAGTATGGTAATCTACCCATGTAGCTGCAAATGGCATTATTTTCATTCTTTTTTATGGCTGAGTAATATTCCATTATATATATACACCACATGTTCTTTATCCATTCATCTGTCAAGGGACACTTAGGTTGCTTCCATGTTGGTGTATTTTCTAAGATAAAATGTGGAATGTCTGATCTGGATAGAAATTTCTAAACAGCAATAAATTTGAATGTAGTTTTAATGAGCACATTTTATCATTTATTGAATTTATATTTTCCACATATATGTTTAAAATTTATTTTCATACTAAACATACTGATTATGTAGATATGGATATGATATACTGAATTATATGTCTTTGTGTAAATAAACAAACTTAGAAAAGTAGTTAACTTCCTTTTGACTCTGGTTTTCAGTTGTCCAAATAATGACTTGTGATATAGTTAGTGAAAGATAAAATTATGACAAATTTCCAGAAAATTTAGAAAACATTTGGTTAGGAAAAATGCCTGAGTGGTAACTACTTTTTAAAATAAAAGCTTACATCATAAGATTCCAGGTGCACTAGAGAACTAAATGTAAAAGTTAAAACCACAAACCTAATAGAAAAAAATGCAAGTGATTACTTCTATAATTTTGAGAGGGAAGGTCTTTCAAACCCAAGACCAGGACTAAGGTGAGCTGAATGAGATAGTGCCTCATTCAACTCTGTGTACAATTAAAGAGGATGCAAGAAAGAAAACTCATAATCAAGAGATTTAAAGCACAATACTTAAATATATTTTAATATATTTAAATAAATAGTTTAAAAATCAAAATGAATGCAAATATTAATGATGAATAAAATAGCAAATTTTAACTAAAGACAAGACTGTTATTATTGATTTTTGAATCAAATCATTGCTCCAAATCCAGAAGCCATGAGGAAACAATGAAAATAATAACATGAAAACTAAATGATGAATTGAGATGATGAGGAATTATACATGCCAAAACTTCTATGAAAAATTTCAAAAGAAAAGAGATTATTGGACAATAATTATAACACATCTTAGAAATGACCAATGGCAATATAAGAAGTTGGCAAATAATATGAAAATTTCAAGAAGAAAAAAATCACGAATGTCTAATTAGTATACAAAGAAGTTTGGCCCTACATATAATTAAGGAAACCCACATCATATCAAAAGTATATTATTTATTATATAGTTAGATAAGTCATCATATCTTATGATAGATATTATCAGACTAATAAATTTTAGAAAATAAAAAAATATACATATATGTCTTGATATCTTAAAATATGAACATCACCTATAAATCATGTAAAATTTGAACATAATAGGCAGAGCATAAATAGGAAATTTGAGTGGACAAAAAAGAAATTTTAAAAGGTTTAATCTTTTTAGAAATCCAAGATTGTAAATTATCACAATATTGAGAAACTAATCTCATACTATAGATTAGAATATAAAAGAACAAGAATTAATGGTGTCCACTGTTGGTAACACCTGATTCAAAGAAGGTCTGAGATACTTCTGTTCAGTGTGTAGTAATTTTAATTATGGAACTGTCTCCAAGAAATATACTGGCTAAAAGGCATGAAGTAAAAGAAAATTCATTACTATATGTAAACTATAGTTGTGAAAATTGTGAAATAACTAAAGGGGCATTAGTCAAATAAAAATGATAAACCCACATAATTAGACATTATATTATATTTATATTTATCAATTTGGAAAGATGTTTGCAATAATTATCTGAAAAATCAAGTTACAAAATAGCATACACATTATGATTCAATGTTTACTTAAACATTTAATGTGAATATATGTGTGCATTCCTTTGTTCCTAGAAAACTTCAGGAAGATATTTACCAAAATGTTATTACTAGATTATTATCTCCATGGGTCAAAGGTGATTTTTCACTTTCTTATTCACATCTTTTCATACTGCCTATAAGATTAGTTTTGTAATTCAACCAGATTAAATTAATTAAAATGTGATTGAGGATTACAAGAGGGAAACTCTTATTAAAATACCATAAAGGCGTCCATGGAAAGTAATTAATTTGACCAAAGTTTAATGACACTTTATATATGCATTTAAGCACTAACAACAGAAGAATACCCTTTCAGCTTAAACTGGGATCATTTAGTCTGATTTCATTCGCCTTACATATTTATTTTCTGGAGTGGGAAGTTCTCCAGGTTGCTCTTTTTTGATTGGGGTAGGCTGAATTTACAACGTAATATATTGTTGGGAAGAAGTAGTAAAAATTTATATACTGAGGATAAATGCAACTATGACACATTTCTTAAAAAGCATGATAACATGAGCATGTAAGCAACATGTGTTAATACCCCAAGTGAACAGGTGTACCAGTGAAATCATACCCAGTGTCTAGCTATTAAGGCCAAATAAAAAAGCTCTATTTGCTTTCATGGGAAAAGTCTGGAAACTGAATGTTGTGGGACTGTGAAAATACAATCAGATGTGCTCCACAAAGCAGATTTCCTAACAGCACCGAAAATGTTTATTTTGAAAAATAAAGAAATGCTGGCACATTGGGAAGACAGCTCGGCCAAGTTGAATTATTATGTTTTCAAATTACTGTTGCTGTTGTCATTATTGTCAGTTTGCTGTTGGTACTTTAAATATGTAGTGCATTCATGTGATAAAAATTCAAGATTGCAAAATATAAACAACCACCCTCTCATGACGCCCCCAAGGATTCTAGTCTCCTGGCTTAAAGTCCCGAACTCTTACAGAGACTTGCCCTCTGACTGAGAGAAGAGGGTGACTGATCCTAATTTGTTGCATAAATTTTATCTGATGTTTACATATTTGAGGTTAATAATCTTAGTTGGCACATTTCTATTATTTTCTTAAAATATTCTGAGGATAGAGTTTACTTTTAAACTGAGTTATTAACTGTCATTTCCTAAGACTGATTCAATGGATGAAGACATGGGCTATATTGAAAAAATAGTTTATTAATAGTAATAGTATTTTAAAATATACTACTACGTACTTAGCGAGCCCTCCTTGGTGTAGGTATTATCTCAGGTGTTTTATCTTCATTCAATTCTCTTCAAGACCTTGCTGTGTAGCTTTATTATCTTCTCCCTGTAGCCAGGCAAATTTGAACCAAAAGAGCTATAGAATTATTCCTTTTACCTCAGTCACTAAGTGGCAGTTCCAGACAAGAACAATCCCTAACAATTCTACTCTCTGATGCCAAGTTAACAGCAATAAAGTCCATAGTCTTAATTAACTATTTACTATAAACTGAATTTTTCTGCTACCCTACAAACTCATTTTTACATTAAGAGATGGAACTTGGGCGATGATGAAATCATGGGGTGGAGCCCTCATAAAGAAGGTCAGCACCCTTATACAAGGGGCTACAAAGTGATCCCCAGACCCTTCCGCCGCCTGAGGTTATACTTAGTGACGTGCCATATTTATGAACCAGAAAATGGGCTCCCACCAGACACCAAATCTGCCCATGCCTTGATTTTGTACTTCCCAAATTCCAGAACTATGTGAAATAAATTTCTGTTGTTCGTAAGCTACCTAGTTAATGGAAGTTTATTATAGCCACCCAAGTAGATTATCATGCTGAAATAATAGACTATGATCAAAAAACGTCAGTCAAAATTTGGAAGTCAAATAGAAATAGCTAAATTCAAGAAAATTTTAGTTTAATTAATAATTTTCGGATTGTGGTAAGAACATGTGACATGAGATCAACCCTCTGAGCAAATGTGAGTGCAGGAGACCACGTTAGCTATGAGCACAATGTTAATTTAAATGTGATGAGAAAACTTAGTTACCGTATTCATGTAATTGGCCACATACGCTCTTTTATTGTGACATTTCAAATTATGAGTTTTCACAGTTTGAACAAAAATTCTCTCCCGAGGAGAAAATGTCACCTCTGTCTGCCACAGAGGGCCTTCTAATTTGTACGCTGTCATTTTTGTCTCCTCTATCACGCTGTTTCTAATCATACTGTATGCTCATTTTGTCCTTAGTGTTGAGATGTTTTATGTATAATTTAAGCCCATCATGTTTGATAAGCACAAAAAGCCGTGGGAAGGTTGAAGGTGCTAATAAGATCAGGCACACAGTTAAAATGAAAGTGGAAGTAGAGAAAATCACAGGAGTGAGAAAAATCACACATATTGACAGTGGTTATGGGAAACACTACTCCAGAGTACGAACTGTTTTTGGAAAACAGAGTAAATGATGCAACATTTTCCTAGCGTGAGCTTAAAGGCTTACCACCAACGTCAGAAGCCTGTCTGCAAAACATTAATTCAGAGGAAGTTCAAGACGTTAAAACAATACGCATGTCAAAAGTGCTACTGATGGAAAATTCTATTCGAGAGCACATACTGTGTATGATCAGGGTTCAATTCTGCAAATCAAAATGGGTAGCAAAGCAATGAGATATTAAATAGTCCTCTGGAACACTTACGGAGTCATCAGGTAGGAGTCTTACCAGTCTCATTAGATTCTGTAGGGCAGACGTATTGCTCCATTTCGGAAAGAGTGGAACAACGCAATATATGTCTGTGAGTAGGGGAAGGATACACGTACCTGATTTGAAAGACCTGAGGGACAGATAAATTTCTATTTGGCCTTAAAATAAAGTTTGGGCTGTCTTTGGAACAAAACCTTTCTTAAATAAAGACATGGATCTATCTATGTATCCATTATCATCTATCTATCTATCTATATCCACCTGTCTCAAGTATAGATGCATTGTTTTTTTTTTTTAAATTTTATGTTTTTGGGGGGATGGAGAAGGTAATTAGGTTTATTTATTTATTTTTAGAGGAGCTACTGGGGATTGAACCCAGGATCGCGTGCCTGCCAGGCATGCATTCTACCACTTGAACTATACCCTCCCTCCCTAAATGCATTGTTAAAGCATAATTTATTTTTAAAAATACTTACCGTTTACAGATTACATATTTTTCAATTTATAAAAAAAAAAATCAGGCAAACTTTAAGAATACATTACCTGAATGTAAAGCAAGACAAATACATGGATTTAAAAGCAATTACAACATCTTATAGAGAGATGGAGAAGTATTTGTCTAGAGCAGCACTGTCCAGTAGAATCAGTTCAAGGCAAAAATGCAAAACACATATGTAGTCCTTTTAATCTTAATGTCTGTCTATGTGTTAATTGATAATATATAGAAATATAATTGATTTTTGTGTGTCGATCCTATATCTTATGTGTGACCTTGCCAAACTCACTAATAAGTTCTAAGTAGGGTATTTTGGGTAGATTCTTCGGGAATTTTTTTACATATGCACTCGTGTCATCTGCAAATAGGGATAGTTTTATGCCTTCCTTTCTGATTTGTTTCACTTTCATTCCTCCCCTGAACTTTTTTGTGTGTGTGTGGCCTTATTGTACTGGCTAGAACTTCCTTTACAAAGTTGAATTAGACTGATGAGAGCGTGCATCTCTGCCTTGCTTCAGATCTTCAGGGTAAAGCACTGTGGTGAGAAAACAGCAATGTTGAGTTGCTACCTTGGTATTTTTCAGTATGACAGCCCCGCTCACACCCAGAGTCTGGACATTTAGATAAGAACTGAGTCTAGGATTCCCAACACAGGATTTTTGCTTTGCTTTTCATGGGGCACCCTTTAAAATAACCTCTCAGAGTTGAGCCCATGAAAAGACGGTGACCTGCACCCCAACCACCTTACTGCTGGCTACCTTGCTCTCAGGCTCTCATTCACTTGTGAACTGGGACAGAGGACTGTCCCTTTCCCCCAGCTCATGGCTCCTTCCTCCCCTTTTGGGGATCTTTAAATAATAGATCTGTGACTTCACTGCCTTTGTGTGAGTATATTGAAACCGCATCTTCAATCAAAACCACTCCAGGGTTTTCGCTTCTCCAAGGTGAGAGCTCAGATGCTGAGGGACCTACCTGCTGGACCCAGTGTGGATGACTTGTGCTTTCTCATGCAACAGGTCAGAATCTGCATATTATTAATTTAATACAGCAGCTATGGGCTCCCTGACACAAGCATTCTGGCTTTCACCATGAAGCATAATGTTAGACGTTAAGTTTTTTGTAGACGCCATTTATCAAGTTAAGGAAATTCCCTGTATTACTAGTTGTTTATGAGAGCTTTAAATCATGTGCATTTGTTGAGTTTCGTTAAATACTTTTTCTGCATAAGTGGATATGGTCTTGTGACTTTTCTTTAGTCTATTAATTTGGTGGATCATGGTAAATATGGATAACTGACTTTCAAATATTTAACCAGCCTAGCATCCTTGGAGTAAAACCAGCCTGGTTATGGTGTATAATTCTTTTTGAATATAGCCGAAATATATTTGCTTCTGATTTGTTAAAGATTTTTCCACTTACAGTCATGATGGGTACATGAGTTATGCTAATATTTACATAGAAGACTAAAATGAATATAAGTGGAAATGTTTCTCTAGATGTGAGAGAGGAATTTTGGACTCAGAGTATGCTCATTTTCAGTTTTAGTGAACTCTCATATTGCCCTCCAAAGTGGCTTTTCCTCGTGACATTGAAGCCAGTATTAGCTAGTATTTAGCCTTATCTATAGCTGCCAAGTCAAAGATTGTAGTTTATAAATGAATGAAGCATGCCACACTTATTAGCTAGTATTTAGCCTTATCTATAGCTGCAAAGTCAAAGATTGTAGTTTATAAATGAATGAAACATGCCACACTTTAAAATTTATTTAAAATCTATCAGGTAGTACCTTGCATGTGTCACTTGACTATTTCAATTACCATTTCTTTTGAATTACCTCTTATTATCATTTGTCCACTGGGTTCTTTTCCTTTTCTTTTTTTTTTGGTCATGATTTGACAAGCTTATTTATGCTTTCTTCACGTGAATGTCTTGTTTGTAATGTGTTGCAAGTATCCCCTCCCAGCTGTGTACTTAACCTGAATCAATTAATTGTCTATTTAAGGACGTAAAATGAAGAGCGGAGATTATTTTGTACTGAATTCACAATGGTTTTAGATTTCTTTGCCCAACAGTTTTGCTCTGTTGAACTGAGCCTACTCTCACTTGTTCAGAGTAGAGACAAAACAAAACAAAAAACTGAATAGAATTTAATGCGTAAAGATGACCACTTCCCCTTTTGTGAAAAGCTATCTGTGCTCCCAGTATTTCTTTAAACATTTCTGATGATGTTCACATAATTACGTAGGCTGCTCCGGGAGAAAGATGAGGTAGCCCTTCTTATTTATTTGGCTTTTGTTCTTGTTCACACTCCCTTAGGGACAACATCTCATTCTTTTTGTCACTCCACTGCCAGGATTCTGGAGAAAATTCACCCTATAAAATGACACGCTGACCTTATAACTAACCTTATAACTACAACCTGTTTGTTCGCTCTTGACAGTTCAGAAGATATTCTTTTGTTTTCTTTCCATTAGAAAATATTTAATTGTCAAAAGCTTGCCTGGAGATTTAAATCTTTTTCAACAAATAAAAAATAAAGTACAGAACGGTTATTTCAGTTAATATCCGAAGCTGTTATCCTAAATGTCATGCAGAGAGACTTGTCATAGCAGTATATTGGTTTCTCATTTAATATTACAAAAAATTGAGCCCGTAATACATCTCCTTAGCTCCTTTGAAATAGAAATGTAAATAAAAAGCAATGCTTAGGGAATGAACTCGTCTTAACAAACTACATCTGCAATGTCTATTTTCAAATAAGGTCACATTCTGAAGCACTGGATATTTAGACTTCAACATATGGATTTGGGGGTTCACAATTTAGCCCAAACCAACTTACAAAACAAAAAGAAAATAATAGCATTATGTACCTGGTTCACTTTATTATTCCTGAACTTGAGGTCAGTGAACTTAAGTTTTTCCCTGTTCTTCAGATAAAATATGAATTGTTTACTCTTTTTTCTCTTTGTATTTCATTTTGAGGACATGAATGAACTCATCTACAAAACAGACACAGACTTGCAGTTTGGATAATTTCTATTAACATATCTTTGGGATCACTGATTCTTCTCTCAGCTCTACCCCATCTATTGTTAAGCATGTTGAGGAATTATTTACCTTTGATATCATTTTTTTTTGGTAGAATTTTTATTTGACTCTTTCTCACATTTCTGCCTCTCTGCTACAATTTCCCAATTGTTGTCTACTTTTTCCATTAGGTGTTTTATCATATCAATCATAGTTTCTTTAATATCTGTATCCAACATCTATGCCTTTTCTGAATCTGTTTCTGTAATGATTTGATTCATGTATATGCTGGGAAATTATTTCCACAATAAGGTGGGGTTTTACTTTTTGTTTTACATCTGTGTCTCAATTTTTGATTGAATGTCACTCATATGTGTAACAGATATTATTTATGCCTGAAAATGGGCTTGCCTCTTCTTTCGTCATGCCAGTAACATGGAGGGCTGGAGGACTGAATCAGTCTAATCAGGAGCTGAGCTTGGCTTCAATCTTATTGATGATATTCTTACCTTCAGTGAACTACAAGTTCAGTGGTGGGTTGCTACCTTGTGCCTGGAGTGAGCTCTGGGGGCTTCAGAGAGATTTTTTTCAATGTTCCAACTCCTGTCTTCACTTTTGATGATCCCCACAGCTTGTATGCCTGTGTCTCAGAGAGAGTGTTTCTCTATGACCCTACTCCACACTCCTGCTGTGAGTCCCTGCTCCTGTCTCCCTTAGGCAGACCCTGTGCCTCCTTTCTCAGATCCCTGCTTCTGTTTCCTGTGGGAGAGAATCTCTGCCTTTGAGCTACAATTGGTCTTAGGCAGGATTTTCTTGCTCCTCCCCCAGAAGTGGTGAACATTTGTTTGCTATTGAGGCAGAATGCAGGTCCTAGGCACTTTCTTACACCCACCTCCCACGGGTAGAAAAATAATTATGAGGAGGAAGATAAGAAAAAAGAAACATTGACCCTTTTATAATTAGACTCTGTTCTATTTTAACACTAGTAACAGTCCTTGCCTATAATCCTATTTATGATGAGTTTTGCATAATGTATAGTTTTCTATCCTTTACTCTTTTTTTATTAAGATTTTTTAAGTAATTAACTTATTTTCCAGGGGGGTAATTAGGTTTTATTAATTTTTTTTTATTTTTTTATTTTTAGAGGAGGTACTGGGGAGTGAACCCAGGACCTCGTGCATGCTAAGCATGTGCTCTACCTCTTGAGCTATACCATCCTCCTCCAAAGTAGGTTTAGTTTCACAGCAAAATAGAGGAGACAGTACAGAGATTTCACATATAACCCTGTCCTCACATATGCACAGCCTCCCTCATTATCAGCAACTCCCACCAGAGTGGTACATTTGCTACAGTTGATGAACCTACATTGACACATTATCACCAAGCTTCCATTATTCATGTTAGGATTCACTTTTGGTGTTGTATATTCTCTGCCTTTGGACAAATGTATAATAACATGTATCCATTATTATGGTGTCATACAGAATATTTCACTGTCTTAAAAATCCTCTGTGCTCTGCATATTTATCCCTGCCCAACCCGCTGTTCAACCCTAGAAATTATAGTTGTATCTGTAGTTTTGTCATTTCCAGAATGTCATATAGTTGAAATCAAACAACACATAGTCTTTTCAGACTGGATTATTTCATTTAGTAATATGCACCTATGTTACTCCATATCTTTTCATGGCTTTATAGTTCATTGCTTTTTAGCACTGAATAAGATTCCATTGTGTAGATGTACCACAGTTTATTTATCCACTCACCTACTGTAGGACAACTTGGTTGCTTCTAAGATGCTCCAAGAGGTTCCTTCCATTTTTAGCAAGTACAAATAAAACTGCTACAAAAATTTGTATGCATGTTTTTGTGTGGACATAAATTCTTAACTCCTTTGGGTAAATATCAAAGAGCATGATTGCTAGATCATATAGTAAGAATGTGTTTAGTTTTATAAACATATTTGTAAACCACAAAACTGTTTTCCAAAGTGTCTGTATCATTTTGCATTCCCACCAACAATGAATGAGAGTTCCTGTTGATTCACATCTTCTCCAGCATTTAATGTTGGTAATGTTCCAGATTTTGGCCATTCTAACAGATGTGCAGTGGTAACTCATTGTTCTTTAAATTTCTATTTCCCTGATAATATATGATGTGAAGTTTTTTTTTTTAATATGCTTATTTGCCTTCTTCATATCTTCTTTGAAGTGTTTGTAAGGTCTTTGGCAAATTTTAAAATCAGGTTGGTTTCTTTATTTTTAAGTTTTAAGCCTTCTCTGTATATTTTGAATAACAGTCCTTTATCAGATGTGTCTTTGCAAATATTTTCACCCAGTCTGTAGTTTGCCTTCTTATTCTCTTGACAGTGTCTTTTGCAAAGCAAATGTTTTTAATTTAATGAAGTCCAAATTATCAATTATTTCTTTCATGGTTCATGCCTTTGATGTTGTACCTAAAAACAAAAAATCACCATACCCAAGGTCATCTAGCTTTTCTCCTGTGTTATCCTCTAGGACTATAGTTTTGCATTTTACATTTAGGTCTATGATCCATTTTGAGTTAATTTTTGTGAAGAATACCTAGATGCATCTTTTTGTATATGGATGTCCAGTTGTTCCACTGCCGTTTGTTGAAGAGATTATCTTTGCCCCATTGTATCACCTTTACCTATTTGTCAAGGAGTAGTTGACTGTGCTTATTTGAGTCTATTTCTAGTCTCTCTGTTCTGTTCCATTGATCTGTTTGTGTTTTCTTGTACCAATACCATACTGTCTTGATTACTGTAACTTTATAGTAATTCTTGAAGTTCAATAATGTCAGTCTTCCAGCTTTATTCTTCTTCAATATTCTGTTGGCTATACTGGTTCTTTTGCCTCATACATAATCTTGGAATCAATTTGTCAATACCAACGAAATAACTTGCTTGAAATTTTTCACTGAAATTGTGTTAAATCTATAGATTGAGTTTGGAAGAACTGACAGCTTGACAATATTGAATCTTCCCATCCATGAACATGAATGATTTTTCCATTTATTTAGTTCTTCTTTGAGGTTTGGTTTTTTTTTTTTTTTTTGGCATTCTTTTTATTGAAGTATAGTCAGTTACAATGTTGTATCAATTTCTGGTCCAGCATAATGTTTTCAGTCATACATTTACAAACATATATTTGTTTTCATATTCTTTTTCATTATAGGTTACTACAAGATATTGAATATAGTTCCCTGTGCTGTACTGTATGAATATGTTGTTTATCTATGTTATACGTGGTATATATATATATCAGCAACTTTTGAACTCTGACTTTTTAAATCAGAGTTTTGTAGATTTTCTTACATGGATTTTGTTAAATACTTTGTTAGATTTACATATAAGTATTTCATTTTTTTTGGTTGTTAATGTAAATGTATCACATTTTTAATTTCAAATTCTATTTGTTCATTCTGGTATATAGGAAAGCGATTGGCTTTATATATTCACCTTATAAGTTCCTAGAGGTTTTTTTGTTGTTGTTGATTCTTTTGTGTTTTCTACATAGACAATCAAGTCATCTGCAAACAAAGACTTTTTTCCTCTTCCCTAATCTGTATGTCTTCCTTTGATTTCCTTTCTGGTTTCATTGTTATTAGCCAGAACTTCCAGCATGATGTTGGGAAGGAGTAGTGAGAGGGAACAGTCTTGCCTTGACCTAATTTTGGTGGGAAAGTTTGAGTTACTCACCATTAAGTATGATGTTAGCTGTAGGATTTTTTGTAGGTAATCTTTATCAAGTTGAGGAAGTTGTGCTGTATTCCCAGCTTACTGAGAGCCTTTATCACAAATGGGTGTTGGGTTTTGTCAAATGCTTTTTTCACATCTATTGGTATGATCGTGTGTTTTTTTTCTTTTTTAGCCTGTTGATATGATGGTTTATATTTATTTTTAAATGTTGAATCAGTATTGCAAAGTTGGGATAAATTCTAACTGGTTATGGTGTATAATTCCTCTTATACATTGTTGAATTCAATTTGCCAAAAAGTGTTTTTTGAGGATTTTGCATCTATATTCATGAGATATCCTTTATTTTAAAATTTTCTGGGTCTCAATAGTTATAGTACGTTGTCTGTAGAAAACATATCATTGAGTTTTTGTTATTCAAACACCTTTGCCTTTTAAGTAATGTTTAATTCATTAATACTTAATTTGATTTTTGATATAATAAGGCTAAGTCAAATAATTTGTTACTCATTTTGTGTTTTTTCTGTCTTTTCTTTATTCATCTGTTCTTTTTTGTCGTTTGTTTTTTAGTGGAGTTTAGGTGGGAAACTAATTATTCAGATTTCTAGAATTAAGCTGGGGCTTAGTATATCTTTAATTATATTGACTTTCCATCCAGCTAGCTTAACTCCAAAACTTTGAGACACACACTATCTTCTTGATCTTGCTAATACTTTAGCTAATTTAGTGTTTTGGCTGTAGCTTCAGATGTTTTTGTTTAATTTTAGATTTAACTTTAGTAAGGCTCTAAAATATGAGCACTGCATGAATGTGCTGGACTATGTGATATCTTCTAATTCCCAGAAAAGTCTCTTATAGCAGACCCACTCCTCTGTACACTAGTATCTAGAAAAGACATTGCCTCCCATAGGAGAACTTCTATGGCTCTCACTATATTTTCAACAAATTTTCCTTGCTTTTCACTGTTTCTGCTAGTCATGCAGAAACCCTGAATTTTTATTTTGCAGGTTTTTCTTTTTTTTTAAATTTCTTTCTGATTAATTATTCCTTTTATTCTTATGTAGCAATCATTAATTTGCACTAAGAATAAATTTTTATTCATTCACAATAACAAAGCATTTTCCAGGCACTGTTCCAAGGATTTTCTATATATTATTTCATTAAACCTCTCAAAAAACATATAAGAAAGTATTGTTATCCCCACTTTACAGATGAGAAAATGGAGTAGAGAAAGTTTACTGGTCTTGACTGAGGCCACTCTAGTAAGTTGTAGAGCCCAGAGCTGAATTTCTTTTAATTTTTCTCAAGCTTTATTGAACTGTAATTGATATATGGCACTGTGTATCTAAGATGTACAACCTGTTAATTTGATATGACCTTAGTGTTAGCTAACACCTTTATCATGTCAACATAACTACCATTTGTTTTTTGTGATGAGAACATTTAGAATCTACCCTCTTAACAGCTTTCAAGTAAGTATATAATATATTATTGTTAATTGTAATCACAATGCTCTGTTCCCTTTGGAGCCATCATCTTACTTTCTGTTTCTATGAGTTGTCTTTTCAGATTCCATGTGTAAGTTATATCATATGGTATTGTATTTCTCTTTCTCCATCTGACTTACTTCACTTGGTATAATGCCCTCAGGGTCCAGCTATATTGTTCCAAATGGAACATGGTTTTCTCATGGCCAAATAGTATTGCATTGTACATATAGACCATATTTTCCTTATCTATTAATCCACTGGTAGACACTTAGATTGTTTTCATACCTTGGCTATTGTAAATAATGCTATAATAAATACAGAAGTGCAGATATCTATTTGATATCTTGTTTTATTTCCTTTGGATATATATTCACAAGTTGAAATGCTGGATCATATGGTACTTTTATTTTTAATTTTTGGAAGATTCTCCATACTGGTTTCCATAGCAGCTATACCAATTTACATTCCCACCAACAGTTTATAAGGGCTCCATTTTCTCCACCTCCTTGCCAACACATTTGTTCTCTTGTCTTTTTGATGATAACCTCTCCAACAGTTATGAAGTGATATTTTATGTGGTTTTAACTTGAATTCCTTTGATTATTAGTGATGTTGGGAACCTTCTCATACACTTGTGGCCCATTTGGATGTCTTCTTTGGAAAAATGTCCATTCAGGTTCTTGCCCATTTCTTAGTTGTATTATTATTAATTTTTTGTTACTGAGTTATCTGAGTCCTTTCTATAGTTTAGATATGAGCCCCTTATCAGATATAGAGTTTGCAAATATTGTCTCCCATCCCATAAGTTGCCTGTTTCTTTTGCCGTGCAGCAGCTTTTCAGTTTGATGTGATCTCACTTATTGATTTTTTTTTGGCTTGTGTTGCAGTTTGTTTGTTTGTTTTTAATTGTGACCATTGAGGAAAAGATTCTTCCATATCATAACCAAAGCTGGAAGTTTGTATTATTTTTTAACTGAATAGTACAGGGTGAATATTTTTGTATGTCAATAAATATATGACTATATCATATTTAGAATAACATCAGAGTAACCTATTATGTTTTTATGCCATATTATGCTTAACCCAGCCTCTGGTTAAGTATAGACTTCAGATAAACAGTCAAGGCTTTTTTAGGGGTTTCCAGTTTATAAACATTTTACACATAGCTCACGGGTCTGCCTCTCACCACTACTCTTGGGGCTAAATTTTCTCAGGCTGCAAAGAGGAAGTAAGTTTTATTCTATATCTCTCTGTAGTTTCTTTAAAAGCGTCTCTAGAACACCATGCTATTGTTCCCCAGCTGCTCTGCTGTGACACAACACTCATTGAGCTTCTATTTACCTGGATCTCCAGAGCAGACGCCTCAGTTTATGGTTGTTCCTCTCTAAAGCTGCCCAAGGACTGTTAGTTCTCTCTCTTCCCACACAGGCTCTGCATTCTTAGCAGGCTTTGTAGTGTATCTTAAATTCATTTTAGAAAAAACTCAAAAATGTAGAGAACATATATCATAGAAAATTAAAGGATATACTTTTGTAGGTCATGAACTTTAAATAGGGCTTTTCTCAGAGTCTAAAAAAAGTACACTCAAGAAGATATCCCATCTTCTAACGTTGCTCATTTGACTTTTCTTCCATATTGTCTTCTTTTAAAAAGTTTTCAGAAGAGAGTATGAATATCACATCTACTTTTGAGATACATAATTCTACTCACAAGGAGAGATCTTATCCCCATAATAATTATTTCTTTTGTTATTTGTATATTTCCCAGGTCTAAATCATTCATGCTAGGTCATTCATCGTACCATATTGCCACAGGGAAGTGCAAACAGGATGATCACTGATGCCTGTGTGTGGTTTGTGTATTGTTTATGACTGTGTTTGCATTACAACAGCAGAGTGGAATAGTTGTGAGAGACTGAATGGCCCCAAAAGCCTACAATATTTAGTACTTGGCCCTTTACACAGAATGCTTACTGACATCTAGTCTACCACTTCAAAAAGCAAATGAACTTAAACACACATCTTAAACAGATGATAAAAATGACAACAGGTTAACCTAAATTGAAATATACAAAGTAAAGTACATTTTAAATGTACCTTTAAAATAAATGCCGGTATAATTCTGATGATAACAACTACTCCTCCTCCTTAGGGTGTCTGAGACTGGGGAAAGTAGAGCTGATATCGCAGTGCTGGATCTTATCCTTGTCCTCCGGTCTCTACCTTCTCTGTCTCTATCTGTAACGTATTATTTTAAATATCATGATGCTTAGCTTCACATGTGATGTTAATTAACATATGTGATGGATCCGTGCTCAAACTCTTATGGTAAGGAATGCTGTGTCTGTCTTTTCTCAAACTTAGGTCCTTAAATAGAAGGTTTTCTGACTTGGAGACACAGTTGTCTCAAACTCTTTTTCAATCCATTTGCTGCATCTGCTTCTCATTGCTAATGAACCATTCTGGGACAGGGAGGGATGACATTCCCAAAGGAATCATTCCTGCGGGAGTTACTTTCAAGTATGTGCATCATGACATACAGAGGGTGTTAGCTTAACTTTGAGCAGGGAAAATGTAATATTCTAGGTAGAGCATTACCTGAAACATCCCACTATGTTACTTAAATTTTGTTTATCATATAGTTGTTTTGTGTCTAATGCAAACATTCTCTACAAAGGATTGACCTATTACTGGAATTTGGCTGGCAGAAATGAGAATTTACTCTTTCACTCTTCTCACATTTTCTTTAGAAATACCTTATTTATCTTCTGCCAACAAAGTAGTTTTATAAAAGACCAAAACTGCTAAGTTAAATGTTAATACCAACTATTCCAATCAAAATAATATCTCAAACACAATTATCAAAGTATATTGCAATATAATTCTAAAATCTGGGAGTCAAATTTTTAAAATATATTAATAAATGTGGACAAAGCACTGTAAAATATTGGAAATTACCTAGAAATTAGATAAAATAGAGTAGCTATATAAATGATAAAATAATTTTAGGCATCAAATTACATTTACAGAGAGGTTGTAATAATGTCTGGCTAAGCTTCTGCTATGATAATGTGTGAAGTGAATAGAATGTATTTCACAATCCTATACCTAAAATACATAAAAGTGAATAAAAATATTGCTTAAAACAAAGCAAAATATGAACAATGGTTTTTCTGTTATGTATTTTTAGGTAATTTGAAATATATTTTTGCAGTTTTCTCTTGCTGTATTAGTTTCACAATCATAATAACTTTCTTAAAAGGTAATTCATCTGACTGTGCAGTAAACAAATCTATTTTCCATATGCAATCTTAATCACATGAATGCACAGTTTAATACAAAACTGCCAAGAGAAAGTGTAAAACATAGTGTTCTATGGGAACATATATCAAGCTTCTAGCAATATATATATTTTTTTAAATATGGTGCTGTAGTAGGAAGTTTCATCATATTGTGCTGCATTTTGCAGACTGAAGAAACAAAACAATGCATGCTAATACATTTTGAATAATACCATTTTATGATTAAAATATTTTCCCATGCTAAAAATATAACTGAGAGTAAAAACTTATATATCACTTAAGGCCCAATTAAGTCTCAAATCCATATATTTATTTGCTAATAAATAATTGAATCTTCTGTAGAGATGAATGTGAAGCTTTTAAATAGATTTAAACTTAAAAACATAGCTATTGTTCTGTTTCACCTCTGACATGTAAAGAGCTTGGAAGTCATCACTCCCTTCCCTACAACAAACATAAACTGGAAAAACTGAAATTCAGTGGCTTATATTGAACCTATAAGAAAACTGAGGTCACAGGGGGAAATCACTGTCTCCAATCTAAAGGGACTGGTGCAACTAGAGACACAGCAATCAAGACCCATTTACCTGAAGCAGATGCCACTGGATCTACAAACTAGTAACAAGACTTAAATGTGTGGATTGCTGAAGTTTAGTGGGTCGGCGTGAGAATTGGGAACTCCCAGGAGCTTAGTTTTAGGGAGATTCCCATGTTTTCATAGATTTTTATCACCAGAACTCTACTAGGCTTTCATGGTGAGAACCCAGAATGATCCCCTTGTGGCCACGACAAGGGAAGGGAAGACATGTGCTCAGAGCCTCCTCTTAACAAAACGCTACTCTCCAGGGAAAAAGATCTTGCCAAAATGTAATTCTGAAACCTTGTCCTTGCTGATGGAAGGGCAATCCTCCCCACTCCTGTCTTCCTTTATTACCTAAGAAAGACATTCTTTTGGGACAGGGGGAGGCATTCAAGGAAATAAATTGAGAGTGCTACAGCCAAAGAAGGGAGTAGGGGGACAGAGCCAAAAAGAGTTACACTGCTAGAAGATATATTCAAACACTCGTGAAGGCTAAATCCTGAGTTAGAGGCATACTAAATGTCTGAGATTAATTTGGAAGATTGGAGAACGCTTCTCATCTACTTGTTGCTACACCACCAACAGAACTACAAACAGTGGATTACAGGAGCATGAGCTATGGATGTAGACTCTCTAAATACTTAAGGGAGATTCAGGGCCAAAAGGAAAGATTAAAACAAAAACTTTAAAAACCTTTAACTTCTGGTACCTAGAGCTATAACAATCATTAAACACTGAATAATTATTAGCCAAGTTAGCATAAATGTCCATATTAAAGGACTATTTACCTCAGTTCCTCTTATACAATCAAATAAATCTGGCTTTCAGAAATGATGAAGCATGCCAAAAAGGTAAAAAGAAAAATAGTCTGAAGAGAGAGCTCAATCATCAGCCATATTTACATAAGATGCAGATGTTGGGATTATTAAACAGGTCCTTAAAAAATAACTGCGAGTGTAGAAATCAGTTGTATTTTTATACATCAACAATGAAACATCTGAAAAATAAATTTAAAAACCTATCTTGCTCACAATAGCACCAAGACCAATAAAATATATAGAAATAATTTAACCACAGAAGGTAAAGATCTGTACAATGAAAACTACAAGACTTTGTTATAGACACAAACAGAAAGACATCTCATGCTCATAGATCAAAAAAGTTAATATTGTTAATTGTCCATACTACCCAGAGCCATGTAAAAATTCAATTCAATTCTTACCAAGATTCCAATGGAATTTTTTACAGAAATAGAGAAAGCAATTCTAAAAGTTGTTTAGAACCACAAAAGAACCCATACAGTGAAAGTGAATATGAGGAAGGATAAAGTTGGAGGCATCACACAATTCCTGGTTTCAAACTGTACCACCAAGCTATCATAATTAAAACAGTATGGTAAATATAGATCAATGAAACAGAATAGAGAGCCCAGAATTAAACCCCCACGTATATAGTTAACTAATATTTGACAAGGGAGACAAAAACACCCAATGGTGAAAGGATAGTCTCTTTAACAAATAATTTCATGAAAACTGAATAACCATGCACAGAGAATAAAATTGGACCCCAATTTTGCACAACACACAAAAATTAACTTGAAATGGATCAATGACTTAAACAGAAGACATGATTCCATTAAGTTTCTAGAAGAAAACATAGAAGAAAAGATTGGAATTTTTTTTTTTTGATATGACACCAACAACACAAACAACAAAAGCAAAAATTAACAAGTGAGAGTACATCAAATTTTAAACAACCTTAGGAAACAACCTGAGTGTCCGTCAAAAGATGAATAGAGACATAAAATGTTATATAGTTGACCCTTGAACAACATGGGTTTGACCTGTGCAGGTCTATTTATAAGAATTTTTCCACTATATGCATCCTACAGTACTACATGATTCAAGATTGGTCAAGTCTACAGATATGGAAATTTGGATATATAGAGCCTACTGTAAAATTATACTCAGATTTTTCAACCACCTAGAAGGTGGGCGCCCCAGGCCCTGCATTGTTCAAGAGTCTATACATACGTATATACACATTTGACAATTTTATTCAGGCATGAGAAAGGAGGAAATCCTGTCATTTGTGACAACATAGATGGACCTTGAGGACATTATGCTAAGTGAGATAAGCCAGACAGAGACAGATAAACACAGTATGATATCACTTATATGTAAAATCTAAAAGAGCCAAACTGATAAAAACAGAAAGTAGAATGGTAGTGACCAAGGGCTGGGGGATGGGGGAATAAAAGAGACTTTAAGGATACAATAGTGATTATAGACAACAATGCTGTTGTATAAACATCAAGCTTACTGAGAGACTAGATCTTAATTATTGCCACCACAAAAAAGAAATGATAATGATGTGGTGTGATAGAGGTGTTAGCTAGTGCTAAAATGGCAATCATACTGCAATATATAAGTATATCAAATCAAGGTTCTGTATACAATGTTATATGTCAAATATATTTCAATTTAAAAAACTATGATTATTATGTTAGGGCTCTAATGGAAAAAGTAGACAACATGTAACAGCAGATAAGTAATGTGAGCAGAGAGAGAAAAATTCTAAGAAAGAATCAAAGGAAATGTTACAAATCAAAAACACAGTAACTGGAATTAAGAATGCCTTTGATGGAATAATCAGTAGACTCCATAGAGAATAGAAAAGATTCAGTAAGCCTGAAGTTACGTCAATAGAAACTTCCCTAAATGAAATTAAAAGAAAAAAGAAAGAAACAGAGCAAAGCACCCAAAAACTGTAAGAAAATATCAAAACATGTAATGTGCATACAACTGGAATACCAGAATGAACAGAAAGATTAGAGCAGAAGGAATATTTGAAGTTACATTTCCAAAATTAGTGACAGACATAAAGCAACAGACCCAAGAAACTCAAAGAACAAAAGGACGGTAAAATGATAATAATTAAAACACACACACACACAAACACATATGCACCCCTAAATGTATCATATTCATACTGCAGGAAACCAAAGACAAAACAAAAATCCTGAAGGAAGCCAAATGAAGAAAAAAAAAAAAGTACCTTACTTAAAGAGGAACATGGTTAAAAATTGCAGGATACCTCTCATTGGAAATTATATAAACTTAAAGAATTTGGGGTGAAATATTAAAAATGTGGAAAGATAGAAAATCCTACCAATGAAGAATGCCATATCTAGTGATACCATTCTTCAAATGTTAAGGAGACATATTTCCTCAGACAAACAAAACTGAGGGAATTCATTTCCAGCACGCCTGCATAATAATATGTTTAAAAATGTTCTTCATACATAAAGAAAATTACATAAATCAGAAAATTTTATCTACATATAAGGAAGTACTTTTAGCAATAAATAAATAAATAAATGTTTACTATTAATATTAAATATTTAATACATAAAACTAATATTTTATTTTTCTTATTCTAAATGACAATGGTTTGCTTAAAGTAATAACAGTAAAAATACACTTGGTGATTGAACGTATAAATAAGAGAAATGAATGACAGCAACATGACAAAGGGTGAAAGGGAGGGGTGGGGAATACCCTGTTATAAGGTGCCAGCACTACATGTGAAGACTGGTATAGTGTTATTAGAAGGTTGACTTAGATTAGTTAAAAATTTTATTTTGTAAAATCTAGGCACACAAACATTTCATAAAAGAAGCATAAATAACATTCTGAGAAAAGAGATGAAATAAAATCATATGAAATGCTCAACTAAAACCATGGAAGGCAGAAACAGAGGAGAAAATGGAGCAAAATACAAATGTAACAAAACGAAAATGGTCACAGAAAGGGTAAATGTTAATCCAACTATATTAATAATCATGTTAAGTGTGAATGGTCCAAAACGCCAATTCTAAGAGATTGCTGCAGTGGACCAAGAGAAAAAAAAGACTTAATTATACGTTGTCTATAAGAAGCCCTCTTTAAATATAAAGACTCAGGTGAAAAGTAAAGGTGTGGAGAAGTTACGTCACATTTATGGCGGCATTTATATTGAGAAGCTTGGTTGTTACTTTTGCTCATCAATGCTCACTTCTCCTCTACTTCTGGAACAGAAGAATGTTGTGTTTATACAGCCTCTTAATCTTAGATGTGACCTGTCACAAAATAATAATAGTAAAATTAAAGAGGTTAAATAACAGTGAAAAAAAAAAAGGAAAAGAAAAAGAGAAAGATCTAAAAATCAGTAACCTAAGCTTCCACCTGAGGAAATTAAAAAACAAAAAGCAAATTAAACCTAAAGCAATCGGAAGAGAGAAAGTTCAAAAAGTTAGACCAATAAAACTGAAGACAGAGTATCAGGTCAACACAACCAAAAGCTATTTCTTTGAAAAGATCAATAACTGATAAACTTCTAGCCGGGCTAACCAAGTATTAAAGAGAGAAGAGAGAAGTTATATGTGAGAAATGGAAAAGGGATCATCATTACTATCTTATGGACATTAAAAGAATAATTAGAAATAATATGAAAGATTCCCTGACCACAAGCTTGATAACTTGGGTGATGTGGACCAATTCCTGGAAAGATAAAATCCACCAAATTCACTCAAGGAAAAACAGATACCTGAATAGCCACATGCCTATTAAAGACTTGAATTAATAATGAAAAGCCTTCTAAAACATCAGGCAGTAGGCCCACATTGTTTTAATGGTCAATTTTACTGAAAATTTAAAGGAGAAATAACATCAATTCCGTGAAATCTTTTCCAGAAATAGAACAAGCGGGCATTCATGTTTATGAAGCCAGCATTACCCTAATATAGAAGATATCACGAGGTACTACAGGAGAGGAGACCATACACTAATATCTTTAACCAACACAGATGCAAAATTCCTCAACAAAAACCAGCAAATTGAACCCTAACTTTAAAGCATAACACATCACCAAGTGTTGCTCCAGGGATGCTGGATCAACACTGATAAATTAATAAATGAACGTCATACCAACAGAGTGAATATGAAAACAAGCCCATGATTATATCAAAGACGCAGTAAAAACATTTGAAAATACTCAATACCCACTCTATCAATACCAGGAATAGAAGGAAATTTTCTTAGCCTAATAAAGCAAATATATGCAAAAACTTCAGGTAACATCATAGAAGATAAAAAGGAAGGTGAAGCAGAATACAACTAGTTCTGGTCATCTCTTGGAGATCATTGGGAAAATCCCCATTCTAAAAAAATACATTAAAAGACAGTAATACATACTAGAGAATAAAGGTTTCAATCATTCCAGTCTGATTTTAATAGTGAAAATTTGAAATCACCTATAATGGAGGTCAAAAAGGAAAATTGCACATAGCGGTGGTCAGATTTAATGCATTAGAACTAACATCGTACTTCATTTACATGCCACACTGCAAAGATGTTTAAAGATGGTAAGGAAAGGATATTCAGCAATCACCACTTTCATAGGACAGCTTTCCCCTCTCCCTTCGTCCTAAAAATGTGCACTTATGCAATTCATGTAGCACAAAGTGTCTATTTCCTCCACAGCCTTATATTCAAATTCTTATGCAAAACGAATAAAGATTTTTCCTGAGGAATCAGGAAAAATAGTAGGTGTTCAAACTGAGACATGGAAGTATTGTCATAGTAATTTTCCTTACAGACACCAAGCCTTATGGTGACAATATATTTTGAATTCTGATTTTTCTTATCTATCATAATATAATTTACATATTCTGTATTCTGATCTAAAAATATTACTTAATTTCTCTGAGCTTTAGCTTTTTCCTTCTACAAAATGAGGCATCTATGTCATTTTCAGTTTTCTTCCGAGTAAGAGATGCTTGTCATGCTGTCAGATTTATTGATCCAGGGCAAGTGATGCTAACTGATGTAATAAAGGACCCCAGCATTTCAGCAGCTTAATAAAATATAGCTTTAGATCTCATTTATATTACCATCCATCTGGTTGTTTAATAACCTCCTCATAGTGTGATTCAGGGAGCCCAGTTTTTTCTGTCTTCCTGGGACTCCTCTGGGTCCTCTACTGCACTGTGCTCAGTAGACTAAAGCAAAGAGAGTGGTCAGGGAAGACTGTTAGGGACCAGGTGGAGAGATACGGCATTTTTTGTTTGAGATCACATTTTATTGACCAAAGTTCTATCATATAGCCCCAAACTAACTGCAGAGGAAGATGGGAAAAGTAGTCTTCCTTTGTACGTAGGAAGAAAAAATGGGATTAGGGAACTTTTAGCTGGCATCTGCTGAACTGTGGTTAAAAACATACCCATGGGAGTCTGATGGCCTGACTTAGAATCTTTGTTTTGCCCTTTTCCTTGTTGAGCGAATCATGCAACTTCTTTGGGTCATAATAGAATTCACAGGCTTGTTGTGAAAATTCAATGAGTTAATTTATGTAAAATTCTTTGAAAAGGCTTTGCACCTGTTAAGCACTCTGTTGGCTGAATTGTGTGTCCCCAGAAGTTCATACAGTGAACTCTAACCCCAGTACCTCAGAATGTAATTGTATTTGGACATAGGTCTTTAAAGATTTAATTAGATTAAAAATGAGTTCATTTGGGTGAATTTTAATCCAATATGACTGATGTCCTTACATGAAGATGTTTGGACACAGACACACACACACAGGGAAGACTATGGGAAGACACAGGGAGAAACGGCCGTCTACGTGTCCAGAAGAGACCTGGAAGGTATCTTTCTCTCGTGGCCCTCAGAAGGAATCAACCCTGCCAACACCCTGATCTCGGACTTCTAGCCTCTGGGCACTGAGAAAATAAATTTCTGTTACTTAAACCACCCGGAATGTGATACTTTGTTATGGCAGCTTTGAGGACTAATGCATTCACCATTATTATGTGTTAGCTATAGACTTCTCCTGGGAAACAGGCCATTTGATCTCTTTATGTAAATTTAACCTTTATGTAGAAGGTAACTGGGAAATACTAATCTCTCCTGGAAGATAGATCTCATCTGACACTTTCATGGAACTAAAGCCTTTCTCTTTCCTTCAGTAAAACCGTGAATATCTAAAGCATGCAATGCAATGCAATTCATATTGTGGAAGATGGAGAATTCCCTTCCTCCTGCTGCCATAGTCATTACAACACTCACATTTAATTCCCATTGCTCCAATTTGAGCTGTGTGCTTTTCCCTGAATCAATCATCGTGTATTAGAAGCCAGAAAACACCTTAATCCAGTTTAAGAAGCTCAAGCATCATTTATAGCTGTAGCTAAGGCCACACTTTCGGGTAAGAAATAATCTTTCTCTTTTTCCCAGATCTTTAAAATTTTCATATATTTTATGCACAGTATAATAAGTATGAGGGATTATATATGAATTGCTTTCTAAAATATCTGACAGAAGACGGTGCAGGACTGGACTCTTAAATGATAATAATAGCAGGGTTAATGATCAAAACATCAAAGGTCTTTAGAGTTTAAAGCAATCTTAGAAATCGTCTGGTTCATCCTGCATTTGACGGATGTGCCAACCAAGCCACGGACGTGGGAAATACATGCCTTGTCTATTCTCACTGATGAGCAGGGAATTTAGTTCAGGTCCCCCGACTCTAGGCCCTTGCTCTTTTCACTCAACCGCAACATCAATAATGAAAATGAAATCTGCTTTCAGATGAGAGGGAGAATTTACTGGCATGAAGCATCAAAACTGTTCTACTTTTTACCGGTCAAAAGAAATCAGTTTTTGTTTTGCTCTGCCTTCTGTATGACTAAACATAATTCTTCCATGACGGCAAGTGACCTCTCTCTGAATACTAATAAATTGAAACAGCATCACAGGCAAACACGGCTGTCTGTGGTGTTTGAACTATCTAATCACTTGTGATGACGGAGCAGCTAACCGACCCCAGAATGGTGACAAAGACAGAAGATTGCGTACGGTCTTACTACAGACGAGTCCTTAACACTTACCTTGTAAAAATGATTTTAAATAATCCTACTTTTAGAGAGATGTCAAATTAAGACTCTGCTCGTCTGGCCTAAACAGTGAGTTCCCATTTCCTTAAATTGTTCAAATCATTTAAGCACATTTGGAGACTAACAGAATATAAAATAATAGTGCTTATTCCTTCAGAGGGGAAAGGCATCATGTTCCTGTTACATTCAGCAACA
Organism: Camelus ferus; assembly: GCF_009834535.1. Lineage (NCBI taxonomy): Eukaryota > Metazoa > Chordata > Mammalia > Artiodactyla > Camelidae > Camelus > Camelus ferus. The sequence goes on along the minus strand of NC_045703.1, from coordinate 62,616,640 downwards.
GAACTATGTCAAATTTTGTTTCCTCTCCTACAATAAATCTATTGAAACTTGAAGAGAACGATTTAAAATATTATTCTGCTTTTAATAAGAAACACTTAGGTGTATGAATCACATACATTTTTTGAACAAAAAGTCTAATATTGCCTTAACATCTTTCTAGGAAATTGTTCAAGTTAACAAAAAACACAGTAAGTGGAAGTATCTCTCAGGGGAAAGTGATGTGTTTTACTTAAGGATCCTTCTGATTTGGAGAAGCAAAAAGAACAAACTTTTCTTGTAGCAAGAGAAATATGAAATTTTGAGTAAGGTATGTTTTCCATTCTAATAGTTCAGGCTTCCTCTATTCTATTGATGATATGCCCATGAAAGCACAATTTCAAAACTATTTAACCTTTCTTCCCACACAGTGGCAGACGGTGGAGTCATCAAGCTTTAGGAAATAGGAGAATAACATTGATTTTGTCTCATTTCTATAGGTTTAGAGTACGTCTGGTGCGAAAGAGGACAAACTGTATTATTCAGCCAGGACCATTTTGTATTTTAAAATGTTTCCTGTTATTTTAAGCCGAGCCATCCTCAGTGTTTCATTAAAAAGAAAAAAGCAATATTCCTCTTCTAGACCTTTCTGGCCATTTGACAGAGTGATCTAACTAAATCTATGAAATCTCCCTGAAGTGGTGACTGGAAGCTCTGCTCCAATTCTTTTCCTTTACAATGACAGAGATATTTCTCACAAATGATGAGAACGTGATTATTACCCTTATTTGCGTGGAATCCTTTAGCAGCACAAAAAACATCTTTTTCACCCAGTGTGACTTTGAACAGGCAGGTACTTTGCTTGGCAGGAGGGATAATCACATTGACTGATCTGAACTACAGGCTTAGAAAAATCGATCTCCAGGGAGAAGCAACAGCCCTGCTTCAATTCTGACTCACATCTTGGAAGAAATAAAGTGGACCATTTCTTTAAATGGCTTCTCAGAGTCTGCACAACATCTGAAAAGACTTCCATTTAATCACGCTTTCCTGTATATTAGTTACTTGTCTATTAATGCCACCGACATTAGCCACACAGGAACAAGGGGCAAAACTATGGCAGCGATACCAATTAGAGCTGGTTAGCTCTGAAATGTTATGGAGACTAAATAAACCTGTCCCAAATGAACCACCGCAGGAAAGGCCAGTCTAGTTTTCCTGTTTATTAACAGAATGACCTTTCTCCTACCCTTATCTTTGAAGAGAGGGAAGTCAAACTGTGAAAACAGCTTTTAATTTATTTATTTACAATCAGAAAAAGATGAAAGGTCCAGAGAGTCTTTCCCTTTGGTCATCATAAACCTTGTCCTGAAAAAAAGCAAATCTTTTGCTCATTTAGTAGAAGGATGGCATTAACGGTTCCAAGTCTCCCGCTGCCTGGAGTTCTCTCTGCTGATGTGGCTCTGCCCACCCTGCTCTCTCATGTCCTGGTTAACACCTTACCTTTAAAGACTCACTTCAAAGTGCATTTCCTAAATGAAGTATTTGTTAAATACTGCTCCACTTCCCCGCCACCCCGCAACCCCCAAACCTGACCATGCCTTCCTATATACCCTCCTGGTACATGCTTCAACCTCAATTCTAAACTCTCTTCAGCATTCTCCCTCTTTGAGAATGTAAATTATTTAATAGCAGGCAACCTGCATCACTTGTGCTTGGTTCTCATTCTCTCATGTGTTGTCTGGCACATTGTCAGTGATTAACTTGTATCTGTTGCCTTAATACACAGGTTAATGGACAAAAAATACAATTTTCTCCCTATGTGTTTATTTTATATCTGTATGTGTACACACACAACACACACATGCACATATATAGCTTCTATATTATCACATTGACCTATACAATTAGAAAGAGTATTCAGTAAGGTTCTAATATGGAAAAATAAAGCCATTTGGCTACATTGTTCTATCTGCTATGGTCTGTTCTGGACTTCTCTTCTTGCTTGGTCCAAATTACGCTATTCCAAATTCCTATTTGGAATCTCCTGCAATAATTTGCCCCTCACTGATTATATTATTTTCATGAAACGGGGACCTCATCTTTATTCTTTGCCAGTGAGTGCACATAAACTCACTTGAAATGCATTCTGTATCCTCTGATCCTGGGGAGTTGTCCCTACCAAGCCTCCTTGCTTTTCTTTTATAGTCAGAAATGACTACAAGTTCTGTTTTTCTTTATATGCTACTGCTCTGCTCCTGAAAAAATTTAGGAGAAATGACTTCAGTTCCTTTAAGCACACAAATTTTGGTGTGAAGAGAACAGTTAACAATGATTTGCTTGCATGTGTAGAATATGCCTTAGGAAACTCCAGTGTATGCCTTAGGAAACAACTAGGAAAGCAGGAAAAAAAAATCTATCAGGTTCAAATTCAACCTGTAATTTCAAAAGTAAATATTCAGTAAGTACAGTGATGATTGAATGATTTAATACATAGATAGTATTATTTTAAAAAGAGAAAAAAAAAAGATGACCTGGTGTTATTCATCATGATGGTTTATTTCTCCGCATACAAGCTTGGTGCTTACTCTCTAAATGCACTAATTGCCCCAAATCCCAGATCATTTATATCAATCTTATTTGTCCAGAGTAACTCTCAACACATTGAAGACAGAGTTTTCCTAGGTCTGATAACTCAGGAATAGCTCTTTTTCTTGGAAATCCTAAATTTCTTCCTCACAGGTAATTTCTTCAAATTGTCTTCAAATAGAGTTACAGTCTATGGTAACTGATTAGTGCACATATTCCTCTGAAAAAGTTGCCTGATGGTCTGTCCATTCATCCAGGAATGTCTAGGCTTTCCGTTGGCTTGATCAGTTGGGAAGATCTCAAATAAAAAGACATGGATTTTAAAAAGTAAGCGAACACAAAAATTCCTTCCAGTTATAATTCTTTTAATCCTCTGCTACCCTGAGTTCAACTGGTCTATGAAAAAAATGATGTCAGTTTTGAATGACAATGATGTCTCATCTTTGAAGATCAGAAATCTATGAGAAATTGGATTAGATCAGTGGTTCTGAAATCTTAGATCAATTGGGTGTCTTTTTTAGCCTTTTTCAAAAAGCAGTTTCAGGTGTACAACAAAATCAAAAGGAAACTATAGAGGTTTTTCATTTGCCGCATCCCCACACACCTGCATAGCCTCCTCCATCATCAACATCACTCACCAGAAAGGTGCATGTTTACCAACAATGAACTAATATCAACACTTCATAATCACCCAAAATCAAGTATGCATTAGGGCCAGTTCTTACTGTTGCACATTCTGTGGGTTTGGGCAAATGTTTAATGACATATCCATCGTTATAATATCACACAGAGTATTTTCATTGACCTAAAAATCCTCTGTGCCCTGTCTATTTCTCTCTCCCTACTCACCCCATCATAGCAACCACTGAGATCTTTTCTCTTTACTGTTTCCAAAGTTTTGCCTTTTCCAGGATGTCATACTGTTGTAATCACACAGTAGGCAGCCTTTTCAGATTGGCTTCTTTCACTTAGTAATATGCACTTAAGCTTCCTCCATGTCTTTTCCTGGCTCGATAGCTCATTTCTTTTTAGCAATGAATGATATTTTGTTGTCTGGACGTACCACCGTTTATTTATCCATTCACCTACTGAGGGACCTCTTGGTTGCTTCCAAGTTTTGGCAGTTATGAATAAAGCTCACTTGGGTGTTTTGAAAACAAAACAAAATAAGACAAAACAAACCCCAAACCCAGCACCTTAGACCACTGTTCCTCAGACTTTCATGTGCATGGAATTACCTGGGGTTCTTTTAAAATGCAGGTCTGGGGCGAGATGAGGCCGAGTTTCTGATGTCTTCTTAGCTCTGGGATGACATCCGCCCTGCATGCCCAGGGCACACCTTGAGTATAAAGACCTTAGGGGCCACTTGAAACTTACAGAAAAAGGGTGTTTCATAGTGACTGGGCACTTCATGCTTTAAATAAGCTTCCCTAATGGAATATATTTAACCAGTTAGCCTCAATGGACCAGCATTTGAAAACAAAGGGAATATATGATCTTACATTGACTTTCAAGCTTTTGTGATTGTTTTTTTATTGTTGTTTTATAGAAGCAATATTCTAACAGGATGCCTTTAACACAACACTTCAGTTGGTGTGATTATTTATTATGCATCAAAATGAATATGAGGAACTTGTGATTGTAGCCTAAGGTAACTTACAGGTGATACACCTCATTTATAAACTGAAAATATGAATAGCAGAAATCAGTGTGCATGCACTCTTAATTAAGTGTGCTATACCAATGGGTAAATTGAAATGATTAAATATACTTTTCCATATACAGTTTAAATTTTTTTAAAAATGATGTAACAAAATATGCTGTCACTAGCATGTGGGATTATTCCTATATTTCTATGTTATTATCAACCTCATTATTAATTATTATTAATCTCTCACATCTGACATGTTCCCTTTTGTCAGTTTTAATTATCTAATTTCAATTTGAGAAGTTTCCCTTTAACTCAGTGTCAGAAATTATGAATGAAAATATTTGAAAGAACTATGTTACATAAAGTTGCACAGCTCCTTGATAAAAGATTATCTGGGACAGAGATAAAAGACCGCTAGACTAATGATGACTATTAAATATAGTGTGGTAAGTGTCTAGAAACTCAGACGAAAATGGGCATCTGATATACACTGTCAGGCTAAGAATCATGACATTGAAAACACTAAAAATGGAGCCTCTCTCAGTTTCCAAGCAACTGATTTTATTAGCATGGTCTTTGACAATCATACGATTTAACTCCAGGCTGTAAGTTCACATAGGGAACACACTACCACCTCACTGTGCACTAATTATGCTACGGACGTAAGATTTGTCTTGTTCTTGGCTGCTGCTACACGGACAATTTTTTTTTTTTTTTTTTTTTTTGTGGAGGCCACCATATTCAATTGTAATGATAAGTTCAATAATCAATATTTGCTGTGTACCCAGTAATTATTAGGGTCCTGCAGGAAACAGAGACGAGAGCCCAGAAGAGTCTTTACATTCTGCCTGGAGTTTTTCTTGATAAAAACCTTCAGAACACATTTATCTAAAAAAGAAAGGCTTTATTCTTTTTAATTTCTTGGCATTGATTGATCATATCTCTGAGATGTCTGTCTGCTGAAAGAAAATAGAATTATCTTTCTAGCTCAATTTTATGACATAAACTGAAGCAATTATAGAGTATACGAAAATCTGATATCTTGGCTTCAGTTATATAAATAGATATTTAAAAAATCTTGATTATACCCTTTCTACTACTCAGTTAAAATTGTAATGATGATTTCTGGAGCTTTGCCTATTATGATAGTAACGTTAAATGCTTTCAAGCTATATTTAAGATGTCCTATATTTTTAACAATTAAAGTTGATTTTTTTCTTTTGTATCCTCTCTGAGTATTAACCCCTATCTCATTTGTGGCTATATACAAAGTAAGCAAAATAGCTTAACATTTAGAATCTTAGTAAGCTTCAGTAATTTTTTTACCTATTCTTTCTAAGGCTCCCAACTCCCTCTGCTCATGGTTAAATTCACAAAAAATACTCCACACTGTGGGCATCACCCTACAAAATACACTATTCCCTTTTATACAGAATGCAGCTCTCTCAAACAATCTCATTCTCCCCACATATCCACTTACTTTTGAGGCTGGTTGGGAGAATCATGGCTTTAACAATAAATAGATAATAACTGGAGAATTTACAGATGTGAAGAGAGATTTGGGACATCTTAGGAAAAGAAAATGAAACATTCATGCACAAAGAATCTTGATCTTTGATCTTGATCTCCATGCTGAAGCCTGGAATGCATTCAATAATCAGCAAAAACACTGAAGACTTTAATGCATGCTAACCTGAAGGAGAAAGCCACATGTTTGTAAGAAAATTATTTGAATCGAAATAGGCAGCACTTCTTGAAATCTGCAAAATGCCTGCTATGCTATTTCTAAGCTTTAAACAGTTTCTGACCTTGGCATAGTTAGATGTGACAAACAATTTAAGACAGAGACGACATGACTGTGCCCCCAGTGTCACTTAGTTCTTGGCCCCGTTTCCATCTTTTTCTAAGTGTCCATCTAAGTCAGTTATTTGTTTCTAATTTCTGACCTATAATACTTATTTCTTATTAACTTCTGTTTCCCTGCTATTTTGAGTTCTAATTCATTAATTACTATGAACTTTTTGCTTTCCTCAAAAATACTTTACAAAATTATGGATAGGGGATTCTACAGTTCCCAGTCTTTCTAAATTGGATTGTTATTGATCTGTAACAATCAGCAATTATTCTTCACACTGGGCTAAAAGTAGGCATGGTGCTTTTAAAAGCCCTTTTAGCATGAAAAGCATTTTCTGACTTGGCAGTCCAAATTAAAAAATAATTACTCCTGTGCGGTCACTTCACTTGCCAATTCCTCGGTGACACCATTGAACAGCCATCAATCAACAGTAGCTCAGAATACAACTCTATAATCATGGAAATGCTGTGGGGTTCTAAACTGGAGGGAGATGGAAAATAATTAAAATTATATACACTTAATATGCACATAGAAATAATATAAGTGAACAAAATGTACAGTATAAAAAATTAAGATGTTATTTTGAGGCTAGTGAAATATCATTGCCAATTACATTTGTAGAAGGGAAATTGAGAATTCAGACAATAGTTAATATACATTTCAAGAATTTTTGAAGTGTTTTAATTAAGAAAACATGAACCAGAGGGAATTGGATGTTATGCTCAATGATGAATGTTTATAAAGTAACAACGGTGAGACAGTGATTAGCATCACCTTGGGATACAGCAAATGGGGTGTTTGACCCATATTTCTTCTACCGATCAAGAGGTGGTAGAAACTTTAAAGCACAAGATACAAGGTAAAGGGTCTTTGGGGAAAATACTTGTCCAGAGTAAGAAACTAACTTGGGAAACTAGATTATTCTCCAAAGATGCAAATTTTATTCATTCTTGAGATAATTTGGGGTTTTTTTTTTTTTTGGCAGACTAGAAGAGGAAGCAAAGGTGATGGATAGCTCTGCACAGCTAGGTTTGCAACCACTAGGTATGACAAAAGGAATATATGAAAAATGACTCGTGTTAGTCCTATTATCATAATAGGGTGATATAAAGTGACAAGAAAAAAGTATTATAGATAACAGTGTCTAGCATTTCTGTAATATTATGTTATTGAATATTAATTATGCGCCTGTCAAGTTACAGACATCATCTCTGCTTACTTGAAAACTGTCCTGGTAGATAGACATGTCATTTTCATTTTACCGGTTAGAAAACTAAAGCTTAGATATGATATGTAGACACTTCTCTGTGGTACGACAGCAATTTCTGGATCAGGTCTCTCTGACTCTGAATCTTTGCCCTGGACCATGCCTTCTCATGAATGAGGGGGGCGTGGTCATGGAGAAGCTGCATCTAAAGTCAATACGTCAATACAGTGAATCCAAATAAAAAGTCAATGTCAGATCCAATCATTCCAGCACTGTCTGGGATTTGCTGAATGTGATTATTTTAAGCATCATGAAATAAACGAAAAATGACTCATCTTTCTGACCAGTATGTTTAAATAGCCCATTTAATGACCATCTTTTAAATATATGATCTTAATAAATAATTTTAATGTAAACATTATACATAATTTTAATAACTTGTTTAAAATTAAGAAACACAAGTATATTGCAATGCCTCATTACTACAAAAGAATAAACACAGTTTGATTGAGTGCCTACCAGTACGTGAATTTTACAATCCAATATTGTACAAATTAGTTTTGGAGGCTCAGAGGAATAATAGCTCTTGGAATTTCCAAAGAAATTTAGAGAATGGAAGCAGACCCTTTGGGATTCTCTAATGAAAATAGTCATGGCAGATGTGGACATTCTTGATTTTTTTTTTAAATGCCTACGATTCTCTTTGATGTATATGGGACTACATGGTCATGCACAGGAATCTCAATTAAAGCCAATTCTAGATTGCTCAGGGCTTGACTAATTAGATTATACATTCTCCAATCCCTGTCTGCTCCTAAGATACCACATATCTTTTAAAGTTCTCAACTCATGTTGGGTTTAAAATTTAAAATAATGTAGAAAATTGCAATACAATTGAGTTGTAAATAATAAGGCATTTGAAAATATTAGGTTCCCATACTCAAGAATCAGAAAAGGCTGATTTCAAACCTTGGCTCTACTACTTGTAAACTGCTATCATGGCAATTTCTTCATCTGTAATAATAAAATAAAGAATAATAAAGGTGCATCTGTGGTTTTTGTTAGGAGAAAATGAGATAACTTATAAAGAGTTCTGCACATCATTAGTGTAATGCTTGCGCCCCACCCCCAGGCTGTGTCTTATGTCTTTTCTTCTCTCTTTGCAATATCTTTTTCCAGATCACATTTTTCCTGTTAGAAATTATACCATAGATGCATTGAGCAATCATACATGTTAAAATAATATGTGATAAATAAATAAATAACAATTTCTGAACATACCTCTCAGTCTCTGGTATCTACTTGTTATTGGATTGAACGTGAAGGCAGAGGCACTTTGGTGTACGAATCTTTCCAGAAATTCTCAGTCTTGGCATCCCTGTGTGCTTAGTGATTTACTGATTAAATAATACAGGAAAAAGGTGAAGCATTTTAGAAATGACTTCTGTTCTCACTTCAACTTTAAAAATGGATGTTGTTATCTCGGATTTTACATAGTTCTTTAATATATCCCTATCTATACTTAGTGCATCTATGTATGATTAACTGAGATCACATATTTTCTCAAGTAACCAGACTAAGAATAAATAATTCCTCCACTATTATTACATATTTAAAATAGATGGAGAAGTATATTGCAAGCACCTCTCTTTTCCCCTCTTCCCAAGTACATCATGAAAATTTTCAATCCAGCAAACTTTGTTTTTGGTGTTCATGTGTGTGTGTGCATATGTTTCATATGATAGATAATTGCCTGTGAGTATTTAGCTGCTTCTGGGCAATGAGTTGAGTCACTCCATCAGCTTGATAATAGTTTGAGACATCCCAAAAACGTATGATTGGTGATGAAAACCTAATAAATAAAAATGGCATTAGGAGTAAAAAATCTGACAAGTCCAGCCAAGCTGCCTTCTTCTTAGACTTCTTGGAACCATATTTTAGGGCATTAGTGTTATTTTTTTGATAGAAATCAGTAATTTGAAAGTGGTTGAAGACACAGAGAAACTGTAAACCATCAAGAGCAGTTGGCCAATGACAGAAATTCAGAGAACAATTTAAAAAAAATCTTTTTTGGACTCCCCTTTTGTGTGTTGTTAAACTGTGATAATGCTCCAACAACTGATTATATTTTTCTTATTAATATACAGTCTGTTTACAATGTGTCAGTTTCTGGTGTACAGCATCATGTTTCAGTCATACACACACATACATATATTTGTTTTCACATTCTTTTTCATTATGGGTTACTACAAGATATTGAATATGGTTCTCTGTGCTCTACAGAAGAAACTTGTTATTTATCTATTTTATACATAGTAGTTACTATTTGCAAATCTCAAACTCCCATCTGATTACATTTTAGTTGGGGTTTAAGGCTGATGGGAATCTACTTAACAAAATGTGTTCTCTGGTTCTTTTATACAATAGCTTGTGTCTCTCAAATATAGAAAATCAACTTTGCAAACAGCTACTTGACAGTGGCTAGAGATCTACTGGATTTGACAGGTTAAAATTATTTACTCTGTGAAGCATACAAAGTTTAGTAAACATATGAATAAATTACAAGGAATAAAAATGTATAAGTGAAATCATGAAACTAAATAATGAAGAAAAGGCAAATTACAAACATGTTTTAATGAGAAAAAATAATATGTTCTCTATATGCAAGTGTATGAGATATATTAAGTTTATAGGAATTAGATGCATATAGAAATAACTCAGTTACTGTAAGATTCAAATAAGAAAAGTCCACTCATAAAATGCATTTTATCAACTGGACGCATCTGACAAATCATAGGATCATTGTTACAGATAATATCTGCTAAAGTATATACTAATACTGGGTGCTATGGAATTGTATGTGTATATAACACAGTTTCAGTATTATGGATAAAAGCATCATTTGCATATTCAGTGTTATCAAACAACTTCAGTAGCCTATATTGGAAGAATGACCATGGCATTCTGATCCACTATCTTGCCAGATCTACAGGTCATTTACCTACTGTTCATAAGTACACAGTTTATCATTCAAATTAGCTCAGTCAAGTCAACTAGATAAATAGAAAAATACAATAACTTCAGAGAGCATAAAATTAAAGCGTATGGGGTTTGGAGGGAATTTAGAGAAAGATAGTCCAACTCTCTTCCAAATATATAAATCCCTTCTGTAACCTTTAGGGCAAATAGACTTCCAAGCCTCACTTAAATGCAAATAAAAAAAGAAATGTTCTTTGCATGGATGGATAATCTAGGAACAGAGTAGAAACTCTCATTTGCTGGCATTCTCTAATTTTCAAAAAAGCCCTCGACTTTAGTATTTTCCCATCAGCATTTAAATGTGGTCTCAATCTCTTATCTATAAAAAAAATCACTGTCTTCAAATTACTACCATCTCACAGAACAAATCATCTTTATATACATTCACATTTTAACAATTATTGCATGTATTCTTCCTTTCTCTTACTACCTAAGGTTTTCGATATTATAAATATTTCTTCTTAAAATCATTCTTTTCTGTTATGTTTTGAGATCACATTTCCCTGGATTTTATGTTCTTTCTCTGTTCTCAGGCTTCCTCAGTTTCTCCTCTGGCACTCGGTTTAAATGATGCAATTAGTTGGCCTCTCCATTCCTTTCTTCACATAGTCCCTCTTGCTAACACTATCCAAAGGTATGGCTTCCATTACCATCACTATGCTGTAGATGTTAATAGGTCAGTAGTTGTTAATCTACTATGAGTTATGATCTTTGAAAATCTTCACCTGCACTTATAGACAAATGATGTCCATGTAAGTTTTATTTGTATTCAGTTCAACCCTAGCAGGGAATATCCCTGGAGCCAAAGTTCATTAGACACCCAGGTGATAGCAATTTTTATATAATGCTTTTTAAGTCGTCCAAGTCAGATGTTAACTGTACTGCTATGCCCTGGTGGAGCCAGAGCATCTAATGATGAGATATCAAATGAAGAGCTGTCATCACAAGTGGTGTTCTGTCCAACTCACTAGGTTGGGCAGGTCCAGAAACAGTCAATCATAAGATGGAAGCACTATGTCCAGAATCACATAAGCCATGTGATCTGAGGGAGTGGAATCTCATGTCATTTACCTTGGCTTCTTCTCTCCCTAAACACCCATTATGACTGTTTTGGTGCTCTGTATGTTGTGTGGGGAGGAGTAGAGGGAGCTTCTGATAAACTGCACAAGTTAGAAGCAAGCCAGCCTTGGTTCACAGAAAGGCCAGTTTGGTTGGGGCCCAAGCCAAAAATGGACCATGCTGCTTTTCAGCTTCGTTCAGGGATGCCTTGAAAGAGAGTGGAGTGGGAAATTCTCCCAGATGGCACTGTTGTGGACAAGTGGTCCATATTAAGAATACTATTGACTTAGGAGGGAAAAGCAATTGGTCAGGGGGCTAGAAAGAAACAGGTTGGAAGATCAGAAATAAGGAGTTCTGGGTAAGTGGCACTCGGCTAGACGAAGACCCACATACTCACAAAGTGTGAAGCGTAGTGTAATCTGATTTGCAAAATCTCTTTTGTTATGTTACCTATATATGTAGAAACATGTGGCATAGAAAATATCTGGCTCAATAATATTTCTTCCCTTTCTGTCAGGAACAGTTCAAAAGTATAGATAATGTTGACTTTATTTTCATCACAAAAATCCTAACAACAGATGATTTTTCATTCAGATCCCAAATCCATGTCATCTGAGCACTGAAATTTTCCAAAATGACTATCCAAATGGGTTTTTACATTCTAAGGGGATATTCTGTGTTGAGACACATCTCATAATTTTGGGTTTACCTCCTGAAAAGACTCTCAATTGCTTGTTTCGAAAATGCAAGTTCATTTAGGAGAAGTCATGACAACGTAATTATTATTTGAGCTCCTGATGAGAAATATTATCTTGAAATTTATTGCTGAATTTATTGCAGGTTTAGTTGCAATAACAGTAATAATAATAGCAATAATAAATATTGAACATTCCCATTTGCATGGATTCATATACATTAGCTAACCGCCTTTTTTTAATAAGAGTTCATGTCTATTTGAGAAAAAAATCATATTTTTGTAGGAAAGTTTGTCCATAATTTTGTCAGGACATGTGTGATATCACATTAGTGATAATGTACAATTAATAGTACTACAGCTTGTACAAGCAATGACAATCATTTATTTAACAATTATTGTAATTATTTATTCTGGTATACAGTTATAATGCAATCAAAAAGTCTACTGAACTAAAAATGAAACTACGCTTTGTACTTAATCAGACCTGAATGTTTCACGATCACCTTGTATGTTTTTATGTGCACACTATTAATAACATGGATTTAATTACCATGTGACATATGTGGCAGACTGGCTCACTATACATGTATTCCAGCAGCTTTTTAGGATAGTCCTGTGTGTCAGAGGCTGTGAGGCTAAGAACTACATTTCCTGTTCTGAGTCAATTGACCAGAGCCCATGGCTGTCTGCAACAGGATTATTTTAAATGCTTCAGCAAATGTCAATCAACCTTCCTTTGCCATCAGTTGACAGCATGAGTTTGAAAGTCATCAGATCAGGCTATTCTGTGTTGAAGGTGCATCTTGTAGGTCTTATCTCCCAAGTGATATAAAAATCTATCTAAATATTATATTATTTTGGACCAATGATCACTTTCTGTCAACACGGTGGCATCATCAAAACAACATAACTTCTTTATATTCTTTCTCTGGAGAAAACTCTAAGGAAAGTCCAATATAAATAATTTGACCAAACTTAATGTTCAGAACCTTCCTCAACAGAGCAGCCCCTTGATCTAGTCCTTGGCGATGAACCTCTGCTTAGGGACTGAGATTTTATATGTAATTGAATTAACTTCTTTTGTGTAATTTTATAGTTAGAAAGGAATGAAAGGCCTCATCAGCCAGTTCTTATCCTAAAATTCTGTAATAAATGTCTGCTGAGGACCCTCTACTGTGCTAAGTATGGATCCCAAGGTTAAGAAGACCCCTACTGCCAGCAAGAGGGGCTCCCCTAACCCCCCTTCTTTATGCTGTACAGAAGCACATGTTCAACAAAGTCATGCATTCTTTCTATTTACCAAATAGATTCAAAAGAATCTTTGCTCACAGTAAAGAAGAAAACAAAACATAATAAAAACTGTACAAACGTATGCCCATAAAACTTGCTCAAGGATACCTAATATATCCCTGCTACTTCTCCCAAATTATAAGACCAAGATGAGCTCATTTCAAACCTTGTCTCAATATTAATCCAGTGGGATTCTACATAGCAAGAGAGAGCCTGAAACAGAAGATTATTATCTGGTCATATCATTTAAAACTAGAAGAACTTATTATCATTCATATTTGAAAAATGAGGAAGAGCATTAATTTTAACATAATTCATTTTTTTATCTAGTTCACTTAGAGGATAATTTAATTTCAAAAGATCAAATGAATTGATGAGAATATAAGTTCCCTAATACTCAACAGGAGGGTATTGGTAATGAAAAGACACTTAGCTTTCATCTTTATAATGTGGTGTGCTTTAACATTTTAATGACTAGACCAATTTATATGGAGTCAAAGACTTGGCATTTGATATTAAGGTCATCCTTTCTAAAAGATCATGTTTTCTTAAATTTCATTAAACTTTGAGTATATCTTTTTGTGTTTATTTTATTTCTAGTTTACTATCCATTATATATTCCTATAATTGATGGTAGACAAGAAGCCAAAAAAAAAAAAAATAAGGCTTCCTCTTGTTTATTTTTTGATTAGAAGCATCTTTCCACAGGTACTAAAAATAAAGCCCCAGCCCCTTAAACAAGATCACAGATAATCTTTCCTTTGCATCCTTTAACAGATACAAAGGAAACTTAATTTTTTAGGCATATGTTTTAAAAATTGGTTACTGCAAAGGTGAGAGAGTCCAATGAGGAGTTAGCTCTGTCTGACGGCAATTTCCTGAAAAGGTTCATTATAAAGGGATCCATCAGATCCTGAGCATTTTCTTGGTTGACAGTCCAGGTATCTGTAGGAAGACATGGTTCTCTTCCCTGTACACTAAACACATGCATGTGCATGTCTCACACACACATATACCAAGAGGGTCATATAACAAGCTGTATTACTGACTCTACTGCAAACTGATGGAGGGATAAAGGAGCTCTCAATCTGAATACATGGATTTTAGTCCAACATCTGCTATTTACTTTGCTAATTAGTGACAGAGAAATAGGCATGCTCTTCTCTTACTGGAAAATGTACAGTAACTAATAAGAGAAACAAATAGAAAAGAAGTCCAGTATTTGTAATTGTGTATATTTTAAATATGAAAAATATTGATATTAAAAGCATAACCAAAAGAGCATTATTGCTCTGGACTTACTATTCAAGAAGAGAATGTTTCATTTGCATATTAAGAACACAATGACTCACATCCAGTCTAGTTCTCCTCTCTCAGTTTAGGAAAATTCTAATTCTGTGACTTGCTGGGCATAAAGTGAAATGAACGGTTTCTGCTTACTGTCTGAAAGTCCTTTGTCATTTATTCCATAGTCCATGTCCCAGTGATTCTCAATGATGAATGCATGTTAGAATTCGCTTTGGGTCTTTAAAATGTAATGATACTACGGTTCTACTTGTAGGGATTCTGATTTAATTTGCCTTTGGGGTACTTGGAATTACATTTTTTTAATTATCTTAGATTAATCTAGTATGTAAAAGAGTTTTCTTAGATGAAGGAAGAAGCACTTATTAGCCTAATTCTAGGTTCCAAGTGAGATCCACGTCCTATGTGGAGTAGCTGATACCTGCTAAAACAGGGTATCGCAGAGTCAGTTTTGGGTGCCATTGGTGAATGATGAAAGTATGGAAAAGAGGGATGGGGAGATAGCCCTCTCTCAACTCATAAAGAAAGCCTCTAGTTATGAATATATAATTATTAAATTTTGCTAAGTATCACTTTGAATAAATGTTCAACCTTTTCATTGCACTCTCACATACAGTGTCTATTCTAAACTTCAGTGGAAATTTCGGTTATACAAGAGACATTTTTATCTATTGTAGAGTTGTGGTAAGCTTGTCTCATGGTGAAGAGGGTAGCAGGCACCATGCAAAACTGTTTAAAGTCAAAACATGAGGTTATCTTGGAATATAAGTCCTCTGAAACAGGTATTTTTCCTGCCAGCCACCACCTATAAAAACAAGCATGCATATTCAACCACTCTCAGTAGGCTGATAGAGCACGTACTGTTAGCTAAGTTTTAGTAATGGTGATGGAATGACATAATGCCACCCAAATATCTTTCTTATCCCATCTTGTTAACACTAACCTACATCTGGAATATGGATTTCCACATTTCGAGTACAAGTTATCCATGTAGTTTTAGCATATGACTCACTAGCCTTCCAAGAAAACCAAACTCAGGACCTCAACTTTCTTAACAAAAGGCTATAAATAATGCAGAAACTTGAACATGATAGATATAAATTTATGTAAAATCACATTCAGTGGGGATCTCTTCCTCATGAATAATTTTGCCAGATGGTGTAAAAGTGTAAGGAACAAGAGCGTTTGGTTCTAGAAGGGGGAAATAGATAGAAGGTAACACAATGTGGGCACACTATCGTGACCACAGCATAAAGTGCTGGCAGAATGCGGTACCCTGCCTCCAATAGCTCAAAGATCCAGGTCCCCTGGTATTCACGCCCTGTGTAGTCTCCTCCCGCGTCACTAATCTTGATCTCTGTGGCCGACAGCATGTGGAAAAAGTGATGTTGTGTCGCTCTGAGATCAGGTGATCTAAAGGCTCTGCTTCCATCTTGAGTGCTTCTACCCATCCTAGGACCACTTGCTCTGGGGAAATCCATGTCCCTGAGTAAGGATCCATGAGAGGGGGAGTGGAAGCCTCATACCAACAGCCAGGTGAGTGAAACTGGGCTCAATATCTTCAGCCCAGTTAAGTCTTGAGATGACCACAGCCCTGGTTGACTATTTGATTGTAACTTGAGGAGAGACCTTGAACAAGAAGTAGACACCTAACTTGCTCCTCAATTCCTGACCCTTAGGAACTATGTGAGATAATCAGTGTTTGCTATTTTAAGTTGATAATTCTTGGAGTTATGTTTGACAGACTGACAGATAATAAGTACAGAGAATATTGCGAAGAAAGAGGAAGGGAGAGATCTGTTATAACTAGAGAGCTAGGAGAAAATCTGGAGAAGGGATTTGAAAGAGGGCTTAAGAGATGAAGGGCATTCGTAAGTAGCAGAGGGACATGACATTGCAAAGTGACTGGGTAATTTGAGAAACTGCAGAGAAGCTGGGCTGTGGTGGGTATGATGGAAGGAGGGTGGGGAGGTTGGTCACTTGAACTTCCCATAAGCACATATAGGACACGAAGGGATGAAAATGATAAAACTGTGGTGGGCTTTGAATGCCAGCCCAAGGTGTTTGTGTGTTGTCTGATAGAAATCTGCATTTGTAGAAAGGAATTTTAGCCACTTTTGAGAATAAATTGGAAGAAGAGAAAAGACCGCTGGAAGATCAGCCGGCAGCCTGTCAGGGAAATAACGAAGCCTGAGGAAGCTCTGGCTGGGGAGTACAAAGATGCAAGAGGGAACAACGTGACAGACACTGTTCTGGCCTGTTTGTGAAGGGTGATGTCTGAATCGACGCCGGGAAGTTGAAACAGTGACTCATGTCTTCAGCCTGCAGGCTGTGGACAGAGAGTGATGTCTTTAATCTAACGGAGGGAACGTAGGAGGAGGGACGGCATGGGAGAGGAAGATGAGAGTTAACCAGGCACTTAAATAATGGTGAGTCCTGACGCCGGTGTAGCCCTCTGACATCCACAAGGTCATCTGGAGCCATTGTGTTATTTGCTCCTCACAGGGACTCTATAGAGGAAGGGTGGAACACTGGAAATCCAATCCAGCGTGAACCTCACATTTTTTTGAGAGATAAAGAAGACCAAGAAGCTTCAGTGTAATTTACTTGGCCAAGGTCACAGAACTGGTATATAGCAGATCTAGGACTGGAACGCGTGTGTCCTAATTAATAGCTCTGTGTTTTTCCATTCTATTCAACTAGTAACACAATTAATAATTTAAGTTTCAATAATAAAAAAAGAAAACTCTTTAGATAGGCAGAACTGTGCTATTGGGGTCAGAGGAGGTAGGTAGGTAGGAAAGTTAGGGCAGCACAGCTGTTTTATGCATTCCTCCACTATTGTCAACTTGGAAGATCAGTGAATTGCCTCAAGCTTAACTGACCATCAGACTAAGTGTGACATATGTCATTCTCCCTTGGCCTTTCTCAGCTTCTCATTGACAGCTCTTACAGCCTTTTCTCTGAAAATCACATCTCCTTTCAGTCTGTTGAAGGATTTGCAGGGTTTTGAAACTACCTACATACAAGCTAACCATCACACATTTGAATCACATGAATAAATGGTTTATTTGTAGCGTGCCCTGTGTTTCTCATGTAGGAACATTCATTGAAGGGATGTAGATGACGTTACTGATTAAAATACCAGTTGCACCCGGGACATCCAGTCCAGCTCTTAGATTTATTTTCAACTAAAAGTAAATATTACAACTACATTGAATATGTTTTAGAATGACAGTACAAACATGCTCAGTTTTGTCCATATTTTGAGGCAGATACAACCTGGTAATTGATCAGATAATCGGATAATTACATGAAAATAGAATTCCAAATTTCCAAGTCCTTTAGGATTGTCATAAACATTTATTTACCAACAGGAAATTCCCAAGGGGAAACTGTTCTTTTTAGAACAGAATGTTTTACAGTATTATTTTTTTAAATTGTAGTTTAAAACTTGAGTTGTCTTTGATAATGACTCTGCATTTACATGCAGATTATGCATTTGCATGAGAAAGTGGGTAAATCTTCCTGGGGGCTTAAAGAAGGACTTCACGGGGAAGGTATAATGTGAGGTAGGGTGTTAAGGAGGAGCAGAAGTTGGGTTTTCATAGAAGCTACAATCCAGGGCAGAGCCCTCCAGGCAGAGAGAAGAAGGTAGGCAGAAAAGCACGGGAGAGCTAACGTAGTTCCTGATACTGAAGTAGTTTACTGTTGGAAAATACCTGTCAGGAGTAATTAAAACAGGCCTTGAGTAGGTATCAAATCTTAAAGTCACTTGGATACGATGCAGAGGTTTAAAGATTTGTTCTGAATATAAAGATTCATTTAACAGGTTTATGTAGAGGAATAATGAAATAAGACTGGGATAAAATATCACTCTGAGGTCAGTTTTAAAGACTAGAAACAGATGAAGATAAAGAAAGAGAAATTTTATGTCCAAGTGAGAGAAAATGAGGGTTTGAACCAAAGAAGAAGAGAAAAGCATGTGCATTATTTGGCAGAAGAGTGAATCTGGTGGAGGCAGGTGGATGGGCAATGGTGCCAGTCATGAAGATGAGGGAGCAGGGGCTTTTAATTACTTTTCAACAAAATGTATAAATACAGATATATAAACAGCAATCCTCACATACAAATGAGAGGTAGCCTGGAGCATCTTGCATTGTGGCTTGAGAAAAAAGAAAAAAAAACAAAAACAAAAACAAGAAACAGTACCCAGTAGAGTTCTTTTATGATACTCTGGAGTTGGAAAAATGGAGAACACAGTCAAATTGAATTGGTCAATTCAGAGAAGCAAGAGCAATTAGAGAAACTGGCTGGAAATTCGCTATAAACATGTAAAGTAGAGCTATGAGAAGTTGGAAGACTGCGGTTTGACAGGTAATTGTATATGCTAAAAGAGTGAAAGCAAAAATGAGAAAAAAAACACTAAGAACGAGATAAAAGGAAAGAAAAGATGCAGAACTCAGCTGCAAATAAAATGCATATTCAATGAAGCAAGAGGAATTTCAAAATTCAGAGTTCTGACTGATGCAGGATGTCTGTTCACATTAGATGATTCAACATAGGAAACTCTTCAGAGATTGAAGGAAATGTGGTTTCTTTTTCTCCGAAGAAACACATTGTAATTCCCACATGGGATTCATATTATTCTCCTAGGCAGCCTCCTTTTGTAAAAGAACAGCATCTCTTCCAGTCCAGATCATGTGTTCACATCTTTCGTTGTAGACGGGGGCTCTGTGGGGCTTGTGAGGGCTGCTGACTAGCCATGCCAATTCCCCTTAAAATCTTTCTTCCTGGGTGTTTAGGAACAATTGATTCTAAGGAGAGAAATTTGACTCATTTCTATCAGTTTTAAGATCTTTTTTTGTTTCTTAGCATTAAAGTCACATTCTGAAAAGACTATAGAAATATCTCGTCTTTGTCTTTAATTATGAAGAGACAAATGTCTTCAGTGTATTCATTTCCCCAAGACATCTGATTGATCTCGGGGGCATGCCAGGCACTTTCAGCGTGGGAGAGACTAATGAATCCTTTCACCAAAAAGCATTTAACCCAAATGAGCATTTCTTTTTCTTTCATTACAAGAAGTTTTCCTGTATTAAGGTACTTTAGGCTGTGTGTATATATATATATATATATATATATATATATATATATATATATATATATATATATATATATAAAGTCAACTCCTTGTAAGTCACAGCAAACTGAAAAATAGCTTTGTTTTGTTTTAATGAATTAATGCCCAGGTCATTACTTCTGTTGGCAATCCATTTATTTCATGAGTAGTTTGAAACCAACAACACCGCATTCCGGTGTTTTGGGCAGCGATCCTCTCTGCATGAGAGCTTTGCTTTGGAGACAGACATCTTCGCAGGGCTCCTAATATTGCAGGAATTAGAAAAGTCAGACTAGATTTGAGTAGGTGACCTGCAAAGTCAGTTCTGCTAAGAGATTCAACAATTCTGTATTTGCCAAATTGGGCTTGAAGTGGTGTCATAACTATACCTGCTGATTAGGAGAGGAATTTTTGAAAAGAAAGTATTTATTTTTGTGGTTTTCTTGCCTCTTGAGTTCCTGGAATTGAAAGGCACATTGAGTCTGCAAGCCTCACTAACAGACCTTTGCTAGTTCTATTCTGTCAAGAATGGAGTTTCTTTCCATTTACATCTTAAAATTTTGAGAGAATGAGGATATACATGAAGTTGGTAAAGTGTAATAGTCAGCCAAAAAATTCCATTTACGTAAGTTCTGATATCAACTACCTCGTTACCATTTCTTAATGCTAACTCTGACTGGATGGTGAAATTGGCTTTAGATTGCAAGGATCCCACAAAAAGGATTACATTTTTGAAATATGTAACCCCATTGGCATTTAAGCAAGGGAAGGAAATACCAAAATAGTTTGTTTAATTCAGTGTTCTCTTAATTTTAAATGTAAAGCTTTGTGTGTGGCATTTTATAATCATGGATATTTTGAACAGGTATTTTTGTTGTTACTTCCATGTTACTATTCTAAAGTCTCTGCTCAGGTACCTTCCTATCAGGAAATAAGATTAAAGGCGGAGAAAGAAAATTTACCTTCAACAATTATTATTTATTATAAAAATATTTAGAAATGTCAGGTTATTCTCGATGATGGAATTATTAGATGTTTAATTCAAACAAAAATCTCTGCCTTCCGGGTGCTTCTATTATAGTGGTGGAGACATAAGAAAATAAATAAAAAGTGCATGTCAGATTAGAGCTTTTGGAAAAAATAAGGCAGATTACAGAATATGGGGAGTTACATGTGGTGAATGGGGGTGTGTTGCTATTTCTTACATTTCTTTTTTTGAGATAAAAATAACATGATAAGAGCATCTTTTTAAGGGAAACCTTTGATAAGTTTGGGCAAATCTATATGCTTGTATAAACAATCAATATTTGAGCAGGACATTTCTATGTTCCCCCCAAATTCCCTTATTAAAGTCAGTCAGTCTACCCAAACACACCCTGCCCTGGTTAATCATAATATGCTTCTTGTCATTGTAAATGAATTTTGTTTTTTGTGTCTGACTTCTTTTATTCAGTTTACTGCTTGTGATATTCATATATCCTGTGTGTATAAATGGTTGTTACTTTTTGTTGGTAGCTCTATTCCAATATAAGGATATATCATAATTTTTTTTATTCATTCACTTGTTAATGGGTATGGGAGCCCATGATTGGGTTAACAAATTGTAACAGACCCCAGCCGCTATTCTCCTAAAAGAAGAGCAAATGAGCTTAGTAACTGCTTTGCTTGCATAGTTGAGGTTTTAGATAGCACTCTGCTCCTTGCAAAGCAAGGAACCACACCCTCGGCTATAAACGCTGGGCATGCCTGCTGTTAGATAGTCTTCTATACCCAAAGCAAGGAACTGGATGGTCTGGTGGTCTGCTTTAACGTATCTACAAGAATGTATCTTGTTCCCTTCTTCCCGTGACTTCCCTAAAGATAAACTGTAGGCCCGCAAAGGAACAAGTCTTGGGCTGGAATGGTAAACAAGTTATAAAAAGCTGCAGACTCAGAGGTGAGAAGGCTGGTTAGCCAATGACGGGTAAGATCCCCAGAGGGGGGCAACCTAAGACAGGCACAGCCGCCTGAGTCCAAGAAGAATATTGTTAAGCAGCTTCTCATACTTCCGCCCTGATAAGCTATAAGGCTCGCTGATGCCAACACAAACACGATTTACCAAAACATAAAGGGTCTTCTGACCTTCAGCCAAACTCTACAATCTCGATCCCACCCTGTCCTTCCCTAAATTCCGGCATTCCATCACACAACTGTTAGTGACTTCTCCTTTGATTGTACACAATGAATGTGGGAACATTTGAGAGGTTCGTGGAGTTGGCTCCCGACTCCCTCTCGCTCTCTTGACTTTTCCACACAGAGTCTCGAGTAATTCATTCCATCTCGGTGGGACTTCTGCCGGCCAGAACCCACAACTGGTGACGAACCCACAAATAGGCATGCCCATTGTTTCCAGTTTGGCTTGTTATGAATAAAACTGCTATGAACATTCATGTACAATCTTTGTCTGGACATACACTTTTATTTCTTTTAGGTAAATATCTAGAATTGGAATTGCTAGCTCATATGGTTGATGCATATTTACATTATCAAAGATGCCAAAGAGTTTTCCAAAGTGTTTCTACTATTTTATATTGTAGCAGGCATGCATGAGAATTCATGTTGCTCGTCTTAACTTTAGTCTTTCTAGTGGATGAGTAGTGGTATTTTATTGAGATTTGAGTTTGCATTTCCCTGATGACTAATGATGGTAAGTATCATTGTGCAAGCTCACTGGACATTTGTATATTTTATGTGCAGACTGTCCAAATTTTGCCCATTTATAATTGGGCTGTTTATATTCTACTTATTGAGTTGCAAGGGTTTGTCACATACAGGTGATAAAAATCCTTTGCCATATTGGAGGTGAGAGTATTTGCACAATTTTCCAACTGAAATAAACTATCACATGTGTTGTATACTAATTTTTTGTGTGTGTCAAGGGATCTGATAGAAAGGTCTCTAACTGTCCACTTCCTTGTAGATACTAGGGAGCTACTTAGGTAGAAAAGCAGTATCAAATGTTTCTCATCTAGTGTTTTTTTTCTTTCAAAGTTTACACGTCTTCGGTTTCTGTCTGCTTCTGGTGTCATCTGGTACCATTCAGTGGTTTTGCTTTTCTTTTCTTTATCGATTTTATCTAGAGTATAAATTTTTTTTAGGGATACTGCTATTAGCAGAATCAGAACTCTAAACTTTTAAATATTTTATGAGTTTTATTTATACGCATGTTGTTAAGTCTTACTCTTGATAATGTATCTTTTAATTTATTCATATCTTATTTTAAGTTTTGTAATTAGATACTATCTTTATAAATGTTTTCTATCTTAGTGCTTAAATTATTGTTTTTAATGTTTTATAACTTTGTTATAAAATGAATTACCTTAAATGAATTTGTAATGTTTATTTCTAGCTGTTTTCAGCCGAGATGGAAAAATACAAATATTTTTAGTATTATGTTCAATTATCTTTACCATATAACCTATTATAGTGAATTTTGGATCTTTTACAAGTGTGTATTTCTAAGTAAAGAAATATATTTGTTTCTACTTCATTTATTTCAAGCTTTTAAGTGTAATAATCTGTGTTTTTTAATTTATTTTTAATTTGATGACTTTTTCCTACATTTAAAAAATTATATACAGTGTTTGATTTCTCATTTCTTTTATTCTGTAATAATGAAGAACTTCCTCTAAATACAACCTCTCCTTTTCCAGTTTCGCTAATCCAAGAAAGCCAAATTCTTAGGCTCTAATACCCCTCTATTACTCCACTGTGAGCCCCCAGCCTCTCTCACAGCTCTTTGTTATATTTTCCAGACTATAGAGGAGGGAACCCCACGTCAGTTCCCTCTTCAAATTCTCAGCAGAGCTGTTTACCTGGCTTATTACCAGCACTAGATAGATTTCATGGCTTCTGCCTTAAGGGAGGCAAGTAGCTTGAGTTGGAACTGGATGAGTTTCCCAAAGTCATCTCAACATGGACAACTGTCCAGGATTAAGGACACAGACCTTAATTCACTTGCTGACTCCTTATTGCATGACTCAAGAATTATAGCATATTAATACCTGTTATCTAAAATTTCACTAGTTATTTTATTCCTGCAATATTAAGTTTAAGAAATAGATATGGCTTTAATAATATTTAAGAATATAGTTAGGGGAATTTGGCACAACATTGTAAAATGATTATAAATTAATAAAAAATATTTAAAAAAAGAATATAGTTAGGCATTGCATGTTCTTTGCGGGTTTTTTCCCTTTTGTTCTTCTTAATTTTTTGTGGAATATAAGGTGTGAAAATATATTAAACTGCAAATATGTTGGTGGCCACCCTCAGAATTACTCAATATTTAAATCAATAGTCTTGGAATCCATTACTGAATTCAGCCTAATTCCATTCACGTTCAATATAACATTTTCTATTTGAGATTCAAATTAGAGGAGACATAATTTATATCAAAGTCAATTAAAAGCTTTGCAGAAACCAGTTTGGAACATGTCCGTCCATCCAAAAAGAGCCCTGGCAGTCTACCTGGCAGTGCACCAAAGAGTGACTGAATTAGCACAGCCAGGTATTTACTATCTACTGGGCAGAGGATTTATCAGAAGGAAGAGCAGACAGTATATTTAGATATCTCAAAGCAAATAACTAAGATTTCTTATTAGCTTGCACATCATAAAAGCAAAAAAGTGCCTCAAAATTTCTATTTTGAGTTGTTAATTGTGTATCTTTGATGCTCACTGATCCTTAATGTTTGTAGCGGCCATTTGTGTGGGCATAAGGTTTTCCAATATGATGTCAGCTACACACAGTTTAATACTTTCCCAAACACTAATAAACAGAAACATTTTTAAAAGCCCACAAACATTGATCTTGTTTGGGGGAATGTGTTGTGAGTGCAGAAAGAGACAGGTGTGTTAGTTAGTGTGTGTGCACCAAGGAGTTTGTGTACATACAGGATGTGGGAGAAGTCAGAACTATTAATTAAATACCTACCAGAGTAGAAAGAGTGTTGCTCCACTTGCCAGATAATCATTTTTTAAAACTTTATATGAAAACAAATATATGCATGTATATGTATGACTGAACTATTATGCTGTACACCAGAAATTGACACAACATTGTAAAATGACTATACTTCAATTAAAAATTAATTAAATTAAATTTAAAAAATTATACCTGAGATAAGGTTTGACAGCAGCAGCTATTTTCATATATTAAGGTGCAGCTAAAATAAAACTTCTAGTCTAGTAGGATAGCCAGTTAACCACTATTTGTTCGTAGAGAACAGCCATCATTAAAATGGTAAATTAGTGCTGAAAACGTAATGCCTCATCATTAATGCTACACCTACATTTTGGCAGAAGGGAAGTAAAATAAGGATACCAATCATGAATGTATTCCTAACTTACTGACAAGGGAAACTAAATTGAGAGTATATATTAAAGGAGAAATAATCTTCATAAACCTGATAGACAGAGACTAATTTTTCTATTAAAATTTTTAAATAATAGTGACAGAGATGTCTGAAATTTCAATTTGCAAAATTGGGAGAAGGCAAATCATGGGTGTTCATCTGACAGTGTGTACCTCAATCTATGTTTTGAGAGCATTTGTTTTGTGAGACACCCTGAGAAAAGGCTGAGTAGATACATAAGCTCACAAATCAAACTTCCTGCCCACCCTATTTTTCATGTTCTTGATTTATATTTGTGGACTGTAGACTGTAGGAAGGCTTACAGAAAAAAAAAATCTAACTTTCTTTAATTAACTTTTAAACAATCAGCTTACATTTGATAGAACAGTGTCACACAGAACACATTTTTTGAAATACTATGGTTACAAAATTCTACAGCTTTATCACTTTTCTTTTTTTAACCATCTTTTTTTTAATTGAAGTATATTTGATTTACAATACTGTGCTCATTTCTGGTGTACAGCATAGTGATTCAGTTGTACATATATATATTCTTTTTCATATTCTTTTTTATTATAGGCTATTACAAGCTATTGAATATAGTTCCCTGTGCTCTACAGTAGGACCTTGTTTATCTATTCTGTATAGAGTAGTTTGTATCTGCTAATCCCAAATCATCTTAATTTCCTCTTAGAATGCACTGTTGGTCAGCAGCTGGGGAGGGTTGTGATTTAATCCTTGTATGACTGGGTGGTGAACAACATTCTTTGTCTTCGTGCTCCTGATTTTTCTGCATCCACATGCTAAAGAAGCATATTTTACAGTGGCAAATTCTGCCTCCCTACAGCAGACTACTGCTGCATCTGATCATTTTATGTTTCCAATTTGACTGATGTCCATAGGCACTTCTGATGGCATCCCATGAGTTCCTCTTTGACTGGCAAGTCATCCACAGGTCTGTTCTCAGCACACCGTCTTGCCTCAGGTTTTGAGTGAGCAAGAAAAGCTTCTAGTGAGCCTTTCATGAAGAAGCCGGCTCCTCTGGAAGCCATGGTCCCCTCTTCTATGATTTTATTTATTTATTTATTTATTTATTTATTTATTTATTTATTTAATCGAATACAGTCAATTACAATGTGTCCATCTCTGGTGTACAGCACAATGTCCCAGTCATGCATATACATACATATATTCGTTTTCATATTTTTTCCCATTTTAATATATCTTTGATAAAATAACAAAGGCAAATCCATGAATAAAGTATAGTCTTTTCAATTAATGGTGTTAAAACAACTGACTATCCATACGCAAATAACAAAAACAAAAAACAAACGAGACAAAAATCCATCTAGACACAGGCTTTAACTTTTCACAATTATAGATCTAAAAGAGAAATGTAAACTATAAAACTTCTCAAAGGTAACATAAGAGAAAATTTAGGTAGCCTGGGTTTGGTGATGAGTCTTTACATACAAAATTAAAAGCAGGATGCATATAAGAAAAAATTGATAAGGTGAACTCCATCAAAATTAAAGACATCTGCTCTGCAAAAGACACTGGTAAGAGTGAAAAGGAAAGCTACAGACTGGAGGAAAATATTTGCAAAACACATATCTGATAAAGGATTTGTATCTAAAATATGCAAAGAACTCTCAAAACTCATTGATAAGCAAACAAAAATTCAATGAAAAATGCACAAAAGATCACCAAAGAAGCTAAAACAAATAAGCATATGAAAACATGTCCAACACAGTATGTCATTAAAGAACTGCAAATTAAAACAGCAATGAGCTGCCACTACACACCTATTAGAGTGGCTAAACTTCAAAACACTGACAATGCCAAACGCTGACGCAGACAGAGCAACAAGAATGCTCATTCATTGCTGATGGGAAAGTTAAAGAGGTACATACCCTCTGGAAGACAGTCTGGCAGTTTCCTACTAAACTAACTATAATCTCACCGTATGACCCAGCAGGCATGTTCCTAGGTATTTATCAATTTGAAAACATATGACCACATAAAAAGCTGCACAAAAAGCTTTTGTGTTAATTACCAAAAATTGGTAACAGCTAAGATGTCCTTCAATACATGAAACAGATAAACAAACTGCAGTACATTCACACAACAGAACACTATTCAACAATAAAAAGATATGAGACATCAAGCCATAAAAAGAATTGTAGGAACCTTAAATGCATATTGCTAAGTGAAAGTAGCCAGTCTGAAAATGCTACACACTCTACGATAACAACTACATGACATTTTGGAAAAGGTAAAACTTTACCGATAGTAATACCAGTGATTACCAGCGGTTTGAGCAGGGGGAAGGAGAGATGAATGGGTGGAACACAGGAGATTTGGGGAGCGTTGAAACTATTCTGCATGATAAGATAATGGTGGATATGTGATATTATGGATTTGACAAAACTGTAAAACTATTCAACATGAAGAATGAACCTTAATGCAGCTTATGGACTAAAGTTAATAATGATGTATCAATATTGGTCCATCAGTTTTTTAAACGTACTACATCAACACAAGATGTTAAACATAGGGAAACTGTGAGACAGGGAGAAGTGGCATATGGGAACTCTAATTTAATCTGCTCAATTTTTCTATAAACCTAAATCCATCAAAAAATAAACTACTAATTCTAAAGTCATGCACTGAGTCAGGTAGAATTTAGGAGTGTATATACATCTAGCATAAACTTAAAACGGTATGTTTTAATTAAAAATAGGGCAATCACTGTATATATGTCAGGCTGAGATATTTTCAAAGAATTAAACAGCATAAATTAAATGATCAAATTTTCATTTAAGATAATTTAAACTTTTTTGACTACTGTTGAGAACTCCAAAATTATGTCCCTAAACCACATGATTATGACTTATTAATGAATTCTAGAAGAAATAAAATTCCTGTTGATAAAATTCTCATTCATAAAAAGTTAGATAAGCAATAGTTAAGAGTTCTTTGCTTTTACCATTAATGTCTTGGGCACTGGACATTGATAAACTTAAATTTGCTATCTCACTTCGAATTTGTGCTATGAGGTTGAACCCTAAATACATTTTACAAAATATAGAAAAGCATTTTCCCAGGTGATTTATTGAAATTGTAAATAAACTCTGGCAACTATTTTCACCAGCGCGTTGAACAAGGTACTGAGTTTGGCTGCAATGACTTTGCTTATAAGAGGTTTTCAGTTTTCAGATAACTCTAGAAATAATGTAACATGTATGACCTGCCAAAGGATTAATTCAGTCAGAATGCCTTATAGAAGTCACTTTTTTCAAGTATTGGCCCAAATGTCACATTCTCAGTGAAGTATACCCTGATCCCTCTATTAAAATTGTGGGTCCCTCTGATCATAGCATTCCGATAGCTCTAAGTTTTCCTGTAGCACGTTAATTCATGAATGCACTACAGAGTGTACTGATTTTAAAAGAACAGAATCTGAGTACAGGGGAGAAGGGGAGAGAAGTAACCTTTGGCAAGGACACACTGTGAAGTGTCTTGAATAACATAGTTGTTTCTTTCTTTCAGCATTTAGTTTAGTATCGTTTTTCCAGTAACTTGATGATGAGTTACCATAGCTGGATCCTGCTGTTGGTAACGTGCTCTGAACAATTCTAGACTTAGGGCTGGGTAAGTATAGTGCACTGTTAGAATGTTATTTGGCACACAAAATAATTCTTCCAACCATCTAAAGAAAATGAGAAGGTTTTTAAAAAAACAGAAAAACAATCTCTGAATTTACAATTCTCTGTACTTTTTTACTCTGAAATTGTCAACTTTAGAGTATCTTTTTTAATCCATTGTTCTCTCTAAATTTCATTCGGCTAAGGTAGATAAATGTTGTTTTTACGGCACAGCGAATTTCGAGCCCACACAATGTTAGTATAAATCATTAGAAGGAAGCTGGAGTAGCTCTAGGTAAAGACATTTTCATCCCCTATTTACTTGCTCAGTGGATTTGATCTTTGCGAATTTAAATAATTTGCTCAGAACAATGGCTATAGCATTTTTATTTATCAGAAAGTTAAAAGAATAAAAGACCTGATTAATATGAAAACATTGTGTCATGCAGTTGGGGAAAATAGCATTTCTGCCAAGAATTATAGAAAACTGGGGAGGGCAGCAGCTCTGGCTGTGATGACAGTGGAAGTTTGAGGACTGAGCTGGCCCAGTGGTACTTGAGTGTCACAGTCAGGATTTCCTCAAAATTAGTACTGCTAAATTGTATACTGCCCCTCTGTTCTCCCAATTGGAAACATCACCATGGAAATGATTTTTGAAATAAACAAAGGAAGGGGGACTGCCCTTCTCATTTCCATGAGCTCTGAGATGATCACTCATTTAATGACCAAGGGGAGTTAGCCTGTCCAGTAGGTGAGGCTGCAGAAACTTCAGACCACTGGACCAGATACCTTATGTAGGCGGGACACTAGTGTCTTCTTTCCAAGGCTTTGGACCAAATTGAGAGATCAGTGATTTTAACTAGGATAACCTGCGCTGTAATGTAAGGTATTTTCATCTCTAAGCACAACAGAAAATTACCATTCTCACACGTGCTTCACACCGCTGACACATACTTTATCTTCTCTAGGCTGTCCCTCTCAAGACATATAATCAATTAACCTATCAACTCCAGCAGAAGCAAGATACAGATTTATGTGAGCTTAAAATTTCATAAAGAAGTATTTTAAAAATAGTATTGGATGCCTGCTAGGATCACGTTTCCTTTGAAGGAAAATCAATCCCTTCTTTCTCTGGTTCTTAACATTCTCCTGCCCAAACACTAGCCCCCTCCAGCCAAGTAACTTATTTTACAGATAAATTTATATAAGAAATACGAGGGTTTTTTCTTTCAAAGCCAAAATAACATACCTACAAGTATTATTAATTGGGAAAAATATCCTGAATCTTTTTTTGGTGAGGGGACGGGATCCTTCTCAGTTACTCTAATTTATAGAATTGTGAAGCAGAAAGAACACTGAATTAGGAGATAGGCTGTTGTAACTAGAATTGGATTCTCTCATTAGTTGATTACATGTCCTTGGACAAGTCATATAATTTCAAAGAATTTTAATTTTTAAATTTTTTCATTAGAAAAAATGAAAGAAATAGCAAAAAATCCCATTGATCTACCTGTATCAGTTGTGAAGACTGAAAGATAATGAATTAGAGAGTGGTTTGTAACTATTAAACCCAACACAGATCAGTCACTATTATTAATATCTGTTTACATTGTGGCAGAGGAAAGAAATACATTAGCTGCAAATCAGTCCCAAGTAAAGTGAATTGTGACACATCTCGGAGATGACATGGCACGGGTCTCCAGTGTCTCAGCAGAGTCGTATTTGTGAATAGTTATGGCTGCTGTCCCCTAAGAATTTGATTTTAATTAATTTGCTATTAATTTTAAAAAGTTTACTAAAGGCTTAAGTGCATAAATTCTGCCCTTAAACATTATTTCAGGTTCACTGTCAAATGCATGTAACTTCGGATAATATTTAAGCCCCCCTTTTAAATAATTATTTTAAAAGGATAAAACCCTAAAAGTGTATTTCTTTTCTTTGATAAGATAATCTTTTAAAAATTATTTATGACTGTCAAAATAGTTTAGCTAATTACTCCTACGTATTTTACAATTTTCTATAAATTATTAGTTTCAGATTTGAAGTTTTCTATTGCTGCCGTTCCATCTGTATACGCAGAGTAGACCAGAAGGTACACTATCCCACACTGTACTCCCCGGATATAGATAAACACATGTGCTCATTTAGACATCTACGTTATATTCCTAAATCTAACCTAGTGTGTTTCTATTTCCCACATATCTGGCCGGCTAATTTAAGCCTTGGAAGTAGGCGATGCTATTTATGTGTGTTTACTTCAGTGCACTTGGATGATAAAATCATTCTTTCTGAAGATAATTATAATAGAAACACTTTCTTTCTCTAGTCTGCCCTAAACATCACACCCTCTTTTCCTTTGTCAGGGTAATTTTCAGTAGAATAACATTGTATTTCCTGTTTGCTCATTAGCCATTTATTCTCATTCGTTATCAGTTAAGATATATGGATGATGTTATTTTTCCATTTCCAAGAAATCTTAATCTCCTCATTTACATGAAAATTTGCCCCCATCACTTTCATTTTAGAATACCTGAAGCTTGCTTACGGAGTCCTTCAATATCAGATCCCATAATCGATTTTTCTCAGTTTTATTCAAGTTGAATACATACACATCATGTTATGTGCATAGAATTATGATGACATTTGAAACATTATTTAAAGTGTCATATTCACTCTCCCGAGGAATTGTTAATTCAGTGACACAATTTAAATGTGAAATGGCCTTTTTAATAAAAAAATACTCAGAAGATAAATAATCACGAATTACAATGACAAGGCTTAAGACTATTTCATCTAGCCTTGAAACGGGTCAGGTTCTTGTAAAAGTTCTCTATGGCTCTTGGGGTGAGAGACTACTTTCAAGAGTTTTGTGGTGATTTTCTTTCTACTTCTGTGAACGTACACTAAGTGATATCTCCCTAATTCTTACTCCTCAGAGCTGAACTAATAAATAAACAACTTTTGTGTTCTACTATTTTGACTCTCAAATAAGACAAAACCACAAGTAGAAGCATGTATTAATGTAGTTTCTTCTACTGTCCTCTGCTATACTAGAAATGCTTAAAGAACGTGTCTAAAGAAGGGCGTATTTGGGGCATCATAGCACTATGGACATTGCCAGAGAGCAAACATGATACTAACCTCTTTCTTTGGGTAGCATAGAGAACCCTGAGTAGTTGTTCCGGGGTAGAGTCGGAGCAGACCCCGGAGGAAGTTCAGCACGCAGTGGGATGATGTTTGTTTCTTAGAGTAGCCTGCCTGCTTTCACATTCATCCCTCAATTTGTATCGGAAATAATTTGAAAGCAAAGCCATGCCAACCTTCCATCTGTATTCCAATTACCTGCTAATGAATATTTTCATATTACAGGAGTGCAGTGTCCTCTAAGAAACTGAATGTCAAATGATGTGTTTCACAAATATAGAAATTTGTTGGTATTCAAATATTGTTTTAGCTACTTTGGATCAGACTTGATATGACTATATGTTTGGAAATTACCCACAGATACATGTTGCTAGAATGTAGATGTATCTTAAAGGACCCACAATCTGTCAACTTAGGCGTAAAAGAAAACTCAATAAAACAGTAAGTTCAAGTTGAAAAAGGAGGTAAGCTAAGGAAGTAGGTAACGTGTAAAACATTTTATCTGAACAAAAATTTAAATGTATTAAACTTTATGGCCAAAGATTTGTGATAAAAATAAAATTGAGAA
This sequence comes from Camelus ferus, assembly GCF_009834535.1. Taxonomy (NCBI): domain Eukaryota; kingdom Metazoa; phylum Chordata; class Mammalia; order Artiodactyla; family Camelidae; genus Camelus; species Camelus ferus. The sequence goes on along the minus strand of NC_045703.1, from coordinate 62,584,096 downwards.
TATCTAACATGAAAACGTTAGCACTGATGAAGAGGGAATCAAGACTAACCCAGCATCTTCAAGTGGAAGGATGCAGGGACCCATGGGCACACATCAGGGTATCTAATCATTTTCCCTTCAGAGATATTTTACTTACATCCTGACACCGACTTCTGAGGCCTTGTGTTTCTGCTAATTTCTCTGTTGTTCCGAATGACTAAGCTGTTTTTAAAGCTGAGTGATTTACAATTTAATGTGCCACATTTGTTGTTTGTTTCAGAAACTGGCTTTAAACTTCTTGAGCTTCCTCACATTAAACATGGTGAAAAACTGTCCCTGGAGAATTTATGGCTTTAAATTATGCATCTAGCTATTAGCAGGCAAGAGATAAACAATGTTATGTCCTTGGAGGAAACCAAGCAGGTACAGAGAACTCTGTTACAAAAAGTAAGATATATAAGAGGGAAAAAAAAGATGCTCAAATGTACATCAAACAGATTTAAGAGGAGAATGTTAAATGCAAATAGGTTAAAAAATTTCCAGAATTGATAATAGAGATAAATTTTCATATGCAGGAAACACAATAAATTTTAAGTATAATAAATATACACCTACCTGTGGTTTACATTGTAATGGCAAGGATAAAAAAGTTAAAAGCCAGAAATAAAAGGCAGATTAACTATAAAGTAAAGATAACAAGGCTGCAGTGAGTTTCTTAAAACAACAGTAGAAGCCAAGATGTGAGGGAATATGGGAGTGTAAATAGTATGGACACTCTTAACAAGAGATGTCAGTTTCTTGAAAAATTAAACATGCACTGACTATATGATCCAGTAATTGCACCCTTGGGCATTTATCCCAGAGAAATGAATACTTACGTTGACACAGAATCCTATACACAAATGTTCATAGAAACTTCATTTGTAATAGCCAAACACTGGAAAGAATCACAATGTCTTTTATAGGGTGATCGTTACACAAACTGTAGAACGTTCAGATCATGGAATCGTACTCAGCTCTATAGAGAACAAACCACTGATACACACAATAACTTGGATAAAACTTTAGAAAAATATACTGAGTGAAAAAAGTCAATCTTAAAAGTTGATATGCTGTGTGATTTCTTTCTATATAACATTCTAGAAATGGCAAAATTATCAAGATGGAGAGCCTCTGATGGACTAGTAGCTGCTGGGGGCAGTGGGAAGGAAGACTGTGGTCATAAAAGAGATACTTGTGATGAAACTGTCAGGTGTTTTGACTGTGTTGGTGGACACGAGCTATACATATGCTAAAACTGTACGAAACAAATATGCATGCACACATATGCACACACAAGCAAATGAGTGTATGAAAGACGGCTGATTTCTGAATAAAGTCAATGGATTGTTTCAAGGCCAATTTCCCGTTGTGAGATTGTATGATAATTAAGCACAATGTCACCACTGGGGGACAGTAAGTGGAGGGGATACCATCTGTTTCATCTTTTGTACAACACATAAATCCCTCCCAATTTTTTTAAAGTTTACTTTAAAAATTAAAAAGAGGAAGAGAGATAAAAAGGAGGAGGGAGTTGCTACAAATTTGAATGGAATTGTCAGCTGACATATTTAATTTCAAAATGCAGTTAATTTGTAAGACTATAATTACACTTTTTTAGTGCTGAGAGAAAATAAATATCAATTTAGTGTCTTCCATCCAATTCTATTTTCATTTGCAAAGGAAGGGCAAAAGGTACTTGTTTCCAGACAACTAAAACTGGACGTGTTTCTAACATATCTCATTGTTTGGACTGAATTGTTTGTTGCCAAAATTCATCTATCAAAGCCCTAGTTCCCAGTGTGACTGGATTTGGAGACTGGACCTTGAGGGAGGTACTTGCAGTTCAATGAGATTCAAGGTCAGGGTCCTAATCCAATAGGACTGGTGTCTTTACAAGAAATGGAAGAGCTACCAGAGGGCTTTCTCACTCTCTGCACGTGCACACAGAGAAGAAGGCTTGTGGAGACACAGCAAGAAGGTGATCTTTTACAAGCTAGAAAGAGAGCTCTCAGCAGACACGAACCCTGATGTCACCTTGATCTTGGACTTTCCAGCCTCCAGAACTATGAGAACACAATTTTCTGTTGATTAAGCCACCCACTTTATGGCATTTAGTTACGGTAGCCCCAGTAGACTAATACACTCACCAAGGAAAAAAAACATACCTTCTAAAAAATGCACCTAGGGAAGAAAAAAATTGAAATCAAGAATGGAACAATGAGCAGTCACAGTGATCAATATCAGAAAAAACCCAAATAAATAATGACTGCACAAAACAATGTTAGAAATAAAGATTGATTTGAGAGCAATATGCAATTGGAAAGGAAGTATTGAAAGATCATTTTATATATATATACTTGAAAAGGATACTAAAGTTAAAGTATGGAAAATGTCTTTTATTACTTGGAAGGAGAACAGATATATTATTTCTGTCTTTAACTTAAGGATTTATATTAGTGCAAAAAATTACAAGTAGTGCATAGTTTATAAAGCAGTGGAATTGAAAGACTTTATTCAGATATATGTAAACACTTCAAAATAAATCAAGAAAAGATAGAAGGATAATTTAGTCTTAGGAGCGTTTATATAGTGTGGACACAATGACTATATCAGATGTATAATTTCCCTTGTACATGTGCACATATACATATATATCATATGTATACATATATGAAGAAAATATATTCATATATGTAGCAAATATATTCTCCCAGTATGTTCTTAACGGCGACTTTAACAGAATGGAAATTTTTATGGTGATGTCTAATTTATGAAATTTTTTCGTCATCTGTGCTTATTTTTGGATCTTAAGAAATCTTTGATTCAGTAAGCTTGCAAAGACACTCTTTTGTGTTTAATTCTAAAACAGTTTTTAAGCTTTTTTAAGGCTTGTTAAGATTTCTGTCCCATAAATCTGAATCTGCGTGTTGAACCTGCGCCTTGCTCATCTTTGCTATGTCTATTCATTAAACATTGTATTCAGATATTTTATATTGAGTCATCATAATACCTATTTCTAAAGGGCCTAGGATATATTGTTGATTCCTGCTTGTTGTATCGTGTTACCCTTTATGGGTTCATATTTTATTGATACTACACCACGGGCCTCATTTGGGACTGAACTCTCACGAAGAGATGTTTTACTTAAAGATGAGCCAGGAGACCACTTTAGGCCATTTCTAGATTTATGGCAACATTCTGAGTTTCAGCCTTCTCATCTTGTGTGGGCCCAGTATTAGGCTGTAATCCCGGAATTGGAGCATGTCGTCCTCAGGGAAATTACAACTTTTCTTACTAAGAGTCTTTTTTTTTTTTTTTTTTTTTTGGCCTTTAGCTGTTTTCCTTATTTCTTCTGAATCCAGAGATGTACCTTAAATATTTTTATTGAAAACCTAGTTTTATTATATTGAACCATATAAGACTGTTAGTATTCCACTATTTTTGAACTACAAAAATAGCATTTTCACATAGTTCAACCTTATATTTTGTTTAATTGAGTTGTAGTCAGTTGACAACGTTGTGTCAGTTTCTGGTGTACAGCAGTTTTTTAGTCATACATGAATATACATATATTTGCCCCCATAATCTTCTTCACCATGAGCCACTACAAGATCTTGACTATTTTCGCTGTACTATACAGTATAAACTTGTTCATCTATTCTATATATACCTGTCAGTATCTATAAATCTCGAACTCCCAGTCTGTCCCTACCCACCCCCTTCCCCCAGGAACCACAAGTTTGTATTCTATGTCTCTGAGTCTGTTTCTGTTTTATATTTAGCTTAAGTAATTAAAGTAATTTGTTGGCTCATATAACTGAAAAAACTCCATCAGTAGAAGAACTCTAAGTCATGTCCTACCCAGCCTTTGTTTCCAGACTGGCTTCACAAATGGCTGCTCCAGTTTCAGTTCATGGCTACCACACCGTTCAGAAGAAGACCAGAGCTTCCAGAGATATGTTCTAAGATACAGCATGAAAAAGGCATTTTTATAAAGGTAATCTGCCAACCACTACATTAATAAATGTGGGGAGAAATATGGAGTGTCCTGATTGTCTTATTTTATATTTTTCAATAAGAATAAAGGAAGCATGAAATGACAACATTATGCCATTTGCAGCAACATGGATTTCCCCGGAGAATGTCATTCTAAGTGAAGTAAGGCAGAAAGAGAAAGAAAAATACCATATGATATCACTCACATGTGGAATCTAAAAAAATAAAAAGAAGACAAATGAACTTAAATATAAAACAGAAATAGACTCACAGACATAGAGTACAAACTTGTGGTTGCCAGTGGGGAAGGGGGTGGGAAGAGATAGACTGGGAATTGGAGATCTGTCGATACTGACAGATAGATACAGAACAGATAAACAAGCTTATACTATATAGCACAGGGAAATATATTTAATATCTTCTAGTAGCTCATGGTGAAAAAGAATATGAAAATGAATATATGTATATTCATGTATGACTGAAAAATTGTCCTGTACACCAGAAATTGACACAGTATTGTAAACTGACTATAACTCAAAAAAAAAAAAAAGGAATCAAGGAACTATGGATACTATAAGAGACATCCAATTTCCCCCTCTTTAATCTGACACAAGAGTGCATTCATTAAGAAAAAAATTGCAGAAACAGAAATCGTTCAGTCATTCTAACAAAAATAAAGTTTAGAACTCAGCGAAGCTCTTCCTGATTTATTACAATGCACATGTTTCCAATATTCTTTCTGTAAGTAAATTATTATAACTTAATTACTTGGCAATATGTTAATGAAGCTGGAGTCATTTGCTATGCTACTTTTTCTATCATAGAAAACCTATCAGATGAACAGAATACGGGCTTCTTATAGCAAGCTAGGCATTTCCCTGTAATTGTCTGTAAAAGCTTAGCTACTGTTGAAATCATCCATTATAAACTAATCAGGCTGTCGACATCTGCTATTCCTTTAAATATGTTTAAGTACATACTTAAAATAGTTTGTATGCACTTCTTTAAAAGTCTTCTCTGTTATTTAAGTGACCATTACCTTGGTCTCTCTAAAATAGTCTATATAGTAAAGATTTTGAATTTCCTGTGACAGTCTATGCAGATTAACCACTATAATCAACAAGGAAATCAACATAAGTTAACATCTTTTGGAATATTAAAAACTAAATATAATCTATATTTGGGATTTTATGTCTCTACAGAGTAACATGAAATTCTAAAATATTTGTTATGTTTTAGTGTATTTTATTAATTCTACTTGAAAGTCACATGATTCTGAATCCCAGGAAGGCAAAAACAAATACACATAATAATTTAAAAATTAAAGTCTGTATTTATTTCATTTTCAAAACTTTGCCCTTAAAATGAGTTTAAAAACCACTTACGACCTTTGAAGATTATTATTAGTCACCTGCTAAATTAGTACGCATAGTGGCAATACAAGGGAAATTGATTTTGTTGTTGTTTTAAATCAGGAGCTTAAAATCTTCTCAAATTTCCTAGGGGGAAAACACAGTATTTGAAATCTCCTTATGAAGAAAGTTCATAATCTTCTCGGTGGCAATTCTCACGCACCGGCTGTGAAAAACCCAATAATCAATGTTATGAGAAAGTTTGTTTTGAAAAGACTTAAAAGAGAAAATTGAAGAAAAATAGTAAGTAAAAATAAAATAACTTTTACTGGATAGCAATTTCAAAATTAAAACCAAACTCAGCTGTCTCTGCCTGTTCATTTCAGTCAGTAATTATTTTAGTGGGAGAACTGAGATCTCTTATAAATAAAAAAAAAATAACTTAAAAAAAAACTTCTAGGAATGGCTTAGGACCATGATGACCTTGAGAGAAATAGCATATTTTTCTCATCTTTTATTCTCCTACATTTAGTTATCTTTTCCTATATTTAACCCACATGTTAGGAAGTGGTCTGATCTGAATGTTAATAATGTTGGTATTGAACACTTTGGCAACACAACACTTCATACTTAACAAGGAGCCTTAATATAAATTGACTTAGTTAATGATAGAACCTGATTTTTTGTGTTCGATGTTTTTCCCATGATTCCTGCAGAGAAAGAACAGTTACAGTTTGGTTGAGTGAACCCCTAATGTGGACTTGATGAACTGAGTTTACTCTGATACATGAATTCTCAATTGCACCTAATTGGTAGGAGCATGATGTATTAGACTGCGGTCTCATTCAGGAGTAGGAACATCTACATTCTAATTCTACTTGCACTGCCTTCGGCTGTGTGACCTTGGGCATGACATTTACCAACACCTGTCTCTTCTCCTGGAGAAGCAGAAAGCACAGATGTAACAGTGCAAACCTTGAAGCCAATCTGTCTGGATTTGAGTCCTGTTTCTATTGCCTTTTGCCTGGATGACTCTGTGAAATTTGCTTAGCCTCTCTATGCATCAATTTACTCATCTGTAAAATAAAGCAAAAAAAAGTATTAACTTGTCAGGAAATTATGAGGATTAAAGTGAATAAAGATAAAGTACTGTTACCTGGTACTCAGTAAGAACTATATTAGCACTTGCTAAGTAAATAAGCCAGGTGCCTTGCACAAATGCACTTTTAATTCTTATGACAGCCAGTAGAATTTCCTTCTTTCCCAGTAAGAAACCAGAGCTTAGAGCTTCAAGAATTTACTGAAGGGTATTCATTTAGTGAGTGGTAGATCTGGGCTTTCAGCTTACGTGTGTTGTGTTCAAAAGCCTGTGCTCTTTCCATTGTATGACCCACAGTCTCCACATGATCACTTTCTGATGTGAAGAACAGAGATAGAGTGAGACTAAAACATGGTGATATATTCATCTGAATCTATCGTCTCACATAGTAGCACTGCAAAGTGCCATGGGAATACTGAGGGAAAATAATAAACAAATGAGGTGATACTTGAATTATTTCTAGAAAAATAAATAGTATTTAATCAGTGGAAAAAGGGCAGCTAGACCTTGCCAGTTCAGAATTGCTTGTAAATTATTTTTCTGTTGACGCATAATCTCACAGGTGATTATGGAGTGCCGGGGTTTCACATGGAAGAAGTCCAGGGTATGGAGAAAGAAAAGATTTTTCTCTGTTTGGCTTACAAATGTGTGAGGATCACACGGTATACTGCACGCGAAAGTGCTTTCCAAGTTTTAAACTGCATAAAACGCCATTTCAAATCAGTAGTCCTAGATGCGAAATCAATGTTTCCGTTTTCACCAGACTGTGTTTGAAAAGCTAACATTTGGAGCTGCTTTTGTGGCAAAACATTAACCGTTAAAGACACATTTGATTAGCATTGTCAGTTTCTTATTCCCAAAATCATATGTCGAAGTTTTAGTACCATCCCACAGAAAGCCAAGCCCTTATTATACCTTTCCAAATCTTAAAAAGTTGCACTTGGATAGCTGTGTACTGTAGGATACCAGTTATATTGTGATATGAATAATGTGCTTTCTCTTGGGCATTTAAAAAATTCTATAGTTATGTGTTTGTTTAACTTCTGATTTAACTTCAGTCTTCAGTTTTATTAAGGTCCAGTTGATACTAAGACAATTACTGTCAGCCAATCTATGTACTTCCTCATTCATTAAATATTTATTAGGTGCTTGGGACTGTTCTGGGGCTTAGGATATACCAGAGAATGAAACTGATAAACTTGCTCTTTCAGAGTTTTCAATACAAAGAGGGAAGAGAAAACAAATAAACAACAGATATAATTAGAGTATATTTATGTTAGAAGATGATACAAGCTGTGAAAAAATAAAGGCACATAAGAGGAATTAGAGGGGCTGGTTGAGGGAGAGATTCGGGCTGTAGTGTGAAATATAGTGGTCAAGATTCATTGACAAGGTGATATTTGAACTAAAACTTGAGGGGAGGTTAGTCACGTGAGTATTTCATAGAAGCCCTCTAGGAAGAGGTAACTAATAATGAAAGATCAACAGCCATGTCGGAAGAACAGCTAGAAGCTAAATTCAGCTGAAGGAACTTGGGTGATGGGTATAAAAGTAGGGGATGACGGAGGAGGAAAAAGGGACTGGATCATGTGCGGACTGGCAGGCACCTGCAGACCTGGGCTTTTATGCTGAGCTGGGAAGCCATTTTCAGGTGTTTGCCAGAAAAGTAATATGATCTAATTGACATTTTTATTTTTTAATTTATTTTTATTTCTTGTGTGCACCCCTGCCTTTTTGCATATTTTAAAACACTTTTATTGTGGTATGGCTCTTGTACAGTAAACTATGCTTATTTCAGAAGTACAGTTTAATGAATTGTGATACATGTATACACCCAAGAAACCACCACCACAGCCAAGATACTTAACATTTCCATCCCTCCCCAAGAGGTGCAATTTTCGAATTCCCAATTTATCCCTTCCCACTTGTTTTGCCCACTGGTAACAGTAAGTTTGTTCTCTATGTGTGTGAGTCTGTTTCTGTTTTATAGATAAGTTCATTTGTGTCCTTTTTCTTTAGGTTCCTCAAATAAGCGATATCATATGGTATTTTTCTTTCTCTTTCAGGCTTATTTCATTTAGAATGACAATATCCAGGTCCATCTGTGTTGCTGCAAATGGCATTATTTCATTCTTTTTTATGGCTGAGTAGTATTCCATTGTATATATGTATACCACATCTTTATCCAATCATCTGTCAATGCGAATTTGGGTTGTTTCATGTCTTGGCTATTGTAAATAGTGCTGCTATGAACACTGGGGTACATGTGTCTTTTTGAATTATACTTGTCTCCAGATATATGCCCAGGAGTGGGATTGCTAGATCATAGGGTGAGTCCATTTTTAGTTTTATAAGGAGCCTCCATACTGTACAATCTGATTCACATTTTAAAGAGATGAGATCCTGGCAGCTGTGTTGAGAAGAGCCTACAGAGGTCAAGAGGAGGAACAGAGAGCTGTTGGGAAGTTATATTCTAAAGAGAAACAACTGGCTTTTAGCTCTTCCTTATCTTTTTCTTGACTCTTTTTCTGGTCATCAGTGTAACCTTGAGCAAATCACCACATCTCTCTGGGCATACATTTCCTTACCTACAAAAAGAGAAAACTGGTTCACAGAGATTTTCACTCTCCTTCAGGATCTGGCAATTTGTGAACATGACTCTGCATATTTTCAGAAAAAGCAGTTTCCTTCAGTGCTCAGTAAAGTAGCGACTATTTTAAAGACTGTTGTTTAATTTTTGCCAGGTAATCATTGATTTTTGATCAACAAGGACTTGAGAAATTGCTAAGAACCTAGTTTTAATTTGACAAATACTTGCTGAGGTGAAATAATTTATCTGCAAAAACTAGTCTCATGCTTGTGGCTATTTTGCTAAAGGAAGAGAAGAAAGAGAAAATCCAATTTGATGATTATGAAGAGCCTTGAAAGAGCTCAGGAAAAGTAATAAAACGCACCTAAAGTCAAAGTGGTAAATTCATAGCTTAACAACAACAACAACAAAAGATGCAGAACAGATTCAGGGAAAAGAGAATGTTGAAGATCTACATTTTAAAGGATTCAAGACCAATAATATTTGAGTCTTAGAAATGATTCCAAGACATGAGGCATTATTGGCTTTTTATTATAACATTACTACGTACTTTGCAAATTTATGGAAGGTATCACACATTTGTTTTATAGTTTCCTAATTAATGGTAGAATATTCAGTAAGTCTTTGTGATTGTTTAATAGAGCCTATACAAAAATAAGGACCTAATATGAAAAATTCTGGCTTTGAATTTTAAAAATTCTATTTTATAAATTAAGTAAACTTTTAAATGTACAAAATGTTGAATGTTTTGGACATTTTCTCAGAAATCTACTGAAATCAGATAGTTATTTGAATTTAAAAAAAAAGGTTGGAAGAAACAGTCTAGGTGTTAGCTCAGGATCTGGGACAGATGGATTTTAGCTTAAATTATGATTCTGAGATTTACCTATTTTGTGGCCTTGAAAAAACTTCTTACTTTTCCTCAAGACTCAATTTCCCTCTAAGATAATATAATAGAATTGAATTACATAATGTGTTAAAGTGCTTAACAAAGTAGACAAAAGATGCTGGAAAATACTTTCTATTACACTTAATATTAACTCATTGAGATTCCTTCCTGACTTTCATTATTACCTTTACTTCCATGGACGCTGGATCCTGGAAGAAATAAAAGAAAAGAAATTATAAAATTTTTCTTCCTTACATAGTCTCAATTATTCTTTTTTTTAAAGGATGGTTATAAAATGCAAAGAAAAATAAGAGATAGCTACTTTGAAGACTAATGTTTCATTCCACATGCTTATTTTCACAGCTACTAGTAACATAAAGGGAAGAAAAGAGTTGAAAGAAACAGGAAACATAGCAATTTAACCTCTTATCCATGTGAGATTAGTCCTTTGATGTCTCTTCACTTCACAGGACATTAAATACGACCATGTTTATTTTCTTTTCATCTACTATTCTTGATTTTCTGCATGGCTGTTTCTCCCCAGCAGTATCACTTCCAGCACCTAAAAAGACCGTGTTCTCAAAATAATCTTTGAAAACATATTTTTAAACAAATACAAATATCTCAATAACCGTATAGCAATTTGTTGATAAGGAATATAATACATCATGATACTCAATAAAAGGTCATGGGAATGTGCAAAAGAAAAAAGTGAGAATTACAGAAGGAGTCATATAAAGTAAAATAAAGGAATTCAAAACAGAGATAGTATTTATTTAATAATCCCACAAGTGTTTATTAAGCATCTAATACATGCTGAGCCAATTGCCAAATGTTAGGACTATAGTAACATTTTATTCACAGATGAAAATGAAAATTCCTTTCTTATGGAGCTGATATTCTAAAGGGAAAGAAAGACAGTAAGAATTTATCTATTCTTATTTGTGCTACTTATTCCTATTCTTATGCTATTTGTTCAAGCAATAAATACCATAAATATATGTTAAATAATAAAAAGTGCCAAGAATGGGAGAATTAAAAAGCTAAAGTAATTGAGAGGGTAAAAAAAGCCATCAGAGGAGATGGGTGATGAACTTAAGGGAGGGGAGCCAGGAAGGGTCTCACAGACAGCAGGATGCTGAGAAAGGACTAAGAAGCGAAGCGGAGACCGCTTAGCCCCACCTGAGGGAAGAGAGTCCAAGCAGAGGGCACAGTGGGCTCAGTGCCCCCGATGAGCCTGGCAGTGAACGAGCAGGAAACTAATTAATGAAGTGGCTTCCCTGATGCTACAGCTGTTTGCTGATTCATTCTGACCTAAAACTCTTGCAACTTATTTTTCTCTTTTCTGACAACTCTCCACCTTTGCTTCACTTGCTTCAACTACTTTGATGCTAAATAGCCCGCAGCTTTTCCGTTACACTCTCCACTCCCCTGCATTCTCTACCCAGAATAGAAGCTGTTCGCCAGAAAGTTGGTCTTGGGCTGACAGCCTCAGAAGAAAGAACAGACCCTACGGAATTTCTCCGTGACATCTGGTGGATTCATTCAGACTGAGAAGAATGCAGCATCCCAGGAAAATGCCTTCTTTGTTGTTCCACCCAGCTTTTCTGGAAACCCTCAGGACACCAACCCCAAGATGGATGCGCACTGTCTAAGGCATTCGCCTGCTGTGACTCCCCCTTGCCTGGCAAAGCAATGAGGCTGCTCTTCTACCCCCCAAACTCTGTCTCCAAGTCTGATTCCTCTCTCAGGGCACAGAGGCCAGTTTTCCAGCAAGAGTGTGTTCAGGGAACCCTGTAGCTTCAGGGAGACACCGTGGAGAGAGCAGAGGAAGAGGGAAAGGAAATGAACGCTGAGGTTATTCACAGCCACATCATGTTGGGACATTTAGGTGCAAGTGAGGACCTCTTTCCTTTTGCCTTTCTGCCTCTCTCTCTCTCTTGCTGTTACTATCTCCCTCCCTCCCTCCTCACACGTTCTTTTTCTTTCCTTTCCTTTTCTGAATGATATGGAATGCCATTAGTGTGCTTTGAACAGAGCTGTGGCATGATCTAACCTAAGAGTTTAACCATCACGTTGGCCGTGTTGTTAGCAATGGACTGCAGGGAAGCAAGAAAAGCAGTTCCCATTAGGAAGCTGTTACGTCTGAAATCTTTAGATGGGTTTTCACTTCGTTTCAGCCTTTCCTGGGCCTCTTTGTGACTTTCAGGGTAATCTTCAGAAAAATCATGAAATTCTATGGACCAAATTTATTTATTTGTTCAATAAGTAAATTGAGACAGAGACTGAAACTTCTTCCAACTCTGATGATTTATGACTCTATGAATCTGAACATTTTTTAAATTATTTTTTCTGCTAAATACTAAGGCTGAAGATGTCCAGAGGCAAAAGGAAGTTAGAAGACTAATGCAATCATTTATATGAGGTATGAAGATTTGGACCAGAGAAGCAGCAGTCGGGGAAGTGAGACGTTTTTGAATTCTTAATATATTTCAAAGGCAGACTTAATATCAATCGCTGATTAATTGGGGAGTGGGGTACAAGATAAACAGCCCCTAGGAATGACACCATTCCTGTGGCCTGAGCAGGAGGAAGAATAGTGCTGTGTAAAAATTGGCACTTGCCATCTGCCTCTACAAGGACTGGATCACGTTGGCACTTGCCATCTACCCCTTCTTGGATTACATCACGAGCCACTGCAGCTGCTGACCTCCAACACTCCTGAGAGGAGTTCAGGGTGGAGATCAGGAATGAGGCACTCTGTGCTCTGGGAAAGCTGGCAGAACCAGCTTTCAGACAGTTAGATATTTTCAGGAGAAGATTTATGAGTCCCATTTCTTGTGTCTCCTCATATCTAGAAAAGCACTAAAATCATTAATGGTGACCTCTACCCCTCGTGACCAGCAGCAGCCTCTGCCTAAACGTGTGCCTGACTGCACGTCCCCCCTCCACTGAACTCATATATAACACTGAGTTCTCCCCCTGCGTCTGGGGAACAGTTTCTCAGAGCTTTCTGGGATGCTGTCTCCCCAGCTATACCCCTCATTTTGCCCCAAATAAAACTTAACCCACAACTCTCATGTTGTGTGATTTTATTTCAGTCGACAATAGAGTCACCATTAATTGAGACTTCTTAGAAAAAAAAAACTACTAAAGAATTTTGCTGGTAGGGTTAGAGACCAGGCACTAAGTTTTAGATGTTTTCATTTTGACATGTCCATTAGGTACTTACATGGAAATTTTGGTAAGCACAAATCTGTAAAGCATGTAATGTTACAAGATAAAACCAGTAAACTCTCAAACTCTAAACATCTTTCTAGTACCCCCAAATCTTATTTGGGCTCTGGTCCATTAAAATGTACAGTTTAGAGGAAAGGACTTGACTGAAGATATAAATTGCAAATCATCACAATACAGGTACAGTATTTAAAAAGGAGACTGGATGAGATCACCTTACTATAAAAAGTGAAGTTACACAAAGACTAGAAAGGACTCAAGGATTGAGCCTTGGGCACATATTTAAACAGATTAAAAGGAAAAGTCAATCAGATACTTCAAAAATTATTTCTTTTGTTTAGTGATTGCTTCTACATATGATATTTTCCAAAATTAAGAAATAAAAACACTGATTAAAATAGAATATATCATTCAATTACTATTGTTTTATATTAAATATTATGAATAGAACACGTGTGGATACATCTTTTTTTAAACTTTTCACCTAGATGTTTTTCATTGTATCAATGTAGCCATGATTTCCCAGTGACTTTCTTTCAATATTGACAATAGAAGAACATAGAAATTAGCATGACTGTGGTGAATTTTGAACTAAATTTAAAATAAAATTTCTTATAGGTTGAGACCTATGAAATAAAGTGATCATTGCAACAGTGAGCTTTTTATTTTCTTGGAGGAAGTATTGACACTTTAAAAAATATTTTACAGCATTCTGATAAATACTTCCTTGGACATTTAAGATGGTCCCATTCTTCATAAACCTTTCATGGTCATGGTCCTCATCATTGAGAGAAATGGAAAGCATCTGACATTTATTCATCGTGGGCTGTTTAGTAAGTTCTTGTACAGACACAGGTCATAAGTCATGGCAACGTCCCTATGTATTGGTCTTACTTTCCACTTTATAGATGACGAGACCAAAAGAGATGTTTAAAATATACAACATACAAAAGTCACATATCCAAGAAGTGTTGAACAGAGATTTGAGCTCAGCTTGTCATATGCCACGTGATTTCCGCTTTGCCTTTGCAAAGTTCTCTAAGTTTGATCCATGAATCAGCAGCACTGGTATCCCTTGAGAGCTTAGAAGAATTCAGAGTCTATCTGACACCCAATGAATCAGAATTTGCATTTTAACAAGTTTTCCAAGGGTTTATCTGCACATTAGAAACTTAATTTAATCATTTTTACAGAATTAAGACATGCAATTCATTGTGATCAGCAGATTAACTTGCAAACCACTTCTAACACTCTTCCCACGTGCACAAAATGCAAGATCCACAAATCCTGAGAAGAGAAAATACACTAAATTGTGGATGGAGATGCCTCCTTTTTTCCAGATTACTGGTTGCCAGACTCTTTGTTATTAAAACTCCAGAACTACTGAAGAGCCTCCAGGCATCATTACTCTGCATCTGGAAAGAGCCTGCAGTGTCCAAGTATTAAGAATATCTATCACATCAAGATCATTGTTCTGTGGTGTTTGCATGTTTTTAATACAGCCATCAGCATGGTAGAAACCAGGAGAAAGGTTTCTGTGCAGCACATAGGAAGCATTAAGTCAGGCCCCAGGAACTCATTCCTAAAGAGATGATTTTGATCACAAAAGCAATTGGAGGCTGGCGCTGCTACAGGATGCTTTCTGCTGCAAATTCCTCTCTCTCTGAGCTCCCTTTTATTGCCTCCTAGTCTACTTCTAAAATACTATATTTTACTTTGTAATGTTGAGATTTTTTGCAAGATATTCTTATGTATCACTTTTGGAAAATATTGAAAAGCAGGGGTCCATAATCCTGACACTGTATATTCAGGGGTAATGATATCCTGGGCACTGGGCATGAAGCCACCAGCAGTGTGGATCCCCTTAAGCTTATGTTCAAGTCCTGCAGGGTGATAGGTTGAGGTTAAGCTGACACTCAGGTGATGCGACTGAAACGGACCAGGCTACTGGGCGTTAGTAGTCAGGGAGGATCGCTTGAAAAAAAGTGGAGCTTTACCTTGTTTTACAGTCTGACATAACATGTTGATTAAGAGGCTGTCCTCTAGAATCAACCTTCGTAATTCTAGCTGTGTAACTCTGAGCAAGTTAGCTGACTTTTTTGCGGCTTGGTTTCTTCATCATTCAGTTTGAAATAAAACAAATATACCTACAAAATAATGTTGCTGTGAGCATAGTAAGAAACAGGAATGCCTTTAAAAGCGCTTGGCAAAAAAAATAATAAATACATAAAAGAAATAAAAGCACTTCGCAAGTACATAATAATATTAGTTCGTTATAATGATTCTGTTCTTTTAATAGAAACTTTTTTTGATAATATTTCTCCATATATGATCAAATATTCTTTACAGGTATGGTTTTTAATGGCTGTATAAGATCCCATGGTTTGATTATGACCTAGTTTACATACCCATTCCCCAAGTTAGTTACATATCTATCACCCTGCAGGACTTGAACATAAGCTTAAGGGGAACCACACTGCCGGTGGCTTCATGCCCAGTGCCCAGCATATCAATACACCCAAATATACAGTGTGTCAGGATTATGGGCCCATGCTTTTCAATATTTTCCAGAAGTGATATATAAGAATATCTTATAAAAAATCTCAAAAGTTATAAAATAAAATATAATATTTTAGAAGTAGACTAGGAGGCAATAAAAGGGAGCTCAGAGAGGAATTTGCAGCAGAAAGCATCCTGTAGCAGCGCCAGCCTCCAATTGCTTTTGTGATCAAAATGCTCTCTTTAGGGATGAGTTCCTGGGGCCTGGCTTCATGCTTCCTATGTGCTGCACAGAAACCTTTCTCCTGGTTTCTACCATGCTGATGGCTGTATTAAAAACGTGCAAACATCACAGAACAAGGACTTTGACATGACAGATATTCTTAATACTTGGACACTGCAGGCTCTTTCCAGATGCAGAGTAATGATGCCTGGAGGCCTTTCAGTAGTTTTGGAGTTTTTAATAACAAAGAGTCTGGCAACCAGTAACCCGGGAAAAGGGAGGCATCTCCATCCACAATTTAGTGTATTTCCTCTTCTCATGATTTATGGATCTTGCATTTTGCACACATGGGAAGAGTGTTAGAAGTGGTTTGCAGGTTGATCTGCTGATCACAATGCATTGCATGTCTTAATCCAGTAAAAATGATTAAATCAGGTTTCCTATGTCGCTATCTCTATTTTTGTTATATTTTCCGGTGAAGTTTTCTTTGTCTTTCTGTTTCTGTCTCTCTGTCTCTCTCCTACCATGAGGTGCGTGTGTCTGTGTATGTGTCCATGTTTGTGGGTATGTGAACGTACTGAATACTATGTATATATGTACTGAATAGCATAATCACGTCTTCTAGTGAATTTTATCAGCCTGATTTTTGGAATGTGCTGAAAATTTCAGGAGGTCTCAACAGTCACCAGCATAGGACCTTGAAATACACAAGCACTGTCAGTGATAAAAGGCCACTGTAGTGCTTTTCAAAATTTAGTGTGTGTGTAAACCCTTGGAGAACTTGTTAAAATGCAAACTCTGATTTAAAATGCATATTCTGATTCAGTAAGTCTCAGATTCTGCATTCTCCTAAGCTCTCAGGGGATACCAGTGCTGCTGGTCCACAGATCAGCCTTGCAGTGGCAAAGGCAAAGTGGAAATCACATAGAATATGATAGATCTGAGCTCAGATCTCTGTTTAGCACTTACTCGACATGTGACTTTTATATGTTTCAAACATCTCTTTTGGTCTCGTTGTTTGTATGACTTGAATTCCTTTACATTTACTGAGATTTGTTTCATGGCTCAGACTATGGTTTTGCACTGGTGAATGTTCCACGTGGACTTGACAAGATAGTGTGTTCTGCTCTGTGAATGTCAGTTAGGTCCAGTTACTTGATAGTGGTGTTGAAGTCCTTTGTTTTCTTATTGATTTTTTTCCTATTGCTTCTATAAATAATTGAAAAAGATGTATTAAAATATCAAACTATAATTGTGAATTTGTCCTTCCAGTTCTATTTTTCTTACATTTCTGTTTTTGATTCTTGTATTTTAAAGTTCTCTTTTTAGATACATAAACATTTTGAATTGTTATGTTCCTTCATGAATTGACCCCCATTGTCATCATAAAATTATCTTCTTTATCCCTGAAAATATTCTTTGCTCTGAAATCTAATTGGCTTTATAAAAGTTTAGCATTTTTAGTTTCTTTAGCTTAGTGTTAATATGACGTATTTTTTATCTCTTTACTTTTTTCCAATTATATGGTCTTCATATGTAAGGTATAATTCTTAAAGGCAACATGTAGCTAGTTCTTGCTCTTTAAAAAAATACAATATACAAATCACTGACTTTTAATTGGAGTGTTTAGACAATTTATATTTAATGTGATTATTGATATGATTAGGTTTAAATTTATAATCATTCTGTTTTTTCCTGTTTCCAGCTGTTTGACTTTCCTTTTCAGCCTTATTTTTTAAGTATTTTTAATCATTTCAGTTATCTCATGTGTTGCTTTATTACTTAAAACTCTTTGCTTTTTTATATTAGGTATTGCTTTAGTGTTTACATTTTTACTTAAACTCTTCAGAGTTTGCTTTCAGGTGATATTGTATTACTTCATTTGTATTTTAAGGACTTTTCACTAGCATACAACCACTTTTTCCTCTCCAACATTTACACCATATTGTCGTACATTTTATTTTTACCTATATTATAAAGCCTATGTTATATTGTTATATTTTATGTAATAATTTAAAAATCTTATATACTTACTTATATATTTACCATTCAGTGTTTTCATTCCTTTGTATAGATCCATACTTTCATCTGTCATCATTTAACTTCAGCCTAAGGGTTCAACAGTGATTAATTCTTTCAGTTTTTGTATATTTAAGCAGCCTTTATTTTGCCTTCATTTTTTGATAGATATTTTCACTAGTTATAGAATTCTATGTTGGCAGTTATGTCCCATCAGTATCTAAATTATTGTCCAACTTTGTTCTCACTTGCATTGTTTCTCTATAGACATCTACCATAATTCTTATCTTCATTCCCCTGTACATAATATATCATTTTGTCTCTGGCTGCTGTTAAGATTTTCTCTTTATCATTTGTTTTGCACTATCACAGTTTGCCTTGCTCTAACTTCCATTATGTATCTTGTGCTTTAGTTCATTGATTTTCTTGGATCTATACTTTTATTGCTCTTATTAAGTTTGGAAAATTCCACCCATTATCTTTCCAAATTTTTTTTCTACCAGCTTCCCCTTCACTTTCTCTTCTTCTTTATGGACTCCAATTACACATACATTAGGCTACTTGAATTGTCAATAGCTCATTGATGTTCTTTTCTCTTATTTTTGTCTTCTTCTCTCTGTGTTTCATTTTAGATAATTTCCATTGCTACATCTTCAAGTCCACTGATCATTTTTTCTGCACTGTCACACTCATTAATCCAACATATTTTTTCTTGCAGGTATTTTATTTTTCATCTTCAGGAGTTGAATATCATACTTTTAAAAAATATCTTCCATGGCTCACTGTAATATTTTAAATATATGGAATATAATTACTATGACTCTGTTATTATCTTTGTCTGCTAATCTAATATAGTAATCTGTTCTGAGTCAGTATCAGTTTATTTTTCTCCTCATTATGGTTTATATTTCTTTGCTTTTTCCCATGTCTTTTGAGTATTTTGTATTTCACATTGTTGGTTACTATAGATAATTGGATTTCTATAAATATCTTTGAGCTTTGTTTTGGGAAACACTGAATTTAATATAAGATATATTGAACCTTCTGATTTTGGTTTTAGATTTATTAGATCTGACTAGATACAAGTTTAGTCTAGTGCTAATTAGTTCCCACTACAGAGGTAAGACTCTTCTGAGTCTCCTACTCAACCATATAGAAAGGGGGTATGTTTTCTATAGATCAAATGGGGGTCCTTCTAAAGGGATATGGACTTTGCTTGAAAGGGAATTCATTTATAAGAAATCTCTGAAAGAAATTGGTGAACTCAACAGATGAAGACTAAGTAGGATGGACTGCTGGAACTCAAAGTCTTAGAAAGGAATTTTGTAAAGAGTGTTGTTATATTATGGCACAATGGTAGTCCCTAAAGAGGGACCTAATTAAACTTAAAAGCTTTTGCATAGCAAAGGAAACAATTAAAAAAACAAAAAGACAAACTTTGGACTCGGAGGAAATATCTGCAGATGATAACTGACAAGAGCTTAGCTCCCAGAATATACAAACAGTTCATACAACTTAGTAACAACAACAACAAAAAGAAACCCAATCAAAAAATGGGCAGAAAAACTAGACAGACATTTCTCCAAAGAAGACATGCAAATGGCCAATAAGCTCATGAAAAGATGCTCAGTATCGCTAATTATCAGAGAAATGCAAATCAAAACTATGAGTTATCACCTCACACCTATTAGAATGGCCATCATTAAAAACTCCACAAACGATAATCCTGGAGAGAGTATGGAGAAAAGGGAACCCTCCTACACTGTTGGTGGGAATGTAATTTGATATAGCCACCGGAAAACAGTATGGAGATTCCTTATAAAACTAAAAATAAAGTTACCATATGATCCAGTAATCCCACTCCTGAACATATATCCAGAGAAAACTCCAATTCAAAAAGATACACACACCCCAGTGTTTCTAGCAGCATTATTTACAATAGCCAAGACTTGGAAGCAAACTAAATGTCCATAGATGATTGGATAAAGATGTGGTGTATGTATATATATATATATATGTACACACACATATATACACACACATGCAATGGATCACCACTCAGCCATAAAAAAAAAACAAAAACAAAATAATGACATTTGTAGCAACATAGATGGGCCTAGAGATCATCATACTATGTGAAGTAAGTCAGACAGAGAAAGACAAACATCATATGGTAACACTAATATGTGGAATCTTAAAAAAAAAAAGACAAATGAACTTATTTACAAAACAGAATCAGACTCACAAACATAGAAAACAAACTTATGGTTATCAAAGGGGAAAGTTGGGTGCAGGGGATAAATTAGGAGTTTGGGATTAGCAGATACAAACTACTATGTGTAAAACAGATAAAACCAAGTTTCATCTGTATCGCACAGGGAACTATATTTAATAGCTTTTAAAAACCTATAGTGAAAAAGAATATATATATGTATAACTGAATCACTATGCTGTACACCAGACACTAACATAACATTGTAAATCAACTATACTCAATTTAAAAAAATGGAAAATAACTGTGAAAAATAAAAAGTTGTGAAAGCTGTCTTCATGAGATGGAGTCAGGCAGCATTTGAATATTTAACACAAAAAGAGATCTGATGCTTGTTTACAGGTATCTTAGTCTTAAAATATTAAGCCACTTAAAGATTTTTATTTTTCTTTCTATTTTCTCCATAACTTCCACAGCCCAGCTGTGGTTTCCAAAGTGTAGAAAGAGTGTAGAAGGCAGAGAAGAGTAGAAATGAAAAGGGAAGAAATTTACATTTACCGCCATGCCTCACTCCACTTTGGAATGACTCCTTGTCTGAGTCAGGTCTGAATTAGGGCAGAAGATAAACCTTATACTGAATCTCTTCTATCAGTTTACACTGGAATTTTTTATATTATATTTTAGAATTACCACAGAATATATGAAATCTGAGATTTCAGTCAAAGGTAGGAAAGATGTTTTCTACAAGGAGAGTTTAAATGGGCACAATGACAAATATTAGAGTCATTTCAGTTTGTACCCCACCATGTACAGCTCATTCAATAAACTGGTTAAACTTTCACTAAATTCACTAAATTCACTAAATTAATATATTTTTTTAAAAATAAAGAGCATATGTATCAAGGAAAGATAAAACCCAAAATCAAATCAAAAGGAAAGTGATAAGAAATATTTAAAACATATAAAACAGCAAAAATTGGTATCAAGAATACGTCAGTCATTTGCAAAGTAACTTTAAAAAGGCAGACAATCTGATAGAAAAAATGGAGAAATTATTTACATAAGCACTTCACACACACACACAAAGAAACCTAAAAAGTAAATAAACACATAAAAATTCTCAACCTCCTTAGTATTCAAGGAAATGCAAATTAAAACACCAGTGATATACAATCGCTTCAATCAGATTGGTAAAAGCGAATGTTTGACAACATTTTAGGTTGCTATAAACCCTCGTACATTGTCCTGAAAGGTATACAACTACTTGGAAGAACCATTTGATATTATGTAATAAATTGAAGATGCTAGCTCAATTTCATTTCCTATTATTTAAGTTTGAGATAAATTTCACCAGTGTGCTGAAGTATACTTGTTAATTATGCCATTGTTCATCAACAGAAAAAAGATGTTTAAATCATAGTATTTTCATCCACCTAAATATTATACAAATGTGTCATTCTGAGTCCAGTCAGGAGACAGAAACCATACCATGAGTTAGACAGAAGTTTAATGTAAATAGTTATTAAACTGTTATTTTAAAAGTAACTGTAGAATACAGTGAAACATTAAATGTCACCCTCAAGCTGAAAAAGAATACTCAAGGAAGGACAAACGTGGAGTGCTTCAGACTTTGGAAAAGTATAGCTCATCCTACTGGATAATAGAGAGGATGCTTGGGTTGCACATGCTAGAACTGGTCTACCGTCACGAGGCAAGCAAGCGGCAGCCCTCCAAAGTGCAGGCAGGGAGCGGGCAATCAGCACGCGCGGCAGAGGGGGTGGGAACCCTCTGGGCTACAAGTGAGCTAGAGAGGGAACAGGAATGCCAGAGCAGGCAGGAGGCCTTCAAGTACCTGCGCAAGCAAGAATCTTTCCGGGCACCAGTTTCTGTGTCAAGATGACCACAGGAAACTTATCATCAGGCCAAAGCTGCAAGATCATTGTGGACCACGCATTCCGGGGATGCAGACGGAACAGAGCTCCATCAGATGTCCTTCCATGCACACCACTGACCCCCGGTGCGGCGGCAGGAGAGCCCTTATTTCTGCAATGTCCTTCCAGTGCCCTCTACTGAGAAAGTTTAATACGGCGCTCACTTTAAAGAGGAAATACTTAAGGGAATTCTATCATCACAGCATATATTGAAAGGACGTTTCAGTAGAGAGACAACCAATCGGTAACTGGAGCAACAAAGTAGTGAAATGAATCACCATGAATAGATTCCCCAGAACCGAGATGTTGCTGCACGTTCGGTGTGTCAGTTCGGTCCACGATCTTTACAGGCTCAAAGTCTAGGGTAAGAGGACAAGAAGCAGACAACAAATAAAACTTGTAATTGAAATTGTAATGTGGGATAGATAGATACAAATTTTTCCCTATAGGAGAATAGCAGGGCCCCTATTTCAGATGAGATATGAGAAACAAGTCTTTCTTCCTTGGGAAAGGTAACATTGAAAGTGGAGGCATGAAAATAAAAAGAAGAGGCTCTTTCAAGAAGTAGAAATGGTCAGTGATGTCTAATCACTGGGAAGATTAGTGAAGTGAGGGCTGGTTAGTGTTCATTCACTTTGGCAGGCTGGCGGCAATTAGTATTCTTAGTAAGAGCAGTTTTCAGTGGGAAGAAGATAGACTGAGAAGCCTTTTCCTCTATCCCCAATATCCCGCAATAGACACCCACAATCCAGACCCGATGTCTGCGTCTCCCCCCAGTTTTTCATTACTCTGCTTAGCCCTGAGGTACTTCTCGCCAGGATTAACTTCAATGCAGTGGAGTTTGCCTTTTTTTGTTCAGGTTGAAGAAAATACTAGAGAAGAAAATGAGATGTTTGCCTAAATCCAGAGGAGCTAACTCTATTTTCAGTTTTATGAAACAATAAAATTAATATTGATCTCAAAGTATATTTTCAAAAATTTTCCAATATAGTCCACACATATTAATATTGATCAGACTTGTTTGGCTGCAAAAGTGAGAAAAATATTTTACCAACCATGAATCTTACTAGATTAAAGTTTCCAAAACGAATTAAAGATTTTCATCTTATGGAATATTTTAAGTCTCTTAAAATTTTTTTTTTTATTCTTACTGTCATGCTTCACCTCTTACTAGGAAAGAAAGAAGCCATGATTTTACAAGGATAATAAAATTGTTTTAGTAGACTTACTAATCTAGGTGTTACTGTTTTCAGCCCTTGATCTATAAAATTAAATGTATCTTCTAGGATTTCATAAAGGGCAAAGTTTCATTATAATATATGCTGAGGCAGTGAAATGGCAGAAAGTTATTCACCCAATATAATTATATATACTAATTATATATACCATTTATCTGGCATTTAATTATCATCCCTTGTAAATGTAATGAGGTGAGGAAGAAATATTCACACTTCTGTTGGCTTTAAGCCTTCAGCACTATCCCACATTGTATTAATTAATTGGATATATGGTAGCATATTTACTGCTTCTCAGCATGGACCTATGATCTGATCAACACAAAGCACATTCTGGTTGTCATGGACACCTATGCGAGGGTTTGAATAAAGAAAGCTGAGGGCATTTTGTGCAGAACAGTTATATGAAATCGACAGGAGTATGGTAAATATAATCTCTCCCTTGCTGAGCGCTCTTGAAAAATGGAGATTTAAAAAAAAAAATTGCTACCAAAAATGCTTCTCTACAAGTGCTTGAAGTAGTAACCAATTGTATTTTACCTGGATCTATTGCCCTGAACCTCTGGCTCAAATCATTAATGCAGCCACATTGTGATTCTTCTGCTCATTTAAATATTATAGTTTGAGTATATAGAACACATAAGTAAAGTTTATAAGATAAAAATAAATGTGTATGTGCTCACCGCAGGACTTAAGAAATAAAAAACTTTTATAGAATACTCCATATGCCCAAACCAGTAAAACTACCTATCTGATCTGCACAGGAAAGTACTACCCCGAATATTACATTAATCATTCTCTGCTTTGCTTTATAGTTTTGCCATCAATGTTCATATTAGTAAATAATAATTTTTATTATTTCCTCTACTTTTCCATGCTTTTACTTTTATGCTCTGCACTACGTTTTTGAGAATTATATGTATTAATGATATGAACGTAGTTCATTTTTTCACTGTGGTATATAATTGTGTTGTTTAAATAATCACAATTTATTTATCCATTCTTCTCTTGTTGGGTATGTGTACCATGTTTAGTTTTCTGCTCTTGCAAACAATATTGTTATGAATATTTTAATATGTGAACCGTGATGTGATATACACGGACAGAGAAGTTTAGATTTGCATGGACCTGAGAGTTCTAGGATATAGATCCAGGATTGTCATTGATGGTACATGAAGTTCACTGAGGTAAATTTACTAGATTTTACCAACTTCCCACCTATCTCAGCGCTGCGAGGACTAAATGTGAGTAATCTTACATATTTATGTATGTATATTCCCATACGTGTTATATTAAGTGCAAAAGAGGTAGCAGTCACTACAAATTAAAGCATTATCCTTTTCAAACATTTCTTTTAATATTCAAAACAATGGAAAGAATAACATTAAGTTTTTCTTATTACCATGTTTCATGACAAAGTGAAAACTGTCTCTGTGATTTATGTAGGAGGCTTTTCCTTATTGACATACATGAATGAAATAAGTATTCTCTTCAGTGCTTTTGCACTTTTGGACAACACATGTAAAATATTCTTGATAGTCTTAAGAGTACCATTTTAGTATAATACTAAAACATTAACTGTATTTTTATAAAGTCATCAAAAATTAAGATCTACCATATTACACACTGGGAAATAAAGTAATTAATATTTTATGCTGTATCTTCTATTCACTCGTAAAGTTCTTTGTAAAAACTTCAAATTCAACATCAGTTAGTTATTTTTTAAATTTACATTCAGGTCAAAAATTATGAAGTGAAATTTTATCACTTGGTATTATAAATTCTTTATACTAACTAGACTACTGAAAACTATTAGAAAATAATCTTTTTTTAGACATCAAGTATATGATTTTAGAACTTTGCATGTTTTATCACAATTTTGTTTTCTAAATTGATGCCATATACTACTATATTCAGCTGGAATGTGTTACATTCTTATCATCATACATGTTTGTTCCTGGGTTGGTTTTTTTTTTTTTTTTTTTGGTCCCTCTATGGCAAGAACATTTCAAAGAGTTAAGTAATTATCTGGGGATATGTTTTGTGGCTTATCTGAATGATGTAATAATTGTGTCTTTTCTTATGAGAATCTGAAACCTCTTCTTTTAAAATGGTGGCAAATGGAGGTTCACAATAAATTAATAATAGCATTTACTCATAGGATTAGGCAGAAAGTGGGTTGTGGGGATTGATGGGGGACTTCTGATTTTACATAACCAGAAGACTGAAGAGGAAGAAGATAGGAAGAGGACTGAGGTGGTGGCAGCCCATCTGAAAGAGCTATGGAAAAGGAAAACATGTGTGACCAAAAGCTTTAGCATCACTAGTAACAAGGCAAATTAAAGTCATAATTCCTAATAATACTACTAAAATAACATTTGCTTTTTAATTCTGTCTCTTTGGAGGAAAAATAAAAATAAGCCAACCCAGTTCCAATGGGCACTGTACATTCAGGATTTAGAGTTGTGCTATGTGACAGAGATTAAAATTCCATACACAGTGGTATCAAATCTCACAAAATAATAAATCAGTGATGTTACTTTTGTATGGCACTCGCCATTGAATGTAAGCTTTAGAAGACAAGGGACTGTATCTGATTTCTTCAGAGCAGTAAGACAGGAGGTCAGACTCCCAGCTCCCTGCTGTGCCTTCTCTGACATCACTTTGTAGGAGAGGAAAGTTTTATTTCCCTTTACCCGTCTAGGTTCTTGGCTGAGACCTCCCTGTAATAAAAGACAGAGTCACAGGAGAAAAACAAACACAAGTTTAGTAACATGTATACATGAGACTCAGGAAAATGGCATAGTTCCTTGAAGTGGCCCAAGCCACCACTTTAAATGCCATCTGTAGTTAAAGACAAAAGAAGATATTGGTTGGGGGATCCAGTTATGGGAGGTTATCAGGCAAAGCACAGAAAACAAGGGTGAGGTTGTTATGTGGATTTAAGTCTTTGCCTCCTCCATCCATGAGAATTTCTAGAGATTTCGAGTCATCCTTTTCTTGGTACTGAGATAGAGAAACCCTTACATAAATGCTTCTCAGAAGTAGAAGTCTCTTCAGATGCCAACATTTCTTATTATTGGATGCAACATTTCCTTGCCCTATAGTGACAGGCAATCTGTATATTTTTATGTTTTTGCTGTGTTTTGTTTTGTTTTTCTTATGTTTCAGAGGTGCATTTAAGAACAGAACTTGGTTTGAAATGACACCGTAAGTTCTTACAACACTGCCCCACCTTTTCCTTCAGTATTTAGAAATGTAAGCAAATAAAGTCATTTAGTTTATAAAGAAATAGTGATTTTCGTAAGATACAATAAAAAAAATATTTTCCAGAAATCAATTGAAGCTTATTCTTTATAGTCCAAGATAATTTTTCCACTGTTCCTGCCACATTAGAGTTTAGAATAAATTGTAGAAACTAAGGAGCTTTTTGTAGTTACTTGAAAATATTCACTTGCTCTGTAAAGAGCCTTCACAGAAGAGAGGAATAAATTCTTTTAATTCCATTTCAAAGGGATACTTTTTGTTCTAATTTTATGTGTATGGCAGAATGTTTTCCAAAATGCACCTCAGCAAGTCAGATAGTTTGTGGTTTTTTTTGTTCCTGAATTGTATCTGATTATCTTACTTATTAGAAATAGTTCCACACTGTGATTTTTTGAAAAATCTTTCAGAACACAACACTGACTTCTTAGTTCGGATAACCCCAAGTGTTCAAATGTGTATACTTGGGGTGTTGGAGCTCTGCATCTTAGACTGTTTATAAAATATAACAGGGGGAAAAAGTCATAAAAGTGAAGGAATAAACATTCTAAAGCAAATGTAAGCAATGTAATAAGGATTTTACTGAAAAAAAATTGTCTGGCTTCAGTGATACACAAAAGTTATTATCAGAATGCTGTTGAACTCTGCACTTACATAAAGTTATAAAGAACGTTCTTAAATTTAAAGCAATTAGGTAACCCGCAAATGAAAACATATTTACAAACTGCATTAAAAATTTCTTGCCAAAAACAATTTAGCCATTTGGGGTCAATATAGTGTCACTTTTCTTATACTAATGCTTTTTGATTTCAAGCAGATGGAATATCGTTTGAGTCATGGATGCTATCGCTGTCTTTGTTTTCTTTTAAATGGTACACTCATTTTAAACTGACAACTCATTCTTTTGATTAGCCTGGTAATTTAATCCAGGCTGAAAAAGAACATTGTTTCAATGAAACAAGCTTTCATTATATGGAAGAATTTCAACTACCTAACTGTTGGAATTAGGAATAAACAATCGGGGTGTGCACGCTCACTAAAAATATGAATATATTACTGACAACTGCTGTGTAGGTATTTTATTGTTTTCCCAAGACATATATTTGAAATGACTCACCAGTCTCCACAATATAGTCACATAAAGCTTTGATTTAAAGGCAAAGGACATGGTGAAGCAATAGATGGAGCCTGCGGGTAAGCATGGGTAGTGAGAGACACCCCACGGCACGGGCTCTCTGTGTACCTGATGGGGCTTTTGTACTGTGGCGACTCTGGCTCCAGAGAGCCCGGTAAGGGGACTCTGCTTCAGAGAGCTCAGAGAAGCTGCCAGTGGTGAGTCCTTATAAATCTCCTTCTTCCTGTAATCAAACTGCCAAAGCAGTTAGATCAGATGAAAGCCATAAGTAGTAACCCTGGGTGCTACAAGGGTAATTGGAAACTTAATCAGTGGAATCAGAAATTCCCCTGCCCTTACCTTGGCCAAGATTCAAAAGCCAGATATCCAGACCTAGAGATAAAGACTTTTTAGTACAACTGCAGATCAACTCTATCTCATCTCTGCAGTACTTTTGAATTAACCATGACTATACTCTTTGGTGATGGAGTTGCAGTATTGTTTCCTTAACAATGTCCCTGGTGATATGATAAATAGTAAATACGAACAAAGCAATGCAATTGTGTGCAGTTACATGGTAGCTATCTAGATAGACTCTCCTTTAAAAATATATCATTCAAAATAGTTTTTAATAAACAAAGAAGTTGACATTAACATACCAGTGTCTTAATTTTGTTTTGTTCTATTTTTAACTGTAAGTTTTTTTTTCTTTTTCTTTTCCCCTCTTTTACCCCCCTACTCATTCTTTCCTCTCTATATATACTTATGTCACAATAGCTCATTGTAATATAAGAGTAAAGTCTTTTGTTTAATTTAGTTTTGTTTGATAAATGTTTTTCATCAGGTTAAAGAAATTTCCTCAAATTTTTAGTTTTTATATTAAAGGAATAATACATTTTGTTGAAATTTTTCTGCATACATGAGGTAATTATATTACTTTAAAAAACATGTTAATGTCATGAATTACATTAACTATATTTAATACTTAAACTAAACATGCATTCTTGGGATAAACCAAAATTTTTCATTATATATTTTATTTTGCATATTATTGGACCTGTGTTAATATTTTATTTAATTTTTCTTAATCTATGTTATGATTTTCCTTTCTTATGTTGTACTAATCTTGTTTTGGGGCCAAAGTTATACTAGCCTTGTAATCTGAGTTAGGGCATCTTCTCTTCTTTTCTATCTTTTAAGAGATTATTTGTATTATTGGAATTTTCTGTTCCTTGAATGATTGGTAAAACTAAGTTTAAAGCTTTTTAGGCTTTGTGTTTTCTCTATGAAAATTTTAAAATAATGATGCAATTCCTTTAATACTTACCATACTATTCTGATTTCCTATTTCTTCTTGATTTTGTTTTGGTGATGTATGTATTACTAGAGCTACACCAGCATTTCAGGGGTTACTGTTTGCCTGGTCAAACTTTCTCCACACTTTACCTTTCAGTTGCATAGGTGCTTATATTTTAGTTAGGTCCTTTGCAAATAGACTATAATTGAATTTTGTATTTCTGAAAAAAATGGTGGTTTCTATTTTTTACCTTGAGAATTTATTTAATTTATATTCATAGCAATTGTTGTTTGTATACTTAGGTTTATTTGTATCATCCATGTTAGTTATTTCCATATTTTATATTATTTTAGCCCCTCCCTTCTTGCTTCTTTTGGATTAATTAGTCTTGTTTTTATCTTGGTCAATTATTTTTATACCTTTCCATTTGTTTGGAAGTTCTATACTCTACCTCTTCTTTTAATATTTACTCCAATATGATAAACATGCATAATTAAGTTAATCAATATATTTATACTTCTTTCAAACAATACACATGCCTTAGACTTCTTTAAATGTGATCCATCTCCTTTCAAATCTACACTTCTAATAAACTATTTCCAAATATTACTTAAGATTACTCTTGTACTTCACAATACAATTCTAATGACTGTTTGGAATTACACATTTTTAGAACCATGCTAAAATTCACATGGGCAAAATCTATAAATAAAATCAACAGAGATAAGAAAATAACCCAGAGTTCAATGCAAACCCAAACATACAACAAAAACAAACCCCAAAAAAGTAACTGTATTTCAAACAAAGGGAGGAAAGACTAACGCATCTAGTGGACCTGGCATTTTGATTAAACTCTCAGTCAAAACAAAAAGAAGTGTTCATAAACACTGAACTTTAGTTAGTAAGTTTGTTTTTGTTTTTCACGATGTTATGAGTTCTGAGACCATCTGAAGCATGTTCTGGTTTAGAATAGAAAAGTAAACATACAGTGAATAAGGAAGCTATGTTTTTCATTGTTGTGAAAAGAGTACAACTCTAAAAAGTAGAAGACCATGATATGCTGTGGTGTTGGACTGGAATGGGTGGTACTAATATGAACTCTTGAAAGAAAAAAGTGGCCATTTTGAAGTACACCCAGAACTTTCTACTCTCCTTAATAAGTCTTTCCCACAATGGAAAATATTTCTCTAGTACCTCACCAGCTGGGGTTTTAATGAAGCCTAACCATCATGGGAGATGGGAAAGACCCAACTCCAGTCCTTCCAAACTTCAGTATGGGGAAAAGGAAACATTTAACTCAGGTTCACAAAAAGG
This sequence comes from Camelus ferus, assembly GCF_009834535.1. Lineage (NCBI taxonomy): Eukaryota > Metazoa > Chordata > Mammalia > Artiodactyla > Camelidae > Camelus > Camelus ferus. Next base: position 62,553,804 of record NC_045703.1, on the reverse strand, counting down.
CTGAGGCCCAATCATAGGAGTAAAGGATGCTTCCCTCATCCCACACCTTACTACCATGTCAACAGAGCTCCTGCAATAATGGGGTTACAGCTAAAGTATCTGAGAGCCTCAGATTCTATTTTAAAAATCTCTAGAGAAACCCAAAGACCAGACACAGGAGATAAAACAAGGATACTAAGGAAATTTTAGCCTCTGACACCAGCGCTACAGCAAAAAATAAGCACAGCCTATTTCTATTTCCTAGGTTGGTAAACATAAAACTTCATAATAAAGACCTACTTGTCTTCTTTTCTTTAATACATCATGTCTAGATTTCAACAAAAAAGTTACACTGCATGCTAAAGGGCAAAAATACAATCTAAAGAGAAAAAATAAATCCTTAGAATCAGACTCAGATATGGCCAATTTCAGAATTATGAGACCAGAAATGTAGAAATAATTATGATTAGTATGCTAGGGGTTTTAATGGGAAAAGTGGACAACATATAAGAACAGTTATATTATGTGAACAACTAAATGGAACCTCTAAGAAAGAAAAAGAAATGCTAGAAATCGAAATATTGCAATAGAGACTAAGAATGCCTTTGATGGGCTCATTAATAGACTGGACACAGCTGAAGAAAGAATCAGTTAGCTTGAGAAAATGTCAATAGAAACTTCCAATGCTAAAATGCAAAATTAAAAACAAATGCAAAAGATAGGATAGAATATCCAAGAACTGTGGGACACCTGCAATAGATGTGAAATGTGCATAATGGGACTACCAGAAGGAGAAGAAAGGAAGAGAAGAAATATTGAAAGTAATAATAACTGAGAATTTTCTAAAATTAATGATAGACACCAGATCCCATATCCAGAAGCTCAGAGGACACAAAGTAGATTAAATACCGGAAGATTACACCAACACATGTCATATTCAAAGTACAGAACATGAAAGACAAAGAGAAAAATCCTGAAAGAAGCCAGAAGGGGTGAACAAAAAACACCTACCTAGAGAAAAAGGAGAGTAAGAATTCCATCTGAATTATCTTCAGAAATCATGCAAGCAAAATGAGGTTGGAGTGATGTACTGAAAAAGAAAAAATAAACAATTGAAAAAACTGAAAGGAAAAGTCACCAATTAGAAGTCCATATCCTGGAAATTACCTTTCAAAAGGGAAGAAGAAATTAAAAAAAAAAAATTTCTCAATCGAAAATTGAGGAAATGTGTCTCCAGGAGACTTGTCTTGCACAAAATTTTGACCAATGTCCTTTAGAGAGAAAGAAAATAATACAGGTCAGAAACTGAAATCTACATAAAGAGAGGGCGAGTACTCAGAAAGGACCTAAATAAAGGTGAAATAAACTCTTTTCTTACTCTTAACTTATCTAATAAATAACACTTTGTTCAAAATAATAATATCAATAATGTGTTTGGTACAGTTTATGATGAAGTGAAAGACACGACAGCAAGGTCATAAAGGCGTGAATGGCAGAACTGAAGACACTCTGTCCTAAGGCACTTGCACCCCCTATGAAGCGACATAGTATTACTTGAAATAGACTTGTATTTGTTGTGTTGCAAACTTGGGTGTCCACTAAAAAAGATAAAGAGAAGTATAATTGATATGTTAACATAGAAAAGAAAAAGGAATCACATTTAAAAAACTCAGTTAAAATCAGAGAAGGCAGAACAAAGATGGAATGCAAAAAAAGAAACAAAGAACAATATTTGACGAGTGTTAATGGAATTAATGTTCCTTTCTCTGATGTTCACATATACCTGCTCTTAAGAAATTCACAGAAGGCATTTTCTCACAGGGAAAATAAAATAGAAACAAAGATTTCTTCATAAATTTGCCCAAGGACAATAAAGGAAATTTTGGCCGTTGAAGTATATAAAAGAAATTGCTCATGATTCTTGGCATTTATGGATTTTTGCTGCCCTTTTGGGTAATGGGCCCATTGGTTACTTCTCTTCACTACAGTTCCGAACTGAACAATGCCTATCTGTTAGAAAGCATGTTTGGGTGCATTAAATGTAGCTTTAATGCCCTCACAGTTAGGAATACTTTTGTTTAATATAACTGAAACTTTTATCCCCAAAATCAGAAAAATGTGAATTTCTCAATGAAGTGTGAAAGAAAAAAAAAAGTGCATGCTTTTCCAAGCAAGTATTAGCTTGGACAATTTATTATATCCTACAGGCAGTTGAAAGGAGCTATCTAATTGCTTTTGCTCACTTGGGAAATAAATAAGCCTCATCATTTTTAACTGTTTACCTGTTTATTGTTTTCTTCAGGGGGGTTGAATTCACATTCAGTCCCTTTCAATAATCGCTCATTTCTTAGCCATGGCAAATAAGATGTTTCACGGCCATTTTAAAGCCAGGTTTAAATAAATGCATCGACATTTATCAGAGTTGACATCAATAGTTTCCTGTTATTAAAACCGCCTCATAGTAAGAGATTTATAATCACTCATTTGCCTTGAGAAAAAAAATTAAACACCTCATTGTTCCACCTCTCTAGCCATGCCTTGATTGAAATTTATTTTTGTAAACTGGAGGATTTTCCAAATTAGTAATGTTATCACCCATAGGTCACTAAAAGCAATCAGATTAAACATATTAAACAGACTTCATATATTTGACAATAATTATGGATAGCAAACTAATTCATTGACTTCTCAAGAGTTGGGCAGAATTACTTGATTCTATTGTGATCAAGCTAGAAATAGTCTGTTAAATTAATTATTCTGGAGAAAATCTAAAGGCATCAATGTGCATAAAACACAGGAAAAAATTTAAAAAAAAAAAAGAGTGCTGGAGAAAATTAGAGCAGTCCTCAAAGAGTATATGCAATCCAGATCAGCTGGAGGACTTGTTTGGCCATTAGTTACTTTGACCAATTTTATGGGAAAGTTACATCTCTAAGTCACAGGGGAGGAAGGGATAAGGTATGAGTGTTAATTCACAAAAGGGGTTAAATGCTAGTCATAACTGTAATTAGGCTTACTGCGACAGAAGAGTAAGAAAAATGACAATACAAAAGAACAATGTGGAAGATGAACTCTGAATACTAATTAGAAAAGTTATCACAATTTCATCATCTGCAAATAGATGTAAAATGATAGCTTTCTATTGCTTTAATTTGCATCTCTGATTTTGAATGATTTTTAGCATCTCGCTGTAAGGGTGTTGGCTGTTGATATTTTTTCTTCCTTAAATTGATGTATTTTCCAATGATGATGCTAACTTTTTCCTGATGAGCTGCCAGCTTTCCCTGTGTGCCTGGACGATAATTCTTTTCTGGTTCTAGACATCGTCATCATCTCCTCCAAGTCTGTCACGTCTCTTTTAACTTTAACCAAGGCATTCTTCATTGAATGGAAATCTTTACTGTTGTATACTCAAATTCATCAATATTCATCTTATATTTTGCGATTTCTAAGTTTTGTTTTAAGTCCTCTGCCATGCCTAGGAGATAAAGATAGTCTCCTACATTTTTCTTATTGCTGGGAAACAAGCTGCTGGAAAATAAGCCTCTGGAAAACGAACAGCTGGAAAACAAGCCGCACCTAAATTTCCATGAGCTGAAAATATTATATTCACACTTGCTTGCCTAAAATGCACATGCTTGCTTTGTTTTAATGTTTTGTGCAGTAGATGACCTATAGCACGTATTATGCTAAAGAAAATTTGTGGTAAACAATCCTGAGATTGACCATAAGGGCATGAAGGAGGGCAGATGTTTCCTTAGGGTAAAACAATGGATGGTCCTGGGAAGCCAGGTCATCCATTAACAGAACTTTGTTCTGGCATGAAAGCATGTGGTTAAGCCCAGGGGAAATATTTGCTATCTTGAGATGTCCCGAAGGCGATAAAGGATAGTAGAAATTTTGCATACCCTGAGGGGGGTGATTGTTCCTGGAAGGGATAGGCCTGAAATTAATCAGTTAACCAGCAAGCAGAATTTAGTGCTTATCACAAGGAATATCTAAAGCTCCACTTCTTTGATCGCATTTTTTTCTGAGCTGTTACCTAATAAATATGATGTCGACCAGGCTTTCAGGGCTCTGGATCCACAAGATCTTGAGCCCCCAGGTCCCATCTTTGCTGTTTACTTTGTCTCTTTGTTTCTTAAGTCTTGCATCGCCCGTCCTCAGACACGGTCCCGAGCTGCGCTGGATGCAGCATCTTATGCTCTATGTTTCAATTTTTTTTTCACATTTAGTTCTTTTATCTGTCTTGCGTCCATCTTTTTGATGAGGTCATGCTACTTTTCTACGTAGAGTGAAACAGCTTCCCAGTTTTACAGTCTGAACTTTTCCAATTAATTTGTGATTCTATCTTTTTCTATACTGTGAGATTCGGTATTTGTTCCTATTCACAAATGCATAGTGGTCTGGTTTTATTAGTGTGTGCATATATTTTGTGATAATACCTTTCTGCTTACATTGCTATGACTTTCGAGAACGTTGTTACTAAGGTAAATTATCCCGATTTCTGTTTGTTAAAATTTAGTTAGCTATTTGTGGACTTCTATTCTTTCACTTTGCATTTTATTGTAGGTTCATTGAATCCCTCAAAAATCAACTGGAATTTTGAGTTATAGGTTATGGAACTGCAGGTTAAAGACTAATTTGAAGATAATTGGTACCATTATAAGAGTAAATCTTTCTGTCCAAAAATGGTATTTTATCCCATCAGATTATCTTCTGAATTCTTAATTGTACAGCATCCTTTGCTGGGACCCAAGGTGGTCAACCCCTTTCTTCTGCAAGCTCCACACACTTGCCAGGATGACTTGTAGAGGTGGCTGTGCCTGTTTCTTCCAAGGGCTTTCAAGCCTTGCTCCGCAATGCTAATAGCCCTTCTAACGAATGTCCTTTCTTGCCATTAATCAAAGGCATGGTGATGTTGTGCTACCCCAGGTCAGTCTTAAGCAATGTCTAAGGAGAGCAGATATTTCATACACAAATGGGACTGATATTGCTCTGTCCCTGGGTCCTTTTACCCTCCCATCCAGTGATGTCATGTAGAAGGCAAAACAACAAAAATAGGACTGGAAGATGTTTTCTTCTGTTTACACTACATAATTCTGAATAGTAAATTTACCAGGACGAGAAGGTAAATTTTGATTCACAGTTTTCTCCATGAATTTGGTTCACATTTTTCTCCCCACTTTAGTTTGAGACTTGTATTTTTAATCATCATCATTGAAGCACATTATCAGCTTTTGAGAGAGAGTCACTGGAAGCCAGCATTCATGGGCTTCATGTACATGATGCAGTGTCTTGAGTAATAATGTGCCCATCATTAAATAAATGGTATTAGAGAACTGCAGAGGCAACAATAACAATGCTGTTTGAATACAAACAGGTTCCAAAGAGCCATGATATGGCTACTTACACCTGCATTATTACCCTGCATTTATGGTCAAAAAAAAAAAAATATATATATATATGGCTATGCAAGAATGGTGCACTTTAAATAAAGAAGGAAGAATTTGTTCCTGGAAGTGAACAGGAAGGCGTGGTACCTAGAGCCTGAAGAATCTTCATGTGCACTTAGTGAAAATAAACAATTAGGTAAGTATCTCATCTTCCTCCATTTTTCTAATCTTCAGGAACAAACCATTGAACCTTATACGGAACCACTAATTTTATAATACACTTTTAAATCAAATTGTTTGTATAGAGAAGCCTCTCCCCACAAAATAATTGCCAGGGCCCTGCACATGTAAAAGACAGCCCTGATTGAGGATATTGGAGATTTTTTCCCTCTGAACTCAAAAAATGTGATCAAAACTGGAAGTCTTTATTAGACATATCTCTTAAGTCTAATTATTTCACTAACAAAAATGGAGTTAGAGTTAAAGTTTACTTATGTCATTGCAACTAAAAAATATTTTTTACTTTAGATTTAAAGTTTTTTTCTTGACTCTCAGACTTAGTAAACAATCTTATGGTTACAGGGGAAAGGGGGTGGGAGGGGATAAATTTGGGAATTTGACATTTACAAATGTTAGCCACTATACATAAAAATAGATTTAAAAAAAAAGTTTCTTTTGTATAGCACAGGGAACTATGCTCAATATCCTGTAATAACCTTTCATGGAAAAAATATGAAAATGAATATACATATGTATATGCAAGACTGGGACACTGTGCTGTACACCAGAAATTGACACATTGTAACTGACTGTACTTCAATAAAAAAACAGATAAATAAATAAATAAATACAATTTTTTTCCCTGAAATGCATTTGAACACATATTTTAAGAAACTGTGACTATGCAATCAATATTAATATTACAAAGGTTATTTTAAAGTTATAAAAAGTTATAGAGGAGATTATGTTGTATTTGGTATACTACAAGCATATGAATGATAGAGTTGATTATTTACAAGTACTAATTATGTAGTAACATAGATCTATATTAATTTTAAGATTTATCTTCAATTTCAAGTACAAATTAATAATTGATGTTATGCAATGACATTTATTAGTTCAGGTTTGAAAACATGTTTACCTGTTAGTCTTTTGATAAATACTACCCTTGATATTTTATTAAAAATATCTCTAGAGGTTTTATAATATCAAATGGGATGAAATTTTTAATTCCTTAGAATTTTTTTCAAGATGGGGTAACAATGAAAAAGGAATTGGCTTTCAAAAAAAGCATAAAATTAATAACAGATTTCAAGTTGCTAAAAATTTCTTTTATTTGAATTTCTATTTGATCCTTTAGATATAAATTTGAACTAGTTAATAGCAAATAGGTTTCCTTTTTGGTGATGGTTTTTGTTTTGTTTTATTTTTCCTGCTTCTAAAGCCTTCTAAATTTAATCTTAAAACAGTTTCTAAAGCTAATCACAGGCAAATTCAAGGCAAATGAATTCCAGAATTTATTCAAGAATTTTCAAAATTGCTAACTTCTTCATCTCAAAAACAAAGTGGAATTATTACACTTTCCTTACAACTTTTTACTCACTGACAAAAAAAAAAAAAAAAGCAAAGAAAAGCTTTCAAAAATTCAAGAATACAATAGAATCTTTCTCTTTTACACTTACTGACACATTTGGGAGGCCAATTCAGGTATGTGAAATGAACCATTCAAAGCGTAGATAAATGCAGATGAAATGCAGACTACTCTAGAGAAAAGATTGATAAGTTAATCTCTGGGAAGGGCAGAGAAAACAAATAGATAATGGTCTGAAAAATGGTATAAATAAAGGAATTCAAATCGTAGACTGTCAAGCCGTTATTTTCACAAGTTTCAGAGTGAGAAATTGTCAGACTCAGAAGAAAATAATGATGTTAAAATATTGCTATTCTATAAATAATGACTTCTCTTATCTTGAAAAAATACAAAGTCTAGTAATAAGTAGAGGGCACGTATTGTAATTTATCCCAGAAATAGTTGTTTTATCCAATATTATAAAATTAGACATATCTTCATTTAGGTAAGTAGATTGCATATACATGTAAATTATACACATATAATTACAGCATGCACAGGCTTCATCCGGTCTTTTTCTTGTAGATGCTGCACAACATGCCAAAGAAAGCGATAAGCAGTGTCCTGAAATTATAATTTCATGTACCTATTTCCCAAGGCAACATTAAAGCCTGGAGAGAACTCAAGATGGTGGATGAGTGTTTACTCATGCAAGAACATGTAAGATTGAACAAAACATCAGTTGCACACTAACGTTAGAAACTCCCTCGAGCCCACCTCACTACTGAAGGTCTTTCAAACACACCCAGGACGACGGGGTAACTTTAAGGGAAATAAGTGCTCTGGATTTTCTGCTTTACAAATTTAAGACAAAAGAAAATGCAATCCTTTAACAAAAGCAGGATGGGGAAACCTCATCTAAAAAAAACTTACTTCTCTTTTATCCTGGTTGAAAGATTATGCATAAGGAGGTCAAGATGATTCTGATACCACACATTTGAAAGCAGTGTTTTAGAAATGTTTTCTCATACCAATCTCATCTCATTTGATTTTCTTAATAATTCTTGGGGAGGGTCAAATAATGTTCTATAGTATATATGAATAAACTGACTTTCAGAGAGCTTACCATAATACTACAATGAAGGCTAAGTATTGGGATAAGAAGCCGATGCTAACACATTGCCTAATTATCGTGTAGTCACAGCTTACCAGACCAAGTGTTTGGGTACTTTCCATGTAAATACCTGCTTTTTTTTATTTAACTACCTATGTGTTAGTATTATGAAATATTTTCTAGGTGCTGAAATTCACACTCTGAGAGAGTTGTCTCTCAATCTCTCTCTCTATATATATATGGATACATATTAATTTATGTATTCCTGATTATATTATATGTGTGTATGTTCATCTTATATGATATATGTATGTATATAATTCACTAATTATATGATATGCTTATGTTGGGGAGGAGGAAATTTCTTCCTCTACCCCTCTTGAGTTCTTGTGGCTAGACTGGTAATAAAATTCACACAAAACAGAGTCACAGTAAAAAAAAAAGAGACACGTTTTAATTTGCATGCACAGAGGTCTCACAGAAACGTGACCTAAGAAGTGGCCAAACTAGGCAGCTTTTGTACTTTTTAGATGAAGAAGCAATATATTTGTGAGGAATTGACAGGACAAAGAACAATAGGTTTTGGGTACTCAGTTAATGAAGAATCTAAACAGGGCTTGGACTTGGACAGTAAAGGAAAGAAGTAACAAGGTCTGTTTACATAGACTTCAAGGCCCGAATTCCCTCTCTGGCCATAAGGGTGTCCTTCTACCTCCAGATCCAGGGAGTGCACCGTTCACATGAGAGAATCATTTCCTGTTCTCAAGGAGACAGAAGGGAAGGCCAGAGTATCCCGTTTGCATTGGCTATTTCTTAAGTACTTTTCAAAATAACCAATATGTCATTGTGGCACATTTTGGGGCATGGCGTATACACACATACATTTTCTAAGTATAAAGTATATTCTATGTACTAATTACAAGTGTACCATATACTTATACATGTATGTGTATAATATGCTGATTTTATTATATACATACTTTCTGATTATATACATACATATGTATGTGTGTGTATATATAGTCTTTATACACACAGGCACACACATATATCCCAAATATATACCCATATGTCGCTACGCATTCCTGATTCATTTTATTGCTACCCGCTCATCCTGCTAGAACACCGTAAGTCATAGTTCTTATCATTGGCAGCGTTTTTTGTAATAGAAAATGATCTGAAGCAAATATTCAATAGGCTGATTAACTAAAACATGGTCCATATTTTGGGGGGAATCACGTGTCTATCTAAGAATGTAAACAATCACTCTTTGAACTAATATGAAGTAATCTTGAAGTAATTTTATTTCTTTTTGAGATTTTTGCTTAAAGGTATGAAGAAAAAATGTATTCTAAAATAACTACAAAATATATATATAATATATAAAACTAAAAGGTCATTCAACATCTCTTGATGTCATTATTTATGGTAAAATATAGTTTCTGATCACTTATGAAAGTTTACTTCATTATAAATATCTGTAGTTCTTGAATATACATGGTTTTCCACAAAGAAAGACCTGTTTATATGCTACCTAAATAGAAATACAGTAATGCAAGTGCATTGTTTTACTTGATATTATTTAATTAGTACCAATTAAGATACATCCATGAAGATAACTACCTCATTTTGAAGCCTCTAAATTTTTGATAAGCAAATTCTAAACCTGCTCTTTTCATGTAAATTATTTTGTCATTGTTACTGATTTTGTTTTGTTTTTACCTCTTAGTCTTTGGGTTCAGCTACAGAAAGAGAGAAAAATAAAGTGGTTGGGAAGAAACACATTTCCTAATCACAGAGTTTCGTAGAGAAGGGAAAATAAAGAGAAAATTAAGCTTTCTCAGTCAAATGCATTTACCATTTAATGGAACAGCACTAAGTTCTTCCTTACCATTTAAACCATGAAAATATTGTTTCTCTGAAAACAAAATTCATCATGAAATCCGAAGTGCTCTGCAGGGAGGAAAACAACTGGGGAAGCAGCAACAATACACTTTAGATAAGAAAGTGGTAAATTAGTGCAGAATTTGTAATATTCTAGACACCAGGAGACCAAGAGCTTTGAACCTTCAGGCAATAACAGCTCAAAATGGTTAGAAAGAGAGAAAATTCTGTCATTTTCTCTGAAGAACTTTTAGGTAAGATGTCGTCTTTTCCACTCCAAACAAGACAAAGCTATCCGATTAAAAAAAAAAGAGCATAAGGATTTGACATTTTGGTAACTTATATCATGAAAATAATCATTTTCTTATATAGAATGATTATTTTGAAAAGAATTATATAAATTTTTAATTTGTATAACACAAAGTTAATCTCATTTTAGGTTAGATGAATTTTGATAAAGAATAATAATAAAAAAAAAAGCTATCCAATTAGACTGGAGTCATTCCCATCACAGAATAGTTCTACAAGGAGAGAACAGAGAAGAGAACCACAATGAGGTCTAAATGTATACACATATATCCATAAGCCATTAGAAATCATATCTGAATACTGGGGCAGAGACCCATCCCCTGATTGGATTTTAGGGTTATGATCATGTCATTCTCAGATGAAAAAAACTGTAACTTGGTGGAAAGAAATATTACTAAGTCAATTCAGCACAGAGTTACAATATCCCTCTGCAGTATAAGTGACAGATTATAAGATACATATAAAAACAAACCCTGTCTTGGCCTCTAGCTTTGTGACTGAGTTACTTAGTCTCTTTGAGCCTCATGCTTTTTTTTTGTTATAAAATGGACTGAACATCTATAATGTGAGGTTTTTGTAAGAAGTATCAACTAGCTAACAGAGCACTTAGATATTCAGAAAGCACAGTGCTATAATTTATTCTTGTTTTTTAATACACACATTGATAGGTATACATTTTCTTCTAAGTGTAATTTTTGTTCCATATCACTTGCTTTTGTATATGATGATTTGATTTAAGTCTATATATTACATAATTGTACATAATTTCTTTCTAACTCTCAATTTAAAATGTAATTTCTAGTTTCTAAACATATGGGAACCTTTAGGCTAATTTTGATTATATTATTTTCCAGTTTTATTGCATTGTATGGCTTGTATACTTTGTTGGAAATTTACTGAGACATTTTGTGGCCAAGAACATCATCAGATTTTCACATGTGTATGTTTAAATGAGTATTTCAGTCACATTAATCTCATGACTCTCTTATAATTCTCCCTTTTATGCATTCTTACCCTGCTATACCTATTCTTGCACTTAATTGGTAAAAACGCATCTCTCCTTAAAGCCCTTTCTTTATATACTTCACACAGCTGAATATCTGTGGCCCACTCCACACAGTGGAATATTGTGAGAGAAAACACTCAGCCGTTCTGCCTGGTTTTACTTTAAATTCATCATTACTAACATCAAGTGAGACTTTAAGGCTTCCTTCTATGAGCCTACTGTGTGCTCCTGGCCCTTCTTCTACCCTAATAACTTTTTCATACTTTCTTTTATTTCGTTAAACCCAACATCTCTGCCCCATCCGCATTCACAGCCAGCGAGCTTCCTAGTTCACTGAGGAATCCAAAGGAACTAGAAAATTCCCACAATTTAGTGCCAAAAACTTTACACAAATAACATCAAAGACATTTCTTTAATATATATATACTATCTTACGACATCAATTTTTGTCTCTTTACTGGATCAATACTATTAAGACACAGATATGCTGTTATTTCTCTCATGAGAAACACACACACATACACATTTCATAGCTCCAACTTTCTACTCTATCTAAAATTCGTATTTCTTCATCTCAGAGTAAAACACTATGAAAAAATTTTCATATATTTACATTCAATTTTTCTTATCTAATTCTATGTTAAAAGAAGCAAATAATATTTTTTCTAATAATTCTATCAAAACTGCTTATCAGGATCACCTATGACTTTACATTGTCACATGCAATGATCAATTTTAAATCAAATCAGTGTTTGACAAAAGTGGTCACTCTTTTCTTACTCCTCTCATTGGTTTTATGGTTTTATTTTAACTTTTTTTTCCCCTTAAACATGTATTATATTGTGTTCTGGCTTCCAGTGATGTGATTAATAAATTTGTTATATGTCTAATTGCCTCTCCCTTATAAGTAATCAGTCTTTTTCTCTGTGGTGGACGTGAATATCAATCAGAGAGATAAATAGAAAAATTCTAAATGAACATCAATATAAGTTATGGGAAAATTTTGCTTGATTGTCTAATCACTTTTTGACTTTTTTAACTAGTAAGCTTTTGAAGGGTTAGTTTCAAACACTTAATTTACATATAAGTTTATAGGAACATATTTATATTGCAAGAGGTCTAGGAATGGAAGGGCAGTGCAGCAAAGGGTGATCTTTATATCTCTGCACAGCTGGGTTTGTTTTTTGGATTACATGCCGTGGGTGTATTTGTATAGGAAGCTATGTACAAATTGGTTAGATTTTTTTTTATCATAATAGCTAAATTTTATGAGTAACACTTATAATTTTATAGAACATCATTTTACTTTTGTTTACCAAAATATTTCATGAGTTTTATTGAATAAAAAAATGGGGCAATGTGTATTTCTTTATGTGGATCTGAAGAGGTTTTCTTCTGAATTAAACTCCTTAGGAATTGTTGTTCGTGTGGAGCTAAGTAGAAATTGTTAAGGATTTGGACTATAACAGTTAACATTTATAGCTTAAAAGGATAATAGTCTGATTTTGAAGGAGATATATTAACTTGAAAGATATATTGAACACAATATAATGTTTTAATGTAATTTTTACAAGGATAATATTCTGAATCCTGTTTAATATAGATGATTTATGGCTTTAGAAGCAAATGCTCATCCCCCATGGTAACACTGGATTATGAGACATTAAAACTAGGAGTTAATTATCATACATTGGCTACAAACATAACAAGCTCATTTCAATAGGTAAATCTTCAAATTTATGTTCCATAGACAGTGGAACATAAAAAAGATATAAGACCACAGTATACAAATCCAATTTGTAAAAATGGACACCAATTTTCAGCTATTTCTTCTTTTATTAGTTGATCCCCATTTTCCACCCACTCAGGATAGACATATTTTCTTCCTTTGTGAAAAATGACAGCTTTTACTAAACATATTTTGAAAAGCCTTATTTCTTTAGGGGTGCATTTGAAGCTAGTCCATTGTTTCCTATCTTCAGAGTTTTAAAGATGGGCTATCAACTGAATGAATACAATATGACTATCACTGCAAAGACAGTACACAACCAAAAATATAATGCTTATCCACAGTGCTTAAATGAAAAAGAAATCTCTGTTGCTGCTCTGCTAAAATCTTGGCAGTCATAATGCCTTTAAAAGACTCTTTGGGCCTAGAAATGAATTAAAAAATATTACTCATTTGATTTACATCTTTGAGGTTAAAAAAGAATATGAGGTGAAGTTAGTGTAATAAGTCAGCCTAGAAATATGAAAGCAGGTAAGAAAGGGTATTTTGCAATAATTGTATAGGTAGAATTTCTAAAGCTAAATGTATATTCCATTCAAATATTAGAGCCATTGCTGAAAAGTTATAGCTATACCTCTATATGTAGGTAATGTATAAACTTACTGAATAAAATGCAGAACTCTTTCCTCAAATAGTGAATAATACACTATGAATAATCTAAAATAGGCATATTAGATAGCAAGCAATCAGTCACCAGCTTACGAGTTTGTGTAATAGCATATATCACTTAGGACATAGTGGGTGATAATTGAGTAGATAAGATGAATTTTTGTAGGAATGATTTATTAGGACAAAATATTGGCCTTCATTTTTAATATAACACATCACTGGCACTGAATTTTAGTTATCACCTAATATCTATCCTTTCATTCTTCCAACTTTTTATTTGGCACATGGTTCCCTATAATAAGAAACACAAATTACAATCTCCTTTGAGTCTAGGTACAACCAGGATCATGTAAATATACAAATGTACAAAGTTCTTCATTTTATAGAAGACTAATATGTTAGCTTTCTACTGGAATCTATAATTTATGATTTTCAGTCTAATATTCTTGTTGCCCTTGCCCCTAGTTTGCAGTCTTTTTTTGAGGGTTTTGGTGGGGTCAAGGGGAAAGGGAATAAGTGTTCAGACCCAGAAGCAGAAAAGTGCCCAAAATCCGCAAAAAATAGCACAGAAGTCTTTATAATTAGAGCAGAAAGAGCTAAAGAAGAGAGAGAGAGCACGGGATGATTACACCAAGACGGCCTTACTGGAAGGGCTTTCATTCTGAGACAGAAAGCCTCTGGAGGGCTCTGAGCAGGGGCATGGCTCTCCCCAGCCCTCCCAGCCCCAGGCAACCCGCATTCTACTCTCTGTTTCTTCAAGGATGACTGCTCCAGAGGACTCGTCTAGGTGGAATCATACCGTGTTTGTCTGTTTGTGGCTGGCTTCTTACACACTTCCTTTGTCCATTCGTCCATCAGTAGACATCGGGGTGCTTTTACCTTCAACTGTGCGAATACTGATTCTGTGAACATGGGTGTGCGGGTGTCTCTCTGAGACCCAGCTTTTGAGATGTCTATCCAGAATGGTAGCTGCTGGATCATATGGGAATTCTATTTTTAACTGTTTTGAGGAACTGTCATACTATTTTCTGTAGTGACCGCCCTGTTTTACATTCCATCCAACAGTGCACAGGAATTCCAGTTTCTCTGTGTCATCAACAACTCTTGTTATTTTCTGGTTTTCTTTTTTTGTTGTTATTTTTTGGGTTTTTTTTTTATTTGTTTATTATCATTTTCTTTTATTAAGCAGCTGTTCTAAGAGGTGTGGTGAAGTACTTTTTAACAGGATTATTCTGGCTGCTCGAGGGGGACGAAAAGGCAAGGAAAGAAGAAATGAATTTATATCATAATCCATTTACACACACATACACAGAACTAGAAGAAAATAATAAATACTCTTTCTACATGAAGTTTGTTTTAATTTATTTCATTTTATTCTAGCTTATTGTATTTTTTTCTTTTTTTATTGAGTTATAGTCATTTTAAGCTTATAGTATTTTGTTTTTAAAGGAATTAGAAATAATTTTTGGACCTGCCAGTGGATCTCCACTTGCTGCTATGAAATTACTGTTTAGTCTTTGAGAGCAATTCAGCGTGATGGGTAAGGGCAGCAACGCTGGAGGCTGACTGCCAGGACTGACCCTACAATTTCCACTTGCAAGATATGCATCCTTCATCAACTTATTTAAACTTTCTGTGCCTCAGTTTCCTCATCTGTAAAGCAGGAATAATACTACTACTTGCCTCACAGAGATTTTTTTAAAGGTTAAGTGAATTAAGCCAGGAAATCACCTAGAAATTGTTTAGCATATAATAAGAATATATTTAGTGATGGCTTTACCAATAAATTAATCTTATTAGTATTAATGAACATTATTTTTTGCCTTTGAAGAAGCATTCAGAAATCTAAATACTGGTAGAGGAAATGCAATGATTATAAACATGAGAACTATGGTGATTATATGACAATAAAAACTAAGGTGCTGATATTATGACCTGCAAAATTCATTGCCACCTACAACACTGGGCTGGGCCTAACAACAGAGCAAAACAAAATATGCCTAAGAGTCATTGTTGCCAGTAGACACAATTAATTCCTCTTGGAATAGATATAATCATTAACTTAGGGCAGCAAATAAATCAGCCTAATAAATGTAGCTCTGACAGTTAGATGTTAGAGTTTTAATTCTATTAAGCACTTAACAGCATGCCCACATTAAAACTAATTTTATAATTTGAAATGTCATCATTAAGATTTGAGACAAGTTAGCAATGACTGAGTGAATATGTGCGTGCATATAAATATACACATACATATTTTAAACAAATTTTTCATGTATAAATACATACACATTTCATGTCTTTTTTAAACAATCTTTGCAGTTGCACTAATTCACACATGGATATGCAACAGTGCTTCTTTTCTTTAAGAGACTGATGAGAATCTACTTTTTTTTATAGTTAAAAAATATTAGTACTTAATAGAAATTCCTAGTATCTAATTAACTGGCACACTTTACGTACAAGGTGTTTTATCTTGTCACACTGTTTTGTACTCGAGAGAGTTTCTATATTAAAAGCTTTCCAGAAGAATGTTAATGAATAGGCAATTCTATTGATATTCTTTACCCTATAATTAGACTCAAACACTTACAATTTTGCCCTTGATTTCATAAACAAAATAATTTTAACCTGCTTTCACTATAATTGTTTTTGAATTTCTATTTGTTTATGGTGTCTTGCATATTTATAATGACTCTTTTCTGTTTTTGATTTACAAAAGTCATAGCAATTTTTAACAAAAAACACTGTCTAATTGATTTATAACATCCTATACTATTGTATTTCAGCCACCTTGGAGCAAGGAAGGAATGAGCAAAAAGTATTGGAAAAGGAAACTAAGGGGAGGTGTGGTGGTGTTTTGATATGTCTCCGTGGCTTATTAAACTCTAATCTGCATGTTGCTGGGATAGTATTTTGCTGATTAAAGTCCATAATCAATTGACTTATTGTAGGAAATTAACCCGGATAAACAATTCTAGATAATTTGGGTGGGCTTGATTCAATTATTTGAAAGGCTTTTTCTTCCTGATGAAGATGAAATTCCACGTGTGAGTATCAGTGACCTGTGCTCAGGAGTCCTGGTCTGCCTTCCTGATGGCAAGCTTTATGTATTTCAGGCTGCTAGCCAGCCCCCACAATCGCGTTAGCTAATTCCTTGTAATAAATCTCTTAATATATATTTCTCACTGGTTCTGCCTCCTGGGTTGGACCCTGACTGAGGGAGAGTTATTTATTACTTGCTCTGCCAGATATTAAGGTGTATTTTAAAGTTACAATTATCAGAATGATGTGTTTACCAGTAGAAGAATCAATAGACGGATTATTGGAGATGAATGATACACATGCAAAGCATGAAAAGAATGGAATTCTAAATCAGTGAAACTTGTAAGGAAATACAACAAAATACTATTTTTTTAACTGTCACAAATATTTTTAAATGCTATAAATAGTGTTATCATATAAAATAGTGGTATTATATAAAAGAAAAAGAAAAAATGGCAGTAGGAAAAGATTCTCAATTTTACTATTTTCATTATTTAAAAAAATTTAGTAGTGAGAAACTTTCTTCACAAAAGTCTTATAGAAACCCCACTGGGAATAATAAAGTTCAGCTATTTTTGTTGAAGCCAATTTGGCAACTCTCACAACCTGTCCTCCCAGGTGGTCCCTGAGAAGATGCTAGTAAAAATACCTAGTCTTCATTTAGGACAGATGGACAATGAAAAGTGATTGTAGGTTAATAAAGCTGTGTTGCCTGCTCTTCTTACATCTGTACCTTCTTCAGATATTTATATTCTGCCCCAAATTCTTTACCTTGATGGAAGATGTTCAGGTATTCATTTAGCTCGTTTCTTCCTCTTATTCTGTTTATGTTATTGAACCAATATTTTCATTCTTTTTGCTTAATATAGTTTACATTGCATTTTTGCTCCTTTCAACTAACGCACGCTCATGGAAGCTCTTCCTCTCTTTCTTCAGGATAATAACTCTTGTATCACTTATTTTGCAATTATTTGGTGTAAATAAAACAGTTCTATTTTGTTTTACTTTGTTGTGTTTCAGTTTACCACTTCTTTGGTGCAGACTTCTCTGTCTAAGAAAAGTTTCAGGAACCAGTGTGTTACTGTGCTGCTTACTCTGTACACTTTGAACTTCAGAGAGATGTGTCATTCTGGCAGCTAGTAGGTCTATGTATTGTGGTTGCACAGGAATAAATAAATCTAATATTATCTCTAATGCATGGCTTTCTATCTGAACCACTGAGAAAATGAAAAACTGTAATTCCCACATGCATTGTTATCAAGGCTTGTCCTTGTCAACTAGCTTCAGCAAGGACTTTCTGTTTATGGACTACGTGTTCTAGAATACAAAGAAATGGGCTATCACTCATTCCTCCCTCATCCTGTTCCCTGGCTTTTTGGTTTGGTTTTGTTTTCTGGTGATTTAGTCTATAAACTGATGTTATAAGACGGTCTCTGAGAGGATGAAGACACATTGAAAGAGCATTTGTTGGGTAGAGGGCTTGTCAGAACATCCCCTAGGGTTTTTACTGCCAAGGCATGAAGAACAGATTAAGCAGACGTGGATCCACGTCAGGCAGTTCCGGTGACTGAATCAGTCGGGACAGGAGCTCCCTCATCATCAGAAATCACTTCTGCCCTGTGTCCTGCCCAGCTGCCCCAATGTAATATATTCTAGGTGTGCTGCTGAGAACAGGAGGAAACATCTCCGTATGGACAGTTTCCAGACTTTCAGTGTTTAATGACTTGGATATTATGGGGAAAGTGAGCAATTTGAGTCAGGAAGGAACAACAGGAACAATTTTCCCAAAGGAGAAAATATCTCCCACAGTGGAAAACAGGGATGAAATGGTCGCACTGCTGGGTAATTCCATCCGAGAGTCACGGCAGGTTACTCACTGACCTCTGGGGAACACAGCAATTTTTAAAATGTTGTTGGTACCTCCATTTACAATTCTTTCTAAGTTTTCTAGAACTTAATTATTCAATGTGCTATTTTCTATTCCATCCTTGTTTTTAATGTAAAAATGTTAATGGGAAGGTTTTGAAGGAAATGTGATTTATAAAGCTTATAAATATTCATGTAATGCACAGTCCAGGCTATACATAACATTAAATACTTCCAATCATCAAATGTTCCAAAGAGCAAAGTATGGAAATAAAACTCTTGTATTAAATAGTGTATTAAACAACACAATAATAAGTAAGCCCCTTGTGTTCAAAACAGTAAGTTGTTAGTAGGTACAGTAGATAAAATTATCAGACACTGTTCTTGACGTCAGATTTAAAATCAAACTATTATTTTGCCTTTTGAATTCCCACAATACGAACTTACGAGATTTACTGGTTCCTGAAAGGTAAGAGCTTATAAACAGAATCATCTTTATTCTAACATGTATGTTTCAAAGACAATCAAGAAAAAATGATTTTGTTTCAGTTACTATTATATTTTACAAGATTTTAAAACTTTATTCACAAGTTTTGTGAATAAAAAAACTGTTTTCTGATGGATAGGCAAAATCTGGGGAAGCATGCCTTTCTCATTAGAAAATACCTTTTTTATTTAAAAAAATTGACTTTTCAGCATTTAAGTGCAAAGATCCTGCCTCTTCTTCAGGTGAGGAAAACTCTGCCCTCTGACTCCACCCTTTTTTTTCATGAAAGACATGGAAAATAGGGTTTATACTCTCTACTTTCACTCATTCACCATTCAGAAAACCAACGTTCCTTGAACAGCTACACTGTAGAAATACAGGATTGCATTAGTTAGGCTATTTATCTTATCTTATGTGTAGACAAATGATAACAATACATTGCCATAGAGGTTATTCAAACTGTAATTATGATTACTCACTCTCCTGTCCAATGGTATCGGACTTTCACTTCACTCTATTGCAGAACAAGCTCAAGTAATGATTGCAAATATTTTACAATTAATAGGATCCAGTGGTATCTTCTTAATCTTCCTCTTCTTTTGGGTTTTCTACAGCATTGGACAAGGATCTACGCTAAAGCTCAGCATTTAAGATGAGTAGCATTCTCGGCCAGGGACATTTATCCCCCTTTAAAAGGATCTCTGTAATAGTAGCACTTTGCTCTCCAGAATCAGACAAGATTGCTCCCATCTCCACGTCCTCTACCTCCTGTGTCCTGCGGCCTCTTCTGCCCCTGCCTGTTTGTGATGTGGCTCTTCCTCATGACTTTCACTCTGATGTGTGAATTCTTCTCAGGTCCTTCTTACTTGGTCAGTCTGTCTGTGTCTCACTGCTGTACCACTTCTTTGGGTGCTGCTGACACACTGCCTCCATCCCCTCTGCTCAGTCTCATTGCATGAGTTCAAGGTTCACGTTCTGTTGACTCCTAGATTAGATCTCCTGCCCTAACATCTCCTTTAGTACATTCTAAATATGCTTTTCCAACTGTCTGTAATGTGTTTCACCCTGAAAGGCTTTGCAGTCATTTCAATGTTAAGTCAAATGTAGAGGTATTTCTTCCAAGCTATGAATTCATAATGCATTCCATATTGTGGCTTTGAGCAAGTTAATTAATCTTTTCCCTAGTTATTGAATTTGAGGCAATAGAAATATCCTCACAGTTTAGCATTTTTGAAGATGGATTCACATATTTCTCCCTCAGATTCATCTGTCCTTGTCCATTCTTTGTTTCAGCTCAGTTTTCTGGGGCATGGAGCAGAGTAGGAAAGACTTAAGAACAGCAATAGAAGAGAAACTGTTTTTCTTGGCCAAGACTTTCAGGGCCTCAATTTAAATAGTAATATATAACACAATTAAACCAGAATTCTGATTTGAGGTTCAAAGAATTCATTTTTAATAGAGATTTAATAAAGACAGCTTCATGTGTAATATGTTCCATTATGATAAACACACATCTTTTTTCAGCTTATATATAATAGAGACTAAGAAAATAGAATGAGTAAGAAGTCGAGGTATTGATAGCCTGTTCTCAAAGAATTTGCAGGGACTACCACAGATTTCCTGGGAGAAATGACTGCTAAAGAGTCAAAGAAAATTTAAGAAATAAAATGGCTTTGTATTTCATAAGTCAGGCTGGAAACACTGACATTTATTCATGCATCTCCTTAAAAACAACATTTATTAAATAAGTATGTTTCAGGAAGACAGAACGCCTGTAACTAACAGACAGACTAGTGCAAATTTTAGGGAAAAGCTTATTAAGAGCTTTGTTAATAAGCTAGTATTGAGAACTGCTGTTCTACAGAATGCTAGGTTTTCTCCCTGCATGCTCTATGTTTTTGGACATAAAAGGACATCACGGGCCAGAAAGAAGAGAGTAGAAACTAGAAGTCTTCCCTTTAGGGTAACAGATACTTACAAAGTATTGAACATCACGTATTTGACTAGGGGGTTAGTTATCAACTCCTGCTCAGCTCAGGATCTAAAAGGAGGAAGTCAGTGTCATTCACGACACCATTAGGGAGCACAAATAGGGACTTATTTGGGGAAACAGAAGAATGCATAAAATAAAAGTTTGAGTTCTCCATCCAAACTAAGAGAAAATAAAGGAGAAATAAAATGTTGAAATGATACATTGAGAAAAAGAAAGCATAAATGCATAATTAAAAAGAAAATCTACAACTAAGGGTTTAAAACTCTATTTAAACTGCTGTATAGAAAATTGATTCAATGATGTTCAGG
This sequence comes from Camelus ferus, assembly GCF_009834535.1. Lineage (NCBI taxonomy): Eukaryota > Metazoa > Chordata > Mammalia > Artiodactyla > Camelidae > Camelus > Camelus ferus. Next base: position 62,532,449 of record NC_045703.1, on the reverse strand, counting down.
AAATATGTAAGAAATCCATTCAGAATTCAGATTAAAATATGACCAATGAAGATATTAAAAAAAATAATAAGAAAGAATAAAAAGTCCACGTAAATACATCTCAGTTTCCTTAAGAAGAGAGTAAGAGTAAGAGCTGAGAAATAAAAATAGAAGAAATGATAGAGGAAAGTTTTCCCGTGATAAAGAAAACTCAGAAACTAGGCAATGAAAGAACTCACTACACACCCCGAGACCAAAAATATCCACAATTTCTAATGTTGACTGCAGCTGACAGCTGTTGCTTCAGACATGCAGCCCCAAATCCCAGTGGCACAGAGCAGTAAGAGTTCTTTTTCCTTCATGCTTCTGCAGATCAATTGGTGCAGCTATGTGGTTTCCACTGCGATCTCTCACACGTCCAGGATTCAGGTGGGAGGGAGCTGATGGAGGCAGGTCTTGGCAGGATGGTTCTGCTTCAAGCTGCAGGCCTGACCATCACAGGTCTGCTTCACACCTTGTTCCGAGACCCAGACTGAAGGGCATTTGGTTCCTGGGCTCGCCCTTCTCACCACAGTAGCAAAGACACAAAGGGCAAGTCCAAACTTACCAGCACACCAAAGCCCCACTTATATCACAACACTTGCCAGTCCACCCACCAAAGCCGATCACATGGCTGAGCCACTTCAAGGAACTTTTGTAAGCAAATCAGGTCTAGTGAGACCAAAAAAACTTGCCATTTCTCATAGGAACTCTAAGTCAAAAAATAAAATAAAGTCAGTAGCAACTAGAAGAGATCACCTATGCTCTTCTTCGCTGTGATGAAAGACAAGCATTTATGCATTTATGCAGTCCTTTAATAGTTCAATCAAGTTATTTTTACGTATTTCCTTTACAATCCTATTTTTGAATTCAAAGTAATGTACAAATCATTTGCAAAAGATATAGTTTGAATGTTGCCCTCATTGAACGAGAGGAAAAACCTTTAGTGCTGTGGTCTTTTTTATTCTAATAACGTATTATTTCTTCTTTTTCTTGTGATTCATTTATTTCTAATTATAAAAGTACACATTTTTACTTTGGTGAGATTTAGAAGTATATCACCTCGATGATTCATGACTCATTTTGGTTAAATCACTCCCAAAGTAATAAGCCTAAATTCTTCTTTTCTGTCTTTCCCAAGCCCTAAAGAGGGCTGACTTGCTAATGAAATATCACTTATGTAACAATCCCTGGGTCTCTTATGATTGTTTCCAGTAATTCAACTTCAATGGCATTACAACATGGAAAGTACTGTTGGAAAAAAATATATGTTAAAGATTCCAAATGTGAGGTTATGTGTGAGCATGTACATATGTGTATGGTGTGTGTGTGTTGCATTTGCTTACAATAATTATTGAGGATGAGTAGACAATTTTACATTTTTTTTAAAGTAATAACTTATAGGAAATGTGGGTCAAAAAAAGACGTAGGAAAACAAATACCTGTGCTTGATCACTGTTTTAACTGATGCAGCCCTTCTGGAGGGAAATCGGACATTGCATAGTAAAATCATGTGTGAAAAGTTTTTAACTGAATATGGCATTATAAAGTTGAAAAAGACATGCGGGTGAGCGAGGGTTGGGTTTTATTGATCAGAAATAAAATACATGATATTAAAAAAATTATTTTATTCTAAAATAAGGATTATTCCCAATAACTCTAGTTACTGTAGCCACTCTTTATGTGTACAATACATAGTAGTAAGAAATGTTTGCATATGAAATAAATAGCATTTAAGGCCAAAAGTGAGGTTCTCTTATAAACTCTGAATTGGAGGCAGTATTAAGGTGGATAATAAAATCGTAGGCAAAGGGCTTGGATAGTAAATTAAAATAATTTACTGAACCCAAATGCACAGGAGTACCTGGAACATGATACATTCCGGTCAATTCTGTAAATCCCAGTTCTTGTTTTATTTATCAGTTTCATTTTTATATTTAAGTATATTTTATTTTTTATCTAATTTAGTTATTTTATCTCATTTTATTATCCCCTTCATTCTCACTCTGGCCACACCTTTCTTTATACTCTTTCTGTCCTCTAATGTTTTGATACATGGCTGTGGTGCAAGTTGTTACAAAATACATAAATATTTATCAAATATGTAGTGTAGTTTTTGTGTATTTTTAAAAATTTACTTGAAGTGGTATTGAGCTATTGATAATTTTTAGCATTTTAAGATCAATATTATCTTTTTAATCAACATTCATACTCCTTTGAAGCATCTTCTATGTTTTAGCCACTTATATCCCTATTGGTAGTGCTATGGGTTAAAGTATGTCCCTCAAAAGAAGACATATTGAAGTCCTACACCTCAGAATGTGGCTTCATTTGGAAATGGGGTTGTTGCAAATTTAACCAAGTTAAGATCATCAGGGTGGGCTCTGATCAAATGTGTTTAATATCCTTATCAAAGGGGACATTTGGACACAAAGACACACATATGGGGAGAGCATTATGTGAAGATGAAGTAGAGACTGGAGGTGGAGACGGCGTCTACAAAGCCAAGGAATGCCACAGATTACCGGTAACCACCAAAGGCTACAAAGAGGCAGGAAACAGTTTTGCCCTCACAACCATCATAAGGAAGGAACTGTGTTGACACTCTGATTTGGGACTTCTCACCCCCAGAATTGTGAAACAACACTTTTCTGTTATGTAAGCCACCCAGTTTGTGGTACTTGGTTACCACTGATAAAGGTAACCATTTAGATTGTCTACTGATCCACTCTGGTGAACAATGTTCTGGTAAATATGTTCCTGTATCACGCATCTGCTGTGTAACAGCTTTTCCTGAGTTACAGGTCATAGAATAGGGTAAGAGCCACATTATAAGCTATAGACATGATTAACGTCGCTGAACACTGCCAGGGTTCTCTCCAGAAGCGCCCTACCAGTGTACACTTCCACTACGGTGCAGGAGAGGGGTCGGTCTATTGCTCTGCTCCCTAAGCACTTTTTTAGATTTGTCAGACTTTTGTCATGCTTCTAATCTGCACTGCATTTCCCCTTTCTGGGAACTACGTATTCAAAACATTGAGTCTTTTTCTGATTGAAGAGTAGGATGATTCCTTCCTTTTACTATTTAGAAACCGCATTCATTTTAAGTACTTTCTCCCACTCTTTTGCTCTTTTTAATTTTGTATATTGTCTTTTGATGAACAGAAACTTTTTCCTTTAGAAAAAAATACATTCATTTCCTCCCTTATGGCTTATGCATAAAAATATAGACTTAAAAATTTCTGTTTCATTTGCCAATAGTCACACTTAAAGGTGTGTTTTTTTCCCTAGAAATAATTATCAAGCTCAAACTGGTTTTGGCCACCTTGCCCTATTCCATTCTCTTTAACTCTGTAGCAGCAATCTTGAGAACTTAAAGCTTGAGTGGGAAGACGTTTGTCACTCAAACTATTTCAGTTTTATTTCCTACTGTTTGTGGATTTTTTTTTCAGCTCTTTGAAGTCCCATATTTCTGGAATCATGCTATTCCCAATCTTACACCATTAAGACCATTACATTATACCAGGCAATGGTTACTTAAGCCCATCTTTTTCTTTATTGTCCTTGTTACACTCAGCTAATAGCAACCAAAATATATTACTAATATTCTATTTCAGTTTGTTCCCCTACACTTCTAGGTTTGATAAATATTATGAGTTGATTTGTGTTCCCACAAAATTCATATGTTGAAGGCTTAGCCCCCAGTATCTCACGTTACCTCATTTGGAAATAGGGTCATCACAGATATAATTAATTACATCGAGGACTTCCTGGAATAGGTTGGAGTCCTAATCCGAAATAACAGGTGTTCTTACAAAAAGGGAAAATTAAGACACAGAGACATACACATAAGAACACTACATGAAGATGAAAGCAGAGATCACTGGTGCTTTCACAAGTCACAGAATGGCAGCTCGCCAGCAAACCACCAGAAACTGGAGGAGGGGCATGAAACAAATCCTTCCTCACACCCCTCATAAGGAAGCAACTCTGACAGCACCTTGAACTTGGACTTCTAGCCTCCAGAAGTGTGAGATAATTCATATCTGTTATGTAAGCCACGCAAGTTGTGGTATTTTGTTACAGCAGCTCTAGTAGAGTAATACAATGGTCATCCTTCCGTATTATCACAGGCAATAAGCGTGTGACTTTTTAACACTGCATAATATGGCTTTCCATCATTCTATTTTTTCAATATACAATTTTATAGAGCAGTTTCAAGTCCACAGCAAAACTGAGTGAAGAGCACAGAGAGTTCCCATATGACCCCTACCCCCATCCCAACCAGCATGCACAACCTCCCTCACTATCAACATCTGGTACCAAGTGGCACATTTGTTACAATCAATGAACCTGTATTGATACATTATTATCATCCAAAATCCATTTGGGTTCACGCCTGGTGATGTGCATTCTCTGGGTTTGGACAAACATAATAATATGTATCCACCATTGGGGCATTATACCCAATAGTGCACTGCTCTAAAAAGTCTCTCTGCTCTGTTCTTCAGAGTACAGGGAGTTCCCATATTACTCCAACCCCAGCCCTGGCAATCACTGATCTTTTTACTGGCTCCATAGTTTTGCCTATTCCAGAATGTCATATAGTTGGAATCACAGTTTGCAGCTTTTTTTCATATTGGCTTTCTTTCACTTCGTAACAACATACCTTTAGGTTTCCACCATGTCTTTTCCTGGCTTGATAGCACATTTCTCTTTAGCACTGAATAATATTCCATTTTCTGGTTGTACCACAGTTTATCAGTTTATGTACTACAGGATATCTTGGTTGCTTTCAAATACAAAGCTGCTATATATATAAACACCCATGTGTAGGTTTCTGTATGGACATAAATTTTCACCTCTAAATATGAAGGAGCATAATTGCTAGATCATATAACAAGAGTATATTTAGTTTTGTAAGAAGCTGACAAACTGCCTTCCAAGGTGAATGTGCAGTTTTGCTTTCCCACCAGCAGTGCGTCTACCTTTTTTTACATCACTTTCATTACTCCCTGCCACCAAATTATCAAGCCAATGATGTACATTTAGATTTTTGTCACAGCAGCACTCCACTTTAAGATAACACTTTTGTATTAATCAGGATAAATCGAACTGCTGTTACAAACAATACTGCCAAATCTCAGTCGTGTAGCATCTTGGGCATTTGTTTCTTATTCACGTAAAACCTAAGTAGAGATGGTGGCGGGGAGAGGGGCTGCCTACTCCATGAAGCCAGCCGGGGTCCTGAGATAATAATGCAGTCTTTGCCATCTTCACACAGGGCATTTTCTTTCCCTACAGGGAAGAGAGCAATCAGAAGACTATATGGTCAGGCAAGGAAGTGGTATTTTATTTCCACCTGTAACTCACTGGCCAGACATGAATCACATAATCGTACTTACCCATAAGAGCGGCTGAAAAAGGTAGTCTAGCTATGAACTCAGGAGGAATGGCAAATGGATTTAATGTCCACCGAATAGTTTCTGCATTCTATTAAGCATAAAACTGTCTAATCAAACTTTACATAATTTCTCTTTTAGTGAAATAACTATGCATGAGATTACTAGTATACTGACATTAAAAATAAATCAGGGTGGAATACATTTATTCATTTTACAAATATTTGCCCTTCGATATGCCAGGAGCTGAACTAAGTACTTGGCACATAGGATTAGACAAAGCAAATGAAAATCCTACCTTACATGGAACTTATTTATATATATAAATATTTTAGATGTACAATTTGATGAATTTTGATAGATGTATACACCCATGAAACTACCAACACAATCAAGACTTATATTAATAGTAACAATTTATTTGACTGTTTAAGATAAAACTTTGATGCTAAAAATTCAAAAGTGTTAGTTTCTAAGTTTTACTCAGTTATAAAGTCTATTGTCTTCCTAGTAGAATAAAATCAGTTTGAGCAAAGATCTTTGATACTACATTGGGCAGTCTCACTAAGAGATTACTTTCAGGCAGACCCCTAAAGACATCCAAGTGGCAAGCATAATTTTAACATCAAGGAAATTACTAGAGAGGCAAAGCAGGAAAATTCATATTTAGTCCATTTAATTTAAATTATAAGCTGTGGTAGCAAAATTAGTCTTAAAAGATCAAATGGACAAACATGGAGAAAGTTGGTTCTAAGGTTATTGAAACAAACAAAAACAAGAATAAGAAGATTCACTTCTAACTCATTTACTTGAACTTTTCATCAGAAAAGCCATAATAGTCATATATATATATGAGGTCATTAGAAATTAACACTATTTATTGTAAGAATCAAATATTAATCATTATATGGAATAGTTTAGAATATTTTGTTATTCATAACAGCATTACATTGTTTCTTTAAGTTTGTACACAACTAATTTAACTATTATTGTACATTTATAGAATTTGACATGCCGATTCTAAAATTTATATACAGTACAAAGCACCTAAAATAGTCAAGTCCCTGAAAAAGAAAAAACCAAATTGAAAATCTCAAACAGCATGGTTTCACGATTTGCTATAAGGCTATAGTAAATATGACAACATAAATTGGAATAAGGTTTGAAAAGACAGAGAAATAAAACAGAGCAGCACCTTCAGATAGAGATCCATACATATTTGATAAACTATTTTTTGATAAGGATGATAAGGCCAATCCAATTAGAATTAAAACACTTTTTGATAAATGTTACTAGAAAAAGTGAGTATTCAAATGAGGGGGAAAATAAATCTCATTCATTATATCAGAACATACACACAAAAATTGTAATATGGATCATAAACTTAAATATACAAGCTAAAACTGTGAAGTTTCTAAAAGAAAACATAGGAAAATGACTCTCTCTCCCCACCTCTATCAGCCCTGGTTTTAAGACCTAATTGATTCTTCAAGCCACCTGGATTTTCCAGATTAATCTCCCTCACTTACATCTGCAAAATCTTCACAGTGATATTTAGATTAGAGTTTAGTTGAAAAGCTAGAAACTGTTGCCTAGTAAAATTGACATATCTAAGAAATCCACCTTAAAGAAACAAGTTCACAAAATAAATATCATTAAAATTAAATTTTTTGCTTCTTGAAAAATATAGTTAAGAAAATGAAAAGTTAAACCACAGACAGGTAGACAATAACCAATACTTACATCTGACTAAGGACTCATATCAAGCATATGCAAAGAATTCCTACAAGTATGAAAGACAAAACACAATAAAAATGGGCAAAATTTTGATGGACAGATTTTAAATAAGATAGATTAGGGCCAATAAGAACATAAATAGAGATTCAGCATTTTTAATCATTAGAAAAGTGCAAATAAAAGCAAAATGAAATATTTCTGCCTTTCACTAGAATAGCTTAAAATTAAATAGACTGATAATACCAAGAAGGGAGGGTTAGGGGCAATATTGCTGGTCTGAGTGAAAAATGGCACAACCACTTTGGAATAATCTTTGGTAGCTTCTAATAAATAAAGGGTATAGTTACCCTGACCCAACAAATCTATATTAGGTATTTACCAGGAAAATAAACACATATGTCTACATAAAGTTCTGTAAACAAATGGTACCAATTTTGTAATTAAGTCCATAAGATCATTGGATTTTTAAGCTTGTTCTTTTAAATAATTTTTAATTGTTTATACATCTGTTACATCTTCATAATAGAAAAATTCACTTAAAGTTCAATCCTCAGACATTAGGGCTGTCATATTTTGTTCAAGCTTCTGCTAGAGACATATACACCACACATACATGACTATAAAAATGGGGAGTTGAAACAAACAAATTTCTCTTTATGATAAAGTAAACACAACATGGAATTTTCATAAATTAAGATGTGACTAAATTGGTAATAGGTAAATCTACATGACACAGAAAACGCTGTACAAATTATAGTTTATTGTAGAATTATCTAAGGTCTCAAATGGTTAAATTTTCATTCTGTCTCATTCTCTCTCTCCTCTTTCCCCTCCTGCATTTACAGAGTACACACATTAGACAAAATATGCTGTCTGTCATTTTGAGAAAGTCTATTAACTTAGCCCTCACAGAACTGAGAACAGAAGCCAAGAGCTACTGTTTTATCAAAAATGAATAAAACAAACAAAGAGGGACAGAAACTAAATTCAAAACAGAGAGATTTGCATATAGATAGGAATGTGGCCGAAACACAGCCTCTGTACTCTGCTTACCAAATTGAGACTCGAGGACAGAGTTTTGGATGAAGTAGAAAGGGCAGTTTTATTTCTTTGCCAGGCAAAGACAGTCACAGTGGACTAATGCCTCTAAGACTGTGAGCCTGTCTGGGAGACACAGCAGGGGATTTTATAGTAAAAATTCAAGAGTTCAAGGGGTGGAGCTAGTTTCCATAGAGATCACTGACAGGGTAACAAATTGTTGCAAGGTTGTTCTAGTTTTTGCAGATGCAGTGGTCCCCTTCCCTCTGCTGGGTATGAAGTTCACCTCCGGCTTTGGGACTCTCTTCGTGGTCTTATACCTAGAACAAAGGATGCATAGAAAAGGGCTCCGTGGAAAAGAGCTCTAGAGAAAAACTGGTGCAGTTTAAAGTCAGGCTGAAAAATGCTTTTAGCCTTTTAAGCAGGCTGAGGCCTGGGATCTCCTGCTGCAGGCTGAGGCCTGCAGCTCCAACAACAGGATACAAGGAAACCACAAGGGGTCAGGAGGAGGTCACTGGGGTCAGGAGGAGGGCACTGAGGTTGAGAGCAGGGCACTGGGGGCAAGAGCAGGGCACTGAGCATGATTCCTGAACACAGCACCATGAGTAGTTTGGGCTGACCACCCAAGATTCCCTCCTCTTCAGCCCAACCCTGGTTAGCAAAGCATGAAAAAAACCCTTTAACCCATGATACAGTTAAGCAGCTACAAACACCATTGCAGATATCAGACCGTCGCCAATGATGACAATAGGGTCCTGCTCAGTTATAGGAATGGAGGAGTGAGAAAATGTGACATTTTGCAGGAATTAAGAGGTAACCGTCTTAACAAGCTTTAGGATAAGTGGTTGGATAAGCAGTCAACATACAATTATACTCATAGGTAAAACTTCCAAAACTTCAAGGAAAAATATTTCCTTGGATTTTAACTGCTCTAGGCTCTGGAACATAAAGAACAGAAAACCTGAACATAACTTAATACACACCTTTAAAAAAAGATGTAACATAGAAAGAAAACTCACTGTCCAACAGAAAATACATTCAAAATTCCATAAAACATCCTAGTAAAAAGAATCTATCGTTCATTAAAAGCTATAACACAAAACCACCAAATCAGTTTTTTCCCTGAAGTGCAATGGTAGTAAATGTATTTTGTTAATAAATTTTAAAATGTGCATAATGGTAATAGATGCCTAAATGATATTTATTAAAATTCAAGATATATTACTGATGAATCCAAAACTATAGTAAAATAAGAATATGAGGCTATTACTGAAACCAAAAGAAGTTCATAAATTCACAAACACACATCAAAAGAGAGTTAAAGGTCAGAGGCAATAAAGACAGTGTAGTCTAATAAAAGTGGTGAAGAGCATCCAGTCTGGAGCCAGACTGCTTGGGGGAAATTCCTGGCTTTTGCAATTTGATGGTGACCTTGGGCAAGTCAAGTAACTCTGTCCCTCCAGCCTCCTCCATATACAAAGTGGGAGTAAAGATAGTACATACCCTCTAGGATTGTGCTGAACATTAAGCTGGGTAATGTGTGCTGGACAAGTGTCTGACTCTCAGCAAACGCTTTGTTAGAATTTGTTATTGCTATTATTCTTATTATTACGTATGTCAAATTGAAAGATGGTGTGGAGAACACTTTCAGGTCCTCTTCCAAAGTCTGCCATAGATTTCATTAAAGACACATTGAGGAAATTCTTACCTTGCCTTGGTTGGCTCCTCTTTGGGGTGGGCAGTGACAGAAGTTGGGTGGGATGACAGGAAAGAGAAAGTGCAGCAAAGCCAGCCCTCCTCTCCCTCTGCCCCGGTTCCTCAGCTCCTGCCACGGCGACTTGAATAGCTGATACGCCTATTTTTCCTATCTGACGGTGCATCTACGCTTTCCCTAAACACACACAATATTCCACACCAGACAGACAGATGTAAAACATCAATATAAACAGCCATCTGGAAAAGGAGAAAAAGGAAGACCACGTAGAGTACTGACTCTTTTGTCTCTTAGCAGCGCATCTTAGTTGCTTTGCCACTTTCCCCTTGCACCATGCCTGAGACCCTGAATCAAAACTCCATTTGCCCAAATCTTGGGAAATTCCCTAGTTTGGAACTGTTTTCTCTGCTAGAGTTACCACACTGAACAAAGAGACAAAAATTCCTGAAAATTCAGAAAACTTAAGTTTTGCTCCAGGTGCCAAAAAAAAAAAAAAAAAAAAATCAATACGGAGAATGCTGGATAAGCCGTATGGAGGAAAATAGAAGCAAGAAGAGTGGTGGGAAGTGGTGGGCTTGGGTGTGCTGGTCCTGTAGAAAGGGCAGTGAGGCAAGGCTTCTCTGAAAAGTAGGATTTGAGTCACCACTTGATGGAAGTGAGAGGAGAGTAGACAAAACCTCAGAAGAGAAGAACATTACAGAGGAGGAAACACCCGGACAGTGCGCTGAGCGCATCTGCTCCGCTCCCAAGTGAGGCAGCCCGAGCGGCTGGCGCACAATGGGGTCGAGACAAATCAAAGCCGGTGGTCTGATGGCTGCTGCGAGAGGTCCAGACCAAGATGAGCTAGAGCGTTGTGAGAGATCTAGAACTTACTATGCTTGAGGCATGAGCTTATTTGTCCTTAAAAGCTCACTCTTGTTTAATTGAGAACAATGTGAAATCAACATGATATCGACAAATCAGATTGAACGTGGATACTGTTCTGTATGGGGAGGCAGGGATTACCTGTCTGCAGGCGTTGAGCAAAGCTTGGGACACATGCTTCCTCCATTTCCCAATCTCTTCTTATATCCCAATATTGTTTCTTTGCCTTTCTTTGGGGAATAAAGATAGATGTTCGAATTTTCACATTACTTATTCCATAGGAGGAATACCTATGAATTATCTTACCTAGGATTTTTAGCTATAGGTCAAAAAGTCGCTTTATTAAAAAAACAACCCAATGAACATGTTACATCAGAAAGAGAATTTGAACCTTCATGACAGCCTGGAGTTTATTTCACTCTTGTGGTTATGTCTTTGATCTTCATGAAGGAAACAAATTTTTAAAACATCAACATTCTCATGGTTCAAACCACTTGTAGTCGGGTTTTGTGTTACAGTTGGAAACATTCCTAACAGATACATCCTCTTCTACCATTTGAATGTTAACCAATGTGCATTTGATGTTTTCATTAAAAGTTTAAATACCTAAGTGAAAAAGTAGAAGTTCAATAATCTGAAGGATCCCTGCCTGTGGAAAGTTTACAGCTTCAAGATGAAGCTCAAAAACTTTTTTTTCCAGTTACATAGGCCCAGAGAGACCACAGAGTATCAGTAGAAAAGCTCATTATAAGAATTAGAAATGGTTAGTATAAAATATGAAGGTTTTGTTTGGTGTGTCCAGTGATACCAGCTTGAAGAAAGTCCTTCCACTTAATTGTGTTCACTGCTAAAGAGAGGACTTCTGTTATTTTTCATGAACAACAATGTGTGGTTTTGCATTTTTCACCAATTTTTTTTTTTTTACTTTCTATATTGGAACACTAGCTATATAAAAATGCACAATAATACATTAATTTGAAAAAAGCTTACAATTATATTCTGGGAGAAACAGAGATAAAAAGACAGGGCAGCATTACTGTTACTAAGGTCAGTACAGTTGCGGTGAAGAGGTGATTTCTGGGGAGAATATGAGTTCTGGATAATTTAGTGTCTTTTGTCTCTGAATGTCTCCTTAAAAAGTAGTTGATAAATTAGCACATATTTAGACGTTATTGAATGTCCATGGTTAATATATTCCTTTCTTTGTGAGTATTTCTATGGGGCAAGTGGAAAATTCTTTTAACTTAACTATACTCCCTAAAAGTGAAACTTACAACATAAGAACTCTAGACCTAATTGGGAGATGTTACAATTTCATATATTTTGTGATTCTTTCAAAAAATACGACAGAGATGGCCAAGTACTCGAACCGCACATGAGGACTGAGTTTCAGGGATGGTATTAGCAGCTGGAGCTTCAGGAAACTGAAATTCATCCACTTAAAGACCATTGTAAACAGGGCCTATTGTTTGAAAAACCCAACCAGTAAAGAAAAACTGTCAGCTTCACGTTAAATCTGAAACATTTTTGGACTGCACAGCTTGCTACAATGCGTCTTTACTTGAATTCTTTCTCTCAAACTGAACTTTAGGCTTTTTTAAAAAGTGCTAATATCAAGAAACATGATACACATCAATTCAGCAGTATCCTCTGTAACCTTGACTAGTATATTTCTCTCCTTTCTCCTGTTTTCTTTTTTTTTCTCTGAATTAATGTTTATTTTTCCTATGAATCACTCACTTTCGCACTTGACAAGGTCTAAATACCTGTTTTCCACGTTGGGATTGATATTTGAATTCCCTGTTGCGCTTCAAATCTGTGAATTGTTTCAGAGATTTTATAGTGTCCTTGTTTTATCTTCTTTCAGAGAGAATGAGTCACACACAATAGCTGATAACAGTTAATTGCACAATATTTGAAACACTCTTCATCTCAGAGGAGGGCAGAGTGCTTGGCAAAGAATATTATGCAAATAATTGCCTCGTCTCTGAAAGACATCACCTTCTGCACTCTGGGAAATCACCACTCATCACACCAGGACAAAAAGCACAGCTTCATTTTCTTATTGCTGGCATGGCTGAAACATGAAATGCAACACTCAGAAATTTATGAAAGTAGAATTTAACATTCACGTTGAATTTTTGAAGTGCTTTAGACAATTAGCATCCGCTCATACTTCCTTTACTTGTTCATTTTGTGGCTCAAAAATTTAGGCCCCTATTGTGGGGTACATACTGGTCAATCATCAGCATGTGTGTATCTAAGTACTGATTACAAGAAGGTAAATCAAATAGCACGTTCCGGATCTGTGTGAGGATGGTGGCTGGGTTGTGTGCTTCAGCTCAGGAGGATGGTTCCTGCCTACCACCTTCTGTAATAGAAGAGCACTTGTCTCTGAAGCAGGGATCTGGGTTTTTGTCAGAGCTGCTGTGTGGCATCTCAGAGGATGCTCTGTACACCCAAAGCAACCACTGTAGTTGTGCAATGCAGAGGCACCATGTCTGGTCCCAGGAATGCTACAAACTAACTCTCTCCTTCAAAGTCACTTCCACTCTTGAGGCTTCACTCTGTTTCTCTCTAAAATTAGTTTTGTCTTTGGTGATCTTTAAAGAGACTTCTAACTATATAAATCCACAGTTTTAAAAAATCATTCTCAAATGAATAGTCTCTGAGTCAAAAATCTACCTATTATGAGTTATGTGAATATTTATTTAAAAGCCAGAATAAATAATCAAGAATTTCAGAAGGAAAAAAATAATGAGGTGTAAGAACAGATACTTGTTTTTCTGGGGGAATAAAAAAGCAAGGAATAATGCGAATATAATATCCTAAAATAGGAGATTTAACCCACACTTGCTGCTAGCTCCAAAGATTAGGAAAACAAAATAAAAAAGTTTCACAACTTTTTAAATTAAAAGCTGCTTGTATTTAATTATAGTCTGTTCGTGAAAGGAAAGCAATTTTTATGCCATGAGACCCAGATTGTTCATTCTTCTGTGGATTTTCCTTTCATTTCTCTCCTGGAAAAAGAAAAATGGGCTCTGACTTTGAATATAAAGTGGATTTTTCACCAAATGGGATGGAAATATGAAAAGCCATTTAGCTTTGTTTATTTTTCTCTCCTCATTCATCTGATTGGAAGAGGCTGACATATTGTCACCGTGCAGTCAAACTGTCAAATTAGCTACTGGCCTTTTGTCCTTAGCCACGATAAGTCCAGACAAACAAAACGGACCACCTAGATCTTTCTAGGTGATTTCAGGGAAGTGCCTTTCAATTACAAATTACCATAGATGATCTTAAATATAGATTTATCTCTCCTCTACTTTTCATCTCCTCTGCCACTCCCTAATGTCTAATCTATCATTTCTGAGTGGTTTTTTGGTGTATAATTTTTTTTCAAAAATAGAAACTGATCAGGCCGCTGCTGCCTTCTGCCCCTTTCAGTGGTGTCCTCGTATTTAGAGTTGGGATCTAGACAGTTTTGCATAATCTAGATCTTGGTTGATGATTATGACTCAGTGCTCAGCTCGATCGCACGGGCTTCTTTCAGGTCCTAGAGTAGATGCTTTCTCACTAAAGGGCTGGTTCCATAGGTTTGGGATGACATATCCACTCTTGTTTAATCTTATTGAAACTTACTCTGTTTTTTCCCCTATTTTTTAAATTTATTTATTTATTTATTTATTTTTTGTTAAAGTGTAGTTGATATACAATATTAATTTCAGGTGTACAATGAAGTGATTCAATATTTTGTAGATTATTTGTCATTTACAGTTACTGTAAAATATTGGGTATATTCTTTGTGTTATACAATGTATCCTTGTAGCTTCTTTATTTTATACACAGAAATTTGTATTTCTTAATCCCTTACCCCTATCTTGTCCCTGTCCCCTACCTCTCCCCACTGGTAACAACTAGTTGGTTCTCAAAGTATATGAGTCTTTTATTGTTTTGTTATATTTATTCATACTATTTCAATTTTTAGATTCCATACATAAGTGATAACATACAATATTTGTCTTTCTCTGACTTACTTCACTCAGCATGTCAATTCGTGTCATTGCAAATAGCAAAACACCATTCGTTTTATGGCTGAGTAATATTCCATTGTGTATACATACATACCACATCTTCATTATTTATCCATTTGATGAACACTTAGATTGCCACTGTATCTTGGCTATTGAAATTAATGCTGCTGTGAACTCTGGGGTACATGCATCTTTTCAGATTAGAAGCCTCCTTTACTTGTAAACATTACCTTTAACACTGCACCGTAGCCTCAGGAATGTCTTCCTTGACCATCCACAGTAACTGCCATCTCCACACACACAAAAGCAGACACTTACCTAATTCAAACTGCCTCTCCGGTGTAACACTTACCTAAATTGTAATTTTATATGTAAATTTGATTCTTGTTATCTGTTGTAGCTGTGTTCTATAAAGTTGCTTTGAACACTAAATTAGCAAATACTGAACCATTGCTCCTAAGGAAATACAGGGTTAGGTTTTGCCCGAGCTTTTGGTGACAATATTTTCACCATCCAGTCAATACATAGCCTTGTTTTACATGTGCTTCTGGTTAAAGACATCTTATTTCATATGTATTGTTGAGTCTTCAACATTGAACCCATGTCCACTGTAACTCATGCCTGAATAAAGCTTATTTAACACACACAGATTCTCCTTAAGGCGCATAGAACACTAGACAACACTTCAGGACCATACTTGGGGGCTGTTTTCAACAGTAAAATTACCAATAAATAGTGCAAAAACACCCCAAAAAAACCAAAAACCTCCCCAAAAAACCCATAGCACCACAGAGACCAGAAAAGGACACCTATTCAGAGTAGAGAGCTGAAACAAGAGTTCAGAGTATCACCGATTTCCACCTGAGCCTGGAATATGAGCATCAGGAGACCAGCATTTTTCACTGTTCTACATGTGCAAATGTCCACAAATAACTGCAAAATTCAGTGAGTATTGATGTGGGGACTACAAATAAACAGCGATTATGTGAATTTGTAAATACGGAATCTGCAGGGATCAATTGTATTTACATAAGCATGCAGTTAATGTGCATTTATGTATTTCTCCCATTATACTGTAAGGTCCATGAAAACAAGAATCATTTCTCACCATGGTGCCCCAGCACCCAAATCTCACACACACACACACCCCACAATACATTTTTATAATAATGAATGAGTCCTGGATATTATGAGCATAACAGTGCTTCCCATCTTCAAAACTTTTCACTTGATTTTCAGTCTCACCATGGAAAATTCAAATAGTTCATATTTTGATTCAAATTCATTAAAAAATGTTTGCTCTGTGTAAGAATGATGCAGCAAAACCTAAAAAACCAATTAGTCACAGGCAAAGTATGAGGGAAGGACAACAGTGAGTGCAATAATTTAGAAAAGAAAAAATAAGTGGGGGAGGGCAGAGCTCAAGTGGTAGAGTACACGCTTAGCACACACAAGGTCCTGGGTTCAATCCCCAGCACATCCTTCAAAAATAAATAAGTAAACCTAATACCTTCCCCCAAAATAAAAATTGATTAATTAATTAATTCATTAAAATAATGCATTAAAATAATATTCAAAAACTTTGTGCTCCACGTAGAAATCCTCAGGACCCGAGGTTACTTTTTTCCTTAACTTAATATAAACAAGCTTCAGTCCAACATCCTTCTCCCAAACCATCCCAGCTACCTACATTAGAACCTGCAGGCAAACATTGGCTTTTCTCCAGTGTAATTTTGATCATCAGTTGATTTTAAATGACAGTCCAGATTATTTTAAATTCCTAGTATTTGAAATAAAATCAAAATTCTGTGACTAGCATTGACCAGAATTCACATTTGATCCTGATTTATCTCTTCTATATTAGCTCCCAGCAAAACCCTCTCCCTGTATTCCCAAGGTGCACCATGTTCTCTTGTGTGTCCCTGCTCTTGTAAAGCAACCTGCTTCCCCATGGGAGAGCCTCTGACTTTCTTCACTAGACCAGTTTCTTACTTGTCTGTCAAACTACTCAAGCATCATCTCTTACCTCCTATTCTGCTTCCATCCCTGGGGTTAATTTTGCCTATGTATGGTCCTATGTCACCATGACAACTTTTAAAACCCTTGTTGTTTTGCTATTTTAATGATTAATTCCCTGTCTGTTTCTTCTCTAGGGATAGGATTCTGTTTAACTTTTCATCATATCTCTCATATCTGCCATGGGTTCTGACACACAGTGAGAGATTTGTTAGTGTTTGCAACACAAATGCCTCTTTGATGAACTCATCAGGTGAATGCAAGCACAGTGGGCTACAACTGGAGTGAATGTGAATCTAGATGATTCCTGAGTCATGGTGCATGAGGCAGACTACAAGAAGACTGAATTGAAATTAGGGCTGCCATGCACCAGTCAAGAAGTTTTCAGTTTGAGTCTAGGCTAATTGCATCCTAAAAGTCATCAACATTTTTGTAGCAATGTAAGAGACTCCAGAATCTCCAAGGATAGCATAGCATTCATAGCATCCGGGATTGCAATCCAGTTATTTGACACAAGAAGAAACAATATGTAATTCATTCTCAAGGAAAAGACAATCAACAAATGTCAAGTTTAAGATGATGCTTGCAGACATTGAATTTATCAATCACAGACCTAAAAAGCAGTGATTCTAATTATATTAGTGATAAGAAACATACTCTATAATGATTGAAAAGGTAAGAAATCTTATCAGAGAAATAGAACACACAAAAATTAGCAAATGGAAATTCTAGAATTAAAAAATATATTGTCTGAATTTTTTAAAAAGTTACTTGATGGGCTTATAAGCAGAAAGAAGATAAAGGAAAGAAAAAATTAAAGAAATAAATTAATAGAAATTCAACACGAAGAAGAAACAAAAGAACAGAGCCTATGAATAAGATGAAAACATAACCTTGGATTATTGTAGACTCAGAAATAGCAGAGAGAATGGGGCAGAAAAAGATATTTGAAGAAATAACGGCTGAATTATTCACAAATTTGTGAAAAGACATCGGTTTACAGGTTCAGGAAGCTAAACATAAGCCTAACAGCATATTTCTCATAAAGATAAAGAGAAAACCTTGAAAAATTCAGAGAAAAAAATAATTTACCACATAAAAGGAACATCAATCCAAATTATCATGGATGGCTTATCAGAAACTATGAAAACAAAAAGGTAGTGGAATGACATCTTTATAATATAGAAGAAAAAAAACTGCACAGAACTCTTCAGAAAAAAAAAAAGATTCTTCTTGATTTAAAGAGAATAAACACATTTTCAAGTTTAAAAAAAGAAAGTAGAAGAATTCTTCACCACTACACATATTCTACAGAAATGTTAAAGGATAGCCTTCAGGCTAGCACAAATGCTAACAGATAAAAACTTGAATCTTCATAAATTAATTAAATCTTCATAAGTTAATAAAGACCATTGGAAAAGATAAAAAAAAATCTGAGAAAATATAAAAGACTTCATTGCTGCTTTAATTTATTTAAAATACACATGAATGTTAAAATAAAAATATTATAGCATAGCCTTGTGGGCTTTTTTTAATATATGTGGTTGAAATCTGTAAGACAAAAATAGCAGAAAGGTGCTGTGGTTCTAAACATATTAACTTGAATTAGACTGTGAAGAGATCAATAACTGCATTTAATTCTTACAGTAATCCCCCAAATAATGCAAAACTGCATAGCTCATAAGCAAATAAATAGATTCTGCTGCTGCTTGGAAGAAGCTGAATAAATTCCAATCATAAATTTCCTTTGACCTCCTGGAAAACTGAGATCAGCATGCAGCCAGCTAGCTATATTGAATTCTACATGGTGCCAAGCTCCCAGAAGAGAAATGCGGCACATGAACTTTCCACGTTGGTCAGAGTACAGGAGGAAGATGAACCATCATAATGTCAGGAGGGGGAAGGCAGCTGAAACTTGAATGAATGCCTAAAGACCACATGTGAGCTAGCAGAGTTCAGTAGCCCTGCAGCTCTGTGACTCATCGGAATTCCTAACTCACCCAACAGTTCTTTTCCATGCGCCTTCCATTAAGCACTTAAAAACTGAAGCTACAACAGAAGACCTAAGAGAATCCTACTCAGTGAAACATAGGCAAGAAACTTTGCTTGGTTCCCAGACGTTTCTTTTATTTGAAACGAAGCTGTAAGTCACTAATGAAAGGGAGAAAAACTTTCCTGACGCCTGGCACAAAGCACATATTCAGTGAGTCTGAAAAAGGGACAAAAGCTAAAGGTGTCTTCCACGGGGGGATGGGAGTGAAGAGAAGGAAACCAGCTTGAGTCTGTGACCTTGAGTTGATACCAGGCGGCGATCTGCTATCTCAGAGGGTGCCGAGAAACTAACTCCTACCTAGGACATCTCATTGATACAAACAAAGCTCAACTTTTAAAATTTAAAAAAAATTTTTTTATTGAAATATAGTTGATTTACAATGTTGTGTTAATTTCTGGTGTACAGCATAGTGATTCATTATACATATATATGTATTATTTTTCATATTCTTCTCACAAGGTATTGAATATTGTTCCCTGTGCTATACAGTAGGAACTTATTAGTTATATCTCTTTTATATATAGTAGCTAGCATCTACAAATCCCAAACTTCCAATTTATCCCTCCCCACCCCCTTTCTTGCCTTGTAACCATAAGTTTGTTTTCTATGTCTGTAAGTCTTTCTCTGTTTTGTAAGTAAATTCATTTGTGTTCTTTTTTTCTTTTATCTTTCTAGCTTACTTCACTTAGTATGATGATTTCCAGGTCCATCCATGTTGCTGCAAATGGCATTATTTTATTCTTTTTTTATGAATGAGTAGTATTCCATTTTATATATTATATACCACCATTTCTTTATCCATTCATCTGTCAATGGACATTTAGATCGTTTGCTTGTCTTGGAGATTCTAAATAGTGCTGCTACAAACTTTGGGGTGCACGTATCTTTTCTAATTAAAGTTCCCTCCAGACATGCCCAGGAGTGGGATTGCTCTGCCCTAGGGTAGGTCAAAGCTCAGTTTTAATGACACAAAAGGAAAGGAGAAGAAAGCCGATAAAGCTTATGGCAGAGGCCTGCTGGTAGAGTGACTGCCTAGGTTAAGGCTTGAGTAGAAGAAAGGAGAACCTCTGTCCCCACCACAACCCGTGAACTGAGTAACAGGCAGCAGTGGTATATCATGTGGTGAGGGGAAAGAACTGGAGAGAAATCTCAGTGGGAAAGGCATGTAGGGGCAGCTGAAAGTTGAAGGTGGATCACGAACAATGAGGAAAAAGATCTGTCACTCCAGGCCTCAAATTAAGCACAAGGCAGCAGCAGTTAAATGCTGAAGGAATTTGTAGTTTGTGGTGCACTGAATGGAATTACAGCAAAAACAAAACCTACATCCAGGTCAACTACTGACTAGACTGACTCAAAACTTCACATTGAAGAGCTTTCAGTAGAAGAGCCATGTCCATTTCTCAGCATGAATGTTAATACGTACACAATAGCCAACATCAAATCAAAATGTACAAGACAAACAGAAAAGTCACAACAAAGTAAGGAAATAGTCCATCCTAAGGTAAACATCAAGGATGTAGAGTCAGACCCAGGAATGACACAGATGTTGGAATTTTGAGACAGGTGATTTTAAATAATTATGACACTTTTGATTTACACTCAATTTTCTAGAGTAATCATTGATACCACTCCCTTTCATTTTCAATAATGTTCTAGTTCAGAAAGCAGTTTATATGATCCCCCTACTTGAAGGGCTTCACATATTTTATCTCTTTCAAACCCCACCAAGGATTGTGGACCAGAAATTATTAGCCTTGTTTAACAGATGTTAAAACTTAACCTTAGTAAGCATAAAAATTTTCCCAAATCACACATCTACAAAGAGATTGCGTTGCTATTCAAATATAGTCTTTGACTTCATGCCTCAGGTTTACCCATTTTAAACATCACTAAGCATATAATTCTAGGATTTTCATACATTTCTCCTGTTTTACCATAGTTTAAATAAATGATTGCTTTAGTTAATTTATGAAATTTACTAAAAGTCTGAGTTTCAAGGTCTGGTATGGTTTCTCTCTGCAAACTTAGACTCACTTGAGCAAAGATTAGCTTATCCTGATCTACTTCCCTTATATTTTCAGTTATTTTTCAGACCTAATCATTGATCTTTCCTATGATTTCTGAGTTTAATATCATATGCAAAAATTTCCTTTTGCATGTACTCTCAGCTTCTGAATCAAAGCCAATTACCAGTTAAAATTTCAGGATTATTTAAATTAAACTCAAAAGCAACAGAAAATTAAACATTCTGTTATGGTGATAATAGCATTAAAAGAATATTAAAAGTATATTAATGGAAACAAAAGGAACAAATAAAATGTTTCCCTCTTATCTTTTTTAAATTTACAGTCACAGGAATGAACATTTTTTTTTTTACTCTTACTGATCTTTATGCAAGTTATATGTCCAGCTTACATTCAAAATTCTAGGATTTTGGTTTATTGTAATCAGAACTTAGATGATGATAAAAAATATTGTTTGAAAAGCACCAATAGATGTGTCTTTGAGGAAGCGTCCAATTTACTGTGATGATGACAATGAATTCTCTGAGCAATAAAATGAAATTCATCAGATGGCATCTGCCTTTTGACTAAATTAAACTGCAGGAGGCACTAGATTGAGCAAATTGAGCAGGAAATCAGCTTTAAGTAGCTTTCTAAAAGTATCATAATTTCTACCATCAGTATAATTTTGTGATCTGTATAAAACCAGGGAATGAGAGACTCACATATAATGTGAATTGCCCCTATAGCTGAAGATTAATTACCAGCAATGATTTTTGGCAGGCTAATTGCTCTTCTTGCTTGCTTGCATCCCTGTTGTAGTCACATTTTATTGAAAATCATACTGAATTTGACTATGTCTTTTTGAGCAGAATATATGGAACAAAATCCGTTGCTTTTTAACTGGTTGTTGAAGTGGAATTAAATTGCTATTATCAGTTGTTTCCCTCCCCATTTCTTCAACATCACATAGTGAATTGCTAGGCCTTGCCATCGATAGTGTTACTTCTTCTGGCAAAAGAATCTTAATCTTGATTTAAGAAACGATCCTATTACTTACTCTTCCCTCAATTTCTTATAATGAGCTGCTTGTTTTTGAATTTAAAATGAATCATGCATCTGGTATTGTATTTAAAAACTAAATTCCAAACCCAAGGTCACATATATTTTCTTTTAGACATTTCATAGTTTTCCATTTACTTTTAAATCTATAATCCATTTTGAGTTAATTTTTGCATATAATGTGAGGTATGTGTCAAGGTTTGGTTTGGTTTGGTTTTGCATATGTATGTCTGTTACAGCATCGCTTGAAAAACTATCTCTATCCATTGACTTATCATTGCATGTTTGTCAAAAGTCAGTTGAAAATATTTGTGTGTCTATTTCTGATCTCTCTATTTCAATTTATATATATGTATATATTTCAATAAATATATATATGTTTCTTTGTTAACAACAATTTCTTTAGTACCACACTGTCCTGATTTGTGCAGCTTTATGATACTTTATATTACCTAATCTCTAATAATTAAATCAGGTATTGAGAGTTCTGCTCAAGTGCTGAAATCAGCCCATATGAGTTAAGAATTATTTTGGCTATTCATTTATTTTGCCTTTCCCATGTTCTTTAAAATTAACTCGTCTATATCTACAACAGAGATTTCTTGTTTTTTGATTGAGATTACTTTGATTTTATATCAAATTGGAGGAAAATTGGATCTTAATAATATATAGCCCTCCAATCCATAGCCAAATATATCTCTCCATTTATTTATATCTTTTTTGATTTCTTTTGGTATAAATGCAATATACTGTATTTATATGCATACAGATCCTGCACATAATTTGTTAAGTTTATAGTTAACTTCTTCATTTTTTGTGTTACTGTAAATGGCATTAATTTTTAAATTTTAAATTTCAGTTGTTCATTGCCAACATGTAGGAATACAAATAACTGCCTTTTTAATATTGATTTTGTATTCTAGGATTCTGCTAAACTCACTTGTTAATTACAGGTTGTTTTTTGTATATTCCTTTAGATTATCAACAAATATACTGTCTCTGAATAAAGTTAGTTTTATTTCTTGCCTTCCAATCTGCATGCTTTTTATTTATTTTTCTTGCCATATTGCACCAGCTAGGATTTCCAATGCAATTCTGAACAGGAGGGATGAGAAATAACACCTTTGCCTTGCTCCACATCTTAATAGGAAAACATTCAGTATCTTACTCTTAAGTATGAGGTTAGCTATAGATTCTTCATAGATGTCCTCTGTTAGGAACGTACTTTAGGCTGAATGATTATGATCTAGATCAGAAGTATTTATCTTGTATAAGGATGTTTTAAAGTCCACTTTGTCCAAAATTGATTTATTTAATCTATCTTTATTTTAGTAAATGTTTGTATGGTATTTCTTTCTCCATTACTTCAAATGTATCTAAGTCTTTATTTTCAAGTGGGTTCCTGTAGACAGCATGCAGTTGGATCTTTTTTTTAGAGCTGATCTGATAATCTCTGTCTTTGACTGGTATATTTGAACAATTTGCATTTAAAATGACTATAGATAGAGTTGGATTAAAATCAACCATCTGGCTGTTTTCTTCCTTTTTGTTACTGGTGTTTGGCTTTCCAGTTTTTCTTAAGATACATTATCACTCTGTGGTGTTACAGATGTTGAGCTTGTAATTTTTTGGTGTTTATAATTTTTTTATTTGTTTAATTGCCTTTTAAAAGATAATATTTAGGGTGATTACAAACTATGCTGCTGGCTCTGCCATCTTACTGCCAGTTTAGCCATTATAAAAGTGTTCTATTCATGAATAACACTAATAAGAAAAATATACATTATGTATCATTATTTAGTTTTTCTAATCTAACTGTTGATTTTATTACCACTTTATCTTTTACAAAATCTAAGGTACTTTTCCTTATATTTTCTATCCAGAAGGTAATTTAATCAGAGAAAGAATATTGCTTTCAGTTTTGAAGATTGTACACACATGATAGAGTCTGAAGTCAGAGCCCATGGAAAAGCATAGTAATGTAAAGCACAGACTCTGGAGATGGACTGCTGCATTCACATTTGAGTTGTCAAATTATTAACAGTGTGACCTTGTCCAAAACACTGTATGTCTTACCTTTCTCATCTGTAAGATAGGAGAACATTAATACTATAGAGTTTTGCATTAAATCAGTTTTTCTTTATATAACTCTTATATAAGACCCAATATGTGTTAGTTAAAAAAAAAAAGCTCATCACATCTGTCATCATCATATCAATCTTTTGAGACAGACAATTTTGCAATTAATTCTGTTTTACAAATGAGAATACATAGAGTCAGAGTATAATTAATATTCCTGAAGTTGAACATCTTTTGGTGCCAGAGACATTACATTAATTCAAGCTGCAAAGAAAAATACTTTAAAGGTTTAAATGGAGGTTTTGGGTACAAAAAAAAAATGCTATCACATTTTTTGTTATCATTAATACTTTCAGTGGAAAACATTTTTATTTTACAGATAATAAAATTGAATGAGCCACTGGAAGAAAAAAGAAGAATGTCCTGAGTTTCTGACTTAATTTTAACTTTTCTATTTATGCAACACAGAATATATCTGTTGCCTATAATGGGATGTTTATGATAAAAAAGAATGTCATTAAAATGCATTTAAGCCCAAATATCCTAATCCTTGTGAATTAGAAGCAGGACTGGACAATTTTTTATGGTTGCTTCATGAATAAAAACTATAACAATTACTTTGAATCTCCCATTATTCATGTTTTGCAAGAAAAGTCTCATGGAATTTCATTATATAACACTTTACTTTTAAAAAGTTAGAGATGAGTTGAACTTTACCTACTTACATTAAAACCTAGTGGAGCAATATTTTGTGGGAATATTAAATCCATACTTTTCATTACAATTATATCATTTAATTTTGGAAATTGTAATAGGACCAGGTATGCTTGAAGAGTAATCAATTTTTCTGTTAAAGTATTATTAGTTTACACTTAAGGCAATTTAAGCTGTATGAGGAAATCACAGAACTGTAATTTGGTTTCTTGTTCTCAAACTTCCAACTACAGCTTGAAAAGTTTTGTATGTTCTTGTCTAGTTTTATTCTTCTATTGCTTACCTCCTTTATTCTCAGATTTATGACCTGTCACTGTCCAGTAGACTCACAAGTATTCATTCAGAAAAACATTTGGTTTCTACTACATGCTAGATATACTTTCTGGCCCTAGAGGTGCTGCAGAGAAAAACACAGATAAAATCCCAACTTCATGAATGTTTATCCTGGGGGTGGGGGTGGCAGAGAGTAAGCCATTTAAACACTAAACATAATATTACAGAAGACTTACTCTGCGTCACTCGTAACAGAGAAAGCAACCAAAAGGAAATGCCCCACTTGGGTTTATATCATCAATCCCTTTCTCGTTCCTGTTGTAAAGAATCTGGGGACTGCCCTATTGTTTAAGGCTTATCTTCTGTTTTGTCACCCAACTCACTCTCGTCATTGTTCATCCAATCTGTATCCCATCACTTTTCAACCCTTCTCTCTACTGGCTGCTTTCTAGCAGGACACCAATTAACATAGGGTCTCTCCCACCTCATGCCCCTCTTTCACATTCAAGTTGTATATGCGTGTGTGTCTGAGCTCACTTGTGTGTGTGTGTGTGAGGAAGAGACATATACATATACACTCACTGTCTCTACTTTCTCTCCTTCTACTATCCCTCAAACTGCCATAAATCTTTTAGTCTTTAGTTTTTAAAATCTTTTCACCAAACCAGTGATTAAATATAAATGAGAAAATCCAAAGGGCCTTAAATGTTTTTTTTTGTTCCCTTAAAAGCATTTAAAGTCATTGGTTTTTCTTTCTTTCTCAATCCAGAATCATCCCTTGGTTTCCATAACACCACATACTCCTAAACTTAGTCTATGTCTCTGGTTATTTTTAATGCAATATCCATGCTGGCTGTTTCTCTCCACTTGAATATTTTTCAGGCATCTTAGCAACAACTACAACACACTTTATAAAACTGATTTCTTCTTGTTCCCACCCTGTAGTGTTTTCTCTGTCATTTAATGTC
Source organism: Camelus ferus (assembly GCF_009834535.1). Lineage (NCBI taxonomy): Eukaryota > Metazoa > Chordata > Mammalia > Artiodactyla > Camelidae > Camelus > Camelus ferus. Next base: position 62,506,474 of record NC_045703.1, on the reverse strand, counting down.
ATATCTTGCAAATTGCTCAAATCAGAAATTAGAAAATCACCTTTAAACTCTTTTCTCTTGAAAAACATATACATCCAGTCAGTTGCAAAGTCTTACCCATTTCTATATTTACTCATCTGTCAATCCATCCTCTTCATCCCATCTTCACTGCTAGAATCAGAGTAAAAGCCAACATGATCTTTGATCTACAGTAGCTAACTTTCATTCAAAAATCTTAGCATCTTCTATTGTTCAGACATTGTTCTAAGTGTTGGAGACACAAAAGGCCTCATACTAGACCAAATCCCTGCCCACAGCGTGCTTAACTTCAGTGGGAAAGGGATCATTGCACTTAACTAATTTTTAGTTTTCTCTGTTTGCATTATTCATATAAATTTTTAAAATAATGGCCAAAGCAAATTTTTTAAACTGAAATATTTTCAAATGATTCCTGCACTAATGATCATTTAACGAATTTGCAATTTCCTTAACAAATATTACAAACTTACTGCCAATCATTTCACTGCTTACCTATGCAACTTTATCAGATACTGTGGTAACTACACTCTACATTCTAACTCTACTGAGCATTTTTACATAAATAATTGAGAAAAAGAGAAGGCTTTATAAAGATGAGGAAAGAATAGGAAGAAAATTAAGGCTGCATGGACAAAAATAAGCCCTCAAACTGCCTTCTGTATTCATAGCCTAATAGAGCAAGTAACCATGTAAAAAGTTATAACACAAACTAAAGATTTAATTCCATAGAGTAACTTAAAACTATTGTAGAGCATTTCAGAGGAAAATATTACTTCCCCTTTAAATATTCAAGACAATCATGGAAATTACTGGAAATGGGATGTGAGTAAATCCTAGGAAGAAATTTCAATAAAAAGTCATGCTCAGCAAAAGAAATAGCACAGACTGGAGAACAGAGGAAAAGAGCCTGAGAGTTTTTAGGGGAGAAGGAATAATGTTGTTTATGTAAAATAACCATAGGTTGGAATAATGGAAGATCAGGTTTGAAAAAGAAATCATAAAATTAAGTGCTTTCAGGACCAGAAAAGGGAATTTGGAATTAATTCTATATGAAAAGGTGAGCAACTAACATATTCTGAACAGGAAAGTAACATTATCTAAGCAGTATTTAGGAAGATCAGGCTATGTTGACCCTTTATTGGATTTCTGGCTTAGGATGAATGATTAAATACAGGTTGAAACCTACATTTCTTTCCCAAATGTACACACACACACACACACACAAACACACACACACAAACACACACTCACACAACTTTATACATCTTTGCTCAAAAACAAGAAAAAGAAAATATCTATGGGCAAGAAACACAAATAAAATCTCTGTAGTAAGGAGGAAGTGAAGCGACATGACAAGCAGAGTGTCACAATGGGATATGGATAATCACTAAGAGAACAGAAAAAAATGCTCAAACTCATTAGAGAGAAAATAAAGGAAAAAAGGAAAACCTGATGATCCAACAGAATAAATGAAAGGTGAAAAGAAGCAAAGAAAAATCACAGAAAATGGAAAGCATAACATGTGATGCAGAAAGAAATCCAAGTACACGAGGGTCCACAATAAATGGTAAGTTCCAATAAAATGTGGTCTCTGCAAGAGCATTTGTTTCTGTTTTGTCCACTGATGTATCACCAGCATGCAGAAGAGTACCTTGTACATATGTGTACCGTGTAGATACTCAATAAACAGTATTTGAATGACCGAAGTTTAACACATATACAATTATTTTATTATGCATCCTTGAAAAAGCCTTCACAGTAATTAAATGAAGCAAGAATTGCTTTGTAAATGTTCATTAATAATGCAATAGAAATGTTTTCTCCCAGCTTAGTTCATCGTCTGTCTCCTGACTCAGCTTTTACCTCTTCCTCCCGTATGTTGCTAGACTTGGGAACTCTGCATGGAGAAGCTATTCATATACTCCTGATTATTTAATGTGAGATTGTGATTTTTTTTTATTGCAGTTGATAACCAGCTGCATTCTGGCTCACATTTCCTATAAGTATTTTTCAACCTTAAGTCTTTGTTAAAAGTTTTCTTGTCAAATACCTAAAGGAGATTAGACTAAATTGAGTAAGTCCAAATTCTAACAACTAAGATAAAATTATAGCAAATTGGAAAGTTTTGAACTATTGTTAACTGAAAAAGCAGAGAAAAAGGAAAAAATATGGTTTAACAATAAATTCATTTCCATAACTTCAAAATGAGATAGTTAATAATAGTCTGAAATACATAAGGAAAGGTAATGGGATTTAGCACCTTGGAGATTATGCTTTTATTGTCATAGAGGGAAAATTAAATATAGTACTGTTTAAGTCTAGTAGCAGAGAAATAACTCTGAAATTTTTCCATTATTTGTTTAGTCTCCAACATTGAAGTATTTTGTCAGTACTGTAATATCTTCTATTGGTATAAGCCACCTATGCTAGAGATGAATTGGGATATTGAATACTTTAAATTCAAAATTTTCCTTCTTTAGAGTTTCTCATTATACACCAGGTAAAGAAAGGATAGATCTTCACTGGATCCCTGAGGTACCTGAAGACAACCTGTCTGAAGAATCTGAAGTACTGAATTACCTGAAGAGAAGATAAAAATATTTAAGAGCTAGTTCTTTAAAAGAACCATTGAAATCACTAAACCATTAGACATCTTTGGCAAATAGAGGAAAAGGAAGTAGTTACAAATTTAGGACTAACGGGAAAAAGTAGTTTTAAAAATAAAAGGGAGAAGCATGAGGGAATGCTTTGCACATCCAGGTTTTACAACTCCAAGTCTGAATGTATTAAAAATTATTTAGTAAAAAATGATTAAAATAGACTCGTAAAGACACACATGTGAGTAAGAGATAGACACAGAATCATTTGTTCACCTGTGCTTTTAAGAACCTCCATGCTCAGTCTCAGAGTAAACTCTGACTTTAAAGAACAGATCAGTTGACCTTCCTTAAACTATGCAAACCCTACACTGCTTCTCCGAACACTGTCTATGGACTACGTGTATCACATTGTTAGGCTGCTGATTAAATATGTAGATTGCCATAGCTGAGGTCAGACCAGCTAACATAAACTCTCTGGATGTTGAACTAGGAAATCAACATTCTTGCCAAGCATCCCAAGTGAATCTGTTACACCTAAAAATTTTGCCAAGAGAACAAAATGAAAATAGGCAATTGTTTTTATCTAGCCATCATAACAGTGATACTGAAGTCTGAAAAATACAATGAAGATGAAGAAAATTTCAACCCACTCTTACTTGTGAATATTGATGCAAAATTCCAAACCATATAATAGCAGTGCAGCAGTGCACTTAATAATTTAATTTATTCCAGAACTTCACAAATTGATCAACATATGGTATTTAAAACTAATAAAAATTCAAAGGAGAACAAATGTAACATTTGATCAACTCAATACATACCAAAATAGTATTTATTAATGTTCAATATTCACCCCAATTAAAAATGAAATATAAACAAGTGATGTAAAAAGTAACAATAGATTACAGATCCATAATAATTCTGACAAATATGTTTATTTGAATTGGTCTGATCTGAATTTGAGAAATGGTTATGATAAAAGTATAAATTTTTTACAAATATTTATTCTCTAGCTATCTTCCTAAACCTGATTGTTTCTACCAGTTGATTCTTTTGAATATTTCAGATAGGTAATTATGTTATCTTCAAAAAATGATAGGTGTATTTCTTCTATCATCTCTGTCACCTTTTCCTACTCTTTAAAAGAGATAGCTATCTCTTCTAATTTATTGACTAGCACCTTCAGGGAAACATTAATCGATAATAACAATCAAACGTAACCTTGTGTTATTTTTGCTGTAACAGACAAAATTGTAAAAATTTCAATTTTTCACTATTAGTATGATTAAATTTAGTTTGTTAATGAAATGTCCATCTACTTAGCTATTGCTTATTTTTATGGTCATGGACTTTTTGATACAAATTCATGAAGGGTATAGACCCCATGCCTGACCTCCCATTTGTGTATTGACATATGTTACTGGAATAAAATGAAAGAGTAGTTTAGAGATGCACTGAAGTCCATCCACGCAGCATCTGGGGTCTAAGAACCAGCGTCTCTGAGCCAACCACCTTCAGCCTCCTGCTCCTGCATTATTTCTTTTTATCTGCTCATCTCTTCTACCTGTAGCAACACTATTCTCTACTAACCACCAGCACGACTTCCTGTGACTCAAACCCCTTTGCTGCACCCCCAAATTTGACAGTCATTATGTTAATAGGACCTCTTGGCTCTTGGCAGTTAAGGATTACACTACCTGGCCTGTATTTCCCTGAGATCTCACCATACCCATGGATACTAATGAGCCCAGCTCTGTGACGGCCTCATTTGCTGTCATCCTTGGCTGGTGGAGGAGAGCCCCTGCTGAATTTAGTGCAACTGGTTCCTCTTTTCCCAGTGACCAATTACTGATGAGCTTGGTGAATTTTGTGTGTCTTCCAGGCCTTTCCGAGGAGCATAAACTCTAGTGGACCTCCTGACCTGATATAACACATCCATTCCAGCATGCCCGTTTTCCACAGCCTCTTCCCTTGTCTTCTGCTGCCTGCTGGGGCACCTGAACCATCTCCGCTTCACTGAGAACTGGCCATCGTAGGAAACTGCAGCAGTGAGTTTGCTCCATTCCCTGGGATTCTTATCAGGGTGTTAAGTCATGTGCTCCAAGAAAGTACCTCAAAGTCAGTGAATTCTTGCTTATCTTGTCTTGTATTCAACCTCCTAATCAAACCTGCTCAAACTCCAATCACAGGACTTTGGCACTTGTCAGTACATGCAGGAAAATTTTTGCAGGTTTTTGCAATATATAGTCCCTTTATCAGGTTCAGACCATTCCTCACTTAGTTATGCTAGGATTTAACCTGAGTTGTTGCACTGACAGTGACTGGTCCAGGAGAGGAGACAGGGGTCTTCCTGGGGGTGGCACCTGCTGCCTTGAATGGAGAAAGCTCTGCAGTGTCTCTCAGCACAGCTGAAATCCCACCACTCACTGGGGAAGGATGGGCTGCTTCTGCAAGGCCACAGGCTCAGGAAGCCTGCAGGGTCAATGTCTGCAGGGCATCCACCCAGATGTCCCCATCCTACGTTTTCTAAGCTAGGTTTTGACTTCACATAACAGGCCTTCCCTGCCCGAGCATTCATACAGCTCAGGAAATCTGCCACTTATTCATTCAACAGATACTTCTAAGTGTTTTTCAGGTGAACTGGGTATTCAATGATATACAAAAACCTAGGACTTCTTGAGGTGACACTTACACAACATACAGATAGTAAATGACACCATGTGTAAATGTATAAAACTTTGCAGTATATCTCTACTGATTATAATTACTTCCACATATATAAAATTATTTTTGAATATGTTAATTAATTAGTTTTGGTATATTGTATAGATATATCAAAATTTAATCACTTAACTCTTCTTTCATTGTGACATTTAGGTTTTATTTCTAATTTTTTCGTGATCACAGCTGACAGTATAATGAGAATTACATTAGCACACTTTCAGTTTTGGAATTTTCAGTTCTAGAATTTTCTCTTTGTTCTTTACTATCATTTCCATTTTTCTGCTGAGATTATATGTTCATGGATAAAATCTATATTGTAAGTTATTGAGTACAATCACAATAAAGTATAATAAAGTATAATATACTATATATGTATCTATTAACATATAAATATGTTTCAGTCTATGAATATATTTATAATATATTATATAACATTATTTAATATAATACATATAATTTTGTAATTTCTGTCATGATAATTTCAATATGTGGATTGTGCGGCTTCTGCTGACTACTACATTTCTTAATTATGGATCGTATTTTTGCCTTTTTTTGAAAGGTCTAGGATTTCTATGATTGCCAGACAGAAATTGTGAATGATAAATTGTATAAGTTTTGGTTTATATTTACTTCTTTTTAAAGGTCTCCAGAAATTAGTTAAATTACAGACTGATCCACTTGGTCCCATCAGACTTGGATTTTCTCTTTTTAGTTCTAGTCTATTTAAGTTTAATCTTTAGTCCCAGGGTTTGTCCTTTATTCCAGGAGTGGTTCTGTCTCCTAACGGGAGCATTCTGCAATCTTCAGCGTGATGAGTGAAGCCAGAACCTCACCACTTCCAGACCCACCAAGCCCTCAGCCATGCTGCACTCTGCTCAGGGCTTCTGGGAGTCACACACTGCACGTGTGCAGCACAAACCTTGGCAAACGAACCTGGAGGACTCGCACGCAGACTTCTGGACACTGACTCTGTACAGTGCAATGTGTCTGCCAAATTCCAATCAACTCAGCAGCCAGGAATTCTGATCTCTCCCCCATTAGTTCAATGAGATTGTTCTGTTCTGCTGGTATATTTCCCTTCTATTTTGTGGTCTGAAAAGGACTCCCTGTTAAGAGGAGTAATTATGAAGCTTATCTTGTGTTCTTTTATCTGAATAATCACAGTGTACCTCAAAACAGTTACTTCCTGTTTTGCTTCATTTTAACCTGGCTTATGCCATAAACTGAAACCTAACTTGTAGCTAAAGAAAAAAAATCAGTCGATCTAATTCATGGAATATAGTTTTCGAAATTAAAGGCATTTTCCAAATAGGATGTAGATGACTGAATCACTTCCAAGACAACTGGGAGAGTAATTACTAAATGTACATATATATTTTAAATATATCAGAGAATTCTTTAATCAATAAGAACTGATAAAAAATAAATTTCTGAGAAATTCCTACATGAGCTGGAAATGGCTTGCAGTGGTCTTCCTTGACCCACCATTTCTGGGTACAAGCTGAAGACTGAGGATGGTCTAGGCAGCAAGATTCTACTGTGGTGAAGGGAAACCTGGAGCGCTTTCTAAAGAAAGTTACACATGTTGATATAATAAATTAGCATTTTAGTCTCAAATGCATGGGTATGTTTCCAGAATCCAATGCTACTTAGTATTGGCTTCATTGATTTTGTCATCAATAATATACTTACTAGTTTTTACATATTTAAAACCATATATCTTTGTCAGCTCATTGAGATGTACATGCTTGTCAATTATTTTTTAAACTCCTAAAGATCCAGCACTTTGCTGATCTCAGGAACCATCTTTTATCTTCATATCATCTTTTCATATTTATCTATTCCTCCATTCTAAAATATTTCTACCACATGGATGGACCTCACATATTTCTCCAATCAAGTTGTGCCTCCAGATAAAGGTGTGCTTTCCCAAAACGTTGGCTGGACATGTCAAGTGACATAATCTGCCAGCTCTCAAATTTTATATAGTCAAAGTAAACGTCCCATGTATCTTTCAACTTTCAAACCAATTAACGGGATCGTCTTTCCATGAATCATCTAGATTCACCATTTAGGGGTTATCTTTGACTGCTTCTAATTACAATGATCAGGCAAGTGTTTCCCTGTTGTTTCTCTTAATGCTGCTGCTGCTCTCTGCTTGTCAGTCATTCTCATCCTTTCTATTATGATCATCTTGCAATTGCTTCACTCACCTTTATTCTCTTACCTCAATTGATGGTTCCACATAATTATTTGCAAGGACCAACTTTTATCCATCATCTCTTTTCCTTTATTTTGCATTAAAAAATCATATTCTCAAAACAGGATATAGACTTCATGGAGTAATAGTTTCTCTCTCTCACTGGAAATTTATCATAACATTAGACATTTGCAGATGACTTTTAATAAGCCATTGGTGGTCATTCTGTTTCTATGTAATTACCCAAGTCATCATTAATATCTCAGTAACAATTTTAAATAAAACTTTATCTCTTACCCTAACAGATCTCAGCAAATGCAAATAGCTACTAACTGACAGAAGATGCTTCATTTTAGAGAGCATTAATATTGGGAATTGAAATACTAAAATATTATACAAGATAGTGAGATAGTCAAGGGAATATACTAAAAAGCATCTTATTTATTCTAGACAAAAGGGACATACTCTATATCTACTCTAATATTTAGTTCATCATTTGAATTTGGGTAACAAAAATAATAAGGAAAATGTTTAGATCTTGCAACAAGGTAAAATAAATATATAAACATGAGATATGCCCTAAGCCTCATTATGAAACCTAAGAATTCATATATTACTTGTAGCTAATACATAAAATTTTAATATAAGAACCAATGGGGACAATAAGAAAGAGCTATATTGGTATAAATGTACCTCCTTAATTTTAATACTTTTTTTCATGTTTATGTAATACAGTTTATCAGTTCTACAGTATTTTGAAATCTATATCCACTGGTTACATCAAATATTTTTAATCTTGAGCCCTCTAAAGTTGTTAGTTTCTGTGTGTGGTGGTAAAGAGAGATTGCTACTTCCATTTTGTTTTTAATAATAGCAAATCAAATGATAATAATTGATAATAAATATTAAATAGAAAGTGATGCACAAAGGGGAATCTGGATTAGTTTGGTGTCTGAATAGCAGTTCTAGGAATGGCATTCTATCAAAGTTATACACATATCCTGAGAAACAGTTCCATGGACCTCTTTCTGTATCATTTTCATCTAAATGGCTTTACTGCAGGGATTTGTTCTCAAGATTTAGTGCACCAATTCCTTCACTTCCTCCTGGAGTTGCAATCACTTATTGCATGATAAAAATGAAGCTGAGCAGTGGAGAACCAAATTCTGGCCACTTCATAAAACTATACCGTAGGAGGACATTGTGTCCTCTGATTGTCTAAGTTGTTAGGCAATCAGTAGGGAAAATGCTCAGCTGTTTCCTGGTCTTTTTCAAACTGGGAAGACTGCTCTGCTGCAGAGAGAAAAGTGCTTGAGGTCTGTCTATTATATTTCTTAGTCTATGTCCGCTGGCTATTTCCTCCAAGAATTTGGCAAAATTTTGGCAGCAAGTATTCATTTGGGCAATGCTGAGTCTTCATTTTTGTGTCACTATTGTATTTATCAGTGTTACGTGTTTTCTTGGGCCCTTGTTGGTGTTTTAATGGGAATGTACAAACTACAGCAGAGATTGTTAGTCATTTGCTATTGTTTCCAACACTAAGCAAAAAAGATTTTGAAAATCTGACAGTAATGAGAGGAAACTAACACTATTAAATATTAAGAGATCTTACTTAAAAGGCACGGTAAATTTATTAAGTAGATAATGGGAAAATGTAGAGAATTTTCAGGTTTCTTGACCCTATTAGACTAAGTAGGATATGGGTCATTTTTTATCCTAATTTATCTCCACGTCTGGCCTGTCAGATTTACCTTTCCTGTACATATATGATAACACAAGTAGATTTTATACTCCTGATAGATATGAACAATTCTACTTTCAGATACCAGAAAGTCCAGTTTTATCTGCATCAAATCTCTCGTTCAGCTCAAAGCCTATCAGAAACAAACCTCAGGTGTGGAAAAGGGATGCTGCTGCTGCTATTTCTATCCACATATTTTCCACTCCTTCTCTCCTACTAATTTCAGTGCCTGTGACTCCCTTGGTGTCGGTGGAGGAAGAGAATGAAGAGATGAGAGATTGAGTAGTAATCTGCTGTTTGGGCTTTCTGTGCTATTTGGTATAAGGTGACCAATTGATACCTCTTTCCCTCATGGGAGAAAGAGTTTCTGCATAGTTGGGGTTACCCCATTACTCATCTTCACTGAGCCACTGTTTCGTGATCCAGACTGTAATCTCTGGGTAACTACCCACCACGTCCTCTAAGGCTCTGCTTCAGAAAGTAAACCCATGCAGCCTCTTTTTACTAATGTAACCCATAGAGGAATTAAAATCTAATAAGGATTACCAAATATGGCATTTAAAGTACCCGTAAAAAATCCAAAAAGCTCATTGTCTATCCTCATCATCCATGTATTCTTTTTATATTTCAGACAGTTAAAAGTGAAAATTGAAAAACACAGAATAATACAATAAAATGTTTTCAAATCACTGAAGGTGTATTTTGAAAATACACAAGTAGGTTTGATATTAAAATTGTTAAATACGTGAAAGAAATGCAGAAAAAAGGTAAACAAAAAGTATAAAGTTTAAAAATTTAAATCACTTGCTTGAGGTTGAAGAAGAAAATGCTGAGAACTCTAAAAAATAAACAATAGTAGAGGAGGTGGGAACTGAAGTAAAAACTTGTAATGACCTATGTAAAGGAGATGGCCCCAGTTGCAAGGAATTACACCAAAGTATGGAGGACTAAAACTTTTAAAAAATTAAACAAACTGGCATTCTGGCTAGAAGAAAGGAAACCCCTTAAGAGCCAGAGAATTAGGGCAAATCCCTGAGAATCAGGAGTTAGAAAAAGGGATCTCTTAAATTTATGTATGAACTGACCTAAATCCTGAGCCTACCACTAAGCCACTAATATACTGAACAAAGAAGCCAAAGAAGGATAACAAAGGTAACAAGATCCGAACTACGACATAAACCACCACCCACATTCAAGACTAATCTCTGAGTGGTGCATGACCACTACGGAGAAGACTCAAACAGTACAACCAAAGCTCTGAGAACTGTACTGATCCACAGAAGGTAAACATAATGTTCTGTCTGAAACTAACTGGGTTGATTACTGTTAAGCAAAACAAGCAAAATTTGACATTTTTCAGAGAATTTTAACAGAATCCAGAATATGATAACATAATATTCAGACTGTCCTGAATATAATCCAAAACTGCTTAACACAGAGGAAAATAATGGAAAACTTGACTATTTCTCAAAAAAAAAAAAAAAAAAAGACAATTAAGTAGATGTCAACCCTGAGATAACTCAGATATTGGAATATTCAGGCAGACTATAAAGTAGTCATTATACCTATTGTCCCTAAATTAAAGGTGAACACCCTTGACATGGATGGAAAGATATTAAGCTCTCAGTAGAAAAATAGATGATTAAAAAATGGAAGTTTTAGACCTGAAAAGTTATAATATCTCAAATTATAATATTCACTGAATAGACTCAAGAGCAGAATGAAGAGGAAGGAGTTAGTGAAATTAAAGATAGATCGATAGAAGCTATACATTCTAAAGGAAAAAAGAAAAAAATACAAAAAATATAAGCAGACCTGTTGAGACAATGTCAAATGTCTAAGACTGCTACAGAATTAAAGAAAAATGATATTGGCACAGAAAAAATATATTTAAATAAATAATGGCTTCTTAAATTTCTTAAATTTGGTGAAAAATATAAAGTTACAGATGCAAGAAACACAATGGATCACAAACAGGGCAAAGTCAAAGAAAACCATACTCTGGCAAGTCATAAATCAGACTTATGAAAACCAAAGATGAAAAAGAAATTTTGAACCTGGCCAGAAAAGTATGACACATTACGTACAAGGGAGCCACATTGGACATTACTGTTGTAATTGTAAATGGTGGAGGCCAGAAGACATTGCGAGAGCAGCTTTCAAGTGCTAAAAGGAAATAACCATTATCACATAATGCTACATTCTGCAAAAAATATTCTTCAGGAATAGAAGCAAAATGAAGATATTCTTAAATGAAAGACTAAGAAAATATGTCAACAGAAGGCATTTTCTAAAGAAAAGAAAAAAATGCTAAAGGAAGTTCTTCAGACTGAAAGGAAATTTACTACAACGAAATCTGGAACATCAAGATGAAGATGGCCCAAGAGAAGAAGTAAATAACTGGATAAATGTAACAAACAGTATTTTTCTCTTAAATACTTTAAAATGTGTACGGCACTTGAAAACAAACAAACAAAAATGACATGATTGTTTTAAGGAGGTTCAATATATGAAGATGCAATACATGAAAACTATAACATAAAAAGTCAAAAGACCTATTTTCTTATAAGGCTTCTAGGTTTTTCTTACAGTGGTAAAATATTAACTTATTAGACTGTAAAAAGATAGGATCATATGTAGCAATCCCTAAGCAATCATTAAATACAGTATAAAGTGATATACGCAAATAACTCTATATAAAATATAATGGCATACTAGACTATATAAATTGTGTATATTAGAATAGAGAGGGGAAAAAACAGAAAGGACAGAGAACAAACACAAATCCAACCAAATCAACAATAACCCCAATTAAAATACAGAAAGTGTCAGATTGGAGAATTATATGACATCTCCAATATGATCACTTTAAATATAATGATTGAATAAGTTAAAGGTAGAGTGATACAAAAAGTTATACTGTGTAAATATGAATTATAAGAACACTGCAATATGATTTTGATATCAGACAAATTAAACATTAAAGTAAGGAAAACTGTCAGGGGTAAAGAGAGGCGTTATAAATAATAAAAGGGTAAGTTCACCAGAAGAGCACAAATATCTTTAATACACAATTATACTTGGAGATTCTGCTTTTCTCAGTCGATGGAACAAGAAGAGAAAATTAACAAGTGTTTACAAGTCCTGAACATCACCGATCAACTTAACCTAACTGACTGTGATGGTTAATTTTATGTGCCAGCTTAAAGGCTGGGGGACTGTGCCCAGATGTTTGCTTGAGCCAAAGCAGTCTAGATGCTGCTGTGACGGGTATTTCTTTTTAGAAGTGATCAACAAATCAGTAGATTTGAGTGAAGCAAATTTACCCTCCATAACGTGGATGGGTCTCTGTCAAATCCATTGCAGACATTATAAGAGCGAGGCCTGAGGCTCCCTGAAGAGGAAGGACTTCTGCCTCCAGACTCTTGCTGGTGTTTCCAGCCTGCTGACTTGCCCTTTAATTTAATTTTCAGATTTGTCAGTCCGCACTTGTGTGAGTCAGTTCCTTGAAATCTCCTCTCTTCTCTTCCCTTGTCTACCTTTCTTTCTTTTCCTTCCTTCTTTCCTTCCATTTTTTTCTTTCTTCATTTCTTTCTTCTACATAGATATTTATAAATAAATACTTATATGTCAATTAGTATACATAGGTCCCATTTCTATTGGTTTTGTTACATATATAATGTGAAAGAGAGTGACAGAAACAAGGAGAGGGACGGACCTTTTATAGAAAATGGGCCATGCTGGTCTACGTAAATCATAGGGAAACAAACGAAAATGAATAGAGTTAAAGGAGGATGTGGAGGCTTGGGAGGGGAGAAAACACAGACGTTGCTGTTCAATTGTACCTACTTTGTTCAGTGAAGTAAGAGGCAGGATCATCAGCTGACATTGTGTGTGAAAGGCTGGAGAGAAGTTAGGAAAAGTGAAAAAGGTATAACGTTGCAAGATTTCTAGGCAATGCTGAGTGCTCCTAGCAAATGTAGGCAATTTGCGTAATTATTCATCAACTATCCTCAGTGTCAGGGACTGCTTAGCAGAGAGATGCCGCCCATCCCCAGCCTTCTAAACAGCAGGCTGGTGAGTCTATCCCTTCTTTCTGTTTCCTGCTGACTAATTCCTTCTCCTGATGCAAGGCCCTGATTCTGGGAATTCTCCACTCCATTGAACACTGGTTTAAGACCATGTGCACTCACCTAATTTTATGAATTGCAGCTCAGCAATCATTTTTGCTAACTCAGCTGCTTAATAAGGCATATGAAAATACTTTATCAATAAAATAATTCATTAAAATGCACATCAATTTTTTCTGAAAAACTCACACCTCATTACACAGTTCATTTGCATATTTTAAATGCGTGGTCTAACAAATTGAAAGTTATTTCATAATATCAAAACTTTTTTGTGCAATATGCCAACAATTCCAATTAACTACTTCTACTTTCTGAGATGCATAAATCACTTATAATTACTATTAATGAAGTCTTTCAAAAGGAGAAATTAAATAAAAAAAATAATGAAAAACTTATTGGAGACAGAAATTGCATTATCTGGGAGACATAATGAAATGAAAATATATTTATGCACAAGAGTGCTGAGGTACTGAGTTCTATTTTCTAACCCAGTGACAGTCAGCAGAAAAAATAATGAAATCAAGATCCGTAAGAAAACATTTTCTCACGTTAGGCACACTACAGTAGCTCACCTTATGTTCTCTGCTGAGCCCCTCTCAAAAAAGGTCAATGCGATTTAATTAGGTTGTTTTCTTTTAAACATTTGAGACAAATTTGGAAGTTTAGGTAATATAAGAACTAAGATTCTGTCTCAATTGTAATTTGCCACAGTTTGTTCAGCCTTCTGTTCCACAGACACGTTTCATCATATTTCCCTTGAGTAACTTTTTGTTAGCAGAAGCAAAACATTAATTTTTTTTATCCCAGAGTACAAGGCATGTTCAATATTTGAAAATTAATCAACGTATTTTACCATATGGAGTCTAAATAAGAAAAACAGATGGAGACATGTAAATACATTCAGATTTGATCTTTGTGGTCTTAGGTTAAGCAAACATTTCTTAGATCAGAAATTAAAATCATGAGCTGTAAAATTTTAAAAAGTGGTGAATTTGATTTTGTCAAAAGTAAATAAAAACCTCCGCTCTTGGAAAGATACTATTAAGAGACGCAGAATGGTAGAAATACTTGCAAGTCACATATCTGAAAAAATGTTTTATGTTCAATATATAAAGAATTATCAAAACTTTGTAACAAGAAAACAAAACAAAACAAAACAAAACCATACCCAATTAAAAATGGGCAAAACTTTACATAGACACTTGACCAAAAACAATGTCCATTTGACAAATAAGGACATGAAAAAAATGTTTGGCATCATTAATCATTAGGGAAATGCATATTAAAACTACAATAAGATATCCCTACACACACATCAGAGTGTCTAAAATTAAAAAACTGACCATACCACATGTTAACAAGAATGCAGAGTAACTGGGACTCTCATAACAGAAGATGGAAATGTGAAATGGTGCAACTGCTTTAGGAAATAGTGTTTCTTTTAAAGTTAAGCTTACACTTCACATATGACCCAGAAATCTCACTCTAAGGTGTTTTAACCAAGAAAAGACAGCTAGCTGTCCATGAACCAGGAAAGGAGCTCTCTCCAGACACCGGCTCTACTAGCACATTGATTTTCACAGCCTCCACATCTGTGAGAAATAAATGTTTGTTGTTTAAACCACTTCATGTAAGGTACTTCTTGTATAGAAGCATAAATTGATTGAGATAGGACCAAAGTGTGTCCCCCACCAGGATTCATATGCTGAGCCCTAGTACCTCAGATACGACTGTATATGGAGATAAGGCTTTAATGAGGAGATTAAAATAAAATGGGGTCACTCATCAAGTCTGATGGGTGTGTTTATAAGAAGAAATCTGGACGCCAAGAGAGACACCAGTGATGTGCACTCACAAAGGAAAGATCATAGGGGGACACAGCCAGAAGGAAGCCATCTGCAAGTCAGAGAGACCTCAGGAGAAACCAAACCTGTAGACGCCTTGATCTTGAAATTCCCGCCTCCAGAACTGTGAGAAAGTAAGTCTCCGTTGGTTAAGCCCTCCATCAAGTACAACCTCCCAGGACAGGAGATCTGGCGATTATAATGACAAAGAGACCAAAAACTTAATAAGGGTGTTACAAACGACCACTGAACCAATCTCACAGAAATATGTACCATGTTCCACCAGTAAGTCCATCATTGGATTATTTATTAGCTTTTTTTCTGAAGAAGGCAGGTTACACAATTCTGATCAAAATGGAATCTCTGAATTTTAGAACTGGAAGCTCCTGTGTCCTTTTTTGTACATTAAGACATTGAGATGCAGAGGTTTCAGAGAGCTTGTCAAGACTTATAGTTGCTTGAGCAAAAATATACCTAATTTGGCAACCAATTTTAGTTGAAAATAGTCAATAAGTCCTTAGACTACCTCTGTTGTTCCCTTAAGAAAACAGACAATCTGTCTCTGACATTTTCTCCAGCCCAGAAGATTTCACTCCTTGTACCTTCTCCTTACTATTCATCTTATTTTTAAGTTGCCCTTTCTTAGTGCATTATCAAGAGTGTGAATCACCTTCTAAATTACCAATGTCTGTCTCCTTAACAATAGGAAGATCATTTCATGGTAATTTTTTTTTTCCTAGCAGTTCAAATATCCTTTGGCTTTTATGTGACATCTTCTTTAATGTTTGCTAGCTTTTTCTCCTGATTCATCAAGGCCAGTGGTTTACAAATTTTGAAAAAGACAAAGTTTTTCTTTACATTCCCAATCTTTTGTTTACTTGTAACAAGTGTTTAGCTCACATGTGTGTGCCTTTAGATTTTTCCCCAGTGAGCTTGTCCTTTGATCCTTAAATATTAAAAAGAAAAAGTACTTCATTCTTCAGTAATTCACTTATATTTCAACTTCAAATCATATTTGGCATTTTCACAATGTAGTTTTGCTCATATTACTTTTAAAGAAATTCCTTGAGTAGTTTTAGTGACCTCTTAATATACAAAGCGTGTGAAATTTGCCTGAATATCTCATAATACCGTTCTCAATTTTAGCTCTGCATGATGAAAATACTTGATTCAACTGATTTGTCTGTGCTAAATGACAACTAAAACACAGTTTAGTGCCATAAAAACTGGGCAAAAGCTTAATAAGTTTACTATGATAATAATCATATTTCTAAGATATTATGGCTGCCTATATTATTATCTCATAGGGCAGAATTTGAGTCATTACTGACAATTTAAATTTCTTCATTTTGAATTAGATATATTCCTTCCCTCCAAATAAATCAGTTTCCCCAAATTAATTTTCAATAAGCACAATCTCTCCCATGCCAAATTCTCACGCATTGAGTCAAACTTTGAGTAAGTGTAATAGATTGTTTTTCAGTTTCACCATCTTTATTTCCTCATCTGAATCACAAGATTAAAACTGTGATTAAAAAACTGCATTATTTGATAGAAAATTGGTGTTTAAGTCCCATAATTCCATTTATAGCAGACAAAATATATCTCATTCCTCCTAATTCATAGCTTTACTGAGTCTTAGATAATGTGTATAGAAGTCCTTCGAACACTAAAGCTCACATAGTAACAAATGAAAGGGATAATCTTTGAGCAAGTTTCAACTGCTTCACCATTTTCTTCTGTAATAACTCAACACGAATTATTCCAGTATCAAAGGTCTCCCTCCATCATTTAATTTATTTCTCAAAGCATCGTCACTGGATCGTCTCTATCAGTATCATTGAGGAGTGAGATAATTTTACTTAATTAAAGATTCTTGGGTCACATTCTAGACCCAGAATCATAATATCAGGGGATTTGGCCCAGGGATTTGCACTTTAATGACTACCCAAAACAGTTCTTTTTCACATTAAAGTTTAAGAAACATTAATCAATGTGTTTTTCATCTCTTTCTCACTTTTTCCTTTAATAGTATCTTAATGTGGTAGATTAACTATGAAAATGCCAAATTTTTCATCCCTGTTTACATCCATGCTGTTTGAAATGTAACTGCAGCTCCTCCCATCAACAGGTAGAATCTACTTCGCCAACCCTTGATTTTGACGTGCTTTGGCTAATCAAACGCCATGGAGGTGGCAGTGTGTCAGTTTCAAGCCTGGGTCTTAAAAGAAGCTGGGCACTTTCCCTCACTCTCCTGGGACCCTGCCACTACCACCATGAGAACAAATTTAGGCTGAAGAATGAAAGGCCACATGGAGAGACCTAATGGTTCCGACAATCCCAGTTGAGGACACCCACGACCACCCACCCATCGCAGCCTGACACATGAGTGAGTGCCATTAAGACAGAAATGTCCAGCTAACTGATAGACTCACAAGCAATAATATACATTTCCTGTTTAAGCCATTGAATTGTGGGTAGTTTTCTATACAGCAATAGCTAACTAAGGCCCAGGTAATTTGGGCAGTTTTCCAAAGTCATCATGACTAGAGTCATCAGAGTCTACCCTTTTGCCTTTAACTTAAACACACACATCATGTAAACATTTTCACCTTTTGAAATTCTCCCGACAATGTAGGTTTGCAACACTTTTGTTTTGTAAGTATTATCGTGTTATTATTTAAAATACACATATTGCATGCAATTCTTTTTTAAAACTCATTTGAAATCATGCCTCAATTATGATTTTTTTCTAAGTAAATTTTAAAATGAGCATATAGGTGATTTTAATTTAATTTCACAAAGTAGCAACATAAATCTAAGGAAACGTATTTAGTCCACATCTTTAACTCATAATTGCCTTCAACTTTGCCGTATTTGTAGACCTTTGTATAACTGTATGATCTACTTAATCTTACACAGTTTGTTTGCATTAACTCTAAACTTCATTTGAAGAAGCAGAATAATAACTACTTGATTAACTGAGCATGTTTAAATATCTAAGACAATGTAACTATATAATATCTGGGAAGGAAATTTCTAATGGCAATTTTCTCTTTGGTCATAGACTTTGCTTATATTTTTTGCTTTGACAAATTCAGCCACTTATTTACTCAGTTATGAATTCTATACAGATAACTTCAAAATCTCTGTGTCCCTTCCATGGCTTCTTTTTGAAGCGTTGAATACACTGTACCTACTGCATATTAGGTAATTAGACTTGCCATCCTGCAGACATCTGTCAAAACATAAAATTCAAAGGTCATGTTTGGCTTAATCAACTTTTAGCTTTACTTTCTCAAGGTTTTGTTTAAACTTTTATGAAAATCACATGTCATGGCTCAATATATTTTTTTCCCAAACAAAACAAACATACCTTTGGAAACGGTACAATTCTAAAGGTTAAACTTGTATGTCAGCAATAAAGCAATCTGACAGCAAAAGAATGCTTAGGGACTTTTTCAAACATTGAATTTCCAATATAAACAACCTATTATTTAATCTATCAGAATTAACAGATCACTTCAATTCTTCTATTTAATAGACATACTCTGCCAAAAAACACAAACATTTAATCTATGTTTTTTGTCAGCTTTAATATAAGTAATGTAGAACACAATGTCTGAAAAAGGCAAAACTATTTTAGGTTTATGAAGTTAGTTTCAAATTTTCCTTTTAATGAAATCGGTTTCTCTACTTAAAAACTAACATTTATGATTTAACATTTTCCTTTTTCAAACTTAGTAATTTCCACACTCAAAACACAGGTGTGTTTAAAACCTAATTCATCATTTTCTCCAGAAAACTTCACATAGAACTTTTTTTGCTCTTTTTATTATTGTCTAAATTATCTCTTTTAATGACTCAAACTTTCAGTCTTTTTCTTTTCACATATCATATATTTGTAAATATTTACCAAATGAATGAAGAACAAATACTTCAATTTACAAATAAACACATTCTGTTTTTAAAATATTCAGTGATAGCAATAACAAATATTAATATATAATAAATAATAATAAATAATAAATGACAAGAGGAGAGGGAATGAATAACTTTTAAGCTTCCAGACACTAATTTTAAGTTGGGAATTTGATCATGCAGCAAAGTATATCTTGTCTGCATAATAGTTTATTTTAATTATTTAACAGTCTATTTTACAAAGTGCCAAGTGCCTCTTTGTGATGGTGGGAGATGATTTTTAGGTGCTCTCCACAGATGGGTATCTGTAGACCGAAAAATGCTGCCTGCAAATAAGTACCAATTTACAGGGGGCGAAATCGCCTTCTTTTCACTCGACCGCTGCAGCAGAAGAGAGAGCAGGCGGGGCAGCTGGAGCGGCGGTTCTGCAGGTTGGACAGGTGTGTGCAGAGGTGCCTGCCTTCCGGGTCCTCAATAAATCAGATTCCGTGTAATCTGAAAATGCCAAAGAGCTCGAACTCTGAGCATTCTGTAAGCAATTCAAGGGCAGAGACAGAGGAACTATCATTCTAATTTTAATATCGGCCCTGATATGAAAGACTCTTCAATCATAGATTCAAGTGGAATGAAGAAATGGATAGAAGAAAAATAGTAATAATAAAAGAGAAAATCTTCATATTGTTTGTGCAGTAGTATACAATTATATATTTAGTATGCAATTAAACAGGATATAATTACACGTGTGTATGTATATATATTTATATATATGGTAATTTTTAAATCAACACTGAGATCTTCATTTCCCGGGGTAAAATCTTCAGTGATGACAGTCCAGTCACCAAACAAGTGCTGTGTCTTAACTGTGTTCTGGAAAGTGCCAGCACGTGTGGTTAAGGTATCAGCCGTGTCATAAGGCATTTATAAGACAGCAAGAGAGACAAAGTGACAGGAAATATGTAGTACAAAATCAAGGTACCACCAGTTAGGATGTTTTGAATAAAACGTTGTAGGGAGAGAAAGTGTGCCATACAAATATCTATATTGGAGGATAAAAAAAGTTTACAATGAAGCTATGTGAATGGATGAATAAGCATTCCAAGCAAAGCAGAAATTAAGTACTTTAGATAAATAAAACAGTGTAGCTTCCCAACGAGATTGCAATACTTCAGGGATGGTATGAATCTCAAAGCCACTGTAACAGAGAGAAGGATGTGAAAAGGTGAAGGAGTTGCCAGTAAGAAGAGCTATGTTGGGATCAGATCTTGCAAGGCTTTGGTCAGCATAGAAATGAGTCCTCCTATCTTACAGCGACAGTCAATAGAGGCATTTCTGTCTGTCTGGTTTCAACAAGAAATGAATGACAAAACTAGATCCACAGTTGTGAATGTGTCAACATGGAGAATGGTTTTAACAGGGGCAAGACTGTGACAGAGAGATTAAAAAATAATAATAATCTCTGGAATTTGAAAAAGACAGTCACCACAACCAACCAGGAAACTTGTGCCTAAAACGCCAAGACTGACATAGACACGAGATCTCCAAAATGTGAAAAAATTTATCACAAATAAAGTGAAACAAGAAGTTAATTTGAAGTAAGGTTCATATTTTCCACGGAGAAGGAGAATGGGATAGGAAGCCAAAATCTGAGTAACTCCTGATGTGTTATTAGCCATGGAACATGCCTTTAAGTTACACTTAAAAATTCACTCAGCTCTTTGCATGAGTGCAAATAAAGCCCTTTTTATGCATGTTCTCTATGTGCCCTATGACAAGAGATGGCTTCAGGAGTCACTGTCTTTGATATGCGCTCACTCAGAGTGTTAGAGTCTTATAGACTCCTTCTATAACCTCTTTAAATCTATGTAAGCATAAAAAATGCTTGAAACACCAACCCATAAAGTAACACTATCAAATGCTATAAAAACATAAAATACAAAAACTCATGCTTGACGTTCTATAGTTCTGCACCTTGCTGTGACCTACGATGATTTGCCATTGAATGTCAATAGTTCATAGACCAGGATTTTTTTTTAAAGCATGAAAAACTGGCTTTGAAGTGTGATTTGTTTGAAGAGCCATGATTTCTAGCCATTTATGACATTAGCAATTTTCTGTGCTCTCTGACTCTTTAATTTGGATTACAAACTGGAGCTACATGCCACTTTCCGTCTGCCATACTCTCAAAGGTCATCGTGAATTTTTTACTTGTTCTTTTACATTTCAGTGTCAATTAGAACATAATTGAGTACTCTTCAGTTTCCAAGATGAAAAGTGAAAAAGATGAGAGTAGCAATTACCAAGAGTTCTTACTTTTCCCCCAGACCTTATGACTCTATCCTCAGTCCCAGAGCTCTAAAATAACAAAAATCCTGGAAGCACAAACTAGCTTTTTTTACACTTTTGAATAGCAGAGAGGGTTTGCTGCAATGTAGTGTAGAGAGAATAAGTCATAACAAAAATCCACACAGAATGAATAGACCTTGAAATTGACCACAGTGGGGTAACACTAAGACACCCAACTACGTGCAGGAAGATCAGAAATGTATCATTTGGCTGCCAGAAAGCAATTTGCTCTGGGTCTGTGATCTCACTGCCTTACTTCTTAGTGTTCTAGTATTCTTATTTATAATGTATTCTTATTTACAATATTCTTACGTATAATAATAATTCTTATTTATAACCTCTGCTCTACATTTTTCCTTATGTATTGAAAACTTTCTTAAAAGATAATACATAAAATGTAGATGAAGATGCATCCCATGAGAAATAATATTTTGTATATTTTTCACTTTTCTCCTTCCACCAAAAATGGGCTTGTTGAAGAAAAAGAAGTAAAATAATAATATGTAAATAAAAAACAAAGAAATAGAGTTCCCAGCAGTAAACATTCTAGTATAGAATATCCCAAACTGTTAAATAAAATACTTTTTGAATCTTCCAAAATGTAAGACCAGTTTAGTACGTATAGTATTTAGTGCAAGAAATCTTCTGCAACTTAGAAAAGAAAGAAAGAAAAGGGAAAGAGAAAGAAAGAAAGAAAGAAAGAAAGAAAGAAAGAAAGAAAGAAAGAAAGAAAGAAAGAAGGAAAGAAAGAAAGAGAGAAAGAGAGAAAGAGAGAGAAAGGAAGGAAGGGAGAAGAGAGGGAGGGAGGGTAAGAGGGAGGGAGGGTAAGAGGGAGGGAAGTAGGAAAGAAAGAAGGAATCTAGAGAAGATTCAGTTTACCATTCTGAATTCTTGATTTGTTCAGGCACAACTAAATAGTCACAGTTGCCTAGAGTTTGGGCTTTGATGGGCCATTTAAGGACATCAGAAGAAAAAGCCTAGGGTAAGCACAAAGTAGAACCTTTGATCTGTGAACCCCTCATAAAGTAAGGACTAATAACAGTGACAGACTTAGTAGGTAAATTAGGAAAAAAATAATCTGTTCTCTAGAACAGAAGACTAAGAATACTGCCCACCATCAGCAGTGGCTCTGGATAGACAGTCAAAAATAATTTCTCCCCAGAATCTCTAACATAAGCTCAACTTCATTTAAATTAAGAGCAATAATTCTTACTAGCTTTGTGGCTAAAAACAAAACAAACAACAACAAACAAAAAACTTTGCGCAAAAATACGCACCCAGGCATCTTGGGAAGGCAAAGGAAAATTGGAAACATTCCATTTAAATGTAACACGAGCTTATAATGAAAAATCACAAAACAAGTAGGGAAAGACTACACCTTGAGAGGGTCAGAAGAAATAACCAACAGTATATTCTAACCTACACTATATTCTAACCCACAATAATTTAGTTGGCATTATTAAATAAATAATATGAAACAACAAAGTTTAACATGTTAAAGCATTAAAATGAAAAAGTAGACAAACAAGAAAGAAACAAAACCTGTACAATTTCACCAGAAATATTTGAAAAAAATGTGATTTTGTTAAATAAGATATAAAACAATTGAGATTTGGTACTCAAAATTGTTTAGTAGCAGATTAAAGGAATTGAAGAGACAAGTAATAAACTGGAAGATCAATTTGAAAGAATAACCCAGAATCACCCTGTATCACAGAGAGACAAACATTATGGGGAAAAGTGACGGGGAACTAAAAATAAGAGAGTAAAAAAGTGTTAATGCTTAATCAAAGGTGGAGTAAAAGAAAACAGATAAAATGGATGTGAGTTCCACTTTGTGATTATCTTAGACTTTTTCTTCTGATGCAATTAATGTCTAAAGAATAGTGGCTAAGAATTTTTGAGAATAGATAAAGGTCATGGATTCTTAGATACAAGGAGTTCATTGAGTCCTCTGCCAAAATGATAGACAAAAAAAAAAAAAAAAAAAAAAAAAAAAAGCTAGACACATTTAATAAAAATACAGCTCACCAAAACATATTTGAAGTAGCCAGAAAGGAAAGACAAGAGACAACAATTTGACTGCCAACTGATTGCTCAAAACAAAAGCTGCAAACTAGGAAAGACAACAAGCTTGTACAGAAAAACATGGAGAATTAATAAACACCCACCTGATACAAATTTAACGAAACTAAATGACAGAGAAATTCCAAAAACTTTAAAATCAGATGCAAATTGGAAGAAAATGACAAGACTAGCAGAATTGGGGTGGGAAGACACAAGGGGGAAACCAGTGAATAGGATCAACTAAAAGCACCAGGAATACTGAGATACCATCTTGATAGCAAAGCCAGGAATCTTCAGCAGATTGTCCCTTCCAGGAAAGATAGCATCCGCCTACCTTTAAGATCTAAAAACAACTGGGGTAGAGAAAAATCCTTCAGATGTTGGAGAAAACAAAGCAAAATACACACAGAGAACAGAGGCGGCTGATCCAAGTCAGGACCAGTTCTAAAAGAGAAAGCGTTATCTTGGACTATGGAGGCACTATCTGTAAGAGGACTGCCCATCAAAGAAAAGAAAAACAATGTCTATTGGTAGAAATTCACCAGAAACAACACAGCGTCATGGAATTCAGAAGAAATCTGGCCACAAAAAATAACCACTCAGACCCAATAAACTTCTGCTGCTGTTTTAGTACCCAGATCTGGGATATGATACTACATTTTAACACACATTTAGTCAATTATGAATAATATTGTAATTTTATTATATTTCAGATTTTTAGAATACGTTTTAAAGCAAACAATTGAAAAAAGTATGATATCCTATTGATTTTGTTTCTAATGTGCCAGAAGCAGTCTTACAATTTTTATTACCACCTAACCATTAAATGAGGCCGACATTAATAAAAAAACACACAAAGCATTTTTAAAGGGAAAGTGTCACACTTTGATACCTCCTGTTTAATGAGGGCATGGACTGTGTGTGTGTTTCATTCATACACTCACCATTTTGGACAATATGTACTACACAGTGGACAATAAATACTTTTTGAATGAATGACTGAAAGAAGGGTTGAGCAGTTTTAATTACGTACATATAAACATGCAAACACAGAGTCCAAAATTTCAATGGAAGAGTACAGTCTCATAAATTTATTTTTACTGTCCATTTCATTTTTCATCCCTTTACTGAATAGACTCTGTAGTCAAAGACATGAAGTGTCTGTCATCCATACAAAGCAATGTGTTTTCTCTCTAAAAGTATTTACTTGGAGTGGCAATAAAGCCATTGTCAAAACAAAAGTTTACTCATTTATTTAGTGCGCGATAGACATTTGTTAGTAAAAATACTAAAAAACAAATTCATACAAAATTTTCTTTATCCATTCATCTGTGGATGGACACAAGGTGTTTCCATGCCTTGAGGGTTGTGAAGAACGCTGCAAAGATCATGGAAATGCAGACAGCTCTCTGAGATAGTGACTGCATTTGCTTTGGATTTAGAGATACCCAGAAATGGGATTTGCTAGATCACACAGTAGATCTGGTTTTAATTTCTTGAGGAAACTCTATACCGTTTCCCACAGTGGCTCTACCACTTTACATTCCCAAACAACAGTGCACAGAGGTTTCCTTTTCCCCACATCCCCACCACATTTGTTTTTTGATAACAGATATCGTAACAGGTGTGAGATGATAACCACTGTGGTTTTCAGAGGGTGATCTCATGCAGGAGGGGAACCTCATCAATCAGCCCAGCCTGACCTCCTGTCTCCTTGTCTCTCAAATCTTATTGACTGTCGAAGCCCCCATGTTTGTTCTCACCGGCTCCCAGTGGCTGAGGGTGTGCCAGGACCCGTCCCTGTACCAAAAGGGAAGACTGCAGGCGGTACCTTGATGCAGGCTGATTAGAAGCAGGACCCTTAGGCTGCAGCTGGGGAAGTACCTTCCAGGGAGAAACTGGGAGATGAATGTTTTCACTTGTTTTCTGTGTGCTAATTCCTAGTGTATATAGCAGTAGGGTGTGCTCCTGTACCAGTTTAAACACTTTACTTCTTTGCTATAGCCCTGTGAGACACGTGAATGCAAATCCTGTTGATTTTCATGGCTAGGTGATTTGGGAGCCTGTTCCTTGGGTGGCAGCCTTAAAAGTTGGTGCACTGCAATGTGTGTACAAGCTCCTTCCAGAGAGATGCTGGTGACCTGGTTCTATCACTGGAGCGAGCAGAAGCGAGAAGACAGGGGAAGTGCCAGCCCCTAGATGCATGCTAGTTAGAAGCCAGACCTTCGGGCAGCAACGTGTAAAGTATACAGTCAAACCCCTTCAAGGAAAGATTGGGAGACAGGTGTTTTTGACTGCTTCCTCTGTGCTGAGTTCTAGGGAGAGAGTGCGCACACATCTGTTAAGAACCACCTCTTTGTTTGCTACAGTCTTGTGGGTCACATGTCTGTGGGCTTTGAGAGCCAGGTGTTGGGGGGCCAGTCGCTTGGGAGGGAGTCTTAAAAGTTGGGGCACTAGCTATGAATTCCAAACCCTTTACTCCTCAGGGAGAATCTGGGAGTTGAGAGTCCCCTCCTGACTGAATCGCAGTGTGGCAGGATGAGTTTATGAGTTTCGGTTTATGGTGAGAGTGTGTCTCAGTCTTTTCTGCTCTCCCCATTGTGTGTATTTCCTCATTCACCTGATATGTAGGAGTCACTCAGCTAGTTTCTGGTTTTTTCCCAGAGGAATTGCTCCATATGTAGCTAGATATTTGCTGCATCCCTGGGTGAGAACTTCAGAAGCTTCCTGTGTTCTCTTTCAGTCCCCCCAATAGAGCAGTTTCATAAACAGAGATAATCCTACCTTCGGGCATTTGCTGTTGAGACAGAATAACATTAATCAAATAATTAATATTATCAAACATAACTATTAATTGAGATAAAAGCTATTGAATAAAAGGGTTCTAAAAGTTATATACGACATACAGGACCTTGAATAGGGGATGTTGTACTGGTATTTAAGATGTTGAAAGAGAAGAGCCATGTGTTTCATTACTAACAGACAGCAGAGGGATAAAGAATAGGAGATAATGAAACATAAATATTCACAGAAGTCCTGATAGATCATGATAGACTAGAAGAGCTGTCACATTAGCAATGGAAGGAACAAAGCATCTCATTTCAACACGTGGAAACTTACAATGGGCAGGCCAGTGTAATAAACACTGCAAGGGAAAAAAAAAATCCTAAGAAAAGGTTGGAGCAAATACAAGAACCCTCACTAGAATGTGATCAATCACCCAATCTCACATAACAAGCAAACAATCAGACACTAATCTCTTCATTACTGTAGGAGAGAAACCAGTTCTCGGGACTGAGATACCCCCAGCTCTGTCACTAAACAGTTGCGCGACTTTGGGCACAAAACTTAACCTCCAGTGGTTTCAGTTTACTCACTTGAAAATCCTTACCAGTGACATAGCCAATTTACTACAAAAGTTAATTATCTCTACTGTAAAATAAAAGGCATTGACACTTTGTAACACTTTATTTTGAGTGATGCCTTTCATCATTATTTATTCCTTCCCTTCAGAGAGGAAATTCAGTAGCTTCATTCCTCAATAAACTATATGTAGTTAATGAAGGGTTCTTTCATTTCTGGATGACAAGCAGTCCTGGGGAGAATTACCCCCACTGAGTTTGTCAGCTAGAGAGAAGCAGACTTCCCTGCATTGGGAACTGGACAAGAGCTCTCACTTGAGATGAAGTTGCACAGCATCTGAAGACCACAAGTAGAAGAGCTGCATTTTTGGCAAATGCCGTCTAAAATCTACCTGGCAGCTTCTCTTAATAGGCTTCAGGCAAAGCCCTAAATTATTGTAGCTCATACTAACTGTATTACTTCAGGGGCAAATTAGAAATGATAAGGACTTGCTTTCTAAAACATTAGTGTGGCAATTCCTTGGGCCTTCTTATTTTTAATTGAGTGTGGATAGAATAAATATTTCCTGAAGCTACCAAAATAGGTATATAGTCAGGACACAAATAGCATAAAAGCGTTTCTCAGCATCTGTCGCTCCAGATTTATTCCTCTACCTATAAGGTGTGTATCGTGGACAGAGCTGGAGGTTTAGGAACTAGTGAGGGCTTTCAATGAAGCAGACAGGCAGGCTGTGTGGAGAACAGCTTGGACACTGTGGACAAAGCCAGAGGGGAGGGCATGCTCAGTTAAGGACTAGGTGGATACTGTGGTTTAAATGAAAAATTATAAATAGAGACAGGACTGCACCAGAGTCAAAGAAGGTGTAATTTCTTAATGGAGTCAGAGTTTTATGATGGTGTATATGTGAAAAAAGAGGGTTAGGATGGAACTGCCAGTTTTGTGAATGTCTATGAGGTCTATGCTATGAGAAGGGAACAGAGGATGTGGAAGTTGCCAAAGTTATTAGCTTGAGAGCAAATGGGATGGAGATAATGATACAGCTTCATACAGCAACAGAATAGCCATTATAAAATCTTAGAGAATAGAAATAAGGCTCTGAACAGAGGAAGTCTTGAAAAACTGGAAAGTGGACCATAATAAATCAATGATGCATAGAATTCTAAAACTGATACCGAAATTATCAACTTGATCCCTTCTTGGCACGTGCAGGAGAGGATACACTAAACTGATGGTTTTCTTAGTAATCTTTAGAGAAAGAGACCAGTTTGTTACAGTCTTCATTCCCATAAGGACTTTAAAAATATTTAAGTCAAAGGTGATAGCAAAGATTTTGTTTTTTAAATCTCTGCATACTCTCTTGCTCTTCTAAAGGACCAAGTAATAGATCCAGGAGATTGGTTTGAATTTGTTTCTTGGGTTTCAAATACTGTTACATAAAATCATAACAAAATACCAATAAAATATTTTCTTCATTTTAGAAAAAAAAAGTGTGTGTGTATGTGTATGCGTGTGTGAATGACAGGTGGGCACATGGTTAAGGAGGAGAGACTTTCTTGGGTATTGTGACATGACCTGTCTCATTCCACGTGTTTCAGAGTGACACACTTTTCTCTGTCATGGTAGTAATTTTCTTTGGCTGACAACCTTAAAAGCTAGAAAATAAAATAAACACTAAAAATATAACAAATGATGTGCAGTGCATCTCCTATCTGCATAGAAGCATAAGGTGATGCTATATCCTGGAAAGGCTTTCTGGGTAGATACCGAGATCTGGAACGAATTAAATAAAAGCTGGGAGGCACTATGTGTTGAAATAGGAACAGTGTGTTTCTCTGTTCTCACTACCCTAATCAAAATGCTATTTCAGATTTTGGGTTTGTAGACTGAACACGTGTTTACTTCCGTTTACCACTGACACCCTTCTAAAATTACATTTAAGAGCTATTTTTTAACAAATACACCCACAGAGACAAACATAATTTAAGTACAGATGAAATTTTTGAAACTAAGAGTAACATAGGTGGCTGAATAGAAATATGGTATACTGACTAAGCAGAACGTAAAAAGCTGAAGGCTATGTGTGGTGACACCGTGATGGGTCCTTCAGATCCTGTTTTTTGGAATGAAGGACCCAGTGATCCAACTGCTGAAAGAACTGAGGATGGAGAGCCCTCAGCTTCCACGCTGCGCTGGAAATAGCTTCAGCTGAAGAAAGATGTCAAGTCCAAGGGCAGCCACCTTCGCAGAGCATCCTGCATCCAGTGACCGACTGACATTGACATAGAGTCCCAGGCCCCTCGCTCAATTCCAAAGGCAGTGCTGGCTCCAGCTGGAGACAACTTGAGTCTTCACTGGAACCGCACTGGAACCGAACTTCATCCTTTCCTCCCTCTACCTCCTTCCTTTCCACAGAGTTAATCTTAAAGGTATCTCCTAATAAATTTCCTGGATGCTTCCTCAGAAAATCAACGTGTGGCAGTTGGTTCCAGAAGAGATTTGAGAAAGTTTAGATGTTTAATATAGAAGTTAGAGTTAGTGTCTTGTTACACCATAAACAGTCAGAGGTTTACAGTACCTGCAATCGGGGAAGTTGCACTGTATTTGGAAGGAACTTCAGGAATTAGCCAACATGTACATGTAGAAGCCAGAAGAATACACATGAGACTGATTTCTGAGTGTGCTGGACCAAGAAGCACAAAATACAAATTTAAATAAATGAGAGTTTTTCAATATGGGACTATTTCCCAGAATACAGGATTTAACCCCCCTGCGAGGACCCCGGGAAGTGGTGCATCAGGCAACTAAGATGATTCCAAGAAGCGTGCGAAGGGATTGCCCACACATAGTGAGGTGAGAATGCCAGAACCTCACAGGCAGAGTGCAGCAAAATGTGATGAATTATTCTATATTCTGATAGTTGTACATCAAAAATTTAATTTCATAGTATGCCATTTTGTGACACCTGATATATAGTCAGGTCACAGGAGAGGAAACTTAGGGGACAAAAAGTATAGGACAAAATGTTCTATCATATGTGTCATGAGAGAAATGCAAACCCAAACCATAGGGAAACACGTTTGTGCCCATCAAATTGGCAACAATTAAAAATCAATGGCAATACCAAACATTGGCAAACTGGAGAAGCACCATTTCTCATATGATACTGATTTAGAGAGCAAATAGGCAACACCTCGCACAGGTGGTGATGCACAGACCTCAGGCAAAGCAATCCAGGTCTCAAATGTGTACACATAGAGAAATTATCAGACTGTTTTTATATTATATTAGGTCCTTATTTTATATTAGGACCTTTTTACACTCTTAAGATTTATTAAGGATAATGGACATATAGAACATTTGTCTATAAAGATTATACTTATCAATATTTAATATATTTGAAATTAAAGCAAAATTTTTCAATATTTATTGTTTAATTATAAGCAAAAATAATAAATCAATTATATGTTTCTATACATAACATATTCTTCATTAAAAAAAACTATATCTTTAAAAACAAAAAAATGAAAAGGAGGCATCGCTCTCCATTTTCACAAGCCTTTTTACTGCCAGTCTTAGTACAAGATACCTGGAGCTCTCATAGCTCCTTCCACATTCATTTTGTTGTGATAGCATTTGCCACGTCGCCTCTGGAAAATTCCACTCTGCACTTGTGAGGGAACGAGAGTGAAAAACACCAATAATACCTTGTTACTTTATAAAAATAACTTTGTCCTCACAGACTCCAAATCACACTTTAAGAACTTTTGCCCTAGAGAAACTCCCCACTTATTTATAAGGAGACAAACATATTCATTGTAACATTTTCAAATGAAAGAAAAATGGAAACAATACATATATCCATTCATTTGGAATTTGATACACTATTAGTGGTAAATTCATATAGTAAATATTACTTAACAGTAAAAGTGAATACCTACAGATACAGGAAACAGCATGGATAAATCTCATAAATAAACTTAACACAAAGGAAAAGAGTTGCATACAGTATGATAAAATTAATATAAAATGTTGAAACATGCAAAGCATGTATTTGCTGAGCATACATAAATTTGCTTTAAAAGGTAATAAATATGTATGAGATGGATAAATAATGAGTACAAAAGAGCTGTCTGTTTTCTCTGGGTGTAGTAGAAGGAAACACAGGTTAAGAGGGGTACACAGGTGATTTCAATTTAATTTGTTGTTTAATTTATTAAACTTGCCAATTATTTCATGGGTTAATTATTTACTTATACATTTGTGTTTGAATTAGTTTATACTTCTATTAATAATTACTAGTTAATAATTACCTGATAATTATGATAATTGCTTCCATGATTAAAATATAAATGGTACAATGATACAAATATGAAAAAGTGCAAACTTCCAGTTATGAAATAAATAAGTCACGGGCTGTAATGACTATAGTTAATAATACTGTACTGTGTATTTAAAAGTTGCTAGAAGACTAGATCTCAAAGTTCCTGAACACAAGAAAAAAATTTGTAACTATGTATGGTGACAGATGTTAACTAGACTTATCGCAGTGATCATTTTCCAATACATACAAATATTGAATCATCATATTGTACATTTGAAGCTAATATAATGTTATATATTGATTATACCCCAATAAAAAATGTGAATGAAAAAGTGAAGTGATGAGTATAGAATCTCTCAAAACACTTAGCTACAAAGGAAAAGGATACTATGTAGGGATTTTATTTTTCAAAAGTAATGCAATATTGAAGACAGTTTTATTTTTCTTTCAAGGGGAATAATGGATGGAACAGGGAGTGTGCATTGCTAGGAGAGACAACCCATAACACAGTTAGAAAAAGATCTCAGGAGGAAAGACAAGCTTTTGGTTGAGATTCTCTCAAGGGGACAGAAAAATTAATGTTATTGCAGCTAAGTTTGGTAGGAGATAAAAAGTTAAAGAGAGGTCACATCTGATGGATTCTCCTTTATATATTTCAGTAAAGAATAAAGAATGTACTATGTGAAATAGAGTATGGAGGATGGGTGGAAGAACTATTTCAAAGAAAAGAAATTGACTTTAAAAAATCCAACTTGGGAAATAAGATACACAGAAAGATTTCTGGTCAGGACTGAGGATTGTGCCCACTTACTTTTTCTTTCACGTTGTTACAAGGAATGAATAGTCCATGCTCCTTTATAAAACCTGGTCTTCTTCTGTACAGTAGACCCCTGTCCCCTGTCACCTACTCAAGGTTATCTATCATTCAATTTTCTGTTTTTACTGTAGCATTCCCATAATTTCACTAATACCATATATTACTTCCCATCATTGAAGAAAAACTCTTGATCGCTTTTTAGCCATCACTCCTTCCCTGCTATCCCTTAGAGCAATATTTGAAAGTGGAATCTAAAAACATCAAACCAGAGAACCAGAGAATTGATTCATAGTTTCCATGGGTTTCCAGTGGCGAGAGACATGGGGAGATGTTGGTCATAGAATATAAACTTTCAGTTAGAAGATGAATAAATCTTGGAGATCCAATGTACAGCATAGTGATTTTGGTTAATAATAGTCTATACTTGAAATTTGCTAAGAGTAGATCTTAAATGTTCTCAACCACATGTACACAAAAATGGTAAGTGAGGTGATGGATGTGTTAATTAACTTGATTATGATCATTATTTTACAGTGTGTGCATATATCATCACGCAGTACAGCTTTTA
Source organism: Camelus ferus (assembly GCF_009834535.1). Taxonomy (NCBI): domain Eukaryota; kingdom Metazoa; phylum Chordata; class Mammalia; order Artiodactyla; family Camelidae; genus Camelus; species Camelus ferus. Next base: position 62,473,817 of record NC_045703.1, on the reverse strand, counting down.
AAAAATCACATCATACAACCTAAAAAAATAAAAACAACACTTCTCAAAAGTGTTATTCAGACCTGTTTCCTATGTTGTCTCTTTTGTTCACTCCAGTAGAGATTTTGTCCCCATACTCAACTGAAACAGTTCCCATCAAAGTCATCAATGAAACAGATTCACAGATATAGAGGGCATACTTATGGTTACCAGGGAGAAAGGGGATGGGAAAGGATAAATTGGGACTTGGAGATTTTCAGATACTAACTACTATATATTAAATAGATATACAACAAAGTTTCTTCTGTATAGCACAGGGAACTATATTCAATATCTTGTAGTAAACTATAATGAAAAAGAATATGAAAACAAATATATGTTATGTGTATGTATAAATGAAACATTATGCTGTACACTAGAAATTGACACAACATTGTAAACTATGTTTCAATAAAAATAAAAATAAAAAGTAAAAAAAAAAGAGTCATTGATGATCTCTCCTTTTATTTGTAATTTAAAGAGCAGTTCTTAGACTTAATCTTCTCAACCTTTTTGCATCATATGACACAGTTGAATACTATCTCCTTCCAGGAACATCACCTGGCATTCAGAAACACCCAGTCACTTCTTGGGCCACTGCTTCCCATCCTCATTTCTTGGTCCCTTCTCACGTTTTAATGATAAAACATTGAAATTTCCCAGAACTTCATCTTTGAATTTATTCTCTTCTCTATCTAAACTTAATCTCAGTAATCACAACCAATCCCATTGAGACATTTAAAACTTTTATATTTTTATCATGGATTTTTACATTATTTTAAATTTTTAAATATTGGGTTAAACTATTATTTGTCTTGATTACCAAGGTTTTGATGCCCTTTCTCTAAATTCTTTACTGAAGGTGAGTGCCTTACTCACCTCACCCCAGCCCTAGAGTTATTAAATTCCATCTGTATTCTAATGACTCACACATTTCTATCCTCTCTGCCGTATATTCCAGGTTCTTAGGTTCAGCTGTCCTACTGACATCACCATTTGCCTGTCTAAAACACACCTCAAGGACTTAACAGATCCAAAATTGACTCTTCATCTCCTGACCACCAACAGGGACCACTCTTCCCCATTTCAGTAACTGTTCATGTCTGACCAGTTCCAGAAATAATGAGTCTACCGTGATAGCTGTGGATAGTTGACAGGTCGTATTGTTACTCCTCCACATCCATTCACGTCCCCTTCTTAGTTTGGTCAGCTCCATCAGCACAGGATTCTTTCTGTCTTTCAATGCAAGGTCTTTATTATCAGCAACACCTGCCCTATTCCTATGTGCTCACGATTACATTGTTGCATCTCTTCTCTACTCCCAATATTTTTATATCTCAAGATATGGGGGACATAGGAAAGTAACTCCCCCCACCTAACTCCAGGAATTTCAGTTCCATCTTATCGTACATATTGCCATAATACCCTCATGTGCTCTTTCCTAAAAATTAAGTGCATTTTCACCCATTTTTGATAAAAATAATTGATTCCATTAATATTTATTAGTGACCTAACGCATGTAAATATATGATTATTTAAAAAAATTATTTAAGACCAGATTCAGTAAGAAAAAATATTATTTTTAAAAGGTTATAAATCCTTCTGATTCTGAAAGATGAATTATTTTTGTAATTCTCTCATTCAGATTTTAATAACATCAATAGTATTCTGATGGGGAATGTCTCCCTTTCTCATGTCAGCCATGGGAGTAATTTCACACTGCATTAATGCACAAGGTACTGGGCTAAAGGGAATGAAACTAGGCAGTATTATCAGACTCAATCCCCGCATGCCACATCTCCAGCATCTGTTATTCTTCTTGCAATGCTATCTTTCTACTTGGTAGGCAGAGGTTGGAGAACGCCTGATGAATGACTGAGCCTGCCCAGAGCAGACCCACCATGTGACTACTCCCCCTCTCCCATATAATATGAGTGCCATGGGAAAAATAAGATAAAGCGATAGTTCTTTCATCTGAGGATATATTTCTTAGACCTGAAACGTTGTGTGTGGATAAGCCAGCATGGCTTTTATTTTGATCATAACAGCAGTGTTTAGTAATTGTCTAAGGATTTTTTTCTCCTTCAAAATATATTTGTTCTTGGAGTGTCTACCATACATTGCAGGCATCTTTACCTTCCTTTTGGCTATTTATTCATTCATTTATACTCTCAAGTTTCCGTGCACCCACCCCTCAAAATTCCACCAATGATTTTCATTTTGCCTTATTTTTCTCCCTCTATTTCTGTTCCATTTATTCCCACTGATGATTTTTCTCCTCCAATCTGAGCAGCTGTCACAAGGGCAAAGATGATTGTTTAACAAAATAAAAAAATGTCAACTGTCTCAAGCAAAAGATAAGCACTTATTTAATGTAGGTAAATAATACAATATTAACAGCAGAAGGTAACTTCACGAAGCCGCAGAAAATAGATCGCTACCGTGGACGAGCCATCAGCAACTCAAAGCTTCTCCCGAAGTACCCAGCTGTCAACTTTATCATCTGACAGCATTACAATTCCCCTCAAGTCCTTAGTGAAACTACTAAATTCTTGCCCGTGGGTCAGTGTCTAACAAAATAGTAATCTCTTTCAGTTTGTGTTTACAACATCTCTGTATCATTCAGGAAAACCTGTGCCTGTGGGTAAACAAAAAGCAGCTTAAATTTTTACAGACTTAATACCCTTTGTCCAAGTGAAGTTCCAACAAAAATATCCAGAATACTTTAAATGTAAGCATGATTGTCAGGATCCTGGCAGCACCTAAGTGAATTTCTCAAGGGCTTCCTGCTAGCGTTATAATCTATTGATTGCTGATTGTTAAAGTTTTGACTACTAATATCATAACATACTGACATGACCACTTGTGACAGAAATAACTCTAATTTGATCTTCTTGCATTTCACAGAAGAGTTAAACTTCTTAAATCGATTCTTGATTTTAGTCTATTGATGGCTCTTTAAAACCCTGCAATACCATCTGAAAGTCCTAAATAATACTCTCTCACGCTGCTGGAACAATTCATTTAGGAATTCAGTGACTTTAACAAATATGCCAGTTACCCTGCTAGGAACTAGGAATTAAATAACAATAAATTAATAAAATATTTATTTCATGCAAGTCTTCATGATGTAGAGGAAGATATAGACATTAAAGCCTGAAGAAATGCTTGCAACTTCAAGGTAAAAGGATTCACGGAGCACAAAGCAACGTTAATGACAAGATAGCCATGTCAACATACAATGTTCATTTTGTTTTGTTTTTAAGTGTATAGAATTAAGAAAAATTTCTACAACCATCCATGTGATACCAAACAACTTATAGACAAAGAAAAATAAAAAACTGGATTAGCCATCAGATGACTCATTCACTATAACAAATGTTAGAACACATTTCAAACAGACACTACTTATTTTAAAAATTCAGTTTTAAATCAAGTTCTTATTCATGTGTGAGGACATTCTTAGACATAGTTAATGATGCAGAAGGTTCTCGTGTATTCTCATAAATAAAAGTCTGTCAATTATGCATTCCAAAGGAAACAGAAATTAATAAAAATAATGATCTGAAAAACAATGAAATATGAAATCAAAAAAAACTGGTCAGTGAAATAAGGAAAAGTGATCTAAATTCTAATAACTGTATTTTAAATTATTATAAAGCTCAATTCAAATATTAATATAGATATTAGAGGAAATATATCCTATATGAAAAGGCAATTAACAGTAATACTGAGCTCATAACTATCTCACCGGGTTGTTTGTAATTATTTAGTACTTGCAAAGTGCTTAGAGTTATGAACAGCACACAATAAACACTGAACAAGGAAAACCATGATGACTGAGTAAAATGATAACATGATATTTTTCTTCAATAGCCAGATTATCTCACTAAATCCAGGGTATGAAATGAAGAGAAAGTAGAGCATATTACAAGCTTATAGAAGAAAACATCAGCTGTTCAGGCACAGTAGGGTCTTAGTATTGTCCATTTTGCTCCTATCCCTAGACAGCTCTCTTTCTGAATCCCCAGTGGGCTAATTTCAAATATTTAGCTTTAATCCAACTATCAACACAGGCTTTGCAATTCTGAAATAATATCGCTTCCTTCTGTAGAAGAAAAACTACGCAGGAACCACCATACTGAAACTTGCTTAATCTTCACACAAAATACTTGTTTCTATCATCAACCATTCCCTCTTGTTTCTTATTCAAAAGGAGAGGTAATTCTGCTACTGTATAAATGATTGAAATAATTTTAGAGTAGGACTTCACCAATTGTACTTTCTGTATCTCCATTACAACATCTGAATCCTTTCAATCAGCATTTAAAATGCTTAAGTCGTACCTATTTAAAGTAATAGTTATAATTTAAAAACTAGACCACTATCATTCTATCTTCCCGTTCTTCCTTTCACAGTGAAAATTCTTAGGATGATGTTAGAAGGGACCAATAAACATCATTCCTTATAAACCAAAGTCCAGAAAAATTTAGAGTAACCAGACTGAGAACTAAAATGCCATCTTCACTTTTACCCACTACGCACTGCCTCTGAATTCCACTGCCCTCCTACTGCTAATAAACATTCCCTTGCCATATGTTTATTTTATTTAATGCATCACTATATTCAAAGTAAATAAATAATAAAGTCCCTGCTATTTTGAAAATGCATTTAGTGACTTGTATAATTAGACTCTCAACTCACAATTACTCTCACAGATTTTTCTGAAAGACGGGGTATAATTTTATTTACTGAAAATGCTCTTTCTCTCTCTGGTGGAAACTAAATACCTGTGTGTGGCAGAGCTGCTTTTACTCTGCAGAGAAGCTAATGGGCATTTCTGGACTCAATGAATAACACAATCTCCATTTTACAACGTTTAAACATTACAGAAACATTAAGGAAAAAAAAAAACGACAACATTTGGCATATACAACCCAACGATTTTTGATACAATTACAAAGGAACATTTTCATATTTAACAACTTGTATAAAGTCTTAGAAATAAAAGGTTGATTTTTTTTTTTTTTTAGTTTTATCTAAGAAAGCCATAAGCACAAAAATACCCCCTTTGGGGCTTGCTCATTAACAATCAGCCTAATTGATTTCTGAGAGATTTATATCCGACTAACCTGAATAGAAATCGAAACACAAGCATATAATCAGTGGGGATAATGTCTGGGATGGCAATTCTGGGGTACATTTTAACTGAAGCCTTTGTTTCCCACTAAAACTCACATAAAATTCTTAGGATGTTATTAACAGCTTCTGGTTGGCCACATGTAAATAAGAAGATGAGGGAGTAAAGAAAGAAGATCTGGTCTACCAGAAGGCCAGACACCTTAGCTGACCTGCTAACTAGTGTGATCAATGAAGGATGAGTATACTGAGCCTTCTGTCCTGGCCTCTCAGTGCACAGAGACCCTGCACACTAGAATATGCAACACAGGCAACCTTGGCACATTTGTGTCAAAGGCTAGAATTCCTTTTGAGTGAAAGGACAGAAGGAACAACAAAGTAGGTGGCACTAGTGACGGGCAGAGATCTATCACCCTATAGACAAATCGCATACTACAAAATTGTCCAGGAAAACAATTATCACCATCCCACTCTGTCTCACTTCTTCCCTTCCATTAACCCTTAGGCTCGGTCTGTTATCAGTGTAAAGCTTCCTCAGGTTTCACTCGTATTCAAGGCTTTATCAATGCTATTAATATTGCGGCCTTTTTTCCTATTTTCCCCCCAGTGTAAATACCTATAGTTAAAAAGTTCCGGACTTGTGTTCAGAGATTCCTTTCATCCCTTGCCTCTTCCTCTCACTAAAGGTCAGTAATATTTTTTTTTTCTCCTCCATTAACCAGCTAATGGTGAGTTGAATCTCAGATTCAAGAGACAGTAATGAGCAGGGAAGGGAAGTGTGGCCAAGGTGGTCTCTGATGTAGGGATATGTGGGGAATAACTCAATGAATACCAGTTCAGTAAGTTTTGTTTCCAATTTTGTTTCCTTGAAAAGTGGAGAGGAGGCAGAAACAGAAGGAAAATAAGGACAGATTTCTTCCAAAGGTTGTTTTTTCTCTGATTATTTTCAAATGTTTATGAATGCAGAAGACTGGAGTAATTGGTTTATCACCCCTGAATTTTCCTTCAACAAAACTTCATAAAAAGAGAGTGAAGATGGATGTCCCAAGCAGCCATTTTGTAGTGTGCTGAAATTATATGGAGATGAAGTGAAATATAACCCAAATAAGAAGCCTATTTCAGAAAGCAAAAGAGCTACAAAGAAACCAACACGGTATTCAGAAAAACAGACCCTTGAGCAAAAGCTTTAGGCAAACCATTAGCAAAAGGAAATCAGAGCTCTGACATCAAGTTCTGAGAAAAAAGATGTCAGCCTCAAAGAGCTGTCCTCAAAGGTAGGCTTTTCCATACGAAATTGAAAGAAAAAATGACATTTCAACTGCATTCTCCTATTATAAATGACACCTTCAGAGATTTACAAATCAAATACAATAAAAGATACATAAGGTAACATATATTACATTTAAAGTAGCACTTCAAAAATTTTGACAAATGAAACAAAAAATTTAGAATCATAAAGTTCACTGAGTAAACAATATCTTTAAAAAGTAAGTTTAAAGTCTAGACCTGGTTTTAAATCCAACCTAACAGAAGCATTAAGTCATATTTGGAACTTCTTTAAATCATAGACTATCAAACATAGGCCATATTTAGTTCTGTTATCCCACAGTAAACCTTGGACAATAAAGAATATCTTAACCAGTTTAATGTCACATCCACTTGAGAGAATCTTATTAGAAAACCTATTACTTTTATATTCCTAACTACCTAAGATAATTAGAATTGTGCAGTTTTAAGTGTATAGATTTAAGAACTAATTTTCAGCAGGTGTGTTAGACTTATATTAATTTTTCTATGTCACAGAATAATAAAATCATATAAAATGTCTATGAAATCTACCCTTTCTAATTTTAAATCACCTCCTTTACACCCAAAATAAACAGATATTTAACTATCTTTTTAAATTTTGGGTTTAATATTTGTCTGATCTGGTATTAATCTTAAAGAAGAAAGCAATGTATTACCCTCACAGAGTGATTACTATGTTCTAGGCTTTGTTGTCTTAAATTTAATCCAAACAGCTACCCCACAAAGTGTGTATTACTGTCAACCCCCTTTCACGGAAAAAGCTAGGGTCCTGAGTAGTTAAGGGATTTAACTAAAAGGGACACATTTGAGATTTAAATGCAGGCCAATGTGCTACAGAGACAGCCCTCTTAATCATCTCATTATCTGAAGGGCCTTGCCAATGATGCTGAATTAAAAATAAAGATTAGGTGAATTGCAGCGGCCCATCCTTTCTAGAGACACATTTTTTTCTCTTGTTACCTAGTTTGGTATGGATATAAAATGTTTAATAGTCATCATTATTTTGTGCATTCTTTGTACTCAGATGATTGACTTCTAAATTGTCTAACGATCCAGAGCCTGCAGCCTCTACACAAATGCGTCTCTCTCACTTTCCTCTCTCTATCTCTCCCTCTATTTCCTTATCCTCCCCTCTCTCCCTCCCTCCCACTTTGTTTTTTTAAACACTGCAGATGGGCTCAAGTGTATCTAAGGAAGAATGTCTGAGGGCCTGTACAGCATACGCATGGATAACGGTTATAAAATAGTTATGTACAAAGGACCCCAAATAGAACAGCCAGGGGAAGACATTTAACAAAAATACATGGAGAGTCCTAGATTATTGTTTCTGCCCATTGGGAAGCTGTTTTTAACTGCAACTCCAATAAGGAAGCCACCCTTCCATCAAAACCAGTCAAAAATGACTCCTATATTATATCTCAGAGAACACACTCCTTTGAAAAAGAACACTGTCCTTAGAAAAAGAACATTGGTTCAAGACTCAGCAGAGAGAGAGAGGGAAATCAAGTGAGCTCTAAAGTTAAATAAGAAAAACATGAACAAAACCAGACAAGCAAACCCTTTTCCTACAAGGTAATTAAATATGCACAGTGCAGCCAAAACATTGCCAAGCAATATATGCAAGGGAGGCACGGAACAGAACATGCAAATGGCCTCTAAGAATATAAAAAGTTGCTTAATTTCAGTGGTAATCACAGCAAAGACTGATTAAAACATGGCTCACAGTCAGATCAAGATCACCAATTAAAATGCTTAGCCTCCTCTTGCCCAATTAGCTCTTTCCTCGAGGAGTAATTATTCTGTTTGTTCATCTTGGTCTTTCTTTTTGTGCTGTTTCTCTCCTTCAAAAGTCTGGTAGTTTCTGAATATCAATCACGTTTATGAATGAAGTCCTTGGTGGCTGCCAAAGGGTGGTTAAATGCATTTTGTTCTGTTTCTGTTATGTAAGCCAGCTTCCTGTTTCCCCAGGAGTCCTGAGTTGGAAGGCTGATGGTGACCTCTGTGTGTATGGAAAGGGGCAGCTTAATTTGAAAGGCCATGGGCAGGCCCTGAATTGGGTTCTTTGGAAAAAGACTGAGATAGAAAGTCACCTGCAGATGACTTAATGGGAAATGCTCTCGGGAGATACAGCTGGAAGGAAGTGAGCCTGGCCACAGTGAGTGGAGGCAGGAGCTGATTCACGGTGCTGCGGCAAACGGGACCTTGGCTGAATCTACAGGAAGCTACAGAGCTGGGATGGCTTTTCAGCATCGTCCCAAACTGAGGCAAAGAGACAGGACTTTATATATCTGAAATAATCAGTCTTCAGCCACTGACTTCCCCTGGAAGGGGGTGTTACCTTGGGCAAGGTAGTTCTTTTGGGAAATGTGAAAAGTCAGCAGTAAGCCATCGGCCCCATATGTTTTCAGCACTGGGGGATGGATGTGTCAGTACTGACGAGATGATCTGGTTATAACATCACAGTATCCACTAGGTCAACCATTTGTGTCGCTCAACTGTACATGCTCTTTATAGTAAGTTCCTTACATTGGAGAATAGGTTCTTTAGGATACTGATGGGTCTTGTATCCTGGGAAACTTAGAAGAGAAATGTTAGTGGAAAAGGGTAGCTTTTACTGTTGAAGTTAATCTTAAAGTCCCAAGTGGTAATAACCCTCTCCTTTCACTACCCATTTTGTATTTCCCTTACGCTTTGCTGGCATCACTGTTGCTACGTGAGGTCTGAGCCCCTGTTCACTGACTGCTCTTGTCTCAGGCTGTGGCTGCTCTACTTGTCTGTTCACTATTAAAGTGGAGCATGAGCGGGCGAAGAGACAGCCCAGAGCATCGCCTGAGCGTTTAATCTATTCTTGCCCGCTCTCTTTGTGAAATAAAAGGTGTACCTTCTCCCGAGAGTACATGCTAATTACCTCTGCGAGTATAGTGACTCTTTTCCCTGTTTGATGATCTTTAAGCGTGAGAAGGTTGAAATCACCAGGCAATAGTCATAGCTTACAGATTGGTGGGGCTCTTCACAGATACGGAGAACAAACAGGTGGCTGCCAGAGGGGAGTGGGATGGGGGAATGAGAAAAACACGTGAAAGATTAAGAACTACAAACTTCCAGTTACAAAATAAATGACTCACCGTGATGAAATGTACAGTCTTGGGAAAACAGTCAACTCTAATGTAATATCTTTGTATGGTAACAGACAGTAACCAGACTCCTCGTGTGATCGCTTTGAAATGTATAGACGTATGGAATCACTATGTCGTGCATCAGGAACTAACATAGTGTTGTAGGTCAACTATACTTCAAAAACAAACAAACTTAAAAAAAAAAAAGAGAGAGAGAGAGATTAGATTTATGTTACCAAAGGTGGGGTTGGGAGAGAGGGAATTGGATAAAATTGCTTAAAAGATACAAACTTCTAGTTATAAAGCAAATAACTAGTAGTAGGGTTGTAATGTACAACGTGGTTAATACAATTAACATTGCCCTATGTGATATGTAAATCAAGGGAAACATGTTTTTTCTTTTTTTTTAATCTATAGAAGATAATGAATTATTGTGGTCATTTCATGATGTATGCAAGTCAAATCATCAAGCTGTGCATGATACATTTATACAGTGCTGTATGTCAGTTATATCTCAATAAAACTGAGAGAGAAAAAAATCTACTGATGGGACACTTATTGCATATCTTTGTAGAAGCATCTGAGATGGTCCACCCACGAGGCAGGCTTGTCCCTTTCGCTCCTCTTTCAGAGATCGTCCACGTGGCCTTACGTGTAAACTGAGGGAGAGGCTATTGCAGTTACAGGGGGATCTGGGCCCCCTCTTTATACAATTTAATCCAGTGCTGCTTGTGCCCAGTCTCAGATGTACCATGTCTGTCTTGAATGGATTGCTGCTGGTTGTGCCATAGCCTATGACCCAGAGGGCTGGACGTGATGTGCACCTCTGACTTCATGGGTATTTGACAGCCTGTGGTCAGAAGTTCAAGCTCTACCAGAGCCCAGTATCACACAGGAGCTTTTTAAATAATGCATGTTTCTCTTCTGCTTATAATGAGATGTTTTTCTTCAGAAACAAAGGGATCTGTAATGCTTCCCTGTGATTCTTCTATTGGCATTTGTCATAAACTCCAAATGGCATCTTTTCCCATCACATTAGATTAGGTATGCCCTATACCATAACGTTGATTCCATTGAATGGACCAGTCAGAAAGACATCTGGCCCAACAGCCTGGATTTACTGTGGAATGTGCTGTGCCTCAAGGGGCCCCCCTCATCCTGTATCTCTCAATAGTGGGAGGAGTAAGGTTCAGTCATTATTCCATGACTTTGAACTTACTGATGTGGTGAACCCCGAATATGTGTAGGTCACACATGTTGTACTGATTCATTTGCCACTTCTTCCTCATCTATTATGATAAGCTGATGAGTTTTATGATTCAGATCCATTTACACCGTATTATGATAGCAGAAAACCTGAGGCAAAGGGAAAGCCGTGAATACGCACCATTGTTTCTCCCTCATGAATGGACTGTTCTCATCCTCCTTATCAGTAGGGATGGCATCCTTTCCCCTTGACTCAGTGCCCACCAGACCAATAGCTGACTGTGGGGGTCTGGTTTACCTGCTGCAGTGAACCCCAATTGGGGGTCATTCTGGTTAAGTTTTCAGTGGTCCACTTCCATACATCGTGATCCATCCACCTTATATAAAGTCTGTCCTCTTCATTCTTTAGGTCTTGAGGATGGTACTGATACCTGACACCCTTTGGGAAGCAGTATTGTTTTGATTTACTGTCTTAACTGAGGGCCAGGTGCCTTTATTATACAGAGTAGGGGACAAATGTGGAGGTTCTGCCAATTTCCAAAATCCGTTCCGAATTCTTCCTTCAAAGACTTGCAAGGAATTGACTGCTTAGATCTGTGGACCTAGTGGACCCATTGTGAACTGGACCCACACCAATAATCCATTATTGTCTCACCTTCTCATTCCTCCACTCTAATAGGGGGATTACAGTGATATGATAAATCCCCAGATACCACTCTGAATTCAGAACTTGTGGTTAAGGGTCCCCCAGATGTGCTGGTGTTCCAGTTCCCAACACATAGCTGCCTGAGTAAATAGCCATCGGAAAAGTCAGGGAAAGACTGGGAGAATTACTAGCAACTACCCTATGGAATTGCATGTTCTTTTTGAAAGAGACTCGAAATCCCTTTCAGCTAGTAGGTTCTGGTCTAAGAACTAGACACATCTAAAACCAGACTCTCAAAAACTCACACATGGAATGATCTCGGGGCCATGCCATGGAACACGGTCAGCGGGTAGGTTTTCTGGCCTTTAGAGGAATAGCCACTCTAGTCTGTCCAACGCCAGCTCATTGAACCTTTTGATCCCTACATCGTCACCTCCACCACATTTCTTGCCTTCTTACTTCATTTAGTACGCACCATTACTGTTTCCAAGATTCGCTTCAAGGGCCTCCAGAAGCATATCAGTACTATCTTCCAGATTCCTTTCCAGGGTGTTAAATCCTTCACCACAGAAGAGTGCCACCACATTGAAAAAGAAAAAGAAGTTGGTCCCGTAACATCACCTAATTTGTCAACTACTCCATTGGACGTATTTCAGTCAGAAATTAAAACCTGATTAAAAAGGAGTGGTGGAGTCAAAATCAAAGAGTGAGGTAAATAATCATACCCAAACACACCACAAAAAAAGACCACTTTGTAAAACCATGAAACACTGAAATATTCATTTCCTAGGTAACTTCTTTTTTTGTTTTTATTGTTAAGTCAATTTAAGATTCTAATAGAATACCTCTTGATTGATAATGGAGTGTAATACTCAAACTTAATACTTAAATCCCAAGTGAAACGATGACTAAAAGTAACAGTAGCTACAAAAATCAGAGTCAGTTAATGTCTACAAAGAAGACAATCAGAAGTTTGGTGGAGTTGTATTTTAGTGAAGCGACTGTTTAAAATGTCCTGGGACAGGATTTATAATATTGAACGGATCCTCTGAAGAAAAATGATTCTTTAGATTAAATACAAAGGATTCTTCAACAGAAGAGGCAGTGGAGGATAGTAGTTAAAAGCACAGATTTTAAAAGACACTTCTTAGATTTGGACCTGGGCTCTTGCAATTTCTAACTATGTGTTCTAGAAATTATAGAATGAGATACATATATTACTTTAAAATAAATTGCTTATTCCTCCTTTTGCCATTTTCCTTTCCTAATGTTTATTGCTTCATGAGACACATGTCTTCAAATAGCATCTGAATGTATTTCCACCAATCTATTTACAAGATCTAGACGAGAGATAAATATCTGACTGTATATTTCCAAATTTCCAGGAATACCCATCTCGCTAACTTGATCCTTAAACAGCAAGATACAGAAGCAACTGTTTGGCATTTAATGTTACTATAACATAGCTCTGGCAACAGCAAGCAGTTATTTTTCCAGGAATTAATGGAGAACTAAATTTATAGCATGCTGGCTTTTGTGAGATAACACAGCTCCTCAGAGCTGTAATAGTTTGTTATTCAAGAAGCTAAAAATGATGCTATTATAATCCATTAGAAACTCAAGGTGTGCAATTTAATCATCTGCACATATTTTTTGTTGTTGAGTTTTATTGTTAGCCAGCCATCTTTGTGTTTGAGATAATCTTTTAAAACAATATTTAAGTAGAGGAAAGAGGACTGGACTCTGAGTCAGGAAATGTGAATGTGTCCTTAGCCAACTGTCATTGTGAAAATGAAAAAGGAAATTGGATTAAGACACCTCTCATCTCCACCCATAAAAATTATAAGCTACATGATATAATTTATATAATATAATATAGTACCTAATATGTTGGCTAACTGTGGAAAATAAGGAAGAAAAAGTGGATGTAGAAGAAAGATAACTGATTAGGAGTCCTTAATCCAACTCATCCTGTGCTCATGTTACCTCTGAATGTCACATAGGATGTCTGGACTTCAGTTTTGTCATCAGCAAGATGGTCGGGTAGTTTCATCCAGATTGTCTCTGACATCCCTTCCAGCTCTCAAAACCACAATCATACGACTCATTCATTCTCTGAGTTTCTTGTCTCAGATTGAATCTCCTTGTTAATTTGGTCAAGGTGAAATCTTCGAGTACTTTTGAAATCAGGAATGAGTTAGGAGGCAGAATTGTCAGTACAATTATGCAACTCTTGAAGCTGCTTGCCAATCACATCTTGAGCCAGAACTGGCATCCAGCAGACAGCGCTATGCCATCAGCCTGGGACCGGCCAGCCCTTAAGAGCAGGCACTCATCCCTCAAACAGCAATCTTAACAATTTGCAATAATTAACACGGTTGTACTTTTTTTCCTTTATGATTGTAAGATGAGCTTGATACATTCTCATTTGAATAATTATGCTCCATTTAATTCTTCTCTCTACATCAGGTGGATAAAAGTTGACAAGGGAGTTTGCTAATTCTAAAATCTGAGTAAATAGCAGGGGTAGAGGTAATGAAGTCATCTATTCTTTGATGGAAAGAAGATAGAATCCCACCTTCTCAGAAGAATGCTGGACCCAACACTGAGACTGTGAACTGTATGAAGACAGGAACCCTGCCTGTTTGCATTTGTACCCTCATGCCCTCACTTATTAAGAGGTACTCAAGAAATCTGCAGAATGGATTAAAAAATGATCACTGAACATGGGTGCAGAAGGATGATAACCTGTAGAAATTCTCTGATTGCTTCAATTTTCTAAGTAAAGTAGGAGGCAAAGTGACCATCTGAGAAGGAAGATGAGGGAGGGGGTGTTAGATGTTCAAAGGGCAGAGAGGTTGTGAAATGTTTTCTAGGACAGTGGGAGAATGAATGAACTAGACTACAGTAGTATGATATGATTACTGACTAATTTTGGGAATAAGCTGAAGTTTTTGGTTCTGATTTATAATGAAAGCAGTAAAATTATTCACTTACCTCTAGCTATATTCATAGGTCCAGGCATGGTGTAGGCAGAAAGTTTGACAAGTTGTGGTTGAGATTTATCAGACAAGAGCAGGATGGACACAGGGAAATAAGTGTACATGCAAGGGAATCATTGCAATGAATGAGCCGTGGAATCCACGGCGAGCAAAGAGGAGAGAGAGAAGTTCAAGGGAGAATCAGTGCATTGAAAGCCCCAGCCAAGTTGAAGGATTGTTGGAGTCCCAGGTGAGATCAGACGAAATGATACTGTCCAGGCTGTGGTGAGCCATGTGTACAATTATGGAAGGAGTGGCAGCTATTGGCAATGACAAGTTCAAGGGTGTGACCACTAGAGTTAGAGTAGGATGAAAGGCAAGATTATTGAAGGAGAAAAGTCTTAGAAAGTAAGAGGCAGCACTTGAGAGGGCTGCAGGGAAAGCAGGATAATCAGAGGCGATCTAGATTTCGGTTGCAGCAAGAATTTGAAAGCATCGTATCGGGAGAACATGTAGCATACAGTGTTCGAGGAAGAACGTATATGAGATTCTGCCAGTGATGGACCATGATAGCCAGAGGGCAGAGTGGGAAAGGTGTCAGAATTGGCGAACAGATGGAGGACTGGAGCAGAACAGGGGACAGCATACTTCGTTCTAATTAGTGTAAGCGATGAGGGATGACTTACAGGTGATGAACATTAAAAAAAAAAAAAAAAGAATGTAAATGGGTTCAAGGTAGATGATGGTGGGTAGACCTGAATTGTAGGGGGAAGAGAAAGGTAAGTTCTGGGGTTCTTGACTCCTGTTGATGGAGGCAATGAGATCTATGGTCCCACTGCTTGAAACCCTGTTGAGCCATGCTGATGGGTTTAGAAACCCCCTCCCTCATTGCTGGGGTTCACGCCTCGCATCTGTTAGGGGAAGAGTGAACCACAACGCTGGTGCTGCCTTGAAGCCTGATGGTGGAGCTGAAGCTTTCCAGGAAGGCACACGTCTCCCTCTGCATGGTCAGAACCCGCTCAGCGGTGATGATGGTGCAGCAAGCCTGGATGAGACATGGGTCCTCTTCAGAAAAAAGTTCTGTTTTCTCCTTCTGGAATTCCTATTATTTGGGTGTTGGGTCCTCCTGGAATGATCTTCTAATTTTCTTGTCTTTTTTTCTACATTTTTTTGGCCTGTTCTACCTGCTTTTTCTGAAAGATTTCCTCATGTTTGTATATTCTACATTTGTGTGGATAATGACAGGTGATATTTAAGAACTCTTTTTCTCTTGAAAAAAAAAAAAAAAAAGAGCACCTAGTGATTGTTTTATGGATGCAAGATTTTCTTTTTTTTTTCCTCTCCCAGAGTATATTATCACTTCTTTGATGCTTTCCTTTCCATGCATTATCTCTGTTTCCTTTGAGTTTGTTTTTTTTTTTTTTTTCTTTAGGCACAAAAATGCCAGTTACATCTCTGCAAACTGGGAAAGGAGCTTGTCAACTGATGGGCTTAACCAAAGGAGACTGAGCGAGAACCTGGATGTTTCACTGGACTTCTGCCCCGAAGCAATCTCTGTAGATTTTTTTTGGGCCATTTAATTTTTCCAGGAGAAAAAGATTTCAGTATCCTTAGGAAGTTGAACAGTGAAAGGGACCCAAAGTGCATTCATTTCAATGGAACTTCTTTTCCTGATAAGACATGTCAGTCTCATTCTCTGCTGTGTCCTTATTCTCTCTAGTTCTAATTATGCAGAGAATAAATGTCCTGCCATTATGAAAAAGGGGGTAGTTGTCTATAAGAAAAGGTGAAAAAAAAAAAAAAACTTCTAAGAAGTCTCTGGGCTTCCGAGGAAATGTACGACAAAAGCACTAGTTTCTGCCCCACCCCTTGCCACCTCCTGAGGTTCATAGAACTTCTAATTCCTTAGCCTCTAAGGGCTCTACCCTGTAAATTGTCTGGTTTCTAAATCGCATTGCCTTCTGCTGGCCCTGGATTTCAGCTTTCTCAGCTCTGAGAAGCCTCTTACTGCTAATACGTCTGCTTCTCAACTTCTCAAAAGGTATCAATGCTCCTCACGTGCTGTGGTCTCCTCTCCTGTGCTCGTCGGTGTGTGGTGCATTTTTTGTTTTATTCCTTTGCCATTATTTCAGTGGGTATTTGAATAAGGCAAAGCTCTGCACATGCGTTTAAGTTGCCCTATTCCTCCTGTCTCCTTTCCCCAGTAATAACTAGGATCTGGACTGAAATGTGAAGACTCTTGCTAGGGCTCCTGCGGGAGCCAGGGAGGCCTGGAGTCAATACTCCTATGGTCATGTCACCAGCCATGATTTAGTTGTCACTGGTCTGGAGACCACAGACAGAAGCAGGGAGACGATTCTGTGGATTGTGCCACTCTCTCAAGGAAAGGTGATTTATAGACCCATCCTGTTTAATCCTATGAGATAAATGCCATTACCATTATCAACGTTTCACAGAGTTGCCAGCTGCATTTTGCACAGGATTATCTGACAAGGTTGCTAAGTAGAGAAACGCACATTTGTCCCAGGTCCCTTTGAATCCAGAAACCTTCTTCTTGACACAATCCCATACATCTTCCTTGACAACCTCAAAGTACCCTTAATTATCTAGCTGGGAGAAGTTGTCTGGAATACATTATAATTGAGTGAATTTGCATGGAATTATAATGACAATAGTTTCATGTCACAAGTTTGCTGCATTATGTTTAGCATAAAATAATCTTATAAAATATTATGGAATTGTGCAACATAAATGTTAAATATTGTAAAACAGTAAAGTATTGTGTGAAATCACACTACTGATTCCAAAGCCTTCCAGATACCTCTCCCAGAACAACCCCTAGATTAGTCATTTGTGAACCGTTTTCTGAGATGTCCTTTGGGCTTGTGATGGTGGCAGTGAGGAATGAAGGGCTGAGGGAGGGAAGAAAGTGGAGCAGGAAGCATGGAACATGGACCACACGCTTAATTTATGCCTGGGCATCGTATCCAAGGACAACATCCTCAGCTCACTTCAGGGTGAGAGACTAAAAATAAATACAATAAAGTAGAAGACATTCCTTAGCCTAGAAAAGAAGTGGACCACCTTAAAACTGACATAAGTATTTGAAATATTTGCAAGTGAATTTCATGACAGAGGCAAGACAAAGGCGGTGCCATAATTCAGCAGACGAGAGTGAGGGATCCTCGGGGAAATGGTCACGACTCCTTCTACAAATGGGATTTGCATGCTTGTTTATTCCATCAGTGCTTCTCCGTCAAATCTATCACATCCTAAATGGCAATACAAAAACAAGTGCTCTTTCTCTAATGAGTTTTTCATGTTTTTCTCCTCTGTTTCCCTGCTAACATGCTTTCCTCATCAGCGAGGGCAACATATTTGCTCCTTAAAAGAAATTTGAATTGAAACTCCAGAAGAAATGCCGAGGGGTGGT
This sequence comes from Camelus ferus, assembly GCF_009834535.1. Classification (NCBI taxonomy): domain Eukaryota; kingdom Metazoa; phylum Chordata; class Mammalia; order Artiodactyla; family Camelidae; genus Camelus; species Camelus ferus. The sequence goes on along the minus strand of NC_045703.1, from coordinate 62,455,970 downwards.
GGGGGGACTCAAATGCCTGGCAAGGTAAATACTTGGATGAGACAGAAAAATAATGAAATTTCAGCCACCCCCACTGGAGCTGGAAGGTTTAATTCTACCAAGAAGTATTGGAGAAAGAAAACTAGGCAACATAAGTTAAAATTGCAAGATTAATCCTTATGAAAGCCAAAAGTAGGACAATTTATGGATGGAAGCCTTCATGTGTGAGCCAGTGACATCAATATTCTTTCTCGTATAATAACTCAATCTGGATTGTGAGCTGTTTTTACCATTGTTCAGCTTTTGTTTTCAACGTTTAAAGAACGTGCAGAGGGAACTCACTTCAAAATGATCAGGTTCATGATAGAACTTTCTCTCTCCACCTCCCCTGCCTCTTATCCCTTAACCTCAGTGCTAAGAAAGACCACGGAGCTGCTTGAAGAGAAGCAGCCCACTGCTTCTACAATGTTCTTTTGTTACTTTGCTTCTCTTTCTTATCTTCACAACACTGTAAGATTTATCTCAGAAAATGACGTAAAAAATGTTTTAAATGCAGTGAGGTAAAGATGCTTTTTCACCATCATCAAATAATATACCGAGGACATGCTTTGGCATTGCATGGTGTACTTTACATCATTTGACTCGGTTTAATACTCAAAATTACCATTTCAGGCATGCTAATGTTTTTACCAATTTGCTTTTGAGAAATACGAGTTTTTAGAGGTTAAACAAAATGCTGAAGGTCACACAAGTGAGAAGGGATCACAAAAAAAGACTGAGATTAAATCAGCAACAATATACTTTTTAGTAGACTCTGTTCACTTAAAATCAAGTGATGGTGAACATAAAAAAATTTCCAGCTCAAGTATCTGTTAAACTCTGTTTAAAATGTTTAGAGATGAATTAGTCACATTTGGAATACATTATTCCTTTTGGAAATGGCCAACATAATGGCCTGAAGAAAGTTATGGATTCTTCAAACTTGGGCCACAGTTGAGCCAACACATTTGTTCAATAGAAAATATGCCTTGTCCAGTTCATATTAGAAGAGTGTAAAGTACTCTGGAAAAAAGATCAAAATGTGTCTTCTGACCCAAATTTATATTTCCCTTTGCTTAACATTTACCTCAGCAGCTAAGTTGGCATTAAATATATTGCCAAAGGTACAGATAAACATACTCTAGGCACTCAAAAACAGTAGATTTACTCACAAATCTTACTACATAGACAAATGGATTTTAAGTTTAATGAGGAAATGATGCATCTGTTCATAAGCCTTTTCTCTGTGAATGGATCTCACCTTATGGAGGATTAGACTTCACGGAGGCAGAGGCTCACCCAAAACAGAGTCCCTTAATATGATGTAAAGCTAATGAAACACAGAAGAGAAGCAAGACTAACAAAGAAGTTTATGTTTTTAATCAAACAGACCTAAAGAGAAGGCAATTTAATTCCCTGTAATTTTCCCCTTTCTACATCTTTGAAATTGATTATATCTGGATTCTTTGCAAGTTACAGTGAAATGTTAGATTGCTTGTTCTGTACTTATAGCAAATATGTTGTGTTGTTTGCCATTTGAATATTCAAAACATCTCAGAATAATAGTGGCTGTCAGTTTGAGGACATCTGCTCTATGTAATCTACTAGAAGAGTTTTACTTATATGATTTCACTTTCTTTTTACCCTCTTGAAAACCACTACAAATATTTATCTTTAAGATTGGTACAGTATTCAGGGATGTAGTTGGCACTCCCACCTGTACTAGGGAAAGCGTTAGAATACAAACAGGATAAATATCAAATTTTAAAGGAAGCGTGCTATGTCCCTCTATAATAAAATATGCCAATTTAACTGAAAACCTGGCATAAAGATGCTAAGTCTGGCAGCAGAGGGTGGTTCCTAAAATCTGAACCGTGAAGTTCAGTGCGTCAACATCCCGCATGGTGCTCATTGCCATCTGCATTTCCATGCAGGCCCAGACAGCTCCTTCTCATCTATAAGGATAATAAAATATATCAAATTGATCCTATTCAGGGTTAGAAACTGTTGCATTAACAAAGTACTATGGTCTTATTCTTGCCAGACTTGTTCTACTAAAATCAAATCAGAGAAAAATGTGTCTAGGCAAAACCTCAAATGTATTTTGCCCTCAATTTTCTTAGTTTTGAATGAAAAATGTGGCATTTCCAATAAGTAACTTCCAGGCTCATGCAGTGCAGAGATAAATTTATGCACCTTGTGATTAACTAACTAAGCACAATTAACTTAATTAGGAATATTATTTTGCCTGTCTCTATTACTCCTTTTCTAGAACAGGAACAAAAATAAATGCCTCAAAGACTGAGTCTTGATTAGAGTCATGCCTTGGCTCCAGCAAGATGCTTTACATAAGAAAAACAATCAAGAAATACTGAACATCATTAGCAGTAATGAACATTTCTTATCGTCTTTATAATGTGATTTGGAAGTGAGGGAATTCTCAACACTTGCAAGCAAGAGAAAACACATGAAACATAAGATTACTTGTTTTGTGAGGATACTGTGTATGTTGCATTCTTTGTCACTTAAATATTAAAAATGTCTAAAAAGAATAGAGGCTATCCATTTGCAGCAACGTGGATGGAACTGGAGATCATCACTCTAAGTGATCATCATTCTTTTTCTCTGGAAGAGAGAGAAAAATATCGTATGATATCATTCACATATGGAATCTAAAGAAATGGAAAGAAAGAAAAAAGAGGACACTGATGAACTCATCTACAAAACGGAAACAGACTCAGACATTGTAAATAATCTTATGGTTACTGGGGGAAAGGGGGTATAAAGGGATAAATTTAGGAGTCTGAGATTTGCAAATGATAACCACGATATATAAAAATAGATAAAAAATGAATTTCTTCTGTATAGCACAAGGAACTATATTCAATATCTTCTAATAACCTTTAATGAAAAAGAAAAGGAAAATGAATATTATACACACACACACACACACACACACACACACACAGTACAGCACTGGGACATTGTGCTGTACACCAGAAATTGACACATTGTAACTGACTATACTTCAATTAAAAAGAAAAAGAATAGAGGCTATCAATTGGAGGCACTGGTTCTGTGCCACTCACTATGAGATCTTTATATTATTTCACTTTCCTTTTACTATCACCTAGTAGGTTAGTAGTTAATGGCCAATGAATAGGTAAAGAAAAAAAGAGTTTTAATATGCTTTATAACAACAAGGAAGTAATCATAAATCAAATAAATTATCATGTTGCATTTCTTAGTTTAATTCTCAGTCCTTGGATTCTGCTTGTTTTCTGCATCAGATATCCAGGCAATGGTCCACTGGGATAACTCCCAATAATGCAGTGTTGCTTGATCAAGAAATATTTCTCCCCTGATATAAGTGCTAAAAAATTCGGAACAGGATGTGTTGTTATGACTTTGTTTATTGTCCTCATTAAATATAATTTCAATGAACAATATTTGTCAGTGATGTTCCTGTGACTCCACATCAAGTAATGAAAGGGTTTGAATTCAACTTGTCTTTAGTAATTGCTGCATTTTTTCTTAGTCAGCATTTAGTATGTAGCTCCTATAGCATCATTTAAAATTATCAACAGTTTGTCAAGCATATTGAGAAAAGGGAATATGAAAAACACACTGGAAACAAATATTAAGGGCTTCTTTCTGCTCAGATTTATAGACTATGACAAATGATTCAAAATGGGATGGATTAGAAAACGGGAGAACTTTTTAAAAGTAGAACAGAGAAATGGTGATATTTTCCAAGTTATAACATCATGGATTAAGGGGAAGAAAAGGAGTAAGCAGTTGTAAAAGTCAATATATTACAATATATTAGAAATAAACATTGATAAATAGCCATGACAACAGAAACAACAAACCCATGTCCATTAGATAGTCATTTACTATTCATTTTCTATTATGTATTGTGATATGATTATTATGAATATTTTAAAGAAGAAATTTAGCCTCAGAACTTGATTTCTCTTAAAACATATAGCTGATATTCCTGGAGTAATCAATTTAAGTTCAGGACTGTCTACCTCCAGGATCCAGGCTTTTAACCATTAAGCAGATATCAAAACGAAGTCTTCAGTATCACAGGCTATGGTAAGTAGCATTGGGGGTGTGCTCACCCCTAAAGACACCCATTTCAATAGAATCACACTGCATTTACCTCCCAAAGCAGCCAAGAATAGATCCTCAGAACTTTCTGCAGGTGAACTGTCAATTCAAATAACATAGAATGCTCATAGGGTATTGGAAATCATATAAAATTCTGGGGGAAGGAGAATGTAAATTCCTATTGAAACAACCTTAATTCATTTTGGTACTTGGATTAGATTTTTAAGATGTGTATTTCTTAAAATATAAATTCATCTGGATAGTCTCTTCAACAAAAAGTAAATATTGTAATTATTTTCTATTCATGGGAAATCTCTAACAATAACAACAAATAGAAGGATCCAAGTCATTAAAATGCCCAATAAAAATTCAGTGATTGGAAAGAGGTTACTATAGATATCGAGAAATTTGTTTTAATGAATATGTTCATTAATTCACACAAGCTAAACCTGCAGAACCAATTCATTGATCAATTTTTTTAACTCTATTAATGTGAAATAATTCAATCACTGTACTGGGGCCTAAATTCAATTATTTCACAGCTGCATATGTCCATGCTCAATATAGAGCAATTAAAGAAGTGTTTCCGCCATTAGCATTGTGACATTATTAGAAAGCAACCCATACAAGCTACAATTTCCATTGCATGATATATACAAAGTGTAGCTTGTTTTGTGCTGTTTGTATTTATCTAATCTCTTGTGTCAATGCCACCTTCTTTTAATCAAATTTGTATTATGAGTTGAAACTAAATGGTAAAGCTAGAAACCAAATACTCATTGATACCTCTTGCAGAAAATCAATAATACACTTAAGGTTTTAAAAAATTCAGATAAATATTGTAAAAGACAAAATGGAGAAATTAATTCCAAAAGGAAAAGAGCAGACTTATTATTAATCACGAAAATTCAACTTGCAGGTAATTACTATTCCTAGAGAAGGAAATTGAATAAAATCAGTGACCATGAAATTGAGTGATCAAAGTGTTTCTTCTTGTAAATAAAGGTAGCATGCATAGTATGTCCTGCTGAACTTTTTGAATTCTGGAAAGTAAATTAGGAAAAGTAGCTTCACAGGTATAAAAAAAAACCCAAAGTTTTTAAACATTAACTTTCATAAAATGAAAAGGGAATATTGCAAAATGTGGAGATAGACATATAACTGTCTAAGAATTTAGACACATTCAAGTTATAATTCTTATGCAAAGATGACAGAAAGGCCTTCTCTGATGTATACAGTCCTAGACATGGTATCACTCTTGAGTCTTATAAGGGAAAAATGAAAAGGCACCCTCCAGTCATGGCAAAAAATAAAATTATTAGTCAAAGATAGAATGCTGTGTTTAAAAGGTGACTGGCAGAAATATTTATATCAGAAAAAATATAGGACGGCATCTGAGTAATAAATGTAAGTTGGTTGAAAAATAATTTGTACTCATCTGTTAATAGGCCAAGAGACAAGACATCTATAAGGGTTTATGATTTTTATACTTAATTGGAATTGTGTATTTTGTCAAGGGAAAATAAATGAACTCCTTCGTCTAATTCATTTTAACTGTGTATGGATTGAATTGTCATCATCCATGCTTTTTTGTTATATAGTGTGTTCTACTAAAATATGTGTTTCTAGATCATAAACTAGCTCAGTCTTAATTAGCAAACTGAGGCAACCAAGTGATAGCAGCTAAAGGCAAAGTGTGCCAATGCAGCCGTAGGCAGCAAGTATTCTCCACAATGTCTGTCTACCCCACCTCCTTGTCCTGGCTCAGTTTGGACATTTGCTCCGTTTTGGAAGCAAAGGATATTTGGTTCTACTTTCTCCATACTTGGTGAAGTTCCCCTTGTCTCCAAAATTCAATAGCCTGAATATTCATTCATATCACTTCCTAAATTCTTCCTTCTCTTGATTTTGTCTTTATTTTCTTTTACATACTTTGTAATTGAAATTTTTAAACACATACAAAAGTGTGTAGTATAGTTTAATGAAACCCGGTAGATCCATCACCTAGTGTCAATACTTACCAAAGTCTGACCAATTTCACTTTATCTATATCCTCATCAGTTTTCCTCTACTCCAAGTCATCTTGAAGCCAATCCCAAATATCATGTAATTACATCCATAAATATTTGAAATTGAATTTCTAAAAATAAAAAGCCATATTTTAAACATAAATTTAATATCATTATTAAACAGAAAAATGATGTTAATTCCTTAATATCATAAAATATCCAATAAGTGATCAAATTTCTCCAATCATTTCATAATTATTTTAATAACTGGCATAATTAAATCAAGATCTGCACAAGGCCCATGCAATGAATTTGTCTGATACTCCTTGATATTATCCCATAAATTTTATCCTACAGTTTCCCTTTCCCTTTTCTTTTATCTTTGTGAATTTTTTTTGCTAAAGATATCCAATTCCTGTTCCATACTTGTTCCCAATTTCTAAACTACGTTGATTGTATCATCAAGAAGTAAGCATAGATTTGGTCTCCTGTATTTCCTATAAACTACTAAATAGATCTAGAACCTTGAATAGACTTAGTATAACTTCACCAGAAAACACACAATGTCTGGTTGTTTTTCTTTCTTTTTTATTGTACACTTCTAAATTTACTATAGAAAATTCTTTAAAAAAAGGTCACTATATATGTTTGTGTGTGTCTGTGTGTCTGTCCGTCTGTGTGATCTTAAGATGTAATGTTATCTGTTCTAGATACTGTTCAGGACTGTTATTATCTTTGATAGAATTTACAAAGTTGCATAAGTTTTCAGATGTCTAATCCCAACCCTATTATCCCTATGAACCCTACTATTTTTAGTGTTTTGGGAAATACACCTAACATATTTGAGAAGAATAGTATTTAATATTAGTCAAGCTCTGAGCGCGGCACTAAAAATTGGGGAATTTGAAGCATGTTTATTTTAACTCACATTTTTTATCTTGTTTAATGCAATTTGTTTTAAAGCCTTTGTTTTGTAACAATTGACATATGTGTTTGCTATATAAATATTTTAAAATTTGTTTTATATGCATTTTGCTTACAAGACAGTCGTCTAGTACTTCTATTTATATTTGTTTTTACAAATCATTTATACTTTTTTTAGCAATCAATGTTAAAAATAAAATTATATTTGTAAATTGTTCGTATGATTAAAAAAAGGAATTTAGGATGCATTTACTTTATTTCTCTCACTTCAATTTTTTTGATAATACAATTTGGGATTTTAAAAACAAGAGTATTGGAGTAAGTTTATTTTTAAATTATTAATTTTTGCTAAAATCTGATTTGTATTTCCAACCCATCTTATAAGAATACTGATAGTATATATCAAAAATATATCCATAAGAATTATCTAAATATTTATATATAATACAATTTATATTCTACATATATTTGGTTCAGTAACAAACACTGTTTTATTCCAAATCTTTTGTCATTATTTTTCAATTTATTTCATTTGTTATTCAAATTTAAGTAATTCTTCAAAATAAACTCTTTTAAACTCAAATGTACTCTCTTCCCCATAGCTCACTTCTCAGTATAGTTCAAAAACGTTGTGCAACTGATGGATGCAAAATGATGTGCAAATGTTTCTGGTGCTCACATGAGAAAAAAAAAATTTTAGAAGTTGCTCAATTTGGACAAAATGCACAAAATCAATATAAATAATAAATAAGCATGCTACGAAATGGCTAGCATTACCAGCAAACAAGTCAACAAAATATCCACTTTTCGCCATTAAATTTGGTGAATATTTTTTAAACGTTAACATTGTGCGTTGACATGTGCATAAGGAAACGGGCTGTTAAGTTTTTGGAGGGCTTTCCAGCATCATATTTCCAAAGATTTATATATATTTAATTCCTTGATTCAGTAATTCCACTTCAAGAAGATTCCCCTAAAAAAACGGTCTTAAATTGTTGTATTTGCACGCTCATCAGGTGTTTTGAACAATACCAAAAAATAGAACGCGGCACAAAGGCCCGACTGGGAAAAGGTTAAATAAATCATAATCCACATAAGAAATCAAATCGTATGCATTATTAAAATGGGATTTTAAAGAATATTTTATGACATGGGTGAGAATAAACAAATGAATATTGAGCAAAAATACCGAACAGAAGTTCAATATGTAATTTGATCCTATGATGGAAAAAATATGATTAAGGATCGACAATTTGCTCAGATCTAAAGCACAGGTTCAGAGTGGGCACACTTTCTTCAGGATATGGTTAAATTCACCTTCATATTTTCCTTTTAGATAAAGTGAAAGGCATCAATCACATCTTTCACACATTCTTTTTTACATTTCTTTTCAGATCCATCCCCATCTACTGAGATGCACCCCCATTTATACATATTACAGAAAAATCTGTCTGTGCTTCTTCCCCTAGTTCCTTCAGAAGCAATGATTATCCCTTAATACTTAAGACTTGTTTTCTAGTTCCAAAATTTCTCCGGTGGCTTGATTCCTTTCTTTTTCTTTCTTTCTTTTCAGAGTCACGATCCTAAGTCTTGTAATTCTGTTAACCTTTTGCGATTTTGCTTTAATTGAATTCTGGTTCTGTGTCTTCCACTTACAGCTCTGTACCTGCCATTCTTTAATCTCTACTTTTCCTATAACTTCAGAAGCTATAATATTCTCATTTTCTTTCATTCTTTTTTATTATTAATCTCCAAATGCCTATTCCCTATTAGTTCCTCACAATTTTTTTATTCTTCTAGAAGCTTTAGATAGAGCTGTATCTTCTGCTTTTTTCCCCTCTTCCAATGTTAGTTTGTTCTCTGCTTCGTTGCTAGAGTTTCCTAAAATGTTATAAACTTTGACCATTTGACTACTTTGGATATATTTATTGATTCCCCTCCATCCAACACTCTCAGTTTAGTCTACAGAAGTCCTTTTCAGGATAGCCCTAAGAAACCATTATGAAATCCACGCTCTCATTTTCTCTCCCCTCCTCACCTCCATCAGACCATTTCCCAGACCATCATCATTTATTGCACACACAAAAAAATGCTTCTAAAGTTTACTCTCTTTCCAACACATTTTTGAAACTTCTATGACCCCCATAATGTTGAACTTACTGACCTTAAAAGCTAGAATATCATCATCTACTCCTTAAGCAGCAGCAAGGAAAGGCCAACAAACTCTCCAAGCCCCAATGCATGCTATCCCTTTAACAGACTCTTCACAACCTACCATAAGCAAAAGGGTTAAGTTTTCTTTGTTCTCATGTATTTGACACATCTTACAGTACTGTATTGAAGATGATCTTTATCTATTCCTAAGCAACATGAACTCAGGTGACTTTTTCCAATGTTTTGTTTTCTGCTGGTATTTTCCAATTCCAGTTCCAAACAACTTTGACCACTTTGTATGGATTATTTGTACCACAAAAATGTCTTGCTAACTAAGTCACTCTGCCTCCTCTTTTCACTGCTGTCTTCCTGTTGAGTATAAATTGAATCTTAAACCTCAGCCCTCTGGGTGGAATTACCAAAATAAATTCTCCCAGCAGTCCGTTTCTTTGTTTTTTAATCCTTTCTCCATAATAAATGCATGTTCCTGCTGATTAAACTGCATTGAATTTCTCTACACAAGACTTTTTTCAAATTAAGCTCAGCAAGAAAAAATTAAATAAATATCAGTGCAAAATAAAATGAATCTACTCATCTGTGGTTACTCATTTCCTTTTAAATAAATATTTATATAATTTCACTCCTGCATTAGAACTGGAAAGTATTTGAGCACTTTTCTTTCTGCCAAATGGAAAAGATGCTGACGGTCGTATGTGAGCCAGTGTCAATACCTACGGTCAGAACTGCAAACAAATGGTTAATTTATTCAGAACTCTATGGATTACTTATACTGTTGATATCAAAAGTTGTTCCGAGGAACAGAAGCTTACAGATTGGAATGCGTTATTAGTTCTCTAATCTGATTATGTTTAAAAGCAATAATAATCCTTTTGTCATTGATAAACCAGACACTGACCATCTACAACATCCAGTGGCAAAAAAAGAAAAATACTTTTATTACCACCTATAATCAAATTCTAATAGAAAGTCAGACCACATGTGACCAAGTATTTGCTACCATAAAATACCTGAGTGGAAATTAATGAGAATAGTGGAGTTGATTGCTTCTAATGTACAGAGAAAGAAAATCATAATCTTAGGCCTTTAAAAATCTAAGCTCAAGTTCCAAGTAGGGGACCAGAAAACTTATATGACTACACTAAAATAAATTCTTGTTTTCACTAGCTTCAGGATCAAAATTTCTGACAAGTATGGCCTAATTCTAATTGACACGTGCCTGAATTACTATACAAAGTAAATTCTCAGTTTCACAGGGATTTTGTATTAAAGTTATGTTAGAAGTTAGAAACATGTAGACCTGAAAATTGGGATGGAAATTTATCGGCAGATTTTGATAGAGTTGAAGAACTCAAGCCTCTAAATTCTACTGAGGCTCATTTGCCTGGAGAAGCAACATTTAGTCCTCTTTCTGAGGGGGTTAGTCTCCTCTTGCCTAAAATCCTGAATTTGTCCCCAATGAAGTAGGTGATTTGCAGGGATTTCTGACCCTCTTCAGACCCCACCCCCACCTCCTGTCATTGTTTCTAGACTTATAACCAGCATCAGGTCCCAGCAGGCTTCAGGAAAGCTGGCAAAGTATGACCCATCAGGAGTCAGTCACCCCACACACCTAAAGAACTGTATGATTTTGCCAGGTTTTAACACAAACCTAGAGAATATGTCTGGGAACATAACCTAAGGTGTCAGATCAGGGTGCAAGGAATACAAAATTCCTTCAGGTTGAATATACAGTTGACTCTTGAACAACACAAGTTTTAACTATCTGGGTCCACTTGGACTTGGACTTTTTTTCAATAAACACTGCAGAACTACACAATTCACGGCTGATTTTAATCTGCAGATGCATTGCTGCAGAGACGGAGGTCTGCTTGACTACAGGATTTGGGTATCCTCCCACTTTGGTATCCATGGAGGGTCCTGGAACTTATGCCCTGCAGTCACCAAAAGATGATTGTATTAAAAATTAAATGGGTGCCCTGCGTGGAAATTCTCTATTCAGTGGCTGGAAATGGCTCTAACAATTTGCTTAATCAATATATTCGAACTCAGACTCTAAGATGGTCCACACTAAATGAACTTGAGTTTTCAGAACTTCTTTAGTATTTGCTAGAGGAAGATAATCAAAGCCTGGAGAGACTGAAATGCTGGCTGAATTTTTTATGTAAGATCTGCTCACTCACATCCTAATTCTGAGAGTCTTAAAGATATTTCCTTTATCAAGCCTTTGAAAAATACACTAGGGAAGTGTGTCTTCCCAGCATCTGTGAAAAGCTCCATGTTGGTTCTTCTCTGCAGGTCAGAGACAACCATGGGAACTTTTACTGTCAAAGTGGGCTCTCTGAACCCAAGGAGGATGATGAGATCCAGAAGTGACAGAGACCAGGTGGAAGCACTTAACAGCCAGAGACCAGCAATCACAATGGATGGCAGATCCAAAGCAGGTATCAGAAAGTATCAAAACAGTTTGACCCATGAGAATCTTCAATGTGATCTAACTGAGCATTGTCCCAGGACTGAAACTGATGGCAGCTCACGGAAGTCTTACTTGACTTGTATAACAGGGGAAAGCTGCAGAAATTGTGAACATAAGCTTAACTTTAATCAGTACTCTAGAGGTTGCGGCACATCCAACATTTTCCAGAACTGGGTTGGTTTATAGAAATAGAACCCTTAGAATAAAAAAGTGAGCTCATTCTATTTCAAATGAAGAGCAGACTTGGGGTCATGGCTTAAGGAATTAGTTGTTCTCATTATGTTCTCCATCTCTATGAAGTAATTGGCCTTTTAGAATAAAATGGCATTTGGGGGGTGGGGGTAATTAGGTATATGTATTTATTTTTAATGGAGGTACTGGGGATTGAACCCAGGACCTTGTGCACTGCTAAGCATATGCTCTACCATTGAACTATACTCTCCCCACTAAAATGGCATTTTTGAAGAGCCAATTATGGCACAAACTGCATAACGGCCCCTGTGTGTCTATGCTCACAAGATCCATACAGGACATGCTCCTATGAGGTAGTCACTATATAGTGGTGTTTCTTCCATAGCAAGGTTACTAGAAGTTCTAATTAGACTAATATGAAAAAGAAAAGACCTGCAGAGAAGGAAAGAAGAAATAAACTCATTGCTATTTGTAGATGACATAATAATCTACATGGAAAATACCAAGAATCCCCCAAAATTCCAATTTACTGCTCAACCTCCAAAATTTTATGTGATTTCCACTGAAACCAGTTAGAAGGTTGATCCCTCCAACCTTCAACCACTACAAAGATTTCTGCAGAGCTGAAGTTCTCTGCACTGAGCTGTACCTGAGAACTTCATCCTGTCGCAGAAGGAACTACTGTTTCCTGGATGATGATTTGTAAACCTAAGTTAGATGGACCAGTCCCATTCAGGCAACATGAACCTGCTTAGTACCCAAATAATCCTTGACCCTCAGCGTATAATAAAGAGAAAGCTGATAAAATTTAATTAAATACAAGGCAGATGCCTGGAGTTAATAGGGTTAGTTTAGCTTAAGATAACCCAGTTTGAATTTCTAGGCTCTAGACTTATTATCTCTAATTTAGACAAGGCTTTTGACAAGCTCTCAGTTTCATTATACAGAAAATGAGCATAATTTCAGGTTTGAGGTAAGAATTAAATGCATATGTAAAGAGCTTAATGTCTAACACAGAGTAGGCAAAAATACCTTAGTGTCTTCTTTCATTAATAACAATATCATTGTTGTATTTTTATAATAAACTAGAAACATAGTAGCAAGATAGAAACAAAAGAATTTCTGGCTGGTTAGTTCATACCCTTGAATTTTTTTCTGTCATCTTGCATTTCTTATACCTTTCTGATGCCTGTTTCTTGCTCTATTGTGTCCAGTATTATAAAATACTTCCAATTGTTTTGTAATAATGTGGACTTTATGCAAAAACATAGATGAATGAATAGGTAGGATAAACATACAATCTTGGGCTATAAAGGAATAAAATGTCACAGAATCTTAACAATTGGGGGTTTACATAATAAAAAGGATGAATTGGAAGTTATCTCAAGGAATCGCATGAATCAACTAGAATTTAAAACGTATTTAAAACCTCTCTCCTTATCAAATCTAAATATGAAAATTACTAAAAATCAGACAGGTTAAAACATTAAAAGTAAATATTTTGAAAGAATGATTAGAGCAGTTATTTTGTGAATGTATTCATTTCCAGCCACAATGAGGAACATAGGTCCCCAAATTTGCATATTTCTCATTAGCTGTTTACTCAGCCTACTCTCATTGTACACCCTGATTCAAAAAGAAAGTTAATTCTATGCTGTTTTTTTTAATTTTTCTAGTATAATTCACCTTATAAAATTTAAATGTTGCTAGAAATAAACTAAATAAGGCAGGATCCAGAGAGAACTCATGCCATCACCCGTGAACATGTCAGTATTTTTGACTGAATCATTCAGTCTAATTATAATCAAGAAAAATACCTAGGGAATAACACCAGCATTTACTGTGAGTATTAGAAATATCCAACTGCATTGGAAAAACATTCTCCTTCAAAACTGAAAACTTACGATAATTTTCAAATACAGTAGAAAATAATTTTTATTGAAAATGTTACAATAACAATGTAGCATTTACTATTTGGCTCTATACTATACCTCTGGGTGGTAATTTATGAATGCAGGCATTTAGATAAACACTGTCATATGGTAATAAACACAAAATCAAAAATGGGAGATGCAGCATAAAGAGTTAATAAATAATATTCAATGTCGTGTTGCCCATAATTCAAGTTGTTTATTAATTTCAGAAATTTCTGTTAAAACATCATCATGCAGAATTGAAGTTTTCTTATATTGTGTGTGACATTAATATGACATTCTGGGTTTTTAAAAGCAAATTGTAACACTGAATAGCTAATTATTTAATGTGACATCTAGATCTATCAATAATCACTACTGATATGACTTGGATTTTTGAATAAACATGACTTTGGACATTTTAAATGCTTATTTTGAAAATGTATGCATACTTAAGTTATTTCCATTAAACATGTCTATTTTAACATGTTTTGCAATTGTGTTGGAGATGTCTGAGGCTAGCTAAGATGTAAAAGCACATTTCTCATCTTCAAATATGCTTCTTTTTTTAATAAAAAATCTCTGGAGACTGCAGTGCTATGCAGACTGGACCGTTAAGAACGAGGCTTACTCTCTCTAAGATGTAAGAATGTATTAAAATTGACCTTAAAATTCTCACATCTAAAGTACATGTTTTGTTCTGTATGTATATTACTTATTGCTGGTATTTTCAGTAGAGATTTGAGTTATTAGATTTGCCAACTAATATTCAACTTTTGAAGGGAACACTTTTATTCTAAAAGCAGAAAAGCAGACAAGTGATAAACAAAAAAGAGACCATTTACAAGCAGATTTTATTGCTATTTTTTGCACAGTCTTAAAATACAATTGCTTTGGTGTTTTCTTTTAAGGGGTTACATCGTGGAATGCTTACCAGGAAACTATATCTCACACACGTTTTCTGAATTGATGAGATTCACTTTCTTAATGTTACTTCTAATGAATCAATTCACAGTCACATTTTTACGAAAAGCAAACCATATATATTTAGTAAATAACATGCATAGATAATTAAACTAAATGTTGTAAACAGCACGCACTTTGATTTAAACTGTTAGATTGCTCACATCCACATGCATTACTAACTGGGAGTTTAGGCAGGGGTAGACAAAGCAGTCATCTGTTTACATGGATGGCCTTACGTGCTAAGGCAGATACATGTTTCCCATGAACACTTGGAATTTAAAAACCCCACCTTGAAAGAGTTACTTATTCAGGTCTCGAAAGAACTTTCACTGGTTAAGAATTTTGTGTAAAAAATATAAATACAAATAAACGGAGGTTGTATCATTCAACTTCCATTGATCCACTCACTAATTCATTTTTAAGCAGTATGTTCCAAGCATAATTCACATGCTTTTTGTACTTTGGATATTCCAGGCCAAGAACCCACCATCAAGTAGCCTCAGGAGTCAGGGGAGTGTTCTAGTGACAAAACAAACACACAGGTAATTTCAGATTGTACTAATGTAAAGTATTAGGTCCCAGAAAGTAATCCGACAAAGGGAGCTTTGCCTTCGTTGACCAGGATAGGCCTTGTCTTGTTTTTAGGAGTTTGTGGCTGTGAAAAGATGAGGAAGAATCATTATTTTTCCTCCATCTTTTTTCCCCCCTTTTTAAACAAACAAACAAATAAATAAGTGACCTTGGTTGTAAAGGATCCAAATAGAAACACAGAGACTTCCGTAGGAGTCTGGGCAAGATAAGATGTGTGAGTCAGGAAGGGTGGTGGCAGTGGAAATTGCGAGAAGTAAGTGCAATTCAGGATACATTTCAGAGACAGAACCGACAGGTTTGATGTTGCATTTATTTCTAAAATAAGAAAATAGAAAGAGGAAAGAATGACTCTTAAGTCTTGGCTTTATCAACCTGGGGATAAAGTAAGGTAAGAGCTTGATTGCTTTTAATTTAGATTTTTTTGTAGGTTTGTGCATCAGTGTCAGGGATGGAGACATACATTTCGGTCATGGTAGTTTTAAGATGACTCTTAGATACCTGGGGACATTCATGAGGCCATTTGATGTATGTTTGAGAGATCATGGGAGAAATACATTTTTGAGGCATCAGCATTAGGTGGTGTTTAAACTATATGAGCAAAACGAATTGTCCAGGGGGAGAGAATGCAGATAGAGAAGAGAAACAGTCCCAGGACAAAGCCCTGGGGTTTTCAAAAACATTGGTGTCTCGCAGATGAGAGGGAACAACTCAAGGACACCGAGAAGGAGCCAAGGAGAGGATGATGGCATCACAGACGCTAAGAGAGGAAAGCGTTTTACTAAGGACTAAGCAGTTCATAGTGCTGAATGCTGTTGAGAGGTCAACTGAAGAGACGTTAGTCACCTTTGGATTTGACAATGTGGATGTCACTGGCGACATATTCCTAAGCAGTATCAATGGATCAAAAGCTAGAATCTGATCTGTGAAGAAGGGTCAATGGAATTTTCCAGTTCGACTTGGCAGATAGAACACCCACGTTTACCTTCATTTCCTCCCAAAACGACACTAAAATGACAGCAAAAGGATTTTAAAAATAAAACATCAGTATATTACACTCTTTGACTGAAGTAAAAGCTTTGATCTGGCTTTAGTGGTAGATGGGTGATGTGTGTTTTACCTGATAAGGTAAAAGAGCTAAAACATCCTAACTATGAGGTAGTCTACAGTTATTGTCTTAGTACTAAAAATCAAGACATATTAATATAGACATGCCATTTAGAATTATGCAATTCACAGTGATCACAAAAACAGTTCAAGTAATACTTGTGTATTATATATACAGTGTGCTAAACAATATTCCAATCATCTTATCCTCACAATAACCCTCTTGCTATGTAATATTATTATACCTATTATGGAGAAGAGACAACTAAAATACAGAAAGCTAAGGGACCTGACCAAGGTCACATGGCCCGCCAGGAGCAGAACTCTGAAGCAAACCCCGCAGACTGACTTCCGTTCCTGCTCTGGAGGGGTTAAAGTGCTGTCTCCGGAAAGTCAGAATCTGGGGTGACTTAGTCTCTTTTTTCTCACCCCAGTGTCTGCTCCTTAAAAAATAGGCATGTATTACTTGACAAAGTTTCAAATTGAATTGTTTTAAAAGAAAGAGCATACATTCAAGTTTAAGCTTGATTTTCTCTGGGTGAAGGAATTTTTGATAGTTTTTCATTTGTTCCTTTTCTTTGTCTATATTCTGAATTTCTTAATATTGATCCTATTGGTTGTGCAATTAAAAGAATGTTGTTTTATAAACAATTTTTTAAAAGCATGAATAGGACTTGAAAAGGTCTAGACATGTCTTTCTAGAAACATTGCTCTAAAAGGGAGAACAGAAATGAGGTGTTGGAGATGTGAGACCAAGATATGAAGTTCCAGAGCACGTTGGCTGGTGATGGCAATGATTCAGAGAGAGGGATAAAGAGATGCGGGAGGGAGAGGACATAATTGCTGGATCAAGTTTTTGAAAAGATGAGAGGGAATAGGATATAAAAAATAGGCCTTCCTGGGAGCAAGGACATTTCATCAAATCCATTTCTACAGGAGTAAAGGCAGAAAGTGTAAATTCAGGTAAGGAATTTCAATTCCGATCCTCTATATTTTCCAAATGACATTTTTTAAAAATATATTTACTAATTTTTTTGTGGGGGAGGTAATTAAGTATGTTTATTTATTTATTTACTTTAATGGAGGTACTAGGGATTGAACCCAGGACCTTGTGCATGCTAAGCAGGCACTCTACCACTGAGCCATACCGTCACCCCCAAATGACATTTGAGGCCAGTTCATCACTTCAAGGGCAGTGGGGAAATGAGGGAGTTTGGAGATTCTGAGGAAAAATGCAAAAATATGAAATGCTCTGCCATTGACTCATTCGTAAAACAGGCTTCTTGGCCATGTGATTTGCCTGTTTGAGATTTGTGGCCAATAATGTAAAGTGAGAATAGACACAGTGACTGTAATGAAAGTAAGCAGGAGCCTGATCACGTAGCAGGTCATCACATAAGGTTGCATAGCGTTTCATTATTACACACACTCCTAGCAAGCAATCTCAGATTAGAGGTCAGACCCTCTAACACTGGCTTTGGCCCCTCTCAGAGAGCCCGACACTTGACTCCTTCTGAGTCATCGTCTAGACGCCCGCTGATCTCCCTACATTATACAGGTCTCTAATACAGCATTCTCTATCCACTTTCCACAATACACAGACAAACAAAGCAGACCAAATACTTCCTCCATTTAATATCCTCATATCTTTTCTGGGGATGAAGGAGTAATTGGAAGGGGTTAAGCCAGGCTATTAGATGGGAGTGGTCTTCTGTTCTCATTTTTCAGTTGCTTTTGCCAAGTTGACTGTCTGGCACAGGTATCTACCTTCGTTTTAGTTCCTGGAAGAAAAATCCCATAAAACTATCCATTAAAATAAGATTTCCAGAATTCCTTGTCTCTGCTGCTTGCTCTGTGGCGTTACTGACTCAGCATCTGCTTTCCTGAATCTATTCAGTTGTTCCATAAGTTAGTGTTTAATCTTCATGATCTTAGGTGTACATTGGACTCCCCTCTCCTAATCACTTGCATGGATGCTGAGACAATCAACATAATGACATTGTACGTAATTTTCAATAAAATGGCAGAAATACAGTCGGATTGAGTGACCTGGCCAAGTTAATGTGGTTAAAAACCAGCAAAATAAAATTTAGGTCTAGTTCAATTTACCTTCTTGGTAACTATGATTCCCAGATTTCATAATGTGTCATAATCACCCGGAGTGTTTATTAAAACATATTTCTGGGTTCCAGTTCCAGGGATGCTGATTAAATAGGTCTGGGATGATGACTAAAAGTCTGGACTTCTAACAAGTTCCCAGGAGACGTTGATGTTGCTAGTCCTATTCTATAGAATAAAAGAAAACTTTTTGAAGTTTTGCCCTCCCAAATTTCACTTTCTGGCATCAAATCCAAGAATCTTACTAACTCATATTCATACACACACACACACACACACACACACACAGTACATACATCCCAGTATGTAGATGATCTCTTCAGATGTGCATGTCCTGATCTTGGACTCAACAGGTGCTATTTCTGCAGTTTAGACAGAATTCTGGTAATCTCTCCCTGCAATATTGTCTTTAAACTTCTAGAAGTTACCCTTGGAAGGGTCCTCTGTTAATACTTCTACATAAACATCTATACGATTTGCAGAATTTCAGTTAATGAATAGTTCCTCTATAAGAGATGGACTTGTAACATATCCAGGTTCTAGGAGTACAACATCCTTGGCTCTCGCCTCTCCTCTCCTGTGTACAGTCATTGCAATGTAAGTTCAATTTTATCCAATTGGCTTCATCAAGGCATTGATATTTTAAAGCCAATCACTTATTTCAAGTGAGTTCAGACTCACATATATATGAAAACTCAAATTCTTTTCACAGGTTACAAGAGACGTGCAATTAAGTTGATCCCAAGAGAAGCTTATAGCTACCCAATAAAAATATATAGCCAAAATTAAATGGTGCTATGCCATTTTATATAAGAGACTTGAGTGACCCTGGAGTTTGGTGTTTGCAGGGGCTCCTAGAATCAATCCCCTGTGGACACTGAGAAACGACTGTATCCAATACCCCAGCTGAATCTTGTATGCATGTTTTAAATGTGAAAAATGATTCTTTAAATGTAAAATGTCATTTTGAATTTAGTTATTTACATCTTAAAGCCTAGATACTGACAAGGTTTTAGATACCAGTATAATGAATTCTCAGGGCTATACCTGTTTTTTTCTTCCCTTTGCCAAAAAAAAAAAAAAAAAAAAAGGAAAAAAAGGATACAGTGGGAAGATACCTTTAGATAAATGAAACAGCCTCCAAGTTAAACTGACTTTGCCAAAGAGGTATTTGAATGCGAGTTATGACAATCCAAAAAGAGATCTCACTTTAAAAACAGTAGATTTGAAAGTATAGTTTGACATGGAACATTGCGTACAAAAAAGAATCTAAAAAGCATTAGAAGAACCTAAGATAGTAAGTATTTTTCATTAAATTGTCAAGAAAGATTTCTAAACAATAAAACAAAGGCATACCACAAAAATGTCAGACTTGACATATCAACTCAGATATGCATTTTGTGATA
The DNA here is from genome assembly GCF_009834535.1 of Camelus ferus. Classification (NCBI taxonomy): domain Eukaryota; kingdom Metazoa; phylum Chordata; class Mammalia; order Artiodactyla; family Camelidae; genus Camelus; species Camelus ferus. The sequence continues at coordinate 62,435,965 of NC_045703.1, read as the reverse complement.
AGAGACATGAAGATTAAATGGCACAAAAAAGACATTATTATGCCATTGGCGATATTTCATCTGGTTTGATAATGTGTAAATTTATAAAATGAGAACTCAATTAAAAATAATATTTTCAAGAAAATCTCTACATCTGTGCATATTGTTCTAGATCTCAATTTTGAATGTATGTCTCAAAACCTGTGATAAGAATCTTTATGTACATTTGAAAAATAACAAGGCAAAAAAAAATCCAAAAAATGAAAGTTAGCAGATCATTTGTATGGTATCTATTCATGGGAAAACAGTGAGGTTTCCCATCTAAATATTAAGATGTAAAACCTTGCTTCTTGGTTTTTTGTTGTTGTTGTTTTTGGCCATTTAAGGCTATCAGCTTTAAGTGGGTTCAGCCAGTTTGCAATATGTCCATCTCTGACTTTCTGTGTGTCTTCCTGAATACTTCATGCCTTTTAAAATTCCCTTCTTACTTTATTTAAAGTTATCAATAGTGACTTGCTCATTCACAATTTGTATTCAATAATTATTGTCTTCCTCTTCACCCTCTTCCCAGTCTCTTAAAAACACCCTATTTACTTTCACCAGTAATTCTATGATGGAGTAAAAAAATATACAACCAATTCTTCCCTAGAAGTGCCCCAGCACACAGCCCCACTGAGCATGGACCATCTCCAGAGTTTGACTCCATTTACTTAACAATCACCTTTAAGTGAAAAGCTTCAAGAAATTTTTGAAAAAGTGATTTGTTTTGTTTGGCCTTGTTTTAATTACCCAAAGTTCATGATGTTGTCATGATAATGTGCCTAAGTAACGTTGATGTAAAGATTCCTTAACTTCAGAAGAGCTCAAGAGTTCCCAAATCAGTTTTAAATACTATAATGGCATAAAGGAGGTAATGCATCCACATTTGGAAAATATGAAAACAACTGAATGAAAGTGACATGCACAAGGATGGTGAGAAGGTTGCAAGTAAAGCCCACCTCGTTCACAATTTTCTATGAGGATATTATTTCAAAACAGTTCAAAGCTAATAGGATTATATGTAGCATACTTTGACCTCAACCTGCAAAACCAAGTTCCAAAAGAACCATATTTTTGCCAGTTTGGTGGAAAAAAATAATACCATTTGTCTTTTATTTCTAATTCCAATCATATACCCACTTCTTCCCCATCAAGAGAAAGTCTTTATCCCTTTGCTATGATTAGTTCAAGAACTCCAGCTCTACTTAGTCATTGCAAGAATTCAGTCTTAATTATGAAGAGATAGCCAGAATGTCTTACTTGTCTGTTCCAGACTTCCCTTCCTCCTGCTGACAGTGCTGCTCCCAGCACCCAGCAGTGTCCCTTCAGAACACCGGGGCTACAGACTGCAGGGAAAAAGCCTGTTGCTACCAGGTATCTCCATCATTCTTGATGGCTTGATTTTGCCCACTGTGGTTTCAGGCAGGTAGTGTAGGGGGTGAAGGGAACCTGTCTTTAAGAAGCAGCTCACTCTCTTCCATCTGGCCAACTTCAAATAACTTCTTAACTACAGCCAATGTCAATGAAGGTTAAAAAAAATCAGAAGTTTTGCTTGCTTCTAGCCCTGCTTCCACACAGCCAGGGGCAGCTCACTGCCACCTCTGAAACGCCTTTTTAGAATGATCTTTCAGTAGCTGGGCAAGAAAGAGTAGGTTGTCCCTTTTTGTTTTTGTTTTTGTTTTTTTCCAGTTTGTAAACCTTCCTCTATGCCCCTGTATTAGCCACATCCCAAGATTACTAGCAGAAGGCCATTCCTTTCATTCTTATTGCAGAAAAGACTTTGTAACAACTAATATTCAATACTGACATGCTAATTATCCATTATATAACAGCAACACATCACTGAGCCAAATTGTAAACACTGAGAAAATATTCCAGACTGAAAAAAATGAGAAGGCCTATTCTTATGTCTACTTGATGACACACTGAAAAAATTAGGATAAGTAAGCATGTTTTTATATGTAACTATATCTGCTGAAGGTTGAAAATGTTGAACTCATTGGTTTGACTTTTTTTTTTTACTTTTTTTTAATTGAAGTATAGTCAGTTTACAATGTTGTGTCAATTTCTGGTGTACAGCACAATGCTTCAGTCATACATGAATATACATATATTGGTTTTCATATTCTTTTTCACCATAAGCTACTAAAAGATAGTGCATATATTTCCCTGTGCTATACAGCATAAACTTGTTTATCTATTTTATGTATACCAGTTAGTATCTGCAAATCTCGAACTCCCTCTTAAAGCATTATAGAATGGAAGTGTCTGGGTCAGAAGGCAAGAGGCCTGGCTTCTGCCCCTGCTTTCTACTGGTTATCTGTGTCATCTTAACCAAGTCATGAAGTTTCCTCAATTTCATCTCTAAAATTCGAGCATCAAAATGTATAAATCCTAAAATCTTCCAACTACAGAGTTTCCATAAAAGAAAACAAGAACTTTGCAAATATTCAGATCACAAAATCTTTTGTCTATCATTCTTCAAAAAAAATATTTGGACTCATATTAGCATTTTATTTCCATAAATATTCACTGGACATCTGCTTTTAAGGTATTGTCAAGTCTAAGTTTTGTTGTAAATGTAGAATAAAAATATCTCCAAATTTTGGTGCAGCAATGGAAATTAAAAAGCTTTTATGCTAATATGTCAAATTTATGATATGGAACATAAGGCCACAGGTAAACCATGCGACAAAAACCTGCCATTTTGACTTTTACTCTAGTGGCCCTTTTAGTAATAGGCATCATTGAACCAAACCTCCTATATCCCTTTCCTCTCTAACTCTGTAATCTAGGAGGGGTTGGAGCAAGTTGGTGTGACATGCAGTTAGTATGACAGGTACAAACATTTCTGTAGTAAAAACGCATCAAGCTAGATTCCCCCTGCACTAATTCATGGCAACACTTATGCAAAGCACTATTTTAGTGACTACAAGAATACAAAAGTAAGTCAATTCTGGTTATTCACCACCAAGAGCTCAATATAATAACACAAGAAGACATGACGATGAGTAACTATAACTAACCTCATGTGATTGTTACACTTACAGGAATAGAAAACAAGTTCAGACAAGGAACGGAGACGGTTCCCTGGTTTCCTGGTGTGAAGCTAGTTGGCTTCAGTTTGAAAAAGACATGAGGGTAAAGAAGCATTTTATGTTTCTTTAACGTAAAATTAATATCAGAGACTTAAGAAAGAGAAGATGGAAAAGGAGGAGACAGTGGTGTTTGCGTTGTTCAGGAGACACATTTGAATTGCATAAAGGGCATCCAATATGCAATATTTGGGCAAATCAGCTCCAAGGATAAATGTACCATGGATTCTAGAGACAAGAGTTGGGATGAGGAAAGCCAGTGCGCTGAGACCAAATGTGTGCAGAGGCAATGGTGCTGGCAAGGAGGACCTTACAAGAAAAGGGTAATTGCAACGAGAACATCCAACAATATTCATTCAGAAAAATAACTTAGAGAACATACAGAACACTTTACGAAGAACTCAGCAACTCTTTTCAGTTTGTACAGTTTCTGCGTTTTACAGATGAGAATAGGATCAGAGAGGCTAAATGAGTTTGTCCAAGATCACACAGTTTGTGAGTGTTGATACCAGGATTAAAGTTAAGATTAATCTGACTCCAGAGTCAGTACTCTTTCCACTTTACTACTCTCTCTCTGAGCATATTTCTAAATAAAAATATTGAGTAAATGGCAAATGCAGTAAACACACAAGGAAGGTAATAGATAAGAAGCAGGCACCCATACCAAAAACAAAAAAACAAAAAAACAAACCCTTACAATTATGATTGGCTAGTGGAATAAACAAAGCTAGAAAAGAAGAAATAATCAAACACGTAATATCTAAAAATCTGAGCTGGGAAAAGACAACTTCACAGATCAAAAAGGAGCTGTGATTTCTAGGCAAAGTTGTGATGAAATCCAACTATAGTCAATCAAATTGTGGAACTTGTTCATATTGAAAAGACTGGAAACAATACCATGACTTTCAATAAAAAAAAAATACAAGGTTCTTATAAAGAAATAAAAACATGAACACTCAGTCATATTTCCTTGGCGACGCTGAATGACAAAATGTGATGAAAATCTTAACTCTTTGAGGAAAAGTGCTGTGAACCAAGTCTTCTATGTCTAGTACACATGAAACATTTAGAATTATGTGTCATACTAACGCTGAATAAATGATAATTATTATAACTCCCAATTCACAGGTAAAAACCACTGAACACAGAGAGATGGAAAAACCTGCTCAATCCACTCATCTAATAAATAATGGAACCAAAGTTTGAATATAAACATCCAGACTTCAGAGCTTATCCACCACACAACAGGACTACCTCCCAGAGAACAGACAGACACTCTCAGACATGCAGGAAAACCACAATCATGCTGTTAGTCTACCTTTCCAGCAGACTGAAAGGAAAATAAAGGACTCAGTAAGATGAATTAGTCAAAACCAAGTATGGTACACATGTAAATCAGTTAATTAGATGAGGTGAGTTTAAACAGCTGTTATAAAATGAAATGCAAGTGATGCCAGAAAACAGATGTGTGGCGTGAGAAGGGCCGCGTCCCAGGCTTCGGTTGAGCCCCTGGGATGTGCCCCGCCAAGTGTGGGTCCTTGGCTTTGAGACAGGAGGAAAGGGGACAGAGCACAGCCACTCAACATCCTAGTTGGCCTTGAGGATTAAGAGGCTTGACTTCTAGTAGACCTTGAGCTTCATTATATGCTCATTGTAACAGCGTGATCAAATAACACGCCTGCAAGCACCATGACAGTCCCAAGGCTAACCACAAAAAGGCCAAAGAATGGGTGGTGGCCTGATTCCTGGTAAACTCAGCCCCTTCCCCAGGGCAGTTGGAATGGTCACACCTGTAGGCCTGCAAAGCTACTGAGCCCATAAAAACTGGCAACATTATTACGCCTAGTGGCCTTTTTTCACTCTCTCCCCTTTGGAGGTGGCCCACATTCTGTCTGTGGAGTGTGCACCTACTTTTGCTTTAACTTGAGCACCCAATTCCCACACCTCTTTCCTTGCCTTTCTCTTGCCCTACACTCTATGCAGTGTGTATCTCTTTAAATACTCAACTGTGGCTCACTCTTGAATTCTTTCCTGAACAAAGCCAAGGACCCACACTTGGCGGGGTACGTGGGCTCAACTGAAGCCTGGGGCACGGCTCTCCTCACGCCTCACATCCATTTTCCTGCATCATCTCTGCACAGGAAAGAATTCAAGAGCGAGCTACAGTTGAGCAAAAGTAGATTTGTTCAGAGAGATACATTGAAAGGCAAGAGAAAGGCCACAAGGTGTGGGGGTTGGGTGCTCAGATTAAAAGTAGGTACACACTCTATACACAGAGTGCGGGCCCTCTCTAAATGGAGAAAGACAGAGAGAGGTGTCGGTGAGGCACCCTGTTGCCAGTTTTTATGGGCTCAGTGGCTTCATATGCTAATAAGTGTAAGGACCAGTCTAACTAGCCTGGGGTAGGGGCTGGGATTCCCCGGAAGTTGGCCATTTCCCACTCTCTGACCTTTTGTGGCCAGCCTTGGGACTGCCATGGCGCCTGTGGGCATGTTATTTACCACGTTAATATATTACAATGAGCATATAATGAAGCTCAAGTTCTACTAGAAGTTAAATCTCCCATCATCTTGAGCCTCAAGGCGTCCTGGGGGTTGAATCTTCCACCATTTTGATGTTAGTTGCTGTAGAGTTCCTGGAATGGCTGTGCCCTGCCCCCTCCCTGTCTCAGCAAGACTGGAACAGTTTTCTCTTTGACTTCTTGAATTACATAGAAGAGACAGAGGATAGTTTAAATCATAAGACAGTAACATCATTTTTTGAATATTTCAGGTTGTTAACAGGACAATCAGACCCAGCCAACCCTGTTTATACATACCAAAGAAACGTAAATTATATGAAGTTTCTTTCTTTCCTTAGATGAGGCCCTTCCCTTATCTTCTGTAATCTCCTAATTGGTTTTTTTTTTTTTTCCAGTCACCATAACAGCCTCTTCCTATAATAAAAGATTTATTGATAAGGGAGTTTGTTTATTCTGGAATTCCTCCTCTCCTTCCATTCTTTTCACTGATATTTAGCATTAGATGTAAATGTGACCTTTTTTTCAAAAAAGGGGTCTTTGCAGATATAATTAAGTTAAAGATCCTGAGATGAGATCATTCTGACTTGTGAGTCATAAGTTTAATCACAAGTGTTCTTTATGGAAGTCACAGACAGAAGAGGGAAGAACCAGAGGCTTCACGTGGGGACAGAGACAGCCGTGTGCAGCCACAGACAAGGAAAACCAGGGATCACCAGATGCTGGCAGCGTAACAGGGAAGAACAAATCTGACTCCGTATTGGATCTGTTCCTTTTACTTTAAACTTTGTGTTCTATTGTTTTTGCTACAAGTTAATCACTAAAGGGATGTTGCCTCTAGCTTAAAGTGTACATAATGGCCCATCTCCTGGGACCCTGCCTGCCTGTGCCTGAGTGTAAATTAAAATACCTTTGTTGAAGTTCATAGGAAACAGCCTGACCAGGCCGACCTGTGAACTGCTGCAGGAGAGGAGAAATTAACACATCCCCTCCAGGGTCTGGCCAGAACCAGGAAATATTTGCAACAACTTACTGCCTTTTTTACTTTACCTCCTCACCTCCCTTTCTTTGTTCTATAAAATGAATTAGCATCCAAATCTGGTCAAGATTGTTCTCTGGGACACTAGTCCACTGTCTTCTTGGTCTGCTGGCTTCCAAATAATGTCACTATTCCCTGCCCCAAACAACAGTTTCTCCGGAGGGGATGTGTTAAATAAGACCATATTCTATGCTAATACATTTTATAAAATTATATTTTTACTATAAATTAAGAAGAGTTTATTTTTCAATAATGCTAGAAATTGATTGTTTATCTCTCTTTAACAATTTTTGAAATAAAATTTAATTTGCAGAACTAATTCTTGGCCAGAGGTACTTGATGACATGACTATGTGAATAAAACATTTTATTGATTGAACATAAAGTATCATGAATGGTCATTTATATGGCTAAGTAGACCAAAGCTTTTGTAACTTTCATAATAGCATAAGGAAGATGGCTTAATGTCTACTATTATTAATCAAGAAATAATGGTTTTCTCTTACAAATATCATAGTTCGACTTGAATGAATAACACTACGTGAACAGAAAGGTAATGCTAATTGTTATATCCTAAGTGATATCATATATTTTATTATTCCTAAAACAATTGATTAAAAACACATTGTAATGTGGGACATTTTGAAATTTCTGGAATTTTTAAAAGTTATTTTCCAAGCAAAGTTTAATTCTTAATAAATTCTATTGGTTTGAGGTAAATCCAGGTACATCAAATTTATAATGGTATTAAATTATAACATATTACTTTAAAATAATTTAAAATGAATTGTAAAATTAACATGACTTTTATAAACATAATTAAGGAAAAAAGAAAGTTAGTTTACCTATAGTTTAAAAAACTGTTAGCATTTTGCCACATTTCTTTTATTCCTCCCACCCCTGTGCCCATTTCAATTAAATTTTTCAGTTTATTTTAGGATTGCATAGTAGTCTTATTTTGGTACAACTGGTTTATGTAATGAATCTGAAAATCTTTTTTTGATATTTTTAAAAACATTTTCTATTCTTTTAAGATTCTTAATCAAAACTTGTTTTCCAAAGGATTTGGTAACCAACAAGTTTTCTCAAAGCCTTTTGAAACCAAGCTTGATAAAGGTAAACTCTTTATTTTTAAAGATAATTCTTCAATGCTTGTGAGACAGGACAGGGACAGGGCACAGCCATTCAAGAAATGCTACAGCAATTAGCATCAAAATGGTGAAAGATTCAGCCCCCAGGAGGCCTTGAGGTTCAAGATGGTGGGAGATTTGACTTCTAGCAGATCTTGAGCTTCATTATATGCTTATTGTAATGTATTAACATGGTGAATAACACGCCCACAGGCGCCATGGCAGCCCCAGGGCTGGCCGCAAAACGTCAGAGTGGGAAATGGCCAACTTCCTGGGGATCCCAGCCCCTTCCCCAGGCTCGTTAGTCTGGTCCTTCCACTTATTAGCATATGAAGCCACTGAGCCCATAAAAACTGGCAACATGGTGCCTCGGTGCCTCCTGGCCGCTGCCTCCGCCCCCCCACCCCCTCAATTTGGAGATGGCCCGCACTCTGTGTATGGAGTGTGTACCTACTCTTAATCTGAGCACCCAACCCCCACACCTCGTGGCCTTTCTCTTGCCTTTCAATGTATCTCTGAACAAATCTACCTTCACTCAACTGGGGCTCGCTCTTGGATTCTTTCCTGCGCGAAGCCAAGGACACTTGGTGGAGCGTGTCCCAGGGGCTCAGCCAAAGCCTAGGACATGGCTCTCCTCACGCCCCACATCCGTTTTTCCTGCATCATTGCCACAGGTACTGCTACTGCTAACAGCACACTGTCTTGTGTCATCCGTCTGTTGCTTCAAGTGTCTCACTTCCCTTGCAGGATGACACACTTCATAAGCACAAGAACATGGAGTCTAATATTTTTTTATCTTCCATTAACATTGCTGAGCTCAAAAAACAAATATTTTCCCCACTTAAAAAAGGAGAAAACTAGGAGCTAACATTGTAACACTGGTTCTGAAATATCAGGAAGAGGTAAGCATGTCTCCTGATTCACAGTTGTTAATTCCAAGAAGACTCAGAACAGAGTTGTGTACCGGAGAGTGACGTGCATCCCCATGACAGCAGGACAGCGGGGACCAAAGACAACATGCTCCAAAAGTCTAAACCCGCATCAGTCTTCTTAGCAGATTCACTGAGATGCTCACAACCTGCTGAGCTTCATCCTTCTCATAGATCAAAATAATGCAAGGATCTAACAAAATACTATGAGCAAGGAAACAAGTAAAGGCTGGTGTCTGTGCAGCGTGGAAAACCATTATGTTACCAAACTTTAAGTAAATTGTGCCAAACACATTGTAACAAATCAGCAGAGGTGATCTTACAAGCAGGTGTGTAAGACATGATTGACTGTACTTAAGCAACAAGATTACTAGAATAATGAATGAGTGGAAGTCTCTGAAGGATTCTATTGCCCAGTGTTGTTTCTCAGTATGTTTTCATTTAAAAAATAAACCATGAGGCTATTACAAGACACTCCTTGGCTAAATTTGTCTATCAGAAGGGTAAGTAAAGAGAGGAGGAATAAACCTAGGTTGCTGAGAACTGTTTCAAAGGAACTACAGATCAGAACTGCTGCTCCAGGCGGTACAGGCAGCAGATCAATAGCAAAACGGTTTTTGAAAGAGGCAGCAGGGAAGAGGAAAATCTATTTCAGCTCCTTTTGTACAATCTAGCTTTACAAACAAGATGCCAAAAAGAAGAAGGAATTCAATACATCCCTTCACCTAATTTTTTTTTCTTTTTTGAAGAAATGCTCACTAATCCCACAAGATGTTTTATGTCACAAAATGACACAGTAGGAAAAGCAGCTTCACAGACCATCTGGCTTATTTCCCAAAGAAACTGCAGAAGTAAGAAGAAAGCTTTCCCCCCCCCAACACTTCCCCAGTTCCACAGTACATATCCGAACAGTCCCGCAGGGAAAGAGTGTCTGTAAAAATGCTAGGCATGAAGAGATGCATCAAGTATGATGAGCTCTGTATTGTATTTGGAAGAGCAACAGTGTGATAAAATTTATAAAACTAATGATCTAATTTGTAGGAATATTTTATAAACCAAAGTAAGAATATTAAATAACTATCATGACTTATTACAAACATGTTTAGGGGGAGGAGGGGCAAGGAGAGAAGGACGGACTTTCAGGCTCTATTTAATGAAGCATAGTAACATAGCCGTCAATGAGAAAAGACAATAGCAGGACCTTATCTAAGTGTGCATGGTTAGTGAGTATTAAAAACAAAAGAAAAAGTTTGAAAAGAGTGGATATCCAGACACTTGTTTACAACGTGTTAAATTGTAAAGACCCATTGATTCTTACAGCGTCAAAGGAGTATATTTCCCTAGGGTGCTGACTCAGATGGCCCCATGCAGGGCCAAAATTCCAGTGTGTCCTCAACCCGCCACCACTGGCAAAAACCTGCTGATGACCATTTTTCAGGACTTAGAGTTTTATCTGGTATATGATGCTAGACTGAAATGTCTCAAGTGTTTTCTAAATAAGACACTTAAAAGACTAAATCATGATTAGTTGCTACTTTGATTTGGTTTCTTTAGCCTAAACATATGCTAATAACCTGAGAGAAGCTCTTTTGTTAAAACACATTTAATAACATGGTCATCATTCATTTTCAAGGTCTCTGCTGTTCTGACCTATATCAGGAAACAAAAGTTGGATTTCTAATTTCATACTAAATAACCACCCTAATAGATCATTTCCCACTATATCATGTTACCTATTTTTGTCTTTCTTTAGAAATGTCTCTGTGATAATCATATTTTTCATTAACCTACAGAAGGCAAGTTTCACTTAATTATTATAAAAGGGTAAATTCTAAAATGATTTTAATTAAAATTCTGATATAATATTGAAAAGCTGTTGGTTTAGTATTCAATATTTTTTCTTCAGCTAAAAAAAAAGCATTACTGAATAGAATAAATTTCACACTTGTGACACTTGTAATTTATTCTTTCTTCTTAAAAGCACTCCTCCTTCTATTTTCATATCTACTCAACAATTTCTGTTTGCCAGAAATTCTCTAATAATTCATCACTTTGCTTGTGACTCAAACAAAACACAACTGCAAAAAAAATTACTTCTCTTCTCATTCATTTTACCTATCTCTTATCAAGTACAGCACTTCTCAATTTGAAATAAAATCAGATTTACATAAAAGTTGCAAAAATTGTATAAAGATTTTCATTATATGCTGCAACTTAATTCTTCAAATGTCAACATTTACCACATCTTATCATTCATTCCCCTGATAAATAGGTTGATTAACAGATTAAATGGATAGAAATGTTGATCTACTCTTTCCTGCAATTTTTGTAAGCTGCAAATGTGATGTGCTTTTATCTTTAAGTATTTCAGTATATATTTGCTTAAAAAAGGATATTTATATGCCAAATATACTTATTAAAATCAGAAAAATAACATTGATACAATGCAATTATCTAATCTATAAATCATATTCAAATTTTGCTAAATGTTCTACTGATATTCTCTTTATTACACATAGTTAGAATGTCTCTGTAGTCATCTCTAAACAGAACAATTCTCAGTCTTCTTTGTCTTTACCATCCTAAACTTTTTTTAGTACATGTCAGTTATTTTTCAGAACATTCCTTACTTGCGATTTTTCTGATGTCTACTCATAACTAAATTTATATATGAATTTTTAAAGGAATCCCACAGACGTGAAGTTTCATCCTGAGTGCAATGCATCAGGAGGAATATCATGTCAATTTGTCCCATTACTGGTGAAGTTAACTTTGCCCACTTGGTTAAGGCGATATTCTCTCGATTTCTCCATTGTAATTGGCACCATGTGTAATTAATGTTCCTTTTTATATTTTCTCTTTCTGTATTAGTTTGTTAGGGACGCCGTGACAAAGGACTGCAGACTAGGTAGCTTAAACAAGAGACGTTTATTGTTTTGTGGTTCTGGAGGTTAGAACTTCACCATCAAGGTATCAACAGGGCAGGTTCCTTCCGAGGGCTGCAAGGGAAGGACCCATTCCAGGCCTCCCTCCTTGGCTTGTAGAAGTCCACTGTGTCCCTGTGTCTTATCACATTGTCTTTCTCCTGTGCATGTCTCTCTCTTTTCACATGACGCTCTCCCTTTACATAACGTGACTAGTCACTGAATTAGAGTCCACCCGACTGACTTAATCTTAACTAAATACTACTGCAATGGCCTTGTTTCTAAATAAGGCAATGGTCTGAGATTCTAGGGGTTAGGACTGCAACATATGGGTTTTGGGAGAACACAATTCAACCAACAGCACTGTCTCAGTGTTGAAATCAGTCATTTCTCCAAGGAGTTCTGACTTCTTTTGTTGGAAATTGGTATGTAGAAATCAGTGTCTAGGGGCTGGACGGGCTCTCTAAAGCCGGGATGTTATAAGTACCAGGCCCTCTCAATGGACACAGCTGAGAAATCTGTCTATACACCAACACAGCTACTTCTACTTCCATATCTACATCTGGATCTCGATATATGTGTCTGTGCACAGATCCATATACCAAATTCACACTGAGACTTACATTTCTAATCCAACACCACAGGATTTATTCTAACCTTTCCTCTTCCTTATTTTAACCTTCTCTCCAACAGTTAAAAGCCTAGGTCTCATCTTCCATAGATTATGTATTTATTCTTTCAAGCCAAGAATATAAATATAGCAGTTTGGGAATGACTGTTATACCAATGTGAAAAGCAAGCATTCTGAGTTCTTGGTTCAGCATGCGAGGAGCCTGGAAGCTGCCATTCCATCTTAAGACAAGTAAAAAGCTGAACAAACTGAAGAACCAACAACCATTCTAAACCCATCAGAGAAGTGAGGTCAGAGAGTAACCTGTTACCTGAACATTGAACAGAGATAGTTGAATACGGAGATTCACAACTTACTAGAGCAAAACCCCCAAACAGAACCCTCTGAGAGAGCTAGAGCAAAGCGTCTCTGCAGGAGCCAGTGCAGGGCAGGAAAACCTGAGCTGTAATCCACTAATTGCTGGAGGCTCAGAGTCGGCAAGCCTGAGAGTTAAAAACTCCAGGGAGGCCTAGACACGGAGTGGGTGGGATCCACACTTTTGTGAGTCTTACCTCCGGGAGCTCAACCAGGTTCTCAGTGAATATTGGAGAAAATTCCCCTCATGCTTCTGGCAGGGAAAGAGCAAAAGGAAACGTTTTGAGCTCTAGAGTATTCTGTTCTTTTTAACAAGTCCTGTGCTCAGGGGAAAATAGTTTACCAGAGGCTAAGTTATTGAGTTTTACCAGCATTGAACTTGTTACGGAAATGACAGGCCAGCAAGAAACAAGCACCACTCAGAGGGCTGGAGTACTCAGATTTATTACGCCGGCGGGCTCAGAGGGGCTTCTGCTCTGAAGCTCTGAGCACCTCCAAGACGTGTGCATGGGGTTTTATAGGGTTAATTATAAATATTGGGCTATTAGCCAATAAGGCTCGAACAACAAAAAGCAAGGAATCAGTACACTGGAGCTTATTAGGAACAGATCACGTTACTGACATTTGTTGAGCTTGGATTTACGAGTTAGCTTGTTAGCCCAGTAAACCGACACTAAACTTCAGATTTACGAGTTAGCCCAGCAGAACTTAGATTAGTAAACTGACACTTGTTACACTTAGATTTTTGAGTTATCTTGTTAGCCCAGCCCGGCTTTTCCTTCTCAAAGTGACCTGGAGAAAGGGAAATGCCCAACTTCAGTGCGCTCTGGCCATTCTGTTCCACCTAAGTGGGGAAAGGACTTGTGAAGTTTCATAGTTCAGAGGCACGGGCTCAATAAAAGACCGAGACCTAACCATGAGACCATACAATGCGTCCCTTTCCCCAGCAGCTTACCACCACATGACTAAAGGCCTGTTTACTGAAATTTGACTATCAGGAAAAATTACAAGGCATATTAAAAGGAGAAAACACAGTTTGAAAAGACAGAGCAAGTACTCGAACCAGACTCTGGTATTGCAGGGATGTTGGAACTTTCAGACCATCGATTAACTTTTTTAAAGCTATGATGTATATGCTAAGGGCTCTAGCGGAGGAAGTAGCCAGCATGCAAGGTCAGATGGGCAATGTAAGCAGACAGAAGGAAATCCTAAATCCTAAGAATCAAAGAGAAATGCTAGAGATCAAAAACACTGTAACAGAAATGGAGAACGCCTTTGATGGGCTCATTTGTAGACTGGACATGGCTGAGGACAGAATCCCTGAGTTTGAGTATGTGTTTTCCAAACTGAAAAAGTGGAGAAGAAAGACTGAAAAAAAAAAAAATCCTGCAATATCCAAAAACTACGGAACAACTACGAAAAGTGTAATGCATGTATAGTGTGAGTACCAGACAGAGAAGTAGTGAGAAAGGAAGAGAAGAAATATTTGAAGCAATAATGACTCAGAATATCTCCAAATTAATGTCAGACACCAAACCACAGATCAGGAAATCCACAGAATACCAAGTAAGAACTAAAAAGCTACACCTAGACATGTCACTTTTTAAATACAGAAAATTAAAGGTGAAAAAAATTTGACAAAAAACAAACAGAGGGGAGAAAAATAGAGTCTGTAAGATGAATGATGCAATGGATATTTAAAGCATTGGAAGGTGTTGCCTTCATTTTTTAAATTGACTGTCATTGCTAAGGCAGAGAAAGGCTACAAAGCCAGCCTGCTAACAGGGACCAGTAAATGGAGAACGCAGTAGACATCAAATGAATCCATCGCCCTGATGTACTATAAGTAAACACATGGTTTGCTAGGCATGCGGCTTATAGGCAGGGTTTCTGGGGATTGCCAGCATGAGCTCAAATCTCTACTTTTTTTTACTTACTATTGATCTAGGTCAACTTCTTCAAATTAATTCCAGCTTCCTCACTATGAAAAGCACAAAATACTAGCAATACCATAAAGTTATTGTGAGAAGTTAGTCGGGGAAAGTTTATAACATAGTTAGCACTTTATCTGGCACTTGGTAAGTCTTCAATAAATGGTAGTCATTACTCTGCTCTTATTACAGTGTCCAACATGGTTCTTGGATGTGAACACTCGATGTGAGAAATCCTAGTCTTTGGAGTTCTTTTGTCTGCACAAAGTTATGAATGTCAGTGTGGGGCACCAGACCTTAATTTATTACATACAGGGTGGAGGGGTATCGAGTCCAGGATATAGTTATTTACTGGGAAAACAACCTGGGATGTGCAGGAAGGGAATTACACTGCCTACATCAGTACTGAGTAGTTTCCGACCATGGGATCTTGTATTCTCCTTGCTTCTGCGAAACTTTTATAATATATACATTTTTTTTATTTTGCGAAAGGAACTGTTCAACATACTATGGCATAAATGTGCTAATATCATTGAAAGATAATTTTTAAACTACAGATGGTAAAGGATCCAGTATGAAATTTGTAGGATAACAACGCATTTTTGTGAGCAAAGAAATGGCAAGCTGTTATTCCTGTGAAACTTGCCTGTTCTTAACTGTTATCAGTTTCAGAAGAAACTACCATAGGAAAATCTGCTTATTTCAGGCACTGTTTTTCAAAAGGGTGATCCTTCTATCAATTAGCAGTCATATTCTTTCTCAAAAATTTCTATAATGTTCCAGACATTCTAGAATCTGTCCAAATAATGTAAATACACAATTAGTCTATGAGCCCGAAGAAGAAATAAGTAAGGTTCTACTTTTTTCTGACATAGAACAATTCTCACCAAAAGGCTTCCTTCTGCAACGCAGTATTATCTCTTTATGTAAAACCATAGGCTTTGCATTTTTTGTTGCTTTATTTGTGTTCTATAGGATATGAAAATAAACATCCATTTAGTCAGTCGGTTAATTCATATTTTGTGACTCTCCACTATGACCATCAGTTACTTACCAGGACAATAAAACAAGTGGACAAAATTTCTGCATTTATTTGGTTTGTATTCAGTAGGAAGAAACAAAGGTTTAAAATATTCATATAAGAAACTGACATCAAAGATGTGAAGTGGGCTGTGGAATACACCAGTCCAAAGCTTCAAAGGGAGGGTCAGGATGGGGATGTAAACTTGAGAAACAACTGCACAAACATTTAAAAGTTTTAAGACTTTTAAAGTATCTAAAACCATGAGACTGGATGAGATCACCTGGGAAAGCCATGTCATTAGAAAAGATTTGAGGACCAAAACTGAGCCCAAGGGCATTCTAACATGTCCAGGCTGGGAGATGATGAGGGGAGTCTAAGAGAAGAAATCAGGGAGATCAGAAGGGAGAAAGGCAGGTGTGGTGTCCTGAAGACAGAGAAAAAAGTTCCCAAGAAAGTAGCAGTGATCAAACGTGCCAAAGCAATGAAATGGACCAAGAATTAGCCATTGCATTTAGCAGTATAAAGGTTATTGTTGACCTTGGCAAGAGCAATTTCAGTGAAGTCACAGTAGAGAGAGAAGAAGAAGAAGGAAAAAATTAGATATAGGAAGTATAGAAAATTCACTTACAGAGTCTTGCTGTAAAGAGAGCAAAGAAATTGAACATTAGCAAGAGAGGGATATGAGGTAGAATAAGGGGACTGTTCATTTTTGTTTCTTTGTTTTTAAAGTGGAAGAAATCACACGTGTTCATGTGCCAATGGTGATGATTGAGTTAAGGGAGAAAAACCCTGTGATACAAGACGAGAGAGAGAGGGAAACTTTCAGATGGCGTTTCATACACCAGAAGGGATGGGATAGGTGCACAGGCAGAGTGTTTGGCTTTAGTTGGGAACAATCAGGTTCATCCAGAACAAAGGAAAGGAAGACAATGCATCAGCCCAGATGGGTAGCTGGGCGTTGTGGGTTGAACGTTCTGCCCCTGAAAGATATTTAGAAATCTTATACCTCCAGAATTTACAGATGTGACCTCATTTGGAAATAGGGTCTTGGCAGACATAATCAAGTTAAAATGAGCTCATACTGGATTAGACTGGACCCTATTCCAGTATCCAGTGTCCTTATAAGAAGAGAGAACTTGAAAGACAGAGATACAGACTCCCAGGGAGACTGTGACAACAGATACAGAGATTGGAATGATATGTCTGCAAACTAGGAATGACGAGGATGCCAACAATGCCAGAAGTTGGGAAGAAGCAAGGATCCCCACCCTGGGCCTTCAGAGATGGCATGGCCCTACCAACACCTTGATTTCGGACTTCCATCCTCCAGAACAGTGAGAGAATAAACTTCTGTTTTAAGTCACTAAGTTAGTGGTACTTTTTATGACAGCCCTAAGAGACTAAAACAGTGATATGTGCGGTGGTAGATTGTCATGGTGGCTCTCCTCTGCTTCCTCTGCACGTCACAAGTCACGGAAAACTATTTTTATATGCACTTATCAAGGTTTCTGACATATTTGTATTTAAAAAGTTTCTCAGTCACGTCAAAGTTATCTGGCTCATTAATAAGGAAAGCAATGGGAAAGACAAAAAGATCTAGATTAAAAGAACATTTCAGGAACATATCAAACAGGAAAGAAATGCCTGAATGAGAAACTAACTTCCACGTAAAACTGGCTACACTTCTACAGAGAAATGAAACTATAACACCTTTTAGAAGTTTTTCTCTATCAAGTTATCAAAGTGTAAGATGTATACATTTCTGTCCTTTAGTCTCTAACCCTAGTGGTGGCAAATCAACATCTCTATCCATTGCATGTTATTATTCAAATATTCTGTGCAATAAGTTTCACTTCTTAAGAGCCTCTGAGAAGGGATAATTTATGAGCAGGAAAGTTAACTTTTATTCAAACCAGCTAATTTTAAAATGCTCTAAAATATCAAGGTTTCAAGCAATCAGCCTTTGGCTTTTTTGAATTTGGATAATTTGGAATAATTTTTCTTAATTGTGATGAAACCAAGGTTTGTACCCAGACTGTATGCCATCGGAGTAGACATTATTAATCATTTAAAACACTGACGTGTATAAATTATGAAGAAAAACATTTAACAGATTATAAATTAGTTAATTTTCATAGGATAATGAACTATAACATCCCAATTAAAGAAAACAGAATTATAGTCTAAAGACTAATTAGTTTGCTATCTCTAGAAAAGTTATCTTTTGATTCTAATATCAGATTTCCACATTTACTGAGAAGTTTAATACATTGGCTTTCTTGAATTAACACATTGCCACAAGTCTTAAATTTGCATAAATTGTCATTTTCTTTTCCTCTTCCTAACCAGCTTATGATACAGATTTAATGTGAAAACTTTCTCAGAAGGGGTCACACAGTGACTACTTTCTAAAATAGACCAGCTAATATACTGGCCACTGATTCCACTGTCTTTTTATGTTATAATGTTTTAACATGTTCTGTCTCTAGTGCTTCTAATTAACCCCTCAAATTCCCCTTAGTGAGAATGATTCTCAAACGTAATTATTTAAATAAGCCAATGATTATATTATTTTAGGAATATATGTTTAAAATAGAGTTGATTTATTTAACACACTAATAATTCACACACATAATAACATCCACATAATAAGCAGTTTAGATCTAGAGATAAAATGACCACATGTATGATCTAAAATTAAATGTCCACTGGTGCTCAACTGCATTCAGCTGGGACTATTTCTTTACTCTTTCTAAGTAATCTATTGGAATATCCATTATATTGAGTTGAGAAAAACAGTACTTTAAAAACAACTAGGTCAATAAAGCAATGTCACACTTTTTTGAACTCTGTATTTTATTAATATCTTGGTTCTTTTTTTAATTCATAGTGAAATAAATGAATAATTTGGTAATTTTATTATTTTAAATTCACTTTTTCTGCCAACTCTGCAAAAGTGTGTGTGTGTGTGTGTGTGTGTGTGGTGTGTGTGTGTGTGGTGTGTGTATGTGTGTGTTTTAAATGAACTTCACTGATTTTTAATGCCTGGAACAAACTTTACATTCTGTGTTTTGGCTGTCTGTCTGCTGATTTAAAGCATGGGCGATCCATTTTAAGTGGGCCAGTGTATCCATTTGGCAATAAAATTATATTAATCTTCAGTGTGCTTATTGACCTTACAACTTATTATTAGTCCGTTTATATGATTTATATGCATATTAATCAATCATGTAAAATGTTTACTTATTCACTAGAATAAGCATTAAGCACTCCATCATTTAGACAGTGATGGAAAACAATTCATTGTAATACAATTTCAACTATAAAGCAATGCTCAAGGTCTTCATACCTCCCTCAACCCCTTATTGATTCTTACGAGGATAGTTATTTGCTACTATACCTACCTAGACGGCAAAAACAAAAATATTCTGCTGGCTAACATTTTTTTTCATCTTGAGTTAAAAAGAATTAAAGAATGCCACTCATACACATTCAACAAAATATATGTATAAGGGTATTACACATCTACACAGATCAATTAATAAAAGTTAATTAACATTTAAATAAATAGATATATTTCTTTGAATAATAAATTTTGAATACTCAGCCTTTTTGTTCTAGCCTGACTCACTCAACCAGTAGTTTTATTAGAAAAAATTCCTGCATGGACTATCCCTAGATCCAGAACATTTTAGGCTGCACAGAACTCCATAATCCCCTTCAAACAATAGCCAGGAAAGATTGTTACAACATCGTAGATGTGAAAATCAGAATTGAAAAAGAAGAAAAGAGAAGAAAGACAGCTAATATTTCTGGGCCTCCTATTACATATAATTGAAATTATGATGTTAGATGAGGATTACCACCACGATACATTTTGAAAATTTCTTGGCTAATATTAAGAAATATCTTTTTTCTTTCAATATGCTTTCCAGCCACCTTTAGCCTAGATTAAGTATCAAATGCTGCTTTTATAATAATTTAGAGGTGTTGCCAGGATGGCAGAGTAGGAAGACACTGAGCTCATCTCTTCCCATGGGGACACCAAAATTACAACTACATACAGAGCAACTTCCGTGAGAACAACCTGAAGATTAGTAGGAAAAAAATGTCCACAACTAAAGATACGAAGAAGAAACCACAAAGGGATGGGTAGGAGGTTTAAGATGCTGAATAGTCAAGATCCACACACCAGGTAAGCGAACCACAAACAAGAGGATAATCACAAGTGCAGAGGTCTCCCCCAAAGCAAGGGGTCCAAGCTCCACACTGGGCTCCCCAGCCCAGGGTCCCTGCACTGGGAAGATAAGCCCCCAGAATGTTTGACTTCAAAGGCCAGCAGGCTTGCGTATGGGAGAGCTGGAAGGCTGTAGAAAACAAAACCTCTGCTCTGAAGGGGCATTCACAAAATCTCACACATCAGTACAGAGGCAGTAATGTGAAAGGACCCTGGGTCAGATCCACTTGCTGATCTTGGAGAACCTCCCAGAGAGGCAGGAGGTCACTGGGACTCCTCCTGGGGACACAGACACAGGCAGCACCCATCCATGGGAGCTCATTCTACCCCAAGAACACTGGTGCTGACAAGCACCATTTGGAGCCCTCCCTCTAGCTATTAACACATGGGACTTACGCACCCACCAGCCAGTCTACACCAATTCTGAGATCCCCAGGCTGAGCACCCAGCTGTGCGGGAACCTGGCCCTGCCCACTGGAAGGATGGCACCAGTCCCAGGATTCTCCAGGCCATTCAGCCAGCTGTCCAGGGACCCAGGCCTGCCCACCAGTGGGATGGCTCCAGCCTCAGGACCCATCGAGCCCTGCAGCCAGGTGCACCAGGACCCAGCCCTCCCCACCAGCAGCTGTCAGACTCTGCATAGGCAGAGCCTGGCAACCAACTGGCCAAGGGGCCAGGCCTGCCTACTAGGACTCCCACAGCAGTCAGCCCCCCAACAACAGAAGGGACCCTGTAGCCCACATAGAGGGCACTGTATATAGTTCTGGTGATCAGAGCTGGGTGTGCTGCTGGGCCTCATAAGATGCTTCTTACGTAAGGCCACTTCTCCAAGATCAGGAAACCTACATGACCTACCCAATACCTAATACCTAGAAAAAACAAAAAAATCGGCAAAATGAGGCAACAGAGAAATATGCACAAAATGAAGGAACAAGATAAAAGGCCAGAAAAAGAACTAAGAGAAGTAGAAGTAACCTATCTTCCCAAAAAAGAGTTCAAGGAATTGATCATAAAGATGCTCAGTGAGCTTGGGAGAAGAATGGATGAATGCAGTGAGGAGTTTAACAGAGAGGTAGAAAGTATAAAGAAGAATGAAACAGAGCTGAAGAATATAATCACTGAAATAAAAAATATATTAGTAGAATCAAGAGTAGGTTAAATAATACAGAGGAACAGATTAGTGAATTGCAAGACAGAGCAGTGAAAATCATCCAAGCTGAACCAAATAAATAAATAAATAAACAAGAATTTTAGGACATAAGAGACCTCTGGGACAACATCAAACTAACATTCACATTATGGGGTCTCAGAAGGCCAAGAGACAGAAAGGGGCAGAGAAGTAATTTGGAGAAACAATTGCTGAAATAATAGCAACCAACAAAAAAGAAAAAAGAACCCATAAGTGTATCATCATATAAAATAGTTTAAAAGTAAACAAAATAAAATGATGAAACAAAATATGATATTTTTGAGATTTCAGAATCAAGGAAAAAAACATCAAAAAATGTCATTATATAAGTGATAAATATATTAGAAATACTGCAACAACATGGATGAATCTTGAACACATAATGCTGACTGAAATAAGTCAGAAAAGATAGATATTGTATGATCTCACTCTTCTGTGGAATCTAAAAAGGAAAAACAAAACAAACAAAAAAACCGAATTCACAGATACAGATCACAGCTTAGTGGTTGCCTGAGTTGGGGTCAGGAAAGGTAGACAAAACTGATGAATAGGATGAAAAGGAAAAAAATTCAGTTATAAAATAAGTAAGTCATGAGGACATAATACCCAGCATGGTGACTACAGTTAATACTATTTGCATATTTTTATTGAAACATAGTTGATGTGCAACATCGGTTTCAGGCATACAACACAGAGGTTCAACATTTATATACACTACAAAACAATCTCCAGGAAAAGTCTAGTAACCATTCGTCACCAGAATTTATAAAATATGTGACCCTAAAGAACTAAAAATTAGAACAGAAAGTACATTTCAAACAATAAATATGAATTTATTTTAAATAAAAAAGAACTGAACCTGAAGATTAAGAGAGGCTTCGAGTCAGAAAATAATGACACAGAGGGTTGATATCCAGATGTCTTCTGGTTGGTATTAAATTTAAAGGAAAAGGAAATAATTCTTCAAGAATCTTAGGAGAGGGAGGAAGATTTCTCACCTGGGAGAGAAAATCAGACAGATCTATGCTTTCTTCTTCACAGCAGCATCCAGAATCAAGAGAAAATGAAACTGTAGCCACTGAATGTTGACATAAAAAAGTTTGACTCAAGATCATATAACTAGTCATTTAATAAAAAGCTGGCAGGCAAACATTCTCTAATATGAAAGATCTTGGGAAATACAGCCAGCACAATTCAGATCTTAATAAATCTGTATTGGAATTGAGGGAACACAAAACAAAACAAAACAAAAAGAAAGAAGAAACCACTCTAAAAAGGCCAGTGGGAAACACTGCAGTTTTATTTTTCAAAGACTATACCTAAAAAACTGTGTCAGATATGAATTAACAAGCTAAGATAAAACATGAAAATGTAAAATTAAGTAATCATAGTTTGAAGATGAAAGAAAGAATAAAAATGGAATAAATTGAAAGTGCTTTAATTTCTTCACCTTCCTTTTTAGGGAACCAATAGGCAGCATTAAATTTGGGGAACCAAGAAACAGAGAATTCCTTTACCAGTTAGCACCGTGAACAGGATCATGTGAAGGAACGAGCCTGAGAAGGAAAAACCAACTAATCTGAAATGAGTGAGAGACAGGGAAAGAAACTAAGGGAAAGATGTAGTTCAGTAAAGTTTCCATTTTCCTAGCCTGGGGGTCGCAGAGCCCAGCTACAGTAGCTAAATCAGTGAAAGCAGTGAGATGTATTCCCTAATGACGGAAAAGCCACCACTAGAAGAACCAAGGCAAATTACAAGCCTTTCAAATGACCACAGGGGAGACGTTCATGCAACTACAATAACACATATTAAACAATTAAGGGCAAGTTTCGGAAGCGTACACAGAGGTTTTTAAAAGGAATCAAGAAGCTCTTACCAGTGGTTTTCTTTGGGGAGGATATTGGGAGGAGTGAATGGGAGAGGGAAGTAGAAAGTCACAGCTTTCGCTTTGCATCTTCCTGTGTTCCTCACCTTTTCTAACTGCCTGTGTTTATCTGCATTAACAAGCCCTATTATATAAAACTAATTTTGGTTAGAATGTATGGTGATTTGCGAATCTCACTAACATTTATAGGTTTATTACATATACATGTTTGTTTCTGCACAATCATTAATTATAATGTTTATGGTCTACAATGAATTTATTGATTCTCCCCATATACACATGTAATTTAGCTTATGCTCACAAAGGCAGAGAGGGAGAGAGAGATCAAACATTACAAGTATTTTACTATACTATTTTGTTTTCAATTTTTCTTTATTTTTTTTCAAATTACTTTTCTCCCTAATAGAAATGAAAGGGAGCATAGTCAACAAAGAGAAAACATTAGAATCTTACTGTTCACTAAATATGCTGGGAAGATTTCCCTCATAAAGTGGGATTTAAAAAAACTGAAGCCAGAAAATGGAGTGCAGTCAGGAGGCAGAAAATGAAGGCAGTTTGGAGCTAGAAGAATAAAATTCAAGAAATTGTTAGTGACAACAACAGAAGTAATTCCCACGTTAAATAAGAAACATGATGAGATGTTTAGAAGGAAAATTTTGTGAATAATTAGGGAGGTTTGAGATTCAATCATGTATGTGACTTGAGAATATTTCCTCTATAGAGCAGACATCCAATCAAAATAAAAAATGCTTGGTCAGAATTTTTAACTGTTAATCAAATATAGATGCAGTGATTAACTGTTTATTAAAGGACCTAAATAGCATTAGGTATTTAAGAGAGAGCCAAGACATATCAGATGTGGTTCTACACTTAGTAATCTACAATCTGTCAAGAAAAATAATATTGAAGAACTTGTTGTCATAAAGAGTGATATATACCCAAAACTTCATGAATAAGAAAAGTAATTAAATTCTTAAATCAATACATAATTAGATGAGGGATTTGTGAACTCACCTTAGAAACAGTAGATATCTCCAAGGACTGCAAAACTTGACTATTACTTAATTGAACATATTATCCAAAGTAAGATATCTAACCAGACAATGATATAAAAAGGAATATTACCAAAGCTAAAAACTAATAGTACTATCCTAATTGTCCAGGAAAGAAAGAGTTTTGGCCCCAGAACAAAAGCAGCATGGCCCTGCTTGGCAACTCATAGTTGTAGAAATAGATGCATCAGACTTTCCTAGCCTGATACTACACAATATTAAAATTGGATAAATCCACTTAACTCTTTTGGATCTCACATTTATCAAGCTTCTTTCTAATTGTAAGTTGGCTTCTCCCATATCTTTTCAGGGAAAGAATACATTGGTCAGAAAACATAATTTTACAATCCTCTTGGCTTTTCTAATTCTTATTATAAAATAATAATGTAAGTATTATGGTTCATGTACCAGCCTTTGAAATCTTACTTACTTTGAAGTCATTCTTGAAAGATGGGTCCATTCTTGGTGTAAAAAATATGTATGTCAGACTTTAAGGAGAGGAAGCTGAACAGTGTTGAATTCATTGACAGGAAGATGCCACCCAGTAGGAAAGTCTCTGAGCATCTAACCCATCATCCCAGAAGACCACACTCTGATATCCTGTATTGTGTGCCCATCTCTGGAACCTCGATATAGTTAAACTCAAGAAACACAGCAGTATGTTATAACTTATAGTAGAGGCCAAGTTACATAGTTCAAACTAGAAAGTTTATAGCAATTGGGGAAAAAGGAAAATTGTAAATGGAGAAATCCAGAAAAATTTAGTAAGGCTGATGGAACTGAAACCTAAACTTGAAGGAGTAATATTTGACCATATAGGGAAAAAAAAATTGAGGGAAGTTATTCCAGGCAAAGAAGTAGTCAAGGAACAAAAGTCTGAAGGTCAAAGACATATAAGCTCATGATGTCTAAAGTCTGGCAGGTCATTTTCCTATGATGAAAACTGAAATTAGAGGTAATTTTTTAAATAACATTTTTTATTGATTTATAATCATTTTACAATGTGTCAAGTTCCAGTGTTCAGCACAATTTTTCAGTCATACATGGACATATACACATTCATTGTCACATTTTTTTCTCTGTGAGCTACCATAAGATTTTGTGTATATTTCCCTGTGCTATACAGTATTAAAGGTAATTTTAACTTTTAAAGACTTCTAAAACAGCAACATTATAGTCACAAAAATTGGTCGGTTCAGTTGATTTTTACTAAGAATCTAAGTTATATATGTACATTTTATAAGACTATGCTGAATTATTATTATTCATTTGTCATTATCACATCTCACTTTGTAAAAATATCAAAGCACATTTACAACATTAATAATGGTAACCCAGAAACAAAAAAGAGTTGGTTTAATGTAGCAATATTCTTATTCTGAGGACAAGAAATTGTTCAAGATTTAGCAGAATGTAGTGTAGTATTATACTAAAATTCTGGGAAAGGTCTTAAAAGGCTTAGGATAAAATGATGAGTATAAGACTCCCACAGTCCACAAAGAAGTGCTAGCCCATCTGTGCTGGACTTGCAAGTGGTGTGGTTAAAAATAGGTTATGCAGCCTTCAAGCCACCCTGAGGAAAATCAAAATGTTGAGGCTAAGAAGCCAACAGGAAGAATTTCTCTGGAGAGAATTCTCAGTTGTGTGTGAGCCTCCCTCTTACCCATCTCAAACCTGGTGACAGGGCTTTCCAGGAGAAACTTAGGAAGGCTAAATTGAGTCCCTAAAATTTAGGGGACACAGCAGGTTAGTATCTAGTTTGTTGCTGAAAATGATTCCAAAGTCAATCCTTCAGTGAGAGAGACTCCGTATGACGGGGCAGCGGCTAAACTATCTCCACTCTTCCCACCCTTCCTGGGACTCCAATTGCATGTATGTTGTACCATTTGATATTGTCTCACAGGTTACTGAAGTTCTGTTCATTTTTTTTTTTTCTCTTGTTTTAGTTTGGATAGTCCTATTTTTATGTATTCAAGTCCAATGACCTTTTACTTTGCAAAGTCTGTTATCTGTTATGGATCCCATCCAGTACATTTTAAAAAATAAATTTTCATCTCTGTAAAATTCTAGTTGGTGTATTTTATTATGGCTCTATTTCTCACCTCATATGTTCAAGTTTTCCTTCAAATCTGTGAGCACATTTATAATACATTTTTTAGATCTTTTTAGAATTTTAGGGCAGCAGAAAATACTCTATGACCCTATAAAGGTGTATACATGTCATACATTTGTCCAAACCCAATAAGAACACCAAGAGTGAAAACCCCAGTGTAAACTGTGGACTTTGTGACTGTGATATGCCAATGAAGTTTTATCCGTTGTTACAAATGTACCACTCTTGTGGGGGATGTTGATAACAGGGGAGGCTATGCATGTGTGGGGACAGAGGAAATATGGGAAATCTCTGTATCTGCCTCTCAGTTTTGCTGTGAACTTAAAACAGCTCTAAACATTGTCTTTTGAAAAAAAAAAAACTTTTAATTGCATCCTTAAGAAACCAATAAACAAACACACACACAAAAAGGTCCTGTGTTCATTATTTTTGTCACTTCTGGGTTATCAGCATTTGACTCCATTAATCACTCCCTCCATCCAACATTCGTCACCTGGCCTCCAGGATGTTACATTTGTTTTGCTTCACCCTAGCTACACGCACTCCGTTAGAGAGTTCACACAGCAGCACAGCTTTAAAAATAATATGTCAGTGACTCCCAAAGAGTACTCGCAGCTCAGGCAGCTCTCTTGGAATCCAGCCTGACGTGTACCCTGCCTATGCTACCTCTCCTCTTGGCTGTCAAACAGACATCTTAAACTTAACTTGTGCAAATCTGACTGCACCATCTTTTCCCCAAAACTATTTCGCCTGCAGTTCCCACCATCTGTCTTTACAGCCTGGGATACTCTTCACAGATATCCACACAGTTAACCACTTCACCTACTTCAGATCTTTGTACAAATGTCACTATCTCCTTGAGGTTGACTCTAATGATCAACCTAATATAAAATTTTCACCCCAAATCTCCACTATCAACCCCTCACATTGCTCTGTTTTTCCCAGAGCATTTACTGTGTTCTAATACTTTATCTGTAGCAGTTTCCTTATCTGTTATGTTTATTGTTCATAGCCTCACACTCCCAGATAGAATATCAGCCTAATGAGGTTAAGAATTTTTGCCTGTTTTTTAGCTGACGTATTTTGAATCTGGCACAGAGTTGATATTCAATGCATATTATTTGTATGAATGACATATAGCAATTTTTGTTAGTGTAAATCAGCTATTTGGCAATTATGCAGGCATAGCATTGAGACTTCAGTTCTATAGTTCACATAAACTGTGATTTCAATCTGTTATTATATTTTCTGAACATTTCTTGTAATTATATAAGTTCCTCAAGAGTAAAAATCATGTTTTGGAATTTTAGTCCCTCTACTATCATTAATGCATTGCTTTATACATAGTAAGAAGTATGTGCTAAAGGAAAATAATATTTTTAGCTTTTATTTTATTCTGGAGACCTGGTTTCTAATACTTGCCATTTTATCAATGCAACTAATGAGTTTCAAAAAAAAAAAAAAAAAACTCAGTTCACTCCAAATCATCTTAATTCTGTCTATACGAGAACCTTCTGTTGCTTGCTCTATTTATTCTCATTTTTCTCCTTTTTCTAATTCCTATTCTTCTCCCGCCATCATAGGCAACTGTTTTAGTATGTTTTATTTATGTAAATCTACTGATGCATCTCCTAAAGCATGCGATGTGATTTTGGACACATTTATTATCTTACATAAATTGTACTGTACCCACACATCTCATTCTCTTATTTTTCTTCTTTTTTTTTACTCCATATTTTAAAAATCTATCTATATTGCCATGTGCACAGCTAGTTTACAAAACAATCGATTGTATTTGTCCCTTGACATGTTATTCTTCAGCAAAAGAAGGGAGATAATAATAACTATTCTGCTCATCTCTCCACATGATTATGAAGTTCCAATATGAAAATACATGTGAAAACACCTGGAAAACATTAAAAACTTCTCTGCAAATGTTAAGTAGTAATATTGTGCAGGCCACTGTAATAGTAGAGATCACACAGAAGTTTAAAAGATATGGTGCAGAGGATGGTAAGAGTGGGCTCACTGAGTTCAGGAAGGGTCTTGAGCTTTGCGGGTCTGGGAAGCCACAGAGAGCTGGCCATGTGTTGGAGATGGACACGACTGGTCCATAAGCCAGAATGCAAATGCATTTAGTTCAGTTGGCTTTCTGATAACCAGAATATTCATGTTTATCATCAACTTGCAGTAGCAGTTAAATTTATAATCAGAATTTTACTTTTAAATGTAATTCAGAATGAAGAGACTTAGGTGGTCAGCTGGAGTAGGTGGTAGAAGGGCCAAGGGCAGGAAGGGCTTATTTCACCCAAGATGAAATAACATGTCTATGATTATTTTTATAATCTCTTGTCCAACTGATTAGGCTTCTTTCTGTCTTGGATGTTACTAATATATGCTGATAAATTATTTTTCTTAATTTTTTTTAAATATATGTCCTAAAGAACAATTATTCCTTAACAACACATTTTGTTTACATTATTTTTTTATTTAATAGTGCTAGATATATTTCATACATAGAGTATGCCAAGTGTATGTGCATGATTTTGTGATTATAATTCATAAAACATAATTGTGTAGTCTCGTGGACACACACAGATTAAGAAGTAGACATTGCTCATGCCCTACAGACCTCTGCCTCCCTCTCTCCTGCATCCTCCTCCCTGTCTCCCAGGAGGTCAGGAAATCACCATCTTGACATCTGTGATGATTATGGGATGATTTTTTTTTAGTTTTACAAACCCGCGCTTACTACTATCCGATACATTTTAGTGTTAAAATTCCTTATGGATAGAATCATATTGTTTACAGTCTTTGCTAACAAGCTTCTTTCTCTAGCTGTGAGACTTGTGAAATTTTCAGTGGCAATACATGTAGCTATAATTCACTTATTTTCATTGATCTATCGCATTTATATGTATGAATAGACCATAACTTAGTGTACCTTCTATTACTGAGGGAAATTCTGTTGTTTCCAGCTGTTTTTTCTGTTATGGAAAGTACTGCTGTGTGCATTATTTATGGGTCTCCTAGTACTAACGTGGAAGAGCTTCTGGCTTTATCCCTAGGCCTCGAATTCTAGGTCACAGTGTATGTACATCACGGGCTTTATTAGGTATGGCTAGGCAATTTCCCAGAGTTTGTCCCAATTTACATTCCCACCAGCAGTGTGAGAATCCCCTTGGCTACACAGCCTCACTCACTGTGCACATTATTTATTCATGCAATCCACGCAATCAGACAACTGCTCTGTCTCATATAATCATATTTTCAATTCTGACTTTCTCAGATTGCAGTGCATCTACTGATCCTTCGTTCTGAATTGAAAGGTACTCTGTCTCCCAAAGTCGCTCTGTCAGAGGGCAATTCTCACCTGTTATTTGCTGAATAATAGGTGTTAGTGTATCTAGCGAGGGAGCCGGTTACAGCAGGGTTTCTTGTCCTCATCGCTGTGACATTTCAGACTGGATAATTCTTTTTTGGGGAGGTGATGTCCTGTGCACTTTGGGATTTTTAGCAGCATCCCAACCTCGAGTCACTAGATGACGGTAGAGCATCCTTTCTTCAGTTGTGGATATCAAAAATTTCCCAAAGTATTTCCAAATGCCCCTCTTGGGGGCAAAAATAGCTCTCAGTTAGGAGTCCAAATGTTATAGTATCGCCCTGTATTCTGACTGGAGAGTTGAGGCCAACATAGTTGCAGCAAAGTCAGTGATTTAAGAGATGTCACAGCTTCTAAGCACACAGGAGCAAACCTTTTCCTGGATGCAAATGAGGTTTTGAAAGTGCTGTACACTTTGAAAAATGTGTTGAAGACAAATAAAAAGAGAGGTAATGTCAGGAAGGATTAGTTCATATCATTATTTTTATTGGTTTGGTTACTTTGATGAAGTGCAAAAATATTTTACCTGTAAGCAATTTCTGTCAGGGAAAGGCAACAGCCTGTTAAAGACGGCAGACCCCAAACTCCCCCTAACAGAAAAGAAAACGTGTCCCGGAGACAGACCTGCATTTCTGGGAACACAGAGTAGACGTACTTCCTTCTATTCCTCCTACTAAGTCCAACTAAGAACCCTGGGCTTTACATTTAAAACAAGAAGACTCTGACAGGCGGAGAGAAGACAGGCCAGAGATACCAAGGCCCAGTAAGTGGCCCTGTTGTGAGTCTGTGGGTTTTCTTTTATTAGCCTTTTCTATCTCAGAGTTGGAGTTGGAGGAGCCAACAACTTGGAAAGGCTGAGATACAAAGAAAAAACATACACCCCCACGCACAAATGCCTACTTTCTCTAGACGAGAGATCAAGAAAGAGGCAGCCTACAAAGACAGGAAACTTGTAGGCAGTAACCACACTACTTCAGCCAGGCAACCCAGAAAAGTCCGTGCTTTTCCACACTCATAGCAAAGACCGAGTAAGAAGCCTAAATTTCCATCTTTATGAAGCCATAAAGAAGAGCCTTTAAAATTCCCCTGCCACAGTGGTTTCAGAGGAGGCCAGGCAGGGAGCCAGGTCCATCTACCCTCCTGGGGGGTTATGAGACTCTCCCCACAGGGTCAGTGCAGAACACATGGCAAGCCTGGACTCCCACCTCCATCTGGAGTGATGAGGCTCCTGTCTGCTGGGGTGCTGTAAGAGAAGGCCTGGAGAGTCAGAACTATAACCACTGCCAGCGGTAACTAGGCTACCTGACCACAGTCAGTGCAGAGGACGTGGGGAGTGGGAACGCCCGCTCCATCCAGCAGGGACAGGGACTAGCACACCCCACCTGTGTGTCAGCAGGTGGAGTACTTGTCTCCTGCTAGAGCAGTGCCAGAAAAAGACAGTTAAAACAGGATGATTAAATAAGATCCACAGTCTTATAACATAGTACAAAAAATGTCCAGGTTTCAGATAAAAATTTCCATCAAAGCAAGAATCAGGAAGGTCTCAGACTGAATAAAAAAAAAAGACAACCAACAGAAGCGAACACTGAGATGGGAGAGATGTTAGAATTGCCTTACAAGAATTTTAAAGCCACCATGATAAAAAAAAAAAAAGTGTCAATAATTCAATTACAAAAACTCTTGAAACAAATGTAAAGAATGTCTCAGCATAGAAATAGAACTGTAAGAAATGTGAAAATAAAATCACATGGAGACCTGACTTGAAAATGCCCCAAACAGACAAAAATCATTTAAGTCACATACACAAAACTAAATCTAGTTTATTTCATGAACATAAGCAAAACTTAACAGGTTATTTTCTTGTCAATACCTCTGATAATCATAAAAGAAACTTAAATCATCTTCCTAAAAACGGTGTGAGATAACCACATTTAACCAATCCCTTGCTGTCTGAAAACCCCCTCATAATAACCGATCACTGTCAAGGCCAAACAGCTTCTTCATTTTCACTTTATAAGCCATTCTGCAACATCACGCCTCTGAGCTTCACATCAGTTTGGGGTTTGAAAGCTCCCAGTCTGTGAACTGTTCTTCCATGCACAATAACCTCTTACTAAGTACTATTTTACTGATCTGGTTTCAGTTGTTACTGTTTCTGGATTTTTTTTTTTGACAAGAATTATATGGAAATTTTAAAACCTAAAAATACAATAACCAAAATTAAAAGTTCACTGAATGAACTCAACTCAGAATGTAGGTGACAGGAAGGAGTCAGTCAACTGGGTGACAAAGAACAGGAATTATACAACCTGAAAATGCGGGGAAATAGACTCAAAAAAATGAACAGAGCCTCAGGGATAGATGGAACTGTAACAGAAGATCTAACATTTATGTCACTGGATTTCTAGAAGAAGAGAAAGAAGCTATGTCTGGAAAAGTACTCCAATTATGACTGAACCTTCCCAAATTTAGCAAGAGACAAAAACCTACAGAGTCCAGAAGCTGATCAAACAGGATAAACCCAAAGACAACCATGCCATGTCACACTGTAATCAAAAACAAAAAAATCTTGAAAGCAGACAGAGAAAAATTTCTCTTTACCTTTAGGAGGGAAAGAACTAAGTTGACAGTGGTTTCACATCAAAAACCATGGAAAATAAAATAAAGTGACAAATATTTTTCAGGTAATGAAAGCAAAGATTTTAGCAACCCCAAATCCTATATCCAGTGGAAAATGTCCTTGGGAATGAGAGGGAAATTAAGAAATTCTCAAATAAAGAAAATGATGAGAATTCATCACCAGCTAATTTAAACTACAAGAGTGGTTAAAGAAAGCTATCCAAACAAAAAGGAACTTGGGGATAGCAGGAAGGAAGAAGAGGGAATGCAAAAAAGTGAGTGAATAAAATAGACTTTTGTTCTTCTCTTGAGTTTTCTAAATTATGTTTGCTGTGGAAGCAAAAATTATAACGCTATGTGAGAAACTTTAAATGTTTGTAGAAAAATATTTAAAACAACTATATTATAATGGGGGAATGATAAAGTGACATAAGGGAAAGCGAGTTTACTATTCATGACTTGAACTAGTAAAATGACCACACCTATACACTGTGACAAGATATGTAGCTACAGATATAACTTAGAAGAGCAGCTTAAAAAGCTAGACAACGAGATACTAAAGATATCTAAAACACTATAGATAAACCAAAGTGGAAATCTCAAAAAAGTTCATATAACCCACAGGAAGTCAAGAAAAAAGCAGAGAAATGAAAAACAGAGACTAGAAAACAAAAAATAAAATAGCAGAATAAAGTCCTAACATATTGATGCTTATATTAAAAAGAAATGACAAGGGGGTGGGAAGGAATAAATTTGGGAGTTTGAGATTTATAAATGTTAGCCACTATATATAAAAATAGATTTTAGGGGGAGGGTATAGCTCAAGTGGTAGAGTGTCATGCTTAGCATGCACAGGGTCTTGGGTTCAATCCCCAGTACATCCTCTAAAAGTAAGTAAATAAATAAACCTGATTATCCTGCCCCCCCAAAAAAAAACCCTAAAAAAAGTAGATTTTAAAAATTTCTTCTGTATAGCACAGGGAACTATGTTCAATATCTTGTAATAAGCTCTAATGAAAAAAGTATGAAAACAAATATATGTGTATACATGCATGACTGGGACATTGTGCTGTACACCAGAAAATGACACATTATAATTGACTGTACTTGAATCTTTAAAAAATGGTCTAAGCACACCAATTACAAGACACAGATTTGGTGAATGAATTGAAAAAAAAAATGACCAAACTATATGCTGTTGTAGATTGAAAAAAAAATGCACAACTTAAAAGTTGAGAATTGCGTTTTATTTGGTGGACTTTCTGAAGACTCAAGCCCAGGATGCAGCGTCTAAGGTAACTCTAGGGAATGTCCCTAAGGGGTAAGGGAGGAGCCAGGATATACTGGGGTTTTTGCAACAAAAACCAGGTAGTCAGAACATCAAAAGATTACTGTTAATTGAAGAAAACCAGGCATTCCAAGTTAATGAATTTAGCACTTTTCTATGTGTGGGAAGATGCAGGAGTCTCGGCTCATTGAAATCATTCTTTTTGTCAATGAAAAATTAATCAATCAATCTAAGAGAGAAATGGAAAATTTTATTTGAGCCAAATTTGAGGATTATAACCTGGGAAGATCATCTCAGAAAACTCTGAGAACTGTTCCTCCCATTAGAAGTCAAGACACAGCTATGGAAGTTTTTTCTGAGACAGAAGGTTGTGCATCAAATAATGCCTTATTGACAGTTTATATAATCCAGATCTAAGTGTCATGTGACCCTTTACAAGATCAAGAAGGAATGTTACCTTTAAAGAGTTGTCTTAGACAAAGTTGCTCTTTATGGTTGAGCAAGGAATTTCTGCCTCTGGAAGATTTGGTCAATGCATAATGCAGACACACAATACACAGTGGGGGCAGAGAGGAGGCCAAAGGGCAGAGAAGAAACTTTTTATCTTTAGATTTTTCTTGTCTTGCCATAAAATATGAACTTCATTTCACACTTTGATATGCCCTTAACTATCTAGGGCCAGTATCTTGTTCTTTCCCATCCTGAACCACCTTCAGAGTGAACTATTGAAGACAGCTGTAGTGGCTGGTGGCTTGACGGCCACAACATCCTTTGCATGCTGGGATTGTAAATTACATTCTTAGTCTGCACTGTTTGCAGGAAACTTGCTTCAAATAGAACAAGCCACACTGAGTGCAAAAGAATGAAGAAAGATGTATCATGCAAATAGTAATTAAAGGTTATCAGAGATGGCTACATTAATACCAGCTCCAATAGACTTGAGAGCAAAAAAACTACCAAGAGAGATGGGGCACTATATAACTGTTAAGGAAATTATTTTCATAGTTTAAAAACTTCCAACAGGGACATCTCCAGACTCAGATAATTCTACTGGAGAATTCTACCAAGGTATTAAGAAGCATTAAGATCCATCCCACACAATCAATTCCAAAAAAATAAAAAAAGGAGAAAAATTTCCAACTCATTTTATGAAGCTACAATACCTGGCAAAAAAAAAGTACCAAAAAAATAATGAAAATGATAAACCAATATCCCTCAGAAATATAGACACAAAACTCTTTAACAAAATATTGGTGAATAGAATTCATAAATATATTAAAATAAGTATATGCATGATTAAGTAAAATGTATTCCATGAATACAATGATGACTCAATATTTGAAAATCAAGCAATGTAATCCACTATATTAATGTCTAAAGAAGAAAATCACATGCTCATACCAATTGATGAAAAAAATCATTTGACAAAATTCAACACCCTTCAACACCCATCTGTGATTAAAAAAAGAAGAAAAAACTTGCGTAAAAAAAATAGAGAACATCTTCAAACTGATAAAGAATGTCAATAAAAAATTTATGACTAACATTTTACTTAAGGTGAAAGTTTGATCTTTTTCCCCCTAACATCAGGAGCAAGGCAAGAAAGTCCATTCTCATCACCATTATTCAACAGAGTGTTGGACATTCTAGTCAGTGCAATAAGACAAGAAAAGGAGATAAATGGCAAATCGATCAGAAGGGAAAAAATAGAACTGTTAGTATTGGAAATGCCATCACTGACTACATAGAAAATTCTAAGGAATCTTAAGAAAACTCCTGTAACTAAATGAGCTCAACCAGTTCTCAGGATACAAGATAAACATTAAAAAAGCTATTACAATTCTTTATGTAAGCAATTAGACACCAAAATTAGAAATACCACACCCTTTATATTTGGTCAAAAAATGAAAATCTCAGGTGTAAATCTAACAAAATGTGGACCAGGCTGTATACTCAAAGCTACACATTGTTGATAGAAAAAAAAAACAAAGATCTAAGTGAAATGAAAACAAATACAATGTTCATGGATTAGAATACTCAGCACAGTAATGATATCAATTCTCCCAAATTGATAAACAAGTTTAACACAATTCTTGTCAAAACACCAGCAATTTCTTTTTGTAAATAGGCAAAATTCTAAAATATATGGAAAGGCAAAGAAACTAGAACAGCCACAGCAATTTTGAATAACGTAGGGCCTGTTATCCTTGTTTTCCGTGCCTACTGTGTGCCTGGCACTATTCTAGGTACCGGGAACATAGCCCTAAACAGTATATGGAAAAACATATGGCGCTTACACTTACTGGGAGAGATAAATGAGAAAACATAGACATGTAAAATACAGTGTTAAGTCTGGTGAGGATAAGCTCTACAAATAAAAATAAGGCAAGTAAGGGTGATGGAGAGTGGGGAAGCGTTTCTATAGGATGGTCCGGAAAGGCTTCACTGAGGAAGTCTTTAGAGCGAACACCAACCAATCATGAGGGTGCTGGCTACACGGATATGTGGGGGAAACGTGTCTCAGGCAGGGGGAGGGTTCAGGGCAAAGGGTTTGAGACTGGAGTATGTTGGGCCCAGGAACATGGCCAGGGACCAGTGTGGGTGGAGCAGAGTGAGCAAGGAAGAGATTAGATGTCGGAGCATGCTCAGAGACCCTGCCATGTCTTGAAGGTGACTGTGAGAACTTTGGATTTTACTCTGAGTGAGATGGGAAGTCATTCGGGGCTTTCACGATGAGGAATTGTTCAATCTGACATCCATTTTTCCTAACTCTGCTAACAAATGTGGAGCAAATATACATATTGATGAAAAGCTAACAAAACAATAAAGCTAAACATATTACCATATCTCAGATAATCCCGTATTAGATAATTGCATTTCTTTTTTTTAAAAGAAAGATTATTTGAGATTAGAATGTAAGTCAATGAGGGCCAGTGCAGTAACATTCCAATTTCTCTTCCTACTGAATAAACCCCATTATGAGAGGTAATACATCTTAGCCTTTTTAAACTGTCTTTATTTACTTCAGATTCTAAGATGTACTATTCTCTCTCTGTTAAATGATTAGAACCCAAAGTTTATTACTACAATAGTATTGATTAACTCCACCCCTGGGAATGAACAGTATTAAGCTCTGCCAGGCAACCAAAGGGGTACAAATGGAGAAAGTGTTACAGTAAATGAATTTCAATGAGAATGCAATGTGTTAAAATGCGCGTATTACTT
The DNA here is from genome assembly GCF_009834535.1 of Camelus ferus. Classification (NCBI taxonomy): domain Eukaryota; kingdom Metazoa; phylum Chordata; class Mammalia; order Artiodactyla; family Camelidae; genus Camelus; species Camelus ferus. Next base: position 62,399,383 of record NC_045703.1, on the reverse strand, counting down.
AGACTTGATAAAGGGGCTCATTAAAGTACATTTTAGCACAGATGAGGAAAAATTGCAAAATATTTAATATCAGTTTATTACTGAACATGGGTAAAGTATAGAAATCTGACTTGCCACTTTTTAGTAATAACACACATAATAATTTTATGATTTTAAGTTACTTGTGAAAATATCTGAAAGGAAGCATGATGGTTTGCAATGATCTTGAGTCATATCTATCACGACCCCACGCTCCCATAGGTTTTGATGAAATTTCCTCACAGGAACAGGAAGCTAGAACTGAAAATATAAGCATTCTATCTCAACAGTAAACTTTATTCTGACCCTGCTCTATGGATTGTGTTTTTGAGGCTTGTCAAAAAAATTAATAATAATAATAATGTAAAACACTGGCGGTGTTGAAAATCATGAAGTATTTCAATGTGTGGTTTTTTACTTGTGGTTTCTAATTTTTTTTTTTTTTAATTTTAGGGTCAAGCTTTCACTAAAGGGCATTTTAACAAACAATAATTAACTAAATTTGGGTTTAAAAGAATGCAATTATATCTTCCCTAAGATTCTTTGATATGGTGGTATCTTTAGCTTCATTGTTTTATTAGCTTTTTATCAACATGTCTGTTTGCTTCAAGTTTGTTAGCAGAGTTAGCAAAAATGGATCCCAGATTAAAGAATTCCAACCCATTTAGGAGTCATAATTCATTACAACTTTGTCACAAATCTTAAATTGCTTTTCAAATTTTCATTGCATATTATATTAGTTATCTTTTCTGAAGAATCTTTTTCTTTTGACATCCATCCTTACAGTTCACATGCTATACTTGAGCCACTTATTCAGATTAGGAGGAGTCCTAAAATACAAATACTCAAACCCTTTGGGTTTAGATTGTTTTAGCCTTTTATTTAAAAGTTACCGTTTCATTTTCCCTCTTTACAATTCGACATGTACAACTTTTATTGTCTGATTTTCTGACAACTCACTACCTTCTAGGTATTTTAATGACCTCAGATGCTTGTCAATGTCTTCCTTGTCTCAGTACTAAAGTTTAAGGATAAGTACAGAAAAAGTCCATGTTAATCTATGTTCTGATAAAGTCATAAAATATCAAGATACTTTAAATCATGAAACTATTATATGAAACAACAATAAGGAAAAATAAAATATAATACATGTTAATTTTGGTAACTTTTAGTTGGTCCCCAAATTCTCTCCTGACTTGTGAAAATAGAACATATTCTCTATAATTTATATACTCATAAAATATTCTCATAAAAACTACAAGTTAATGAGGAAGGCCATTTCAGAAACCTTGGTTGGTCTTTTCAAAGACTTGTCATTAGAAATTGACCTCCCCTGCAAAAAAGGACTAAAAAAAGAATATTGAGAATGCTTTTTTCTCTTTATCAGCAGTATACTAAAGCAAGGTTGTATTGAATTTTATCTCCTGAAAATGACAAATTGTTAAGTGGTTATACAAAGTTTTCAGTTTTCATTTTTACAAAGAAGAGCTGAGAAATGAATGTGAATATCTCTTCACTATCAGATAGCAATTGGATTGTTTTACTCCTAACAAAAGTAATTGCTGTCATCAAATTACCTTCTCAAGAAAATTTGCAGAACATGTATCGCCTAACAACAACAATATTTCCTACTCTCAATTAAATAGTTTGCTTTATTTTTTTCTGTTTTGTTTCTAGGAATACAGAGAGAAACTCCAAAATATTGTGTTATTTTTCAGATCGTTGGTGCTAAATGTGAACAAATTCATATGCAATAAATTTAGAAGTAATAGGCATTAGAATCTTCTTCAAAGGAAATCCAAAATGTCATCTGTCTTATCTAGCTTTCTTTTGAGGTTCTCAGTTATCGTATTTCTTAAAGAATAAATCACTTCATTAAATCTATCAATTTAATTTTGATGTCACAATTTGTTTCTGCATTTTCTCTTATTTAATCTGACAAACAGGAACTGTAATAGCAATACACTTCTGAAGTTTTGTAATTTATTTTGTTGTTTAACAAGCTGTTTCTGAGAATGTCCAATACGGTCATTAAGAAACAAATTTAACTAGAGGTGCTCACATCTTACTATAGTTAAACAAATCAATATTCCTGGTGACATCTCCGTTACTGCTATCAAATAATGTTCATTGTCATAAAATCATATGATCACAGAATTCCAGAGCACCTCAGAGAATAGAGAGTCCAGCTCCTACCCATGACATGAGGCTAGCCCACCAATGTCAATGCTCGGTAGTTACTGATCTCTTCTGAAAAATCTCCAAAGATCCGGCATCATTTAATGTCAGCAGCAAAAAAAATTTCAATAGTGCTTATGACCATATGGAGATTTTTGACACAATTTTAAACAGAAATACTCTGCTAAGTGTTTTTTGCCCAACAATAAATACACTTCTAATCTTTTATAAATTATTCTTGAGCTTCTTCTGAGATCTTTTCTTTCCTGCCACTCAGTTAATTTTCAAGACCACTAGTAAATTCAGATACAGCCAGTTATGTCTTTCTTTCCATCACAAGCACCCAAACACTAATTTTTGCCATCAAGAAAGAAAGAGACAAAAGGGAATGAAATGCATTCCTGAGCACTCACGTACAGAAAGAAAACAGAAAATACCCTGTATTTAAACACTACCTAAAATCACACGTAGTCACAATGGACCCCTCACTGTCAGTTCCTCAGCTTAGCAGCATGTGCAGAGCATGCTGTGAATAAACACCACCTTTGCTGGCAGGCAGATCACTAACTGCAGTGCTGCAGTGCCTTCTGGTGTTGGTGCCTAGAAACGCAGTTGGCATAATTTACACCATTTTAAACGTGCTACATGCACTGATCCTTCTCATTATTTGCAAGGAATTTTCTAATGTAACTGACAAATCCATCTCAATGTAAAAGCATATGTATTAATTGTTGAAAGAAAATAAAATCTCAACAACAGCCTTTTAAATTCTGCATCATTATATTTCTATCAGATGTCCTTATTATTTCTTGGGAGACAAGATTTTGAACAAAAACAGTACATGGCATATTCTAAAAATACACTAGTTGAGCAAATATAGAGAAAACTTCCAATTTATTTGAGTGTTCTTTTACATTCCAGATTTTTTAAGAAAAATATTAACCATCAATAATAAAGAGATGAAAGTGTCCAAAACTACTTCACTCATTTATTAAAAATTATTTTTCCATGGAGTAACTCCTTTCTCATAGATAAGAGAAAAGACTCTCAGAAGATCAGCCTTGAAAATAAAATATTAAAATAAAAATAACCTGAAGGTAATTTGACTTGTCTATTTGCAGAATCGTGAACGAATATTTTTATGCTAAGAGGAGAGAGATCAGGAGAAAAGACCAAAATCAGGTTAATATTGGAACCAAACAGGCTGAACTTAACATAAAAAAAGCAAAGTCAACATCTCCTAGTACAGTGAGGCTCCATTTAGCAAATGAGTTTTTCCAGTGCGCTAAGGAGAAGCCTTATAAAACTCCCAAAAGAGAGTCACTTCTCCACACTTCTGATGTTACCATTAGGACTACCCATCCCCCGGTAAAAAGTAAAGTCCTACACGGAGAGAAGGACACAAACGTCCAGCAAACCATTTTCTCCTAGAAGATACTTTAAAGCATTTAAAAACCTTCTATAATATAAAAATTATCCAAGCCAACATGCTTCAGAGAGAAAATAATTCAGGGCAGCAACATTGTCTAGAATCCAGTTGTTAACAAATTTGAGAAACACGAAGAAGTTTAATATCCTTAGACATTATATTCTGTTTCACAAGTACAATAATTTATCTTTACCATGTAAAGTAGACATAATAACAGTAGTATACCCACCATCGGGCTAGGAAGATCATTTACTTCTTAGCTTTCTCTAATGAGCTGTTTGAATTTAGACTGAACATTTTTAAAAAATTCAAAGTCTAGAAAACTGTGCTTCTTCTTGAATTGAATCCTGAAATATCAAATATGTTTAGGTCATAATCAAGTAAAATTCAAAGCAATTATTACCAAATCTTTAGTTAAAATACTGTAAGACATCATTACTTTTAAGATGCAACTATTTTCTTAAACTGCTTAAGCTTTAAATTAGGCTCCAGTTCAAGATGGTACCTGGATATACAGAAATGCTTATAAATAACCATGGCAGAAAGGAACATGGCCCTGGGATTCATGTGTAGGGTGTGGTCCCGTGCTCTGGGTCCCTGCTTGCCCTTGGAACACAGTATCCTTTCCCTTCCTGGCCTCTGGCACCTTGCTGGCATGCACTCCTGAGTCAACGCTGATGGATGGCTCTAGGGTCCGCTCTTTCGGTAAATTCAGACCCTGGTGTCCCCTTCTTGACTCAGACCACCGTGTTTTACCATATCATCTGTTTGGCTTCTCTAACCTTTGTCTCTGCTCTGGGGTCACTCTTTTTATTTTTTTTCTACAGAGGCCCTATAGTAAGCTTCTTTCCTGATTCCACTGGGAATTTCTAAACCTCGTCCAGTCCAGTCCACGTAAGCTTGGAAAGAATAAGCGCAGAGGAACACTCTTTACTCTTTTCTTTGCCGGGACGCACTCTCACCCCTCCGCACCTCCTGGGGCTGCCCTATTTATTGCACACTGTACAGTGATCACTCTCCACGTTCCCAAATGTGAAACTAGTACAGCCGCTTAATTCCTGTTGTATGCATTCCCTCCACTCTTCCAGTCTCCCTATGAAAGATTCCTACCTTATCTTCCTGGATGATAGTAATTTCCCTTGAGATCATAATCTCTTCCCACCCCAGGATCATTCATAAAGACACACACATAGACCCACAGGTGCACCCATGCACACATGTGCATGCACATACACACACACACACACACACACACACACATATTCTTCACTAGAGCAAAAACTAGTGGAAGGTACACAAGGAGAAGAATCACATCACCAAGAAGAGAAAAGCATCCAGAGTTATTTCTAAAGTTACCTTTGCTCAAGCGGAAGTATTCCCTTGGCACTCCTACTTAGGTATCAGGTGGTGTTCTGAGGGAGCTAAAGGGGAGATAAGCTGCCTGGCTTCACTATCTGACTTATTTTATTGTTTAATTTCTTCTTACAAATGTCTTCAAAATCCCACCTATGAACATCCCTGTGGATGCTACTGCAAGGCCATTCAGGCAAATTCTCTCTAAACATGAGTTCAATCACTAATTTGTTTTGACATGGAGAGCCTAACTTACACTAATTAAAATTGTCTAATGATCTTTCTCTGTGTTCCAAAAGGATTTATTATATTTACTGAGTGTACCATTGCATTTTTATTTACTTGGAATTACATTTTACTTCCAGGTCCTCTTCATTCTTCACAGGATAACAATAATCACTCATATTTACTAAGGACTGAGATACCTTATTGGATATACTAAAAATGGGGTTTTTGGATGTATTAGTTCTGTGAACCAGACCATATCTTGGGAGGTATTTTAAAGGCTTAGAGTTAGATGTTAAACTAGATGGCTCATTTCCCTGTTACCATACTACCTGATTCATTATTTCAGTTAAGAAGGAAACTGGTGCTAAGAAAAAATTTCAGACTTCAGGAGGCTTCTAGTTAGCCAGTCTCACAATCAAACATAAGGCCTGCAGTCAGCCCTCACATGTACCTCCGTGCTCCACAATATGCAGCAATTGTGATGTAGGTTAAAAGAAGAAAAACATGCTGGGCTATTTACCCTCAAAGGTACAGTCTACTTTCCTCGTAGCAGAATCACTTCACATTTCACCAATTACGTCAGTCACAGGTGGAAGCCTGCCTTACCTGGCACCGTAATTCAGTGCATTTCTGTCAAATTTAGCGTCCTTTATAGATTGACTTTCTGTGGCCAATTAGCCTTTAATGTGACTCTGCCCAGATGACTCGATCGTTTCTTGTCTCCTGCTTAGCTTCTCTGACTCTAGTCTAATTCCCTTCCCCTGTGTACTCCAAGCAGCTTGTGGAATGATTTTTCTAAAACAAAACTCTGACCATGATAGACCAGATTCCTATCGCTTTCAAGATGGAGTTCAAAGCTCTCATATTAGTTCACAAGGCTCTTCATTTCCTCTGCTCATTTTCAGTTTCCTCGATGTTGGTCTTTCTGAATTCATTTGTCTACATCCTTGCTACTCAAGGTCCATGGAATGGCAGCATCTACTGAATCATCCAGATCTACTAGAATCTACATTTTAACCAATAAATTCAGTACGTCTCAGGCACATTAAAGTTTAACATCAAGGTCTACATGATGTTAATCACTCAGAAATAAAGTGACTTCCAAGAAGACTTTTAAATTGTTTGAGTAAATCTTTATATATTTTAGTTTTTAATTAATTTTGAGTTGGGTTTTCCTTAGAGGAAGGATCAAAACAGTTTTAGTGAAAGAAAATTCCATGAGAAAATAGCTATTCACAAGGGGGAAGTGGCAAACGGGGAGCCAACATGTAGGCATTGATGTGGCCCAAAAATGTGCTGAACAGAGCCCACCATTGTGGTCTCTCGTAGTCCTGTTCACAGACTTCAGTTTGCACCATCTCCATCCACCACTGCGGTGGTTAGCATCGTTAGGGGCTGCGTCCCTTCCAAAAAGTCTCTCTTCCTGTCCCAGTCAACTCCAGCTTGTAAGCAAAGTTAACCAGATTGGTGCTTTTTCCTGGACTTCGCACCTTGAGTAAGTGACCTGAGGGCAAAGGAAGATTGATAGTCTGAGGGTCACTCATTACAACAGGGAGCTTGGTAACGGGGATGGCACATAAGCAAGAGGTTCCTACCCACGGCGTTGTCCTCCTTCTGCTCACAGCTTCTGTGCGCGCTCGTCCACAGCGGATTGTGACACTGCGCAAGGCATTCTCTTTCTAACAGATTTTTTTTTAAACCACTTTCTAAGCCTCAGAAAATAAAACAAAGCAGTCTGCTGGACACAGCACTGGGCCTCACACAGCCACCTGTTTCCTACAGCAACGTCACGTGGTACAGTAACAAAACAGGACTAGGAGAATCCAGAGGGCTGTTCCTAAGTCCAGGTATCTTTTTTCCTGTTTGGTCCATCAAAGTAAATCCCTCTTGTGAAATCAAAGAGTGATGGGAAAAGACTTGGAGGGGAAACTGACCTTCCTCTACTGTGAGCAAAACTGCATTGTTCCCAAACTTGAAAAAAGAGAATTCATACCTGCAAGAATTATTTCGCTTCTGCCTCCTTCCAAAAACATACTTGAGTAATGTCCTTTATTATTTCTTTAGTATTTTACTTTTCTAGTTTTCTTAGTGTTTGTGATAGTTTTTGACCTTTGTGTTATTGACTTTAAAACAAATATGTACATTTGGGATTAATTTCTTTTAGTGCATAGTATTTTCTGCTTGAAACATAGATAAGAATTACCCAGAAACCTCAAAAAAAAATCAGTAAGTGAATTCTATAATAATAAAAGTTGAGTGTATATGCCTAACCAGTTAGTTTCTATTTATAAAATCATTAAAACACGTTATAAATATATCAAAATAAACCCAGCACTTTAAAGTGGCTAGGAAGAATATTAATTTTTGCTTGCATTTTTGTTAATATCTTTATTCCATACATTTCTATACTAAATCAACACTAAAATAATAAAAGTTAGATGTTCATATATTTCTGCTACATATTTGGCTTTGGAATTTCAAAACTCAAATAAAATCACATTTATTTGATTATTTTCTCTTCAATTTATAATCATTCATATATTAACAGTACCAAAAATTGCTTTTATGTAAGTTCTAAAAATTGCTTTTCTAGGTAAGATAGAGTGTAAATAAAATATCACAGGAAATCTTTAAATGTTGGGAAATTCGGTCAAAAACTTAGAAGTAATTGGCACCTGGAATTCTCTCAACAAATCATGACAAAGAGATTTTAATAAACATTTAATTAAAGAAAATCATTACATTAATTTTATTAGTGTTTATCATCTGAAAAAGTAGGGTTTTAGATATAGATTTTTATTATTTAATGGATTTAAACTTTTTTTTTTATCTTTTAAAAAAAATATTGGCCTTTAAAGTGATCTGAAGCCATATGTGCAAGTAACTGTGCTTTGAGCACTGGTCTTCAGAACACATGATGAGCCCCCACTGCTTAGTAATCTTGATTTGGCTCATCTTTAGTTTAAGCCCATCTTCTGCTATTACCTTTCCTTTCATTTAACCAGTAGCAGACATTCAAGCACTAATAAAATATATATGATGAGCATATCTTCATGAAAAGCTTTGAAAATGAATGAAATCAGTCTGGCTGTGTATTAATAAAAACTCCTTTCACCAGCTGGAGTTTACTTTTGTGGGAGAATCTGAGGCAAGGTCATTTGTATTATTTTTATGATTAACTTTTTTTTTTCCTTCTCTTTTTCCCCTGCTCAACTGCCTTTCTGATTGATTAGAGGTTCCCAAACTTTCTTGGTCCCTGGCATCCTTAAATAACTTAATAGTACTTAATAACCACCCTTAAATCATTTAGTAATCATGATGACATGATTATTACAAAACATGTGTGCCTGTTGAACACGGCACAGCTTCTCAAACCTTGGAGTCAGATGGCACGCCTGAGCCTCATTGATTGTTCCACATTGATTTTCACATGATAATGTGTTTTTAGCAAAGCACCTATCAAAAAATTCAGTTTCACATAGATATCTAATATTGAAATCATGAAGTACCATAAGCTAGTATATTACATAACATCTGAAAGGTACCCAGTATCCCTGTGTTTCCCCCCAAAATGTAAAACATACCATTGCACCCCAGTGAGCTGGTGGTCGTGCCCCAGTGCATCTCAGCACAAAGTTTGGGAAGCCTGGGTTTAAAGGATTTTTTCTCCAATCTTGAAATTACCTGATATTAGGACACTAAATGAAAGTATTTGTCTCTTCCAATGAAGTATTTTTGCCTATGAGGAGCAGTTGCTTTTATCAGTGAATGTTACATTTTTGATGTAGCCTCCATGTATTTTTAAATTTCTTCCTGGCGTGCAGATAGCTGCCTTCTCAGTGTGTCCTCACATGGCTTTTCCTCTGGGCACACACACTCCTATCTTTCCCTTCTTCTTATAAGGACACCAGTCCTACTGGATCAGGGCCCCACCCTTATGATCTTACTTAGCCTGGATTACTTCTTCAAAATCCCTGTCTCGAAGTACAGTCACACTGCAGGTTAGGGCTTCAACAGAAGAATTTTGAGCAGACACAATTCAGTCCATAACAAGGAGCATATGTAAACTCTCTGAGTCTATTTGTTCAAATGTAAATATTTTTCACCTTACTCAACTTTTCTCTTTTTAAATGTATAAATGCCTCTTAGCTCCTTCTTCATCTGTTGTTTCATCATCTTGTCTTTTATTTCATATTCATATAGTTTATGTTTTTCTGAATCTAACTGATGGGGAAAAAAGGGACACCCTTTAAACTGTACTACTAAAATTTGTTCATAAAAAATATCCTTTTTCTGCTGTAAACTTTATCTTCTATCTTACAGGATCCGTCCATCAGATCTTCTTGATTGGTTTTACTGCTGCCCTTTTTCCAGTTTATTGGCTTATCTCTGATTACATGGAAAATTATTAGGTCTCCATGTCTAGTGTTTATTTGCAAACAAAATAAAAATTCTATGAATTATCCCTGGTGCCTTCCGAGCACATCTGGTTGCTCTGAAAGAGCCCTCTTCTCATGCCCTAGGCTGGACCCCAGCGTGATGTGCGCTGACTCTAATGAAACTTTCAGCACTTTGCAATCTTTCATTGAATGTGAAGCCGCGAGACTGAGAAGGGGTCTCATGGTTTCTGGTATTTGATCATCTGATTATAATCACTGGTGTTTATTCCTGAAGTCAGAAATAGTGCAGTTAATTTGCTTTCCAAAAAAAAGTATATAAGAAAAAAAAAAATGACACCTCCTCCATGAATTTTCCTGGCCTTTCCCTTTTTATCCACTGATTTTACATCTGATGGAGAGTACTTTATTCTAACCAGTTCTGTCAACACCTAGATTGAGTCTGTGGTCAGAATCTATTCATCAAACAGGCGTTAAAGGAGGCATATGGGCAGTAAATACCCATAGCTGTTTAGCTGCAGCCTTGACTGCAGCTTCTCTGCAGGAAAATGTGGTTTTCCCTCTAGTATATAGAAGCACAGTGTCTGTAGTTTAGGTAAACAATGGTCACAGACGGTTAGCTACTCAAGGAATCTACCAGGGCCTCCCAATCCACAGCCTTCAAGACTGATCGAATATATACATTCTCAACCTAACATGAGAAAGATGAATATTCACTTGGTTCTGTGTCAGGATGACTTATTAACCTAAAAGCTTCCCCAGCCTTCTTCCCCCTACTTTCGAAAAAGAATTCTCTGTCCCATTTTGTTTTCTTTTCTACCCGCTCTGTTCTATGAAGGAGACTTTCTTACTAGTTCGGGTATTTTGGCTTCTGTTGGGAGTGTTGGAGGAAGACGAGAGGGTCTGAGGAAGCTAAGAGATGCACAAAAGTGACACGTGCAGAAAAGTTCCAGACTGACGTGTGCTGGGCTTCAGAGCAGCTTTGGGGTAAATGGGAAAGGAAGCAAAGTAGATTTCAAGTGTCGCTGGGGACTGATTGTTCCCTTTGTGCATTATTTTGGGATTTCTCTTGTTTTCCAGGACATTTTTCTTTCAATAGAGGGGTTAAGTCACCCAGGTCAATGTTTTAAAATGTTATATTTGATGGTGGTAATGTGAGTAAAACTGGAGTTTTGAAGCCAAGGTGTTGTACCAGCTGGATTTCAGATTTAAATCATCACCTTCGATCTGAGCAATGTGTACATTCTTGTTGTCGCCCCAGATTCTGAAGAGAGGAGCAGAGGGGAAATCTGGACCCAGCGTGAGCAGATGTGGTTCTTGGACCATCACCAGAAAGTAAAAAGGCTCTCATAGAAACCACACTGAGATTGGAATCTCCATTTGGGGGGAATGCATGGTTTGGTACTGGAAGTTCCAGGCAGAAAACCAGATTTGTGCAATGTTATGCCAGTTGACTGAATTGAGAAAATGCTTTAAAATTTCAAGTGAATATGCAGGAACTAGACACTTAAGTGGACACCAAATTTCTTACGAAGTTGCCAGACCTCCAGGGGCTGCTATAAAGTTTCCACCTGGCTCCATGTGATACAACCTTGTCGACATGGCCTCACCTGGGGCCTCCCACTCTGGACCCCCTGACACAAGCTACCTACAACCAGAAAATTGAGACATTCTTGGGAAATAATTGGCAGAGTATGGAAAGAACTTAAGAGTCCTTCTAATCTAATGCTATCACAGAGACAATAAATAGATGGAAAAAAATCTCACAATCAAATCAAAATTTACAAAGCTTTGCACTAAAAACAGATTCTTTTTGGCAAGTCATAGAGGTGGCTGTTTCAGCTAAGGTTTGTCCTAAGAAAAGCAAATAGTGACAAGACCCTAAACTCAAAAGTGAATGTCAGTGACCCAGGGAACAGTGTTCTGGCTTTGTGTTCCAATGGGAAAAACCACTACGTGCTCTCTGCCATGTATGTATTAGGATAAGGTTTGATTATAATATCAAAACAATTTTTTTAAAGTATATACTATTGGCTTACACAGGGTACAATTTTGTTCTATGTCATGGAAATAGATCTAAACTTAGGCAACGCACTACTAAGGTTGGTTATTTTACAATGACTTCAGGAATGATGCCTCAGGCTTTTCATTGTTCAAAGCCACAAGGAAAGAGAAGAGGTGTGATGTTAGCTCTGTGACCCACTCTTTTATTTGTCTCTCACTTACCAAGATCTTGGTTAAAAGGCTATTAACTAGCCAGAAGGAAAAGCAAACAATGTACTACATTCCATTACAAAATGGTATTGTATACAAATAAGGTATCCCATTATTTGCTGGTATGTTTTCACACCACTATTGAAGTTCTGTTAGTGAAGAAGAAGGTAACAAAGAATTTGGGGTAAAAAAATACTGGCGGTTTCTCCCTCAGGGCTGTGAAAATGGTATTGCAGGCTCAGAAGAATGGAAGCTTTGAAATAAATAGGCATCTACGTGCAATTCTGGTCTCTATTCAAGTGCTGAGGAGAAAAGGAAGGCAACTCTAATGATTAGATAAGAGAAGAATCAGCTTCAGCTTCACACATACACTTACACGTAAGTGTAAGGATTTTAAATGATGATTTAATCTCATGATAATAAAACAATTCAGCTATTTCCTCCTGATTCAGTTTTGAATCAGTTTCCAGATATATCTCCACTTCCTCTAAGGTTTCAGATTTCAGCAATAAAGTTATTACGACATTCTATATTATCTTTTAATATGTGCTGCATCTAAACTGTGACCTCTTTGTCATGCTTTAAAAGAACAGCTCTTACTTCTCTCTTGTTACCTCGATCAATCTCGGCAAAAGTTTGTCACCAGACAAATATGTTGACATATTTGTTGAACTTACTTTTCTTTAGGATTCTTTTGCTTTTTTTGACTCTCTGGATTATAACCTTAGCATCATTATTCCTTTGGCAATTTATCTGTCCTTAAGAAGACCTTTCTAAAATAAATATTTAAGACTATAAATTTCCCTGTAAATATTGCTTTGGTTGTACCCATAAGCTTTGATATATAATATTTTGCTATCATTTAGCTCAAAACATTTTATGCATTTTGAAACTATTTTTGATCCATGATTGGTTTTATTTTTTTCCACTTCCAAATGCATGGCAGTTAAAAGTAATTCTTGTTCATGATTTACAACTGAATTTCAGTCTTTGCAGACCTCTCCAAGAACGTCTCCATCCTGCACGGTTCCCTGATGTGAGGAGCTGTCCTCTCATGGCTTGCCCCCAGGCTCAAGACTCTGGCAGTCCATCCCACATCATCTTAGTGCTAAGGGCCCTCTTACCTTAGTGGGCTGCCTTTTTTGAGAGGTCTCTCCAAGATCATTACTTTCTGTGCCATCCACTTGCCCTGTTGGCTAAAGCAGTTGGCTTTACCAGAGTGAGGAGGGTGGAAAGCAGCAGAGGAGACTATTCACCCCCATCATTTTGCAAGCCATGCGTGTTTGAGCTCTAAACATGTTCATGCTGTGGGTGAAGGAAGTTTTAAATGGGATAATATTATAAAAATTAAGTTGTTATTAAACTAGGAAAAGAACTCTTCTTAAAATAACAGGAAAACCCATGAGACCTCCTGCCCAAGATTTTGTCTATGATCTAGAAAAGAAATAACTCAGATCAGAATTGAAAAGGAGAAAAAAACATAAAGCTGGTATCCATTTAAACTCTAGAAAATCTCAGATCAGATTTACATAACAAGATATAGAGTGAGACTTTTCTTGTTCTTAGAATTCTGGCTAAAACCCCAAAGCAGATAATAATAGATAAGAACCCAGCATTCTAAAGAAAACAGCCAAGAAGCTGCCAGACCTCTCTCTCTAGGGATTGCCACGAGATGGCAACTGGTTGTCACCCTGTCCAGCCCATATCAGCAAAAATACGGGTTTATTTAGAAGAATGCACCCGTGGCGATAATAGGATAAACATTGCCCACTCCTCCCAGTGAGCTCCTAGACAGTGAGATTCCATAAGATCCACTCCCAGAGAATGAAGATTTCTGCAAGAAGGGTAGACTGGCACCTTGCTCTCAGCTTTGATGCTTGCAGAGCTGCTGAAAAGTTTAGTCTCGTGCCAATGCACCAAAATCAAGTTGGTAAAAGTTCTTAAGAGAGCTCAATTTGCATGCCCTGGATTGGAAAACTGATGCTAACTAAGAAAGAAGGCAAACTCAGAAGCCTCAAAGGGAAGAGAAGATAGAGTGAGCCTCTGAAGAGTGAGAGAACAAACCAGCTCCCTCTCCCATGCAGGCCCACAGGTGACAGGTGGGGCCTGAGCTGGAAAGAAAGGGGAAGTTTTACACTGGATGTGAGATGGGACTTTTACATTGAAGCTTGATCGGAATCCTTAATACCTGGAAGTGGACAGATCTGCCTGAGGTATCAAAGGATGAGTAAGAAGAGTGATGGGACATGCTCGTTTGAAGGCCAAAAGAGAAACATGTTTCCAATTTGCATCTCTTTGAGTTTAGTCCACTCAGTAAACTACTAAACAAATATAAGTTTAAGTAGATGATAAATAGTTAGATATAATCATACACAGAAAGACAATTTTAAAATTAAAGTTGAATAATCATGTTAATAAATATTCCTATTTTAATAAATTTTAACTTATATATCTCTGGTTTCCTACCTATTAGATATTTCCATATGTATTAGTATGAAATGTGTTAATTGATTTCTTGATATTACACTATCTTATCAGTTCTATAATGGGCATATTCAACTTGTCCTTTCAATATATCGATGCATTATGTTTGCAAATATTTAAGGTTTTTACACTCATATTTATAATAAAACTGGACTACAGTTTTCTTTTGTTTGTGTTACTTTTTTGTTAGGTTCTGGTATCAATGTTTTTTCATTTCAAAGAAAGATTTTTAAATGTACATTTTCTCCCCATTTCCAGGATAATTTTTAAAACATTGAAATCATCAGTTTTATGGCTCCTTTGTAAAAAAAAAAAAAAATCTTCTATAGTAGTAAGTTTCTTTATATTTTCTGTATCTCCTGTGGCCAATTTGGCCATTTGTATGGCAAAAATGCAAAGCTAAATCAACAAATCCAAATGGTTTAACATAGTCCTAACTAATTGATAAATCAAACAGTCAAGTTTAAAAGATAAAGATTTAAATATCCTAATTATCAATATTTCAAAGTTTATGACATAAAGGCTGCAAACGCCTAGATTATAACAGCACCGATGGGTGAAAAGACACTTGCCCTCTCTCCTTACTCTTCCCTATGGCTCAACCTCCTCATGAAAAGCAGGAAAGGATGGTACCTGCCTCTGGACTGAAAGCTGGAAAAGTCAGACAAATGATCCACCCAGGCATTTTCTATAAACATGCAAGAATATCCCATGAAAGAGTGACTTGAGAGGCCACCAGTCCCTAAACACAACTTTACAAACTCTACAAGACGGCACCGTTTTGCTCTGACATTGCAGTTTCCTTAGTGCAAACCACAGAACCAGAGAGCTGAGGCTGAGGAGATGAAAATAAACTTGGAGCAAGGAAGCAGCAGACCCCCACTGCAGACACACCATCTTGATGAGGGCAGTGCCTGGCCTCTGACCGGCCGCGGATGACTGCCTCCTCAGGAGTGGGGCTCTGGTGCCCACTGCATCTAATATCATCTCTCCCCTCCAGGAAGCACCGTTCAGTGAGATCCCTTTCAGGATAACCTCACTTTATCTCCCTTCACAGGGTCCACATCTGATCCCCAGATGCCCGTGTCTTTGGGCTGTTATCTACAGAAGTGCAAACGACTCCCAACACAGGCCTTTTTACTTCATATCGAGCAGAGGCAGCTCTGGCCACTGTCCCTCATTTTTACTTTTCTCCTGACAAGAATCAGTTCCAAGTCCTTAAGCTGCTTCATCTCCAGAGAGAATAAGCATCTTGAAGTCATCTATAAAGCAAAACTGATTAGGATTTCGAAAAAAACATTTTTGCAACTTGGAATGTGTTCTTGGAACTATAGAAGAAGATAAGAAAAATAGGAAGAAAAGTCTGAGAAAAGGATAATAAGGTGAGACCAACAGCAGTACATTAAAATCTATTATGAAGCTACAATAACAAAATTCCTCTTTTTCCTTGTCAGTGGTGTCAAGAGAAGATCTGGGGCAGTGGCTGTGAGCATCACGGGCTGTGAGCATCACGGACTGTGAGCATCATGGGCTGTGAGCATCACGGACTGACTGTGAGCATCACGGACTGTGAGCATCACGGACTGACTGTGAGCATCACGGACTGTGAGCATCACGGACTGGCTGTGAGCATCACGGACTGTGAGCATCACGGACTGGCTGTGAGCATCACGGACTGTGAGCATCACGGACTGTGAGCGGGACCCCACAGGGAGAGGGCACAGGTGTTTGCAGTCTCTCGCTACACACAGGAGCCTCACACTGGGGCTGGGCACAGGCAGCTTCATCCTGGACCCTGCTCTAGTGGCAGGACTCTGCCACCCTGCTGCTCTCCACTGCTAGAGGCTAACGTAGAAGCCATCTTCCCAGAGGAGCTTAACAACAGCCCTGGACACACCTGAATAGTGTGCTGGAGATTGAAACCACCTTGACTCTTCTCACTAAGGAGGAAGAGAAGCTATGGGTCCTCACTAGGGTGGAGAGAGCTACCAGGGACAATGGGGGACAACCTTCTCTGAACAATTGGGCAGAAGAGAATGATCATAAAAAGAACCAAACAGTATGAGGATTCAGTAAATGATAAAGACGGAATCTCAAATGACAGAGGAAAGATAGTTTACTCAGAGAAAGGTATTAGGACAATGAGATGACAAGCTGGAAATAAATTCCAAATGTGTCAGAGATGCAAATGTTTTAGGTGAGAAATCCATTGCAAAATAATTTATATATATATATATATATATATATATATATATATATATATATATACATACACACACATATATACACACACATATGTGTGCATAACATTTTTGAAATACAAATAGAAGCATACCATGCACACTGCTCCACATTCTGCTTATTTTCACTTAATTATACACACACACATACATACATGCACATAAATACATAAAATATCTCTCTGGAAAAATAAGCAATTTTTAACAGGGATTGCTTATGGGCGTGAGTAATGATGGCCTGTGAAAGAGACTAAACATTTTGTGCCTTTTAAAATTCTGTCCCATTTACTTATATTGTTCATTATAAAATAATAAGTAAATTCTTAAGGAAGTAAAAATACTGAACTAAGTGAATTTTAAGAAAACATTTGTTACGGGCTGAATTGTGGTGCCCAAAGGTTGCAGTCTTAACCCCTAGCACCCCAGAATGTGACTACATTGGGAGGTAAGATTTTAAAGAGATAATTTAGTTAAAATGAAGTCATTAGTTTGGGCCTTAATCCAGTATTATTGGTGTCCTTATAAGGAGAGGAGATTGGGACACAGATACACACAGAGGGAAGACCACACGAAGACCCAGAGAGACGATGGCTTTCTACAAGCTAGGGAAAGAGATCTCAGAAGGAACGAACCCAACTGACAGCTTAATCTTGGAATTCCAGCCTCCAGAAAAGTGTAAGCTACCCGGCTGTGGTACTTTGCTATGGCAGCCTAGCAAACTAATGTAGTATATACACGGCTATGTATCTATGTACATGTGTGTATGTATACACGTGCATGTATATGGGCAGTAATTCAAAATTGAAAGCTGGGTTTAATTGGATTTTGCAGGTTTTCTCTAGAGTAATAACTACAAATAAATAAATGTAAAATCTAAAAAATTATACAAATAAACTTAATTCTAAAACAAAAATAGACTCACAGACATGGAAAACAAACTGATGGTCACACAAGGGGACAGGGGAGAGGGGAGGGATAAATTAGGAGTTTGGAACTGACATATACACACTACTGTGTATAAAATAGATAACAACAAGGAAAGGGCCTATTACATAGTGCGGGGAACCACATTCAGTATCTTGTAATAAACTATAATGAAAAAGAATCTGAAAAGGAATAGATACATGTATGTGTGTATATAGGTATATAACTGAATCACTTTGCTGTACACTTGAAACCAAGGTAACATTGTAAACCAACTATACTTCAATAAAAAATAAATTTTAACTAAAAATAATTGGAAATGAACATTTTCTTTACTGTAAGATTTATGTTAATTCACTTAGTTGCTAGAGTTTTTAACTTTTTAAATAAAACTCAGGATATTGTCATTGCTTTTTCCATCCACAAATGCTGAGTTACTCCTCATGACCTGGACAAAACACATCAGAGAATAGTATGACAGGCTCTTCAGGCCTTTCACAGAATTAACTGGTGCTCATTGTCCTTCTTATGGAAAGGGTTTTTACTAATTATCCTCAGAATCCATAAATGGAGTAGCAGTTAACATTTATTTTCACTTCTTTTATTAATCCCAAAGTTGGAGACAACAGCTAGTTTTCTGAAGCTTGAGCACACTGATTCCTGAGGGAGATCCCCAAACCTCAGGGTTCTTATTGGAAAAAATCTGGAGTGATTTACTAAATATAAAAACGTGCATATGAGTTATTTTAAAACAATTTTAGTTCTGTTTTTATTTTTCACGCCTGGATCACAGTGACAATTTTTAAAAAGCAACACGAGTGCAAATGAACTGGCATATACCGCAGTAAATCAATGCACTCAGGTTAGAATATTAGATTTCTGGGTTGCTTAACAGGAAAATAACTGTAAAGGGAACAAAGGCAGGAGCCACGCGTTCTGACGTTCGCCTCTCCCTGCAGCGCACTAACTACCCTTTTCCGGGCTCAGCGAGTTCGCAGAAGCAGCTGCACTGTAGACACTAGATGCCTTCCTTCATTTTCCTCACTCTGAGTCTGCAAGTATATTTAAACTTTTTCCAAGTAATGTTGGACATGCTAATTTAACGGATGTCAAATTTAAAAGAAGGAATGTTTTCTGCTGCTGCAGCTTAGAGCTCCACTCCCTCATCCAGCAGCAGTGGGAAAAAGTGATTTTTTAAAGAGTTTAAACGTTTGCGATGCTCAGGTTGACACGGAATTCAAATGGTTAGGTAGGCAGAATCCATGCCCTCTAGAAGTTGACGTTCTATGATAGGATATCATGTTTCATTTATGATGAACAACAGAAAGAACGTGACACCGGAAGAGCAATGACATATTAATACCATAGGCAGTTGGTAGTGACGTGGAGGGGAATCATTTATTATCAGCTGGAGATCTGGAGCGCTGCTAGGGGCTGAGGACCAGGAGACAGGGGGAGTCGACGCACTTGCTTCCTGGATTTCCAGCAGATCTGGGCAGAGTTTGCAAGAGTGAAATTTCAGAAGATCTGGAAGTGCTGGGACAGAGCCACGTGTTCTTAAAGCATCAATTTCCCACCTGTCCTAGCACCTCCCTCTTTCCTACCCTGCACTCAGGAACAAGGCACAGACTGTGGAGAAAAGGGTGGGGAACTATGATTGGCCAGAACCAACTCACAAACCCACCTGTGGCCCGGGCATTAGTGCATCATGAAAGTTTATTAGTAACTCATCTTATGCATCATACTCTTAATGAAATATTTTGGTTGCCATCCTATAAATTATTATTGTATCTATATTTTACATATTCCTTTTGGTCATTGGGTATATGTAGGGAGGAAAAAAAAGAACAAATGTAATTAGAGAAGAACAAACTACTATAGTGAAAATAATATGGAAAATTAAAAAGTCGGAATATAATAAACACAGAGAGGATCATCAACATATTTTTAGTCTAACAATTATTAATGTTTTCTTTTTCAGCTAAATTTATTAAGCTTGATATCTGTAATGCATTATCTATATTTTATATTAGGCTAATATTATATTTTATATTACTCTCAAGAGTAATCAGAATACTAGAAAGTTTATTTTACTGCATAACCATTTACACCATGACAAAATATATGAATGTTTATATGTTTTCAACAAAAAAAAGTTATATGCTTAGAGTATAATTTTCTGATTTGCTAAAACTCATTATCACTTAAGCTTAATTATGATAGAAACAAGGAACCTAACAATACTGCTTTTATTATGAAAAATATATGAATATCCTAAATACACGAACTTCAAAACTATATATAGTCTTTTAGTTTAATTTATGTCTGTATCCGAACAACCCAATTTGAGTGTGTATTTACATGAAAATACATGATCATTTCCTTTTTTACAACTTTGTCTACTTTAAAAGTTTTACACAATGAACGTATATTTCAGAAGCATCAAAAAATTTTAAAAATTATTCTTCAGCTCTGTACAACTACTAACAATGAACATGTTCCCTTCCCTTTACGTTTAAATTTAAAATGTAAAAATGTTAAATTACATTTTGATTTTTTAAAATATTGTACAATTATGACTGCATATACGTTATTTGTTAGAACTGAGTTCATCCTAAGAGGAGAAATATAATCTCCAATTTCCTATTCTTGATCAGAATTTCCTAATGAATATGCATTTTTTAATACATTAATTGTTTTTAGCATAAATTGAATGTTGGAAAAAGCCCCAAGAGAAATTAACTCCATGGTCACTTAATTAATATTAATTGGTCAGGGATTTAAAATTAATTGCTAGGACTTTTAATCACTTCTGAATTTTCATATTCAGGACTTTTTCCCACAATTATATAGTAACTAGCTCAGGTCTTTAAAATGTTTTCTTTACCTGGTATGTTTTCTTCTGCTCATCCTCTTTTACTAGCTCACCTCTTCTTATCTTCCAGGGCTCAGCTCGGACATCACGATTCAGGAGATCTTGATTTGCTTGCTAGGTCACTTCTCCCCGATAGACGTTGTCCTTGAACTCTCGAACTTTTCTTCTAGTGCACATCAATATTTGTAAGTTTATATCAACCTCAAGTCAATCTTCTTGAGAACAGGGATTTAATCTTTTTTTTTTTCTTTCACTGCTTTATCACTGGCACCTAGAACAGTGATTGCTACTAGTAGACATTCAATAAATGTTTATTGGTTAATGAAATGATTTAAATATTCAAGTGTTTCTCTCCATCAGGCCATGAATTCAACAAGGGCAGGACAGCTTCTGTCTTGTCACTACCGTAGTCTCAGTACCACACACAGTATGTGGCACAGAACAGGCATTCACTGCACACTTGCTTAATGAAGGATGGGAAACATTAGCAGAAGGGATTTAATTCTGAGGCAGTACAGTGGAGATTTCAGGAGAATATCCCATGTGGACGGTGGATACAGAGAACAGCAGCTGCTGTGTGTCCTGCACTGCAGGTTGGATCAATCCCAGTGAAGAGGAGAAACTGCATTTCCACTTGACTGGAATCTAAATGCACAAGATTTGGAAAGTTCTTGAAAGACAAAGGTCTGAATATAGAGCAAGTTTACTCTCCACATTTCTTATTCCAAAAGAGAAAAAGAATAAAAGTCAGTGGCTACAGATAAGGAAAATATTTGCCCTGAAATTTTCACTGTCTATGTGTAAAGAACAGAGTAAGTATTCAATATAAGGTTTGGCTTAACATATTTTATATAAAAGTCACTAGGAAAATATACAAAATCCCTAGTAACTGTATGCACACTTAATTACCTGAAGAAACCCATTTAAAAGTGAATTGACTATGTCTAAATTGATTTCATGGAATTCTACTCCCTTTAGCACTTTTATATGGCAGAAAACATTTCGTTATTACTTGTTTTTTAAAAATGAAATGCTCTCAAAGCTTTGTAGCTATAGACCAACAAAGACCAGAATCTCTTATTGACATTCTAATCTCTGCTGATAGACTTTGTCCCATTTGGACCAAGTATTCACCTTATTATCCAGTCGATCATGGCCAAGGGAGCAGAGTGACATAGCATCACACTGGGCTTCTCAGTGATAAACTTTCACCTTGTGGATGGGTGAGAGAGGTGAGTCTCCAGAGAGAAATGAATGGGTAGATATCATGCAAATGCACCAACTTTACTTATTTTCAGATGGACTTGTTTGTCCACCACCTTGGGAGCATCATTTGTGAGTCATGCAGCACAAGAAAACAGATTACCCCACGCTCACCCCCATCTCCCACAGAGGACCTAGACTATTGTTCATCTCCACAGCCCAATAATGCAGGTGGAACTGAATGCACAGGTCTACTACCAAGACAATACAGTTGATCCTGAACAACACAGAGGGGTAGGTGGGCCAGCCTCCCCAATAGCAGAAAATCCACGTGCTTTACAGTAGGTCCTCCATGTCCCAGGTTGCACATCCACCGATTTAAACATTCATGGATTGTGTAGTACTGTAGTTTGTGTTTATTGAAAATAATCCACATGTAAGTGGACCAGCTGATTTGAACCCTGTGTTGTTCAAGGGTCAACTACTTGCTGTTACCAATGCATTGTATAATACTGGTTTTAGAAAATGCAAACTGTTTTCAAAAGTTGGAAAATAAGCTTTTCTACAAGTGTATTATTTATTACAATAGTTTTAATTGTTTTAAATAAAAAATATTTTATCACAGAAAAAATGCAAACTCACTGTAGAAAAATTAAAAAATATAGATAAACCAAAAAATTTGTAATTCTACAATTCTTCTACCCAGAGATAACTACCATTATGATTTAAGGCTTATCCTAATAGACACTTTTCTATTTATAAAAATAAATGTATTTTCTTTTAGAAAAAAAATGGGCTTATGAACATTTTGTAACCTAATTTCTTGTTTAGTAGTGTATCACAAATACACATGTCCAAAAATTAAATAGCTAATATTTCATGATATGGATGTGTTGTGAATTGAATTGTGTCCTCCAGGAAAGGAAAACCCCCAGGAGCTCCAAATATAACTTTATTTGGAAATAGGGATTTTTGCAGACAGAATTGGTTAAGAATTGGTAGGCCCCTAATTTGACAAGACTGGTGGCCTTATAAGAAGATGACCGTGTGAAGACAGAGACACATCAGAACATCATGTGATGATGAAGGCAGAGAGTAGAGAGATGCTGTCACAAGTCAAGAAAGGACAAAGATTTCTGACAAACCGCCAGAAGTGAGGAAGAGGCAAGGAAGGAGTCCCCCACAGGTTTGTCAGAGAGCATGGACCTGTAATGCCTCAATTTCAGACCTGTAGTTTCCAGAACTGGAGAGAATTAATTCCTGTTGTTTTAAGCCACCCAGTTGTGGGAAGTTGTTACAACAATCGTAGAAAACATGCGTACTATAGGAAAAAGTTAGAAACAGGAATGATAGTAAAAACTACCACACAATAGATGCATATATGTAACAATACATACAGCAGTTCTTCAGCTTAACAAAAGGATGAGTTGAAAACGTGTCAACCCACAGAGAAACATGAGAACCCCATCTAGTCCTAAAATTTTAACTTGATAAATATTATAATAAAATATTTAGGCTATTGTGCAAAGTTCTTATCCAAGGGAAAAATTTTTTTAAGTAATAAGTTTATACATATCAGTCAGGGTCCATTCAGGAGACAGAAATCTCACCAGGAAGTTCTAACTAGTTACAATGTGGTTACTAAAGCAGCCGTAGGAAGGTTACTCCCCTAGGGTTGAGGAGAAAGTGAGTAAGGTGGGAGCTCAGAAACTTAAAGGGGGGCACAAGGCTGAGATCCAGACCTCAGGGTGTCTGGTGTGGTTTCTACATGTGCCTGCCATTGTGATCATGAGGAAGCTTGATGGAAACTCTCTTTGTGAAACTGTCAAACCAGAAAAGCATCTTGTCATCAGGATGATCAAGAAACTTGCTGGAGGATGCAGCCACTGAACCCCAAAAGCAGTTCCTGGTGATGAGCATAGTTGCTAGGGGGTGTCTTCAGTAAAAGGTAAAGCGCATTCAGCTGTGGTATGCACTCCTGGGTCCATTTCACAACAGTCTTCTCGATGTCCCATGGAAAACAGAACACGGAAGCAGAAAAGTCCTCTCCTCCTCTTTCTGCCCTGCTGTCCCTCCTGTGTCTTCTCAGGAGAGCCGAATCCCAAGCCAGCTGGCAAAGGGTAAATGTAACCTGCAGAGTCTAATTCCATCATCACAAAGCAGGGCAAACAAGGGTGAGTTTGGAGCTGAGAAGCAATAAATCAATAACTGGCACAGTCCACCCTTTTGGCCACACAGTAAACACATACATACTTCTACACACATTTCAGCCTCCATACAACAAACTCTGCTTCTGCCTCACAGGATGGAAATTTCCTTCATACTAGAAAAGAAGCTCTCATCTTGTCCCCAAAATGGAAAATTACTCAGTCTCAACACCTATTATACCCATCAATGGCAGTATTAATCATTCCGCAAATTCAGTTACAGTCCCATTGAATATTCTATTAGCTAAAGACTAAATTGTAATGTTAACTTCCCACAAGTTAAAAAAAAAAACAGTAATAACAGAAAGAAGGAAGCAGAGAAAGGAAAAATAGACAATATGCATAAATAACATAACAAGCAAAGAGAAAACATGCAAATCTACTTCAGTCTTTCTTTTTTATTTTTTTCCAGAGAAGGGAAGTTTATTACCATAGCAGTAGTAGTGGTAGCCAGATATCAACATTTTGGTGCCAATTTCTCAAGCCCCGATTCTGTAGGAGAACTTCCCTGCACCAGTGCCCTGGCAACCTTGCCTATGTCCACAGAGGCCACATAGGTGGTCCCATGCCTTGACGGATCCTTTCAGAACACAGTAGAATAGGTAATATTTCCTTCTGTAATGGGTCCCAAGGCAGCAACTGACCGTGCGAGGTCCTTACTTCATTACTATTCCATCTTTCTTTTGCCCTTAGTTAGTCCCAAGCTGCTCTAGACCCCTCACCTGGAAGAGCAACTGAAAATTTCATTCCTGAAGGTTCTGAGCCTTCGATCATCCTTTCTTGTTTTGGTTGCTTTTGTTTTCCATTAACTTCACTAATGGGAAGGAATTAAGAGGAACTCCAGAAAAATTACTTGATTTCTGATATTATGCTCCTTGCCTCTACTGAATTAGTAATAACCTAATTTCCCCTTGGTCACTGGAATCAATCACTCTGTCCATCAATCACCTCCCTCATTTTGCCTGTTGCTTCAGGGACATGAGGAGCTCAAGATGGTGGCAATTTCATCTTCCAATTCAATTGAATCATTACTGTCTCACCTAGTGGAACATTGCCATGTGTATATATAAAATTATAAAACATAAAATTATTACATATAAGATTATGCGTCTTCAATATATATGCTATAGACTTAATATTAGTGTCCCCCCCTCCATATTTATGCTGAAATCTAATCCTCAGTGTGATGGTATTAAGTGGAGCCTTTGGGAGGTGATTAGGTCCTGAGAGTAAAGTTCTCATGAGTGGGATTAGTGCCCTTAAATAAAAGGGGCCCCAGAGGGCTCTCTTGCCCCTTCTACCACACGAAGACACAACAAGAAGACGGCCATCTGTGAACCAGGAAGTGAGCTCTCACCAGACACCAAATGTGCCAGCACCTTGATCTTGGATTTCCAAGCCTCCAGAAATAAGGGTTTGTTCCTTAAACGACACAGTCCATGGTGTTTTTCTCTTAGCCTAAACAGACTAAGATAATATGCAATTCATATATTGTTCAATGTAATACGCATATTCATATACTGTTCAATGTAACATATATATATGATATGCTATGTTGTACGTGTCATATACATACCTACTTCACTTCTTGATTATCAGACCCATGTATTCTGAGCACAAGGGAGAAAACATCACATAATGCTCTGATTCAAAGTATATCTTGTATCCTGGAAGATGAAAGCTCCTTCTTTCATGGTGTTGTCTTCTAACACGTTAACTGAGACCTCAGTAGTCATTTCATCTTTCACGTAGACCAGCCACTCCTAGGTGATAAGGTAGGACTTCTCATACCAGCTAATTCCTTTTGCCCGAGCCTACTGCTGCACTTCCTTTGCAACAAAACTAGTTCCATGACCAGAAATGATGCAGTCTGGGATATCGTGGCTGCAGATAAGGCGTTTTGCAAGTCCATGGGGTGGTGGTCCTGGCAGAAGCATCAAATGAGTGATGGCAAATTCATACCCAGAAAACAAGTCTTTTTCAGTGAAGCTGACTCTGTCTAATCATGATGGAAATAGCTCAATGTAGTCAATCAGCCACATGTCACTGGCTGGTCCCCTCAAGCATTCCCACAATATTAGGGACTCAGAGATGCTCTCTCTCATTGGGAGGCTGGGTTCTCAGCAGTAAGCAGTAGCTAGGTTATCCTCTTTTGAGGAGAAGCCCAAGTCATTGAGTTCACAGAGACACTCCATCCCTGCCATCCTGTTCCCTTTGTTCCTGAGCCATTGAACAAGCACTGAGGGAGTTGGAGAAGAAGCTGGCTGATATCCACCTGTCATTTTAGTGTTCTGATTATTGAGATTGTTAAGAAGGACAGATTTCTCCAAAACTCTCTGCAAAATTCAGGATTTCTACTTTACCTCAGCTCTGGAATGCTACCTTCAGCAGTTCTTTTGGCTGTCTTTGTGCACTGCTATCATTTCAAGTGTTTCTGTTTTCTATGTGCAGATCTATTTCCTATGCGTGAATGGAGGAGACTTTTAAATACCCATCTGTAGGAAGAATAATTCTGTTGTTGATGTCCAACTTATAATTGGATCTCTTTACTGTGAAAAAAAAAATGAATACCATGACACATTCCTTGTTACATTTGTAGGCATTCCTGTGCCTCTGTTTAGTAGGTGTTTCTTTTCAATTATATCTAAAGTCATGTGGCTTATACACCTATACTACTATTTTCCCCTTTATCCAAATTCCACGTTCTCCTTGGTTTTCAAGATGCAAAATCTAATTGAGTTTTACAGTCATAGGTTTTAAAAAGATATCCCCTCAAAGTGTAGAACTTGTGTCAGCAATAAATTCTTCTGTTCTTCTATTAATCAAGAACCTGCACAAACCTGAGGCTGATCCAGACTTCGAGTAAAATTTCTAGTACTTATCAAATTTTAATTTGAGTAGAAATTACCCCAAAATATTGTTAATATGGAAAATCTGACTTGGCAGATCTAGGGCGTGACTTAAGACCTTGCATTTCTAAGTTCCAAGATGGTGTTGATGGGGTGCCCATCTTTGGGGCTATATGTTGAAAACAAAGGACTAAACACACAAAGCATGTGCTGAGCTTCTCCTCCAGCTCATAAGAGCCTCTTGTTACATTTCAGCAGTTTTGCAAGTCAGTTGTTAACATAGCCATTATTGAAAGTTAAATTATGTAAACCTGCAATTAAATAAATTACATTAAACAAAGGAAATACATATATAAACTTCATCACCTCTTAATTAGTTTCCTATTATTCACACCACGTCTAGATGATGAAAATATTGTGTAATGGGGTCCTACTGCACATCTCTTTCCACCTTTGCTCTCAGTAACATCACATGAGTCACTTGAAATGGCCATGGTGACAGTATTTATAACAGGAAAATTGGCAAGCACTACAAATCAGTTCCCCCTCTTTCTCCAAACATTTATCAGCACACAATCTGTCCTTTAATCTAAGTAAGATATGAGTCCCTTTATCTAAGCTGGTCCCCAAAAGGTAGACCAGGTAGATTCAATGCTCTGTGACTGGACTCACACCCCAGTCCAGCTGAAAGAAAGATAGACAACACTTTAATTCTCCCATATCTGAAAAGAATTGTACTCTTTTTAGGACTAAAATACATATTCACTCTGAAGAGAGCAAAAGGATACATTTAGGGGGTCAAATGAAATTTGCAAAGGTGAATATGTGTTCAATCTGATTGCTTAGAGCAGCTTAGAACTCATCATAAATACTTCGATTATTATAATGTTTCTGCATTTGCACATTAAAGAGAACATTTATATTTGTTATTTGTGATAATGTTCTTGTCACATTATAATAAGTCAAAGAGTTCTTGAAATGTATTTCTAAATTATTTGGCCCTGTTCTATACAAAGAAAATGCTTTTAGCCTAATCGCTCTTTCTGAAGT
The DNA here is from genome assembly GCF_009834535.1 of Camelus ferus. Classification (NCBI taxonomy): domain Eukaryota; kingdom Metazoa; phylum Chordata; class Mammalia; order Artiodactyla; family Camelidae; genus Camelus; species Camelus ferus. Next base: position 62,371,734 of record NC_045703.1, on the reverse strand, counting down.
GAAATTTTTTGTGTGATTAGACAGAGTAGAATGTATACAGGTTTTAGGAATCTATATTAATATTCAAAAAGCTTTAGAAGAAACTAAAGTCCCCTCTGGAATGAGACTTTCCACACTTGCTTGCTTTAGTTACACTCTAATTGTACCCATACTCATATATTCACCTTCACAAGGAGTTGGCCAACTTCTAATTTTGCCTTAAAATATTTTTAGCCTTGAAGTACATAGGAATACCTGGATGAAAACAGATATCCTAATAAGCAGTTATAAGTATATAAAATTTATTCTTTAATCTGTAAATAATTCACTCTTTAAGCTCAGTTCAAATATTTCTCCACTCCATTAATCTTCATTGACCACAAATAGTAGAAATACTCTCTCCCACCTCTGAATTCCCGGAGTATTTCCTACTTGGGGAAGAAAATCAGCCAGAAACTATTCAAATAAGACTTCAAATAAGGCTCTGAAGGAGTAAAGGAGCATTCTAAATTGGGGAAGGAAGTGGGCTGTTTTATGGGGCTTTAGCAGAAGGAAGGAGATCGATCAAGTTCAGCTTGTTCCGGAAACAGGAAGCAGGGATATTTCATGGGGATTAGCAGCCATTGTTTGGCAGCCTGGATTTTATCTAAAGGATGAAGAGGAAGAGTTCAGGACAATGTCATGTGCAAGAGTGGGTGGAACAGGTGCTGGGGACAAGCGGGCACGAAGGCCACAGTGGAAAACTCTTGGGTCTTAAGTCCTTCAGTTTTCTCTCACACGGCTCTATCACTCATTTGACACTCTTTAACGTAACTTATCATTAGAGTAATGCTAGAAAGAAAAAAGTCTCCAAAGATAGGAGAATGAAAATGAAATGCTACCAATAATTACTCCAGGAAAATAGGTATGCACCATGTGGTCATTGTACATTCAGTTATTTTTATTGTATTTTTTCTGTTTACTCTGCTCGATTAGATTTTAAACCTCCACGTGTCACAAACACAAAGAGATCTCTTTAAAAAACTCACTTGACTGACAGTAATAAAATGATAAATATGAGACTCTTCATAAAAAGGATGCACTCATTATAGCTGTGAAGTTCCTTCAGGTGGTATCAATACAGATCACGTTTATTACACTCTTCCCTGGGCTTACCTGCTCCGTGGGCCCCTAAGTCTCAAGGGTACCACAGTGCAATTCAACTAGATTCTATAACACACACCATCCCATTATTTTCCTGCTTTTAGAATTTCAAAGGGAGACAAAATTAACATTACTTCTCTATGTGAAAGTGAAATGCAACGTATATGAAAATTAGTGAAAATGGACTGACTCTAGACATTATAATTAGTGGAAACTCATCATGGTTTCTATCAGAACAGTCCCCAATTTGAACAGTCCTCAAAATATATAAACATAGTATTTTTAAAGTGTCATAAATTTATTCCAAATCCTGTATTTATCACAAATGTGTACATAAAATGAAGGTTTTCTAAAAGTTATTTATAAATATATCAATGGCTATGAAACATAAAAGATAAAACAAAAGCAGATTAAATGTCTTAAACACATGAACATTCAAGTTGTCAAATTGAAAAGATACTAATTAGATAACTTGCATTCAAAGTGTTGCATTATTGGATAATTTTATAAACCATTTACTCTTTCTATAAGATTCCATCTCCATAATTGAACTGGAATAAATTCACTCAAGTCAACAAATATTTAATAAGTACTAACAATATGTTAAAAAATCACCTTACTAGCTAGGCATTTTGTGTTTATAATATTGGTAAAATAGGATACTACTATTGAGGGGCTTATAGTCCAAAAGGTAGAACCAAATATATTAACAAATTAAATGTATATAAGTATATACACATATGTATATTTCTTTTGTGGGTCACATAGTAGAAGTATATATAATTCTTCCTGGGGAATGAGAAATAACTTTGAATTAGAAAAATATTCAAATGATTTAAGCTAAGGAAAAAAATCCCAAATTACTTTCCTTTCAATACTGGGTATTTCTAAATTATACTTTGTTATAGTTGGTTTATGATTACAGTTAATTTTGGGAATATATAAAATAATAAAATGAAAATCACTCACAATTCTACCATCTCAAAAAATCATTGCTGTTTTTATTTCCTTTTATTCATTTTTCTTTTCATAAATACATTTTTAAAATAGAATATGAGTAATAAAAATTTATTAACCTGCTCTTTTTCATTTATTATGGGAATTTTCTATTATTATGAATCTCTCAGAAAAATAAATTTTAATGCCTGCAAAATATTCCACTTCAAAAATTGTCTTTAGTAAAATACAATAGGAAAAAAAAACTTTTTCTAGCATAAACACATCTGTGCTGAGCTGTTTTATAACACATTGTTGTGTGAATAAATCCTAGAATAAGTTCCCAGAAATAAAATTACTAAATCAAAGGAAATGAATATTTTAAGGCTTTTGCTAGGTAACCAAATTGCCTTCAAGAAAGATGGCTAATTTATATGCCTGTCAACAATGTATGAGAATTTTTAATTACCTGAAAACTCAAAGATGCCATTATTATTTTAAAAACAAAATGACAAAAAAAAAAAAGAGACCTGTCTTGTCAATTTAACAGGTGAAATACATTGTCGTTTTATTTTGCATTTCTTTGATTTCTAATTGGGTTAAATTTTTTCACGTTTATATGTTGCTTTTATTTCTCTTATTGTTGCTTCATGTCGTGACTTACTTATTTTTCCCTTGAGTTGTACAATTATTTTTATTATTTTAAGAGTTTTTTTTAATATTGAAAACTTTGATTATTTGTCTGTCATAGACATTGCAAATATTTACACAGATTTACTAAAACCTTTTAGTTGTATTGTTGAGTTGTTTAACTTTTTGGCCATGCAGAAGGTTGAAATTTTGAAACTTAAAGATCAGTCTTTATAGTTTTTGTTTTTGTGACAAACTTAGAAAGCTCCTGACCTGCTACAAGATTACATAATAACTGACTAAAATTTTATTTGCATGCTTTACACTTTTATTTTTACATTAAAGTTTTTAATTTTTCTTTGCCCCAATTAATGTTTTCCAGCCATTTTACCTAGAGTTCTGCACATCTGATAACGAATATCAAAAGCCCTCCATTTGCCTGATAAAATTGCTTGATCTTTTCTTTGAAACCTTTTTGCACTTATGACACTGTTTCAATTAATTTGATTTTTGTTTTACTTCATCCAAGAGCTCCATTCTTCAAGCAGCCCTTCTGAATTACTCTTTTATATGCTTTTCAGACTTTTTAATTCATTTTGTGTATAAAATTTGCCACGAAACACCTTGAGTGGGTGTCATTTTAAGGATGTTGCTTATTTGTGATGACTGATTCCTCTCAAACAGCACAGTGAGTTTTTTCGCAGTGCAGTCGTAACTCCCGTGTTTGATCTGACTTCTGTTACCTTGTTCCATGTTTTCTTGATTTCTTTACCACGTGGGCTTTTAAGAAGTTTTATTTTGCTTATGTAATTTACAGTGTTAAAAGACATCTATTCTATTAGTGCTAACCTTTAAATTTTTCAAAGCTCTCCTCATTCACATAATGGTCTTTATTAAGATAATTTAAGACATTACCAAGCAACAGCTGTGATGTGATTTTTAATATTATATATTTTTAAAGCCTTTATTTTCATTTTTGTGTAGAAATGCTTTTACTTTATTCCACTTCCACATTCCTCATCATTCTACTTCATATGACTATTTATTTACTTTATTGTTTTTTTATCTTCTCAGCCTGTCATTCAGCCTCTGATTTTATTTCACCTCTGTCAATTGGTGTGTTATCAAGTAATTTGTTTCAAGAATATTATATAGGTGGTATTTTTAATAAACCATTTCCAGATTTGAATATATTTTATCTCCCTTCATAAGCAAAGATAAATCAACTGATTATATCATTATTAGATCAAATTAAAATTTTGCAAAATGTGCTATCTTTGGCACTAGTTGCATCAGACATCTTAGTAGATTTTTTTCTATGTGGTTATTTATAAAGGATCTGTGGCACTGGAGAGGACAACCCATTTGATTTTTCAATTTGTTTTCTTTTTGCAGAACTAGGATACATCGAAGGATAAATCTGTTCTCATTTGCTGTTGCCCGAAATGTGGTGAGCGTTTCAATATGCACATGCAAGGCAGTTGTAACTGGTTGGAGCTTTGATTATTGTCTCTCTTCAGTTAATTTTTGATAATTTTTATTCAGCAAAAAGGTCAGTTTTTCATTTCCTCCTTTTTGTCATTTATCTCAGAATTCTGAAAGAACTTCTGAACTGTATCTTCCGAATCACTAATCCTGTTCCCCACTATTTTAGTTCTGACCTTTCCTCACTCCAGGGTGAACTATGCTTGGCTGTTTTACTTGTAGCTCCTTTGCCATTCTTTGCTGTTTGTCTTTTTTCATTACATCCTGTGGCAGTCTCACGTCTGCCTACTCTGTCCTTACGTTGGATCCTATTGGGTCTGAATGATGTCTTCTTGAATTCTAATAAGATTTTTCTCAATCGCTGTGATTTTGTGATAATTTTCAGACTTCTTTTCTCCCTCTATGTTTTCATGATGGTGTTCCTTCCCCTTGTCCTGCACTGTTTTTCTATATGACTTCATTTCTCGTCTCCACCCTTGAATTCACAGGCCATACAGAGAAGGCACGTTCTCCCACAGAACCTTTGCATAATTTGATCATGATGCTGCTAGTCTTATGGGGGTAATAATTCAATTATTTTCTCAAGTTTATACTTGGCGAGTCAATTACTGTGCAGAATCGCCAAGTCGAATAACTTCTCCAGTGGTAAATGATCCGGTGCAGTTTTGCTCCACTGAGCTTGAGTTCTTTCTTCCACCTGTTGTCTAGTTTTTCTGACTTGAAAATTTCCACACCCAGAACCCCCTGTTGCCAGGGTTCTTCCAGAGTTCCTTTTATGTCTTCTTTTTCCAATTTATCTTATTGTTTGTTAGGGTTTTTTTTTTAATGTTGCTGTTTCAATTTTCACATTTTTCTGTGTCTTCTCAGATATTGTTAAGAAACTGGGAAAGGCTAAATTTGGACCTGCTGAGGAGAGGTCATTTAAAACTTAAATATAAACCCCAAACCCTTATCCCTAGTGAGTTTCTTCTTTGTTTATACTTAACCCCTGACCCTTCTAGAAACATATGCTACAACATTTCACTAGTTCACTGTTATGGGCTGGATAATGTTTCCCTCAAATTTATATGTTGAAGCCCTAACGCCCAGAATCTCAGAATGTGGCTGTATTTGGAGACAGGATCTTTAAAGAGGAGATTAAGTTAAAATAAGGTCATTAGCACGGGCCCTAATCCAATGTGACTGGGGTCCTTATAAGAAGAGGAAATTTAGACACAGACAGGTACAGAGGGAAGATCAGGTGAAGATACAGGGATCCGTCTACAAGCCAGAGAGAGCCTTCGGAAGAAATCAAACCTGTCAGCACCTTGATCTCAGACTTCTAGACTCGAGAACCACGAGGCAATGAAATTCAGTTTTTTAAGCCCCTAGTCTGTGGTCCTTGGTTATGGCAGCCGTAGCCAACGAGTCATCCTTTTACTCCCCGCAAATGATGGGTGACTCTTTCTCCCATTCTCCTGTTCCTTCATCTCCCACTTTCTGACTCTCAGCTGATGATCCTGCTTCTTGTTTCACTGAGAAAATGTAAGCGATCAGAAAAGAACATCCACAAACACTCACTACCGCTTCCAGCCACAAACATACACGGCACACATATGAAATAAATACAGAACACATGGAGCATCTGAGACCTTTGTATTAGCTCTTCTCACTGCCAACATGCGCGTCCCCAAGATGTCTACGTGGCTGACTCAATCCTCTCCTAATTATTGTTCAAATAACACTTTTTCTATAGGTTCTAGCCTGCCCAAGCTATTTAAAATGATGGTGCCCTCCCCAGTCCTAAACTCACCCATACTCTAATTAATTCTTTTCACAGCACCTCTAATAGTGTGTAGGTCACGTTTGTTGTTTATTGTCCATCCCTATCAGAAGACAAGTTCCAAGCATGTAGGAATATATGTGCATTTGTTCCTGATCTGGCTCAAGCACCTGGATCAGTATCCAGCAGATAAGAGGTGCTGAATAAATATTGATTAAGTCTATTAATACATTAAATATCTTTAAGCAGTAACAACTATCCACTACTCAACTTCCCTGTGTTTATGGCATACTTATAAAATATTTTTAAAAATATTTGCTTTGGTAGCATAAACTGAAGGATAACGGGTGTTCACCAGTGTTCTGAGCACACCATGGTATCAGTGTCCTAAAACCATGAATAATGGATCTGGTGTTTATAATGGTGCCACCTTCCTTACCCAACAGAAGTGCCTTATCTGCTACCTTATGCCTAGGAAAGGACAGAGTACAAAGTACCCACCAGAGCATCAATTGCAGTCTCTCCGTATAAATTCCTTCTTGTAATGAACCTTCTTTGCTGGTTTGCTGGTTTTCCCCACCCAGCTCCCCTGCCTGGCTCCCACTGTATAGTCCTTGTCAGCCAAGTTCCCCGGGGTGTGATTCTGTTCTACCTCTCTTGTGGCTGTTCAGACTTCTCAGGTATGGGGCACAGAGGTCAAGGGCGTGAGACCTGGAGCCAAGTAGCCTGAGACTGAGTCCCCACTCTGACACGTCCTGGCACACTCCATTTGTCGTACCTGTGACTCCCTCATCTGTCATATAGATGAAATGACAGTGAATATCTCACAGAATTTGTGACAACTGAAATAACACCTGCATGCCAACTATTTAATAGACTTTTCAAATAGAAAGCACTCCAAAAAACATCTTACCTGTGGTTGTTACTGTTGTTGTTAACTGGCCCTGGCATCCACCATGGATGAGTTTTTTCTTAGTGACCTTTGCAGAAATAATGTGCTTCACTCTGTTCCCTCTACGTTGGCATCAGCCACACTAGAATTTTATCAACATCATCACTTGGCTGCAGAAAGAAGATATATATGTAGATAAAACTGATTTTTATCTAGTCTTGCCCTCCTCCAAACCTGCTAGCTCCCTGCTCCTTGGCACCCCGAGTACACCATGACCATAGATGCCAATGATCCCAGTTCTCCAGTGGGGTAGTGTTTGGCTACCTGGCACTATCAGCCTCCCCAAGAGAAAGTACATTTGTCCTGTGGGCTGTCACATCTCTAGGACACCACTTATCTATCTGAATCTGCACGTTGACTTGCTGGGTTTTCATCCTTTTATCTCTGATATATCTGCTTGTGAGTTTATGGAGAGAGTCATACAAAAATTATCTGAATCACGTAAATTTTGTCCCACTTTGCCACAAATCATGATTATATATGGAGATAATATGAAGTCATACAAACTAGTTTAACACTGCATCCCAATATTTGGCAGCTTAATTTGATAAAATTTCATGATCCCTTATTATGTACCCATCTTGCACGAAACAAATCATGGTTCCTGCCTCAGTGTTCTACAGTATAATTGGGGAAGCAGATCTTAAACAATTAATCCCCACCATTGACAAAACAATGCATGTGATATCCTGAGATATAGCACAGTAGGTTGTTAGTGTCATTGTATCGTAATAGTTGCTTTACCAAGTGTAGACATTGTTACACCCTAAGAATGCTCAGTTTTTTTCATGCGTATTTTCATGAAATCTGTTAGGTGGCTTTTCTAATCAAAGACATGTGTGAAAAGACAAAGCTGTAACCTTCTTCAGAATTCCTGAAGAAAAATTCTTGCACACAATCAATATTTCATGAATCTATTTTTACATGAATGCATGTATCTACATCTGCCCTTTACTAGAAAGAAAGCAAGAAAAGCAAGAAAGCAAGAAAAGCAAGAAAGCAAGAAAGCAAGAAAGCAAGAAAGAAAGAAAGCAAGAAAGAAAGAAAGAAAGAAAGAAAGAAAGAAAGAGAAAGAGAGAAAGAGAGACAGAGAGTGGGTACTTAAGTCATGATAAATGGCTCAGCTCTGGAGCTCAGTAAGAAACCCGTTTCATTGTAGTCTCACAAATTACTAGAAAAAATTCACATTTTACCTTGATTTATGGAGTGTTTGATCCAGAAACAATTCAGTATGTTTAAGAGTAGCCGTCAAGTACCTCTGGCTTTTTGCCCAGTGTCAATCAAAGCAACATTTTTACTATCAAGTGGTTTCTTTTTTTCCCTTTGGTGTAGCTTTAGCTGGTTAAATGCACGCTTAGTTCACTCCTTTCCATCAAACTTTTTCTCATGTTGATTTCTAAAGGGAGACAGTATTTTTAAACTCTACACTAGCTTTTCCACTTGCCTTATATCAAATCCCATAATTGCAAACAGACATTAAGGTAACTAACCATCAGGAGGGAAAAGGTGACTGCAAGTGTGGATCAAAATCCAACACATTGATTCTGGAATCTGACCAGAGTGAACCAGTTACACATTTGTATTTTCTTAGCTGGAAATGAAATCAAAATGTGTGCCCCATTAAAACTCCTTGGTACCATTAAGGCTTCAGAAAATTAACTGCAGCTTCTCTTTGCAAAATTTGGAGAACCCACATCATTTGTACTTGAATACTGCTGAGAATAGTATTTTGCAGGGGTAATTTTCAACTGATGGTTAAGACTGCCTACTCTCAGGAATGTATTTACTCTATTAATGTCAATATTTGCACTTGAAAAGTCTCATCAGTCACTTAACTGTGATTGGCATGAAAAAGCACATAGGTTGTAACAAACTCTGCTGACTGACTTGATGTGCTTTGGCCCTAGCTAGACAGATCTCCAGAAAGACGTTTGTCTCTTTAACTGTCAAGATCCACATCAGATCTTAATTTCTCTGTGAGCAGAAGCCAAGACTGAGTTTTCCCCACTGGATCTCCAGAATTCTCATAGTAAGCAGCTTAATACTTGCTCAATAAATATTTGTTGAATCAACAAATGGTTGATTAAGTAAGTTAACAAAGCAATCCTCAAGGAATGATTTTCAGTTTTTCATCCAAACCTCCATATTACCGGAAACATGAAATCTGCAGTTATATTATTCAGTAATGCCTACTTCTGAGCCTCCATCCTTTCTGCACCTAAGAGTCCTTCTCTAATTTGCATTTTTTAGAAATTTTTGTTTGATCTCATGCTTATTTTAGACCTTTGGCTGCTAAAGCCTGGTTCCCTCCTCCTCACCATGTAAACAGAAAGAGTAATCTTTGTTCTAGTCTCAATTCGTGGTCACATGACCCCTCCCTCAGGCTTGTTGACTTCTCAAAACCAGCCAGCAGGGAAACCAAAGAAGCCTGAGTCTTAAAGAGTTCCAGTGAAATATTCTCTTTGAGGTTTTCTCTGAGGTTTTGAAATTTTCCTTTGTGGTTTCCTCAATTATCCTTTTCCTTCCAGAGACAAAAACTATCAAACAAATAAAACAACCTTGATTTGCCCCATGGGAAATACCAGAATTTACTCTGGGATCTAAATGTCTCTCTTACTCTGATCTTCCAGGAAACTTTCAGGGATTCACTTGATGGAGAAAATTGATGCCTCAATTAGATCAGATTAGAATCTTCCTCTATGTCCTTGATGAATAATATTAAAAATGTAAGTAGCTTCATGCATATTTCAAAGCATTATAAATGTAGCAGGCTAGTTTCTTTTCTTTTTAATTTGAGGGGAGTTTATGAGATCCTTCCAAAGAGGTGTTAAAAAGTCATTGTTGGCTTTCTGAATCAAGAAGGCAGACATGGAGCTGGTGTTTATCTCCATCCCTTCCAACATCCTCAGTGAAATGATATTAAATAAATAAACTCATTACATCGGAGAAAATGGTCCACACAAAGATAAAAATAACTTTTAACAAATTTCTGGAAGACAGAAACAAAGTGGAAGTCTGTCAGCGGATTAAAAACAGCAGTGGGAACTACACAGAGGGGTATGACAACCAAAAAAGAGTTTATCTTTCAAGCCAGACTCCAGAGAGGTTCCAGACTCAGATTGGTGAGGTCAAGATTGAGAAAGGAGTGTGGTAAAGAATAGATGTCTTTTTTTTTTTTCTGTTTTACTCATGTATAATTGACAAATAAGAGTGTAAGACATTTAAAGTGTTCAATGTGATGATTTGAAATGTACATGCATTGTGAAAGGATCCCCCATCCAGTTAAGTGACACTTCTACTGCCTTATTTATTCATTCATTTGTTTATTTAGAGCATCCGGGTCCTATTTTCTTAGCAAATTTCAGTTTACAATATGGTGTCATCAACTATAGTCATCATGTGATGCATTCGATCCTCAGAAGTTACTCATCTTATAACTAAAAGTTTGTACCCTTTTACCAGTCTCTCCCTATTTCCCTCCCTCCCTGGCACCCTCTTCCTGGCAATCACTTTTCTATTCTGTTCCTATGAAGAAGTAATATCTTGTGCCTGAAATTTCCTTCATTCTTCACTCCCAAGGTAGCCCAAACACCTGAGAACTTCAAATAAATTTACCAAACTATTATGGAAATATAGGGCCAGTGGGCGGGCTTCTGGGACTCCCGAAGAAAGTCCTTCCCATTCGGACATGTGGGAGACCCCACTTTAAAAACTAGCGTGTCTCTTTTTCATCCTCAGGTTGATAAGGGTAGTGATAAGCCTTTTTCCATAAAGACAGTTCAGAGTAGTATTTCCTATTCATTGAAAAGGCCGAGTGGGAAAATATCCTAGAGACACAACAATGGGAGAGAAATCCAGACTAGTTTCCTTCAAAACCAATTAAGTCTTCGTTTTTTAAATATGAACAGATAACTGAAGATCCCTAGGCCTGTAAAGAAACACAGCAGCACTGAGGAGAAGCTCCAAAAGAACAAACAGAACAGACTCACTGGTGCCTTTTTAGCGTTTTGGAATCAACCTGTGTACACAGTTGAAAACTTTCCTGTGGTTATGAAATACAATAGAAATGTTATAACCCGGACAGTGTAAGAGTCAAGGTGGAGCAGACACACAGTGAAGGGGGTGCAGGTGGGAGAGATAGAGGCAAAGACGAGGGTACAGCCATCTGTAGCATCACCCTTCAAGGTGGTAGAGGCTGTCAAGAGACATTGCTGAAATTTGTTGGAATAAGAAAGAATATCACTTAAAGACATAAATGTAGCTAACAGAAGCACTATATAAAAAATTATGATATGAGGTTGGGAAAAGAGAGTGTAGCATCGGCTAAATTCTATTCTCTTTAATCTATAAATAAGTAGATACTCATAAATCAAGTGATATAAGCATAACCACCAAAAAAATAAAAAACAAACACATATAGAAACTATTTATATTCTTTTCCCCTGGGAAGTGAAACTGGGGATGTTGAGGGTGTACAGGGGGCTGTTGTTTTCATTAGAAGCCCTTCTGTTCTGTTTCATTTTTTATCTTGTACATAAATGACTTTAAAGTAAAAGAATTAAGGGTGGGAATTAGTACAGAAGAGAATTATTTTCTTTGAAATGGGGCTAGATTTCCATTGCTGAAGTGTCACGTGCAGTAACTTACTGAATGAGTTTCTCAATTAGTGAAGGTGTCATTGGATTGACTAAGTGGTCGTTGGGTACATGAAAAGGTCGGGTCCGTCTACCCAGAAACTCCCTGTCAAAATCTCACGGGTGTTGCCACAGAGCAGTTAATGGGAGACCCAAAGTGGAGAGTGACCGTCTTGGGCATCCAGGCATTGAGAAAGCTTCTGTGCACATCTCACTGCCGGCACTCTTGGCTCTGTCCACTGCTCTGTGTCCCCAACTCCTCCTGCCTTTGATCTTCCATATTTCTCTTTTTTTTTTTTTTCCCTTGGCCTAAAAGACAGTAGCCTCTTCATTCCTAACTTCACACTAAACTGTGGCTTCTTTCAAGATTCCTCTCTGGCTTAATAGCTCAGTTCTGATTTATTCCTTGGAATTATGGTTTGCTTTGGCATTTTTGGTCTCAGACTGCTTTGATGACTCCATCATCCTCATCAAAGCCTATATACCACAGCATGAAACTGGCATAGACCAAATAATTTCTACAAGACTCTATACAGTGCTGAAGAAATTAAAACAGCCCTCCCTGAGGATCATGAATTGACCCAATAACTTGGATAGTTCACATTAAGGAAATATCACATACCTAGGAACCTGGGTGATTAAATTCACAGCATTCATCATTCTCTGAAGGGTGTTTCAAGAGTGTACCTCTGTTCATACTATCTTCTCTAAATAATATTCTGTAGAGCTCACTCTTAGATATTTAAAACATAATTCATTTTAACAGTTAACTAAATTAATACTATAAAATACTATAATTTACATTTCACTGTTTAATCCTAATTGCACACGTTATAATACGGCTTGAAAATTATTTGTTTTACATTGAGCTTTGCATCACAGTGGGTACCACAGGTAAACAATGAGAGACATCAAGACCATAAGAATATTAGGCAGAGAATTTACCAGCGAGAGTTCCCCCAAGTAAAGTGCTATTATATAGCTTAGTGTTCAAGTGGTAATTGCCTTATATTGTTCAAAAAAATTCCAGAGAAACCCAAGTAACCATTTATTAAATGAACGCATTGATTATTTAATAGAAGACCTATCAAAGCCTTAGAGTGAGGATAATATATGTTGAATTCCTTCTCTGCTATTCACTAGCTTCAAGGACTTGAGTAAGATTGATAATCCTTCTGAACCTTATTTTTTAAACATCCAAATGGGAATGTGCTAGTCAGAGCTTTTATTTGCAAACATCAGAGACCAACACAAACTGACTGAAATAGAAAAGAAATGTATTTGAAGGAGGTTGGATTGCTCAAAGCCTGAATAGTAGCCCATTATAGCCTCATAAAATGATAAAAATTAGGGAAGCAAAATAATATACAGGAACATTCTATTTTAGACGCCACTGGGACCTACACCACAAACATCTCAGATCCAGTGAGTCATTTCAGATAAATCTGCCTCATTTTTGAACCTCGACCCAGGCAGGAACATCTGATTGACCCTGTTTTCCAATGTCCCTCGGGAATCTCTGAAAATAAAAGTAATAGCTAATATTTGTACATTTACTGCATGACTGGTCCTATTCGGAACCCCACAGACACAATATCTCATTTAATCCTCTCAACAACCACATTGGGTTGTTCTTTTTATCAACTAATGGGGCTGCTCATTTTTATCTTCTAACTAATGAAGGATGTGATAATTATTCCCCACTTCACAGATTAGGAAACTGAGACACAGAGATGGTGAGTGCCATCTGCCACACAGCTGGTGAGTGGTAGGTAATGCTAGAATTCAAGTCTGCTTTTTTCATAAATGCGTGTATCCTCTGTGGTGATTAACATGCCAGCCTCCCAGATGATCAGGGCGGCTGGAACATAACGGATGCCCAGGAATTATGTGATAAGTATGTACTTACGAGATAGTGTGATAATTCTCCTCAAGTCTTCATAAAACAGGGATCACAAATAATGAAATACTTGATAGCAGTTTGCTAAAGTATCTTAGAAGTACAGGCTGGGTTTCTACACTGAGTAGGTATGGTCTTTGGGGAGGACACACTGGTGTCTGAAGACCAAAACTACACAGACTGGGGGGAAACACACTGACAGCAAAGTCAAGTGATCACCTGAACATGGTGCTTCCTGTCCGTTTTACATCATGACAGTCAAAGAAAATGATCGTGTTTGCAACAGTTGTGAAACAGACCAGGTTTACAGCTGGAGCTGCCCCAGGCCCCACCTGGCCTCCCTCACTTAGGAACCAAAGAAATGGGTTCTTCAGGAGACTAATAACTCACCCCCAGCACATCAGCTGACTGATGAGCCCTGCTCCATCTGCCAGAGAGAATGTTCTCAGACATCAGTAATTCATATTTGAAGTTATGTTTCAATACAATTTTCTTTTTAAAAAAAATACCAAAAATTAGAATCCAAACTCAGCTCTTTGACTTAATCTTACTTGCACAGATCTTCAAATTCATGCAAGAAGTGTTTTCTAATCATATTATGTAATAGGCCTAAACTAGTAACACAGAGATTAACAAGTTTAAAAAAGAAAAGAGCTCATATGTGCTGCTGATGCCCTAGGGGGCTGAGCTCGGTCTACCTCAGCCTCCTGCGAAGCATCTTCACCCCTGCGGAGGGACCAGCCCTTCCCAGAATGCAATGTGGGAAATACTGATTGACACCAAATAGTCTTCTCTCTCCTCCCCTGACCACTACATCCCAGTCTTACTGAGGTGTCTCTGTTTCCTCCAACGTGCCGTACTTTCTTCACCTTTGACCTTTGCATATGGTATCCACACAGCCTAAAGGGCCCTTCCCTCCTTTACCTGGTTAGCAACCATCTTTCAGCAGGAAGTCAGTACTTGGCCTCCCTGGGAGAGATTGAGGCATCTTTCCTTGTCAGCTCCCATCATAGCATCATTCCCTAACCTCTTTGTCTGTTTACTTGGAGGCCACCCTGTAAGCAATGCCCAAGTAGGGCTGGGGTCATGTTCACTGCTGCCTGCACCCACCAGCACCAAGCTTAGGATTCAGCGCCAAACGCTTATGTGTTTTTTTCCTCCCTAAATGATTCATTGCTAATTTCACATCAGTCTATAGTACCCTGTATTCCAGGAATTAATCATGTTCTCTTTTTCTGAAAGACAATTTTCTTTGGCATTCATACCACCAATGGAGAGACGTGGGGTGTGTTGAACCTGCATGGCTCATTCCTCCTTCACATCTTTGCTCAGACCTCACCTTCCAGGTGAGATATTCTAAACACCATGCTCAAAATTATACCTCCCACAAGAACACTCCTGACTTATTTTTCTCCATGGTACTTATTACCATTTGAAACATCATATCTCTTATTTATAAATGCGTTTATGATCCATCTATACTCACTGGACTACAAATCCCACAAGAGCAGGATTTTGGTCTAGTCCATTCACTGCTGTGTCCCAGAATTCAGAGCACTGCCTGCCCTACGCGAGACGCTCAGTAAATATCTGTTGACTATATGAGAATTGAGCAGCTGATCTTTAAGATCAACTTCATGTTACGGATTTGAGCACACAGCTGGGAACTGAAAATGGGCATCTGCCTGGATTTTCTGTGGGATAAACTGGTTCTTTGCAGCACCAAAGAGAGAATGCAGACTTTTAAGTCACATGGAATTCTGAATCCCCAGTTAAACACACACCCAATGTGCGACTTAAAAAATATCACTGAACCCCCTCCTTGAGTCTCAGCTTTTTCTTATGTGAAATGGAATCATAGTAGTAGTGGTAATCATCATCATCATCATCATCATCATCATCATCATCATCATCATCATCTATCTTCCAAGGTTGCTGTAAAGAGTAGACATAGTGCAGATAAAGCACCTCTCACAGAGCCTGGTCTATACCAAGTGCTCGCCACATGGTAGCTACTGCAATTATTATTATCACTGCTGTAATTATTTTGAAGGGTGGAGCAAATGAGAAAGACTTCTTGACAATGTATCTGTCTGGAAGCTTGCTCTAAAGCACCTGGAAACAAAATGACTTATCCTCTCTTACTTTATGTGAATTGAGAAAATGTATCCCTTAGAAGATTTTTTAATATTTTGTGATCCAACAATCATGTTGGAGGCATGGAGCCAGAAGCACCCCATTTCTATCCTAGGTTCCCTAATCTGAAGAGTGAGGGCAGGAGGGGAGGACCATTGATGACTCACAACTTCCTTTGGTCATGTGGGCAACCAAAGCCACCCGGAAAACTCACACGCGAGCACCTGACCCAGCTGAGACTCTGACACCATCCTGCCCATGTCTCCCTGCTGGACACCAAAGGGATCTTCAGTATAGCGAAGCCCTTGCCGTGACTGAATAAAGGGGAGGCCAAGAAAACTGGCACAAGTTTTAAGAGGATGAACTGCTTTATTGAGACAATTGCACCCCCAAGTCAAATCATTTCATAACAATGTAAAATATTACAAAGGCCGAAAAGAAAGCTTGGTGGCTTAAAGAATAAATCTCAGCCATTAGTTTGGATATTTGAGGCCAAACATTTAATTGACCTCTTTCAGGAGCTTCTCTTCATGACACACAGTGTGAAAACCACCGGGGCAAATACTATTTCCTAATCTTGAACGCGTTTTAACACCAAGGGAGAGGGAAGACAGATCTCTAATATGAAGTCAGTTGGGTCCTAAGATCCCTAAGAAAATCCCTTAAACATGAAAATCGGAGTAGAGGTGCGCTCCTCAGCCCCACACACCGCTTTATTAGAGCCTCAAGTGACTCAAGCCCAGGGCTGATTAAATTCAAGTAAGATATTTCTTGCCCAAAGTAAGAAAGGACTATTAATAATGCATCAAGAAGCATTTTCTGGATGGTCTGGGGTTTTTTCCAAGATGAAGTTCTCAATACTTGGCTGTGCCTGGAGCACCTTGGATTTACATTTCAGCATCTGAGCACCTTCAGGTCTCCCAAGACAATCGCAGGTGTGGCTGCTCTGCTGAGGTTGTCCAGAGTCATAGGTGACTCCGCCCAGGGACTACAGTGAGCAAAGCACAGCCACGTGGGAGGGACGTTCATCCTCCACTAGACCATAAATGCCCAGGGGGTGAAACTTGCACTTAGTAGAAGTGAAGATGTGAGTAAACAATATGCAATTTGTGCATTACTGTCATTATCATTTACTGTTACACCTTTTCTTACACTTTTACTAGGTGCTTTCAGTGAGCCCACCCTGATAAAAATCATTATTTTCAGAAGAAAAGGTATGGTAGCAGTAGTGAAAAAGAAAAAAAAAAAATTCTGAGTTCTCAGAACATCCTTTGTTCTGGACCACCTCTATGGAGAACCCTGAATCTTCTGCCCCAAGTTGGCCATCAGGGTCCCCAGTCTTGTCTGAAACCTCACCTGCTGCAACTGCAGCCTTTGCTTCCCTCTCCCCCCGTCTCTGCCCTGGGACTTGTCCCTTCTGGAGTGACTACTGGGCCTTCACATTCCCAGGCAGACTCCAAGCTGAGCACAATGCTGCTCCTGCCAGGACCTCTGTCCTGGGGCAGGTGTGAGTGCCTCCCTGCAGTGTGTGCAGCTGAGCACCTGGAAAAGCTAGAGTTATTATCCAGCCATATTTTCCAAGACCTTTGGTTGTATCACCCACTCCCCTTCCACTCTCTGAACACTGTATCAAAAGCAAATAATCAAGTTGAAGTTGTTGATTGTCAAATGAAATTATGTACTTTTTGGTTCTATGGGAACCAAGAGCCCATCAACAGGTTCCCTGAGTTTATAGGACCAACTATCTGATGTAGAGACAGAGGCACAGGGAGAGTGATAGGATATGTGACTGGGACACAATGACAGCAATTAAAGGCTTCATTAAAAATCATTCCAATTTATGTGTCTTTCTGTAGATGTCTGTGTCCCCATACCTCCTCTGCATGGGTGTGCATGTGTGTGAGTGTGTGTGTGTACATGCATATGTATACGTGGGTACTATACTATAGTCTTCTCACCATAAATCTCTCGCTGGCAAGACCATCCATACTCATGCCCTCCATCATCACCTATAGAAGGTGACTCACCGCTGTATGTCTCCAGTTTGGACATTGCCTCTGAGTTCTAGGCCTATTTGATATTTTCGTAAGCTAAACATGTATCACTTTATCATCTTGCTTCCTCTCCCCATGGGGCAAGGTGGGATTAAGGGGGCCCTTGGTTCTCTTCAAGTGTTTTCTCTTCCAACACCATCCACTGATCTGTATAAAACAGACATCTGAGTCACTCTTTTCCTTTCCTTCTCCTCCATCCTCAATATCCAGCCTGTCACCCAGTGCCATGTATTTTATTATGTCTTTTTCTGACTTAGTTATCAGCTCCATTGCTATTAACGCCATCATAGTCCAAGCCATAGAGGAGTCCAAGTAAGATGGTCCCCGTTGTAATGGACCAAAGCAGGAGCTAAAGCTAGGAATAGAAAATACAGATTACCCCACATTCTAAAGACACCAGAGACATGTGGGATCCAGACACCTCCTCGGGGTTTATTAAGAAGTATCCAAACCTGCTGGAACTTCCAGTCATGATCTTAACGGTCTCCTTCCGTCTACAAAAACTGATGGCTATCACAAGGAAGAGAACTCAAGGAGAAGAGTGGAAGTTATGATCAGCAAGAGGTCTGTAATTTTGTGAATCACTGATCACCCACCAGCACCATCACTGCCCCCAGAAAGTCAGGTCAAGAGATCAGAGGATGGTTTCTCGTTGTCTTCTCTTTTTCTGGTAAACTTGTTTATATACTATTTGTGACTGTTGGAGTGAAGACAAAAAAGAACTGGAAAGAGATGTCATTTCAGAGATGCAGCCACATTTGTTTTGCATTTCCACATTAGTTAGAGTGAGGATGAGTAAGCCTCTCAAGGTCCAGTAAACACCGCAGACGTTACTTGGGTATGAGTCATCCAGCCAGCACCTCATGCAGGAGGACTGGCTGCTGGGCAAGGAAAAACCAGCAGCACGAAGATATGAGTGGGACCTGAGAGGTGGGAGTAAGGACAGTGAAACAGGCAGGTAGTGAGGAGCTCCCGAAAATGCTCTGTAAAGAACTCATGCACGCGTTCCATCAAAGACCGTGGCATTTAGAAGTCTGCTCCGAAGGGAATGCCTCCAGCCCATTGAAATTTACCAGAGAATAATGGTCAAATGAGGAGGCACTGTCATCAGGTAAAAGAAAAGACATTTGATCCCTTTTCTCTTGATCTCACCTCCAGATTCTCAACACACTGAAGGAGGAAGGGCTAAGGGAAAAGGTGTAAAAACACAGGTGGCACCTGCCTTACTGACAGTTCTCCAGGTAAAGCCTGGGTGATGATGAGAGGAAGCTGGGAGGAGAGTCTGATGGTGACGTGAAATGGAAGTTTTAAATGGGACCAACATGAAATGGACCAGATGACTGAAAGCATCCAAAAGGATTGCATCAGTTCAGATGTCACTAAGGGAAGGAAAAATAAGATCTGACAGGGTTTATTTGAAAAAGGTAAGAGAAAAAAAGAAACAAAACTGTTGTATTTCATATTTATGCTTAGTGAAGCATAGACCTGTTAATAAACTAGATATAAAAGCTCCCAACATCATTCTACCAGAACATTGTATTAAATTAGTGGCAGGCCTACTGACATCCACTCTGATGTCCCTCAAATGTGATCTTGTTTATAAAAACAAAGAGCATCTCACCACATCACCCTCCCAAGTCTAATTAAAACCCTTCCATTTTAATGCCCATTGTTTTTAAGACCAAGACAGAATGTTTTAACTTGAACTATGAAGACTTGCAACATCTGGATCCCATGTAGCATCCTTTGTTCCAAGCTCTCTTCTGTAGCTACTTATTCCAGCCTTCTTTCAATGCTGTCTACTTGCCATCTTCCCCATGCCACAGGGCCTTTGCACATGTTCTTCTCCCTGAATTTGCCCCACATTTTGCCTAGCTGATGCCTAATCCTCCTTCAGATCTCATCATTTTCTCAAAGCATTTTTTTCCTGTCACTGATAAATAGTTTACTTCCCACGGTTAAGAGTCTCACAGTACTGTGGATAACTTTTTCTGGTATTTTCAGAGGTGCACTTTTATATTAGTTTGTATGTTTATTTAAATCATGTCACTCTCTGAGCTCTTTATCCTCCTAACCCCCAACATTATGTTCTGTGGTGGCAAAGAGCATGTCTGTTAATACTCATTTTTGTATCCCTATTGTCAAACACAGTGTTGGACACATAGTATAAAATAAGTCAAAATTTAATAAGTGAACAAATTATAAAATTCATGTATTATGATCATAAAGATAAAAGCTACTAACTTTAAAATCCTGGATTCATCGACAGCTTTTCTTTCAGTTAATCTGGACTGATTTTATTGACAAGGCCAGTGAGCATCAGTATTTTGGTTAGTTGGTCAAAGGCTGTAATAACAACTTGAAGAGTTGACACTAAAACCCCAGATGCAAATAAGATCTCAAGTTTTAAGCCTATGATCCACATGTCCCAGGTCACAGCAATGCTGCTTCCTGAGCATCCTCTGGTTAGAACCAGGAGGCACTTGGATAAATCCACTAGTGAACAAAAAGTGAAGAAGAGAAGACAAAAAAATGCAGACCCATGGACAGGCTCTACCTCCCAATTCTGAATGGAATGGAAGGGAAATTATTCCAGCAAAAGCACTACAACAGTGAGTAGACAGTTAAATCCCCCTAAATGCTAAAGAATTACTTTAATTACTATACATGTATAACATTTTTGTTTCCCAATAAAGAGTGATCATGAGCAAAATTCAGTTGCATGTTAAATTATCTAAATGGCATACTATTTTTACAGTTCTGACCAAATTAACTTTTTATACTTTTAGTAGTGAGCGTGTCCAAATTTTCTTACATTTTTATTTCTAATTTTCTTACATTTTTAAGGAATTAATGGTGCACTGTTTGATTAGAATTCAGATACAGCATTAAACTGGCTTAATTTGGTTTATATTTCAATTTGGACACAGTTGAATCTTACAGACATACAGCATCCAACCTTCCCAACATCAGGCATTGCATGGAAAACTACTCAGATCTCTCTGAAATTATTGGTTAATAGAAACTGTCAGGGCTCAGGAGTACTTTGTGTTTCTGATACTGAAGCAGTGTCAATCCTGGATAAGCTTATTCTTAGTGTGAAATTGGCTGCTCACCTCTGGGAATACCACTTGACAAATAACCTAATGTTTTTAAGATTATCCTTAGAGTGATTAAATAATTTCCAAATGGCTGCTCCAGGCTGGGAGAATTTTGTTCTCTAGAAAAAACTTCACCATTTTCCTAACCCCAGAATGTCATATTCAATCTACAAAAGAGATCATAAACTGAAACATTAAAGTAAAAAGCAAACCTTATCGAAAGTTCAGCCTGGGCCAGAGTGGCAAGTTTTAAAAAGAAAAGAAAGAAAAGGTCAGCACTCTTTGGACTATAAGTGCTCTAATCCTTCACCAGAAACTCTTTGATTTAAACATGTGGTCTGACCACTGTAGGACCAGGAGTATCATATAATTAAAAACATATTTAAGGCAAGAGTTTCTAAAATATATATTTATGCAATCTTCTGTCTTATTTAACCTGAAAAGAATGTGTGTAATATCATTTTATTTATTTATTCTATTGAAGTAGAGCTGATTTACAATGTTACATTAGCTTCAGGTGTACCCATCGTCATGAAATCTATGCCTTAGATATGGCAGGGACAGTTTTTCATTATTTTTTACTGAGACGAGCAAGGCTAATAAATTAGAGATTCATTGAAATGAAAATGGCTCATCACTTCTCAGGTTTTTTTTTTTCTTGAACTTCTGGGGTAAGCACTAATCCCAAATAACGAGTCAATGTTATTATTCAAAGATTCTCCTGTTTTATGACTTTATTGGTATCATTTGTATGTTTCTGTGGCTCCTGCTGGATAAAGTCATTAAACATCAATGCAAGCCAAAAATCATGATACAAATGACATGCTTTCTTTCTCCAAGTGAAGCCTGCAAATCAATCCAAATAATATGAGGAAGATGCAGAGGGTAGGTGAGGGGGTTAGAGAAGTGGTTGAGACCCCTGCCCTTTGTGTGAGAATAGGATGTTCATGACTCATTGTTAGAAAGCCACACTCCTTAAATTTCAATAATGGTGATGAGTTTGTCCTGAGTCATCCACTTTCTTGCCCAGATGTTTCTGTGACTCAGAGCTTAATTTCCAACAAGTGGATTCCAGCAAAACAAACATATAGCACAAGATATTTATATTAATTTATAATGTTGATAAAAATCAACTATGCATGAAAGTACTATAATTTCTAAGTTATCTCCTATAAATATGTACAGACATGCTCCAGAAAATGATTGAGGTCATCAATATTTTTGAGCACTAGTGACGAAAGACTTTCCTTCTCTGACTTCTCAGCAGGGATTTTAAGTCATCAAGAGCTTAAAAGGACAATTTCATAATACCAGCCACTGGGGTTATTTCACCATTATTCCCAGTCCATTTAGGACCACATAGATGGTTTCCCCCTTCATTTCACAAGACAGGAAGCTAGAAAACAGATATTTCATCTTGGCTGCACGCTTAGAAAGAGGGTGGACGTACAATAAAGCATACTTTCCACGTTAGGTTGCATAGTTTCCTGTTAAAAGCTGCCTGTTCAAGGACTGGGTCATGACCATGAGTACTTTTTCACTATTGAGCAGTGTGTTCTAACCAATGAAGCCAAGAGGCAGAGCATTAATTTGAAAAATAATCCAAAGCTTACAATCCATCTCTACAAAAGTCGTAAGTGCTCTTATAAACACAAACTTTATAAATAAAATATTGCTTGAAAACAGAGACTAGCTCTGTTTCCTTAGGGTGATGTGTACAGGAACATAAACCAAGGCAACAGAGTCTTCTTGGGGGACTGAGGATTTAGAACAGAGAACACAGTCAGTGCTGTCTAATTATGGACTCTGAAATATTAGGCAAGGCTAGCCCACATATTTTTTAAAGGACTGTTACAACCAAAAAAGGGCCACCTCTTTTCTGAAACATTCGCTGGGGAAACCATCACCCCAGATCAGTCTCTCCTCAGATCTCACAATGTGTCGAAGAGAAGTGCTGAAACTCTGAAAGGAGAAACAAAAACCAGCAGACATAGAAAACCAAGTGGATCATCTTACAAATCATTATGTTGCAAGAAGACTGGTGTAAATTTCAGGAACATTATTGAAGATTCTTCTCTAGGGAGCAGATGGGTATATGCAAATTGACTTGATTTTATTAAAATTGAGCCTTTGAAGTTATAACGGGAGATTCTCCTAAAATTCAAGAACTTCCTGTTTTTTGTCCTGCTCTGTTTACTTTGATTGCCCAATAAGTAGAGGTGAAACCCTGTGAAATAGAAGGTATCTCAAGGTTTGTTGAGCATAGTTCGTCCTAGTACTAGGTTTATAGTACCCTGCGTATCTGCCTGATTTTTCAATATAATACCTTAGAATGAAGAATTTTCACTTTGGCAAGAATGTGGCTCTGTTTAGAATGGCAGACATCTCATGCATAGGTAATTCTTATTTCCCTATTATTTTCCTATTAAATTAAATAGAATGCATAAAGAAAATGTGCCATTATAGAGATTTATAAAAATATTTTTAAACAGAGGGCATTATCACACCTGCACTTTGAACAATCCTTTGGTGGGGGGCAACATTGAGAGTGGCTGCGAGAGTGAAGAGCACAAAATCAACTAAAAGTCTATTTCAATGAACTCGCAAACAGAAGCCTAAGACCGAAGGTCTGGTTATGTCGTTTGTGCCCTAATCCACCACCACTCCTTACTCTTCCACCACTGAAGACCTTAGCAGCAGGCATTTTTTATTAGGGCCATGAGAATATCCAGACTTCAGCTGTTGGTGGAGAGGAAGCTCTCAAGAAGAGAAAATTTAAAGAAGAGAACTTAGAAAGCAGAAAAGCAATGATGTGGGCGGAAAGAATCTGCAAATCAATGCAAATTTGAGTAACTGATGTACTGTTCACTACAAAGCTAAGTATAGGATGATTCTGCACACAAGCGTGGGATGGGAAAGTTGGGTGCCATACTTTTACTTGGCTCCATTATTTATTTACATTCCCACTTACATTCAAAGAGAAATTCAGAAACACAATTATTATCAAAGATAACTGATCTATGTGTTATCATCCATTTAGGATAATCTGTTTTATATCTGCTTCAACTATGCAGATAATTTGAAATAGACTAAACTTTTCTCTCAACTCTTTCTTGTTTTTATATTTTGTTCATTTTCAAGTATCCTCAAAGTATTGAACATTTAGGATTTCATTACCACATAAATATTCTAATCTTTACTTTTAAAGATACTAAAACTAGACTTTGTTCATGTAAGTTCTCACTGTGATTTCTTCCTTGTGTTGTAAGAATAATTTGGAAGGGGCTGGGAACCAGCGCACCACAAAGCACAACTTTGGAGATAAACATTTTAGTTTCATGCGTAGATTATATTCAGATAGAATCCAGTTAAGTATCTCAAGGAAATGTTTATGCTACAGGCAAGAATAGCGTCGAAAAATATTATCATATGTCAGAAATTAAATCTCAACTGGGTCAACCCCTATTTTTTATCCTTACACTCTCATATTTTTCCCTTCATTAAAAATGAACACTTACAAAACCAGTATTCTAATTTAAACATAAATGTAGCTAATTTATTTTTAAATATTTTTATTGAGATTATATATATATATATATGTCACATAATATTGTCATTGTAACCATTTTTTTATTGGAAGTATTGAGGATTGAACCCAGGACCTTGTACATGCTAAGCACACGCTCTATGACTAAGATATACCCCTGCCCTGCTATTGTAATTTTAAATGTATACTTCAGTGGAATTAGCTACATCTACAGTGTTGTGCAACCATCACACTATCTATTTCCAAAATTTTTCCATCAACCCAAATAGTACTCATTAAACAATAACTCCCCATTCCTCCCTCCTCCATCCCCTGATAACCTCTAATCTACTTTCTGTCTCTATGAAGTTGCCTAATCTAAATATTTCATATGAGTGGAATTATACAATATTTTGTCACTTTGTATCTGGTTTGTTTCAATTAGCGTAATATTTCTAAGGTTCATCCATGTTGTAGCATGTATCAAAATTTCATTCATTTTTATGGCTGAGTAATATTCCATTATATGGGTGTATCATATTTTGTTTGTCCATTCATCTGTTGATGAACACTTGGTTTATTTCCACCTTTGGGCTACTATAAATAATTCTGCAAAGAATACTGTCATTCAAGTATCTGGGTCCCTGTTTTCAATTCTTTTGAAAGTGGAGTAAAGTTGTTGGGTCACTTGATAATTCTGTGTTTAACTTTGAGGAACCACCAAATTTTTTCAAAGTGGCTGCATTATTTTACATTCCTGCCAGCAATGAATAAGGGTCCCAGTTTTGCTATGTTCTGACCACCACTTGGGATTTTCTTTTTTTTATTATTATAGCCACCTTAGTAGGTGTGAAATTTTATCTATGATTTTGATTTGTATTTCCCTTATGACAAATGCCAATTTATTTACAATAGACCCATTTAGCCCATTTATGAACATACTCAATATTTATGTTCATAAATGTTCATTTCTGGTGTTTTACTTGATAAGGTAGTCTTTTAAACTTTGTATCCTTAGATCAATATTTTAAAATGTGTGGTAAAGAGAGAATAAACTTATTGGCATTCTTTTCCTATTTGTAATGTATTCTAGAGTCAAATTCAGCAATGTTTTGATAAAAAATATGATTTTAATATTTTTAAGGGCAAACATTCACAGAGCATTTCAAACAAAACTAGTATCAACAGAGAACACATTCAATGTCCAGATATTTTTAAACTCTTTAATAAAAGCTTCTTATTCATCTGATTTAAGTAATACACAACACTGTTCTATTTCTATGAGAGACTCTTCAAAATATACATACAGGACTTTTTCCTGGCATTGCCTTCTTATCAAAGTACATGCCTGATTTTTAAAATATGTAGCTTTGCTTTAAAATAACATCAGAATGTTAGCTGATTCACATAATTTGGTAAGATACAAATAAAAATATTTGTGTGTCTTCTTACTCAGTCTTCTTTCTAATTCAATCCTGTTTTCATATTTTTTTCTCAAATTGACATTTATTGTTTAAGAGCAGTTGGACATGACAACACAAGAATTATTTATCATACTTTAAACATAAGCAAAGTGATTCTAAAAACAATATAAGTAATTAACCTATAATTTAGATATCCAATGGTTCTAAAGCATTAAATTCTCTACTCTGTGTAGATTTACAGATTATTCCTAATATTAAGATAAAGTTCCTTCCAAATTATTTTTTCATAATTTATTCTCCATAAAAGTATATATATTAATTTGGTATTTCCTTTCCCAATTTCCTAATTCATACTAGTGTAGAGAGAAGAATGAGTAATAGATCAATACATGTACTATGACTAAATTATATTCAATAGTAATGACTATTAAACAAATATTTCTCATTTCTTAATAGCATTCCATTAAAAGTTCCAAAATAAGGAGCAATGAAAGCCTTTCTGTTTTCTCTTTTTCAAATGAGAATCATTTAGGAAAAGAATCGCCAATTTATCTTTAAGTTTTTGTCTTATCTGTTTCCAACAAGCCATGCTCACCAACAGATCTCTCCCACTCAAAAGCATTGAAATAGACATGCTGAAAATGTGAAAAGGATATAGGTCTGTGATATGAAAACAAGAGTGGGTTGCTTCACTTCCATCTCCTTCTGGAGGATTAAACTGATACTAATCCTGAAAAATACACAGAGAAAATCTCCTCTCTCAAAACATACACTCACACATAAGTCATTTTAGCAACAGGAAGAGAGATTTTGAACAGCTCTAACTTTGAAAAGGGGGAGAGCGATTTTTAATTAATAGCTAAGTGATATTGTTATTTCAATATTAGTATTTAATTTAAAATTAATTAATAGTGATTTTAATTCTATGAATAACTATTATTATTAATAGAATTATTTACAGAAATAAACTATTAAAGATGAACTATTATAAATAATAGTTTAAAACATAAATGATTATGGGTAAGGTGGGAATATTCATTGTCTAGGTAACCCTAATAATACCCTCTCCTAACAATTTTGTTTTGTTTTACTACTAGTGGAAGCAATGGACGGAACATTTATCAAAAAGACGGGAAATAGACAGAAATAGCTGGCCTGAAAATAAACGACTGGCCAGCATCGTCTCTTGTCTCAGCTAGACTTACTAGTAACAATGAAGACAAAATATACCTGGACAGTACATAAACTTTTGAGTTCCTGGATAGCATGTGTAGCATTATTAACAGCAATAAAAAATAAACAACAGAAACGTAACGTTAGAGTAACGTTCGTCTTTGATCCTAGAAGAAATGTTTAAGTCATGTCTGAACCTGAGGGACTTAACCCGCAGAACAGATAATGCAACACAAGATGCCATAAAACCTCTCCTCTTTTAAAAGGGTTCTTTCATGGTCTGGGTGCATGGAGTACTGAGTAGAGGGCCCCTAACTGGGCCCAAGAGAAATGCAGCACCTCATTGACCCCCAACACTCAGCAAGGCGTGCTCTCACTCAGAAAATTCAATCTCGGTTCTTTCTTATAAGCATGACCACAAACCCTACGGAACAAAAGCTGGAAACTGTCAAGCAAGGGCTCTTGACTAATTTACTGCCTCTTAGTTGGAAAGAAAACACCTAAGTGATCAAGGGGGTCTGCTCTCAGCTAAGTGTGGGGAGCATCCGAGAAACCCTAAGGAATGTGTGGGCACACACATCCTTGTCCTTCAAAAGCCAGTCTGAGAGAGTGGCTCACTGCTAAGTATCCAAGCCATTCTCTAGCAAAGAGGAGTGCTTGGATTTTTTTTTTTTTTTTTTTGATCAATCATGATACATCACCTGGAGTTTCTCACTTACATAAATAAAGAAAATCAAAATAATGGCGTTTCTAAGCATCAATCTACACAAATACTTCTGTCCTCTCTTGATTGGCCTAGATGTCTTCAGCAGGAATGTACCCAAATGTACTAGGGGATTTTTTTTTAAGATATAACATGTATGGCAATAAATGTGTTAAAGTATGTCTTTTACTATATTCTTAATTAATTATTTGATATTTCATATCAGTACCCCTGAACCTGATATTCAAAATTTATTTTCATCCACCTTCTCCAGCTTTCAGGAAAGAAGGATCTCCTCTTTGATATATAAATAAAAAAATGTGTAGACCCTTTTTTCCCATTAGGACAGGAAATCTGATCATTGCACTAGGAATTACCGCCTTACTGGGACTCAGAAGAAATATCTCATGTCTGTCTTTGTGGTCAGTTTTCTCCTAAGATGGCTGCTTAATCACAGCTCCAGGCGTCTCGATTTTTCTTCACCAGCTGTCTCAAAATAGCTTTTTGCATCTCAGCTGAGCATAAAGAGCTCTCTTAAGTCTTCAAAGCGTAGTTAAAATAAGGTTGTGTTGTTGAACAAAACTTGATTAATCTGATTTTCTAGCAAAGTCAGCGTCCCAAAGCTGAGAGAAAAATGGCCCAGGAAACACTTTTTTTTTCTTTAAGTGCAAAATAACCATTCAAAATTGAATTAAAACGTTGTGCTGCCTCAGCCTTCCCCCTCTTAGAGCAGAAAAGGGACTGGCCCTAGACCTCTAACCTCAGGGAAGTTGGAATAAACGTTGAACAACAACAGCATAAAGCCGGTGCCTATGAGAATCACCCTGGTTTGCTATGTTCATGATATCACGCTGATGTGATCTAGCGAGGAGGAACTGGCACACACCCTCAGAACCTTACGAAGAAATGTGCATGTCAGAGGATGGATGCTAAGGTTTGGGAAAATTCAGGGACCTGCCACCACGACACTTTTCTAGGTATTCAATGTTTGCAATATTCCTTACAGGTCCAAAATGAAACACATGTTGTTTAATCTTGTACCTTCTCCCACAGAGAGAGAACACATTTGGTGGCCCTTTTGGGCTTTGGAGGAGACACAGACTGCATTTGGCTGTCCTGCTCTGATACGTTTGCCAGCTAGCCCATTAGGCTGGCAGTTTTGAGTGGGGTCGGTGCAAGTGGAAGCCCTAGGGCTGGAGTCAGCTGGGTCAGGCTTCAGTGCAGGAAGTTCTGCTAACTGGTCTGTCTGAGCTGTTGCCCATTGATCTATTACAGAATAACCAACCGCCCTAAGTTGTAATTAAAACCACAACAATCATTTATTTAGCTCACAGATGTAAATTTTGGGCAGGGGGCAGGGCTTGGTGGAGATCATGCATCTCTCTTCTACAATGTCTGGGCCCCAGCTGTTACAGCTGTTGTTGGCTGGGGGCTAGAACAACTGAGGGCTGGCCAGGACTTTGTATGGTCCTGCCATGTCACTTGAGCAATGAATATGTTGCTTGATTTTTCTCCTACTTGGAGGAGTTCCTACTCCACTGTCCTTTAGGACCACCCTGAATGGCAAATGTAGAGCCATAGTGATCCAAATGTGTGTGATGTCAGGAAATCGTGAGAACCACTGCAGACTAGGGTTGGGTTTTTTTTCTTCTCAGTTAGTCAGAGGGGATTCTGAACGAGGCCCAGGTGTTTGCTGAGGGTGAGTGGTGGCAGCAGGGATAGGCGTCCTGTAAACAGCCCCCCATGCTACTAACTGTGCCTCAGGACCTGCGCAAGTTTGATGACGTGTGTACCCCTTTCACCGGGAAATGCAGGTCTGCTGGGCTTCTTTCGTTAGTTGGTGGATCAGATGAAATACGAAATGAGTAGCTGAGAAGGAAAATAGTATAGATCAAATGTGACCTTGTGAACAGCTTTATAAATGAAGACCACAGGGATGACTCACATTTTTCCATTGTTCTGGAATGTTCGTATTTGCATACGATTTTTTTCTTTTTCGCTCTCACTTTTACCTATGATACAATACACGATGTGCGGATAATGATACCTCAGTGCAGAGATTACAGGGTATCAAGATGCTGCTGAGTTAGGAACTAAGGAGAAAGAACATAAAGTAGAAATTAATACAGGAACTGATGAGACTTTGTGCTATGGCTTTCAGAGACAAAATTTGTCTTTGTCAGTACAGGAATGAATACATCATGGTAGACAGTAGCACTTTGGAGTTACTATGGGGTTATATGGAACTTTAAATATGAGAAAGTTAGTAGAGGTTGAATGCTGAAAACCAAAGGGGTGTACCGAGAAGAGAATGTACACCAGTTCACTGAACAGCAATCCCAGCCTCCTTTGAGCTTCTCCTCCTGTACTGGACGGGGACGTGGATATTAACATACCAAAGGAGAAAAAAACATTATCTAAATAGCTGCAAAAATAACATTCTGTACAAATCAACTTGTATTCATGATTGTTTCAAAGCTCTTAGCCAACAAGAAATAGAAGTTGACTTCCTTAACCTGATAAAAGAATTTGTCAACCAGGTCAGAAAAAGTCACCTCATTAAAATATAGCTGCATTCTTACTATCACTTACAATATTCAAAATTAACATAATATAACAGAAAAAAGAAATGAGATGTAACTATAAAATAAAACACAAAAGTGTGTCATTATTTGCATGATACATTCATGTTCCAAAAACAAAAATAATGAAAACAGCTATAAAAATATTCAACATTTATTAAACCCTTACTGTATCAGGCATTTTTCTAGGCTGTTTATTTACATAATGTATCTTAATAAAAGAGGTTACTAACAAAAACTACATTCTTTACCAAAAAATAGATTTTTTGATAAAATATTGTAATTTTTAAAAGGCCAGCAAGTAGTTGGAATACATGAATAACATACACAATGAAATAATAGTCCTGTAAATATTGAAATCTAAAAACGAAAGATGGAATTAAAAAGTTTAGTCCAAAAAAATGTTTAAATAGCCTAGGAATTACCAAAAAATAATGAATAGCACCCTACATGGAGAAAACTGGAAAATATCATTAAAAGATATAAAAGTACAAATAGAAAGACATGCAAATATCTCAGAAGAGAAGATTCAATATGATGTATATTTCATTTCTCTACAAATTTATCTATAAATTGATGTAATTCAAATCAACATACTAGTAGAATTTTTGCTAAAATTTGACAAGCTGATTCCAAAATGCACATGAAAATATAAATAAATAAAAATAATCAAGAAATTAAAGACTAAACAGCTAAATGGGAAATCAAAACTTATTCTGAAATTACTACACAAGAATAGACAAATATATCAATGGAAACAAACAAAAAAACAAAAACAAAAAATAAATCAATAAATCTGCACATAAATGGACCTGATATAAGCCAGAGGTGGCATCACGCATTAGGTCAGATGGAAAAATAAAGCAATATATGATCCCAAATGAAATTAAATAAGCAAGTATAAAAACCAAACTAAACAATTTAGAACTTCCTGAAGAAAAATATAGCAGAACATCTTTATGATATCAAGACAAGCAGAAATTTCTTAAGATGTAGGAAGCTCAAGTCACAAAGAAAAATAGAGTACAAAGTTAACATATTCCATATGACAACTCTAAACGAGGTTAAAAAACAGATGACAGACTGGGGTGGGGGTGGATATTTGTAGCATGTATAACATGCAAGAAATTATTTATCAGAGTATATAAAGAATTTCTAAACATAAAAATTAAAAAAGTAGTAAGTGTTCAAACCAAAATTTACTGAAAAAGAAACTCAAGTGGGCAGCAAGAGAATTTTCCAGCTCGTGTGAGTTCAGGTTGGGTCCATGCAACAGAGTTTTGGCTCATGGGATGTGGGCAGAAGTGATGAATGTGGAAGAAAATGAAATGGAGGAGGAGAAGAAGAAAGAGGAAGAGGAAGAAGAGAAGATGGAAGAAGAAGAGGAAGAGGAGAAGCAGAAAGAATAGAAGGAGGAAGATGAGAATGAGGAGGAAGAGAGGGAGGAGGAGGAAAAGGAAAAGAAGCAGCAGCTGCCCCACCCTCTGTGATGCTCCCGCTAACTGTCCCCCTACTATGTGCAAAGTTAAGGCAAAACGTTTCTGATGGCAGGGCTACAAGAAGAAGGAAGGCCACTTGCTACTGTCTTATCTATTATTCAAGAAATTGAGAGTTCCAGGTTCATTACTGCAGCATAGCCTAACCCTAACCTGACTAATTTGACTCTCAATTCAGTTTAGTTTCTATCTCCCAGTTAATGACAACTCCATCCTGCAAAACGTTCTACCTCCTTTTTTTCCCCTTAATATCCGACTCATCAGTGAATATTATGGCTCTGCCTTCAGAATGTCCAACTTGGATAGTCATCTTCCAAGCAATTATCATTGATCACTTGGGTGACTGCAGCCGTCTAAAAATCACTTTCCCTGCTTCCTTATCATTCTCCTATAGTCTAATCTCAACACGACAATTGTGATTCTCTTGAAATGTAGGTCAGAATTTAACATGATATGTCACCAGTGTAGTTGATTTAAATCACCCAAACATCTTCTGAAAACCAAATAGAAAAACCAGTAAAGCTAAAGACAAGGTGGATAAGAGCTCAGAAGATGGGTATATGCCAGTGAAATTAAGAAAGGTCTTCACAAGCTCAGAGTTGCAAAGTACCAAAAACCACACAGATGTGGGGGAAACTGAAATGGCTGTGAGAGTTCCAGCCTTCAGTAAAATCTCACAGATGTCCAGAAAACACTCCCATCCTCCAGAAGGAAAATGCTTCGCCCTACTGGTAATAACTAAATTGAACAAGAAAGGAAACATGTGGAAACACAGAATTTCTGAAGGATGCAAAAGAAAGAAAACCCCAGAAAGTATGAAGAACTTTGGAAGGCAAGGCTTCTGAACCTCGCAGACAAGAAACAGAAACTCTATCCAACCCAGACTTTGCTTTGAGAAACAAAGTAGCTAATGGAGAGAGGGCATATTTTAAACCTTACCTGCTCGAAACAGGGAAAGAAATTCTTAAACTGTGATGCAGAAAAAGCTACCACAGCCTGCATTTCACCCATGAAATCCCATCCTGTTTTGTTCCTCATTCAAACATGGGGAACAAAAACAAAGACAAAAACCGTTCTAACACCATACAAAATTATTACGATGAAAAGATAAATGAGGCCTTGGTAACGCAGACAAACAATGAGAATTCAGCAGAAAAATGAGGTCAGAGAGCAGATGAAAACTGCAAGGTAATATTTCAATATTAGGGGAACATTAAAGCTTTGATAAAAACAGCATACACAAGAAACAGACAAGCTCAGAAGAAATTAATAGGGAACAGTAAAGAATTTTTTTTAAATAATATCTCATAAAGGAACACTAAATCAGAAAAGCACAGGAACAAAGAAACGCTCTAAATGGCACAGTGAAGGAAATAGGAACAAGAAAGAAGAATATCATGGGAAAATCAAACAGAAACAAAGAAAATGATTTAAAATAGGATTTGAGAAATAGTAGGCAGAATAATTCTCCCCTGACAAAAAAAAAAAAAAAAAAAAAGAAAGAAAGAAAGAAAGAAAAGATGTTTACATTCTAATACCCAGAACTTGTGACAATATTACTTGGCATGGCAAAAGGACTCTGCACATGTGATTAAATTAAGGGTGTTGGGATGGAGAGATTGTCCTGGAAGACGTAGGTGGGTACAGTATATTCACAAGGGTATTTATAAGAGTCAGACAGAGGACAAGGGACAACAGCAACAGAGGTCAAAACAGATGCAGGGCCATGAGCCACGCACTGCAGGCAGCCTTCAGAGGCTAGAAAAGGCATGCAAATGGATTCTCCCCTACAGCTTCCAGAACACAACTCAGCCCGCCTATTTGACTTCTGACCTACAGAACAGTGAAATAACAAACTTGTATTGTTTTAACCTACCAAGTTTGGGGTAACTTGTTATAGCTGCAATAGGAAACTATTATAATGTGATAGACATCGAAGATAGAAAATAGAAAATCCAATATACTTATAATTGATGTCTTCAAAGAAGAAAATCCAAGTAATGGAAAAGAACAAATACTTAAAACTATATTGAAAAACATTCCCTGAAATAAAATATTAAAAAGCAGAGCACTCTGTGCACCTGAGACAATTGACCAGAAATGATCAGCATTGAACCATATTCTAAGCCAAAATTACTCTATTCTTTAAATGGGGAGGTGGGAGGGGATCCCTTTAGTATCCAGACAAAAAGTCAAAATCACTTACAAAGGAACAATTGTCAGATTAATATGAGAATTCTCCAAAGCAAGATTTTTGTTAGAAAAAGAATGCAGTAACTTCTAAAAAATATTTTAAGGGAAAGACAACATGAGACAAGGATTTTATGTACAGCCAAAATTTAATTCAAAATAGAAGGCACAGGCAAACAACTATAAATTTGGAAGCCCTCAAGGAATATCATCCCCACAATCACTTCATGACAAATCTACAAAAGAATAAGCTTCAAACGTCCAATGTTTGTAGAAGGTTTAGCAAATATTTAATTTAGTGGAACCAAGGTTAAAACATGGGATAAGAGTGAAAAAAAAAATATGTAGTTTTATCTGTCCAAAAATAACCAATGAAAGAATAGTGGATAATGAAATAAGTTTGCAGATCACCACGTGTAAATTAATTAGAAGTAAATTAATATTACTTGAAGCTAACAAATAAAGTGGTAGAAGCTTATGTATATTTAAGACTTAACAGTATATCTTAGATTAACAAATGAGGTAGTAGAAGCTAAAGCAATTTATGGTGGAAAGATTAACTCTAAAATAATGCTAGAGATTAAACTTGAAGGGGGAGGGCAAAAGAGAGGATCTAAATTTAGTCTTGTTTGTGATAGGAAACCAACAAATGGTATTTATAGAAAGAGATAATTAAGAGTAATATAAAACATTAGTATAAAAAAAACTACTAAATCTAAAAGTCATAACTTTCTAGATACAAAAAGAACTATCAACAGAAAAGATCAAAAAAGACACATAATTGAAATAATTTAACTAGAAATATTGAACCAAATAGAAAACATGTTATAAAACAACATAGCAAACTGAGATGAAAAGTATTAATCACTAAGTAAAGATAAATGAGCTTAAATCACTTATTAAAATATTCAAATTACTAATATAGCAAAATCCAATTTTTTGTCATACCTAAAGCAAAGATTTTTGGAAAAATTAAAAATTTAAGGATGAACAAAGATATAGATACACAAGGAAATACAAAATAATGCAGTGAACAACACCTTGAGGTGGAATGAAGTCAAAAAATACTAAACAAGTCAAATAGAGGTCAATTTATACTGCTCTTTCAAAAAAGAGCATAACACTTACTAATGTATATCAATCAAAAAACACAACAGTCAGAATCTTTCAATTTGCCCCCGAGGAAACCACCATTCTTCTTTAAATTCATCTAAATAGAATCACTTGAGTCTGACTTCCTTCACTCACTATAGTGTTTACAGGTTCACTTATGTTGTTGTATATCTCAATAATCTTGTTCGTATTTTATTTCTGAGTAGTGTTCTCTCTATAAATGCACTGTAATTTGTTTAGTCACTCTTCTGTTGAGGGAACTTTTTCCCAGTTTGGAATTATTATGAATAATGCTGCCTTGACATTCATGAACTGTCTTGTGGACATGTTTTTATTTCCCTTGGATAAATATCCAATATGGAATTGTTGTGTCTAAGGAATAAGCATGTTTAACTTTATAAAGCACTGTCAGTTTTCCAAACTGTTGTACTATTTTATATACCAGCAATGTATGAGAGTCCCTCTTACTCAAAATCCTCTTCAAAATTTGATAATTTCAGACTTTAAAATTTCACCTGGGCTAGTGGTTTCACATGGTTTACATTGTAGTTTCTGACTGTAAATAATCTCTCTGTGGTTTCAGTTAGCACTTTCCAGATGACTAATGACATTGAGTATATTTTCTGTGCTTATTGACTATTTGTAGTATTTCTTTGTGAAGATTCTGTTCAAATATTTTTCCCATTTTTATTAGGTTGTTCTTTATTATAGATTTTTAGGAGTTTTTAATAGGTTCTATATAGAAATCTACATCAGATGTATGCATGTAAATATTTTCTATATGGCTTGAATTTTCATTTTTTGAACTGACTTCTGATGAAAAGTTTTGATGAAATCAAATTTGTCATTTCTTTTTTAATACACAGGGTTATTAAGAAGTTTTTTAATTCATAAAACTGTAACCTTTAGAGTTATAATCCATTTGAAATAATTTTTAAAATACGGAGTGAAGTGGAGGTCAAGATTTGTCTTTCCCACTATGAATGTCTAGCACTATATGTTTAAAAATACTTTTCCTCTTTGAATTGCATTGGCAACTCTAAATCTATTTGACTGTAAAAATGTAGGTCATTTCTGGATTCTCTGTTGTATGTCATTGACTTTTGACTATTCTTATGTTTGTCATAGAATCTTCTATCAGATTGAGAAAGTTCTTTTTTCTTGTTGGTTAATAGTTTTTAATCACAAATCACTGTTGTATTTTGTCAAACACTTTTCCCCAGTTTATTTAGATGATTGCTTGTTCTTCTCTATTCTGTTAATATGGTGAATTATATTGATGGTTTTCTAATGTTAAACCAATTTTACATTCCTGAGACA
This sequence comes from Camelus ferus, assembly GCF_009834535.1. Classification (NCBI taxonomy): domain Eukaryota; kingdom Metazoa; phylum Chordata; class Mammalia; order Artiodactyla; family Camelidae; genus Camelus; species Camelus ferus. The sequence continues at coordinate 62,335,495 of NC_045703.1, read as the reverse complement.
AGCCCCGTTTTTATAATGTGTATATATCTTTTTTATTTATTGGTAAATTAGATATACTACTAATTTTGCTGAGGATTTTTTTGTTTATATTTAATGAATGTTATTCACATGTAATTGTATTTTTTTAATATAATTGTGGTTTTGTAGCAAAGCAAGGTTTCTTGCTCTATTTTCTTAAATCACTGATACAAGTTTGGAATTATTTGTTTCTTAAATATTTGTTAAATTCACCAGTGAAGCCATCTGGGCAAAGATTTTTATTGTGAGAAAAATTCTCATTACAAATTAAATGTCTTCAAAAATTACAGGAAGTTTCAGATTTTCAACTTCTTCTCATTTTTAATTAGGTATTTTGTCCATTTCACCTAAGCTATCAAGTTTATTGGAGAAAATCATGTATTATATTCCCTTCATTACCCTTTTAACTGCTGGGCATCTGAAATGCTATCCCTGTTTTCCCTCTTAATTTTGATAATTGTGTTTTCTCTCATTTTTTGTTGGGAAGAGTCAATGGTAGAGGATTTACAGTAATTTGATGAATTCAGAATACTTGTTCTTGCTTCTGTGGGTCTTTGTTGTTTGTCTCCTCTCCTCTAGATTCTCTCTCTAAACTTTATTATTTCTTTCATTTTTAAATTTTAGTTTATTTTACTCTTCTTTTCCTAGCTTTTTAAGGTAGAAGTTTATTTCATTGACTTTGTATTAGTTTTCTTTTTTAAAAATGATTTTCTTGGCCTGATAATGTTTCCTGTTCATAGCTACTAATTCTGTGGAGAACAGAGAAGTCAAGAATGAGATGCAGAAAGAACACGAGAAACTTGGGGCATTCTCACAATGCCTAGAACCTTAAACACTGCAGGAAAGATAAAAGCATGGGCAACTGACTACACCCAACAAGATCAGGGGTATTAACCTCAGTGGAAGCTAGGGGTTGGGCTAACAGGAGATGATTCCAATGTTATTAAAGTTGGTTACGCACCACACACACATTTTACTGCCAGACATTGAGAAGAGCTCTCACTGTCTGGAAAAATAACATCCAAAAAGGTATAACAATCTCCACTATTATTTTATATACTTCTGATTCAAAATAAAATATTATAAGCATGCAAAGAAGTAAGGAAAGGGAACCCATGATATCAAAATACTATATCTAGCAGACAAAGACCTTGAAAATACTAATATAAATTATAATAAAAGAGGAAGAATGGGAAAATATATGGTAAAGCTCAGTAAATAAATAGAAAGCTCAAAAAAAAAGATACAGTGAAAATTCTGGATCTGAAAAATTCAATGTATGAAATAAATATATATATATATATATTAGAGAGGTTTAGCAGCCTAATGACCAGAGTGGGAAAAACATAGCAGTGAACCTAAAGATAGGCTGACTGACATAAATTCTACAAAATAAATACAGAGGAAATAAAAGAACTGAATAAACTAAATAGAAAGTGTAAGCAATGTTCATTAATTTTATATACATGAAATTGAATTTCCAGGAGAGTGAGAGTGGGGAAAATAGTGGGAAAAAAAGAGCCAAATAATGGAATAACAACCCAGAGATACAAGAAGCTCAGTGAAACCTAAATAAAGTAAATACAAAGGAAGATACACTTAGGCAAATTATAGTTCCATTTGATGAAAACAAAAGGTAAAAAGAAATTTCTGAAAGTAGCCAGAGAACAAAGGCACGCTGCATTTAAAATAACAACCAAAAATGACATTTCTGACTTTTTACCATAAGCAAAGCAATTCAGAAGACAATGAAATGACATTTTTAAAGGCTGGAAGAAAATAAACTGTCAAAAATCGTTTATGAACAAAAAATAATCTTCAAAATATGAGGGTAAAATTGAAATATCTTCATATAAATGACAGCTGATAGAATTTGTTGTTGGAAAGCTGAACTACAAGAAATTCTTTCTACATTATACATAGGTAGTATATAATATTTATCCATTTATGGTATGTTGCAACAAATTGAGAATGTGTTGTAGTTCCTAAGGAAACCATCGAAAAAGTAAAGAAATATAAAAATAAAAAGCCAATAGAGGAAAACAGTAGAGTAAGAAACAGTGAAAATTTGCCATTTCATAAAGCAACAAAAAAATTACAAAAATTGTCGGAATCAATATTTTTAGAGCTTTGGCAATTAACCAAATTAAGGCTTACAGAAAGCCAAGGAGCACTTTTTAAAGAAAAAAAATGGCTGAATTCTGGTAAGAACAGTAAGCTCTCTGACATTTTAACCTACCCTAGTACAATCCCCACAAACCAGTTCAGTGGTAGCCTTAAAAATAAGTCCTCATTCCCAGCAACAGAGGGAACAGAGTGGATCTTGAGTTCTTTCAAGGCCTTCTTCCCAAAGAATTGTCATAATTTGACCTGCAGGGGGCTCTATGGGAGAACCAACTTAAATAAGGTTGGTTTTGTTTTGTTTTGTTTTTTGTCTCAGCAAATAGAGATTATTGATAAAAGATACAAATTATAAAAGGAAACAAAGAAGAAGTTCTGGAATTGAAAAGTGCAACAGCAGTACAAAACTCAGCATAAAATTTGAACAGGTGGAAGAAAGAACTAGCAAACTTAAGTATAGGACAATTTCAGATTACCCAGTCTGTGGAAGGAAAAAGAATAAGGAAAAGTTAACAGAGCATTAGAGGCTTCTGGAACAACATTAAGGGTACTAACATACACATAATAGGATTCCAAAAAAAATAAAAAAGAAAAAGAAAAAAAAGAAAAGAAAGAGAGAGGAAAGAGGCAGAAAAAAAGATTTGAAGAAATAAAGGACAGATTTTTTTCAAAGTTGAAGAAAACATGAGTCTACATTACCAAGAAGCTCAACAAATCCAAAGAGATTGTACATATCATAATTAAAATGTCAAAAAGCAAAGACACAGAGAGAATCTTCAAAGCACGGAGAAAGAAGTGTCTCATCATGCAAAAGGAATCTTCACCAAGACTGTCAGCTGATTTTTTGATCAGAATTGAAGGAGGCCAGAAGGCAGTGGAGTGAAACATTAAAAATGTTGGGAGGGGGAGAAAACTATCAACTGAGAACTCTACATCCAACTAAATTATCCTTTAAAAATTAAGGAAAAATAAAATATTCCAAAACAAATGAAAACAGAGTTTGTCACCAGCTGACCTGTCCTGCAAGAAATACTTAAGGAAATCCTTCAGGCTGAAGGTCAAAAAAAAAAAAAAAAAAGAAAGAAAGAAAACAAAACACTAGATGGTAACTCAGATCAACATGAAGAGCACCAGTAAAGATGATTACACTGATGAATACAAAATAGCACAAATTTATTTTTGTTTGTGACTGCCTTCTTTCTTTTCTAATTTAAAAGACAACTGCATAAAGCAATAGTTATAAACCTATGTTTATAGGCACACAATTTATAATTGTGTGATTTGTGACAATACAGCATAAAGGAAGGGGTGGTTGTAAATTACAGTGGAAAGACTGCACACTTTTGAAATACTATTGAAATTTATATTAATCTGAACTGGACTGTTATAAATTAATGTATTAGTGGTAATCTGCAGGATAATCACTAATAACTCGAAAATCTATAGTAAAAGAAATTAAAAAAATGGAAAGACACACTAGAAAATAGTTAACACAAAATGAAGACAGTAATGGAGGAATTAAGGAACAAAAAAGACATAAGACACGTAGAAAACAGATAACAACATGGAAGATCTAAATTCCACATTAAATGTAAATGCATTAAACTCTAATCAAATGGCAGAGGATGGCAAAATAGATAATTTTTAAAAAATGATCCAACTATATGCTGTCTACAAGACACAAAGTTTAGGCCTAAAACATAAATAAGTTGAAAGTAAAAGGATGGAAGAATATATATCATGCAAAGAATAACAGTAACAAAAAAAAGTCACTGGTGTGGCTACAACACGGGAAAAATAGACTTTAAAACAAAACTTATTACTAGAGTCAAAGAAAGACATTTTATAATGATATAATCAATACCATAACAAAAAACTCCAGTAGATTGTGTGGATAAATGTGCAATTAAGTAGCCTAGATAATATAAATGAGACATTTTCAAGAGCTCAAAACAAAACTGAAAAATACATTTTTAAAAAGAGAAATAAAAGAAAACATTCCTTTATCATTAGGCAGTAAGACAAAATTGATAACAATATTAGTAACCAAAAAGGCTTTTCACCTATAAATTCTTTTTTTCTAAGGAGAAATAGAAATTAAAATTATAATTGCTAGAAAAATATTACATAATATAATGTTTGGGACACCAGCTCAGCAATTCTTAATATAAAATTTATAAACTCAAATATTAATAATAAAAATAAATGTAATATTTTTCAGATCCTCTCCATCATTGCTTTTTTTTTTTTTTGGATTGATATATTTTGGACTAAGAGAGATTCGTTAAAATTTCCTATTGTTAATGTATTTCTTTATATTTCCCTTGCATTTTTCTATGATTTCTGTTTTATTAAAATCAGTATTGTGCTACTTTAACTTGTCACCGTTTTCAATTTTGTTCTTTAGCTTTATAAATTGCCCTTCTTTGTTTCATTCAGTGCATTTTAGCTTGAATTCTATTTTGTCCAATGCCAAGTTTGAGACATGCCTTTTTATTTTAATAAATTTACTTTTATACATTAACATTTCTGTTTTAGTAATGCCTCTGGTACATAGCACAGATTTGGGGTTTACTATGATCTAACCTGAAAATCTCTTCTCGATAAGAGTGGTAATCCTATTTGCATGTACTAATATGAAAGCCTTTTGGACCTCAAGTCCACCATATAATTTGATATTTTTAACTGAGTGTATTTATGTATGTGGACATTAGTAGAATTAGAAATAATAAAATTAGCTTCTAGACTTTCCCTTCTTTTCCTCTTTCACTATCTAAATTCACTCAACATTACTGTCTCTCTTAGTGCTTACCATTCTACTTAAACATGGTTAGGTTGATTTGTCACTTTAAATTATATTCTTTCAATCCCTATAATTATTTAGGGAGAAGTCTGTGAGTTCCTTTTTCCAGCCTGTCTTCCCATTCTCCCCTGCATTTTTGTCAGCTCAGGTATCTCCACATTGTCAAAGCACACTATATATTTTAATCTGTTTCATTTATCACCAATTTTTTAAATGCTTAAATGCACAAACAAATTCAACGTGCCCCACTTATAATTTTGCCAAAATCTATTTAATCATTTCTTGGTTGGCTGGATTTTCAAATTTATTTGCAAAAACTTGTACAAATAAATCTTTCACAATTTGTAAAATTTCCACTTGTTTTGATGGTTATTTCCTCCTTGTCATTCTTTACTTTGAGGATTTGCACAGTATCTGTTTTTATTCATTAATTTTACTTATGGTTTTCATTGATTGTTATCAGGTTCTATTTATTTGTCTTATTTTTTATTTATTCTAACTTTCTAGAGAAGATAATTAACATTTGTTTTCAGCCTTGCTCAGCTCAAAGAAGCCAACAAATTTCAACCATGTAAATATATTTAAAAAAAAACACCAAGACTGTAGTAAAATTGCAAAGAATGAAGACAAAGAGAAAGTCTTAAATGAAGCCAGAGGAAAAAAAGATAGATAACATAAAAGAAAAATGATTAATTGCTTAATGGTTGACTTCTCAGGAGCAAATATGGAACAGAAATATTTGAAATATCTTCAATTCCACACCTACATATAACCCTAAAGAAATATGCATTCACACAAATCAGGGGATATTTATAAGAATATTCAGATCAGCAAACTTAAAAGTAGCCCAAACTTAAAAGTACAGCTGACCCTCCGTATCCACAGTTACACATGTCCACAATTGGTTGAATCTGTGGGTGCAAAACCCATGGACAAAAAGGGCCTACTCTTTTGCTATTTTGCAGGCACATCTTGGAGATACTGTGTGTTTGGTTCCAGATTACCACGATAAAGCAAATATAGAACTAATGCAAGTCACACGAATCTTTGTGGCTTTTTATGTAAAACATAAAAGTTATGTTTTACACTATACTGTAGTCTATTAAGAGTGCAATAGCATTATGTCTAAAAAAAATACACATACTTTAATTTTAAAATATTTTATTATTGCTAAAAAAATGCTAACCACCATTTGAGCTTTCAGTGAGTTGTCATCTTTTTGCTAGCGGAGGGACTTGCCTCAGAGTTGATGGCTGCTGACTGATCAGGGTGGTGGTTGCTGGAGTTTGGGTGGTTGTGGCAATTTCTTAGAATAAGACGCCAGTGAAATCTGCCACATCAATTGATTCTTCCTTTTGTGAAACAATTTTTCTGTAGCACACAATGCTGTTTGATAGCATTTTACTTATTTCAAAACTTCTTTGAAAATTGGAGTCAGTCCTCTTAAATCCTGCCTCTGCTTTATCAGCTAAGTTTATGTCAGATTCTAAAGTCTTTGTTGTCATGTCAACAATCTTCAAAGCACCTTCGCCAGGAGTAGTTTCCATCGCAAGAAACCACTTATTTGTTCATCTGTAAGAAACACCTTCTCATCCATTAAAGTCTGATCATGAGACTGCAGCAGTTCAGTCCCATCTTCAGGCTCCACTTCTAATTCGAGTTCTCTTGCTATTTCCCCCACATCTGCAGTTGTTTCCTCCACCAAAGTCTTGAATCCTTTAAAATCATCCACAAGGGCTGGAATGAACTTCTTCCAAACTCCTGCTAATGTTCATATTTTGACCTCTTCCCATGAATCACAAATGTCCTTAAAGTCATCTAGAACGGTGAATCCTCCCCAGAAGTTCTCAATTTACTTTGCTCAGTTTCATCAGAGGAATCACTATCCTATGGCCGCTGTAGCTTTGCAAAATATATTTCTTAAACAATAAGACTTGAAAGTCAAAGTTCGTCTTTGATCCATAGGCTGCGAATTGATGTTGCGTTAGCAGGCATGAAAACAACATTGATCTTGTGCATCTCCATCAAAACTCTTGGGAGACCAGGTGCTTTGTGGATGAGCAGTATTATTTTGAAAGTAATCTTTTTTTCTGAGCAGTAGGTCTCATCAGCAGGCTTAAAATATTCAGTAAACTATGTTGTAAACAGATGTGCTGTCATTCAGGCTTTGTTTTTCCATTTATAGAGCACAGGCAGAGTAGATTTAGCATAATTCTTAAGGGTCATAGGATTTTGGGAATGGTAAATGAGCATTAGCTTCAACTTCAAGTCACCAGCTGCACTAGCCCCTAACAAGAGAGTTGCCTGTCGTTTGAAGCTTTGAAGCCAGGCATTCATGTCTCATCTCTCACTGTCAAAGTCCTAGATGGCATCTTCTTCCAATAGAAGGCTGCTTCGTCTACACTGAAAATCTGCTGTTTAGTGTAGTATCAGCTTGGTGAGTTCTCTTAGCTTGATCTTCTGGATGGCTTGCTGCAACTTCTGCATCAGGCACTTGCCGCTTCACCTTGTACTGTTATGTGATGGAGATGGCTTCTTTCCTTAAACCTCATGAACCAACCTCTGCTGGCTTCAAACTTGTCTTCTGCAGCTTCCTCGCCTTTCTCAGTCTTTGCAGAACTGAAGAGAGTTAGGGCCTTGCTCTAGATTAGGCTTCGGCTCATGAGAATGCTGTGGCTGGTTTGACCTTCTATCCAGACTACTCCAACTTCCTCCTTATTGGTAATAAGGCTGTTTCACTGTCTTATCATTCGTGTGTTCACTGGAGTAGCACTTTTAATTTCCTCCAAGAACTTTTCCTTTGCAGTCACAACTTGTCTGCTTGGCTCGAAAGTCCTACCTTTCAGCCAGTCTCAGCTTTTGACATGCCTTCCTCACTAAACAATTATTTCTGGCTTTTGATTTAAAGTGAGAGACACGCTATGCTTCCTTTCCTTTGAGCACTTGAGAGGCCATGGTAAGGTAAATTGACCTAATTTTAATATTATTGTGTCTCTGAGAATAGGAAGGCCTGAGGAGAGGGAGAGAGATGCAGGGAGGGGAGGTGGGTGGAACACCCAGAACTCGCACATTAATAAGTTTGCCGACTTAAAAAGTCACAGTTCGTGGCGCACCAAAACCATTACAACCGTAACACCAAGGATCACTGATCACAGATCACCATGAAAAACATAATAATGATGAAAAAGTTTGAAACATTGTGAGAATTACCAAAGTGTAACACAGAGACAAAGTGAGCAAATACTGTTGGAAAAATGGCACCAATAGATACTTGCTCAATGCAAGGTTGCCACAAACCTTCAATTTAGAGAAAACACAAAACCTCCAATGTGCAATAAAGTGAAGCACAATAAAAAAGAGGTATGCCTGCATACAAGGGACTTGAACATCCATGGATTCTGGTGTCTACAGAGATCCTGGAATCAATCCCCCCCAGTTACTGAGGGATGACTGCACTAAAATGTCTACTAGCAGTAAAACAGATACATACATGGTACACTATATTCGTTACATTCTGGCATAGTATATTCATACAACAGAATTCAATGTACCAATGAAAATAAATATTCTGCATCTCATGCATCAACATGGATAAACCCTAAATCTAGTACTAAGCAAAAAAAGCAGGTCACAAAAAATACGTACTGTTGAATTCTGTTTATATTAATTATGAACACAGGCAAAACTATACAGAATGTCTCTATGGAAAACATATATGTGGTCGGTAAAATCACACCCCCTCCAAAGATGTCCACGTTGTAATCCTCAAAGCCTGTTAATATGTATCTTAGTTGGCAAAAGAGACTGAGGATGTGATTAAGTTACGGACCTTGAGATGGGGAGACTGTCCAGATAAGTCCGATCTAATTATATGTATCCTTAAAGGCAGAGAATCTCTTCCAGCTTTGGTCAGATGGAGACTAAGTGACTCATTCACTTAGAGGGAGACTCAGTGTGACTAAGGAAGAAGGGTCAGAGATGCCACATCACTGACTTTACCGATGGAAAAAGACCATGGGCCAAGGAATGTGGATGGCCTCTGGAAACTGGAAGAGATGAGACCCATGTCAGACTCCAAGCCAACCGAATGGTAAGATAATATATTTGTAATTTTTTAAGCCACAAGTTTGTGGTCATTTATTATGTCAGCAGTAGAAAATGAATACCATATACATGTGCTAAGATTAATTTTTTTTAACGCATGGAATGAATTAACACAAAATCCAGAATCAGAGAGCATACTCAGCGACAACTCAGGTACTGGGAAATGTTTTCATTCTCAAAATGGTTAAATACATGGCAGCTATTTTCATTAGTGTTCATTAAACCGTGCATGCACTCTTCATTATGAATGATACATTTTATACATACAGATATTTTTAAAGGCAAAGCCATAGGCGAGGGATGATGCTACAGAGGCAGCACCAGCTCAAGACCCTGAGTGGACATCTGCTCAGGTTATAGATTCATTCATCAACCCCATGACTGGACGGATGGCGGGGCAGAGGGGATGAGGGACAGGATGCCTTTCTGCACTCTCCACCCTTGGGGTAACAATGCTGTGTGAATTTCTTATAAATGTGTGGACATCGTGAAACTTACCTACATTTGAGCCAACTTGCTGGTGTCCCAGCCAAGAGGATGGCCCACTCAGCGAGAAGACTCCAGCCACAGGAGTGTGTGGGGAGACCACCAGCGTCAGGACCTGGTGTGAGATGGATAGTGGAAGCACTGGAGTAAATATAAGGGATCTGCACAGAAGGAGTCTCTACATGGCCCTCCTAAGAACCCACACATGTGTTTCCAGACAGCCAGCATCTGGGCACGTGCCATACAAATGAAAATGCCAGCCCGTGAGTGTCTGTCTCCAAACACGTACAGCCAACAAGGAGCGAGCAGCAGCCGAGACCAGCTAAGCAAAGAGATGTTTGCCCTTTTCTCCATCCCTCTCCTCCCTGACTCCCTGCAACCCAGGGGGGGCTGCGTCCCAGCTGGAGGAGGTGGGAGAGAGAGTGACCGAGCAGGCTGCCCTCTCTTCATTCCAAGTCCCTTGTGCCAAGAGCCAGTCCTGCAACGGGAAGAAAAAGGGGTTTTAAAAAAGATAAATTAAAAAGTTAAACTGGGCTGAGGTGAACTGAATAATGGAAAGTGACCAGATAATTATGGAATCCGCCCAAGATATCATCAAGGAATGGGGAAAAAAGAGATTTGACACAGAAAGTTTTAAGGCTGTAACTGAGAAAAGAAAACTCAGTCAACTTAATATTCTACCAAACTGATACTGCTTTTAACAAGAATGCTCGTAGGTAGGGAAGTGTCACATGACCCTGTCTAAGCGGTGAAGTGTAGTGTTCAAGTTCAAAGATGGTGGGGATGATGGCCCCCACATCAAGTGCCACAGCTCAGCCCCTCTTTGACCTAGATAATTTATCTAAGCTTCAGTTTATTCATCTACAAAATATAAAATAAATCCCAAGAAAGTATATCTGTTTGCTCAATTAAGAAAAAAAGATAATGGTATCTATTTTATAAGTTTTGATGGTTAAATCAAATTATAAACACAAAGTAAATACCAGGGTGTTTGACACATAGTGGGCACTCATTGATGTGAACTTTAGTGACGGCCCGAGAGCTATGGAACGCAGAATTCCAGAAGGCTTTCTGGAAATGGAGAGTCCTGGGCTACAGGATAAATACTAGTTAGCCTGAAGGCAGGGGCTCAGCGAAGGGTGTTGGTGATGAGAGGGGAGGGATACATTCAAGGCACTGAAAACAGCATGAGCAAGGAAACAAAGCAAGAAACAGAAGCACTGTGATGTTTGAGGATTGGTGAAGGGATGGTGTTCAAATATTTTGGTGTTTCTGGAGCATCAATTGTTAGTCAAGAGGAAAAGTCTGAAAAAGCGAGGTAAGGACTAGATCATGAAAAGCTTCAAGGGCCTTACTTCCTATCCTTCGTGCTCTGCATCCCAGAAAAAGGTCTAAATTTTTCAGTTATTATACATACGAGGTCCTTTTTGATCTGACTCCCGCCTACCTTTCAAAATTCAAAAGCTCACGCCACACACAGACAGCTAGATGGATGACTCCAGCATGACCTGAGATGTCCTGAATACATTAGGAGTCCCATGTCACAGAGCTCTGCTCACACGCTTCTTAATGCTTGAGACAGATTTTCCTCTTTCATGGGATAAATTCCTTCTTTCAAATGTGATGTGATTGGCACCACCAATGGGAAGCCTTGTCATTCTTTATTTTTAAACTCAACAAATATTCACTGATTCTTCTTCATACATGGTACATAAGATGCTCAGCCAGCCAAGTCCCTGCCCACTGTGTGCAAAAGTCTTAATAGGGAGATGGACAGAGAAATAGGTAACTGCTAAGCAGTATTATGACTGTGATCAGCACAGGGTGCTTTGAGGGTCCTGGACTCCTAGCCCAGGCCCCTGGGATCAGAGAATGTTTCTCTCATGCTAACGATTCTCTTCCTGGTTCCTCTCACCCCCACTTAGACTGCTAGGGGAGGTGGCAGGAGGAAGAGAAGGAAATGAAGATGTGCTAAAACTCATTGTGCTTCAGTATGTGTCAGAAGCTATGATAAAGCACTTTCCATGAAAATCTTATACGATCCTCTCAACAACCCTGTAAGACATCTAGTCATTAGTCCCATTTCAAAGAGGAAGAAACTAAAGTAACAGAGGTAAATTAACTTTCCGGTGTCAGTCAATTAGTGAGGGGGAGAGCAAAACCTTCAGCCTCCATCAGATTAGCTCCCATTTCAAGCTGTAAAACACTGCACCATGCTCTTTGTAGAGCAGCAAAATGTCTCCATTTTTTTTTCCAGATGATTCCAGATGGAGGGCAATGATCACAATTCATTGTAAATATTGTTTGCATGTCTCTCCTTCATGAGGCCACATCCTTCTAGACTCTGGGAGATTCTCCAGGACCTAGGAAATGGAGCCTACATATTATTCACCTATTATCTACAGACTCCAACACATAGATGACTCAGAGTTAGCATTCAGTCAATGTTAACTGGGATGCATTAATGCAGGTAAGAATGAACGCATCCTTAAATGAATGAATGATCTTAAGAACTGGAAAGAACTGAATGCATGGGAAAAGCCACAGAGCATTTGGGGATGGTGACGACGGGTAACAGGCAAAGGTCCAGGCAAGAATGGCAAGTGACCAGCATCAGAGAGGTCCAACCGTAGGCAACAGGCAGATGTCCTGGCAGCTAGGCAGATCTCTGGGTCAAGGATTTGGCAACAGGAAATAGATGGACACGCAGGCAGGCAGGTGGTTGGCAGCAAGGAATTTGGAAGCAGGTAGCAGGGAGCACGGTGCTCAAGCAGGTCCTCATTCCATTCAAGGACTTGGGTAATAGAGTGGCAGTCCTTGCCCAGACAACAAAAGTGGGCATTCAGAGGCAAAAGGAGCAAAATGAAAGGAGGAGATCTAAAGCCAGGATTCAAGGTCAGAGCAGCAGCAGCAGGAGAGGCTGGCAGAGGCAGAGCCAGTGGGCTCTGCATACAGGGCTCTCTGTATTGCCTCTTTCTGGAATCCCTCTTGCTCCTTGGACCAAGAAGCCCTGCAGGAACTGTTGGTTAAGTTGTGGATAGTAATTTATTGGTCTCGGCCGTGGGGCGAGGAGGACTGTGGAAGCAGGAAGTCAAGCACATCATTATGAAAGGAAAGTTTCTGTGATCAGGCCAAAACCAGTGGAGTCATCCTTGATTCCTCAAATTCTTTTATACCACACATCCAAACAGTCAGCAAATCCTGTAAACTCTACTTTGAAAATGGATCAAGCATCTGACGGCTCCTGAAGACTTGCGCTGCTCCAAGACTGGTCCTCGCTGCCATCACCCCTCAAGGAGTTAATTGCAATGGTCCCCTAACCCCATTCCTGCTTCTCCCCTTGCAGTAGCCAGAGTGGTCCTCGTCTCATTTTCCCCATTTTCCATTTGGTGGTTGTCTTTCTCTTATAGATAGTTAGCAGTTCTTTATCAAGTTGTGTTATATACACAATGCAAATAATCTTCTCAAAGGCTATGGCTTCTTTCAGGGCACTCCTTTATTCAACACTCTCCAGTGGCTCTCCAGTTACCCTGAAGCGTAAGTCAACATCCTGAGCTACAAGGCAGTACACGGTGACCTCCTCTTTCTCTCTCTAACCTTATCTCTTACAGCTCCCCCCATTGCTGTTCTGTGACTATGACAGACATCCTCTGCTGTCAGAGCCTTTGTACCATTTGACACCTCTGCTGGAATATTCTTCCTCCAAGTATCCACTAACTTTATTTCTTGCTTTTTTCAGTATCTTGACTCAAATATCACCTTCTAGGTGAGGCCGTATTGCTACCCAATGTACAATTTCAGAACCTGTTTCAACTCATATGCCCACCCACCATCCTCTTTTATCCTCCTGATTTACTTTTCCCCCGAGCACTTATAATTATCTAACTTCCCATCCATTTTATTTATTTACTTTGATTTTTGATTGTCTCCATCACCAGGCTATAAGCTCCATATGATTAGGGATTTTTTTTTTTCCTTTTAAGGAACTTGTCAAGAAACTTTTCAGAGCCTTTAAAATGCATTTAATATGTATTTGTCAAATCCCAAGAAAGAAATTTGGAGATCAATTTCCATTATCCCAAATTGGCAGCAAGCAAATTCATTATTTTCAGGATACCAGTTTTAAAGGGCAAATAACATTTTGAGAGTTCTCCAAGAACTATTGTCCTGCATGGAGACAGCTCCCCGCTTTCAAAATCATTTGACTCTCAACTGACTAGAACAGAGATTTCAAATACTAGACCAATGTAACAACAGCATATCAGATATTGCTAATAATCATCATCATATTTCTTGCTCAACCTCAGATGTGGCCTCAGCATTCTACTCAACACAGTACTAGCAGCAGTTAGAGTTGGTATGGAGATGAAACACATTTGCCATATCTGAGATTTTAACCCCTCTCCCGTCACAATGTAGCCTCAATCTACCTTTAAAACTTTATAACGATATATAACTAAGCCATGCTATTCAAGTTTTCCTATGCATATCTCGTAATTCTCACTGAACCAACACACAGTCTTGATACCACATTGTGCTTCCCAACCCAAATGCCCTTCCGCACATCTCAGCACATACAAGTGGCCCCCATTCTTTGTGGGCCCCTCGAAGGGCCACAGTCACACATAAGCACCCGAGTGTGATCTCTCTGGGCTCTGCTACTCATCCTTTCGTTTCTTATTTTCTGACTTTTCCACTCAGACTTCACCGAGCCCTGCACGAAGCCTTGGGTATTAAAGGTGCCTAATATTTTCTAAGTTACCATCAACCAAAAGCATAACAAGTAACTTCCTATTGAAACATGTTATATTCTCAACCTCTCCTTTGAACTCTTATTGCAAATTTGCAAACCACTCAAAACCAGCCCCATGCAATACAAAGAAAGTCATCCGTGTGTACTTCCATGGGCTACCCTGATCCTGTGTAATTTCTCTGCTGGGTAATTCAGGTTCTGATTTTAAAACACACAGCTTCCTTATTCATCATTCTCTGGCCTACTGCCTGGGAAGAAAAGGTGATACCACTGTCTGAAGTATTCTCATTGATTTCTTCTGGTAGCTTCATGTATGTAAATCCTATCTTACTTGAATTATAAATTCACAGTGACAGGTAGGGACAATATTTTCCACTGTAATTCTGTTCCCTACAATGGCAGTACAGATACATTCTAAGAGCTTTTTAAGTGAAAGGGTGAATGAATGAATAAAAAAAATGCCTAGCATTAGATAAATTCTACTAATATTCGACTGAGAAGACAAGTGCGATTATAAGGATTTTCATACACTATTTCAACATATTCACGCTGCAAAACTAGTTCACAGAAAATCAAGAGCCCATGGAATCCTCAACAAACCTTTGCAATGTGAGTATGGAGTTTCTGATCTGTAACTTAAAGTATATTTCAATATGGGACTCAAAAATTAGTCACCTGGGCCCACCTGAACACTAGACATCTTTATGTAAGGTCTGCACTGACTTGATGCATCTCTGAACTTACTCTGCCAAGAGCCAAGGCAGAGTAAAGATGGTGAGAAACAAGTGGGAAATCAAACACTGCCTCTCTCCCGTCTTCCTTCCACCAAGCTCTGGAAGTAGGTGTGACAAAGCAGAAGCCTGTCTGTCCCACGATCCAGCAACTGTCATCCAGGAACCTTTATAACAGCTCAAAATAATATAACATTGACCATTAAGTTCTAGAATTTTTCTCCATCCATAAAGAAACTGACTGTAATAAGTGAACTTCATCACGTTCTCTAAGTGAGATAAACATTTCACGATTTTTTCGTGGAGGAGCAGAGAACTGTTGTCCAATATTACATGATAGATCTGTTGTAGCAAACAGAACATAAGCATGTAGGGTCTATCTAGTGAGAGCTTCTATATAGTACTTAGAGTGGTTCAGAAACAACTCTTATTGCCAAGCCATTGTGGGAATTTATGATGTACAAAATTGGGCATAACTGATAAAAATCACATGCAGGTGTTTATATCTACTTCCATGGGCTCATTCAATTACCTCGAGATATAAATTCACTAATGCTCTTCTGAAAGAATAATATTGAGCCTTTTAAGTTCAATGATGGTTAAACAATTAAGAGGACATTAATAAGTAACGATATATAAAAAATAAAGTATCTATTAAATGTGTAACTCTAGTTATATCTCATATATTTGGAAGGCAAACTGTCTTTTCTTTCTTTCCTTTCTCTCATGTCCTTCAAATATTGATGAAGAAATACAAGTATTTTCCATCTAATAAATTCCCTGAGAAGAGCCTGTCTCTGAGGTTTAATTAAACTAGCTGAAGAAACATAATGAGCCCCATTTACTGAAAGTAAAGAAAAAGTGTATTTAAGTGGTCATATTTTAACTATCCTTCCACACTCCACTCCAGAGAAGTTTGTCCAGATGGAGCAGCCAGGGTTTCCTAGATTCAAGCAAAGATTTTCCTTTTCAAAGGTAAAGCAGCTATTTTTAAATAAATGAGCATGAGGGAAAGAGAGAATAAAATGTAAAGATGCTACGTAATTTCTTTCTGAAATAAATTTTAAAGGGCACCAAACTCACTGAGGTAAATTCCAGGTCTCCTAATGATGATAAATAGCCCTAATTATGAGCAAATGTATTGTCAGTATTCTGATGCTCTGTCCTTTCCCAGTATCTTTTGTCTGCAATACTCTTGTCTTCAGGTCTCCCGTCTGCCTCACTATAAAGGCACTATACCAAAATCTGTATCCAGATTCTCTCTACTTGAAACACATTCCGGATATTATGGAAATGATCATGATCAAACACTGCTCTTCATATTCACCACATAGTTGTTTAATGGCAGTAAGCGCAATAAGCTTTGAAAATCTGCATAAAGAGAAGCGAAGGCATCCCTGTGGCCAAAATGAACTGAAACCCATTTCTGAGTCACATATAATCATTTTATATAACATTTACATTTTTTGCAAAAAAACTTGAAGACAGTGTCAGGCATATAGTAGACATTAATAAAGTTTATTGAACTGAAATACTGACCTAGTCATCATTTAATATCATTGGCATTGCAGACATTTCCTAAGACCCAGAGATACTCACAGAGGCTGTAAGTGATCAAACTCTACAAGATGACGGTCATTAAAGCAGTGGCCCACCTTTCACCCACCTTACACTCAGAACGTGGCCAGTTCCTAGAGCAGCACCACTGAAGATTCTAGCCAACACATAAAGGATTACACAATTAGCTGGAACCATGGAAGAAAGTCACCAAGAGGTTACATTTGATTTCAGCAAGTAAATGATTAGCAGAATAGCCAAGTTGTCATAGGTTGCAAACAACTGCCCAAACAGCCATTCTGACAATTTAGGGAAGTTCACGGAAGTAAGGATCTTTCTCATCAAGTATGTTTGTTTTAAAGTTGGTTCTAGGAACACGACTCTGGCATCTAGTTTAAAGCTGCGTCATTCTGTGGAGCAGTCTTTGACAGGGTGGGCGGAGGAAACCATGTCGTCTATCTCCGCCCTTCTGGGAACCAACAGATTCTCACAGGCAGCAATGAGGATCCAAGAAGAAGTATCAGGTAAAATGAAGAATACTTTCCCTAGGTGTGTTACTTCTTCGCTCAATTATGTATTGATTCGCTACATACTTACTGAGTATGTACTAGGGGTCAAACCTTGTTCTGGGCATTACAGATAAAACAATGAAAAATGTAAGGCCAGCTCTTGAGAGACTATTCTAGAGGGGATGAGGAGATAATAAACAAGAAAACAAACGCAAGCTGATTCAGAGAGCGCAAAATGTTTGGAAGAAAATGAAGCAAGTGGATCCAACAGAGAAGAACCCTGGGGCAGACTGCATTGGGCGGTTGGTGAGGTAAGGCCTATCTGAGGAGGTCCTATCTGAGAAGAGACCTGTAGGGTATCATGGAGACTACTATGTAAAGGTCTGTGGGACAGAGGATTCCGGACAAAAAGAACAGCAAGTACTATAAGGCAGACTTATTCAAGAAAGTAAAAGAAACAGGATGGTGTGGCAATAGCACACAGGGCTAAGGTCTTCAGGAGCATGGTATAAGAGAACTAGGCTTGGACAATATTAAACAGAACCTTCAAGGCTGTGGTAAGGATTAGGGTTTGTATTTAAAGCGCAAGGAAATCTCATTAGAGAGTTTAAAGCAGAAGAATGATATGATCTGATTATGTATCTAAAAGATCACTTAGCTCTTGTTAGGAGAATGTGTTGATTGGCTTGGACTAAGGTTATAGCAATGGAAAGGGGAACAAGCGGACAAATTGGAGATAAATTCTAGAGTCAACATGACTTGCTAATTAATTGGTGTAGGGGTGAAAGAGATAAAACAAGGATGGCTTCCAAATTTTTGGCTGGAGTAACTGGGTGGAAACACTTGTAAGAAAAACAGTTTTGGAGGGGGTGGATAGTTGGAGTTCCGCTTCTGAGATGCCTGTTAAACATAATAATAGTATCTACCTTGTAGAGAAAGTAAGAAATATGTGCGAAACATTTAGATCAGTACCTACCACAGAGTACTTGTTCAATAAATATTAACTATTTTAACTAACTTCAAGTAGAGATGTAAAAATAGTTGAGGATATAAAAGATCTCTGTGAGAGGTCATTTGGAGATATAAATCTGGGAGTTACGAAGAATTCAGTGCTGCTCAAACCATTTTTGGCGAAGGACTTTTTATTTCCAATGCGTCATGCGGGGACCAATACTTTTGTAAAATCCAACCAAAAATGGATTACTTTACAAATGAAATAAAACAAAGTCAAACTGACAAATGTGCTTGGATGCCAAGGCACTGTCAAATTGCTATAAAAGTTTCTAAATCTTACTCTCAATTTCTGTATGTATCTCTCATTACAGACCAGTTAGGAACAATCTGTGGACCAGGACCAGTCCAGGGAATACACTCTGAAGAGCTAGACTCAGGCCCTAAAGCAAACTGAGACAGTTAAGTCAAGGAGAGGTGGGGAGGGGGTGAGGCCAGGAGGGTGTTTCGTAAAGAAGCCTGAAACAATGATAAACACTCTTTGAATGTACACAAACGATGGGAAACCACGTATATTTACAAGCAATCAGTTTTAAATAGGTATAAGGAAAAAAGCCTAATCATTCCTGCCGGGAACTCACTCCGCTTCCCACAGATGTCACATCTGAAGAGAAAGACACCCGCTTCCCTAATTCACCCTCACAGACACTTGAATCTAATCATCGGAGATGCAATCTAGCGCTCAGGATGCAGTAAGTATCCAAAGCTCCTTCACTCTCAAGCTGGGCTCTGCTGGTGAACAGAACAATTATCAGACCTGATAGCCAGAAGCTGTCCCCGAAGGATGCTCCCGGCCCCAAGCATCAACACCTCTGTTGGTAATTCACAATTCTTGTCCTGTCATCAGCTTCTCACACTCAAAACTCTGGCTCCGGGGGTCCTGACGTCCGAGACGGAACGTATCCCAGACCAGAGAGCATCTGAAATAATTCTTAGGAGAAAAGGTCAGATTCTGGCTGAGGACTTCAATGAAGTGAAGAACCCTTCATAAAGTCGGGTCCTTTGGTAAGCAAAACTTGCCTAACTTCCCACTGCCTTGCACCCCCCCCCCCCCCAGGGATGGCTTCCACTGGGACCCCGCGGCTGCGGCCGTTCTGTTCCTTAAAGGCAGGCTCTGGCTTCCAGCATTCCCCTAAAGCGCACGACGAATAACGCGGGCTGCGGGCGACCGAGAAGTTGGAGCAGCCTGGGCGCGATAACCTCTCCCATCCAGGGAGGCTCGGAGGTCTCCAAGGCTCCCGAAAAGCCGCGGACCCGAGTCGCCCGAGCTCCCCTCTCCAGCCGAGCCCCTCGACCCCGCGGGCGCCAAGCCGAGGCGAGCGCGCGGGGGCCGGGCGGCCCGGGGAGGGGCGGGGCCGTGACTCACGCGGTCGCGCGCCCGGGGAAGAAGCGGCACCTCCGGCCGAGCCGGGCGAGGGGCTGCGCCCGCCCGCGGGGCGCATGCGCGCTGCCGAGCGGCTCCCGCTCCCTCCCCGCCCACCTCTCCCTCCTCCCCCTCCCCCCTCCCCTCCATCCTCGCCTCTCTCCCTCTCTCCTCGCCCGCTGGGTGCTGAAGTTGGGCGGATGGCAGCAAACCCGCTTCGCTAGAGGACCGAGCCGCCCAGCCTCGCGCCCCCGGACCCATCGGTGAGCTGCCCACACCTTCAGGCGACTGGGTAAGATGTTGTCTCTGAAACCGAGCGCTGCTAAGTAAATGACATCAAAATGTCTGCTTTGCACCGATGGATTAATTCTTTAAAGGTTGGGGTAGGGGGGAGGTGAAGGAGAGAGGGGGCGGAGAGTGTTACTGCCTGTGCCCTGGCGGGGGAGGCTGCCCGTGCGGGGGGTCTCGGCGCCGCGGGAGGGAGCGGGGGCCGCGCCGCAGGTTCGGGAAGTTGAATCCCGCGTTGCAGCCACGGCGCGGTCCGCTTATCTCCCTCCAGCTGCTGCGGAGCGGCAGGGTGAGTGTCCTGCCCGCCCAGAGACCCTTAAGTCGGGTCCCCAGCGGAGAGCTGGGCGCCTAGGGGATCCCGCAGCGAGGGCCGAGGGCCGAGGGCGGCGGGAGACCCCGCGGGGCGCTCGGTCGGGATTTGGGTGGCTGTTTGTTAGAAAACCAAATGTGAAATTAACAGTGTCCGATCGACCGATCACCTCGCGGTGGTATTTTTTCTTTCTTTACCTTTGGGAAAACGCACTGTTCAGGTGGGGAAGGTGTAAGCCAAAGGGGATGCAAAAATGCATACCTTGAGCATCCGCAAAACATCTGAGGTGTGTGTGTGTGTGTGTGTGTAGGGGGCGGGGGCCTCTTTTGTTCTTTCCCCTCCTTTGGTCGAGGAAAGGGAGTTCTAGTGTGTATGGCGGGGGGTAGATTTCACAGCCATCGAGGGGGCGAGGAGGTGGAACGCCCACCGGCCCCCTAGCCGCTGCCCAGGTGGGTGTATCCAAGATTCTCTTGCTGTAGGTGATGATGATTCTTTATACTGTCGATAGAATTACAGTTTAATAGCTGCTTACTCGCCAGCCTTCCTCCTCCTCTCCCTCTTCATGTGCTGCGGCAGAGGCTGGGTGCAGACATTCGGCCGTTTCCTCTTCTCCCTACCTCCCTGTCTCCGTGAAAAATGTCGGAGGACTTGAGGATGGCGGAGAGACAGGGCTGGCCTCGGAAGCCGAGGATGGGGAGATCCTCCTCGCGAGCGGGAGGCTGCTAGCAGGGCGCCCCAGGCTGCCCGTTCCAGCCTCGGGAGTCTCCGGGCTCCTGGAGACAGAGCAAGGGTCGTCGGCCAAAAAGATGCCCGCCGTGCGGGACCCGCCCTGCGCCCTCCGCCTTCAGCTGGGGCCCGGGACACCCACTCAACTGGGACAGTTTCGGTCGCTCTGCGGACCCTGGCTCCTGGCATAGTAGTTTTCCTAACCTCTCTGACCCTTCGGTAAAGGATTCCTTCTTGAGTCACTTGAAGGTTTGTCTCGAGAACTTTGCAATCTTCCCATAGTACTTTCTTTTTTAAAATTGTTTTACAACTAGCCTATTTCCGTCACGGGATGGCTATCACAAATGAGAGAGAGCGCCCGTGTAGTTTGCTTCCCATTTGGAATGAGCATTTCTGAGACTGGTTGCCATCTGCGTTTCCGGCGTTCATACATACTGGGTTTCCTGGTGATGAACCTTCTGAAAATCATTTAATTGGGGAAATGAGAAACAATTTTTTACTCTTCTAATGGAGAATAATATTCTTTGCCTGGTTTCATAGCTGCTAGGCATTATGTGTATTAAATACTTTCGAAAACTGTGAAACACTTTAAATAAATTGTATTTGTTTCTTAAGTCCTTTATGGTAACAATAGCAGGTATCCATGAAGTCTACATTTTGGCACTAATACCTAATGAAAAGGTGATTTATACTCGTTAATTCAAATAAATGAGCAGTTTGACCTCCGCCAGTTAAGTTACTATTATTAAGCTGTTTCTTCCGTTAGCATGAACTAAAACAATAATTAACACACTCATGGGAGAGTAGACTTATTCACTATTTTTATAATCTTAAAAACCATATATAAAGAAATCATGGGAGAGCAGTTTATTTACAATTTTTGGAGATGAGAAAACAAGTGTTTATTATTACAAAAGGATTAGATGGTATCATTTATTAAATAAAATGAATCTCCATGGCAGTGACACCTGATCTCAGAGTCACGGGCACTTTATCTTTCGTCTGAAATTTGTAGTCCGAGAGGTTAAGAGAACCACCTAATTTACAGAACAAACAACATAAGGTGTCTGTTGTGCCAATTTCTATCCATTTGCTGTGGTTCCTCAACTACTCCTTGGTGTTTAGTCCCCAGGGAAGAGAATTAACAAGGAGAGCTGATTTGCTGTTCCTGTTCAATTCTAATGCATCCAGCTTTTCCTTCTCAAATAGATCTCTCTCTGCTTTGGGAGAATCTTCCTATAGGATCCTAATTTATTTGAATTCATAATGTTGAAGGTCTAAGTCATTATCATTCCTATGGCCTTCTTATACTTTTTAATAATCATAATCATAATATGAAAAAAAAACATTCCTTAGCATTTCTAACCACTGGTGCCAGGGGCCTTGAAGAAAAGGAGAAATGTATGTAGCCTTACCCATTTGACCTTATATAACAGCCAAGTCTAAAACTAAATTGATAAAAAAAATTCTGGTTGACTCATACAATAAAAAATAAGAAAGCATTTACTTGTTAACTTACAGTTGTAGAGCTACTGGCCTTCATATTAGAAGTCCATTTGCTGAGAGACATGGCTTTTCTGCAAAAGTGAAAGGTGGGCATGGACAAGGAGATGTGGAGCCAAGAGGGATGGGAACCCATCCAACTGCATTTCTGCTGAGAATCCTTTTTTGATGGCCCAACTCTGCTTACTTAACAATGAAAATATTGCACCACCCAGAAAGGCAAATGCAAGGACCACTGTGTACCCAGTGGATGAGAATAATGCCATGTGATGTTAAAAAGCATTTGATTTCATCTGACTACTACAGTTAGAATATAAGTACGAATTTATTATAGAGGATTAAAATTCTATGACATTTCTGGGGGTGGTGTCCTGGATCCTCAGAAATACTGTAAGATTTTAGAGAAAGCTTAAAGAAATAAAAATCCTTAGATGTGGGTAGCCAGGAGTTTTAATGTTAGATTGGTAGATACTCTCACCCTCCCTATCTCTTCCCATCTCCACTTACCCCCAAACACTTCTCTAATATCCAAAGAAATTCAGTTATACCATTATCCCTGCTACTTTGCCAACATCTAGCACAATATCTGGCAAAAGACAGGTGTTAAATAAGATTTTTTGTCCATGAATAAATTTTGCAGAATTGACATGGTTCACAAAAGACTTCCAAGATTTTCACCTATTTTTGGAAGAGTGCTCATGCTCATTTCCAAATACACTAGTTTGAGATTCTAAAGATCATGATCCCACCTCTTTGGAGGAAGCAGTTTTTAGAACTGTCACTTTGTGAATATGCATGTTTTTACTATAACATTTATAGTGTTGGTTTGTTTCCAAACAAAGTTTAAATTAACTGTGGGCTGACATGGACATGGTGAATATGAACTTTGGGTCAAGCTGACCTTAGCTTTGTCCAGGCTCCTCCATTTAATAGCTTTGTCACTGTGGTCAAGTCCCTTACCTGCTCTGAGCCTCAGTTTCCTCAGGTATAACAACACAGATAAGGACCCACATCCTAAGATGCTTGCGAGCACAAGGTGATGCATTGTGTATAAAGTGCTGAATGTGTACCTAGCGTGTACTGAGTGTTTATAATTCTCCCAATGCCTTAAAAAACTGGTATTGAACCTAAAGGGCAGTTTACCACCAGTTCATATCCTATGAATAAGTGGAAACTTTTGAAAATTGTAACCGTATTGTAGAACTTCATACTTGCTTTTTTAAAAACTGGTACTACCTCATTGGTACTGCCCAAGAAACTGAAATTGGTATTTTGAATATATTTTAGTGACTACAAAATAATTCGTCTTGTGGATGTCTTAATTTATGTAACTATTCTTTTATTTTTGAATGTTAGCTAGTCAGTTAGTTAAATAATGTTTCTATTATTTCCAGGATTTTACTGTTTTAACGGATAGGCACCCTGATGCCTAGTTTTGTCTGCATAGCTGTATGGCATCTTTTCCTTTAGGCTTGATGCTCAGAACATCTAGCTTTCACCAACATAATATACTCTTTCTAAAAATCTTTGCTAACTTGATAGGTGAAAATAATGTTTTTCAAAATTTTCTTTCTTTGGTTACTCATAATGCTGATAACTTTTTTGACATGCTTATAGCACTTTTTTTTTTTGTCTTGAGGATCTCTTGTTCAAGTCTTTTGCCCATTTTTTTTTCCCATTGTATTCAGGTATGGTTTTATTATTTATCTGAGGGCTAATGTTAATTTTAAAAAAACAAGGCAAAAGTAAGCAAAGAAAGGAAACGCTTAGTGACAAAAGAGATATATGGCAAAGACTACAGAGATCCTTGTGGCTGAACTGGACTCAAGCCCAAATGGAGTGGAGCAGACGTCACCTAAGTCTGGAGAAGGATCAGCCACAGGGTTAGTTCAGGGCTGCTATGATGTCCGTAACACACTGCCACCTGCCACCATGCTCAGACCTTCCAAGGTACACGGTTCCTTTTACTAGTTGGGGGATCAATCATTTTTCCCTTTGGGTACAGTGCGCACACACTCACACCTTACGCACAAGTAGCGTGTACATGACATGACAAGTTCCCAGATTTTCATCGATTATTTCTGCCAGTTGCCAGTGTTACAGGAGAATGTTTTTAGTTTTCCTGAGATAAAGGAGATTGAAAGGAAATACAAGAGTAGAGGGAGTTCCTATAGAGCATTAATTGAAGCTTCTCATCAGAATGAAATCAGTTAAGCTTCATTATAAAGCCATGTCATATTAGAGTCCTATCTTATTTCAGATTTTAAACCATAGGTGAAATTTAAATATTTAAAAGTTGAGAATCTTATCTCGTACCTTAATGAGTTCTGTGTTGGTAGAGAAGTGTTTCACATGATTCAGTGATCTGGTAAATTCCTGGTTGTGAATTTTTCAATTCTGTGACTTTTGACAAATTTGGTTTCAAAGGCTTAAATATTTAGCTTGGATAATCTGTGAAGTCCCTTAGATATTAAACTACCTAGAAAGTATAAAATTTCAGAATTGTTGTGGGTTCTAGTTTATCAAATATAGTAAAGCCTCTGTAATTCAGAATCAGTGACCCTGGAATTTATAATGAATGGGAGTCTCCTGTAGGAGAAAGCAGTGAGCTCTGGTGGAACAGAAAACCTCATTTCAAATAGAAATGGATTTGAGTTCTTGCTCTACTATTTACTAGATGTGTAGGCTTTTTCATTAAATTATATAAATGCTTCATACTTGAAATTCTAGCATGAGTAATAAACATCTAAAATGTCTCTGAATTCCTTGAACTTTGTATTTGAGATTAAAAAAAGAATCTCTGTGTCAATAAATATAATTTTATTATAGACAATGAATGTGGTTCACAAAGCAAATATTTACTTCCTTGGATTAGGTCACAGGCTTTTCATAGTACCTCTGATTGGCTATTGAAATACAAAGGTTATAATTCAAGAGCCATGGCATTACAATAAAACAGACACAACCCAAGGGAAATCATGACATAAATCAAATGAGCAGGTAAGTGTTTATTTCATTTCTTTAATTATCCCGGGCCTTCCCAATGGTAGTGAGTTAATCCAGTGAAAATTCTTTTGTGAAAGCTGACAACACTGTCTGTATTTCTAGTATCAATAAACAGTAAGGGCTTGTTTTTTGGTGTATTATGACAAGCTATCTAATCTAGAGATTTGAAAAGTCCATTTTGGATCTAGGAAAACTACCCCATGTCTCCATCTGGTTTCCCGCGACGCTTCTGTTTCGTCAGGCTTCAGTTATTCGAAGTCAGCCAATATGTGGAAGTCGGCTATATGCAAAGTGGCAATCTATATGATTTAATTTAGCGAGTGTGAAAAAGCATATGGAAATTTTCCCTTGAAAGAAAGAGACTTTAAAAGCAGAGAATGTACTTTGGTAGGAAGAGTCCAAATTTTGGACTCAGATGAACAGAGATTTAGCCCTAATCTTGTTGGGCCTTAGTATCATTATCTATCAATTGCAGACTGACCGAACATACTTTTAAAATGTTGAGGGAGTAAATGAAATTATGTCCGTAAAAATGCTTCATGTATTGCAATCACTATGCGAGTGTTACATACTGCACTAGAGTTAAATAATTAAAAGAAACCCAATTAGCATCATGTAGATGATAAGTGCCTGAAGGATTCTAATTTCTTGCCAGTATTTGCCTTAACTAATGGGTCCATATTAATGTTGAAGTTGTTCTCTGTGTGTGTCTGTCGTGTGATCCTTTCCCATCCAGCCTGTTTAACCAACCTGTGAAATGAACATTCATTCGTTTATAAACAGCCGTGAGCACCTACTAGGTGCCAGGCTCAGCGATAGGATTTTGGATGCAATACTAATCCAGTGTGGCCCCTTCCTGCAAGTTTACATAGAAGCCTCTCCAACTTGGTGTTATTTTGCTTTCCAGGTGAGCACTGGTCATTCTAAGTTTACAAGTCGTAACCAGATATAACGCGGAGGTAAGGAGCAAAGATCTCCTGAGGATTTAGGAATTTTAGGCTAATTGACCTCAAAGTGTAGAATCTCCACTCCTAAAGAAAGCTGCTAGGTAGAGGCTCAGATGAGAGGAAGGTGGAGCAGGATGTGGCCCTGCTGTGGGTGATTTAACCACCACCACCAGGTCCAAACAACGGAAGCCCTGAGGCGCAGCCTTCTCTGTGAGCCTACCCAACTCCTAACTCTCCCTCACTAAAGTAAACAAGGTGTCTGCATACAAGTGCACTGTGCCTTTTTCCCCCCTCACTTAAAGGCTGTCCTGGGTGATCATTGGAATCTAATTTAAGGTATTTTAAAATGTTGAGGGAGGGGTGAGCAAAGGGAGACAGAGAAAGTGATAGCCCCACCCTCCCACAGGATCCACATTTCCTATGCAGTAAAAATAGAAATTTTTCTCCCGATATTACTACAGTTCTTTCATTGATGACAGTCTTTGTGTAATATAGTAAGTTGACCAGAAATCCAAAATACTCTTTTCAGATATGAAAAAAAACATACATTTGATTTTGAAGAAAAGCATCTTCAGACCTACTTGTTGAAATCAGTAGAGTGATCTCTAAATCTAGCAGCTAGATTTATCCTGATCTAGGATGATCTGATATCAATTATAAAACCAGAGTAAAGACTTCAAGTCCTTCCTAGCAAAATGCTGTGAACATACAGCTGCTTTGCCTCTGTGTGGCAGTGAAAGACACGGCCATCATGAATGAATTAACTGGAAAGTAAGCTAAACCCTCACTTCAGCCACCAAATTTAACTTGTCATTAAACCTTTAACTGGGCTGTTAATAAGTAACTGTATGTGCTAATTTGAGGTTTGAACTTATTTCTTTCTCTATTTATTTCACTTAGCACTACCGTACATCATTTTGCTGGTGACCTGTGAGTTTAGCATGGTCGAGACTGAGTAGATAAAAGCAAAGGAAAGATGAGTATCTTTCATGAGAACACTAAGGCATAGCCATGCTATAAAGCAATGTAATAACCTATGTAACTGCAAACGGTTATGACTAGCTGATGCTGCGTATTGAATTGAGGTATTAAATACTCTAATATAAATTAGAGTACTAAATACTCCTGTGTGAGTTGGAGTATTAAGTTTTTTTTTGACCTACTGTTTGGGAGAAGCTTGACATTTGACTCCTATTTCTCACTTATAGTAGTACTAGCGGCGGCAGCAGTACTAGCGGCGGCAGCAGTACCAGCAGTAGTAGTAGTACTAGCGGCAGCAGTAACAGTACTAGCGGCAGCAATACTACAAGCGGCAGCAGTAGTACTAGCGGCAGCAGTAGTACTAGTGGCGGCAGCAGTACTAGCGGCAGCAGTAGTACTAGCAGTAGTAGTAGTACTAGCGGCGGCAGCAGTAGTACTAGCAGTAGTACTAGCAATAGTAGTAATACTAGCGGCAGCAGTAATAGTACTAGCAGTAGTAGTAGTACTAGCGGCAGCAGTAGTACTAGCGGCGGCAGCAGTAGTACTAGCAGTAGTACTAGCAGTAGTAGTAATACTAGCGGCGGCAGTAACAGTACTAGCGGCGGCAGTAGTACTAGCGGTAGTAATACTAGTGGCAGCAGCAGTACCAGCAGTAGTAGTAGTACAAATACCAATTGTACATAGAGAAATTGAAGAGGAAGGAGTATCAATTCTTTTCGTACATCAAATACTTTACAGAAAAATAGGTGTTAATGATATCCGATGTAATTTTTAAGATAGTCACATAATTTTTCCCTGATACTTAAAACCTATCAAGAATTCAAATGTTCAGTCTGTAAGGGAAAAACCAAACAAAACAGAAAGTGCTGATTTATTCCCTCCTGATGGTCAAGAATATACTGGCCTGATTGTTGTCTCTTGGCTAGTCTATGAGTAAGTAAACTTGGGCGATTTTGATTCAAGCTATTAGAACCCATGTTTTATTCACCTGCTCATGTCCAGTAATCTGAATTTTTGCTGTTGAAGAAACATTGCAGACTGAATTACCTTTAGTTAAGTCCAGTGTTTAATGACCCACCTACATGTATATAAGTGATGGATTTAGTTGAAGGATGTATTTGTGTATAAATCTTAATGCTTAAAAACCAAGAGATGGAGAAACCCTTGCACACAGGAATTGTCTCCAAAGTTTAGTGTTTGGAATAGATTACTTTATGTGTCAATGTCTGAGTTTATGGATGTGTTTTGCTTTTTTTTTTTCTTTTTGTGTGAGTTGAGAGCAGGAAAAAATTGACCTGATGCCTGTGTAACCATAGCCCAGTGCTGGAGAGGAAGAGATATGTACTTTAGAATACAAGGAGGGATACCAATGAGATAAGGATAGTCAAGTATAAAGCAGGAAGGCCAGGCTCAGAAAACAAGACTATTAGCCAAAAACGTATTATATCTTCAGGTGTAATATCATTCAATACATTATTACATAACTCTGCTGTATTATGTAACCACTTCCAGTTTTGTAAATTCATGTGACCTAACCTTAAGAGGGTAATTTTTTTCCATTAATTCAGTAATTTCATTGACTGAACATCTGAGTAATGCAAGTGGTGTTTCATGAGGTAGAATATCATTAAATAAATCTTAATTCCAGGAAGGAAAAAAATGCAGAGCACTTTTCTTGACCTGACATAGGTTACGTTGAATAGTGAAAAATTCTTGTAGGTGACACCAAAATTCAATCCCACTGATTTGAAAATCTGCTCCAAATTTTCTTTTTTAAATGTAACTACTCCTACGTCCATCTTACATAAAATTAACTTTATTTTTGTGACATAAAGGGATCTTTACATTTTGCTTCAAAATACCAGCAATGAATAAATGCACATGCTAAGCTTTGTTTTACTGAGCAGTGGGCAGCACAGTGACTTAATGTCCAAACTATTTATTAAGACTTTGGGGGAGTGACAAGTGTGCTTGGAGAAGCTTGCCTGCTCATTGTCACTGAGATTATTTTTGAGGGAATGTGGATTTATGTCTTAGTGGGAACACTGAAAGGAGTTACTTAGGGAAACTACCGATGACAACCAAAATCAACGTTGGCACTGAGTGTGCTGGCCTCTGACCACCAACCCCTGAGAGTTCCAGTCTGGTTGGATCTCAGGGAAAAAGAAGGAGGTCATGTGCTTGAGCGTAGAGCTCATAATCTAAAAAAATTAAATTATGAGCAAGCAGAAATCATGGAAGGAGAGAGAGGTCTTTTGGTACACCTGTAAAGGTGGCTGCGTGTGTCTGATCCGGCAACTGTTTCTGTGAGATTTCCAACTTTCCTTCGTGTTTAGCTACTGATCCCTTTCACCTTTGTTATTTCCTGCGTCCTGATTCACAATTAATGCAGCTAATTGGAACCTTACTCTACCATCGGGAATAGTCAAATTAAATAAATCATAGCCAAAGCTCAAGGACACTAAAGACTCACTGAAGAAAGAAAATATGTACGTAAATTGCTATTAACTATTATGCCCTAGGAGAGAGATAAAATGCCATGAGGAGCTTTCAATTCATTTTAGATGGCCACACCAGGATCTGGCAAAAGTGTTTTAGAGGTTATAACGTTTTCTCTAAGTATTGAAAGGGGGAAATTTGACAGGCAAAGAACTACTCCTCGGGCTCAAAGACAACGTGAATAAAGGCACAGAACTAGGAAAATTCAAAAAATACTTCGTGGCACAGTTTTCCAGAAGCATATAGTACGGGCAGGAAACCACAGATAGAGCCAGGAAGGAGGCAGACACTGGGGGCATTAATTCCAACGTGAAAAGCGA
Source organism: Camelus ferus (assembly GCF_009834535.1). Lineage (NCBI taxonomy): Eukaryota > Metazoa > Chordata > Mammalia > Artiodactyla > Camelidae > Camelus > Camelus ferus. Next base: position 62,305,459 of record NC_045703.1, on the reverse strand, counting down.
GCATTGTCCTTGATGAGCCCAGAGTGCCACAGGCACCATGTAAGTGGGGGCATCACAGGGTGAGGGATGGGCGTGTCAGGTCTGAGCAGTGACGAGGAGAGGTGGGGCAGGACCAGGGCTTCAGCTGGCCAGGTGAGAGAAGAGGAGACCTGAACTGGGAAACAGCCAAAGCCTCAACAACCTAAGGCAGTGGGAAGATGATGTCATGAAAATGAGTTCCACTCAGAGCCTTCGTGACTTGGTCACCAATGGGATTTAGAAGATGTGAAAACACCCTTAACGCCAACATGGAGGATGTGAGCTTGTGTGTCTGGGTAACACGGATGCTGTCAAGACCTGGAGAGACCAAACTGATAAAGAGGTCAGGGAGGAAATAAGCTGAGTTCAGCGTGGGCAGGGGTTTGCCACATCCATCGGAGCTCTAGCAGGTGTTTAGTGGGCTGGTGATTAAAAGCCTTGTCAATTCTGTAGGAATCGGCTCTGCTCTGTTGATTCTGTAGGAATCTGGTGCTAGGCTATGTCCAGAGAGGCACTGTATCCAGAATGAAGTGGATGACACTTCTGTACTGCTCTGCATTTTTCTTCCTTTTTTTTCCCTCATGTTCCAATAGAACTTTGTTTAAAGACACTGAAATTTTATTTTTTATTTTGTTTTTTTATTGAAGTGTTGTTGACTTACAATGTTAGTTTCAGGTATACAACAAAGTGATTAACTTAAACATATATTTTTTTTTTCAGATTATTTTTCATTATATGTTAGTACAGGAAATTGAATACAGTTCCCTGTGCTCTACAGTAGGTCCTTGTTATTCATCTATTTTATAGATAAGTATATATCTTTTGGAGTTAATCCCAAACTCCTAAGTTATCCCTCCCCTACTCTTTCCACTTTGATAACTATAGTTTGTTTTTGATGTCCATGAGTCTATTTTTGGTTTGTAAATAAGATTTGTATCATTTTTTTAGATTCCACATAAAAGTGATATCATATGATATTTGTCTTTCTCTGACTTACTTCACTTAGTATGATCATCTCTAGGTTCATCCATGTTGCTGCAAATGGCATTAGTTCATTCTTTTTCATAGCTGAGTAATATTCCATTGTGCATATATAGCACATCTTCCTTATCCAGTCATCTGTTGTTGGACACTTAGGTTGTTTCCATGTCTTGGCTATTGTAAATAGTGCTGCTGTGAACACTGGGGTGCATGGGTCTTTTCAAATTATGGTTTTCTCTGGATATGGGAAAAATGTAGGAAAAATGCCTACTCCTCATTTTTCAAACCACTACTGGAATGTTATTTTCAATTTCTTTCCTTCTAGACACCATGGTTAGAGGTTTGCAATACAGAGGGTAAAATGAACAAAAACCAGTAATTCATGTGAAAAGTGACTAGAGGAATTTGTACTTTCTTAACCTAGAATAGAGTGGTTCTCCTAGAGAATGTGTGTGTTTCTCCACCTGGAGAAGAGCCATGTGGAATGATTAGACTCATTTTAAATTGTGCTAGTGTCACAATGGGAATAATGAAACCACATGGCAGAGTGGTAAGGAGACCACACGAGCAATGCCCCTGGCACACATTTGGCATTTAGTGTATCTTAGCTCCTGCTGTGACTCTTAAAAATAGCTTTAGAACCAGTGGGCACAGGTCATTAAGATAGATTTTGCCATCCTATTGGAAATAACTTTTTAGCAGTCAAAGCCAGCTTAGTAGATGGGCTGCCTTGCAAGGTGGTAAGCACCTATCAAGTGCTTGGTGGACAAACAGGAGGCAGAGATGTTATGGAGGAGTGTTAAGGATTAGGAAGGTAAAAGAACTGCAAGGCCTCATTCTGATTCTGAGGTTCTAATGATTCCAGGGAATTTGGAATGCAAACTCAGGAGAGAGGCTGGGGCTAGAAATAAAACTTGAAAATCTTTTACTTAGAGGTGACAGTAATAGGTGATTGCTAAAGGAAAAATTGTAGAGCTTAGAACAGAATCCTGGAGTATGTCTATATTGAATGGGCATGTGGGGAAAAAAAGAAACTAAAATACATACATATATATACATACATTCATACCTAAGGTAGTCCGAATGAGAAAAATTGTTAAAAAGAGAATGAAGACGTACTATACTATGAAACCAAGGAGTTTTGTTTTTAACTGATCGTATACATATTTATAGTAATCTCCCAAACAAATTAGTAAAGGGAGACAGGTTTAAGAAGGAAGAGCAGCGGAGTTAGGGCAGGGGGCAGACAGGGTGAGATCAGGACCAAGGCAACACGTTAGATTCTGCAACGAGGAAGTTACTTGCGATTGTCTAGAAAGCACTTGTGATTAATGATTTATGCACCATCTATTTCCAAAAGGTTTGAGGCAGCTTAAATAAAAACACATTCACAGAGGGCAATGAAAATTAAACAAAGGAAAGATAAGAAGCCACAAAGAGAAATAAATGGGGGGAGGGGTGAACGTGCCACAAAACACGCGTAGGGTTGTTATCATAACAGGGGCAGTACACTTCAGCTCTGAGGTTCCAGCAGCCAAAATAAAAGGGTTTATGGGACAGGTTCCCTGTAACTCATTGGTTAATGAAAGAAAACAGTTTTCAAAAGTTGGGTTTTTTTTCCCCCTGGCACTGCTTCTGTGGATTGTATGTCCCATGGATTCTTGGATAAGGAAGGGTGACATATTAGACATCGAGGTCCACAGTGGTTCTGCTGAATCAGGTGCAGGCTTGCTTTGAACTGCTCTTTCTTTCTTAAGCCATTGAAGGTCAAGGATGTAATTATTAAGACGAAGTCTCTAAAAGCCAGTAAGGCAGTGATAACTTTAGACTAGCTGTTCATGCAAATACTCTTGAGTCTAAAAAATCAGCACATGAGATAGCATCAGAAGGGGTGGGGGGTAGAGCTTAGTGGTAGAGCACGTGCTCAGCATGCATGAGGTCCCAGGTTCAATCCCCAGCCTCTGCTAAAAAAAAAAAGAAAAATTTAACAAAATTAAAAAAAAAAAAAAGATAGCATTAGAGAGGAGAACACTCTAGACAGGAGATACTAGATTGGTTCCAAGAACTTGGGGGAGAAAGGGCACGAAGTGCCTGGCAACCTCAGGTCCTTTGCACTTGCCACTCCCTCTACCTAAACAACTCTTCTCCTGATCTTTCTCATCATCCACATTTCAATTCAAATGTCACCTCCTTAAAGAGACCTTTTCTGTCTTTTCTGACTATTGTTGGCCCTTCTTTCTTCCTCCCTTCACTCCCTGTCACTCTTTAATAATAACTTGCTTTATTTAATTTGTGGCATTTACTGCTCTGTTAAGTTATTTTATTATCAGTCTCCCTCCTTCCACTGGAGGGAATGTAAATTAGTACATCAGACAAAGCCAGGAACAGAGTAGGTGCACAATACATTGAAGGGATAAATGTTTTGTGGCTGGGGAAGAACTCAGCTCGGGATTGATGTGATAACTGAATGGATGGAGGTGCTAGGAATGGAGGAAATTTTCCTTTAAGTGCTAGCTGAGAAGAAGGCAATGGTTATGATCATGACAAACTTTGTACTGGGGATTTTAAGAACACCAGGGCTTGGAAGAAGAGCATGGATGCTCTGTGTATTTTCTTTTCCACTTGCAAGGAGCAGGGGTCCGAATATGAATTCTAAGTTCATGAATATTCATTCAATGGTCAGGGTTCTAAGGGGAGGAGCTAAGTGGGAAGCGTACAAAGTGACAACTTCCATTTTTTTTCTCATTTTGGTTAAGACTATTTAACATCATCCGTTTAACTTTTGAAGAATGTCTTTCAAAAATATTGTATGCTGTTTTAACATAAATCATGTTGCAGGACTCTTTCTAAAAGTAATTGGCTGTTAGATGCATCTTCTTTTATGATCCATCCTGGCAGTTAACAATTTGGTGTTAAAATGTGGGTGGAGGGGGCTGTGTACGTGTGTGTGTTAGCAGTCCAAGGAGGGCATCACTCCTGCCTCAAGCATGAATCAAGTCGCTGACACACAAATGGAAAAGCAGAGGTGCCAGTTGAGAGAAGTTCCTGAATCCTGGAGAGGAAACCGGAACCGGTCCATGCAAGACTAAAGCCAGCATAGGAGGCAAGCCCGAGAACACGGCGAATGTAGACTAGTTGTTGTTTGAAGGACTGTGGAGAGGAGCGAACTATGCAGAGAGGAGGTAATGGCAGCCAGAGGTGGTAGTGGGACCCAAGAAAATTTTTGATAAACATTTTAGGTTTAGAGAGGACGAGGTTTGTTGGCATTGTGAAGCAAAATTATCAATGGAGAAGGTACAGGGAAAATGCCGTGGAATCTCCTGGAGCACCAATGTTATTCATTCCTGAGAAATATAAAATGCCTCTATATCAGAATAAAAAGAAATATTAGGGAATAGCATGCAATATTTATCATTCATTCATTCGTTCATTCATGCAAGGTTAGACCTGATGCTTAGAAGGCTTTTTGATTATTTGAGCCCTATTTTGGGCTTCGCTTCCAGACTCTAGGGTACAAGGATAGCATTTTAGAGATAGTGGAATTTCCCCAAGGTTATGGACAGGCAAGGGATTTTAGAATCATGGAGCATAATAAACTCAGGAGACACCTTGAAACTATCTGAGTCTGCAAACATAAATGGGTTCTTTTTTTTTCCCTTTATCTCCTCATCTCCAATATTTTAACTCATAGCCAGGAGAAAGATGTTGTGGGACAGATATTATAATTTGGGGGGGGGGCTTTGTTAGACGCATCCAAAATGACAAAAAATATTTTCTGCTTAGAAAAGACAGAATAAAATATGCTCAATCTAGTTTTCTTTGTATGCTGAGTGAGGAGTTTTGATCATAGTATTAACTGTATTACTTAGTCCGTCGACCAAATGTTTGGCTGTTAAAACAAACAAGTGAACAAAGAGTTTCCTATTTATAGTTGGTTAAATTGTTCCATAAGGGGATGTCGATCTAATAAATGTTGCCTTTGTGTAATGAGCAAAAGTAAGTTACTATAGTTTTGATCAGGTAATAATGAAACAGAGTATTAAAAGAAAAGTCACAAATTCACTGGGAAAAGAGTCTTTTAAATGCAATCTGAGACCAGGTAAATTTTCACATATGTTCATTCTCTTATTTGAAGCCAGAGCCGTGAACTGTCATTCAGAAGCAGAGAGATAAACAGGAAACTGAAGTTCAGATACTAAAATCGAAAGGAAGAAATCAGTGTTTAACTGCAGCTCTTTCAAACCACAAAGCAGAAACGAAATTCACCTTCTATGGTGTTTTGTGGTTGGCTCTTTCTCACGTCCCGCTGCATCTGGCCTTTACAGGAATAATCTGGGAAAGAAGAATAAGTGATTTGGGGGAAAAGTTGTAAAGTAAAAGGGATTGATGCTGAGTGAGAGGCAGACTTCTTGCATTCGGTTCATCCAGTGAAGTTTCTCTTTTAACAAATACTTTTTGAGCATCTACTATGCGGCAGGCTCTGTTCTGGGAGATTCAGATTTATTAGAGAACAGAACAGACAAAAATGCCTGCCTCCATGAGCCATGTATGTGGCTCGTGGCTCATGGCTCATAGAAGGACTCCTTTGTAAAGTGTTCAGGGTCCTTCATAAAGCTGGGCTATCAAATATATATACATATATATATGTATATATAAAATACACTACTGCTAATAATGTATGTATATATTATATATGTATATGTTTTTTTCTTTTACTCCTCCATTGGTTGAAAATAAATGAGGCTAAATGAGGGCGTACCAAGGGCATGGTGGCTGTATCAGACTGAAATATAATGGGAATTTTCTACATTTAATTGTTTAAGAAACTGACATGACATCAGCCTATTTCAAACCCATATATTGTCCTGCCCCAACTGTATTAATTGCAGTTCAGAAGATACTGGAATGAGAGGTCAGGATAGTCCACTCTCCTGCCTTCTGTCATTCAAAGAAATACAGAGCTGAGAGCATCCCAAGTTCTGGGCACAAGGGGGAGAAGCGAGCTCATTTTTCTTAGGCTACAAATCTGACTTCCCTCCAGGAATTTCCCAGGAATGAGCTGCCTGTTTCATCTCCATCCCTTAGCTGTTTCTTGCATTTGCCTGCCAAGCTTGCTTCCTAGTGTTCTGGGCTCTGAGGTGCATTTCAGAGAATTTAGAGCATAATTAACTGATGTAGCAGAATTCAGAGGAACATCAGAAAATTTAGATCACATTTAACAGAGGTAGAAAACCAAAAGGAATATATTCCTGAAATGCAGATTTAGGCAATAAGATAGGAATGCAGTTTTACTGTGTCTGAGCTTTTGGAAAAATTATCTATGGAAGCTGTATAATATGCAAAGCCAGAATGGGAGTGAAATGAATAAAAATGAGTAAAGCTGTGAAAAAAAGAGAAGAGGCAGAGGCAGCTTAAAATTACGCGGAAGGATGTGGTGCTTTTTTTTTTTTTTTTTTTTTTTTTGACAGGTGTTTATCAGATTGCCCTATAACTGACATGTACTCAGAGTTTCCAGTTATACTATAGGAGAAACTGTTTCCTGAAAGAACTCAAGTGGAGCAATCTGACCTCCCCTTTTACTTGTGATTTATTTTGATTCATAATAACATATACAGAATCACAGGATGGCTTTGTTTTCAAGAAAGGATGGCATTGAAGCAAGAAATGGTGAATTACCAAGAACTGTTAGGAATTTGATTGTTACCAAGGGGAAATGAAGGAAAGAATTCTGAATGTATTCCAGGAAAATAAGTAACTGTAGCTAATTCTCTAGTTGATATTTTATGTTTTGCAATGATGGACTTGAAATTACAAGTATTCCGCCTCTATTTGCAATAATTTAAGGCTAAACAGAGCAAGTGATATTTTTACAGTTGAGACTTTTAAATAATAACTTTTTAAAGTTAAGTGTCTTTTGGATGGAATTAAAGTTTAAAAGTTTAATTTTCACCATGCCTCTTAACGATAGAAAATGTGATGTAGACTATAAGAAATTTACTTGTATTAGTAATTGTTTTATAAAATGTGAACATTTTATTATAGAGAGAGTTTAACTTAAAAGAACAATGAAAGACTTCATAGTGAGATGTAATAAATTTAACTAAAGTATTAAACTTGTGTTAAATTTGTTTTTGACACGTTATATATAACTGTAATATTAGCTGTTTGCAGAAAACTTGGTGCCAGTGGTTATGAATACTAAACCACTAAAATGTGTGTTTAATCTTGAGATGGGATTCAGGAGAACTGAGTTCTAACTATAGCTGTAAAGTTACTCAGTGAACTCAGAAATCCTAGCATGACAAAGAACTGTAATATTCATACAAGATTATTGTCAATGTCATCAGGACACTTCCAGTGGCTCCCACTAGTCATCTGGGATTGCTGATCAACAGTGGACCTGGATGCTTTACAAAGTAGTGAATTCTCTCTCCAAAAGGAAGATTTCAGATGCAGACTGTATACTTACTGTTTGAAGAAGAACCTCTTCATTCCCTCTCTTCCACCACTCTCCTGCTTGCAAAGACCGTGCATATCACGTCCAGAAAAATGTTTCCTGCTCTGCTGCTTCTCTGCCTTCTGCTCACACACTTTCTGCGTGGAATGCTTGCATGTCTCCCTGCACTCTTCTAAATCCTGACCGCCTTGGAAGGTCTAAGCTAAAGTCCTGAGACCTTCATAAATCCTATCTGGCCACCTTAGAGTGGCCTCTCCCCCTACTGAAATTGCCTGCATCCTAGCAATGACACGTGTGTTCTTGTCCTCTCTGTGAGCAAGCCCTTTCCCTTTCCATATTCTTATTAAAGGGTAGCGTCTACCCAGTTACCCACGCTGGAACACCAGCAGTCAACTGTGACCATCCCCCAGCTCACACCCTGCTCATGTCTAATCTACCCCCAGCCCGGGCCTAGGCAACCTCTTGGGTGCTGCTTACCTCTGCCCCATTCCTCCATCTCCACTCCTCTCCTCCAGTTCACCATCAGCATCTTGCCTGGACTATTGCAACAGCCTCCTTGCCAGCCTGCTCTCTTCCCTCCACCTGTCCTCCACACTGGTGCCAGAATGACCAAACATGTCACTCCTGAAGCTGCCTTACACTTAGGAAGCATGCAGTGTCTCCCCGTCACCTACGGACAAAATCCAGATACTCTGCATGGCTCTCTCCCTCTTGGTTCCACCCTGCCTGGCTGTCCCCCATTGCTTTTTCTTCTCAGACACCTGACGCCCCAGTCACACTGAATGAATGAGTCTACCTTTAAAAGATAGGCCATGCTATTCTAAATCTCCTAGTCTGTACTCATGCTGTTACCTCTGGATGGAATGTTCTACCTGCCTTTACCTCCTCGGAAAAATCTCATTTCCCATACTGTGTTCAATAGAAGTGTCTCTGGCTACGTCCAACATAATTCTGCACTTACTCCTCCACAAGTGAACCCTTGGTGCAGACTTTTATGATCTCACAGCCAAGTTATAAGCTTATGGAAAGTAGGGTGAATTTTGGGGAGAGTAGAAGTTTATCTTAAAATGCCCAGCCCAAATAATAGGTCTCTAATATGTATGTATGTAATAGTTGTCCATGAATTGAAAGCTTACCTGGCAACACTCTTTAAAACAGGCCATCCTTTATAACACAATAACAAAGTAGACACAGAGTAACATGTTGGCCAGTTGGCTTACGGTTAAATTGGACTGATGATGTAGACATCCCTGGGATGCTGAGGACAGGGTCACTGAAATTGACCAGATGCCAAATTCCATGAGGCTGCTGTGCCTAAAGTTGTTATTTTGCTCTGAGTAAATCCCCAAATCCTTACACTGACCTGCAAGGCCCTGTGTGATCTGTCTATACACACCCTCTGCAAAACTTTACTCCCATAGCTCTCTGAACCCATCACCTTCCACTCTCCCCTCTTTGTAACTTTGACCCCATCATACGGCCTCTTAGCTGTGCACGCAGTGGGCCAGAACATTCCCAACTCAGGCCCTCTGTTCCTCCTGCCTGGAATGTTCTTCCCACAGCTATCCATGTGGCTCATCTGCTTACTTCCTGTATCTTTCTTTGCTCAAATGTTGCATTTCAGGGACGCCTTCCTTGACCACTGTTTAAAATTGCAATCTCCCTCCCCTGTCTCCTTATTTCTCTCTGCAGCACTCAGAAGTTCCTGTGTGCATTTTATGTCTTTTATTCACGGCTGTATCCCAGGTACCAAAACAGAGCCCAGCTCAAAGTAGCCATTCAATAAATGTTTGTTGAATAAACCAGTGAATCCATTTGACGTGTGCAACAGCTCTTCTTCTATATCCAACAAAGATATTCTCTGAATAATCTTTATGCCAATGCCGGTTTCAGGCCCAGTAGTTAGTTAATGTCTGACCTTAGTCAAACATGGTTTGGATTAAGGGTGATTTATCTTGGGTTTTTACTCCTGCCTCTGCCACTTTCTAATTACATGACCTTGAGCAAGTCATTCCATCTTCCTGGGTCCAGTTTTTCTCATTTTTAAAACAGGGCTAATGATACCTAATGAATTAGTAGGAATATGACAATCGCTTTAATAACTACAAAGTTCTGTAAGCATGTCAGCTGGTAACTATTTTTGTTTATGACCTGTGTGGGAATTGAAGGGGTCACATGGCATAATGAAGACTTTGAGCACAGTAGTCAAACATACGGGTTTGAATTCTGTCTCTAGCACTTATTAGCTAGATGACTCTGAGAAACTTTTTGCCTCCTATTCTATCAATCAGGAAGATATTTTATCTCAGAATTGATTGAAATACCAAATGAAGTAACATGGTGCGCCATGTTTCAACAATTCTAAGACGCACTTTTTTTTTTCACATTTTCACATTTCAGAAATCAGCATACACTTTACAACTGACGATGTCTTTGGTTCAGTGAAATGTGGTGCGTACTTCAAAACTTTCCTGCGTGAAGCATAATGGGAACCATAGCTCAGAATCTTCTAGGTCACTCTGACAATTTGGAGGTATTTTCCTCTCTTCCTCTATTGGAAAAAAGTGGTTTTCAATGAATAATGCTAAAGTGGTCAGTTTTGTCTGAAGATACTCAGTCATCATGGTTTTGTAGCTTGTCTTTACATTTGGCTTTTTTTCTGATTTTACTCAAAAGAAAAGACATGACAAATTTACTTACAGCATTAACCCCAAAGTCATGTGCTCAATTTACTTCCTCATAATAGGAGGAGGGCACTTTGTTTTTTCTGAGTCCCCCTCTCTCTCTGTATCTTTACCTCTAGTTTGGTTTACACTTTCTCTTCCCTCTGGTTTGGTCATGGAGGACAAGAATAGAAGAATACCCTGGCAACCTCAGCAGCCAGGCTTTAACATAACACGGTTGCTAGGAGAAGAGGGTAGCGGCTGCACTTGAAGCGCACACGTGGCTCCTTCATCCCAGAGGAGCCAGCGGGCTGAAACTAACAGATCGAAGCGGCATCCCCCAGCCCGCCTTCTGCGGAAGGGCGCGGAGATAGACCTCTTCTGTCCCGCCCTCTGTCCGTGAGAGCAATATTTTACAGCCTATTTTAAATAAAATATAAAAGCGAAAGGAATTTAAAAAGCTGCTACTAAAGGTGTCATCATAAAAATAGGTAACACTTCTGCCCATTATTTCTTACACACTTTTCTATTAAACTGAAATGATGAATCCAACATCCTAGTCCAGCAGTAAGTCATCACTCAAACGTTATACCATCCTAGATGTCCTGAGGTTTGGGTAGTGGCCTGGGTTCTCAGTTAACACCACAGCTGTATGGGTTATTGCAAGACATTCTCTGTACATTAGACATATTCTTTATTCACTGAGCTATAAAAATTCTGAGATGGACATCGTAAATGTCATAATGACTTTCAATAGTGACTTTCATAATGACTTTCAATTCACTGCACAATTCATTTAATTCATTCAGCAATTATGGTTGAGATTCTGCCATGTGCCAGCCACTGAGTGTCAGGGCTGTGGCTAAAATTAAATGTTTTAAGATAGAATGCAGAAAACAAGACACACAGACGATGAACACAGAGATGTTTGCATCGTAGGCTTTATGTGAGGAGGGCACCAAGATATTTTGGGCTTCACCCTTATTAGCATTTGAAAGAAAGTTAATATTCAGAGAAAAATAAATATTTGGGGATGCATCCACATAAGCCAGCCCTCGGGTGGCAACGGTGGTTTGGTTCCTCCACACGCACAGAGGGCCTCCGGGTACTCTCAGAGGCACTGCTGGCTGTGACACTGTCACAGCCACTGGGGTGAGATGGGCTACAGTCAGTCAGTCAGTCAGTCAGTCAGTCAGTGAACAATCCCTGAATCATTTTAAGGAAACTCAGATAGTTGTCTGTCCTAATGTTTTCATTACATGCTTAACGGGTTCTGGATAAAGTCCAAATCCGGTTGCACCTGTATTACATTCTATATCTACATTTTTCAGAGTAAGGATCATGCACTTTGCTTCACCCAGTTGCAAGGCCTGTATGATCCAGCTACTTTCATTTTTCCTTTCTCTGAAGAATTGATTAACCAGACTGACATGCAGGAAACCAGCCCGTCTAACCCCCGAGCCTGTGCCAGCTGATTCTTTGATTCTTTTTCCCCTTTGATCTGAACATTAAAAAATGACATTAGCTCCCATTCAGGTATGCTCCCATCCAAAATAAAGGTGGAAATAGGTCACAGGGTGATGCGGACGGGACTCTAGAATGGGAAGCTGTAGACATGGTTTTCTTTGACTAGGAAAGGCTAAAGCTTTATAGCAAATAAAAAGCTCCAGTTCGGTTAACGATTCTACTCCTCTGTTGTCCAAATCACATCTCCAGGAACGGAACGACTCTAGAGCTGGTCTTCCTGCATGTGCCCATATGCGTGTACAAGCACATGTCATGTTTGTGACTTTTCTTAACTTGGGAGATGTGTGAGTTTTGCTAGTTTTACCTCCAGAGAAGATGACAGACAGTGGGTGTGCCTGGCGTGTTTTCCTGGCCTTTCCTCCCCACTGTGCCCCGTGAGACTTTTCACAGCGTCGTCTGGTGTCCACTGTTAGAGCCTGCTGAAGGGCGTAGGTGGTAAGGCTTATCACTTCCCTTAACGGGAGGCTGCGGAGGAGCCAAAGGCCGTCAAAGTACGAAGGAAAGTCTCCACATTGATGGAATGCCAGGCAGTGAATTTGCTATCTCACTGGTCATTACCACTTCACAGCCACCCTACCTGAACAGTCACCACGGGTGGCATATGCCATGAGCTGCCAAGATCAATCCTACAGGTCTCCATCTCCATTTTATGAAAGGATTCTGCTGCACATAGAAATGACATCTACCATTACTTTTAAATTAATAGCCTACAGTACAGTCACGAATAGGGTAGGATAGGCTTGAACTTTGAAATCCATATAGCTAGGTTCAAATATTACTTCCAGTGCTTAGAACATGGGCAAATTCTTAGAATTTTTGAAGCTCAAGTTTTTCATTTGTAAAGTGGAGAGATTATTTATCTGATAGAATTATGAGGAATGAATTAGGTAAATTAAAACATCGAGCAATAATGTCCCGTGTGTATTAGTACTTAGACTTCTGTTCCCATTCCTTTTTGCTCTCTGAATTCTAATTCCAGTTATAACATTTGATCCTAGAGAGAGAGGTTGATATGGAGAATTACATCAGACTATAAAACAAGTGTCTAATAGAAAGAACAAGTTTCTGGAAGAAAGAACAGATAATCTGTACCAAACTGTAGCCTATTATTGCTTCTTACAGAAAAAAAAATATAAAATACATACAAGAGAAATGTGGCACAAACAAAGTATTTTGTCTTTAAAGACATAAATTGTCTGCTATTTCTTTTACATGAAATTTTGATTCACCAGAACATTCAGGGACTGGATCCTCTAGGTAAATGATCTACCAGGTGAATTAAGCCTCAACTAGTCTCCTTTAATTTCCTGGGGGGAAAATTCCTGTCAAATTGAAAGTATATATCATTCACTTTTCTGCCCCCTCAAGAAGAATGTCCTCAGTATAGACTTCGATTGGGGAACTGGTAACCTCTCAGAAATATGATTGTTAGAACTAGCTCTCATTTAAAAGGCTGTAGATTTAAGCTGGAGTAGCCAAGGACCGTTTGAGGATGAAGGGTGAAGTGCCGTGATGAGACCTTCATGTGTGTCTTCTCCTTTGATCCTCATAACCCCCCTGAGAGTGCTGCACTCCCTGTGGGGTAGTGACTGTACAGATAGGGAAACTGAACTGGAGAGAATTTAAGTGTTACTATATTATGATATACAGTATTGAAGTAATGAGTGGTATAATCAGAATTTGAATCTGGAACTTCCGGTTTAAAAGTCCAATCTTTCTCTCTCTTTTTTTTCTCCCACCCAAACTCTTCTTTATTAGTTCTTCACAAAGCCACTCATAAAATACAAAGTCACTCAGATTCCAACGAGAGAGAAACTTGATGTGGGCAGACTGCATACTTCGTCTAAGGACAGACACAGCTTTTCTTTTTAATTTATGGATAAATTTTAGAAGAGGTTTTTTTCATAGTTAGGCTTCTCTAATAATAGATAGAAACATAATTCAAATTAAGTCAGAGTTATACTTACTTTAACTTCGTCCCCACAACTCCCGCCAGAGGTATTTAAAATTTGTTCCAAATCTTCTCCATTAAATCTTTTTTTAAAAAAAGATTAATTAAAAGTTCTGAAAGTACCTAAATGTAAATCAGTAAATATTAAATATTAAAAATAAAGACAAAGTCACTTTTCACTAAACTGCTAGAAGAGAAGGAGAAGGAAAGGTTTGAAAGTCGTGGCTTCATTTAAAAAGTGTGTACAAGGGAGGGAGTGGATTAAACTTTTGTTTCAACTAAATGCCATGTGTATGTGTGCAAGTTCGTCTTCCTCCTGCAGCCCACTATGTCTAGATCATAACATAAAATGTATCCTCCAAGTCCGTTTCACTTTAGAAAGCGAAAGGGGGTTCTGGAAACATTCACCTTGAGCTAAGACCTGTGACCATGAAGAGATGCATGAAAATCAGAACAAATGGTCACCTAACAGCGACCTGGAGAATCTTCCACTCTGGTCCTTTTGGCCCTTCTTTCTCTCACTCCCTCAGTTCACCTCCTTATAATTATTCCTAGGGACATCGCCCCGAGGTCATCCTTCTTGCTCACCTTTGCCCCTTCCAGACCAGTCTCTCCCCCTCCTGCCTAAAAATCTCCAAATTTGAACCTCCTATAATCAGATTACATCACCCAACACCACTCTGTGTGCTATGATCTCCTTAACTCCTGTCGCTCTCCCTCATTTCTCACCAATGTTCACACTTGGCGTACTGTCACTCTCACCCCCTCACTCCTAGTCTTAATAATTTTAGAGATCCATCCTCGAGTTCCTTGATGGCCTCTTTCCCAGTGATCTCGTTCTCCATCCTGTGCTAGACACTCACTCCCATGTCATGCCTCCCGAAACTGACACATGGCAAATTTCTGCACCTCCTCCGTAATCTCTGTATCAGGCATCGTCCTCTCTGACCCACTGCCTCCAGTACTTGCTCATTTTTCTCCCAAACATCAGCAACCCTTTGACCACACAGGGACCTGAACTCATTAATTCACTGCCCTTCATCTCCGTGATGTCTTCTCACTCCTAGCTGCTAAAGCTTTTTAAAAATTCATCTCTGGGTCGCTATTGTCTCAACTCTACCAGACACGTAATAGTTGTTCAATAAACATTTGTTGGATTAAAGAAGAAAGGTGTGTAATAAACGCTTAAACTCACGGATCGCTTTTCTTTGCTTTTGCTCTTAAGAAATATTTGACTGTTCTCTCATGCAGTTACAATGCATATTTTATCAAAAGCCACAAATTACAGCTGACTAGTTCACTGCTTTTTCCATGACTTGTCAAAGAACAAGTAAGTCAGAGTGCCCGCCAACTATTACATTTCATTCTTAAGTTACAATCCAACAAGATACTGAGTTGAAACAGCCACAAAACAGATTCTAAGATGGTTCTCCTATCGCCAATGTTCTATTTAGAGGAAGAGGCCTTCTTATAAAAGGACAGTCTCTGCCTTTGACCATGTTTTTCTGATGCTTTTTATCATCTTTCTGAAATCCTTCAAGAAAAGTTAATTTATCAGAAATAAACAGGAAAGTCGGAGGTTTGGGGTTTTAAATTGATCATTCAACCTGCAGGAATGAGGGCCAATTCTCTAACCCTTCTATTTATCAAATTTGACATGACAAAGTTTTGAAAAGGAAAATGTTTCTTATAGGGAAAAAAAAATACGTTTTAGATGTTAATAGGAACTATTATTTACATGGCAATGTCCTTGTAGCAATCCTGATCTGTGAGCTGGAAGAGACTAGAGATCTCTGTGTGTCATCTAGTTTGATCCTTCTCCTGTTGTAGAAAACGAAGGGGAAACCCAATGCGACTAAATGGCCAACTTAACATGATAAGGAAAAGAGCCCAAACCGACACCCGCGATCTCCCACTCGCAGCCACTGAGAAGGCTTGTTACCGGGTGTGCACGTGGGAAGCGAACCCTTCGCCAGGCGTTTCACATGCATCACAAAGTCCTCACAAGGAGACAGTAAGCCTTAGCATCATCCCTGTTTGTTTTTCAAGTGAGGAAGCAGCCCAGAGAGGCTAAATAACACTGCAACACTACACAGCAAGTAAGGTTCAGCCGCACTGAACTCTCGTTTCCCCAACGCTTTACGCCCTTTCCTAACCCTGTGCCTCTGCCGACGGCGTTCCTTCCCCCTGGCAGTCCTGTTACGTTGGCTCCTTCTTTTTCTCTGTCTTATTTTTCTCTCGTATTTCTTGGACTGAACACTTACCTGGGGCACAGATGTCTAATAAGCGTTGGCTGGATGACTATCTTCTAAGACAAACCAAGTGTTTTAGAGACCTGAGCTGATATATTCAAATTTCCAGGGCTGAAAACTAAGTGTTGTTTGGAGTTATTGGCAAACCAAGCTACAAATATTTCTCATAGACTAAACAATCAAGTGCCTTCCCATGTGGAGAGTCACGCCTCTCCTTTCATGACTCAGCAACTATGACTAATATATAGTATAACTCAATAATTTTTTCATAATCTGCCCGTAAAGTTGGAGAAATGGCATTCTGGTAAAACCAGTTTGAGAGTCTCCTTCTTAAAGTGTCAATTTCAGAGAGTCACTTGGAGTAGTTCTAGAATTTCATTTCTGTATCCCTGCAGTGTGTATCATCCAAAAGCCTGCTGTACGACAGCTTCAGTTATTAAGTAGATAGATTTTCCTAGAGTAAATACATCTGTCATTCAATTTCAAAGTCATTTATTAAATTGCAGCATTTTTTTTTCTGGAACACAAAGTAGAAATATTTAAAATTACGAATATGATGATACTATTTCAGAAACATGAAATGTTTCTCCTGTTTTATTCCTTTTTTGTTGTTGTTGCTGCTTCCGTTTGATTGCTTTTTAAAAAATGTCTATCACATGGTAGCCAAGATATACTCCTTTAAATTTCTTTTTAATAGACTCTCTTTAACATCAAAATACATTTTAATATCGAACATAGTGATTTGCTCTCTCTGCTACTCAGGATTGCTAAATAATTTGCTAGCAATTGAACAAAACTGAATTTCATAAATATTGTGTTTCCTCAGACAAATTTAAGTCACTTAAATTTCTATTTTCCCCAAACTATTTTAATTATTTTTTCTTGAAAAAGTATAATAATTACTCGTAGTCAAAATTATAGTGGCAGAAAGTAGAATGGTAGTCGCCAGGGGCTAGGTGGAAGGGGAGAATGGAGAGTTACTATTTAATGGGCACAGAGTTGCAGTTTTACAAGATGGAAGAGTTCAAGAGTTATTGATCTAATTTCTTTTATTTACAAAGATGATTTTTAACCACAAAATTATATTCATGTGTGAATCTGGTAATTATAAGAAAGATTAAAACTTTGAAAAAATTAAACATCACAATTCAAAAATATTTAACAGAGCTTTAATAGATAACGAAACTGGATATTCTATTTGAGAGAAAGTATAAAAGCCTTCCACTAAAAATCTCCTTCTGTGAGTAGATGAAGAGGGGAAAAGAAAAAAAAAAGAGGCTAGAAAATTATTTTGAGACTTCTGTCCTTCTCCCATTGATTGCTTATATAATTGTCAAGTTAATAATATATTGAAAACATCTCAAAGAGCTACCAAAAAAAACGGACAAAGAATTAAATTTATTAAGTTGTAGCTCATCTATATTCTAGTAACAGAGCCAGCCTTCCTAACAGATGGAGAAACCAAGGCTCAGTGACATTAGGTGACTTGTTAAAGTTTACCCATTGATTTAGTACAGGTAGGGCTGAAGCCAAAGTCTTCTGAGTCCAAGACAAATGATCTTTTTGCTATACTACTTCCAGTCTCCAGAAAGATATAAATGGACATTTGTTGTATTTTTATCCCCTTATCTGCTAAGTTAAGACTGGTACCTTCTGCGTACCTCTCTGTTCTCCCTAACTCTATAGACTCTGTGAAGTTTATGTACCGTTTATCCTACCCTTTAATTGCCTTCCACAAATGTGTTCCAGCGTCCTCACCTCTTGTGTCCTTGTTTATTTCTCATCCATGGAGAAAGCTGAGGAATGATCATAATTAGGAGTTGGGTCCCTTGCCTTGTAGGTAAGGTGTTTGTGGAAAATAAAGTGAGCTTTCTCCAAGTAGAAAACAGAAAGATAAACCAAACCAATACTAACATCACACATACTTTATTGACTTACAAAAAGAATCACCATACTGGGCATCCAGGAGAAGACATCCCTGGAGAACAGCGAGTTTCTGAGATACAGTATCAGGTCAGACTGCCCTGATAATCTAAAATGCAGCTTATCTGCCTGTAGATAGCATGAACATACCATAAAAATACCTGTTGTTGAAGGATACCAACCCAAAATTTGGAATCAAATGTAACACTACATATGCAATATTTTTAAAACTTAAAAAAAGTCTCAAGTACATGGAGCCTGGTAAGACTAATTAGTTACTGTTGATAATAATGTTTCCTAAGTAACATCTTCCTATTTCCTGGCTTCCCCAAGTTATTAGTCGTCACTAATAGGACTCTATCCCCTGATAAAAAGAGAGTGGAAATGTGGTACTCTGCAGCCCTGAGAATGTCAGGAGTCAGCCAGTCCATCTTCCCCCCTTTTACTGGCTTTCAAATGAAAGCAAATCATACAGGGGAAATTGAAACCATAACTGCTTCTGTAACACTCTGTTCCTCAGGGGGTACTCGGACTAAAAGGAATGCACCCCAGCAAAACACATTTAAGGTACAAGTTTTATGAGTCATCAGATGCTGTTTGTATAATTCCAAAACATTCATAACCTAAATTGTACTGGGATAATTTGTGAGCAATGTTCTGACCTCTAGCGTTTCCAAGTCTCACTTGACTTTGTAGCTTACAGATTTTTTTGTAAGTGGACTGTGTCACTTTAATTTTGTGTTATCCCAAGCCCATTCTGCTCCAAGCCATGTATAATTGTGCATTTTTTTCTTCAAAAGGTAGAATGAGTAAAGATGAGGTTGGAAGTGAGTGAAGACAAGAAACATTCTATGACAAAACCACCAAACTAATGGGGCATTACTTTAGAATACTGATACCAAATTACTGTGGTTTCTTAGAGAAATCGTAATAAAAACAGATATTGATAAAAGCTTCGGTGTCAAAAACCAAACAGCAAGAACTGTTTTGTTCATTCTATAGAAATGTTACCTAAGTCTTCAGCTACTACCATGAAAATCATAATGTTAAAGTTGCATTTTTGTGTTTAGCTGTATCAACAAGACAGCATTTTCTTCAGGCAAAGAAAAATTATCCAAAGTGGATAATCATGTATTTTGTAGAATTCTAACATAGCACTTATCTAGGTAGGTTAAAAGAAGATGATCGATGCCTGGACTTTTTAAAAGAAAAATATACAGAAAGTAGATCCAGTAATTTTTTGAAAAATGTTTAACGATTGACTTAAGATTTTTATGTACGTTAGTAGTAACTATCAGTCTTAGGGTAATTTCAGCTGAACCTGGACATCATATTTCTACCAGTTTCTCTAATGCACTCTCTTTTTCATCGAAAAAACTCCTGTCTTGGTCTAAAAATGTGTCTTGTCAAATACCAATTGAAAATTTTCTTTTTTTAATTCCCCTAAATTTACAGAATATTATTCAGTGGAAACAGTATTGTGAAGCCAAGTATTTGCATTAGGATCATTAAACTTAGTGTACGGATTTTAACTGTTGTGTCTTTGCATAATATGTAGTTATGGGGATGTTAGCTCAACAACTATTAATGAAAGTATTTCCTTAAAAATACTCATACATTTACACTTGACAAAATCATATAAGACAATTCTCCCAAATAGCCATTTTTTCATTTCCAGGAGTGGAATCCAGTATCTCAGTACACCAGTGGAACACATTTTAAAGTCATTTGTGCTTTTATATTGTGTTCCAAGGCAGCAACAATATGTGAATCTTAGTTTACAGTGAGATTAATTGGTAGGAATCTACCCCAGATCCATGCTGTTTCTAAACCAAACTTTTTTCCTTAGGACTTTCTGCCATAGAGAATTAGGTAATTTTAAATACTAAAATTTTCTTTAAAATGTTTAAATTTTTAAGTCTTTATAAATACTTTCATTTTGCCTAAATTATTGGTTTATCATCATATTAATTGTTAAAGGGTCATGTTGTAAGCGTTAGAATCCAAGAGATGAAATGTGCACTTTTGCCTCTACTTACTGTAAAAGTGAGCACTCTTAATAATGAAGAAGCGATCAGCATCCCAATTTCTCCTTTTTCATAAATTGATAATAATTTTTCTTTTACCTAAATGGATTTCTTTCTCTGACATCATAGAGCAAAAAACATTTATGAAAGGGAAAATTTAAACTGGGCATAATAAATGATTTTCCTGAAACCTTCATACACTCTTCAATCCTTGAGCTAATCAAAGAGAAACAGGTTATGAGTAAGGTGGAGCTGCTGAGACAATCACCTGTTAAACAGTATATGGACTATATGTTGATGTCTGGAAAAGATTTATTAACACTTTTTTTTTCTGGAAAAAAAAGCTTTCATAACACATTCCATGGATACAGCCTAGACACATTCACTAGTATGGTATCAAAATTATAAAACAAGCTTTTAAATTATGTATATATTTGTCTTACATATATAATTATGTGTGTTTAAAAAAAAACAAACCCGAATCATCTTTCTCTTTGCTCTACTCATCAGCTAAAATATTAGGTTTTGTTTTGTTTTGTTTTGTTTTTGGCAGACTGTAAAATGAGTGTAGAGTAGAAGGAAAACCAAGTCCAAACAGATCATTAGTGTGGTTAATTGCCCTTGAGAAAAAGATTGTGTAATCATCTGGACCAATTTCAGAACCACACTTTTTGTATACATCTACCCAGATTTTTAAAATATCACTTTCTTACAAAGTAGCATAACTCCTTAACATGTTGATGGCAGCAGCAACATTCACCAAATGACTAGATCACTTCCTAACTGTTCCTTTCAACTACTTAATTACCAGTATTGCAGTTAGTTTAGATCCATGTTTTCAGTTTTATTAAAAAGGGTCTTTTCTAGATGACATCGTATGTAGGATTCTAATTTCAAGAACATAAGTGTATTTTACTAATTGGACTCAATTGGCAAAATGAGCATGTAAATCTATTTCTGCCTACCTAGCAAATAAATAAACAAAAATATATCTGTGTGTGTGTGTCCTTAACAATAATGGAGGAGGGAAAAAAGACAGTTTTATTGGCCAATCAGAGATTTTGAAGCATTCCTGACAGAAACAAGACTAGAGGGAACCACAGTCCAAACAGTGTTTGAGAAAACTCTTTTGTAGGTGGAAACAGTGCTAGAGAGTTACAAACATATAGTCTCAAAATACATAGGGAAGGATATGTTTCTGGGAAAACCATTAGGTGAACAATTGGAACTATGTTTGGAACAGTTGCATTGCTACTCATTCCTCTTCCCCTAATAATAATAATAATAATAATAATAATAATAATAATAATAATAATAATAATAATAATAATAATAATAATAATTACCCCAGGCTAATGTATCAAAAATGGCTTAAAAGGAGATGGTACTATCCCAGATGGTTTGTAATCTGAAATATAAACAGGTAAACCACATACTCCAAAGATAAGCTGCCTACACACCTTACCCCCAGCATGCCACACTCTGCACCCCACAACCACCAGAAGCATCCACAGATGGGCAAACACGGAGCCTTACACACCAAGGAGAGCAGTCAGCCAAGGATGGCCGAGAAAGACAAATATCATGAAAGAAAAGCAAGAATTCCAACAAATGAGAGAACTGACAAATGAGAAAGCAAAAACTGTAAAACAAGAATAATGACTCCCTCAGGATCCGTAAGATAAAAAATACCTCATTTGTAAATTAAAAATTAACTTATAAAAAGGAAACAATTAGACATATTGAAAGTAAAAGGCATTTTAGAAAGAAAAGTGTCATGTATTCATTTAATTTATGCATTTACTTGTAAACACAAGAATAGATTAGGTTTAATACATATGAAATTTTAATCAGCATACTAAAACATAGGTTCAATTTTATATCATACTCATCATCTGTATTAGATGCTTATTGTTATATTACAGATTATCCCAAAACTTAGTAGTGAAACCGGCAAATATTATCTCACAGTTTCTGTGGATCGGAATCTGGGCACAGTTTTTCTTGAGTTCTAGCTTAATTTCTTTGACAAGGCTGCAGTCAGGGTGTCAGCTGGGGAAAAACCCACCTCCAAACTCACGCACGCGTGTGTTGGCAGGAGCCCGCTAGTTCTCTCTGGCTGTTGGCTGGAGACATCAGTTCCTTGCCACGTGGGCTCTGCCATAAAATGGCAGACTGAGAGATGAGAGAAGTGAGGAGGGTACAAGAGGGAGGAAGAGGGAGAGAGAGACCAAGACAAGCCACAAGCTTTTTAAACCTCATCTCAGAAATGAAATCCCGTCACTTTTACCACATTTCCGTCCTTAATGGTGAGTCAATAAGTCCAGGGCATACTCAAGAGGAGAGGATTACACACTTGTGTGAATCTGGGGAGGCAGGGATCACTGGGGACCACTTCAAGGTTCTCAAAAGTCTCCTCCCTGCACATCATCAGCTCAAAGCCTCGTTCCCTCAGTCAGCTCCAGTGTGGTGCTGCTCAGGCACAGCTCTCCTTACTGAGAGCTCACTGAGGACTCTTCTTTCCATCTGAAGACTAAAGATTCAGGTGACCTGCCTCCCATTCACCCAACATAGCATGGTGGGACAGGCAAAGGATAACCGCTATAGACATTTTTTCAAAAGGGGGGGAAATGGGAAACTCACAAAAGTTACTGCCCCATAGAAATTCTGGAGTCCAGCTGGGAAAATGTTGAAAGTTCTTGATTAGATTTTAAGGCTTAGGACTAAATTCTCCATGGCTGTCAGCTCTGTGTCTGAGTCATCTTTCCTTTCTTTTGAAAGGTGACTTGTGTTTGCAGCTGAGTGGTGTGTGTAGATGTTTGCATTTATAAAAGACTATAGGAAATGTATGTGTAGAGGAAATGTATGTATTTATATTTTGTATAGTATATACACTCACACACAAATATGTGTCTTAGCGAGTTGTTTCTAGGTTATGGAATACTTTTTATCATTGTGAATATGCTTTCTAAATTTTTTGCAATAAACATTTTCAGCTTTTGTAATAGACACATATACACACATGCAAAAAACTTTTTTAAGAATGGGGGGAAATACACTTAATCCAAGTAGAATACCAAAGGTATTCCAATGATTTACACCACCAGATCATGTGAAAACAGTCAAAATGAGAAGGTTGCCACTTGGTGACCATTGCACTAGAGCAAGAGATGCATTAAGTGACCAGTGTCTTCAGGCTGTAAGTTGATAAATGTTTCTGCTGTGGACTGGTTGGTTACGTTGAGTCATTTTTGTCAAACCAAACATTTACTTGAGCTGGGCTGGGTTAGCCTTTCAAATCTATTTTTTCTGGGTGAAGAAACCATTTCTACAGTTATTGCAGTCTTCCTCACAGAATAAAATTCAGTGGCTTAGATTACAGTCCTTTAAAATACAGTTGCATTTGTACCATGTCTCCTAAGCCACTTTGTTCCCATATCTACCAAAAAAAAAAAAAAATTGGGTTATTTTTGCAAATAACAAATACTTTTTACATTTGAATTCTCACCGATTTTACTCTGAGAGTTCTAAGTTGCTTTATTGTTAATTCTTGCACCAACTAAAAAATATTTTGGTTGCACTTCCTAAATTGCTTTTTAAAAATTTTGTCACTCAGACATTGGTAGAATTTTCTTCCCCTGTAAACCTTGCCACTTCCACCTACCATCTTTATTTGCAGAGTGCCTTACAAAACGAGAAGGTGCACAAAAGCAAAATGCTTGACCGATTATTGAGAATTTTCATGTTACTTTAGACCAGGGCCATCCAGTGGAGCTCCTTGTGATGGAAGACTTGTGCTGTCTAATCCAGTAATGGCTAGCTGCTTAAAATGTGCCTAGTGTGGCCGAAGAAGTCAGTTTTTAATAGCATTTGATTTTAACTAATTTAAATTTAAGTAGCCACATGTGGCTTGTGGCTACCATATTGGACAGCTCAGAAGGCTATTAAGATGAAAAGAACCATAGAATTGGTTCAATCACGCTTCCAGGTAATGTCATGAATTAATTCATCCTAAATCATTGAGAAACAATTAGTAATTAAGAGCACAGGCTCTCCAGCCAATTACCAGGGTTCACATTTGACCACTGTACTGTTGATCTAGAGCAAGTTAAACCTCTCTGTAATTTAGTTTCCTCCTTTATATGATGGAGTTAAATAATAGTGCCTGCCTCTTAGGATGTTTGTGACAATTAAATGATTTAGTATAGTTGGTGTGCTTAGAATATTGCCTGCTGCCATCAACTGCAGTAATAATAATGCTTAAGCATTCTGTACTGAAAGAAGATAAGCTATTCTGGGAGGAAAATGGTAGGACTCAGGGTTTCCTTCGGGGTGGCTGTAAATACGTTATCCATCACAATTGTGGCATCACTTCTTCTCAAGATTTTTTAAAACAGAATTCATAATTTCTTTTCAGCATAATTGACGTGCAGGCCGAGTTATAGAGTGAGAAATGAAATCAGTGACCTCTGGTGTTCTGTTTCACCCTGGTGATTCAATAGGAATTATTCTCAGGCTTGGAATTAACTTTCAGATAGTTTGTGAGTTATCATATGTATCTTTAAGAAGCCCTGTATCCAAGTTTGTCATTAGTTCTGAAAATCAGTTCACGTTGTGTGTGATGAATTCTGACATTGTGCCATCCTGGGTTTTTTGTTTGTTTTGTTCTTTGTTTGTTTTTAGTACTGTCATTTTCTACTGTTTGCAGGGAAAAGAAGGTTACAATTACCCTGTGCATTTGGTGATTAAATCTATAAAAATTCTTGAAATAATTATTTCTGTAGTGGTCAGGAATCAGTGAAGCCTATGAGTTAGCAGGGATGTAATTATCCTTCAAGGGTTTATTTCTCTTAGAGCAAAACAGGAGAACTTGGATCCGAGAACTCTGCTGCATTAGCAGACAATGAAACTGACCAGGTTAAAAGGACAGCCCACGTCCTCTACACCCCATGTTCATATGTGAACCTCTTCAAATAAAGCCACGCACCCCTGCACAGTAAACACATCACGTTCATAACTTGCAGACCGAGTATGCGTGCTTTATTTTCAAAAGGTGAATCTCTTGGGCACTTACCTGATTTCGTTAAGGAAAAACCGTTAAAGAGTAATGAAGTAAATGTGGCTGTGAAACTCCAGCGTAATAATTACTAATGCCATTGATAGGTAGAGAGAGAACCAGAGATTCTGTGGATGATTTTTCTTTCAATTAGAGCTGTCCTGCTCGCAGCACGATCTGAGGCTTAATGCTGGAACGTGGGCTGATAGTTTCTGATGAGCCACAAAATATAAATCAGTGGCCTGCTTCCCAAATTCTTTTGCAAGACTCTTGTCTCAGTGTGACCAGTAATAAACAATTTACAGACTAGAAATTTGAAAAGCACTGAGCGAGAGTATTATTGTAGGTGCAGACAGTTCTGCGAGCCGCCCTCCGTCCCTGCTCTGGCTCTGGGGTCTGGTCCTCATCTCACTGCTCATTTGCTGTCTGGTCCTGATGGGATTCACTCGGCTGCTTGTGTCTTGGTTTTCTCCTCTATGTGAGGAGTGTATGGCACCTGATGATCCCCGAGCTCCTTTTCAGAGCTAGAATTTAAATTTCTGCAATGATTGAGTTTAGGTATAGTCCTGGCTTGCAATAGAGAAAAGGCTAAGAAAATTATGGCAATTAAATATTATACTATGAAAATGACGGCTGTGAATATCATACAAATAGAAACAAATAAGCAAAAAAGACTGGGTGTAAATTTAAAAAAAACAATTTTAAAAGCATTGGGAAACTATAAAGTCTAGGTATTGACTTTTTTTCTTTCTCCATTACCTAATTTTTTACAACATGGTTATATTGTTCACAAATAGAAACGAAGAAATAGCACACAAATGTGTTTAATTAAAACGTAACACAGCTACAATTCTGAGCCTTTCCTTATGTACCTAAATGAATGTAACTGCTCTGTTGTCACCATTTGGGATTTCCTTACGTATTTCTCAGTTCCTTCATCCTGCACCAGCTAAGGCTCTCCCAGAACAAATATTTGCCTACTCCCAGCCACTCTGGAGTCAAGGAAGCTGTTTGTTGGACTTATGTAACCTTTATGTTACATGAAAGGAGGCCCAGCTTCTCCTAGCGAAGGCTGTCTCTACCTGTCCCTTATATTACACGCCAGCCTTCTCAGGAGCCTCAAGTTCGCTTCCATCTGTACAAATAAAAACTCCCCGCCTTGACTCTACATCCTTTTCCAGCTGTTCTCTGCCATTCCTCGCTCCTTCACAACCAAACTTTTCTTTTAATGTAATTGATTTATAGTTTTCAGCAATGTGGATGGACTTAGAGAATATTATGCTTAGTGAAGTAAGTCAGAGAAAGACAAGTCCTGTATGGTATCACTTACATGTGGAATCTAAAAATAATACAAATGAATGTATATGCAAAACAGAAAAGACACAGATACAGAAAGCAAACTTATGGTTACCAAAGAGGAGAAGCAAAGCAGGAGGGACAAATTAGGGGGGTGGCATTAACACAACCGGACTTTTGGAAGAGTTGTTAAAGTTAGCTGGCTTCCTTTCCTTACCTCCTTTTTGTACGTCACCCTCCAATCAGACTGACGTCCTCTGACTGTATTAAAACAGCCTGTCCTCTGGTTGTCATTGACCCCTATGTAGCTAAATCCAATAAATTATATTGATTTCAGATATAGAGTCCGCTCTACAATAAAAGAGAAAACAGATTTGTTAAAGGCTTTTAAGTGGCTCACAGATGTCTGAGAGAGCCAGTGAGACAGGCTTTATGGCTAACTGTTCAGGGGCCCAGCTGGGGCAGCTGTAATGAGGACACCCTTGCTACTTCTGTTCAGCATTGATGAAGCGCTGCCACTCCCATCCCTGAAATGCCAGAACCTTCCACCACCGTGCATGGCAGCAGACCAGTTCTCTCCAATGTGGCCATCTCCTTCCTCTGCTGAATAAACAAACTAGTCATTCAGCCAGGTTCCAACAGTTTACTCATCACTGCATTCTCACAACCCAAGATCACACATCATACCTGAATGTTATGCATGAATACTGCCAGCGTCCCTATTTCATAATAATAATTGATATTTTCAATATGTGTATGTATGTGTTGTCTGTCTCTTTAAAAAATAAACTCTTTATCTGGAAAGCTATATTACAGTTTTTGATATGATAAAACTAATATTGTCTTCTCAAGATGAGCACACCATTTTATAGTTTGCAGCATCAACAAATTCAAACAATTTTAGCTTATGATTCAGACTTTTCTTTGTTAAAATATGGCTCTTTGGGTTTAAAATTAACTCATGTGGTAGCAGTTCTTACACTTCAATTCCAAGGTCTAGCCATGCAGTAATATTTACTGGTTCTGTTTCTTGCTTATTTCTCCTTCTCTCCTCCTCCATCAATATTGTCCAAGAATTAATGAATCGTGTCTATCAAAGGTTAGTACTAATGACCTTATTTCCATAAATGATGAATCCATTTCCAGACTCACCACTTTGCCAGCTTTTCCTTTTGTAAGCTTTCTTGTAGGAAATGATCCATTAGTTAAAAATATAAAAGAAATTAGATAATGTTTGCCTCCCATGAGTCTGGCCATGATGTAGACCTTACTCTGTTTCAGAATCTTACCAAAAGAGACTTTTAAAAAAAAAAAAATCTGTACTGACATCCATAATAACTATTTTTAATCTATTCCCTACAAACTAATGAAAAAGACTAACTTTCTTAGTTTCATAAAGTATTCTTTATGAATGAGACACAGAACTCAGAGAAGTATCCAGTTAGAGACACAGACTTATTGGGGGAGATAGAGGCTGGAATTTGTAAGGGAGAGTTCCATAGAGGAGGTAACTTCCCAGACAAAGGACTTCAGAAATCTGCAAGGGTCTTCTTAAGTCTTTGCTGGGCACTAGGTCTTGGATGTTTAAGGTGACACTCCACAAAGTCAAGCAAAGGAGAGAATTGTAAGCTAAACAGATGGATGGTCCACGGGAATCACCTGGAGCATTCAGTGGGGACCCCAGTTGGCTCAGGCCTTAGTAGTAGAGCTGAAGTGCCCCAGGAGTGACAGCTGCTCTAGAACTATATTAGCAAAGCTTAAAACGGGCCTTGAATGGATCACGATGATCTGCAAGTAGCCTAATAGCCTGCCAGAACAAAGCCCAACTCCCATTAA
Organism: Camelus ferus; assembly: GCF_009834535.1. Classification (NCBI taxonomy): domain Eukaryota; kingdom Metazoa; phylum Chordata; class Mammalia; order Artiodactyla; family Camelidae; genus Camelus; species Camelus ferus. The sequence goes on along the minus strand of NC_045703.1, from coordinate 62,277,472 downwards.
AGGAAGAAAACAAAATATAGGCATCCAACACTGTAAAATTGCCTTGTCCAGTGTCCAATAAAAAAATTACAAGACATACAAAAATACAATAAAATATGACTCATAACCAGGAGAAATATAAGGCTATAGCAATAGAATTTTAAAAGGGTATAGATGATGAACTAGTAAAAAAAAATGTTAATAAAGCTATAGCAGTGTTCAGGAATTAAAGGAAAACATGAACATAATGAGAAGAGAAATGAAAGATAGAAAAAAATAATAAAGTGGAACACTATAGATGAAAATACAATGCCTACAATACCATGAAATCACTGAATGTGCTGAACAAGAGAGTAGATAACTGCAAAAAAAAAAAAAAAAAATCAGTGACATTGAAGATACAGTAATAGAATCTATTGAGCTTGAAACACAAAGAGAAAAAATACTAAAATAAAAAGTGTCAAGATGTGTATTATATATGTAACTAGAGTTCCAGGGTTTGGAAGGGGGCAGTGCACAAAAAATATATGAAGTAATAGTTGCTAAAAGTTTTCCAAATTTGATGAATTCTGTGAAATTCATCAGTTCTGTGAAAACTCAGTGAACCTCAAGCAAAATAAACCACATAGACATTATAATAACATAAAAGCTAGTAATAAGTAGAAATCCTAACAGTAGCCAAAATACACACAGACACACACACACACACACACTGTACACAGAAACAAAGATTAATATGACTACAAACTTTTTCAAACACTGTTCAAACCAAAAGATAATAGAATGGCACTTTAAAGTACTGAAAGAAACAGTCAACCGAGAATTTTTACATACTCCATCTATCTCCCAAGATAGACATCTAAATTAAAGTTCTATCTGATCATCAGTAGCTGAGAAAATGTGTGCCAGGCAGAAATGGACTACATGATGTATGAGAGAAAGTTATTCAGGTGGAAAGAGAGTGATAGCATGAGGAAGTAAGTCTGCACAAAGAAGTGAAGTTGGTCAGACATGGTAAATACGTGGGTAAATACGAAATACTTGTTTCTTGTTTTTCATTTTCTTCAAATATCTATTCATTGGTTAAAGGAGCAATAGTAATAGTGTATTATGGGGTTTATGACATATGGAAAAATAAAATGTGCAACAAAAATAACACAAAGAACTGAGACATGTGAAAGGGAAATATACTCAAGGGAGAAAAAGGAGAAGGAAGAGATGAGACAATTAGAAAACAGAGCAATACGATAGACTTAAAGCTAACCATATCAATCCTCACTTTAAATATTAATGGTCTAAACATTCCACTTAGAAGATGTCCGCAGGCTGCATGGAAGCAAGACCCAACTGTATATGCCACAAAAAACCTCACTTCAATATAAAGGCACAGGTAGGTAGACTAAAAGGATAAACAAAGGTATACTGTCAAATCAGTAATCATAAAACATCTGGAGGAGCTATATTACTGTCAGAGACCTAGACTTCAGAATAAAGAATAGAATCAGAAATAAAAAGGGACATTTTATCAAGAAGAAATAACAATGATAAATGTGTATGGACACATAAAAAAACTTCAAAATACTCAGAACAGAAACTAGTCGAACTGACAGGAGAAAGAGAAAAATTGACAAGAACAATTGGAGATATCAGCATTTTTCTGTAAGTAATTGGTAGAACAAATAGAAAATTGGAAAGGATATAGAAGATTCAAATAATACTATCAATCAATAGCAATTTACAAACACTGCACTCAAGTATAGCACAATATGCTTTCAAGTACACGTGAAATATTTACAAAGACAAACCATTTGCTAAGCCATAAATTGTTAAGTTTAAAAATTAAAGTTAAATTTAAAAATATATACCAAATATTCTCAGTACAAAATGGAATTAAATTAGAAATTAACAAAAGAGAGATATCTGAAAATATGCAAATATTTAGTAATTAAACAACATATTTCTATATAAACTATGGGTCAAAAAAACACACACACAAGAGAAACAGAAAATGTTTTGAATTAAATGAAAATGAAAACAATTTTTCTAATGCAACTAAAGCAGTGTATATGTGAAATTTAATAGCTTTCAATGCTTCTGTTAGTAAGAAAGAAAGGTCTCAACTCAAAATTACCTAAAATTCCAGAATAATAAGCTTAAAAAAGAGAGATTTTAATCCAAAATTAACAGAGGGAAGGAATGAAGATAAGAGCAGAAATAATGAAAATAGAAAACAGATGAATAATACGGAATTACTCAAACTACAAGCTGATTAATTTTAATAACTAACATTTATAAACTTCTAGTGAGACCAATCAAGAAAAAGAGAGAGGGAAAACAGAAATTACCAATGTCGGGAATGAAAAACGGACATCACAACAGATCTTGTAGATACTAAAATAATAAGAGAATTCTGTCAACAATTTTATGCCAGTGATGGACAGCTTAGGCAAAATGGACTAATTCCTTGAAAGACATAGAACTTTAAACAGAACATCTAAATGTTACTGTATTATTAAAGCATTAAATTCACAGTTTAAAAATTCCCTCAAAATAAGGTCCATATAGCTGCTTACTTCTCTTAAATATTAAAGAAGAAATAACATTAAATATTAAAGAAGAAATAATGCTAATCCTCATAAAGTCTTTCAGAAAATAAAGGAAGGAACACTTTCAATTCATTTTATGAGAGCAGCACTACTAGTACATGAAAACTAAATACACACATTAAAAGAAAACTATAGGTCAGTATCTCATATATGTAGATGCAACAATTATTTAAAATACTCTCACAATTCAGACCCAACAATACATGAAAAAAGATAATAGATCATGACAAATTAGCTTTTATTTCAGGAATACACATTTGGCTTGACATTTGAGGCAATAAATTGAATTTACCATATTGATTACATAAAAATAAAAACCATATAACCATATAAAATCACATCAGTATATTTAAAAAAAATCAGCAAAATTCAACACCCATTTGTGATAAAGACTTTTCAAAGTAGGAATAGAAGGGAATTTTCTCAAGATGTTGAAGAGGATCTATGAAAAATCAATAGCTAATACCATGATTAAAGGTGAAACCTGAATGCTTTCCCTTTTGGTCAAGCACAAATCAAGGATGTTCATTTTTATCACTTCTTTTCAATATTGTGTTAGATGTCCTAGCCAGTGCAATAAGCCAAGAAAAAGAACTACAAATTTGAAAGGAAGAAGAAAAGCTGTCTTGTGTGTAGAAGACAATTTTTGTAGAATATCCTAAAGAATTTGCACACACATACACACACAAACCACCACAACTAAGATGTGACTTTATTAAGTCAAAACACAAAGTTAATATGCAAAAAGCTACTGTATTTCTATATGCTTGCAAGGAAAAACTGGAAGTTGAAATTGAATTATACCATTTATAATAACTGTTTAAAGCCTGAAATATTTATAGATAAGTCTTTAAAAATATATGAGTCCTAAACCCTGAAAAACTACAGTACAGCACTGAGAAAAATTTAAGCAGAACTAAATATATAGAGAGATACCATGTTCATGGATCATTAGGGTCAATATATTTAGGATGCTATTTTCTTCTAAGTTAATTCAATCTCAATCAAAATATTAAAAGACTTTTTGTAGAAATTGAGAAAGTGATTCTAAAAAAGTATATAGAAATGCAAAGAAAGCATCTAGACTAGCCAAAACAATTTTGAAATAGAAATACAAATTATAGGATCTAACCCAAACCTATGTATCACATTTGGTTCTGTTTCTCTAGTCCCTTTTAATTTAGAACACTCTCCCCACTTCCCCCCCCCCCCACAGCAATGATAGCAGTGATTTTGCAAGGAGTGCAGGGAGTTGTACTTTAGAATTTCCTGTATTTTGGATTTGCCTTATTGTTTCTTCTTAGTGTCATTTAACTTGTTCCTCTTTCTCCTTTATTTGTGTAACCTGAAAGGTTATCATCCATTATTTTTCAGATGCTTAAATTATTTTAACTCTGGCCAATGGGAGCCTTTCCAAACTGGCTCCTAGTTCTTTTTATGTGGACCCATTAGTCTTTAAGCATTTCCTTACTATCTGGCACAAGATGTCCCTGGCTCATCTTAGTATTTTCCTATATCAGGCCCAGAATCACCATTTCTCCAAGGAATTCTCGTTCCTTTTTTATAGTGAATAATATTTAGAACCTAGGATCCAGATGCTATGTATGTTTATGGCTACTGAGCTGTCATTACTTTTAAGGTTTTCAGTGACAAGAGCAAGGAAATACATTTTTTAAATCATAAGACCACATGAATAATTCTAACTCAGTTACAATAGTAATTTTTTCTTAACTTTTATAGTTCTATTTCTTTTATCATTGAGAATCTTGGTTCTTGATAATACTATTATTTTACATGAACTTATTATATAAATAATATATTCATATCATCCTATATGTGTGTATAATAGTTTCATAATGGCAGTACCAGTCTCACTTTTAACACAAAACCTACTGAGTAAAGTTTAAGATTTCTTTATTTATAACCCACCAAGGATGTATAGTCAGAGTATGGTATTTAAAAATTCTTGAGTAAATTTTTCTGTATATGATTATATTATTAATTTAATATACTATTAGTTTGTTTATATTTGTGTTTGGTTTTAGAATTTAAACAATTTTTAGATTTTGAACATGAAAAACATGGTTCAAAAGTCAAAACTATGTAAAAAGTTATACTCTGAGAAATCTGACTTCTTATACTCCCTATTCCTTTTACTTTATCCCTACCTACCCACCCCTGTAACCAGTATCATTATCTCTTTGTCTCTTTCAGTAAAAGTAAACAAATATGTGTGCAAAAATATGTATGTGTATGTGTTTATACACAGAAACACTCACCTGTATTCTATTTACCTTTTACACACACACACATATTATTCTGTCCTTTTCTTTCCTCATTTAACACATATGTTAAATATGCTAGAAATTATTCCGTATCAGTTTAGAGAGAGATTTCTCATTTTTCATGGGTGCATAGTTGTCCACTTTGTAGACGTGCCCTTCAAGGAGTTTTCTTAGGCTCTCCTAACCAAGACTATCAGTCTACTTAGAAGGATAAAGGACAGGAATCCCAAATCAGCAGAAATCCACACCACAGTCCCTGCTGGTTTCAGCCCAAAAGGCAGTGCAGAGGTCTTCTCCCTGGGTGACACATCTCAGGCACAAGGAGGTGAGATCCACAGAAGACTGAGTGAGGGTAGGGGTGGGGGGAGGGTGGGGAGAACCCAGGTTCCCACAGGAGTCAGTATGACTTGTAACATTTCCATAGGCATAGTTTTCAGTGTCCCCACAAGGCATACACTTAGTTATAAAAGTCACCATCCTCAGTGAAGATATTTTACAATTTATTTACAACTCCCCCTAGTCCAGAAACAATGTACCAGTCAGGGGTCATTTGTATCAGGGACAATAATGCTGGGATATAGTTGATATTCTGTACTTACCAAGTTGCCAGGAGTACAGTTAAGCGTAAGTTAACTGCGTGTAGAAGGGAAAAGGGCTTGGCTAACACTTCACCACAGGCTGTATCACAGTTTATTCAGCCAGCCCCCGTCGCCATGGACATTTTGGTTGTTTCTAGTCTTTTGTTACTATAAATTATGTTGTAATGTATAACCACATGCGTGTGCTCTTCCATATTTTTAGAAATGAATCTTCACGGTGGATTCTTGGAAGTGGGGTTGGTTAGATCAAAGGATAAATTCATGTACTTTTGTTAGGTCGTGTCAAATTTCCCACCACAAAGGCTGAGCAAGTTTTTTCCCTTGTACAGAAAGTAGCTCTTTCTTCACAGCTTTTCTGACAGCTTTTTCTGTCAAACTTTTGATTTATAAATATGATATTTGGAAAGTGGTGTATCAATGTAATATAATTTGTATTTCTTTGGTTATGAATAAGGTTAAATTTTTTTCTTAATTATGAAGTGCAATTATATATTTATTTTTAGTGAACCATCTGTATACACCTTTATCTATCCTTTATTAGGTTTTTGGTCTTTTTCCTCTTCTAAAAAGAGCTTTTTATTTATCTGGAAACTAACCCTTTAAGGTATGAATTTAACGTATTTTCTTCTACTTTGTCATTTGTCCATTGATTATGCTTATGGTGGTCATTTTTTGTTTTGCTTTGTTTATTGCCATGCAGATTCTTTTATTTTTTTTCTGGAATTTGATCATGATTTGTAAGACTTTCCCCTCTCCCAGGTTATAAAGGAACTCACCTAGGTTTTCTTGTAATACTTGTATATTTTCAATTTTTTGCACTTATGTCTGGAATATATTTAGTGTACATTCTGGCATATAGTTTGGAGATTTGATTAATCTTATCCCTTCCCAAATGGCAATTTGTTTCTTCCAGCCCTATTTTAAAAAGAGTAATATTCATTTTTATTATACACTAAATTTCAATTGTTTTCTCTGAAAATGGTATGAACATTGAACCACGTTTACCTGTGAATGACAAATAAGAATAGACTTTTACAAAAATAACAAATCCAAGTATTTTCAGTTTATTTAAAGCTAGGTTGCCTAATTTGATCTATATAAATAATTTTAAGCACAGCACAGAATAAAACGCACAAATTTATTTATTTGTATTGTTACTTACTCATCATTTTGTAAATTCATCTAGTTGAAATAATCAGCCCAATTTTGCTCTCTATTCTAATCAGCACCCAGGGAGGGTAGCCCGCGGTTTCACGCTGAATTGCACTAACAGGGGATCAGATGATGATCTCTGCCTCGCCAAGCTTTTTTCTCTCAACACTGTACTTCGAAAGAAAAGCTCAAAGAATGGATTTTAGTTCCTTTCCCAGCCTGAGGTTTCCATACGAAAGGTAAACAATCAATCAGTCAACCGATCTATAAGTAATCTACCTTCGATACAAACCATGGGCAGCTGTATGTGCAAAAATCCTTTTAAAAATACAACCAATGCAATCAATAATGAGACTGAAAATTGATGACAACATCCAATTAAGTAAGGCTCAGGAGGAATTCTAATAAACTGGATCCTGTTTGTAACATCTCCATACCTCGCAACGAGGAAGGCAGCCTTTTTCCTGCCAATTACAGAATTAAGGAGACTTTTTTTTTCATTCTACTCCATGGTCTTTTCAATATGGTAGCTAGAGAGTTTCCAGTGTTTCTCTCATTCATTCTGGTTTAAGAGGGAATTTTGTTGTGAGGAAGCTTTTGAAAATAAATAGTGTTCTTGGGGAAAGGTATTGCTCAGTGGTAGAGCACATGCTCAGTATGCACAAGGTCCTGGGTTCAATCCCCAGTGCCTCCATTAAAGAAAAAACAGGGGAAAAAAAGACTGAAAATGAATAGTTTCTTAACAAATTTTACGTGACTAGTTGAATAGAGGGACGCAGAGCCAAACACAGTGAAACGGATGTATTATTGGGAGAAATGCCACTCGTGTTGAATTAATTTTGTCTTGTGTTAAAACTCAGAAACACTGACTTGGGATCCACAGAACATTGCTGACTTTTGGCCGTGCTGGCTGTGTGTGAATAAACAGCCAGAAGTTAATTGTTTTACAATAAACCACAGAAAACACTATAAGCTTTGGAAATGGAAGAAATTGTGTAAATTTGGTCTCGTCAGTAGGGGCAGCTCTTTTCTTGAGGATAGCAGAGTTCATTTCCGCCTCAAAAAATTTTAAATGCTGAAAAAAATCCTCCTTTGTGTATTTCAAGAATGACATGAAACTCTCTAGTTAATAGTCGTAAAATTCATCTGAATTCTAACACACCTCTTAAGGCATATCTGAGTTTCGTTTCCATCTTATGTTAGGACTAGATTTAACACTTAACAACATTAAGTAAGGATGAGTGAACCCGTTTCAGTACATTTTGTCATCAGTCAGTCAGTACACAGAGCACACGTGAAAATGGGCCAACAGAGCAGCCATCACTGCTGGGGAGCCTTCATTTGCCCCTCCAGAATGGTCCCCTCTCTTTTCTGCCCTCTTGTGTCTCAGGAGACTGATCTGTATGGGTTACATCAATGGGTGTGGCCAATGATGAGCACCGGCAGGAGATGAAGGGGAGGCAGAGGAAGTGGCTGGGATATTATTTCCTGCACAGTCACCTGGGCTGATGGCGTCTCTTGACCTACCTGAGGTCACAGCTTTGGTCAGAAGGCCTCTCCCCCCAAGTCCTCTCTGTCCCTCGGTTCTGGGAACTACTTTCCCTCCTCAGTCCTGCATGACTAGGAGTGGTGATGTCACCTGTTACTACCTATTACTGTTACCTAACCCCAGGGTGTTGCCTTGTCTGTTAGGGTTTCCCTACATTTTCCCATACCTTCTTTAAACAACTCACTATTAAATACTCTTTATATCTGACTGTGCCATCGGTTACCTCTTGGGACCCTGACTGCTAAACACTCTTTGAAAATTTCAGAGAGTATCCTCGAGTTATCAAAGGCCTGCCAATGGCACATCAAGCTGAGTCTGGAAAAGTAGGAGATGCCTATAAGACGTTCTTCAGTGCAGCAAGCCCTTTTGGATGAAAAGGTGGTAACTGCATGTCCCGGGCTGGGACTGAGGAGAGACTGGAAGAGAGGATGGAGCAGAATGGGGTGGTTGTACAAGAGATGAATGATATGTTTCCTTATGGTAATTCTAGTGAAATAACATTTATACTGTTTTCTGAAACATTTTAGAAGCCCCTTGGGAGATGTAATTGCGATGAAGGGGTTGCCCCTCTGTTGCAAAGCCAATGTACAATTTTTCATGGCAACCAACTTAATAAAAACTGATGAGTCAAAGATGAAAATTAAGACACTGTCTTTGGCTAGATATGAACTGTACATAGAACTTAATAGATGCATGTTCATTGATTTTCTAGATTTGTAAACCTTCCATTGTAAAACACAATCTGTATATTTTTCATTTGAGCTCGAACATTTCATAGCTCATATGAAATGGAAACAAAATAACTGAAAATATATTTATATAATGAACCACCAGGAGATAGTTAAATAAATGCTGACTATTCTATAGGTTTCTTTTCTGAACAGCAATTCAACTCTGGTGACTCCAAGTTATTATGGAAAGGCAGAGAAATCTAGGCCATCGAGAGAGACTGACAAAATCACACACCATGGATGGACTGAGCCACCCAGCTTCTCAGAAGCATCTGGGATACGCCCATTGCCTGGCAGAGAAATTTGCATGAGGGTCTTACTGCAGGTTATGATCACTTGTCAGATCCTATGAGAGCTTTGCTGTAGAAATCTGTGCTAGACCACGTGGCCTAGGAGTTATTCACAGAGAAAGATCATAGACTCTGGATATGAACAGTCCTAAGTGTAAAGAAGGATCATAGTCTGTAGATATAAACAGTCAAGTCTTCATACACCTGAGTATTAGGCAGCTACCCAATGACTCATCCCTCTGGTTTTAGTTTCTTTATATATAAAATGGCAGTATCTACCTCATAGGTTTTTTCTGAGGGTTGCATGAGAATGTACATAAAAATTTCTAGATAAAAAATAATTCTGGTTGAACATAAAATTATACAGCCACTTGGAGATAATTTGGCAGTTTCTAACAAAACTAACATAATCTTACTACAAGATCCAGGAATCACACTCCTTGGTATTTACCCAAAGGAGTTTGGAAACTTTTGTCCACACAAAAACCTGTGGACAGTGTTTACAGCCACTTTCTTCATAAGTGCCAAAACTTGGAAGCAGCCAAGATGTCCTTCAATAGGTGAATGGATAAACTGTGGTACATCCAGTGTTATTCAGCTCTAAAAAGAGATGAGCTATCAAGTCATGAAAAGTGAAGAGACACAGAGGAACCTTAAATGCATGTTACTAAGGCACCAATCTGAAATCTACGTCCTGTATGAGTCAAAGTATAAGGCATTCTGGAAAAGGCGAAACTGTGAAGACAATAAAAAGATTAGTGGCTGTCAGGGGTGGAATGCAGGGAGGAGAGATGAATAGGCAGAGCACAGAGGGTGTTTAGGACAATGAAATGCTCCTATGATATTATAATGATGGATACATGCCATCACACATTTGTTCACACCTGGAAGATATACAACACCGAGTGAACCCTAAGGTAAACTATGGACCTTGAATGATTATTATGCTCCAATGTAGGTTCATCCTTGGTTAAAAAAAAAAAAAACTCACCATTCTGGTGAATGGTGTTGGTAATGGGGGAGGTTATGCTAAAGGAGGGTAGGAGGTAAATGGGACATCTTTCTACCTACCTCTTAATTTTGTCACAAACCTACAGCTGCTCTTTAAAGTAGTCTTTAAAAAAATGTTTTAAAGAATTCCCTGCACCCCCCTTCTATTTAATTATATGGCCCACTTCTCTCTTCTCTAACTCAGTAACAGTGTCAGAAGCCCCAGTTTCATGAGGCCAACGTTCGCTGAGACCTGATAATCGCCATCTTTTATTTTTTAAATATCTTAATGGCTTATGAATTATGTGGAATAGAGCAATGCAATGGCATGTCTTCCAACAGTATATGAACTGCGTATACTTTTTCACTCTCCTAAGTACACTAATGTTTCAGACCCCACCTGAGAAATCATTATCTTCAACATTAACTGAGCAGCTAATGATAGTCGGGCACTGCCTGAGATGCTGGAGATACAAATAACTATTCGATAGTTCCCTTATCTTCAAAACACTTGCATAGAAAGGACAGAAGCATAAAAATAAGTGTGATTGACATAGATCGAGAGCTCACCTTGTGCCCAGCACTGTGCTTACTACAAGGACCCTTTCATTTAACCCTCACACATCCTGGAGAATTAGATCATGCTATTGTCTTCATTTTTTAATTGCGTGGCCTAGGGCTCAGAATGGTGACTTGCCCAAAGAGTACGAAGTAGAGCTATGATTTGACCTCTCACTACTGTAATAGAGTATATTCTCCTGACAAAGCCAGTTCCAACATTTGGTACAAACTATAGAATATTGCTACTCAGGGTGTGGCCACGTGTGATCCCTGTGCTGCTTTGCAAAACATTTCTCATTGGTCAGCAACAAAGTAAGTAACGAAATGGAGAGGAAGCATCTAGCAATGTTTCCAGCAATTTGACAGAGTAATTTTGTGTCTGTTAAATCTGATAGTAAAAACTAATTGGGGCTTGTACATTACTTTTTTTTCACTTTATTATTTATTTTTATTGTATTTACCAAAGCATTGCTCCATAGCTGTTTGGAAATTCAGAAACAAAGAACAAGACAAAGAAACACCCTGGTCCTTTACCATCAATAGTGTGAGAGTCACTGTTCTAAATCAGAGGATCAGTGAGCTGGGAAAGTAGCATTATGATGGCAGTGTGAACAGCTAATGATATGACCACTTACTATGTGCCTATCATTGTGCTAGCTTCTCGTTCTGTAAATATATATACGTATATGTGTGTATTGTATGTGTAATAGTATTATATATATAACACATATTACATATGTAGACACGTATGTACCATAAAATGTAGTGGGCAGAGCACAGAGGATTTCGGGGACAGTGAAAAACATGCATATGTAAAAAACATACAGATAACTGGCATTTTTATATACATATATATATATACAGTTACCATAGACACACATACATGAATATACATATATATCTCATATAGAGAGAATATTTAATATCTTCACAATAACCCTAGAAGTTTGAAGTTGGTATTTATCAAGCCCATCTGACCTGATTATGTCCTGGATATTACTGCCAATATCCACTTCGTCCCCCCAGAGTTATTCTTTGTTAAAAATCAAACCAACAGTTTCTTTCATTACCAGTGCTTTTCCATGGATATAGGAAGATGGAGAGTAATTATGGTTCCCCACCTCCTGGCCTCCCCCCAGAAATATAAAACCTGTTATTTTGTATCTCTTTTCTGTGTTTTGGAGGGTACTTCGTGGGTGGTTGGGGATGGCTGTGTCAGGGGCTTCTGGGTAAAGCCTTAATTCCTCCATCGTCATGTTCAGCCTCTCTAATAGCTGCTGCCCACTCTTCCTGGAATCAGTAAAAATGTTTTGCTGTGTGAGTAAAGAGAGCTGATTGAATTGATTCCATCATTGTGTACTTCCTGGAGGTTGGTGTATTTGTTTAAAAAAGAGAGAGAGATTGAACTGGTATGAACTTTATAACGGGGACAAGTTTGCTGAAATGACTTTCGTTAAAGGCAGAGTGAAGGGAAATAATTATTTTGATTAAATAGACATAATAATGTGCTAAGTAGAAAGATGATCATAAATCCTCTTCACCTTGAATAAGTGTACTGATTACCGATTGCAGCTTTAAGTGTTCTGTTTTTAAGATGTCTATTAATGTAAGACAAAGTATACAGAAGGTAACTTTGGAAAGAATATACTGTACTTCTATATACCAAAGTGTATACCATATACTACCTCATGTGCTGAATGCGTCTGAGGAGACGGCAGAGTTGAGCTGCTGTTCAGTATAGACGTGTTACAAAGTGCAAGAGAGAATCAGAGGTAACCTGCACTGGCTTAGTGGTAGAAGAGGCTCTGAACAGCATACAGGGACGTTACCTTAAACACAAACATAAATGGGATACATTTTGGATGCTTTAGCTCCTTCTGGAGATGCTTCCACATGGTATTAATCTCTTTATTCCCATTTAACGTGTCTATATAAACATTGCTCTGTGTTGAATTTTCATAGCAATTATCCTTGCTTGTGTAACTATCTTAAATAATTATATGAATAATTACTATTAGGAGAAACAGTCTCTGGCACACCCTTTGTCCAAATGTTGTGATTTTGTGATTTCTCTACTGAATTTTTTTTTCTTTTCCCATTTTGTCTCTTTTTTTTCCTTTCCTTATGTTAACTTGCTTATCTTTTTTTATGTGAATTGAAACAATGAGGACGTCGGCTCTCTGAAAAGCAGCTTGATGAATTCCAAAATGAATATGTCACATAGATGAGAGTGCTGTCAGTTACTTCCCTAAATAAACACATTATGACTCCATATTAATCACTGGTATTTTCTAGAATGGCACAATGACAGTAATAGGGCCACGCTAAGGAGTCTCATTGTCGCCAGGCAGTGTTTATGACAAAATTGCTTGCTGTAATGTATTTTTGGTCCCATTTCTAAAACATTCACCCTAAGCTAATGCTGCTGTTCTAATCTAAAGCAAAGCCTAAATAAGCCAAGAAAACATTAGATTTTTTTAAAGTGCTGCTTTATCTGTATTGGTCTTCTAGACTTTCTGAAATGACTAAGTAATTGCATAATCTTTCCCTTCACTTGGAGCAAATCTGGCCTCTGTGAGAGCATCTGTTACTCACTTGTGCTAGAAAAGCCTTCTTTTTCTCAGTTTCACTCACTGAATGTGCCTTGACTGAGTTCACTGACTCTCAAGTTTATTCATGTGGTGAGATTCCTGGAAAATATGGTGCTTTTTTTTTTTAACCACATTATCACTTTGATGATATTTGCATCAAAATAACAAATTTTTATACTTATGTGTGGAATTAAATACTGGCTTAGGTTAGATTCCAAAATACACAAACACGGGTAGGTACCAACATATAAAGAATTAAAAAAGATGGGATAAACTTGATGAAAGACAATTCTCCTAGTTAAATTAAATTTCTTCAGAGCAAAACAGCAGGGTGGTTCCATGAGGAGTGGAATACTTGCCCCAGCTCACAAAACATCAGTTCTTAGCTGAGACACGTAAGTGTACTTCCACATGGACCCAGAGTACTGCAGTGAATGGCCCAGACCCTGCCCTCATAGTCTAGTAGGGAAAAAAAGTACCAATGACAAAGCCACAAAGCAAGATGGAATTGCAGGTCAAAGGAGGTCGAGCAGTGCCAGGCGCCTTCCCACAGGCTGGGAGGGTCTGCAGAGACCGCCTGGAGGAGGCACCCCTGCCAGTGCTGGGGATACCAAGAAAGGGGAGACTCCTGAAGAGGTCACAGTCTGGTTCTCATATCAATAGCCTTGTACACATAGTTAAAAGAAGAAAATAGAATAGAAAGCTGATAGAAGTACAGAATTACCAGAGTAGAAGACGTGATGTCCTACAGAATGGAAATGGCTGAATCTTCTGGGGACAAAAATTAGCAGCTGAGCTGCCCCAGGTGCCTTTTTCAAACAGCCCCATCAAATGACGCTTTCAGATGTACCCGATAGACACTCCTGAGCCAAAATAAGGAGAGGAAGGACATGGATTTAATTCTGTGCTTTAACGATAGAGAAAAGCACAGGAGGAATTATTTTCTAGTCCTTTTATATATTTATATGTTATGATACATATTTATGTGTTCATGAATATTTATGAAAATATCATGAACGTGGGAAGAATTGCTGACTCAACATAATGTGGCATTTTAGCAAGCTTCATATATCGCCAAGGGAAAAGAAACACATGAACGTATTTACTGATGGAGCCAGGTTCTAACCGCCAAAAGAGTGGACTGAATCATATTCTTAGCGATTATTCTCTGAATGCACAAAAGGTTTACTTCTTGAATTTCTCTTAATGTAATCATAATATGGTAATTTTGAAAAAAGCATGCGAAAAAATACCCCTCTCTCTACACACCCCCGAAAAAGGGAAAACTTGGTTTGGATAGCACTCTTTTTAGATGAGTATGTTAGGAGGTAAGAAGTGGCAATGAAAGCTTACTCCTTTATATAGATAGATGCTGAGTTTGCTTAAGCAGAGGAGTTATCAGAAATTTTAAATTGAGAATTAAGTTGTTTTCCTTTGCAGGGAAAAGAAGTCCCAACTAGGAATAAATATCTGTACATGGTGAACAGCTTCCTTGTCCGTCCCAATGCTAAAAAGGGCCTCACAAATTTGGCTTATTTAGCAAATATCTTTTGGGGGCTAAACACTGAATCAACAACTATGTGACGAAACTGAATGCTTTCACTAAACATGACAAGATGGCTGCAACTATAATGAATTGTGATTGTCGGATAAGGAGTTGATTGTGGGTACTGTGAGTCACTTGAGATTCGGTTCATTTACATGTGATAAAAATTACAGTGTTCGTGGTAAAAGGAAAAACCAAAGCACTGGTCTTCTTTCTTCACTAAGTAAGCCTTTGTGTAGATCCCTGAGAAAGGAAGAGTCTAACCAATGGACACAAAACTACAACCCACCCTGTAAGATGTGAAATGATCTCTCAGCAGAAAGATGGTGATGGAAATCTTCAACATCTGTAGCCTGAAAACGCTGTACAACACCAATGTTTTGGCAACATTATGAACAGCTCTGTCCAGCATTACCTTGAGAGAGCTGTCACTATTGAGCACTTACTGTATGCACAAGGATTTGTTCCAAGTGTTTTACACATTCAGTCCACTTAATCCTTACAGTAGTGATGGTGTATTGTTGTGTTCTATTATTATCAAGTTATCTGCAGGTTAGGACACTGGGACAAAAAGAGATGAGGTAACTAACCAAAGGTCATCCAGTGGATGGCAGAGGTGAGATGTAGACGCAGACTGACCCCAGAGGTTGTTTACACACCACGGTTGGAGTACAGCTTGGGGGTGGGGAATGGAGAGCATTGCCATTGGTGTATTTCTAAGTTTGGGTTCTAAGAATACTGTTACACCAAGATTGAGACAGTAAATCACTGATACTGATGTGCAGCGTCAGCTCTTTCCCAATTCAGTCTGATTTTCTGTAATCAATACTCTTCCCAATAGCAACATCTTGACCATTACACACACTACAACTTCTCTATTCAATCATCTATCGATGGACATTTAGGTTGCTTCCATGTCTTGGGGTGCCTGCATCTTTGCAAATTAGAGTCTCCGCCACTGTATCTTGAAGAGAGTTCTCAGCTTGGGCAGCCCATTTCAAGAGCAATAACCTCAGAACTAAGAACAATTTTCTCAGTAAAACCATCCATGAGGCCCCTGGAAATCAACCTTTTTTAGAATTGTCCAGCCTTGACTTGAATGCTCAGGAAAGCTTGACTAACCTCACTGGTAAATTAAGGTCTTATCTGAGTATCCGACAGACTTTCTATTCATGGAAGCAAGACTCTCCCAATTGCTTCTGTTCATCGATCCATCTTCTAGCATTTGGGATCTTACAAAGCAGATTGGTACTCTCTTCTACATGGTATCACTTCAAATATTATGATTCAGATTACCTGAGTCTTTAAAGACCTTTGTTCCAAGAGTAGTATTCTCATGAGGTATTTTTTGAGTTTTTTTTAAACTCTTGTTCCTTTAGTCTTCTGAGAAATTTTCAATTTCTTTCTTAAATTGTGGTGACCAAAATTAAATGTAACTATTTAACCAGCCCAGAGAAGACCTGTGAACAGTTTGTTTTAGAAAACATGCTTTGTTTAATACATTCTAAATTTCCATTAACTATTTTGTTTATATCACACTGTTGATTAACACAGAATTTACTGTCCAATAAATTGCCTAGATATACTCCTATTAAGCCATATTTCTCCCATCCTCGTCTTATTCTGGTTTTTTAGATCTAAGTTCATATCCTTGTATTTATCTTTTTAAATGTCATTTTTTGTTTGGCTCATTGCTCAAACTGTGAAGATATTTTTTAAATTGAGATAGAATTGACACATAACATCGTGTAAATTTAAGGTGTGCAGCACATTATTCAGACAAATTTATATATTGCAATATGATTACATCAATAGTATTAGCTAACACCTCCATCATATCATGTAATTATCATTTCTTTTCTTTTCTAAAGGTAAGAATATTTAAGATCAAGTCTCTTAGCAACTTCAAAATATGTAATACAGTATTGTTAACTGTAACCACAACACTGTGCATTAGCTCTTCAGAACATACTCATCTCCTAAGTTCAAATTTGTACCACTGAGCAACATCTCCCCATTTCCCCCACCCCCCAGTTTCTGGTGACTATGATTCTACTCTCTGTTTTTATGAATTCAGCTTTTTTTAGATCCTATGTATAAGTGTTAGCGAACAGTGTTTGTTTTTCTCTGTCTGCCTTATCACATTTAACATAATGCCCAAAAGGTCCATCTATGTTGTAACAAATGGCAAAATGTCCTCCTTTCTCATGGCTGAATGACATTCCAGTGTGTGTGTGTCACATCTTCTTTATCCATTTATCCATTGATGGACACTTAGGTTGTTTCTGTATCTTGGCTTTTGTGAATAATGCTGCAATAAACATGGTGGGGCAAATATCTTTTTGATATCCTATTTTCATTTCCTTTGGACATACATTCAGAAGTGGGATTGCTGGATCATATGATGGTTATATTTTTAAATATTTGAGGAACCCCCATTCTGTTTTCCACAGTGACTGAACCGACTTATATTCCCATCACTGATACACAAAGGTTTCCTTTTCTCCACATTTTGGACAGTGCTTGTTATCGCTCATCTTTATGATGATAGCCTTTCTAATAAGTGTGAAATAACATCTCATTATTGTTTAGATTTGCATTTCCCTGATAATAAGTGATGCTGAGCATCTTTCCATGTCCTTGTTGGACATTTGTATGTCTTCTTTGGAAAACTGTCTATTCAGTTCCTCTGCCCATATTTTAATCAGATTGTTAGATTTTTTTTGTTATTGAATGGTATGAGTTCTTTATATATTTTGGAAATTAACCTCTTATCAGATATGGTTTCCAAATATTTCTCCTGTTCTGTAGATTGCCTTTTCATTTTGTTGATTTTTCTTTTGATGTGCAGAAACTTTTTAGTTTGATGTAGTTCCACTTGTTGATTTTTGCTTTTGTTCCATAAGGATGATTTTCATCATTGCATCTAATCCAGAAAAAGAAGAAACAACATGGGGTAAAATTCTGTAAATTCAGAATTTAATTTTCTACTCATTTCTTGGAAGATACAGGTAACATACAGCAAAGGGAAATCCCTCTCTGATCACTATCTCAGAATTATGGGTTATCCTTGTTAACAGATTTGTCTAAGCTTTGAGGGGAAAATGGTGGTGCTGGAGCCATTAATCTTTTTCCATCACAGCTTTCCCAGCACCTCACTACGAGAACTAAATGAAATGTTCTTGAAGGTGGCCAGTGTGGGAGGAGCAGCCTGGGATGCCGCTGCACCTACTCCCGACCCTTTTTTGCCCCTGGGTGCTGGGTCCTTCTGGGGCTGAACAGCTCAAAAAATCTGAGGCCTTGATTTTGTGCACAGGAATGTACTTCTTTGCAAAGGAGAAACCAGTTTCCCGTTTTACTCTCTTCTACTCTATGAAATTAAGTGGTCTCTTAACCATCTTTCTCCCTAAGGAGTTTGAGAGGAAGGAAAAAGCATTGGCACCCACATCTTCCAAAGTGTTTGACTGTTACAATCCTTGGAATATGTATCTTTTTGCAAAACTTTTATTTTTCTTTTTTCATTTATGACATTAAGAAGATTTGTTTTGGCAAAAACTAGAATCAGTGAACTCTAGAAAGGAAAAATGTAACAGTTATGTAGATTTTACCCTCTGTATTTACAGATAAACCCCAGCAAATTACCCTCAGTACCACTGTTTGCCGTGATACACAGGAAGTAAATGCACCTAAGGGTTCTAGGATGTGATCATCCAATACCCAAAAGCATGCCACTCTTCTGCATGGTTATTCACCTACAAGAGATTTAGGAGGGTGTTTTCTATGCACAGTCTGTGCTGAGAACAGAATGGAATGGAAGAGTAAAGGGAAGAGATGAGGAGTGGTACAAACAGACGGCGGTGGAGGAGAGCAGTTAAGAGGTCTCACATTTGCCAATCTGCTGATGTGGGATCTGAATAAAATAGAGTCGAAGATGATTTCAAAGGTTTTGTTTGTTTGAGTAATTAGAAAGATGAGGCTTTTAATTTACTGAAAGTGGGAAGACTGGGAGAAACAATTTGGGGGGGGAGAAAGTAAGAGGGTCAGATTAGAACGTGTTACATTTGAAATGCCAAGTTGAGAAAACCAAGTGGAGATGTCAAATAGGTGGTTAGGCATGTGAGTCCTGAATTCAGGGGGAAAAAAATCACCTTTGGACTTGTGAATTTGAGAATTTCAAACAGAAAACTGTCAGGTCTAGTCAAAGTCTCAATGAGTTCATCAAGAAGTGAGAGAGAAAAGAGTTCTAAAGATAGAGCACTGCCGCCATCCAAAACTTGGAGGTGAGGGAGTTAAGAAGGAAATAGCAAATAGATTGAGAAGAAGTGACTAGTGAGATAGAAAGCAAACATGGGTGTGGTGCCCAGGAAGACAAGAAAAAAATAGTATTTCAAAGAGGATGGAGTAGTCACTGTGTCAAATGCTGCTGATTGGCCCAGAAGATTATGATGAAGACTAGACTTCTTTCTAGACTGTTTCTAAACAGAGATACATGGGGTTTTATTTCAGCCAGTCATTAAGTTCAGCATCATATTTTATCAATTTTAGTTTTTAATTGCCTCTTGTATTCCAGTTGTCTCTCTGATCTTGTCCTCTTCTGACTGAAGTAGAGTCCAGCAAGGATTTGAGTAATAAACTCAGTTTATATGTCAGAAATCACCTTCGCTCTTGAATTTTTGTTTAGCTAAATATAAAATCGTAGGGTAATAGCTTTTCTCCCTCAGCACTTGGAAGGTGTTACCCCATTGCCCATTGTTTTCTGGCATCTAATGCTGCTCGTGAAAAGTCTGCTGTCAGTGCTTGCTACTCCCCTGTGGGTAATCCAGCTTGTATCTTTAACTTGGAGTTCTGTGGTTCTATTTTAATGCATAAAAGTGTGGACTTACCTTTATTTTTATTTTACTAATCCTGCTCAGCATGTGGTATTCTCTTTCAGTGGAAGGCTTTGTTTTGTTTGGCGTTCTTCTGATTCTGGGAAGTTTTCAGCCAACCTCCTTGAAAATACTACTTCCCTGACAATCTGTTAATTCTCTCCTGATGATGAAAATTTTGTTGGATTCATATTACAGCCTTTCAGTGTTACTGCTGTTCTCGTCTCAATTCCCTCTTTATGTTTCATCTTTTTATACCTTTTTGCTGAATTCTGGGTACAGCCCTTGACCCTGTCAATCACCCATGCTCTTGGGAGTTGCTCTGGGGAGAGATTATTCCCTCTGACTCTTTCTCATGGCTATGTGTTTTGTTTGTACGTTTTCCATTTTTCATTCTGTCTATTCTTGTTTCATTGTTGCCTGTATTTGTTTTTATAATTCCTTGTTCTTTTATATGAGACTTTTTTTTCCTTTATCACATTGTTTATCCTAAATGTATGCTTCTGTGATTTGCATCTGATCAGGAGTATACTCATCTCATGCTTGTTGAGCTGGCTCTGTGGTTTTTAGTGTTAAGTTGGATGTTTTGCTTTCAGGAAACACACTGAGTAAGAGGTGAATTTTGCACTCTCATTCTTTGTAATGCAATGCTTTTCACTTGTCTTCACTGGTCTGTCAAGACCCTCAGTCCCAAAGTAGTTCTTTCATCAGCATCTCAGGGTTTCCTTTCATCCAGCAATAGTTTTGGAGACATCCCTGACTCAGTCACGGAACCTGTGGGCTGCTGGATCTACGTTAGGTCTGGTTGGCTCTCTCAGCATCCTCTCCCTCCCTGCAGCTAGGTACCATGGAGGGTACTGATAGTTTTTTTCAGCATCTTTTTATGAGTGGCAGAACCACTGCCCCTGATTTTATTCAGGTAACTTGAACTTTGGTTTCCCACTACCCAAGGCATGGCATTTTTCACCCCACTGGAGGAAGGAACCTTTACACTTATCTGCTCCAGTTCCCGAATTACAAAATGACTGTGGCTTTAGCCCCTGTTCACCTACAATTGTGATTTTCTGGTCTGTTTCTGGTCTAAAGAGATGTTTATCTTGTTTTCAAGACTAAAGTACTTTTTTTAAGTGTCTATAATTGTATTCAGAACAGAAGATATATTTTTTAGGTCATGAGCTCACAATTCCAAAATGACCCAAAGTACTTTATATTTTTAATAAGCATTGCTGTCAGTCACACATATGACAATATATATATATATGATTTACATACATTGCATATTTGTGAAAACGTTATTCAGTAGAATTCTTTTTTTTTAACATTTTTTATTGATTTATAATCATTTTACAATGTTGTGTCAAATTCCAGTGTTCAGCACAATTTTTCAGTTATTCATGGACATATACACCCTCATTGTCACATTTTTTTCTCTGTGAGTTATCATAAAATTTTGTGTATATTTCCCTGTGCTATACAGTGTAGTCTATTCTACAATTTTGAAATCCCAGTCTATCCCTTCCCACCCTCCACTGCCCTGGTAACCACACGTCTGTATTCTCTGTCTATGAGTCTATTTCTGTCCTTTATTTACGCTTTGTTTTTCTTTGTTTTTTCTAAAAGTTCACACTAAATTTGAAATTATTCTACTAAAACAAGACTTTACTTTTTATTCTTAACAAACGCCTAGATCAGGGTCTGTCTTATAAATATGTGGCAACTCATTTGTCTTGATTTGTAAGGTCACAGGTAGGACATTGTGTACCCAAATATTTTCTTATCTGCCATGATATACAAATTCCACAAAAATGATTCTCCTGGATTTGACAGTGTTTATCTTTCACAATTACATACTAAATGAAAATAAATTTGGGGATTGGAGGAAAGGGAGGCGATGCCTTTGCAACAAGGACTCCTAACACAGAATAAGGTATTTTGACAATATTATCAAGATAAGACCCCTGGACAGTGAGCCATAAGTGCCAAAAAGGATTGAATGTTTCAAAAGGAGGTAAGAGGGCAGCAAAAACAAACTGCTCTTCCTCACGATGTTATGAGTTAGGAACCTGGCACTGACAATGTGCAAAGTGCAATTAACCTTACTGTAAACATCAGGGGACAAACGAGTTACTCACACCCCCTATAACCATTTAAAGGTGTTCATAAAGGAAAGCAGGTATAATCATCCTTGAGTAAAGAAGGAAGTTCAAAATAAATTTTCAAACCTTATCATATTTACCTTACCAACTGATTTTGATTACGTGGCAACACTTCCTATGATTGTATGCAGCAGATGACGGTGGAAATTTATCCCCAAAGTTTTTCAAATATTCTCCTAAAAAAATTTTTCTGGAGGATGTTCAGTTTGCCTGCTAAAGTGTATTCGTTTTTACCTTTTCTTAAATTATCTTCTTCCCCACTCCTTAAGTCAAATGGTGCTTCCTTCAGCCCAGGCAGCTTACCTTCATCATAATTTTTTCAGACCTTCTGTTTTTCTCTCTTCTTTTAGCCAGTTGGGCACTGCAGTAGCTGAAATGCGGAAAAGGCAGCAGCCCCAGAATGAAGAAGCACCTGCTGTGTCTCAAGCACCTGGAAACCAGAGGCCCAACAACACGTGTTGCTTCTGTTGGTGCTGTTGTTGTAGCTGCTCCTGGTACGTCCTCCTCCCTGTACGATGCAACCAGCCCTGAGCAGGCTCAGAACTGGCGTGAACGTGAACGTCAGCTCTTGGGGTCATAGAAACGTCTCAATCTGCCTTATTTTCCCCCTATACCAGTAGGAATTACTGGAAACAATCATTGGTTTGATGCAGACATTTTCACAGGCAATATATAATATAGCCTAGGAATCTACCTGTAAATTGGTAACAAGGTGAAGAATGATTACTTTATTTTATATTGTTATATTGATTTTATATCATGGTTTTCTCCATACTCATCTTGTTTTATATTATTTTATACTTTTATATTTAAAAATTTATGTTCTAAAATTATATTGTTTTATATTTGATATCATGTTTTTCTCCAGCCATGCTTCTTAAAGTTATGGGTAAAAATAAGATTATGGTTATATATTAATTTAACAGTAAACAACATTCTCCCACATTCCAGAAGGTGTGGGGACACTAAAGTAATATCTAGAGGTTCTGTATGTAGTATTCACTGTGGCGTTCTAGTTCTGTGCTGTTTCATAGGGTGTAGATTAATCAGGGTCAGGTGGCAGCCTCAGCCACAGACTCCGGAAAAGGACACCGAAAGAAGTGCCACAGATGCACATCCGCAGGTTTGAAAGCTCAGGGACTGTGATGGGTGTGAAGCCAGTGGGTTAAAAACTCTAAACTTAGAGCCAGACGGCCTGCTTTCTACTGTGGTTTTATCATGATAGGCTCTGTGACATCATACACAGTTGTAATCTCCGTTTTTCGGTTTCCTCACTGGCATAGTGGTGAGGATTTAGACCAGTTGATTCTCAAGGTCCTGTCTGGTACTAAATGTCCATGATTCAGACACTTCAGAAAACCTCCTCTAGTTCCAAATGCCAACGTGTATCGAGATAAGAAAATCAATAAGGCCCAGAGTCCCAAGATTTATGAGATGAGCTTTCTCGGCTGGCGGGGGCAGGGTGGGGGAGTGCTAGACTTGATGGAACTTTCCATAGAACCAAACGTTTTGGGATCCTCTAAGATCCATTTCACAGGATTAGGAATGGTCTTCTGGATCTCGCTGACCTATTCCCAACCCTAAAGAAAGGCCCAGATGCTTGAGACACCTTCTCGTGCTTGATCTCTGCAGGTTCCCAGCATCCATCCAGGTCGTTGTGATGATACAGTGGCATGATGGTCTATCATGGTGGCCAAAATACACAAGGAAACATCTAATGCTCCCATGGCAGCCTTGCTGTTGAACAAGCTCTGAGCTCTCTAGAAAACTTCATTGCCAGAAATGCGATACTTTAGCAATTTGGAAGGCTTAAGATAGTCTCTATAAATATCAAAATTGCTTCCTAGATGCTGAGTCCTTGTTGGGGGAAGTCATATATGATTCCTTTTTCTTTCATTCTTAAGTCTTAAGTGTTTCAGAAGGAGGAAATAGAGCTCTAGAGGAGAGAAAGATTTCAATACAATTGTGTAATCTTTTGCTCTATCTCACTTCTAAGGAAATGAACTAGGTCTGGTCTTAATCCATGCAATACAGGGTAGTGACTTAATATGGTGGTTCTGAAGTCAGGCTACCTGTTTCAAATCTTGTGCTGTCTGTCACTGTCTGTTTGACCTTCAACAAGTTACTTAGTATCCTTAAATTTATCTGTCAAATGATCGTATTAAGAATCCCTACCTCATAAGGTTGTTTTCAACATTAAATGAAATCAAACACATACAAGATGAAAACAGTGCCTGACCTATAGTATGCATTTAATAAGAGTTAAGTTACCGGGCTATGGAATACTTCACATTGGAAAAATAAAATCTCTTTAAAGAGGGACTCCTTCAGATAATGTATATATTTTTTAAAAGATCAACTTGTGTTTATAATACAAAAAGTTATCTCGGAAAGGAAAGTTATTGATTTTAAAGTTCGTATAAAACATCGAGAATATATTGTTCCATCATGTTGAGGATTGTACTTCTATTTGTCATCTGCAATTTGCCAGGTTCCAGTAATTAGTAGATGATTTTATTTGCCTGCAAAAACTTATTCCTGAATTGCTGTAGGATTAAAACAGCAAACATTGAAGTTGAGTTGTACAATATTTGCTGTCAAACAGATGTTTAGTGAGATTTGCTTTCATCTGTCCTACAGATATTTAGCAAGACTTGCTTTTATTAATTCTTAAAGTGCACATTAAATAACAAAATATTCAACATGAGCTCATGAGCATCAGATTGTCACAGGACATAAACTAGACCGAGAATAAAACAGCTTTTGAAAGCTGCATTAACTCTCCACACCTCCAGGGTGACAAGTATTTGGACCCTAAACATGTGGTGCATTGGATGAGTGTTCTGTTAGTTCTTGACGTTGTCAAGAACTGTGTTTGCTGACAATGAGTCATGGATACCCAAGTCTACACCATAAAATGCACAGTCTATAAACGTGCAAGTCTTCTATATATGATAAATGATAGGTAATTTCTAATGTAAGCAACTGTTTAAAAAAAGGAATGGAAGTTAAATTGGATTTTAATTGTACCTCCATTATCTCATTATAAATGGAAATGTCCTCCACACATGCATTTTTTAAATACCATAATTTTTGTACTTTGACTTTAGAAAAAGAATTTGTAAAGGCTTATTAGAGTGGGGGGAAAAGAAAGAGAAAGAAATGTTCTTCAAATTTTCCAGGGTAGGTCAAAGGAGCAGAACAAAGAGAAATACTGAAAAACCTAATTTAGGGACAAAAAAGTTAGAAATCAAAGTATGAAGTAACTGTCATTCGTAACTAGGAACAGTTGTCATGGAGCTGGTTTTACCTCCTTTTAAGGAAATAGAGTGCTAAGAAAATAAATTTCTATATCGAGTAATAAATAGAAATACCTCACTCCAGCCTCACATGTTAGGAGTTTTTAAAACAACTTCGTATTTTCCTCAAATTTGCATTTCTCATTCATATTTCATTGTCAGCTCCTCTCTCATTTTTAAATTTATCTCTGTCTTTATAAAATTACCACTATGCCTTATTTTGGGCGATGATACAGAGGATAAATACATAACCGCTGAATAGTTCCAGTTTCCTTCAGAAAGCTAAAAAAGTCAGGATTACTTCACAATGGCTTCTTAAGCTGATCTGCCCTCTGTCCCCGCAAAGGAATCATTCCTCTTCCCCAGATCAGTCTCCATCTCCCTCTTCTCCCCTCAGCCCTCCATTTGAAGAAGAGAAAATGAGGCAGTGAGGGTTAGACCCTTTATCCTGTGCTGTGTGAGTCGTGGATGCCCGAGCATCCATCTGGCTGCAAAGCAGGCAGTCTATAAACTTGCAACCCTTCTGTACGTGGGACCAAGTTGTTCTCACGCAGGAGAGTTTTGTCAAGATCACTTGTCCAGAGGTTCAAGGTTGCCACTGTCAAAACTTAATGTTCACCTTATACCAGGGTTCAGAGTGACCTGCCTCTGCAGGTGGTTACCTCTCTTCCCTTTTCTTTATGAGAAAGAAACCGTTGAAAGATGTGGGCTCCTCATGAAACTGCCATCACCAAGACAGTGTGACTCCATGAGGTCATTCAGACACCTGTGAAAAAGTGTGTTGCAAACTAGAAACTGAGTTGCGCTCACAAAACGAAATGACTCCAAAGGAGGCAGAATGGGAGAGCTTTCAAAATGCATTTCGAGCTTAAAGCTAATTTCCAAGTTGTCCCAGGACCCCTCCCTAAACATCAGAGGTTGTACTAAAATAAGCCAGTCTATTTTTAACAAGGGAGTCTGTAGGTGCTAATCTACTTCTGTTTTAATTCCTTATTGCTCTTGGGAGTGTCCTATCAAGCAAGACAGACTTCTGTCTTCACTCATAAAAAATTAAACTCAGGGGACTTCTGATTCCATGCCTCCAGAACGTTCCATGACTTCTCATGCGTGGTGCTGAGGAGGTGGTTCTGGGACAGGATGGAGGTGGGGTGGGTACTTGCAGTTTCCAAGGGAATAGTTCTCTCTTTAGCTATTTTACTTTAGATTAAAGTATACACTTTTGTATGAAAGAAAAGATGTCCTCACTAAAAACCTGGTGTTTGCAAAATTCTGCGTCTGATTTTACAGATAAGGCAACTGAAGACTTGCCTGTTGTCGTTAAGCTCATTAATGACAGTTTAAGTGGGACTGAAATGTGAGTCTCTTAATAGCCAGCCCCCTGTTTTGTCCACTTGAAGATGATACAGCCAGACTTTTCATTTCCAGGCTTTTTATGAACCATTTCCCAAGCTTTTGACTTTGCAAAGTCTCCAAGAATTATATTAAAAACAACTTTTCAAACGGGATTCGCAATCCCATGGACTACTTACGATGTAGCGCCTACAAGATCCGGCCCACTGCATGGAATAGTCTTCATTCTTGGCAGGAAAATGGGTCAGAACTGAATTTAGTACATTAACTAGCCCTCTGAAAGCTAAAATTGTCCCCCTTTTAACACATTAGTTTCCAGAGTTTCCAGACCACGGGACAGATCTGACCACGCATATGTTAAGCACTTCTTAAACGTACTTTGGTTGCCCCTACCCTTATTTGTAACAAGTACCACAGCTTCTGATAAACAGTGCTGTATTATCCTCTGACGCTGTCACACGTTAGCCCTTTGCCAATGGAAATACTGAAATGCATGTTTTAAAAGCCAAAGAATATTTTTTGATGGAAAAAGCAAAATCCAAGTTTGTTCCATGGTAAAGAAAGCACCACCCCCTGAAAACAAATCCACTCACACATGCACGTGGAATCACTTCATCTGAGGCCCCAGTGAATATGCAGTCTTCTCCACCTGTTGCCCTGGGAGACGTGATTCATCTCAAGTGGGAGCACAAGTCATCTGCAGGGGACTTCCAAAGGGCTTGGAACCAGACCATCAAAAAACCACTTACCAAGAGTTCCAGCTTTGAAACTCTGTCTCGCTATGTCATAGATGAATTTTCTTGATAGTTTCTATCACGTACATGATCTTTAAACTCACATGACCCAAAGACATCTACCAAAATGCACCCAGGTTTCCCAGGACACACGCACACAAAACCGAAGGTGTGCATCAGGACTGTGGACCTTCTCCACATCATGCGTTTAATTCGCTCATTTACAGCTTATCGAATGCTAATTTTTGCCGGGAGCTGTTCACTTCATTAGCTTTCCCCAGATTCTCCCTGTCTCTACATCGACAGGGAACATACTCTCAATAAGCAACTGAATCTAGACATGAATACTTGGTGTTACGCCCCAGCTCACCCTCCAGAAAAGCTTACTATTCAAGTCAAGTCTGTGTTACCCATGACCAGAGGGCTAGCTATTGGAAAACTGCCAGAACTAGAATTTCTTGACTCTTTTCCATTGAAAGCATTCTGTTCTTTTTGACTCCGTTTACTGTAAATGCATAGTTTTTCTGAGTGTCAGACTGCAGTCCTTAGGCCAACAATGGAAAGATAGATGTGAGGAAAATAAATGTTAGATGAAAGTATTAGACCTCAGCTGATTTAGGAAAGTAGAAAGGATGAACCAGAAAAAGGCTGAAGAAAGAAGATGAAGTTAATTCTGGCTGGAAGAAGGCAAGGACCAGCCGTGAGGGTCAGGCAGCTCACAGCCAGCGGGAGGAAACCACGTCAGGGAGGGACCGAGGAAGGGTCCTGCTGGGAGCCTTGCGGCCACCTGTGGGGACACCTGTGTCACAACGGCCCTGAGGTGGAGGGTAAGAAGGAGAGGGAAGGGTCCAAGGAGGAGGAGCCTGGTACGGAATCACAGAGCTGAGGGGGGTCAGGAGGCGCAGAGAAGGGGAAGTCAGAGGGCGGAAGCCTCAGAAGATGCGGAAGAGGAAGGCCAACCTGCACCTTGCCCTGTGCTGAGTGTGGAGGAGCTGCTTCGGAGGAGACAGAGCCTTCACAGCGATGGGTGCTGGCTGGGACCGGGGAGGACGTGGGCCACCCGAGGCTGAGATGCAGAAGGGGGTGTGACCTGGGAAGGGAGTTCCAAAGGAAGCAAGGAAGAGTCCTCAGTCGGGAAGAGAATGGATGACAGAAGGAGCCTCAGTCTGGGGAAGAAGCCCAGAATCCTCGAGGGACAGGAGGCGGGGACTGCGGGTGGGGGGCCGGGCAGTGCCTCCAAGGACAGAGACAGGGAGACAGGGGTGGCGTCCCAGGCCCAGACACCCCAGTTGGCTCCATCCATCTCCGGGCCTGAGCCGGGACAGGTGCTCTCAAATCTCAGCTGACTCACTAGACGTGGTGAGGTGGTGAGGGCCACCTGGGCCTGGGTGGGCCAGGACAGTGGCGGAGCTTCTGGGTGACCTTGGCAACGGAGCTTGGCAACCCGCGGCCACGCCTCCCCCCGCCCTGGACAAGGCTGCCCACCTGGAGGGCCAGCCGAGGCCCAGCTCCCTGCGCTGGTTTCCGTACTAGGAACTCTCCTCTGGGACTTGTGTTTAGGTTTTCTCGGTGACTGCCTTCAGGAAGCATATTATGTGGATTTTACAGTGGAATTCACACAAGTTCATGTTGATCCATTGGCTCTGGGCCTTTTCAAAAACATACACAGAAGTTTCATGCTTTAAAATAGCCCAAAATGTATTTTGGCTTATAAGTTATTATTTGGCACACATTCGGTGTTGAATTAATACTAAGGTGTTGAATGGTTGAATGGATGGTTGAATTTGGATTCTTCCCATTGAGTCTACTTTGTAAAATAGGGAAATTTGTGTCACCAAATTTTTTTCCAAAAATTACAAGCGCAGCCTCCCAGGCCTGAATATAATTATGTGGCAGCCAATTACGGAAACACTGGATTTCTTCTTAGGCACCGTTTTCTTCCTTCTCCTGTGTGTGTGTTAGCATCAGCACCAACACTGGTCGTACTGGCGAGGGGTAGAAGCTAGGACTCCCGGAGGGAGCACTCAGCTCTGGTCAGCACTGCTGGGGTATAAATTCCAGAAGGACAAGACAGAAGACTGGAGAGAGGCAACGCCACGTAACAAAATGCCTTTTCTGCTGTGTTAACAAGCTAGTACTTGACACCTCTTTCGGATGCGGGAAGTGATGGAGGGTTATTAAGTAATAAGGGAGTGAAGTCCATTTTATGTTCTAAGTATATCCCTCCGGAGACAATGCAAAGTGTGTGGAAGGACAAGACAGACAACGAGGATAGTAGGAGACTTTTACTGTAACTGTCTCTTTGAGAGATGCCGGGAGCTCAAAATAAAAAGGTGATTTAAAAGGAATGGTGAGATTCCAGTTTCAAGAAGCACTTAAGAAGTACTGTCAAGAGTCTGCAGTAACTAAGTTCATGTGTGTCGTATTTTGTACACTAGAATTTAACTCAACATTGTACATTGACAAGACTTCAATATAAAGAAGAGAATTTGCAGTAGGCAAGGAGAGGAAGGATAATGCTATTGCTTGCTCGAGTGGCCGGGTGGGCGGTGAGGCCATGAAACGCGAGGTGGCTGGAACGGGACGTGGGAGGGAGGGCAGGATGGGATGGTGGCCTGGACACTCTCCGTGTGAGGAACCCAGGAGTTAGCAGTGGCGATTTTGATGATTGGCCCTTGCAGGGCAGGTCTTGGTGAGAGATGACAATCTGGGCTTCGTCAGCACACAGCGTGCAGGAGGTAGGGCTGATGGCCCAGCGTGCAGAGCAGTGAGCTACAGACTGAATCCTCGGGAGGTACCAGCTCCTAAAGGGAAGGCAGTGCAGCCTGGGAGCATGGGTTCCTAAGTAGAAAGCAGATTTCTGCCATTGCTACTTTTTGGTATAAAGACACATAGATTATTGAAAAGTCCAGAACCCTTTTAATCAACCAGTTTTACAAGTCATAGTCGAATAACAACTCCGTGTGTTTCATTGTAAATAGACGAGGTCTTGCTGTATTGAAAGATTCTGCCCAAATTCTAACAACATGCCGTTGTCAGGCAAAGCCTGCTTTCAAGAGGCAGCAGCGGGTAGGGAAGAGAACCACACTGGGATTCGGCCCAGACACATCCCGGCTTCATAACGTGTAACTGTGAAATGTTTGGCAAATTGCTCAGCCTCTCTGAGCTTCAGTTTCTTCATCTGTAAGATGTGATTAACCACATATATAAACCAGTTAGTTTAGGGTTCAACACTTCCTAGGGGCCCCCTGAATAATCCTTTATTGATGGGTATTATTTGCAAGTCGCAGGCTGAAGGGAAGTGACCAGACTTTGTAGGACGTGGCCCCAGACACTCAGCATGTGCCATTTCCGTATTGTCAGTTAATTTAACTGAACCTGTTTTTTGTGTTTTGTGTCCCTGGCCCTTTCTCTCCAGTTTGGTGTAACTCGCATCCCTGTGGCTGGCACCACACACTCACAGGTTCCCAGGGTGTTGTAAGTTCATCATCTGCTGGGGTTAACTTGCCCCACAAATCGGGATCGTTGCTTCAGTCGTAGTTGTCCTCAAGGATGCTCCCCACCTCCTCCCAAACACACTCACACACAGTAACTGGAAAATACCCAGGGAAGAAAGAATGAGTGGATGGGAAGTGGCCCTGCCAGCTGTCCAGTGTTTTTCTGAGTTATCAGCTGCTCGAGTTCTAACCTTTTCATTCTGCTTTTTATGATAGAGACACAAGTTAACTCAACCTAGAAGCCTCAGCTCCAACTTAACTGATGCATTTAAGGACCTGGATGATTACATACCATTTTAATAACAGTGTCCACTAACTAAATAAAAGTCCATTTGGCCTTTCACATTCCCAGATACTTAGTTTCCCACAAATGCATCCACTAACTTAATTATGACTTACAGGGAAAATTACAGTGTGTTGAAGGAAGAGCTTAAAATAGGATTTCAATCAACCTGGGAACTGAGGTAGAAGATTCTAATGATTGGTGTGTATTATATAAAGTATATCTAAATATTCAATCCTGTAATTCTCTTAATTTTAAGTGAAAAAAAAGAAACTATTTATGCCTCATAGGATGCATTGGTTATTTAATTAAACATAAGCTGACATAGTAGACCTGGATTTTAGCCATGTAATAGCTTGTTAAAGGCAGCTGGCATTCTAAGTCAAATGAATGTGTTTGTGCACCTAGAATACATGACCTAGAGTTTGAAATAAAAATATAATACCAATAGAGAAAGGGATTTTTGGAAACCCATCTTTTCAAACAGAGGCATGTGCAGAGGGAAATTGGTAGCAAAGAGAGCAAGCAGGGAAGGCAGAGAGATTTTGTCTTCAGTTTCCATGCAGCAAAAGAAGCAATTAGCATATACAGACAACCCAAACTGGGACTAGAAGCATTTGGAGGATTCACTCTCACAATGACTCTTAAATCATTTTAAATAAAAATATTTCCTGCCTGTTGGTAGTTAAAAACACTTTCTAATTAATTTGTTCTAAGAATGTATCACTCAAGGTCTATATTACCCCAGCAAGAATCACTAGAGTTCAAAACATCTCATTATTGGAAAGGATAACTACAATGTGAATAGGATTATGCCTGCCCTTTTTAAGACTAAAGTATTCCTAACTTAAATGACTTGGGGCCGGGGAGGATCCAGAAGATGTTCTAAATAGCGAAAAAGGAAAAATGGGTGCAATTATGCACACCTCCCAAGATTAAATTTATCCCTTTGGAGTTTCATTATTTCATTCACAGAAAAATTGAATGGCTCTTTTCAAATTTCTTAGAAAGATGTAATTATTAAAACTCCATACATAGAAGAATAGTTTTTTGGGTCCTCCCCCGCCCCCCAAATAAGGGTGATTACACTTACAAACTTTTTCAGATTTCATTTGGATTAAAACATTGTTTATAAAGGCAACATAGCCATCTAGTGGAAAGATTTTTAATAACAAATTATTTTACTATGAAGAGGTTTGTTTACAAAATAAAAGCTGAAGCCAAATGAAACACTTGTTTTGTAACATGTGATAAATGATTATAAAAAATAGAAGGAGTACTTACAGGGGCAGTGTTTTCTGAGACAAGTGTTGTGGAACATTTCCAGACACAAAGTTTTAACCAACCTTCCCATCCTCACACAGCCCATTCAAAACTAAATTATTTTACCAAAACGTATAAATGAAAGAGATGCGGTTCAGTCATAGGTTTGATTATAACTGAGGTTTTCTATGCCTGAGATTGTAGGTGGTATATGGTTACCGTGCCCCCTTCTGCTGCCTTTTTCCTTCTTTTCTGTAAAGCAATGCATCAGGACTCCTCTCCTCTCTGAATTCCCTTCTCCCCCGAGTTGTCTTTGCTGATGGGAGCAGGTGGTACGTCCCAGGGAGACTCTTTGCAGGAGCAACACCTGTTCTGCCATCACGAGTGGCATCCCTGCTTCTTTTCCTTAGTCAGGCTTTGTTGTCAAACCTTCCGTGACAGCTCCTTTCTCCCTGGTTATCTCAAGTCCCCGGGAATCGAAAAGTTGCTCCTCGCTGATATTTATTGTATATTTAGTCCTCTGGGCAATACCGCATAGAGTCTGATGGCTGTGGGACATGCTGTGCACTCAATACAGGGCTCTGTGCTAGGAGATTTACCCTGTCCAAACATTTAAGAGCAATCAATGTTTGTAAATAACTGAAAAGGCAAAATGCCACAGTGAAGTCTTCTACGTCAAGAGAGGAAGCATTGCACAGCGAAAATGAGCAGGAGACGGGAAATCAGAAGGCGTGAATTCTAGTGCTAGCCCCGCTGTGTTTTCGGTGTGCGTGTGTTGAGTAAGTCAACCTCGGTGGCTGCTTCCTCTTAAGTAAAATGGGAGTGATTAATCTCAAATCCCCTGCTGACCTTACCAGACTGTTGGGAGGAAGAAGTGGTCAGGTGATGTATGAAGACGTGTTTTATAATAATGGCAAAGTGTCAGGCTTTATTCCCTCGGGTTGAAATTAAAAGCCCTTTGGTAAACTTGGGATTGTCCATTTGAATACGCAGCCACCTTGCCCTTCCATTGAATCGAGCATGTGTAATCATTTGCCTTTTTGTCACAAGTGTGGAGTCTTTGCTTCACAACCTTGTGCAGTAGGTCACTACTGTCGTTCCCATTGTGAATGGAGACGATAAAGCATGGAAAGCCAAAACCGTCTGAAAGGAGGTAGATCCTAGACTTAGGGTCCACCTCATTGTGTTCTTGGCCCCTGCATAACCACACCTCACTGCCTAGTCTAATGTATGGCTCCCATCCAGAAGCATCCCATCTGACCATTTTTTTCTATAGGCCTTTTTAACAACTCTACACATGATTTTCCTCCCTTGCTTGTAATTCCCTTTGGCTAGGTCTCCATCCAGCAAACACCTCTGTTTTAGCTCTCATTGTAATGCTCCGTGATGCCATTAACCTGTCAGAAATCCTCAGTTTCAGAACCTCTGCCTCGTTCGTCTTGATTTTCCAAGTACCGTTGCGTAACTCAGGTGTCTCACACATATTTGTAAATTGCTGTTGACTCCTAAATAAAGCTATAGTATGATTTTACCAGGATATTTTGACTGAGAAAAAATGAAATAGCTGAAGAGTAACTTACCAATTCTTTTTCTGAACCTGAAGGAAGTTGATTCCATTTTTGCACTGGGAAATTTGAGGTAGAAGCATTAAATATAAAAGAAAATCGGGTATCACGATATGAGAATATGAAAACGATGGCTTGCCTTTACTAAATGACAGTGGTTCTTTCTTGAGCCTTGATGTTGTACTGGATTAAATTTAAGCATATTATTAATCCCTCAGTAGGGTTTTGTGTACATATATGCGGTTTTGTGATCGGCCTCTATCCCAGGGTTACCATGCCTACTGCCAAGTTCTCATCTTATTTGCAAACGTTTCAAGAATTCTCCCTCAGAGCCAATTATTTTTCTTTAAAAAGCAGACTGTCTTCCAAAATAGGCCCCTCAAGTACCCATGATGATGGGCAGGTAAACTAGATAGTGCGCAAACTAGACAAAGTAAACCAGGTCAAGGGCAGTAGGTCCTGTTTTCCCCACCCCACTCTCCAAACTCTGCTGTAAGCAAACAGAAATTCCACCCACATGCAAAGGGTCTATTTCCGTATTTTCTGAAATGTACCAAGTGTTCTCTCTTCTCAAAGTCATCATTATAGAAAAATCTCTAAAAGGATTTTTTTTTTAATTGAAGTATAGTCAGTTTACAATGTTGTGTCCATATCTGGTGTACAGCATAATGTTTCAGTCATACATATACATACATATGATTGTTTTCATGTTATTTTTCATTATAGGTAACTACAAGATACTGAACGTAATTCCCTGTGCTGTACAGAAGAAACTTGTTTACCTATTTTCTATATAGTAGTTAATATCTGCAAATCTCAAACTCCCAATTTATCCCTTCCCACTCCCTTTCCCCCCAGTAACCATGTTTGTTTACTGTGTCTGTATGTCTGTTTCTGTTTTGCAGATGAGTTCATTAGTGTCTTCTATTTTTCTTTTTTAGATTCCACATATGAGTGGTATCATATGGTTCTAATGGGATTTTAAATGCTTGTTTTACTATTCTTAGCATAGGCTCTTGGCGTTTTCTTCCGTAAAATATCTAAGCTTTGATCAAGACTCCGTAGTGAGCACTGTACGTACATGCTGGTCTCCTCCTGGTTTTAGTTGTTTGAAAAGTGGCAAACAGCCTAGTCACAACGCTCCTAGTATTTTCTCCATGTCTCATAATCTTAAAAGGGCACTGTCAGTGATTCTTGATAAATGAAACTTTGAAACCAGTTTCTAAAGGACATCTGATTAAAAAGAACACATAGATTGCTAAAGGTCAGTTTCTTTCTACGGAGCACTGCTGTGTCCAATAGTAAACCAGGAAATGGGGCAAACGGTGAGCAGTTAGGCACTTACCAAATGTCAATTATAAGTAGTTTTAGCACAAATGTGTGTCCATATTTTACCATCTGCAGAAATAAAAGATATAAACACAACACAATATTTCACAATGTTCACTCTAACATGGTGGCATTTGGGATGTTTGTAAATATCGCAGAAACAGATACAAGAGCCAGAATTCATGTTCAAAAACTTGTGAATCATGGGTGTGGATTCCAGATTTGTTGCTCTACAGCAAAGACACAATGGAGAACAAATTGTTTCAAAGATGTTGCCTCAGATAAGCGTACCTGCATTGGTGTGCCACACTCTGCGGGGCACTGTGGGGAAATGTAACAGCAATAAATTTCCAAGGAGTTTACTATTTAATCAGTGAAAGCAAGCTGATTTTCTAGTCTTTTTATAGTTCCTTACTTTACACGCACAAACATCTGAGCACGGTGAAGCTTGGCAGAATGAGTACAAATTTCCCATTTAAATGTGATATTTCTAGAATTTACCCCCCAAGTTGCATTTTTTATACATTTGGCATCATTAATTTCTCCCAGGAAATTTCAGAGAATTTTCTCAATGGTGGAGTCCTACTTCCTCCCACCCACTTTCCCATAATTACTGGAAATACATCAACTGCCAGAGATGCAGTCTTAACTCAAAGATACTTTGAGAAATGAATGGCTCTCCCCTTCAAAACATCCCTGACCTAAGCATGTGGCATCATCAGGGACTGTGGCTTCCTAGGCTACCTCAGGCTGCAGACACATTCACAGAGCCCATAGGCAGAGACCTAACCCATGGTGGGCTCCCTCTGAATTCCAGCTCACTGCTTCCTCGTGGCTCCCCTGCACTGAAGGCTGGGAGGCATCTGACATCACTACCTCCCTGAAGAGCACTGCTCAGCTTGCTGGGCATTTGAGTACCAACTGGCTACTGTTGCTGCTTCTCAGAATTCTTGGGGCCACACCACTTTTCTGAGGGGTCCCTCCTTTCTCCACCAATGAATCTACCACGCTCCCTAGAAATAAGTAAAAAACTCAATTTCACTATTATATTTTATTTTTCTATTAAAGTGTCCTCTGACTGAAGAATCCTTTCCAATTCCTACTGGGGTCTTTTTCCTCCAGGTAATCTGTTTTCTCAACTAAAATTTCTGTCTAGTCTCACTTTCAGTTGTAGATTGCCCCTGTTCCTTAAAGTCTCCCCTTTGTCTACATTCTCTCCACCCTCATCCTTGCTCCTAAGAATGGAAGAATGAATTAATGAGATTCCAAACCCGGTCTGCAGAGAAGGGTGATGTGAACTTAGCAAACTCTGTTTTAGATTTCGCTATCTTTTATCTTTTTAGCTATCAATGGGGGAAAAATCAATGGAAAACAGACTATGAATAGAATTAACCAAAAGTCAAAATGACATTACACCAAAGAGTAACATAAAGACATAGATCGCATATTAAAGCATAGAATCACGTATCTCAGAGATTTTAAGTAATTCAAATTATGTAAGGACAAGGTCTAAATGCCTGACAGTGCCCATTTTTTGAGGTTATGATGCACTTTATTCCTTTATTAAATAAGGGTTCTCTTTCCTTCACTCGACACAGGCTCACTCGTCCTGTAAAAATGGTGGTGCTCATTCTGTGCTCTAAATGTTCTCACATAGCTGAGAAAAATTCTTCCGTGAAGTAGTTTCCTGGAGTTTTTTGCTTTTCGTGAAATGATTTCCCTTGACAAAATAAAGCGTTGTACTACATTGCAGCCTCACTGTTAGGAACGAAGAAAGAGGGGAAAGCGCGGGAAGACCCACACACACCACAAAGATGGAGAGCATCCAGATCCTAGAGGAGTGGTGAGTGCTGTTCCCATGGTTACTGTGTCTCGTGTGTGCGCACTGTTCACGCCTACCCAGCGCTGAAACACAGTCCCAGGCTTCCTGGTCCTCCTCGGAATGGTTCTGGGCGATGGATGCACACTCAGCCTGGGAGATCTTAGTTTGTGATTGCAATAGCTTTCTGTTGACTTTTCTATGAGCTATGCTGTTGGCTAAAACGTTACCTGAGCTTAACCGCTTTCAGAATATAATGACTGCTAGGTGAATTAGCTCCCCAAATTGCCTTAATTCTTTTTCTCTTTTCTGAGAATATTTTTTAAGTTGTTCTCTTTATAGGGGAAGAGTCTAAAACACACACAAAAAAAGATGGAATTACTTAAGTCAGTCAGAAAGGACACCCAGCTGGCCCCTGGCCCCAATTCCATCAGGTCATACTCAAACCAAATATTGTCTCCAAAGTGAGAAGCTAAATTACAGTATTTACAGAATAAAATTGAAATTCAAGTAGATTCTTTGTATAATAGGTGCTTTCTTTTCCCGCTTCTTATGAGAACGCTTTGATGTGGATGCTTCATAGTAATTTTTCTGTCTTTTAAAAATGTTTGTATGAGAAAGTTCAAGCATCTTGGATGGTAGCAAATCTATTTAAAATACTCGGTCAAAAAGGTAAGAATAAATAAAATATAAGTACTTTTTGGAACAAATGTATTTTTAGGTTGGAAAATTATTAAACAGACCAATGAATGGGAAAGCAAAACCAGGATCAATTTAACCACAAGAATCTCCAAGCTTCTCTCCTCTACTTCTTTGATGGATAAGAAAGTAATAACTGGTGGTTTCTGCAGGAAAGTAGTTGTTGAAGATCTGAATATAGAGAACTAAAAAGTCCCTCATGTCATGATAAAGGTCTGGTCCTTTTAAACTGTGATAACTCCATTCACAATATTGACTAGAATAACTATTAAAGTTTAGGAAAATATGTGACAAGTCCACACTATGTATTCTTATTTTAGATCCTGTGAAAATGAAAATAAAAAATACCAGAGATGGGAAGAGAAACTGTATCTTATGGATTGAAAATTAAAAGCTACATCTGATGCAAACAAAAAAGTTCAGTTTGCCTTTCAAAGTAATGTATAAACTGTTTCTATCAACTTACAATAGGTTGTTATGATTTGAACATTTCCAAGTTTCATTAAAAATTTATGATGACCACGTGCATGGTATGTGTAGCCCCTTGCTTTCCGAATGTCTGACTCCCTAACACGTAGCTTGTGCCTACAGGAATTTTTGTCAAGAGCCGGAAATAATTAGCCTAGTCCTGGCAGATGTTTGCCAGCTCAGGCCGAACTGAGTCACAATGACCACTAGATGGCAGCAATTGAATAGCGTTTCTGTTTGCCTTCTCCTACACCTGGGCCAGCCTTCATGTCAAAGTTGTCTTTAATAATGGCCCCATTCTGTCTCTGCAGCCAAAACCCCACTTCAGATGAAGTCCTGTCCTGGTCTCAAAATTTTGACAAGATGATGAAGGCCCCAGCCGGAAGAAACCTCTTCAGAGAGTTCCTCCGAACAGAATACAGTGAGGAGAACCTACTTTTCTGGCTTGCCTGTGAAGACTTGAAGAAAGAGCAGAACAAAAAAGTCATAGAAGAAAAGGCCAGAATGATATATGAAGATTACATTTCTATCCTATCACCAAAAGAGGTAAAAATCTGGCAGATAGTGATGTGGGCTTCTTAAGACCAAGGATGAACTGAAAAGGACCTCTGTCCAAACTGAGTCATGCCTGGGGTGAGGACAGGCTAGAAGGCTTCCCTGGGCAGATAGTCCAGATTCCATTCTGAGAATCCACCTGACCTCATGTTTGAGGTTAGGTTTCCCCACGGTGCTTTGATGGCTGACTCAGGTAGCAGTCTACTTGATTATTTCAGAACTAACACTAGGAAGCCTATTAAATACAATTAGCCATGACTTTGCAGTGGAAAAGAACTTACTCTGAGGCAGTGTTTCTCAAAGTGTGATCCCTGGATCACCTGTATGAGGATCCCCTGGAGCATCTGTTTGAAAAACAAATTCTTGAGACCCACCCAGGACTTCTGAATCTGAATCTTTGGAAAGACAGCCCAGGAAATCCACACTTTTAGCAAATTTTCCACATATGTACTGGTTTGAATACCTCTGGTAGGAGGTAAAAATCAACAACAAAAATCCTGCCATGTTGATGTGTGTAAAATAATAGAATTTCTACAGAACTGAAGAATAAGTCTTTCTGACCCAATAATATTCTTGGGGGAGAGTTGGGTCATGAGTTATTTTACTGGTTCTGTTTCCATTTTTGCAAGTACATGCTGTTTTTCCCATTGCCAGGATGTGCCTGGTAAACAAGGAACATTTCAAGGAACCAGATGAACACTTTTCCATTAACTTTTTAAAAATGAATTTGCTCCTGAGAAATTTTCCATTTTTAAATTTTTTTTAATTGAAGTACAGTCAGTTACAATGTGTCCATTCTGGTGTACAACACAATGTCCCAGTCATGAACAGTACAGTACAAATATTCATGACAAATTTTCCATTTACCAGAATTACACACATTTGGTGAGGGAGGTGCTAATAGTCTGCCCGGCCTTTGGAGTGCTGAGTGACTGAATTCCAGAGATGCTTCTAAGCATTTGAACTTAGAGGTTTCTAGAATGCCTCTCTTCTGCATGCCACTTCTTGCCTTTTCTCTCTCTCCTAAACCACTGTGATTTTTACCTGTGCATTTAAATGTTCTGATCTGGTACTTTCTGGTCCCAGAGTTTAGCCTCCACACCCCTCTCTTTGTGCACACAGACATGAAGTCCCCCAGAAGTAGTCTGTACTCATCTGCCTCGTCCAACACATGATGTGGCCCCAACCGGCCTTATCCTCCTTACTTTTCAAAATTTATAAGATGAATTTGTATCTACTTTATCAATCTGTGTGTTTGGGATGCTGTATACACTATTTCACTACTAATGAAGTATACCTAAATGATTTTTTTTATTGAAGTATAGTCAATTTCTGGTGTACAGCATAATGTTTCAGTCATACGTATACAAACATGTATTTATTTTCATATTCCTTTTCATTATAGGTTGTTACTATTGAATATAGTTCCCTGTGCTATACAGAAAAATTTAATTTTTTATCTATTTTATATATAGTAGTTAGTATTTATAAATCTTCGAACTCCCAATTTATCCGTTCCCACCCCCTTTACCCCCTTGGTAACCATAAGTTTGTTTACTATGTCTGTGAGTCTGTTTCCCTTTTGTAGTTAAGTTCATTAGTGCCTTCTTTTTTCTCTTTTTTTTTTAGATTCTACATATGTGTGACATCATTTCTTTTTTAATGCATTAATTAGGCTCTAAGTGCCATTAGTATTCCAGGGCACTCCAGTAGTGTCTCTACAAAATGAGAAACCTGAACTAGATACACAAAAGATGGTGGTTTTTGTTTTTTTTTTTTTAACTGTATTAACATAGGAAAAGTATTCATGGAAACAAGGAGGGGACAATTGTTTCTGTAGCCTCAATACATTTATTACTGATGCCACTTAGTATTTCTAACACCGTTAAAATTCTGCATCTTAAAAATGCATCCTTCAGTTTCCTGGACTTTCTAGAACCTCAGCATCTAAACAATTCTACTTGAAATTTTATTAGCATATTAATTTCACCTCCATTTTTTAAACATTGTGGTACATGACAAGTGTATCAAATAACCCCAGTGTGCCCAGAGACGTGCTTTTCTTGCCCATACGTACACATAATTAGAGTCTTTGGGAAGATTATCTAGCCCATTTCTCTCCCCAAAATGTGCAATGTGTATCATTTTTAAATGAGTATTGTCTGGATTATCTAGTCCATTCCTTTGTACTGTCTATGTATCATCTTAAAATGATGACTGTCCCATTTTAAAGTAACATTAGTAGAAAAAGTATTCTCCATATTAAGTACACGCAGTTCCTTTATTTTACAGTCTCCATCTTCTAAGTTTTAGTTTTTACGGGAAACACTTTCCCACTGTCCTGACAACTCTTTTGATTTTCACATGTCACACATTGGTGAAGCTTTATAAAACACTTAATTTTCACAAAATTGCTTCTTTGGGCTACAGTTTAGAGACACTATAGTTATTGATTACTGAAATATAAATTATTGGATTTGCATTTTACAAAAGTAATGGAGTTTTGTTTTAGCCAAATTTCTTCACAATGAACATGAGTTCCACCAAAAAGTCATTAAAATATTATTTCCTGATTAAGTATATGACCTTCCCTAAATTAAATACTCATACTTAGTGTAACTGCCATATTTATTCTCTCCTTTATTTTTTCTAACATCTACATTTGGGCCATTACACACTCCTTAATATCCTCTAAATACTATAGAGGGAGGCAGAGGTGAAATTCAAATCTTCATCATTTTGCTACTTGGTGGCTTGACTTATAACTCTTGACACAGACCTAAGGTGCTGGACTGCATGATTGCTCCTCTGTCAGCATAGTAATTATATTGGTTTGTTATTTAGCAGAAAAACTGAATAAACCTAAAGTAGGCAATTACAAACGGTTAACTTAAAAAGTTATATTTTAATGCCCAGATGTAGATATATTTACTTGTGAGCCAAGTCGAATGACTTGATTCACTAATATACTCACAAAATGGCCTGCACTTTCTAGCTTTGCCAGGGTCCTTCCCGAAATACTGTATCTCACTAACCTTCCTGTGCAAAACTTGTCAGCTTCTAATCAACAGTATGTTACTAACCATTTAATGATACTGAGTTACCATCCTTCAGATTTTGTCCTCTAGCACTGGCGAGAACACGTATCCCCTCAAGTGAGCCCTGCCTACACGGTGGGAAGGACAGTGAACTAACATTCACGTGCCCAGGACTCTGGCCCCGGCTCTGCTTCAACTTAATTATGTCACCGGGGATAAATTAGTTCAGTTTTCTGGGCCTCCATGTTCAGTTGATTTGTTTACAAAAATAAAAACAAAGAGGTACAGAGGGTAATAAACCAAATCCAGAAAGGCAGCTGTAAGGCCCTTGGCTACAGTGGCATCTTCCCCAGCAAATGGCACGGCTAACCACTGGTGGTCCTCCTTACTGCTCTGCCAGAGCCAACCTCAGACTCCCTCTCAACACAGAACTCAGAGCAGCCTCTGCAAACCGTCAGAGCTGGGAATCTGTTTCCCACTTTGGAGCTAACTAATCTAGCTTCTCCACCTCTGAAATTCTATAACTCTTTCTACTCAGAATATTCTTAAAGAATATGAACATTTGAGTCATTTATAAAATAATGACTGAACAGCTGAAAATGCCACGATTTTATTCTTAACCAGAGCCTCGTTTTTCTTCTCTAGACTTTCATTTTTCCCTTAATTTGATTGAGTTATCATGTTCTTCTTTGTTAAGTGTACAGGAAGTCTACATTCTTAAAATTATCTATATACACATAGCATATTTCCTTCATGAGGCCAGTGTGCTGAAAATTAAATTTCATTGCTTTAAGAGCACATTTTATGCTTTTTTAATAATTTGAGCATAGTGTTATAAAATAGATGTTTATAATCAGGAGGCAATATAACTTCCATTCTGGTAGAGTATACATTTCAAGAGGGGAAAGGACCAAATATTAAAATTTTTAAAAATCTAAAAGCAAATAAAACACAGCATTTCTTTCAAAAGTAAATTTTCTTTTTATGTGATATCCTCAAAGGGGAAAATAAAACAGAGGTAATAAAGAAGAGTTTAAGACTAACGGTAGCCTTGCTATGCATCACTGATGCTAGTGGCAGTTTATATTTATTAAGTGTTGGAAAGACAAACCCAGCAAAATAAAGAACTTTAATAAAAAGTCTACTTAAGAGGTATGACCAACAATAGTTCAATAGCACTGAACTATTGAATAAACAGATAATTATAAATCCTGCAACAAATGTAAGACAGCGGAATTGAAGAAAACTATGTGTGTTCAGTTCTCTACAAATCCCCTTAGCGATGGCTTTGTCCTTAACCAGGGCTGTAATCCAGCCCTACCACTTACCATCTGTTTGACACTGATCAACTCACGTCAGTGCTCTGTGACCTCAGCTTCCTCATTTTGTAGAATGATGGCGTGGAAAAAGCCCTAAAACCCACTCAGTCTATGACTTTCAGACTCTGCTTTATGGCAATTTTAATAATAGTAGAAACTGTTTGCTTCTTCTGATTTCACCCTAAACCTCCAGCGGCTATCTGGGACGGAAAAAAAAAAAAGTAATAAGCCTATTTAAGCACCAGGATTATCTAAAAATAAGGCATATGTGGTAGACATGTGGGTTCTGTGTGGGCATCTAGACAGATGACTCTTCAAGCAAAATTATGGGAATCTAGCATTTTTATGATTTAAACCCATTTTTCTAAACAGGACTCAGTTGACTGTATTTTCCTAGAGTCATTTCTTATGCTTATTATAATTCAAAACATATGTGCTGAGTACTTCCTGCGAGCCTGGTCCTGGGCTAGATGTTGGGGATGTGATGGTGAACAAGAAAAACACTGGCCTATACCTTATGGAGCTTTTGTTTCAGGAAGGCAGACAAATCATGTCAAAAATAAGTAATTAAAAATCATGGGAACCACTATGATGGGGGTGGAGGTCAAATGATGTAGTTAGAATAGGGTTAGTCAGGTAAGGTCACTCTGAGAAAGAAAAATTCAAGTTGATACAAAGTCTAAAGACATTGGATTTGACCAAAAGGTATCATTATACATATGATCAATTATTATTATTGTTACTACTATTATTACTTTACATTGGGCTTAAATTTTGTTTTGACAAAACGGTCTTATTATTACAATATGTCTCACAACAATCCTGTAGCCTCTAGGACAGGTGGCACCATTTTATAGCAAAGGAAGGTGAAACAAGGACACTATGTGTATCTGGCAGAGATAGGACACAACCCAAGGTGCTCTGACTCCAGTTGTGGTGCTCCTCCAACTGCAGTATGATGATTCCTTATTCCATTGTCTAGTATTTTGTTCATGACACGACTATAGATTTCTGTGAACCCAAACTTAGAACATGAGACACAATGAGAATGAGCAACCTTAATCACATGTCTGAACTCCCCCTCAGAAGCAAGATAATTTCCCATAACTTATATTCCACCAGGAATATAATTACTCCACTTTATCCTTGCTCTAAGGAATACACCCCAATAATCAGTTTTGGGGGGAGGGTA
Organism: Camelus ferus; assembly: GCF_009834535.1. Classification (NCBI taxonomy): domain Eukaryota; kingdom Metazoa; phylum Chordata; class Mammalia; order Artiodactyla; family Camelidae; genus Camelus; species Camelus ferus. Next base: position 62,233,159 of record NC_045703.1, on the reverse strand, counting down.
TAGCTCAAGTGGTAGAGCGCATGCTTAGCACGTGTGAGGTCCCAGGTTCAATCCTCAGTACCTCCTCTAAGAATAAATAAGTAAACCTAATTACCCCCTCATCAAAAACAAATAAAGAAACAATAATCAGTCTTATTTGCAATTTATAATTATTTTCAGTAGAAACAACACAAAATAATACGTCTAAAAGTACTCATGGTAAAAAAATTCTATTAAAATAAACGAATCAGTCTTCAGATCTATAAAATTTAACATGAGAAGACCAAATTTAGTTAAAATTATAAAGACCATCTCAAATGGCAGAAACTATAATTGGTAAAGTTTAATATGGACTTATGAAAGAAAAAGAAAAAAATCAGAATTTTACTTGGAAGAGAATCCAAAACAAAGCAACTTAAGAGTAAAATTTAAAATAAAATGGAAAAAATAGGTTGAAAACTTAATCATGATGTGTAAAATAATTGTTCAAAGAATTAACTGACTTAAAGGAGGGTCTTTATGAGGGTAAAAGACTTTCAGTGATAATTCACCATTTTCAGTATAATTCTGGAAAAAAAAAAAAAAAGGTCCAAAGAATCAAAATTTCCATTGCCTCTTGAAGGCTAGAAGAGAAAGGCAGGGTCAAAACTCAGGGTGTTCCCTTTGGGTAATATTCACCTATCATCAGTGAGGGAACTGGAGCCAGGGGTAGGAAATCTAGTAAGGTCAAGCATGGTAAATAACTCAGTTTGACCCGGCTTTTTCCAGCCACACTAGAAAGATTTGTTTTCATTCTCCCCACTTTACCCCCACACTCCTGTTGAACCTTTAGCTTCATCTTCCTCCCAACTAGTTCGTGCACTTGCTGGTGGGTATTTTTATGTTTGCGAGCCACCCACCTTTCTTCTCCCACCTCCTACTCCCCATGGTGATGGATGCTTCCAAGTTCATTGAGTCCTAGCACAGAGTCATTTCAGCCTTTGCTTCAGTTACCACCTCTCAACCCTGCCAACGTCCCCAGCACTAACACCAACAGTTAAATGCTGCCAAACCTATCAGCATGTTGTCTGGTGCCCTATCTCACAGCAGTGGTTCTTTTCTTAACTCTGTTACTACTGCGCCCCACCCAAAGGGGAGTCTGTGAGGACTGAGTAAGAAAAGAATTTCCGTTGTCCAAGGATAGCTCTTGTCTTGTGCTGCTCAACCTTCTCTTCCCTTAGGATGAGTTTTTTATAGGAAACCCCTCAGTCCCTTATGCACTGGACCCAGATAAGATGGCCTTATAAGCCATCCAATGATGCATGAATCCTAGGGTGAATGTGGCTCAGGTCCATGCTGGGATCCACCCCTGCTAACCTGTATTATAGATGTTCCACAATCTGAAGCACAAAGATGCTACAAGATGAAACTGTAGACTGTAATACCCATGGGGTTTATCCTTGTTATCTGACCTCTCTACACTTCTTTTGACTGACTGACAACCTTTTCAAACAAACAACCAGATATTAAGGTAAATATTTTATTTTTTAAATGGAAATAGCAAATGTGTTTTTGTTACAGATTACTAAATGTTGAATGGTACTATTTTCTCTATGATATTTCACTACTGTTTTTAATTTGTTAAAAAAAAATTAAATCACGCAATGAGGACTCAAGACATTTAATAATTCAAAGTATCTCATTTCTCTGTCTTAAGATAACCAATATCATTCTAGCTCCTGATAAACTGTTTCATTTATCATATGTTAAATATGTTAAATATATGTTATATGGTAAATAGCATATATTTAATTATGCTATTATATAAGAAATAAATGACCTTCTTTCTTTATCACTAATCTAACATTTCTTTTTCCCATGAAACAAATAGTTCCTAAGTTTGAAAGTAAGAGCACCACTTACAAAAACAGAAATGTGTTTAAGACTCACCTTACCATAATACTACATTTCAGGATAAGATCAATCACTTTAAACTCCAGTTTAAACATTTTCCTGTTGAGTATAAACACAAATGACATTCGAAAATAAAACTTAGATAAAAATTTATACTTTATGATGACCCTTATGGCAACAACACAGAGAATAAAGCTTAAACAATCCATTTCCAGAACATCTTTTCTTTTTCTTCCTTTAGAATTTAGAGAGAAGAACAGATACTTCAGCCGAGAAATGTTTTAAGTTCTTCTCTGTGTAAGTTAGTCTAGCTAAACCACTGAAATGGGGTCTGGATCACCATTTCCTGACACGTCCTCCCATGGCCACCATCCCTTGGGTGTATCATTGAACCCAATTCCACACAGGTTATAGAGCTCGGGAATCTGGGGACACCAGATGAACTATGAGTGGCCTCAGTCACTGGGACTGTTTCAGACCCAAGCTTAGTCCAAACAGTGGGTGGGAAAAGAAGCCAGAACCAAAAAGTCTTTCACAAAATGCTTGTGACAGTTTAGATACATACATGGAAAGTCTGTTTAGACTTGAGTACATCATGAGGCAGATAACTGTGGACGCCGATGCCCTGGTCCTTGTTCAGCAGTGAGAACTATGGACACCAGTCAGGACTCAGAGATGGTGCTCGCCTCTTAGAGAGTTTTGCTGACAGGTCATTTCAGGGCAGAGCTTAGTCCTACTCCCCAGGCATGCCTTGACTGCTGTTTAATTTTCCCACCTTCTGGATCCAACATACCCTACCAGTTCCAACAGGATTAGCATTTAGTGAGAAAGAAACTTTTCAAATAACTCTGTATGATTACTTTAACAGGTACTCTGAATTCCTACTTACATTTCTCCTTTCAAAGGCTACATTTCAAGCAATTGTTCTGCTTAATCTTTAGAACAGAGATCTCTAGATGTATTGCTCTGTGAGGACCACAGAGTTGGCTATGCCCTGCCGGTAGACCTAAGACCTGAAGAATGCCCACTGGGGTCAGCCCTCCCACATCCCTGGTTTCCTACTTCTGACACAGTAGGACTTACTGGGATATGAAACCCCTGGGAATCAGCATTTGATATACACGTTACGTTTTGACAGAGAACTACTCTCTGCCAGACTTTTTATCTTGTTCCATGGAGAGAGTCACCCTGGCAGTCACATAATAGGAGGAGGGAAATTCATATTCTGGCTCCGGAATTCTCTGGTACCTCAACAATGAATAGAAATTGTCAAACACACCTGAGAAAAATGCATAGAAAAGGTAAATCCAAGTAAGCCAAGATATTTATGAACCAAAGTTCTGGTTTAAAAGTTGGTTTTTGTTTAATTCAACTTTGGAAAAAGGAAAGTATGCAAGGTTATGTAACCTTTGAAAACATAACCTCAGGATTTTAGGTTTACTCTTTGAGGTTTACTCTGAGATTTCTCTGAATTGTCACGAACCTATAGTTACTGAATTGAGATCTTTTGAAAAAATATTATTTAATGTATCTGCTCTTATTTCTTTTTAGGTCAGTCTCGATTCTCGAGTTAGAGAGGTGATCAATAGAAATCTCTTGGATCCTAATCCTCACATGTATGAAGATGCTCAGCTTCAGATCTATACCTTAATGCACAGAGATTCTTTCCCAAGGTTTTTGAACTCTCAAATTTATAAGTCATTTGTTGAAAGTACTGCCAGCTCTACTTCTGAATCTTAATTTTTATTTAAAAAAATTATTTTGGAGGGCTGAGATGAGAAAGAAAAGTAGTTAAGTAACACCTGAAACTGAGTTCCTGGAGAACTACAGTTTAGCATTCCTCAGGCTACTGTGAAAATACAACCATATAGTCTTTGTCTCCATTTTTATCAAGGTTATCTGTGGTTAAGTTTGGAGAAAATACCACATAAAACAATGAATTGCCAAATTAAGTTTGTTTTTGTTCAACACGCATTCTACTTGCAAGCAAACTGTATTTGTAGTCTCCTAGTGTATCCAGGGACTGCATGTGCAAAGTAAAACTGCTTCATTTGCCACGTAGCTGTTGTAATATTTAATCCAACGGCATAACTTATATCTGTATTTAAGGACTTTTGTGCAATATGGTCTTATAGAAATAATTGCCAAAAAACTGGCTGTGGTTTGCATTTTTAAATATAACCTAAGACAGAAAAAGCCAATTTTTAAATTGTTAACTATGACATTTAACATACTATATACTGTGTTCAGTACACTAATTTTGAAGCCAATATTTCTGTACATGAAAAAAAGAGCTATTTATCTCTGTTTGTTGGAAATCCTAACGGGGGATTCCTCTGGTTGTTCACTGCCAAAACTGTGGCATTTTCATTACAGAAGAGTTTGTTATGTAAAAACTATATATATGTAAGAAGAAGAAAAGAGAAAAAAAGCACAAAACAATTTGAAGATTTCTATCTCAATGACAAATCAGAGTGATACTGTTTTTTAATTGTAATAGAAGAAAATGAACCTATGTATATATTAGATGTCCAATACTGTAATTAATTTATTAAAGACTGGCTCTCCAGTTCTAAAATGGTTGTGTAAAGTATGTACTTCAGCAAGAAAAAAAAAATAATAAGCTTGATAACTTAGTTTTGGAATATAAAGAAAGGATCTAATAAAGGAATGCCTACATGTAGCATCACAAAACATTTTGATGAATAGCACCTGTGCTGTGGCATATTTTCCTTGAAAGTGAAATCCAATGAAAAGCTAAGTTTTTAACCAAGAAATGTTTTATAAGGGTTATCTAGAAGGTAATTCTCTACTTCAGACCTTAACTGTTTTCACATAGTATCTTAAAAATGACTTATTTAAAAAATGTTAAAACCAAACTATTAATTCTCATCCATAACTGAAAGGCAGTGCAGTGCTCAAATCTCCTAGCTGCCATATTATTTTTTATAAGTACCATTAAATCTTTAAGACAAAAAAAAATATCTGCCTGATTCTGGCATGTACTTTTGACATTCAAGAAAACAGTATCCTACTGTGCGCGCACACGCAAAAATGTCAGTGTCATATTTATATCAAGGTGTTACATTTGAATATTAATATCCCCTGGAGGCTATTTTTTTAATCGTAAACTTAATAAACATAGTATTGAGTAACCTAAAATGAAAGTTTTAAAAATATTTATATCCACTGAGAATACTGGCCTTATATTAAGGATGTTATTAAAATTGTAGGTTTCCTTTGTCATTTTTTAACTACCTCTCATTTTTTTTAATTTATTAAACTTTTTTTTTTAAAAAAAACAAGTTTGGGTTTTTTTTTTTTAATTTATTTTACTTGAAAGGCTGGCATCATAGTTTTCTTTTTCCATAAAACTTAAAACATTTCAAGAATTGTTTTGTAAGTGAATTTGATTTTCTAATTTATATAGAATTCAGGAGATATGGTTAAAAGGGCTATTATCTATTCCCTATGCAAATATTTTAACTGTTGCAGTGTTTGACAAAATGGGATTAAAAAAAAAAAGTTTGCAGAGGAGAAAACAAAACATTCTGTTTACACTGGCGTTGCTGACTATCCTATCATATTCAGCACTTTTAAATACATTATTTATGAAAATGTAGTTAAAATACAAGATAGAAAATATTTATAATAATCTTTTCTTTTAACAAATGCCTGTTTTTGTCTGAAAGTGTTAGTGTGTTAAGACATACTTAACCCAGGTCTATTAGATACTTACTATTTGAATAATAGTTTTCACTAATATGTTGAAAAAAGATAGCTATGAAGATGTTTACAAAAAGTCGTATTTTTTTTCCTAATGAGTGAAGAAAAACCTAAAAGAATCATCACTTCTATTGTGAAGTTTATTGTTCCTAAATTATTTTTCTTGATTAGAATTGAGTTTGTTATGCTACTGTGATGTATACAAATATATGTTGTGATATCATACTTGTTGCTGTGTTTGAGGTACAACAAATTGGTGCACATGACTAGAAAATATGTAATATACTATGATACACTGCATGCATAAATTTTTTTTAAATGTAGACTTTATATTCTTGTTGTTACTATATATGATGGTGACCTGCTAGTCGTAAGTTATCTTTATAAGATACTTTGGACTATTAGATGAATTGTCTGTATGACAATACCTTTAACATTTTACCAAATGTAAAAGATAAGGACCCTTATAAAGAGTCCTAATTGCTAACCCTGGGCATTTGGAGAATACAGATTTTGAAGCTAGTATATACCCTGTTGAAACCTGGTCAGGAAGTTGTGTTGAGAATGACTCCAAAGTAGATTTACACATCAGGTGCTGGTAATCATGCTGTGTGAGGATTTCTGTGCTAAATTCCTATTTTCTGGGGAGGGGAGGTTTCTCTTTTAATTTCAAAATATCTAAAGTTTCTATCTAAGAGTATGTCTGTATATTTGCAACTCTACCACTTTTTAAAGTATGGTATAATTCCTTCTGTTTTAATGACAGAGCTACAATAAACAAACAAAAAGAGCCCTCAACTGGTGTCTATGCTACCATTTCAAGAGCACAATATTTGTTTTGGTAGAGTTTGATCTTTCCTAGTGAGTAAATTCCTCCCTGGGGAAAAAGCAGCACTTTAGAAGGTACCCTTTGTGTTTTAGATTGCCAAGATACCTTTCCATGCTGTTAGAATCTGCTAATGCACACAGAAAGAGGTTAATGCTCTTTCTATGGTGTCTAACTTCAGATGTATCTATAATGGAAATATAAGGATATATATTATATTAAAAATACATGTGTATATATATATATCAATTGGAGAGCCAGATTTCTTCAGAGAGAGATCTTGAATATAGATCACACTAGTAATGAATGATGATGCTTCTTTACTCTGGATAATTGTTATTAGCACGTTATCTAAAAGAAATACATATGTCCTGACAGTGTTATAGGGAAGCTCAAAGCACAGTAGGTACACTGGCAAAAGAACAATAATAGCAAAACACAGTTTTGATATTAACATTATGAAGTGCAAAAATCAAGACCATAAAGTGGTCTTTTTTTTTAATCTTAAAATATGTACATAGGATGATCAGTTCTGATATGTGGTCATGGTGCATGGGTGTTTATTATATCCTTTAATGCTGCCTACGTTCTTACTTATGGAATGAAATGTGTATCAGATATTTACCTGATAGTTCAGTTTTGCAAAAGGACTCTAGAAATAGGTAAATATTTATTTATTAGGGGCAAAAATACACTTTCACCCCATTAAAATGCTGATTTAAAAATAACACTTAAATCTTATTTTTTAATTTATCCATTTTATTCTATACCTGTTTAACTTATATTGAAAAAAGTCATATTCTAATTGTGACAAATTATATTTGCAAAAAATACAATATATCAGATGCTTTGGAAGAAATTTAAAATAAAATCAGAAATAGGAGAATAAGCCACCTAAAACTTCTTAGATCCAAAATGCCTGTAGATAGAACCCTATCAAACATGAGTTTTGAAAACTTTGCACTTCATAGATTGGTAAATTATTTTAATAAGTGATAAAGATATTTACAGAAAATTCTCTTGCCTGTCTATTTCTATTGACAGCTTATGACCCTAGATTTCAAAATATACTTTGCAGACACTTTTATTTTATTTGCATGCTCTTTTCAGCTTTTTCTAAATTTCTGAATAATATAAAATGTTTGTTCTCCTGAAAAAACAGTGTTCAATCTGTAAAAAGTTTAGTTATTCCTTACTTGCTACAACTGCAAATATTTATCAATAAAATTGATACCAAAAACTTGCTTCAGATCTTCCCTGCAATACTCTTAGTAGTAACCCCTGCAACACACAACAGTGCACAGAGTGGTAAGTATTGTTTCCAAAGACCAGGCCTTAATTATAAACTGGACTTCAAGTTACATTTCTGTCTCATGTGACTTTGGGCAAATCGTTTATTCTCTCTGAGCCTGTTTCTTCATCTTAAATGAGGAATATAATACTTAATTTACAGGATGGTCAGGAGAATTAAGTGAAATAAACATGGAAAGAATGAAGTGTTACATACAATATTATTATTGTATCAAAGTTCTCCAGCTCAGTAATAATTCCCATTTTCAAGAATGTATGTTTCAATGCCACTTTAATGCACTTTTCCTCTATTTTTTTCAAGTTGTTCTTTAAAAATCTGATTTAATTATTCATCCAAAAAAAATATAACCACGCTTATTTTAAGATGGAGGAATATATGAATATGTTATTGCTTCAAATATTCAATAATGTGACTAAAATCAGTGTTTTCAGTTCACCAACATCATACTAAATCTACAAACAAGAAATATGTCTCTTTCAATGACACACACACACAGAGATGTACAGATGTGCATGTGTGGGTGTGTGTGTGCGCAAACGTGTGTATAATGCTGTAGGTTTAAATCGAAGTTTAAATAAGAGAAACCATTTGAAAATTTTATTTCCAAAGGAAACAAAACAACATTCCCAAGGATAGGAAGAATATAACTATCAGGTAATTTGTCCAATAAATATGTGGCAGTTAGAGCTAAAATTAAGTTAAAAGCAACTGGCCAGGAGAAACATTGATACTGGCATGAAATAGAAAGTATTCTTTTTAATACTGAAGTAGTATGATCTTTAAAATAATTGTATCATGAAAATACGAAAATAAAACAAAAGGTGGCTGTGTGTTCGTAATATTTTTCATTACACCCTTTTATTTTAGAGTATTTTAGATTTATAGAAAAATTACCAAGACAGTACAGATGGTCGCAGAGGCTGCACATCCATGAGACATTTCTCACAATTCATAAACCAGTATCAATGCATCATTAAGTCCACACTTCATTCAGAGCTTTCACCTAAGGTCCTTCTTCTGTTCCAGGATTCTATTCAAGGTACCACATCACATTTAGTCAGCATGTATCCTAGCTGCAACATTTTCTCAAAGTTTTCTTGTTTTTGATGACATTGGAAGTATTGAGGAGTACTGGTCTAGTATTTTGTAAGATGTCCCTTAACTGGAATTTGTCTGATGTTTTTCCCATGATTAGACAGGTGTTTCCGGTTTCTGGAAGGAAGACTACAAAGTGCCATTCATATATCAAATCAAAAATACATATCGTCATCATGACTTACTATTGTTGATGCTGAACTTCATCACCTGGCTGAGGCATGTCTGTTAGGTTTTTCCACTGTTTAAGAGGTTATATTGGAGGTAAATTTACTAGACATTTACACTGAGATTAAAAAAAAAAATTCTGAGCAGATTCCTCAGCACTGCTGTTAGGTTCTATTAAATGAAAGTGAACAAATTCTATGAAGAAAATATAATGAACTGGACATTCAAATGGGAAAATAAAACTCCAAAATAGTGTTAGGTTCAGTATTCACTTAATGGAGGTGAAAGTGATTTTTTTCCCTTGAACTACCTGTATAATTACCTTAATCCTCTGTATCCCTTGGGTAGTGAAGATTTTAGTCTTACTAATGGTCATAAGAGGTAATCTAAATCAATGATCATTTGCTGAGTACCTTTTTATATTGTTCAGCCTTCCACTGAACAATGAACACTGAATACTGGAATAATGTAAAAGGCTTGATTTTTCCCCTTTGGTTTAACCTATTTGTCATAAATACAGCGTTTCTTGTATATGATTTTAGGATGTTTGCTAAATATTAAAAATAATTTCAATGTGTTTGGTTCTGTAAAATTTATCGTATTGAACATATACATTTTTGTTGCTACTATGTTCATTGTACTTAATACTCTATATCCATATTTTGGACTTCACCAATATTTATTAGTGGACCATAAAGAAGTTTTGAATGCATGAATAAAACTTGAGACACCATGCTTGGTTATTTTGCAATGCCAGAATAACTGTAGGTACTTATAAATTGAATAGACAATGCAGATGATTTTTCATCCAATTCAAGTTGTTTTGGGTTTTTATTCCCCCTTCCTTGAATCTATTTTATTATTTTACCTATGTATAATAACAGACTTCCTGAAAATGCTAGAATTTTCAACATATAGTAGAATTTGAGCATGACAATAATGTAAGGAAATTCAGAAATCTCAAACTAAGGATATTTCTTTGAGTTTTCAAAGTAAATCAAACTACAGCTGTTGTCATTTGACTCTATTGTGGAAACCTATGGATATTATTGTAAAATGCACATGCATTACACTGACTTTTTTAAAATGTTTTGAATTAATAAAGAATTCACCAATGTATCCTTAGACAACTTACTGTTTCCTCATTGGTGTAAAACTGTAGGAGTATAGGTACACTTATTTATGTCACTTAAATTATTTACCCATCTGAGGGAAAGTAATTTCTGGCTGGAGTCTCTACATTGTTCTCTCAGGTTATTGCTTATAACATTTTTGCACCTTTTATAAATAATAATGTATATTCTTAAAATGACTCCTTTTGAGAATTCAGCTGAGAGATTTATGTTGAGTTCAAATGGTTCCCACAGTGCTATGCTTAAAAAAAATATTCAAAGTTGAGAGTAGACTTGGGAAATAACTATTCCTTAAAAAGACATAAGCAATCTAATCAGTCCTGTTCTATACTCAGATCAGAATTTTTTAAATTGGGTTTTGGCCACTATTTTAAAACAATATATATATAAATAAAGTAGTTTGGCTTTAATACACATTCAAAGTGAAAAGAAGAATTGAGTTAGCTGAAGCCTCAAAGTAGCAAAACCTATTTTGGCTTTCAATTATTTGAATAATTATCTTATTCTTCTACTTCACTCTGCATTTGTATGTAGAGCAAAGAAATGAAAGAGGCAATGCAAGCTCATTTTATCAATCATTTTGATTAGATGACTTAAGGATGACTTAACCCTGTCCAGGTCTCCCGTATTTTATCGTTTTTTTTTTTAATGAGATGTAAGCTTTTTCAATATGTCAGTCTTCTGCACAGAGAAAACATCACTTTGTAAACCCCGCTCAAACCAATTAGGTAGAGGGAGTTCCCAGACTGAGCGTTTAGCCCTTGCATCTCCAGGCTGTCTTGGTTGTATTATGCCTTCATATACATTCCTCTAGTGAGCCATGAAAAGGTCTTTTGAAAAATGCAAAAAGCATTATACCAATAAACTTCAGTAGTCCTGGCACTAATCCGCTATCTGAAGTTGTGGGGGGAGGGATGGGGGTTGGGCTACAGGAGGCAGGGCTCTGAAGGCTTTGCCGGGCTGTGGTTTGTTGAAACACGGAAAGGCTCAACCTCTTTAAAACGTAGCAGAGTAACAAGGAGTAAGTGAGAATGGGCAGGAGACTCGGTGTGAAAGGAAGTCGTTTATAAGCAGATAAAGGACATGAAAGCAGATTTTGCTAAATCACTTTGTGGTTGCCTTAGAGGCCACCTGTCACGTCTTCGTTAATACGAGCCTTAACCAGTGTCGAAAAGAGAAATAGGAGCAGGAAAAATGGAAGAGGAGTAAACACACATTCACACACTGATGACTATCCCACAATTCTCTCCTGGAGACGACAGTCCAGGCTGGCACGGGAAAGGACAACCATGCTGTGGCCTCGGCCCCTGTAGCGGACACCACACTGCCCTCCAATGCTGTACTTGAAATCCTGAGTGCTTCGCACACAAACCCGCGACGTCAAAAAACGTGATGACGACCTATTCCCTTCCTCTTTCGGCCCAACACTCCACCCCGGCTCATTCAAGTAGGCGTTTCTTACCTTGCGTTTCGAGGTGGCGTCCAAGCTCTCCCGGATGCACCCCTACCGCTTTCCGCTCTGCCTCCTCAACTTCCGGCTTCCGCTAGTAAAGCGGCATTTAATAATGCTTGGCCGGAAGTTCCCAACCAGACTTCCGGGAGGCCCTTTTTAGAGCTGCGCGTGCGGTGGGCGGGGCTCGGCTAGGTCTCGCCCCTCTTTGAGAACTGCACGGTATCGCGGGACTTGCTCTGTCCAGAACTTCCGGCTCGCTTCGGCCTTGGCGGTCCGAGTTCAGCGATGCGGTCCCGGCTTCTGCTGAGTGCTGCTCGGGGCTTTTGGGCCCTCCGGGCTGCTGGTCCAGCCCGGCGACACGTAAGCTGCTGTAGCCTACCGGTGGAGGAGCTGTTCGCCCGCGGCGGGCCCCTGCGGACCTTTCTCGAGCGCCAGGTAGGGTCTGAAGCCCAGTTGCGGGTCAGAGGGACTGAGCTGGTGGCGGTGGCCAAACTTCTGAGCCAGAAGGAGCAGGAGCTGCAGGAGACCGAGCACTTGCTTCATGGTAAGGGCCAGGCCCAGGAGAACGGGATTCAGAGCGGATTCTTGACTCTTCGCTTGTCATTTCCACTAACCCGCTGGTCAGGTGTCCACACTCTCTCCGAGTTTGAAGTCCATTCAGCTGTAGGCCTTTTTGATTTGCATCAGAGGTCAAGGCATCCTTACGTGGGTCCTGGTCCCATCCTCTCCTTGTGCTCCCGTGACACAGCCCTCTGCACCCTTTTACAAAACTTAAGTTGACTTTTATCGGTTGCGTATTTAATAGCAGATCATTAGCTCATCCGGGACAAATAAGGCACTATTCCTATTACGGGTTCAAGAGCAGTGTTTCTCTAAGCGTGGTAAGGGAACCAGCAGCAAAAGTGACAGGAAAGGTGCTGCTAAAGAGACCCAGACTCAGAAAATGAGATCTAGAAATACGCATTTTTTACAAGGTTTCACAGATGATTAGTGTCCATTTGAATCTGCGTGGGGCCCATGATTCTGCATTTCTGCAATCTCCTGGGGACGCCTAGCTTCAGGTGTGTGGACCACAGATTGGGTAGCAACATTCTAGAGAGAGCCACAATCTATTGGGGGCAATAAAATTAATTATAATACAGCTGAAAGTGAGAACATATATGAATAAAGACTTAGGAAAGCAAGGAGAACTTGTTGAGAAAGACTGTACAGGGATAAAGGCCCACCGTTAGATGATATAGTAATAGTTTAACCCTTATTGATCCTTTACCACACTCCAGGCTTTGCCTAGCTTTCTTTATTCACTCACCCAGTTCACATAATAAACCATGTGGTAGGTTCTATTAGCCTCATGCAGCAGAAGAGGAACCCGAGGCATAAAAGTAAAGTAACTCAGCTCGGGTTATACAACTTGTAAGGAATGGACCTTGGATTGGACTGACTTCACATCCCAAGCTCTTAATCACTGAACTCTGTGTTAACCAAGGAAGAATTATGGGGAGTTGGAGGTTGGAACCATTTTGAAAGGGGCTCAAATACTAATCTAAAAAGTTTGATTTTATCCTGCTGGCAGAAGGAGCCAGCAGAAGCTTTTAGATTGGAGAGTGAATGATGGAGATAGCCTTGTTGCTTAGGAACCTTGATTTGTCGCAGTTTAGAATCATCCTGGAATAAGACTGAAGATGCCATGGAAAACAGAAGGCTAATGCAGTCGTCTAGGTAAGAGATAAGGAGAGTCTGAATTAAGTCATTTAGAAGAAAAGGAAAATGCCCAGAGAGTTGTAAAAAAATTAGAAAAAAATATATTTTGGGGAAAAATTAAATTGATTTCATACTTTAAGCCAAGCTTAAAGTCCAAGTGGATTTAAGGGTTAAATATTTTAAAAATCAAATTATAGAGAAGTAAACAATGTTAGAAAATTGTTGCTGGCAGAATGCATCTCAGCTTAAAAACAATAGAAAATGTAATTTGGCAAATCCTGACTTCTTACTATATGTCAGACACCACTAAAATTACCCCCCAAGTTGTTATTTTTCCTTCAGTTATAATAACAAAAATTATTACCTTGAATTTTATTAGCAATTTAACACTAATTAAGGAAAACTTAAGTTGCTACCTTTTTTTTCTTAGATGAAAATGAAGACTTAAGGAAACTTGCAGAGAATGAAATAACTTCGTGTCAAAAAGAAATAGCTCAGTTGAAGCATCAGGTATAGTATTTGTGCAAAGCATAAAGCATTCGTGCTGTTACTTCTAGTAAAAATGGATTTTACTGGAAGTTTATAAAAGCAAGTCAAGAATTCAGCAGCTTGCTAGTATTATAATTATAAACTGGTTTCTAACGCAGGAAAAAGTATACTGCCTGTGGTCCTGTTTTTTTACATACTAAAAGGACTATAGAACTCTGAAAGAAAGATGAATGTCATATTAATAGGATTTGCCAGAAAGGCAGCAGGAACATTTCTTGATCTTTGTGCCTCTGACACTATTTGAGTGCCAGCCTAGCGTGGGCCCTCAGGATTTTTAAAATGGAATTGCATTGATTCAGCGTCATACCTAGGAGAACTGCAGAAGAACACACGGAGTTAGATGAAGAATAGTGAAATTAGATCCAATCTTTAATTCTGTAAAGCAGAGCTGTTACCTCTGGAGACAGAAGTGAGAACATGGTAAGGTGAGGAAGGAGCCTTGTAAGTGGGTGCTTAGTTTAGAGATGCTGTCTCTCAATCAAAGTGTGGAACTTACCAAAAATAAGTGTCCACACCACCCACTCTAGGAGAATAGTTCCATGATAGAGTGAAAATTCTCGTGTCTTCTACCCATTTTCTAATTTTTTTTTTGTGAAGTCGAAGGACATACGTATTAACGATTTCTGTTCACTGGCTAGTAATTAACAAACAGATGTAAATTTTCTCATTTGCTAGTTCAAGATCTGAATGGTCACATTCTGTTGGCACAGGCTAGAGAGATGGAAAAGTAAGAAAACAAGTATCGCTCTTGACCAACACAGAGTGTGGTATTTCAAAACTCGGGTAGACTTGGGTTCAAATTCCAGCTCTTTCATTTTCTAGTTGTATGATACGGGCAACTGGAGTACTCAACCAAACTAAACTTAGTTAAACTTAGTTTCCACAGCCTAAGGTGGAGCTGTTAGTAGTAGCTGCCCAAGATATTTTAAGAATTGAAGTACATAAAGTGCTTAGCAGAGTGCCTGGCAATATTAAAGAACCAATAAATGTTGGCAGCTTTTTTTACTTAATTTCCCTCGTCTAAGAAGTCTTTCTTCTGTATCTCCTTAATTAGCACATACTGAAGTGTGAAGCATACTGCTGTAATGGGAGGAAGACTGATGTAGGCACAAGGATCTGAGTTCTTGTGCCTGTTCTGCCAGTAACTAAGGTTTGGCTCTTTAACAAGTCATTTAACTTCTGGCAACTCATTTTCTTTTACATGTAAAATGAGAGAATTGGACCAGGTCATCTGTCAGGCCATCTTCAGTTCCAAAGTTGCAAGTTTGTCTTTCATATTATAGAAGCTTCAAAAAAATACAAATGCAATTTGAGTGTTTTTTTTTTTTCTCACCATACTAGGCTATCCATTTCCAAGGGACACAGCTAGAATCTTCTTTTGCATTCTACACACAATATAACGCCCTACTCACAGCAAGCACTTAATTATTAACTGAACAGGGAACTGATACAAAGTATACATGAAGACCAAAAAGAAATGAAAACAAACCTGTAAGTTTTAGTTGAACCTTACAGCATTTTTAATACAGTTATAACAGTAATATATTTTGGAAGTTATGCATTATACAGCTCTAACTGGCAATATGGTTTAAGTTTTAAGTCTTAATTATAGGAGGGGTGATGTTTTTGTATTTGCAGATTATCTTACTTTTGGTTCCCTCAGAAGAAGCAGATGAAAGTGACTTGATCCTGGAGGTAACTGCTGGAGTTGGGGGTCAGGAGGCAATGCTGTTTACTTCAGAGGTATTTGCTATGTATCAGCAGTACGCCACATTTAAAAGATGGCATTTTGAAACCCTGGAATATTTCCCAAGTGAAACAGGTCAGTAAACTGTTCGATTTTCTGTTTCGAGAAACGTATAGATTTAATTTATCTGTGTATCCTAGGAAAAGGACTGGAAAGACCATGGAAAGGCTTTATAATATATTTGTAAGGATGCTTAAGTAGTTTTATGCTTATTTACTTAATAATTTTGAATGCAAATATACCAATTTTGAAATGACCTATAAAATGTTAGTCATTTAGTACTAACCTTTGAATGGCTAATGGTCTTTTAAAAGTAGGGCTTTAGAAGTGTTATTGAATCACTTTAACAAAAATGCTTTACATGTAATAATTATAAGCAGTAAAGATATTAATATATCAAGTCTTAAAACACTGAATATCATAGATGTGCTAAAGATTTTCAGTATGTTTTATAATCGATACGCTTATTATTTTGAAGCTCTTTGAAATGTATTTCAAGATGGTAGAAGTGATAGTCAGTTGTTTATAAATGGCAGGTATAATAACATGTTTCAAGGTGTTCCCAATGTTTTCAAGGTGGCCTTAGACATGCATCTGCCAGCATTGGGGGCTCAGAAGCCTATAAGCACATGAAATTTGAAGGAGGTGTGCACAGAGTACAGAGAGTGCCCAAGACAGAGAAGCAAGGCCGCATCCACACTAGCACCATGACCGTGGCAATCTTACCCCAACCCACGGAGGTGAGGCATTGCAGTCCCCTCTCCCTGGAATCCTGGGCCCAGGGCAGTGCCTTGTCCCCAGAATACACTCACTGTGCTGAACTGAGTATCTCCTGTTTTTATCTGGCCTTCACCACATATTTTGAGTTGGTTTTACAAATATTTCAGTCCAAAGAGTATGATTTTAACGATAGAAGGTAAAAATTAAGGATATAAGTGATCTAATCTTGGATTGTCTATTTATTTTTTCCCAACACTAAGCTTAAAGTAGGTATTCTGAGACCATCTCTACAGGAGACATAGTATTAAATAGAGTTCAAGAGTGATTATCTTTATAAGGACTTTCTGCACGTGACTTGTTCCCAGGGTATTAGTAGGGAGAATCCTGTTTTAACAAAGGGTGACTGCTTAACAGAATTGCTACTTTATAATGCAATCATATTAAAATGGAAATATATTGTTAAGTGTTCATAATGAGTATGTATACTTTATTTTCACAAATAAATTCTCAGCATATAATATTTGTAAGGTAACTTAGTTGGGAAGTTCTCTTTTGCTTACGTCCCTTTTGCTGAAAAGTGATAGGAAATACCTGACTTGTTTTTCCAATTTGAGAAGGAAATTTGAGGGTTTCTGCTTATTAATTTTGGAGAAAAGACCTGTTTGACTCTCTAGGGTTAATGGAGTTCCTTTCTTTAGACCTAATTTTTGTGTGAAGCAGAGATGCGGAACAGAACAGTTCAAGGAGAGAAGGAAGTAGGAGAGATCGCAGGAGCCACAGCTAGGTACTAGTCACTTTGGCTTAAGCATCTTGGAGATGAAAGGAGTTTTCAGGAAAAGATGGAGACTGAGGTCCATATATCATCTCATTTAGTTCTTTTAGTAACATAAGAAGCCATGAGACACGGAGGGCCTCTGAATGGTGGGATCCCTGTTGCCCAGGTTGTGGACCTGTCAGAGTGGTCCACAGATGTTCACGAAACAGCTTTTTAAATACAGCGCTTCGGACTCCAGGACAGAGCATTATCCTGATGTCAGAGCCTAGTGTATTTATGAACTGAGTCTACACCCTTGATTTCTTGGCCTTTGCGATTTCCATTTATCTCTCCTCTGCCTCAAAATATGTTTTAAGTCCTCCTTTGTTTAAAATTAAAATAAACCCTTCCCATAGTTCTTAAGCTAGTGTCATTTTTTTACCTCTGCTAAAGTCTTTATGAACTCGGAAATATTCCACAAAATGTCATTTTAGCTGTTACATTCACACTTCTATTAGTAGCTGAGTTCTGAGCTGGTAAGAAGAGGGACATATAGAGAGAATTTCAGTTTTTGAGGATTAGGGAGGGCTTGATTTTGTTTTGTATTATATTTTGTTATTCTGCTCTTCCAAAAAGAAAGGTTTTAAAAATGGTATCCTTCCAACTATTCTTAAATTTAAACATTCTAAATCTTGTATAAATTCTCTACATGGCAGGTATTTTTATTTATAAATGGTTAGTTCTGCCCTTTGAACAGATCATACATGTAATTGTTTAAAATCCCAGCTTTTCCTTCTGTGTATAGATTAATCTGGTGATTAACCCTAAAGATCTGAGAATTGATACTAAGCGAGCCAGTGGAGCCGGAGGGCAGCACGTCAATACCACGGACAGCGCTGTCCGGATAGTTCATCTTCCAACAGGTATGCACTTGCCTCTTCAGCAGAAAACACTAAGAAATCAAATTCTGAACGACTTGATTAATTTTCCACCAAAACAGATCCCCAGTTACCAGGGGAATACAGGCTACAAGGATTGTTACTCAGTACTTGGTTTATCTAGAACCCTTAGCGGACACTCTGCAGGATAATGACAAAGCTAGGAAGAGGGAGGGATCTCCCCAGGAAATGCCCATGTTAGTGACTATACCATTAATTTAAAAAATCTTCACAGTGAAGTAGTATTATGGGTTCTTCTTTATCAGAAAATGCTCTAAATGCTACAGGCTCTTAGCCTTTTTTGGAAGGAGGAGGAAATGAATTCCTTTGAGAAAATGAAAGCTTGGATCTGCTACCCAGAAACATACTTATATGCAAAGTTTCGCAAGTAATTTTAGGAGTTCCTTTCCATTAAGTCCATTTACAGACACCCAGGGGTTCTGATTCCAGACAGTTATGCAGTGGAGCTATAGCTAAGTATTTGTTAAGTCTTCAAAATACTATTAGGTAGAACGAGTATTAATGTAGTGATGTACATGTGGTAAAGAGCATATGGATAGTAAACCTCAGTAACCTAGAACGAATACAGAAATCTCCTACTATAAATGATCTCAAGTAGGCATAATTCCTATTAACTGATAGTGGTTGATGGGCATGCTGGGTTGAGTTTTTCTTTTTCAGTATGAGGAAATCCTCTTGTTAAACTTAAAGATGATGTCATGTAACACAAACAGGAATAGAAAAAAGTGGAAGGATATCCTCAAAAATATTAATAGTGATTATGTCTGGTAATAAGATTAACTTTTATAATTCAGTCTGTATAATAATTAATTACTACTTTAATAAAAATTATGGTGGCTAGCTGAAGTTACCAAAAAACAACCCATATTAAATGATTAATGCTTATTGTTTAGTATGTATGCCTTCAGTAATACTTTGAGCCAGTACTCAAATTTTCAGTTTTCTCATAACTATAAAAGTTATTTGTTAGGTTTATAATCTTCCTTTTTTATATTAGAGTCCTATTTTTTTCCCTTATAAAAGAAGAAGAAAAAGGATGAGAAAGAAAAGGAGTATTCCTTGATAATAAATGAAGATTTTTCTATTAAAACTCTTTAATTCTCATAACATTATTCAGGTATTGTTTCTGAATGCCAACAAGAGAGATCTCAACTGAAAAATAGAGAGATGGCCATGAAAAAGTTACGTGCAAAACTGTACAGCCTGCATCTAGAAGAAGAAACAACTAAAAGATACAATGCTAGAAAAATTCAGGTAAAAGTGAGTTTAAAAAAAAAAATGCTTTTAAAGGTTAAAAATATTTTTAAAGAACCCAGTTTTTATATATGTTAAAATTATTTCAGTGTATCTGTCACAATTAGGGCAATTCAGGTGGCCCAACCGAGGGCCACACTTGTTTTATACGAATCTACACCTCTGCCCTGTTTTATATTCAAAGGTGTTTTTCTCAGACTTTCATCCAAGTTATTTTAAAAAGGTATGTGGAGTTCCCATTCATTTTGAATCCTTTGAAAATTATGGAAGAAAGCTAGAAAGCAAACTGAACTTACTTTCTTCCTGTTTGGCATTTGATTTTTATAATTACAGGGCCCTTCTGTTAACTCCTTATTACACAGAGGGCATCACTTCACCATGACTGATGATGACCAGATTAAGTTAGACTATATGTATTTAGCTACCATCTGAATAGCATCTGTGTGCCAGGCTGTATGTATGCGTCATCACTGTGCAGTTGGTATTATTAGTCTGTATTTAACAGATGGGGAAACTAAAGTTTAGAGTTGAAATAAATTGCCTGAAGTCATAAATTACTGAAGAGAGAGGATTCAAAATTCAAATTCTAACCTGTGTGACTTTAAAGCCTGTATTCTTTTTTCTGTATCATATTCCCAAGTTATTTAATGGTTCAAAATATTTAAAACTTGGTTCTTAACGTTGTGTTTCAAATTATACACTAAGAACTTAATCTCCAGGTAAGTTAAATTTGTAGGCTTAGTTGCCCTAAATTTAACTATCTCATTTTTTTTTTTAATATATAGATTGGCACTAAAGGAAGGTCAGAGAAAATAAGAACATACAATTTTCCACAGAACCGGGTCACAGATCACAGAATAAATAAGTCACTTCATGATCTTGAAACTTTTATGCAAGGAAAGTATCTACTGGATGAACTTGTACAGTCGTTGAAGGACTATGCTAATTATGAATCTTTAGTAGAACTTATTTCCAAAAAAGTGTAAGTTGATTTGTTATTAAGGACTTGTATAGCTTATGAAAATTCTATTACAGCAAATCACATTGTGGAAATACCAGTATTCTCTTGAAAAACATGTGTTAACACAGTTGGGAGTAACAGTGTGTTTTTAATACATAGGTAATTTACATAAATCTTCTCTCAATATATTAGTAAAAAACATAACAATATAATCATGACTCTGTGTTATTTTGGACTCTTCCTTATAAGAAGTAGACAAAGGAAAAAACAGTCCTTTGTTTTATGTAAACTGTTTAATGGATGATTAAAAATTTGGTTTAACTCTTAAGAAAAACTTTAAACTTAAAATAATAGAGATATGACATTAATTACTGTATCCAGTCAGGAGACAGAAACCTACCTTTAATTTGAACAAGGATAATTTTGGTATAAAGGATATTTAACTGATGATAGGATAAGTTGTTAGGGGATAAAAGATTACCACTCTAGGACAGAGTGCTTCCCCAAGGAAAGAACACCCCCTTGGAAAGGGCATCCCTTCTCCCAGAGCGAGAGTCAGGCCTATGGAGAGTGTGACTTCGGCAGAGAAGTTCCCTGGGTTGCCCTGGGCCAGAGTGGGGGATCAGACCTCAAGCAGTACCTCAGACCTGCAGGGAATGGTAAGCAGTAAGTCTCCCCCCAGGGTGTTAGCAAAACTTGCTGGAGGGTAAGCACCACCTTGCATCTGCGTTAGTCAGGCTTCTCCTGGAACCTGGAGGCTAGAAGGATGCGGATATGTACAGAAAGAGCTTTACTGAGGAACTGGCTCACAATTATGGAGGCTGGCAAGTCTGATCTGCCGGGTGGACCAGCAGGCTGGAGACCCAGGAAAGCTGGTGCTGCAGTTCCGGCCCAAAAGCAGTCTGCTGGAGAATCCTCTCTTGCTTGGGGAAGACCAGTCTTTTTTGCCCTTTTTCAGGTCTTCAACGGATTGGATGAGGCAATTCCATATTATGGAGGGCATTGTGATTTACTCAGAAATTCACTGATGAAAATGTTAATATCATCCAAAACACCCAGAGGAATGTTGACTGAGTATCTAGGTACCCTGTGGCCCAGCCAAGTTGATGCATAAAATTCACCACCATAGTGTCCGAGAGCACCCCTGGCAGGTGTGCATAGCAGCACACTGGAAACAAGAGAAGCCCCTTCCTCCTGCACTGTCTGTCTGTCATCCCCTACTGACAAAGCTTAATATGGTACCAGCTGGCAAAGGAGAAATGTTTATAGGTCCAGCTCCAATATCACAAAGTAAGGCAATAAATCACTAACTGGCACAAACACTCATACTCGTCTAGTTTCAAGAGATGTTTTCGTATTTGCTTGGTGTTAGAAGTTACAAACGTGTTATACTTCACCTTTAAATATTTCAGCTCGTATTTAAAAAAAATAAGGACACTATTCTACTTAATTATTTACAACAAGGTGGGATTTCCAGAGAAACAAATGCAATTTTACTATTAAGGTTATATGATTTAAATGTTAGAGGACTGGGAGACATTTAGTTAACTCTCAAAATTGCACATTTTTCCATATTTGTTAGAATCAACAGTAGTCTGAATTTTTATGACCATATGTACTACATAAATTTAAAACTATATTATTTTCAGGTAATTGTTTCCTCTTTACTAAGTTAACATTTATTAGCCAGATTTCCTTTCAAGCCCCAGCATGTGCTAAATTTTAGCATAATTTTATGCTGGAAATTTTTTACCTTATTCTAAAAGGGAGGTGTAGAAAAAGCATTAAAGGCAGTTTAGAATTTAAGCTGGCCAAAGGTTATCACACACATCAGAGAATTTTAATTTGAAGAGTATCCCTCTTCTCTATAATGTTCTGCTCATAAAAGGCATTCTACCTTCAAGCAAACAGTTGATGAATTCAACTTTTAGTGACCTATGTGACTCACGACTACAGCAAGATATGTTCATTCCATAATACTATCTGCATAAGGCCTGATGCAAGCTTGTGTCTGCCAGGTTTATCACTTTCCCCCTGGATCTTTTGGTTTCCTTTTTGAATGAAAGGGACGTATCTACAGGTTATTAAATATTACAATATACTATTATTTCATTTCTCTTTACCTCTTCTAATCGGTAATAACTAGAAAAGTTAGATTGGGATTGTGTAGAGTCTGTAATGTTAGATTTCATTCTGTGAGAGCCAGTAAGTTTACTTATCCCCCATCCTCCACTCCTCCACACCCTGTCCCAAGGAAAAAGAAAATGTCAGAGCGGTAATCATGAAGAATCTTCTATCAATTCTCAAACCTCCTGTCCATTAGAACATTTCCAGACACTCCACGATGTCTTGCATGCTGTCAGTCTACAATAAGGATTTGCTGAAAGAATCAGGGCACTTCTCTCTGCACGTCATTTTGCACTAAAAACTCAATAGTTCTGACTGATACTGATTTGCAGAAAGAGGTACATACATCTGATGACATCTGTTAAAATTCAGAATAACCCTTTCTAAATTTCTCACTAAAACTGAAACTAACAGGTGCTTGTGAACCTACTGAAAAAGTTAATTGTCAGTTAAGGATATTTCAACATAATTAAAGCTCTAACAATTAAAATCAATTATTAAGTAACTTAATAAACAAAAAGAAAAAAGACTCAAACTATTCCAGCTTCACTCTTTATATTATATTACCATAGTAATTTTAATTTTACTAAATCTTAGCCTTTTTTCTGAAAATAAATTTAAAAAATAATGGCTGGAGAATACCTTTTAAGCTGTGGTTAAGATTCAAAGGTTATAGTTCAAGTGCTCAACTAATTTAATGAGAACCGCTCCACCCCACCCCCATCATATATTTGTCTGCACCTAAAAATAAAAGGAGTAAAGATGATCTCTACGGTCAAATGGGGAAGTAATGTGAAAACGTACTGAAAACAATCAGGCCTCTGACAAGTATTACTCCTCAGTATAACACAGAGGAAAATACATGGATTTATCCCAGACAATGGGGATGGAATTTTTGCTTACTAGCTGTGTGGTTCTGTGGGGATGTACTTTAAGCACAATCCAAAAATTGAAAATTCTAGGGTTATTGTGAGAGTTAAAGGCTAACATTTAAAAAGTGCCTAGTAGATTAAAAAAAAGCTACCATAGTTTTAATATTCATTCAACAAATCACTCCCTTGCTAAAATCCCTCCAGCAGCTACCCACTGCTAGAGAAGAAACTCTAAACTCCACATGTATCTGGCTTCCACTTCTCTGACCTCATCTCCTACTTTTCGTCATTCTGTAACAAGCCAAGCACATTCAGTCTCTTTCCTCTGCCTATTAGGCAGACTTTGTATTGCCAGCTCAACTTCCCGATTTTGGTCCAAAGCCTCAGAAAACTTCCTGACCACCCGAACTATGCCCATTCTCTACCCGCTGACGTTGTTTTATATCCCTCTTTCATTTATTGAAATTGTTCATTGCCAATTTCTTTCCAATTAGAATGTAAACTCCCTGAAGGACAAGACTTTTGTCTTTTCAACCCTGTCTCCAGGACCTAGTACCAGGCCAGGCTGAGGTGAGAGACATATGACTCAGATGCAAAACTGAGGATGCCAAATAGTTCAGCAATCCAGGAAAGTACTAATGCAACATTCTAAAAAATAAAAATTTAATGCAGAAAACCATGCTTAACTATCAAAAACTTTACATAGTAAAGACAGGATCCACTCAGCACCTACGTGACTCATCCTGATGCCGGCCCTGCTTCACACAGGACTTGCCAACAATTTAACTAAGCGCTTACCACAAGCCAAGTATTAACGCTCCCTGAGGCTGCAGAAGAGCAAAAGAACGGGAAAACTACAAAAGACTGGGATTTAGACTTTTGAGAGCTTATGTCCTATGGCTTCAGAGCGTTGATGCACTGTCACTTTAGTACACATTCAAAGAGTAAAAAGTTCAGCATGACTAATAATACGGTACAACTTGTCATCAAAGACTTAACAATTAATACTTTCACCCATTCCTCCACCACTAGAAAACCACGACCAGGAGCCTTCGGTCCCAGGGTGTGAGAATTGGAACTCCCAGGGCAGGATGATTCATTCATTCATTCAGAAGCAGGACTACTTGAGTGCGCTTGGCCTTTAACGAAAAGAAACGAAACCCGGGAGAGTAGATACAAATTTAATAAGCTTAACTTCCGTAACAAAGCACTGGTGGCTGGGGAGAGGTGGTTGAAAATACAAACACTCTTACAAGAAAGAAGTGACTGTCTCAGCTCATCACCGCTGGAAGGCCTCCGGGAGACGCGACTCCAGGTCTCCCGCCATCAGGGGGGCTGGACCAGCTCCGCGCTGGGAGGGACGCGGCCCCACCCACCGCGGCCCGCCGCTCTCCGCTCCCCCAGAGAAACGCGGGGGACCCCAGCGCGCAAGCGCCAACCCGCCAAGTGTAGGCCCGCCGCCCGCCACAGCGCCTGCGCAGAAGACAGAGCAGGGGAAGGGGCGAAACCAGGAGGGAGAGAGGAGCGCGCGTAAATGCTAGAGAGGCGGGCAAAGCCGGGCTTGGGGGAGGGCTCGTCTTCCGGAAAGTCTGCATTCCCGGACGGGCAGAGTCGCCGCTCACCAAACTCCCGCTTGTGAGATGACCGGAGAAAGTCGGCTACCCTCTGTACCCATCGGAGATCTTCAGACAGAAGCCTTCAGGATGAAATCTGGACCCGCAGGAGGCCGGCTCCCCAGACAGCGGAGGGAAGCGTGGCGGGGGCACGCATGCGTGGTAGGCTCTCTCCACGTGCAGCCGGGCCGCGGCCTCCCCGCGCTCGGAGGCCCCGCCCCGGCCCCGCCCCCGGCCTCCGCATCCTTCCGGACGCGCGGAGCCGGCGAAGAGGAAGGAGGTTGGGCCTCGCGGCTCGGCCCCGCCTCGGCACTCTCCTATTGGACCTGGGTGAGGGCACCCCCTCCCACCGCCTTCCCATTGGAGCGCGCGTGCAAGCGGCGCACCCCATTGGGCCGTGCGGATTTGGGCACCAAATTCAAAGATTTTAAAAGTACCAGCTGGCGCCTTTTAGAAGCTAGAGCTCTGAGAAGCTGGCCGCCCCGTCTTACGTCGCGGTGGCAGTTCCCTCACCTGAGGCGGACTCCACTTGTCCTGGCATGAGCCGGCGCCCCTGCAGCTGCTCCCCACGGCCGCCCTCCGGTTCCTGCCGCTGCAGCTACGGCGCCCTGACAGCCGCCGGGCTCCCTCGCCCCTCGGACGGTGGGTGAGAGGAGAGGGCGCGAGCGGGGCTCGCGTTCCCGGAGGGGTGCCCGGTGCAGGGGGACAGGGGGGACCGCGACCCGGGCCCGACACCCTTCCGAGGCTGCGCGTGCGGCCCCTCGCTGGGCCTCGGGCGGGCCCCGGCGGGCCCCGGCGGGCCCCGGGACCGGGGGAACGATGGCTGGGGTCCGGGGAGGGGGAGCAGGGGTGCAGAGGTTGGATGGCGGGCCGGGGTCCCGCCGTGCACGCCGAACCTGGGCGCCAGTACCCGGGGAGGTGCAGGTGAGGGCCTCCCGAGTTGCCCTTTTTCGCGGGGAAGGGCAATCTATCTCCACCCCGCCGGCCTGGGCGCCAAATGCCCCTTCCCCTCCCCCACCCCACCCCGGGCTGCTTCTCTGACAGGCCCACGAGCGGGGGCCCCCAGGATCGGCCAGGGTCCCGATGCGCACTTCTTGCGCCCCTGTTCCATGTCTGTCCCGAACCTCAGGTCCGATGTCAGTCCCCCCGGGTTTTCACCACCTCAGTCTTCCTGGCGGGCGCGGGAGATCGTGCTCGCGGTTATCTCCCGCCTCCTCCAGGCCCGCGCCCTGAAGGGCCCCCTTCCGACCCCTCAGGATTTCCAGGGTCTCCCCTCAACCCACTCCCGCCAATTGGAGGGACCCCCCTCATCGGACTGGGCCCTGTTGGGATGTCCAAACAAAAACGTTCAATTTCTCCTTTTTCCCCTATTACCCAGTGACTCAAGTCTCAAGGCCTGGAGTCAAAAGGAGAGAGGGGGAAAAGAATGCACTTTTTAATACAAAACCATGGATTTATCCAAACGTAGTCGATTTTGAAGAACTTGGGAAGAAGATTTGAGAATTGAAGAATTCTTTTTTTGTTTTGGGGTTTTTTTTTCCTGTGCTCCTGAAAAGCTAGTCTTTTATTCCAACTCCTGGATGGAAGGCACTCAAATAAACGCTTACTTTTATCCCCTTTGTTGCTATCTCTAAAAGAGATTCAGATGCATTCATTTTACCTCAGAAATTACCCAAAATTTTGAAAATTAGCAACTTGATATTGTGATATTTGGTAATCACTGAAAGACGCCCCTTATTTTAAGGAAAGGAATTTAGAAAACTCAAAAAACAATTTTAACAGGTTAAGTCTATTTGTAGAAGACCCTGGATCTTAAATCTCCCTGTGAAGTTCTAGAGATTGGTGGCTTTAAGAACGGATATTTTTTGATTGCTTAATTCCAGTTGTCTTTACTACCTTGCTCCTCAAGACCTTCAAGAGAATATTTACTGTCCCTCTGGATTTTTTTTTCCCTGTTTACAAGTTTGAGGAAATGAAATGAAAAAATGTATTATATTCAAATGCTTCTGAAAGTAGTCTTTTCTAAGATTTTCTCTTAGGGATTATGGCTGATTTGCAGTTTATGGCGGCAAGCCTTGGGGCTCTCTGAAATTCTTAAGGAATAGCCATGGCTCTCACGTTGGGCACATGCTGGTTATCTTGCAGGTACTGGAGATTGTGGAACTTAATTATTTAGTATTGGAATAGCTGTGAAGATTTTTAATTTTAAACACTGTAGTCTAGTTAACTCTGATATTTTAATATGAAGTGTCAGATCTATATTGGAAAGTTAAATAGGTTAAGTACAGTGAACTATAATACAGTTTTTCATGATTGGACTATTGAGTCAGTAAATAAGAGTTTTAAGAAATGTAGTGCTGAGTCTACCAGCTCCACGAGGTAGATATTAGTATCTCCATTTCAGAAAAAGTGAAAGAGTAATTGAATGGTCTAGATCACAAAGCTAGTCAAAAGACTGAGCAAGGATTTTCATTTGAAGTTGGATATGATTCCCAGGAAAAATATTTAATTCTCTGAAATGCATGGTCTGTGCAGAGTGTATTTTGCTACCTTTAAAATGTTCATGATTTGCATCATAAAGAATATGAAGGGATTTGGCTTTAAAAAATAATGTGAAAATGGATTGTATTTATTGAACCATATGTGACAGAGGCTCTGCCATGCATTTAGTCCATTTTTGTTTTACCACATTTTATAAATGAGGAAACAGGCTTTAAGAGTTTACTTGCTCAGTGTTTTGTTTTGTTTTGTTTTGTTTTTGAAACCTTAGATGCTCAAGATTTAAACACCAGGGAATTGTTTACTCCACTTTCTTTCATCATCCACAACGAATACAGTATGTCTCCAACCTCTGTTGACTTTACCCTTCTAAAAATATCTCAGATCTATCCAGTTACCCTCGTTTCCACTGTGGTTATCCTAGTCTCAGGTGCCTTACATTCTGGACGCCTGTGATAAGCTCTTCTAACTAGTCTCCCTGCTTCCACTCGTACCTTCCTATAATTCATTCTCCACAACTGCCAATCATTTTTTTTTTTAATGTAAACCAAATGTCTCTATTTAGAACCCCTCAAAGTCTCTTTATTACACGATAAATAAAATCCATCTACCTTAAAAATTCTACAGAGCATTCTATATCTCTCCAGCCTTAATTTTCAATCAATTCTTCCCCTAGCTTGCTAAGTTGCAGCCCTGCAAGCCATCCTCTTCTTGAAAGCTCTGCACTTGTCCTTGCATCCAGGTCCACCTCTGTCTGAATTTTGACAAGGCTTTCAGATTTCAGAATGTCACCTCCAGAAGATCTTCCCTGACTGGTTTCTTTCCCTCTCCACATGCTGTCATTAAGTAGGCATTGGATAAATGAATGAAGTGGCAAAACTAGACTCAACCCTCATCTATCTGATTCAAGAAGTCACAGAACCATGTAATACTCTTTTTCCCTTCCAGAATAGCATCAGATGAATTATATTTTCCAAATTGTTTAGGGGCATTTGGGTTGGTGGTGGGGAAGCACTGAACTACTTAGAAGATATGGAATCAGCTTTTTATAGTCTGCTTTCAGCCTCCTTTTATATTAAAAGGTGGAAATTTTACATGGAGATTTTTAAAAGAATGTTACATAACTTCACACTTTAAATCTACAACCAGCATGCAGATTTCGGAACTAGTGAAAGGAACCAGAGTTCCTTGGAGAAATAACTGATTCTATGGCTGGAACGAGGGAAAAACAAGATGAGCCTGACCTTCTTGTTTAGTGCCAAAAAGTAAGGAATGTCAAGTGAACATGGACTTACAATGGCAAACGTTGGGACATTTTGAGCAACAACATAAATAATGTACTATTAGATTATAACCGGAAGTCTGGAAGTCTGTTTTTTTATACTTTTTTTTAATGTTCTTTATCTCACTTCCCAGGTGAGATAGTGGAAGGAATACTGAATTTACAGTCCAGAAGAATAACCATGCCCTCTTAACTACCTGTCAAATCCTGTGCAAGTTACTTAGATAAGTTTCAGTGTTCTCATTTGTAAATAATAGTGCCTCTCCATTCTCCCTTATAAGGTTGTGAGAACCAAGTGTTTGGAAACAAACTGGAAATTGTTAACACTTAAACAATTGTAAGGGGTAGTTGAATCATTACTAGCTCTAAATTTAAAGAACTGTCCATATTCAAAGAATAATGTGGAATGAAAGAAGATCTA
Organism: Camelus ferus; assembly: GCF_009834535.1. NCBI lineage: Eukaryota > Metazoa > Chordata > Mammalia > Artiodactyla > Camelidae > Camelus > Camelus ferus. The sequence continues at coordinate 62,204,115 of NC_045703.1, read as the reverse complement.
TAGGATAGTCTCCCAGTAACTGAGTTCTAAAGACAGCAGAGGAAGAATGACTTTGAAAAGAATTGGGTTTCTGAAATACGGTTTCAGGTCTCTTCCCTTTAGGCAGCCAAACAAAAGAAAAGGTGTGTCTTTGTAGGTGGCTTCTTTATAATCCTCTCACATAAAATTCGGTCCTGTGTAAATCATATGTAATTCTTAAGGCAAAAATTAAAATATCTTCGAATTTTTTTACCCTTCTTGGGAGTAAAAGAGAACCACTCAGAATAATTTGTTCTAGAGTTAGGGTTAATTTGGGGGTTAATTACTTTATGCCCCTGAACTCTTAGTTTAAATTTAATCTTTAGGGTCAGTTCAAGGTTTATTGGGTCCTAGAGCACATACCATGTGTCTTTCACTGTGCTAGACATTTGGAACTAGGATTCTTTTCTATTAAGATGTTCTTTAGTACTTTGACTTAAAGTTTCTGCTCTAAGTAAAACCAGTAAAGTTAATATGAAAAGATTACCAGTATTTAGTATGGACTAAATGTGCTGCGTGTACATACATTTACTTACAGGGTAAATTGTTACCTACATATGATTGGTTTGCAGGAGGTATAGTAGATGGGGTACATTTGAAGTACATACCATCTGTATACTCTGCCTTCAAAAATGCTAAGCAGTTTTTATGAACTCATCTACTATCTTCTGTCCCAGAACTATGCCTGTGTTCACATTATCTTTCAAAATGAATGCCCCTTCCCAGCCTCTATGTCCTGACAAAATCCTAAACATCCTTCAAAGCTGTTGTTCTCAACTGAGGAATGGGGAGAATTTTGTTTCTTCTGCCTTCCTCCAACTGCCAACATTTGGCAATAAGTAGTAACTGGAGACATTTTTTTTTTTATTTTCCTGCCTAGGGAGTAGCAGCTGCTCATGGCATCAAATGGGTAAAAGTTGCTAAACATCCTACAGTGCACAGGACAGCTCCCAACAACAGAATAGTCTGGGCCAAAATGTCAGTAGTTTGGTTAACTTATGGATGATTAAACTTACCGCCTTTCCTGTCCTTTCTCCAAACTACCTGTAGATTTCTTGATTAATTATTGTGAGGCTTATAATAATTGCTAATGTTTAAATGTATGATTTTTTGTTATTTTTATCAAAATTGTTTTGACCCTTATACATTCCCCTCCATTGTTTTAAATATATTTCTAGAAGTATTTGATCACTGTATCTTTTACCTCAGACCCCATTCTAGATGTATCACATTTCCTTATTTGTCCCATAAGCACAGCTATTTATTAAATAGTCCCTTTTGTCACTATTTTCTGCTTAATCAGATGTAGACTTTAAAAGTCAGATGTTACATAGATTTAAAAGCAAACTGTTCTGAAGTGCCCCTTTAAGAAGATGTATATACTTACAAGACTTTAGTAATATTTTCTCGTATTATTGTTTCATGTCAATAATTAAACTTGAATAATTTCACAGCTACATGGGCAATACACGTGCTGAGAGAATGCAAACTAAGTCTCTATGTCCCAAACTTTAAGAAGTAGAGATATGTTGAAATTTTGCCATTAGGCGATAAATAATGTCATGTTCTTTTTGTAGGTTGTAAAGAAGAAAGTTCTACTCTCTCTGTTAAGATGAAGTGTGATTTTAATTATAACCGTGTTCATTCTGAAGTTAAACCTGTAAAACCTGATGACAGTCGAAGACAAGGTTCCTGCACTCCTGCATATTTGGAAGATTCTTACAAAGGCCGCACTAAAGACTATGAAAGGTTATCAGATATTGGGTCACCAATTGTGAGCCCCAGGATTGTAGAACTTGAAACTGAAAACAAGCCCTTGCATAATAAGGAAAATCAGCATGTGCAACAGACACTTAATAGTTCAAATGACGCAGAAGAACTAGAGACCGGTGGCCCTTATGAAGACAGTGGCTACTCTTCATTTTCACAACAAAGTGGCCTCAGTGAACATGAAGACAGTAGCCTTCCCCTGGTGGAAAATTTCAGTGACAGTCCGCAGTCTTGCCTGCCACAGACGCAAAGCCCAGACCACTATCCCAACAAAAACTTGCTGCCCGCTCTTCATTTTGCAAAAGTGGTTTGTTCAACATTAAAAAAAAATTCTAAGCGAAATCCTAAAATAGACCGGGAGAAGCTGAAAGAATTTATATCCAGTGGAAATTTCAGATTACAGAATATAATTGGCAGGAAAATGGGCCTAGAATGTGTAGATATTCTCAGTGAACTCTTTCGAAGGGGACTCAGACATCTCTTAGCAAATATTTTAACACAGCTCAGTGATATGGACTTAATCAAGTAAGTATCGTTGCTCTGAGTGTATTAGTATAATCCATTGAACATTTTTGTTAGATGGCTCAGTACCACCAGCTCATGCCAAGACTTAGTAGGTAGTCTTGTGCTGTATAATTGAGGTAGCAACTTTTGTCTGGTTGCTAGTATTTTACTGCCTGTGTAACACTAAGATGAAAGAATGAAAGTATGATTTAATCCAGTTCTTTCAAATTTCATATTTATGCTGTGTTAGAAAACTTTCTGTTAGATTGGGATCTTTTGGTTTTTTTTGTTGTTGTTCTGAAATTGCTAATAGATAAGCTACATCTTTTGGGCTTACCTTGTAAACAACAGCCTAGGTCTAATGTACAGGTCCAATAAGAATTATGATTTTTGTCCCACTTGAAAGTGAAATAATTTCTGTTCTTCTTAGGCCATTTTCAATGTAGGGCTCCTAAATTGGACAGTGATGAAAATATGGAAACCCACAAATGGATCTGATTATGACTGTTTCTTAGAAACCTTCTGTTAAACTACCCTTTCTTCCTTGTTCCACTAGAGAAAATCTGTTAGGCTGAGGTAACTGAGAATTAAGATGTTTATAAAGACTGTTGGATTAGATTGCCTCCAGCTCAACTGAGTTCATTTTTGGCTTTTTGAAAAAAAATTTTTAGAGGTACTCTTTGTGTTACTTTACACTGGTTCATGAAGTATAGCTGAAGCAAAACAGACATAAGTATTGATTTTTATTATCGGCTAGCTTCTTGAGGGATAATCAACATCACAACATTTTAGTTAACAAAATGGATTTTTTTAATTGATTTCTATTAACAGCAGTTTATTCTCAAGTTCTTTGAAATTTGTCTATAACATTACCAAATAGCCAAGATGGTGCCATATATACAATGGGGCTGCTTATGTAATACTTGTGGATATTGTGAAAAAATGAAGTACGAAGCAGTGGTTCTTAAGCCTGGACGCACTTGGAATTACTTGATAGTGAGCTTTCAAAAAAATCCAGAGCCCTGGCCCCCATTTTTGTTAATTAAACCCAAGTGACTATCCATGGGGCATCCTTAAATCTTAATGAATGCCTCAGTCAATTCTAATGTATAGCACAGCTAATAGAAATTTCTCTTTTGCACTGTCATTGTTCCTGTAATATATTCATCTTAGCTCTTTGTGATGCTCTAATTGTTTCCTTTATAATTTACTTTTCCAGTGTGTCTAAGGTGAGCACAACTTGGAAGAAGATTCTAGAAGATGATAAGGGGGCATTGCAATTGTACAATAAAGCAATACAAAGAATTACTGTAAGTCTTGGCAGTTGTTGTAATTTTAATATATAGCAGTGCTTATTACCTTTAGAAAGAGAGGAAAATAGTAAAGATAACAAATGATACGGAAATCCTTTATATCATAACTCATTAAAAAATTCAAAGATAAAGGGGATGAGATCCCACCCCAGTCGTTTATTTCTTAGGTTCTCCATAGAAATGAAATGTCCAAAAGTAAAGGGAAAATTACTCAGGTCTCAGATGGTGAGGGTTGACCGTTAGCCAGTCTTGGTTACCATTTGTATTTTTCTGTTAACAAGTATTCAGTAAGTTACCTACATATTGAAGATTCTTAATGTAGGAAGGGGATTGATTTACTTTCCAAAATAGTAACTTTGGAGATAGTTCTGAGAATAAAGATCAATACATGATTAAAATTTTCAGGCCCAGGAGTTGGCATACTTAGGTCCAAATTTTGGTGCTGCTACTTACTAGCCCTGTAACTTAGACAAACATTGCTTAAATTCTCCAAGTTCAGTGTCTTTATTTATAAACTGGTGTTATGGAAATTTTTCTAATCTTAAAAGATTGTTTTGAATCCATTCATAACACTGAGATGACACTTAAACATGACTGTTGCCATCTGCTGGTGGCCTGGAAGAATGACCTTTTGTCCTGGCAGTAGTGCTTTATAAATCATGTATTAAGTGCTAGATACTAAACATGTAAAGTACTTTGTCAATTTCTGATTTGCAGTTTCTCTCAATAACTTCGTTGTTAGGCTTTAAATGTCTGAATAGTTGTGTGTGGCTGTGCTTAACCATGTGCAAGTAAATCGGATGCAAGAATAAATCCTTTTTATTCTCATTTGTCCTTTTTTACATGCACAGACATAAAAATGCCTGCTTGATGAGAATACGAGAGAATGTTTTTTAGTCCTATTAAAACTTTTTTTTTTTAATTAGGAAAAGAACATTAAGTTTTCACCACATGCTTCAACCAGAGAATATGTTTTATTCAGAACTGCATTAGCGTCTGTGCAAAAATCAGCAACCCAGACTCTCCCCAAAAAAGATGCTCGAACCAAGTTACCTGATCCAGGTGATCAGAAAGGTTCTACTTATAGTCGACACAGTGAATTCTCTGAGGTAATTATTTGTTTAATAAATTAGAAACATATGGAGCATTTATTAAAAGGGTGTAGAGTATGAAAACCATTTATAATTCAATTAATCAAATTAGGAAAGTACACAGATGTCTTTTTATGCCAAAATAATACATATAATTTGTCATTGTTTATGATAGTTCAGTGGTGTTGAGATCTGATTTGGAAGCACTAAGAAGATAAGGAAAACCTTGATTTTGAAGTTTCTTATAAAACTTTTCAATATTGCATTTCACAATTACTGCCCTAAATAACTGAGGAGCAGGGCTAAGCAGGAAGAGGCCAACTTTCAGAAACTGAGGACCTCCAAGTATACTTTTAAATCATTGAGTAATGTGTATTCTACTCACACGTGAATAATTTTGCAAGCTTAATTTTAAAAACCACCATCTGCATGTTTTGAAATAAAATGTTCACTGTCTTATATAATATATAATAAAATTTAGTTTTCTGTCTTAAATGTTCCTGATATAACTAACAGAACACGTAGTTATTCAAAAACACTTATTGAGCATTTTATCAGGCACTGCATAGATACGGAAACATGGTACCCTTCACAGCTACATAAAGATCAATGCCATATAATGTGGTAGGTGCTTTAAAAAAAATAGAACTAGAGGTAAAAGAGTAACCAACTCCTGAGTGACACCAGGAAGACCTCACAGAAAAGGTGGCATTTAAGTTAGGTAATGATGTGTGAGTAGCATTCATGAATAAAAGAGCATTTTGTAGCATTAGGAAATGGCCACTGGACCAATTGACAAGTAATAACTCTCACTCTTTGAACAGTAAGCTTAAGGGCGGGAGTTGTGTGTGACATTGGTGCTTTACACATGTATTGGGGTAGAGGTGCCCTTGTTTTTACTAAGTTACATTCAGTCCTTACTAAAATCTGTTTATGGATTTTTTTTCTTTCCAGGTTGCCAAGACTTTGAAAAAGAACGAAAGCCTCAAAGCCTGTGTTCGCTGTAATTCACCTGCAAAATATGATTGCTATTTACAACGGGCAACCTGTAAACGGGAAGGCTGTGGATTTGATTATTGTACAAGGTGCCTATGTAATTATCACACCACCAAAGACTGTTCAAATGGCAAGCCCCTAAAAGCCAGTTATAAAATGGGTCCTCTACCTGGCACTAAGAAAAGCAAGAAGAATTTACGAAGATTGTGATCTCTTATGAAATCAATTGTAACTGATCATGAAGGTTAGTTAGAAAAATGTTAGATTTTAATTTAAAACATAAAAAAAATAAATGTCTTGTGATTTTCAATTTTATGTTGAAATCAATGTACATGGGATTTTTTTGCCCAGTGAGCAAAGAGGATGTACACCTCTTAAAATATTTTACAATTTAATGTGAAAAAGTTTAAAACTCTCAATATAAACCAGAAAATTTAAATATTTTAAGAAAAAGGGAAACTAGTTATCTGATGATTGTGATTCAGAGGTAAAATAAAATTGATTCAATTTTATGGTAAAGGAAAGCCATGTAATTTTACCTTGACAGTCTTAAATATAACTCTTGGTTACCATCTTTTAGCATTTGAGACATTTTATTTGCTTTACCAAATTAATAATACCAATTGAAATATCAACTTCTGGTGTCTGTTAATTTAAATGTTTTGTCACCTTTAACCTCTTTTCCAGTGTGTATATATCCCATAAAGTATCTTTTGTGAAATCTTTCTTGTTTTCCTTATTTGTAAAGTTTGTATGTTTTAATATTTTGTACATATGTAAATATTTCTGTATTTTTATGTGTCAAAATAAGAAAATAAATGTCTTTTGTATATACATGTGAATAAATTTTTTCCCTGTTATGAATAAAAGTGTTACAAGCTTAATAAATATTATGAGTATTTTATTTAGATAAACATTTTAATCCTAGAAACAGCTGAGGTAAGAAGCTGTAGGGGACTCATTGCTATATGTGAAGGCACTGAGTTGATCTTTATCTGTCTATTGCCTGGGGACCTTGTGAGATTACCAGGCTCTACTCTGATAAGAGTTTTCTCCCCACTCAGTATCTAATAGTTGTAGAGGTGGGTCTTGAAATAAGCATCTCGAGGTGGTTCAATAAAAAACCATAAAACAGACTTTGAGAAATACTGGTGTATTAATTCATCATTAAACCAGTTAAACTGTATGGGTTAAACAGCCACCAAAAATAAATAAATAAATAAAAATTATATTGAAAGGATTAAAAAGTATGTAGAATAAAATGTTATCTTTGACTGCAATCAGAGCGTTTGTGCTGATAAGAGCCTAGGACAAGGACATTTTTCCCCCTTAATTCTAAAGTTGAATATATTTTGGTTTCAATTATGCATACAGACAAATTAAGAGTTTGAATTCAGACCAGATGCCTAAAGACTTAAGAGTGGGCCTCACAGATCCTCTCAATCAATAGGGCCTCAAAGAAGCTTAGAAGGTCTTTGCTCTTGATCTCAGAGGAAGCCTGAAGTAGGGGATTTAAATCAGATGGATCTGTGGGTGTGCCTTGTCTAATGGAGTAAAACCGCCAATAAAATTAACACTTTTTTCTTGAGCTATGTTGAGGTAAAAGTTGACAGACAAAAACATTAAGTGTGTCATTTGATGTTTTGACATGCACACATGAAGTCATCACCATCACCACAACTAAGATAATGAACATAACCATCATACCCCAGTGTTTTCCTGCCCATTTGTAAAGCCTCCAATTAGTCCCCAGGCAATCACTGATCTTTATGTCACTGTAGATTAGTTTGTTTTTTCTAGAATTTTGTATAAGTTCATTATGTACTCCTCGTCTGACTATCACTAAATATTCTGAGATTCATGCATTTTGCGTTCATCCCTTTTTCTTAATAAGCAATACACTGTTCGATATACCAGTTCATCTATGTGTATGTTCACCTTTTGTTGGACATCGAGATTTTTCTCCCAGTTTTTTGCTATTAGGATTGAAGGTGCTGTAATCATTTGTATACAAGTCTTTGTAAGTGGTATTCTTTCATTTCTCTTGGTAAATGTCTAGAAGTAGAATGGTTGGATTATATGATCAGTGTATGTTTTAACTTGTTAAGAAAATACCAAAATGTTTCCAAAGGTGCTGTATCATTTTACAATCTCACCAGCAGTGTGTGGGAGTTCCATTTACTTCACCTTCTCATCAGCACTTAGTCTAATTTCAGCTATTCTAATATGTGTGTAGCAGTGTCCCATTGTGGTTTTAATTTACATCCCCCTAATGACTAATGGTGTTTGCCATTGTTATTTGCCATCATACATTTTCTTTGGTCAAGTGTCTAGTCAAACGGTTTTATATGTGTGTATGTGTTACTGTTGATATCTGAGAGTATATACTCCAGGCACAAGTGCTTTATTAAAGTGTGTCTTGTCTTTCAATTTCTTAGTGTATTTGGAAGACTTTATTTTTGATCAAGTCCAGATTATCAATTATTTATCTTTAATGGATGATACTTTTGTTGTTGCATCTCAGAAATCTGCCTAGCCTAAAAGCATGTGTAGCTTTCTCCTGTTTTCTTCTAGAAGCTTTATAGTTGTAAATTTCACATTTATGTCTATTATCCATTTGCAGTTAAATTTTGAATATAGTTTTTTCTTTTCATGCCTTACACATCTTGTGTCAGATTTATTCCTAAGTATTTTATATTTTAATACTATTGTAAATGGTGTCTTTAATCTCAGTTTTCAATTATTTATTTTTAACATATTGAAATGCAATTGATTGATCTTATATCCTACAACCTTGCTAAAGTCAATTAGTTATCAGATTTTCTATGTAGATCACCTATGTCTTCTGAAAATACAGTTTCATTTCTTCCATTAGTCTATATGCCTTTTATTTCTTTTTCTTGCCATATTATACTGGCTTAAGCCTCCAGCAAAATGTTCAATAGAAGAGCCTTTAAAATATCCCGCAATGATCCCATCCTCTTGGTATATACAGCTTTGTGCAGTCTCCCATGCTGCCTCAGGTTTGGTCTATGTGACTAATAGAATAGAGCAGAAGTGATGGCATGTCAGTTCCAAGACTGTTATCAAAGCCATGGTGATTTATATTTCTTTTTCTCTCAGATCCCCCACTGGGGGACGGTCCACTGTGAGCAGCCTACAGAGGGGCCCACATTGTGAGGAACTGAGGTCTTTGGAAAGTCCCACATGGAGGAGAATTGAGCTTCCTTCCAGTTGCTGAGTCTGTGAGTCTTTGGAAAGCAGATCCTCCAGCTCCAGTCTTGGCTTCAGACAGAGTTAGTCCCTGAATACAACTTGAGACACCCAATTAAACTGCTCCCAAATTCCTGACCCCACCACCAGATAATAAATGTTTCTTGTTTTAAGCCCCAAAGTTTGAGGATGATTGTTTATGTGATAATAGACAACTAATTCAAAGTGGGCACACCTTTCTAGGAGCCTCGGATAAGAGAAAGATGAACAGAAGTCTTTCTTCATGCTCTCCAATTAGCTACACTAATGAATATTAAGAAGTTCAAGTTTTCCCCAGGACTCCAAGACATGTAATTTCTTGGCCTGGAAACAATTCTAGCATAAGCACAGGAGGAAAAGCCACCTTACAGCTGCGTAGAAGGTCCCTGAACAAAGAACTCACACTCCCAGACCAAGATAGGTTTGGGACTAGTATGGTCACCAAAATTATTAGGCTATTTGAAGTCTGCTACAGAAGGGAGAATGAACAACATAGATGTTAGTATTTTCATGTTTACTGTGATACATATATTTTTTAAAGTCTTTTTTTTTTTTTTACAGAAAGTCACAGTACTAGCTTAAAGCTTACTAAAACGTCTTTCTTTGTATTCTGGCATCCTTTATGTTTTACGAGTTGAATCTAGATACATCTTACCTCAAATGATTCCTTAGGTGTGTTTCATGTTGTGGCAAGAATAGATGACCACATTCAGAAGGGCCCTGAAGCTGACGCCGCTCAGACGTGGTCTCTCCTGGGAGCTGGTCTCCAAGGCGACTTCCTTTCCAAGGCATCTCTGGTCAGGCCGGTGGGCAGTGTGTACTTTCACACAGTCACTCCTGGCCACGCTAACACAGTGCTGGGACCGCTGGTGTTTCTGATTAGTTGGAGCGACCGTTTAGTAGCAAATGCTACTTCATTGAGACCTTTATTCTACCGAAGAAGGTTAAGGTTTGGCAGCTCTGTATTCATTCTGTACCACTTATGATGGTGGAGATTATATTCCAGCGTTTCTGCTAAAATCTCAACGTGTTCATACTCACTGGTCTTTTGTGAGTGATCTCCTTGTCATATTTCACTGGAGCAAATCCTATATTTGCATGTTAGCACAAAAGCCTTGTTTGCCTTGGACCAAGGCTCATGTCGGTGTGTTACCTGACACCCAGAGGTTAGCATTTCCATGTCCTCTGGCTGGGGACTTTGCCATGTTCCGTTCACACAATTTGAGGGACTGCCCAAACGATTGCGTGTAAGACAGAACAGTGCTAGTTCTTCCACTAAAGTAATTTCTTAAAATCCTAATCTCCCCTGGGTTGCTTGGCGTAATTCCCGTTTCCCCAAATTCCACTCCAACAATGTGAACAGCACAAAGCCACAAGGTGGTGCTCTTATAACACTGCACTTTTGATTTTGTTCATTCGTGTAAAGTTTAATATAAAAATGAATAAAACAAATTTACTGCTTTTCTATTCAATTTGTATTGTCAGCTTATAACAGAAAGCCCACAACAGAGTGTTTAACTACAGTAAGTTGATATAAACAATTTCTATTTTGATCTTGGGTATCAAGAATGGAAGTCTTCCTTATGTTCCACATTTTTATTTATTGTTTATATTCAAAGTCTAGATCTGTCCAATGCAGTGGCAACGTGTGACTGCCAAACACTTGAAATGAGGCTCATTCAAATACAAACGGAGCTGTGCTGTAAATGTCAAATGCGCACCAGATATCGAAGACTTGGCATAGAGAAAAGCAAAATCTCATGAATAATTTTTATATTGACCCCTTGTTGAAATAATATGTTGGATACACTTGGTTAGATAAAATACCATGAAAATTAATTTTACCTGTTTCTTTTATTTATTATTTATTTTTAGTGTGGCAAATAGAAAATGTTAAATTACATATGTGGCTCGCATTATGTTTCCGTTGGACAGCGTTAGTCTAAGATGACACAACAGTTAAGTAGCAGAGGACTGCTTTTCTGGCCCCATAATCTAAACATGTCACACGCTAGTACCCTAGGACCCAGATCTACCACACTTAAAAAAATAAGTTTAGGTCTCAGGAGAGAGGTAAGAGGGCATTGGCTAGAGACTGAAGGACTAGGGGTCATCTAAATAGACTGGGACACTTCTCTTCAGCGCCCCCACCACTCTGGTTTTGTAGCAACTTTGCTCCTCATCTGACCTCGGCCCCATCCTCTCTCCCAAACTAACAGGCCACTGCTCTTACCAACGTAAGTCAGGTCCTTACCCCCATCAGCCGGCACGTGCTTTATATTTGTGGAAGAAAAGAATGAAAGAATGACTGAAACTGGAGGGATTCAGGCTGACATCTCTGCATGCAGCTGAACTTGGGCTTTGTCTCCACCCCGGTGGTGGAACCTGCTGTGACCCTTTACAAATCCTTCTCCACCCACTTTCCCCAGGAATAAGCTTTTCCTTTCTCCCTGTGCTTTGAGGCCATCAGGAACCTATAATTTGAAGATCGTAAAATGCTGTTTTGCTAATGCCTGTTTCGTTCTGGTTATGAGGGCTTGTTTTTTGGTCCCATATCACTTTACGTATTGGACATAGATGAGAATGTCCAGCTATGCTTCATCATTTGCTTTCAAAAGAATTATGAAGTAGGCAAAGTTAGTGAAAAAAAATGTGGTGGGTCATTAGGATGAAAGCGAAGAGGAAGGAAACCACTCCTTCCTTCTTTAAAGCCCTGCTGCTTAACATCCACTGCATTTGGTTAACGTCATTCTGTGCTGTCGATGTTCAAAAGATAACGCAACCCATGAACAGAAGTAGGTACATAGTCACATCTTATATAAACCCGAATTTGTATTTGTTTAAAGCACCTGTGGGATAGTAGTGTCCCAAAACAGAAAGAGCGATAGCTTTACCGTCAGACATTTCTGATCTGGAATCCTAACTTTTCCACTTACTATTTAACTTTGAGCAAGTTTTTAACCTCTCTGACATTCAGTTTTCGTATTTATAAAGAGAAGGTAATAACACCTACCTGATACTATCAACATAATGAATAAGTGAGAAAATACAGGTAAAGAGTTCATGCAGTACTTGACATATAATAAGCAAATGAAGCTGCTGTAATTTTTATTATAGCCCAAATACTAATGCTTAGAAACATCTGGATTTTTATGATACTCTCAATAAACAGACCTCTTTCCTAAATAATTCTACAATTTTATAAGACTAGAATAATCTCATGTTAAGTATTCCATCACCTATGTTCTTTTTTTAATTAGATTTTTTTTAACTGAAGTTGAGTTGATTTACAACGTTTCATTGTAATTCTGATGTTTATTCCTTGATATTTTACCTCCAGATTCCTTTGCGCAGTTGTCACTCTGGAGACTCTGCTCCAGGGAGCAGTATGGGAGAGAGAGATCCACGTCCTGCTGACTATTTAGTCTTACTCAATATTCTTATGTCTTGTTCCTGAATTGTTTTCCAGCCATTTCCATGAGCTTTTCAAGAGCCCAGAACATCAGTGAACTTGTTGCTTTCTCCTTTTCCTGTTGCACTTAACGTTCCTTGTCATTCCTTCTTTGGTTTTCCACCAGAGGGCATGATAAACCTAGCTAATACACAGTTTGGTCCAGGCACTTTTAATATGAGAAGTGAAACTATTTCGACTAGTTTAAATGCTTCTAATTCACTTACTCCAAGGCATCGTGGTTAAGGGCAGGATCTCTGAGGCCAAACTCTCTGTGAGTTCAGATCCCAGCTCTGCTATTTACCAGCTCACAGTCTTGGGAAATTCCTTAATTTCATCTCTAAGCCTCAGTGTTCCTATCCTTGTACAATGAGAATAACAATGTGCCTCATATTTTTGTTGTAAGGATTAAATGAACATAGACACATACTCGAAGCACTTAGAACCAAGCCTGGTTTATCGTGAGCATGAGTAAGTGAGAGCTGCTATGAAAGTTTATGAAAATGGCAGTTCCACTTACCTAGGACTTACCTGGAGAGCACCAAAGGGTTGAAAGCTACTAAGGAATGCTAATTACTACCATTTTTTTGAGTGTCAGGTGGGAGCCAGGTCCTACTTATATGCTTTATTTCCACTCAATGGACACATGAGTGAAAAGTCTATGTCCATTTGTTCATTGACCCATCCCAAGGGCTAGAACAGTGCCCAGTACCTTGGAGGTATTCAGTAAATATGTTTTAAATGAATTTAAGATAATCTTTATTAATCCATGTTTATAGAGGCCCAAGGAATTGATGTATATTGCCTAGAATTACACACATTAGTGGAATATGTTATATCTAAAACCAAACATGTCTGATTTCAAAACCCATCTTCTTTTTGTGGAGGTTTTCTTACTTTAAATAAAGGCTGGAAATGTTGAAGAGTTAAAGGATATGAACTTTTGGTTGACCCTCATAACTGAACTGTCAGGCTGGGTTTTTACACTGCTAGAGGGGAGGATGTGAGACATTCCTTTTCGTAACAATTTCTGAGGATTGTGGCCCCCAGAATTTAAATGATGCTTAGCAAAAAATTAACTTAATGAAGGTGTTACTTAATTAGTCTCCAGCAAGCCCAGCCAGTATTCCTCATTCACATGTTCCCTGGGGCATTTTGCACCCTATTTCCTACAATGGAAATGGAATAAGCAAAATATAAAGGAAAAAGAATTTTTGAAAGCCTGCTTACACTTAAATTTACTTTTGGGAGGGCACAATGGCTGGTTTACAGTTCATGTTCAATATATGTTTGTTGAATGACTATGTGTGAGAGGGAATAGAGACAACCATGGCTAAGTATTCTAGTTCCTTAATAAGCCACGTGGATCTGCTGTTAGAAATGCACATCTTCGCCCAGCCCCACTGAATCGGATTCTACAGTTTCATAAGATCCCCAGGTGATTTATATGCACGTTAAGGTTTGAGAAGTGAGGCTCTGGCCAGTATGGTTAATTGTGGAAAGCAAATGCTTGATTCCATTAACTAATTAATTAATCAGTTTTTATTGGGCATGTTTCAAAAAACAAGGAACTGGAAGAAAATTTATGCTGGGCACCATAAAATTCCAAAACATTTTTTGAGAAGGAAGGGAAGGGGAACTATGAATGTGTTAAACAATGAAAACTACAAACTTATCTATTTTTCTTTTTAGGGATTTGTACCCATCATGCCAAAATAGGATAGGTTTCTCCAAATTTACAAAATGATTTCTTGCATGGATTATGTGTATGAAAGTTTTGATTTCCCTTTATTTATGGCTTTACATAGCCTGAAGTCATTTTATTGTCAGTGATGCCTTTACCCTGTATGTATGAATCATCAGAATGTGTTCCTTAAGTCCAAGGTGGACGTGGACAGCTGAGCTAAAATTTATGGAACTGTCGTTCTCTGTGACAGATGCCTCACGTTAGGTCATAAAAATTCTGTCTATGAAAAGGCAAAAAAACTGCAGCGATATATATATATATATATATTTCAGTTACATGGAAAAACATGGTAAAAACATCTTTGTCTACTATACTATACACCATACACACACATACATATATATGTGTATTTATATACTATACATGTCTACATCTGTAGATATCACTTCAGTGGTATTTTATTTATTTGTATTTTATATGTAAATGTGCATACCTTCTTTAAAATTTGTCATATCTTCTCATATCTTTGCAAAAGTTTATGGGCACCATAATATAATTTGTTATAGTAAAAACACATCTTTGTAATTACTTTTAAAAAAATTCCAACCCAGAATAATAGCAATGGAATATCTTGGTAGATTTTTTTTTTCTTTTTAGAATCCAACCATTCCTGCATATAGTGCAATACTATTAAAAATTGTTAGCAAACTAGGAATAATATAGTAATAAAGCAATGATTCAGTTTCTTTCATTAAATTATCTACAGGTACATTTTTCCTCTACAAAACTGAACTCTGTCTTTTTAAAACATGAACTTGATTACTATCCTTGGGTAAGTCACTCATGCTTCTCTGACTGGAAATTAGTTCGTCTGTAATATCGAATATCTGATTAGATTATCTCTGAAATTACCTTAAGTTCAAAATCAAAATGGTAGTGTTTCTTTCCCTTTAAATCTCTATGAAATTGCACAAAGTCATGGATTTTATATCTCTATTGTTTTGTCCTTACTCCAAAATCCAATTCAATAAGAACAGCAGTATTAGTGAGCTCACTGTGCATTTGAAGACCCTTTCCTTCTACTGAAAGTAAAGGGAAGGGACAAAATGGCGTCACTGGCCGCTGCAGTGTGTTCACCTGAAAAACACTGCCTTTAACCTGCCATCTTACATTTACTTCCATAAAGCAGGAGCTTTATTCTCCTGAAAAGCGTTCGTACTCGTTTGTGAAGACAGCTGTGCTCTCTTGCTCTTTCTCTCTCCCCTTTTGAATACTATTGTAGACAATGCGACTGTAGAGACTAAAGGGAGCTTTGGCCATGTTTTACTGATTATCGAAGCTATTTGGAAACATAGTCAAATTGAAGAATTTCCTTCATAGCAATAGTTTAGGTCATTAGTGCAAAGGTATTTACGAAACATGACCTTGGCTATATTTTGTTATATTGCTATTTTATTTTAGTTAGAAATGGTTTCGGTGTATTATGGAATTCGTGGCCAAGGTCCTAACCTCATGATTCAATATCTGTAAGAAAAAGGAGCACTAAATACAAGGAAAGGCATGTACTGTTGGTTTTTTGCCGGTTAAATATATATATTTGATCTCTGAGGACTGATAAGGAAAACATTTTTCAAGGGATTTCTAATGCCAGGTATGCCATGATGCCCAGTTAGACGGAGAAGTAGAATGAATACTTTTACTAACAGCAAGACCACTTCAAGAGCTTCTTAACTGGACTCCTTTCTTCCACCCCATCAAATTTCCACCTAATGTAAGAGTGATATTTATAAAAAGTGAATCAGACAGTGTACTAGACCCTCCAGAGGAACAAAAATCTTCGGAAAAAAACAATGGTCCTCAAGGGAGTTTCAATTCGCTGATAGCCTTAGGAGGGATGCTGTAGTCAGGGCCAGCTTCACAGGCGGTGACCTGCACAGTCACACTGGGATCTGCTCTCAGGAGTCCAGACTGCTGACTACACTGCTGTCACCCTCTTGAAATCCTTAATAATTTTACCTTTTTCAATAATTTATTTTTTTGTAAATGCAATCGAATGGGACAACTCTGCCTTGTAACTTTTTAAAAAACATTACAAAGATTTTCTGCACCTTTTCTAGTTGAGGATAATTAGGGCAACTAACATCACTGAGTGCCTTCTATGTGTTAGGAATTAAGCAAAGCATCTTACATGGTAAAGAGATATTTGACCCATGTAACCCCCTCCTCCCCTCAAAAACAAAAAAGTCTGGTGCTTTTTTAACTCTCATTTTACAAACGATTTCTTGGGACTCACAGCAATTAGGTAAGAAATTCAGGTGTTATCTGACTCCTAAGACTCCCCTTAGGTCTGCATGTGCAATACCTTCCATCAGCTCCAACCGCGTTGGGCACCCAGGATCTTTGTACCTTTCTCTTCTCTGCCCTTCCATCTAGAAGGTTTAGTTTGATAGTAAACCTCACTAAACTTTTAGGTCAAAATGTCATGTCTTTGAAGAACTCATTATTTTTGGTGTTATTCCTACCTGAAGTAAAATAATGAATCTTAGGAATAAAATTTGGAATTGGTGAGAAGGTATTTTGGGAGCAGGAAACTTGACTGATGCCTCTGAAATTATACCCCACAGATGTTCATCTCCTTTATGACTAAGACTGACCTTTCTAGGGACCACCGGTTTTTTGCTCTCCACTGCTGGAGCTAGGACTGCCATCTCAGAGGAAAAACGAGAAAAGAAAAAAAAAAAAAATACCTAAAGCTGCATATGATGTAGAAGTGAGTCATAGGAAGAAAATGATAATGTAACTATTCCCAGGTGACAATCATATTCAGTATAAACTACCTTTCATCAGAGTGGAGACGGAGTTATTACTCTTATTGCTTTTTCAAAATACTTCAGAAATTTTTATGATAGCTTCTTAATAAGATTATAAGAGAAACAGACACATCAGACAGATAAAATGATATTTTAAATGTGATTTAGCATCATGTAACTGGCTTTTGTATAGATAATCCTCCTTTGCATATTTACAATTAAGCACCATGTATCAATTTAGAATTTATGTGTATATTTCTTTTTTCTGTAGTTTTCATTTTATACCAAGTTTATCTTATATTTTTAAATGCTTTACTAACTGTTCCTTAAATTCATTTGAAACATGTTTAGTATAACCTTTTACTGTGTGACACTATTAATTTAATAGCTTTTACAGGGCAAAACATTATTAGGTGGAAATAATTGATGATGTTGAAATATTGAGCATTTTATTAAAAGTGACAGATTTATTCAGGCAGATTGAATAATGCAAGCATGAAAAAATCTGTGTGTATTATTACGAGATAATATGACTATGAGTAATTCAGTTCTTAGTTGTCATCAGAGTTAAAAAAGAAATAAGATTATTTTAAAATCCTAGAATAATCTTAATGAGATTAATTTTCCCTTATGATTATAGTGTAACAGCAAAATACATTAATTAAATCGTTTTTGTATATATATATTTTTTATTGCAGTATAGTCAGTCTACAATGCTGTGTCGATTTCTGGTGTACAGCACAATGCTTCAGTCATACATGAACATACATATATTCATTTCCATATTCTTTTTCACCATAAGTTACTATTAAATCATATTATTTATTTTTTTTAACATGCTCACTAGGATTATATAATTCACAACAAAATTCAGAATTGGAGGATAATAAATAGGTAGACCAAATATTATCTGTAGGCAGTATGTAAAACAAATGGGAATATCTGCCAAAATATGTTTTTCCTTTCTTTCTGAATTTGAGTATACATTTATTTTTAAAGTATACATTTATAATTATTAGAAACTGCTATATACTTCCAGTTGAACATGCTTTTGTAATATTAAAATGAGTTTAAGAAACAAAGGTCATCAAAGGCCTTCTTTTATTTATGAGCATTAAAAAGTACTGGTTAGGTGGTTATCAGGATGATTATCGACTTGATGCAAATGCACCTTCACAAAATATCTGGCTTTAAAATACAGAGGGCTGTGGAAAAAACAGACAGAATGGAGGTTGGAAAAATGCAGAAGCCCCAGTGATATTGCCAGTGAATCATTCATTCATTCAAGTATTTATCTTATACAGGGCAGCAGATTCTGTTATGCACAGAGGATTCAGCTGTGAGGAAGGCAGATATGGTCCTTGATCTCACAGAATCTACAGCACCAAGTCTAGTGGGGAAAACAGGTAATTAAACAATAATATCCAAGTGTGATGGATGCTGTAGATCCATATGTCCCCACCGTGTCCAGTCATGAGTAGCTATATCAGGGAAACTGTTGTAGAATGAATCCCTCCAAATTTGCATATTGTAACCTAACTCCCAGCATTGGTATGTGGAGATAACGTCATTGGGAGGTAATTAAGTCCTGAGGATGCAGCCCTCCCGAATGAGATTAGTGCCCTTCTAAAAGAGGCACCAGAGAGCTCACTCACTCCTTCCACCACGTGAAGACACAACAAGAAGAAGGCCGTCTATGAACCCCAAAGTGGGTCTTCACCAGACACCGAACCTGCCTGTGTCTTGGTCTTGGACTTCCCATCCTCCAGAACAGTGAGAAATCAATTTCTGTTCTTCAGAAGACATCCAGTCCATGGTATCTTGGGATTAGCAGCCCTAACAGTCTAAGATAGGGGCCTAACACAGGGTAGTGGAGAGTCAATAAGGCCTTCTGTTTGGTGGTGACTGAAGGGTGTAAATTAAGCTTAAACAGTTAGCACAGATTCAGTGTCAATGCTCATAGTTTAAATATTTAGAAATTCATTAGTTGGTTAATTCAATCAACAAGTACTTATTGCACACACTACGCGCCAGGCACTGTGCTGTATTTACAGGAAAAGCACAATCTCTCTGGTGAGATCTGACATCTCATTTGTGATGGCGAAGCAAACTATGCATCATGGGTTTGCAGGTTAATAAACGTTTCTAAACAGATAACAAAGTGCATTAGCCTTGTAAATACTTTCAAAAATTACTAAGCTCCAAGAATTGCTTCTTTGGGCTTCTATATTTTGCCTTGTCCTGTCCAAAGCACTGCTTCCTTTCTGTCCATACTGTCATTTGCCACATCTTTTCATCCCTAAGCACATAAAAAATTTAAATTCACCTGTATCAAGTCATCAATCAATAAATGCATTTATTTTCCACCAAGCTTTTCTCATTTGATTTTACTCAGAAATCCTGTGTACACACACTCTCCGTGCAAACAAAGCGAAAAAGCAATGAAACCAGTAAGATGTCATTAAATACTATTTAGATATTAAGATACCTCAGTGGCTGCCAATCTTTTGCATACTGGAAAGATTTTTTGCCCCCGTGTGGCAAAGGGATAGCTGCCTTACACATTTTATATTCATAAATCTTCAGATTCTGGTCAGTGGAAAAGTGTTACACAGTAAAGACTTTGATAAAAGGATTGAAAGCAGGACAGATTTTCATCTTTGGCAAAATAGCGGGACGAATGAGCTACCATTCTCAGAAAACGCTCTTTTCTAAACAGTGTACTTAACATCAAAAGGAATATGGCTAACGTCAGAGATCTTCTTACTACATGACGATATTCTTTCTACATGCAGAACAAATAACTTTCTAACCATATTTATTAAAGGGGACCTGATCTTTTTGGGATTCTTTGAGAGACTGTGCTTCAGAGGTGATGTGAAATCTGACACACACATCATGAGCAGCTGTCTAATGTCAGATGCCATTGATTCAATTTGTGCAGCCCAGATGTCAGAGGCCACTCAACAAATTGAACATAAAATTATTGAAACTCGTGACAAAGAAGGAAGGACAAAAAGGGATTAATTACCAATTAGGATCTGAAGAAAACATTTGTTTATGGTTACTCACTTATTTAAAGGTTATTGAGCTACATTTTAAAAGTCTGGAAACATTAAGCCATCTTTCTTTTCAAAAATGATGAAAAGAGGAAATTATTACTATAAGGAATATAACTTTAATTTAATATTTCTACATGCATGTGTACTGTAGTAATAAGATTTTAATTTTCATCAGGAAAAGAAAAGGAAACAAATTGTTATTAGCCATCAATCTACCCCTTTTGTGAATTAAATGGTGATTCATATGCATTCAACACTGGTCGGAATATTATTCATATAATGACTACTTTTCCAACCTTTAAAAATTTAAAGCAATGTGGAAAACTTGAATAGGTTTCAGGGGAGAACCAGACATTTACATTGTTAGAATATTAATGCATAAAACTCAAGAGAAAAGCCTAAAGGAATTAAATTACTTGATCTGGGGAAAAGAATTCAAATATGAGATATCTTTTCTAAGAAGAACAGAGCAAGAATAAACAGTAGTAACTAAAAGATAAGTATTTTTAAATAATATAAGGAAAAAACTCTGCAATTAGTTCAACTAGATAGTTAAAGTGGGGTCCTTCTTTGGAGATATTTTAAAGCAGGATGGAATCATGTTCATGTTCAATTGTTCATTCGTTCATTCATCCAACAAGTATTTATTGAACAGCAATTTATGTACAATACAGACAGGATCCCTGGTCTCTTAGGTCTTACATTATACTAGGGGAAAGAGACAGTAAATAAATAGACTAATAAGACAAGAATTTCAAATATTAAGATGTGCTATGAAGACTGCAAAATAAAACAACAGGAAAGAGAGTGGCCAAGTTGGGAATTTATCATTCAAATTGGGAATTAGGGACGTCTCTTTGGAGGTGGCAGTGTTGATGCTGGAACTTGAATGATGAGAAGGAAATAGCCACACAAAGTCTGGGAGAAAAGCACCACAGACAGGGTAAGTAGCAGGTACAGAGGCCCTGAGCTGGCCTGAACTCAGGGCACCATGCAAGACAAGAAGCCTTGAGTGTCCAGAGAATAAGGCCAGGGAGAGGACGGGAAGGTGAGATGCTGAGCCAAGTTCCTGTAAGCTTTGCTGGCTACAGTTAGGAGTTTGGGTTTTATTCAAGTCCAGTGGGAAGCTGCTGGGTGGCTGTAAATGTCAGAGAACAGAATAGGTAGGTTTTCAGTTTGCTTCATCCCTACAATTTGACAATAGCAACCAAAATGCTGTTTTTTTTTTTTAAAAAAAGTGCTGTCTGCCATAGAAAAGGGCTTGTTCTAACTTTGGACATAGAATTTGTTCATTTTTAGATTAAATTTAATAGCCTAAAAACAATGTGGGTCTTAATCTATTAAGGAAAGTTTGTCTGAAGAGTCTACAGGAATCTTATCTTGTGAGCCCATTTAAATCTCTTCCCGTCTGAATGCCGTTCCAAGACAGCACTCCCTATCTATTGTCCATTGCTTTCAAATAAGAAAGAATATTATTTTAGCATGAAATTTAACTGCATGAATAATACTAACCATTAAATTAACTAAAATTATTGTACATGTTCTATTTTCAGTGTAAATTTATTTACTACCTTAATATTACAGAATCCATACTTCCTATATAGGGAAGTGTAGATGGAAAATGATCATTTAATACGTAGAGAAAGCAGGAAGTTGTCAAATATTAGTACTGATTACATCCCTTGCACTCTAACTAGAGCTTCACATAAAATACCAAGAAAGGGTGACTGTCCTGAGGTCACAGAGGGATGGCGGACTGGAACTCCAGAATCCTGAATTCCCACTACCTTTCTCCAACTTTCTGGAGCAAGTCAAACTGGTGCCCAAATAAAGGTTTTCCACACAATGCAGCTGCTAACTTCGCCTTTTGCCTTGAGCATCTTATTGTCAAAATGAGTTTTTATTTGAAGGGAACATTATAGGAAATAGATTTATGCTTCTATTCCACTTCATCCTTTATTTACCTAAATGACAGTTATTTCAAAGCCTTTTTTTGGTGATTAAAGAGATTCTGTTCAAGGACAGACTCAGGACATGTTCATAATCACTACCATTCTTTTAAGTTGTCGTGTGCCTAAGAAGTAACAGGAAAGTTGGGACCAATTGATGGAATCCGGATATGACAGATCATACCTTCCTCACTCTTCCTTCAGCTTCCACCATATTCACCGTTTCCTCCAGTGCTTACAACAGTGATTTATATACATCCTCTACAGTCAGCATATTTTGTTGAGAGACCAAATCTGTCCTGACAGTTTTTAATATCTTTTATGAAATGTTTGTATTACATCATAGAAAATTATCTTTTCTTAGAAGAACGATGATAGTACAATATTTGTTCTACTCCAATGTCAAGAGGCAGTGATGCTCTTTCTGAAATCTGACTGAAGATTTTTAGCTATATTTTACTTTGTCTGCTACCAAAAAGGATTTGAGGTAGCTTACAGTAGTTCAATGGAACAAATCAATAAAACTGTGTTGGTATTATCTATGTGCCTGGCACAGCACTGTGTGATGGGGACACCAAAATGGATGTGATGTGTTCTCTGCACCCAAGAAACTCCCTCCCTAGTGAGGATAGCAATGAACTGTAATACATGTTGTCAGCAGTACCGTAGTGATCTGAGCTAAGTGCTCTAATGCAATAAGAAAAGACAAATTCAATAAGACCACAAAATCACTGCAATTCTGATACAAGAACGAGTCCTGCCTTGGGCAGAGGCAGACATGGCCAAAAACAAAACAGAACAAAACTGGACTAAGGAAAAAACTAGTATCAATGAGCTGCCATCTAATAAGGGTTAGTCATAAGATTTTCTTAGGAGAATTATCTTATCTTTATGGCACTGAATTTCTCATGGTCATCTTTACACACGTGCCGCAAAACAATATTGACACTGCTTATGTAGTTATATGAACATTGGGGATTTTTTTAATAGTATGTTTTTCTCACATGGCTACTTGACAACAGCTGATTATACAATTTTATATTATTCCTCCATGAAGGCATTCCACAAGACATTCCTGGTGTAGCCAGGCTGAGAGTTTTTTGCTTTTCTGATTTGATATGAAAGTCTGCCCTGGACGTTAACAGAGGACAGAGCGCATTCCATGGCCCAGCTGGACAGACGAGCTCTATCCACTGCTGTCCCACACGGGGGCCTCCACTCCCAGGGCGGACATCTACTATTTGTACTGGCTTCTTGTAAATGCCCAGCGGTCGTTTCACCAGCAGCACCAGCAGTTCCTCTTCATCAGTCTAAAAGGCAGGCCATTAAAAGCAGAAAATACGTTCCTGCCAAGTAAGCTTCTGACAGCTCTCAACCAATAATGGTCAGGGTTCAAGAGATCTGGGGACTAATCAAAGGAAACAGCGATGACCACATAACAGACTTTATTAGGCGGTACTTGGACAAGGTTGCAGGCGAGGGGGCAGTGCCTCACAGGCGGCGCTCACAGCAGAAGGTCAGTTTCCAGAGGGGAGCGCCAGAGGGAGGGGGATCAGAGAAGGGACTTGTGCTTCCAGGGGATGTCACTCTGATGTCATCAGCAGCCGGGTGGGGAGTCCCTGGGTCAGAACTGCCATAGCAACTTGGGGCTTTATAATCACAAGTCTCAGACTTCTCAATGACCAGAAGATGGCTGGTGAGGTTTTGTGGGGTATACAAAGTAGGAAGGCTCTCAATGGCTCAAAATCCACTTTTTGTGCCATTTAAAAAAAAAAAAAATTGGGTGCGTGAAAGTTTGAGTTTGGTGCTTATGAACTTCTGCACTAATAGGTCTCACTCTACAGTGAAAAAGTCAGCCCAGGTGCCAGTCCACAGAGGCAGTCTTTGGCTCATTTATATGACAATGAGTTCTTTTTTTTTTTATTATGGAGAACCAACCTCAGTGATCTTTCCATTGCTTAAGAAGTAGCAATAGCTAAAATGTCTTTCATGCTTTCAAAAACTCCCATTGAAATGCCTTTCCTATTTCGTGTCTTCCTTAGATATATGGTAATTTACCTTGGCATATAGAAGATACTGAAGTGTATTATTCATATATATATATATATATATATATATATATATATTATTATATATATAAAATATACTGAAGTATATATTGAATTACTACTCACTCATGTTTTCTCTAGTCTAAATAATTCAAGTCTCTCGCAGGCTAGTTCTTATTTTTTTTCACTCTATCTTTTGACTCAGATAAGCTTGAATAAAACTACTGAATGGTTCCTAGATCCTGCTAAAGTCAATGATTTCTTTTACATTCACTTGTATGCTCGAATACCAGGTCAACTATTTTTTTCCCTCATATCATAATGCTACCCAAATGAATAATTTATGATTTATAAAGTTTGCTTAAAAAAAAAGCTTGGATTAGAAAAATAATCTCACATAAACCTTTGCTAGGTTCACATGACCATTTATAAGTGTGATTATTGTTCTGTAATTAAACTGCAAAAAATTAAAGGAGTTTTAAGCTATTTTTATAAATTCAGTCTTTAGTGTTTAATATTTTTGTATTTTTCTTATCGCATTCCTAAAGTTTAAAAATAAAATGCATTAAGATTAAAAATATATACATACATGACCTTTGTCGATAATTACACAGATTCAAATTTAGAGTATCGATAATCTGAAAACCAATATGTGCAGCGTAACCTTAAGCATGATATTTCCTCTTACTTTGTTGATTTGGCCCCTTATCAAAAATAAGGTGAAATAATGATAAAATGCGTTGTCATGCGTTATAAATACTTAACAGACAATGTCTTTTTTAATCTTGAAAAACAACTTTATGAAATAAATTCCACTGTTAGTGTCATTTTAGTGTTAATGTCATTTAAGAACCTACTTAGACTCAAAGAGATTAAGTTACTTGCTTAACATCATCAAGCCTGTACGTGGGAGAGATTCAAACCTAGGCAGTTTGATTTCAAAGCCAGTGGGCCTTCCAATTACACTGTACTGCTTATGGAAAAGGAACCCTGAGTGTGATGACAGAAAATTTTGGAAAATGTAATGCATTGGATCATATTAAATATTAATTAAAATGGAATAATCTATCACTTATAAATTATAGATAATCCCAGTTGAATTCTATCCCTTTATCTAAAGAAGTAAGTATTTTAAAACTTGAATTATTTTGCTTTTATTGAAAAATTTACAGCTTCATCTCATATCTTATTGATCTCTCAGTCCTTTTTTTTTTTAACTATGTATGCTACTTTGTAGTTTTCAGTCAAAGTTTAAGATTTGTCCTTATGATTGGAGAAGCAGGAAGGATACTCTAATGATCAATCTCAGGTTAGGAATTCGAAGTGGCACAGAGGAAGATACATTCTGCAGAGCTCTTTAATAACTAATCTAGATCTCATGATGCAGAATCTGGTTGAAATACTGCTTGATGCATCTCATGGTACCATATTGTGATAAAGCATAGCATTTCCTCAGCCTGAAATTTTCTTCCTACCTGGAAAAAATTTACCCCTAATTATCTCTCAAAGCTCAGCTTAAATATCGCCTTTTCTTGGAAGTCCTCTCTGACCCACAAGTCCAATTTGGAGGCTCCTTCTCTGTGTATCCCCTCATTCATTCAACAAATATTTACTTGATGTCTACTATGGATCATGTCGGGTGCTAGGAACTGAAGATAAGGTGGAAGACGAAATGAACTCCGCTTGACGTTTCATCCGTCACACTCCAGTAATTCATTTATTTCCTCGTCCCTTCCTGTTGCCTTTAGTTCTGCGAGAGAAAGGCCATGTTTTATTCAACTTCATATCTGCAGATCCTAGCCCAGAACATGATGTGCACAAACACTGCATGTTCAATAAATATTTGTGGAAGGCAAAAACGAGGGAAGGAAGCAAGTATGGAAAGAGTCGAGGAAACAGAATTAAAATCTGCTATATTAGTTTGTTAGGGCTGCCATAGCAAAGACAGAGTGGCCTAAACAGCAGAGACTTACTGTCTCACAGCTCTGGGAGGCTGGAAGTTTGAGATGGAGGCATCGCATAGTTGGTGCTTTCCGAGGCTTTTCTCCTTGTATTGTAGATGGTTACCTTCTCCCTGTGTCTTTACCTGGTCTCGTATCTGTGTGTCTGTGTCCAAATTTCTCTTTTTGTAAGTCAGATTGGATTGCAGCCCATCCTAATGTCCTTATTTTAAAGAAATGACCACTTTAAAGACTCTATGTCCAAATACAGTCACATTCTGAAGATCAAAGTGTTAGAACAACATACAAATTTTAGGGGGACATAATTTGGCTGATAACACCTAATTCTTTTCATGAAGGTAGAAGAGAAAGAAGGGAGTTTTATTATTGAATAAGCATTGAACCAGGATGTGAAGCACATCACACACAGTCCACTAGAGAGACTGTAAAGACAGGAAGAAATTTTACCCTTCTGTAGAGTTAAGCAGGTACAACACATGCCATAAATTATCTTAAGATGACTGGTAACTAGTCCTCAGGTGAGAGGAGTTGGCAGCACCATTTAGCACACAGTTCTTTCTAAATTCACTGGCTGAGGCAGACACCTGTGTTTGCTAATTGCTCTATCTAAAGAAAAAAAGAGGTAGTTTTGCAACTTGGACTCAGATGCCCACAGAAAGTTAGGCATTTTCTTTCTCATTTCAACTGAGATGGGATTATTATCTTGAGGATGAGAGTCTGAGGAGATGGCTCCCAGGTCCTTAACATCCCTGGGCTATAAAACTGGACAGACACTTATCTAGCCTTTGAAAAGGATTTACATACATCTCTAAAAGTACAGAAAAAGAATTGACAATGACAAGTTTTCCAAGGCAAATGACGAAGGAATCGGGAGGGGGAAGTCTCTTCCCTTATTTCCAACAGGTAGAATCAAACCTTTTATTTTTCATTTGCATTTGGGCTAACAATGACAAAACAGGGATGTGCGACCCCAGGTGTTCCAGTCTCCCCTCTGCACTGATCCTCACGCTGTAGGACATTCCATGGGTCTGCCCCAGGGTACGCTCACGGCCACCGTGCCCTTTGCAATTCCAGCCTTCCTGTCGCTTTTTTCTTTCTTAATTGTTCAGAAAGCACAATAGAACTAAAGTTGATGGAAAGTTTAGCTTATCCACTCCAAATGATTAAAATGTGAGTCACTGACAAGCACTCATAATTTAACCCTTAATACTAACAATTTTCATACTTCGCCCTTTTAAACTACACCATGGCACAATATTTGAGAAGCACTAGAAAAGAGGCAAAAAAAGGAGGAGAAGAAAAAGTTGTGGTATTTGTCATGAAAATGAGTTTCAAATGTACTCTATTTTTTAAAAATTTTTATTTACTTTTTTAATTGAAGGACATTCAGTTACAATGTATCAATTTCTGGTACACAGCATAATGTCCCAGCCATGCATATATATATATTTCATGCATATAAATATATATGTACATACATACATATTTCCATTTTCATATTCTTTTTCATTAAAGGTTATTATATGACATTGAATATGGTTCCCTGTGCTATACAGAAATTTCAGTTTTTTTCATCTATTTTTATGTCTATACATAAAATATAGAGATGTTTTGGTTAATATTTGCAAATCTCATACTCCCAAATTTATGGTTACCGGGGGGGAGGGGGTTGAGTGTACACTGCTAACCCTTTCTTTCCTGTAAAAGCAAGAGGAAAGAAAATGAGGAGTTATGGAGATAAATACACACACTGATAAGGTACATGGCAACTACAGCTGCCTCAGATAAGCACTGAATTCCCCAAAAGTCATGCTGCTTCAGTCACAGTAACAGAGAATGTCAAGAAGTTGTAAAAAATGCACTTTTTTTTTTTAATCCTGGAATCAGATTATTTGTGCAAACACAGTAAAACAGTTTTTTAAATGATTGGATTTATGCCTAGAAGGGTAGCAGAAAAGACAGAAAGTGTGGTGGTCAGCTGCTGGTGGGATTATGGACAATTTTTAAAAACTACTTCCTGTCTTCTAAATTTTCTATGGTAACATGTATAATAATAATATAATAAAAGCATGTCTATAATGATCATTTTATCAACACTTAAACAATAAAAATGGCTAATTCCATGACTTTCTGGGTCATTTTTCCTAATTTTGTCTACTAAGAAAAAAATAAGTGTACGGAGAATTGTTTACCTCTTCTCCAGTGTCTGCTGGCCCTTGGCAACATGAGGCATCCCTTCTGAAGAGCAGCTGCTGACGGGAGTAAAATAGCCATTAATGGGGTGGTACTTACTCTTCATAATTTCCGCCATGATCTTGAAGACAGACTTATTTTCCCCCAAGATAGCGTTTGGAGTCACACATCTGGATTTTGCCATTTCCTATGGAGCTGCATTGTAGTCTCAGATCATCGGGTTCTAATTACATATTTTAACTGTGATGGAAATAAAGAAGGCTTTGGTGTTCTTTTTCGGTTATTTACACATGTTATTGTTGTGTAATGCAGATAGATGGAAGGCTGGCAGAATGCAATATTCAGCACAGCATTTAAAATATACCCTGGAAGAGCAGAGTGATGGGCAGCCTGGGCGTCGTCTGCAGTTGTATTTGGTCTGTGTTTCAATTACGCGTTTCTGAAAACAAATGCAATGGCCAGACCAAACCACAAGGCCATTAGCAAAAGCCCAGGAGTCTATGAGAATGTGAGGTGCATGAAAGGCCCCCTTTTGCAACCTCCTTAAGGGCTAGGTGAGCAGCTATGAGTTCCACCCACTGGTCTGAGCTGGAAGTGCCTTCTCAACTAGAGAGGTGCCTGAGGTCAGGGGGAGTTCTGTGACACTCCAGTGAGCGGCATTCCTCACCATGGTGGCACTGCCACTGATGCAGAGTACCAACTCCTTGTCCATCTCAGACGGTTGCTTCCAGGGGGTCCCCAAGTACCCAGAGGAGGAGGAAGTGTGGGTGCTGCTACCAGTTCCACAAGGCTCTCAGGCAATGGGCTAAGCATGGGAGAAGCCACATCCTCCTGTATTTGAAAAAGCCTCCGTGGTCAGGTTGAGCTCTCCCCTGAAGGCACCAGTTCCATTTCACCAAGGAGGCATCAGGGGCTGTGCCAAACTTCTGCTGGGAGTCATGTCTAACCCAGAGCATTTTGGGAACGTGGGTGCAGAGCAGTACCAGGTGGGGGCTGGTTAGGACCTTGGTTTCTAAAAGAGCCCAGTAGAATGTCAAAAGTTGTCAGGCAAGGGAAATAGGTTGGGCTGCTGCTGTGGGTAGGCCTTTAGTCCAAAACCCCATAGGAAGTCAGATAGGCTCATGTTTGGTCCAGAGACTCTGGGAGGCATAGTAAGGAATGGCCAAGAACCCAATTGGGACTATGAAGCCAGGTGGGAGTAAAGGTTAAGTCTTGTTGGATGGCCTGTTGGATGGCTTCTAAAGCTCACTGTTGAGCCTTGTCCCAGTGAAGGTGGCAGACCTGCCTGTGATTGGATATACAGGGCAAAGAATTAGTGACAGAACATGAGAAGGCCTAGTGTGTGTCATGCCTGTCAGAGTGCAGTGGGTGGTTTAATAGTGAGGAATTGCTGTCTGATGGCTGGGGCATCTCCCAGCACTTAGAGGACCAGATCATGCCAGAAACTTGACCAATGAGGCTGGGCCTTGGGTCTTGGGAGGGGCCGTTGCCCAGTGACATTGGTAAAAGTGGTGTGTCAAGGTGTGCAAATCCACTTCTTCAGAGAGACCTCCAGCTAATGTCATTAATATAATGCCCAAATGGGCCATATCCCAATTGTAAGGTATTTACATCCTGGCAGCAGAGGTTACATGCGACTATAGGGCTGTTTAAATATCCCATTAGGAGCTGCGGAAATGTACATTGAGCCCTTTCAGAAGGGAAATCAAATTGGGTCTGCGACCCCTCAACAGTGGGATCAGAACACAGTAGCCAAGTCAGTGACTGCGGAGGGTGCTCCTCGTGCTGGTTGTGCGTCTTCAATCAATTCTATAATATCAGGAATTGGAGCCTTAATAGGAGGAACCTGAGCACTGAGGTTTCCATAGTCATGGTGAGGCACCATTCTGGAGAGAACGGCTTAAGAACAGGCCAAATGGGGCCACTGAAAGGGGAGATTGTGGGTGTAATGACTCTTGTCTCAAGCATATCTTTAGTGATAAGACAGAAGTCTTCAGTGCCCTAAGGTCAGTATGTGGGGGTGGGTGTTTACCATCTTGACCAGAGGAGGAAGAGTCATCAGCATCCACTGGGGAAGTTCTACCAGGAAGGCCAGGAACATGGGCTGCTTCCACGTGGCAGGGACTTGTGTCAGTGCATCCATGTCTATAATAGGAAAAGAAGAAACCAAGGGGGCCACCACCAGGGAAAACGGGAAAACTTTTTGAGGTGTGTGGTGCTATACAATAGTTAAATCAGAATAGGTTTGTACATTTGATGGTTTTACTGGCATGCCCTGCATGTAGAATGGCTCCCTCCTGGGAATTTAGAGGAAATGGCAGTGACTTGAGCTCCACATTTAATAGGGTCCAAAAGGACTGTGTATTTTTATTGCCCAAAGGGGCCACCAGACTGGTGTAGGGGACGCTTGTCACTGGCAGGTAGAATAAACCCTGGGGAGCCACCAATTTTCTAGGATAGGGGCTCAGGTGGCTGCCAGTCCTAGAGGTTGGGGAAAGGGGCAGAGGGAGTGGCTAGGTATGGGCTGAGACAAAAGGAGTTAGAGGGCGTGGCTGTGTGGCAAGAGGATGGACTACGACGGGGCTGGAGTTGGGAGAACGTTAGTTTTAGGGCCTGAAGTTTAGATGCTGGCCTTCCAGAGATGGGTGACCAGGAACTCTGAAATTTCATAACTCCTAGTAGTGGTTTGCATGTGTATTCTATAAGGGGCAAAGTTAGGTCAGGGATTTATTGGAGAGGAAGTGGGGATCCCCTTCTGTCAGGGGAAATTTGCTCCAGGGGGAGCCTTCTGGGCCAGCGGAGGAAGAATGGTGTAAGTTTTGAGTGTCTATGTCTGGGGTTTCTGTGTGTCTGGTGGGAATTTCTTCCATGTCTAGCAGCCTGGTCAGTGCCCTCTGGTGTCTTTGGGTGGTTTGGGAAGTCTCAATAAAATGTAGTAGACCCACCCTGTCAGTAGGGGGAGTACTTTGTAAAAAGAATTCTCTAGACTCAGGATCAAATGGGGCCTCTTGGTGGTTAAAAATGAGGGGGAGGTCATTTGAGTCACTATAGTCATAAAAATGATAAACTCACTGGACCATGGGAGCCAATTTTGCACAGCAGGTCATGGCCTTGTCCAATGTTTTCCATTCACTGTGAACCGCTGTGATGGAGGATGGCATGGCACCAGGCAATAAATAGGAGAGGGAGGGGATGGTACCAATACCAGTGGCCTTAGGGGGCTTTGCTTTCCCTTCTCGCATTTCATCCTCTCCAGAGGCCTCGATAACCTTGTTAGCGTCTCCCCTGGTTTCAGGGTGCCTAGTGAGGAGCATTTCTTTGTTCTGCCCTGTTCAAAGCAAAATGTAATTGAATTTCTCATTAGAAACACCTGAAGCAAAACAACAATGAATCAAGGTCCTCATATCCTTTATCTGGAAGCCACTCGAAGATGCATTCCACTAAAACGAGAGGACATCTAAAGGGGAAGAAAAAGAGACATGAAATACACAAGAGACATTCAGGGAGTCCCCGGGATTACAGTCCAGAAGTTCTCAAGATGACGACTTGTGCAGCAGACCCAGAGAGCAAGCAATTCACATGGGGCTAAGTCAGGAAGCGTCAGGAAACTTGCCTGTCAAAGTTGAAATTAGTAGAATATATGGTATGTTTTAATTTAATGAGACAAGTTACACAAATAGGAGACAAATAGAAGATGAATTAATTTTAGGTACACAGTAAACTAAGGAAACAAATCATAGAAGACTCCAGGGAGAAAAAAAACTTGTACAAGTCACTGTAGTAAACTGCATGGCTTGGTACTAAGTATTTAACCAATCACAATGTGATGTACAATTTTGGGAGAATGGAGAAAGTTATACGACTATGGGGTAGGGAGTGGTGGAGAAAAAGAAGCTAAATCCTCAGTTTCCATGGTGAGAAATCCATAATTATGCCTAAATCTGAAAACTCAGGGAGTGGCAGTCTAAGTTGGTTTATACAGAGGTGAACAATTGAAAGAATTAAAATTGTTACCTGGAGAATGAGATAGAGGTGAAGGGTATAAGGACACCATGTGTTTTTGTTTTGTTTCTGTTTTTGTTTTTGGTAAGTTCATGAAGAACTATTTGACTCAAAATGTATGCTTGAATAAACCTGGAGAACGATTTGACTAAATACGTGCCTGTACAGCTTTGACAAAACCTTAAAAAATTAAAAACAATGTATTCATGAGTTGCTAAACATTTCTGATCATGCCTAAGTGAGGTTTTAGATTAAACACAAACAAGATGAGTAGATAATTCTAATAGAATACATTATAGCTCACAAAATTGAAACTAAATGCTTTTTCATCTTAAATTCAGTCATTTAAGGGTGAATTGTTGAGAATGTATAGATGACACTGAAAAAGAAAGAACTTGTTTTGTAAGTCATTCACCTTTTTTTATGGTCCAATTATTCAGGGAATGGTTTTTCCAGATGTCATCGTTTGCTGTAATCCGGTGAGCTGCTTCCCCACACATTCTGACCCTCACTCAGGACAACCTCTCTTGTGATCCCCCAGATCAGAGTTGAATAGTCCTAATCCCCTAATCTAGACATGTCGATTTCACCATATTTTTATACGTTATTCTTTCCTCCTAATCAGTGGCGTTTGTGACCAGTCACTGTCATCTTTCTTTCCTCGTCCCTGTAAATGTCGGCAAGCTTGAAAGTCTAACATCCAAAACATAATGAATGTGATCAAATGTTGGAGAGAAAAGCCATCTGAAAATGGTTATTCTGCACCCACTCCTGTCCCCATCTAATGTATAGGTTCTTGTGAAAATGTTTCTTCTGTTATTTTTAAGGCTGCCTAAGAATTAAATAGTTTCCTCTTTGAACAAGCTATGGAGAATGAATACATCCAGGTCAGGGTTAACCTGGTCCTCAAAGACCTCCTAGTTTATTTGATTAACTTCAGCCAAAAGAGAAACTATATAGTTATGTGAGGTCTGAGAGTCACTTTGATAAAACTGGGTACGTGATGACCTAGAAAACTTTAGACTTTGTCAGACAGGAGCAAGGCTGACAATGTAAATCCCTTTTCTCCCTGTGGTCAATACTCGCAAGAGCGAAATAACCATTATGTTATCCTCTGTGCTGCTGTCTGCCGGGCTGTTTTCATTTAATCAGATGCTCCTTTGGAAACTCCATTTTTCCTCTCTTCAACTTTGTTTCCTAGAGAGAATTTCTTTTTGGTCTAGATTATCTTGGCGTGTATTCTGTCCTTCCATTTGGTAAAAGAAGAGACAAGGAGAATTTTAACGGGTTGTGACTACTCATGGTTCCCAGAGCAGTGATTTGTAAATGTGATGTTTATGGACCCAATCAAATTTGGATTTATAGTCACCTTTTCTGAGATGTGTTAAATACAACCTAGAAAAGTTTAAAATTAAATAAGTTAATACAATGTTTCTTAACAAGCAATATATTTAACAGTTTTAACCCTTATAGGAAGACTATGCAAATCCATTAAGGCAAAGGGTTATTCACTATGATTTCTTACTGTAAATACATATATATGTGTACACATATATACACATTTATATTTGCTGACAGAAGAAAGCAGAAAGTACAGTGCAGTTTTTTCCTCTCACAACTCTGGCATCCTTGAGTCCATTACAAAGTAGGAAATCCTTGCAAAGGTATATTTATTGTCTCCAGAGGCCCTGTTTATAATAACTTCCATCCTATTACCTAACATCTAATTAGTCCAATCATCAAGGTAAAATCCCAAGCTTCTTTCTAAGTAGCTTTAAATTCTAGACAATTCACTTCATAAAGAAGTATCTAAGAATAAGGAAAAGAGTGTTAGACCTTAGGTTTGGCTCTTGTTTTGCTCACTAATTTTGTCTTTGTTTCTGTTAGATACAGGTTTAACAGAGATTTGAGAGTTTTTGTTGGAGAAATTAGTCTTGTGGGATTATTTGAAGTAGGATAAGAAAATTGTGTTTTTGTTTTCCTAAACCTACTCAGAATGAAAAACTAAGAATGAAAGAACAAGAATGAGAGAATAAGCTGAAAATATTCATTTTTTTACTGTCCAGAATTAAATATTTGGAAAATAGTTGGAATAATGAAAGAATTTCTTTCAACTGCATATGAACAATTTGGATGGATGATGATAATGCAGTGATTTGTGTGATTTATTGCCTATGCATCAGCTTTTTAACAAAAAGACAATGAAAATGCTTTTGTTATTGTACTTGATGCAAACAACTTATTGCAAGAGTTACCAGCTGACAGTCTCATGAATACCAACATTGTGAACATGTAATGTGTCCTAAACAAGGGTCAGTCAGCTCAGGGAAAGGGACAGTCATAAAATTCACATTCCATTGAGGGAAGGAATCTTCTGAATTTTACTGTATAGCACAATGTTCTATGAAGTCATTTTTTCCCTCCTAACATAACTGAAACTTAGGGCAGTTTACCATATGACCCAGGAATCCCACTCCTGGGTATATATCCAGAGGGAACCCTACTTCAAAAAGATACCTGCACCGCAATGTTCATAGCAGCACTATATACAATAGCCAAGACATGGAAACAACCTAAATGTCCATCAATAGATGACTGGATGAAGAAGTTGTGGTATATTTATATGATGGAATACTACCCAGCAATAAAAAATGATAAAATAATGCCATTTGTAGCAACATGGATGGCCCTGGAGAATGTCACGTATTCTGCCATTTCTCTGATGTTTATCAAACATATATTTTCTGCCTGGCTTGACTCTCTTGTGTCTCAAATGCTGTCTTGTTTTTCTAGCTCCTAAATATAATTTTCCTAAAGATCTCACTGCTACTTCAGCCTCACTTCATTAGTCATTTCACCTTTCTCTCATGAGCCATCAAAGCCTTCTGTCAAAAGTTTACTCCAGAACAACAAATCACAATCAAAGCTGAAGTTCCAAAGCAGAACCAAAAAGACCAAAAAAATAAATAGGTAAATAAATAAACTGAAATGAAAGTTGCCAGAGATGTGGAATAAAGAAGTTCTGTGTCTACATTTTGTGCCTGCCTCGCTGTCTGTGTCAGCTTCAGTAAACCACTAACCCAATGAGCCCAAGTTTCCTTATCTTTCTTTAGGATAATACCGACTCTTCTTTCCATCATGAGATAACCTTGTAAAACTTCTGTGCTGTGCTTGGCACTTACAAGGCACTTCAATAAAATTCGACACATGATTTTTTTGTTAGGCACAGTGCCTGACTCTAGCAAAATGAAAGAGGAAAGATACACTTTTGTTCTCAAGGAGTTCACAGTCTTTTTTGGTTCCCACCATATCCGTGGCCCCCTTTCCCTTCAGATCAGGTGCCCTCTCAGTCAAACAGAAGAAACGCCAATGAGTTCTGCTCTTCAAATCTCATGTTGAAGAAGGTCTTGCTGTGAGATTTATGGGGACAAAGGTTTATGATTTGGAGAACATTCTATTAATAGAGCTACAAGCACAGATGGCCCAGAGTTCTATTTAGGGACAGATTTCTGAACCACATCCATGGCAGCTGGTTCGTATGACATGGTCTTTACCAATAGAAGAAGGAATCAGGTGGCCTGGCTGAATTTCAGCTGGGTGGTGCCCCATCGCATTGGGCCCTATTTAGCATAAATTTACTGATTTTTGAAGCAGATTGTCTTGTGCTTCTGCAGCTCTTTTCTTACCAAGAGAGGGTCCATCTGTTATGAAGCTTAGTTAGGTTACTGCCTTTCTAGCTCAAACTTTGCTTCCTGTGATTTACCGATGCCATTTATTGTTTTAGATGGAGATAAAATTAAAGCTGAAATTAAAGGCAGATTTTGTTTTTAATACAGCATAATGTGACGTAGGGCAATGGAACAAGCAAATATTTTAACGTTGCCAATGCTGTTTGCTTTACGTTAACATCAGATTCAACACTGCTCTTTGTCACTTGGTGAAAAAAAAAAATCTCAAAGGAGAGGGCTCAGCAGTCCCTGAAAATGATATTCATTCGTTGAGATGGAGCAGAACTGGCCGAAGACATTTTTTTTTAACTGTTTTAAGTATCGATATGCCAGAGAACTATTTTAAATACCGTTACAAGACAGAACGACCACAACAACAAACTTGGATGACTTTCCAGGCTGGAAATCTCTTACTGGCTGCAAAACTCACCGAACTTGCAGGTCGACGTTTCCTCTGCTGTGACGTCACTACGTCAACAGCCAGTCCATAGGCATTTTTATCTCCAGCATCTACCACCTGATTCCAGCAACAGGCTGTCGTGACCTTTGACTGGTGAGGGTTTACGTGGTGGTTGTGGTCAGAGAAGAGAAGTACGAGGAGCCCTTGTTTAGTGCTCCTCAAACCTGAATAATATCAGAATTACCTAAAAAACTTTTTATAAAAATTTGTATTTCTGGGCTCCATGCCCAGAGATTCTGATTTTGTAGGTCCAATGTAGGAATATGTATATATTATTATAAAACTCCTTAGGTGATTCTGATAATGAACAAGTACTAAAAACTTTTAAGAAAATGGGCTTCTGGTCTCACTTCTAGTAACTCGGCTTCTGCCTTTCTTATCCTGTCCCCCATTTCTTTAACTAAATCCTGGACGTGTTATCCAGTGTCCAAGTCCTTTCTGACACACTACCTAGAACACCTTAAACCTGTGGGCTTTACTTTGCTGTTTGCAACTGGCTTTCTCCCTGTATGTTCACCTAGAGCAGAGTCCTCGGTTCTAAATCCCAAATAGCCCGGCTGCCTTGCTGTGAGTCTCTCTGCGTCTTGTTTGCTCCTGGGTTTCCTGACCTGTTGCTGCACTCTGTGCATGTAACTGGCAGAATGCCTGCTCTTGTCAGATTGGATGTCCCCAATTTCCGCGGTGTCTCTGCACTGTCATCTGTGGTCTAACATCATGTCCTGGGATCAGGACTCTCAGATGAAGGCATACACATGGATCATTTAAGTAGATTTTTGCATTCACTAACCTCAGCCAATAAATCAGAAACCTTAGGAACTGGTCTGAGGAGTCTCTTAGGCATTACCTAGCTCATTCTGATGGAGTTAGTGCTGGATATTCTTGAAGTATGAGAACCTATAGCAAAGTTCAGTTCCCTAAGTTTGGTTCTTACTTTGTGGGTATATCTTATTTAAGTCTTAATTTATTTAATTCCAATACATCCTGCCACCCACCCGGCTGTGCGACGAAATTCATCAGCATTGAATTAAATCCAAGTGTCATCTCTTCCATTTCTGACCCTCTACGATTCAGATTAATCTTGTCCTTTTCTGAACTTCCATTGCTCTCTATTTGTTTCCTTCGGTTTTGCTAGTCACCATATCCAGTCTTGTGTTATAGACATTTATTTATCTTGAGAAACGGTGAGCTCCCTGGGGGCAGGCTCCAGATCTGGGTTGTCTCTCAATTTCCAATGCTCAGCACGTGACCCAGCACCTGGCACATAGTGGGTGATCAAAAACACTTACTGAATGAGAGAAAAGACTTGAGGGATGAAGAAGTTATGTGATTTCCAGGGGTTTATTCTCTTTTTAGAAAGTAGTGATTGAAGGTATTTCAATATTTTATTTGAAAATGTCAGTAAAAAGGAAAATCTTTCTAAAAAGGATAGTTGGTGGTGATCATGAAAGAAGGAATATCGGAAGAAGGACTATAAAAGTGACAGTGCTGAGCCTTTCTATGTGGTCACAGGTTTGACTAGGAGATCATGGATGGAGAGGATTTGGGAATTATTCGACTTAGCAGCCGAATGGAGCTCTTAAAAACAGCATATGCAGTATAAGATACTATCATGCCTCTATCAATCTGTATCATGATTGCTTGTTTTTAGTTCAAAACAAATGGAATTGGCTAGTTTCAGAAATTGCCTCCTTATACACATTTTTTTTTTCAGAATGTTTGAAACACTTTCTTTAAAGAGCTGCCTCAATGTTGGACTTTGTGTGTTTTTGCGTTCTGTTTCAACACAAAGAGACCTAAATTTTTCAGAGTGCTTAATAAAACTCAAGAAACAAAAGGCGAATCCACCTGACCGTTTCTCCTACAGTACAGTTGGCAATCAGGTTTAGACTCTCAGTTCTATGTATTTCCTTTCCTTTTCCTCAAGGTAATAGACTAACTGAAATATTGTCTTTGTTCTCACTTATTTCTCGTTCTCTCATCAGCTCAGGTCACTCACAAAATATGGTGGTAAAAACTGAAGTCAAAGACATCTATTTCCAGGAAAATTAGCTAGCATCAGAAAATTCCTAGTTATCAAACAAATAAAAAAGAAGAAAAGAAAAAGACAAATGAACATAAATACAAAACAGAAACAGACTCATAGACATAGAATACAAACTTGTGGCTGCCGGGGCGGATGGGGGGTGGGAAGGGACAGACCGGGAGTTCAAAATTTATAGATACTGAGAAGTGTATATAGAGTAGATAAACAAGATTATACTGTAGAGCACAGGGAAATATATACAAGATCTTGTGGTAGCTCACAGTGAAAAAGAATGTGACAATGAATATATGCGTATGTTCATGTATAACTGAAAAATTGAGCTCTACACTGGAATTTGACACAACATTGTAAACTGACTATAACTCAATAAAATAAAATTTTAAAAAAGGGGAAAAAAAAAGCAAATTCCTAGGTATCATTATTAGAAGCCTTAACACGTTCACCAGTAGGAGGAGTGGGATATGAGAATGGAGGCAACTTGGCAGCAAGACCCCAATGGAAAAGTCAATTTAAAAAAATCATTTGTGTGCCAAGATCTGGGTGTAAAGGACACAGGTAAGCTTTCAAGGTAATGAACTCAGCCAAGACACTACTCCAGTCTTCCCAACATTGTTTGAACCCTCTTTCCTCTATCAGCCAGGATTCAGTCAAGAAAGAGAAACCATAGCAATTAAATTAGTAGGATTTGGAACGAAGAATTGTCAACCAGCTATTAGAGAAGTGAAGATTCAGATAGGTAGGATGAGGGATTCACAGAGGGAGTAACTGCCGGAAGTGGGTTCACCCCTATGGATGGGACGAAAGAGAAAGGATGGGTTATCAAATTAGAAGTTAATTGTAGAGCTCCGTAGAGTTGGGACCCACACTTATGAGGAAGGGGGCTTCCTGGCTACAATCCGTACCCTAGGAACTTGCTAGAGGGCACCCACGGAACTTGGGAGGCCTGAAGGTTACAACATGAATGAATTAAAATCTCCGCTCAGAGATGCTCACAAGGTAGTGGGGAAAGTATAATATATGTGAAGGCAATTGGCAAACTGCAAATGATTACAGAAAAGTAAATTTATATTAGTTATTATAATACATTTTAGATTTATATTTTTCATTACCATTCAAATAAATTATTCTGGGGAAGCCTGAACTTCACGTCTTCCATCTATTGTCAAACTGTGTGCTCGACCTGGCCCTTGATTGTTGGTTTGGAATGTGCAGGTAATCAGCCGTAATCCTACACATTCCAATTAGTCTCTAAACCTACTTGACTGGGACCTAGACTTATTAAAAGTAACATAATATTCAGAAGACTCCCCCATCCTTTTTGGTGCTCAAGGTCTGTTTATTCTAGACCAACACTCCTAGTTAGAGTCTCTGTTAACTTGGTGGAGGTTGGACAGGGTAGAGGTGGGACAAGGAAGGAAATATCACTGTTGTCCTTTTGAGACATTTTAGACACACTGAGCAGAGACTGAGTCACTGAGTACAGGGAAGAAAATACAAGCTATTTCACTCAGTTTCTGATTCTACCTTTCCATCTCATGGGCAAGAAACTGTTTATTACAAACTTTAAGAGTCAGAAAACAGTTCATCAAGAATCCACAAATTACTTATTCTTTCTGGTGGAAAAGAACTTCCCATCCATCTTTCTCCACTCGACTTGTACACACAGGTGGCAACATCAGTGTTTACATGTTGACTGATTATGAAAGAACGTGAAATTTAAGTGTGAAATAATGGGCACGTGGAGTACTTCCTCTTGATTTGAGACAACAGTCTTTTGCTGCACCATTTCATCCTAGAAATTAGCTGATGCACATAAATGTCACACGAATATTCTGCATTTTGTCAGAAAAGAAATATTCGACAAAGATCTGCAGCCAGGATCTCTCCCTGTAATTAGCTTCTCATTATGCAGCTCACTCTGCCATCCACTCAAATAGTCCTTTACGCTAACTGCATAATATTTCATCGTTAGCAGGATGGGCAACAGTGCTGTCGTCAATGAACAGAAGTTGGGTCTTTAATCCAGACTTTTTGTAAAATAAGGCTCGTGGCCTGGTACATAATATTTATAAGGTTTTGGTAGACTTATTGAATACTGTTATAATTAAAACACAAAGAAGTACATTTTTATGGCATTTTATACCAGTATGATATATTATTCAGCAATTTGTCTCCTGAATGGCCAGGATTTCTCACTCATCCATTTAAAACTATAAATAAATGTCACTAAAATTTCTTCTGGAATTTAATGAGACAACTCAGCAGAAGTTATGAATTATAGAGAAGTCTATATTTTAAATATTTACTGTCTTTTTACAATTATTTTCATCTTCTCAAGAGCAATTCTTATGATTAACAATAATAATACTTAACAGTAAGCCTTTTAGAATCTTTCTTATGTGAGAAATAATATGCTAAAATCTTTACATGATTATTTCACTTAATACAACATGATTAAAAGTAAGGTCCTGTTATTATTCCTATTCTACAGAAGAAAAACTAAGTAAATTGCTAGAAGATACCCAGTTAGCACATGGTAAGAGCCAACATTCAAGGCCAGGTCTTTCTGACACCAAAACTTGCTTTGTTAATTACTGTACTATACGTAGGCGAATACATGGCAGGAAAAAAAGGATCCTTTCCAGTTGTAATAGAAGACCCAATGTTTTTAGAAGTAAATCTGAGTTGGAAGAGGAACATAAGATATATACTAAACAATGAGAAAGTGTTGTGGGACATAACGTGGTGGTGGGCCAGGGACGTGGGTTGGTAAAAGATTACCAAAGACGAAGGAGAAGGATGGTAAAGGAGTTTATTAATTCACACTGTCATAGACAACAGTGGTCCACACAGATGAGAGGTGCCTGTGTGAGCCCCGAGGGCTGGTTGTTAGGATGTTTTATAAGATCAGGTCACAAGGTGCCTGATCGGCTTGTGCACAAGTCTCTGATTGGTTGTAGGTGAGGTAAGAAGTTTAGAGTCCGTAAAGGGCAATGGGGTTTGTGACTCTGATAAGGTGGGCTGAAACAGGCCAGTGTGAGCTATTGTGACATTAGGCATTACCTGGGGCTATTAGTTTGTTTGGGCAAACCTGCCCAGTTAAGGATGTACTTTATCTGTTGAGGGACTGCAGGCAGACACCCGAGAGCCCAGGAATGGGGGTCATTGGACTTTGAAGGACTTCAGTTGGCCCCACAGATAGTAAAGTCTGAAATTTGGAATAGAAGGAATAACTTGAATAGTTCGTCGAGTCAGAATTAGAAACAGAAACAAAAATAAAACTTTCAGCTCTATGCAGTGTGAGTAGTGCTTAAAAACTCAATTACCAGTGTCAACTGAAATAAATGCTCAGCCTAGAAGTTGAGAGTTTTGTTTTATTTGGTGGGAGGACTCGAGCTGGGATGACAGCCTGTCAGATGGCTCTGAGGGACTGCTCTGAAGAGGTAGGGGAGGAGCTAGGATACATAGGAGCTTTACAACAAAGGCCAGGTACTTGGAACAATAAAAGTTTACTAATTACCTAAAGAAAACCAGGCATCTCAAGTTAAAGAATTTAGTGCTTTTCTATGAATGGGAGGAAGCAAACATTTGAGCTCATTGAATTCATTCCTTTGACAAGCACCTAGCTACCTAGGGCCAGTGTCTTGTCCTTTATTATTCTGAGTCCCCTCAGAGGGCACCATTGTGAGTGGCTGCAGAGGCCAGGCTGCAGGCTTGTCTTCACTGACTTGATGGCTTCAGCATTCTTTGTTTACTGATACAGTTTGCAATATTTTTTGCTCACACCAGGAAACTTAATTTTGTAAGTTTTTTGACTGTTCAACATCCCTTCTACGGGGGAACCACCCCTTTCCAGTTCTGTCTGGTCCTGGTGGTGCTGTCAATCATAGTGGATCGCCACCCTGCCCTCCCATCATCACAGAGATGGATATAAAGTAGCTTATATCTGGCCAAAAATGCTCTCCTTCCACCAGCGTAGACACACATACAAACACACACACACACACACACACACACACACACACACACACACACACACACAGAGCAAGGTGATCTGTCAAGACGACTGGGCTCCTGATTGATACCAGAACTGAGATTTACACTTGGGATAAGAAGCTGTTTCTGTGGTTATTGCTAAACTGAGATACTGGGAATCTTAAGCTGCTGATGGCTACCTGGCCTGGCCGCATTGAATGAGGCCATCAATTTAGAGGGAAGCAGAGATAAGACAGAGCTGATGGTACTATTTCAGTTCCAGGATTCAAGTCAGACCTACCCTGGACTTTCCAGTCCTGTCAACCAACAAGTACGTTTGAGCCATTTTGAGATTTTTACCTTTGTCATTTGCAACAAAAAGAATTCTGACTGACAAAAATTTGTACTTGACAAACATTGTCAAAATGTTGCAGAGGAAACTTTAACTGATAAATTTAGCTAAATCCAGATGTGGTTAGAAGAGGGACAGTGTCTTTCTTCAGAAGTTGGACATCCTTGTTCTGCATTAGAAAACGAGCTGATTGAATGCCCCTCCCAAACACCAACTGTGTACCCCCTGCATAGAGGTGTTAGTTCTACCACTGAGAGTCAGGCTGAGATCAGGGAGCAGGTTAGCTGAGCCTCCAGTCTCTGAACTTCGGGTTTCACCTTGCCCTGAGGCAGAGGACAAGGTAGAAGAATAGAAGTTGAGGCTTTAAGAGCTGGGACTAGAGCAAGTTACAAAAAGGAGAAAAAGAAAAGGTAAGGTATGATTTTATGGATCTTTGCGGATCATAACTCAGTAAGATTTCTAGCTTTGGTTCCTAGGTAATCCCATCAATAGTAATCAAACAGAAGCCATGGAATCACGAGAGATAAATATACATCCAGAAACAAAACTTCCTACTAGCTCCATCATTACTAAGCTGACCTGGAGATCAGGAAAGGGTCAGGCACCAGCACGTGTAGCCTGGATTTCTGCAGTGCTTCCTGATACCATTGGCTTCCCCTGCCCTCATGCCCTCCAGCCACAGCGTCCTTCTATATTCCTTAGACTTATCAGCATGCTACCCCTGAGGGCTACCCCTGAATTGTCTTTTTGTTTTCCACCCCTTTGAATTCTCTTCTCTTGGCTGACTTTCTCTCTTTCTCAGATCTTTGCTAGAATTTTACCTTTGCAAAATGGCGTCCCCTGACCATATGCATACTAAAAAGTGCCATCCTTTCTTCCACTATTTCTCTGTCCTCCAGTCCAGACCTTCCTTTTCCTAGTAGATCATGCTCAGCTACTTTATAACCAGCACTAATTACCTTCTTAAGTACATATTTTTGTAATTATTGCATTCTTTGTTGACTGTCAGTCAGCTCCTACTAGAATACGGTCTCCTTGAGGCTAGGGGTTCGTGTTTGCT
Organism: Camelus ferus; assembly: GCF_009834535.1. Lineage (NCBI taxonomy): Eukaryota > Metazoa > Chordata > Mammalia > Artiodactyla > Camelidae > Camelus > Camelus ferus. Next base: position 62,160,389 of record NC_045703.1, on the reverse strand, counting down.
TTGTCTCCTCATGTATCCCAAGCACCTGGAATAATGCCTGGAAAACCATACATATTTAGTAAATATTTGTGGGATGAATAAAGGTTTAGCACTGAGTTGAAATTTTAAGGGAGTTTATTGCCAGGAAGTGCCAACATCTGAAAACAAAACTTCGAATGCTCTTAAGCAAAGGCAATCATTATCCCTTCAAAATATACAGCAGGAAGAGAGGTGCCAAAGCAATGCAGGTCCCAGAAAGGGAGTCTTCCGCCACGTTTCCTTCAGGTGTGGCAGGAAGGTCCTCAGAATCTGACTGTCCCCTGAGGACTTCATTTTCTTAGAGAGCAGTGTATCCCACTGGGATACACATTGTAGACCTCTCACCTCTCTGTGGCCCTTCGCCTTCTCCCTTTTACAAATGGAAGCTCTTTTTGTGATAATGATACTGTTTGTCCTTTACTGTGACGCTATGAACATGTTGAGATGATCGGATTCATCATTTAGCTGGACCATTTATCATTTGCTGGACCATGAGGAGCCACATTTGAAATCCACCAAGAGGGATTCACAGCCTCCGGAGATCTCAAACTCAGATGAGAATTCAGAAACTGGACGTGAATTTTGGTGTCTCTCTTTGAGAAGAGGATGATGAATTTTCAGTTGGGCGTAGGTATTTGAAAGAGATCAGTTGTGTCATTTTTGGAATTAGATATACGGGAAAAAGAGAGGAAGTGTGTATGTGGGCACTGAAGAGAATGGTTAGCAATGAACAGATAATTATTTGTTTTTAAAAATAATTGTTTTCAACATAAAACCTAAAGAAAAGTGTATACGTTATAACAGATTGATTTATCATAAAGTAAATAAGCTCACATGACCAATATGTAGATTAGTAATTAAAAATTTCCAGCATTTCAGGAGAACCTCCGCCCTATACCAGTTACAGCTGCTTCTTACCAACCCAGAAGTAACCACGCTCATGACCTCTGGTACTATAAATTACTTTTGTTTATTATTGGTTTAATAAATGGAACCATGCAGTATTCATTGTTTTTGTATCGACCTTCTTTTGATAATATTAGGTTTGTAAGATCCATTGTGTTGTCTCAGATACCAACAGTTCTTTTTCAATGTCATTGCTGTATAGTTTTCTATTGAATGAACATACCTCAATTTATCCATTCTACTGCTTATAGATATTTGGTCCTTTCTTCAGTTTGGGGCTGTGCAAATATTCTTGTCCAGATCTTTTCATGTGTATATGCATGTCTATTGGTTATTTATTTAGGAGTATATTGTAGACTTGCTGGGTCATAGGATATATAGTCCTGTGTGTATTCAGATTTGGTAGCTATGAGTGAACACTTTTTAAAGTGGTTGTATCAATTTACATTCCCAACAGCCATGTATGAGTGCTCTATCATTTTACAGTTGTTATTATCAGCCATTTTAGTTTTAGCCATTCTAGTCAAAATGTAATGCCATTTTATTGTGATTTTAATTTTCATTTTCCTCCTGACAAATGAAGGTGAGTATATTTTTATTTCTTTCCTTTATTGGAGAGGAGGGTGTCCATCCAGCTATTCTATTTTTCTATTGCAGTTTCTGTTGCTTTCTTTTTGATTTGCAAGAGTCCTTATATATATACAGGCACAAATCAGTTCTTTGTTAATATATGAATTACGGATATCTATTCCCAGCCTATAGATTAATTTTTCACTTTCTTAATGTTATCACTTGGTGAACAGAAATACTTAATCTTAATGAATCAATTTATCTATCTATTATTTTCAGTTTTTGAGTTTTAAGAAATGTTTTCTAACCCCAGGGTCATATATGTATTATTTTATAGTATTTTCCAGAAGCTTTATCATTTATCATTTTTTCTTTTACATATTGATTTTTATGTGAAGTATGATCTAGAGTTCAGGTTCTTTTTTCTCCACTTACGTTTAAAACACTGTTTATTGAACACATCATCCTTTACCTATTGCTTTGCAATGACACTTTTGACAAAAAATCATGCTCATATATGTGCCTCTAGACTATTTTGTTCCATTTGTCTATAGCTTTGTATGAATATTATCCTGTTTTAATTGTGTTAATTTATTATAAATGTTTATCATAGTGCAAATCTTTTGACTTTATCTTTCTTTCAAGATAGTTTTGGCTATTTCCTGGACTTATACATATATATAGTCATATTGCTATTTTCCATTAAAAATTCCAGCTAGGATTTTGATTATTTCCTTGGTTTTTATGATTTTCCTCATATTTTAAGAGTCATTTATGTATTAGGGATATAGACATTAATTATAACATATATTACTAATTAATTATTGAAGTCTGTCATCTTTTGACTTTGCTTGCTGTGTTTTTTGGTCATATAGTTTCTAATTTCAGTTTGGCCCTCAAATTCTTTCAAGAGTTATTCCCCAAGGAAAATGTATAACTATGACTAAAGAGGGATGTAATCAAGTCATTTCAGTATTTTATTTTCCCTTGCTTATTCCTTTTATGGAGTCTGCATCTGTAAATTTCCATCAGTACAACAGAGTTTTCCTTCAGTGCATGGAGAGTGCACCTCCTGGGAGCATTTGTGCAGACAGCACACCACATGGGTAAATGGCTATGGAGAACTGAAGCAATTCCCATTGAGTATTTAGTTAATTCACTCAAGTAGATAAATATTTTATGAGGATTATTAAATTGTTGCATTGAATTTTTGTATCTAACACAGATGTGTTCTACCATTATACAATTTACCTCTTATTAAGGAAGTACTTTAAGAATACAATGGAGTCCTTAAAAACTACACAATACATTGGATATTTGTACTTCAGACTACTGAGATATAAATACAACATTCACAGCCATCAAAACAAGTGTTTTTTCACTCGACATATAAAGCATGGATTTAATGAAACCAGTTTCCTTTCCTATGTTATTCTTTTGACGATTTTTATGTATGTTATTGCTTCATCTAAGGAATTCAGTGCATTCTCTTCTGTGCTCTTCTCATTTGCCAATTAATTATCTAAACATAAATAAATGCTTTTAAAAACCTCAGTTCATATTTTAAAACCTTGTCTTTAAATTTTTGAATTCCATTTTAAGCACTTAAATCTGACAGAAAATTGGCATTGAGTAGACAAGTTGATTTAAACTGATCCTAGAAAAATCAAGAGCAATGTGAACTTGGAAAAATTATTTCAAACTTTCTTTTTAATGCATGTATTTCCATTTGGTTGCAAAATATAACCACTGTCATCATAGACATTTTGGAAAAAAAGAAAAGGATGAAAAAAATCCTTCTAGTTCCAGCATACTTAGACACAAAGGATTGGTGTGGCTTCCTACCTGTCAGTTCCTACACACAGATTTTTTACACATGGATTATTTTTTTACTGTGTATATACTGTTTTATGTTTCTCCTTTTATAATACTCTATAATATTTTATTTCACCAGATGTAAAATAAATTACATAACATTTGTATATTTTTTAAATATTTTATGCTCAATTCAATTTTTAGTTGAAAGCAATCTTTTCATTTAAATCTTTAAATATGTAGAGATAGTTATAGAAGAAAGGAAAGTATAGTTAAAATTTTTAAAAGCAGATAAATTGGTTAGGAAAATTAATCACCATGTTTTATTTGTTTAGTCTCATGTGGTATTATTAAGAATAAAAATTGTTGTACACCTCCTGAATGGTTGGTAGAATTCCATACTCTTCTTCAGTAGTTAATGATAATGTTTCTTTTTCTAGGATGCATATATTTAGACATTGGTTCTCATATCTCAATCATTTTTGCTTAGTTCATATATTTACTAACTCCTTTGTAAATTGCATGGTCTATTCAAGTATGTATGAAGAATAAAGGAATAAGTTATTGGCCAAATTCTGCTCCATATAGATTTCACCAGCTGCCATCATTCAGTTTCTTGCTCATGACCCTTACTTTAATTACAGTGATATTCTTCTGATTCTTCTTTCCCTGATGCACTGTCCACTCTGTTGCCAGATGAATCTTCTTTTTTTTTTTTTTTGGTAGGGGAGGTAATCAAGTTTTTACTTATTTATTTATTTTTGGAAGCAGTACCAGGGATTGAACCCAGGATCTTGTACACACTAGGCATGTGCCCTACCCCTTGAGCTATATCCTCCCCCAAGATGAATCTTCTTAAAATGCATCTTCCATAATAACTTTATTGTTTACAGTTGTCAGAGGTTCCACATTACTTATTAGGTAAAGTCCACTCTGGGCCCTGAAGTCTTTCTGCTCCTGACTTCAACCTAACTTTCTGGATTTTTCTTACATTAGTTCTTTGACTGCACTATCTCCCCTCTATGCTTTGTTTTGGCTTGTTACTTAGCTGCTTAGAATGTCTTTTCTCTGTTCATTTCTACCTTTAAATATTTAATAACAGGTAAAAGTCTCAATTCCTTTGTGAAGATTTCTTTCTGGACTTTTAGCACTTGTAAGCATGCATTTACCTCATCCTTAATCATATACCGTATTAGGAAATCACATATGGCAATATCATATATTAGGATATCAAATTTCATCCATAATTGTTTATATACTGGGTTCTGCAGATGATGGAAATATTAAATTGACCCACGATCTTGGGAAATGACAGTCTAGACCTGCACTGCTCAGATAGAGAGCCACTTGCCCCCTGAGGCTATTGAACCCTTGAAAACGTGACCAGTGTGATGGAGAAACTAAGTTTTAAGTTGCATTTAATTGTGATTAACTTGCATTTAAATTAAAAATCTGAAACAATGTAAAGGGTCTTTCTGTTAACACAACCGTATTGTTTGGGTAGGACTATATTTTACTTTAATTACTGCATCACACAGGTCACAGAATATAGAAATAAATCCAAATTCTCTAGCATGCCATTAACATCCTCTACAGCATACCCCAAGCAGGTGTAGAGACAGACCTAAGTACCGGCAGAATACAGTATATGCCATCACAGGGTATTAAAAGGAAAAGGTTTCAGATTTGTGTTTTGCCCTGGTAGTTGGCACACGTGAGTGGACATGCTGTGGTTAGTAACAAAACACAGGATGACGCTGGGAATCTATATAGGGGGAAGGGAAAAAACAACATGCCAGTAACTAGGTATTGAAGACAGAAGAGAAAATGGGAGAAAAGAAGCCATGCGTGACTACCTGTGCAGCCTACTGGGCTGTTCTTGCCTCTTGGACAACCTCTGATCATGAAGTTAACATTCATGTTATTATTCTCAGATTTTCATTGCTTTTAGGAAGTCACATATTCCCAGGGAATATCAACAAATGGATACATATTCAACTTGGCTTCAATGATTATTGACACCTATCTTTTAAGGGCTTTCAGACACAGAAAGGGTCTGTTTTGCAGAAGGAGTAGCAGTTTGGGATAGTTATGACCTAGGCAGGGCACAGAGGGTCTGATGGCAAGAGAACATCAAAAAGGGGGAAGGTCATCTTAGATGTTCAAATCATTTATTTAGACTTCCATCTGTTAGACATATCATAGGTTAAGGGAGGGTAGTAATCCTCTAGAACTAAGAAGATCCCAGTGGAAGGTTAGAGTTTGTGCAAGATGATGTGTGGTAAGGATTAGATGTGTTAATAGTTTGACTTAAGACTAATGAAACAAAGGTCAGTAAACCAAGATACAGAAAGGAGTTGGGAAAAGATGTATTTCCCTTTAAGAGATCACTGCTTCTAACTACATTTAAATATCCAGTAGCAAAGGTATGAATTAAAAAGAACTATAGTAATTGCAGCAACATGGATGGACCTGGAGATCATCATACTAAGTGAAGTAAGCCAGAAAGAGAAAGAAAAATACCATATGATATCACTTATATGTAGAATCTAAAATTTAAAAAAAAGACAGAAATGAACTTATTTACAACACAGAGACAGATTCACAGATATAGCAAACAAACTTATGGTTACTGGTGGGGAGAAGGGGTGAGGAGGGATAAATTGAGAGTTTGAAATTTGCAGATACTAACTACTATATATGAAAGAGATAAACAACAAGGTCCTACTGTATAGCACAGGGAACTGTATTTAATACCTTGTAATGTCCTATAAGGAAAGCTATGAAAATATATATATAGTGTGTATAAATGAATCACTATGCTGTGCCCCAGAAATTAAGACATTTTAAATTGACTATACTTCAATTTAAAAAAATAAAAATTAAATCAAAGTGCTATAACAAACCTCAATAAGAAAGAGTCACAGAGGCAACATTCAGAGACAACTGAATTTTCAAAGGCATTGAAAGATCTTAACATGGAAGTAGAGGCAATTTATAAACCTCAAATCTCACAGGAATCTGAAGTTCATCAATAACAGGGTGCTTTTATTTCCGCATTGATACAGCAGAGTTTGATGAACTCCAAGAAGATCCTTAGTCCCCAAATTCCCCCATTATCATTGCCAAGATGCTCATAATTTCAACATTAAAAATCAATTCCTTTGTTCAAATATTTTCCATTAAAAGTTAGCAGAACTGGATAACATTGATGGATTGAACGGACACACGTATTTATACGAGATTTTACCACGAGAACAGAGAGTGTAGAAGAGGAGATGATAGCAACACAATTCTGGAAGTGGAACAGTGGACAGGCACGTGGTTATCAACTTCCCAGTCTGCAGGAAGCTCAAAGCTCAGCTGGTAGCACGTGTTACCCAGAAGGAAGTTGATTTACACTGCAACGCCTCGGAAAGCTCAGGAATTGAATACACCTGGTAACTCTGAAGGTGAGATTCATATGCAGCTGGAACAGGAGGGGTGGTTAGTGGTCTACATTAGAAAAATTTAGATTTCTCTTTCTGAAGTTCCATGCAATATAAAAAAATTTAGGAATAAAGATAGCTCACCTAAGAAACGTTCAGTAGACTGGATTTCCAGATAAGCTTTGACTTTGTTCCTTCCTGTCTTTGGAAGTTCGCAATGCAACTTTCAAACCCAGCACTTTTTTCTCCACACAAATGAAGGTTTATATATTGGCGATCTTTCGTTATAAAATAGGAGCTAGAATTTTTAGCTTGAGTCATCCTTCTAAAGAGGCAGCTGGTCTCTTTGACCAGCTGATATTACATATTAAATTGTCCCCCTGATATTTCACCAAAATGGCTAGTGGCGTACACCCTACATTTACCTCATGTCCCTTTTGTGGCTCATTGTCAATTTGCACAATGGAGAAGTCTGGGTGGCAGCTGCAAATTTTCTGGTTTTCAATACACACAACATATTTGCCAGCAATTACGTCTCAGCTTCTCTTTCTGCATTTGTATTCTCAGGACACAGTACTGATGGCATATTAATTACTACAATGATCTGGACTGGACAGTCCCTTCCCTATATGCACACTGAAGTCCTTCCAATTCCCAGATTATTCTAACCACCAGGAAGCAGAGATCAAGAAACTGCAGCCTCCGTATGTTTTGAAATTCTGTGTGGCTCCCCCAATTTTCTTCCTAAAGAGCATTCTTTTACCTTTTAATTTCCAGATAAATTTGCTACACATACTTACTGCCCTCGAAGAGAGCTTTTCAATTTTTTCAATAGTACACTTTTAATGGTAGAAGAAAGTAAATGCTCATCCTTGGAAGGCTGAGAACCCAGCATAAGATTATGGAAAGGATGAAAAAAAATTTTAATCCCAAATTTTAGCTTAAAAACTATACTGGATTTATGTTCCAATAAAAGAAGATAATGCTTCCATTTCGTCATAAAACTCAAATGACTGCTTAGAGGGGAAAACGCTGATGTGAATCTTGTGTGAAATTTATGCCACGGACTAGAGGAGACAGTGGCACATCCTCTCACATGCCTGAGCTCTGTGTGGTCCAGACTTGAAAAAGCAAGGGGAAGATTCCTCATAAGGCATCATCGCTTAAGTTGCCTCATTTCCATTACAATTTCTTTTTTCTTTTACCCTGTTGAAAAGTTAGACTTTCTGAATTTGGCATCATTTATGACTTTTTTCAAAGTTCTTTCTGGTGATCATCTCTAGTTTTGTCCTCCAAGGACTTTTTACATTTCAGAATTCCAAATTAATTATTTTAAGTATGTAAATATATATATTTAGCACAGTTCCTAGGTGTGAAGGCTTCAAAGTCAGACAATCTGGGTTTGAAACCTAGCTCCTTCATTTTCTCGACATGTGAATTTGAGCTTCCTAATTACTCTTCTTCAGTCTTCTCCCCTGTAAAATTTCTCTGCCTCTAGATTTCTCACCTATAAAATACAGCACCTACCTTTTAGGGTTATTGTAAGCATTAAATGAAATATGATATGCAAATGCTTAGAACAGTGCCTGGAAATGGTACAGGTGATCACTATTGTTAGCTCTACAATAGAAAATTGAATCCAGGAGAGAAGTTCTAACTGCAACAACGTTTTTAGTAATTTCCAAACATCACTATCACACATACTTGTTTCTAGAATTTTCCCGTTAAGGGGGAGAGACGGTTTCTTTTCAGAAGTTGCCAGTTCCGCAAAATGTTGGCACAACTTTCTGTGTAGCCACTAAAGCAGTAGGCTATTGTGGTCATCTTGATCAGGAACTCTGAGAGAGAGCACAACATATAAATACATACACGTATTCACTCATTTGTTCATTCATTCATTTCACATACATGCCCAAGTACCTGCAGTGGGCCGTTCACATAAGTTAAGTGCCACTGAAAGTTTATGCCCATGTCCATTTTATTACAAGCAACATGGTGTCCCCTAATCTTGGGTTAGAGCCTCAGTTTCTCCTTTTGGGTACATTTATAAGAGCTAATGGTTCGAGTCACAACACTATACTGAATGATTTGAGCCATGCTTTGCAAACTTAGCTGGACTTTTACTATTGCTGAAAAATTTTTTCCGGAGTCTGTCTGCTGAGTTACCTACATAGCTCTTCTAAACTTTCCTTCTTTCCAAGTCCCTCAATCTACCACAATCCCTTTACTCCTTGCCAGTGACTTAGTGAGATTTTATGAAGTTCAAAGTTATTTACACTAAACTGCCTCAACTCCTTCTCAAAATTGAGTGTATGTGAACCCATCTTGTCCTCTTCCTTCTTGTCCCTGAGAAGCAAGCATCCCCCTTTGCAAAGGCTAGTCCCTTCCCCTAAGCTTTTGATCCTGTTCAAGTGTTTTATTTCATCAATTCCCGTGTTCTTTCCTTCTCTCCTGGTTCCTGGCAGAATCAAACCTTCTTCCCACTTCCCACTGGTCACTAAACCCTGTTGTTAGTAGCATCTCAGTAGAAGTTCCCTCTTCCAACATAACCTTGTGTCTTCCACCAAAAGATTTAAATCTGCAAGTGAAAGAAATTAGAATAATTTTCAAAACAAACAGCTAATAATTTAGTTGCATAATATAAGGAAATAATTTAGATTATTTTCTCATAATTAGATTTAGTTGTATGTAGATTTAGTTGTACACTATGAGTAAAATAAAATATTCTGGCTATAATATAATCTCAAAAAAATCACAAATTTTGGGTAAAGTAGTCCACATAGAAAATAAGCACTAGCTTATTAGGAACTTTTTAATAATTTTAATTTTATGTTAATAGGTATTCTGTGTACCTTCCTGAGATTTGCATATGCTGGATTTTGTAAAGGAACCATCTGTGTCTTTTAAGAGTTTACCTTTGAAAGATGCGATAAGCTCCTCAACAGGTCAGTGAACCACGATGGAGGCTGCACTGGGAATGAAATTGTGTTAGAGACATGTCATAATCTTCCAACACTTTGGGCAAGAAAAGCATGGGCATTAGATGCTCCCAACACTTCAGGCTGGAAAAAACCTGGTGTGGAGATGCTGAAGTTACCTGCTTTTAAATATTTACGTACTGAAACCTCGAGGGGATGCCAAACGTCTCATTAAGTTGTATTTGTCTCACTTAAATTGTGATGATTAGATTTCTGAGTCTGTGAACAGTAACTACAAGTCCATATTTCTCTCTGTCTATTTCATTACTCGCTGATGATTTTATTTTATGCTGCTGTGGAATTCATCTCATGAAATGCTATATGTTCTCACATCGTGCTCTGCTCCTGCAGTCTGATTCTTGATGATACAGAAAATGAAAGGTTCACAGGAAAAAGCAGCCTGTTTTCTGTTTAGGGACATTTGAAATCTACTGACTTTTGAGAAGGAGGCAAAGGAAGACAATGATCCTGTTTTATTAAAGTTATAGCTAAAAAAATGTACTCTTAAATAATACAATCCTTTATAACAAAAAGGTATAGAAAATAATAATTTAATAGAATTATAATGAAATAATTCTTAGCTACCTAAAATGTTTACAATAAAGAAATTTGAAATTTAAGTAAAAGCAAGTTTTACATGGAAAAACTTTTTTCCATGTATAAAAAAAATCTAGCAGCTTTTTTTCATACCCAGACATGAAGAGATGGCCAAAGCTAACCTGATTGTGCGTCTGGATAAGGTGGAGCACTACACCTGCCACTATAAGCCTCTCCTGGTAATAGTGAAATCACTAGAAATGGTAGCCTACGTTTTAGTGCCCTCTCTAATATAACCCGTATATTTCTTAACCCACTGCCATTTGACTTCTCTCTGAAAACATTTAGATAAGCTTTTCTCTAAGGTCAAGAATTACTTCCATGTTTGTCAAATCCAGTAAACACTGTTTTGTTGTAATTTTATTTGATTTTCATCATCATTGACACCATTCTCCACTTCTGTCATTTGAAACTGTCTCTCTCAGCTTTCGAGATGCCACTCTTTAGGTTTGCCTTTTTTTTCTTTCCTTTTTTTCCCCACTGCTCTTTCTTAGTCATCTCCTTGGCTCCTTTCTTCTACTTGGTTCTTAGAATGTCTGGACTCCAAAACAAATTTACTTAGAGATGACTTGGGATTCCAGTTATGAATAAAGGAATGAACAAATGAATACACTTTCAGTCAATTGTTCTGAATTCAGAGCACCAAGGAAGGCCCTCTATAGTTACAAAATGACACCCCCTCTCCCCTCACCAGCTCCTCAGCCTTTAAAGTGATGCCTGAAATGCCCTTAGTAAGTAAGAGTCAAAGCTTTGCAGGCTGATTCCATACGTGGAAAGAGCTTAGAGTCAGAAGATTTGGGTACTGTTCTAACATATACTAGTCTGTAGTACTAAGCAGTTTTCTGAGCCTCAATGAGTTGTTTTGTCACTGTTGATGATGATGATGATGATAATAAAGAATAGCAATTTACAGAGTTATCATAAGAATCAATTGTGATATAAAATGTATAAAAATACTTCGTAAATGATAATGGACAATACTTGTTTTGGGTGTAATTGTTCCTGGGTAGGCAATATCTTGACTATAATTCACTCTAAAATATGAATGAAATAGGTTTCTCTGTCTGCCGCGTTCCTGGACCTTAAATAAGGACCATGCACATATCAGCCACTTGCCATTCAATAAAAGTAAACTTTAGATATTATAGAAAGACTCTGGGTCATTATCTGGGTAAACTGTAGATATTGTAGAGCTGTTCTGGGTTATTATCTGGGTCTTCCCTGTCTGTTCCTGATTCGATTTTGCTCTTTTTCCAACAGAGAGATTGCCTTTGGTTCTGTGGCCCAGGATTCAGTCCTACTGAGTTTCCACCCAATCTTGACTTTCTCTTACACTTCTCTGAATCCTAGGACTGCCTTGGTGAGAATTCTCTGCCTTAACTTTGGTTGCTCAGATCAGAAATAATTCTGATGATTTTCTTTTCATGTCCATTCGCATCATCTCTGAAAGAGATAGAACTGAAGAATAAGGATGATGATTTCAAACAACTTGGAATGAAAGTGAAGCCCTAATGGTTACGGCCCATTCTGGAGCAGCAGAATTAACTAAGGGAGGAGAAAGTAGTGATGAGAGAAGATGTTGCTGAAATATGATAAAGGACGGGGCTCTAAGTCAGGTGCATTTTCACATTTTGATTCCTCTTTTCTGCTTTCCAATGGAGGAGTCCTACTCTTCTCTATAGAATTTTGAAAGATTAAAGGGGATTCTTACAGATCCTGAGGTTGAGAGTAAGCTGAGAGTTTGGAGGAGAATTTTCCAGATGGGAAGAAAGTGTGCAGAGTAGAAAGAGATGGGATGCTGAGGAGAAACTCTGCCTGCCTTCGCATTTAGCTGAAGTGCAGCTCTACTCCACGGACTTTAATCTGTCTCACTAATGGATGTCTTTGCACTCAATTCTGTTAGGAGAGTTGAAGGAAATTTAGCTCTTTCTGATGGCTGTCATCAAGGGGAAACTATTATAAAGAAAGATATTTGGGTGCCCAATATGTGAATTTAAAATCTTCATGAAACTTTAAAATAATTTTTGACTAATTACATAGTTATAATTCTATCTTTACCAAATAGGGAATTCCTTTCAGTGTACCCAACACTATAATAAAAGGTATCTATTAATAAATGACCAATGTAAGATGAGATTTTTTTTAAATGAAAGATCAAACCACATAGAAACTTTATCATTAGAAAGCACATTTACCTAAAAATCAATGTTTAAATGCACTAAGGAGATATAGCCTGAAGGCCAAGTTAAAAAACAAAAAGTTCCTCAACATCTAATGCATGCAAAAAAAGAGGCACAAAGAACAATGAAATACATACCCATGATTCTCCCAACAAACTTAAAAAAATGTATTATGAACACTCTGGAAGTCTGCTATATACATTTTCCAGCAGTAGATCACTCTGTCGTGAAAGATAACCACTGTTTTGAATTTGTTGTTTTTTATTCCTTTGCATTTAATATTTCAATAGGTATCAGCAAGCAATATATAGTATTATTTTTATGTCTTTAAGTTGTACATAGATGGTTTCATAATCTGTGTATTTTTGGCAACTTAACATTATGTGGGAGAAATGCATGCATGTATACATGTGTAGCTCTAGTCCATTTGTGATATACCTATGATGTAGCTCAGTTGTGGGTATATGTTCCTTTATTCATTCATCAATAATTCATTGAATATCTACAATGCATTGTTTTGGGTGCTGTAAATATGGCACCTAGCTTTTATAAACTTTACATTCTATTTGAAGGATAGGAAGAAATAGAATAAACAAGGAACTATCTGGTATGTTGAGTGGAGAGAACAATATGAAGAAAAGACAGACAGACAGAAAGGAAGGAAGGGAGGGAGGGAGGGAGCGAGAAAGAAATGCCAGGGAAATGAATTGCAATGTTAAATAGGGAACTCAGGGAAGTCTCACTTAGATGGGGGCGTTTGAGTAAAAACCTGAAGGAGCTGAGGAAGCATGTCATGTAGATCTTTGTAGGAAGAATGTTCTAGGCAAATGAAGCAGAAAGTATAGATGTCCTGAGGCAGGAGCATGGCAGGAGTGTTCAAGTAACAGTAAAGAGGCTTTGTGGACAAAAATTGGTGGTTACTTCATGTATTTCTGCTGTAATCTTGGTTATTTCCTTCCTCTACTTGCTTTGGGTTTAGTTTGCTCTTTTTTTAGTGTCTTAAGTTGCAAGGTTAGGTTTCTGACTTGAGATCATCCTTCTTTTTGACAAAGGCATTTACTTCTATTAATTTTCCTCCAGTGCTGACTTTGCTATATCCCATAAGTTTTGTTATGTTGTCTTTTTGTTTGCATTCAACTCAGAGTACTTACTCATTTCCTTTTGATTTCTTTTTGACCCCTTGTTACTCGGGAGCCTGTTGTTTTACTTCCACATATTTATGAATTTCCCAAATTTCATTCTGCTGTTAATTTCTTTCTAAAGATAGAACACTGATGGATTTATACCATGGCACTATTTGCCTTTACTTTTTACAGAGAATAATCTGGAGGTAAAGAAGTGCTTAAAGCAAAAATATGATAGTGAGTTAGAGAGAAAAACTTCACAATTGACATAAAAAATTCTGCTGAACCCAAGACCTTCAACATGGATTTGTCCTCCAAAACCACAAAATCTGAGGAGGGTGAAGATTTTTGCAGGAAGAACTAAGGGTAGGCTGGCCAGTTTCTGTCATGTATTCTGCCTTCTGGTTAAAAAAAACAATTGGAAGGAAAAAACATCTTCTGTATATAAAAAAGGACTTATTTGTAGTTTTCTTTTATTTCTCTACACTCAGAAGTTCTTTCACTTGCTAAACATTGTAGCTTTCCCTATTGCCATCTTAAATTGACATTGGAATCACATGATAAAAATGCTCCTGTAGGTGATTCTTTGAAGTAAAACCAACATCAAACTAAACTAAACCAAAAATAGAGTTGCACATTTCCATGGCTATATGTTTACTTTGTATTTATTTTTAGGTTCTATCTTATCTACACTAATTTTATTTCAATAGCAAAGATTGCACTTACTTATTACAGAGGTATAGTCACATTGAAGGCAAAATGTTGCTTTTAAGTATATCAATCTGTGAAACGGGGGAAGGGAGACCTGTGATTACACATGGCGCTTCCAGAAATTAAAACAGGGTAAAAATGATTCAGTTATGAATTTGCAGCTCTTTGTTTCTTCCATAACTCTTACAAATAACTAGAGGAGATTTTAATTCCTTAAAAGCATGAAGTTAGGTACATATGTACCTATCTCCAAATGCTTCTGTGACCCGGACATCAGCTGGAGCCCTCTTGTCCCTCTCAAAGTCGGATAGCATCAGCTCTCCTTTAGAAGTTCAAAGCCTTTCCCTTATTGTCCACAATATCTAAGTGTTTGCTCTCTCTTCTACACCAGACTCCTTGATTCATGTATCTTGGTTTGTTTTATTCATATCAGCCCATGACATAGATCTTAGTCTTTTTACATTTTTTCATAAGTAATCAATACACACTAAGCCTTTTGTGAAATTAACAGTCTTCACTGAAGATTTAGGGATGACGGAGATGGGTCACGTTTGAATGTAGGAACTTTATCTTGTCGAGTCTCATACTATTAAAGCTTCTGTATTCCAACACAGTTTGGGGTAACAAAACAGTTTCTTTGTTCCTCTTTAGGAGTTTGACACTTCACTCCCACAAAAAGAAGATGTAACAGACACTGAACATAAATCCTGAGTCAGACTCAGGTTTGTATCTCTTACCATCTCCTAACACCAGGTGTAATTCTAACCAAATGTCCACTATTTTATGTGGGGGTTAAACATAGGCAGTGGAAAGAGAGTAAGGATGTCCTTTCGGAAACATTTCTTTAATAGTTTATACCATAGAATCATCTTAGTTCTTGAATCGGGAGCTCTAGTTCTGCTTGCCTCAGATTCTTCGTGTTTGTATGTCACAGTTCATACAAGCTATTTCTCTTTCAATAAGTGCATCTGTATTAAAATGAATAAGTGAGACCTGTCTAAACATAGACGAAATCTCCACTTTAAAACTGAGCAGTACAAAAAAAGTTGGAAACATCCAACTTTAACTTCAGTTGCTGTGGTCCAGAATTTACCTGAAGTTTATCATGTTTAATTTGGAAATGCTGACTCAGACTTCCCCAGAGTTTCTGATGACTTTGTCTTCACTCAATACTTACTGACTATTTTGCCTCTGAAAAGATCCTCAATCTACGATTTGAAGACCTTATTTTCTGTTACAATGTCTACTCTCTTTTGCAGATCAAATCATTTTTGCAACCAGGTTTTTTTTTTTTTCTTTCAAATGAATTTTTAATCTGTCTTCCTAGGTTCCTAGGTACTTCATGAGTAAACTCTCAACCTCCTCTAGTAGAATAGATTTTAGGCACTAAAGCACGTAACTCAATTGTGCAATTCAGAATCGACCTCTGGGTTCTGTATGTCTCCAGCAGAATTGTTTACTTGACATTAAAATATGAAGCCATTCTATCATTTTTTAGCAATTTCCTGAATAATTTCCAATTTCCAAGTCATCTGTACACAGGAAACTGCTGATTAGCAAAGGTTGCACCCAGTGAAGTCAGTAGCCTTTCATTTAATTATGAACATCCCTTATTATCTTCAATTAAGTCTGCTGTGACCCTGAAACAACTTTCCATATCAGAAACCAAATTATGGAAAGACACTAACAGGTATCAAACATGCTACTCACCTGCCCAAGCAGCTAATAGCATCCTATCAAAATCTCTGCTGCAGAGATGTCCGAAGAAGACACGTTTGGCAGTGGTTTCTATTTAATAAGAGCTCACTTCCTATCAGGCTTCTAGAAATACCTTCAGCTTAGCTTTGGAGTTAACATGCTCTCTTAAATAGACTGAAGTCCCTCAGTATTAGAGGAGAAATCAAGTCCTTCAAGAAGAGACAGTCATTATATTAAAAAAAAATTTTTTTTTAATTTTAGAAGTTATTAGAAATGATTAGAAGTCATTTCTGACTCAGGAATTCTGTGATTTGGGGTGATGGCAATGAAGAGCTGGTGAACTAGAGTGGAAGAAGAAATGATACTGAGAATTTTTCTTTAACAAACTGGTTTGAAATGAGATGGAAAGCATAGGGAAAAAAGAAAGGGGGATAGTAACCAGGGTGACACTTTGCTTGGTACAACTTTTGGTAAAGTTTGGGTCTGGGAAACATGTTATTTTTGGGGTATTCAAAAAGCAAATTAACAAAATAAATAAGACTAAAGAGGAAACATGGAATATGAGCATAAAAAATTAATAACTAAAGTAGCAAATTAGTTTTTGAATTAATAATTAAATTAAATTAATAATTTTAAAACAATTTAGTTTTTAAATTAATAATTTAATAGTTAAAGTGAAGTAAAATTAAATAATTTAAAAAGTTAATAACTAAAGCAGGAAATAAAGAACTAAGGCAGTGAATTATCAAGTACAGTATTTTGAGTGTATATACTTTCAGGCTAAAGGCAAAAAGAACTGTAAACAAGTTAATACTTGATAAGTTTGTTTTCCACTGGTATAAGTAATTCTGAAATTACATAATACTTATTCTAGGATTGGGTAAATATGTAAATGAATAAAGCATAGTAGAAGTCAGGAAAAGGGCATTGCAAACATGGAAAGAGGCAAGAGTTGGGAGAAGCAATCTACCAGGGACCCTAAGCATTCCTGCGTGTTCTCAGTGGGTATGCCCAGAAGGCAAGGCCCTGATCACTCTTTACCTAAACCATTTCTAAGGGTTGGATTTGCAAGCAACCTTGCAGGATGAAGCCACGACTCCCTCTAAGATGAAAAACAGGTTTGCCTACTTTGCTATAAAACAGTGAGTTCTCCAAACACTGTTCTTCAGCTGCAATGCTAATGCACTATCTAAAGCAAATCCAATATCCATCTGGGCCCCTTGCATTAGCCCTGTGGGACTTGCGTGCAGGGGGAACCAATGTATATCATGCTGCTTGCTGTGCTGTGAATAAAATGTCCTTTGTCTCTGACTCAGGAGTCTTGTGTCTTCTGTCAGCATCTAAGAAATACTAACAGGTTAATGTATTAGACTGCAAGTATAATAAAATCAAATTTCAAGTCTGAAAAACTGCTGGAATGATATATGGAGTTTTATTAGAATTAGAGGTTTGAGTATGAGATAATAGTTTTAAAAATAGATGATTGGTTGATAGGTAGATGGATAGACAAATAGGTGAAATAAAATAAATAGTGGTGTGTGTATATGTATGTAAACAAATAAATATATGTACAAGTATTTTCTAGCTATGTATGCTGACAGGAGCTAAAAGCAATGACTTGCCCACTAGATCTTGGTTTCTAAATATGTTTCCCTCTAAAAGGAACCGGGGCCCCCTGGAGAACTGGGTAAATCTAGGGCAATGAAATGAGAAAGCACAAGATGAACCTGGACACTTTGCATTTCAGAAAGTAAAAATGTGCTCAAAGAATGATGGAAACAAGGTGAAAAGGTTATAGAGTCATTTTGAAAGAGATCCCACTGGCCAAATTTAGGATAATTTTGAGGAACACAATAATGACAATAAAGAATTAAAACTTGCTGAAACAAATGCATAAATGAATGAATAATGTCATCCTTTACACTTTTACACTAATATCATACACTTGATATACATTGAAGGAAAAATGGAAATGCAAGATTGACATTTGGCAACCACCATGATGATAATCATTTTGGGCAAGAAACTTCAGTGGAAGCCAAAACTGGAGGATGTTAAGTTCGATGAGAAACAAGATATTTACATAGGTTCAAAGTATCTCCTTCATATGGTACTTCTTAGTTACAAAGTAAAAATAGTGACTTTACAGTGAAGAAATGTGGCAGATGCCACCAAAACCAAGAAATGAAGAGGGACAGTAACGTAGAAAACAGATGTGACTTCCATTCTGATTTGATGCACTATGTATACAACATCATTTTTGTGCTACCACTTCTCAAAAATTCATAAATCTAGTTATAAACATCAGAAAAACACAAAGTGAACAAAATACTTTACAATAAATGGCCTGTGTTTCATAATGAACCTTATGAAAGACTAAGTAAGGAACAGTTCCAGATCAAAGGAGATTGAAGAACAAAATTAAATTTAAGGATGAATCTTGTCTATCTTTAACATTTGCCAATTTTAATTATAATGTGTCTTGGTGTCTGTTTGGATTCATTTTGATTGGGGCCCTTTGTTCTTCCTGTTCCTGGATATCTGTTTCTTTCTTTAGGTTTGGGAAGTTTTCAGCCATAGTTTCTTCAAATATATTTTCAGTCTCCTTTTCTCTTTCTTCTTCTTATGGGATCCCTGTTATGCATAGATTGGAATGCTTTATATTATCCCATTGGTATTGTATGCTGCTTTCAATTTTTTTCATTTGTCATTCTGTCTGCTGTTCTGACCAGGTAATTCCATTATTATATCCTCCAGATCATTTATTTGTTCTTCTGCATTATGCATTTTCCTATTTATTGTCTTTCACTCAGCTTTTGTCTCAGAAATGAATTTTCTAATTTTAATTGGCTCCTCTTTATAGTTTCTAGTTCCTTTTTACAGTAATTTGCATTTCTATCAATAACCTTTATTTATTCCTTCAGTATTTTTATTACCTCCTTACAAAGCTACAGTAATCAAAACAGCTTGTACTGGCACAGAAAACAGACATAAGCATCAATGGGACAGAATAGGGAGCCCAGAAGTAAACCCACACACCTATGGTCAATTAATCTTTGACAAAGGAGGCAAGAATATACAATAAAGAAAAGATGGTCTTTTCAGCAAGCGGTGTTGGGAAAGCTGGACAGCCACATGCAAATCAATGAAGTTAGAACACACCCTCATATCATACACAAAAATAAACTCAAAATGGCTTAAAGACTTAAACATAAGACATGACACCATAAAACTCCACTAATGTCAGCTCTTCCATATTGTATGTATTATTCAGCAGTAGGACAAATCTGGGTAAGTGACCAAAATTTGTTTCTCAGTTTCCCTACTACAAAATGAGGACATGATTAATACCCACCTCACGACTGCTCCAGGGATCCACTCAGTTGACATGTGCCAAGTGCCCAGAACATTGCTTGTTGCACAACAAATGCCCAACCCAGCAACTGTAACTATTGTCATTGTCATTATTAATATGTATGTGGTTCACCATGTGAAAGTACATTTGTCTTCTTTTGTCTAAATTGTCTCTTACATTGAATAAACTGGGTCATTCTAAATGCAAAACAGAACTCAATTATTGTATTAATCATTTTACTTTGTGAAAGGAATTAATAAAGGGGTATCAGAACTTACAAAAATTTTTTCCTTTACTTTTTATTGAAGACCAGGATTTTCTGAAGTAGGTAAGGTCCTAAATATGACAAAGAACTTCTCTTATAGGGAAATAGAAATAAAGGATAGACAGTCAGGGTGTTCTTTTTGTTACAAGGTATTTTCCAGGCAGGAATAGATAGGTGTAGTAATTAAGTGGTACTGAAAATATTCATTTAGGTGGAGCAGAGACACAAAATCCTAGAGTTCTAGGTATGTCCTCGCTGACTGGGAAAAAAATACTTTATAGTTCTTTAAATATGGAGGTTGGACAAAATGAGTTTGTCTTTAGGAAAAGACTGGACAAAAATGAAACTTAAACTTGGAACAACTATGTTCTTTATTCTTATTAAATAACTCTGTTACCTTCAGCTTACAACACCTGACAACCACTATTGTTTTTCTACTTCTATGTGTTTGATTATTTTAGTTATCACACATAATGGAATCATGCAGTATTTTGTCTTTCATGATTGGCTTATTTTGCTTAGCATTAGCATCGTCAGTGTCCATCCATGTTACCACAAGTGGCAGGATTTCCTTCCTTTTTAAGGCTGCATAATATTCCATTGTGTATGTGTATATACTGTGTTTTCTTCATCCATTCTGTCAATGGACATTTGGGTTGTTTCCTTAACTTGCCTAGTACAAATAGTGCTGCAATGAACACAAGCATGTAGACCTCTCTTCCAGATCCTGATTTCTGGATATAGAACTAGAAGTGGGACTGCTGGATCCCATGGTAGCTCTATTTTTAATTTTTTGAGGAATCTCTGTACTCTTTTCTTTGGCTACTACACCATTTTCCATTCCCACTAACAGTGTAAAATGGTTCCACAACCTGGACAACCCTTGTTATTTTCTATTTTTTTTAAACAATAGCCATCCAGATGCAAGGTAATATCTCACTGTAGTTTTGATACACATTTTCCTGGTAATTACTGATGTTGAACAGTTCTTCATATACCCATTGGCCATTTATATGCTTTCTCTGGAGAAATGTCTGCCCAAATTCAAATAGCAGAAATCCTACCCAGTTTTCCTCCCATGTAGGATAAAACCCAGTTCTCCCCACCTGTGTCTTTCTTTCCTGTGTATCTCCTATACTTTTACTTACTACCATGATCACACAGGACACTTCGCTTCTGACACTTCTGGTCACCAAATGTGTGACGATTT
This sequence comes from Camelus ferus, assembly GCF_009834535.1. Lineage (NCBI taxonomy): Eukaryota > Metazoa > Chordata > Mammalia > Artiodactyla > Camelidae > Camelus > Camelus ferus. The sequence continues at coordinate 62,139,534 of NC_045703.1, read as the reverse complement.
TTCCTCACACCAAGCAATTCTATGAAACCAGCTGGGTATCCTACAGTTTGACTCAATTCTGACACTATCTACTTGGAGATAGGATCAGATCCCACAGGTTAAGGGCTCAGTCCCACCCCATTTAGATGCCACTCACAAGTAGTGGGTCTCCAGGTTACCCACAACTTCTGTCTGACTTGGCTACAAATCAGAGGTTCCCACAACCCCCTCCTCAGGTTTGATTAATTTCCTAGAGCAACCTCCAGAACTCAGAGAAACACTTACACACATTTACCAATTTATTATAAAGGATATGATCAAGGACACATATGAACACTATCACAAAGTCCTTTTGCTAACTTTGAAAAATCTGAGAAGGGGTTAATTTCCAAAATATAACCACTCATTCTGAAACATCTACACACACACACCCCACAGAAAAATCTGAAAACTGCTTTGAAATCAGGGTCAATTTATTTTCTTACATTCACCTGATATAAAGAACACTATAGATTTAAAAATCACATCTAAAATGAAGTCAAAGAATTATTAAGTCCAGGCATAATTATTTAATTCATTTGAGAACATTTTAAGGTGACATCAAGCATTGTAATATAATTTTCTTGAGGGGGAGCATATTATGACAAACAGAACACTAGAGAAAGTTTAGGTATTCTCTCAAATATATGAACAATGATAAGACAAAAGTGTGTCCTCAAACTAGAAGGGAGCAGTTAAGGTAGCGGGCCCTGGCCGATAATCAAACCCAGGCTTGCTAATTAAATTGTCCTGCAGCAGATAACAAGGCAGTTGACGAGCCCAGCACAGTCCATGATTGTCACAAATTGCTGTTACTTTTGAAACAGAGCAGTAGCTTTCCATCTGAATATTTTCCAGACCGAAGAGAACAGTTTGTATATGCACATAAGCTTCGAGGTGTTTGGTAGCTATTTCTAAATATTTTTAAATGGATGTTTTAATACACACAACAAGATTTGGATTCTTTCTCTGTGAATTGGCATGGTCAAGCATGCCATCACTTGCAAGATTAATGTATCCATAAGGAATATATATGTGTGCATATGAATTTTGCATCATCTGGCCTTTATTGTGGTCACATATCTCAGCGTATTAGATTACGGTAGTGAGTTTTAACTCTCAGGAGGTAGCTATACCTTAAATCAGTATAAAGAATATAGATCTTTACCAGAACTCACTGAACATGGAATGAGCTGCCTTAAGAGGACTCTTCTCAACACTAGAAGTACTCCAGTATGCTCTGGAGAGCCATGCAGCTGTGATGTTGGATTGGAATTTCAAGCACCAGGTGATGGTTAAGCATGTTTTGGCTGACTCTTATGTCCCATTGGTGAGAACCTAGTCGCAGGCCACCTAGCTATGGGCCTGATGGATGGACCTGTGCTGTGCAGCAAAATTCAATGTGAACAACTTCCACATATTTTGCTCAGAACTGGTTTCAAGAGAGCTGAAAGTCAGTCATATGAAACCATGGCAAGAGTGACAAATGGCCTCCATCCTCAGATTTATATCCTACTGATACCTTCAACCCTAGATCACCTGAACAGTAATCAATCAATTGGTTAGGAGAAATTTCTCTGACATATACCACATGGTGGACAATCGAGGGGATGGTTCTGTGAAGTAGAAGATCTGGGTTTTAATTTACAGCCTGTTCTAGCTGATGGTGGAACCTCTGGAATGATCATTTTCCCTGTTATATATTTTTCTATCACCTTAGACCTCTCCTCAAAAGGCTTATCACAATTATCAGTTTCACATTGTGAGTGATCATTTGATGAATGGCTAGATCTCTCCATCTGACTTTGAAGTCCAAGAGAACGGGAACCACATTAGTTATCAATCTACATTGTACATCCAGCTTTCTGCACAGTGCCAGGCTCGGTATGGATGCTCAAATGTTTACTGAATATGTGAATGAATGCATTTAAGGTCTCTACCCTCCTCCCCTAGTTCCTCTGTATGTACAATAAAGAGATAGGGTTGTGGACTATTTCTTCATCATCCCTACCCTTCAGAAGCTTAGCAACTGTTTAGAAACAGAGGAAGTGTGTCTGAAACTTCTAGAGGAAAAAGATATAGTCAACAGTCAAGGGTTTTCTTGTGGGTTACTGAGTTCAGAAAATTTAAAAAGTAAATAATTTATGTCAGCAAGTAGGATTTTGTAGTTTGGATAACAGAAAGGATATGGGAAGACATTTCCAGGTTGTTGGCAGAGAAATGACAAAGGCAAAGACAGAGGCAAAAATGAAGACAGGATGAGCAGGGGAATGTGAAAAAAAAGTTGTCCATATCTGCGTATTTGTTTGATTAGAACCTCAGTGTATTCTATTAATGTTTGTTTCTCTATATAATTAAACGATGGAGTAAATGTCATAGGCCAGATCTCCCTGACTGGTTTCATCAGAGTTGTTTAATTGTATTGGCTGGCTCCTGGAAGTTCAAATTACAAAAATAACATCTCAAATTTGAGGTGGATCAAATGACAATGCAATACTCTCAGAAGAAAAAAGTAGCTATCTCCATCATGCTGTGGGAGGCAGGTTGTGACAATAGAGATGTCTGCCTCCTTTCAAAGATAAAGGGAACAACTTTAAGTGCTTTAAAGTCTGAAAAGCAGGTAGATAGTAACAGCTTATAATAGTCTCTGAAATGATCGGAAAGAAAATTCCAATTGCCTTAAATGATTAGAAGTGAGACTTGAAGTTGGAAAATTCAAAGCCTCTTTACAAAGCCATGCCCCTCAAGTTTATTTAAGAATATATGTGATCACAAGCACACAACTGTACAAGTGCAGCATCCTTTTTGCTTGTCCAAAAGAATATACAGCCACCCGGCACAATGCTTTTGACTAACACTACTGAAATCCGAAAGGAGAAAGCCAAGTGGGAATAAAAGCCAACCAAACACACACACAATAACAAAGAGTTCCATTCCTTTAACACGAAGAGTGACGAATGAGGACTACAGCTTATTTTTAGGTAATTAAAAAAAAAAAACAAAGTAAAAAAAAAAGTATTTTTCAACAGGTAAGAGCCCTCATGTATGTATGTTCCATAGTTTTGGTTAGAGGGACAAGGTGTGCTTAAGAACAAATTCTAAGCTAAAAATGATTAACAAGGAAAGCACTTCTTTTTGTGAACCTCCCGTTAATTAATTAATGTATCAAACAAGGATTAAAGCAGCTGAGAGAAGAAGCGTCACCAGCGTCCCTCCAGGAGGGGCTGGGGTTTCATGTGGGCTTTGTAGAACGACTGAAATTTTGACTGTTGGAGAAATGGGACGTGAAAGATGGAAAAGACATGTGAAGACAGATGTGGATGCTGGATTTAGTGGTTTGTTTGGGTTAAAGAGAGTAAGACATCTAGAATGGAAGGTGCTTGAGAAAGGGGGAGGGCGAGGCAAGATTGATTGTTTTTTAAATTGAGATCATGAATAAAATGAAAGAGTAAACATCGTTCTAGTTTAAAACCTTCTTCAATATTTACAGATGTTCTCATTTTTTCCTAAGTGCTACATTTGTCATGATCTCTAATATCGTGGGGACCAACAATTTGCAATCTTGGATTATTTTCAGTTCAGTAATATATTTGATTTTGGAGAAAGCAGACTTATCACGAGGCTTGCCTGGAGTTCAGGAGAGAATTCTGAAAGCAATGTTCTTCTCACCTTACTGGCAAGCCCTCATTCTCCAATTGGAAAATCATATTTGTATTTAAGTATCATTTTTAGTATCTGCAAATGTCACACACAGACCTTTTGCTTTTTCTTCTGTGACCTGCACCTAGTGTATATTTAGTTAGAAGCCCTTCCAACTTCCAACAACAGAGCTCTCAAGAGCTCTATTTACCCTTGTGCAAAAATATCCTTGGTCGATATGTGGGTTTATAGACTCACCAAATATCTTTTTATCTTCTAACGTACAGATATGGTAAGATAGTGGGTTAATCACTCTTTATATGCTTTTAATACTGATAAAGAAGCCAATTTTTTTTCTGCAGCTGAATTACTGTCTGTCAGAAGTGGCAATGTACACTGTGTCTTAAAACTGAATTTGAACATACTTAAAAACTTTGAATCATGCTTTACTATAATTTAACAATAATATTAAGAGGCTTGTGTTCAAAATTTTATGGATAAGTAAAGCAATTACCAGTAATTTCACATTATGATATGCCTGTCTCTATTTCTGTTTATTCCTGTGCTGGTTTACCCACATGCATTTATAACACACATACAATTTGCCAATTTGTTCTTTCATTTTACTATATCACAAATATTTTTCCATGATCCTGTGGTTTTAAAAATATTTATCATATTATTCTCTGCTAGAGAAGAAAAGTTGTAAACTCAAAGCCATACATCTTCTCCTAGGTCATTAATTAATTAAATTCCAGAATCTGACTCCAATTATTTTTATGTTTAACCAAACTTTTGTCTTATTATTTTAAATTCTTATTCTAAAATTTACTCCAGTTATTTAGACTAATCAGCAACACCTCTTCTCCTTTTAAGATCCTTATTTTACTGTTATTAAGCTAATAATCATGCACTTCAGTGATTTCATTCTATAACAAGAACACAGTTTCAATGACCATCAAAGTCATTTGTTTGTTTGTTTTTAACCCTGGTCTATAATCGGATTGGAGAGTTTACATAACATTCAGACTTGAAGTTCTGGATTAAATTCCTGTGTGTTTTATAGAAAGAGTTCTTGGATTCTTATTGTTTTAATGTACACAGGACACGTTGCTGAGTGTTTTGGTTAAGATCACTTTCCTTTCAGATGTCAGGCTGGGAACTGACATTGACATTTGTGATGAACTTCAACAGGGTTATCATTTTAATGCCCTTGAAAATAAATTTTCTCTTCATGAAGGCTTGAAAATAACTTTTTTTTATCTTTAAAGTTTAAAAATTTCACCAGACTATGTGTCAGTACTGACTTACGATGATTGATTTTCCTGCAAAATCAAAAGTACTTTGAATGTCGAATGATGCTGCTTTTCAGTTTGTATCATGACCTTGACTATAAAATCTTTCTCGTGTTCTGTTTTCTCCCTTGGTAATAATTCCCATTAGTTGAGTGTTGACAAAATTAACTATGATCCTTTCTCATAGCTGCGATACCTTGTTTTATTTCCCTGAAAGTGGATAACATTTTTGCCCTGAAATACTGCATCGTGGATATTGGGTCTATTTCCATGGTGAATAGTAGTGCCCTGGGTCAGATTCTTCAGTGGTATTTTTGGAGCATGAATTAGTAAAATTATTCTAATGGAGAAAGAAGTTGACAAGTTGAATTCAGAATTGAGGTATACACTTACTTACCTTCCATCATGACTTACCACAAAGTGCTTCTCCAGGCTAGTAGACTGGGACAGAGTAAATGGAGTTGGTGTTTTTTATCGGCTAAACCACATAGGACTTCCAAAGTCAGATGTTGGAGATAATGTGGGATTATAGACTGGTTTCTAATTAATTTTCTGTCTTTATTACATACACTTGCATGGAACTTTATATAAAGGTGATGATACACATTGATAGAAATGACTGTAGGTGGTCATTTTACTTTCTCCATTTTTACTTGGCTCCCTCCTCCATCTCTCCTTTCCCACCAACTTTATACGCCCCTGCACAGGTGATTCATGTTGAAAACCTAGTAGCCATCAATCCATAATTTCTCCATGTTTTCATTTTAAAAATGGGATGATATTTCACACACTTATCTACATCTTTACACACTCAACAGCTCCTAGTGGCAATCTATCCAAGTGGCACGGTTTATTCTTTTTAATGGCTGCATAATGTTTAAAACAAGACAACAGGTCCAAAATGGAGTCACTTATGCTAAGCCCCACATCATCAAACTGAGACTTCATTATTTTGGACTCTCCCAGAAATGCAATCTTAAACCAGTCAAACAGGAATTGCCTGATTGGCACTAGTTAGGCAATCTGCCTAACAGACCTCACCAACCCTTAAAGGTAAGTAATTTTGTGATAACCAGCTCTCCTTTTGCCTGTATAACTTCCTTGTTCCTGTTCCCTCCTGCCTATAAAAGTCTTTCATTTTCTGCGTTCTTTGGAGGTCCTTTCTATCTGCTAGATTAGCTGCAGCCTGATTCATACATTGTTAAATAAAGCCACTATGATCTTTAAATTGTACTCACTCAAATTTTGTTTTTTAACAATAATGCAATGAGTGCATAACGTTTAATGGCCTGGGTATAGCATAATTTATCCAGTCATTCCCTTATTGATGTGTTTTACTGCAGTGAGCAATGTTGTATGCTGATATGTTGATTTCTATAGAATAGATTTCTGGTAGTGGAGTGTTGGATCAAATGACACAGTGATTTTAATTTAATAGATGATTGCATATTATTGCTCTAAAAGCCATCATGTATTACAAACAGCAATATATTACAATACCCTTTCCCCCATCTCTGACAGCAATCAGATTTTGTAAAGCTTTTGTTAAGTCTGATAAGTAGAAAGTATATTTTGCTAATATAATTTGCATTTCTGTGACTATTAGTTGGTTGAATACTTTTTCAAATTTATCAGACATTTGAATTTGCTCTTAGATGAATTGTTAATTTAAAGTCCTTCACCTCTTTCTCTACTGAGCATTTTATTTGTTAAATCTTATTTTATACTATAGATATTAATCTTCTGTCTTCTGGATTATACATTGTTTTTAACCAATTTATTGTTTATCTAGTGCTTTTTTACATGATGTCTTTTAAAACCGGTCTTACAGAGAAAGACAAATATCATACAATATCACTTATATGTGGAATCTAAAAAAAGATACAAATTTTATTTACAAACCAGAAATAGATTCATGGACATAGAAAACAAATTATGGTTATGAAAGAGGAAGGGGGGAGGGATAAATTAGGAGTTTGGGATTAATAGATATACATGACTATATATAAAATACATATAAAATATTTAAACAGCAAGGACCTGCTGTATAGCACAGAAAACTATATATAATTTCTTGTAATAAGCTACAATGGAAAAGAATCTGAAAAAAATATATATGTATGTATATGTATAACTGAATCATTTTGCTATACACCTGAAACTAACATTGTAAATCAACTACACTTCAAAAATTCTTTTTAAATAAATAAAATTGGGTCTCAACCTTACCCCAGAATAATAGAATATTATTGAAAATCTTACAAAAAAATATGTGAATGGTTAATTGTTACCATTTGTAACTATGACTCATATTTTATTTTCTATTTGCATATTCTCACCTGTATTCTTTGGAGTTTATTAGCAAGATGATCCCAAAACATTTTATTCCTTCTATTCTCCTTCCAGAAAGCCCTGTTTTTTAATTCTCTTAATTCTTTCCAATCATACACAGTCTTATTTAATTACTCAAAGTGAGGGGGGAATAGATAACTTTGTGATACTGGAAGAGATAGTCTTTCTTGGAATCTGGATTATATTTTCAAGAGTTCATTATTAAAGCAATATATTTAAGTGCTTTTTTTTTTTTAGCAAACATAAAATAGTTTTGTTTTTGATAAGGGGAAATCTGAATAGCTTTTAGATTATTGAGCTGTATCTTGAAAATCCTCTTAGATCCTGTATGATGATGGGTAAATTAATACTTGTTAAGTGTGGTGCTAAGTGTTTCCCATACCATATACCATTTGATTTTTACACCACCACCAGGAAGAAAGGTGTTATTATCACAATTTCACAGTAGAGGAAATGAAGACATGGAATAATTTGCCACCATCAAGGAGTTAATAAATACGGGAGCTGCAATTCCAGCCGATTCTGTCCTTAGCCTGTCCTGTGTAAGTTTAACAAAACAGCTGTTAAATCTCTAAATCAAGGGGCAAAACTATAGGAGCTGACTTGCTCTGATGGTTTAAAACATAGAAAATCGATATGCCTGGCCCCCTTTCTACTTTGCTGAAATCCATCAAACAAGTAACCGAAGAAATTTAGAATGACAGAAAACGGGACCCGTTTTCCACCTAATCATGAGAGAAGGGGAAGCTAGGCACTCAGTGGCTATAGGGCTTTCATGAGTTTATCAAAGCTTCCACTGAGTGTAATGAAGCCAACTTCCCTAATGACTCCACAGCACTGTTCCAGGTAAGTCATTGGAAAGGAGGCTTAGCCCCTCCACGTTCCCACACTTCCCAGGCAGTGGAAGGACAGGACTGGTGAACTGCGCACTGCAGACACGAGCTGGCCTTGGGATGGTTTTGCCACCTGACATCTAGAAGGTAATTCCATGCTATAAGAGTCCACTTTCAGAAACGTCACAGAAATTTGAAAAGATAATTTAACACTTTCTGAATCTAATAATAAAAAAGGGTTTGAATTTTGTATGTTTTATTTTTAAATTTCATCTTTAGAAAAGCACTTAGCCCATATCTGCTAATGGTAACTACTAACCAAATTTTAATTATAATTTTATTATGATAAATTATAACAATATTATAATAAATGTTATTAATTTTTTTTTAAACAAAAGTATGGTTTGTGATGGATTGGGGCGGGGGAGGAATCTCGTCTTTTTCTACAGATTGTTGGAGAAGGACCAGTGTAGAGCTTTGCCTACTGGTAAACCTCAGTCCTGATACAGATCTTAATTTTACTAAGGCTTTCAGAGTATTATCCAGAATGGCTGTATCAGTTCACTCTTTGTAAAAAAGGTCTGAATGGTTTAATTCCCAATGTTCTTGCTCACATTTGCCAGGTGGAAAACGTTAGCTCAGTGCTGTTGAATTTTTTCTTTAGACATTTTCCTATGTGATTTTCTGATATATTCTCATTGACTCTTAGGAGCACCTTTTTATTCCTAATATTATTTTCTCTTGATTTCACATATTGTGAATATCTTCTCTCTCTTTACCTGTTTAGTTTAAACTTCTGCTTACCAATACCTTCCACTTACACATGGCTTTTTTCTTAACCACAGTTTCTACTGCCACAGTGCCTGGGTTTGTCCATTTCTCTGCCTTGAACTAAAAACTCCCAATATCTGATTGGATTAGTTAATCATTGTTATTGTTCTTGAGCAAAGTTCTTGTGTTACTTTACCTCAAAGATCATTGGCCTAGCTTCTAATCAGAACTTGGATTGTATAATCTTTCACGGAAAATCAACTGTCGAGCTAAAATGACAGACTCCAGTTGTTTCAACATGGCATCTTATGTTGAAGAGAAGTGGAAGTGCACATCCTTTAGAAGGCAACAGTGAACATGACGGACATTCTGAAACTTGGGCTTTGGGGTACTAAGCCCCATGCAGTTAACAAAAAATTTTATTAAAATTAGTAATAAGGTCTTGTTTGTGTTTCTTCATAGCTGTTATTTAAAGTTCATATAAATTGATTGCCTATTTATTTTTATTTATACATAAATGCTTTAATCCTTCTGACAATTATTTTCCTCTATGGTATGAGGTAGAGATTCAGAAGTAATTGCTTCCACATGTGTATTAACTACTCTACCTACTGATTTGAAATACCACATTCATTATGTATTTAATTTCTGTGTATTTGGCTCACTTTCTGAATTTTTTTCTGTTAATCTCTCTAGTCCATTATCAGGACGTCACCATTTTAAGTACTACTGCTCTGTGACAACTTTCCATTATTCTCTTGAAAAATCTTGGATATATAAGAATTTTAACAAAAATATTGGTGTTTTAAGATATCAGCTTTGTTCTGTGTTGGGGAGCACTTCCATTTTATTTGGGAATCCATTTGCAAAAGTATTGTACAAATTATCTTGAAAACAAGAGTCAAATATGGATATTTGTTTTTAAAGTGAATCTCATATGCAAGTCAAATTTTAACTTAAGAGACATTTGCAACATTTCTTGTGCTACCCTGACTAAGATGGAAGTGCTTTTGGAGTCACGGTCCGGACTGTGGGCCGGGGGTCCGGTCCCCGGGCAGTTTTACCGCATTCCTCCCGCTCCCGGTTCTTCCGCGGACCCGGCTTCCGCGCTCTGCGGTGGTCCGATTACGCGCACCCAGAGCCCCATGGTGACCGGGACCTCGGTCCCAGGCGTTAAGTTTGAGGGCGGAGTTGTGATTGCTGCAGACATGCTGGGCTCTTCCGGTTCCTTAGCTCGTTTCCGCAACATCTCTCGTATTATGCGAGTCAACGACAGCACCGTGCTGGGTGCTTCCGGAGACTATGCTGATTTCCAATATTTGAAGCAAGTTCTCGGCCAAATGGCGATTGATGAGGAGCTGTTGGGAGATGGGAGATGGACACAGCTATAGCCCTAAAGCTACTCATTCATGGCTGGCCAGGGCCACGTACAGCCGCCGCTCCAGGATGAGCCTCCTGTGGAACACCGTGGTCATCAGAGGCTATGAGGATGGAGAGAGCTTCCTGGGTTACGTGGACATGCTCAGTGAAGCCTCTGAAGCTCCTTCGCTGGCCACTGGTTATGGTGTATACTTGGCTCAGCCTCTGCTGAGAGGCAACCAGTGCTGAGCCAGACTGAGGCCGGAGAGCTAGTGCGAGTGCTGTACAACGAGGTGCCCGTTCTTATAATCGGTTTCAAATCGCCACTGAAATCGAAAAAGGTGTTGAAATAGAGGGACCCCTGTCTGCAGAGACCAGCTGGGATATTGCCCACATGATCAGTGGTTTTTGAATGAAATACAGATGCATTACCCAGAACTGAAGTTGTACCCTTCTAACTTTGAACTTGGCTGGTTCAGAGGTATTCTTTTGTAAAAATAAATCAATCCTTTGAAACATAAATAAATAAATAAATGACATTTATAAGGTTCTGTGGAACTTGTTTTTATGAAGTGTTACTTAACAAGTCATGTACCCTTGCAATTAAATAGTAGCAAGGAGAGATAATGAATCTGGACACAGGTTGAGTGAACTATTGGTAATAATGTCATAAAAAGGCTGATCATCATCCATCTCTTTGCTGAGAGGTCTGCTTAGTGTCCATGCCTGGCAAGCATCCAGCTCTTACCAATTAATGGCAATGTTTCTTATCTGAGCTCATTTAAAAGCACTTCTAAGAGTCCAGACAATGAGGAATAGATTGCCTTAGATGCAATCTCTCTGGTACATAAGCATGAGTCACATTGGATGATTTCACCTTAAAAAGGCAAGGACATCAGAGTTTAACTCAACCTACAACCCCAAATATTCAACATTTTGATTTATTCATAGTAATCCATCTATTCTTCATCTTTTTTTGCTGGGTATTTAGGGTATGCTGTTGTTTGAAGTGAATTTAGGATTTACAGGTGGAAATACCCAGTAGGACATTAAACACATGGATTAGAAGCTCTACAGAGTGTGTCACCCAGAGAATTAAACTGAGGAGTCACTGATTTATGCTAGTTTACAATATGGGAGTTCATTACATCAACCAGAGAGAGTATATAGAATTAAAATAGAAGTATTGGGTAGGGAGGGTATAGCTCAGTGGTAGAGTATGTGCTTATCATGCATGAGGTCCTGGCTTCAAACTCTACTACCTCTATTAACATAAACAAACAAACAAACAAACCTAATTACACCCCCCCTCCCCTGCAAATAGAAGAGTCCAGGATGAAACTCTTCAAGAATACCAAATTTTAAGGTGTGGATGATAGTAAAACAGAAGCCAGAAAAGCAAACTATGGAAAAGTTTTCAGAGAGAGAAAGATACCATGAAACCAAGAGAAAAGAATGCCAATCTTCAAAGTACAAAGAAGATTGACTGAAAAGCATCCATCAGGTTTGAAAGCTAGTTGATATTGTATGCACTTACTACAAGACATTGCAGTGTGGGGTCGTAAACATAGCCAGCCTGAACGGGGTAGAAGAGTGAGTGGAAAAGTGAGGACATGAAGACATTGCTTTGCTTTGGGGGTGGGAGGAGGAGAGGAATACATCATATAGTTATGTATGAGGGGAACGTGGAGGCAAGAAGTATATTTTAAGGGAGTGTTGTCTTGAAGAAACATACAGAGTTAGATCGAGTTGCGAGAATGTGTGTTAAGGATTAATGGAACAGCACAGGGATGCTTTTGAGGAAATGGAAGGCAAAGTGACCAATAGCACAGACAGAGAAATTTAATGATACACAAGAAGAGGAAGATCTTTTCTACTAAGAATGATTACTGTGGCTTTAAAATATGTTCAGTGAGAAGAGCTGGAAGTTGAGGACATTTCCCTGTAAAATATAAGATAAAGTTATCTCCTGGAAAAAAAAAAAAAAACCAAGGGCAGAGGTAGAATGGATGGCTTGAGAATGGCTGTGCAGTGGTTAGCCATTGAGGGCTCTGTGAAAGGAGTTGAGAAGTAATGCAGTTTGAGCCTATGATTGTAAACCATGAAGCTCCACTGGCACAACCTCAGTGTGTTCGCCAGTCATTTTTAATCAGTCATGTGAAAGCAGAGCTGATGGAGAGCAGGACTGGTTCAGAGACTGAGGTCTGTAGAGCAGGCAAGTGAAGAAGGCGTTCAGGTAGATGAGCGTACTGCTCAGAGTGTCCAGCGGCTCAGTATAGGTCCAGACTGGGGAGGGAAGTTACGAAATGAGAAAAGGTAAACTCCAGGGAAACAGAAATTCATAGGTAGTAAGTGTCCATGAAATTGAAGAGGAGAAATGAAAGGGTAGGGAGTTTTCACAAAGAGAATGGAATATTGGAGTTTAAATTTTCAGAAGGTTATAACATGATACAGTCACGTAAGGGGTTGTCTGAGTTTACTGAATGTAAAAACATTTGTAGTTGAAGATAACAACAAATTTAAATCATGCTTCTGTTTCTAGCAGCTTAATATGCTACCTATTTCACTAACTCTCCTGCTGAAAGAAATGAAGAAGAAAACTAAAATTACTGGATAAAATACCTTTTAAAAAATCTTTTGAATATATCAGTGAGCTGAAAAAAGTGAGAAGTCTCTGAAGGTCAAAAACTAAGTGAAAAGGAAAATCTGATAAAAGAAGAAATCGGGAACAAAAGAACAGCAAAAATGTTCTACAAAAGGAAAGAATAGCTTATTTTCAAAGGAATAGCAACAAATCAAAAGATGATTTCTTAACAGAATAGTGAAAGCCAGTTGACGGTGAAAGAAATGCGAAACTCAAAAAATATAATTATTCAATAGGTACTTCCATATTTAACATGAGACGATCTTTAAGATTTTAAATGCTTTTTAAAAATCTAGTAAAATGTGTGATGTGTTGGTTCAGTGTTTGTGGTCGTGCTTTCATTCTTCTTAATGAAAAAGTTAAAAAAAAAAAGAAAAGATCTTTCTCATCAATTTCAGAGGTCTAATTCACTGGCAGCAGCTCTAAGAGCAATCAGAAACTGTTTTCTCTTGGCTGTAATGAAATTTTGAATTCACATGACAAATCAATGTATAATGTTCTCCTTTGACGAATTAAAATTTTGTTTTATCAGTTGTGCAAGGGCCAAGTTGTGCTCTAATTAAAGACTATTTTCCTTAGTGTTCTCTCATATGCATAATTGATGAATTAATTCAGGAATGATATCAATTCCTTTATTTTTTTTACTAAATAGTGGCCTCCTCCTTTGATGTGGTTTTAATAAATATTGCTTTGTTTCTGGGTATAAAAAGAGCTGAATTATTCAAAGAAATAAACAGTAAAGGTTTCAGCACCCCATTATTTAGAACTTATTAGCTTTACATCCTGACTGTTCAGATTCATAGCAAGTGTTTCTGCTACATAATATGCCTGATTTTCCAAGTTCTTAGTGTGAACCTATAACTCTTCCTAGAATTCCCACACCTATCATGTAGGTACCAGAAGCTCAACAGGTAGGAGAAACTGAGAATTATTTTTCTCCTTGTGACTCAAGTAGAAAGTACAGACTCAAAAGAATCTATTTCCTAGAAGGACATGTTCATTGTATTAAATAACTTCTGTAATTTGCATGAGGAAAAGTAAGCAATAAAAGCATTAAAAAGTATTCAGACATGGTGAGTACAATTATTCAGAAAATAATCTCAAGATTCTGCTAGGAAATTAAGATGTAATATTTTGTAAACTCTAAAAATTGAGTAATTTCCATTATAAATATATTCAATTTAACCTAAGGCGATTAGAAAATGGTAGAAATCAAATTCTCTCTTAAAACTCTACTGTAGCTTAAAAAATTGTGTTATTATTGAACAGAAAAAAATTAAAAGTCTTAATCTTCAAGTTAATGGGCAATAATGCCTTTAATTATATATAAGTTGGAGAGAAAAATATCACTTGTCCTACCTCATTAGAATTAGAACTTTGTGATCTATAATTCACTAAATATTGCTATCTTTATTGAAGTTATGTCTTGGTTTTCTGAGCCCCCAAAAGGACTCCTTATTCAAAATCTTTCCTCTGTAAACTTTTGTGAAAATAAGCCAAGTAATATGAAAGTTTGTGTTTTGTTTTTTTTATTTTTGTTTTGCCATTTCATATAACATGAAGTTAAAATAATATTAAATGAAAGAAAATATAACATAATCCTGTCTGTAACCCAGCTGTTTGTTCTTCCTAGACATTTCTTCCAAACATTAATTAATATTCAATTGTGGTTTTGCATAGTTGAAGTCATTGCATTGCTTGCATTTGTATAGTAATATTATTACTATGACACATCAGCATTGTTAAAAGCATTAATTACTGTGCAAATAAATTAGTGTTTTTATTTTTTTCTAAGTGAGTTGTTGAAAACAGTAAGTACACATACCAATGCAAATATCAGAGAGTGCTTAGTAGAATGGTTAAAAGAATGGATTCTGGAGGCAGACTGCCTGGATGAAATCCTAAATCAGCCACTTGGACAAGTTATTTAAGTTTGTGTCTGATTTAATTTATTGGTAAGATGGATGTATTATGTCACTTTTTTCATGGGGTTATTAGGAAGATTAAATGAGAAGTGAAGATTAAATTCATGTAAGTCTCTCGGAAAATTCCTGGCATAAAGTAGGCAAAAGTATTAGGCATGAATATTAATCAACAGAGAAATGGACCTGAAAATAAAAAACTAAAAGATTTGGTAAAATTTCATTAAGATGCTTGTACTGACACTAATATTTTCTTCCTACAGAAGAGATTGGAAAATAGAAGAAATCAGACTCTTTCATAAAACTGTGCTGTGCCTTAGAAAATAATTTCAAGTGTTATTGAATGAAATTGGTAATCTACAGTGATGTATTCTGTATCTGATGTCTGGCAGAGAGACAGTATATATGTAATATCAGACTCACCGCTGTCTAACTACTCCTGCTGGAAGAGATGGGAATATATGGAGCAGAGCTTCAGAACGATATTCTATTACAGAGTAAACAATCAGAATGAATCATTGCTTTAGGGAGAGTTCAGAGATGACCTTTCTGGTCCCTTCTAATCAGAAGATTCTAGGATTCCAATGTTCCTTAAGACATGATCTTCCAGAGTGACTCAATGGCTAAAGGGACAAACATCATTCTCTGATTCATTGTAACGCTTTTACTGCTTGGTGAACTAGCTAAGCAATTTGTGACTTCTTTGTCAAATGACAGCAGTAAGATTAGCAAAATGTAGATTCATTTTGGAAACTATTCAAGGGAAAAAAGAAAAAAGCATTTGGAGGAATAATTTAAAAAAAATTCATGGTGGCATTATGAAACAGGCATTTTAGTGTTTTTTTTTATTATGTATGTTTATATGAATAAGGAATGATGTCAGTGGCACAGTTTTAGACATCATATCTGGATTCTGTTTTGATCAAACAGACACTATGGTCAGTAGGATCCAAGTTCAGAACTCCAAGGAAATCTCAAAGGGGAGATTCTCTGGGTCAGGGGATGGCAGATGGAGTGATACCCACATTCTCCAAGGCAAACACAAGCTGTTTCCCACAATGAGACATGAAAGACATAGCAAAAAGTCACAGGACCACTCGTCCTATCAAAATGCAATAGATAATCTCAGAAAGGTCTCAGGAAATACTGAGGTCTCTCTGAAAATGTCTAATTCCAAAGGGAAATCTGAAGAAATATTGACCTTTCAAGGCTAGCTGCTTTTGAAACAGGGCTGAGGGGCCGCACCAAGCATTGGCTGCTTCTTCCCTAGGTCAACAGCAATCTTTAAAAAAAAAAAACAAACTATTGAAAAACAAAACAAAAGCTCAAAAATTCTCCTTAAACTCCACATTCACCTCCAGCTACCATCCTCCATCCCCGACTCCATCATTCAACCCTAAGCATCTCCAAACTGCGGTTTGCTCTCACAGTGTTGGGGATGTGGACCCGTTAGCAACACTGCCAAAAGCAGAGGCACATCACTCTCATCGCCCAGCTTTACTCTAGAATTTAAATATTACTATGAATCCTTAAAAACATTCTTTTTGCTGGTGAAAATAACATATGTTAAATTTCATTGATAGGGAATAGTTATGATACGGTAAGAAAAACGTTTTTTCATTTTTAAGGTGAAGACGAAGAAAGGATATGAATGAAAACTTTGTCTCTTTAGAACAACAAAAATTCCTCTATTTTGAGACTCTCTATTTTTTCTGCTTTTATTTTCCTCTGTGAACTGGGGAAGAGCCCCATGAAAGGTTATGCTTCCATCTCTGTGTTTCTGTTAGCTGGAGTCCCGAAAGTAGCATTCATCTGTGACAGCAGGCAGCTACTGCCAGATTAGCTCACTGACATTTGGGGCAGGGATGGAGAATGTAAAAATGGTTAACCTGGCACATTGTAAACGCAATCCTTGGGATAAGCCTTAAATATTAGCAGAAATGGTATTGTGTTGGGTCAGAAAATCTGAGTTTTGAGAAGATAAAATTTTGAAGTAACAGGATATGGGATCTTTTTTTTTTTCATGCAATTTGTCAAATGTAATTGCATCTAAAAGTTCCTTTCCCCCAACCCAATACACTTTCCCGTATTTCTGTATCATGATTGTGAGAATCACAGCTTGTTCTTCTCTTTCCAACTTGTTCATTCCAGGATACTTCAACCAGAAAAACATAACTTCTGTTTTTAAAGGAATATATATATATATAAAGATTTATAGTATTATTTACACAAATTCAATTATACTTGTTCTCTCCTTTTGCCAATTAAAATATTGCAGGCTGCATTTAACATTCGTACTCTATGTCATAGCAAATACACTGATAAATTCATATTTAGGTATAGGTTTATGTAAATATAAATGTGTAAGTATAATAGACAATGTATAATGTACATTATAAGCAGTTTAAGGGATTTTTTTGGAGAGGAATTTTGACTTAATACTGTTTTGACCTTACTTGTTAACTTTAAAAATAATCCTTATATAAGATATAACGCCACTAAAAATGTATCCTTGCAATTGGTCTATATACAGTTTATACCTCGGTGCTACATTCACAGGATAATTTACTCTCTGCTTCTATGTATCCTAGTTTTTAGATTTCACATGTAAGTGAAATCATGCAGTTGTTTCTTTCTGAGTCTGGCTTATTTCACTTAGCATAACGTCCTCTAGTTTCATTCCTACTGTTGCTAATGGCAGAATCTTCTTCTTTGCTACGCATGAATAATATTTCATTGTATATGAATATTTATACACTACAATTTCTTTATCCACATATCCACTGGCAAACACTTAGGTTGAATGCCTTCCTTTGAGAAGTCAGCATCTCATTGGAGGAAATAAGCTCTTCATTTTATATGGAGAAAGTTGATACTGAGAGTATTGATGGAGATATAAGGCCTGTGGAATAGATTAAACAGGATTCACTGGTAGAATTATAATATCAACTAGTAACAACTTTATTATCTGCTTATTTCAGTCAGTTAACTAGTGACTGATGAGATAGCCATATGCAGCATGTTGACTAAATATTTGGATTTATTATTCTTTTCCAATTAAATACGTTTTCCCTTCATTTTAGCCATCTTTGAGTAGTCACTTAATGAGATGTCAGTTAATGACACCGCAATCTTTGAAATATAGGTGAGGTTGCCTTGTCTTCTCTTCCACCGCAATGTATGCCCTTTACAAGTCCAAAGTTTCCTTAAAATTTCTGTGAACTCTACTGTACTGTGAGTTGGTGATGGGTAAAGTGTACGGGCACCCGGGCTTCAAGTTCCTGCACTGGTCAAATTAATTCAATTTATGAGTCATCTCACCATCTTAGAAGCTCAATCCTTGCTTGGGCAACACATTGAATCAATTATAAAATTTATTTTAATGATGCTATCTATCACCCCTCTCTCCAAACTGTTCCCTGCACCTTTGGAAATGGAATAGACGTCGTAATCATTTGGTAGAGGAGGACGAGGGGATGGTCAACATTATAACGCAACTCCAACTTCAGCATAATCATTCCAGTTCCCAAGAGTCATTTATTTGACCCAGCTCAGATTTGTGTTCTGCCTGTGGCTCTCCAAGTAATGCCAGGATTCATGAATTCTTTCTCCCCCTTATGTTGTTCTGTTTTTCTTGCTCTCATTTTACCCGTCTCTCGAAGTACAAAAAAAAAAAAATCACTCTGTTACAAAACAGTTTGGCCATTTCTTTGGTTGCCTTGACTCCTGATAACCCCTGTGCCCTGGAGGTCTCCCCTTTTACCAAAGCTGTGTGAAGCATCCCCCTCTACAAGGAGTGTTGTTTCTCTCAAAAGAATTGTTAGGTTGAACATTAAGGTTGTAAAAATCTCACCAGCAAATCCACCTTTCTCCTGCCTCTTCTTATAGAAAGATCGACCCTTTGAATAACATTAGAACTTTCCAAAATGAGAAGGTGAGCATACAGTTTCCCATATCTTTTCGTTTGTGAGGGAACTGATTATTAGAAAAAGCCAGTCATGAGCGCTACCGTATGAGATGTATGTCTGTTCTTTCATTTGAATCTAGCAATATATAGGGAATGGTAATTATAGATGAAGAATTGGCTAAAAAGTAAAATATCTCACGTGTTCCTTGCAAACTGCATATACACAGAATTTATTTTTTACTCAGTGTAGATAGATAGTATTTACCAAGCCTATTTTTAATTATGACTCTACCTCATGAACAGAAATGACTCTTTATACTCACATTACATCCCGCCGTCCGTGATTATTTTTGAAGCTGGATTTCAGCTCAGTGCTGCATCAGTTCAAAGTAGCACATTCATATAGACAAATCCCCAAGAAATTGTCTGATCTGGATACACAGGAAATGGTAATTTAATGTGGCTGCTTTATCACCATTAATAAGCACTCAAGAAGTGCCTGCTTGTGTTTGTCTGTTCAGATATAATAAAGAAACTTTGCTGACGACTAAAGAACTATGAAAGAGAAACCAAAGGGGAGAGAGAAAAACAATCATAATGGAGCCAGGCCACCAAGAGGACCAATAAAAAGAGGCTGTGGCTCTGAAAGATGACACAAAAGAAATGACTGAAATTATAGGCACAATAAAATAATGTCTAAAATGAAGACTATAAAAACTGCATGATTAATATTTAAAAGCACAATTTGAGGGAAGTCTGCTAGGGTTTACCTTCTGACCCCAGAAGTCACACCAGGATAATTTGGGGCAGCTTAACTTACCTCTCAGTGGCTCAGTTTCTTCATCTGTAAAATGGGCACAATAATAAGCCCTTCCTTGTAGTTGAAATAAGTAGCACAAATAAAATATTAAGCAAGAATCTGGAACAAAGAAGAGCTCAAAAGATATTATCATTATTCTGGTACCAATAATATAAATATAGCTAGATTATACAATTATGCAAGTTATAATTATAGTTTTGTTTTGTTTTTATCAAGGAGAATGCAGTTAGCCACAAAATAACCAGTGGTTTCACATAGCAGTCTTCAAAACCGTAAAATAGGCACTGTTATTGTTCAAATGAAGTAGCTCCTAATGGGAAATTTTTTACAAGTGCTGAAAATCACTATAATCCACAGAACATTATACCAGAATGGAATTTGCATGCAATCTGTGGTAGAGATGCTAATTTCCCTGCCAAACTTAGCCTCCCTTATTGGTTAATTTGCTTCATTGACAACTCTCTGAAAAGACTGCTCTCTGGTTCCTGTCAACACGTGCTGGGGAGGTTCTGTAGCTCCTTTAGGGGATGAGCTCTTTCCAACTGCATGCCCAGCACTTCCTGGTGGGGTCATGTGAGTACTTAACCCTGGTTTCCCATTTGGTGACCATGGAGAGAGGGAAGGGCATCTCCAGCGCAGGGCAGACACTCATGGTCTTGTGAAATGGCTCATTCGAGATCTCTGCATAGCTTTCAATAAAAGACTCAGGGGGAATCAGGAAGGTCAAGAGCCTTGAGAACCACCTCATCGTAAGCCTCAGATCCCACTTTTTCTCTGCCAGGCAGGGCTTTGGCTTAGGAGAACCATCTAGCTTCAGAATTAAGTCTTTGAAAATTTGTCATTTGTCCCATTAGATCGAGTGCCTGGTCTGCAGCTCTGTTTGCCGCCTGTCTGCAGGAGATGAGTGGTTCTGTCATTGCAGCTAAGGATGCTCCCAACACTCATGCTTTGTTTTAAATTGTGGGTTGGTGTCCCTGGGCTTGCCCCATGCCATGCATCAGTGGTGCTTAATCAAGGGCCATCTGATTCTACAGTCTTTGGTTACTTCTCTGTTGAAATTTTTAAATGGTAGAGATATTTTGCCAGCTGGTGCATCTCCTTCCATCTATTTCCTGTTCCAGTTCATCATGGGTGAATGTATTAGCAATCCCCCTGCGATAGCATGCTGGCAATGTCAAGTCTGCCTTCCACCAGGGATGGTGCCCTGACTGCCTACTGGCCAGTGATTAACTTGCTTCTAGAATTCTGCTCTCAGATTCTGCTTCTGGTGCCAACTGTCTTCTAGAGAGTTTCCTCAAATCAAACCCTAAGAGAGGGATTCTTGCAAGACTGATGGGTTGAGGCATTCTCTGGGAGAAGGGGAGCGTGGGAAGCAGGATAGGAAGAAAGCTAAACAAGGTGGTCATCTTGGCTGGAAATGGGCCTCAGTCTAGCTGCTCTCAAAGGGGTTCTAAAGCAGGAACGATACCCCAGAGTGTGTCCCCTCTTAACAAAGAAGCTGGCCTTTTGTCTTCCTGGATCAATCAGTCATGAACCTCTGACCTTCCCTGAGAATATGACCTGTTATAAGAGGCAGCACCCATTCAGCCAAGGGCAATTCTCAGACAAAGGGAAAACCATGAGGCAAGCAACCAACTGGAGGGGTGACGGTGATCTGGGTGGGTCCCAATAACATCCATCCAGATTCCATGATGTCAACTCCAAGTCACTCCAATCTTTATTGATTTCCCCCAGTTTATAACTCACTTACACAGTCCATTCCTCACCAGGAGATTAAATTGGGGCATTTCACTATGTATATTAATAACTTTATATACGATGATTTGTTCATCCAATTCTATGTCTTGGCATTTGCAGTGTAAGAGTTGGGTATCACGTTTGATTTTTTCTCACAGTTTAAGTCACGGTGTTGAACCCTTGGTTGAAACATAATAAACTCAGGGTGATTAGTGGAGTTGACAATCTACGGCATATTCCTTACTATTAATATTATACTTCTTCTAAGCTTATTATAAATACTTTACTGATTAAAGACCAACAGAAACTTGATGAAATAAAAAAATTTGAAAATTAAAAATCAATAGGAAAGTACAAATGATTAATGGGAATTCTTTATTGATAAGGATCAATTTCATGCACAAGTGAAAATATTTGAACAAATGATACAGAAAACCGTCTGTTATTCTCTACCAGGTAAACTGTGAGAGATGAAGAATAAGAGACACTACATTTTTTGAAAGTTTAAAAACGTATGTTTTGTAATTGCTTAAATTTGTTTAATGCAATAGATATAAAATGAATTTTTTTCCTTGTGGTGAACAGAAAATAAGAAAGTCATCAGGAGTGATAATTATACTTTTAAAGGAACAGATTGAAGTGGATGATGACCTAGAATACATGAAGGAGTTTAGGCTGAGAATGCTGATGTCCCAGAAGACTCAGATGGACACAGCTGTAAACTGAAAGGAATGGCTCTTATTCAATATGACAGAAGGGGAAAATCCCAAATACAACATGTAATTCTTAAGTGCTTCTCACCTGACCTTTTAAACAGCTAAATATTTCAGACCGTAAAGCAAATTGTCAATGAGACTCAAATGCATTATTTAGGTGAGCAGCTGTTTGTTTCCGCAGAGTCATTTCAAAACCCCTCAGTGCAGAATCAAAGGAAACACGGTCAGCTCACAAACAGCAGTGTGAACCACCACAACTATAGTGCAATCACACAATTAATGTTTTGTTTAATTGCTGTCTTTCCAAGGCCCAGCTTCCATGGATTCCTGTCTCAGTCCTCTAGAGAAGAAAATTCAAGTGAATGTAAGAAGCACAATTTTATTTGAGTGTCTCTAAGACACTGGGGAAAGAGGTAGCACCACTCTTAAAACCACGTAGCAAAACAGCACCATGGGTCAAGTTTCATGTCGTGCTGCCAAAGAACACAGCGTAGCTTCAGTACAAGAGGGTCCCAGGAGGTGGGAGCCAGCTTCGACATGCAAAGAGTTTGAGTAGTGGAGGTCAGCTTCAGGGGGCAGGGGGACCCGTCATGCCCTGAGGCATGGTGAGTACCTCTGAGATGTTTCCCATGGTTTCCATGAAAGTATTGGAGGCAAGATCTACATATGATCCTTAGAGATCCAAAGATTTCCCAAACAGAGAGAACATCCATTAGGGTTTTATGTTTGGAAACTATAGACAGCAACTTAGGCCATGCAACAGGAAAGAAACTCATCAGAGCAATTAGGGCAAGGGGCGGGGGAGCTCATAGACGGAAGGCAGGAGAACTGGGCAAGAACCAGTGTAGCTGGGGCACCTGTAGACATCTTGTCTCAGACCTGCTGCCTGTACGTTTCACCTCTACCATCGCTACTCTTTTCATTCCATTAGTGACAAAAATTCCAGGAAGAACAACTAATTAGTCTAGCTTCAGTCGCTTGCTCACTCTTTGGCTAGGGAGGAGCCAAGGACCTTGGTTGGCAGACTGTATTTATTAGGACATTAAATAGGCTTTATTTAGTGGGGTAAAGGTAATTCTCCCAAAGGGAAATCAGAGTGTTGGTCTAATACTAGACATATTTGGGTGTATGGGAGGGGAGAGGTTTTAGAACCACTGAAGTTTAGTTGATTATTAGCAGGCATAAATTGGCATGAGACACCAATAAAAAAAATTACACATGAGAGTCCACAGTGACCGAAGTGTGAGAAATGAGGTGAGTGTCAGGGAAAGATAGGAGAGGCAGGGCAAAACAAATTGTAAGTGGGAAGGAAAAGAACAGAACTAGAAACCAGCTTTTATAAGCTCCTAAATACAAACGTGGTATCTCAGAGGACAGAGATCATGTTTTACTCAAACCTATTTTCACAGCTTACTCTACCCTTCCATTATATAGTAGATAGATGTTTTGCAAAGGTTTGCTACATTAATGGTGAGTAAACGATGGAGCAAATGGATGGATGGATGGATGGATGGATGGATGGATGGATGGATGGATAAATTGAAGATAGATAAGTAGCACTAGTTTGGTGAAACCCAACAATCTGCCAATAGACACAGATGATGCCAATAGAAATAGGTGGGTATTAGGCTGGGTTGTCCCTGTTAGAGCAGAGATTCAGTAAGTAAGGCGGGGCCATTAGGTGAGCTGCAAGGCATCTCATGACCCACATCTGATTCTTAAGGTGTCTCCTGGAAATTATAGAGGTTCAATTTTCTTCAATCTGTGCATTCAGGGAGTACAGTTGGTCAGCTTCAAACAACCTGTGTTACTGAAGGTTCATTATTTCAATGCCGTGGCTTTGGAAAATGACCCAAAGCACGCCTGAATCCTTTCATCTTCTAAAGTCATCTACACTTGATTGTTTAGCCATTCTGTTTGGTATTTTCCTGGAAGGTTTTCAAGAAGGATAGCTAGAATAACCACATAAATGTGTTCAAAGTACACCTGAACCTTGATAGAAAATGGGAAATAATAAACTGACTCAAATCCACAAAAAACTTGGTTAAATCTCCACAACTCAGCAAAGATTGTTATTACATGTTAAAAGATCTATTTCTTGGAAGACATCCTATTTCATGAAAGAATAAGAGAAAGACTGCAATAATCTACTCCATGTAATCAAAATTTGGTGGATGAGCCTGTATGATTTTGAGCCTTACAGCAAAGTTTTGCTTGTTAAAACACTGAGAAAACTTGTGGGCATTTGTACGTTCACCTCAGCTTGTGGGGTCTAATGGGACATTGTGAGCCAGACCAACTAGAAGTCTGGTATGTTTTTCAGTATAATATACATAATACTTTTTAGCATCCAGTTGTAAATACATCTTTCACTGCTCTTCCAGAAATTTTTACATTTGACCTCAAGTAAGGCTAAGGGGAATATTGTAAGCATTAATTAAGACCATAATTATTAATAATAAGAATGATAAAAAAAAAAAGTAACATTACTACTTGCCCACTTTATGTCAGAAGCTGTGCTAAGTACTCTACATAAGCCCTGAGACTCAACAAAACTCATTCCATCTCTATGAGGCTCCGATGTGCTCCAAGCTGTCAGTCCGCCATCTAGAAAAGGTGACATTAAATAATTTCTTGAAATATTTTTACTTCTTTGAACTATTGCTTGCTTTGGTTCACAACACTTTTGAAGAATGTAACTTGAAATCATGTTCTTGACATGTAATGATGGGCTAAGATCACCATTTTAGTGAGTATCGATACTCTGATTTCTAGATGTGTCAGAAAATCGAGATTATGTAGGTGCAACAGGACAGAGGGGGTAACTCAGAGCCCAAGTGGACAGTGGAGACTAGAGGAGAATGTCTGATCATTGCTCTGATGCAAAAGTGGGTATTCCTATTTATGAACTTGACTTTGCTGTGTGTATGTGATAAAAGCTCAGCCCTTTAAGGCTGACATTACTCTCGATCTGATTTTGTGAGGCACGAGTCCAGGACTCAAGACATCAGTGAGTTATCGTGGAGAGGCGCTATCAGAGAGGAAAGTGGGTTGAACGACATCCTGCTTTTAGAGACTCAGAGAAGTTGGTTCTAGGCATGGATGCTCCAAACTGTGCCTGTGGTTAACAGATGAAGCCACAGGACAGGTGAGTTCTTCTCTGGGCCCTGGCCCTCTTTCACCACCTTAAATCCTTAACAAGTTGAGTGCAGCTCTCAACGCAGCTCCTGGGCCTCTCGCTCATCCCCTTTGTCCTGCGCTTGCTCTGACAACGTTTGCTACTCCTTTTTCTTCTCCTCTTACTTCCTATCTTTAGTCCTCCTCCACCCCTCTTCTCGGAGCCTTCCCAGGGGCTCATGACTCACCCTAGAAGTTTTCTTCCCTTCTTCATTGAGTCCTTACTTGTCCTTCTGATCTCAGCTCAAACATCACTTCCTGAGGGAATTCTTCTCTGTCACTTAGGCTATGTCAAACCCCCATACAGACTCTCAGAACACAATATATCTGCATTGGTGGAACTTGCCTTACCCGTCACTTACATTTGCGTGGGTGATTATCTTCTGGCTGTTTGGTCACTGCACCACAAAAGCATTCTCCCCATTCTATACCCAGACTCAAGGCCTGGCACGGGACATGGACATGAATGATTTATTGTACATCTCTCAGAGAAGTGAAGAGAAATGAAGATACATGAGGGCTTTACATAAGCTCTTTGTGATGACTAACTGACCGAGACAGCCTTAACGTTCCCTCAGTATGACTAAACCTTAGACAGATTTCTTCCTGAATGTACGCTCTAAAGCTCCATTTTCTCAGAGTTTTTACTTTAGAAAATTTATATTGCCTTCGGTCTCCACCCCTTTGAAATGTAGACAGAGCTTTTCTCAGCCTCTGGACAGTTTTGCAACTGAGGAACGTCTTTACCCAGGGCCTGGGAGCCACCCCTTTGAAACGTAGTCACGGAAAGAGGTCCTGCCTCTGCCTCCCAGTCTCAGCGGGAAGGAGAAAGCCTAACTTTGATGATTATCAAATAACAAACACAGACGACCTGCTCACGTTGATCAGTCTCCCTCCTAACGTCCTGTGGTCGTTTTCCGCCAGCCCACCTCAGGGCTTAAGAACCCTCTCACTACCTTTTGTTTCAGCAGAGGTCAGTCTCTCTGTCCTGCTGAGGTCATCCTGAGTAAAGTCTCCCAAGCCTCTTCAACTCTGGCCGCTGCGATTTTTCTTTGGCGTGATGCAAGTGACCACTGGCTTGGCAGTACTTTGGCAAAGGATAGTCTTCCGCTTTGCACGCCAAAAGAATGTGTGTGCCCCAACCTATAGACGATGACCAAAGCTGAGAAGTTGGCCAAATTACCTTCTACCCCTTAGATATGAAAGATCTTCAACTGCTAGCATTGTTTAAGACATGGTTCTGCCTATAGAAAGAAAAACAGAAGACTAATTCCTAAGTGTACATCCGCCAATATGATTTTCTGATTTTTTTTTTTTTTTTTATGTTCTCCTCCCTTAAATTTTCTTGCGTTTAGCTGCAGCACACTACCTGTGGCATTTCCTGGCTCTGCAGAGGCCTCACACTGCTTTGGCACGTCAGCCTCTATAACTGACTCCACTGAAGGCTTAACTAAGTCGATCACTTAGTCCACACCACTTAATGAAATGTTAAGTTGCGAGTTTTTAGTCTTCAGCGGAGCATATTTTCGAAATGGCTCAGTAAGCAGGACAAAACTGATGGCTTGATTCATTCTCGGTAGGTAACTAGATGCTAGAAATGCCTTTTAACAACTGAAAGCCAGATCCTCCAAGGGAAGGAACAAGTGTTTTTGGAAAGTTGTAACTTTAGAAATCAGCAAGTTTGGGCAGAGAAATGAAGCACTGGAGGTGGGAAACCAGATAGATTGATTGGTGGAAGGGCCATGAAGGAGGGTGGTTTGCAGTAGAGAAATTTACTAACATTTGCATGTCTCTCCTTTCTTCCCTTCTCTTCCTTTCTTCTTCTTTTTCTTCCACAGGTCTGGATCTAAGATTTTGAATTGTCAGCGCCATCAAAAACTTTGATTCTATCTCTGAAATCAGAGTCTAGAGAAGAAGAGAAGGAAGGAAAGGAGGCATGTCACATAGGATGTAAGCTCTATGACAGCAGAATTTTTTGTTTTATCTGTTTTGTTCACTACTGGGTCCCCAGGGCCTAAAAAAGTATCCGGCTTAAAATGGGCATGCAGTAGTGTTCCTTTTTGCACAGAGTTGTTCAGCATCCCCTGTGACTGACTTCCCAGCATCCCCTGTGGGTGACTTCCCAGCATCCCTGTGACTGACTTCTCAGTGAGTCCTGCAAAGGCCCCAGCCTGACTTCCCAGAGTTAGGGAAGATTCCACAGGTTCACAAGCTTCCCTTAAAGCAGGTGAATGTAAGATAACCAGTCAAACCTCTTGTATGTGAGATGGTAACCATTCCATTCAAACTGCTGCGGTCACTCAAAAGACAGTGGGACCAACTCATCTACCTCAGGGTACAGTGAGAGACTAGGTAAGCTGTGATCCCCACAACTTCTCCATTCCTCCAGACCCCTGCACAGCTGAGCCCTGCCCCAGTTTCACTTCTCCTTGGCTACGGAAACCCAGCAGTTCAGGTGTAGTCTACAGGCATGTTCTAGTCAACAGACATGGGGAATAGTTAACATAGTTCTATACTCTTGAGAAGCCTCAGAGAACAGTAGTAACAGGCAGGAAGACTTGCAGTGGCTGTGAGAATCCAATTATTGCCACAATTTTCCCAAATCCTTTTAATTTTCTAATTTCTTATTAGACCACAAGTTTTATGATTTTGTTGTTTTGTTTTGTTTTCAAAGATGGTCATTAAATGTCTCAGAAGATCAACAAAGAAAAGTTTTTACACTATGTGCAGTATCAACAGACATCCAGTTCTACACTTATAGGATAATAAAGTGAGCTAATTCCTACTTTATTTTATTGGAATAGGAAATTTAGAATTTGGTAGGGCTTTGGTACACTATGATACTGATGAGAACACTGAATTTTAACTATAGGAAAGCATATATTTAGAACAGTTTTAATGTCCTATTTATCAAATATTTCCAATAACATTTCTTTTTTTAATTTTGGCTCTAGTAATAATTTATGAATTAAAATTATCTCATTAAAATGCAGTAGAACAGGATTAACTCATGTTGAATAATCCAAAATTTTCTGTGCTCTAAATCACAGAATTTGAGAATGGATTCCTTTTTATCTGAAGTAAATTATGCATTTTACACATGAACTACTTTCACTAATAATTTTCCTTTCCAAAAATCCTATCCTATGATTTCTTTGCCAGCATTTCCGGCATAGTAAGTGAGAAAAAGCTAAAGGAATATGGGAAATCTAGAGTCAATATTCCCTGTGTGTGTTTTTGTTAAACTGGAACAAGAAGACCTATTTCTGTTTCTCTTGGTCTGTGGATAGAAATAGTAAACAAATGATCTTTGCAGTTTGGTGCTGGAGCAGGAGTGAATTGTTGACCAAGGTTGAGGCCAAGTCTTGAGGTCATTCAACCCCCTTCTGAGCAGAGGTGCTAGCCCTGTGCTGGTGAATGGACCTGAGAAAGGTCACTGAGCCAACAGAGACCAAATACAAGCCCCAGACCAGGCTTGTAGCTGCAGAGTGGCCCTGGGGAAGGAGACCAATGCAAACAGTCTCCCACTTTAATACCCTCAGTGTCTGATTCCTGGAAAAGTTAATCTTGCTTCTCGGCCTTTCTGCAGATGTAGACGTGCACAACAGTTCCTAGGTATAACTAAAAATAAAATTATTTTGGGGAGTCCAGGAAGTGAGACCTATGTCCTCAGGACTCCTTGAGTCAGTGGGGAAAGCTGACCTCTGTTCTTTCTTGTAGTAACTCAAACCCTTAAGCTGGCCACAAGAAAGCAGGCACCAAGGTTGCGTCAGCCCATGACGTGCACACTTCAATTATATGTGGGCACTTAGATTGCTCAGGTGTGAATTTCACTATTGTTCTGTAAGAGTCTCTGGCCCTCAGCTCTATTCTGATACTTTATTTTCATAGTCATAGTGCGATGCTTCATCGTCAAACCCAAGAATGGGTTCCTGGGTTCCGATAAGGTTATACAGTGACCTCAGAATTTATGGAAAAAAGAGGCCCTTAAAGCAGACATCTTTACACTCCAAAGCCATCGGAATGCACAAGTTAGCACTTACCCAGTAAGAAAACCAATAATACTTGGACGTGTCATTTGCTAGTCACCCGTTGCTTTAGAGTCATGCTTTCCTTCGAATAATATGGACCCAAGAAGCAATTTTGCTTATCGCCAACACATGCTGAAGAATGACACTAATTTCCTAGTTGATTCAAGCTAATGTGTGGAAGGCATTGGTCACCTGATCGTTATCTACTGAGAAACAGTCTCTCCTATTCAGTCCAGTCTCTGCTGTTAGTACCCCACTGAGAGCCATGGGACACAGAACAATATGCTATTTCTGCTTTACTGTATGTTCCAATACGTCTTTTATCATCAATATGTGTGCGTTACTTCCCAAAAGAAAGTGTGAAACTTGCCAAAACTCGAATTTATCTTTTCACCTACAATTCACTGAATTAATACAATCCATATAATATTATTGCAATACAAATTAGTCATATTGTTATTCAGTTTCCAAAGATGTTTGCTAGTTATATATAACTTGACAGTTATGTCCCACAATTTAGTAAATAACGTTCAACTAGGGAAATAAAACTTATATTTCATTTTCTAAAAATCAATTACATAGTGTCATCATAATGCTTTAAAATAAGATTCTATAGTAGCCCCTTCATGGAAGCCAACTTTTGTGTCACCTTTTATTTACCATTTTGCTTTTACTTTGCAGGTATATTTTCAGGCTAACACCCCTCTAATCAGCTGCTTAGCTGGACTGAGACCTTAAAATGGGCATTTTCTCAGTCCTGTTGCATTAGTCTTATTTTCACTGCCTGCACACAATTTCAGACTTATGCATCTATGATAAATTCTTTTTTGACATTTGCTTGCTGCTCCAAACCTCTATCTCAGTCTTTACTCAAGTTGACAAGTTTCTTCATCTGTATAAATATCAAGGTAAGAAGAAAATGTCTTCCAGGTAAAATCTAAGAATAATGGCATAGTTATTTCCCCAGCAGTAAATTGTAACCTTACATGCAATGGCAACTTCGAACTCAAAGATTCTGTTTTTGAAACGAGAAAGATAAATAAAATATAAATTAGCAAATCAACCTTAACAAGTGTGTGTAACAGCTAACTGTGAGAAAACCTGAGAGACAAAAAGAAATCTTGGGAGATCTGTATGGATATTCTGTCCCTGGAACAAATGAGGTTAACAGGTGGGTAAAACAAACCACAGAGCAAGATGCCCAAGTAAATGAATCCACAATTCTATACAGAATGGAAGAGCAAAAGAAAAAGAAGCCGGATTATGAAACGAGGGCGAATTTCCAAGGAACAGAAAAGGAAAAAGCACAGTTGTGTGGGGAAAAAAATGGAAAAAGTTATAGTATGAAAGGAGATGCCTCTTGTAAGAGACTGGCAATTACAGAAGGCAAAAGAGAACGCCCCAGGAAGCGTTTTCTCTCTGATGGCTAGGGACAGAAAGCTGTCGGCAGAGGGTTGTTGAAAGCCAGATGCTTTGAATGCTTCTTTCCGTCTTGCTCCTTTCAAACAATTGCAGCAGCTATCAGTTAACCAGAGTGGGTACCATTTGTGTTTGGAGCGCCAGACAAGAATAGGCAAGTAAATAATTGGAGTGTATCTTTCTAAGCTGCAGTTCCACTAAAATTTTCAGTTCCAAGAGTTCTCAGGAATTCACAGATATTATTATACAATTTTTAGTCTCTATTTTTAAAATATTCTGTAGCATAGTTTCTGAGACCCAGAAACAGAATATCCATGTATATGTTAATATTACTATCACTACATAGTATTCTACATACAATAATATATGGTAATATTAACAGTAATTAATGTTATATCTTTAAAATATTTATACTATAGTATATACTATGGTATATAGTAATATTAATAGTAATATATAGGGATTTTTACATAAAAACTTATAGAAGAAAATATGTAACTTTGCTAACTAGATTGGATAGATTCATTTTCATTCATACAGAGATTTTAGAAAATTAAACATTTGGAATGTATCACATCCAGAGTTGTAATATATACATGTAATGTAAACATGCTTAAGATGTTTAGGAGTTAATTTGCCACATTAGTAACTCATTATCATTATCAGGGAAATTTTGATGCATTTCACAAAAGAATATAGCCCTATCCTGTATTTAGTTTAATATGTTGACAAATTCAACATATTAATTAGACATCCTCGGGCTGTTGGTACAATATGTAGCATGCATTCACTGATAAAATCAGTGTGTAGTCAGACCTCACAGGACATACAATCTGGGGAAGGTAAAAATGACTTTTCTGATATTTCTTTGATTATTTTCTCCCCTCTCTTTTCTCCATTCTCTTTTTCAGAAACTTCTGTTTTATCTCATGCAAGATATCTTGTTCTAATTATCTTTGACTCATTTTGTATTTTTAAATTTATCTCTAATATTTTAGACAATTTTATTGAGTTTGACCCACAGCTATTCTGTTAAATTTTATTTTATTTCAGGCAGTTTTCAAGTCCAAGAGGTTTTTTTTCTCTCTGTTCCTGCATCACGGTCCTGTATTCTACATGCCCTATTTTCCTAATTGTCTCTGAGACTTTATCTCTCCTTCTCTGATGTTCTTTCTCTTTCATATTCAGTTTTATTTTTAAACTTGGATCTTTCTTTCTTGAAGATTTCCTCAAATGCCTGGGGCTCCTTGGTTGTTCACTCACATTCAGTATTTCTAATAGCACCTGCCGTCATTAACCTGAGGTCTGCTTGGATAAATTATTAAAGAAATAAAGGGAGACACACCAGAAATTGACACACTGTACCTGACTATACTTCAATTTAAAAAAAAAGAAAGAAAGAAAGGGAGGAAAAACAAAAGAAGGCACAGCTGGAGAGTCTGACTGGAATTACTGTATGTGAATGAAGTTATTTGAAGGCAGGTTTCCACCCAGGCTGAGGAGCAGGTGGGGAGCCGGATGTGACTCCGGGTGGCCCAGATGGAACAACTCTGGGGTGTCAGCTCCTGCATTAGCCATCCTACTCCTCCCCAGAGAGTTTTTTTTCCCATTTTTTAGAGAATAACCCTCTAATTTTTATCCTTCAGGACATCTAGGTCTTTCAGCCTTCTCTAGCAAGCATGAGAGGTCAGCAGTCCTGTGTGTAAACCGTCTATTTATGCCCTTATGCGCAGGCCCCTCCATAATCTTGCCCTCAGTTGTAGTTGTCAAACTCCTGACAAACACTAATCTTTGGTATTCAGGAAAGATCAATTAGAATTCACAGGAATTCTTAGGACTTTCCAAAACTGTAAGTTGTTTAATATTTTTCACCATACTTAAAGTACATAATTCTAAAATAATCATGAATAATCATAATAACAAAAGTGAAGATTTTTCTGTGATAAGATCACACTAAAAGTTTCAAAGGTTTTCTAAAGCAAAAACAACATAATAATAAATGGATAGCTGGTTATTATTATATACTTATATACTGTGACAAAATTAGACATTTCATTCAAAGAGTCTTTTTTTCCTAGAGATATATATAGACATTTGGTTACGAGGAAACCTTGTAAGAAAGATGTTCCACATCTCAGCATTTCCTGCTCTTGCTTTTGATTTGACATTAGCGGTGTTGTGGGTTGAATTATGTCCTCCTAAAATTCATATGTTGAAGTCCTAACCCCCCAGTACCATAGAATGTGACTGTAGTTGGAGATAGTTTTTTAAGAGGTAATTAAGTTAAAATGAGATCATTAAGGAGCATCTTAATCCAGTATGACGGTGTCCTTATAAAAAGAGGAAATTTGGCCTCAGACATGTGCATGGACAGAGGGAAGACCGTGTGAAGACTCAGGGAGAAGCCGGCCATCGGCGAGCCAAGGAGAGAGGCCTCAGAGGGATCCACCCGGACACCACCTTGATCTTGGACTTCCAGCCTCCAGGACTGTGAAACATCGGATTTAAGCCAAGTAGTCTGTAGCACTTGGTTATGGCAGCCCTAGCAAATTAGTACAAGTGAATTCTTTTAAGCAAGTAACATTCTTGTGGAGACTTTTAAACATTAATTCTTTCGTCCCAATTTCTCAACTGATTTTTTTCCTTGGGATTCAGCATTTGTTAAAGTATATAAATATTTTCTGAGAAATGCCAGGAAGGAATTTCCATGTGGAAACAATAGTCATTGTATTTGTCAAAATGCAAGTACCCTTGACCTTGTCAATAGAAATCACTGGCTGCAGACGGCCCATGCTGGTTCCTCGCTGAGGCTCCTGCCGCGGTGGTACGGAGCCAATCTTCAATCCCCATCTTCCCCCAAAATGGATTGCGACCTCCCATCGCTCCTGGCTCGCTTTTTCTAGTCTTTTCTCTGTGTAATAATATTCCTTTACTCTTCCTGTTTCTTGCTATTAAGTGAATGGTATTTGGGGAGAAAGGGAGGCACGTTCATGGGCTCAGACTAGCATCTTGAACTTTAAAAACTCTTGAAATATTGTCATTTTGGGTAGATTTTGTGTGTATCAATTGAAGGCAAATGTAGAGATAAAATATTCATTTCAGGTCAAAAAATGATTTCTAATATAATTTTAGGGGACATTAATGTCAGTTTCATTTTGAACTCAGGTGTCTAAGAATATGACTATTTTTATACCTGAAATTAATTTGTATCTCAAGCACCTATTATATTAGTTTTTTTAAATCACCTCAGTTAATTCATCACCATTTCAGTCAATTCTGGATTACCTCAGCAAATTCAGGTTTTGGTATCTCCTTTCTCGCTGCGATTACATGACAAGTCCACAGAAACGTTTAGTTTCAGTAGTTTGCCGTGACAACCTTCCCTCAAGCAATGGATACCAGACTCAAGTTCTGTTGTAATTGGAGAAGGACAATTGTATTTATTTCTGATTGTTGCTGTAATAAGTTACAAATCTGGTGGCTTAAAACTTGTGTTGTTTATTATTTTATAGTTCTAGAGGTCAGAATTCTGAAAATTAGTTTCATGAGGCTAATACCAAAAGTTGGCGGGAATGTATTTCCTCTAGAACCTCTAGGGTAGAATTCTTCTCATGCTTTTCCAGCTTCCAAATTCTGCCTGCAGTCCCTGACTCATGATCACTTCAAGCAATGACATCACTCCAGTCCCTGCTTTATTGTTCATCTCCTTCTTGGACCCTGCAGCCTTCCTCCTCCATCACTTAAGGACCCTTGTGATGACACTGAGCAACTTGGATAACCCAGGATTCTCTTTGTAAATTTCTAATATTAATCACATCTGTAAAGTCTCTTTTGCCATGTAAGGTAACACAGTCACAAGTCTCAGGGATGAAGACATGGACGTCTTTGAAGGTTTCCTACCACAATGATGTAGCAGATTTAATCTTTGGTATATGAAACATTAACACATCAGGCAATATTTCAAAAAAATATTCCACCACAGAGTAAACCAAAAATAAGCTATTTGCTAATAACTTTGTACTGCAGGTGCCGTAAAATGTAATTCAGTTGCAAAGAGCTATTGTCTTGCTAACTGTGCGTTAGCAATATTAATTTATAAATGTGAGCCAAGAAAAAAAAAATTAAGGTTTTTCTTTCCCCGAATCAGTCATGAGATCCAAAGCCACAGAAAGGACTCCATGCAATGACCAAGCACTGAAATGAATGTTGTGTAATATAGTCAATCAAGCCTCTTTTAAATCAAGAGGCAACTTCTTTAGAGATTGTCATTTTAGAAATTATTGCAATAAAAGCTATTTATATTGTTTCAGGCACAATAGGCTGATCTATTAAATGGTAGGCATTTTCTCTCCTGGGTGATCTTTTCGAAACAGCAAAAACCAGAACCCCCTGAGATTTTAGCTCCACGTAACTCACAGGAAAGCAATAGTTTGCAGTCAAAGAACACGCAGGGAATAAAGAGAGAACACATTGGAGGGAGGGAACAATTGGGAAGTGAGACTGTCCTGGGGAAAGAAAACTGCACAGGCTGCTCAGAATGGGACTAGCAATCACTAGTAAATACCTGTGTCCAGTTCTGTCCAATTGCAGATAGAGATCAAGTTCCAAACAGAGAGCCGGGATGCAGACGGGAAAAGAGGGGCAAAGGCAGTGTTCACAGACAAGGCCCATCTGAGACATCACCAAATCATCCATGTGTTCAAGACAAGGTAAGGAAAAGCACAGGGCAGCTCTGGGAAAGGTTCAGCAAGGACCAGTGCAAGAACTAGCTAAGGCTAGGTTTCAGGACTAGCCTTCTGTAAGGCAAGAGAGAAGGAAAGTCTGAGGATGCAGGAGACCCAAGCAGAATGGAGCCAAATGGGCAGATACTTCTTCACCTGCATAGAAAGGGTAGGATCTGAAAAGCTGCAATCCAGCATCACTGCTGAAACTTAGAGGGCTGGGGTATCCTCCAGGCTTTCTGAGCATGAGAAGAGAGGCAGATACCACGTCCGGAAAAGCTTGATGGGTGAGGTGAGCACTCTGGCTTCTTAGCTGGCCGGCCTCTGAGATTGTAGGAGGGCAGGACAGCCTCTGCAGAAATGGAGCCGAGACTGGGGTAGACATCAAGGGAATCCATGTCCTATGCATTGAATTTTTGCCAATTACAGTGATAGGTATAAAGATAGTAAGGTAAAGAAAGTGTCTGAGCCCTATTTCCTGCTCTGCCACTAATAATTATGTTATCTCAGGAAAGTCACTTAGTCTTTCTGGGATCTTAAGTAAGACCCATTTGGGGACTGAGTGAACTATTTCTACATGAGTTTCCAGGGATAGGATTCTGCTACCTACCTCGTGCTTCAGCTCCACCATCTGAAAAATGGGCTGAAGAATAACACATGCTTCCTAAACTTGATCTGATTTAACAACATGAAGTCCCTAGAAAATCCCTGCTACATAATGTGTTAGAGCATCTCCATAATTTCCTTTCCTTTTCTCATTCCCACCAGTCTAGTTAAACCCTTCTTGTCTCACTTTGGATGACTTTAATGGTTATACACCATTTCCCCATGTACATGACTGCTAGAGTAAGGCTTCTTAAAGAGCAAGCAAGGAAGCTTCTAAAGTTCCATGCATGGGTATGTAAGATTTAGGGAATTCTCTGAAAGCACACACACAAAAAAAATATGCTTATTTCTGGGAAAATCTCCTTAATTTTCATTAAACTTTCAAAATAATAAAAAATAATCTTGGTCTAGTTAAGTTGACCCATATTTCTAAACCACCTCATTCATCACTGAATTCTTCAGATTAGAAAAATATTTTACTACTTCATTTATTTTTGCACTTACCTAGTAAATTGTGTAATGTTACATTACACACATATATATATATACACAAACATATATTTTTTTTTACTTTTCTTTCATCTCCAACATCTCCTCACTTATTCTTACTCTCAGCTATTTCCTGAGAGAATAGATGTCATCAAAGGAGGAGTTCCCTATGCTCTAACACCTCACCTGTTCATTCATCCGCCTTTGACCTGAACATTGTGTCTGTTGCTTTGGTTGAGAAGTACTTGCATCATATGAGTGTCAAGCCCTCTACGTTTGTATCATCCAATTCCTCTTCCTTCTCAAGGATATCACTCAAGCACAATCTCCTTTACCAACAGCATCATCAGATTTCCCTTTGCTGGATCTTTCCTGTTTATCATGCAAACACACTCTTGATATTTCTTCCACATAAAAACAAATTATTTGACCTCTTTTTTCTCCCCACCAGGTCCCTCTTCTTTTCTTTGCCCCCCTCTGCAGGAAAACAACTCTAAGTGTTACAGATATTTACAGTAGAGACCCCTGCCTCCCCAATCTCTAGGGCCAGTTCTGACCCAGCTTTCACCCACATCACTGAACCAGGAATGTTACTGTGAAGGTCACTGATGGCAATCAGTTCTTTTAATGGTTTCTCATCTCATTCAAAATAAAAGCCAAAGTTTTGCTATGACCTATAATGTCCTATAACCTGGTTCCTCATAACCTCTCTGATTTTCTCTCTTACATCTTATCTTAATCATTCTCTCCACTTCTGTCAAACTGGCCTTCCCTCTGCTCCTCAAACTATTAGGATTGCCCCCATCCAGGGGCTTTAGCATCTGCAATTCCCTCTGTCTAGAATGATCTTCCCACAACGTCTCACTTCTCTCAGGGCTTTCCTCAAATTCACCTTTTTGTGAGACTTTCTCTGGGAACCCTATTGAAAATGTCAAGCTTCTTTTTGAACATTTCATATCCTCTTTTCCTGCATTAATTTTTCTCCTTAGCACGTATTTTCTAACATGTCTTTTACTTAACTAATTTGTTTGTCACGTTTCCACCAATAGAATGTAACCTCCATGGGGGCAGGAATTTGTGTCTGGTTTTTTCACTGCTGTATCATCAGAACCAAGAAAGGTGCTGGGCACACAGTAGATTCCTTATAAATACTTGCTTCAGAAATCAATAAATGGATCTTATTTGACATCACAGCTACATTTAAATCTATTCAGGATGCCTTCTTCCTTGAAAGGTTTTCTTTACTTGTCTTCCAGAAATATACACTCTTTTTTTTTTTCTCCTATTTCACTAGCTTCTCTTTTCAGTCCTTTTTACCCCATTTATTCCTCAACACATCAGCCTATTAATGTTGGCATGCTTTGGTGTTATGGGTTGAATTGTGTTGCCCCAAATTCATATGTTGGGGTCCTAATCCCCAGTACCACAGAATGTGACCTGATTCGGAGACAGGACTTTTATACAAGTAACCAAGTTAAAGTGAGGTCATTAGAGGGGATTCGACTCCAATATGACCAGTGTCCTCATAAAAAAGGGGAAATCTAGAGACACCCAAACACACAGAGATAGCGCCATGTGAAGCTCAAGACAGAGGCTGAGGTAATGTTTCCATAAGCCAGAGATGGCCAGTAAGTCACTGGAAGCCAAGGACTGGGTAGGGATCCCCTTCACGGTGCTTAGAAGGAACCAACCCTGGTAACACCTTGACAAACTTCCAGTCTCCAGAATTGTGAGATAATGCATTTGTGTTGATTAAGTCTCTCAGTGTGTGGTCCTTTGTCATGGCAGCTGGAGTGAATGAAGACACCCAGGGGTTATGTGTTGAGATTCTTCTCGAGTGACATTTAGTCCCTTGGTGATCTTGTCATCTTGTGCTTTTAAATCTCACCTACGTACTGAAGTCTCCCAGTGCCTTATCCCCAACCTAGCATCTCCTCAGAACTCCTTGTGAATGTCTCCAACTCGAAGCTGAAGCAGCTTGAACCTGTCCAAAACGGAACTCATCTTCCCAGGAACCTCCTTACCCACCATCTTCTTCACCTCACTGAGTAGAAACCGCATCCTTCAGGTTGCACAGGTAATTTACTTTGGAATCATGCTGGACTCTTTTGTTTCATAGCTTGAGTTTATCAGCAAAAAATTTGACTCAACTTTCAAGACTTATTCAGACTCCACTTCTCACTACCAGCATCGCTCACGCCCTGGTTGCCACACCATCTTTCACCTGATTTATAGCTGTAGCCTCCTCTTTTGTCCCCCTGTCTCCCGCCCTTAGCACCCCTTCACCCTGTTCCCAATGTAGCAGCCAGAATGATCCTGTTCAAGGACATTTCAGATAACAGGGCATCATTGTCCGAAACTGCAGTGTTTCATCTCACTCATCAAGTCTTGTCAGTGACCAGTGAAGCCCACAAGGTCCAGGCCTTGGTAACCTCTCGGGCCTCATCTCCTACTCAGCGCCTGTCCAGCTCAGGCTGCTCGGGCCCTACTGCTGGCCATCCCTTGCTGTCCAGACACGCCAGGACTGTTCCCTCACTGGCACTTGCTCTCGCCTCTGCCCAGAACACTCAGCCCTCAGGTATCTACCTTGTACATCATTGTCATTCAGCAAATGTTTCTTGAAGGAAAAGGGGATCAAGTGAAAAGATTTGCATTAATAAGATAAAGTTAAACCTCTTTAGATTCACATTCAGATTGCACTACAGTTCTGTCCCTGTCTGATCTTTATGAGCTCCGTGTGTGCAAATAGCATCTAGAAGTTAGAAAACAGTTTTCGTGCAGTGATTTGCATAATAGAAAAGTCGCTTAACAAATAACTAATAGTGGAGTCAGATATGAACAAAAGGTACAGTTGGTCCAATAAACTTCAACCTCTGTAAACTGTTTTACAGTTACTAGTAGTTCTAGACTAGTCTCTCCTTGTTCTAATTGTAGTAAATGAAACTGAGCAAAACTCTGCCTGTGAAGATCATGAGTCTTCATTCTTAGTTAGGTTCTATCTGACTCTCACTTTCCTTGTCATTTTTTGAAGCCCTTTGGTGAGAATTTAAGATGCGTAGCCTGAGATTAAAAAAAAAATTCCCACATGAATCTATTCTTTTCTTGTTTTATATTCACAGAATCCCAGTTTTTTGTTAGGCACATGATCGTCCAGGAAAAAGAAAAAATCCCAGCCTCTTTTGCAAATGACCGTGACCATAAATTTATGTTCTGCTCAAGGGAATGTTAGTGTAAGATGTCAGTTAAGTGAGAACCAGCATATATACTCTTTGCTCCCTTTTCTTCCATGCCCCTTCCTCCATCCTACTGCCTGAAATGCAGGTAGGATGGCTGGAACTCTAGCTGCAATTTTGGATCACTAGAAGAGCCATGTCCTAGGAAATGAGGCGTGAGCTGGAAGGGGTTTAGATTACTGAGGGCTTTGTGGAATAGAACCATCATACTAACCTTTGACATTTTACTTCTGGCCTTGTGTGAGAAAGAAATTTTTCTCTTATTTAAGTCACCATCGTTTTAGGACATACACAAAATCAAACATAACCCTACCTCCAATATCACAAAAACCATCTAGTTCCTAGAACTTCAGAGCTACAATGGGTTACTGCTGCATCATTTTTTAAAGAAATGAAAACAATAGTAAGTGTCTGCAATGAAAATCAAAGGTCTTTATTTTCTATATTTAATTTCTTACAATCATTTTGGAAAAATAGTTGTTTCTCCAAATGTGCATTCACTGAAGAAAGCCCTAAACATTATTTGAGTGATTATGGAAAAACTACTAATCACTGAAAAACAAATGGTCCATTCAGTTTACATTTTACACTTACTTAACACAAGCATAAAGGAAAAGTCCAGTGTCAGAAGTTGAGGCCATTCTCCTTAACCAAAACATTAGATCAGAAGAGAGCTTCTGGCAATTGGAGATTCAAATCTGAGAGCTTTTTAAATCTCATTCAAAAGAAATGTTGCCTAAGAATGCAGAAACACACATCATTTTCTGAACATCTTTTTTGGAGGATGTCTTTCTATCTTTGTTTTGGTAATCCCTTAGACACTCTGAGGTTTATTTAACACAGCATTCCATCTGCTCAACATTCACATTTAGATATGCTGATTATATGCTTCGCTCCTCTGCATGCCCTATAAATAAACACATCAGTTTTGCTCTATTATCACTCTTCCAAAAAGCCTCATACAATTGAAATTAACCTAGTATTTACTTATCACTAAATACATTTTCAATAGAAAGGATACACAGCATATGAAATTACAGGATTTTCATGAGTTAAAGACAAAGTTTAGAACTCACAAATAATATTTACAATGTAAACATCACAGTTATTACATTAGAATAAAATAAATCACAATGTTCACAACACAATGTATTTATTTGGTTTTGATACTGAAGCTGTTTTCTTGAATTACTTATGTAGAACTCAAAATAGAATGACTTCGCTTATCGTTTTCCTTCAAGAATTCTGAAAAAGAAAGAGTTGGGGTTTTTAAGCATAGAAACATTTCTACTTACAGCATTCCACTTTCATTTACTTATCCACTCATCTGATAAAAACGTCTTTTTCTTTGCCCCTTATCAGCAGCTTGTGAGAGGAGATTATGTTCTGAGATATTAAGAAGGAATCTGCCAAGGGACTTCTCTTTGGAAAAGGAGCCAGAGGATGAAGAGCTTCTATCATTAGCCATAAATACTCACTCATTTGTAATTTTCACAATTGGTTGAGCAACAAAAGTTCCTAAAGAATTTGTCTGACGGGGAGGGTATAGCTCAGTGGTAGAGTGTGTGCCTAACGTGCACAAGGTCCTGGGTTCAATTCCCAGCACTGCCATTAAAAATAAATAAAACTAATTAACTATCCCCCCCAAAAAAAAGAATTTGTCCAATGTCACCCATTCACAAAATCAAAGGTTGGAGGATGGAATCTCATAAAAAGACAGAGTGGTTAATTCTTCTTTATATTGTAGTGCTATTATATTTCTTAATTTAATGGAAAAGCCTTATTTTTATAAACATTTTTTCAAGAAGTCATATGTAACTAACTCTCCTTTTTGACCAAAGGAATTCACTTCTCTGAAATGTCTATACGTGATGAGGAATGAGCACTTGCAGTGCCCCTGACCATGTATCTCTCTTAGAGGCATCTCTCATGCTACACTAGTAGAGTTGAGGGTTACAGAAACCACAGAATACACAAAGCCCAAAGTATTTACTTGTAGTCCTTAGGAGAAAATTTTGACAACCTGATATAGTGATGCCATATAACTTCTTTAAAGGTTTGCCAAACATTGTAAAAATATTTTATGAGCAAATGGAAACATGAATATAACTCAAGAAAGAAATATGTCTTGTATCTACATTTACATTAAAACAATTTTGACAACAAGCTTGTCACTTAACAAAGGAAAAAACCTATTCATGCTTTCTTTACTCAAAAAATATTTCACAAGGGGGAGGTATAGCTCAGTGGTAGAGGGTCTGCTTATCATGCATAAGATCCAGGCATCAACCCCCAGTACCTCCATTAAATAATAAATAAGCAAACAAATAAATAAACAAATAAATAAATAAACTTTATTACCTCCCCCCAAAAGAGAACTCAATATTTTAAAAATATATATATATTACAGTGAATATTATTGGAGTCTAGTACCTATACTCACTTTACAGGTAAAATAAGCTAACATAATTTTTGCTGCATGAAGTTTGCTATGTTTCAAGAAATACAATTAGACCTGAAGCATCTTGATATTTTTACGATAACAAGCCATGCCACACTGTAACTTTGTGGTGTTTCCTTGTCCTTAAGTTAAATGAGCCGCTAACGGTCAATTGTGGGACTAGACCTTAAATTAATCAAAGCAGCATGGCTTGACTATCAAAGAGAAAGCCAGTTTTCTCATTAGTGTGAGCCAGTCTCCTTTTTTAATAGCTCATCAAAGGGATAGGAATGAGCCTGAGTAAACCAGGAGACACCAAACTGCTTACGCATTGTGAGCTTCCTCTTGTATGCCATCAGGACACTGTGTGAATCATTTCAAGATGTGTACCGAGCTGGGGTCCATTCAGGTGGAAGTGTCTTTCTTGGATGAGGTCTCATCGAGAGAACGCTAAGAAGTTTTCTGACAAGTGACTCTTACCTACTTCAATAATTAGATGATGCCTGGTAGAATATAATAAGGATGCACAGATAGACTCACCACCGGGAAGTTGTCGGGAGCTTTGCTCCAAAGAGCTCTTTCATCATTTTTCTAACCCTTCAAGAAAGTCAGGAGATTCTCCCTCACTGCTGCAGATCAGAAAAAGAAAATTGTGCGTGTTAAGGCTCTTAGAGGAGAAAGCTTCCAGAGAAAAGATGACGTGTGACCGAGGCTGTTCTAGGTGGTCTGTAAAATTCTCTGGGGGCCAAACAGTTATCTTTCAGGTGAGTCATTACCTATGAATGCTTCTTCAACCTCAGAGTGTCTAAAAGTTTTCTTACAGAAGTATAACCTGCTGGGCAAAGAGAGTCCTCTTGCCTGATCTCACCCAAACAGAACTGTTCTCAATGCCATCTAAACAGAAATACTGGAGTGAAAAGAGAGAGTACCCCATTGCCTATATATCATGCTGCAGTATTTATACATCATGGAGAGACACAGGTTTCACCAAATCTGAGAAGACAAAATAATTCATGGTTTAATTTGGTAAAATACAGATATTAAATACTCATGTAAAAAATTCCATGTGGTACCAAATTGCTGGTTGACTGCCCTATACATATTTTTTAAATCAGCACTTTTGATAAAACGTATGCCCAGACTCAGACTAGAAGTCTCTACAGTCATCATTTTTAACCCTGGAGACAAAGTAGAATCACATAGCGAGCTGTGAAAAAACACCAGTATCTAGAACCCACACTCTAGAGACCCTAATTTCTGGCAATTGGTTTTGGATGAGACCCAGATATCCATATTTTAAAATTCTCCAGGGTAGTCTCATGCTAGCTGAGGTTGAGAATTACTGTTTCAAA
This sequence comes from Camelus ferus, assembly GCF_009834535.1. Lineage (NCBI taxonomy): Eukaryota > Metazoa > Chordata > Mammalia > Artiodactyla > Camelidae > Camelus > Camelus ferus. The sequence continues at coordinate 62,096,053 of NC_045703.1, read as the reverse complement.
GAGCACAGATAGGTAACAAAATAAATAGATTTGTCTCCATATACAGCTGTTATTGTGAAATTCATTTATGATTTCTCACTTTAGCAAGTGTCCTGTTTCTTTACCTCCTCTTTCCGTTTAGAATTGAGTTCAAGTATTTCTTTACAGCCATTTGTTTTCGAAGGCGGGTGTAGTTGTCAGTGAAGACCGCATCCGAGTGGCGTTTGATTGGCCCCTGGTCTTCTGAGATGCTATGGCTAAGGAATGTGAGGATATGGAAAACAAAGAGTTTTAACGAAGAAATGACAAATGTACCAAAGGTCTGAATTTTTTGGAATCAGATAATTCCAACACCCAACTCATTTCCCATCATTAAAAAAAAAAAAAAACTGAAAGGAAAATACATCTAAGCTAAAGACAGAGGAGCAAAGAATAATCTGATGTATTTTGGCTTTTACAGGGAGTGCCTTAAGACACTTGCTGTACCAACTGAACAAACAATTTATCAAAGAGAAAAAAGAAAAGAAAAAAAAACAGAGAGATACTTGAAGTTGTGTTCTGCCACTGGAAGGCAAAGTTCGTTAAAAATTAATGCTTCTTTATGAAGCTCTCCCACCCTAACGAGTGGCATCTAAATAATCAGCTACTGGCCATTTAAAGGTAGAATCTTTCAATGCTTGATTTGAGCAGAAAGTAAAACAGAAACACTGTGGTTAACCTTAAAATTCACTTCAGTTTATACAGGGAAGTTTACTGTGTCTAGTTCAATGTGTTTGTAGATTTATACATGATTATTATCTAAGAAAGATAAGTGTGTCTGGAGCCAATGACTACGATATTACTAGGAAAACTTAGTTTCTTAATCCATGGGTCGAGAATATTTTATTGAAGAATCTAAGTTATTTTATAAGTAATTAAACATTATCAAGAGTTATCAATTTTGAATAAAGTAAATAAATTACAGTAAAAAAGGTAACCTTCAGATTTAATCATTGTAACGTATTTTTTAAAAAATGGTAAATTCTCTTTACCTGACTCGCTTTCCAATAAGGGACTCAAGGTATTTTTTGGCAGAAAGTTGGCCCAGGAGTCTGCTAAAGTCACTGGTGAATACCCCATCAGCATGTCTGGCGTATCTGAAACAAGGAGGAAAAGACGGCCGTGATTTTGTACACAGTTTGCTAAAATATTATTTTGGCTCATTAAGTAAAAATGAAACTTAGCTTATTTGAAAGGTCCCCATGCAAACTTAAGTCCAAAAGGAGGTTTTCTAACAACTGAATATAAGATATAGTCTAGCCACTTATATCAAATATATTCTATATTTCCAGCCCCCAAATTTGTAAAAGTAAAGACATTAGCTTTCTTAGAAGCATATCTCAATATTAAAATAATGCTTCCTGGTAGAATCTATAAAACTACTTCTTTTCTAAGAAATATTGGTGGGAAAATATACAATATTTATTTTCTATTTATTTATGGTGCTTTATTTCTTCTACTGTAAATATAGATATAGGCAAGGAGAAATTATCCTGATTTTAGCAAAAACCCTACTATGCCTTTTGTTATTTCTTCTGCCAAAATATTTAGAAACAAAATCTCTTAAGATAGAGAGGATCTTAGAGCTTATCAACCAAATTTTTCATCCAAAAGATAAATATTTTATATTTTGTCTTCAGTATAGAGTTATTCTGTCTGTACTTGAATGCTGCTCTGGACAAATGGTTCTGTGAAATGACTAGCTTTTATTATTAGACACTTTTTCTTTCCAGAGAGATGAACTTCTTGCCTTAGAGTTTCTTCCATCATGGAATTGGCACAACTTCTGATGTTAAAATTTTATACAGCAGAGTAAGTGAGTGATTTGCTCCGCCTCATCTGTTACAACTTCTCTACAGGAAAACTGTGTACCAGCAAGAGCTTCCATAAATCAGGCTGAATGAAGCCATGCAGCATGGGAACGTGTAGTGGGATGCTATGAGAACAGCTTCATGGTTCATGGTGCCACAAAAATAAAATATTTATATTTCAAAAGTGTATTTTCTAAGATAAAACTCAGTAAAAATGAACTTACCTGGATAGGTCATAATAAGGTGTGTCATCTTCAACTAATGCATTTTGTAAAACATCAGTGTCTGCTTTTAATGAAACTTGATCGGGTTCATTTGCTCCCTCAAATGGTATTCTGTCACCCATCCTGTTAGGAGAAAATACAGTGAAGTAAATACATTCTTTTCTTAAAAGATAGCACTTATGGCTTATAATCGTTTGAAGTAAGATACTCAGAATCTTAGTGTATATCACACATTCACAATATATGGATAGCGTAATTGATTTCATGGCTTCTAGGGTTTACAAGAGTCTGAGTAGTGAAGTTTTAATTTACCCCATAAAATAGATCCCATACAGCTTTTACAAGCTCTGTGTATCAAACCCAAGAGCTACTTAGTTCAATCTTATCAGAGCATTATGCCAAATACACTCCCTTGGCAATAGCTCCACTTTGCTAAGTTCAGTTTCACAGGTAGAAAGATTTTACACAAAATAGAAACTTTAGAAATTTTTTCATATTCAGTATGAAAACTGGGAGCAATTCATAAATTTGTTTATGGTCAGTATCAATTGTCTCAAACATTTCTCAAGAGCTAGCATAAATTACTTTTTCTTTCTCTTAAGTCCCTAAACTTTATTTCAAAGATTCACCTTGGTGTGATATATTTCTATGTATTTGACCAACTCCAAAGAATCTCTCCATCTCTGAATAGGTACTCAAATTCAGTGAATTTTGTGGAGCTTCCTTTTCTTCTAATCTTACGTAGTAACACCATTTTAACGAGGGACGTACAATGCTTTGCTGCAAGACTAAGAATATTCATGCCTATCCATGGAATATGACTCCATTTGTGAATGCATGCACATTTTGAACATCAGCACAATGTTAACATTACGTGTGTGTATTTTCAATGTTAGAGTGAACTTCTAAGGGGTGTGCCGGCCCCTGGCACTCATGTACCTTTAGTGAAGCAGTATTTGGTAGTCAGTAATAAGCAGTCCTCTTTGAATATGAAACCTAGCAATCAGTGCAAACTTCAGCATTCTTGAGATGATTCAACTGTCGTGATACAACCATTCAGATGGACTCATTCTATTTAGTTATCAAAGCAACGTAAGATGTGGGTTTAAGGAGATTTCACAGTGAACACTAACAGCTAAGAGATTATTCCCTCTATTGAGCATAAGTCTAACTTGAATCAGGAGTAAGAAAATAAGCAAAGAAATGATTATTTGTCCCTAGATACAGTAGTCCCTGTAAACTGGAAGGAAAAATCAAGCTAATGTAGTTTCCATTTACTGTTTACCTCCCTAGCATAAATTTATTTCAGATAATGCTTTAAATATGAGTTGTATTATACTATATAAAGTTGAAATATAAAACACAACCTAGAGAGCAGTAAAACTAAGGATTTCTGATAAAAAAAAATCAAGTACCTTAAAATTCACTCATGGGGGGAGGTATCTCAGTAGGACAATTATCCAACAATTTTTAATATTGACAAATTGATTCTGCTTAGATAGGCTTGTCCAACATGATCTTATGCATATTCCTCTAATCAGCTACTGATCTTGTGATTTTATTTACTAACTGATCTTGACAATGAGCTAAAATGAGATAGGCAACTAGACATCTATTTTTCTATCAGAAACAACTGAACTGAGATGATAATGGAGACCAGCTTACTGCTCATCTAAAACTGGTTTTGAATGAAAGGAAAGCCAAATCTTCCTTCCACCTTGCTTACAAATGTGATCCACCCTCCCTATAAAACTAGTCATCGACACTGTCTCTCCTGCCCTGTGAGTGAATTCCGAGACTCAGAATAATCATGTTGACCTGAAGTTGAAAGTAATTTGCTTCAAACATCAGCCAACAGATTTGAATAAATAATACAAATGTTTTTTAATGAGCTGCCCCAAATAACATGTAGGAAATCCCCATGTATATGGAGAAAGGGTGTTCAACTATCTGAATTGAAGGGAACCTACCTCAGAGCAGAAGGTTCTCCAAAAAGAGGCCATGCCAAGGTTTGCGAGAAGAGCACGCTGAAAAGTGTCAGGAGCACGAGGAGCTGGGGCTTACTTCTGGTTTCCATCTCTGTACCTTGAAAGGGAGAGAATCACATCAGCTTTTCCAACCACACATGTACCAGCGAGGTAATTCTGAGTGTCCAGCAGTAATTTTCAAAGGATCTTGCGGAGTTTAGAAAAGGTACTTTTCACCTTGTCGAAAGATTGCAATGTGATTACTACAATACTGGTTACTTTTTAAATCAAGAAGGTTTTTGGGGGGCAGGGAGTGAAAGATGCTTGAATATAAATTAAGATTCTTTTCAACTGCTGCCTATCTCTCAGCAGGCACAACTATATATTGAATGCAATACTTTTACAGTACTGGAAGTTACCCTGGGGACAATCTTCTTATAACAGAGTTGTAACATCCATGTTTAACATCTTTTCTAAGGAAATAGCTTCAAGGAAATGAAATTTGTTCTTCTCCTTTAAGTTTTTAGTATTTGATTAATATAAAACTGGAGTGCCATCTCTTTAATAATGTGTGTCTATACGTGTATGTGTGTGTATATATATAAAATTATTTGTATATACATTTTCCTCTTTTAACTATAGATATTACTGGGAGCTTAATATGGGTTTGAACAAATTAACTCAATTAATAGTAAAAATTCATATAAAAAAATCATTGAACCACATATTACCACTGAAATAAATTTTGCCATAAAAGAAAATATACATTGAATGCAAAGCTTGTGTATTTTTACACCTAATTCACTTGCATATTTCACTTCAAAGTAGTTTCCACATAGAAAGTTGTGAGTTTGATGTCTGTTTATTGTGCTGTCTGTAAGACTCACAGTATTTAAACTTAAAGAGAAAAATAAATGCTTCTTAGGTTCACATAACTAACATATGAAATAGAAAAGATGGCACCACAAAACAAGTTGAAACTTCCAAAACAAATGTATTATTGAACCCTTCAGTCAAACATTTACATACAAGTCAAAAAAAAAACCCTTATTTTAATGCATTATTTTAAAAAGAACATTGAGTAAAAGAACAAGCAGGGTAAAGCATTTTCCAACCAAAGAATTCAGAAAACTCATTCATATGTGAGAAGTTGAGACATTTCTAAACTTACCAGGAGACTGGAGAAATTTGTCCTTTATGTTGTAAAGGAGGAACACTGTAAAATTCTTTTCAAGGGAAAATAAAATTCAGTATACCCTGAGAAAAGTTCTAGAGACAGTGGGGAGACAAAAAAAGAAGGAAGTAAAGCTTCCACTTACCTGGCCGAGGAGTGTTCCTCGGAGGCTTTCTGTTCCAAGGAGAGTATTAGAGCTGTCTCAGGTGCTGACGTCCTGCGAGGCCGACAGGCTCCACCAGCTCTCTTGTCCTTAGAGCTGAGCCAGAACTTGGTGCTGGCTACTCTTGCCAGCACTGCTTTTCACTCTACCCTGACCAGCATTTCAAAGCCCATCATTTTATAGGGCTTCTACGTAGGGCTGAGCAATCACAAAGCTTTCTGAAGACGTCACAGTAGTATTCCCATGGGATGAATAAGGTTCGAGGTTCTTATTAAGTTGTCATTATGCCTGATTTATATAAATTTAGGGTGACTAACTTCAAGATGTAAGATATAAAGAGGAAGCTTACTTTTCTTTAAACAAAAAAAGGACCAAGCTTAATCCGAAATGTTTTAATCTTTAATTAGTAGTTATGAAGTAAGGGACTGATTAGTGCCAGGGCCACTGGAATTCCTTCAGAAAATAAGGATTTTATGTGTAGGAACAGATACAGAAAGCAACAAATGCTTAGGCTCATATGCTTACAAATGTATAATTCTCCTTTATTACAAAGCATCAATTGCCCTAAAGCCTTTTAAAAAATTTTTATACTCTTCATGTAGATCCTGATTTTAATCTTTCTTGAGATCTAATTTTAAATACATCTAGAAATAATTTTCCATATTCTTTCTATTATTACATTTTCTTTATATTGAAACTAATCCCAGGATAAATTTTCAAATATTCTCTAAGATAGTGTAATATGCACACTGCGGTATAGGATGGTAGTATTAACTGCTGTCTCATGTTAGTATAAAATGTCATAATTCCCAATGCATTTCCACATAAACAGCCTCAAATGATCCAAAAAATAAATAAATAAACTATCATACTGGGTAGCTCAAGAGGTTCAGTTTTCCTTCCTTTTTAAATTCTATACTCATCAGTTTTATAAGTTCTCTGTTTGCGGGTTTTTAAGTCCAAGTAGCCTAGCATACATTCAATCAGAGTTTAAGGTAAAAATACAGCCACATGAACAACTTCATGGACAATAAAATAAAATGCTACCTTTCCTTTTATTTAAAAAAAAAATGGCCACAGTGTGTATTCTTTCCCATTTTTGTTTGCAAGTTTCTCAAGGGGATGACAGCTCTAAAACTCCATTTCTTTCTTCTACTTTAAGATTTTAGGGTCTATTTGCTCCACTCAAAGTCAGACTGATCCAGTAAAAGAATACTTGCTAAGCTTAATCATATTTTCTAACCCAGTTACAAGAAAAATTAAATGAATTACATTTCAAAATGTCTGGAAATTTGTTTCCCAGTTGACAGCTCTGACTTAAGCCAGAGTTCCTGTGGCTTAATTCCAGGAAATCTTTTTTTACCTGATTATTACAAACTCTCGAGGTTGAAATCATTCTCAGATGGAATTTTTTATCCTTAGCTCTTCATCACCTAATTCCCAGTGAAGCAATTTTATTTAGGAACAGAAACAGCAAAATAAGTTGACTGAGAGTCATAGGAAAACCAATGTTGATCAATAAACAGAAAAATCTAAAAGAAAAAAGACAAAAATATTTTATTATTTTTGTCTAAGCATGCACTTGGCATTCACAAAGAGTAACTACAGTAGGTTTTCTATAGTTTCTCCCATTAAAATAATAAAACACAAAAATAAAGAGAATTAATTTAATCTTATTACCTTGATAAAAATAAACTAAATCAAAGAACTGCATCTTTCCCTGTGAATTTAAACTAGAAAGCAAAACGAATTTCAAAACGGGATCATAGCACCATCTGCAGGTTCAAAGTCTTAATTTGCAGACTTTTAAAAAAATGTGTTTCTTCTCTTTTCTTTCAAAGAAATGGATAGAAGCCAGAGGCTCCTTAACCAGCTAAATTACAGAATCTTCCAGAAAAAATAAACATATGAAAAAATATTGTAGCCAAGTTTATCCTAAATACTATTTTTACTATAAAACTCAGTAAATACAAAAATACAAATCTGGGTTTACTGTTTACATCTTTTCCCCCTACTTTGACAAATCTTTCCATCATATTCCCATATCTCTAACAGAACTCACTTCCTACCCTAAGGCTTCTCATTAAAATGACATTTATAGAAAGAAGAACTGCTATTCATTCATACAACTAGAACAAATCTCCGAGAGCCTTCTTTTACAAGTAAGTAAACTGAAGCCCAGAGCTAAGTAATTTTTGCAAATTCGCCCAGGTGGAAATTACAAATAGGGAATGAAACCTAGGTCTTTTGATCTTGATAAAACTTTCTTGCCATTAAGAACTGGCAGTTTCCTGTACTGTTGTTATTACCGTTATTGATGCTAACAGGTCAGGTAAGGAAAACAAAAACTCATAAAAATATTGGCATCTGCCTCTCCTTTTTTGAACAACTGGACCAAAAATAAAGGCAGACAGAAAAAAAAAAAAAACTGGCATTCTAAACTAAAATACACTGAATGTAGGAAAGTCAGATGGAAGGGGTTTTCAGGCTTAGGAGCTAGGCAGAAATCCAGAATCACCCTTCTTTTCTTAGTGCAAAGAGCTAATAGAAGGTCCTCACTAGGGATGATAAGCTGAAGCTGTGCTCTTTGCCTCTCCATGTGACCACCTTGTCTGCCTAACTCACCCTCACTCACACACGAGACCCGTTCACTCTTTGCCAGGGTCATCCAGAAGGGTTAGGTCTGCAAACAACTGGCTGTGAGCCACATCTGGCTCAACTCTCCAGTTTTTCCATCTCTCAAGCTAAGAATGATGTTTATGTTTTCAAAAGACTGAAAGATATTAGAAGAAGAAAAATACTCTGCTACACATGAAAATTATATGCCACTTAAATTTGTGCTCATAAATGAAGGTTGATTGGAACATGCAAATGCTCATCACATACGTATCGTCTGTGGCCACTCTTGTCCTACAACGGCCAAGTTGAGACTGTTTTACCCACAAAACCTAAAGTATTTACTATCTGGCTGTTTGCAGAAAAGCTTTATCAATATCTAGTCTAGAGCCTCCCATTTGGGAAGGTATTTAAGAGGTCATGTGTACCTTAGTATTCTTAAGTCCTTTAGTTTTCAATAATTTGTATTAGGAAACATATACATGTGTGTATGCATATATATACTTTTAATATATACTATGTAAAAAATATATGCATGTATACACATATATGTAATATGCATAATGTATACCTATATCTAAAACACCTCTTCATTGCAGCATTATTTATAATAGCTAAGAAATGGAAAAAACCTAGTGTTCATAGATTGATGAATGGATAAAGAAGATAGTCTATACACACGATGAAATACTACTCAGCCATAAAAAAGAATGAAATCATTTTTTTAAAATGAAATCCATTTGTGACAACGTGGATGAACCTTGAAGGTAATGTGCTAAATGAAATAATCAGACAAAGAAAGACAAATATTGTATGATTTCTCTCATATGTGTAATTAAAAGAAAAATGAAACAAACAAATAAACAAAATAAAACAAAAACAAACTCATTGATACAGAGATCAGATTAGTAGATAGCAGAGGGTAAGGGGGTTGGGGGTGTGGGTGAAATGGGTGAAGAGCGTCAACTGTATGGTTAGGGATGGTAACCAGACTTGTGGTAAGTGATTATTTTGTGGGATACAGAGTAGTTGAACTATGATGCTCTACAGCTGGAACCTATACCATAAAAATAAGTAAATAAGTGAAGTAGTAAAGATTTAAGAACAAATTTCATCTACTTCACAGTGTCATCCCTTATACATGTGCCCCTCCTACCATCCACACATTCCACGTAACCAGCCTCTAACTCAGTGAACCCCTCTGTGTGGAGATCAGAATACATGAGGGCCACAAGGAAAGGAGAGGTTACCAGTGGAGGAAATGGAAAGCAATGATGTCTAGCTCCTGACTTTTAGAATGCTGAGGTCTAGATGTTCGAACGAAAGATTTGGCAAGAATATTCACTGAGTTCTTATGGGCCCTGCACCATGATATGCATTCCCCCTGAGACCAGGAAAGAACCTCTGAGATGGGGAAGAGATGAGATTTCTTAGAGATGGGAGGCAACCCTCTGCCCCTCATTGGTGGGATTTTGTGGTAGGATTGAAGGGATGAATGACAGAACTCTGAACTTGGGGACTAAACAGCAGAGGCTAACTTGACTTCTTTTATTATCTGATTGCCACAGCAAGCCATGGAGAAACACTCCGTGATTGTAAAGGAGGAAGCAGACAGACCTGTATGACAAAGAAAGTCCCCCATATCCTGCTTGGAAGACCCTAAGTGCCTTCTGGGAGTAAAAAAGTGGAAAGGGCCTACCAATCATTGATCAAGGGCCAGACCATGCCCAGAGACCAGAGGGAACTGCACATCTCAGTGGATGGCAGCATGGCATAGAGCACCAGGACCCAGAGGGAGCTTTCCAGATCTCACATTGTTAAACTTAGATGCTACATACTCTGAGGAAGAAGAAGGAGAAAGCAAATCCTGAACTTGCAGAATTTTAAATCTTAAAATGACTGTGTTTAACCAGAAATGACTAAGATTACATTTTCTGTGGAATGGAGGGATAAAATAGAAGTCGAGTTAGAGAAAGCATTTTAAAGCTAAAGTTTTTGTACATGATGCTACACGGTCTGTGAAAATTTATACTCCCTATTACTCTATGAATGAACTTGCGTTTTGTAGGATCATGCTTTGCCTAGGAGGAGCTTGCCCAAGGGCCTGTATCCTACTTAGAATCAAAATCAACTTTAGAAAGACCATGAGACAGAAGCCTGGTAATGCTGAGACCCATCCTGGAGTAATGAGTCCTGCCCTCATGTCTTCCTCCAATCCTTTGTCCTTCAGTCATTCTGGCTGGTCTCCAGCTTTGACATCTGGCTCCCTCCTTAGGCTTCCCCAGCCCACTTCCTGGCCTTCAGATTCTCAACCTGTTTCTTTCATTTTGCCTCAGTCCTATAAGCGCCCCCTACCCTCCAGCCCCAGGAAGCCTGAATTTTGACCTGCTTTCAAGACAGATCTGCTCGCACAGATTACAAACCCAAGTGCCCCCCTTTGCTGGATACTCTCCAGCTGCCCCTTCGGATCTGTTCTCTGCTCTTCCCCTCTCGGCTTTTTGTGCCCTTGAAGGTTGATCCTCCAGAGTCATCCACGCCCTGTGGTCCTCCAGCTTCTGGACGAGTTTAGCCAAAGGCAGGCACTGGTAGGAAACTAAAGGGACTGAAGACTAGAAGAAAAAGGGTTCTGAATACTTATTCTCCATAAGCTAGGGTTTGGAGGAGACTACATTCCTCCTCTAAGAGCCAGAACCTGTCTGGTGGCCCCTCCTCTACAGCCCTGGAAGTGCCAAAAGCTTCCTGGTGCGGGGCTGAGGTTATTTCACGGGTCTTTTGCCACCTCATTGGTTCTCAACATATTTATTAAACTCTCCTTAATCCTTATCACACTCTCCTTTCTATATCTTTATTAAAGTCTACTCGGTCAACCTCTGGAGAGAGTCATCTGTGTCCTGCAGACCGTCCGTAAAGCACTTCCACTCCCAAACCCAACCTCACACTTCTGAGGATATCTGGAGACATTTAATTTCAGGATTCAAGAGATTTAGAAGGCAGGCTCATTTTTAAAGCTTTAATTTTTTACATTTAAGTTGAGAGAACCCTTAGAATAATTAAGATGGAATCCCATAGGAAAGGTGCTCTAGCCCTGAGCAGGTCTGCCAGATTGGTGAGCAATTGGTTTTTGAATATTATGGTTGAAACACAAAGAAACGAGAAGTTCATTTAGACCCTTGGTGTTACTCAAGTGCCCCCAGGAAAAGAGGCTGGATCTATTGTTAACACTGTAGGAGGAAAGGTCAATGTACTGCCAGGAGCCAAACACAAAACCTTGACAACCCTGACCAGGGTCTCCATGGGGAACAGTGGATCGGCCTCCACCTCTCCAGGGCCCCTGGCACCTCATCCTCAGGAAATAGTCTCTGACTGTCTAGGAAGCAGGAGCTACAGCTATTTGATAAACTTTGTTTTTTCAGTTAATCATCATTCTAATATCCTGTATCTGTAGTCATTTCACTGCACTTCCCAGTCTGTGGGACTGACCTTCTAATTCCTGACTCATAAAATCATAATTTTTAGCTAGAAAGAATGTAAGATGATTTAGTCCTGCCACGTTGTTTTGAGAGATGATAGCGATTTGAAACCCCAAAGAGGCATCATTTTCTACTTTATTTAGGGACCCAGAGTTGAAAAGCCAAATGCCATCTTAGCTCTCAAGGAGAGTCAAAATCAATGGAAAATACAGACACTGAATACCAAATTATAAGGTGAGTTGGCCTAAGAAGTATGATGTTTTATGAGAGGTGGAGCAGGTATTTCTGAGGAAGTCATATCAAAGCCAAGATTTATTGAATGCTTGGACCTTGGGTTAAAAAACAGAGGTGAGAAAAAGGGATGACCATTCCAGGTATCACAAAATATCATTTGAAAAGACCTGGAGGCATGGCATAATGAGAAATTGATGCAGAACCTTACCTTCAGGGAAAAGAAAACCAGTGAGGCAGGGATATGATGTGAGCTTGTGTTTGTGTTGTTTTTTTTAAAAGATCACTTTGGCTGCCACGGGGGGACAGGTAAGGCACCAGGAGCAGAAAGACCAGAATGTCAGTCTGATGAGATTCGTGTTCTGGTTCCAGAAAATACAAAAGCAGATTTTCTCTCCCAGAATGTCTACCTCTTATAGACCCTTTGATTTATGGAATATGAGGAAAATACAAGTGAACTTAATGCTGCTTCATAATACACAGTGGGAATAAAAGGGGCCACACTTTAGTCAAAAAGGGGACCAAGATGAAGGCTGAGTTCAGCATGGGTGTGAGGGTGCAAGGGTGAAAGGCTGCAGGGACTGGGCAGAGTTGAGTGGTGGGCATGCTCTTAACAGCCATAGTTCCTTAGAAAGCTGGGTCATTTTCCTGGTATGAAACATTTTAGGATGTACAACAGAACCTGGCAAGGTCTTATGTGTGTGTTGGAGAGCTGGCCATCCTCCTCTCCTTTTTAAAGGAACAGCTGGGTAGGTTCCTCCCTCTTTCCTCAGATGACAAGGCATGGCAGTTAGTTGATTTGAAGGAGACTGGACATTAAATGGTTAGAATGGCCAAGGGTCCAATATCTGGGGCACCTGAGTGAGAACAATTCAGCATCCTCTAGAGCACGGGTCTAACACGACAGTCACAAGTTCACATCCCAAAGCCGTGGCACTGGTGCCTACACTCATGCTGCTCTTCAAACCATGTTAAACTATGTTAGTAGATTTTATAGCTAATGTGTGGGAGGGTTCCCTTTTCCCCACACCCTCTCCAGCATGTATTGTTTGTGGACTTTTTAATGATGGCCATTCTGACTGGTGTGAGGTGATATTTCATTGTAGTTTTGATTTGCATTTCTCTAATAGCTAACGATATTGACCGTTTTTTCATGTGCCTGTTGGCCATTTGTATGTCTTCACTGGAGACATGTTTGTTTAGGTCTTCTGCCCATTTTTTGATTGGGTTTTTTATTTTCTGTTATTGAGTTATATGAAGCGTTTGTATATTCTGGAAGTTTAAGCCCTTGTTTGTCGCTTCTATATAGTTTGCAAATATTTTCTCCAATTAAGCAAATTTCTAGGCATTTATTAGAAAATAAGGACATTCTAGAACTTTCTTCCACTTACTGAAATGGAATGTTTTTTTTTTTATAAAGGATAAGGGAAATAATTGTAATAATTCAGAATGAGTCTTTTTTTATTGAATTTTTTTTTCTTTTTACTCTAAGGAAGTCAGGAATTCAAAACGGCAAAGAAGTTAGAAGCAAAAACAAACACCTTCCTGTGATAGAAGATGAATGTGAGGAAGCAATTGAATTCAATTTTCACCCAAAAAAAGTTAGATACAAATAAATGAAACTGAATGACAATGTAACTTTTTTTAAATATAGAACTGAATACTTATCATTTATGATATTGAAAGATAAAAATTTGAAGTGAAATAAAAGTTGCAAAAGAAGTCATAGACATATTTGAAAACATTACGTTTAAAATTCTGTCTATTTAAAAACATCTAATTTTAAATGGAAAGACACTGGAGAAATACTTGAAGAAAATATGCTAAAAGATAATAATTTTCTAAAATAAAGCATTCATACAAATTGGTAATGAAATATAAAGTGCCTAAAAATAAATGTGTAACAATATGAATAGCTAATACACACAGAAAAAATTAAATGGTCAATACAGTAAAAATATTCAACCATATAGTTATGAAATGGAAGAGAGCTAAATTAAAATGATAGAAAGTCTCATTTTTCAAAAAGTCTAGGTCTTTGTTTCTTGTCTTCTTCATTTATTCTTTGCCAACAATTTAGTGTATCACTCTGTGATACATTAAAAATCATTAAAAATATTTATAACTTAAGCCAATATTCTACCTCTAAAAACTATTCTAAAGTAATGAAATAATCCTAAAAACAAAAATAGCTCTAAGCACAGAAATGTTCACTATAGCTTTATTTTTATAGTGAAAAACAAGATATACTTCTTGTAGAATATTTTAATAAATTAATAAATCATACTATCAATCAATGTAATATTATGTTGCCATTACTATTTTGCTTAAAGAAACTAGTAATAAAGGAAACCATTTCTAATGTGGAAAGAGAAATACAAAATTGCAAATATAATTGTATTACTTTTGGTAAAGTATTCTATGTGAAGGAAACAAAAAGGCTCAGAGTAAACCCTCCCCCTCACCAAATGTTAATAAGAGCTATGTTTTTGGAGGAAGCCATTGATAACGTTTTCTCTTTTCCCTTTTTTCTCAATTTTTCAAATTTTTATTTATGAGTTTTAATTACTTTCAACTGAAATAACATTTTCCCCTAAAAGATAAAAAAAAGAAGTTGTGTCTGATAGTTGGTATTTTATGATTCATTATTTCTCTCAAGATGGAGTCAAAACAAAGTAACTTTCATTCTGACATGTTAATCACATTTTTCTGTCACCATTATAAAATGGTAGTGTCCCGTACGTTAGTTTGAAGTTCTGAATACTCAACAAAACAGTAACTGAGCTTGCTTATCCATTTGTGTTCATTTTTTTTAAGGCACATACTATGCAATAGAAAATACTGTATTAAAGATGAATCTGCATATCTCCTATCTCATTTGACCTAAACAACCACTTGTCAAGGAATTTTTAAATGTTCATTAGATAAAAATCACCAGATTAAGGAAAAAAAGACACAATGTTCATAATTCCATTACAGTATGACTATTTCCATTTCTTTCACATTTCCTTTACAAGGATTTTTAGAAGGTTTTTTTGGGGGGAGGGCAGATAATTAAGTATGTATGTATGTATGTATGTATGTATGTATGTATGTATGTATTTTAATGGAGATCCTGGGGATTGAAACCAGGACCTCGTGCTTGCTAAGCAGGCACTCTACCACTGAGCTACAAGTATGTATTTTTAATTGTTGAAATTATAACAGTTGTTAAATGTATGTTTATAAATTAGTATGTTGCTATCCTTTCTTGATACTTAGCCAGACATTTTCCATGATTTTATAAAATTTTATAATTATCTATAACATTTTATAATATTGCATAGTATACTGATGTTGTATATTGATATAGCTGTTTTTATCTCTCTTAATGAGTCCTCTTGTTTCTATCCTCCCCCCAATTTTCTTATGTTCTCTTACAAACAAGACATACTGAATAACTTCCTGCATATGGCTTTTTTGCTCTCCCTAAATAATTTCATCGGGATAAATCCCTAGAGTGGAATTGCTGTGTCAGTTCTGATGCAAACGGTCATAAAGCTGGCTGGAGGAATTTGAAACAGTGAAGAATTAACCATTTAAGTGGACTCATTTATGTACAAATGAAACAATACTTCCTACACTTAAACAGCAGCTAGCTAGAAGGAGACGTCTACCTATTTTATTAGCTGCTCTATACTCTCGGTTGTGAAAACTTAAACAAAATGTTCACTGTACAAATGCTCTTGACAGAGCAGTTAATTATTTCCAGGAGAAAATAACAGGGACAGATATCCTTTCTTTCATTTTAACATGTTCTTTAATAACTGAATAGTATTTTGAGTGCAATAGATGCTTTTCTCCCCTACTAGACACAGACAGTAGAAAGGCATATTCTTTTATAAGCAAATAGCATGACTGTATTATTGCACACAGAGGGGTCTAGTTTAATAGCCACAGTGTACACGTTGGACCTATACTGCCTTGGTTTAAATCCCGCTCCACTATTTACATGCAGTGTACAACCTTGAGCAAGTTATTTAATCTCTCTGGGATAGATATAGACGTAGATAAATATATAGATGTATATTTTATATATTTTAATATTAAGAATATATACATGTCTATGTATATACACATATGTGTATATAAATTAAAAGTTTATATAGTATATATTTTATATAGTAAAAATATTTATTAAGACTATATATGTATATATAATATACTTATGTACCTATTTTCTGACTTTATAAAATATATATGAAATCTTAATTTATACACACACACAAGATGCATAATAAGTTTTTATACTTATGATCTAGCCAAGACCTCAAGAAACTTCTGGCCTGACTCACTATTGCCAGAAAGAAACTTTTACTTTATTTACAGCTAACAGCCCCATTCGGCAAGGTATCTCATTCAGTTACAGAGGAATACAATACAGAGCAATTTATATTAGTATATTGTTCCAGGAAATTGCATCACTCAAAGCCAGACTGTCGATGGGCGATTTATTCAACTTTTCTTTTGTAATGTTCAAGATAAGTTTTTGATTACACCAGCTTTAAAAATATTCATGTAAAACTTATCAACACACTACATGAAAATTTTTTTTCATTTCATTTGGAGGATACACAAAATTATCCTTCTATAAAAATCTTTATCTTTCCCAAAAATACAGCCTGGGCTTACCTCCAAGCATATAAGAAGTAGGTTTCTCTACCAACCAGTCCTAAATCAGTGCCTCAACTCTCATTAGAGAAGGGAAAGCCTGCTCTGGTCAGCTGACTCATCAGGCATGTGATTTCTTTTTTCAGGGGACATGGAGAATTTTTCATTCTGAGAAGTAGGCATAGAGCACAATCTCGTAACACATGATCATATATATTTCTGAAAAGCTCATTAAGAAAAAGAAATTCATAATGGATGTGCAGCCTCTTTATTGCTATAAATCAGTGGTTCTCAATCTTTTCTGAAGCAAAGGTCCCTTTGACAAAACTTACAAAACCTGTCCTCAGAAAAATGTATCCTTGCCCATCCATGCCCACTAATATACGCAACTTACAGGATTCTAATACAATTTACAGAATTCTTAGAGTTTATCTATCAATGCCCTTTGGGTTCTTCAAACTGGTTAAGAAGGCTTTTTCAAGATACTCCAAGAATCTCTCAAGACCTTTAAGCTGCTTCTTCCCGGGGTGACACTGGTATTTGCCTGGATAGGTTGAACTGATAAGTTTTGTCATGATGACAACTGCCTAAATTAAGACACACCCCCACAAAACCCCTTGCTGTAATCATCCTAATTTTATTGTTTAGGGCTTTGTTCATTACATCATATGGACCCTGTTGAGGATAAACTTCAAATCAGAAACTACTGTGCTTCTCCTTGGTGAATAATTAACCTTATTTTATGAGCACTCTGAATGATATGACTGTTCTTTTCCTTTCTTAAATTTACAGCTAGAAAGCTAAGAACCAAATCAGTGGCCCTTTGCTTGTAAGTTTCTAGGATGCGTATCTCTCTTTTTTGAGCACTAATCTCATTACTGGCTCCACTTCACTTCCTCTTGGCCCTAACTTTATCATCTACTTCTTATTTATATTATCTTGCTTAGAAATATTTTATAAAAATTGTATAATAATGCAAAAAAAGGAAAAGATGGAATAAAGAAAAAGATGGAAAAATGGTTTAAAATTAAGTTTTATATTCCTTTGTATTCAATTTCTTTCAAAGCAAGCAATTAATCAACTATGTAATTCTGATTTCTAATTTAAAGTTTTATAAGGCTTTAGAAAATCTAGGGAAAAAACAGAAAAAGTAATAAAATATTTTGTGAATCCACTTACTGCAAAATCTCAATTGCCAAGACATTTTTATAGCTACAAAACGTTTAAAAAAATTTTATTATTGAAACTTTCAAATATATAGAAGAGTAGAGAAAATGGTATTGTGAACACCCCTGTATGTACCCATCTCCTAGACTTTTAAATTTTACCGTATTTGCTTCTTTTAGTTTTCTTCTGTTAAAGTATTTCAGAGTAACTGACAAATAAGAAAAGACACAAAGACTCCTCATTCTATGCAAAGTCAGTATGAGAAGGCACATGGACAAGTTTTTTGTAAGACAGAAAACAGAAATCCATACCAAATGTGTCAACAGTGACTGTACCACATCAGTGGATGAACATGTATTTGTAGGAAGAAGAAAAGCTTTGCAATGAGAAATTACTTGCAGGAGATGATTTGGTGGGCTTGGGTTTTGTTTCTGCATCTGTCCCTTGGCAAATGAGAAGACATCATCTTCAGGATGTCCCACGCCATCCGTTTCACACGTATATGATGATGCTATTGCAAGTGTAGTCCTATCATTACTGAAGGCAAGTAATGTGATGCTGGTGGGGTATCTATGGAATTGGTGCTGTTGCTTTTTGTTATATGGACACCGAATATTTACAAATCCATCAGAACCACTTATAGCAAACGTATTGTGGATGTTGTTTAAAAAATGGCACTGACTACATCAATCTGCTCAATATTATTTCCTTTCAGTCTTGAAGGCTTTCACACTTGAAGACATGCTTCTTCTGAACTTCAGGGCTCGGGTCCAAATACTCAACTGCCACTTTGTCTTCAGCAAAGCTTAAACCTAACCCTGCTTGTGTGGAAATGCCCAAATGCAGTGAGTCTGGTACTTCTAGTTGGACACCCAGCACTGCTGCCCACACACCATGTTCTGTAATTTCTACATTATCACTCAACTGCCTGCCATGCCCACAATCAGCCCATCTCCAGACACAGAGAGGCTATACACAGAGAGAAGGTCCCAGCATTACAAGAAGTTCTGGGATTCCACAATTTAACTGTCTGTTCCCAATGCCCAGTGACCACCACATCCACTTCTGGACGGTATTCAACACATTTGATAGGGGCATCATTTATCCCAACAAGATGTTCTTGATCAGTGTTTGCTTCGTATGTTTTCAGTTGAGGGTTTAACCCCTCACTGAAGGCATGTGTTGGATCACAGAATGCATATCCAGGACAGCGCTGGAGTACTGGTACTTGAGCAGAACGGAATTGACCCGCACATCGCGGTGATGCACGGACTTGCCCCAGGAGGAGACCAGACGGAACTGGGAGGTGTTGGGGCTGAACTTCACCAAGAAGATACCATCCTCAGTGGGTGGTTAATCTTGGACTCCTTAGAACCGAACATATTGGGCTTCTCTCAATAGCAACTTCGAGATCGCTGCCTCCTCCTTGCTACCTTCAGACATCGCAGTATCTCACCTCTGTACATTTTAGTATGCATCTCTGAAAAGTAAGCATGTGTCTACATGATCGTAATGACATTTTCACACCTAACGAAATTCATAATAATCTTCTAGTATCATCTAATACCTAGTCTTATATTCAAATTCCCCAGGTATCTTACCCACCAAAATACCTTTTATAACTGCCAAAAATTCTTGACCTTAGAATGCACGAGGTAAGCGTATTCAAAGTTCCTCTCCACCTCCATTTACCCAGTTCATTTACTGCTACATGTCAACATACATGGGTATCGTTAAATGGTTAAGAAAAATGAAGTAATGGAATTGATCATATTGTGACCCTATTGAGCAGCAAGAGTTAACTTTAGACTATTTAAGTCATTAAAAGTGATTATCCTATAGGGAAATTTCAACTCTCAATATATCATTTATTATGAACTATCCAAAGATTCTATTAATTAAAACCAATATGCATTGGTTTTAAATATAGGCTAACAGTACCAAAAAAGAACTTATTTATAATATTTATAACTTTAAAATAAAGAAAAACTTCTCTTCCAGTTCTTTTAACAATATTAAACATTGTCACCTTTTTAACATTTGATTATGCTCTCTGTCCCCTCTCCTAATAATTTATACTATTCCTTGTATATTTTCCATTCCTATTGAACATAGTCTTACTCTTTCATGTGCTTTAAAAATTAGATATAAACTTCTTTTTTTAAAATGTTTTTCGGGAGCATTATCTCATAAGCTTTGCCTAATTTTATAAAGCATCTGTAAGATCAGGGATCTGGCAAGTGTTGCTTTATTTTTAAAAACAAATTTCCAGTAAATGCAGTTTTCAGTTTACACTTATGAAGTCAAAATGTCAAGATGACTCAAAAACAATACGTTAAATTGCAAGTGAACTTTGCAGATTTGATTTGGTAAAGATAGCACAAGATTCAGTGAGACCGTGTGTCTACAATGTGCCTGAGTGAGCAATCAGAGATCATTCAGGATGATAACGTCAAAGGCCAGACCCACACCACTTATGCAGATACCTTGGGGTGGAATTAACCTAATAGAATGAAACATTTTCCTCAAAAAGAAAAAATGTCAAAGCATGTGGGAAATGTTACTAAAGCATCTCCTCTAATGACAATCTCAGTGACGAAAAGACTGTGGAAGAGAACCAACTTAGAGGCAGGGCTGAGGACAAGGAAGTCCCCGCACACAGGTCCCATCACCTGTCCTTACCACCTGGGGCTGTGTTTCCCTCCAGTCAGGTGAACCGAAGTGTCTACTCTAAACATACAGGTTGAAATTATCTCGAGCAGCACCTTTGATCTTGATGTTTATCACACATGAGCATCTTCTCGCTCCAAGACCTTTTTGGAAGGGGTTTGAACTGTAAAATTCTACACTTGTCCAGAAGGAATGGGCTAAATGAATTTGTAGATTTAACAAGAGAGTTGGAGGACTGAAAGCCTTGGAACACATGGTCCAGATTTTGAAACTGAGATATCATGGGACAGTCCTTTAGCCAAAAGTAGGTGTTCCACTTTCTGATTTCACTCACGAGAGAGTCATAGTTGAGGAAGGGTATGCCATTAAAACCAGCCAGCTCCTCCCAGAGGATGGTTGACTCTCATTTCACATCAAAAGAAAAGCAGAACCAGGAGAAATCACTACAATCTTCCAGTAAAGAAATGATAGGCACCGTTTCTAATGTTTAGGATTTATGCAGTTCATGCCAGGAGATTTTTACAGCACTTTTATCTAAACTCCAAGCTATGGATAAGCAGAAGGACGTCTAGAGTGACAGAAGGAAGTCCTCAGAAATTTTTCACCTTCATAACAACAGTGAGGTCACTGGCCCAAATTATAAACAGTTTCAATACCCTGGAAGTTAACAAAAGACTTACAACAACTCAAGGAGCCTTGATTCAAGAAAAACTACACAGTCTTGAGAAGAACAGTGAGCTGTGTGGCATTTTTAACTTGCCTATTCCCAGCTCCTCTTTGTCAGTTTTCTGGTAGCCTTGAAAATAAGCAGCCTTGCAACCATAGTATCAGTGAAAACCAACTGCCTAACAGTCACTGGAGAAGTCAAAGTGACTTTTGTCAAAGAATAAACAGAGCTGGACCGTAGTTACAGTGGTAAAAACAGATTTTGTTCAGAAAAACTATTGCCATAGGGGAAAAGAGACCTCAGTATAGAACTGAGTTCAATTCTAAATACAATAAGGAGAAATCGCAATTTATGGTCAAGGAGCAGAGTTGGGGGTCAGTGGATGGAAAATTACTAACAGGAAATTCTCTCCACAATTAGGAGAGAATTCTGGCTAAATTGGCCTCAGGGGATTCTTATCAAAGGCAGGCAGGGTGATCAGACATCACCTGGAGGATTTTGGGGGGTGATGCTCCTGATTCCATATCAAGGGTCATCAGATACTCAGAATGGAGGAATATGGCTAAACTGACTTAGCAGGATTCTTGCTAAATTTGGATAATGCAGAGATGAAAATGGAAGCTTAAAAGTCAGAGCCTGGGGGGAAGGACCATATAATCTAGCTCAGTGGTAGAGTGCGTACATGCATAAGGTCCTGGGTTCAGAATATGAAAATGAATATGTGTATGTGTATGCATGACTGGGACATTGTGCTGTACATCAGAAACTGACACATTGTAACTGACTGTACTTCAATTAAAAAAATTAAATTGATCAAAAACAAAAAGCCAAAAAAAAAAAAGTAGTCCTGAGTTCAATCCACAGTATTGCCATTAGAATAAATAAGTAAATAAACCTAATTACCTCCTCCCCCTACCAAAAAAAAACAAAACAAAAAAAACCCATTCAAAAAAAAAAAAAATCAGAGCCTAGTTGAGAAGAGAGCTGAGGGGCGCCTGGGTAGAATTTTGGCAAGGAGAGAATCTTTATCAGTTTACAGTTCCTCTGAAACCCCTGTGCTCAGGGAATAGTCACAATTTAATATGACTGGCAGCTAGTTCCCTGAAAACCCTATTTACAGGGCTTGTCTTTATATTGCCTCATTCAGAGCTCACTCAGCTCTGATCCTAACCCCAACCCAAACCACTGCCCAGCCGTCTGCCTCAACTGGGGACAACTCTGAAGGACTATCCTAGCTCTTCCACACGATTGGCTGAAATCTCTATTGGAAATGCCTTTCATTTGAATGTTCCCTTCTGCCCAGTCCTGCTTCCCTCACTCATTTATAGGTACTCTTCCCGGGAGGGCCTCCTTCCAAATTTTTGCACACAAACTAGAATCTGTTTCCAATGATCCCAATTTAAGATAGAAGTATTGATAATACCAGAGAGAGAAGGGATATTTGAAACAGTAAAATAATTAAGAAGGCAAGAGGGAATGAAACTAAAAGCACTAGTGGAATGTTGACTGACAGAGGGACTTTTTTCCATTTTGAAAAGCAGAGTAGAGGGCATAGGGACAGGTAGGGAACGGTGACTGAGAGTCACCAGAAGATGCCATCAAATGAAATAGTTGCCCTAAGAAAATTAGGTGAGCAAAATGAACATATATGTTAGCCAAGCAAATGAAATACCCATCCACTACAAGTGAAATTTGGGAGCACAAAATCCATCTCTGAAAGGGCTCGAAAATGAAGTTATTTGCAAAAGAGAAACAGATTCACAGACATAGAAAACAAACTTACGGTTACCAAAGGGGTGGGGGAGAATAAATTAGGAATTTGGGATTAGCAGATACAAACTATTAACTATAAGATACATAAACAACAAGGACATACTATGTAACACAAGGAACAGATTCAATATCTTATAATAACCTATAATGAAAAAGAATATATTTATTTATGTATAACTGAATCACTTTGCTGTACACCAGAAACTAACACAACATTGTAAATCAACTCTACTTCAATAAGAAAAATAAATAAATAGCTTGGGGAAAAAAAAAAAAAAAGACAGGGCTAGAAACTAGAGAGCTATGGGGAAAGCAGGGAAGATTCTCTTTCTGTCTTCCCACCACAGTCATCTTTCTCTGATGGTCTGCTTCCCTTTCTCTCCTCTCACTTTGTTCACTCACCCAGGTCAATTTTATACTACCCACTTCATCTCTCATTTCTCCATGACCTCTGATTCTAGCTTCTACCATTTACTTGTAACTCCTCTTTAGTGCCTGCTCTGTGGTCGACCACCAGACTCTTCTGTTTGAGCATTTGTAGAATGTGACCAGGGTCTGAGTTCAGAAATTTTGGTTGATTTTCATGGAGTACAGTGAGAACATTTAATGTGCCCTCACCCTCTCTCTGACTGTAAATTCAAATCCCAACTCATCTCATCAGTCAGTTGATGACAGAGCAACCTCCAGGTCAAGGGTAGTTTCTTAGTCCAGTGGTGATGTAGCTGGTTTGGAGTTTGGGTTTGGGGGAAGGAGGTTGTTTTGTATGCTACCTACTCAGTGAAGGCTTTGGTTTAATAATTGTTAGGCACCTGAGGAAGGAAGTTATAATATGAAATTTTGTAACAACTACCTAGAATTACTTTCCCAGGGCAAATGCATGTAATCTTCAGAGTCTTTATAGTTTACACTTATATGGCCAAAGTACACTTCAGAAAAGTAATTTTCAAGGCCATATTAGGTAGTTTAATACTTTCATTTTGCAAATTACCTGATCCATTGTTCACTTTCCATTGAGATATTATTTTTCTATATTAAACTGTAGACTATTTAATCCACGCTAAGGTTGTTAACTTATTAACATATATATGGCACATATTACAGTTCATAATTTGTATTTTAACAGGGTTTAATAGCATCCCCTAGCCAGGGAAGGGAATGTTTCATCATTTTCTTTATTTTAAAGAACGACAACTTTTCAGAGACTTCCACCTGCAGTCACAATAGATAAAAAGGACAAGAGTTACCTTCTGACCACAAACAAACTATAAAACTGGGCATATTGGGCGACAGGGAGCACATTAGTTTGATTCCTGAAAGAATTAAAACAGTTGAGGTAAGCCCTCTAATTACATCAAGTTTTGGGGGAGAGTTCATTCCAGAGCAGATTTATTCATTTATTAAAAAATGAACCTTCAAAACTTTTTAAAAAAGCTAAACTCACATTATCCAAACTCACTTAGAAAAGTTACTTCCATGTAAATATTTTAAAAATATCTTCCTATTTTTATTGTGTATCTTTATGTCATTTTAATGTTTACATTTTTATTCATTTTGAACATATTTTAAGTGAGAGATTTTTCTCTGTGGCCTTCCAGATTTCTGCCCCAAACACTTATTAATCAATTTTGCTCATTTATTAGAAATTATAATCATACTTGTTTCTATTTCTGTATTGTTTATCTGTTTGGTTGATTTGTACATTATTTTTTTTTGGTTGCATGATTGTTTGAGCTTAAAAACTATTTTAATATCTAATAGCCCAAATCCTTTCTCATTACTCTTCTTTCTCAGAATTTTAATGACTTTGTCCCTTAAATTTTATTTCTAACATGACTTTCTGTCTTCATCTAAGTTAAAGACAATCAAAAACAGATACAAAAATAAGACAAATTATAGGCCCCTATGGAAGGCCTCTGACTGAAATTACATTGAATATTTAAGTTAATTTATATATAAAATCGATCTCAATTTTAATCTATCTCAATTTTTTCTGTCTTAATTTTTTATATCTTAAAAAATTGAGACTTCCTATCTATAATTAAAGCTTGTCCCCTCAGATATTTAAATATTTCTCTATATCCTTCACTGTGTCTGTAGTTTGTTTTATGAAGACGTTTTTGGTGCTGTATCACATACTAAGACTCAAGATAATTTATATCCTCATTGGGATTATGATCCGTAATATTATGAAGTAATATTCCTTCTTCTATTCACATATTTCATCTTAAATTCAACTTTTTCTGATATTGATAATGGGTAGAGTTTAATATATCTTTGCCTATCCTTTTACTTACCTCTTTTCTGAATCACTTCATTTTAAGCAAGATTTACAACTGGCTTGCAGTTGGAATTTTTTGATCCCATAGAAGCTGTTATTTTGTGTTGTTTATCTCATCTGTATTAATTTTGTAAAGAATGTAATAGATTTTATTTTAATTCTGACATCTTATGTCACTCTTTCACTCTTTAGTTTTCATTATCTTCCTTGTTTTCTACCATCTGCTATAATCTGTTATTTGTCTACAGGCCTATTTTCCTAAGACAGATACTCTATATTTAGTTTTACTGTCGGTTTCTAATATAACTTCTTACAATATCCTTATGCCCATTTTTCTCTCCATTTATCAACTTCAGAAATAAGGCAGTATGTATTAAATACCAATTTCATTAGAAACCTTTTTGACAAGATATTGTAATGTAACCCAGTTTGGTTTATATAAAAATGAGAATTTGCTAGAAAGCGTTTGCAGTTTTCAGTGGAATCCAAGAAAGACCTCAATACCCACGCCTTAGGAAGGAGAGAGACGTCTACAACCAGCCTTCAGGAGCTTCAAATCCACTGGCAATTCCGTGGTTTTTGGGTTTTTTTTTTTTTTTCCTGCTTCTTTCTGTGATCAGTTTAATGTCTTCCCTATTGCATGGCAGGAAAAAGCTTTTAAATTTTATGTCTTACAGTTTTAACCACCTGAGAGATACTGGCTTGACTCTCGGAATCCTTTGCAGAGGACCAGATGCCTTCTACTTCTCCTAGACCCATCAGTGAGGTTACATTTGATGCCGTGACTGTCCCTGCCATCCTCATGTGGAAGGATAGTCAGGGAAAGGAATGTGGTTTTCAGAACAGCAGGGGCTTTGACAGATGGAAGAGTGTGCCCTGTACTCTCACACCATGAAAGAGAATCAAACT
Source organism: Camelus ferus (assembly GCF_009834535.1). Lineage (NCBI taxonomy): Eukaryota > Metazoa > Chordata > Mammalia > Artiodactyla > Camelidae > Camelus > Camelus ferus. The sequence continues at coordinate 62,070,265 of NC_045703.1, read as the reverse complement.
AGCCCTCTTCTGCTCCCATCACCCAGTAGCTAATTAATTCTGGAAATTTCTGGCTTTATTTCTTCACCTTGTGTAAATCAACCACTTCTTGCACTAAAATGAGGCACTTCTGCAGATCTTCAGTTTTTTTTCTTGTGGTTTTCATATGTTGTTAGGGTTCTTTTTCTTAATTTGAGAAAGTTTATTCCTAATTGCTTCAAGACATTAATATATTAGGCAAAATTCCAATTGAACCAATAGGACTTTCTGCTGATATCAGAGAACAGATTGCCAGAAGTTGGGGGCAGGAGGCAGGGGCAAAATGGGTGAAGGTGGTCAAAAAATGTATAAACTTCCAGTTATAAAATAAATAAGCCCTAGGGATGTGATATACAGCATGGTGACTACAGTTAATAATACTGCATTGTGTATTTGAAAGTTGCTAAGAGAGTAGATCTTAAAAGTTCTCATCTCAAGAAAAAAAATTGTGACTATGTGTGGTGATGGATGTTAATTAACTAAACTGGACTGTGGTGATCAGTTTGCAATATATACATGTATCAAATCCTTATGTTGTACACTCAAAACTAATATAGTGTTACATGTCAATTATAGCTCAGTTAAAAAGTTAATCCTCTAAAAAACTTAACTAAATAATTCTGGAATTGCTTGTTTATCTAGTGAGGTAAGAATCTAAATTAATGTTTTTAACAAATAACTTTTAATAAAAATATATTTTTAATTGACACAACATTGTAAACTGACAATATTTCAATAAAATATTTTAAAAAACAAAAAATTAACTTAGTTATTTTACATCTATATTAATTCATTAAAAACTCTGTTTCATGTACCTGTGATCTGTCTTTTTTCTGTCATACACTGTCAGATAAAATAGGGTTTGTGTCTCTGGAATAGTTTATAGAGATGGTTTAGACTGGGTTAAAATATCAAAGCAAGTAGGAAATAGTCATAGGTTGTTCCATAAATAAACTGTGAATCAAAATTGACATCAGTTTAATTTTATTTCATAATCAACTAAGTATTTCAAATAAAACAAATATAACTAAAAACGTCTCCAGTTTTTGCTTTAACTTCACATTTCATACTTTGCACAATATTTACAAGGTACTCATTTTGATCGCTTCACAACTTGGCAACGATTCTGCCAGATGGTTAAATACACCAGAGAATTTCTGCTTTCGTTTTCCTCGTTTGAGATAGGAAGCAGTTTTCACACCCAATATAAATTCTAGATAAAAAGCATACACTCTGTTGCCTTCTCATGTTAAACATTAAGGATGACATACAAGCAAAATATAGTCTTATTACAAAGTTAATGATCTCTTGAAATCTTATGTAGCTATACAATAACTGCTAAGTTTGTTAAAAACCAACTTACAATTGGATACCCCGCAAGTACTTTTTTCTTTTCCCCTTCCTTCCTTCCTCCTTCATTCCTTCCCTTCCTCCCTTTCTCCCTTCCTCCCTTCCTTCCTATCTTCCTTCCTGCCTTCTTCTTAAGGTAAATGGTATTAGAGAGCATCTATCTGTAGACATCTACTATAGACATTATTAAGAATAACTGTCCTTGAAGAACAATAGAAAATGTAAGCTAAATAAAAACAATAAAGAAAATACTATATGGAATCTTTTTTTTTTTTTAATGGAGGTACTGGGGATTGAATCTGGACCTCGTGCATGCTAGGCATGCACTCTACCACTGAGCAATACCCTCGCCCCCATACAGAATTTTTTATTATGTAAAAATTACTACATTCATGAGCCATATTCAGACACTATTAGCTGGGACTGCAGCGCTGCGGAAACTATAATGAGAATACATTTTTCTTCACTGAAAATCCCAGCATTCAGAGAAAGCAGCAGCAATATAAGCTAAATATTCACTATATCAGAAACAAGCCACAGGTCTTTTGAGTAATAATCCTGTGAACTCATGTCCTTAAATGAACAAGGGTAGCCACAGGCATCTGGCCACTGAAGCTCTCTGGTACCCACATGGGGGATGTACCTTCCTTTAAGAGGGTGGCTACCTGTGGAGGTGGACTCCTTAAATAACTGTCTGCACCAAGGACCGTTTGGCATAGTTTAACCATTATATGAAGACTCTTCACAGAATCCGAGGTTGAAATTCATAGAGAAGCAAACAAAAAATGACAACGGATGAGCCAAACCAGGAAGGAGGATTCTTCATGGTTGTAACATCTATTTGACAACTTTCTCTCCATGGGCTCTTCCTTATTTGTCTGTGAAGTTACAGAAGATCCCTAGATAACTTGCTAGATTTAAATGTAAGAAATAAAGTTTATCCTTTAAGAAATACGCAAGCTCAATGTTAGTTTGTTTGCAGGTCAAGTGAATTGGATCTTCTGTTGTTTTTGTAACAGCATAACCACAATGGTGAAGAAGTCAAATGATCATGTGAGTAAATCCAAAGATTTGGCCTTAATGATGTGGATAACTATTCTTGGAAAAAACACAAAAGGAGTCTAGAGGAAAAATAAATGTCAAAATTGCAATATTCTGCAACACCTACTGAGTTCAGCTTCCTTTGCCTGATCCCTCACTTCTCATAAATGAGTGGAATCAAGGAACTTTAGAATCTCCCCTGTTTTGTCAATCTGTATCCATATAATCCATTAAAAATCTAAGATTGTACAATAGCTACCTTGTCTTTCTAAAGAAAGTAAAATTTAAATTTCTTAGGATGGAAAAAAATTTTTAAAGTAACAGTGATTTTTCTCCCCCTTTATAGTCACATTGGACAGTGAATGAGGATTATAAACCACAAATATCTAGAATTCTCTTTTTAGTCTAAAATATAGTTACTGCATCTGGCTGATTCTTAGGTTAGAATCACTATCTTTAATAACCCTCATGTTGAAAACAAACTATATAAACATATAACTATTTGGAAAGATAGATTTTGTGAGACAAAGACAACAATGTGTTCAAAAGAAATGTGTTTTACATTGTAATATCCAACTTGCACGTTCGTATTTCAGCTTGGAAACTCATTAGTCATCTGGGCCACATCCTCAAAATTCTGCTTAGCCGATTAGAAACAAGTGGAAAGCGAAAGCATCCTACTCAGGAGTCTGGGAATGCCTTTATGATTGACTCGTAGGCGGGCGGGGGTGGTGTTGAAAGACCAATTCGAAGACTGTTACTGGACCAGTGGAAATCAGGACGGCCCAGACTGTGGGAAGTGTTGATGGTGGACGAGGTACGGGAAGAAGGGAAAGTCACCAGCTGACTCTCAGTTTCCACGGGAAGTGGTGGACTTTGCAGAAAGGGATGGAAAGTTGAGCCCCTGAAGCTTGATTTTCTGGGAAAGGAATTTGCTTGTTCCAGGGAAGCTTGTCGCTGGAAGGTGAGGCTGGCCAGGCTGAGGTTGCTTCGACGTTCACAGCCACTGTGGCGGTAAAATCCAGTCCTGTTCAGGCCGTGGGTGTAAGAAGACCGCGTTCGCCGGCTTGAGCTCCACTGGGAGATGGAGGCACTGGCTCTTCTTCGAGACAAACAAATAAACAAAGCCCAAATAAGTCCTCCAATTACAAGTGCAATTGCCATGGACACTGTGAAGGACATTATGAGATCCTCTGAAACAAAGAGAACAAATAGGTAATTTGCAGATAGGTGTTCAACTAAATACACAGGCAACATACAAATGATTACGTTGGAATATGTAACCTAAACAGATTTTGGATGAGGGAAATAGAAGATGGTATTTGGTGGATATGAATAAATGAAGCTGGTGTGCTTCCATTTACCAAAGCAAAAGGATAAAGGATATAAAATAACGTTTTTTTAGCTGTATCATTCCATATTGCTTAAGCTATTTTAATATCTTTCAGAAGTAAGTAATAAAAAAGTCTCGTTTTTTGAAAAAGTCGATTCTTTAGCTCATAAATTTTTCTAAAGTTGCCAATAGTCCAAAGATGATTTCTTTTTGAGTCACAGTAGTAACTAACATGCCAAAAATTGGTAAAGAATCTCATAGTCACACTGACTTTGCCTCTTCCTCTGTCTGCTTTTGTCCACCCATCTGCAGGCTGAATGATGCCTCCCTTCCTGTGCTCATTCTGAGACAGGAAGTGCTGGGCTGGAACCATCTGGGGGGCTGACTGATTTATGTCAGATTTCCTGAACTTCTGGACTGTCACCTGTATCTGACTGATTGATACCATAACCTGTGCAGACTACTAGGCTCTCTCTTGGTCCCCAAGCTGGTTCATGCTGTTATCACACCCTTGTTGTAATCATGAAATTCCTGTCCCCTGAATCTCCATAGACTCTCTGCTGTACGCCAGTATCCTCCAATTCACAAAATTTGTATTTGTTCAGATTTTCTATTGTAAGGAGGGAAAGATGCCTTTCCCAAATGGAAATTCTACCTTACTGCTTCTTCTTGTGAGCTAAAAACATATTCTTGAATAAAACTGGGTACAGAGTTCCTGCATTGAATGGAAAGACACTCTGGATATTCGAAGACCCCACCAGCCTTATCACCCACCACATTTCCTCACCCTCTACCGCAGGGTTTAACCCACAGCCTTGTTGATTTCCCCACTATCCCAAAGCCTGTCATTCTCTCTCAAATTCTGTGCATTTCCACACTTTTTTTCCAGATACCTAGATACAATTTTTAAATTTCTGTTTGGGAAATTCAGTATGTATTGAATTTTAAATATAGTCAACCCAATCAGTGACTGTGACACAGGAAAGAACACCAGCAGAAAATCCATCAAGTTGATCCCAGCCCAAGTTACCAACCCATAGAATCATGAGCTAAGTTAATGATTGTTTTAAGTCACTATGTGTTGGGGTGGATTGTTTCATAGCAAAAGCTAACGGATTCAGGGTTCCAAACTCATCTCTATTCCTGACATACTGCATGGTTTTTATAAAATTTGTTTAGACTTATTGATTTTATTACTTTTTTCAAGTGAAGGGTTTAGATTTTATGATTGCCAAAATTATTTCCAGTTTATTGTTTAATCTATGACAGTATATACAAAATCTATAATCCAGATATAACAAAGCAAACCAATATTAATTAGTACAAAAGAATAGTCATTGCTCCTTAATTTTAGGATAGATTTTAGTGTCCTTTTACCTTATATTGTCACCTTTATCTCCTATAGGAAGATTACATTTGTTATGTCCTATTTTCACAATTATCTTCACAAATGCTTATATCAAAATCTTCAAACAATTGTTTATATATCAAATCTAAGCAATAAATCCTTTATAATAAGAAGAGGACTTCTGAAATACGAGATGGTTTATGACAGATCTTCTAGACCAAGCATTGTTCTTCCAAAACGTCTCTCATCAAAATAATATTGATTCATAGCCTTAAAGTACAATCTCTTGAGACTAGAGTTTCACAGAGTTAGGCTTTATCTGGAAAAAGCAATAAATATAGTCAGAACCTAAAATTAGCCTTATTGGTAATATAGTAAAATTTCAAATTAAATTGTAACTATCAGTGCCCCCAAATATTTGGAACCTAAAAAAAGAATTATGGGAAATCTGGGTTGCCAAAGCAAAGAAACCATGTAAATCAGCATTTCCCAATGTTTCTTACAAAAAACAATAGAGAACAAGATGATCAAATAAAAATACACAAAAGCATGCCTTCAGTATATGTGGAAGACAAAAAAAAAAAAATCCAAACTTCAAGTTACCTAGAAAATAAACAATGAAAAACAGAAACCAGTAAATTATATATCCCATGCTTCTCCCACAAGCCATCACAGAAAAGAAGGGCAGTTCTGGAAATACTGCAAAAATAATGAGAAGTGTTCTGTCCCATGAGTACACTGACTACTGGAGAAGAAGGTTAAGAATCCAATCACAAAATATCACATATTTTATGATTCTATTTACACTAAATGTCCAGAATCACTCTCTATATAGTGATTGTGTGTGGCTGGGGGTGAGGTGGGAGGGAATGGGCAGGACCTCCAATGGAAACAGGGTTTCTTTTTGAAGGACAAAATGTTCCTAAATTAGATTGTGGTGATGGTCGCACAACTCTGTGACTATAACAAAACCATTTAATTGTATGCTTTAAGTGGATGAGTTATATGGTCAGTAAAATATATCTCAATAAAGCTGTTTGAAAAAAGAAAGAAAAAGGCAGATGCTCTTTGGAAACTACACAATGAAGGAGAAAAGAGGCAAGACTGAGGGGGAAATTTACGATCCTTCAAAACAAAAAACAATCAAAGGACATACAATCCTTCCCCACCACCAACCTCTAAAAATAAAAGTCAACCAGTAAAAACACCACACTTTGATACACTGAGCAAAAGATGAACCTAGAATGACTCCCAGGTTCTGGCGTGGGTTGGGGAGGGTGGTTTTCATATAACTCATCCACTTAAACATGCAATAATAATGGGAATTTGGGAAGCTGTAGTATGAATAGGAAAGAAATAACCTGGTCAGGAGAGATCCAAAGTCAGAAGAATGTAAAAATTATTCCAAAGCATCATATCATCTAATGTCCTAGAAGTAATGCCCTAAGAAGTAAGTAAGGTGGGTAGTGGTGATAAACTGAGGTTTAGAAGCTTTGGCTCCTAAGATCTAAATAAACATTTTTTTGTAGCAGTAACTGAATAATCAGATTAAATTTTAATGTTTAGAAATTTGAGCATCTCCTTCCTTGCTTTTGCCATTTTATGCAGTAATAGTTTTTTTCTTCATTTTAATTTCTATGTTTTTGATTTACAATGTTGTATTAGTTTCTGGTGTACAGCATAGTGATTCAGTTATACATATATATTTATATATGTATATGTTCTTTTTCATATTCTTTTTCATTGCAGTTTACTGCCAGCCATTGAATATGGTTCCCTGTGCTATACAGTAGAGCCTTATTGTGTATCTGTTCTGTACGTAGTAGTTTGCAGCGGCCAATCTCAAACTTCCAATTATGCAATAATAGTTTATCAAAGAATAGATTTGCTAGAGCAGATTTGAATCTGCATTATAATCATTAATATTAAACTTCCTTTAAGTTTTGTGTTGCTTATAATGGCTGCCTAAATTCTGATTGTCACTGAAAAATATTTTAATTGCTCTTAGAAAAGAACTAAATAAAAATCATGAACTACTCAAATACTTCATAAAACCAAGTCCTTTATCTTCGTTCCAAATAAGTATGTGAGTCGAGGCATTTTACTAAATTTGGTTTTTTTGGTTAAGAAAATACTAATTTTACCTTATTTCAATGAGTTTTTGACAATTTTTGTTCTTGTCAGACATATTACACATAATTTGAATAATTTATTATTGTAAATTATGAAGTGATCATTTGTCCCTGGAAGAGTTTATTCATTAAGTAGTTTATACTCCAGAGAATCCATAATTGATTACCGTGAAAAATACTTTAATCAAAGAATATGAATACTCACTCAGAAATTCTTTCTCCCTATTTAGAATAGAAAAATGAGAGATATACTATTGTCCATCTAACTGTTATTGTGCTTTTGAGTCAAAAAATAGTGCATTAGGTGGAGACCTAGATGGTAAACTGTAAACTCCTTTCTAAATTTGAACTTCTATTATTCCAAGCTAGAAATACTTGACTAAAACTGTGATTAAGAAAATTTTGATGTTGCAGGAATATAGTTTACAAAATGCAATTCTATTTTCATTTCATTATTTTGATAAATAATAATGCACATTTCTAATTTAATTAATTTAATTTATAGGTCTCAGACATCATTTTAAGTGTATTATATTGCTTAATTGTCAAACAACTAATTAGGGAAATGCTTTATTTCTTTGGTGTGTTGCAATATTTTCATATTTATCGAAAATGAAAGTGAAGAACTTAAAATACATTAAAAATGTACCTCTATAATACCAGATTTGGAACAGAAATATGTAGGGGAATTGTAGTAAAGCAGTGCTATGTATTCTACAGTCATATTTCCCTGAGTCAACAGCCTCCACTGGAGAATTTTAAATACCAACAACTTCAGATAGAGAATCAGAGATATAAGGTTTCAACTAAAATAAACTCTTAAAAATGCTTTACCTCAAACTCCTACTAATTTTATTGATATTGAAACAGAGTCTAAGGCTCATGTGGTAGAACTGACACTTGATTTGTTTTAAAAATTGAAGACTGACAATTAGCACTGGTCGGGGACTATTGCTTTCTTGCCTGTATGACATGAAATGAGATGACAAATACTCAGGTTTGCAAAGTGCATGCCTTTGATTTGTGTATAAACCTATGTAGCCACTAGGGCCTGATTGAGGATCCTAATCTCTAAGGCTATAAGAAGACATAATAGATGAGATTAAAGAGACATATTTACTTTATTTCAACTAAATGGAGATTAAAACCCAAAATCTTAAAATGGATTCAGTTCCCCGATAAAAGCATTTGAAGTTTACAGGTGTTTCTCTTAACGGTCTCAGTGCATATACCCTCTGAGCCTCTCCAACACAGTCTCTTCTGACCAATAAAATGTTCCAAATGGTTAATCTATAGCAAAAAGTAACATAAGGTTCATTTCAAGAAAAAAAATTAGAAACTTTTAAAATGCAGATCAAGGGAAAATAATATCTTGTCTGTTGAAGTGATTGAGAAAATTTGCAAAGACAACCCAAACACATGGAGTGAGAAAGGTATTAATATGTCAGATGACTATCTGACTTCCAAAATATATTGTTCTGGTCTAAGAAAACAAGGATAAAATTCAAATTCCAGTAAACAAGATGCTAAAGAATATGTTCAACCACCAAAATCTTCTTCAATGACAAATTTAAGTTTTGTGAGTAAAAAATGACTTTGGTGGCACTATAAAACTAGGACAATATTTCCAGGAGAGCAATTTGACAATAAATCTATTTTAAATAATTATTGTCTAATGCTTGATAATATCTCTGACACTGTGAACATATTGTCTGCCCAAATTTGGGGGAAATGACAAGGTAATTATGACTCAAAATATCATATCACTATCATCAACAGAAGACTATATAAAGGTAGAAATCTGAAAAGGGTTAAATAATATATTTTAAATGTACATGAGAATCACATGTACATTATACATATAATAATAAACGATTTAAATTCTGAATGAATATAAAGTAGGATAAGATGCAGCTATAGAAGTTATAAAAATGACATAAAAAAACTTACTACTTATGACATGAATTTGCTTAATTTTTCTTGTTTGGTTGAGTGCAAATACCATGAAAATGAGTTCCTAACCCATAAAGTCAGTCAAATATCTTTTTTAGAAAACGTTACAAAAATTCTTATCCCCTTGTTAGATGTGAAATTTTTTTTAATAGTTACAAATGATAATAATGACATAAGACTCTCTAAATCTTGCAGAAATATATGGTAAAAAAAACTTACCTATCTTGTTAAGCTCCCTTAAATCCAAAATGCAAAAATAAGTGTAGAAATACAGAAAAGCAATAAGAAAGAAATATCAAGTCATAATTATGGTACAGCCTATTCCTGAATGACCATGTAGAGATTCTTTTTATTTAACTAGAGTTAATGCTTTTTCTGACCCAAATTATAGAATCCATAAAATATATCATGAATACAGGATCTATTGGCCATTCAGCTTTAAATTTTCACATATGTAATTCCATTCCAGTAGATTTTTGACAATAAATTTTGGGAGCCCTCTTTTTTTTTTAGAAAAGAAAAACCTACTGTAAAAGAAAATGTATCTGAAAAATACATTGGCACAGATATTCCTTTTTATGAAGTCAATTTGCCTTTTTATTTCTCAACAGTTAGGGGAGGAAAAAGGAGCTATAATTTTACTTCATATAATTCCAGTACAGTGCAACTAAAGAGATCAAATGATTGCTTTAAAAATGCAGATCTCCCTACACAAGAAAAAGGAACAAACTCTAACGTTAATAAGGTGTCATATCAATTAAGTGTTACTATCCTATTTAGTAACATGTGACGGGAGTCCTCAATGAATGGCAGTTATTATTACCAATTATTGTACAACTTTCTTGAGTCATTTGATCTTTCTTGGTCTATATATTAGGGTCATTATAGTGCCTTCCAATTCTAAGATTCTAATATTGAATCTAGTTTTCAGTAAATCTAATTAATCCATACCTACAATTCTGTCCGTTAGTATCAAAATTTAGTCAAGGTCACCACCTAGTGGCCTTGAGTTGAATCGTTCTCATACCTGAAAAGTGATTTTATCTTTGACAATAGAACATTGGTTAATTAAAAAAAAAAAAAAAAAAAAAACCCTTTGCAATTATAAGAATCCTTAAGTTCAGCTATTACTGAAATAGGCTACGCTGTTCTTGGTACCCAACTTAAAGTGTATAGGAGGATGGTTCAGACAATAAGATTTTGGCAAAAAAACATTTTTAGGAAGAATATTTAAAGTTCAGAAAATGTTATTAACTACATAATTTAAACAAAGTATTTTCTATGTGTATCTTGTCTCCCAGAAAATCCTACTGCTCTGTTTTCAGAATATATCCAGAATTCAACTTCTCATTATCCACTTTGCCACCTCCCTGATCCAAGTCACCGTCATCTGTGACCTGGGATGTTACAGTAGGGTTCTGTCTGGTTCCTGCTTCCCTCCTTGCTCCCTTTCCCACAACTGCACTCAATTCTCAACACAGTAGCCAGAGTGAGCCTTCGAAAGTGGTAGTCAAAACACATCACTCTTCTGCACTAAACCCTTTATTTCTCCCAAACTAAACGTAAACTCCCCCAAATGGCCCTGAAGTTCCAGCCTGACCTATTCCCAGTCACCTGTGCATATCTCTACTCTTCCTCCAGCTCATCCTCTCCATCCACAGTGCTTTGTCTGCCATTCCTTAAACACATCCCATGTGCCCCTGACTTGGGGCCTTGCACTGGCTGTGCACCTACTCCTGAAATTCTCAACTCAGCCATCTGCCCTGGTGACTTCAGATCTTTGCTCACACCTTCTCACCAAGGCCTTCCCTGAACACCTTATTTAAATTTCATCCTGTTCCACCTCTGATGGCTGTCACTCTTGATTTTCTTTTCTCTTTCTAGATTACTGGAAACTAGACACTAAATTGTGGGACAAACAGCAAAAATCTGGGAGAGCTGGAAGTGGTTCTGGCCAAAGGCAAAAGGCATTAAGTCACACTCTGAATGTAATTAGTCAACAGTATTGTTAGGGCAGAAGGTAAATTAAGTTATGTTCCATATGAACAAGGTAGACCATCCCTTTCTGTCTATGACAAAACAACGTGTCTCAAACCACTGGGATGGAATATAAAATATGGATCAAAAGTATTTTTAAAAATCAGATTGAAGCCATCAGAGACCTACCAAAACCACTAACTTGAGGGCGCAAATTCCAAAGAAATACAATCTCTCATCACAATAATCTGTAAAGAGAGGCAAAAATCTGAGTAGAACTCTGTGCAACCTCAGTAGGCTTGGAAAACAGGAGTTGGAGTTCAGGTGACACCAAGAAAGACAGACTCTGGGCAACATTCTAGACTCTGAGTTGGGCTTCCAAAGAGCTACTCTTATTACTATTAAAAGTAATAGCAAAAGGAAAAAAAAAAGTAGAGACGACCTCACACAGACAGAAATACACTTGACCTTGAACAACACAGGTTTAAGCTGGGTGAGTCCACTTATAAGCAGATTTTTTTTTTTCAATAAATACACACTAGTGCTTTCCTCTGGGGATGATGTAGACAGGGACTGACTAAGAAGTGTCATCAGGGAACTTTCTGGGTGGGTGATAATGTTCTGTATCTGGATTGAGGTTTGGATTACGTAGGTGTGTTATGTATTTGTCAAAATTCAGCAAATGCTCAGTTATGATCTGTGCACTTCATTTTTGTTCATTTTACACATTTTATTGTGTGTAAATTTGGCCCTAAAAGGAAAAAAATAACTACGAAAAATATTGAATTCTTGTTAATGATATACATGCTGAATTAACTAGGGGGAAGTGTATGGATATCTATAACTTACTTAGAAGAATAAACTAATAGATGAGTAGATAAAAATGAGCATTATAAAATGTCAATAATAGAATCTAAGTGATAGGGATACAAATATTCACTATAAAGTTTTTCAAATTTTTCTGTATATTTGAACATTTCATAATAAATTTTAGAAAAACAAATGAGAGAGCATAAACAACTTTAAGGCAATACATTTAGAAATTTACTTAAAATGAGCAAATTCCCAGAAAACACAAACTGCCCTAAACTAATAGAAGAATCCATAGAAAATCTGAGTACTGTAATATTGTTAAAGGAACTGAGGGAGGGATAAATTAGGAGTTTAGGATTAACGTATACACACTACTGTATATAAAGTAGATAACCAACAAAGGCCTACTGTACAGCACAGGGAACTAGACTCAATACTTGTAATAACTTATAGTAGAAAAGAGTCTTTTCTTTTATGTATTTTATATATTCTTTTAATATATATGTGTGTGTAATTGTCTCACTTTTCTGTACACCTGAAACTAACAGCAACAATGTAAATCAACTATACTTCAATTAAAACATAAAAATAAATGAGTTCATTAGCTCTTCTTTTTTTAGATTCCACATATGAGTGATATCATATGATATTTTTTCTTTCTCTTTCTGGCTTACTTCACTTAGAATGATGATCTCCAGGTCCATCCATGTTGCTGCAAATGGCATTATTTTATTCTTTTTTATAGCTGAGTAGTATTAAGACTTGCAAATATTAACTACCATATATCAAAATAGATAAGAAAAAGTCAAATTTCTTCTGTATATCACAAGGGAACTATATTCAATATTTTGTAATAATCTTTAATGAAAAAGTATATGAAAACAAGTATATGTATGTATATGTATGACTGAGACATTATGCTGTACACCGAAGATTCATATTTTGTAACTGACTATACATCAATTAAAAAAAGAAAGAAAGAAGGATATACTACACTTTCCTGTCAGATGACTGTGCTATCTCAAAGGGTGAAATGATTGGAAATCTATACCTGGAATTCATGTGGACCATTTAGTGATCATCTTCAGAAACATATTTTAAAATGCTCTCCTGTGGATTTTCCTTAAAGTGATTGCAATTTTATTGAAAGTGGACTGATTTGGGAAATAAAAACTATTTATTTGGGAAAAAAATAAAAAATTAAAATAAAGTGTCATTTAAAACCTTTCTATTAAAAAACTACAGATAAATACACTGGTGAAATTTTTCAAACATTTAAACAATAAACAATGCCAGTCTTACACAAACATTTCCAGATAATAGAAAACATTTCCCAACCTGTTTTAGGAAGTCTGTGTAAACTTGATACAAAACCTGACAAGGCTATCACAAGAAAAGACTACTTATTACAGGCAAATTTCTCTCATTCATGTAGATGTAGAAATTCAGGACCCTATTAAAAAATATGTTCCTCTAAGTTCTACCTCAAACCTACTGAATAACAATCTCTGAGCATGGAGTTCAGTAAGAGATGAATTTTCAAACTTGTTTCTGTGGAATTGAGATGCAGCAGTTTTAAAGACAAGCATTTGTAAACACTTGTTTTTCAAACTTCCTAGATAACCAATATAAAGGAAGTAATTAGTAGGCTGTTAATATGAAATGATGCATAGATATCCAAGAGCTCTAAAAATACAAATTAAAGATATGCATTTGAAATAGAGTCGGTCTTTGTTTACTATTTGAGAAGAGGGAAAGTAAAGAACCTCATTGGGGTGTATGCCCAGCCCATAAACCTTTTCCCTCCTTGACTTCTCCAGAAACATCTTACTCCCATCAGGAGTAGAGCCCAAAGTGATATAGTTTTCTACAAGTTAAGGAATCAACTTTTCAGCTGTTAACCAAAGTTTTCTCCTCTTGACAGCACTTAACTGCCCAAGAAATCCATGAACAGCTCTCCATCTCTTCAGTTATCTTGGAGAGGATTAGGGCTGTTATCAAGGATACACAGAAAAAAGGAAACGTTGATGTTGAGAATGACTAACAAGATTATTAAATGTATAGAATAGATGATTGTCTTGAAAATCAATTGTTTTACTGTGACCACTAGACATTTGAGAGATGACAGTGGTTTTGTTGTTTGTTGTTGTCTATTGTAGTTTCAAAATGCTAAGAGCCTAAAGGAGTCAGGAACATCCCTTTTTGCTACAATAAACAGTACTTGGAAAAATAAACTTTGGGCTAGGAGTCATGCTTATGTCGACTTGGGCTGCTATATAAAATACTATAGATTGGTGACTTAAACAACGATACCTATTTCTCACAGTTCTGGGGCCTAAGAGGTCCAAGATCCAGGTGCCAGCATGGTCAGGTTCTGGTAAGAGCCCACGTCCTAGCCTCAGTGCATGCACACAAACAGATGGAGAGAGAGCAGTATCTCTTCCTCTTCTTATAGGGCCATTAACCCCATTATGGGCACTTCCATCCTCTAGTTTTACCCGAATTACCTCTCAAAGGCCCCATCTCCAAATGACATTGCATTTGGGGTTAAGACTTCAACATATGACTTGGGGGTGGGATAGGCATAAGCATTCAATGCATAAGTCAATTTTCAGAAGCTGTGTAAAAAGAGAAGTTTTGGAGAGAGAAGAAGAGCTATAAAGTATGTGACCAGTAAGTGCTCTGGAAAAGGGGCCATCACTCCATCTCTGATATACAGCCTAACCTCAAGAGGTGCCTGTAGCCCAGGGTTATGGAAGATCGATCATTCAACATTCAACATGTTTTGTGCCACTTAGACAGATGGAAAAGTACATGAACAAGGATCAGTAGACCAGAAAGGGCATACAGAAAGGAAAAACCATGCCATTACATATATTGCATGGACCATATAAGTCAGATTGTACTGCAAGAGCCCCCAGCAGTGGAATCAAGAAGAAAGGACAATGCCCCTAAAGCAGATAAGAAATACCCATCAGCAGAGTCAGAGGAGATCAGAACCTGATCAAGAAACAATGACCTTCTCCTTCCGATACTCTTGATAATATATAGCTTCCACCCCAACCGCACCCTATTTCCAAATTTAGAGGAAAGTCCTAAGGCAGAGAAAAGTGGGGAGACTTGAAGTAACTAAATTGAAAATAATTATGCTAAATCAGGTGAAACTTTTTACATTGACATTCAAAACTATAAATCAGCAAATAGCATTATTTCGTTCTTTTTTATGGCCAAGTAGTATTCCATTGTGTGTAACATATATAATACATATATCCTCTTTATCCAATATTCTGTCGATGGACATTTAGGTTGCTTCCGTGTCTTGGCTAAAACTAACACAACATTGTAAATTGACTATACTTCAATTAAAAAATTAAAAATAAAAACTACACAAATCTGCCTCAAACCATTCACTTCTCCACAAATAAGACTTGTGTGTTTTTACTTCTGCATATTTGCTGATAACATTTCTCCTGAACTCCCTGAAATTCTCCAACTATACCTTATTTATCTCACCAACACCTGACACATTGCCTAATATGTAAGGAGTGGTCAGTCAATGCTTCTGATTAAATTAATGAGCTGGATAGATAAATGAATGAATGAATGAGTTAATAATAAGTTAATATAGGAAAACTGAATGATTAAAATGTCCTTACTGGAAGTATCTCCCTATTTGAACCTTATCTGATTTATAGGAATTTTTTTTTAAGAAGAATTAGGAACCATATCTTCCATATTTGATTTTTTTAACTAATAACAATCATTGTCATTTTACCATATACTATCTTGTGTTATTTCATAACAACATAAGCATACATTTGCATATGTATGGACACAAAATCTCCTCCAATAGTATAATCTTCTTGTGGACAGACAGTTTTGGTGAGGATTAAATAAGGTGAATAAATACAAGTTCTTAAACCAATAACTTTCCTAATTTTGCACAATGCTAGCCAAAAGAGAGAAAATGCATAAGAAGGCAAAAAGTATAACCAAACAGTCTTCTATTTAGGACTTTAAATACCAAGAGACTAACCAAGCTTGGAGACACTTGTCTACTATTTCATTAAAGCAGAGTGCAGCAAACTTTCACAGGTTATATTTCTGCTGTTTCCATGGGATGTTTATAGGGATGGGAAGTGCATTCAAGAAAGTAAAAGTAAGAAATGCAAGGTATGGCCTTCAGCTGTGTTGTCACTCTCAGGCCAATTTTATTGCCAACCATTGCACCAATTACTGCAATGCTTGTGCAAAATGTAATGTTTCCGTGGGGGATTACCAAGAAAATTCAAGCTATCGTTATTGGAAATAACCTCGTGTCATTATCTTATTTTTCAACATTCATTAAAGCAAACCAGGAAAATTATATTTGGAAAGCAAATTTTTATGCAACCTAAGTCTGGGAAATTTGTATGGTTCAATGTACAAGTTTTGCTTTTCTAAACTGTTCTTTGTCTATTCTCTGAATTCAAAATCCCAGGCAGACAATTGATTTCAGAAGTAATAAACAATGTATCACACTACATTTACAAGATTTTCAAATAATATCTTTGTGATGACAGTGATCAAGATAGATAACAATTTAGATACAAAAAGAAATAAAAATGTAAAAGATCAGCATTTATATTTTAGAAAAATTTTGCATCATATATTCACATATACATTTTTTGCACTTTGAACTTAATATTTTTTACCCCAAAGGAAATAGTGTGATTTTTTAATATATTTTCCCCATGCCATCAAACATTATAACATTATATCTGCTCAACATATTTGTTTGGCTTTGTTAATGCTTATCGATACAACACTCCCCTTCCTGGTTTTCATTATTTCCATCTATTTTCCATTGTATTCACACTGTAAGATAAAGAAACCCTAGAAACTATCTTTGGAACAATAAGTTTGAATTCCTTATTAAGCATAGATTTCTATATTTTAAAAAAAATTAAGATTGGTAAATAGACTCCAATTAAATATTCTGTTATTAATTTGGGTTTATTTTATAATGGTTATCCATGTTTTAGTTAGTGGATAATGATTTTTTTCCTTCAGTCCTTAATTAAACCTGCAATTTAACTTTGATCTGAAAAAGATAAATTTGGCTTTGACAGATTATTTTTTGCAGTAAGAGTTACTTTGTTTTTGAATAATTTATACAGTTACTTGATTCTGCAG
The DNA here is from genome assembly GCF_009834535.1 of Camelus ferus. Classification (NCBI taxonomy): domain Eukaryota; kingdom Metazoa; phylum Chordata; class Mammalia; order Artiodactyla; family Camelidae; genus Camelus; species Camelus ferus. The sequence continues at coordinate 62,053,125 of NC_045703.1, read as the reverse complement.
TGATGAGTTTTGTGTAAACACACTAACACACTAGCTGTTTTTCAGCCTGTGTTTAGTATAATCACTTTCTCTGTAAAAGAGGACAGCAAACAGTATTGTAACAAACACATATAATTAAGACTCTCACAATTCAAAGGCTTATTGTCTATTGGTGTCTACCTAGAATAACTTATTACCAAAGCCACTCTTTACAATGTGCGGGTATAGTTTACTTTCTGCTTCTTAATTTTTATAATAATTATATTAGGATGTTTACTCATGCCTCTTATTTTCAGGCTTGAAGCAAACATAAATGGTTGATGGTAAAAGGAATTAGTTAACTCCCTTCGTGCACATTCTGTGATGGTGGACCACCAGGTAAGGTGGTTAGGGGCAGGCAGCACGGCTGCTCACTGGTCACCTGATAGCTCCCAAAATGTCCCTTGGAATCACAACAGAAAAGCTGAAATAGTTCTCAGAGACTAAAACCTTGTTCTAGATCAATCAATCAGGCTATCCATCTCTTCACAAACTCCGTTTTCTCCTTTAAAGTTTTTCTTTTCTGAATTTAATTCAACTTGCCCCCTTTATTTTTAAAATTTCCCTGAACCCAAAAATACATGTCAATTTTACATCCAAGCCTTTCTGCCCCTTAAATCTAGCCTTGAAAGTCTGGTGGTTTTGACCTCAGCGCTGTCCTGCTGCTCAGACTTGTCTAGAAGCTGCCTCTGAATTCAGCCAAAAAGAATTTTTGTAGCATTCTTTTTCCCCTCATGGTAGGTTTTCTTTGTAATGTTACATGTGATGTTATTTCCACTTAACATTTTCTAATACAATTTTTTCCTCTAATTTCATTATATTCTTATTTATCTATGTCATCACACTCTTCCAGTACGGATTTGTTGTTTGGATTCACTTTGGAAATTTAAACATTGTATAACATTGACAATGCAAGTTAAAATAATCTCTATGGAAATTCTGAGGTTCATTAAGTAAGGTACATATCTATAGAACCTTAAGACAAACAAAACTTAATTTTCCAACAAAATCCACATTATCACATTCCAAACAGCAATTACTTCCACCTCTTTTCTCACTTATATTCTTATTATTTTCTAATTATATTTCATAACATCAGCCAAAATCTATACTTGTTGCCCAGATTCTTCTGGAATCACTTCATAGCCCACCTTACAGACATTTCATCCGAACAAATTTTTTTTTGCATTGTATCTATGAAAGCTTTAGGTAATCAATTTACAGTAAACAAAATGTCTCTGAGATTTCCAATATTTCAATAACATGCAGTACATTTCTTTGCATTTTAATTTCAAATTTAAAGTAGTTAAAGAATATCTTACCCCAAAAGTTTTCTGGCCATGGACTCCCTAAACTTGTTGTGTTATTAGCCATAATATCCACAAGGAATAGGAGAGGGAGAAGAAAACAAGAAAGAAAAGCCAGTATGTCCAAAAGAAGCACTTTGAATTCTATGTCTTTGTGGTTCAGAGAGAGAGAAAAATAATTTTCACACCACCCCTCATATACTTGTGTTTGCATAAAAGGAAATAAGTGTATCATGTTTCCTGCTTTTATACTCAAATTAGCAACTGTTTTCCTTATCTTGGAATTCCACATGGTTCCTGAGACACAAAACAATTTCCTTCTCGTCATTTCCTCGGCTACGTTGCTAAGTGCCCTCCTTTCCACTGTCTCCAAACTGCTTTGGGGATTAGAGGTCCCCTGTCTTGTTCTTTCCTCATCTCCTACAGAGGTACAGAGGAAGATTTCTGACTCTCAGCTACAGCACTTTGGCCTAAATTTATATAGACTAAAGAAATAGACTGCTTTCCCAGGTTTGAAATCTGTATTTACATAGTAAGTTAGGAGGGAAAATTCTTCAGAAATCCATATTCTCTTCCAGTACAATTAATTTTATCTACTACCTATTCTTTATAAATCTCAGTTACTTACTAAAATTCTTAACAACTCTTGGTCTATTTAGTATATTAATTTTGAAAAGTTATTTCTTTAATTTATAAATATTAATCTGTAATGTAATTTTGTATTTAATTTTTTATTACAATTGATAGGTGAATATGAGAAAAATCAGTTTCTACGCTGAAGGGTCCTATGGAAAAGCAAACAGGGGAAACATTAATGCCAACATTCGGTTCCAACAGAGGTTAAGGGCTATCATCAGGAGTACATTGATCACAGTGATTTTTGTCTGCTTGGAGAAGTGATGACCTTGGTACTGAGTATAACAGTATGAAAACAATTACAGCAAGTGGAGAAAGGGTAATAAGGTAGAAAGAACAACATAAACAGAGGAGAAGATTCATTACAATTCACACTGTGGGTATTTGGGTGTGACTATAGTGGCAAGTGTGGACATAGGAAAGAATTACATGAGACTGTTCAGGAAATGTAGGTTAGTTAAAATTTCAAGAGTCTTTATCTGCAAGCTTTATTAGCTCAGACTGGATCCTCTGAGCACTGGGAAGCCATTGAAAGTAGGAGTAACAGTGCCAGAACGTAATTAATGACTGCATTAAACTGCATTCAGGGATCTGGTTTCCTCAATCTTCGATTAACTCTAACATTAACTCTTACGTAACTTGCATTCACCTTAATTGTCATCACAGTATGATTTAGCGTGAGCAATAAGCATCTTTATGAAGTCAGTGCTATATTCCTGAGAAGCTCTAGGAAACTCTGAAAATCGTTAACATGAAGTTTATCCCATATTAATTTTGCAGTCCTAATTCTCCAAAATTAGCTTGTTTCTGCTCATTTTCTTAATTTTGATATATTTATATTAACTGTAAATATATTGGAAATTAAAATAGACACCTAAAAGAGAATAATGGAATGTTACAGGAAATTTAGAGATTTCGCAGAGAAAATATGAAAACTCATCTTTATAATGTTCTTGCTAAAGTTTATTTCCATATACTCGACTATCATACTCATCTTTTTGCTTAAGAAAAAAAAGGGGGGTTCATATTTTAATAGTTATCTTTACTTTTCAATATTTTTGACAGAATTTATAAAAATAGAAAAGTAAAAGGCCACCTGATTTCTGAAACAACATAATCTGGATGAAAATATATTGAAATGCTTCTAAATTCTTCAGTTATTCATCAATTATTATATATATTTTAAGTATACAATTTGTATTATTACAGGCTACCTGATTCAATAGATACTCATTTCAAAAATGGACACATTTTTGTAAAGAGTTATATAGAGTGCATTTGACCCAAAACAGCAAACCAGATGAGCAAAGAGGATGAGTCTGGCTTGGTCGAAATGTCTTTGGTGCAGAAGCCAAGCTCCATCCATCTCAGGGTTGGGACGCGGGCTGAGACTTCCTTTCATTGTTTCATGTTCAATCACCTAGATTTTCTCGCAGTTTTCACTTCTGCAGATGTTCAGAACTCAGTCAAAGCCCTGAAGAAAATGTGTTTTCTATCACTTGCTGACCTAGGAATATTTTTCTTTTCTGTGAAGAGCTTCTTAGTAGCATTTGTTCTTGTCTGTCCATGTAATTTGCTGGGTAAAGGATTCCTATTTCCTCTGGCGGAGATCCACACACGTGAGCGCTTCTGTCTGTGTGATTTTCAGGTCCCACGACTTGCCGTGCCGAAACAGGAAGTTGATTTTTATCTTTAAAGAAGATGTGAGGTCTGTTCTTCTGCTGTTCATTATTCCACAAGTTATGTCTTCAGATCTGTATTCTCCAATAGTCATAAGGTATATTAAAAGGTTGTTCTTTCCTCAGAGAGACAGTCACAGGCCTTACATTCCCCCTTCATTTAGGTCCCTGCCTCCTCACCAGGCATTCCCTACTCACCTCGTCTTAAGTGTTCCCATTTGAACTCCTCTCTCCCCTGACCCTGCGTTATCTTTTCTTCAGAGCACTTCTCACTTCCTGACCTTATGCTGTGAATGCTTTGCTTCCCCGGTTGTTTTTGGTCTCTTCCACCACAGATTTAAGTTCCCTGAGGACAGGAATGTTATTGATCTTGCTCTTGTCTGTAAATCCTGTGGCTAATATAGTGCTTTTAATGACATTTGCTAATGTTATTAATAATAACACAACAGGCTCTTAATAGTAGGCTCGTAGTAAATATGTATTCAATAAGGGAATGAAATAATCCCAAGGGATCTGAGGATAAAAGTGTTACTGAACCTGGTTTATTTGCTTGACTTGCAGCGAGGCAAAGGCTGAGATTTGCAGTGGAGGGGAGTTTTATTTACAAGGCAGTCAAGCAAGTAGATGGGAGAACAAATCTCAGATCCACCTCCCCGGAGGTAAGGGGCTCGGGATACCTATGGGTGAGGAGTATAGGGTGGTCAGAGGCACAGGGGAAGGTGACTGGAGGCAGGAAAAAGGTGAGGTAATCGCTGCTCTGCGCAGGCATAACTGAGTTACACGCTTCTTCATGGGACGCATGTTCAGAAAATGGTAGCATTGGCGTGATCAGAGGGTGGAGTTTGGGCGTCAAAAAGTCATCCACTGGATACGCAGATCCAGCTGAATGGGCAGTGGTTTCAACCAATTTGAGCTGGGCAAGAACTGGCTCCAAGTTTCTGGAAAACAATTTAGGCAGCCGTTACTATGGTGACCCATACGTCAGAGGCGTTATCTATAGGGGTTGGTTAAAGGAGTCTTGTGATATATTGTCTAAACTTGGAGAATATTCAACTTGCAGGAACAATTAAAGTGAACTCGATCAGTGAAAGCAGTTACAATTTACTATTTATTAGACAAGCAAGTTATAGCTTAATGAATCTAAGCCCCAGTTTCAAAAGTATTTTGGACAACCCAAGTCAGGTTAATAACAATGTCACCACTTAAAAACAAAAGTGAAAAATCTCTATGAATAGGCATTCAGTATTTTTAAAGTTTGACTTTTAACTTGATACAAATTCAAGCGATACAAAGAACACTGTTATGTTTAGAAGAAGATACACATTTGACTTTAAACTTCCCTTTTTTAGCTTTATCTTTTAACACTTTCATGGGTTTTATCTACCCCATATTAAATTGATCCAAACAATTTAGCTAAATTGAGAGAACTCTCAGAACATGTAAGAATTACCCACAAAAACTGAAATTTTATATCAATTTAAAAAATCAAGTTTCTAAAAAGTAACTTGAAAGATAAATTAAAATGTAAACATTTTAGCATACTGATGCCTTTTTTCTTGTTTACACAGTATGAGATTTGGTCTCTTTTTTTCCTTTTTCCTTAAATCATTCCTTTTGGTGGGGAGTGACAAAAGTAAGAGAGATCAAAATAGAAGTCAGGTTCTATGTGTGAAAATCTTACTGCTGGGATTTAAGATTTTTACAAACTGTAGTGGAGATCAAGATAATTTCCTGGCATTGCAGTGGAGGGTGGTGTTTTTTTCCTAAGTAAATATGTCTTTGTGACTTCGTTAAGAGATAATCACATTAGAGGGAGGAGTGCACTGGGGCTGATCAGTGAGGGGCAGGGCAGAGCCCCGGGGTCAGAACCCTGGACCTGATGCTCGTCCTGAGGATGGCTGTCAGAATGCTGCTCAGTCACCTGCAACTAGACAAGAAGAAATTCTCCTGCAAAAGAAGATTTGCTTACCTTGCCTTGTCTCAGGGAGACGGGGGAAGAAAACTTGGCTCCTCTGAGAATTCCTAATAAAATCATGTGCTCACTTGTGTTAGGGGCCTGAATTCATAGTCCCAGGAACATCAAGTTGAAAATGTACAGTATTTAGCCATGTTAGCAGTAACCAACACACCTAGAGAAAGCAGACTTTCTAAAGGAACACACTTTAAACTAGAATCTCGAAGAATTTCCAGAAAGAAATTCTAAGAAACAAGGGCTTACTATAAAAAAAAAAAAAAAAAAAAAAAAACAATAGGCAATCTGGTAAGCGAAATTCCCCTCCTCCCAAAGTTGTCTACCTCCTAATCCCTGAATCTGTGAATGTCACATTACATGACAAAAGGGATTTTGCAGATGAAATTAAGGGAGATTATCTTGGATTATGTGAGTGGGTCTAATGTAATAATGTAGATTTTTAAAAACAGAGAACTTTCTCTGCCTGGAGTCAGACAGATGTGGTGAAAAGGGGCAGGAGTGATGTTGCCAAGAGGAAGCCAGAGAGATCCCAGACTAAGAAGGATGTAACATGTTGTTGCTGGTTCTAAAATGTAGGTATCGCGTGCAAGGACCAGAGAGAGGCTTGCTAGGAGCCAAGGGCAGCCGTCAGCTGACAGCCAGCAATGAGCTGTGGAGTGGTGGCTAATGACATAGGGCAGAAGACACAAGACGAGTCTCTGTCTTGCCAAACCTCAGAGAGTCTTGGATGTGAAAATGCCTGGTTTGAGTAAGAGTATGAGAGGTGTGGGAATGAAAAGAAGTTGATCGACTTCACTGCACAGTCCACTGCTGTTCCACCCCCACCCCTTCCAGATCCTCAGAAGAGCACCTGACAGCCAGATAAACAGGTATTTCCTGTATCACCTTCCAATTCCCACTCCTCCCTCACCACTCCCCACTCCTCCCTCCTACAAAAATGTGGTTTTCTTTCTAAAGAGATTCGCTGAAGTTTCTGGGGAAAATTAGAGCACCAGGTCTGGGAGTCCATATTTCAGAGCAAAGCCCGTGAACCCCAACAGTTATGGGATTTCAGAGCTACAGCCATCTTGTCACCCATGAACTGGGTCCACCTCTCAGTGGGTGTCAAGACAAAAGGCAAACTAAAGCAAAGAGTGGGAGAAGAAAGGATTTATTATTTGCAGCAAGAGAACACTGGGGATCTTTCCCAAAGCAGGGTCCCCCCAAACAGCAAAACTGGGGAAGTTTTAAGCTAAGGGTATGTTGACTGAAATAAATGCACAGCCTAAAAGTTAAGAGTTATGTTTTATTCAGCAGGAGGACCCGAGCCAGGATGACAGCCTCTCAGGTCGCTCTGAGGGACTGCTCTGAAGAGGCAGGGGAGGAGCTAGGATATATAGGAGCTTTACAACAAAGACCAGGTAGCTGGAATAATAAAAGATTACTTATTACCTAAAGAAAACCAGGCATCTCAAGTTAAAGAATTCAGTGCTTTTCTATGTATGGGAGGAAGCAAACATTTGGGCTCATTGAATTCATTCCTTTGACAAGCACCTAGCCATCTAGGGCCAGTATCCTGTCCTTTCTTATTCTGACTCCCCTCAGGGTGCACCACTGTGAGTGGCTGCAGAGGCCAGGCTGCAGGCTTGTCTTCTCTGGCGGGTGGCGGCAGTGGCTGATGACATGATGGCTTCAGAATTCTTTGTTTACTGACATGGTTTGCAGTATTTTTCATTCACAGGTATATGGGTATTCGGGCTTAGGCAGCCAACAGAGTCCAAGTTTTAGTTGACTGAAGTCACAATAGTCAATAAAGGTCGACATGATCGTCCCTCAGGCTCCAGTTGATCTGGTGGTTGAGCGCTTCAGGCTAATCTTTCTCACTGAGACAGAACTGGGAGCCTTTACAACTGATCGTCTTTGCTACTTCAACTTCTTTTGCCTGATAACAATCATTTGTTTCTGCGTTCTTTTGTTTTCCTAAGGTCATTAATTACGGAGGGCAAGCGTTGTGGCCAGGCTTAGAAGACAAAATGGCTCAGGTTAAAAATGGCTTCTCTTCTGTCAAGAAAGCCATGCCTGGTTCTCTTTTCTCCAGGGACCCCCTACTCTCTCTGCTTACAATCTCTGCATCTACTCATAGTCAAGCAAAAACTCCATCTGCAAAATGGGAATTCTAGCATCAGGCATGTATGGTTATGGTAAGAATTAAATAAGGGAATAGTCATGAACGTAGCTTCAAAAATGTGATAAGCTACGCAAATTTAATTTAAAATTTTGTGTTGATTGATCAATTAAAAACCCCATAACTCTACAAAGTGTAATAGGTTATGTAAGTTTTGGCAAATAAAAATGCAAGGCTTGGTTAATAAAAAGTGTTAAATCTGTTAAATTAATTTAACAAGAACACCATTAGACTGAGAGAGCTTTAATGTTATAGTAACCTATATAAACAAACCAAAACCTAACCTTGAAAAGTCTCAAGGTTAAGAAATCAAAACCCAGCCCATCACAAACAGCTATGCTTCTCCAAATGAGGCAAATGTTTAAGCTTAGCCAATCAAACAATTTCCTTGCTTTGCTCCCACCTCTTCTCTATAAAAGTCTTTCCCCTGGCCCTTATGGGTGATGCAGAGGACACCTAACCTCTTCTGGTTTGGCCCTGCTCAATTTGAATAGCTTTTCCTCAAATAAACTCTTAAAGTTGTTAATATGCCTCAGTTTATGTTTTAACAAATCTAAGGAGGAAAGAACAAAATGGAGAGCAGGGCTAAAGACTGTGTGTAGGGGGCCTGGGGTGTGGTGTAGAGATGATTAAGGCACCACCTGCTGCAGGCTTGTCTTCCCCACCAAGCACCCACCTTCTGCCCCTTCTGCCCTGGTTCAGGTTTTCTCTTGGTCACAAGCACTCAGTAGTCTTACATTCCACTGGGACCCCGAGTCAGAAGTTCATCTGCCCAGATTCTCTCTGTTCTTGTCTGCCATGACATCAAGGCAGTCGCTGAAGTTATGGCCAGGAAGCTCATTCCAGCTCTCAAATAATTGGAACATTGAAAACGGCTCTCTCCAGAATGAGGGGGGTAAGCATTCTCTTTGCTTTTCCCCTTCCATAATCTCCTCCTCCCAACCGCCCCCACCCTGGTCTAGACTTTCTTGTCAACATTCAAGTACTAAAAGAGTCACTTTGTCACCTTGACCAAGTCATTTAACTACAATGAGCCTTTTTCTCTAGCTTGTACGATGAGATCCAACAATGTAACCCAGAGCCTGCATACCGAAGCTCTGCCCTGAAAGCTTGTCTTACCTGATACTCAGTTGTCCAAGGCCAAAGGCAAGAGAGCTTCAATTTTATCTTTCAAATCATTTCTAGCTTGATAGGTTGGAAATTGAATTTTCTGTTGCCTGTCATGGATAGCAGTGTTTTACCTCCTTGATCATTTGCCTGCTGATTTCCTTCTTTCATTTTTTCCGCTCTTTCCTGGGTCTCTGAACTTCAATTCCTTCATGTGTTGATTGAGGTGATAACACTCATCCCAGAACTGAAGAGTGATTTAATGAAAGGACTCTTGTCAAGCATTTAGATCCCGAGATAAATATACGGTAAGTATAATCAGTGCCTAACTTATACAAGCCCTGTTCTTACTGTCTTATAAAATGACTTGGATTTTAGCTAATTTTATGATGATAATCTCCTAGTTATGGTGACTTCTTATTATGAGTTCCTATTTTTCAAATGTCAGACTATTCACCTAAGAAGATACTAAAATAAAGTTAAAATGAAACAGCAGTAGTGAACTTCAACAGGACTGAAATGGGTTTATTAAATATCTAAATACATATTTTAGTAGAAATGATGTTTATATTAAATAACAAAAAAATGACTAGTGGAAATGGAAAAGGAAAACAGTAAAACAATGCTGGTATTTTTCAGTGAGTATTAAATCTTGAACATAATTTATTGTTGTTTCGTACATGTAACAGTGGCATGATTTTATAACTTTGAATAATTTAAAATAAATTTTACCTTGAAAAAATGTACTTAAACAATAAAGGAGAAAGCTAGTTTGAGTTTTCCCACAGGTGGAAAAAATATCTCTATCATCACATCTACTTGTTTCAAGGGAATTCATGACACATAGAAGTTCATGGTGAACCAGCTCAAATGAACTGTTCAGATATAAAATATTCTCAAAAGTGTTCTCTACCAAATGTACTTTTTGGTTATAGATAAAATGCTATCTAAGCTTTGAAATGGTGTTATTATATTAACAGAAATATAATACTCTAAATAACTAAGTTTTTTTTCTCTGACTTTTTTGCTTCCACCAGCTTTTTCCCTTATCACTTATACGTCATTAAAATTTTGAAAACAAAAAGCAAGCTAGCACTGGAGTAGCTGTTTTCAAGTTTCATTAAAGGCTCATTTCCTCTAACTTGGTTCACACCCTAAGGGAAGAATTCCAGAGAGGGAGACAGTAGAGAAATGTCCTTGATAAATCTATGTATAATCTGTGGAATTGCATTCCACTGGGAGTGATTTTTTTTATCATGCACAGTTTACATTAGTGGATAACAAATGCCTATACACGCAAAGTTCTCGATGCCCAAATTCTTTCATTTTTTATTTTTTTTTACCAGAGAGTGTGTTAGACAATCCGAACTACAAACTTATCTTTGAAACAATTTTGTTTGCTCATTACTGTACCTTGAAAGCCCTTATCAAGAGAACTTTAGATGTATTCCATGTAAGGAATAGATACACTCTCCAAAAGATAATTACAATCTTTTTTTAATAAAATACGAGAGTTCATTATAGGAAGCTTTAGAGGATAAATCTTGGTAAAATGGTGACTCATTTTATAATATAAAAGAATCAAACAACACATGATTATTTTAAAAACAATGTAGATAGGTATTATGTGGGTCCATATTACATGTTTACATTATTTTGTTTTTATTTATTTCAAACAGACTTCATTGTGTGTTTTACTTTGTTAAACAGATATATTTGGGGAAGAACATCTTTTTAAAAAGTTATGTGAATAACATCTTACCCCCAATTCAGTCTGAGGGTTTTAAAATTTTTGGTACGTACGTTACATGACATTGAGACGATGCCCCACAACGCAGGGGTGCAACCTTGGCCTCTTTGCACCGCAAATACTATGGAGAGCAGCCAAGGACACTATGGAGTTAAAAAAGAAAACAAAAGACACTGTGGATTAGGGGTGTTAAAGGAAAACCTTACATTACACATTGAAGATAATTAAGTCTTAATTAAAGACAAAAGTGTTAAGTTTTTAACATTCATTGAAAAGAAGCTAAGCAAGAGAAAAGATACATTGTGAGGCTGTAACATTGCTTTTAGAAATTAACTTTTAAAAACAATTTCCACTACACTCAGCCATAAAAAATGATAAAGTAGTGCCATTTGCAGCAACATGGATGGCCCTGAAGAATGTCATTCTAAGTGAAGTAAGCCAGAAAAAGAAAAATACCATATGACATTACTCATATGTGGAATCTTAGGAAAAAAAAAAAAAAAAGACAGGTAAATTTATATATAAAAGAGAAACTGACTCACTGACATAGAATACAGACTTGTGGTTGCCGGAGGGGAAGTGAGTGGGAAGGGATAAACTGGGAGTTCAAGATTTGCAGATACTGACAGATATGTGTAAGACAGATAAACAAGTTTATACTGTATAGCACAGGGAAAGATATTCAATATTTTGTAATAGCTTATGGTGAAAAAGAATAAGAAAATGAATATATGTATATTCATATATGACTGAAGCATTGTGCTGTACACCAGAAATTGACACAACATCATAAACTGACAATACCTCAATTAAAAAAAATAAATAAATACACAAATAAATAAATAAATATAATTTCCACTAACACCCACTGCCATGAGCAATCAGAGACTCAAATAATTTATTTTGCCCTTCTCATAGTGATTTCAAAGTGACCAAATGGAACAGAAAAGCCTAAAAGTGGGCAAAGGATGCTGTAAAACCAGTACAATAGGAAACAATTGCAGGAAACCTTGTACGTTTTATAACCACCCTATCCAATATGGTAACCAAACTTGGCTATTTAAAACTAAATTTAAAATACTTAAGATTAAATTAAATTAGAAATTTAGTTTACCAGTCACACTGGTCACATTTCATGTGCTTAAGCTACTTGTGGCCAGTGGCTGCCATACTGGGTACCACAGGTCCAGACTTCCATCATCACAGAAAGCTTCATTAGACCATGCTGTCCTATAATTACCAGAGTTGGAAAAGGCATCCATGAATTTGGATTATTTTTAAATGTCTTTAGGGTTATTCAGATTTTATAAGGTCATGAGAGATAGCAGAAATACGCTTCTACTATTTAGGCTTCTACTAAACCTGGTTTTAAAGGTTATATAATCTCATGAAAAGAACACAAAATTTGGTCTCAAGTTCTGGGTTCTAACCCTACCTCTGCCGAGTGACGTTGGGTATATTATTTTTAGTTCCTGAGCCTCTGTTCCTTCATTTGCATAACACAATACTTACCTCATAACTTTATAAAAATTAGAAATCATATATGGAAAGTCATAACTTTATAAAAATTAGAAATTATATATGGAAAGTGCTTCCTACAGTGCCTGATGCATCCGTGGTATTCAGTTACGTTAGTTACTATTTTTGTTAATTGACAAGTGGGAAGAGAATAAAATGTTAATGGTTATACACAGAAGTCATACTTTTGAATAAAGTATGAGGTTTTCTTTGCTAGAAACAATGTCTTATAAATGCCTCAGTTCATTTCAGAAGCTTCACACCAAAAATATTTGTGATTATGGTAATCACAAGTCAGGGAGGAAATAACCGAGCCAGGACAGGAAAATGTATAAGCCCAAAGGAATCAGTGAGCCAGGAAAAGGATAATGAGAAAATAAACTGGTATGAAGGGGAAAAGGGAGAGCTGATAAATGAAGAAGGGTACAGAAATACAGGGCAGAAAAGGAAAAACGAATCTCAGACGGCGTTCCTCCTGGAAATGTACCAGAAAGGGGTGTGAAGCATAGCGATGTAATCAAATGAGGAAGGAAAAATCATTTCTCACTACAAGACTGTGAGGAAACAGCTTTCCTATAAAACTATTTTTCTTGTGCTAAAGAGGCAAATATGGCTAAAAGATTCATAAGGAAAAGACGGTAAAACTTCTGAAGAACATCTACTCCTGATGGGCTGTATAACCTTAAGCAAGTCACTCCCAACAGATGTGCCGGTTTTGTGATACACCAAGACTAGTTGATATTTAAGCCCCCAGATTCAGTATGAAATATTTATGCTAAGTAGTTTGGCTCTGACAACCAAAATGTGCATTCTCTGAACTCACTCATCGGAAAGAGACATCCCAGAAAAGACACAAGTTCCAGTCGTCAGGGGAGCACACGTGAAGGGTAACACCGTAACGGAGAACAGAACTGTCACAGGTCACTATGGCCAAACCTTACAAAGTAGAGAACAAAAGGGTCAAAAAGATGAAACTTCAGAGCTAGGGAGGGATCTCGGGCTTTGTCCGTATATTCCCTGGGGGAAATATCAAGTGCTTGAAATTAACCGGGACATTGGACGAGAGAGGATGTTTGGAAGAGGAGGCAAATCACCTCTTTCCTAAAAGACTGGGGCTTTTTAACACCCAGATGTAATAGGAACACATTGGGTGAAACAAGGAACAAGGGAAGGAACTTAGAAAATTGTGAGACATCCCTGAGGCCTCAGACTCAGGAATCAACTCCCACTCGATTCTGAAAATTCAGATCAAGACTACATAACTACAACAACAAAACCTATGATTATTATTCAGCATATGTATACTGAATACCCATATTTGTTAGGTACCGGGAATGCAGTGATGAACAAAACAACCACAGTCCTTGCCCTTTGAAACTTAAGAACACTCTCTGTCTAAAAATAGGTAATTTTATTTCAGGCATAACTTACAGGGTTAATGTAATACATACATATATTCGTATTGATAAGGGCATTAGCTTAGGAAAATTAGCCAGGTTAAGGGTCTATTGTGAAATTTCATCCACCCTCAAGGAGTGTATGAAACTCACCAGAAGATGGCAATAGGTAACCCTGTATCTCTCTGCCATTAAATTTGCTGCAGCCAAATGATTAGAGAGCTCCACTGCAAATAATCCTTTTCATGTGAGTCATTTGCATTAGGCATGCTATGTGAGTTTTGATCCCCAGGCAGTATAGGCACCGTCAGATTTATAGGTTTTATTGATGACCAGGTAGCTAAAAAGTCCACTATTATAAAAATCTCAGATCCGGAGGCCCACAGGAAGACATCTCTTTCATGTCCTTGCCCTCCTTTTCCTTTTCCTATTTTCAACAATGTCTGTGGCAAGATTTATGAACATAAAAGGAGAATTATCTTATCAAAATGAGTTCGTTTTTCACATTTTAGCCTTTAAGGCTAAAAATTTATATATTGGTCATAGTATAAAAATGTTAATGTGTGCTTGCTTCTGCCTGAAAGAAAATTTAAGTGTTTACCATCGTTAGTGATGCCAAGTAGGCTTTCTTCTCTAGTTGAAATTCAATGTAAAAATGTTTCAAACTGATTTTCTCAATTTTTTTAATGGAACCAGCTACACATTCAAGTGCTCATTTTTAAGTCAATTGGGTGACACAATGTGGATGATAGCACTAATAATTTTAAAATTGATTCAGTCTGTCACATTCATAAGAGATATGAGACAAACTTGCCATCTATTGAAGAAGAATAGTATTTCTTACCGCCATGGAAGTCTAAAAGTGGTTGGAATATAAAGGTTTAATTCCAGTTGATACTGTGGTTGGTTTGAGTTCAACCTCTGATAAAGAGGAAGACATAATAAAAACTACAAAAAGTTGCTCCTCATGGAAATGAAAAATACATTACAGCTCCTTGGGGTAATGGGTCAAACATGTCAAAAATAAGTGTACTTATGTTCAGGCTTAGGAACTAGAAAAGGAACAAATAGCCAAGCAGTACGTGCTGCATTCTTTCTAAACATATCACTAAAATATATAAGAAGACTTTAAAAAGCCAAATTGTAGGACTGAGATTCAAGTAACGTCCAAAATCTAAGAGGAATTTTGCTAACTGTGCAAGTGATGGAAGGGGGAGGGCGTAGCTCAGTGGTCGAGTGCATGCTTAGCATGCACGAGGGTCTGGGTTCCATCCCCAGGACCTCTATTTAAAAAATAATGAATAAATAAATCTAATTACCTCCCCTCACAAACAAACAAACAAAAATAAGTTATATAAAAGTTCAAAAAAAAGTGGTGGAACTGGATAAAAAACACAATCGCAGACTAAGCTTTGCCCTGTCGCAGTAGAAAGAGACAGACTCATTCTCCTTTCTCTGTTAAGGGAAGCTCTTCCTTTGAGGAGAATCCAGAAAACCAGCCATGCATTAAAAATGGGAGTGACAATAATGAGAAGGGCATTTTACAGGGCCAGCTTGGGAAAAACACAATTACTTAGATCAAAAGTGTAAATTTTTCCAGCTTGTAATCCAGATGTCCTTATTTTTATTAAAGCTGCGTATACCCTTGGCTCACTTAGAGTAATATTCCATATCCTGAAGGCCTGCCAACACTACCTCTAACCAGAAAATTCTGTGACTCTTTCATGATCTCCCCCTCCACAAATACTGTCAGGAATCCATTAAAATGCTTTCAGTTATGATTTGAATTCATAAATCTTGGCAAATTAGATGAACAATCTGTGTCAGCCCTCAAATGATAGCTAATAAATCGAATAATATAAGCCTATTAAACACAGAAGCATAAGCAGAACTAATTTACTCTCTCACAGTTCTGGGGGCCAGAAGTCCAAAATCAGGGTGTCAGTAGGGCTGGTTCCTTCCGCAGTCTCTAAAGGAGAATCCATTCCATGCCCTTCTACCAGCTCCTGTGGCTGCCAGCGGTATTTTGTGTTCCCCGGCTTGCAGACACATTACTCCAATCTCTGCCTCCATCTTCAGTCACCTTCTTCTCTGTATCTCCGTCTTCCCCTGTTCTTACAAAGATGCTTGTTGGATTTAGGGCCCACCTAGATAATCCAGGATGATCTCGTCTTCAGATCCTAAACTTTCACATCTGTAAAAACATTTTGTTTTCCAAATAAGGTCACATTCAGAGGATCCGGGTGACATATTTGGGGTTTTTTGGTTTCTTTTGCAGGGGAAGGGTCACCATTCAACCATTATTACATGTGGGTAGAAGGTTCTATATTATGTAAGGTAAGTACTGCAGTAAATTCAAATAAATAGAAGTAAAAGTAGCCACATTCTTCTCTTCAAATGTAATCATACTGTTTCCAGTTCTGTTATGGAAATGTAAACTCACTGCAGCCCACCTCTTACGCTAATTTTAAGGTAAAATTCTGGTAAAATATCCCCTCAAAAGCAATCATTTGAGGACTATGACAAATGCTGAACAGAAAAATAAGAAACCAAGAGAACAAATAGGAAAATAGGAAAAAGAATATGAAAACAAATATATGTATGTATATGTATGACTGAAACATTATGCTGTACACCAGAAACTGACACAACATTGTAAACTGATGATACTTCAGTCACAAAAAAAAACCCTTTTTTAATAACATACTTAAATCCACAAATATTATACCATAGTTATTTTCCTGGTTCCAAAATGTGCATTGGAAACAGATATAACTAGTACCTGACTGATCTCTAAATTAGCTCCCTAATATACAGAGGTAGGGCCATTCTGGAAGAAAAGACAAACTGGAAACCCCTGGAATTGAGTGCGCCCCCCCCCCTCCTCCAAGACAGTACACAAGATGCCCCGCCACATACCTGGGGAATTGTCGAGATAGTAGCCTCAGAGGCTTGAGGGGGCAAGGCTAGTGCTTCCTATCACATCCACACTTACCATATCTGTTTTAGCTGAGCAAAAGCCAGATGGGTTAGAGAGAATAACAGTAGATTATAGCAACTTTAATCAAGTAGTGAAACCAATTACAGCTGCCTTTCCAGACGTGGTATCTCTGCTGGAGCAAATAAAAAACAGCCCTCGGTGCTTAGTATGAAGTTGCTGGCCTGGCAATTGTTCTTGTTTTCAAGGGAAAGTAGAAGCAATTTGCATTTATATGGCAGAGGCCAAAGTACACTTTTAATGGATTATATCCATTCTCCTGCTATCGTAATACAGTCTAGGGCAGCATCAATCATTTCAATGTTCCACAGAACACCACATCGATCCATTACACTGGTGACATTGTTCTAATTGGACTTTGGTGAGCAGGAGGTGGTAAGCATCCTAAATTCCCGAGTAATATATGTTAATTACCCCAAGATGACAGATAAATGTTCCAGAAGTTCAAGAACCTGCCTAACTGGTTAGGTTTCCAGAGGTCCAGAGATAATGAGGCATGTCAGAATGTCTCTTCCAGAGTGAGAGACATGTTGTTGTACCTTGCACAGCCCACCATGGAGCAGGGAGTGTAATACTGAGTCTTCTTGGATTTTCAAGGTGATGCACAACACATGTGGTCAAACTGCTCCAGCCCCTTTACCGCAGCCTGGAAATCTGCTTGTTTTGAGTGGGGCTCAGAGGACAGAAAGGCTCTCCAGCAGGTCCAAGCTGTGGCAGTGGCCTGACCCTCAAGCCTTATGATGCTGCAGGTAACAGAAGCATCTGGGCAGACACAGATTCTGTGTGGTTTCTCCCGAGATACAGCCAGAAGCCCAGTCTTATATCAAAAATGGCAAACAGGTTTGAGCTCACATCTGAACTCTGATCTGCTGACGGTCACTGTCTCCAGGGCTGTGCCGAGGATTTAGAGGCATAGGAGGAAAGATGCAGATCAATTAGTGATGTCTGGCACTGCGGTGGAAATGGGGAGGGGACATACATTTGTGGAGGTATTTGTCATCCCTGTCACATAGTGCTTGGCATCATCAATTAATGGGCACAGAGCAGACTTTTTGCAAAATTCTTCTCAAGTGAAAAAAAAAAAAGCCCCAGTCAGGAGGATGATAGTGTAGACCCTTTGGGTTTGAGTGTAAGGTCATGAGCTCTTCTATCAACAACCATTCTTCATTGGAAAAGAGTTTTCTTGGTCTTGATAGAAACCAAACACCTGACCATGGAACCAGAGGTATGCAAGGTGGAACAGAGTCCCCCCAAGATCCGTGTCCTTTCTGGAACCTCAGAGTATGATCTTATTTAGAAATAGGGCCATAGTAGGTATAATCAGTTAAGATGAAGTCTTTCTGGAGCATTGTGGGCCCTTAACCCAATATGACTGATGTCCTTATAAAAAGAGGAGAGACACAAAGACAAACACACTGGGAGAACACCATGTGACAACCGAGGCAGAAACTGGAGTGATGTGTCTGCAAGCCAAGGAGCTCCAAGGATTGTCAGCAACCCCAGAAGCTAAGAGAAAGGCATGACAGTGATTCTTCCCTAGGGCTTTCAGAGGGAACATGGCCCTGGCAGCACCTTCCAGCCTCCAGACTGAGGAAGAATGAATTTCTGTTGTTCTAAGCCACCCAGTTTGTGAGTGCTTTGTTACTGCAGCTCCAGGAATCTAACACAGCAGGTCATGGCACAGTCGGGGTTACATACCTTGATCTGGGTGTTCTATGCATCTAATCACCACTGGAAGAATTTTTGCTGAAAGTCCTCACAACCTCAGACACTGTGGTCCCATGACCTAGAAGAGGAATGAGTCCACCAGGAAACATGGTTAAGGTTTCAATGAAGTGAAATTGATCCTGATCAATTAGAAACTGATCCTGTCTACTGGCCATCGGGGGCTCCTCATGCTTCTGAAACAGGAGCAAAGAAGGGTTCTCCACTGAGCACTGTGACTGTCCCAATTCCAGGGCAGTGGGGTTGCTAATATTCAATAAAACATAAAGAATTATGATTGGAACCTAGGGGGTTCGTGGGACGTCTTGTATATTCCCTTGCCTAGTAGTCCCAAACTGAGCACTACAGCAATGCATTAAAGACAAGACCGCCAAGAGCTCAGATCGTTCAGGAGTGGGGCCCCCCCAGGGAAAAATCTGTCCAGCTGGGGTGCCAGCAGGGAGAAGTCACTTCGGTCTCATGGCTTTAGCAGTTGTGTTTCCTAAGGTTTCTTTCTCTGCTTTGATTCCCCACATTCCTTTTTATGAAAAGCACGAGTCTGGCTAACATTTTAGGCCATCTCTCCCTAAAGATACAACAGCTGTATCGGAGACCTGATTGATTTGTCCATATTGAAACGATATTTAGACAATTGGCAAGGAAATCTGGGAGTTGCGATTGTAAAAATTTCATTAAAAATACACTAACAAATTAACAAGGAAGTTGTTAACTCCAGAGAAACCAAGGAATCGTTCAGGGAACAATGAGCAGTCACAGCATACTCTGTGGTCCAACTGTGAGTTTCACTCACCTGGTCCCGGTGCTGTGAATACTGGATATTTATCAAACTAGAATTATGATTAAAATCTATCAGGAACGTGGAGAACAGGAAGTGTGTGGATGTGTGAGAGGTGGAGACGAGTATTAGAACAGACGTAAATGCTTGTCTTCCGCGGTGGGAAATACACAGACAATGCCTAATGTACCAAAATCAAGAGTTAGCACATAGCATGTTATTTAAAGATACGTAAGTTAATACAAACTAATACATATTAAACATAGAGGTAAGGGTTTCAACTAGATGGCTCTGGGGAGGGAAAAATAAAAGGAGGTAATACTTGTGAGTATTTGAGCTTTCTTTTTGTCTTGCTTTAAATAACAAAGGACGTTATGCAGGAGAGAAACCTATCTTCAGATTAAAAGGTGATTTGGGTGGTTACCTGCACATTCAGTGGAATCAGATGTCCTGGCTGAATCCCGTGCAGTAACATAGTAATTATTTGCCTTACTCTTTTTGGATGTTGACACTGCAAATTTTCTTTAAGTAAGTCCAACAATATTCATGTGAATGCTCACTTTTTAATTTGCTAAGTGCTAATAGGCTGATATATATTTTTATGCAACAAAAAAAGTGTAAGTATTTGTAAAATGTATTATCAATATTGATTTCTAATTATAAATTCTTAAATAATAAGGGTAGAAGTGGTTAGGTTGTCTTAGAAGTTGAAACTTATTTATTATTTTTTATCTTCAGCACCTGACAGACAGTATGTAAATAAATAAATACTTTTGTATGTCTACTAGGATCAGAATTTTCTAAATATAATGAGAAGGTATTTTTAATCATATGCCACGGTTTTTCATTTTTGTCGTTTTTTGTTTGGGACAGGGGTCTCGTTTTTCACTCTATTACGTGACAATTTCTTTCCTATATATTGTTCCATTTTGTCAACTTCAAATTGCAAAGTCAACAGAATATCGCGTCAGACATTCTTTATTTGAAGAAATTACAATAGTTTCTAAACTTGTCAGATCAAAACCAGCACTGACAGTATTAGCTCTTACATCAGTCACCGGAGGTATATTTGTCCTCTCTGAAACTGGTTCTGAACCTGGCTGGTTTATTTAAAGTACAGATTCCCACGTCTTATCTCAGGCCTAGAAAAATCAAAATGTAGGAGGTTGGGGTCTAAAAATGTATTTCTAGCAAGATCCCCAGATTATTCAGATAAAATATTTGGAAACCACTGCTATAATAAATCCCTAAAACTTAGAAAAATACCCTCAAATAATACAATTTCCGTTAAAGTCTGTTTTCAAACAACTGTCCACAAATTTATCTAAGCTTTGAGTCTTATAATATCCTTTCTAGGTTCCCTCAAGGATTTTTATTAACCTATTCATATTTTAGTCAATATCATTTTGGAAAATTTAGTTCCAAAAGCACATTTCATAGTTTGTAAAAGAATACTTTTTTTTTTTTCTTTTTCAATGGAAGTTCTGGGGATTGAACCCAGGACCTTGTGCTTGCTAAGCATGCTCTATACCACTGAGCTCTACCCTCCCCCAAGGAACAATTCTTTATTTGTATTGTTTCCCTCCTTTAAAATTCTCTTTTTACATGGATATTATCAAGCAATTACTTGGGCATAACGATTCTTAAGGGCAATAGGATCTTATAAGGAATGATAGTGGAGATGGGAAGGGAGAAGGTTAACCAAGAAAAACAGATGAACTAGTAAACAAGTCAAGCAATCACAATAAACAATTGCAATGCCTGAAAATGTAGGACGAGGGAGAGAAAGGGTGCAGGAGAAGTGATACAAACGATTTGTTTCCTGGCATTGTCGTAAGGAAGACTAGCCTCGTAGAGAATGTGGGAATTTCTGTTCTGTAATAAATTGGAGGAGATGGGAAGTAGAGGGAGATAATGGAGTGGAGGTGGTTTCTAGAGAAAATAAATGAGGGACAAGGTGAAAGAGGCAAATGCACACATAAAGAGGCCCTATTTTTGTTTAAGGACAATATCATTCTCCTTGTCACTCAGGCTCAATGCTTATGATTTATCATTGATTCCTCTCTCTTGGCCTCTGTATTCAGTGAATTGCTCAGTCATTGTAGCTTTTACTTATGAAACATCTTGCCTATTCATCTTTTTTTTCTTTTCCACTATGATCACCTTAGTTCAGACCCCAGTTTCCTCCCACTTAGAAGCTTACAACAGTAGTCTTGCCTCTGATTTCATAACCCTCTTATATGGACTGAATTGTGTCTCCCCAAAATCCATGAGCTGAAGTCCTAAACAATGTGACTCTATTTGGAGCTAGGACCTTTAAAGAGGCAAAGAAGGTTAAATGAGGTCACTAGGGTGGGTCCCTAACCCAATAAGATTGGTGTCCTTATAAGAAGAGGAGGAGACACCAAGGATGAGTTGGGCATGTGAGGACACAGGGAGAAGGCAGCTGTCTGCAAGACATGGGAAGAGGTTTCAGTAGAAATCTTGGATTTCCAGCCTCCGGAGCGATGAGAAAATACATTCCTGTTGTTTAAGCCACCTGGCACGTGGTGTTCTGTGATGGCAGCCCTAGCGGAATAGCACACCCTTGCGCCGAAGGCTGGGGTGTCTCCTCCTCACAAAGCCTTATGACCCACCCCCATGTGCCCGTAGAGATTTTTCACCCTGGCCTTAATGGTGTTCTTCCTGGATTTACCTTTCACCATCACTATGTTTCTACAAAATATGACTCCTCACCATTTCTACACAGGCCAGATAATGTTCTACTTCCGTGGCTTTCACAGCCTGCTTCTCTGCCTGGGAACGCACTTCTTTCCTCCAACCTCAGTAGCAGTTAGGAGTGGCAGGAACACTGTCCAAAGACGTCCCAGGGAGCCACCTCCCAGGGATACGTGGTGACCGGACTGAATGCACCATTAGACAGTCTCTGGATCATGTGGAAGCCCCAGAAGGACAAAGATGCCTCCTGTGGGTTATTACTGACCTTCAGGTACTGTTAGAACTTGAGTCTTTGAGTGAGAGGAACCTTGGGGTCTTCACTTCCCTGGCTTCCTTGGCTTAAAGTAACCTGCTTTACTCTCCAGTTAGATTTAGCCCAGCCTCCATCTCTGAGATCAGGCCAGGCTTAGCAAAAACAACACGAAGAAGATTAGGACAATAGCTCAGTAACTAAGCATCTAATTAGCTATGCTGTCCCTCCAGCACCAGCCTAACCACGGGTCAGTGCCTCGATTCACTGCAACTAGGTCGCTTTCAGAGCCAGGGAGTTGCTTCCTTGCTCAACAACAATCAAATTACTGCCCAACACTCAAGGTCCACCAGGATCAAAATGGTCACAATGCGTGTTCCTAGCCATCCAGCCATCCCTGAAGCCTCCCTGCCTAAATCTACGCTGATCGCCTGGTAAGAACTGCCACTCACTTTTTCTCAGCCATTCTTGCATCACCTTGATTCGCTCTGGATCTTATCCCAAGTTAAGACACTTTGTTATTCTATCCATCCCAGTTGGACCAGAATTTCACTTGTTAATTGCTGCAGGAGAGGAGCCCACTTCCAATTTCAGACCTGTTAGAGTCACGTGTTTTCACGGAGTCCTTTGGAAAGACTCTGCTGGTCTTTACATCCTAATGACTTCTCTCACGTGCCACACCCAGTCTGTCAATAAATCTTAAAATCTCTCACTGCAAAATACACTCAGGATCAAATCATTTCTCATCACCCATACTGTCACCCCCTGGTCCAGACCATAATCATCTCTCACCTGTTCTATTGCAATGGCCTCCTAGTTGGTTTTTCTGTTTTTGCCTTTGATAATTCA
Organism: Camelus ferus; assembly: GCF_009834535.1. Lineage (NCBI taxonomy): Eukaryota > Metazoa > Chordata > Mammalia > Artiodactyla > Camelidae > Camelus > Camelus ferus. The sequence goes on along the minus strand of NC_045703.1, from coordinate 62,030,262 downwards.
GGCTATTCTCAACACAATAGCCAGGGTTGTCCTAAAATACAAGTTACATCATGTCATTCTTTTATTTCTTTTAGAGCCATTCTTTTAAAAGCATTTTACTTACTTTATTTTTGGGGGGGGGGTGGATTAGGTTTATTTATTAGTTTATTTATTTATTTAAATGGAGGTACTGGGGATTGAACCCAGGACCTCAGGCTTGCTAAGCATGCACTCTACCACTGAGCTATACTGCACCTCCATCATGTCATTCTTATACTCAGGACTTTCCAGTGAATTCTCATATCACCCAGAATAACAACAAAGACCCTGTAATGACTAACCAGGGCTAAAGGATCTGTTCTCCATTATGGCTCACTACTTCTTTGACCTCATCTCCCATGGCTCTCCCCGTCACCCACTGCTCTCCAGCTACTCCAGCTTCCTTCCTATTCCTCAAATACCACAGCAGGCTTTCAACCTCAGGGCCTTTGAACTTGCTCTCTGCTCCCCCTGGGATACTTCTCCCAGATATCCTATCATTACTGGATTTACCTCCTTTAGGACTTTTCTCAGAAGTAACACTCTCATGCTGTCTTTCCTGACCATGCTAACTAAAATTTCAACCATTTACTGACCACAAATTTTATCTTTTCTCTGTTTTATATTTTTCTCCATAGCTTCCATCATTGTCCAATATAGTGTATATTTGTGTGTACATTGTTTATTGACTCCTTTCCCCTCTAGAAGATAATGTCATGAAAGCAAGGATGTTTTCTGATTTGTTCACTGCTCTAATCAGCACAAAAAACAATGCAGTAAATATTGAATAAATGTTATGAGCCCTAACTCTGCTCATCTTCCTGGATTTTGAATCCTGCCCTCTTAGATCTAGCCCACCATTCACTGCTTGTGTCCTGTCATGCCATCTGAAGGTCAGAGAGGAATCTGAGGGCCCTGCTCTGCGTTGCAGTGCAATGCCTCAGCCATCTGAATTTCTTAAAGCCAGCTCTAGACAGAGACGTAAATATAATCCACTGGCCCTACAGCCACAACAGCTGTCACACTGGTAGTCATCCTGGGGCACACTGCATTTCTGCACCTGGAGAGGAAAAATTAATTTTTTATATCTATTGTAGGCTCTGTTGGTTGCCAGATGTATCTTAGAACATAGGCAGAGAAATCACAAGACTCTGCTCAAATTGAGGGATTAAAACCTTTGGAATTTAACAGATCCTACTGTCAAGAAATTCTTCCTCTTCTTAATCTAAATATTTCATGCTAAAAGTAAATTCATTTTCTCTTGTTTTATGCTGAAGAAAGATAGATGATAGGAGCTCTCCTTCATCCACATGATAATCTTTCATGTGCAAAATATTTTTGTCTAGGAAACCTTCCCAGAAGTCATGCACTATGTCCCATCAATTAGCTAATATTCTTTCTGCAGCTGTTGATATAGATGATGACAATAAATATGGTTAATAAAGATAAACAGGTGATCCATGCTTCTAGTCATTGGGGTAGCAGAATACTCATACATATAATGTGATATTGTGGGTATTTCTGAGAGACTTTGGTTTTAGAGAATACAAGGAGCTGCCCTAGGGATCTTAAGAGTCTTGAGTAAGATTAGTGAGGGAAACACTTCCGATCTAAAGGAAGCGCTGGCTGGCTGTCTCCCCAGGATTCACTATCCCCTCCCACCTTCCTCACAGAACCCAAATTTTGATTCAGATACTGTGCAGAGAATGTGGAGTACGTGCCATTTGTCCTCTCAGCTCCATTCTGTCTTTTTCCACTGTGCACCCTGCGCCGGAAGGCGGACCGGTACGGGCCACATCGACAGGGCTCCCACACCCTCAGTGCTGGTTTGGTTTGGACAAAGGGAACCCCAGCAGGACCAGGAGAAAACAAGAATATTCGAGCATTAGTGCCCCTCGCTTGCTCTCAGCCTCCTTCGAAGTCACCTGTGTTTCTGATGGGTCACCACTCCTTAATCAGCACCAGCCTGCACCAGACCCTTCCTCCAGGTCCCAGTAGCCTCTCTGTCCCCTCTCCCTCTATCGTTACTCTCTTCAAGTTCCTGCCGTAGGCCTTCTGGTTTACTCCACCCCTTTGTTATTTGGTCTTTCGAATAAAACAAAAACAAATGCATCTCATCTCAAATTATCCTAATCTAGTGTGTGACTTCTGATTCTTTTGGGGACTGACAAATACAGATATCTACACCTTGTTCAAGTAGACCATTGACTCTGGGAAATTACTGTGTCTAGTGTAATATCCAGGAGGGTCCTCATTGGTTAAAGCCAATGAGAACATTTTATTCCTCTTGACCACAAAGGCTGGTTCAGAGAAGGATGCTGGGCACATAACCTAAGCTAGTCTAACTGGGGTAAATTTTAGAACCTTTGCCTGGAACTTTTAGATGCAAATACTTTTTTCTTTTTTCTCCAATGGGTGAACCAAGAAGTATGTAGTCCAATTGTTGCTAGAGCTCTCATACAACCACAAGGGGAATCAACCTTAGAGTGAGGCCAACATATGCGCAGCAGAACGGAGAGAAGAAGAAAGAGATCAAATCCTTGATGGAGACTTTGGGTGAATCCCGAAACCTATTTTTTGGACTTTCTTGAGCTAATGCATCTTCCTTATGCCAATTTCAGCTGATTTTTCTGCTGCTTGCATCATAATGAGTCCTAACGGAAATATGGTCACACAGAAACTTGTTTCTGATGACCACAAAGAAACTTGATTCTGATGACTCTCCCAAATTTTTCAGCCAGAAACCAGTATAGGCAGTGAAATAAACCAGGAAGAAGAAATTCACAAATAATTGTCTCTTCTCCTTAATCAGAGGCTCCTTGAAGTCTTTCCAAGTGGCCAAGAATACTGCGTGTTCCAGTGAGCTCATTCAGCCATTCTGGAACACTCTTTGTAGGAATCCAATTAAGAAGTTTCTCAATCCACATGATCCTTTCCCATTGCAAACTCATCCACAACCTGACGTCTTCACTGGCACAGTTGTCTTGCAAACAAAAGCTCAGTTCAAAATAGTATTTATGAATTTTCAGGTTTCGTTTTTTTTTTTTTATTTGGAGATTAATGGAGCGACCTGGAGCTCATGGGAGAGACTGACCACTAGACGGGCTTTTTTTCTTTTTTTTCTTTTGGATTGAACCCAGGACCTTATGCATGATAAGCATGTGCTCTACCACTGAGCTATACTCACCCACCCCTCTCAGAACAGTATTTAGGAAAGTCACTATCCAAAGTGGGGCAGAGTGGTAATAGCCTATGAAATTAAATTTTAAAGTATTCAGAAAATGTTAACACCTTTTGAAAAAGAAAGAAAGAAGGATAGAGAAAGGATAGATAATATTAATATAAGACAAAGAGCAAAGAAAAGACTCTAATATGCCTCGTCTGTGACACAAACCCTAGGGAAATACAACAAGAGCACAAAATTGCAGAAGTGAATTTATCAGGGGATCTCAGAGACGTGTACTTATCAGAAGCCATTTCAGGCGTAAAACCATACATCCAAACAGAGCCAGAAGTACAATGGCAGAAATGCTTTGGAGTAGTTATGAATCCAAAAGAAAAGATAGGATGAAGAGCTGAAAAGAAAAAAAAAAAATCCTTTGCTATCCCTTTACATCATGAAACATGGGGTTATCCTGTGTGGATGGCCCACTGAGGATCCAGACATCCTGGAGATTTGGGTAACCAGTTTCCAGTGGGTTTGATAATAACATAACAGTACAATTGATGCTTTGTAGAATTTCATAAAGTAGAGTGAGCCTGATACATTACCCATTCACTTATTACACAAATATTTATTGAATACCTTTTATGCATCTGTTTCAAATGCTAGGAACATGAGAGTTAACAATCATACAAAATATCTGCCTTTACGGAGATTACATTCCAGAGTCAGAGAGAAAAGAAACTAGATAAGTAAGGAGATACACACACAATGTTGGGGTTCAGTGCTGGAGGGAAACAAATAAAGTGGAGGGAAGGACAGAAAGTCCAAGGTAGAGTGCATGGTATTCAGAAATCTTACTTACGGCATCCAAGAAAGGCTTAGAAGTTGATATTTGACAAAAAAAAACCTGAAAAAGTTAGGGAGTAAGCCCTGCGAGTAATTTTTAGAGTTGAATTTCTCGGCAGGAGTATATGTGAAAGGGCCCTGGGGCAGGAGCTTGCCTTGTCCTCTTCAGGAACGTCAAGTAGGGAGGACACATGACAGCCGAGCGGGGAGTAAAGTGAGGAGCTGTGGGTAAGACTAGAAAGCCAGCGGGGTCATAGGGGCAAATCACGTAGGGCCTTATAGATCGTAAAGGGATTTCACTCTCCACTCTATGTAAGACGGAATGCTATTGGAGGAATTTGAACAAAGGTGACAGCATCTGATTCATGCTGTGAATTTATGGGCAAGGGTTATTTGGCTGTTATATTAAGAACAGCCTGAAGTTAAGAGATGCTGGCCTCGGTAGTAGCAGTAGAGCTGAAGAGTAATGGATTTTAGGTATGTTTTTTGTAACCTAGGTAAAAGTTTCAAGAATATTACACAGAACGTTCATCTACCTTTCAACTAGATTCACTGATTGTTTACATTTTGCCTCATTGGCTTCCTATGACTATTCTTCATTATCTTTCACCATATTCTTTCCTGAACCATTTGAGAGCATGTTGGATACACCATGCTCTACTCCTACTGAATATTTTGGAGCTCATGTTCTGAGAACAAGGACACTCTATAGATATATTTTTAAAGAAAGAATCAACATGATTTGTTGATTGACAAAAGGTGAGAAGTGAGAAAAAGAATTGTTAAGTGTGACACTAAGGCCTGAGCTTGAGCAACTGAGAAGGATGGAGTCATCATTCACTGACGTGAGGAAGGCAGGAAGAGGGGAAGGTTTGGAAGGAGGGATCACAAGTTTAGTTTTAGACATCTTTTATTTGGGATACCTTTTAAACTTCCCAGCGGAAGTCTTGAGTAGGTGATTATATTTTCAAGTCTGGAGTTCAGGAGAGATTCTTTTGCATGTAGCTGTCTAGTTTTCCTCAAACCATTTATTGAGGAGGCTGTCTTTTCCCATTGTATATTCTTGCCTCCTTTCTTATAGATTAAATGACCCTATAAGTATGGGTTTATTTCTGGGCTCTCTATCCCATTCCATTGAACTATGTGTCTGTTTTTGTGCCAGCAAACCATACTGTCTTGATTATTGTAGCTTTGTAGTACAGTTTGAAAGGAGAGCATGTGATATCTCTAACTTTGTTCTTTTTGCTCAAGATTGTTTTGGCTATACAGAGTCTTTCGTGTTCCCATACCAATTTTAGAATTAATTGTTCTAGTTCTGTGAAAAATGCTATTGGTATTTTGATAGGATTGCACTGAATCTAAGGAATGGCATGGTCATTTTAACAATATTAATTCTTCCAGTCCATTTACACAGTATCTTGTTCCATCTGCTTGTGCTGTCTTCAGTTTCTTTTATCTGTGTCTTATAGTTTTCTGAGTACAGGTCTTTTATGTTCTTGGTTAGATTTATCCCTAGGAATTTATTCTTTTGATGTGATTATACATGGAATTGTTTTCTTAATTTCTCTTTCTATCAGCTCATTGTTAGTGTATAGAATCACAACAGGTTTCTGATTTATTTTTTATCCTGCAACTTTACTTGCAGAATTCATCAGTGGGTTCTAATAGCTTTTTGATTGTGCCTTTAGGATTTTCTATGTATAGTATCATATCATCTGCAAATAGTGACAGTTTTACTTCTTCAAAAATGGCCTTTTGTAACAGTCTCCAAAAGAAGGAATTGAAATGTCTTGAAGAAGGTCCCCTCTCTAATATAAAGGCATCATAAGAGCTGGCAGCAGCTCCATCAATGGATATAAGGTTCTATTCAGCTGAGAGATTATTGGAATTGGAGCCAAAAAGTGAGTGAGCTAGAAACAAAAGAGGAGATAGAGAGCAGGGTGTTAGCAGTTGAGATTATTTTTACTAAATAATTGTCATTATTGATAATGACAAGGTCAAGACTGTGATCATGGGAGTGGATGACTAAAGTAGGGGTGAGACAGCACGGGACTAAGTAGAACAATTCCTGAAGAAAGTGACAAGATTACACAAGGAGTTAATGATGTCATCTTAAAATTAATCAGCAATGCTAAGTTTTTGGTAATCTTTTTAAAAAACAGTCTTAAAATCCTAACTTAAAATTCTAAAACAATATTAATAAGAGAGTTAAAATACATTAAAAAAAAGACTCACTGTTTTAAACTGGAATTTCTGTGAGTTTTAATTTAAACACATACTTGCATTATCCTTTCCACCCCACGTCTGTGTTTGTACTGGACACTGTTTGTTGGCAAACAGTCTTCACTAATTATCCATTCTATTCCCTCTTTTGTATCTATCTCAGGGGTGGGAAGTCTCAGGATTACATTTCCCAGGCTCTCTCTTCGGGGGGAAGGAGGAGGGAGGTGAAATTTGCATCTTGCCAATGATTTGGAAGGCAAATGGGACACAGAGAAATTGCCCCTCCACGAGCAATGACAGCAGCTCTACAGTGGCTGCTGGCTCCAAGTTCGGTCACTAGGAGTCAGAGCTGAGGCAGCTGTGATGCTGTCGGACATTTGCTGCAGCATCTTGACCTCTAGGTGGCAGCAGTGAGTTACTGAGTTCTGGGCTGCACCTGCAATGGTGTTTACCTGAAAGCTAAAGGCGGCCATAATAATGGTCAACTCTATAGCTTGCCCCCAAATTTGAACACCTGCATCCTTGTTTCAAATCCACAAGTTATTCTGATTTTTCTTTAACGAACCCTGAGTGACACACTATTTCATGCCAAGATTGGTTCCAGACCTTCAAAGATGAGAATATCGTATTGGTCAGTTGACCTGGTTGGGTTCATAGTGATGATCTGATTCCAAAGTGAAACAGAATTCTAATCTGTTTTCCACATTATAGCCAAAGGGAAAATTTCAAGACATAAATGTAACCGTATTGCACCACCTACAGAAAACACCGTAATGGTGTCATGTAAAGACCCAGCTCTTTTGGCTTATTTTTAAGGCTTGCACAATCTGCCCTTTGCTTCATTTTGGGTCTCAAGGGGTGCGTTTTCCCCTGAAGCTCCTGTACCCTCCCTGGCTTTCTCTCCTGCAGCCACAGTGGTCTTCTTTGGTTCCTCGAGAGCACCATGTTGCTTGTCCTCCATAGATCCTTTGCACATGCTGTTCCTCTATCTTGAATGCTCTTCCAGATCCCACCTTTACTTGTTTCCTTTTATTTTTAATTAAAAATTTTTTTTTTTCCTTTTTGGGGGATGAGGGTTAATAGGCTTATTTATTTAACAGCGGTACTGAGGATTGAACCTAGGGCCTCCTGCATGCTAGGCATGCACTTTACCACTAGAGTTATACCCTCTCCCACTACCTGACTTTGTCCTAGTTAATGTCACCTTTCTTGCAGATCATAGTTCACAGGTCACTTCCTTAGCAGAGTCTGTCTGATCTCCAAACTAAATTAAGCCCTTCCACTGAAAGTTCTCATAAAATTAACCTTCTCTTGGAGGCTGGAGTTTTTTAGTTATTTGTGGGGTTCTTTGATAAATGTCTCTCTTCCTGATTACACTGTAAGCTCTATGAAGGCAGGAATCAGATGAGGTTTTCCTTACCACTGTAGCCCTAATGATTAAGGCAATATTTTGGTATATGGTAGGTGTTCAAACAATAGTGGTTGAATAAATGAAGCTACAACACACTTCCCTGGGGTGTATGAAAAAGACAGAACTTTTCCAAAAGTCAGTGATGTGCTTATTACTCCTTCGGTGGAGGATAAAACTGAGAGTGGGCGTTCAGGGCGTTCAGTTCATCAGGCAACCAAAGCCAGCCCTGGGCTCCTGCCTGTCTGCACTTGGGAGCAGAGCAGGTCCGAGGAAGGAGTTTCAGTAGGTGGGTGAGTTGGTTGGATGAAAGCAGAGATGGAGAGAAAGGAGAAGAACTGAGTCAGAGCCTTTGCTCCTGAGTGGCAGGCCTGGAGCCTGGATCTCAGTCTGGTCACATCCAGGCAGAGAGTGATATCTGGAACAACTGGGCTCTGGGGTGTTACCTCCACAAGGAGCTCTGGGCATCTGTGGCCAGTGTCACCCTCAGGCAGAGGCAGTATATGCATTGAGAGTGATCCCAAACACGGCCCTCTCCAGGCCTGACTTCTGGTGCAACCAGTTCTGCAATTAGAGATTCATTCTTTGGTCTTTGAAATCTATAAACACAAGAAAAGATAACATATCAGATTAGTTTACCAGATTCATTCCAGGTATTATTATTTTGATGGAATCCAGAAGAAAGAGAATTTGAAGAAAATGCAAAGCTAAATCGTGGAGTGTTAGCAGCCAGTGAGGGAAAGGCAGGAGGCAGGGAAAAACTTCATCCACTTTAAGGCCATTCCTTCCATGTAGAGAAGGACTGGCTTTAAATGCAATGTAGAGAATAGGAAAAACAAACAAACAAACAAACAAAAATCTTGTTTTGTTCAGATTAAAAATTCAAGGGCGTATTTATTATTTCTAAGATTCTTGCAACATAGCTTCGATTATTTGAGTTGCCATAATCCTGTTGGGCTTGGACTTCGTTGTTGGTGAGGAGCGATCACGTTTGACTTTGCTTAGGAACCACAAAACCACAACAAAATAAATCCTCCTAAAGGCTACTAGGCAACACCGGGATCTCCTCCACACTGTGAGAGGGACTTGTGATGACAGACTCAGACGGTCCCCATCCACCACGCGTCGCACGCAGAGCACGACGGAGGACCCTGCAGGTAGCTCCCAGCGTCATCTTAACGAATAACCACTAATAAATATGACTGAGATGTCAGGTGCCTTCTCAGGAAATCTCAGCTTTATAAACCACAGGGACAAAAACCTACAGTCTGACCAGTCTCCCTGAAATTATTTGCTACTGATTTGACAACCAAAAGGTCAGCAGTTAGGACCTTTTTGAAAGTTGATTTCAAAGGAGCCAGCGGAATGTCCTCACTGAACCGCATCACTTCCTTCTGGGACCATCTGGGAACCTCCCCAGCCTTTCAAGATAGGTTCTGTCTGCTCAGAAAGGTCACCTGGGCAGTGGAAACCCTGGGCAAAAGTTAGCAGCGAGTGCGGCGAATCTCCTTCCCAGCGCTCTCAGCCATTTCTTTCCCCTTCGACCCCCGGGAGGCGGACCCGGTGGAAAGGCTACCGGAGAGGGAGGGTCACGGAAAGTCGCTGCTGCTGCTGCTGCTGCTGCTGCTGCTGCTGCTGCTGCTGCGGAAAGACGCCGGAGGCCGTGCGTCTCCGGGAGGTAGGGGAAGCCCGCCCGGGAGACGCCAGGCCCCCGCCCCCGGCTCTGCCGGGGACCAGTGCATCCAGCAGCCGGCGCGGGGCGCGGGGCGCGGGGAGGGGCGTGGCGGCGCGCGGGTCGTGCCCCGAGCCTGCCCGGGGGCTGAACCCGCCCGGCCGACCTTCCCGAAAGGAGCCTTCGTGCGGGGGGGCGGGGGGAGCAGCGAGGGGCGGGGGGAGGCCTGAAACCCCGGGGCGCACCCGGAAGGAGGACCCGCGGGCGGAGGGAGGGCAGAGTCGCCGAGCAGCTGAGCGCCCGAGTGAGCGAGTGTGCGAGCGGCCCGGGGAGCGCGGCTGCGGATTCGCCGCGGGCGGGGAGCCGGCCCCGCGCGCTGTCCCCGGTCACCGGGGCCGCCCGGCGCCCCGCAGCCCTGCAGCCGCGCCCGAGCTCCCGAGACCGCGGCCGGCCCAGAGCGCGCGCACCGCCGCCGCCGGGAACCCGAACGAGCCCCAGGGACAGAAGGTAAAGGGAAAGAGAGGCGGAGAGAGGGAGAAGAGAGAGAGAGAGAGAGAGAGAGAACACGGGTGCAAGCCGAACAAATTGCAGACAGATTGTAAGCAAGTTTGTACTTGCATGTTCGGGCTGTGCGTGCTTGATGGGAGGGAGAGGGTGGCGATGGTGGTGGCGGTGTGTGTACGTGTGTGATACTCAAGGATGAGGAGCTGAGGAGGTGGGGGAGCGTCTCCTTGCAGCTTGTACGTAGATAGCCCTATTAATATCCCCTCTCTGAGTTGTCATTTCCGCTGGTGGCACTTCTCTTGGGGTCCAGTGATGCAGTAGGAAAAGGCAGCCACCCTCATTGCGATGGTCAGGGCTGTTGCTACTATCGGATGGGAGATGTAGGGCGTTGAGCAAATTCTAGGAGCCTCCCTTCCTCCACCGCCGACTATTTTAGGAAGGGCTGGGGGAGGGGAAATGGGTAACACAGCCCAGGGCTTGAAGAACAGCGGAGGCCGGGGCTTCAGACTCCACTCCAGCTGTCACCGTGCGCTTGCTTACGCTAGAGGGCAAGATAACTTTCATCTCCTCCCCGGAAAGACCCCCTTTCAGACAGATTTTGCGTCGCTGCCGGAGGAGTTCTGGGAAATGGTGGTCCACGGGGCGGCAGGTGTATGGTAAAGGACAGGAAAACAGTGCAAAATAAAGCAGCTGTTAGCCATCAAGGAAAGAAAGCCGGTTGAGAAACCGGGTTCAGCGTGCTGCCTGGCTGGGATCGCAGAGCTTGGAGGCTGCAACTTCAGGCCGTCTTCCATAAAGATAACCAGTTCCAGCCCGGGGGGAAAAACACCAGCTGTGAAACCGGTCTTAGCATCCTAGAATGTTCGTTTCTGAGCTTTTCAGTTTGGGGTGGAAAACCTGTACGTATCTGAAAATTTGCTGTGAATATTAAGAAAGTTCGAGATGAATTATTTTTTGGTCTCTGCTTTAATGCTTACCTATATTTGTCTTCATCTAAGAGCCACTATCCCAAAGAAGGCATTTGAATACAGGAGCCAGACTTGTGCAAGAGAAAGTATAATAATTTTCGATTGAGCAAAGATTATTAATATGCCCCACATCTGCACGAAATGCTGATTTAATCATGAGTCATGAAGATTGTTGAGAGGCTTGCTGTTCTCCTTGATGAAAAAGATTAACAGTATGGATAAAAAGTTCCCAACATCACCAGAACAGTGTAATAAAACACGTATCTATTTTCTTCTTTTATTTTTGAGTCTGTTCATTACTTTGTGGCAAATCTAGAACAAAATGTGCCACATCCACGCTAACTTAATATGTTCTGTGCTGAAATAAAGGCACATCTTCAGACTGACACTGATAATACTATTGCTAGCCTTTGAAAATATTTGCTCAACTATAACATTATAGCCTCACTTTCATCTGTCTCAACAAATGATTTTTCACAAACTGGTTTGTTTCTGTCCTCGTTGTCCCCCAGATAAGAATGATTTTCCCTTGATGCTTCCCTGCAAAGGAGTAGGGTTTGGGAAAAGGTTTTTTTCTGTTTAGACATTTCCAAAAATTGCTTGTGTTAAATGGGGAAGGTGCTGCCCCTACATCTGCTCTCTGATAATCGCGCAGCTCGCCCAGCTTCTTGGAGATGAGGGAGGTGAAACTGAAACAGGATATAAGAGGCCCATGACTGGGCAAGGTTGGTAGCAATTTCTCAGGGCGGCTCCAATGTAGACCTTGCGGCCGCACCCTGTGGCCTAAACCACAGGCATACAAGACTCAAGACTTCCCCTTTGAGGAAGTCTGCCTAATCTCCTCTCAGAAGTGTTAAATGTGTCCTTCCCTATGGTTCCATCCAGTGAGAACTAATGTTTAGCGAGAGGTACAGTTATACCCTAGCAACGCATGGGAGGGAGGTAGCAGATATCCTTGGGTATGGTTTATACCCCAAGCTTACAGAAGAAAAGTTCCTTCATGACATGATTTCTTTCATGCTGATCAGCTCTGCACTCTATCTTTTGATTACTTCTTCCTATTTTTGTTCTTCCAGGGAAAGGACCAATTTTTATTTGTTACCGTGTAAAATTCATAATAGTGAATAATTACCACAGTTCACTGATAGCCTTTACATACACATTAGTAATGTATTTATATTAACTCCAGGAAGTCCCTCTTCTCCCCTACTGGATGGCCATCTTAGCGTCTGTTAATTAGTACCATTGCTAAAGGATGAATAGAGGAAAACAATAATTAAATTTAAAATTAGACACTTAGGTGACTCACTCCAGCAAAGGACTTAGATAGAAGAGGGGTTGAAATGTATTCATTAGCTTTTTAAACTTTTGTTTAATGGGGAATTTTAAAAGGACTGCTGTTGTACATAGTTAGACGTCTAGTTAAGTCATGCTTCGTATCACTGTGAGTCCGTTTATGTCTTATAGTCTCAGTGCATCTTTTTCAGCTAGAAATGAGCCAGGTCATCTCTGGTGGTTGCAGGGGTTGGAACTTTATGCTGTAGTTTTCTGATCCTTCAAAATCCAGTTGCATTGCTTAAAGATGTAGTCTTGTGACATAGCGGTGTTTCTCCTAGTGTTTTTCCTAGTGTATCCCTGTTTAGTAGCACAAATGAGACACTGCTTTAAGCAGCCAGTTGTCCATTCTAGAGCCTGGAAAAGTCAAGTTGTGATGATTCACTCCTGTGCTTTTCGCAGGTGTTGGTGTTGAAAAGAGTACATTGTTTAGGTAGGAGAATTTCGAACAGCAGATCATTTGATTTCCCTTTGCATCCCGTGAGATAGATGCAGCAGATGGTTATTGATTGGGTATTCTGTGTGCTCCCACAGTACCCTGGATTTCTCCATTACAATCTGTAACCTACTTCATTGCAATATTGCTTACATCATCTCCCCCTCTGGTACCTAAGCTCTAAAAGAGATTGTGTGTCTTGTTCACTGCTGTTTACTCAGCACCATCATCCTTGCCACATGGTTTCCCACTCCATTTGCTGTATGAAATAATAAATACAGGAATCTTACCTCTCTACTAGGTGTGGTGGATATAATTAGCTGCTTTGTAATCTTAGTTCCTTCCCTGGAAAAAATTTGGAGATGGTGCAAGGATTATTAATTGGTACACAACCCACCAATGTCTACTTAGCTCTCCCTTTCCATCCCTCACCCCCTCTTCCTCGCCTATCCCCACAATATACTGCACCTGATTGAAAACTTAATTACCCTGAGGATGGAGAGCTCATTAACGGTGCTGGAACTTCTGATGTCCTGGTTCTGTAGGTCATGTCCACCTGGACAGAATGAAGGCAGCTCCTTGTTTTTTGGGTTTTTTTTTTTTTTTTTTTCCAGTCCAGAGTCTGTGCATTTCCCAGTACCACGTGCCCCTTGTCAGGCGGTGGGTGAGGACCTCCATACATAAAACTAGCTCAAAATCATCCAAGTCAGAACAAAGCTAAGTTTAAATTCATCTCTTCTAACATCCAGAACTCATATCTTTTAAGTCTCCTTTTATTATCTTTGCTTTATTAATTTGAAATTTTTTATCAAATCATGTCCCTTAAATGTAAGTATCAGTAAAAAACAAAACTATCATAATTTCACAAAATAGGAAATATGTGTATGCACGAATGTTGAAAGCAAAATATTTAATCTAATGTCTAAAAAGGGAAGGATGTTGCACCAACTTCTTTTACAGTGGGGAGGAAGGAGTTTTCTGGGAGTTGTCCTGTAGAGGTAAAGTTTTATGAACATGATTCAATGAAACAAAAATGTATACTGAGGGCTAGAATGTCCTCAGGGATACAGTTACTATCAATGGGTGGGATGTCAAAACAGTAAGAGTTACAATCTCTGTGCCTGCTAGATGTTCACCGTCTAGTTCAAGAGAGCTAAGACTAACAATGGTGACGAATATAAGACAGATACTCGTAATAGTATGGATTGCTAGTACTGGAGGAATTGAGGGAAAACAGTGCTGTTGTGTGCTGGTGTGTTTTAGGGATGGCTTCAAACAGTGTGTCCTGGGCTAGGTGTTCAGTGATCCCTCGGACTTGTTCAGCGGAGACTGTCCTGCAGAGGGGCGATGCGAAGGGGTAATTGAGTTGTTCAGCAAGGATGTGAGCGAATGCATTGAAGAGTTGGGGGAAGTAAAACCTGAAAGCTCCTCTACTGCTGAGCTCTCAAGGCAGAATCCTGAGAGTCACCCAAGGTACCTGATTACGCCACCTCCAAGGGCCTGTCTCCTCTCCCCCGCCCATCACCAAGTCCTGCATATTCTGACTACTTGCGATTTTTTGGATTTTACCTTCCACTCACAGTCCTATTTCAATTTTTCATCATCTTTTACCTGGGCTCCTGAGACACCTTCCTCACCGATCTTCCTGAAACTTTGAGTTGTCAACCTCGAATACACCCTTAAAAAATGTAGCTAGAATAATCTAAATTATACGTGGTCACTTTCGGCTTAAAATCCCTCGTGATGGTTTCCTGTTGCCCCCTGGAGACCCAGGAGCAGACTTCTGAGCAGCACTACCTGGGCAGGGCTCAGCCATCTGGCTGCTCCCTCCTCCAGCCTCAGCCCCAGAATGTAGCCTGGAGAGTCCCTCACTCTCTGACTGTTAGTAGTTCCACAAACGAACCATGCTGTTTCCTGTGTCCAAGCCTTGCTTGAGCTATTTCTTCTGCCTGGGATGCATTTTTCATATTTTTCACTCTAACTCCTTTACCAAGGCCCAGGTCAGGGGCTCGCTCCCTCCCAGGACCCTCCCATCCTTTGTATCCCTCATGTCTCTGTTTGCACATGCCCAGTGGTTTTGTTACATTTGCTCTTCTGTGTTGTATCTCCCACTCTGTTCTAAGCTTGTCGAGAAATAGGTTATGTGTCACATTCATCTTAGCTCCCCCAGCATTGAACCGTGACATTCAGAATGCATTAGTTATACTGGGGCAGTAAGACGGGTACATCAGCTGAAGTTGGATGCAAGCAGAGAAGTTCTGAGTTTAATGTGGTATTCAAAGAAAGAGAATGAGAAGAAGGGTGAGAGGGAAATATTTCAGGATTACTCTATTGTGTAATATGCACGTGAGCCAGAAGAGGCCAGGAACATGGTGATCTGTGATGCAGTGACATAGAAATCCCATTTAGTTTTATAATTCTTTTTTTTAAATTTATTTATCTTTAATGGAGGTACTAGAGATTGAACCCAGGACCTCGCGCATGCTAAGCATGCACTCTACCACTGAGCTCTGCCCTCCCCCTTAGTTCTATAATTCTTGATCGATGGTGGGGGCCACGTCTTTGTCATCTGTGAACTCCAGGGCTGAGCAGGGCCTGGCGTAGGGCAGCTGAGCTACAATGAATTTCTTCCCTCGTCTCTACGTAGTCTACCTGTAGCTAGCTAGCTAGATTCAGAAAGTTATATGCTTGCACTTGGAGAATCTAACTTTCTAACAGCTTAGGGGAGCCATTTTAAGATACCGCAGGCCCTTCTCAGTGTCTGTTAGTCTTCAAATTAAGGTAGCTGTTGTATGTGGGCGGATGGGATGTTTTCTCCCAGGACGTGAAGGCTGCTCAGGGGCAGCCAGCTGCAGTAGGGCTGTAGGCTTGGTGCATGACAGGCCAGCCCTAAGTAGTTATTTCTCCCTCTTGGAGAGCCATCCATGGAGAGCTAACCCTCTAGCCCAGAAGCTGCCAAGTCCTGGGTCCTACTTCTAGCGTCTTTTCAAGTAAGCCAAGAGAAATCTGTCTTTGCTGGTCAGTGCTGTTCACTGCACCACTGCTCCTTGACTTAAATATGTCCATTCTGACCCCAGAAATGTGCAGAGCGGCAGCAGTGTGCCATGTTTCACATCCTTACTGAGGGGGTGGTCTGGAAAAGATACCGGCTTTGCATTCATGCCTTCTAACTAGATACCGATATGTACTAGTATTAATGCCATTTTAAAAAGCAGTTGTCATCTTTAATGACACTCTGTTACTTAACCAGTCCTTCGTAAGTAACACGCTCTTTATGAGCACACGTTCAGGTTATAATGTCTGATAGCACTCATAGCCTGCTCTTCGTTGCTCTCCGAAGGTGGACCACCCCACAGAGACGTGCTGTGTTTTCTTTACTGATTTTGCTTTCACCAGCCTCCTCTGCCCCCGCCCTGTTTCTCTTCTTCACCTTCATCGTCGTAGCCCAGGGATGAATATGAATTGTCAAAGTCTCAGGCTCACACAGACCCCCTCGGTTTGGCGCCTTGGTTGCATTTCTTCCTCTAAGTGCATTTTTCACCCTCTTCTTTCTGTTGTCAGTTTTCCTGTTCGTGGCAGGACCTTCTCTTCAGCTAGCCCTATGGTTAGGAAACCCTTGTTCAAAGTATCTGTCTCAACGTCGAGGTTTCATCAGCCACTGTCCTACCTCTTTCCTACCTCCCCCAGTCCAGCACGATGAATTAAACTTGACCAAAACAGAGAATTCAAGAAGGGGTTAGGAGGAAAATATTGTCTCTAATCCTGCCCACCCCAGCCTTACAGCTTACTTTAGAGTCTTTCTATATGGGGGTGGGGAAGCTAAATCAAACCTATTTGTCTTCTAAAATTACAGTGTTTGCAACTCAAATTTTCAGATTAAAATAGTTTTATATGCTATTTACTATTGCAGTTCATCAAATTTTAGGAGCTAACATCTGATTTCATTCCTGAAAAGTGTGTAAAAACAAAACAGAGCAAAATAGATGTGCAAAGCAGGCTAAAATAGCCCAGATAAGAGAACCTATGAATATTGAGAAATAGAACTCAGTGTTTTGAGTGCAACTACTTTCATAGGTCAATGAAAAAAGTTTACAGTTTAAGATGAAAACATGGAAAAAAGTGAAATTTCTCCTAGCAGCCAATTTTATTGTGTATGTTTCAAGTATGGGTTTATTTTATCAAACATCATAAGAATTCCTCGTATTTACCTACTATTTTATAGTTTATAAGTTTTTTTAAGCTTTATTTACTTATTTATTTTTAACTTCTTTTTTAATTGAGTTATAATCAGTTTACAATGTTGTGTCAATTTCCAGTGTAGAGCACAATTTTTCAGTTATACATGAACATACATATATTCATTGTCACATTCTTTTTTGCTGTGAGCTACCACAAGATCTTGTATATATTTCCCTGTGCTATACAGTATAATCTTGTTTATCTATTCTCTATATGCCTGTCAGTATCTACAAATTTCGAACTCCTAGTCTGTCCCTTCCCACCCCCCACCCCCTGGCAACCACAAGTTTGTATTCTATTTCTATGAGTCTACTTCTGTTTTGTATTTATGTTCTTTTCTTTCTCTCTTTTTCTTTCTTTCTTTCTTTCTTTCTTTCTTTCTTTCTTTCTTTCTTTCTTTCTTTCTTTCTTTCTTTCTTTCTTTCTTTCTTTCTTTCTAGATTCCACATATGAGTGGTCTCATGGTATTTTTCTTTCTGTTTGGCTTACTTCACTTAGAATGACATTCCCCAGGGACATCCATGTTGCTGCAAATGGCGTTATGTTGTCGGTTTTTAATGGCTGAATAGTATTCCATTGTATAAATGTACCACAGCTTCTTTATCCAGTCATCTGTCATTGGACATTTAGACTGTTTCCATGTCTTGGCTATTGTAAATAGTGCTGCTATGAACATTGGGGTGCAGGTGTCTTTTTGAAGTAGGGTTCCGTCTGGGTATATGCCCAGGAGCGGGATTCCTGGGTCATACGGTAAATCTATTCCTAGTCTTTTGAGGAATCTCCATACTGTTTTCCACAGTGGCTGCACCAAACTGCATTCCCACCAGCAGTGTAGGAGGGTTCCCTTTTCTCCACAGCCTCTCCAGCATTTGTCATTTGTGGATTTTTGAATGATGGCCATTCTGACTGGTGTGAGGTGATACCTCATTGTAGTTTTGATTTGCATTTCTCTGATAGTTAGTGATATTGAGCATTTTTTCATGTGCTTATTATCATTTGTATTTCTTCCTTGGAAAATTGCTTGGTTAGGTCTTCTGCCCATTTTTGGATTGAGTTGTTTGTTTTTTTCTTATTAAGTCGTGTGAGCTGCTTATACATTCTGAAGATCAAGCCTTTGTCAGTTTTGTCTTTTGCAAAAATTTTCTCCCATTCTGTAGGTTCCTGTTTTGTTTTGTTTATGGCTTCCTTTGCTATGCAGGAGCTTGTAAGTTTAATTAGGTCCCATTTGTTTATTCTTGCTTTTATTTCTATTGCTTGAGTAGACTGCCCTAGGAGAACATTTTTGAGAGGTATGTCAAATAATGTTTTGCCTATGTTTTCTTCTAGGAGATTTATTGTATCTTGTCTTATAGTTTATAAGTATTTTTACATTAGTTATTTCACTTGGTGATGAATCCTCTATTCAGATTGAATAAAGACAGTTCTTTTTGCACTAGGGTGACCTGTGTTGATTTTTTTAAAAAAATATTGTACCTTTTCTATGTGTTTTTCAGGTTCTTGAATTCATTTAAAGCAAAAGAAGAGAAAGAAGTGGTTGGATCTCTGGAGTGCTGTCTCCTCGCTGACTGCTGTGCGTGCCCGGGGTTGGGCCATGACTCAATAGACCCAGAGACTTTCAAGGATGTTTTCTCGAGTGGCCTAGGGCTGCACCGCATTGGGCAAAGGGTCTCCAGCAGTGGTCCCGTGCCTCGGTGCAGCCATGGCAACCTCCAGGGCAGCCTCTCGGTCTCCTCGGGACATCGCCAACGTGATGCAAAGGCTACAAGGTAAGGGGCAGAAACGCCAGGGTTTGTTTGGTTCTGTTTTGTTATATACTTTAAATTTCGAATATCGACTTTCTTCAGAATCTTGTCAGTTTGCTTGCATTGTTGTTCAGTTTTATGAAACTATGGCAAGGAATGTCAGGATGATGGCTTTTATGCTAGTGTTTTCAAACTAGTCCATCCTATTTTAAGATGCTGTCTTCTGTAGGTAGGAAAAAAAAAAAAACTCCTTTTTTGATTTTATGTCCGTGTTAGTGTGACCTTAATGGCAATTTAGAGTCTGGCTGGGAATTCAATTATTGTCAAACTGTCCTTCAATAACCAGTGACAGTCCAATACCATGACAGGGCCCCAACAAGGATGTCCTGACAATGGCGGACAGGTAACTACCTGCTACAGTCAAATAAGTAAATTGGTGGTTTACTTATCCCAGCGAGAAGGCCTTCAGAGATCTAGAAAGTCTTTAAGCAAAATGAGATGGAAGCCCAGAGGGGTTGAAGTAATGTGACAGGATAAATGGTTAGTGGCAGTGTATGGCTGGAACCACGTCCCTCACCTGTGTTCCTTCTCTAACAGCAAACTGTTTTATAGAAGAGAGTTAACAGTGAAATGGTATGAATCCTCACAGATGAGTTCCTAATTGTGAATTTTCTTTAAATGTGTGTATTCCTCGAACTGCAAAAACAATCGTCATCTCTAGGTGTATGAAAATACTGCTTCTTTGTCACAGTCCCAGTGTGACTCTCTCAGGCTTCAAATGGATATTTCCAGGACATAAACATTTCCATACTTAGCAGGGTTCTGCTCTAGTCTTTGCCAGGAGAGCTTAAACATAATGCTGTAGCTTGGCTTTCCAGTATTCCAGCAAGTGATCACATGGCTTTGCACCGCAGCTATCATATTAATCTGTCACAGCCCCCTTTTTCCTTGCTTATGATTCATTTAACGTGCATAGCAGTCATTTCCAGTTAAGCTCTCTTGACTTTGAAATACAGATCAAACTCCTACATCTGGATATTCATGGCCTAGAACATGCTCCCAAGGATAGGAAATCCAGAGATCAGTGGAACTGAGAGTTTCTCCATGCCTGACCAGAGCCCACCCATTTGACTGAAGCGCCTGCAGTCACATGCCCCGAACCCCTGTTTATTTGCCTGGGCTGATGGCTGACACCTCAATGTAGGTGGTGCTTGTTTCACATTGATTGTTGAAAACTACTTGTCATGCCAGATAGAACCTGTTTAGATAAAAAGCCAGGTCCTTGCTGAATATGTGGGCATTACCCATCTCCACAGGATGAAACACCTCTGGTTGAGTCTGCCCAGTGCCAAGATCTCTAGTTTAAGTTCTGCATCTTTACCTGGGTGGATGGAGCACTGACCTTGGAGTTCCTTTCCTCTGTCTATGTCTGTCTTTGCCATTTGCCTGGGTGCAAGTTACTGAATTGATTTTGTGCCTCCAAAACTTCATCTTTAAAAGGATGGAATGGAAACCTAAGGTTCCTGGCAAAAGTGTGGGGACGATAATTGGGTAATAAAGCAGATTTTTCCTTTGAGTAATTAAATGTGAAAATTCTCTGGAGAAGATACATACTGACAATAAAGGGAAGTTGTAAAGGTAAAGAGTAAATTTGGAAAAAAACGTAATCAGTTCAGAATCAGATTATGGTCCAACCAACACTCTACTTTTTATACTTATTTTGGTTTGAATGAAGTCTTTTATTAAGGTAATGGTTAGAGGGGAGAGGAGGCGGAAGGGTATTGATACCTCAGTGTTTTTGTTTTGTTTTGTTTTCTTGTGGATACGCAAGTGGTTTTGCATGAGAGGTGGGTGGGGTGGGAAAAACATTGGAATCCCACCCCCCCGAGATGATGGTAGATGTCCTGTTTAACTCCTGTGTGTTTAGGGCCGTCACTTGCAAAATGTGGACTGTTTTTACCCTGCTTAGCCCTCTCGGGACTGTTGTCATCCTCATGAGCTAATAGATGAAAGGTGTTTTAAAAACTGTAAATACTGTCACATGGCAAGCTGTTCTAATAGTCAAGAAAGAAAATTGGATGAGAAGGCACTGGCCTGATAATTTTTTGCAAATTGGTCTAGTCATGCAGACTTGGGTAGGAAGGAGTGTTAACAGTCTTATATATTCTGCGTTGTGTAAAGCTTGTCACTTTATTACAAAATGAAGGGACTATACTTGCTGTATATTTTTTTCCTTCCTAGTGTAAGGGTTACAACATATCATAAGGGTGCCTGACAAATTTAGAACAGTAAACCTTATGATACAGGAGATAAAAGTCTTGAGCACTAGGTACTTACCTTTAGCTTTTAGCATTAATTACTTTGTAAACTAGGTAATTGATGGCAACAAAATATAGGATTGGTACTGTTACAAGATGCAACACGTCTAGCCTCTGTCAGTGGAAGCCCAGTGATGGGGCTGGAAGTGAAGGTGATCTGGCAGATTTATTGATCTGGGGGGTTAATTCTGCTGATTCATCTGGCGAGGTTCGCGTCTCCTCCTCATCCCAGCTCTCACTGTGCATACTGCTGATGGTTTGAGGCCAAACAAGAGTCAGCCTCCATGGACAGAGGACACCTGTCTTTTGCCAAGGTAGTGAGTAACTCCTCTTGCCTGCTGGAACCTCCAAATGACTGACCAAGATCCTAGTAAGTGGAGGGCTGACATCATTGTCCAGATAATTAAGACAAATGAAATTTCTTTGAGAAAAAAATGAATGCCTATTAACTTAAATAAGACCAGAGTTGCTATTTTCCAAGTGCAAATTCATAAGAACATTCTTCTAGAATTCTCTTTTCTTTGCCTGGATAGATAATCCAAGTAACTAATTTTTCCCCCCTCTTGGGTTTTATTGTCAAATCAGGTCCATGTATAACTAATAAAAAGCCTGTAGTCTCGAATAATGGCAACTTGGCTCTACTTTCTTGCTTATTTAGTTTACAGCCATAATTGTTGACTGTTTTTCTGCTTTTAGTTTTCATTTCTAGTGCTAGGAAATTAAAGTGCACACACAGATTGCTACATAATTTAGTGCTACTGTAGCCGTTCAATGTTTCACCTTTGCCAATATTTGTGCTTGTTTGAGCATAATGTTTTAGGCTGGGATCCTGAATTATGGATGAGCAGGCAGACTGCACTGCAGAGTTTTGTTTGCTCTTAAGGATAATCAATGTTTCTGTCACTTTCATCAATTTAAATGTAAGTGATTTAATATTTAAATATTTAGAGAAAAGCAAATATTAGACACTGGCATAATACAGGGTATTACATTTTCAATGCACATAATTAGTATATACATTTTTCTGCTCTTATAGGCTTCCTGAAGGGATCTATTTAACAGGTGCCTCGTGGAATCACTTTAGTTTATAATCACATCTAAAAAAATAAATGTTGAACTGTTCAGATTATAAATTTCTTTAAGATAGTCATAAGAGCTTCAGGCTCTTTGCCATTTTTCATAGTACTTCTGCGTAACATTTGCTTAAAAAGGATTTGTTGACTGACTTTTATCAAATACATTTTTTTTTTCATTTGGAAGATCATCTGCTAGGATTTTTAAATTAACGTATCAGTGCTGATAATTGCAAGGCAAGGTAGCATCCATGCAACCTATTGAGCTAGTGGTAAGTGCCAGAAAGACTCAGATGGGTGTGCTAGGGTGTCATACAGAGACTGATTTAATAAAAAAGAAGGATTATTGGCTGCAAGGTCAAACTTTGATTTTTAAACCTTGTGAATAAATTCAAAGAGAAACAAATGAGAAAATGGATGAGCATTTACTTTTGGAGACATATCTATGAAGTGTGCTAACTGTTTAGAAAAAAAAAATCATGGCCTCCCCCTAAAATTGTTTTTATGGGCAACTTTCAACTTTTTTGGGTTAAATATAGTATTTTATGTAAATCCATTATACAGTACAGAAATCTCAGACTAACAAAAAAGCTGACTGAAGAGCAGAATAAACCATGATAACTATTGAAAATGTAACTTTCTTCTGGCTTAACATCAAATGCGCATCAGAAGGAAGTTTGCTATCTTTTGAAGATTCTAATTTTTTTATAGTGCCTTCAAGTTTAGGCTTTATACTTTGTTACTCTGACTTAATGACTCTTCTTATTCAACTATAAAATAGTGTCAAAGATCCATTTATCATATTTAGGCTGAAATTCTCCTTTTGGTTTAATCTCTTTCTTCCAGAAATGAATATTACATGATATTATCTCAAATTTAAATCTAACACAAAACTCAGCACAAAACAATGATCATTTCTTTATATTTGGGAACATCATAGTTAAATAAATATTTGATGAATAAGTAGATATATCATGATCCCTAAAGTAAGGAATTGAAGATGAAACTAGTCAAAACATATGCAAAAACAAAGGAAGAAACTAGTTAAATGGGATCCTACTTTATTTGCCCTCTCTTTAAAAAAATCTTTATCTGAATTTTAGTCAGAATTGAGTTTTGATGATAAAATCATTTTAAGGACACGTGTCCAGTCTGAATGGGTGACTATGCTGGCACCTCAGCTGTGTGTGTTTGTGTAACCATAATGCTTTAAGTGCATTTTTCCTTCCTAAAGGTATATTACACATTTATGTTACTTTTACAGGTATTAAAGCATTTGCATTTGTATAATGCCCTGCCCTCCAAGCCTTTCTTCTTGCAGAGCCTTTTTATCCACTGTGCATTTTGGAGTAAGTGCCTGAGACCTTCAGGATTTTTAAAGGTCAGCAAAAATATTGGCTCTCAAATAGAAAAAGCAAACTGTTAAATCAAAATTAACAAATTTTGAACGAATGCTAAAATTATGTCAGCTAGTCAAAGGTAAATCAAGTCAGTTCAAAATTATATATGTATAAATACATTTGATATATTTGGTGTACGGATACACATCCTTTTTCCAGAGATAGTGTGTGGCAGGCCTGTAAATGTCAGGGCCTCGAAGGCCTACCAGTAAACCAAAACATTCCTACATGTTGCCCCCAAATTAATTCTTTTTAGTGTACAACTTTAATGTTATTTCTTTCATGGTGAAATTCTTCCTCAACTCTTGAACTCCCTATCAAAGTCCCAACTTCTTGGCTTGGCTTCCAGTTCTGACTCCATCTTAACTGCCTAGCGTCTGTCTACTCTGGCTCCCCTCCCTCTCCCCAGGTATCTGCGAAATGACACCAGGTGCCAGGCTCTCAAGATACCCTGACTCTTCTGTCTCCTGCTGGGGCACTTTCTGGAAGGAATGCACCTAAAACTCCACCTATCTTCAAGGCC
This sequence comes from Camelus ferus, assembly GCF_009834535.1. Lineage (NCBI taxonomy): Eukaryota > Metazoa > Chordata > Mammalia > Artiodactyla > Camelidae > Camelus > Camelus ferus. The sequence continues at coordinate 62,006,391 of NC_045703.1, read as the reverse complement.
CAACCTAAATACAGTCTCTTCAGTGAAGGCTTTATTGCAAATATCGTCAGAAATCCTCTCTCCGCTGTCTGAATTCTCTTAGCACGTAGTAGCACCGTCACAGATTTCACATTATGTTACATGTGGTGTCTGATCTATGCACTCAGAGTATAAACCCCTTGAAGGCAGAAATCCAGTCAAAGTCATGTCAGTGCCCTGCTCATTGACGAGCATAGTGCATTCCATAATGTGGACACTTCATAAGCATTTGTTGACTGAATATCTTATAAGTATTTAATATCATACTGATTTTCAATGGTGGAAGCAGGGACACCAGGAGGGTCAACATTGATAAGTCAGAAGAGAGATGAATGTGGCTTCGACTAGCTATTAAACAGTGGATAGGGAGGAAGTGATAAAAATTTAGATATATTTTGAAAGTAAAGCCGAAATAATTTGCTGGTGGGTTGGATGTGGTGTTTGAGAGAGAGGAGTGAAAGCTGGGCCCCTCGCTTTGCATTTGAAAATGAGGAGGGACCTAAGACTGTTGGAAACAGGGTTGAGAAGGGAGATTAAGAGCTTTTTTGGAACATGTTACATTTCAGATGCCTGGGGGACGTCCAAGAAGGTCATTGAGTCTATGACTGTAGAAATCAAGGGAGAAGACACAGCTGGAAAAAACATCTGGAAATCATGAGCACACAGATAGTGTATAAAGCCGTGGGACTGGTTGACACCACCCAGAGAACAAAAACAGATAGAAAAGAGGTTTGAGAAATAAAACGTCCAACTTCGGGGGTGGGCTGGGGAGGAGGGTCCCACATGTGAGACTGAGGCTGTAGCCCATGTGGTAAGAAGCAAGAAGGGAGAAGACTTCCCTGGAAGCCAAGAGGAGAAAGTTCCAGGAGGGAGTGATCAATTGTGTTAATGTGGTGAATGTCCTGTATATGTGCAGGTTTAAATGTTTACAGTGCATAAAAAGATTGTCTGCTTTTTATATATAAATAACAGGCCTGAGTGGGTACAAGGACATGTGCATATGGTTTCAAAATCATTTCTGGAAGAATGAAAGAAGGGTTCTGGGTGTTGCCCATAAAGATTCACAAGGGTCTTGGAAGTTAATTGGATAGGAGCAATTCCTTAAGAATTTATTAAATATAATTCTGTGTTCTATGTTGAGTCCAATCAGAACTGCGTCCTAAGGATGGAATATCTGTCACTCAGACCCTAATCCGTCCTCCATCCTTGTGGAGTTGGGGCCCCTGCTGTGAACAGAAAGATGGTTCTCGTGAGAACGGTGGGCCCACTGGTGCCATCCTGGACACGTGTGTGTGACTCTGGCGTCTCAGTGCCTTCTCCCTTGTGTACCGCCTCCCCTCATACATCTCTGCTTGCGCCCCTTGGCACTATCTTCCTAGGTTTGTTCCACGTAACAAGACTGATTGTCCCGGAGAAAGTCTTTATGGAGCCGATGTCACCTCTTCGGTCATTGCTGGATTAGTTCCTCCAGGACGTAGTGAAAGTATGCCGTGGCAGGTGTTGGGATTATCTGAAACACTGTGGCGGCTCTGGGATTATCTGAAACACTGTGGCGGCTCTGGGATTATCTGAAACACTGTGGCGGCTCTGGGATTATCTGAAACACTGTGGCGGCTCTGGGATCTCCTCTCTGCCAAGACTGGGATGGTACCCTTCCCCCAAAGGCTGTAACTGAATTTGCGGAAACTACGCTTGCATTTGGGAGAACCCCTTCGGTCCCTGTGCTGGTAGCTATTTAACTCTCCCTGGGTTGAGTCAGACCTGGGGCGGGAGGGCTGACCTCTGTAAGAAACACCAAGACTCAGCTCAAGTCCCCACAGACTTTACAGTTTCATGGATGTGTAATTACGTAAAAGATAGCCTATAAGGGGAAAAAATGCTAGGCGTTGCATGTCATGTGATGAACTCCTCGCGTATCTTAGGAAACTTAAGGAAACAATTCACACCCCGGGCTGTTATTTTTCTTTTCTTTTCTTTCTAACTGGAGTTGATGAGAATGTTGACTCATTTTTCATGTGGTATTCACCCCTAAATACATAGTTCTTGATCTTTTGTATGACATTTTATAATTTCATTGAGCAGTTACTAATTGTCAGACTCAGTTAATCATGCACTCATTTAAATAGTGTAGAAGTTATCTTGTAAAAAAAAAATATGGCATCTTCGCCATAATTCTGAGGACAGGCAACTCATAATTTTCTGTCTGTTTTACTTAAATAAATGATTGAGAATATCTGGGAGAAGGAGGAATTGACAACTGCCTCAAACAAGGTTAGGGTCAAATCATTTATGTAAGATTTTTAATTCCTTAGATGTCGTGAAGTTTGCTTCAGTATTTTTTAAATGGTTTCTATGGTAACCAATTTTTTTTTCCATTGTTCACAATGACTTTTTGGATTAAAAACAGACAATTCCTTCCTCTACTGATATTAATCTTCCATATTTAGTAAACACTGGTCTCCACCCACGTTTTAAAAAGATTATTTACCTTGAATTACACAACTGTTCTCCTTCATTTTGCTTCCCTTCTCCTCACATGTGTCACCAACGTTGTGCACATGACATCTGGAATCCCTTTTATCTATTTATTCTTTATTGTGCTGTTGACTTGTTTACTGATTTGGGAAGAAATTTGAAATTTCCAGGACTTATCTTGTGCTTTGTTGTTGTTGTGTGGGTATTCTTATTATTTTATGAGCCACAGCATTCCTGTTGCCAAGAATGACACATACTCACGGTCACATTTTGAGCTTCTTTACTTTTCTGAGGGTTCTCACAGATTATCTCATTTTATCCAGTGTGGTTGGATGTGAGCATTCATTGCTCTAATACTCAACAGAGAAATGTAGATTTCTTCCCAGAAACGTGGAAGCTAAACTAGACCATCCCCTCTCTCTTTTAAAGAGAGAGATTGTTCAAAATACAACTCCGATTGGGTCTTTTCCCAGTTGCAAAGCCTACGATGAGTCATCATAATCTGCCAGGTAAATTCTTTCTTCGAAATGGATCTTCACTCTTGGCTCCGTGTAACTTCCTGTCTTTGTTTCTGATCACCCTCCGCAGATCATGTTGTTCCCTCCACCCTGGACCACTTCCCGTTCCCCTGAAGCTAACGTCCATCTCATTTCCATGTCTTTGCGTGTGCCCCCTCCTCTCTCTCTGTCCCCTTCCTCTTTTTATTTACCTGGGCTTCTTCTCAGGCTTCAAGTCTCAGCTCACACATGATCTCCTCTGTGAAGCCTCCCAGTGCCACCAGCCAAGGTGAAATGCCTCCTTCTTTTTCTCCACTTTCAACCTGTTTCTATAAAATCAAGCAATGATTACATCAGGCAATGGTTTGTGTCTTTCTCTCTGTGTCCCATTAGAATATTAGAAGCTTGAGGGTAAGGGTGTGGTCTTAGTCAACTTTGGGTATCCTGTCCTGAGCATGAAACTTGACTTTAGTAGGTACTCAGTCCATTCGATTGTACATGCCTGCACTTAACAAGTTTTTTTTTTTTTTTTTTTAAAGTATCTACTGTGTCTAAGTCCTCTGACTACAGATGTGACTATGACACACAGAGTTCCTATCCTCATGGGGCTCTGGTCTATTGGAGTGACAATATAGTTAGCAAGGCATTTATAAACTGGATGAGTAAGTTTATGTTTGATGAATAAATGACTGAATAAATTAAATTTACACAAAAAACATACGTTGACCAGAGTAACAGACCATTTAATGGCCCAGATTATTTTCATGAAATCTTTTACTCTGCCTGAGTTGAAAACACCTTACTCTTAAAAGCCCAGGTCCCTAGCTTGATAGAGGTGGTGTGGTTTTCTAGATCGGAAGGGGGCCTATCATTTATAATTGATGTTCTCATTTTGCAGGTGAGATAACTGAGTTCTAGAGCAGCGTAGTGATAAGCCAAGGTCACAAGTAGATATCTGAGGAGCTCCAATCTCTGAGAGAGTTGAGAGGTAACTCAGTATTCACATGTTAGCACATATTCCTTCAAGATCATTCTTTTGCCTGGTTGCTAAGATCACTGGATCATTACAGATAGGAGGCAAGACTGGCTGCTTAATTTTTTTGGGTTTTTTGGCCTGGCACGAAATAAAAACATGGGGCCCTTGTTCAATGGTTATTAAGAATAGTTACTATGCAGAGAGCATTAGGCCATGTGTGGGGCCCATGTGGGGGCAGGGCAGGACTCAGGCTGCATGCCCAGGAGGCCAGCTCTGGTAGGAAATCAGGCTTTGGAAGACTTGGAGCTCTGAGGACTTTAGGGCCATCGCAAAAGAAAAATGAAGAGGTGAAAAAGGATGAGGAGGAGAGGAAGCAGAACATCTCAAAATTGTATCTGCAGCAGTCCTGTAAAAGAGGAGGACTCTCTCTCATGCTCATCTCAACACTTCCTTGACCAGAACACGAAGCTAGTGCTTGAGCACTCGTGCAGTCAGTCAACTGACCTGCGGGTTAAATACACTGGGGGCCTGGGAGCCTCCCCGCCACTTACAAACTTACCTTTCTGGGTTTGAAATAACTTATCACAAAGATGATTGATGGCCACTTAGTGAACTGAGGCTTGCTTATACATTTCATCAAAAGGAAAGATCACTTGGAATATTAATTCTTTTAATATCCAGTTTTCCACCAAAAACATTTAGGTTGGACCAAATCATCAAGATGAGAAACTAGCAGTTATTTTTCTTATTTCTGGATATATCTGTGCTGGTTATATCCCTTTAATTTCTCTGTTCTGTGGTTAGCAGCACTGTAGTCAAATGTATAGGAAATTTGATGTATGGCATACAGAAAGATTTAGTGGAAAGTTCTTATCTCTTGATTTCATCTTATTCAGGAAAGTTGTGAAAAATCCCTAAAGAGTGCATGGCTCTTGTATTTACAAGTCAAAAGGTGTGAAAACATTTGGTTGTGAAAGCATTGCCAAGTTCTTGGGTCTCATACAGTGAGAGTCAGATATTCTGAAGTCATTTCGCAATCTAGCGTTCTACTATTGTAACACTTCTTTATTTATGTATTTATGGTAGGTAGATGCCTTTGCATAAGTGATGAATTTAATAAATTAATATAAAGCCTATTTAAATCAGACTGGAAACATGTGTATACAAATAGCACTCTTTTAACACTTTCTATTTGGGTTTATAATGTCTGTTTTCTATGAAATACTTGTGTCTGATTTGTGTGATAAAATGGCTTCTTTTTGAAATAACAGTTCACCACAACAATAATCAGAAAAACAAAGAAGGAATGATATTTCCCATATATTTTAAAGCTTTGTGTATTTTCTTCTTTTGACACTTTGTGCTTTTAAAAAGAATAGCTTCATGACCACATTGAGTCTTGGAGACACTTTGTGAGTTTAATTGATGATAGCGATGGTCACATAAAACTCCACCAAATATCTATACATGTTTGAAAGATGGCCAGTCATATTAAAAATCTAAATTGGTCTGTTTAGCATTACCCATTAAAAGATTTGCATTTTAAAAATTTCCTAGGTGACACTCAATGGTTGAAATATGTATCCTGAAAGGCTTATAGAATCTTACAATTTCTGATGGGAAAGTCTTAAAAGATCAACTATGATTTTGAAAGATGAGAAATTGAGATTACTAAAGATTAAATGACTTGCACAAATGTATGCATTTAGTTAAGGCAAAATAGGACTAGATCCTAGATTATCTGACTTTCTCCAGAATTAGGATATTTTATGAAATTTTATCCTCACCATAAAATTGTACAGTTCATTAGTAAGCGCTGGCTTTTTAGCGCTGTACTGAGTTGAAAAGCAAGGTTTTTATTTAGTGTATGCTTAGTTCACATAAAATCAGTCATGCATTCTGTATTTACCTCTAATTAGAGCACTTAAGACAAATATTTGGAGCTGTTGAAGATATAGCCAATGTCTTTTTCAACTTTGCAAAATATGGTAACTGTTCCTTGAACATTCGTTGAATGGATGTTAGGCTAGTGAATTCACCTCCTCTTTAGCGTGCCTTTGAAGAGAGATAGAGCTAAAGACAAGACAGAGTTGAAGTAGGTAGGTAGGTAGGTAGATACATGCAGAGTAGAATGATATTGACCTCATCTCTTGGCTTTGTAACTATTGCTTAAAAAGGGCTGTTGCAAAAAGTTCTCTATATGTACTATTTATGTGCTGTAGTCACTTGAACTAGCAAATATTAACTATAGGCTGTAGCTTAAAAAATGATATTCTCAAAGATGCTTTTTCTTCTGAAACCTTTGCCATAGAGTTGACTGGTTTCTTTGCATTTGTGTGATCTTTTGCTTGTGAAATGCAGTAACGAGTGGCAATTCAGCGGCTGTTCCGTTCCTACAACTTACATAAGTCAAACACCTCCTATGCTCTGTGTTGAGCATAGAGACTCTAACTCTGACCGTCGTGTCCTGGCCCTTCTGGGACTTCAAAGCTAGTGACCAGGTTGAACTATGATTGAAGAATTTTGCAATGAGTCACTCCGGACGGGATCAGAGGACCCTTTGGAAGTTGGCTGCGATTCCTCCTGAGCTAACGCCAGACATGGCCCCGGGAGCCGCCCTGGCTACTGCTGTGCTTGTGTCCCACCGTGGGCACCAGCCTCCCTTATGTTCATTCCCACGCCAGGTTTTGGGAACTAGCCCACGTCTGACCAAACTGCCAGTGAGCTCCCCTCTTGCCACACTCCAGATGGGCCGTTGGCTTGTGGACAACCAACTGTGGCTCCTTCTCTCCAAGCAGTGCCAAGCCACAGGCTGCGGGGACGGAGGGATGAAGGATGCTTGCTTCCTTCCCCACAGCCCGTCCAGGGTGCATTTGTGCCACAGATTGGTAGTCCTAACCTCTCCTTTGTTGCACCAGGGAAAGCTGGCTTTTGTTCCATGTCCAAGACTATTAGGAATAGTCATTGTTAATTATTACTTTCCGGAACTTCGTGTTTTAACTTTGGTTTTGGGAAGGTATTGACCAGTCGAATAACATATGCTACCCATTTTATTTAAAACTGGGCATTACCCTAATGAACACATATAGCTCCAAGAGTCGTTTTTAAAAGTATTAAAATTAGTAAAAGCCCCAAGCCTTGATCACAACTGTAAAAATATCTTTCAACATCTGCATTTAGAAAAGCAAAATTGTTCCTCTGCTCCAAACTATAAAGAGAGCCTTTCTACCCAGAAATCTGTGTGCAGTTTCAGCCTGAAATTGGTTTTAATTGGCTCAGTTATTGATGCCTCAAAAAGGGAGTTTTATAAGGGAAATGGCGAATCAGCCTTAGGTGCATACCGCTCGACTCAGGTGCTGTAAATGCATTTCTTCTTGGTAGGGTTGCTTCATAATCAGCTACACATTAATAAGAGTGTTTATGTGTTTGATAAAGATAACTATTTCCTGTTGTCCAAAATAGCTTCTCTGTGGGTCAGATTATCAATGCAGAACACTAGACGCTCCCTTTTATGTTTCAAGAACAATCAGTGCTTTGAGATACCAAGTGGATTGTGTTTCTGGTTTTAGAGAGGAGGCATAAGTCCATTTTTCAAAAATGTCTTCATTGCTAGTTAGCGATTTAATAATTTAACACAAAAATGTGATGTCTAGCAAATGTAGAGATTTTATAATTACTTTTTTAGCCACGTGGGCTGAAAGAAATAAGTCCAAATAGAAAATTAGTGAGATTTCCGTACTTTCAGCAAAAATATTCTTCATGAACTATAGTGATTATCTTCAGCATTCAATAGGTGAGAGTCACTGAAAAATATATTAGGTAAGTTTCTAAATTTCTTCCAGAGTTTAGATAGCTTGATTTTCTCAAATTATACAAATAATATATCTCTTAAAATTCAATCAATGTAGAAAAGTATGAACAACAAAGTGATAATGTCTCTGATACAACTAGATAGATAGAAAAACAGATGACAGATAGATGTGTGTAAGTATTTTGGTGGAAATCTTTCAAGGTGTTTTTAATACATATACTTGTCAATAAGGAGAAATGGCTATACACTATGAATGCTGTTTTATTCTTTGTATTTTTTAAATGGAGCAATATATCGTGCATCATCACACATCAATAAATGTAAATCTGCATCGACCTGAGTGGCTAAATAATATTCCGTTTTAGATGTGTATCATTGTTGGTTTAGCCAATCCCCTACTGTGTTCAGTTTTTCGCTGTTATAGATAAAATTAATAATGCTTTAACATAGGATGCTTTTCTTTATTGAATTTTACCTTAAGAAACAGACTAAATATGAGCTAGTTTTGCCTTTTAAGATCAGTTTTGTAATCATTTTAATGAACAAGTTTTCAAAAGAGTACAGTTGTGAAAGTCTAATTATCATTATCAGTGACTTTAAAGTTTGAGTATAAGTTGGTATAAATTCTCATTACTATGGAATGTTTTAATTTAAAATGAAGTTCCCCAACATTTTCTTGGGATACAGGCAAACTACCTAACCAGGGAAGAGAGTAGCTTTCCTGGAGTCCTGGATTTAAATGGGAATTTCTGAAAGGAGATTTATGTTGGGAGCGGATGCTTCCTTTGATCAGACTGGTTCCCATGTGACTAAGGGCCACACCATCAGTAGCATTTTATGCAAAATGACACAAACAGTTCTTTGCAAAGCATCACCTATGTTTTAATAACTCTGAATTTAGTCCTTCCATTGCAGAAGATAACATGGACGTTAAGGATGCAGGGCAAGCAAAAATCTCCACGCCTGATGGAATACGTAGGCAGTTGAGGGACTGGAGGCTCATTTTCCTTTTCCTTGAACCACCCAGATAACTGTCTCAGCTCTCAGTTTTATGCTGTGAGTGGGAGTGAGAAGTCATGAAAATAATAGGTGCCAAGATGCTGAAGTCTTGCCTCGGATCCCTGGTGGTGATTAATACACAGATCCGCTACCCTGACTGGCCCCTGCTGCTGCTTCTCCATTCTGAATTGTCTCACAGTGACTTCTGTTTTGTTCCTCAGCTCATGGTTAGTGGCCACAAAGTGGGTGCCTCTCTCTCCAAGTTAGCTTGTGTGGTAAGACTCGCTCCATCTCTCCTTTCCTTCTTCCCTCCCTGCCTCCCTCACTATTAAAACTCGACAGGTACTAACCAAAAAATAAAGCAGGTCTGGGTCTAGTTTCCTATCAGGAGAAATCTTTCTTGATATCCTGCCTGTTTCAGAAAGGACTGAAAACAACCAAAGTGCACACAATCCGATGCAATTTGTTTTTCAATGAGGAAGTAATTTCGACCCCCGGAAAGTACTAATTAACATCGCCTTCATTCTTCACTTAGTGCAGAGTGTCCAGGTTTTTCTGAAGCTGAGAGTGGAAGCAGTCAGGCTGGTGGAGGAACAGAAAGTGGAGAAGACCCACTGAGGATCTTTATCTCCGAGTTGCTGAGCGCCAGACTTTGGCATCAATTGAAGGAGCGTAAAATGAGTGAACATCAAGGGACAAGGCAAGTCAGGACAAGGAGCATCTAGATAAACAAACTGAAAGTGACTGGTGAACACTGGGGGTGAATTTCCAAACCCTGTGTCGCCTTTTACACGCAGCCTGTGACTGATTGTAAAGGAGTCGTGTGGAATCCTCATGGAACGCATACCCCGACCCCTCACTCTTCACTCATTTAAAAATTCTCACATTGCCCAATACTTAGACCTCATCATATGAACTGTTTCTCTCGGTGCTATCTAAATTCCGTTCCTACTGGAACTGAGTCTGGTGACTCTCAAATCATTTCACATCACGATTTGTAATCTTGTCTATGCGGGTCCAAGTTTCCCTCTCCCATGGGCTGAACTTCATATATACCCATTAGCTATTCAGTAAGGCTGTATCCTGCTGGGACCCTTTGTCCTTCAGGAAAGGAATGCATGTACATCTTCAGTCTCCTGTGGTTTCCTCATCTGGATTAAGCTGTGGTCTTTATCTGCATCATATACCCCCAACCAGAGGACCCAACAGCATTGGTTGTTGAAAGTCAGCCTTCACCTATTGCTCCCTCTTTTTGTTTGTCTAAAATGTACTGATTAGCCCAGGGCTAAGGATGAATACCCAATGAGGTTACCCTCTGTTTCCTCAATTAAGTTAACCCTGTGCTTATTAGCGAGGTGTACTGTTGTTTGTGGTCTTGACAGCTAGCACCATCATCCATAAATCCTGTCTCTCAACTGTCAGCAAATGTTTGTCTTCTTCCTATTTTTAAGCATTTAACTTCCTGTTGAACTTCTACCAATGTTTCAGCTTTTGATATAATGAGTGCTCCTTAGCCTGGTGTAAATCATTAGAATAGATCCTGTATTCAGTTGAATCAGACAGCTTCAGACCAACAGTGTTATTCTTATTCCTGAGTTCTCTTTGGTGTCTTTTTAGATTCAGAAGGTGATCTTCCCTAATTATCTGATTTTAGGTTTCCAATTTTAAGGCATAAATACATGGGAAGAATGATAGCATAGTTTTCATCAAGAAAAGAGGAAAATTATTTGTTCATACCCTCACTGAATATTTTAGTTCCTTATTGAAATACCATTTTTAGCTTGGCTAGATTTAAGTAGGAGCCTTTTAATTTCATGGTACATTGATTTATATTCAGAACTTCTGAGAACTTCACAGATTACTTTCTTTTTTCCTCACGAAATAAAGAGCCATCTAGAGGAAAACTTCTCCCAGTGATTCCAGTTCCTTCCCATCTTTCAGCTTCTCTGAACATCAAGGAGAATTTAGCCTGCCTGAGGTCAAAGCCAAGAAGAAAGAGGAAACTCATCATAGAAGATGATGCTAAAAGATTGTCCTTAGCCAGAGGGAAAATACAGTGGCAGATTTTCAACAGATCTGTTTGCTTCTTGGTTTAACTATTTGCCAGCAAACAACACACTTCTACTGCAAGGGAGAAAAGTTACCATAGCTTCCACCTGGTTATGATTTAATCCTGAAACTCTGCATCTTATCTTCTGTAGAAGATAAAGAAGAGAACTCTGAAAAGAGATTTCTGTGTTTTTTTTTTTAATAGGAACCTTAAAAAAAACACAGTTATTACCATTTACTAGCCATTTAAATAAAAATTCTTGTTAGATGGTACAATTTGTACCCCTGTGTCTAAAAGAAAGCTCTGCAAAGGTGAGATTTGTTTGGACTATCAATCCCTTGTCCCCTAGGTGGTGGCAGCTGCTCCTTGTGGTCTCTCACCATCTGTTGTCTTGTTTCGTCACCTCTTCTAAGGCTTTTGCCACATCTGAGCGATCCTTCTGTTGTTAAACCGTTCATCTTTGTTTCTATAACTGACGTTTCAGTGCTTGTCAACTGCTACTGCATTTAGTATATTGGTCAGTCCCAACTAATATGACTGGGCTGTGCTGGCTTTTGCTGTTCCTAAAAGAGAGACCCTTCAAATAATTTACTGCATCTTTTAAAGTCCCACATTATTTTGAGGTTCATCTCAAGTCATGCTCTTCATCCTCCTAGTAGTTTCTGCATCACCACTTACTTTATCTTCCCATTTTAACCTACAAGACGTCATTCCAGGCATATAATACTCATCTGTTGACTTGTAACATCTGATTAGAGTGTGTGTGTCTAACTTCAAAGCTATTGGGCACATATATAATTTAATGCTTTCCATTGCTTTCTTAGGATAAACAAGCAAGAGAAGACATAGTGATACAAATAAAATGATATCCCTGAATACACTTGACTCAGGTGAACCCAACCAAGGATTTTAATTCTTACTAAAGACCAGCAGGAGAGATTTAGTTATGTAAATGATCAATTATAATCAAGAGATTGGAGATTCTTACCAAAGGAATTGACCGAGCCTCGTGCAACTTTTTGCAGTTTGTTCATCTTTATCTGCAAATTAAGGGAAAAACTCTATTGTGTCTGGTTGTGGTAGATAATGTCTGGAGCACTGATTACAAGATGCACGTCTATTTGATATTTAAAAATAAATTTACCTCCATATGCTTAATAGGAAACATGTTCAAAGTTCAAATGTCTGTTGGTTTATTAACATGTCTAGAGCTCCCCAGGAGCATGCATTTAAATGAAATCCACCATTTCGTATTCAGTGTAATAAAAATCCTCCATGACATTTCTTTAAGAACCAAAGACTTTTTCTTTATAGTTCTTTGATCTGAAAGTGTCAACCTATGTAGGATTGCTCAGTTTGTGGAGAGGGAAATGGGAGGAGTTCTGGAGAGCATGTGGTGTGTGAGAAGCTAATGCCATCAGATAAGAAGGTCCAAATAGGATTGCAAAAAAAAAGGAACTCTTCCTCTGTATTCCAAGCACTCATCAGCGCAAGTCACAGTGCCGTTTTCTCTGCAGGCTTGCAGAGCATTTGTCAACCAGTGCTTTTTCCAGGCTTAAATTTATGACAACTTGAGAGACTCACAAGATCTGTACTTAGTGCTTTAAATAAATTCAAAATGATAGTTTTTCTCTCCTGTGAATTTTTGTTATTGAAATTGTTAAAGGAACAGTGGGCGTTCCTGGACTGTGTCGCTTACTCATTTGTCTCATATGAAGGTTGAAAATCAGATCCCTATGTTTGTGCTCATTTTACTTTTTGAAAATTGTGGAAAGCACAGAAGAAGCCTCTGATCTTTTACAAAAGAGAATGACATCACTTGAAATTACTAATCATTCTGCCTCTCTTTATGACACACACAAAGAGAAACAAAACATCTGGGTTCACGAAGAGCAGCTAGATGAAAATAACACTGTAACTCATGTCATAAAATAGTCTTGTTGGTCAGTGATCTGTATCTGTAGATGCTGATCAAATATGGAACATATATGTATATATTACTGATGCTCAGTCTATCTGATTCTTTTTCTGCATAAAAAGAGCAGACTTATGCAGGATCTTAGAGGCTGTTATTAGCTGTCAGCGGTGATGAGTAATCGCTATATTGTCTCTCCCTCTTGTGCTCTGCAGATGGTGAGCCTCCTTTTAATCTTGCAGATTAAGAGTGTACCATGTCCACATGCCATCATTTTGAAAATCCTGAAGCTGAAATCATGTTTATCTTGGGAGATGTTGCTAAGAGACCACTGGGTTTGTGAAAAAATTGACAAATGAGATTTAATTAATTTAATCATTTAAAAAAGAATGATTTTAATATTCTAATGTGTATATTCAGTTCCTGAAATTGAGCTTCCAAGCCTAAGCTTTTTCTTCCCTAAGCCCGAAGAAATACGTGTGATAACCTAATGCTACCACATAAGATGCTCCAAATAGGATTGCAAAAAAAAAAAAAAAAAAAAAAAAAAGAGAGAGAGAGAGAAAGAAAAGAAAGAAGCATTCTCTCTCTCTGTCTCATCTTATTTAAGTGCAATAAAAGGGCAGTGTATTGGCTACCACTGCATCAGCTCAGTGACTCTGCTGCTAAATTAGAAGGAGCTCATGGATTAATTGCTAGTCTCAGGGAAAAAAAAGGAAGAAATAAATTGATATATAAAAGAGTCATCATCATATTAAATGTAAGTGGTACTCATACCATAGTTGCCATAGGGACTGAAAAAGAAAAAGGAAGTTTTCCTAAAGAAGAACTTTCCATTTGATTGTAACATACACTGCATATTCAAGCATGTATTTTGACTTTTTCCCATATGAATATACTCATATATTCACAGCAAAAGAAAGAATTCCTCACCTGTGGCCATCTTCTCATTAGGCATGCGCTCTGCAATTGGACTGTAGTCAATATGTTCTTTGGAGTCTATGCTCACTCATTCTGAGCTCCGCACGTATCTGGCTAGTGAATCAAATCCAATTCAGCAGGTATTTATCTTGTACTTGCTAAACCACATAAATTTCATTAGGCAGAGAGTTTCAGGCAAAGAGGAAAACGCTTTAGGGAGTTTTAGTTACTGTAAGATGCATGTCTGTATGGTATTTAGGGATAAATTTGCCTATGTATGCTTAATGAGAAAGTGTCATGTTGCTAAAAACTCAAATGTCTGTTGGTTTATTAAAATATCTAGAGCCTCTCAGAAGAGTGCATGAAAACAAAAATCCAGCATTTCACATTCAATTTGAGAAAAATCATCCATGTCATGAATAATGTCTATGATTTAAGAAGATGCAGAGGATGGTTTTAGGGAACTTTATTTTATCTACCAATTTGACGTCCACATTTTCCCTGGACATAGGAAAGCACTCACATTCCTGGCACAGAGTTTTTGCTGGTGCCTTTATTTGCACCTTTATAGAGAACCAGTCCTTCATGAAATAAACCAGTGCTCCAGTAAATTAGAAAGTCTGTGACGCCAACTTAAGGTTGTTAAGTTCCATAGGAAGGGCGAGAATAGGAAGGAAGATCTCTTCCAATTAATTTGTAAAAGGTTTGTTTTATGAGCCCCATAGTTAAGATGATGCAAGTGAACATTGTTATGAAAATCATGCTTCCTGTCCCCTTTCCTTTCACTCTGCTTGCATAGAACATTTGCCCAGAGTGTAGCTAAACAGTTATGTTGAAAGTTATGCGTTCAGTCACCATATGTAGTGGAAGGCTTAAGGAAATCAGAAGTACAAAAGGAGAATCAAGTTAAAACAATTGCCATAAGATTCTTAAAATGAGAAAAATAACTGAAAAATATCTCATGCTGCGAAGTTGGTTTTTAGATAGACAATACGTTCTTCTCCATAGAAGTTCCAGCCAAAGAACATAGATCAGAGGGGACTTTTTTTTTTTTTTTTTAAGATCATGTTTTGCTCCAGGTACACCCTTTCAAGAAAGAAATGCAAGGAACAGTGAAGAAGCCTGTTGGATCAACCTCAGCCCTCCATCTTCAACGATCCTGACTGGAGCAGCCAGCTCAGCCTTCTTCTCACTCCTGTGTTCAAGTATATGTAAGGCCAAGGTCCCCAGTTAGCTACTTACGACATGCTGTATCTGAAGCATGAAGGCACAGAATTTTAGGGCTGGATGGGGCTGTAAAGAGCATAAACTCAACAGCAGCATCTTGTAGGTGAGCAGCTGTGACCTTGAAGTCTCATGCTTTGTCAAAGCCTGGACTCTGGGTTAACTGCTACTGTCACATCCCCTTTATAAAATTGCCAGAGTTCCCAGGGACTTTTTCCCACCACAGCTCTGTTAACAGATTTCTGTTCCAGTGTTTCCAAATTCAGGAAAGAATATATAGTTTCTGGCAAGGCAGTTTGGAATAGCTAGCAGCAGCACTTTTAAGTATCATGATAAAAAAAAGATCAGTGGTTGCTCATTTATTCATTCACTACCATTTAATAAACTTTACGAAACTACTTGAAGTAGGGTTGCCAGCGAAGGCATGTGTAAGAGTTAACATTTGATCAGAGACCTTAACAAGAAGGAGGGAGTCTTGAAATGGGGAGGACATTCCAAGCCATATAAACAACAAACATAAAGCACAAATGGAGCAAATTTGTCCAGCAGATCTGGGATTTGGAAGATAAGGCATGGAATCAAGTGCTGTGCTTTAGAAGTGCTCATGGTGAGATGTTATGAGATCCAGTGGAGATGTCTGTAGAGGAGTTACACCCAGCCGGCTGGAGCCCAGGGGAGAATTCAAGGCTGGGGATAAATGTTTATGATTCAGGAACATGCAGATGACATTTATCTGTATAAGATCTCCTGAAGGAAGTCAACGGAGGAGGAAGTGATCACTGCTCACTTGGTCTTCTCCAGTATTTGAAGTCAGCAAAAGGAAAGGAGACAACACTGGAGACTGGAAAGGAAAGGAAGGAAAAACACAAACAAGAGAAGAGAATGACTTGGAATCCAAGCCCATAAAGTTTCAAGAATAAGGAGGTAACTAGCAATGCCAGTGTGCTGAGAGGTCATGTACTCTGAGACCTGAGAATGAAGCTTGGGATTTTGTAAGGTAGAGGCGTGGTACTGATAAGAGTATTTTCATTGAATTAGTGGTAATGGAAGTCTGACTGGAGTAGGCTTGAGGGAGACTGAGAAGTAAGGAAGTGGAGGTTGACATATTAGAGATTCCTTGAAAGCTTTTCAGTACAAGAGAGTAGGGAAATTGATGAAATTGATGTTAGCTGGAGGGAGACATAACATCTAAGGAGGTACTTATTTAATGAATGTTTTTAGAGATTTTTCAATAAATATATTGCACCATCATTAAAAAGTCTACAAATAATAAATGCTGAAGAGGCTGTGGAGAAAAAGGAACCCTCCTACACTGTTGGTGGGAATGTAAATTGGTGCAGCCACTGTGGAGAACAGTGTGGAGTTTCCTTAAAAAACTGAAAAATAGACTTACCATATGATCCAGCAATCCCACTCCTCGGCATATATCTGGAGAAAACTGTAATTCAAAAAGACACATGCACTCCAGTGTTCATAGCAGCACTATTTACAGTAGCCAAGACATGGAAACAGTCTAAATGTCCATCAACAGATGACTGGATAAAGAAGATGTAGTACATATATACAATGGAATATTACTCAGCCATAACAAAGAATGAAATAATGCCATTTGCAGCAACATGGGTGGACCTAGAGATTATCACACTGAGTGAAGTAAGTCAAACAGAGAAAAATATCATATGATGTCACTTATATGTAGAGTCTAAAAAAACATGAAAAGATATAAATTCTATTTACAAACCAAAAACAGATTCATGGACATAGAAAGCAAACTATGGTTACCAAAGGGGAAGGGGTGGGAAAGGTTAAATTAGGGGTTGGGGATTAACAAACACACATCACTTTATATAAAATAGAGAAACAACAAGGACCTACTGTATAGCACAGGGAACTATATTCAATTTCTTGTAATGAGCTGTAATGGAGAAGAAATGGAAAATATATATATGTATGTATATGTATAACTGAATCACTTTGCTGTATACCTGAAACTAACTTTGTAAACCAACTACACTTCAATTAAAAAATTTTTTTAATAATAATTCTACTACAAAGTTCAATAATTTAAAATAATGACTGCTTGCTGTAAATTGAATCTTGTGCAGCATCAGACACAAAGAAGCTTCCTGAAGATTTCACAGATTTATTGGCTATCAAGTTTAGGATAAATCCTAAAGATAGAATAATCTGACCCCTTTTCAGACCAACATCCCTGCCAGTGAGGCAACACATGGCATCCTTGGACAAGCCAGAGTCAAAAACAAGTGCTTCTTGTGTACCAAACAGAAATACGTCCTCTTGTAACTTCCTTCAGGTGTCCTAGTTTTATCCCATTGGACCACACAGACCTTGTCTGGCTTCGACCACACATAAGGTGATCCTGGTCTCCTTGGTGCTTCTCCCTTACAGGTCAACACTCCCATCCCCATCCACTCTGTGTAATGTGATAAGGTGATTTCAAATCCTGTTGCCAATCTAACGACCGTTCCTTTCTTTCCAGTGGCCCAGGTCTGACATAAAATGGCATAACCAGAAGATTTCCTTTGTAGAACTTCAGCTCTTCCTAAAAATGACTCCCCTATTCAGCCACTTAAGTCTCTCTGGAATTCAAATGAATAGGAACTGAGCAGAATGGGGGAAAAAAATGAGTGTTTTTCTGATCTAAAATATTGGTAAAAAGAAGTTAGTGAGAAGATAGTGTTTCTCAGAGCAGAGTTTGGTTTAGTGGCTCCATCACTGTTGTCCTCCCATGACCTTTTGATTAGAGATCCCTTGTTTGTGGGACCCCATGTGCTGAGAACATATCTGGGTGCTCATAGAGTGATTGCATATGATTTTCACAATTCCGTAAGCAGGTGCTCTAATCCCTGCTTGGTAGATGAGGAAATAAAAGCCCCCAAACTCAAGATAAATTGTCTAAAATCACATGGTTTGCAAGTGACATTAAAACCAAAACCTGGCTGACCTCAGAGTCTCCCTTAGACTTGACCCGGGTACTTGGCAGTGTACTCAGATCACAGGCGTGGAGCACCTTGGATGTTTTTCTCTCTCTGTGGTCCTTTAAGATGCGTCATTTCTTAACACATTTCATTGTATTATGCTTTTTATTGCCGTATGCTCTTCATGGTATTATCCTAGTCAGATGTTTTATGTTTTCTAAAATATTTCACTGTACTTTTCTTCTGTTGAGCACCTTCTCTGGGTCTGACACTATCAGGGCTCTGTAGAAGAGACTAAGACTCAATCCCTGACCCTAAGAGGTGGATGGTTCTGTGGAAAGGATAACTCAAATAATTATGCAAGGCAAAATATGATGGACCGTCCTGAAGAGAGGCACGAGTAAGTTCTCTTGCTTCTAGATCTGTGTGGAGGTAGGGAAGGTAGGATCAAGTGTAAGGCCTTGGCATTTTTCATGAAAAAGTTAGAATGTGAGATGAGTTTCAAAGGGTGAGTGAGTGAGATTGCCCGTTGGAGGGTACATCCACATGCAGAGAACAGCGCACCCCATGGGGTAGAGGTGGGAAACCTCAAGATAAGCCAAGGGGGCATCTAGTAATTCAGTTTAGCTGGAGAGAAGGCTGTATGCTGGAGGTCAGTGACATGTCTGTCACTTAGGAAAGCCTGGACCATATTGGCAAAGGTAATTGGATATTATATTGCACCTGGCAACAGGAAGCTGTACAGGATTTGTTTTTCAAGAAAAGTAATGATTTCAGTACACAGAGGAGGCTCATGGATTTTTGGGTTTTGGGTTTTTGTGTATGTGTGTGTGGTTAAGAGAAATTACATTTCAAATTAGTCTAAGAATAATTAATTATTCTTTGCTTTTATGACATTATAAAAACCATTTAACGTAAGAATAGGTAATATGCTATGATCTATTTGGAACTGATAGATTTTGCCCCCTTAATTTCTTAAACGTTTTCTTGTAATCTGGGACGTTGTTTGTTATGTCTTCAGGTGATTATTTTGTAAGATGAACACAATTTATAAACTGTTGGTAGCAAAAAATAAATAAAGGTTTGTAGGGGCAAATTAATTCAGATTCCCCTGTTCAGTGAAATACATTTTTGTAAATTAAGAATATAGGTTCAAACTAGCAAACAAACAAACGGGTGAACTGTGAAAGATTGTGTATGAGAAAAAATAATTGACTCATCTAAGATTTGCTAAATCCTTTATTTTGTGCTGAATTAATATTCCAAGTGAATAACTGTAACTCATGTTTAGTTGAGAAAGCCACAGTAGATTGTTACACTGGTCCTTTGCTGTCCCCCTGACATCCATTAGGATGGTAACATGATTCTTGCTTGACTCAAAGCTGAGAAATATTAATGGCAAGATGAATTGATGGATAAAATGTTGACTGCAGGCTTCTCAGACAAAAAGTCCCCATTCGGTTCTATTTTTATACCTTTCAAGTTGTAATTTATGCCACACACTTCTGTCTGTTTAGATCCATTTATTATCCAAACTCATTTTTGTGATTGATTTTCATCTAAGAGGATGAAAATTTTTCACATTAATGGGTTTTTATTCAAAGTCCCTAAAAGATACAAATTTAAAATAAAGTAGATTTATATTAAATTTCCTGATAGGCAAATGGCTTTCTGAGATTACTAGTAGCCTTTTTCAGGTAACCATAACTATTTTTCCCCTGCATTGGACCCAGATACGGTCTTTTTCCCCCCTTTTGTCAGTTTTACTAGGTTGAATTGTTACAATTTGACTGCACATATACAATATATTGCATGTAAATATATGTATACAATATATTGCATGTAAATATATGTATACAATATACTGCACATATTTTTTTAGTTTATATATATATGTACTGTCATTGTTTCTAAGAACAGTTTAGAGCTTTAGCTTTTTAAAGTTAGTTATCAAGGAAATAAAGGCAACCACAAAATAAGAATTAACAGAATGCAGTAATCCCATCAAAAAGGACAGTCAAATGTACACAAATGAACTTACTATTTATAACTTAGGTGATTGATTTCTTGAATATGTATAAGCACATTTAACCAAAACTATTAGTAATTGAAGAAATATATAATAAAGAAATAGTCTACTAAGTTTCTTTCTTATATATTTCTTCAATAATCCCCTGCAATGGCTATCAGATACTCACGACCTCTCTTTAAAGGGAGGGTTGCAGTTGAAGCATTTAAAACTCTGGGCTTTCCCAGTTTTGCATTTGCAGTCTGCTGGCCAAGTAACTCTGCTTACTACGTCGCTGTAGAGGGATACGTTGGCTGT
The DNA here is from genome assembly GCF_009834535.1 of Camelus ferus. NCBI lineage: Eukaryota > Metazoa > Chordata > Mammalia > Artiodactyla > Camelidae > Camelus > Camelus ferus. The sequence goes on along the minus strand of NC_045703.1, from coordinate 61,986,240 downwards.
CTCAGAAGCCACTGTTAGCGCAGGGCGCCCTCCCAGGGGCCCAGCTGGATGAATCTTTTCAGGATAGTGCCCCACAACCCACCTCCACCCCAGGCCAATATGGTTGCAGTGTAGGAGAGAGCTTCCTTAAAGCATGCCTGCGTGTCTCCCCATCCACACTGACGTTTACCAGAAATGCAGGAGGACCAAGTCTGGGCATGCGTGTTTCCGTTTTCCAAGGGCGCCTCTGGTCTGTCTGCTGTAACCCACTCCCCGCTCCTCCCTCGTCACTACCATCCGTGATGTAGGGGCAGCAAGGCCCTCTGAGAGGATTCTTTTTCCTTTTTCAAGTCTAACCCTGACCTTGCTGGTCAGCCACTGGTCAGGTCCCTCTTACTGGCTGTCAAGTTGGTATCTACTCAGGGGATGAAGCTGTGAAACAATTCAGACAAAAGAACCTATGGAATAGTGCCTGCCTTTCTGTGTGATACTGTATCACTCATCATTTCAATCTGAGAATATTTAACACATTGTAAATTGTCCTCTGTATGGAGATTGTCATCTGTACCCAGTACAGTGTAACACTCTTCAAGGCACAGACCACATAATACATTTCTTTGTCCTTACTGCCTAGCACAGAGCCTCAGCATCGCTGAGTTAATTAAAAATCTCTGTGGTTTTTGTTGTTGACATTGATATTATTTTATTCTCTGCTTTCTTTCTTAGCACTCAGTCTGGTTTCAGGCATCTATATACAATGAAGGAGACAGGTGGTCTAGTTACAGGGTCTTGAAGGCCAATTAGACTGTTTTTCTCTAGGTTCTTAAAGGATAAAAGTGAAACCGTTAAAAAATTTGGTAGCATCTCTGTTTAAAACAGGTGACCAGTAAAATGTTACTGTCATTGTTTCTAACCAAAACAGCACGTATAAACCCAAGGTAGGAGATTGCCTCTTTTCTTCAGGGTGACCATCCACCTGGCTCTAAATTGATGCACTGTCCCCATAATCATAATTTATGGTAGTTGAGCTCCATATGGCATCAAAGGAATTTCTTCCAGACAATAAGTCTGACCTAAAAAACATTTCTGTGATTACTAATGGCAGCCCTGCTATCTTAGCGTCTTACACTCGAGTGAGAGAGGTGTTCTAGTCTCTCACAGCAATATTGCCACAACAGATCCTGTGTGAGAGAGGATGTGGGAAGGGAAAAAAAGAAGATATTAAATAAGAGGAACTTGCTCAAGAGATTAAGTTCCCTTTATGCTCCTTTCTGCCTGAGCAGCTTACCCCTTAAAAGTAGCAATTGTGAGTACCTTTCTCATTATTCTGCAGGCATTCTCTACGTTTCTGCCAGTCATTATTTGGTGTAGCTGAATTGGATTTTCTCTAATCCTGGTCTTTGAAATGCCCCTTCTTTTTGATGCTATCTGTCGCAGTGAAAATTTGTAACAACCTAAATCTCTAGAGATAGATTGATTAGATAATTGAGTACAGCTGTTTAATGGAACATTGGGCCGCCTCTAAAATAATAGTGTAGGAGTTCTGGTAAAAGATTGTGAGGAAAGATATTTTTATTTTTGATCTCTCCCCAAGACTTCACAAAAATAACAAAAAAGAAATGGAAAAATAATGGGAAAAAATTTAACTTTAGTAGACTTGAAAATACTAGTCATAATTCACCCCCCCTCACCAATGTCTTCCAAATAATAGTGACATTTGGATCATTGAGAAGGGCATTGAGAACTGACACACAATTATCCAGGGCCCAAGCAGGGCATGGATCTCTCAAAAATTCAGCATCATGGTCCTGAAATAATCCTTTACAAAGATTCTGTGACTGAGCCATGGCAAACCATTGTAGATGCGGAGAACATTCTTATTCAGACCTGTTTCTTCACTGAAGCACGTCAAGAGAATCAGGGTTGGAAAAAAAAAGAACATAAAGATACTTTTATTTTCTCTGACCTAGGATAGCTAAAATTTAGCAGTTTATTGAAATAATAATATGCCATCAAATAGGATTTCTTTTAGGAATGTAGAGATGACTCAATATTATGAATGTTATTAATATAATTTATTTTAATAATAACTCAAAGGAGAAAAACCATATACTTATCCAAATACAAAATAAGTTATAGAAAATTGGCACTTAATTCTGATTTTAAAAATATCTTCATAGTGTGTGTGTAGCCAGCATCAGGCCTAATGAGTTTTAGAAACATTTCCACTAAAGTCAGCAGTCACTTACCAGCCAATGCAATCAGATAAGAATAAAGAACATAAAAATATGAAGTGTTATGGCAAACATCATTAGTTGCATTCATATGAATGCATAACAGGAAAACACACAAGCAATTGAAAACTGTCAAAAACAGTAACAGAATTCCATAAGGTGGTAAATTTTAAATGTAGAAGAGTTACATGAAGAAAAATTTGAACACCCTTTTGAGGAATGTGTAAAAGAGAATTTGACTAAATTAAACAACGTACCTTTTCTTGGACAGGAAAACACAACTGTAAGTTTGTCAGATCTTTTAAAATTAACCTAAAATTGCACTCTTCAGGAAGGTAGTTCTTCTTAATTTGAATTTAGTCAAAATGATTATATTCATTAAAATACATACATTATGTAATGTCCAGGAAAAAAAATCTGAGAAAGAAGAGTTGTGAGGGAAAACTTGTTCTATGAGACATTGGAATATATTTAACAACCACAGTCATATAAGCAGATACATCCTGGAGCAGAATATATAGTCCAAAACAGGCCCACATATGAAACAGATGGATATTCATTAAGTCATTTGGAGACCTTTGGATGACCATGGGGAACAGGGAGAGAACCAGCTGACTTATTACCTCGTGTCTTCACGCCTCACACATGCACAAGCACACACACTCACACACACAGTTTCAAGTGGACCAAAGGATTTAAATACATTTGTTTGAAATTGACATTTTATAAACTAATGCCACTTGATTATCGGCAACGTTATGTGGGCTCATGCAAATTTTAAAACATGAAAGCATGTAATTAAAAGATATTATAGCGGTTTTAATTTTTCTTTTTTATCATCTAGTCCTGGGGAAGTCCTTTTTATCTTGTCAAAAACTCAGAACCAAAAAGGGATTGATTTGTTCATTTGACTGTGTAATATTAGCTAACAAAATGTGTAACTAAACAAGAAGCAAATGAAAAATATGGGAAATATGCCAGACATATGATAGAAGTTATGTAATTCTGTACTCACAAAGGTCTTTATAAATCAGTACAAGAAAATCAACCAGTAAAAAATGGACGAAAGGACATAAGAAAACATCTGCATCTACAACATTCCTCCGAGTAAAGATGCGTGTAAACGTCCAGTCAGCCATTTTGCTTCCAGGATTTTATCTCCTGGATCAACATGCACTTGTAAGCCATACTAGATCACAGAACTGTTGATTGCAACATTTGGGGGCTATGTATGTGTATATTTTTAAACTGAGAAACATACTATCTTTCCCTATAGGGAGCTCCTAATAGTAAACTGCATCCATACAATGAAATATTATGCATCTATTTAACATGTGGAGAAGATCTGTAATATGAAATGTGAAGGTGCAGAAGCATAGGTACACTGTCACCACACAAGTAGTCTCTGCGTATGTGTGACTATATATAAATACTTTTTTCAATTTTCTTCAAAACTCTTTATGTCACATTTGACACACAAAAAAATAACAAAGTTGGGTGAGCTTAAAATTAAAACTTACCTGAATTATGACTGCACAAAGTTTAAATTCTAAATGAGCCTAACTATTGCTAAGACCCTGAATTTCAGGAAACAAGGATGGCTCAACAGTCAGTATAATGACTGATCCGAGTCATCCTTCACTGCAGAACCATTGCAGTTCAGTTCTACTATGTTAATATGTACTAAACATTAACTTGTTATATTAAATGTGATATTAAGAATGTAAGGGGGTTTATAGCCTGGTAGAATGCATGCCTAGCATGCATGAGATCCTGGGTTCAATCCCTAGTACCTCCATTAAAAAAAAATAAATGGATAAACCAGCTACCTCCCCCCACCAAAAATAATAATAATAAATAAAATAAAATGGACAAAGAAAAAATTTTTAATTATAAAAAAAGGATGTAAGGATAACCAGGAAACTATTAATATTTATTGGCATCAAAATTAATTAAGTAAAAAAAGTTAGATAAAGTATAAACTGATTCTGTCTGTGGTCTCCCTTTCCTTCTCTCTTTCACCATATTTATTGAAACTTTGTGCCAGGCGCTGTCGTAAGTGCTTTATGTGGGTTACTTATTTAAACCTCACAGCAACCCTAAAACAACACCAGAGAAAGCTTTTATTGGTATGTCCCCAGTTTAGCCAGTGATGATATTGAGGCATGGTGTTTAATGCTTTGCCAAAGTTCTGAAAGTCAGTAAATGCCAGACAGACCCAGGATTTGAAAACAGTCAGTGTGGCTTCAGAGATTATGTTCATAACCCTTAGGCACTAACACATGAGCATAGAAGTGCATCACACGGATTCTCACAGGAAGAGCTTTTGGAAGAAAGTTGCTTTATAGTCTCTGGGTAAGATTGTGCAGGTAATTGTCTTTATAATTTTCTCTCTATATTGTTCAATGCACGTGCATTTTTTTTTTTGCATGACACTTTTAGAGTGTTTTTATTTAAATTATACTTCTGTATGTAAATTACACATTCAGTGGCCACTATACAATTTTATTATTACTACTGTTGTTGTTGTTTAAAACAGGCATAACACTCTATTACGTGCTGCAAAAAAGTTTAAAGCACATGGACCTGCCTTGTCCTCTAGTGGTGGAATCTAGCGCGTTGCTGGCAACTAGCTGAAGGATTTTAGATTTATACTTTCCACTAAGAAAGTGATCAGGTCAGCACTTTGTTATGTCGGTGCTCCCGGGTACCTTTGATCAATCTCTGTTTTCTCGTGGAAAAACTGCACAAAAGGCAGCTACATTTTTCCTGACTGTCTGGGAGTCTTTTTTGTTTGTTTCAGGCTGATTTTTACTCTAACTGGACATTTAAACAGCCTACGTCAAGCACATTTTCTTAGTTTAGTTTTCCTCTTATCATTCATTTTTTCCCCCTCATTGCTCTAAATTTCTAATTTTTTCTAAAAATACTGATTTTAACTTTGAGACCCAGTGGAATTCTAACATCTCGTCTTTGTGTCATATTCATACTGCTTTTCCTGGCTCGGCTGCTGGCCTACTTTAGTGCGTTATTGTCAGAAATGCATTTATTGGCATATGCTTTTTTGTGCTGCAATTTTTCTGCGAATGTATGTGGTATGTTGTTTGAGGTGGTTAAATTCTATCATCTTGAAATTACCCTTCCGTGTTTCCTGGGCTGTTCTACAGATAAGCCCCTGACTATGTCTCTGGGCAGTGCTTACAGCCAAGCTGCTCTTGGTTCCTGCTCACACAGCTCCTATGCAGAGGTCTTTCCAAACTTTTGAACTTACGAGATGTACTGTAGGAATTATTTAGTGTGTGAGTTTCATTTTTCATTCCAGTGGAACTAGAACACAGTTATTTTTATATGAATTTTTGACCCCTAGGTTGGTACCAAGGAAGAAACTGAGTCTTTGCTTGTGATGGACTAAGTAAAAACTACTTCTTTTTATCTACTTCAAATAACTTTCTATTCCAAACCTACGCTTATTCCACAACATTTACTTAAAGTGTGACTGTTGTGTTACCGTCTCCAAGTCTTATCCTTGGACACACACCATCAGTAATACTAACTCCATGTTTGAGACAATAATCAGTTTTGCGTCATAGGGCTAATACAGTCAGAGGCATACATCCGTACTAACATGTGTTTATTTATTTATTTTTTAAAGAGGCTTTATGAATTCTTATCTAGCGCTATTGCATTTTGGTTTACACCCCAGGAGGAACTAGAAGGAAAAGAATGATAAATGGTACCCCACTGGTTGATAAAAATGCATGACTAGATATCCCACTCCAGCCCTGGGGAAAGGTTTTAACTTAATACGAAGCAACTGAATAGAAAATAAGCAGCTTACTTAGATGGACACTTTGTATCAGTCTTTGAAGACCGGGTTTTAGAGTAGGTGGGAGAAGCTTAACAGGAAGATGAGATAAGTAGCATGAGTCTTTATAATACACCTTTGTTATTTTGTCTCAGAAGTTCTGTATTTCCTCCAGGTGTACAAGCCACGCTTGCGTACTGTTCCTCCTGCCCTCCCTGTCTCCCCAGTATTAGGGGGATGGCACAGGGTCCTGGTTATAAATGCAGGCTCTGTGGCCATCCCACTGGAATGTGACTCTCTCCTCTGCTACTTAAGTGTGCAACCTTGGACCAGTTACTGAACCCCTCTCTACCTTTGTTTGTCACGTAAAATACGGGTATTATGAGAAGGATAAGTTTCTTGATTTGTTGTGAGGATTAAATGTTTATCCATCTCAAGTGCCCAGAACACAAATCAGTGGGTTCAATGAATGTTAGCTATTGCCTTACATAGACACTTAAGTAAATTCAGCTGCATCCATCGAGCCTGAAATTGTTGGAAGAAAGAGAATGGGCACTGATCCAGACAGTACTGGTGATTCTGCCTGCCCTTCCCCTGGCTCTGGAGTGAGTTTGGGAAGAAGAAGATGGGAGTCCAGAGATTGTACTTCCCTCGGTCCATCTCAGCATCCACTTACCTCTCAGGGCAGGCATCACACCTCTCTGAAGATGATTCTAGGCTTAAAGAGATGTGATTTCATATGAGGTGGCTAGCACAAGCTAAGTGTGTCAACCTATGAAACTGCCTTATCTGCCTTATTAGACCTACAAAATTGGCAGTTTCATGTGGTTCATCCTAATAAGTTATCAGGTGCTCAGTTGGAAAATTCCTGGGTTTTACATTGCTTTAGAATCTAATTACTGAGAAAGATAAGACATTATGTATTTTTTTTATCATTGCTTTTTTCCCCTCCCATGGAGTGTATTTCCTGTTTTTCTTCTTCATTGTGTGGCTTTGTCTATTTTTGAGGCAATTTTGAGTAGTGGAAATATGTTTTTGATGACTCCTGACCTCCAATCCATCCCTGCTTCATTCCTGTCTGCCCCTGGGCTCATGAACATGGTCTAATCCATCCACATCTGCTCTCAGAAAAGGACCTAATAAATTCAGTCATGCAGAGGAACAGCTGATAAATAAGACAGAGTGCTCTCCTCCAAGAGACCTGCAGATTTCAGCAACCACTGTCTCCTGTAAGAAGAGCACGAACCACAGACTATAGACTGCAGGGCTCTCCTGTGTCACTGGACACTTCCGTGGGGTTGGAGGCGGACAGCTGGGATTTGAGGGAGGACAACCCCTGGAACCTGTAAAAACAGACATGGCCTGTTTCCCAGCCTCGGGAGGTAGGGAGTTCCCTGTTTCCCCAATTTTTCTGGTAAAGATGTTAAGACTACATGCTGGGATTGCTATAATAAATTAGATAACATTTATAGATTTCTTATTATTCTACACAGTCCTCACAACAACCTTACATGGCTGGTGGACACTATTATTATCTTCATTTTAGAAATAAGGAAATGGAGACATACAACGGTGAGGTAACTTGCTCAAGGCCACTCAACCAGTAATGGTGGTGATGTTGCTACAAAGTCTACAACTACAGGCTGGGGGTGTGCGGAGGAGGTTGTCATGGTCCTGCAGCCCCTCCTCTGTAGGCTTCCTTGATTTTCGGATGTGACCGTGAGGCCCAGATGTACTAGAAGTCTTGGCTTCTGCTGGCTTTTTAATGAAGGTCACTCTTTAGAATCCAAGTACAGATAATTCATATTTTAATGCATTCCATTTTGGTGCAAAATAACTTCTAATTTGGTAAATATATTACGAGATAGCGGTTTATTTATTGTTACCAATAAAATAATCGCAAAATGTCTAAGATTGCCAACGCTTCCAAAGCCCTCTATGCTAATAAAAGTACTAATTTAATCCTAATAGCACACCATGATTTTGTCCATATTTGCAGTGAAACAAGTGCTAGATATGATAATCTGATAGCAAAACAATTTAAAATACTGAATTTTGAATAATTCCAACCTTCCTCGAAGTATTTAGAAACAATGAAGTAAATTCTCATTGCAGAATGATGACTATCAGCAAATGTCGAAAAGGCCACAGTATCAATAGTGTTTGAAGTTCAAGGAACTCTACAAGTAACACAGTAGAACAAGTAAACACAATTGTGCTAAAAAGAAAGTGTAACCTTTGTGTTTGGGGCTATTAATAATTATATAAATGATATCATTTGTCAAGAAAAGAAATACAATCTTCTAGAAATTAATACATGAAAACCAGTTTCTTATTCAACTGATTGCATCTTTAAATTATATTTTGTGCTGTATTATTTGCTGTATTCTTAGATAGCCATTTACATTTCAAAAGCCCTTTGACACTGTTAATAGCATAAATTACCACAAGGTGCTGGAACATGATTTCCTTCTCAGTTTCCTGCTGAGATAACTTCGTATTTGCTGTTATTCAGAACCGTTATAAATGATAAATTTCATCTTTAAATGTAACACCATGTGTATATGTGTCTGCACACACACACACACAAACACAAAGATCTTTAAGCACATTGATGGGGTGGGGCTAGCTGTGTGGAGGAATAGGTAAATGTTGATGTTATTACCCCAAGGAAAGATGTGAGAACTACTACGAGAGCGTTTAAGACAAGCTTCTACAGATTTTGAGAGGAAGGGAAGAGAACTTCCAAGAATGATGATGTCATGGGAGAGCTTGCCTCTGAACTAGGAGCTGAGGAGAAGGAGAATTTTCACCAGATGCTGCAGCGCAGCTGAAGATGTTCAAGATGGCAGAGTCCACTTGAAAGTGATGGAGTGAGAGGCAGCCTGAAAGACGAGCCCAGGCTGTGTTTAGGAAGCGTGGAGGGGGTACAGTGTGGCAGAAGGAAACCGTGGTGCAGTACAACCAGCTCTTTGTGGGTTACTGGTGACATGACTGGAAAGTAGGTTGAGGCCAGATTGGAAAAGGTTTTGTGTTCTGGGATGTGGAGTGAGAACGCTGCTGGGCAGCGGTAACCCATTTTAAGGTGTCAGGGGAATGACGTTATCAGAGTTATGCTCTGAAAGATTAACCTAGTGTGAGTGAGTCGTGTGAAGCAGACAGAGAGACTGGAGCCGGGGAGCCCAGAACAGGCAGGAGAGAATCGGCTGGGAGCATTGACAGAAACGCGGGGCCAGGTCCCGCCAGCAGTGGTTCTCATTCAGCGAGTCTGGAGGGGTTTGGGGTCTCGATATCAACAAGGGTCCCAAACAATTCAGAGGCCGGTGGGTATGCAGTGCTTCAGGAAACATCAAGGGAGAGTCACGAGGTGTTTGAACTAAAACTGAAATGGGAGGGCCTGAGGAGAGAAGGATGAAAGCCATCCAAGGTGACTGAGGTTGAGAACTGGGGCCGGGAGAGTGGCTCAGCTCAGCCGTAGGACTCACCACACAGTAACCATGTGTTCACACGGTCATTTCCTAACCTGAAGCTGCTGCTGGACCCTCTTAGGATGCAGTGGATGCTCAGGAAATATTTGTGGAGTGGCGTCATTCTTGGCAGGCTCAGAGATGCTTGCATCGATCTGGCCTCTGTCTTGGGGGACTGACCAGGTGTGCAGTCTGTTGGAGGCACTGGTGGCACGTGGTGGCCCCTGGAGGAGCCTTCTCAGGCCCTTCCCCGTCTGGCCCTGGCCCAGCAGGACGTCATCTCAGTCCTGTGCACATGAAAGTGCCAGCCCACCGGCTATAGGTCGTTTAGCCTGAATTGGCCAGGAATTCAGTTGGTGGCCAGCACCATGTGGGGGACCCTCTCAGGGAAGCAGTTCTTTGCATCCGTGGATTCACACATCAGTGGCTCCCAAGGCCTCCTGGGACGACTTTTCAAATATTTTCATTGTTACAGGGTCTGCAAGGGAGATTTTAGTTAAGTTTGCCAAGTGATAAGAAACTGGGGAAATTGACAGATTGTTAAAAAAGCCAAGAGAAAGGTGACACTATAGGCATTGATGGATGCTCCGCCTTAAGTGCCAAATAGCCTTTGAGCACATGCTTAAGTCTGCGTATACGTGCGTTCTGGTTATCCTGGGCTCTGTAAGAAGCTATGAAACTTCGTAGCAGAAAACATGCTCAAGCATCTTGTGGCTTGGGAATTTGGACAGGCCTGGGGGATGAGGAGATGGCTGATCTCTGCTCTACAGTATCTCGGTCCTCAGCCAGAAGACTTGGACCCTAGAGACTGGAACCACCTCAGAGCTCTCTCACCACATCTGGCAGCTGATTGGCTCTGGGCTGAGATGTTAGCTGGAGCACCTGCCGGAGGCTCCTCCACGTGGCCAGGTCATCGTCTAAATGTAGGGGCCGGGTTCCAAGGGCAGGTGGCCCAAGGAAGCCAGGGGAAGCCTTTTTCCCTCTAGGACCCAGATTCAGAAGTCACATGGCACCACTCTTGACACATCCTACTTGTCACAGCAGTCCCGAAAGCCCTGTCAATGCCGAGGGGAGGAAAGTAGTCTTTACCTCCTTGTGGGGTAGTAGCTTTTTAATGTATGAAAAAATTATGATTGCTTAACAATTGAAAGCTGGCATTTTATGTGTTCTTCAATTTTTTTTTTTTTTAAAAGCCCTTCTCGTATAAAAATGATCAGTGTAAAACATACTGGTTTTGCTCACAATCTGTTTTCCATGGAGCTTTTGTTAATGCTCAGTTACCAAGTCAAATTGTTTCTCCCTTTCCTCTGCTTGCTTTGAGGGTTATTTACTCCTTTGTAATATAATTCGACTAAGTAGGAATTAGATTTGGGGAAACCCAGAGACAACGCTGGATTTTTCCACTAATTTTTGACAGTCAGATCTGGGACAGTGTTAATTTCCATACTTCCTCTGGCAAATTTCAACAGAAAGATCAAGAATCTGGCTATTTTCATACTTGTTGTGACCCAAAGTATCTCATCAAGATTTTGAAAGCTCTTTGGTCTGTGTTTCATTGTAATGATTCTTTAGTTACTTACTCTGACAAATTAGGAATGTATACCTTAGAAGTTGTTTTGATGGAGAAATGACTAGTTTTAGAGACATGAACACACCGAATTGCAAAGGATCAGGCATCTAGAACCTTGAGTACAGTGTACTCTTGGAAACTGATTGAAAGAAACCAAAACATAACATCATATAAGCATAGGAGAGGGTTGTCGGGTGTGCACAGCAGAACTCAGAAGTCAAGTCTAGAGTATGTGGTAGTATTTCTGCCACGTATGCCTGCTGATCAGTTATTCCGAGTCTGTGCTGGTGAGCTTGGGCACGCTAACATTTTGCCTGCTCTGGACCACTTGCCAATCCTCTTGTGCATAACAATTTTTATTTATTTTGGATATACCTAAAGCTATAGAACGTGACTACATACCCCAAACTGCAGGCAGCAAATAGCTAGTGCGGATTAGATTTAACATTAGTAAAGAAAGGCTGGTATGTACTAAATAAAAAGAAAGAAAGAACAAGAAACCACAGCAGGAACAATTTAGTAGCTGACTGAGTGGCTACCAGAAAGACATGCACAGGCATGTTTGCCGATCAGTCAAGGTCCACTTTGTTCTTATTTGGCAGGTTATGCAAGAGTCGTTTACCGGAACATTACTGATAATGCTGCAGGGAACTTTGTTTAAACGGAGTATTTTTAAATAGATTATATGCACATCGAGTTGCTCAGATGGAGCGTAGTAATAATAATATAATTTACCATAGATTAAGTGCCTATTACGTTCCACGCACTGTGCTGTATGTTTTACATGTGTTGCCCATTTAACTCCCCAACAACCCTGTAGGGTAGCTGTTATTACTTTCCCCATCCTAGAGCTAAGGAAACTGATGCTCAGATAGGTTAAGAAACTTGCTCAAGGTCACACAGCTAGTAAGTGGTGGGAAACTTAGGTTCTGACTCCAGATATCATGTTTATTCCCATGACATCACACCCTAAAAATATAAAGACATCTTAGATGATGATTGAACTATATTGAGATACAGTATCACTGTTCTCATGACCCTTATCAACAATTAACATAATTACATTATCATACAATTTTTTCTGTATATATATATATATATTTTTTTACCGAAGTCTAGTCAATTTACAATGTTGTGTTAATTTCTGGTGTACAGCATAATGCTTCAGTCATATATGAACATACTCATATTCGCTTTCATATCCTTTTTCACCATAAGTTACTACAAGATATCGAATGTAGTTCATTGTGCTGTACAATATGAACTTGTTGTTTATCTATTATATATATAGTGGTTAGTATCTCCAAATCTCAAACTCCCAATTTATCCCTTCTCACCTCCTTCCCCAACTGGTAATCATAAGTTTGTTTTCTATGTCTGTGAGTCTGTTTCTGTTTTGTAAATAAGTTCGTTTATCTTTTTTTTTTTTAAATTTTTTAGACTTTATTTTATCACCCAGATTCTATTTTTGTTTGTTGGGAATTGTTTGGTTTTTTTTGTGGGGGGGAGGTAATTTGGTTTATTTATTTATTTTAATGGAGGTGCTGGGGATTGAACCCAGGACCTTGTGCATGCTAGGCATGTGCTCTACCACTGAGCTACACTCTCTCCCCCTCCTTTTTTTTTTTTTTTTTTTTAGATTCCACATACAAATATTTTAAGCATTGGTTTTTAAACTTCATTTGGGTAAGAGTCACATGAGGAGTGTGTCTGAGTCTTGTCTGAGAGACTCACACTTGGGGGGTCTGCAGAACCCGGGAGGCTCCAGCAAGCACCGCCTTTGAATGCCGTTGACCCATGAACCACTTTTTGAAAGATACAAATGTAAAGAAAGGGTAGTCATCTAGGAACATAAAAAACCTTCTTTTAAAATTGTTCTGCTCGAGATAGTATTATATTAGGAAAAGCTTTATCAAGTGGGTCCTCTTGCAATGGTCCTTCAGGACATTTATTACATCCCCAGGCTGAAGACAACCATCCTGTAAATGGGGCCAAAGTCAGCCTCAGCAACTAAATATGCCACCAGGTGTTTTTCAGGGACTCCTGCTTCCTGTCTCAGAGGTAGGAGCCCTTACATTTAATGTTTTGATACATTCACTCATATCTCTTTTTCTGAGACGAGCAGGACCCAAGAGTTATTCTTGTAAAGCACTTCCATGGTGGCTTAAAAGAGCCTGAAACCATGGAAATGAAGAAACAGAACAAACAAACAACTGAGAATGAACTGAAGTGCAAAAAGCCCTCTTCTACAGGGGCTAGACGGGTGGATCCAGGGTAGTGCGCTGACCGGCATCCCCCTGCGGATCTGAAATCATTCGTGTTCCTGACAAAACCGGAAGCTGGCTTCTGCACTGGGGCAAGGCACTTTGATTACCTCAAATACTTCAGCTAGTTGCTCATGAACACAGTAAAGAGCATATCCTTCAGGTGAATATCCAGCATATCCACCGTAGAAACGACTCTGGTTGCAAAACAACTACAGTGTGTACTCTTCACCCATTATACTCATCTCCTCTTTTGCTCGAAGCTTCATTTAGCCCAATTAATGAGAGGGGCTTTGGACCGATTGCCAGACTGTTCAAGCTAAATCAACTAACCAAGATGGGAAGAGAGTGATGAAGGAAGGGAGAGAGAGTGAGGGGAAGAGAAGGGCACCCCAGCAACTAGCAGCCAGGGTGAAACAGGTACAAAGGCAAAGAGAGGGTGACTGTGAAGGACAGAACTTGAGGACACCTTTGCTAGACTAAGGTGTAGGCACATTTCTTAGATGCTGTCCTCATGTCACCTGCAAACATATAAGTGCATATATATAAATATGATAAATGTATGTATGTCAACATAGTAGACTTTATCCATCTCCTTCATTCTTTCCAGTTGTAATTGTAAACTGGTATCTGTATCCACTTTCACAGGCTGGACTCAGGAGACTCTTGCCTGCCTGGGTCTTCATGTCATTTGTTATTAAGAAGCTGTGACTGGATGACTCAGAGCTTGGTTGAACATCACTAATGTTTTTGCCTTTTTTTTTTTTAATTTAAATTTTAAATTTTGAAAGAATTAAAAAATATATTCTGTGATTCCAACAGGTGAAACAGAGTTTCAACAATAGTCTGCTGTGCTTGTAAATGAACCCATTCTGTTTCTTAGTCATAGAAGTTAGTCTTCTGGGATAAATGTTATTTTAGGATTGCTAAGTACTGTTTTTCATGATTAGTTTGATCATCTTAATCAGATTTTTAAATAATGATTGACCTGATTCTCAAACATACATGTTAGCGTACTGGGGTAGTGGACTTGTATAGGGAAACCCTCAGGAAATTCGTACAGAGAAGTTATTTATGGAAGTCCCAAGGTTACATGCTCAACATTTCTCAAGGATGAGTTTTCTAAAAGCTTCTTGTACATTTATTCCCATATTGAAAATTGGAGAATGATAGTTTGGGGCTATTTCTGGGGAGAAGAATGGTGATCCTTTCTCTAGATTAGGAATCTCTAAGAGCCTCACCCTTACAAGAGTATTCTTCCCTATTTCTCCACCTTTATTTCTCATTGCCAGAGGCTACCGAGCAAGGTGTTGTCTCATTAGAGCAATTGACAGTGAGGTGTGAATGACAAATAGACCTACCCTTCCCAGCAGCTGTTTGCATTCCTGAAATATTTATTAGACCAAAGACAACTCCCTGCTTCAGAATTTGTGGCTGAGATACGTTTTGTGCTGGTGTGCTTTCCCTAACTACCCTAGGGAGCCAAATGACCAGAAAGACACAGCAACACATATCACCCATTTAACACAAAACACCAATGGGCAAAATGCGTGGAAATGAGACAGGAGGGAGACAAGAGGGAATGGGGGGCAGGGCACAACCATTAAAAAAATGGCACAGCCTTTGAGCTTAGGACATAAACTGATTAGAACCAGCGAGGCCCAAGATGGCACAAGATTTGACTTCCAGTAGACCTGGAGCCTCACTATACATTCATTACAATAAAGTTAGCCTTGCGGATAAGAAGTACCCATCATGCACCAGCACCATGACACTTCCCATCAAGACTAAATAAGGACAAAAATCCCTCCTCCCCTCTGGAAGGTGGAGCTGAGATAAAAATCAGGAAAAAGGATCCCAACTCCTTCCTCCCCAATGAATACTCTGCCCGTTCATTTTTACACCCCGTATAACCACTTGCCAAAGAAACTCAGGCGACTACTCACCTGTGTATGCCAGCACTCCCCTTGAGAGCAAATTATCACTTAATAAATCCTTCCTTTACTTTCTTGACCTCTGAGTCTTATCTCAGAATTCTTTGTGAGATGAGACAAGAACCTGCTCTCTGGTGACAGAATCAGTTTTATTTTGTGGTTTTTGGCATTATGTTACTTGATTCTCTTTACCTCTGCTCTCTTACCTTTGAAGTGGCCTCTTGAACCTCTGGCAGAAAGTGAGTCACCCCGAGGGAAGGACCTTTTCTGCAGCTCAGCTTTCCAACTGTGGAGGAAAGAGCTTCGGGGGCATCGGGCAGTGATGAGCATCATTTCTGACTCTCTGTGGCTAACTGGTTTTGTGACATTGGACAGGTCGCAGACTCAAGCTAACCCATATACAGAGCTCTAATTCTGGAGTTCTTCTACTCTATGAGTTCCCTTACTCTGTTTGTTTGCTTTGAAGCCCTTCTTCTCTGAATAATTTCTCCTGTAAGGCATATGAAATGAGCAGTTTTACAAGAAACAAGTCATCTGTGACTGAACAGAATTGCTATAACAGCTAAATACAATATTGTGCATTTTGGATACATATAATTAATGGACCTCACCTTTAACCAGGAAAGGGAGAAGAATGGATTGTCAATTGACAAAACTGGCAAAAACATAAACACACTTCAGTTTGTAGAAATTTCAGTTTATGTTGGGTGTAATAAAAATTACCTTGATTGGCATACCTGTTACAGTAAAATGCTAAGTATTGTAATGACAATAGAAATACCACTCAGACACCTTAAAAATGTCATTAAGGATGTAGACATTTTATTTTTAAAAAAATACTGATTTCTATTTGCCTTCTCAGATACTTAAGGCAAAAAGCCAGTCCAAGACTGTGATTTTGAAGATGTCTTCCCCCACCCCTCTGCCTCATTCAGGAAGTTGCTGAAAAGAGTTTTGTCCTTGTCTTACAACTATGATCATCTCCTTTACAAGGGCATTGTGAAAATTTGGATGATTCACAAACTAGCATTAAATTTTCTAAAAAAATTATGAAAAATAACTAGTTGCACATAGCAAGTAAGCAGAAAACAATTTATGAAAAAGAACATGAAAATGAATATATGTATGTGCATGTATGACTGAAACATCGTGCTGTCCACCAGAAACTGACACAACATTGTAAACTGACTATACCTCAATAAACAATATATATATGTACAAAAGAGAAAAAAAGTAAATTGAGTCACATGTCACGTTTTCCTTTTTAAATTATTTGAGAAAATAAAATGCTGATATTCCGTCTATGAGAGAAAATGCCCCTCTGTCATTGCAATTGGTCCAATACAAATACAGATATAATTAGACAGTTGTGTTTCTAAGAACTGTCCCTTCTTCCCTCCTTGGGGGCACATTACAGTTGCAAATTTTGCAAACAAGTTAAATCATACTGTTTTTCATAAGAAAGCACATTCATGCTCCCTTCCTTCTTTTGTTAGGGTAAAAAGATACATACATATAAAAATTAAATATATAGTCTCCTTTCATTCTGAAGCTCTTATGAAATGCCTCTGAAGAGCTTTAGGTGCATAGCGCTGACTTCCGGGATTATGCAGGATTCACACAGATGTATGTATATACACACACACACATGCTCCACTCTTAAAAGAATCTCAGATCTCTTTTGTTTCTGCATAATGTGTTTTTTTTTAACTGAAATATAGTCAGTTTACAATGTTGTAAATTTCTGGTGTAAAACATAGTGATTCAGTTTTATGTATATATATAAATATATATATTTAAATATATATTCCTTTTCATATTCTTTTTCATTATAGGCTATTACAAGGTATTGAATACAGTTCCCTGTGCTATACAGTAGGACCTTGTTGATTATCTATTTTATATATATATTAGTATCGGCAAATCGTGAGCTCCCAATTTATCCCTTCACCTTCTCTCTCCCCACAGGTAACCATAAGTTTGTTTTCTATGTCTGTTAGTTTGTTTCTGTTTTGTAGATAGGTTCATTTGTGTCCTTTTTTTAGATTCCACATATAAGTGATATCTTGGTACTTTCTTTCTCTTTCTGGCTTACTTCACTTAGTATGATGATCTCCAGGTCCATCCATGTTGCTTGCAAATGGCATTGTTTTTATTCTCTTTATGGCTGAGTAGTATTCCCTTGCAGAGATATTACACAACTTCTTATTCAGTCATCTGCTGATGAACATTTAGGTTGCTTCCATGTCTTGGCTATTGTAAATAGCTGCATAATGGGTTTTTCTTTCTTTTGATTTTCTTTTTCTGAAGTGCCATTTCTCAATTAGAGTTCATTGCCAAGGCTGTCATTTAAAAAGCAAGACTAGTAATGGGTACTTTGTTTCCTGCTCTTAAGCAATCTCAGAAGGCAAAAAAAACCCCAGCAGTTCCATTAGTATATTGGGCTGAGAGGAACCTCAGAATTGAACACATTGTAAAGTAAAGTTTGCTGGTTAAATTTATCGCAACTAGGTCACTAAGATACATTGTCAATTGAAAAAATATCTCTGTATTCCTACATGGGTCAAAAAAGTCCAGATTAAGAAACAGATTAAAGAAATAATTTGATTTCTGAGCCAGACCCTTTCCTTCTCCTAGTTTTCCAACCAAAGAGAGGAATCCCCCGTTTGTTCACTCCTTCCTGGGACGGGGAGGAGAAATCTCCCACGGATCCCTTCGGATCAGGGCTGGATTAGGGTGTCCTGGGCAGCCGCTCACCTGCTGACAATCTCCATACTGCTGTGGGGAGGAGTTCGGTTTTTCCCTTTTCAGTCATGTGTGCAAAAAAGGAAAGATTTTTTTCCTTGATACTAGGGACGGAACCTTCCTAGATAGCTCTTTATGAATTTGTAGGAGGAAGCTAATTCCATCCTTTCAATTGCCTCTGATTTGGGGAACAATTATTAGACAGTCTGCAAGTCTGACTTCCAGGTGGGAGCAGGTAGAACACACCGCCCATCCCAAGTTTGTTTGAGGCAAAGGAGAAGGACCCGGAGCCATTTCTTGTGTTGTGAGGAGAGGCTGAAAATTCAAGATGGCCTCAGTGAGTCCGGTTCCTAGTGACAAGACCGGACCTTGCCAGAAGGTTCAAGTTGACCACTTTGTTCTTCAACAACCTCTTCGTTCTTTTGTGGGCCTCAGTGATTTTTCCTCATCTGCCTCACCTTACATGCACAGGCAACTCCCTCATTATTCTGTTCATATGAAAGGAGCTGCAAATTATACACAGGGAAGAAACAGCACACATTTGGAATGTGAGAGAGAAAGTGTTTTATAGGCAGATATTCCAAAGATTTTTGAAAGCATAACAAAAGGTATTTTAATGTTTTGGACAAATATTTATACAATATTGGGCAAGTCGTAATACTTTAACTTTTTTATTACTTTGTTTTAGTCTTGAGCAAGACTAGTTAAAAATAGGAAATACAAGACTGTTTTTCATTTATTTTGCTGTGACTTCATGGTAATTCATTTAGTTATTGCTAACAGCTGAATAATTGAAGAATTCAGTGGAGTTGTCAGACAGGGTCTAGACAACACTGAAATAATTACTAGGCCTGCACTTTTTATTTTTAAATGATTTCAGTAACAAAATTGTGCATTGAAAGAGTGACTATCAACAGACTAAAATCACTAAGAATACATCTTGATAACAGGTTAAGATCATGTTTGAATCACTTGTAAATTAATAAAGGGTTATTTAGTTCATCAAAATATGGCCTCAAGCCATGTTTCCACAGCTGCTTTATTAGCATAGAAAGCCAAATAAACACATCTCTACCAACAAAGACATGAGTTTTATATTTCCAAATTGTTTTAGACTGAGCAGAAGAAGTCACACTTCCAGGCTTATCTCCAAGAAGGTCCCTGAATTATGTGTGGGCCCTTGACTGTCAGAGTGTTTGAGAATATTTTGGATGCAGCCTGTACATGTTCTTTTTTCTTTCTCTCCTATTCTTCTCATCATTCCTATCACTGCTTACTAACATAATTTTCTATTAAAGATGCAAATTGACATTATTCTTGATAGTGTAATTATTATTCTTAAAAAAACTTTTCCAATAGGCAGATGAAAAGATGATCAATGTCGCTAATTGTTAGAGAGATGTAAATCAAAACTACAATGAGGTATCACCTCATGCCAGTCAGAATGGCCATCAACAAAAAGTCTACAAACGATAAATGCTGGAGACGCTGTGGAGAAAAGGGTACCACCCTACACTGTTGGAGGGAATGTAAACTGGTGTGGCCACTATAGAGAACAGTATGGAGATTCCTTAAAAAACTAAAAATAGAGTTACCATGTAATCCAGCAATTCTGCTCCTGGGCACATATCCAGAAAAGATAAAAACTCTAATTTGAAAAGATACACGCACCCAGTGTTCATAGCCGCACCATTTATGGTAGCCATGACATGGAAGCAACCTAAATGTCCATCAAAAGATGACTGGATAAAGAAGATGTGGTATATATATACAATGAAATGTTACTCAGTTAGAAAAAAGAATGAAATAATGCCATTTGTAGCAACATGGATACACCTAGAGATTATCACACAAAGTGAAGTAAGTCAGACCAAGACAAATACCATAAGCTATCACTTATGTGTTGAATCTAAAGAAATGATACAAATGAACTTATTTACAAAACAGAAAGAGACTCACAGACATAGGAAATAAACTTATGGTTATCAAAGGGGAAAGTGGGGGATATGGATAAATTAGGAGTTTGGGATTAACAGATGCAAATTACTATATATAAAATAGATGAATAGCAAGGATTCACTGTATGGCTCAGGGAACTATATTCAATATCTTGTAACAATCTATAATGGAAAAGAATTTGAAAATATATATATATGTAACTGAATCACTTTGCCGTACACCTGAAACTAACACAGCATTGTAAATCAACTATACTTCAATAAAGTTATTTATTTTGAAAAAACAAATCAACACACTTTTGATATGGTCTTTTCTCTTTTAAAAGAAAAATGTACTTTTTGTTTTTATTTAACAATAGGGCTAAACTATATACTGAGCACCATTTTGTATGCTTTTCAGGTACTGTGTTAGCCTCCTAACAACCGTATGAGGTTGGTGTTATTATTAGGCCCATTTTACAGATGAGGAAACTAAAAGATGGAGAGTCTGAGTAACTTGCCCAAGAGGTGAAGCTGGACCTTAGACCCCGCATTTGAGATACATGTGGTTAATAACTGTGCCACAGAGTCTCATACAGCTTATGATCCATGCGGTGATTCCCATGCTAATTGTGCATAAGGATCCCCTGGAAATCTTGTTAAAATAGGTTGCTGATCTGATTCTGTAGGTCTGGGTTGAAGCTGGAGAATTTATAATTCTAACAAGTTACCAAGTGATGCTAATGGAGGCTCTTTGAGAACCACTGATTTATCATAATATTGAGATCATGGGAAATAAACAGCTAATCTATTAATGTTCCTTTATCTTTGTTATAATAATTGAAAATACTGGCTTTCAAAAATAGGAAATTTTTGCAGCTTAAAATCTCTTTTTGTTTAAAAATGATCTCGAATTCAGGCTTATCTCATTTTTTAAATCTCCACTTTCTATTTAAGTAATCACATACCTTATTTCACATATTTTAAAGGCCATTTTGTGAATTGCTGGTTTATTTCTTTGCTTAACAATGTCATAGAACTTAAAGTTTTTCTCCTTGATTTTATTTAAAAATTTTACTCTTGAATTTTGGGCAAATACTTTTCCTATATACTCTTTGCCTTTAATTATGGTTATCATTTGTTGGGTGTGCATTTTTTTATTTTTGTACAATGAAGTCTATCCCTCTTCTGTTACTTTTAAGCCTAGAATACCTTTCTTCATTCAGTAAATACAGATATTGGCCATATTTTCAGGTAGTTGTATTGTCACCTCTTTTTCTTTAATTCCCTAATCCATTTGTAATTTATTTGGTGGTGAAGTGAGGCTGCAAATTGATATTTTCTGTTTTAATTTGCCTTCTTGTTTTCCCTTAACCATCACTAAATAATCTTTCTCACTTTTGTTTAAATAGAGTCTCTTTCAGAACTATGTATTCCCTTCCATTCTGTGGTTTGTTCCTTCTCTGTTATTATACTGTCTTAATTAATTTAGCTTTTTATTGTATTTTAATATTCGCTAGAGTGAGCCCTTTGCTCCCCACGGCATTATGTTTCTTTTTTATAACCAACATTATCTTTGTGAAGGAGTTAGAACTTCCTCCTTTTTTCCCCAGAAAGCAGGCAAGAAGCTGGTTTTTGACAACTTAATAAAGATCACTTACTTCTTGGATTTTGTAGAAATAGCTGTATATTCAAGGTAACTGTTACAATAACTACTGGCATTGGGGCAGCAGGAGAGTTTCAGACTAACGGGGTCATGACAGAAGAAAAATGATCTTTTATTCTCTGTTGCCTTTGTTTAAAGGAGATGTAAGAATGGAGACAAAGAATTCAATAGAAGCATCCCAATTATCTGTTACACATACTTCCCCATAGGCTTGGAAGCAATCTACTGATGAAGGTCCTTGTTATTAAAGGAAAATATGAATTGTGTAGGTTAGGAGAACAAAAGAATGTACAATTTTATATTATTGTGAGAGAGGAAAATCTTTCATTGATGGAGAGTTAGCATGATTTGGTTAATGTTTAAAATAATATGTGGGGCGGGGGGAGGGAATAGTGGTAGAGTGTGTGCTTAGCCTGGGTTCACTCCCCAGTGCTGCCATTAAAAATAAATAGGTAAAAAAATAAATAAATCTAGATTAAAATAAATTGAAAATAAATAAATGAAAGATATCCTTTACAATAGGGGGGATGGATATAGCTCAGTGGTAGAGCACATGCTTAGCTTAGCATGCACGAGGTCCTGAGTTTAATCCCCAGTTCTTCCGTTAACAACAACAACAAATTTTAGAAATAACATAAAATAATTTGTAGGAAACCAAAGGATGCTTTGCAGTGCCCCCAAAAACTGAGACTGTTTTTTCTACTGCTGAGATTAGAGCCTTAAATGATGAAGTCTCTCCTATAACTGCAGTTGTTTGTGAAATTAATATTTGAGTCAGGCCAAGCTCTACATGGAGCGGTCCTGTAAGGACACCTTGCTGAAAATGAGCCTGTGGTTTCTCTTCCTGCCTGATGTCCATTTGGCATTCACGATCTTGTGATAATTCCACTAAGCCATATCCTCGAATGCCATGAATCTGAGATGTACTGCCAAAAGTGCTCTTTTAACCATGCTTTTAATATAATTTGAAAACTAGTGGATTGGACTCAAACTGCCCCTGAATCTATATTTTCCTGCTCTTGTGTCTTCCTGTGTCCCCTTTTTGCCTCCTTCCTATCACACTTCTTTGTTTTTGCTATTTTTTTAACAGTGGATATTTTTCCTCCATGTTGGTATTGTTTCTTCCTGAAAAGAAACAATATTGCCCTTGATGGTGCAAACTGAAGATAAAAGGGAAGGTCATGCTGGTTGCTTGCTCCAGCTGGAGCAGGGAGAACAGGTTATTCTCAAACAAACCTGCATCTTCGTCTTCATCTTGCCCACCTCTTTCCTGTTCGCCCTTTCTCTCTCTAAAAAAAAAATTTTTTTGATTGAAGTATAGTTGCTATACAACATTATATAAGTTACAGGTATACAATATAGTGACTCACAAATTTTAACGTTTATACTCCATTTATAGTTATGAAATATTCATTATATTCCCCACGTTGTGCAGTATATCCATGTAGCTTATTTCATACCTAATGGCTGGTACCTCTTGCTCCCCTCCCCCTGTATTGACCCTCCCCCCGTCTTGACCCTCCCCCTGTATTGACCCTCCCCCTGTATTGACCCTCCCCCTGTATTGACCCTCCCCCCTTCCTTCTCCTCACTGGTAACCACTTGTTTGTCCTCTATATCTGTGAGTCTGCTTCTTTTTTGGGACAGTCACTATTTATGTTGTATTTTTTAGATTTCACATGTAAGTGATATTACACAGTATTTGTCTTTCTCTGACTTATTTCACTTAGCTTAATGCCCTCTAGGTCCATCCATGTTACTGCAAACGGCAAAATTTCATTTTTAAGTCTGAGTTGTATTCCATTTTGTACATATATTTATATACACCACATCTTCTTTATCCATTCATCTGCTGATGTTGTGCTGTACACATAGGTTGAAGCAATCTGAGTGCCCTTTCTCTCTTAGGTCAATGGGCTGAGTTGCTTGCCTCTGGGTTGCCACGTGCAATACAGGTTCAAGCATTCAGAGCAATCAGATAAAACCGAGGCTGCTGTGTTTGCCTGGTGCTTCTTCCCCTTACACACCGCCCCCAAACACATACTCACAACCTCCCCACACGCACACACAGAGCTGTATTTTGGGAGGTGAAAATACTTTTCTGGCATGTAAAGAAACTAAGTTTACAAGGTTAGGTTGAGGATCCATGTCTTCTTCCTCTGTTCTCCCTGCCCACCTTTGCCCCCTCCACCCCCAAATCATCTATATACCTAGTCAGTGCCTCTCATGTAATTTGTGTGCAGTAAATCTTTCTTAAAGTCAATGAAGAAACTCGGTGCTCCTTTAGGACTACAAACTCTGTGTAACGTAACTTTTCATCCCCACGGTTCCTTGCCCTTAGTCAGCACTAAGGAGATGCTTATGGAATGAAAATAAGGCTCAAATGAGAAATTTGAAAGGAGAAGATGTCGTACTTGTAGATCTATTATAAATCGTCTTCATCTTATGTCTTTTCTACTGTTGCTTAGAAATACATCCTTCCTTAGAGTTGTTTTCTTTTTCTTTCATCAAAGGAAGTGTCTGAATAAGTAGAGATGTTAAAGTGATATAAAGTTTAGCAGCCTAATTAAATCTTCGCAGTGATTCTATGGGGCTTGTGTTATTATTTATATCGTCATTTGATATGTGAGTCACTGAGGTATAAAATAGCTGAGTCACCTTCTTAAGGTTTCCCAGTAAACACGGATGCTGGGATTCCAAGTCAGGTCTGTCTCACTCCCAGAGCCCAAAATTTACTTTGGAGAAAATTAAATATTCCCTTTCTGCCTCTACTGAACAGTAGGATTTTTTGGGGTTTTTTTGTTTGTTTGTTTGTTTTTTCTATTCTATACATCATGGTAATAGCTAACAGTCTTTATAAACAAACTTTTGGGATTAACAAATTTTATGTCAGTAAACATTCCTTACTCTAAATGGGATAGAAAAATAGAAATTATCCCCTTACTTTTTGTTGCGTCGTTTAACAGGCATGTGTATGGCGACACCTGATTTCTGTGTTGTCTTGAGATCCCAGGTCCAGGAGTTATTTTATTCTAGCCTGCAGGGTCTCACACGTCTGTAAACACTTCTTGCTTGGGGACCTGTCTTAAATTGTCTTAGGAAGCATTACATGGGACTTTAAAATACCCTTTGTGGATTCTTGCACTTATATTTATTTGTTTGTTGTATGGCTTTTTCTTTAACTGATATTTTGTATATTTAAATAATGTAAAATCTCCCCAACATTGTTTAATATATATATTAAAATAGTTTGATTCACTTGGCAGCTTGTTACTATGTGTATTTCTAATACAGTAATTAGAACTTTTAATGTGTGTTCTACAATATTAGACATTTGGGGGAAAAAATCCAGCAAATTCAAAGAACAAATTAGAAATAACTCAGATTATATCTTGTGTAGTATAAATATAAGAAATTAAATACTAACATAATATTGGTCTACCAAAGATTCATTTAATTTCTTTCTCTCAAATTCTAAAATTAAAACTTTTCATACATATGTAAGGTTAAAATCAGGAACTTATAATAAATAGAATGATTTTTTTTTCAATTAAAAAAACCCTTCAAATGAATTAAGATTTTAATATAATAAGAATGCCTGAATTCCTAAATAGTGACTGCAAAAGGTGTCATTTTTTTCCCCCCAAAAGTGCATCTGAAGCACTTTTTATAAATCGATGTGAAGACTGTCTCTGTGGAAGCCCTGGCGTTTGGGAGCGGTGCATTTGGTCAGTAAGCAGGGGGTGAGGAGAAAGGACGAGAGAGGAACACGCTTTCACAGAGGTGTTGCTATCGGGATGGTCTTAGGGAGAGCGCTGTTAGGAGAGCTGGGAGTTCCCTTGGTGAAAGCTGGGTTTGCTTTAGATGCTGACTGAATTAGGACAACTTCCAAAAGCCACCATAAAAGGTGAAACATGATAAAAACAACCTTCAAGACTCCTGGTGTGATAAAAGGTACTCTTGTTGTCGTTGTCTTTGTGTGTTTCTGTGTGTGTGTGTGAGCCCATGTACACACTCTCTTCTACTATAATTCCAGTCTGAATCCCTGGTACAAAAAAATGGGGTTATGCAGAGTAGATTTTAAAACAACTCTGAATTAATTTTTTTTCTTCCTGTTTTATCTGAACCTGAAACTAATAGAAGTGAAATGAAAACTACTGATTTATGCTCATGATTTTGGAAACCTTAGAACCATTATTTAGAGTGGAAGCCTGAATTGTGAGAATTTGCTAAGAATGCTAAAAGTCAAATTTTAAGACAGAGACTTAGATGATTTATATTTAAGTATTTTTAAGAGACGACTTTTCAAAGTTAAGATATCAGTGTCACATAAGTGCCATCCATTTCTGACAGAGCTAAATTATCTTCCTCAAATTAATGGATGATAATACTCTTGAAGCCTCAATCTCAGGTCAAAAATTTGTCAGTCTGTTATGACTTAATTTTCTTTTTACTTCCAGTTTTATTGTTTTTCACTTCTAATTTTTAAAGTACACTGACTTATTTCCTATCTTTATGCAAATATAATGGAATTCTTTTATCTTATTTTCAATGTTATTGTTTTTGTCCTTCTTCTAAAATATGAGGATGACTCAAAATGTCACTTCCTTGCCGTTACGTGTAGATTCTGGAGGATGGTAACCAGATACACTCAAGTTTGCTGCTGCAATCCCAACGTTTCCTCAGTGTTGACCCCCTCCCCCAACAAACGTACTTAGGTAACTGAGTCATTTCACTTACTAGGAAACAAACGTAGATACGGTAGCAAGTCTTATGTGGTGTTTGGCTACATGGAATATGCTGTTAATAAGTTGCTCTTGATATAGGCTCTGGGGATTTCCAAAGTTTTATATAAAATATACCAAGCGTTTTTATAGCTGATTGAAACTTGGAATCTGGTGTTTGGTTATATATAAAAACACCAAGATCTTCATTTTTGTATACATTTATCAAACTATATATGTTTCATTTATTTATATCTTAACATCATTAACAAATAATTTTTTTCCTTTTTTATTGAAATATAGTTGATTTACAGTGTTGTGTGGATCTGGTGTACAGCATAGTGATTCAGTTATACGTATATATATTTTCATAATTCTTTTTCATTATAACACAGGGAACTATATTCAATTACTTATAATCGAATAACAATGAAAAACAAATAACTGGGAGGTAGGGTGGAGAAAATGAACAGAAACTTCTGCTTTCCCCAAGGATATAATTAAAATAACCATATCAAAAATTATGGTAGCTTCTTTTTAAATTGGGAGTCTTGATTTTGCTTATTACCTCTCCTAAGATTTCTCATCAGATTCCCTCCTTACCTCACTCCCCATCGGTGCATGGAAGTCAAGTCTTCTTTTCCAGCTGTTTCAAACTCATTTACCTTCGGGTGACTTGAAGTGCTGTTGATTTAAGAAAACAGAGAGTAATGGGTCTGTGGAACACTGGGAAATATTAAGTCGCATCCAAAACCACTCAAATTAAAATGTTTTCTTAGGACATTGCTGGTGAAAGAAAACACATTTTGGACCTAGATCCTGCTCCTGTGTCACTGCTTGGCAACTCCATGTTTCTTCCTTGTGTAGGCTCCTGGCTGATGGAGTTTTAGAGCTGGGAGCACTGCATTATCTGCGAGAGGAGAAATTGAACAGGATGGAGGCTGGACAGAGGGCAGGATGAGATGGCAGTTGCCAGAGTTGTCTGGTTAGAGAAGAAGAGGAGGCACGTTAGGAAGGCAGGCTCAGCGGGGAGAAAGGCAGAACCAAGCTTGGTTGGTTGGATAGAGAAAGCATATGAATCAGTGGGATATCATTCAAACTGGGAGACAAACAGACATCTGAGACACTTCAGAGAACATGTAACTGGCTGTCTCATGAGAGATGTGGCCCTTTCCCCACCTTTGCACTGCCCTCATTGCCTCCACACTTCTGAGTCAGTCCTCAGAAAAGTGCACAGTGCGAAACAGTGTTCATTTAGAAATAAACGGAGGAGGTAGCATCTCGTGGGGGTCAAGGGTTTGACTCTGGTGTCAGACATGAAAGCAAATGTTGCCTCCCTCTGTACTCAGTGTGTCTCACATGACACACAGCAAACACGAACTTTATTGTCCTCATGATTTGAAAGGCGCCCTTCTGGACACGTGGAAGTTGACAGTGTAGCTGATGTAGCCAGTGCTGTGGGGAGCAGCCCGGGTCCCGCTCTTCAGTTCTGGGGCCCTCATTCTCCCAAATACCCAGAGTGTTGCCCGCTGAAGACTCGTAGCTGGGCTCCTCCCTGGCATGTGTCCTCAGCCCAAGGGATTTGCCTCATCTGAGTTATGCCCCTCCCCGGGGCAGCCCATACCCGCTCAGTGGGTTCAAGGTCCTTGCCCCGTGCCTCAATTTGGAACATCTCCGAAGGACCACCCCAGCTAACTGCATCTCACACCATCACTCCTCTCTGCCCAATCCTGCTTCCCTCATCCCCGTAAAAGTGTTTATGAGAGCATATCCCCAAAACACCTCCTGCTGACAAAATTCCTTCCAGCATCTGTTTCCCTGCCAGCCTGACCTTGACAAATGATAATACCAAGGCAGATACAAATACAGAGATGTGGAAGGGAAATCATTTGCATGTGATTTCTATGTGAGCCAACTTCCATGAACATCTGGTTAGACTGTGTCTCCAGCTCTTTTGAGGGTACCAAAGCAGGGATGAGGGGGGCTGAGAAAGAGGAATGGAAGAGGCTGGAGGCCTGAAGGCAGGTCCTCACAGCTTGTGAAGGACCTTAGCTTAGCTCAGGAAGCTGGTGGAACGTACATGACCTGCTTGGATGTGCTCTGTCTCTGGCTAAATAGTTGCTAATAAGATGCAGGGGGGAGGAGGGGTCAGAGGACTTAGTTTGGTTTTGGCACCTGCTTGCTGAGACATTTCTGAAACTGGTTGTTACATCTGTGCATTGAGGACAGTATCAGCACTTGGTAATTTCAGATAATATACATAAAAGTATTCTGGAGACCCCAGTGGGCGATTTGAACATGAAGGTAGAGTGAGGTGACTGACAGCTCAGACTCTGGAGGGAGACAAAGCCACACTCTGCCACTGAGTGTCTGTGTCACCTCAGGCAGGCTGATTAACCCTGACAGTGCCAGATGCCTTACACATAAAGTCAGGGAAGGATGGGGTATGATTTCCCCATGGGGTTGTTGCAGCGTTTTAATTAGACAATGTATAAAATGACTGCATGCAACATTATGCCTGCCACATGATCAGTTCTAAATAGATGATAGTTATTTTTATCATTGACAAAACACTTATGAATAATATATTATACAAATAAGCCTGAACATGAGTTTGGGCCGACACCCGGGAAATCCACCTGTGACACTCACCAGCTGCTGTCTCGTGTAGAAGCCCCTGCAACGGGCACGGTGGATCCTGGGGTCTTCCTTTATGATGAAGGTCAATGATGTCACCCCAGTCCTGCAGCAACAGAAAGTTACAGCGCCATCTGCTGTTGTGTGTGTGACTGAACACTGAATGCGGGTCTTTCGAGGGGCAAATTGAATATAATGTGGGAGTTGAATTTGTGATGGAAATTTCCAGTGTCATCTCCTCAAACTCTGTGCTTTGATCTTATTTTTCAGTTTTACTCTTTTCAGCTCTTGTTTTTATCGTTTATCTCCATTTCAAATTTAGGAATTTCACCGTTAAAATCGCAGCTCTCTTTATTTACGTCTTCTTAAGAGGACCTGCAGTATAAAATAGAAGATAAGTGAAATTGTGTCCAATTTTTTGTACCTGTATTTGGATATTGATAAAAATAATAGGAAAGGAAATTTAGATCTCAAAGTGAAAATAAAAAAAACCAAGAAACATTAGTAGTAATTGGAAATACAAAATTCCAAAGTATGGAATTGTAATCCTAAACCTGTTTAGAACAAAGAATAGTAATCTAAGTAATTTAATGAAACAAAAACCAAAAACAAGCAAACTTGGAAGGCACTAGCTGGGGAAAAGTCATTTTTATTTCGGAGAACTATATGTTTTTTAAACGCCTAGACTAAATATTGGATATAAAATATATGAACGTTAAGATGGACTACTCTCTCCTTTTCCCGCTACCCCAAATAAAACACTGTGTTTTGATTGATTGAAACACTGATACAATTTAATGTTAACCTGTTTGTCTGAAGATGATATTTCAGGACATTTTTCAATACTCGCTTTCCTTCTGCTGTGCTGGTGTTGCTAAGTGCTCACAACAGGAAAATATTTCAAAGTTGTGGTAGCTTTCTTGCAAAACCAGGAGATGTGCCATTTTTTGCAGTCGGGAGTTCATCCAGCGTTGGCTTGAAGCTTCTGTGCTAAGTGGAAGTAATACTTCATCAAGATCAGTTGTCCTCACTTCTTCATCATTTGCCTTTATATATAATTTACTAGGAAAGATCTTAGATATAGAAACCGCATTTTCCCATTGGTTCCCATTCCTTGGAAACTGTAGGGACTGGCTTTCATTTTTTCATTTCATTCATGTTGCCTTTCATCTCCTTAACTGTGGTCTTTTTAGCCACTCACACATCCCGTGCCACTGGGCTTGCTTCTTGCCGCATGTATAGGACTTGAACTGGAGTGTAAGGGTCCTTCGACTCCTGTCCTCCCTTTTGGACTGTAAGGAATGACACCCATCCTGTCTGACTGCATCCCTGGTTGGTCAGAGATGGGTGTCATGACATTAATTAAACATATAAATCAAATAATCTGTGAATGGACAGAAATTGAGTCAGATTTCCTACAGTGCTGGCCATGGTTCTTTAACTTTCTAGCCTTCATTCCAGTTTCTAAATTTCTGGCACATTTCTGAACCCCACCATGCCTTGTTTCCTTACATCTGGGCTAATGGTACCGCCTCTGTCTGCTGGGCCAGGTTATTTGTGTCAATCAAAGGAGGCGAGAAAACGAGAACATGAAAACGAGAGTAAATTCAAGCGTTGTGAAAGTATAAGGTATTTTTGTTAATTCACCATGGAATTGTTTTCTTTTGCCTCATTTATACCCACAAATAAAGGAAGAAAAAGTGACAGGAAAAAAACTACCAAAGTTCTGCCTCGACTATTCAGATGTATTGTCTTTATTTCAAACGATAATGTATTGAAGGAAACCACCAGTATGAACTGTCGCAATGAACTCTTATGTTTTCTCTCTCATTGTAGTTATTGCTTATCTTCTTTTTATCATGATTATTACCCCTCTGTAGGGTACAGCTCTGTCACTGGGTTTCTGTATTGTACACACCATCCTTTATGCAGAAGTCTAAGCTTTGTTTTCAAATTCAGAACTATTTGAACTTTAGGAATGTAATATGGTGGGCATGCCGCAAATAATGTCTCCCCCCCAGTCAGGGACTGTCATCAGAGACGTTAACATTTCTGCAAAGAAAAGTCTGAATTTTAACATTAAGTGGAATAAAGAAAGATTGTCAACAGATTCTTCTCAATTTAAGTCAGTTTTTTTTTCTCACCAAATGATTTTACTAAAAATGTATGCAGTCGAGGTCTGTCTAATGGTTCAAGGCTGGTGTATCTATTACCATCCCTCTCCCGACCCCCCATACATGCCTAATTAAATCCATCGTGGTAAGAGTGCATTTCCTCCACCGTTGTCCCTACAGGCTAACCCATTGCCTGGGCTACTGCCTGGCACATTGATCTGTGTCCTTAGGAAACCAGCCGTACTTAATTGCCTCCCAGACAAATACATTCAAATTCTCTCAATATTTAATTTTTAAAAAATAATTTGCTGACTGGCACATGCTATATGCTTTTTTTTTCTGACAGTGATAAAATTAAAATGTTACAGTAAATGGTTCAGACTGTATTTTTAACTAACAATAACCAACTGAAGCTGAAAAAGCTGTCTTTTGTTTTCTACATTTCTTTAAAAATTTTTTTAAAGGTTTAGAATAGTTAAATAAACCAAACACAATATGAGGATATACACACCCTCTCCCCTCCCACCCACTCCCCATCACATAAGGTCACATTTTCCGGATTTGAATGACAGAGTATCTCAGACATCATAGGATATTTTATTCATCTTGGGAAAATCATGTAATTTCTATATAGTCTTTCAGAAAATATCCTAGACTTACTGCATTTTGCCACTTCTTAAATAGATATATCTCAGAGTAAAGGATTTTTGTCTAAATAAATATATAAACTGTGGGAATAATCCAATTTGATAATAACTTTTTTGGAGTTTATTGGGCAATAATAATTCACTTGAAACATATACAAATGTTTCAGGTGTTCATACCAGTTCCTCCCCATTGTCATACACAGATGCAAAGGGCACCGTTTAGGTCAGTGAGTCTCACCTGCGGTCATTTTCCCTTAGCTGAAATTTGACAGTGTCTGGAGGCATTTTTGATGGTCACAACTTTTTGGGCAAGGAGAGAGGTGTGCTACTGGCAGCTAATGGGTAGAGTCAAAGAATGCAAAACCTCCCAGAACACACAGAATCACCCTGCCCGGTCAGCAGTGTCGAGGTTGAGGAATTCCAGTTTAGGAACTGAGATAATTCTATTCTTCTCATCCCGGGTGCCTTCGATTTAAAGTCAGATGGTACTAAATTTTGCAAATGTAACTTTAATGAAACTGGGCTCTTTTCATCTAGTCACTGATTTTATATACAAAAGAAATACCACTCCAGTTCCAAAAATCTTAAGAGCAATATGTCTTTACTGACATTTGCTTGGAAAAAAAAAAAAAACTGAAGCAGTGATTGGAGCACTCAATGCAGGCACATCCTTCACAAACCCTCTTTACTGCCCTTTCTCCCCAGTCTCACCCCTCCACTCGCTCCGCATCTCTCCATCTCTCCCCGTCTCCTTCCTGCCCCTCCCTTTGATCTGTGCTGAGGCTTGAGCAGAGTAACTTTGGATGCCCTTGTTCTTTGCCGCTTTTTCCTCCATTGCTCATCTGATCAGGACATCAAAGGCCCAGAAGGTGGACCCAGTCAAGCAAGCTAGAACCTTTCTATTATAGAAGATGGTGTGGAGGAGGAGAAGGAACTCTGTGTGTGCGTGTGTGTGTGTGTGTGTGTGTGTGTATCTGTCACACAAGTAAATGCCTTTGTTTAGTTAGCCTTTGCTTTGTAACAAACCACTGCAAAACCTTGTGGCTTAGAACAATCATAATTCATTATTTCTCACGATCTGTGGGTGGGCTAGTTTGTTCATAGTTAAACGTGGATGTTTTCTAAGGACACGTGTGTGAGACAATGGGCCAGGAGTTGGTTGGGAGTGTCTGGGAGTTGGTTCTGGCTATTGGATAGGGCATCCCAGTTCTTCTCCCCAGGGACTGTCACCTTCCAAGATAGACTGCTTTCCTTGTGTGGTGATTTTAGGACAGGAATCCAAGACAGCTAAAACAGAAACTGCAAGACTTTTTAAGGCCTAGAATCAGATGATATAAAGTCATTTCTGCTGCATTATTGATCAAAGCAAATACAAGATCAAATTCAAGGAGAGAGGAAATCAATTCTACGCTTGATGGGAGGAAGGGCAAAGTCACATTGCAAAGGAGGATGCATACTGAGACTGGAAGATTTTGTGTCCATAATTTAAAATCTGTTCTTTGGTACTATAATTTCTATTCTTTCCACGTCAAAATACACTCATCCCCTCTCATGGCAGCAAGAGTCTCTTCCAATTATGCCATCAAGCTCCGAGTCCAGCATCATGTGCTCTGCATCTGGTCCAGATACAGATGAGGTTCCTTAGATGTGAGTCCTCTCAATCTCTAGGCTTGGGAAGTAAAAAGAGGAGTCATTGCTCCCCATACATCCATCATGCAACAATGAGACAGGGAAGGGCCACTGTGATAGATGCTCCTGTTCAGAGAAGGGGAGAGTGGAAAGGAGATGGCAGTCATGGTCTGAAGTCGTTCTGAAATCCAGCCAGGCACATGTGGCCCGTTCCTTTAATCCAAGGGCAAGGACATTCCCCGATGTTTTTGACAAGAAATGGCTCATGTTTGTGGCTGATTGTCTTCTTAGCTTCTTCTCAGCCGTATAAAGTTGTGGTTCCAAAGTATTCTCTTCTTTTTGAATTGTCCTGTCTCTTTAATGCAGACTGGTGGTGTTTTTGCTTACCAAATTGGTTGGTTGCCTAAAAATCTGCTTGGAGTTCATTCTGTGCCCTCCAGATCCAAAGTCTGAAATGAACTTTGGACCACATGTGAGGCTACCGTGGGCAGTGCCCTTAAGATTCTTAGAAGCTGGTTTGTCTGGTTGAGAAGGTCAACCAAGCACTGCCTTAAATCTTTCTGAGTTTTTAACAATGGATCTTACTGTCACATTCTTGATTTCTTGATTTCTTGTTATCCTGAAGCCATTTTTTACTTCGCAAATCTCTTTCCAGGAGAGACTGACAATGACAAATCATTATTTTTTCCAGTGCACCATATCAAAGCCTTTCTGTGTTTCCTCTAGATTTTGCTTGCCAACTATGTAGTTCCTTCTTTGGTTCATCTCTCTCTCTCTCTCTCTCCCAGTAGTTTACAATATGCAGCCAGAAGAAGCCAGCTGACACTTTTGGCTTTCTGCAGGGAGATCTCCCTAGCCAGCTGCAAGAGTTCAAGTTACTGCAGATGATGACAGAAGTTACAAAGCAGAAAATCCACGTAGCACTCCTTCTTATCCCTGCTAGCAGTTTCCTCGCGGTCCTTTCCTCCTAAGGCCCAGGCCACATGTTTTAGATTGCTAATAAAGCAGCACTAACTCCCAGTTTCAATTAGCCTTTGTTAAACCGCCACCAGAACTTAGTGGCCTAAAGCAATAATACATGTGGTTTCTCATGTTCCTGTGGGTGGGCTAGGTGTTTCCTCTGCTGGCTGTCCCTTGACTCATTTATTTGGCTGCGTCCAGCTGGAGGATCAGCAGGGCTGGCAGGTCTGCTCACTCACAGGTCTGGCAACTGGTTCTGGCTGTCACCTGGGGTGCCTCAGTTCTCCTCCAAGTGACCTTCTTTCTCTGGGATGCTGTACCAGCTTCCCAGTGGGGTGGTCTCAGGGCAGAGCTCCAAGAGAGTCAAAACGGATCCTCAAGGCTCAGCCTCAGAAGTCATATAAAGTCACTCCAGCTACATTTATTGGTCAAAGCAAGTCTCAAGGCTCCACCCAGACTCAAGGGGTGGGGAAATTGACTCTACATCCCCTTAGGAGGAACAGCAAAATCACATTGCAACGGGCATGCTGACCAGAATGGGAGGAAATTGTGGACATATCTTGTAATCAGCCACAACCTGGTCCTGTAACTTTTTAAATTTATATGTTTAATTTAATTATAAGTTCTATGATCTTTATTTCATTATGTTGAAATGTACAGTATACCTTAGACCCTACACATGTATAGCAAAGTTAGTGGTGATTTTAGTAACTGTTGATCAACAATTGGGATTCTATAATTCTGATCGCAAAACAAATCATTTGATTCAGGTCATCTGATTGAGGCTGTTATTTAATTAATAATACTTACATTGTCACCTTAACTTTTGTTGTTGTTTTTTTCCTTTGTAGCCACATCACTGGATTGTGTCAAAAAGTTTAATTTACATATTTCTATTTCTAAATTTCTTTCTGACTTTTTTGATGTGAATCTATCTGCATCAAAAATGATGAAAAACATTTATTGGATACAATTAGGAGTGATATGATTTTAAATATTTGATTTGTTTTAAATTAGCATGTATATTCTCAGGAAATTAAAATCTGAAAGATTTTACTTAAGCCATTATTGTCATTCAAGCATCCAAAAAGTATAATGAGAATCTGCCAAAAAAAAAAAAAGTTAATATAACCTATTGCAAGCAATGAATGTATCAATACATGTTACCCCAACATTTTTGTCAGAGTTGGCAATTTCATACTGAACAACCATATCTATTTATTTAAACAGTCTTTCTTCTTGGTATTTCTGTATTAAAGATGACATTAAGGATGGATATGCCTAGAAATTCAGTATTTTGCTCTTTATGATTATTTATAACTGATAAAAATATACATCTTTATGTGCATACCCACATATGAAATGCTGTATCTCCTAGAAATAGATTCTTATAGACTAATTTGTTAAATATATTGACATATGCTAATTTCGGTTACTGTTAGCATTTTAAAAATACCATCTGCTAAGAGGATATTGGCATGTATTTTAATTTTTTTTTAATTTAGTGATGCTACTTAAAAGCTAGTGATGGTGATTCTGTGAACATAAATATTATATATGATAAACTCATCAGATATGGTGAAATGAAAATACAACCAACCTGTTTCTAGGCAGCAGATTTTTCATGACCGATTGCAAAGGCTCTAAATAACCTAGGCCACCTTTTACTGTGCACTCTGGGCTTCCAGGTACATGTGTAAGTCTCTTTGGACAAACCGCAGTTGTGCAAAATCAGCAAGTCTCTCTTACGCATCAGGAAGAAAACTGTTGACTATAGTCAGGTGTGACAGCTTCTCAATTGTCAAATTTAATCCCCCTCTCTACACTGTGCCTGATTTCTGCACGTGTCATGATCTTATCCTGAAATGGCAAAAATACTGAGGAAATATATAAACAAGGCAAAGAAATATAGAAATTGAATATCAGAGCAGGTTGTCTTTATTTTTCACTCATTTCTAGAGAGGGATGTTGCCCTGGAATCTGGGGACTATTTCTTATAACAGTGTTATCCAGGGTCACATACGTACAGTGGCTTCCTGCAGGGACGTCTTTCAAGGCCCAGCAGCCTCCAACTCCCGAGGGCTATAGGACCAACTGTATTTGAAATAGAACCAGTGATGGAAGCCTCATGGGTGGAGGACCTGGAGAGTTTCCATAGCTAGTTTTGTGGGGTTTCCCCCCCCCTCACAGTCTGGCCTTTAGAAAGGAATCCAGATTCAATTTATAGGAGAGGAGGGGTGTTTGAACTGTATCTGCCTGGTAACACTCACCTAGATCAAAACCCAGCCTTGAATCAGAGCCTGTTACAGGCTCCTATCAGTGGAGCACCCACCTCATCATCCGGCTTCTCAAGCCCCACCTCTCCTCTGTGCTGACGCTGCCATTTCATCCAGGTGTTTCATGGATGCATTTGCAATGGGCCTGAATTCTCATAACCCTCCCTCTTGAGCCGGCTGCATCTTCTGTCTTTCCTTTTTTGTTAGAGGCATCGTTGTTCAGTTGCCCAAAACAGAATCTAGAAAGCATCCTTAACTCCTGTCTCTCTACTTCCTTTTGCTTCTGCTTCTGATAGTTCCCTTCCAACCATCTCATGCATCTCATCCCTGTTGGCACTGCCCTAGAACAGAATTCATCACCTTCAACATGTGTTCTGATAGTGCGTTCTCCAACATCCCCCCTGCTCCCAGTATCTACTTCCTTCAATTAAACCTCTACCCTGTCATGAGAATATATGTTTCTGTGTCCCAGGTCTAATATGATCATGTCTTTGTCCTGTCCAAAGCCACGGATAGCTCCCCATTGTTCATAAGATGGAGACCAAACTTTTTGGCATGTTCTTCAAAGGTTTTAATAGACTGTTTCTTGCTTATTTTCCAGGCTTACCTCCAGTTCCTTCGTAACTTCTCTCTACTTTATAATCCAACCATAAAAGGTTTTCACTGTCACTTTACTATCTCATGCCATGCTCTGAAAAGACTGCCTCTTTTTCCTGACGAGTTCTCTGCCTGCAAATGTCCATTTATCTGTTGATGTTCAATTTAATGGCACCTCCCTTTTTTGGCTTCTCTGGCCTTCCAGCTGGTTTCTTTACTCTGTAGGAGAATCACTTGCTTCTGTGTTTATGTTCCCTAAACACTTTATATGTTCCTTCATCACAGGAGCTGACACACTGCTTTGAGCTATTGTTTATGTATCTGTCTCTTCCATCATATTGCCAGTTCCTCAGAGCAGGGTCAGTTTCCTCGTCAACAGGTTTATAAAGAAGTGTTATTGTTCATAATATTTTGCAGGATTTTTTTTTGATGCAATGTGGTAGACATTTGTTGCATGTTTAATATTACTTCCACAATTTAAACATTTGATGCTGTAGATGCCAAATTTAAATACCAAATCCTGGACTAAAGTATTCAGATTTTTACATCAAAAAAGAGGATTTGCTGACATGATGGCGTTTTAGGGATTTTTTTTTTCTTTTGGGAAAACAGTAAGTAAAATCAGAAAATACTTAGAATTCATCTGGCAGTGTCTGCAGATACAAAAAGTAAAATCCAGTAAAATCTGCTTTTGCAGCCATCATATAAAAGGAACCATGTAGAGAATTTGACATTTAGATATTTACAAAGAATGCTACAAAAACATATTTTGAGCTTTCCAAAAAAAAAAAAATGTCTAAATAAAAACTTGGAGGTTTACCATCAGATGAAACCATATGGTAGCAGTATTATTCCACTAATGGTAGTAGTAGTAAAAATGTAACAATTTTAAAATTCAGAAGTAATACAGTATCAGCAGATTATGTACAAATGTATGACTCTATACACCAACATTATGCTAATTTATTTTAATATTTTAAAATATTAAATTAATATTGACATCTAGTGATATTTATAAAATAGTATGCCTCTGAAACTGAATTTAAAATTTGCATACACTTTAACTGCATCTATAGTCTATTTTAGACTTAGAATTGGATCTTATCTATTATAGATAAGGTTCTGAATTCCATAATATCTGGCTTGATTAGTTAAGGTCATTCTGCCCCTGTATAACTTTATTTATAGAACCTGAAGATTTTAAGGTCAAATTCAAATTTGACTTAACTATGAATGTATTGTTTGGATGTGATAAACATTTGATATGACTAATGTAGTAATTTCTGTGCTGTCCTAGGGTAGCAGTGTAGTGGTCTAGGAGCCAGACTCATGGAGTCTAAAACTTGGCACTGGCACTGGGTGGCCTTGGTAAAAATGCTCAACTTCTATGTGCCTTGGTTTTCTTATTTGTAAAATGGACACTATAATAGTTCCTGCTTATAGATTTGTTATAAGAATTAAATGAGTTGATAAATATTTATTACATATGATATATAATAATTACTTAAAATATAATGTGATCTAGAAATAGAGAGAGCGATCAGTGCCTGGTACATAAATATTGCCTATTATTATTTGGGTTTGTTTCTGGTATGTACTTGAAAGTTAAAAGTGCACGTTTAATGTGCATTAGCAATAATGAAATCCTTTAAATTTTGTGGATGTATACAAATTTTCTCCGAATTAAAATGCTTTATTTATTTTCTTTGTTCATTCATTCCACAGTACTTATTTGTCACAGTTGTAGGCACTAGAAACAAAGTTACGATCCTCATGGGGTTTATATTCTAGCAGGCATCCAGTGTTCCGAACTGAAGCCCAGGCGAGGTCAGCTCTAGAGAGGGAATCTGTATCGCTAGAGTTTATATTTAGACTTTTGCCAAAAGGTCTCTTTTAAGAAAGCTGAAATTATGTTTCTTTGAGCATCACCTTTTAAAGGGTGAAGAATTGAAATGATATGTTGTTCGTCTGTGATCCTCACAACATCTAGTTTAAAACAAAGAGTGATAGAATTAGAAAAGAATTTGCCCTTTCATTGAAAGGTGCTACAGTGGTCCCTCTCTCTGGCCTTCATCTCTTTAAATCTCCAGTTAAAGCCTTCTTGAATCCTACCTCTTTTTCTTCATGTGTCAGTTTTCTCTTGTTTCATAACAAATCACCAAACTTAGCAGTTTAAAACAGTGTTCACTGATCTCCATATTTTTGTGGGTCAGGAGTCCGTGTACAGCTCCCTGTGTCCTCTGCTCAGGGTCTCACAAGTCCGCAATCAAGGTGTCAGCTGGGCTGCATTCTCAGTCAGGGGCTGAATGAGGGAAGAATCCACTGTCTACTCATCCAGTTTGTTTCCCTGTTAGTTAGTTATGTTGAGCATCTTTTCACGTACCTCTTGGCCATCTGTATGTCTTTGGAAAAATGTCTATTCAGATCCTCTGTTCATTTTCAAATTAGGTTGTTGTTGTTTTGAATCATAGAAGTTCTTTGTATGTTTCGGGTATTAACTTCTTATTAGATACATCTTTTGCAAATGGCTTCTTCCATTCAGTATGCAGTCCTTTTGTTTTGTTCATAGTTTCCTTCACTGTGCAAAAGCCTTTTAGTTTGGTGAAGTCCCATTTGTTTACTTTTGTTTTTGTTTCCCTTGCCTGAGGATGCAAATTAAAAGAAAAAAAAATTACCAAGACCAATGTCAAAGAGTGTGCTGTCTATGTTGTCTTCTAAACAGTTACCTTTAGATGTGTCAGGGTGGAGACTGCAGCCCTTTGCATGAAACATAAAACTTGGCATTTAATTGGTCTCAGTGAATTTTTTAAAAAAATAGTTTTATTTAGGTTTAATTATTCAGCGAACTTTTAATAAGTGAATGAAGATAAACATAGGGCTAACAGATGACAAATTTTAAAGCCTTTGCTGATAATTTTAAAGGAAATAATCAAATTGCTTAATATATTTGGAGCTTTACTTTCTCTTCTTTCAAGACAAAAATTGATAAAATGAATTAAAAGATAAAACACTATAATAATCACTTCTGAAGTTGTATAACTATGAATTTTTTTTCTTTCGTGATACAGCTTCATGACTTGTTATCTTACCAGATTTTTTTTTCTTCTAGATGAGCAAGAGATAGTACAGAAACGTACTTTTACAAAATGGATCAACTCTCATCTGGCCAAGGTAAAGGAAACTACCCAAGTTCTCTGTTTACTGAGCTTGAGCCAATAAATCATTAAATGTACAGTATAAAGGAAATGCTACTGTGGCAACTGTCACTATTACTGGTCAATGACATTTGAAGTTCTATTAGTTTAATTGCCACCTACGTGTGGGCATTTGCTAACATTGCTTCTGGGAAGAAATCAGCAGATAACGAGAGTTAAGGGCTGTTACTTCGTGTTGATTCCATAAATCTTGATGAAATATTTCACCCAGTTGTTTATTCTGTACTGACGTGTGGGTCATATCAAAAGGAGAATCTGGGCTGGATTTTTGTTTGTTTGTTTCTATTTGGAACAGGGGAAAAAGCAATGAGGAGTCGTCCCTGAGCAAAGAATTGTATCTGAGGAGACTATGACCGTGTCTGGGCTCCCCTCTCAGGGTGCTTTTATGGAACAGTAAGCGTGGTGGCAGGACACGACAAAGACCAGTTATTCTAGATGATCCACACTGACATTAGGCTGTGTTAGGTGACTGTGTATCCTAATTCATGTGTATTGACTCATGACTATGTATTGCAATGACTTTAACCATGAATACTGACATAAAACTCATTCCCATATAGCTACGTTACGATAAAAATAATCTCTCATAATGCTGATGCAAAAAATCTGTCAACCAAAAAGCATTGCATTTGTAAAAATAAACACAGATTCTGGGACAGTTGTCTGCATTCAGTTCAAGGACCTTTGCTGAGACCACTGTCTGTCGTGTGCAGGGCGGAATCCTACAAGCAGATTTTGAGCAGTGACTTCCCCAAAGCCTCTTTTATAGTTCGGGAGCAACCAAAGCATGGCAACTTATTTCAGCCCCATTGTACAAACTGACTGATTGCTGTGTGTCTACAGTAGGCTTTGGAGACAGGAAAAAAGTTAGTAAGATGCTCTCCCAGGCCTTGGAAAGCTTACAGAGCAGCACAAGACAGAAGACTAGAATAATGTGTCTAGATACAGGATAAAATGGGATTATTGTCCTCATGATCTGTCTCTGAAAGCCAGTTGATCAGATGGGGATTCTCTGGCCCAGCGGCTGCGCCCGAATTTGCCCTGTGAAGTGAAAAGGCACTGCATGCCCGTGGGGCTCCTTTTCTCAGGCTTTGGCCGGGGCCAGCTGGCGCTACTTACACTGCAGACTTACCATCATTTGGGGAAGGTTCTTTTTTTCCAAAATCAAAATAGAGTTACTGTTTTTTCATATTGTAAAAAGGTTCCATGCTAATTATACATCATTTTGATAAGTCTCTTAGAAAGTGTAATGAAAGTAAAGAACACCTGAAGTCCCACAATCCTGATGTAACCGTCACAGGCATGTTGGGTGCCATTTCTGTACACGGAGACACACACAACCTCACATACATGGTTATGGAAGATGCTATTTCGTACGCCTCTGTTCCTCTCAGCACATCTTCCCATGTCAGTAGATACAGAGCCACATAATCATTTTAATGGCTGCATATTTTCTTATTATAAATAAATAAGATTATTTATAAATTGTAAATCATAAATTAGCTAGTTGTCAATCAGTGGTCTTTTAGGTGGTTTCTGGTTAGTTAATACCACAGTGCAAGTCCTTGAGTGTGTATATTTGTACACGGGTGTGGTTTTTCTTCTTAGGATAAATTTCTAGAAGTGGGTGGATAGTCCACAGGTACATAGGTTTATAAGTTTAATATAAACCAAGAGCTTATGAGAATACCCATTTCCTCACACTATTAATACTCTTTCAAGTTAACAGTGTTTTCCAATCTGGTTGCTGAAAATAGTTTATAATTAATTTTTTTCATATTAATTTTTTTAATGAGGTTGAATATCTTTGTGGAGATTTTTAAAGCAGAATGCTTGGGATACATTTATCTCCATACTGAATTTAACATTTATCTCCAATTCTGAAAAAGAAGCTATAATCACAATGTGAGCCACAGCACACAGTGTACAAAGGGCTTTTGTGGAGAGACTGTATGTCAAGAGTTTATTTTCTAATCTGTTTTTACCACCATTTTATCATTGTTTCAAGTTACGTTACGTATTTATGTGATACCTCGTTGTTGGAATAGGCTCTACACATGTTTATCCTTTTCTATTCTTTTTTAGTCCTGCTTTGAGACCTCACTCTAAATATCTAAATGTCTAAATGTCTAAGTCCTATCTTTAATATGTAGTGCAAGCCTCTCTCATTCATGAAGTCATTTCTGACCACATGACAGTGGTCCGTCCCCAGCCAATGCTCCAGAATGTTAGCAGTTTCCCCGGAACCCCTCCTCCAGCTTGGTCCCCCTGCCTTCTCTGCTGCTGCCTCCAGTTTGGTGGAATCCGAAATTGCAGCACTTCTCCAGAACCTGCAGCATCAGTGGAGAAGTTCAGCCTGTGTTAAACTGTTTTGTATTGTTTCATACCCCATCTTCCCAACGACATTGTAAAGTCTTTAAAGCATGTGCTAAGTCTTGGAGTTTCTTTGTAACTCCTAGTAGCTCTAAGCACAGTGCTGAGTACCACGAGGAGGTGCTTAACAAAACAGCAATGGCAAAGAGTCTGTATCATTTCTTATTTTGTTAAAATAGTAGAGACATCACATGGGGAAGAAATAATGATTAATTCCTGGCACTGTGCCCAGTGCTTAACTTTATAGCACACGTCTTCGTATACCTGGTCCTTGGGGCTGCTGAGATTTTAACGCAGACATCAATCTAAAGTCCTCCTGGTTTTCCTCCTGTACATATTTTTTTGCATTGATAATATCATTTCAAAAGAGCCTGAAAATGATTGCCTCCACAGGTGCTCCATTATAACCTTAACATGATAGAGACTTTTTTAGTTCTTTTTCTCTCCTCTGTACTTGTGATTTTTTTTTAATTTCTTAATCATCTTGAAAACTGAAAACTGAAGCAGAACAGTGAACCGACACCTGTTACCCAGAACTTATTTATGCCGACATCGCAGTGTCTTGCTAAACATGAGCACAGCCTACAGCTTCACTGGAGAACATTTTCCTTTTCTGACTCACTTATATTTGGCAAACATTTTGTAAATCAAATCTGACCCCATTACCCCACTTTGGCAGTGGAGAGTTTTAGGAGAGCCACAGAATTGATGTTTATGTCTGCATTTGTCTTGGAAGCCGATCACGATTCCCTACTCATCCCTCCATCCCTCTCTCTTGACCCGTCCTTTGCCCACCTTTATGCCTGTTGGAGTTTCCTCTTCCAGCCCTATGTTTTTCTCATTCTTTATCACATCCTCTCCCATACCTGTACCATCTCTATCTCTCCCATCCTGTCTCCTCCTCCATCGCACTCCACCCAACACCATCTCTGCCTCTATCGCAATCTTTATCCCCATTTCCATCTTGATTTCTGTCTGTACCCATCTCTGTAAAAACATACGCAACCAGCACATCCTTGGCTTCATAGTCTCACTGAGGTCACATGTACATGTGCACCCAGATGTAAATGGAAGCACACACTTTCCTCCCCATCGCAGTGTGCTCACTCACTCCTGAGAGTGACAGTACCTCACTTGCAACAGTAGCAAGGTCATTTTCATAACTTTGATCCAACCTCTGCTGGTGCATTGTGTCACTTTCCCTGCTGCCTCTGAGAAGGCTTGCTCCCAACGCCATTCTCTGACGCTGGAATGTGCCTGTCACCCTAGACCCTGGCCACAGTCAACAAGCTCCTACACAAACAAACACACACACACATTCTTCATCAACTGGGCTCCATGGAAGCATATACTATACCCAGAGTCTCATCAAGTCTCTCCTGAAAACGGCTTCTTAGATTTTTGGTCCTCAGCTCCTGCTTCAAAAGCAATACATAAACATCTCCCCTGCCACCAGTTTTCAGTCCCAGAGCAGGCCCAAAGCCACACTTAGAATAAAAATGTTTCTCACTAGAAAAATAAGCCACAGAGAAGCAACCTGACCTACGACCTGTCCCAAAGTCTTATCCTCCAGAGTTTCTTGAGCCAACTTTTTCCTCTTTGTTCTTACTTATGAAATAACCAAGGCCGGTGGTTTGTTTTATCACAAACAAAGAGTCTGCCCCAAGGTTGGAGCCATAATTATGT
This sequence comes from Camelus ferus, assembly GCF_009834535.1. Lineage (NCBI taxonomy): Eukaryota > Metazoa > Chordata > Mammalia > Artiodactyla > Camelidae > Camelus > Camelus ferus. The sequence goes on along the minus strand of NC_045703.1, from coordinate 61,941,781 downwards.
CAGCTTTGGAAGGACCTGGTGTTTTATAATTTGTTGGGTCAGATTGAGTCTGGTTTGGTATATTGTTTGTGTGTTTGTTTGTTTACTTTGCCCAGTAAATATGTAACCAGTTTAGACCCAGGATTAGTCAGCATGGGCTGCTGTGACAAAATACCATAGTTTATGTGTCTTAAACAAAGAACATTTATTTCTCACAGTTCTGGAGGCTGAGAAGTCCAAGATCAAGGTGCCGATGGATAGAGTTCCCAGTGAGGGTCCTCTTGTTGCATGTGTCCTCACAGCAGAGAGACAAAGAACTCTGGCTTCTCTTTCTCTTCTTACAAGGACACTAACCCACCATGAGGGCATCACCTCCTGACCTCATTTACATCTAATTACTTTCCAAAGGCCCTCCTTCCAAATACCATTGCACTGGGGCTTTAAGGCTTCAACATGTGTATTTGGGGAGACACACAAGCATTCAGTCCATAACAGGCCCCAAGTTCGTCCTGGGGTCTGGCTTGAAGTGCATGAGAATTTCTTCCAAACCCATAAGATAGGATGGGAGTTCAGTCCTGGAATGATGACAGTAATGAACTTGTCTCTCCTTTCATATCAAATGTTTTTTGTGTGGCATTTCATATGGTACATAGCTCTGTGCTTTGGAATTGCTTCATAAAATCTAATAACAAAACCATTTTAAAAGAGTTAAAGTGCATTTTATTCCTTGGTTGTGTGTGTGGGGGTGTGTGTGTTTCTCCTACAATTTTCTGCTGACATCTGCCAATAAAGGTAAGGAAGTGACCTATGCCAAAAATATTTTTTCTACTGGTGATCAGATATCAGTCTTAAGTCACCTATTACTTATGCTACATAACAGGTAGAGTTATTTTATCTCTAAGAACAAGAAAGGAGAAAAGTGCTAAATTGGCAAGAAAAAAAGAGTTTCAACTTTTTTCTGGAATGCAAGTTGTAAATATTTTGCAGGATCTCTGTTGTCTGAGAGCTTTTGCACAGTCTTGGGAATTTTCGTGGACTTCAACTAGAATGATAAACCATTTCATATAAATTCTCTGATAATGTCTTTCTACTGCAATGCCTTTTTTAAGATTTGAAGCAAACTAACTAAATAAAGCTTCTATCTTAAAGAACAGTTTTAAAGATTCCTTATTTAGAAAGAAAACTGTGTATGTCAATTATATCTCAATAAAACTGGAAGAAAATAGTTATATCCTTTTTCTCAAAATCTTCTTTGGAGATTGACTGCAATAATAGCTGTAATAGTAGGTTGTGGCAGGTTTAAGAGCTGGGATGTTGAATTTGAGAAGCAAAAAATATTGTTCCTTCTGAGGTCATTTAATCTTGAGTGCATTGGGAAATGTTCAAAAATGCTTCATGGAGATGAATTTGGGGAGGGTTTTTAATAGGAAATTTTCATTTTTGTTTGAGGCTGCTTTACTCAGTTACAAATAAGCGAACTATTTACTGCTAATTAAATAAAACAATAAACTCTTTCACTGATGACGTTTCATTTTATTGTAACAATCCTTTATAAATATTCTGACAGCAGTATGAAGTGATAGGGCTTAAATAAGAGAGCAATTTGTTTTCAAAAAACACTTTTCTTAAAGCAAAAATTTTATTTAAAGTAGGAAAAAAAAAAAACCCCAAGAATTTTCTGTAGTTATTCAAACTTGTGGATAGAATTATCAGCTTTTTTAAAGTATTTGCTCTGTTTTCAAATGAAAGTCTTTATGCTTTTGCCATTATGCAAAACATTGCAAATCACTAATTGTCTCTATAATGTGATAAGATATTAACAAAAATTAGTGGATTCTGTTTATTTCGTATATCTGATGATTCCTTTCAAGAAGGGGGCTTCATATTTAAACATGGTCCCTATAATTTTCTTCCTTTTTAGGAAGAAACCTGCACCTTTCTATCCTGTTTGCTCCGTCTGTGAAAGAAGGTGGATTACTTTTTCTCATTAGCCCAATACTGATTCCAAGTAATAGTTTTTCAGATGATTCAGTTGTGTGGTCCTGATTCAGTTGTGACTGTCGTCACTCTTTGCTAAATACATTTCTAAATTGTAGGGCTGCTGTTTATTGAACTCTTATCACGTGCTGACTACTGTGCCTTTGCAACTTTATCTTTTACTTTATTTAACCCTCACAACAACAAATATAAGTATTAAATTTCACCATTTTATAGACTATGAACCTGAGGCTTTGCGTTAACAAATAAGGTCAAGGTCACACAGCAAGTCGGTGGAAAACCAGATTTCAGTGCCAGGACTCCGAAGTTTGGGCACTCACCATTGTGTTACATACCCATGCTGCATTTGTTTATTTAGCTAGTCAAGCAGCAACTTGTTTTCAAGCACCTATTGTGTGCTAAGGGTTGTGGATACAGTGGTGAAGAAAACCGGATATAGTCCATGCCGTCTGGAACTGGTAGTCTAGCAGAAGAGCCAACAATTACAGAGAAGTGTGTGTGGTCAGTTCCATGAGGGGGGACGTGCCGGGTGCCAGGCAGCACAGGGCAGGCACAGCCGACCACACAGGTAACCTGAAGGAAGGCGTCAGAATAGGCTTTCAGAGGAAGACACCTTCAAGATGGAGCCTGAGAAATGCTCTGGGGTTGGGTGGGTGAATGAACTGATGTTTTCAAAAGTTGAGAGGTAAGAAAGAGCATGGTGCAGTAAAGGAAGGAAGCTCAGAGTACCTGAAAATGTGAGTTCCAGGAGTGAGATGGCAACAGAGAAAACTGAAGATGGATCGAAGGTCAGCCATTAAAAGGGTGTGGACATGTGTGATGGGCAGTGGGAGATGTTAAAGAATCTTAGGCAGGAAAAAGAAATGATCACTCTGGGTTAAACCTCTCTCTCAATCTCTCTCTACACCATCCCCTCCTCTCTCGTCCTCTTCTACCTCAGATTGATTAAAGCAGGATCAAATAAAATTGGAGGTGGAGTGACCTTGCAATTAGTCAGATGACAGTGGAATGTACTGGTAGGGGAATGGAGAAAAGTGGATAGATTGAAAAATGGGTGGGAGTGGATTTGATAGAAATGAGTATTAATTGGACTCTTGGGTGAAAAGGAATCAAGCATGATGTCTAGACTCTGACTTGAACAAATGATTAGGATCATTCACAGAGACAGACTACAAGAGACTTTGGGGGAAAGCTAGTAAGTTCAGCGACAGACAGAGAAGTCACTTGGTGGAGATGAACCCATTTGACTTGGCAATTAGCAAGCCCTTAGCCATCACTGGGAGTGGTTAGGTCATGGCAGAAACCTGGCTCTAGCAAACTAATGCATAGATGAGAGGTAAGGATGTTAGGACCTGAGTGTCTATTACATGTCTATGACACAGAGTATTAACTAAAGCAGAACATAGGATCTGGTAAGAGCTGTGTTTATAGTAAAGTGTGCTCTTAAATGTGTTCTATTGACGGGAATGATCAAAAACTACTAGAGAGGGTAGGCTGAAAAAGAAGGTTATTTTAAGACACAAGGTGCTTGAGGAGGCAGAGTAGGGAGGAAAAAATCAAGAGCACAGGTGGAGGGTGGAGGTTTAAAGCAGAGGAGAGACAGCTCCCCATCTGAGAGGAAGACAGAGGTGAGGTGGACTTGAATTTGAGGACATTCCCACCTAATGACCCCATGTTTTTTAGATTTAACAGAATAGTCTGTATTTCTGAGCAAAATAATTTATGTTAGGATAAATATTTTAAAAATTGTCAGCTAGCAATATGTTAGTCCTTTCACTTTTTAAAATTTATTTATCTTAGCAAATTCCTAAATTTTATGGAAGACGCTTAAGCTAATGTACAGTGTCACCTTGGCCACCAAAGGCAACAATTTAAAGATGTGTTTTCCAAAAACCTTTTCCCCCAGAGTTTTATTTTTAATTAGAAAAAGATAGTATAAGTAATCCTAACATTAGCATTGGTTATAATCTGTTTTCAAATGCTTTTATTTTCACATTTTCTCATTTTGTCAGATGGAGTAAAATGTTTGTATTTAAGCACCTTTGATTCAGTCTTTATGATATTTGGTGGAAAAAAAAAGTCTGAAATAGCCATTATTTTGGGTATTTTAAATGGTTTCTGTAAATGGAGATTCTCTTTCAATATACGATAAACAGCTCCAGCCTTAGGTCTATGGGGTTATTAAGGGCAGGCAAGGAACATTTTAAATACTGACTTGCAGGTGACCTCAGGCGTGATATGGGCGTCTCCTCACTTTTTTGCTAAACTGAAAAAAGGCACCATTAAACATGATTTACATTCTGTATTTGTTTGCTAAGGCTGCCATAATAAAGTACAACATATTATTGCCTTAAAATGAGAAATTATTTCATTATCTCACAGTCCTCCCTCTGAGACTCTGGGCAGAGTCCTTCTTTGCCTCTTCCCTGCCTCCAGTGGTGGCCTGCAGTGCTCAAGGGTCCTCGGTTTGCAGCTGCATTAGTCCAGTCCCTGCTCTGTGCCTGTCTGAGACTGTATCCAAATTTCCCCTTTATATAAGGACACTGGTCATGTTCGATTAGGAACCCCCTGCCCCATGACCTCAGTTTAACTTGATTACTTCTCTAAAGATCTGATTTCCAAATAAGATCACATCCTGAGGTTCTGGGGATTAAAACTTCTGTGTATCCTGGGGGGAGCCCCCAGTTCAATCCACGATGGGCTCTCTTTAAGAGCACATTTTGTTTTAATACCAAGTCAGATCCCTACATTCCTTTTAAAGGAAAGCTTTTGATTTTCCATGTTATTTTTTAAAAAATATTCCATGCTAATAATGACTTTGAGTGATGTCTTCACAGTCATAACATATCACTTTGGTGGCTGCTTTTCTTCTTCCTCAGTTGCCTTTCCACCAATGGTGCTAAAAGATAACATGGAAACACGTTCAGAATTGAAATTCAGTGCCATCTGTTTCCTAGTACACACTTTGGTGGGACTATTCACCAACTAAGATGAGGAGGTAAAGAAGTGAAGAGGAAAAAGTAAATGTAATAATACACCCCAGAAATCATTCTTTAATTGATTTTCTAAAACTAGTTTGGTAATTCTAAAAAATTAGTTATTTCCAAATATGCAACTAAAAGATTACAAGGAAAATCATTATTTCAAAATGAATAACACTTATTAATTTACTAATAAGAAGTATTAACTTATTAATAACATAGATGATGTAGCAAAACTTACGCAGGTGAATAAGCATTTGGATAATATTTGTCAAAGTTCCTTCTTTTAGAGCTATATTTTGTTTAGTCAGACATACATTCAGTAAATATTTTTTAATGTTTGTATGCTTGGTGAGATTCTAGATGTTGAGAATATACCAGTGAGCAAAACAGAAAAAAGAAGCCCTGCATTATGGTGCTTTTATCCCAGTGGGGAAGATGGACAGAAGAGAAGGAAAAAAGCTGTTCTGTCAAGAACAGACTGAAAGGGACACGGGCTGAAGCAGGGAGACAAGGCAGGAGGCTGTTGAGTCATCCAGGTGAGAGGTGGCTGGCTTGGACCGAGGTAGTAGCAGTGGGAGTGGAGAGAAATGACCATATTCTTGGTGAATTTTGAAAATAAAGCTGACAAGATTTGCTGATGGATCAGCGATGGGGTATGAGCAAAAGAGAGGGGTAAAGGATAACCCTAATTTTGTACTGACTAAAACAAATAACCTGAGGAATGTGCTTCCTTTAAACTTTGTAGTGGAGAAAAAAATTACATATGAGAGGAGATTTTTTTTCCAAGCAGATTTAAAAGTGGGCCGGAGGGCAGTTATGGCCTTTGGGATATTTATTCAGAATTGAATGAAATAATGAAGGAAATGGAAATGGTTATGCTGTTGGTCATGGGAAACAGAAAAGAATGGAAACTATCTTTTCACTTTTGCAAGCAGAGGTGGAAAATCATCACAATGGTGCTTTGATAAAGGGAGTGAAGGAGAAACAGATTATACGTAATATTTTTAAATTGCTTCACCTTGTTTCTGGCAATATTAGTAATGTCTAATTAAATTTTCTAAATCAGATGACAGAACCTACTAGACATTGACTCGGTTTTACGTGGCTACTGTCAGCGGTTGTAGTCATGACTGTGCTGTTCTAGTCCAGCTACATTGGCATTTTTAGAGTTTAGGGCAGTGGGCTCCTTGCCAACCATTGGGGGGTAATTGCTCCACATCTGCTGGTCAACCTCTCTTCCCTTCCCACTGTCCTCTCTGTTCCTGTTGTTTAGCGCACTGTTCCTGTCCATCAGATAACCATCAGAGCATGCGAGCACTGTAGACTGCGCCTGGGATGGGATGTCCCCCCTGACTCTCAGCCTGTGAAATAGCTCCTCCCTGACACTGATGTAAACCTCAGGTGGTGATTTGTTCGGCTCTGGAAGTGAAGGGCACGTTGTGTGTACAGTTCAAGGCACACAGAATGCACCTTGAGATCCAGCCTTTGCCTTAGGACCTCTCCACACACCGCGCAGAAGGCCGTCCGGGGAGCACTTCAGGCCGTGATTTATGTGTTGTTTTCAGCAAGCCTGACAGTGTGTGTCTCAACTAGAGTCAGGTTTTGTTATCTGTGCCACGGGCTCTTCTTTGAGGCCTTTTCCAGTTCAGCTGTATCAGTATCGTTAGATATCCAGCAATCACAGATTTTAAACCCTAGGATGTGTATTTAGTAATTTAAAGTAAAATGCTATAATTCTTGTACTATAAAATGTTTAAAGAGCTCTTTCCCCGAGAGGAAAAAGCGCTTAGTAAAAACTGCCAATTGTTCTGAGACTGAAAGTAATGATCGTAAGTGAGGACCTGGGTTGGACCCTTTCCTTTGCTAAGGACTGAACCGTTCCTGCTGCAAGTCCCCTTGGTAGCTGTGTGACGTCTGTCACTAAGGGGCTCTAAGGTTCTCACAGATGTGTGGACATCTGTTGATGAAGAGATGATAATGCCGGTAATGTTTCAAGGTAGGTTTGTACTCTTCCACATCACTGATTTCTATTTGACACCCGAAGCTTCTCTCTCCTTAATTGATGTGCATGTGAGTGCCCTATTCATGCAAAGTTTAAAATGCTAAAAATAAATTTAGTATGTTAACATTTGTATAATTCTGGATGTATAGGTGTACACTTGTCCATGTAAATTGACACTTTCTTCCTACTTACTCTTCCTCCCTTTTCTTTCTTTCTTTCTTTCTTTCTTTCTTTCTTTCTTTCTTTCTTTCTTTTCTTTCTTTCTTTCTTTCTTTCTTTCTTTTTTTCTTTCATGTGTTTAATTGTTTATCAATAACACTCAACTGTTTCTATTTTTTCATTTACCAATATCAATTGGTCAGAAAGTTATAAAACATCTTCTTATATCAAATACAGTTAGGTTCTCCTGAAAATGCACATTCTCATCAATAAAGAATGAATTTATTTTTGGTCACTTCTCTGAATCTCATCATGGCGTGGTAGTGGGAGGGCACTGAAATGTAAACTGTTACACTCAGGAGAGTTTTTCTGAAGTAATAACAAAATAGGCACATGTGTGTCAGTTGTGCCTTATTTTGTTGCAAGTGAATGAAACTGATTTTAAATGATTTAACCAGGAAGTGAGATCTATTAAAAAGATACAGGTTGCCTTAGGGTATGGAAAGAAATACTGACTGGGCAGGAAGGGGTTGACTCAGCAGTCCTGGGTTGCCCAAACCCTGCACATTCCAGATAAAGACCTGCCTTTAGAAATGGTCCTTGACTGGCTCCTGAGAGATAACCTCTGGGCACTTGGAATATTCTGCCTGATTGGAGCATGAGTCCTGGGGCCATGCTGTACTACTGGATAAGATTAGTTTATCTCAGTGAGCTGTATGGTGAACACTTGTTTTTGCTGGGGGTCGGGACAGGGGAAGACTGGAGACTGAGTAGCTGAGATCATTTATGTAAGCACTGCATGCCTCCGTGACAGAATCCAAACAAAAACCAGACACCAAGGCCTAGGCATGCTCCTTGCTTGGCAACACCCCCACACATCATTAAACATCACTGTTGGGAAAATTAAGCATGTCCCTGTGCACTTCCACTGAGGGGGAGCCAGTTACTCAGCTCTGAAAGCTCACATGTGGTTTCTCCTGGACTTTGTTCCATGTGCCTTTTCCCTTTGCTGATTTTAATCTGTGTTCTTTCACTGTAATAAACTGGAACCATGAGCATAGCAGTTTTTCTGATTCTTGTGAGTCCATCTAGTGAGTCGTGGAGGTGAGGATGGTCTTGGGAACTCTCAACACACTGACTAACCCAGTCCTGAGGAAGACAGAGGCAGGGGGCCTCACCAGCAGGACCTGGTGTCACTGTTCTTAGGTCATTGCCATGTGACAGCTGGGCTCCAGCCATCTTCTGGATCCAAGCAGAGGATGTAATGGGCCCAGCTCAGGTCACTCAGGTAACAGAGAATGGGAGTGTAGCTCAGACAGGAACACTGGGGCACATGGTGTGATTTGGGTTGATTTGTGTCTTTTCCAGTGTATATTTATACACATGGTGCTTCTCATTACTTTTCAGTCTTTCTTATATTCTTCTATTATTTTTAGTCTTTCTTATATCATCCATATTTAAAAATGTTTTTTTGTTAATATATATTTTATTTCTAGTGGAGTGGCAGGCACTTTAGCTGATCAGCTAGTGCTTCTCATGTTGATATTAAATAAAAATCACATTTACAGGTTTGGGTACTATTCAGAAAAAAATAATGTTAATACCTGTATTTTTGTACAAAGTATAAGAAAGCTGGACTCAAAACTTGTCATTTTATTAGGGGTGTGATAGATTAACCTCTCTGAGATTCAGATTCCTTGCTTTTAAAGAGGGGGTAATACTCCCATAGGTGGTGGTTATGAATGTTAATGAGGTTAACGTGTACAGCCCCTCAGTTTAGTGCTCAGCACATCGAGATGTTCCGCTGTATCTGATTCATTTTTTCCTCCTCTTCCTATTCTCCTTCTTTCCTTCTCCCTTTCATTTCTATTAAAATACCTGCTAAATATATATATATGTAATGTATACAAATCTAAGCCACAGAAACATCTAGTATATATTGAAATTCATATACGTAGTCTATAATAGTGACTACTTTGTCATGTTTACTTTATGCACCAACATTTTTTCATTTCTATATGGTTTTTTCACTTTCTTTTCTTCCAGTTTTATTGAGATATGATTGATATACTGTGTAAGTTTAAGGTGTAAATACAGAATGATTTGACTCCCACACATCATGAAATGATGACCACAGTAAGCTTAGTGAACATCCTTCATCTTATATAGATACAAAATTGAAGAAATAGAAAAAGATATTTCACATTGTGATGACAATTCTTAGGATTTACTCTCTTGAAAGCTTTCATATATAACATATAAGCACTGTTAATTGTATTTATCATGTTGTATATTACATTGCTCATATTTTTTTATTTTATAATTGACACTTTGCATCTTTTGACCATCTTCAACCAATTCTCCCTACCCTCATCCCCCATCTCTGGTAACAACAAATCTGGCCTCTTTTTTCTATGAGTTTGTTTTTGAAGTATAATTAACCTAGAGCACTGTTAGTCCCTGATACACAGCATAGTGATTCCATAAATTTGTGTATTCAAAATGATCACCATGATAAGCCTAGTTACTGTCACCATGAAAAAAGATTACATAGTTGCTGACTGTATTCCTCATACTGTACTTTTCACACCTATGACTCATTTCTTTTCTAACTGGAAGTTTATACCTCCTAATCTCCCTCACCTGTTTTCTCCTTCCAACCACCCCCTCCCCTCTGGCAACTACCTATTTATTCTCTGTATCTGTGAGTATGTTTCTGTTTTGTTATGTTTGCTCATTTGTTATGTTTTTTTAGATTCCACATTTAAATGAAATTGCACAGTATTTGTCTTTCTCTGTCTGACTTATTTCACTCAGCCTAATACCTTCTAGGTCCATTGATGTTGTCCTAACTGGCAAGATTCCATTCCTTTTTATGGCTGAGTAATATTCCATTGTATAAATGCCACATTCTTCTTTATCCATTTATCTATTGATAAGCACAAACTAAAGCAAATAATTCTAAAATTTGTATGGAAACACAAAAGACCCCCAATAGTCCAAGCAATCCTGAGAAAGAAGAACAAAATTGGAGACATCATACTCCCTGACTTCAAAATATACTACAAAGCTACAGTAATCAAAACAGTGTGGTACTGGCACAAAAACAGACACGTAGAGTAACAGAACAGAATAGAAATCCCAGAAATGAACCCACATTAAAATGGGCAATTAATCTATGACAATAGAGAAAAGGATATACAATCGGGAAAAGACAGCCACTTCAATAAACAGTGTTAGGAAAACTGGACAGCTACATGCAGAAGAGTCAAACTGGACTACTTTCTCATACCATACACAAAAATAAATCCAAAATGGATTAAAGACTTAAGTATAAGACTTGAAACCATAAAACTTCTAGAATAAAACATAGGCAGTATGCTCTTTGGTATAAGTCTTAGTAATGTGTATTTTTTTTTTTTTGATATGTCTCATCAAGCAAGATTAACAAAAGCATAAGTAAACAATGGGACTACATCAAACTAACGAGCTTTTGTACTGAAAAGGAAACTGTCAACAAAATGAAAAGGCCACCTACTAAATGGGAGAACATACTTGCAAATGATACATATGATGAGGGGTTAATATACAAAATATACAAAGTACTCAATATCAAAAAAATGAACAACCTAATTGAAAAATGGGCAGAAGATCTGAATGAACATTTTTCCAGAGAAGACATACAGATGCCCAACAGGCACATGAAAAGATGCTCAACGTCACTGATCATCAAGGAAATGTAAATCAAATCTACAATGAGATATCACCTCACGCCTCTCAGAATGGCTATAATCATTTCTATATAGCTTTACTTTTTTTTTAAATTAAAGTATGTATCTATTTAGAAAAGCACAGAAAGTCACAAGTGACAGAGAAACAGGTTTAAGAACATCTTGATTGTTTACATGAGTGCCTGCATGCCTATTAAGTATTTACATGTAGCATCATCTCTATATAGTTTTAAAATGTGAGAATTCCTTAAATTTTCATTCTGTGCCAAATATCTTTTTTTCATCAACATTACTCTCTTAATTTCATATGAATGAAAATGTGAGATTAGATGGTAGATAAGGATTAAACATGTCCTGGTGCCTGCGGACTAGTAGTAAAGTGATGCAAGTTATTCACACACACACACATACAATGTTAGAGAATAGATTGCTTTTCCCGGTAAAAATTATGTCAAAGATATCTATGCTTTCTCTGATTTCATAAAGTTCAAGGAGAAACATTTGATCTATTTGATCTATTTTTAAGTCCTAAGAGATAGGAAATAAATCTCATTACATGTCATTAAAGAGGCTGCAAAAGTAAAGGGGGAGGAGAAGAAATTAGAGAAAAATACTTGGTGAGGTCTATTCCACTCTTGAGTTAACAACGAGGAGCACAGCCAGACACAGACGTGTATGCATTTCCCCTGAGTTTCCAGAGACTTTTATACCAGGCAGCCCTCTGACAGCCAGAACTTAGGGCTTAAACCTACTTTGAGGAGAGTTTCTGGAAGGGAGTAACCACAGGAGCAAAGTACCGCTTTCTCTTGTTTTCTCCACCTCCTTCTCCCCTGAAGATATTCCATTCTTTGAGCATCTCAGATTCAGCACGAATATCTGTAGAACATCTAGTCATGACTGACAGAATCAAGGAGAATATAATTTTTCCAAGTACTATACAAAAAAAGAGCTTATAATTTTATCTTAATAAAAAAGAGATATCTGTGGTCTTTAAAAATGCCCAATAGATTTCTGTCTAGTTCTTGAAACTGCAAATTGTCAAGCCATCAGAACAAAGCACATGATCTTATTTATTTTCCATGAAGTTGGGCCCCAACGAATTACCCTCATTTCTATACCTTCCTGAATCCTTCCTGATGCTGTGAGCATTTATATGTATATGACAGGAGAGGCATTTTAGCTGAGAGGTTTTCTATTAAAACATTGTTTCAAAATACAAATATAATGTCACAATAGCCAGGATCTCCTCTAGTTGGTCATTTGCTTTATATAAACAATACTTTATGCAAAATGGGATGGCAAAACTTGTCCAGTAATTACGAGGACTTTCCTTTATTCTGGTGTAATTTTTGATAAATAAAAGTGTCTTGTTGGTTTTACACAACATTTACATTATGCACAATGGGATGGAGCTTGTAGAAATAGTAAGATCATTCTCTGGTACTCATTTTTGCTAGCTCTTTGCAGTAAGGTTGGCCAGAGGTTTATTTTCTCCCTTTTTTACTGGTTGAGGTATTAAGTAAAGACTTGATTACATAATGCTAGGTTCCATAATGTATTTTTCTGTCTCTTTCTGGCTTACTTCATTTAGAATGATGATCTCCAGGTCCATCCATGTTGCTGCAAGTGGCATTATTTTATTCTTTTTTATGGAACAATGATTAGGAGAGAACACTTAACCTGAAAGGAAGAATTTGAGTCACATCTATCCAGCCAAAATTTTGTGAAAAAACAGAGGGGTCAGAATTGCGTTTGGGGAATGGCCACAGTTAGGAAGAAAGGAGACAGAGAAGAAGAGGTCTGTGAACCAGACAGGCTGATTGGAGAGGTTTGGGGAGGGTCAGCTCAAGGAGAGGTTGGTACCCACAGTGCCCAGAGGGTCTGATGGGCCACTGACAAGTTCAGCGGCCATTGCTGATGTGAAGGGCACTTCTAGGAGCAGCTGGAGGGAAAGATGAGCATGTGGAATACAAGTAGGGATTCAAGAGAAGACACATGTTGGGGCAGAAGTGGGGCCAAGAGAAAGCATTCTTCAAAGTGGCAGAGCCTTGCATATGTTTAAAGGCAGAATAGATGGGTGGATGCATGCATGCAATTCATCATTTTTTTAGGTGTTCAATTTCTTGGAAATTTTATTATTTCATGAAAATTTTCTGCTTTGTTTAATTTTTAATATGTTTCAGGTGAACACAAAATATGAAAATTAATTTGTATTTGTTCACAGAATATCTCACATATTTATTGATTTCTTTCTCATTATTCCATTGTATTTATCTTATTAGGATACAAATGGACTTTTTGAATGATAAATACACCTTATTTTTAATGATTATACATAGCTTATACAATAATTTTGATTCTTATCACATCAAAGATTTTTCATCCTAAAGGCTCATTTTGTTCTGAATAACTTTACTTATATGCTTAGAATATAAAGTCACTATTACATTTTTGCTATATAAATAATAAGCAGTGTGAATAGTGGAATTTTAAAAGGAATGCTTGAAAATGAAAACTTATTTTTGAACATGCATTTCACAGCATGAGAACAAAATGTCTTCAGCTGCTCATTTTATAAAGAGAAAAAAAAGCATTTAAAATTAGAATTGTACCATTCAGACGGTAATTCCTGCAGTCGTAAGAGAAATATAAATGCACTGTATCTGTGGGTAGAGAGAAACTCACATTTCAATAAAACATTTGGTGATTCAATATCTCTACATAGAACTCCTTCCTGGCTTCCTTCCTCCCTCCCTTCCTTCTTTTCTTTCGTTTTCTTTCTTTGTTTCTTTTTTTTGGAAAGAAAAACGATTGAAAGTCAAGAATACAGATTAAGCCTTTAACATGTTCGGTAAGAACCAGAAAACTATAGAGCTTGGACCAGGTTATACATTTTTTAAAGATCTGTATTCTGTGAAAAATCTAAAGACGCAAACTCTATTGACTATCAACTTTAGCATCCTTACTTTTTTTACTTTCTTCTGAGCCAAGAGGTACCTTAATTGAAGGTTTCATGAACCCTAGTATATTAAGTATTTTAATGACCTTCATAAAAAGAATAAAAGACCCTCCATGAATTGGCCAGGGGCTTTGACTTGTTTTTCTAGTAGTGGCGATACACTTGCCCTGAGCAGTCTGTACTCCTGCGCCTCTGGTCCTCTGGGTTCAACGCCACACTGCCAGAGAAGGTTTGCTGGATTTGCCAGCTTGTGGTTTGTTTCTTTTTTAATTTATATTTTAAATTTTTTATTGAAGTATGGTCAGTTTACAGTGTGTCAATTTCTGGCGTGCAGCGTAATGTTTCAGTCATACATATGCTTGTGCAACAGAACGTCGCCAGCTAACCCACAGGAGATTCAATCTGCCACCCTGGCTACACTAACAGTGCCCCCACAGCAGGTCACTGAGCTGGCGAGGTTACCTTGGAGAGAACGTTCGTAGAAATCTGGCACCGGACTCAACCCAGTAATGTGCTCACCCAGGGTGAGGCAGGGAGGTTGGTGCAGTGTATGTGGGGTACCTCCTGTTCCCTCGGTAGCTCCTGCTTTAATCTCTCTCCTATCTTTTATCTTGGCAGTGCCGTCTTTTCCTTCCTTTATCCCACATCACCCGACTTGTGTCAAAACTCCCTTTCTGGAAAGACTCTGGTCTGTATATGAAAACTCAAGCAGTCAATCTCCTGAGGCTTTTGACTCTTAAGTTTATTTCCAAAGGATTGTTTTTCTCTTTGCATCTATCAAAAGATAATTGACAATCATATCCCAAGTATAGAATTTTGGCATTTAGACATGTTTCATCAAATTTCACCACAACGAGTAGCAAATGTATGACAGAGAGAGAGAAGCATTTTTTTTTTTTGCATTTATTCTTTTTTTTTTTTTTTAATAGCGGAAACCCCCAATGGTGGTAGATGATCTTTTTGAAGACATGAAAGATGGTGTGAAGCTACTTGCTCTCCTGGAGGTCCTGTCTGGGCAGAAACTGGTGAGAATTTTTCCTGTGACCAGACTTATCAAATTGTTCCCATTTGGAATTTGGGGGTTGTGGAGTTGGGAGTGGTAGGGGCGCTGCCCACGTAAGAGAAAGTTGTTCTCTTTTGCAGTGGGTGATACACAGGAAACGCTAGTTTATTGGTCACTTCTGGGAGCAAGGAACACCTTTCTTGTTCCTGTACACCTGTAGTACATTTAAAACATTGTATATAGTGGTAGCCATTTTTGAAGTAAGAGTAAAGAACTTCATCAGTAATCAGTCCTGGTTGACTCCTGATCCTGTATGGTATCCAGGAAGATTATTTGGAAATTAACATCTACCTCACTTTAAGTGCTTACTTTCCATTTGGAAAGGATTGTTGGTCCGTATCTGTGTATTTATATGGTTGTTGAAAATTAAGCTTGAAATCAATGTGGCATTTTTTATCCGCTGGTGGACATTCTCTGTCATCGGTCATTTGTAACAGGAACAACATGTTCAGAATCATTTGTTTTCATGCTCAGCAGAACCAGCAGAGTGGAAAACAAATTGACAGTGACCTATAAAACATATTTTTCTACATTACTCGAATCATAAAATATTTATTTGTCTCGGGCTTATGTTTTTTCACTTCAGAGTAGTGGAGAAGTAAGTAGTTTGCAAATGTAAGTTATTTACAAGCGATGTTTACCATAATTTTTTACAAGGGAGATCAGAAAATAATCTTCAGAATGTTATATAACACACTAGACAGAGGGTCCAAAATTGGGAGTATTTTTTTCTTAATCTGTTGCAGCTTTTTAAGCTGCACAATTATTGTTACTTTGATAACTGAGTTTTTTTTTTAAAAGTGCTTTTGCCTAAATGTAAATTTCCAATTAACTTCGTGCGGCGAGTCTTCAACATAGCTTTTGAAAAAAAGTTATTTGTTGAAAAATACACACTGATAATAATTTTGTGTAAGTCATTATCTAGTTGGATTCATATTGTAGCAGGTGCTTTCGGTTGTCCCAGTGCCATCTCAGCTCACCTCTGATTTCAGCCACGTGATGTGGACATGATCCTCACACACCATTAACACTCAGCTTCAGCACTGGCACCATGTTTCTGGGTTTCTGCCCTCAGCGCTTTTATCAGAGCCACAACTTGCACAGGCGGCCCTGAGATACGGGACAGAAAATGGTCCCAAAGGAGATGGGAGTCCGTGAATAAAAGCTCCAGCCTGGCATTTGCAGGAGGGACGATTCTGAGGCATAATTCACACATCTCATAGAGTGCCCCATAAGATCCCCAGTGGGCCTGAGCCCTGGCTGCCTACTGAGGAACCCTCAATAGCACACCCTTTATTGGATTTCCCTCCTTCCCTGTCTCAGTCTCCATGCATCCTCACTCCTGCTACCTGAAGTCACCTCCCCAGTAAACATGCACCCATATCCTTGTCTCCAGCTCTCCTTTGGGAGAAATCAAACAAGATACCCATGAAAAGCCAATCTGGAATAAACAGACATAGGCATGAGCTAACTGAACTGGATCAACATTAGGATGCAGGAATCATCGAACTGAAATTCTCCCTTGATTGCCTGATGTAACTGGCCATCTTTATATATCCTCCTGAATTAAGTTATTTCCTCAAAGGTTGAAGGAACCTTCATTACAATCAAATGAGTATTTTAAAAGTTGTCATTCTAAGTGTCAGTATAATTCTGCCATTGTACTTGGCTAACAGTATACAGAAACCTCGATGGACATTAATCCTCAAGCCAAATTATTCTAGAAAAAGTGATTAATTTGACACAGGAATCCTACTTCTATTTAAGTGTCCTGCTCATTCAGACGTAGTTAGTATTATAGGATCAGTATTCTCACTGAACAGATAAACGGAGACATACAAGGACAGTTTCCGATTTAATCTTTATTATTTTTTTATACTGAGACCTTCAAGGTCCTGAATTGCATAAAGTGAAATTACTCTGGAATTTTAAAGAAACTATGGCAATGGTTATTTAAATTTTGTACCTGTGGACATTTTGGTTCAGGACCACATTAAGACGAAAAGCATCATTTAAGGGAATGAGAATCCTAAACATTCTTGAAGAGCTATCAAAGGGAGTGTGTGAACAAGAGTGTTTCCCTAAGGAGCGTTACCGCTGTTCAGGAAATCTGTAATTATGTCATAGGTAGAGCTCTACTAAGAGCACTGTACTTAGCATCATGATTCACATAGCCCAGGACTCTGGCTCTGACCACGGTCGTCCGGGAAATGCAGCCAGATGCCTCGGTATTCCCTTTATCATCAACATCTCAAGGGAAGGAGAAATCGCAGTATCTTAGTTCCTTTTAATAACCTATTGTGACTTTTTTCTCTATGATTTCATTTCAGGTACTAGCGAATTTAAAATTTTTTAAATTATTATTCTCGGATTTCTCTACATCCCTGGATTATTATTTGTAGAACATTTACTCCTAGAATGGATCAGTGACTATTTATCTTTAATCACACATAAAGACAGGAACACTAAATTTAATTTTAATTTAAAAATTTTAATTTTTAATTTAAATTTTTAATTTTAAATTTAAATTTTTTAATTTTTAATTTAATTTTAATTTAATTTTACACTTAGGATTTTTTTAAGAACATGAAGAATTGCCGTTGCAAAATTTAAAATAATAGAAGCATTATGAATAGAGCTTAAGGACTGCAGAGAAATTTATTTCTTACCTATTTTGCTAATCTTTTGTACAGTGTTTTTAAAGACTCCTTAACACTCTGCATTCAAAAGGAGCCTAGGGTGGGTAGGGTATAGCGCAGTGGTAGAGCGCATGCTTAGCATGCACAGGGTCCTGGGTTTAATCCCTGGTACCGCCATTAAATAAATAAGTAAATAAGTAAATAAATAAATAAGCAAGCCTAATTACCTCCTCCAAAAAACAAACCAAAAAAAAAAAAAAAAGGAATTAAAAACATAAGGGGAAGGTAGATATAACTCAGTGGTAGAGTGCATGCGCATGCACGAGGTCCTGGCTTCAATCCCCAGTGCCTCCATTAAAAAAAAAATAATAATAGTAACAAAAGGAGCCTAAAAATCCACTTAGAAGTATACGGTGGGCACTTAGGAAACCAGAAGCATCAAAGGCCCCTGCGTGTCACCAGGTGACTT
This sequence comes from Camelus ferus, assembly GCF_009834535.1. Classification (NCBI taxonomy): domain Eukaryota; kingdom Metazoa; phylum Chordata; class Mammalia; order Artiodactyla; family Camelidae; genus Camelus; species Camelus ferus. The sequence continues at coordinate 61,923,798 of NC_045703.1, read as the reverse complement.
TGTTAGACATTGATCATATATTTAGGGTAGAACTCAAGTCTGCAACTAGGTTTGGCATTATCTACTGACTATGTATTCCGCTAACATATCTGGAATCTCTCTTACAGATAAGGCATTGCCTTTTGCCCTCTAAGGGAAACAAAGATGAATGAGATATGGTTGGTGCCCTCAAAGGGCTTGTGGCCTGGAAGGGACGATCATTGTATTAGTTAGGGCAAGTTAAGTTGTGTAAAACTAGGTACGAATACGAGTTATAACAATACAGCAGACGGTTATGCTGCGCTCTTTTAGCCAGGATACAGTCAAAGAAGAAAAGCAGAGAAAAGGTATTTGCTCTACTAGATAACAAATCTTACGATGAAGCTTTGTCACTTGAGGCAGTGTGGTAGTGATGCAGGGTTGGACATACTGACTGATGCAGGGGAGTCCAGAAACAGACCAGGGCATGAATGGGAATTTAATATACATCAGCGGTGGTACTAACATTCAGAACATTTTTTTAATCCAAAAACTTCAAAGAAAGTGACAAAGGAGGTTAAAAATTGGTCAGAGATATTCACAATACATGTTATAAAAGGATTAAGAAAGGATTATATCAAGAATATAGCAGGTACATCTTCAAATAATAAGAATACAAATAACCCAAAGGGAAGTCTGGGCAAAAGATGTGAAAAGGTGTTTTATAAAAGAAACAGACATTGCCAAAGAACAGAGGATGAGAAGTTCCCATCGTTGTTGAGCAGGGAAATACACATGAAGGCCACCATGAAATACCATGTTACATATAGTCAATAGAAAAAAAATTTTTTAAAAATATCTGTCAGTTTCAAGTGTTAGACAGAACATGCATCCACAGTATTATTCTTATATTGCTGATAAGAACGAGGAGTAGAAACACTTTATAAAAGTTTGGCATCACATTAGAAGTACATTTAAAGTCACACTCCCTCTGACTCAGCAATTCCACCATTAGGTATACGTCCAAGAGAAATGCTTTATTCTTGTACCAAAGGTGGGATGTACGAGAATGATCTATCAGCACAGGTCAAAACTGAGATAACCTGGAAGTAACCCAGATTCACATCGGAAGGAGATTAGATAAATGGCACAGTGGGTGGCTGTCAAAATGAATGAAATACAGTGACAGGCAACAAAACGGATGCATCTGAGCAAAATAATAATATGTGGAAAAGTAAGTATCGAAAGATTAATGCAGTGATACTCTATATAAAGTTAAAAACTGATTAAGTATTCTTTTTAAGAATGCAGTAAATGCGATGAGTGTATGTGAGAAGGAAAACACCGGACTGGAGTTAGTGTGATGGTTGCCTTGGTGCAGGAGGGCAGGGGATGGAACGAATAGGGATGTTATTGAGGGATGTGGCTTTTGTGCTTAATTTCTGAGTCCTGGCTTTGTTTTAGTTGCAGGTTCCTAGGTGCTTGTTACATTATGAGAGATAATTAATTAAACAACTAAATAAGTGGGTCAGGCATAGACCAATGATGGGACTATGTCATGTAAAACAGAGTAAAGAATAAATACAAATTTTAAAAGTATATTTTCTATTTAAATATTTGTTTACAATCATATTGTAAAAATTATTACCCGGTACTTTATTAATTGGAAATGAAAATGTGGCTTTGAGCTCTAATGAGAGATTATTTAGATTTCTAGTGTCACTGAGAAGAGACCAGTCTGTTAACTCTGCAACCGTGGAGAAATCACTTAACCTGTTACCCTCTTAATTCCTGTAAATATGAAAAGGGTAATGCTATCTACTTCATTGAAATTATTTTGAGTTTGAAAATGAACAGTGTGGCACATAGAAAGCACTTGTTATTTTATATTTATTACATTATTTGTTAATTTATCATATTTTGCTAACTCAAACACAAATGACTTAGTATCCTTTTCATGTTCATTCTCACAGTCTGACTTAACTTTGGCTCATTGGCACCATGCATTTTGGTCGTTCAAACAGAGACATGTTACTAATACTGTCAGTATGTGAGTATGACCAAAAAAAAAAAAAAATGGTTAGTGACTAAGAGTACTTTTTTAAGACTTTATTTTTTTTAGAGCAGTTTTAGGTTTATGACAAAATTGAGAGGGAGAGAGATTTCCCATTTATCTCCCGCCCCTACCCGTGTACCAAGAGCACTTTTCATGTAACTGTTTCCCCACTTACAAGAGTAACAGTCTGTATAGATGACATATGAATTTTGTGAATTTCTACTCTCTGACATACAGAAACCAGAAGGGTAAGAACATTAACAAGTAAGCTGAGAGTGAATGCACTTATTCAGTAAATTGCACTCCTTCCAAGTGCTGTGGGGTTCATCCTCCTGTAGGTATCTGCTAACCTTTATATAAAGTGAGTAATGTGGGTTGTTCTTGAACATTCTCCAAGTGTATTCTGAGTCCATTTAAATCAGCTTTATAACTATCTTTTTAATGTGTGCACTTTGATTTATTCCTGCCCTTCCCTCTCTGATAGCCATGTGAACAGGGACGCCGTATGAAGCGGATCCATGCTGTGGCTAACATCGGCACGGCACTTCAGTTCCTTGAAGGAAGGAAGGTAAGAGAAACAAGAACAAAACACTTCAAGAAGACGGTATGGGCATACTGATGTTTTCAGTGTTGGCTGTGGGATAAAAACACTGCCTGTAATCTGTACAACATAAATGTGCAATATTATTACATAATAATTTTAGACTTACAGAAAGTGGCAGAAAAGGGCACAGAGATTTCATGTCTGTACTTCAGCCAGCTTCCCCTCATGTGATGAATTATAGACATGGTACCTGTATGTAACATAGTACAACTGCCAAATAAAGAAATTAAAATTAATATGATATCATGAAGGAAGGCATGGAAATTAGTCTAATTTCATCCATTTTTCTCCAGTGTCTTGTTTCTTTTCCAGGGCCAATCCAGTAACACACCTTGCACCTAAATGTTGTGGCTCCTTTGTCTTTTCCATTCTGTGACCTTATCTGTCCTTGTCTTTCATGACCTTGATGATAACTGCTGGTTAGTTATTTTTCAGAAAAGTCTCTCTATTTTTTTTTAATCTTTATTTTTTATTGAAGTTATAATGTCAATTTCTGGTGTACAGTATAATGTCCCAGTCATACTTACATACATATATTCGTTTTCAAGCACGTAAATCAGCGAAGTTAGAACATTCCCTCACACCATACACAAAATAAACTCAATTTGGATTATATGATATTTTCTCATGATTAGATTGAGGATATACATTTTTGGCAAGAATTCCAAGGAAGTGGAGTAGTCCTCTCAATGCATCATGTTAGTGGGTATAGGACGCTGATATGTGTTATTGCTGGTGATGTTCATCTCGACCGCTTGATAAAGTCATCTGCTGAGATTTTTTATGGTAAAATTACTATTTTTCCAATTATAATTGAGAAAAAGCTCAGGGGAGATAATTGAAATTATGCTAATATTCTGCTTCTCCTCAAACTTCTGCTGAAGTGATTTTAGCATAAGTTGACTTTAGTAATTACTTCTGTGCTGTTTGTCTAATGATGATTTTTTGTTTCCTTCATTTATACTAATAATTGAACTTGTTCTGTAAGAAAACGATGTCCTTTCCCCTCCATTTATTTATTCAGTTCTTATTTATTTCATTATGGGCTCATGGGTATTTATTTCATTCTATAGTTATAATCCAGTACTCCTCCTACTATTATTGTTGTTGTTGTTGTTGTTGTTATTATTATTATTATTTTGTTGCTTAAATTCTTCTAGCTTTGGCCATTAAGAGTTTCTTGAAGCTATCTCCTTTACTCTTGTGACATGGCCTTATCCTTTTTCAAGCATTTCCTTATTTCTAGGAACTACAGATTTTCCATATTTACCTTATATTTTCCCTGTCCCAGTCCTGGAATCAACCACTTCTCTAAGGAGCCTTTGTTCCTTTTATTAGTGAGTGGCATTTAGAAACCAAGATTGGGTGCTGGGTGTGCTCATTGCTACTGAGGTGTCACTGCATTCTTAACAGACAGATCTAGAAATATGTATGTTTACTAACCCCAGTATACATACATATTTATGTCTGTCTCTCTCTCTCAGCACCACAAGGTCCATTTCAACCTTTCATGCTTATTTCTTTCTGTTTTTCTCTGACAATGAGAAACCTGGCTCTCATCTACAATATATTCTCTTACTTTTCAACCCTGATATATACACATAAAGTAGTTTTGGAATTGCCAGCCCACGTCTTTATGAGAAATAGATTGACTAAATGGAGAACAGTATTTGTGTACAGTTCTTTTGGTCATCAGCATTACAATAGCCAGTCAAAATGCTGTTTCCAAATTCACTTTGATTACTTCTGTTCTCCGCATCATCCCTTTCGGTGTCATTATGTTATTATTTGTAATAGAGTTAGGTAACAGTTACATTCCATTTTGGGTAAACCCACACACATCCTAATTGATGTTAATTATTTTTATTTTAGAGAGTGAGACATTTCTATGATTCAAAGAGTCAAAGTTATACTTAGAGAAGTGACACTCCCTCCTATCCTTACTTCTCCATTCCCGTTCCCTTTCCTTTGCCTCCTTTTCTCACCTCTAGGTAACCAGTCTCTCCAGTTTCTGATTTATCCTTCCTGTATTTCTTTTTCAGGAATGAGCAGTTGTATTTTCATATACCACTTTCTTTCTTACAATAAGGTGGCACACCAGAGATGTACCAATTGTACTTCACCTTTTTTTTCATTTAACAGTATATCTTCTCAATCACTCAAATTAGCTCAAGAGATCTTTCTCATTCATTTTCTTGGCTGTGTGGTATTCCATTGTCTGGATGTGCCAGAGTTTATTCAACCCCTCTCTTATGAATGAGCATCTAGGTTGTTTCCAGTATTTTTCAAACAGAAACAATGATGTAGTTAATAGCCTTGCATAAGTACCTTCGTATTATTAGAAGTACATCTTCTGGGTAGACTTCTAGAAATGTGACTGCTGGGTCAAACGTATGTGTGTATGTTGTTTTGTTAGGTGTTGACATACTTCCCTTCAAAAGGGTTGCACCAATCCTCTTAGATTTAGACTTTTCTAATTTGTGGAAATTCTGTGTTTGGCAATACCAAAACCAGCTTTATAAGTGGATATCCAGATACTTCTGGAAAATAGAATGATTCCATTGTTACTTCTCAGTCTGTGTAGACTAAATTAATTTATTTACTCCACAAATGCATAGTTGAATACTTTCTGTAAGACAAGAACTCTGGAAAATACAAAGTTAAAGAAAACTAGATTCTGGCCTTTAGGTAATTTACATTTTGTTAAGTTTGTAGTGCAGTGAATCAGTATAAAGGTCAGTCAGTCAAGTATCAAACTTCACACCAAAGAGAGATTTTAGGCATTAGGATGGTGTAGTAAGACAAACTTGGCTTCTTGTGCAATATTGGGCATTGTTTCCAGATCACTCTAATGTCATTCTTAATGGAGGGTTTCTCTTCTTCCAGCTCCCCCTCCATGAGCTTTTCTCATGGAAAAAGCTGAACAAAGCCTTATTGAACAGGATATTTAGAGTTTTCCAAGTCATTTGGTCTTCCATTTCAGCTGTGTGACAATAGTGTCCCACTTTGTTCTGATGTGTATTCACTGGCTAGAAGATGAAAACAAAATTCCTCATAATTAATGTCTTGGAGAAAAATTTAATGGCTTAAGCCATGAAAGGCATTGCTTGTAAAGAGAGCCAAAGAATCTTCTTTTCACAGAAGACTTGTTTATACTAGGTCCATTTTCATAGAACAACCCTAAGTAATTTTTTTTAAAGTAGAGGATTCAGATTTTAAATATTATATTTACTAGGGGCAGAAAGCAATGCATTTGTGTCTCAGAACAAAATCCAAAGCTTTCCCCTTCTGTCCCCACAAATCCCTAATGTATTTTAATTTTAGAAAATCTACCTAAAATACACAGTTTTGGGCTACCCTTTCTTGAATTTCTTTACGCCATTGGCAAAATAATTGACTGTGGGATGTATGGGTTTTTGAAGACTCTTTGGTGCCCTCTCTTTTACTATTTACTTTTGTTCTTTACAGTTTAAGAACTTACGTCTCAAACATATTTTCAAGAATTTGTCTTTAACCTTTGTAATTACTTTATTCTTCATTTAGATTTTCCCTTTAGGTAATAGATGTTCTGTTTAGTACTTGGATTCTGGCTTGATTTAAGGAATAATCAAGGCACTCTTCACGTTTTACTGAGGGAAACCCTACTGTTGTGTTTATTTTCCACTTGTTTGTGGGGCTACTGAAAAAAAGTACATGTTAGTATTTGGTAAGAATTGTGGAAAAGTGTGATAGCCATGAATAGATCCATCACTTTCCACACTTTTTTTTTTTTCTGCAAGGAGGTGTCAGGTGGATCATTCTAAGTAGTAATGCAAGGAGCCAACTGCCTTTCCTGAAACTCGCCCTGGTGCAGACGAAGGCATAAATTCAGATTCCTATGAGGTCCAGATAGGTGATCTACAAGACGAAGTGAGGTAGAGACCAACTACGGTGGCAGGATAACTGAGCCGTCCCGTGGCCTGTCTGAAAGAAGGAAGCAAATGCTCAATTCCAACTAGAGTTACCTCGATGAAACACAAGCACGGTGATTCCAGGTTTAACAATTAGACAGGAAAAGCCAGTAATCTGGATTTTTATTGAAATCCAATTATTTATTTAAGTCATTTTGTAAAATAATACACGTATTTGGCTACCTGCGTCACTGTTTGGAACAGTTCCTAGGACACCTCATTATAGAAAGCGGTGGATACAAGGTGGGGATGGCTCTGCTCATTAGGTTTTCCAATCTATCAGGAAGAGCTAGTGATCTGGATTTTGTTTTGAAATTTTTCCCCAAATAATTCGATTTTTTTGTTTGTTTTGGAAACATCTGTGGGCCTTGTCTTAGTCTGCAATGGCTTGCATAGTAGAACATCACAAACCTGGTGGCATAAACAACAGAAATGTATTTTGTCACAGTTCTGGAAGCTAGAGGATCAAGATCAAGGTGCCAGCAGAGTTGGTTTCTTCCTTTCTTCTAGGTTTGCAGATAGCCGCTTTGTCACTGTGTCCTCACACGGCCTTTCTTTTGTGTGGGTATCGGGGGGGGGGGGCGTGGAGGGAGAGAGAGAGAGAGAGTTCCAGTGTCCCTCCCTCTTCTGTAAGGATACCAGTTCTGTTGGATTAGGGACCACTCTTTTAACCTTGTTTAACCTGAATGGCCTCCTAAAAGGCTCTATCTCCAAATACAGTCGCATCAGGGGTTAGGACCTCAACATGTGAATTTTGGGGCTAATTCAGTCCATTTGGGTCTCTGGCTTGCAAAATCAAACTTCTCCAGATTACGTGGGCCAAGTACAGTTGTCTGCTCCGGGTCTCAAATACTGACATGCATCAAAATTGACAAAACCTGGAGGATTTGTTAAAACGGATTCTCAGGCTGAACTCCTTATTTTCTGGTTCAGAAGGTCTGAGGTGAGGTCCATCGATGTGATTTCATCCTTTCTGGTTTCTGGAATTCTTTCATCTCTCTGGGTGTCTCTCTATTGCCCATCCCACTCTCTTGGGCTATTAAAAGTTTATTGTAGGTTTAATAGGATTTTGCAAGGGAGAGGAGGTAAAACAAACAAACAAAAACCCTGTGCTCCCAAAACCTGTTTTGAAACACAGATTTTAAGAGAGGAAATAATTTTGAAAGACATTTTTTTCCTGCACAAGTTAAGCAAAAAATGTTTAGGTGCCATAATAAACTGAATATGTACACTTCATAGTACAGTTGGGGCTGGGTTGAGGTAAGAAATTCAACTTACATTCGATTTCATTTTTAAAAAGAATGATATGTAAAGAAAGATGAATAATTTGTCCTCTGTGAAAGGCATTAGTATGTGGTTATTAGCGTGTATTATAAATGTGTGGACCATGGATACTAAAATGGATATGGAGAAAATTTTGGACAAGCTGTAAAGCAATCAAAATGATTCTAGAGATTGCAGAAGGTTCTGTTATAAATGGTTATCTCACAAATAAGTATTACGTGTTTTAAACTGTGCTGGATTTGAAAGAAGTAGAAGCATAAGTTTGGAATCTATGGAAGTTCTCAATTTTTTTTTTTTTTTCTGTTTCTGAACCTGATGAATGAACTTCACTGGTGAGACAAAATCCCACGGGTATATCTCAAGTTATTTGCAGTGACTTTTGAGATAGATTTTACTTTACTTCTCTGTTGTATAACTGGGTAAATTTAAAGTAATTACTTAAGAGTAAAGTATTTGTGGGGTGATTTGCATCTGATTTTTTTTAAAAGGTAAACCATTTACAAACTTCTGAACTTTATTGTTAATATTACACCTTATTAAATCTGGGCTGGGAATTACTGAGCTAGAAATCAAAGGAGTACTTTATTATTTTTTTGTCTGATTTGTTCAGGGATTATGAAGAGGAGGATAAACAGTTGTTAACTGGATTTTATAGAGATTGACTGAGCCATACCTACCATACAAGTCTGTTTTCTTGGAACTTAGGAAGTAACATTTCTCATAGTTGGGAAGGTATTGAAATGAATAACTGAGGACAGTTGTAGATGAATCTTGAATGGTTTTTAGAGATAATGTCCAGAAGTAGGGAACTGAACCCTGACAGTCTCTTTCTACTTTACCATTTCTTGGCTTTCCTTTGTCTTTAAAATGTATTTCCCAAATCATGCTGTGAATTTACTACATACATTTTTATTCCTTTTGAACAAATAATGCAGATTTTGAAAGATTATTTATGTATGTGTATCATCTTCTCCCTTTGTTTTTCATGTCAGTCCATGTACAGAGGATCACCGGTTAGTACAAATTTTAGAATCTTTTAACTCCTGACTTTTATAGGTAAAAGAGAACATAAGTGTCATGCTATTTGGTAACAAACTTCAAAGTAAGTGCATCTTCTTAAACTACTCCTCACAGTTTCTTTTATGTTCCAGTCAACCTCTGAATGTTAAGGATAACTGTTTTTGTTGGGTTGTTTTTTTTCTGTCTGGCATTTTGTGGGTAATTCCTTGCATGACATCATATTTTTTCAACTTTAAACAAGTTTTTGAAATTCATTCTGTAGCTGTTTTTATTGTGTGCACCTAATGAATGCCCCTGAAACTTCCACTGAAACCATGTGCTTGTTTGTTTGGACGGCTCACCCTACTCACTCTCATGTGCCACCATGCGGGCATGACCAGATGTACTGATGTCTAATACGGTGCTAATTGTCACATCAGTAAATGGTCTATAATCTTCTAGTACATTACTAGTACAGTTTTTCTTTTTAAACAGATAAAACTAGTCAACATTAACTCCACGGATATAGCGGATGGCCGACCCTCGATAGTTCTTGGATTGATGTGGACGATCATCCTGTATTTCCAGGTATTGTACTACGGGTCCCTTTTCAGCTGATACAATGTCATGGATGGAGGTAGTGGTGGACATTTTGATCATGAATAACGCTCTCATTTGCCATTTCTTTGGGGTTGATCCTCAGGTTAGCAGAAATGTGACCTTCATAAATACCTTGTTTTTTGTTACCAGGAAAATGTCCTCTTTTTCCCTGCGAAGGTGTCACCTGTGGAACTCCCCAAAGATCTCTGGCATAGGTACCCAGTCTGAAAAGTGGGCAGGACACAATGGAGATGAAATATTGTTATACAAAGAGCTCAGAAAATTTTTCTTTATCCTGTAGAAGGGAGCAGTTCTATGCAGTTCTACACACCTACTATAGACATTAAGGGGAAAAATTAACTTACTAGTATATCCAGAATAATTCTTCTAACCATTAGGTTGGCTTTTAAAGAAATAAACTTTATTTTTTGGAGCAGTTTTAGGTTTATAGCAAAATTTATAAAAAAAAATACAGAGAATTCCCATGTCCCTCCTGCACCCACATGTGCATAACCTCCCCCTTAACAAAGATCCCCCACCAGAGTGGTACATTTATTACAATTAATGAACCTTTATTGACATGTCACTGTCATTTCAAGATTTGTGGTTCACATGAGGGTTCACTTTTGGTGTGTACATTCTGTGAGTTTTGATAACCATTAGGTTTTGTTTTATCCATTCATGCATGTTTTTAACAAGTGTTCATTACTGGATACAAGGTACCGTCTCAGATGCGGTGGGAACTGCAAAGAGAAATCAGATATCAATCGTGCCCTTTAAGAGCTCACACTATCAGTGGGGTGAAGGGTGTTATCAATAATCATTTCCAGTTGGAAAAGTAAAACATCTGAGGGGAGAAGAACAAAGGTAATTCTGACATGTCTGCCGACTGTTAACACACGCACAGATTGAGGAGCTGACCAGCAACCTGCCGCAGCTGCAGTCTCTATCCAGCAGCACATCCTCCGTGGACAGCATGGTCAGCTCGGAGACCGCCAGCCCCCCGAGCAAACGGAAGGTGGCCACCAAGATCCAAGGAAATGCTAAGAAGGCTTTGTTAAAGTGGGCTCAGTACACAGCCAAGTAAGTTCCAAGCAAGAGTTCGTTTAAATGTGAGACCCTTGAATAATTTGAGTTACCGATTTACGACTGAGGGCATGTTTCAGTGATTGAGAAATTTGTGGAGACATTTGAATGGGTGGCTTTGCTTCAGGTCTTGTTTCACGCTTTCCTTGGATTAAACTGTAAACAGAAATCATCACTGATACCCTAGGAAAATGCTGTAGTAAAACACATTCCTCCTTCACTACATGGTTGGGCTTGGCTAAGTTGTTCCATCCCTACTCTTTGATTAGCAGCTTGAAGGCTAATTTTATTCAAGGTCATTGTTTGGACTTTCTGCTGTTATTGAACAATCTTTACACAAATAAATTACATGTTTAAACTTCATATTCTCTTCATAAGACAGTTGAGTTCTATTTAATAATACTGTGAACCTAGGTTCACATTCTGAAATAATGTTATTTGTTTTCATATCCTGAAACTTTCTAGCAATTTTATTTTTAGGTGTTTCCTTTGATCTCATCTTTTATCTAGAATGTAGATTCTTTTGTCAGCTCTAGCTTTGTGGACTGGAAATTTGCTTCTAGTTTTGTTTGCTTCTAAGCATAATAAATTGAAATATGTGTACGTATATGTGATAATCCTGGATATAAAATTACTACTCTCAAAAAGTACCTTCTCATGGTCATTTCAGTCGAGTTTTCAGTTGGTTATACCAATATTTTGTGGTCAGATGTGGTCGGTAGTAAGATCTCTTCACATAGAAGTTGTGCTTTTCTAAGACTTTCTTAAATGACACTTCCTGTTTTGTTTTGCATGCCTGAATCTGATCTGAATCTTACTCTCGACTTCTGGAAAATAGTTGTAAACAAGTCCTTATCGTTATGAAGCCCTGAGGCACTAAACATGGGGGGGTTCTATTTTTAAAGTGTTTGAAGAGCAGAAATGAGAGAAAAATAAACATGTAATTAGTGTTACTAATTTATATAGTTCTGTTTAATTTTTAAAGTGTGTTGGTGGTTTTCTAATTTGGGGCTTGTGTTTTTGTTTTTAATGATTCAAGTTGCAATCAAAAATATTTCTGGAAGCAAAGCTTTGTGGCGATTGGGACTCTGTAGTAGAGATGGAATTAAAGGGCCCCCCCACATTGCTGGTATGCTGTTTGCTTTCCATCTACAGTGGGCATCACTAGACTTGCCACTTAACCAGGCAGGGAGAAGAAACCTGCTGGGTAGAAGGGGACTGGTGACCACATGTTATGACATATATCATGGTGTTACTGCAATAAAACTTTGTAATAATGTCAGCATGCTACTCTGTTGTCCATTGCTCTACACAGCATTTGATTAATCAAAATTAAATGCATTTTCATTTTATATTATAGTAGCCTGAAGTAATATAAAATTTAATGCTATTAGAGTTTTCCTATTTAAGTTTTGTTTCACACCCGGTGTGTTGTATTTCAAAGATGTGCAGGGGTCTAATGATAATGAAGTCATTCCTGCCACTTGTATACTTGTAACATCAGTGGAAGCTGTATTTTCCTTACCTGTATAAATAAATGTACAGATTCACGGACCCAGAGCTTCTCCACCTATCAGCACATCTACGGGATCCACTGAGCTGCATAAATTGCAGAGATTTAGGGAGAAGACTGTCCTCTGCCTTGAGTTTTCTGTAATGATTCCATTACGTTACCACATTGTTGATTATTTTTCTAAAAGCTACTTTTTACACTATCCCGGTATTTACTTTTCAAGCAATCTCTTACTTGACATGAATAAAAGACTTTAGAATCGGTACTCATTTCAGTGTATGACATATTTCTAAAATTATAATATGTGAGACTCTGTAGTCTGAGGGTTCAGTCTCACAGACTGAAGATGGTGGAAGAGGATAAAACATCCAGTAAACAACAAATTGTCAGAGGGTATTCACTGTTTTCAGATAAAATTTCAAGATATTTGAGAAGTATATTAAAAAATTGTTTCAGTAACACAAGAGAGTTAAGCCCCCTCCTGTTTTTTCACACCAAATTCACCTACTGTCAATACTCTCAGAAATGAAAGCACATCTGACATTTGCACCTTATTTTCAAATGTTTAAGAACAATTGTGTTTTAGGACAACAATTAATAAGATAACCAAACAAATGAAGATGTATGTACGGATCCATCAAAATAACTTGAAGTAACTATGTATTAGAAATCAGAAATGCCTCTAACCTGGACCTACTTGATCAATTACTTGATCAGTTTCTTAAGTGATGTATCTAAGTTTAAGTTTTTATCACTTCTTTAAGTGAGGCATCTGAATTTTCTTTGATTCTGTGTCTAAGATTCTTAAATGAGAGGCTTGGACTAAAACTAAAACTTTGTAGGACTATCATCTACTAGTTTGATCTAATACAAAACATTATAGGTGTGTGGGTGTGTGACCATGTACCAAACCATTTTTAATTATTCCAACATGGTGAATATTTAAGGAAACATTTTGTATGTTTCTTTTTGGAAATGTCTAAAACAATAAACAAGTTCAAGAAAATCAGAAATTATCTAACACAGGATGCATATTGTCAGCTGACTGTTTACTTATTTATTTACACCCACCTTAATTGGTTAAAAAATAGTTTAAAGTGGCTTAAAGAGACTGTGAATACAAAAACACTTTAAAATGAGGAACTGTGAGCAAAGGGAAAATAGAGGTGAAAAAGTAAGATGAAGCCAGAGGCAAATGTACAAATGAATAGATAATAAGACTGTTTAACCTGGGTGGTTATTTGCTAATATGTCAGGAGTTGGCTGAAAAAAATTATATCTTTACTACCAGAGACAGAAACTCTTAGAGAACTAAGAGACAATTCCAGATTACAATTACTGGAATCTTACAAAATTGTCTTTAAAATATTTATTTGTGAAACCAGTGATTAAGTTTATGCTACTGTTTTTCACACAATATATTTTATGCAAACTGAGTATGCACTGGGAAAACATAATTTAAAGTGAACCTTAAAGTTTGCAGAGAGAAAATGTAAAAGCATGTACCAACTTTTTATATTAATCGATGTATCAGTCAGACATACTGCATCTTCCAGTTCATGGAAATTTTGAGAATATAGTAAAAAAAGAATTAAGTGATGTTATTTCTGCTTTATTTAGAAACAATTGTCATGAGACTAATTTTCTAAAAAGAAACTTCCTGAATATTTATCCACTGAATGTTACCTAATTAATTGATCAACTTTAAAGGCTCCGAATTAATCAAAACATGTTGCTCAAAGACGTTTTTGCAACTCTCTTTTTGAAACTGTTTTTATAGTTGATAAGTTACATGTAGGAAAAAATTCATTCATTGTGAGCTTGCCTCATTTCTGTTTTCAGCTACAAAATATGACTACCAACTAGGATCACTTCTTAATTATCATAACTGGCTTTGAATTAAATCCACCAAAAAAGAACAAAGATTTGCCACCAGGGCATTGCCCTCAAGGCAATTCTGAAAAAGAGAGTTTAAAAAACAGTTTGATCAAACAATTTGATCTGTGGGGTGAATTAATCTGGTCTGGACTTATGTGGAATAGAGGCTTCTTTGTGACTAATTTAGAGATATGATCACATCGTGTGCATATGTTCATTCTAATGCATTTGATATAATTCAGCCACATTCTGTTAGTCTGTTATGATCTGTCTGCGTACAACACAAGCTGCTTCTCATCAGAAACGTGCTAGACTTCAAAAAATACACAGTGGTGAATTATTATCAGTTTTGATGTTTTTAAAATTTTCTCTTTTTTAAATTTATTTTACCAGATTTTTTTTCTCTAAATTGGTTTCCTTTAAAAATATACTTTAAATTGAGTCTGTCTCAATTAAGGAAAACTCTAATATAGAAAACTATTACGTATGGAATGGGAATTTCTACTTCTTACCTTGTTACCCACTAAAAAGTTTGCTTTTCTTATTTTTTCTCAAAACCAGTCAACTGATAAGAGCTAACTGCCCATCATTCATTGCTGAGGAGGCTTGGATTGAGTCTTTGAGAAAGTGTGTATTATCTGTTTAGAAAGTGACATCATTATTAATTTTTTTAAAGGCAGACTGGAACAGAAGTGAAAGACTTCGGGCGGAGCTGGAGAAGTGGGGTTGCCTTTCATTCGGTCATCCACGCTATTCGGCCGGAACTGGTGGACTTGGAGAAAGTGAAAGGGAGATCTAACCGAGAAAACCTGGAGGAGGCTTTCAGGATTGCTGAGACGGAACTGGGAATCCCGCGACTCCTAGATCCCGAAGGCACGTTGAGCGTTTGTTGGCTCTTGTACCTCAATCAGTAGGTTGTCTTAAACCTAGAAATCACAGATGACGTCCAAAATTCCGTTTGAAGCCAGAAAACTTTAGAAAGGTGGGAAGGAACCATATCTTCCTGTACCGATTTTCCTTTGGAAAAATATTTGCCACTACGTATGGGAGCAAAATACAGCTCTGTTGCTCCTAACAGTACTGCGACATGGAGGGTACCAGCCAGGTGAACTGTCCTTACTCAGTGCACGTAAGGGCAGAATGAAAGTTTTAGAAGTGTGTGTGTTTAGGGGAGGAGAATTCTTCACAGAATCTGGAAGAATGAAAAATTATTAGTAATCTCAGAGCTTACCTTTAAAATGTCAGTCATTAGAAACTTAGAAATGTTGATAACTATCCAGTTAAACATTTCAGTGTTTGGGTGTCATTTGGGCAAACAACACAAATGATTGACTAATATTTTTCACTGGAATTGCGTGGCACCTTTTTGTAAGGCTGTGAATGTTAAGACTTTCTGGAAATGGAGTTAACTCTTTCAAGTCTTCAAAATACAATTTGGATACCTTTACTAAACTTTAATAAACTATGTTGTTTGTCGTATTGAAATAAAAGAGTCAAAGTGAATTCTCCTAATGTCAGTTTCTTCTTTGCCTTGGCAATTATAGGAATTTCCACTGATGAATGCAGAAATGTAAATTCAGAGAAAGCAAGTTATTTCTAACGATGAAATTTCCGAATGAACATTTTTAGTTCTCAGTGTCTGCCTGGTTGGCTTCTTCTGAGATGGTGGCCAGCATGGAGATCCCTTGCCATTGTAGGAAGCTGCTATGGGCCCCTTAGATTCATGAGGGTAACCAAGGGCTTTCCAGCTCATTTCTGCACACGCACAAAAAAGCCAGTAGTATCCAGTACACTACTCAGCTCTTAACAGAAAGCTGAACAAATATCTCAGCCCTTAACAGAATGTATGAATAACCATATATATCTCAGATTTATGATGCATGTTGAGATTATTTAAATAAAACATGTGCTACTTTCCTGAAAGCTCTTGGTTCAAATGTGTCATCTTACTGAGCCATAAAATTTCCATCATGTATCATCTAGACTAAATTAGCTTCCCCTCCCCCATCTCTAAATATTAGTTCTATTTTTCTTCTGCATTTAGGACAGGCTGTTTGGTATATTAGCTAAATTTTATATTATTAGATAGAGTTCATATTATTAAAATCTATTTAATGCTAATTAATTTATTCACATCTGGGTTTGGTTTTTCCAGATGTGGACGTGGATAAACCAGATGAGAAGTCTATTATGACTTACGTAGCCCAGTTTCTGAAACAGTATCCTGACATCCACAGCACAGGCGCTGATGGGCAAGAGAATGATGTAAGTATTTGTTTTTCTTCAAGCATTGATAACACTCAGTGATAGTGAATTGGATTTTTAATTACGCTGTTTCAAAAAATTAAACTGGAATGCATTTTACTATAAGAGCAACTGAGTTAAGACTGATATCACCAACTGGGGAAGAGATTGGAAGGAAAGAATTCACTGATAGGTATGTTGGCTAGATCAAAGAAAGCATTATTAATAATAAAAACTGAACATTTAATACTGGTGAATTAACATTGAGGAAAGATAGCAATGTTGGGAAACTTTATTTTAGCAATTTGAAGATTGACCCAATTTTATATCCATCATATCATTTGTACATCTAGATCTTGAGTTCCCTTATGCTGCTCAATCTGATAAAATCTAATTTTGACTTTTAGATTTATTATATAAGTTGCTACTCATCTCAAACATAGAAGTAAGGCAAACTTATAAAAATTCTCGTTATTCACTGTGTTTAGATTTTTCAGCCTCTCAATAGTTTAGCATTTACATTTTGCATACTGCTCAAATGACAAGTGCTCATTGGCATAAATAAAAACAAAAATTGGAAAAAAAAGAAAAGGAAAATTATCTGTACTTGACCTTCTGGACAGAACCTATTCTAGAAAAAAATTAATATTTTTGTGTGAGTTCTACATATGTGTAGACGCATAATATTTGAACAAAAATATAATCAGATTATGTGTACAATTTTATAACTTTCTTTTTTCTGTTAATAGAATACAAAACTCTTCTGATGGCATTCTCTCTACGACATCAGATAGATGTACAGTAACTTCTTTATCCAATCTTAATTGTTGGAAATTTCTTATTTTTTGCATTATAAAAAATATCTCTAAGAACAACTTTGTAATAAAGCACTATTTTACAATTATTTCTTAGAATAGGAGTTCCTAGACTAAAAGGTATACAGATCTATTATGCTTTTTGAAATTTTTTTTCAAATTCGCCTGTAGAGAGATGTTTTAATTAACACTTCAGCCAGCATATCAGAATGCCCATTTTACTAGTCTTGTCAACAATAGATATTACCATTTTCCTGTTTTTAAAAAAAGTACTGTAATACTGTTTGGTTTTGGTTTTGTTGTTGTTGTTTTGGGGGATTTTTTGTTTGTTTCTTAGAGAGGGGTGGATTCACTACTGAATTTAAATTAGTAGGTTGAGTAACATCAGGGAAAGTAATAAATGGAATTTTCAAGACATGTTAAAAACTCTGCCTTCATTGTTCAGGTCTAAAGGAGAGTTTTCAGAGCAGTTGAGATTGTAATGAAGAGAAACAAGGCAAACAAAAACAAGTTTATTGCGTTTCTTAGAAACAGATCTAAAGAAGGAAAAGGTCAGGAGAACATAACCCAAAGTTTTCAAGTAGGTTTTGCACTAAAAGAAATCGGTGACTTCATGAAAGAATTAAGCAAAATAATGGTGACTGTGTTTCCTAGGTCACTTGGATGAAGTTAATCCGACATTTGATAGAACTATGTTAGTTTTTTTTTTTTTAAACTGTGGTTTCAAGAAATCATTTTTTGTTGTTCCTTGCCAGGATTCAGGCACAAATGTTGATCTCCAGAGTAACTTATTCTGTCATTAGCCAAATAATGTTCCTAAGAAGGACCGCAGAGGGCAGATGACTATACCAATTCCAAAAGGGATTGAGGCGTGTGCTTGGGACTCATTTGGGGTTTTCTGGATTTTGAGAAGATAATTGGGCATGGATGTTGCTGTGTGAATAAGAACCTCTGTAAGAGGCTATGATAGACTCCCCCCAACACGGCACAGAGGGAAATCTGCTTTCCATCTGGTTGTCAAATCCGAAGTTCTTAGATTCTCCAATTGGATTACTTCTGGGCTGATTTCTGAACTTGTACTATTTTAATTTTTGTGACATTAATCATCTCTCCACATGAGTAAACACTGTGGCTGGTGATGTCTGGGAAATAAAAGGAGATACTTTCGTTAATGCTCATTAGCAAGGATTTAATGCAAAAATCCTCGGAGATTTGAAACCCATTCTGGATTTAAGCTTGTTAATATGCTTTATTAAAGAGCTTTATTATTAAGAAATTAATCTCATTGTCCAGAAGATAAATTCTGAGTTTTCTTTAAAAAAATTCCCTCTATCCCTTTCCTTAAAAAAGGATGCATATAACTTCTTCAGGATTATTTCAAAAATTAATTTTGAGGAAATTTATTATAAGTTTGGCTCTTTTTTTAATGGGCATTTGTAATATAGGGTATGAAGATCTAAAAATGAATATTTTGAATAGAAAAAAAGAATTTTATACCTTTTGTGACATTGGGCTTATGTTTGTTCAGTGCGGTCACATGGCCATCTAATTCTGTCTAATTAACCTTTAAGATTTTATAAACTGTAAATGACTATAACTCAATTAAAAAACATTAAAAAAAAGTAAAAGAAGAAAGGTACCACATATATTCAAATGATTCCATTCATTTAAAGTCCAGTTAAAATTAAACTGTACTACTTAGCTTTGAGTGGCTAAACTTGGAAAATAAAGAAATAATTGTCAAAAAACAAAAAAAAGATTTTATAGACTGTACTTACCAGGGCTGTTGATAGCATCACCTCAAAATACTCATTATTTGTCCGCTCAGGGCTTATTAGTAAATAGTTCTTTCAATTCATTTTTTAAAAAATATTGGCATCAACATATCCACCAGGCTTTCATCTTTTGGTATACTTGGTTTTCATATCCTTTTGATGAGTTTATTTAAATTGGAAATTTTATAGACACTATTTGCAAATTAATTTTCTTACTGGGAATAGACAATGCTATGCCTTTCTTACTTCAACCGTTAAAACTAGTAAAGAAGCTTTTCCCCTGAAGGTATCCTTAGGTAATTAGCACTTACTCGTCGATAAATAAAACGGGCCTGTTGGCTCATCTCTCTCATCTATTAAACTTTCAGTTATTTAGTCACTCAGTCTTTCTCCTGTTGCAACAAATTTTACTGCTTTCAGAAGCACAGCACGGTCTGAATTGTTTTAGGAATACAGAGTGTACAGTATGAGTGTATTTATAGAGGAACATGAATCCACATACCTTTCTGTACATTGTTCTCCTTTCAAAACATTTACTATTTCAAGACGTGTATATAAAATACATATATATTGCCATGTACAACTATTACAAATTAAAACAAAAACATCAAATGCCAGAATACTGCATTGCCTTATTTGATTCAAATATTTTGATACTTTCAAAAATTGTTAAAACATCTTAAAATAACTATACCCTTAAAATTATTGTCTTATTTATTTGTAGAGAGATGCCTCTCCATTTTTCTTTTTTCCTACATAACTTTTGTCCATGATTTATGTTATTTTTCTGTATATTGTCTTTTCATATTGTTAGGAAATACTTCCAGGTTTCCCATCTTTTGCAAATTCTATCCAAATTCTTAAGGTAAGATTTAAGTAATCTTGAATTAATGACCTCTTTCAAACATTCTGCATCCTGTAGCGTGTTAGCCATTCCTCTGCATGTATTTGTCTTTATCTATACATCTATTTTAATACCTTGATTCTGTTATTTCCTCTTCCTTTCTAATAGAACAAATAACATATGTGTTATTAAATGTTAGTTACAGTCTAAGCCATGCCCATGGACTTTCCCACTAATCTTTAATTATGAGGTAGCATTAATTTCATCTTAATAACACTTAACAGCACTAATAAAGGAAAAATTAAAATAACTATGATTTCTATGTGACATGGAAAGTAAAAATAAAGATTTATTTTTATATTTTAAAATATTAAGCAGGAAATACTTAATTGAAAAAGGTAAGTGTTCAATTAGCTTGTAATCCTGAATTTCATCATAGCTCTTTTATGAATTATTGAGTCACATGGTTTAGTAAAGTCTATGACACATGGTAAGTGCTCAAAAAAAATTTGTAGAATTAATGATTAAGAATTTTTTCCCATATCCAAGTTACCCTATATTTCAATTTTTCCATCTTTCTTTATATTCCAGTGAGGCCTGAAGTTAAGGATCTATCAACACAATAGACTTTATGCCAAGACTGAAGTAAAAAATTAGAAGTAACCAATTGCATATTAAATGTTGAATTAATTTTTATCTTAATCTTCATGAAGCATGAGTTTATGTATATATAAATATGCTACAAATCATATAATGTGTATGTCTGAGTGAATGAGAGAGAGAGAGAAAGAGAAAGAAAAAGTCATGGATGCTGACAGTTCAGCTGCTTGGTTTATAGATGGTCTCTAGGCAAATAGACCTCCATGGCTGTGAACGCATGTGAAAGTCACCAGTTGAAGAAAAGCCACTAGACTGAATGGGTTCTGGAAATCTAGATATTCTTTTGTACTTCATTTTCCTGTAAAAAGAGAATGCTGAGTGTGTAAAGAGTTACATCCTTTCACCTTATTGCAGTTTGCACTCCCCCCCCCACTAGAAAAAGTCATTTCCTAAATGTACTCTAATAAGGTTATTTTAAGAGCAGGATCCTGCTTCTCTCTGTGAAATAATTTCAGCTGGTGAGAAGCAGGTGCTGATGAGCCTGTGTTTGGAGGCTCACAGCCAAGCCCGTGCTCACCGTGGTGGTCCCTGCTTAGTGGTCACATTGACATCTGGTCCTTCGGAGGGAGACCAAGAGCACGCGTTCCTCTGAGCTCATAAGATGTGTCATTAGTGCTTTTCTGGGCATGAAAGTCAGCAGATAATAAAACCAGTGCCTTGATCCCATTCACCTGTCCATTCAGAAGAGCCATCATGGGAAGATGCCAGGCACTGTGTTAGGCTGGAGAAAAAAAGACACTTAAGGGGTTTTGAATGCTGGGACGAGGGAGGGCGAGACGATTCGTGGACAATAAAACACGGTGCATTTTGGGTGAATATTTGAGCTCAGATTGTTACAAGATCATAGAAAAATGTTCTCAAAAGACCAGCAGCATCAGATTCACCTGGAAACTTGTTAGAAATACAAATGCTCAGCCTCCACCCTAGACAGACTGAGCCAGAAATCCCGCAGGCGGTGCTGTGTTTCCACAGGCCCTCCAGTGGACCCGGTGCACACTAAAGTTTGAGAACCACTGGCATGGACGACAAACACGTAACCTAGCCTTGTAGGTCAGAACAGGCTTTCTAGAGAAGGGTGTGCCTGAACTGAGTGCACCTTCCAGGCAGCAGAGCGTTGCCTTTGCATCGCCGGGAAGTGAGAGAGGACGTGGATCCTGACAGCGTGTGTGGCAGGCTCTGCACTGGGTGTGTTCAGAGAGCCTCTCTCATTCTCCCCCTAAACCACGGGAAGGCTGTGTGATAACCACTCAGACGGTGGTACAGCAGTAGAGAGGATTAAATTAAGGTTGTGCCCAAAGTCACAGAGCTAATCTGTGTCAGAACCAGAATCTGAAACCGGTTTGGCCTGCCTCCCTGGCCAGCACTCTTTCTACAGACAGTCATTTCATATGTGTCACAGGCTGTGATCATCACGCGAGATGCTGTAGTGGAAAGCTATTTGTAAGAGCCAAAAAGTCATGTTAAATATGTTTATGATTACTTTGGCATTCTTACCAGATAAGAAGTCTTTATGGAAAAGTAGGGTATTTTCACTAAATCAGTGCTAGAATGGATCTTATTATTTGTGGAAACAAGTATGTAACTCTCCATATGCATTTTTTTAATGTTTGAGATGTGAGTGGTAGTTTGTATGGACTCAGTCAGCAGATAATTTGGTCAATATCTTATAGGTGCCATGTTGCCAGGGCCTGGGAATACCATATTTAACAAGATAAATGTGTCTTCTGTCCTTGTGGAACTTATAGTACTGGAGAGCATTTTAAAATAATAATATACACAAGTAATCCAATGTTGCTATGACTGTGGCTCCTTGAGTTCAGTCAAAATTAATCATTTCCAGAATGGTCCTCTGGGTTACCAGTGGCCTTGGGTGAAGAGGCACCCTTGGGCCTGTTTCCCCTCCCGTTCCAGCCATTGCTCTTTCTAAGTGTTTTTATACTTAGCACGTTTCCTTTTGACCACATTTTCTTAGTTAAATTAGTGTTTCTTGAGGGAAAAAAATGGAGGTAGATAATTTTGATATTCAGCATAATAATTCAGTTTTTTTTTTTAGAATTAACTTTTCATTCTTAGTCTCTAAAAGGTGTGAGGGCAGAGAGAGAGAGAAAATTTTTCAAAGACAACTGGAGCTTATTAAATACTCAGTGTCTTCTAGAATCAGTCAGGTATTAGTCAGCGAGGAGATAAATGCACAGATGCTAATAAAATTGTCATGTCTGTTGGCTTCTAGAGAGAAGATAGGCTGGTTTTGAAGGAAACAAAAGTTTGGATAGAACAATTTGAAAGAGATATGACGAGGGCACAGATGACAGAATCAAATTTGCAGGATAAATATCAGGTAACGTATGGAAAAAATATTTCAGTTTCTTTTAAGCCTTTCATGAGTAAGATTCGTGTATGTCATTTAATCTGTTTAATCTTTCCAATAATATTAATGAGACATGTCTTTAAAGAAATAATATACATTGAGTTTACATATAATTTAATAATCGTATTTCTATGTAAGTAAGCAGTTTTTAAATTTGAATACATTTATATATTGTAATGGGATTGCCATTGTAGCAATAATTCACACCTCTATCATGTTACATAGTCATCATTTCTTCAAACTGGTTGGGATGATTAAATTCTAGCCTCTTAGTAAGTTTGATGATTATAATACAATATTGTTGCCGTATTCACTATGCTGTGCATCAGACCTCGAGGACTTACTTACTACTTACTGCAAGTTTGTATACTTAAACATCTGTCCCGTCCCCTCCGTTCCCTACCCTCCAGTAACCAGTATTTTACTCTGTTTTTGCAAGTTCGACTTTTTAAGATTCCACATATAAGTGATATCATACAGTATGTGTCTTTCTCTGTCTGCCCTGTCTCACTTAGTATAATGTCCTCAGGTTTCATCCATGTTGTCACAAATGACAGGATGTCCTTCTTTCTAGTGGCTGAATAATATTCCATTGTACATACAGCACATCTTCTTTATCCATTCATTCATTAACATTCACTCAGGTTGCTTCCATAGTGTGGCTCCTGTGATAAAGCTGCAGTAAATGTGTGGGTGCATGTATCTCTTCGATACCCTGTTTTCATTCCCTTTGGGTATATACCCAGAGGTGGAGTTGGTAGTTTTAAGTTGGATGTGTCCACACTATATAGAGTTCTGAGGTTTCATGACTTCCCCAGAACTCAGAGTTTTGTAGATGATCCCAAACACACACACATCTAGTTTTTGTACAACTCGTGATCTTATAGATGTTGCATAATAAGAAAACTCCACAAGAAATGCCTTCAGTGACAAATTGAGAATTACTGTAGAATAAGCTGGATTAAGTAAAAAATGACAACATGGATGTCTGGAGTGGGCCCACTAGTGAGGTCAGTTTCTACTGCCACCTGTCGAGTTCAATGCTGTTGCCTTCAGGTTGGGGCCCAGGGTTGTGTTGTTATTCTTCCTCCCAGTCTCATCTCACTGTCATTAATAGGATTTCAGCTTCCATTTTCCACTTATAAGAAACACAAAGCCCTTTAACAAAATTTTTCCATTAAATTGTGATTTTACCCTATGTAGCATTGACATTTTCTACTATTTAAAATATCATTACATTTTAGCAGCAGAACTATTCTAACCTACCTTGTATTTCAGTCATTTTTGTTTTTTTTTTTTTTAAAAAGGGTGCATGATGTAAGAGAATGAAAAGAAAAAAATGTAAGAGAGTGAAAAAAATGAAGAATGTAAGAGATGATAAAAGATTTAGCTGTTGGCATTACTGTGTGATGTTACATAATCATATCCATAAAGTATACCTGAATTTAGAAGGATGATGCTGTCAATATTATATTTGACAGATTTGGCAAAGGAGTAAATTCGTGCTTACATGTGTGCACTTTTTGCTTTGAAATTCAGTGTAATCTTTTTCCCCCAAAAGGTAATTTTCTTGAAGGGCTCCATTAACCTGATTAAATCAATAAATTGAGACTATAAATATAAGAACAGAGTAAATACATTTATTTAGTCCATTAGTGAGTTTTAGTTTTAGCATAAATTATCAAAAAATAAATTCCAAGTTACCTGGTGTACAGATGTTAATTTATAAGAGGAAAACTTAAGGATTAGAAAGGCATGAAATAGGAGCATTCCTTACAGGCCAGTGATGATCATCAGTCTCCTAAAATAGGGTGAGACAGCACAGGGAACTTTTTCTTCCATCTGTGTTTCCATTATGCAGTCAGCATCTTCTGTTTATACTGATCAATCATGCATTTTCCACTTTTTCCATATATGGGATTCTGTGGAACAAAATTGAAAACTGATTTCACGTTTTGGTATTTTAAAATTACATTAAGTTAGAGGGAGTGGAAGGTAAAATCTGTGGTAGAATATTTATTCACCATCTCCCCCCAGTGTTCTTCATGTGAATTTACATGTTTATTGAGTCAGTGACTTAGAAATTCTCTCTAATGTGTTATCCGTTAGATTCTGCAGGGCCAGTCTCATATTCTTTAAAATAATTGCACACTGGCATTTTCAATTCATATTTGGACTTTGAGACACATTTTAGGATGTGTTAATTTGGTATAAAATGTAGGCTTTTCATTAAAATCACTACTTTCTTAGTATTAGTATCAGGCTCACAGTTAAGTTTATATATTACAAATTTATGTTAACCATACTGTGACTCAAAAACAGATAGAATACTTACTATTTTAAACTTAAAACAAAAGGTTATTACAAAAATGAGGCCTCCTAAAGTAAACCTCTTTATTACGGACTTATTTAAACACAAATTTGGTTGCTGTTAATCCTGTATTCTTCTGATATATATCAAAATGATACATATCGCCATTTCTATTTGTAAATCGTTCGGTGCTTTGAAGTAGAGCAGCTATTTTGATTATTGACACAGCTATGGACTCCTGTTTATTATTATCTCCTGATGAGCAGGGACTGGCATGTAGATTATTTCATGAGAAATGAGAAATCCTAGGCTTTTGTCCACTCTCTACTACTTGTCTTTACCAAGTCACCTCTGGGCTTTCTATGGTAATAATAGTGGGGCCTGTCCACGTTGTAGGGTGATGGAGAGTCAGAGGTCGTGTGCAGGAAGCACTTAGCATGGGGCCAGGCTCACCGCCAGGGCTTGAGGAAGCCCAGCTGCTTTTAATTTCATGGCTATCATTATTATTATCAACAACGTATATTCAACATTATCCAAATACAAAGGAATGTTATGTAGGAAATGTGGTTTCCTATGCTTTTGCTTTTTTTTGACTCTTTGCCATGTTGTTGCTGTTTTTCCTCTTTTAGTCATTTAAGCACTTCAGAGTTCAATATGAAATAAAAAGGAAACAGATTGAACATTTAATACAGCCGTTACATAGAGATGGCAAACTGTCACTCGACCAAGCATTGGTAAAGCAGTCCTGGGATAGAGTGTCCTCCAGGGTAAGTTCTCTGATCACTAACTTCATCAGGGTTTACATAATTTAGCCAAGAAGATTTTCTATCCTCTTTCTTCATGATGGTACATTGTATCAGGTCCTCCTGCCTCTGTCTGAGGTGCGAAGGTTGACCTGTGGGACAGTCTCGTCCCTCTTGTCAAGATCTCCTTCAGGTCAGTAGAAGCGCTCGTTTAACGACTGTTTCCCTGCTTTGCCTTCCCTACACGTGGTATCTCCATTGACCAGATGATACGTGAAATCCTGGAAGAGCATCCAAGCTACTTCTCACTTTACACAACTCGATTTGGGGTTGTTTAGAAGAGGTGACTCCCAGAGCATGAAGCCTTAACAGCTTCCCCAAATGCCATAACCAGATTTCATCAACAGTTAATACTCTTCCTATATTCACATTTATTTTTATCTTTTTAAATTTAAGCTTAGCTTATCTGATCATGAGCTTGAAGGAAAATTGCTCAGTAACTTTTGTAGGAATATTTTGCAAACTTAGAGACCAGGATTGCAAAACCTCTGAAACTTCCATCACTCGTGGGAATATTTGCCTGTACTTACCCTATTTTCTTCATTTCTATAATCTAGTTTTTTTTTTCCCCCATTAAACTCTATCAAAGAATAGGTTAGATCCTGAGCACCTCAACCCATCCCACCAGGCATTCCGACAAGCCAGGAAATGGTGCTCAGGAACTGGATGAAGTGGAAGGAATGATGAGCTGTTTAGAGAATTATATTATAGAAAGAATCCTGAATACACATCTTCCTCCAGAGACGTCTAGACGAACCCTGATTTTTCTGGCCCTGTTCTCATCAGCCGGGAGGTTTTAAAGGCTACACATCAGCTGGTGTGTAATTGCTGCATCTTTGAGCATGTTGGCAAAAGCCGACCTGAAAGTCAGTGGGCGCTTTGTGCTATTCCTATAAAAATAAAATCGCCTAATCTCCCAATAATATCCTTCCACGTCTAAGATGTATTTTAAGTTTCCTCAAGATTTGCTTGTAACTGCAGTTTCCTCACCATTTAATTGAGTAACTTTGAGTTAATTTAATACATATCATCAAGAAAATATGTGTTCTGAATTCGATGCTTTGAGAAGTGAGGACACACATATTTTCTTATTTGATATTTATTTATTAAATTAACCCAAAATTATTAATTTAAAGTGCTTTGTAGGCTTTAAAATCATTTGGGGGAATTGCAGGACTTGTCTTCCGTACTAAGATCTTCTGTCCTTCTGCTTTTGTATTTCAGCTCTTTGATTGGCATATTCAGCTTGATAAGTCTCTTCCTGCCCCTCTGGGCACCATCGGGGCCTGGTTATACAGAGCAGAGGTGGCCCTGCGAGAGGAAATAACCATTCAGCAGGTTCACGAGGAAACGGCCAACACAATACAGCGGAAGCGTGAGCAGCACAAGGTAAACATTCTGGTCGGAAAACGTTCCAGCATAACAGTTCTAGTGTTTTCGAATCAGGCTCATTTGACCATCGCTCAACAAGCCAAAGGCTGAGACTCAGAGGTTTGCAGCAGAGAAAAGGGAGTCGGGAGATGGGAGGACGAATCCCAGACCCACTTCCCTGAAGGTGAGGGGTTCTCAGTATTTATGGGATGTAGCCGAGGCATGAGGACCCTGGGGAAAGGTAACTGGAGACAAGAAAAAGACGAAGTTATCCCCATTCTGCACAGATGCAGCTAAGCTACATGCTTCTTCATGAGATGCATGTTCAGAAAATGGTGCCATTAGCATGATCGGAGGGTGGCGGTTTTGGCCCTCCGAAGTCAAACGGTCACCAAGCGGGCAGTCTTGCAACCCGAGGCGGAGGATCGGTGGTGGTAGCCAGTCTTAACCGGCTAGGGTTCAAACTGGACACAGCTGACTCCAAGTTCCTGAACTTCCACTTGGGCCAGCATCTTATTATTTAGACTGCGTGATGCTTGGAGGACCTGAAAGGTTTTATTAAAGCGAGCCTCATCGGTGAAGACAGGATAGTTTATTACTTATTGTGGCTAACTGATAACTAGTTAGCCATTAATAAATACTTTTATTTCCCTGATATGGCCTGGAACTTGCACTGATGCCGGCCTCCCAGGCCTCCGTTCATGCTGGTTCAGAGATGTCACACCTTCTTAGAGGTTCTCTGATTTGCACTTTCCCCTCCTATAAAATGTTTATGACAAGTTCAGTAGATGCATCTCCTGAGGTGTGGTCCAGTATCTCTGTGACATTTTTCATCTGCAGTTACCTTTGTTATTTCCGTTGCTATGTGTTATCTTTGAAAAGATAAGGTAACAGGCAGTGTGCATTTTCATAATAACGTGTTTGGCTGTTGGCTCTGGACCTCATTCCTGCCTCCATTCTCAAAGGAAGGCAAGCCAAGGCACCAGGTTCTTCTGTCCTGGGGCTACTGGAGTGGGGGTCGGGGTCGGGGTGAGGGTGGGAAGGGTTAGTAGAGGCCTTAGCCAGTGGTGGGATTAGGCCTTGATCTCTTAGTCATTTGTGACTTTATTTGGCTTTGTTGCATGGCTTGTGCTTAGCGTAAGTTCTAATATTCTTCCTCTTTATTTTGCGATGGCGCAGTCCTGACAAAAAATGCTGTCTTTCATTAACATCGCAGTCACGCAACCATGCATTTTGTGCAGCTGAATTGGTGTTCCTCACTCACTGGGTCGTGGTGGGGGTTAACTGTATATGTGGAAAACAAGCTGACAACCAGGTGTCACTTTGTCCTAGTCTCCTGGTTAAGCATAACCCTGGGTAAAGCCAGCTCTGCCGAATTTTTGCCCACACACGTGCAGATGACTGTGGTTGGAGGAAAACACACCCCCAGGCATGGTGACTAACCCAAGGGGGCCCTGAATGCTCCCTGGCGCTCCAGAGGTGTTTCTGGACTCGATTCCCTCTGCCTTTCTGGGGCAACTATTTTATACCTTGTCTCAAACCTTCCACGCCTCCTCCCTCGTCCTTACTCTCAGCTGATGACACTGCTTCCTATTTCTCTGAGAAAAATAGAAGCAATCAAAAAAGAATTTCCGCAAGCTCCCACAACCACATCAACCCACCTACATGCATCTGTGCCCGAATACTCTGTCTCCTCTTCTGTTACTATGGATGGGCCATCTGTGCTCCAAGCGAAGGCCAGCCCCTCCACATGTGCCCTAGATCCTGTCCTCCTGGCTCTTTCCCAAGAGATAATTCCTGTAGTCCTTCCCTTTTTAATTTCTTTTCTCTCTCTGTCTCTGCTGAATTCTTCCCACCCACATAGAATGTACTGTTATTATTCTCATCTTAAAAATGTCTCTCTCTTAACGCTACTTACCCTTCCAGCTACTGTCCATTTTTTTTTCATCCTTTTTTCAGTGAAGCTCTTTGAAAGAATTGTCTAAGATCTCATTTTGGTTTCCTACTTCTCTTCTCCCACTCTTTCTAGAACCCATTCCAGTCAAGTTTTCCCCTGTCATGCTATCCATGTCATGTTCGTGAGGGTTCTTTTCATTCCTCACTCAATGGACAGTTCTCCCCCGCACTTTACCTTACTTATCAGAAGGATTTTAGATAATTACTCCTTCATTTTTGAAATTCTTTCTTTATTTCATTTCCTAATTTTCTTTCCCCTTCCCTGGATTTGCCTTTCTAGTCTTTCCAGTTAGATGACATTTGGTCCTTATCCAAAATGTCCATGAGCATATTTGGTCCAGGCCAAATGGTTTTGGACAAGACCAAATATTAATGACCTTTTGGCGTGGACCAAATGTCTCCATGGACATTTTGGACAGGACCAAGGGTCTTTCCAACTCTTTCAACAAATATTTACTGAGCTTTTTCTATGTGCAAAGTGGTGCTCTAGGTCTTTGTGACACCCCCATGAGCAAAACAGGAAAACTCCCTACCCTAATGTAACTTGCCTTCTCATGCAGGAGGCAGTTATGAAATAACGGACATAATAAATAAATATATTTTTGATTAGAAGGTGAAAGGACAGGAAGTATTAGGTGGTGCTGCAGTTCGAAGTAGGGTAGTCAGTAAAACACTGCTGAAAAGATGCCACCAAACGTGCACGTGCATTCCCACCTGAAGGCCGTTGCCCTTGCCATCCTTCTGGAATGTTCTTGTCCATTAGCCTGAAACATTCTCCCACTGATATTCCCATTACATTCTTCCTCATCTTCTTTGGGCCTTTACTAAAAAGTCACCTTTTAGTCAATCCTTTCTTGACCACTCCTTTGAAAGAACAAACTCCCTTTCCCCTTCCCTGTTCAGTTTTTCTCTTTAGCGTTTATCTTTATCCCAGCGACTAATTTAATTATGTATCTGATTTATGCTTCATTTGCTGCACGGTAATGTCAGCTCCATAAGGGCAAGGATTATTGTTTGTTTTTTTACCCTTCTATACCCACCCTCTAAAAATGATTTTAGAAATATTCAGGCTTTCACAATTTTAATAGGATCAGTAATGCTAATCATGCCTTATGAGAATTTGTTCCTTTGACTAAGATTTCAAAATTATTGTCATAAAATTATTTGAAATGTTCATCTATATTTCTTTGGTAATCTTTTCTGTGCCTATGGTTAAGCCTCTATTTTCCCCCAATATCATTTCTTTGCACTTTTTCACTTTCTTTAGTTGCACTCTGGCATGGTTGATTTTCTCTGTCCTATCCTAACCATCTTTTCCCATCTATTTTCTTATCAAAGGAATGACAGGACCACTTTTAACAGCATCACTCTGGCTGCTGCGTGAGGATAGTGACTTCTCTTCTGGAATCTATTGTGCTTGATATCAGTGCATTCACACCAGCTTTCTTCATTAGTATTTGTCTGACATGTTTTCCGTTTTATTAATTTCAACCTAACCGTGTTCGTAATGTTTAGGTGTATCTCTTCTAGAAAGCCAATGGTTCTATTTTATTTGTTTGTCTGATCTGACAGTGTCCACCTTTTGATGAGTGAATAGATACTCCACTCACATTTATGTATAATCAGTGATATACTTGAATTTATTTCTACCATTTGACTCTTTCCCTTTTATTTGCTCTACTTTTTCTTTTTTTTTTTTCTACATTATTGCTGTTTACAAGTTGATTGAGAGGGTTTTGTTTGTTTATTCACTTGCTTGATTTTCTTAGTCCATATTTTCCCTCGAATTTGTTTGAAGTTATAACCTCTAGTTGTATATTGTGATTGCCCTTGAAATTATACCGTAGGTACTTAACACAACTGAAAGTGAATCAGTGTCTTGTCCTCCTGTTAATCAGGGTAAGGAATTAAGAACACTAACCAGATTGTGCTCTTCCCAGCATGGAAACTGTTGTCAAGTATTAAATTACTTACATTTTTCTAACCGTACATTTGTTGTTTCTGCTGATTCTCGCTCATGATCGCTTGTCTCCTGTGCTTGGGGATCCTTGCTTCCCTCTGTTTGTATCTGCATTGCTGTCCACCAGGCCCCCATCGGCCCTTTTGGGGGGTTCTGGCTAAATGTTGGGGTCTCAGTTTCAGTGTTTCTCACCTTATTCAAGTTTCAAGATTCTGTCTCCTGCAGCAGTGGTACAGATACTGGCCTGGGATAATCAGCTTTTTCACCTTGTTTTAGCTCACAGGTCTATGATCTGGTTTTAGATCATATTTTACGGAGAGTGGGAGACCTCAAAGATGTCACTTACTTCCTGTGAGCCCACCAGTGAGTTAAAGTCTTAGGATATGCTCAGCGTCTAACTGTTTTATTATGAGACAACCTTTCAGAGGACCCAGTGCCATCACACCAGCTGTAGTTCCCTTGTCATATGCTTGAAAATGTTTTTGTTTGTTTTGATTTCCTGTCAGGATTTTTTTCAATTAACCACATACGGAAAACTACAATAGGGAAAGCTTCTTGCAAGGCAGCTGGACATTTGTGTATTCCAGTATAGTCACAGACCACTCCCCCCATACAGTAACTTATAGTCACATGTAGCAGATCAGAGTTGGGAGTGGTGGTGGCTCTAAATTTACCCTGAAGTCATTTGGGGGAGTCTCAGCCAAGATATAAACCATAGAAACGTGTCTGAATGTTAAGAAGGCGGCACACAGTGACTAGCATACTCACCGTCAGTAGCTGCTCTGGGGCAGTCCTCTGGCCTCTGTGATGAGTTCTTGGATGCACATAGCGCCCCCTCTCTGGGAACAGGGGACTTGTGAATATCCGTGCAGCTACCTACAAACTCAGAGCAGGTCAAAATGTGATGATAGCAAATATATATCAAGATAGAAATAGTTTAGCCCCGTGTTTTTCTACAGTGAATAAATTAATGTCCCCCAAGTTAAAAGAAAATTAATTTCATTTATGTGAACAAACACATATGACATTAACATCTTAATTCGTGTACAAAAGCCTTTTATTTATTCCCTTCCATCAAGTGTCTCTCTTATGATTTAGGATTTTTTTTTTTTTGCTTCTATTTTCCTCAATTAATCTACTAAATCTTAGTGTGAGAGAAGCAATGTTCATTTTAATGTGTCATTCTGGTGGGCTGATGTGTCTTACTTTTCAGTGACAAACTGTTGGGTACTTATTCTGCTTTTGAGAAACAACCTTAGCTCTAGAAAACATGACTTGAATCTGTTAATGAACTCAGGATCTGCTTCTTGCTGCTCCAAAGCCACTACTCGAGAGACAATTGTTGGTAGAAAAGAAAAGCTTGCTTTATTCAGGAAGCCAGCAACCTGGGGATAAGGCAGACTCATGTCCAAACGCCATCTTCCCACTACCCATCAAGGGGCAAGAGCTTTTAAAGAGGAGTTTCGGGATGTATAGGCAGAGGAAGGGGGCTACATGCAGAAAAGCACAGTCAGCTCTTAAAATCATCTTGAAATTGGTCATGTGGTGGTCTGACCAGTGTCATCTTGATTGGTTAAGTACAGTTAATCTTTAGTTCTAGGGTCAGCTTGTTGCTATTTCCTTGAGGCCAGTTCTTGGAATTGTGCAAGTTGGAGCAGCTTATATCATGGCTACAGTCTGGTCATCACGTAGTTAACTTCTTTCACCTGGTGGGGGTTTGAGTCTCTGCAAAACAGCTCAAAGGGTATGGCTCAGAATATTATCTGTAGCCCTTGAGGAGGGACTGAAGGTCCTTTACTTTGCTTAGTGGCTAACCTGTTACTATTTTTTCTTCTTTGCCTGTTCTCCTTTGCTTCTGTATTTTCTCATTTCTGTGATTAAATTTATTCTCTGACTAAAGGTTTTCCAAAGACAAGACGCACGCAGAGGATGTGGGGGAGGGGGCTCTGTCCCGGGAAGGACCCAGAGCTTCCTGCTCCATTACGAATCTACTTTCACATCTCTCTTTCTTTGCTTCTCTGTGAGAGCTTGGCTAGGAGTTGTGAAGTATGTGTAAGTCTTTCTATAAATAAGTCTTTTGACAGTGAAAAACCCAGAAAACAAACAGATAAATTGTTAAAATTTCTGGCATTCTGTATAGTCCACAAAGAATATTAATAAACATCACATTTACATCCCGCCCCCCGATGTCCCTGGGACATTCCCTGTGCTTGTTTGAAATTTTCTAACCATAGAGGTATTTTCATAATATATTGTAATGCAGTTGACTTACTTTAGATGGCAAGCAAACATCACTTTATGGTAGCCTGCGTCCATTCAAAATAAAAATAGTCTAAATTTTTTTAACCATTAAAGGGTTAATCTAGTTGTGCTTAGTTTTAAGCTCTTAAAACCCTACATGTTCAAAAGCAGGGAAGGATACAAATACTAACAAATCATTGCTTCTAGCAGTAACTCTGTTTTCCTTTGGACCATGTGCCTTTAAAATGTCTGAATGCAGTGCTGTGCAAGTGTCATGTGTGTTTAAAAGATGCCATAATTATTAGCTACGGCTCTTAGCACAGGGCCTTATGGACAGGCACCCGGGCTCCTGTACAGGGTAAAAGCCTGTGATGGGCACCCAGCCGCACGTGGATGTGGCAGCTCTGTCGAATTGCTGAGTGCATTGACTCATCCGTGCAGGCTGCAAATTATGCTTTTAGCCTCCTGTGAACATGTTTCCTCATTTTTTTATTTTTTTAAAATTGTATCTTAGGATCTGCTTCAAAACACAGATGCCCACAAAAGAGCATTCCATGAAATCTACCGGACCAGGTCTGTTAACGGGATCCCAGTGCCAGCCGATCAATTAGAGGACCTGGCCGAGAGGTAAGAGAATGTCTGGTTTTAAATGAAGTGTCTGTAAAACGCTCGGTGGATGCTTTTTTTTTTTTTTTCCTCATTTCTTTCAATGGATTGATTTTTTTTTTTACAGAGACATTTACCTTTGGTATATAAAAATTGGGTTCCCATAACATATGCTAAGAATGCCGACCTTCTAATATGTTATTAGTTGAAAATAATAAACCTGCATGTACCCACAGCCTGCAAATCACAGAAATGGTTTCTTCAGAGGCTGTATTTTTATTCAGTACTGTGAGGAACATTATGTAATATTGCAAAAACAGCTTATAAAAGAAACAGATGAGAGATATCTTGGCAGGAGAAAGAACTAAATCAAAGACTTCAATCAGTCATATTTTGCTTTTAAACCCAGAGCTAGAATCAAATCAGATCTCCTGACAGTGACTGGTCAGCCAGAGTTTAGAAGACCTTGTGCCTGCATTTTATTTAATGCTGACATGTAACAGGTTAAGTAAGCCCCGTTCTGTTACTATTAGTTACCTTCTGTAAATTCTCGGTGTTTTGTTTCTAGGTTTCATTTTGTGTCCTCCACGTCAGAGCTACACTTAATGAAAATGGAATTTCTAGAATTAAAGTACCGTCTGCTCTCACTGCTGGTTCTTGCAGAGTCAAAGCTGAAGTCTTGGATCATCAAGTATGGGAGGAGAGACTCAGTAGAGCTGCTTCTGCAAAACTACATCGTAAGTCTCCCTGGTGCTC
Organism: Camelus ferus; assembly: GCF_009834535.1. Lineage (NCBI taxonomy): Eukaryota > Metazoa > Chordata > Mammalia > Artiodactyla > Camelidae > Camelus > Camelus ferus. The sequence goes on along the minus strand of NC_045703.1, from coordinate 61,889,160 downwards.
TGACGGAGAGATCAGAGAACCCCCAGATTTAGCATCTGATACCTACCAGTTTATTAGACGCTGTTAGTTTTATCTCGAATTTTAAAACATTAAGGTACCAGTGTGTTAAATGGGTTCGACGTTAAGTTTGTGAGCTTTTTGCGACACTGAAATATACACTTAGATTCTTTGGAGATAAAGGTTTTGCTGCATTAATCATATTGAACCATTGTGATTGGCTTTATTTTATTGCTTAAAAAAAAAGTTTTTGCATTGCATACCCACCACTGATTCTGAGCTCACCACTAAACCTGAGTTAAATTACTTAAGGATTATCTTCATGTTTCTAAAATCCAGTCATGGGTAATTTAAAACAATTCTCAATTGTTCACATGGGGACTATTTTTTTTTTTTTTAGATTAGGTCAAGCATGCCTTTTTTTAATGGTCATTCCCTGAGCTTCACTACTTCCTGCGTGCACCCAGGAAAAGCAAAATTTTGCCTGTGAATCTCTGTATCAATTTATTTTCCAAAGATTGTCTCATATTTGGGGCTATTGGTATAGAGAATCCTGTATTTACATAGAACAGTAGCTCTGAATTAGCAAAGGAAGTAGGTTGTTCTGTAACTAACAATGTCCATTTACAAGTAATCAGAGAATTATAATTATTACAGGCAGTTTATTCCTCTTAGTTAAACATGCCCCCCTCAGTTTATTAGCAACACAAATTTGCTTGCAAAATTAATATTAAAAGGGCATCTCAGTCCTGTAACTGTTCCATTTGTTTAATCACAAGTTCTAAATAATAAATTAATAAATTTAAAATATAAGCCCATTTCTAACCTGTTTCAGTGTCTCTGTAACTGGCATGACTGAGTATTTATTGAAACCTTATCTTTACTGAAGCATCCTAGAACCGTAATATATTTTAATTTTATTTTCTAAGTGCTAAATGAACAACATGCATTTGGAAAAAAAAAAGATTTAACAGGTTTCCAATAGGATGTTTCTCTAGATTTACTACAATTTTCTAGGAACTATTTGTCAAAAAATGTGAAATCTGTTACATGTTCCCTTATTCATTTTGCATGATCTTAGAAAGTAATGAGAAACCTAATCTTTTTAAGTTTAGGCAGTGGCATTAATTCTGCAAATACTAAATTCAGATATGCATTTATATTTTCAGGTTTAGTCATGTCAAGTGATACGAGTGAGCGCAGTGGGTAATTGTTCAGGATCCGTCTTTGTTCTAGCTATTTAAGGACAGCCAATTAGATTGAAACGCCTAATGGGGACTGTTCCACCAGGTTAATGTTCCAACACAAAGATGTTGATAATTCTCTTTGAACTTCTCAAATAAAGGATCTGTAAGTAGAGAATCATTATTAGTGATTAAAAAATCAGTACTTTCTGCCTATTTCATAAAGAGACTTCCACTGAGCTGCTAATTTTAAACTGTTTCCCAACGTAACTCTCCAAATTGTTTGTAAAATTGATCATTGCTCAACAAATATAGCAGATTTTAATGAACATTTCCTAATATTCTCATCCCTTGGTGAAATACCTATTTATCACCTGTGCTTCTATTCCCAAAAAGGGGTTGAATATATTTATTGTTTAATAGTTTTAGTAACTATGGGATATTGGTGTTTCCCATGTGCCAGGAGTTTTACATATGTTACCTTCTGTCTCAATGACAACCCCACAGGCTGGGTATTTTCACACTGTTTCACTGAGGAAACGGAGCCTTTGAACGCTCCAGGTGGCACAGTCAGTAAGAAGTGGAGTCTGGATTTGAATCCACATCTTTCTGAATCAAAAGCCCTCGAAGTACTGAACTTTACTCTCAAACACAATTGCCTGGGGAAAGTTTTTTGTTTTTCATTTTTTTTAAACTGAAAAGACCAAATTATCAAAATGATCACTTGTAGCTCCGTGAACTAAATAATGTCGTTCATACAAATATGAGTGCCATTTCATGCTGGTCTCTAGCTGACAGTATTTTATACTTCCCTACTAGGCTGCTAGTTACCATTGGTTCTGTTCCAGGCAGCATGGTGTTGGGGCAGGGTGGGGTAAGGTGGGGGGGGGGGTTATTGAAGCCTGGCCACCAGTCGCATAGAAATATGTCGAATCATGGCTCAGATACTCACTACCCACATGACCTTACAAATAATGTCTAGAAGACTTAATCTTTCCCAGATTTTTTAATAATAACAACAATAGAACAATAGGGATTTTTCTAAGAAACAATGACTGATACATACTGTTTTCTATTTCACACCCCAAGAGCTGCTCTCATTCTTTTGGAGTTTGCAGGAAAATCATTCTCTTTAGAACAGGCTATTTCAAAGTGCATGAAGACATTGAAATAAAATCACAAAATCAGTTTCTTAAATGCAATCCTTTCCTTGGTTTCTAAAAAAAAAAAAATATTATAATGAGCCATATGCTGCTACATCATCAAATAAGCAAAGTAATATTTGGGATGTAAGGGTTCCATAATTATCTCTTTCTTAGTTTGAGTTCTCAATTCAATCTTACTCATCTGCAAAAAAAGATACATTTTTTTAAGGGTTAGAGAATTAGAGAATGTGCTTCCTCCTTGCCACTTACAAGAAGAAGTGCTAAGTCCTCAAGGAATTCTTGGAAAAGACTTCCCAAATCCTTGCTGATTAATTTAGGCCACATGCTCCTGGTAAGAGATTGCAAACTGTAACGTCAATCAGAAGATAATTGGTTTGGTTCTTGCTGTCGGAATTGTTCTTGACATAACCATGTTAGTTAACTCGTGCTTCAGTTTTACAATGGAAGGAATAGGACAACATTTCATTCTTTCACATAAGAGAAAAGAAGAGCTCTTGGAAGTGTAGACTGTCTGAATGCAGCACCAGTCATGTGAACGTTTGTTCTATTATTTGTAATGACTTTATTAATGTAAATAGGCAGTTCTGATGAAATGACCTCTCAAAGTTGATTTTTTTAAATCTTAAATTGTCTGGTTTAGCCCCCTTTGAGTGAAATTGAGCTTTTTACTTATCATACCCATATTTATCTTTCAAAGTAGAAATTTAGTCTCTTCCACTAATACTTTAAATTTTGTAACATAAAGAGATATCTTATTTTTCTTGACATGCCACCAACTTTGAAAGTCCTTTGACCAACATGGCTTATTTGTTGAACTTGAAAGAAATAAAATAATCCTGTCCTTGTTATTTTAAATATACACTTGTGCTTATTTTTGCCTACTTCTGACTCTGTCTAGATAGCTCACAGCAGAAAGGAGATTTAGTGGTCCTCCTACAAAAGTGATTCTAATAGACAAATAATTTGTGTTACTAAATGGAATTACTCAGGACTCAGAAAAAAGGCAAAAATAAATGAAACAATTAAAAGTTAACAAGCAAGGTTTCTTCCTTCAAAAATTAATTACTGAGTTTTCCTCATAGGAAAGCTCAGAAATACTTAAATGAATTTCTACAACATTTATAATATTCTGAAGACATTCTTTCCCCCCACCGCCCCTCTGGACCAAAAATGAAGCTACAAATAACTCTTCTTTCTTGTTCATTTATAATGAATTTGTAAACCTCTCTAGCAAAAGAATAGGTAAATCCAGTAGAGACACTATTTTCCATTTCTTTGACACTTAGAACAATTGTTTTTCTCATTAGCTTCTTGAAATTTGTGTCCAAACTAAATAAAGACTATGTTTTAAAATTTTGCCAAATATATGTATCTCTCCAATTTCTTACAGTGTCTTGAACATGAAGTGTAATTTTCCATTTTTGATCAAATCATGGCCTGATAATTTGTTAAGTTATTCAAAATTTAAATTGTAGTAAATCATTCTTTCCCCAATTGGGGAGCAGGCAGAGGTTAAGGGAATGGGACATAAGGCTAAATAATGAATTAACCAGACCACTATAGACTTACTTTACTCTCATCCAAAAATAATAAAGTCTTTTAAGGTTATTGGATAAAGTACTTATCAGGGAACCCCTCATTCCAGGGAATCCATAGCTTTCTCTACTCATTATATCCTTAAAGAATAGTTAATATATAAGTAAATGCAAACATAAAATGATATGAAATGCATTACATATGTAATTTTTAATGTAATCTTGAAATACGATAAACATCTATCAGTAGAATCTAGGGACGTCTAGAAATTGCTGTATGAATAGTTTTGCATCTGCACACAAGCATTTTGCATCTCCGCATTAAGCATTCATCAGCATACTATTCAGGACTTCAGCTGGTTTTTGAAGGCTAATTTTGCGTTTTATACCAGTGGCACTTACCAAGTATTTTCTTGAGTTCAAATCATAGGAACTAATTATGCTGTTAAAAGAAATTAAGGAGTCTTTGGTAATATGCCGTTACCTATAATTGCATTAATTTTCCACTTTAGAGAAATGGGAAAATTTTTTGAAACAAAAAATTATTTCATATTGCCTGAAGTTAACAATTATAAAATTTACCTGAGGATTTTTTTGGTCTCTTCTCAATTTTATAGCATCCATTTGCTTATAGTAACTGTTACATATGTAAATTGCATACAGACACAGATATAGACATGTCTTATCTTTAGGTTTTCTACTCGGTAATAGAAATATGAGTGCGTGGATAACATGGATGGAATGTATGATTGTTTAGCATTTTTCTACTTGTAAACATTTTTGCATTTACTTTTTACTTTAAGAAAGTGTTCATGCATTGTGCCATTTATTTATAACCTGAAATTCCTCAGAGCCATCATTCACCAGACTACTGTTCAAAGAGCAACAGAATCCCACAGCTAAAACACAGTGGGAAACTTTAAAATGTTCTTCCAAATTTAGTGCTTTCTAAAAGTTAAAGCCAGGTTCTCCGGAGAAACTTCTGTCTCTTTTATAAACAAACCCTTGGGTGGAGAAGATATATAAATAATACTTCCTCAGTCTGGGGGTGAAATAGAATTAAAAGTGTGGAATTAAGTTATATCCTCAGAATAATCAGTTTACTTACGGCTGTTGAATTAATTTGATATTTTTAAGAGGAGTGAGTTTGGTAAATTTGGGTAACATAGCCACATACCTATACTGAAAATTGACTTTGGCATTGCTATGCAAGCCAGTGTTGGTTATCGTCTAACCATTCCTTGTTTTTCTAGTCTTTCATAGAAAACAGCAAGTTCTTTGAACAATATGAAGTGACATACCAGATCTTGAAACAGACAGCCGAGATGTATGTCAAAGCCGATGGCTCAGGTAAAACACCAGACAGAGCTGGTTGCAGCATTGAATACAGTAGAATTTAGAACCTACAGGTTTCTGTATGATCAAATCGGGTTTTTTTTCTCTCTACAAAATCTCCTTGTGACCATACCATTGGCCTGGGCGGCACATGTTGTATTCAGTCCACTTGACTTTGTGCAGTGCCTGACCTGCATGATCGTTCTCCTCTGTGTGTGTGGGTGGGTGGGTGTGTTCGTGTCTGTATGCCTAGTCTTCTAAAAGAGGGGAAAAGAAGCATTCATTTTCTAAATTGTCATTTTCAAACCTATTTTGAATTCTGAGGAATAAAGGTTAGAAATGACTAGCTTGAGTATTATAATAAGGTAAATGAAAACTTAAGTTAGTGTAAGTAAAATACGTTTGTTTCAGTTTGGAGATATGTCTGTCATATGTGCTGAAGATGAACTATAGCATTTGTGATTGATGCTAAGTATGTGTCTGTTTGAGTGCACATGAAATGCAAAAAATGTCATATTTCATCCCATTTATCAGGAAGTTTAGCTGTATCATCCTTAATCTTTATAAGAAACCTGTGGATAAGATATAACATATTCCCAACATTGGCTGAATGTAATTCTAACATTATATCTATTACATTTATATAATCTAGAGAATTATAAATGCACACCAGCAGATAGACTCTAGAAAAAAGGTTTGGTGTATTTAAAATGTAAAATAAGGATTATAATTGGTTCGTGTTTTAGTGGAGGAAGCTGAGAATGTGATGAAATTCATGAATGAAACCACTGCTCAGTGGAGGAACCTCTCAGTAGAAGTCAGGAGTGTGCGGAGCATGCTGGAAGAAGTCATTGCTAACTGGGACCGATACGGCAATACTGTGGCTAGTCTTCAGGCTTGGCTGGAGGATGCTGAGAAAATGCTAAATCAGTCAGAACATGCCAAGAAGGTAAGACTGCTTCTTACAAAAGGAAATTAGCACAGGTGGATTTAGAAATAAGAAACTCTCACAGCCAGGTTCTCTAGGGAGGGTTATAGATTTGCAAATATGTCACAAAAAATCCTGACTTTGCCTGAAAAGCTGTATTTTCAGGTTAGTAAATTATTTTAGACCAAGAAATATACTGCTTTATAAAAGTTATGTTAAAACAGTGCCTGACTTTTGCATTCAGAAGAGCAGTAACTGATGGAGTGGCAGCCAAGCCCCATGCGCAACAGAGGGCGCTATACACACAGGAAGGTCTGTACTTGAAGGGGCACGTCCAGGGCACATCCTCTGAATTTCCTAATTTAAGAGAGGATGAAAACAACTTTAGCTAACGTAGTACTCAACCTGTGTGCTGGCGCACAGCAGCTCAACAAATAGGTCACCACGTTTTTATCTATTTCTATTTTTTTTTTTTAATTTTTATCAACTCCTATTTAAGGGTCTTATTCTGGATAGGAGTGATTTATTTTCCTCCGGTTACAGATGTCTATGTTTTTGAAAGAGTTACTGTTTTACTTTAATATCACTTACATTAAAATATCCCATGGAATGGACTGCTTTCCCTATATATACTTCTTAACGGGAGCCTGACATTTTCCCAGGGAAAAACAACTTACATGTAAAAGATATTAAAAGACCAGATTCCCACTGAGAAGTAGAACTTACATTAGAATTCCTGCTTGTCATACAAGACTAGTTCTTCTGTTATTTTGTTATACAAATAGATGTATAATTTTATGTTTTTCCATTCTGTATTTCATATAGATTAAATATTCTCATGTAGCTGAGCAACTTTAACCCATACAGATTTTTGCTTTTCTAGTTAGACTGGCAGTGCCCTGGTAGATGGCAGATGTGTTCATTTCATCCAGGGGACTGTAACCACCAGAAACAGAAGTGTCCTCGTTGATTTATGCAGGAAGCCCTCCCACACATGGCTTATGACTGAATTATCTTTGGCATCCTTGGTTTTTACTGTGGTGTATATGTGTATGTATGTGCATGCACACATGCATTTAACTCGAAATCAGGTGGCTGCTGTTTCATTGCCAAGAGTGTAAATAAGAAAGGATTCCATTGTATTAAGTATTCTTGGCTGAGATTTTTAATTTTTAAAAATTTTCCTTCAGTGGTGTATCTCCATGATTTGGGGGTTGGTAATTAGGTTTATTTATTTGTTTTTAGAGGAGGTACTGGGGATTGAACCCAGGACCTCATGCGTGCTAAGCATGTGCCATGCTACTTGAGCTATCCCCTCTCCCCTCCATGATTGTTAATTATTTTCATGTGCTATATTCAGATTTTAAAATCAAAAGTAACAGGTCAAAAGTATGTTTAAAATTTTTTAAGAAAGCTATGTATTTCCCAAAAGTATTTTGTGTTGTATGTGACTCTCACTAGCCTGAAGACTGTGTACAAGTCCCTGACACTCAATAGACATTCAGCTCTTTCGTCTGTAAAACAGGAAGAACAGAAAATGGTCATGGTGTTTTGCTTTGTCTTCAGCAAACGCTGTGGCATGGATGTTCTTCTGAAAAGACACTCAGTTGTTCTAGTTCACATCTTTGAATTTCTTTATCACAGAATTGCATTTGGAAAGAGATTAGGATTTACCTTAAAATTTGCACAAGTTTTAGAACAAAGCTATTTCTCTTAGTCTGGTTACTTTCATATAATTTATTAACCTGGGGATTATGGCTTACAATAGTGTACATTATTTATTGTTTAGGATTTTTTTCGAAATTTGCCTCATTGGATACAGCAGCACGCCGCCATGAACGATGCTGGCAATTTTCTGATTGAGACATGTGACGAGATGGTTTCCCGCGATCTTAAACAGCAGTTACTGCTGCTAAACGGGCGGTGGAGGGAGTTGTTTATGGAAGTCAAGCAAGTATGTTTTTCAAATCTATATGCCTAGAACATGCATGTGTCATAAATGTTGTGATAAACAGTCTGGTTAGAGACTATTCCATTGTTATGGCATGGGCTTATTAAGGTAGAGTACAGCTGTGTTTAGAACTGTTAGGTTTATATTTGGTCCTTTAGTCTTTCCCATTTATAATGGAACATGACAGAAATGTATAGTTTGACTAAGGATTATATTGACATATGGGCCTGACTTATGGAATGATTCATGCTTCAAGTCGTAATTCTTCGCTTCTACGCCAGTTCCTTTATTCTTTTCACAGTAATTGGACTAACTTCAAGTGTATCTAAAATTAGATCAGGAATTAAAGTCTTGCTTACCAACTCACAATGCCAGAGAGTACAAAGAAGTGAAGGTTGCAGGCTCCCCGAGTCCTGGCTGAATGATTTTCTGTGTTGCCCCCGCTCCCCGTTCTTAACAGTATGCCCGAGCCGACGAGATGGACAGAATGAAGAAGGAGTACACAGATTGTGTTACTGCCCTGTCTGACTTTGCAACTGAAGCCCACAGGAAACTCTCTGAGCCACTGGAAGTCTCTTTTATTAACGTGAAGTTATTAGTTCAAGACTTGGAGGTGAGCTGGTTTTCTGGAACACAAAAGTGGAAAGCCCATTCTATTATAAAAAGGAAGATCCGTGAAGTTACTCAGGTCACTGCAAAAGCTGTTTCTGTGTCTCCTTGACATCATTTTGACATGTGTGCACTTCCTGACTTGCACCTCTCATAAGAAAATCTATTTGAATTGTTTAAAGATGTGTTTTTACCATAGAGTAACTTCAAAACAGTCTTTTGATTCAGAGATTTTTTTTCTTCTCTACAACCAAACGATAAAGTACTAGGGGAAAACAGATATCTGTTTATAACACCTCTACATAAATGCCCCTGACGGTAAAGGATTTACTAAGTGAATCATGCTATTTATATACTTTAACGCCCTGCAGCTCTCAAAAAAATGAAGTAGCAGAAGAATATTGAATGATATGGAAATTCTTTCTAATATGTTATTAAGTAGAACAAGCAAAAAGTAGTATCATCCCTTTTTTTGTAAAAATACAAAATGAAAGTGAACATACACAGGGAAAAATATTAATGATGTAATGGTGAAATGTTGGCTCTGGTGTAAGAAGACTGCATTAAATTTTCTTTAACTTATTATCTCTAATTTATAAATTTCTCCAATTATGATATGCTGCCTTTTTTAAGAAAACGGAAGTTGTTTAACTTTTAAAATGGGAGGAATTGCCCCAAATTTGCCTGATACAATGTTCACATACTACATTATCATACATACGTCAAAAATGTAAAGATTACTTCAGCTTATCTTTATGTTAACTTAAGGATTTATGGTTACACATGTATTTCTATGGCATCACTAATCTATAATATATTAATAGTGAAGGAAAGCGAAAGCTAGAATCTCCAAAAGTTGATTATGAATATAGAGTTTTATTCCGTGCATGTTGATGTGTGTCCAGCCTTCTGTAGAATCTTGAAATTAAGAGAAAATGTATCATGTGGTAACATAGCTGTTTCAATGATTCATGTAGGATATTGAGCAGAGGGTGCCTGTGATGGACGCTCAGTATAAGATAATTACAAAGACAGCACATCTCATTACCAAAGAGAGCTCCCAAGAAGAAGCGAACGAAATGTTTGCAACCATGTCCAGGCTCAGAGAGCAGCTAAGCAAGGTGGGAAGACACTTTAAAGCATGACACTCTGTGCGGGGCCAGCACGGCCGTCAGCTTGCCTGACCCCTCCTCTGTCACTGGGGCAAATCATTTCCGTGTTAACAGGTCGTGTTTTTATGTCTCATGGGGATTCTTGATCTAGTAACTTTGTCATGAGTTTTAAAAATGAAACTATGGAGCTGATACCAAGCGTTACCTCTGTTAATTTAAAACTATCAATGGCTGTATGTTTGTAGATAGGCCTCTTCTTGAGGGGGGACAGTTAAAAGTGATAAGACAAAACAGGAGACAGGGAGAGAGTAGGAGAGGAGGAGGAGGGAAAGATCAAATATTTAAATGAGAAAGAATTCCCAAATATCCTTTTATTGAGATGTATTTGACATACCTCCACTCTAAGATTATTTATGCAATTTTTTGCTTGCCTTGCCACAAAGCAGTGACAATCCTCCCCTCTTCATCTCACAGAGTTCACCTTGGACTTTAGATACATTTAGGACACGTCTGTGCAAGGATCTGCATGAATATCAAGCACTAGCCATAAGCTTTTTCTGTTCTATTGAGGGATTTTTCTTAAGTGCTTTGGAAGTTCCACTGGGATTTTTTTATCCATTTCAGGTTAAATTTTATGAAGATGATACTGTTTGAAAAGCCCACTTAGATCGGGTAATTAATATCAATTAAAAGAAAGGAGTGATTATATAAGTGACTAAAAAAACTTCATAATGGCAAATTGGAAAACAAAAGAAAAGAAAGCAGAAAGTCCTGTTTATTGGGAGAGGAAAAGTCGAAAGAGAGTAGCCGATATGAAATCAGCAGTGGAGAATTAAGGAAAAAGAGGAATAAATGAGATAGGTAACAACAGGAAAAATCACGGTCATGAAAAAAAAAAAGAACATTTTGTCAAACTGGTATATATCAGATGTTAATTTTAAATTCTTTCAAACATTCAAGCTGAGGTTATTTACGAAGATTGGGTACAATTCGTAGTCAACATTATCAATTGGAAAACCTGCAAGCAGCTTTTAGAGCCCTGTCTTGGGCTGGCACATTTCAGCTGAGGTCAGGTTTAGCAGTTTAGGGCGACCTCTGGGAAAGCAAATTACTCCTTTAGACACATGTTAAGTTATCAGGCTTTCTTCACTGCTGCGTTAGATGTAGCATCTTGATAAGTTTTCTGTTGTGTCCAGGGATGATTTATAAAGCACACTGATTTTTATACACGTCAGCGGATTCTCATCATTTTGTTCAGTGATTCTAGCAGAGCCTTGGGGCAGTAGAAAGACAGTTGATTTCCTTGGATGATTTTCTCCTTCAGGCAGCGAATTCAGGAGCATGGGAATCGTTATAATGTAAGGAAAAAAAAAAAAAAGGTCTATTAACAAGTACTTAATTTCCTCTCCTTGGTTTCCAAAAGTATTAATGATACTTTGGGAGCAACTTGAAGTAAAATGAGGGGGACAGGAAGGTCTTAGAGGATTGTATGAGGTCCTGGATCCCAATATAAATTTGACAAGGTTGAGACTTTGTGGAGATCTCCATCTCCAAGAGCTCATCGTGAGGATAAAGAAAATGCAGGTGTATAAACTAACATTTCTTAAAAGGCAAATGACAGATGAGGGCTGGGCCAGTTCAGACTAGGGAGACATCTTCTAATGTGGGTGGGAACCTTTGTGAATAAATTTGTATATGACCTGAGCGCTTGGGATGAGGGTGAAGTCAATAAGCGGGAAGTAGCCAAGCATGGAGCCCGGGGGAGGAAGGAAGGCACGGGAGCCGTCTGGGAAGAGTGAGTCAACAAGTTTGTAAGTTTGTCTGGAGTTAAGGGTTCAAGTAGTAGGGTTCTTGAAAATAAAGTTAAAAGGTACAGGTTGGTCTAGATAATTCCTGACTGTCTTAGGTCGGATTTTGAGGCCAAATTGAGGATGGTTGCAGAGTTTGTGAAGTAGAGTTTGACACCATCTGACTCACTCCCATCATTTCTATGAAAAAGTGCTATCCAGATGGATGATGTCGATGATTTTTCATGAGAAAACTCTGTAACATTTATTTGTCTCAGTGGTATAGTAGTACTTTTTTTAAACATCAAAATTTAACAGTGCCCGGGAAATATTTAAGAATGTCTTTGGAGATCTGTAAGCACAAAATAACCCTATCCTGAAGAAAATGCTATGAATAATGCCCTGAGCTGGTGGTACTTAATGGCCTTTCATGGAATTTTTTCTTTGTGTTTTTAAAGGTCAAAGACTGTTACTCTCCACTCCTTTATGAGTCTCAACAGCTGTTGATACCATTGGAGGAATTAGAAAAACAGATGACAGCCTTTTATGACTCACTTGGGAAAATCAATGAAATTTTAACAGTTCTTGAGCACGAGGCACAATCCAGCTCTCTTTTTAAAGAGAAACATCAGGTAAGGAAAATTGCCCTTCAGGATCCGTAGTTAATTCAAAGCATGTGTAATAAGACTGAGGTACCTGTAGTGATAGAAATTCAGTGACAGGACAAGAAACATTTTTCTAGAGTAGTCCTGGCAACTCAAAACAAAAATGCATGTCTTGTCAATGATGAAAACCCTATCTACCACAGATAAAGTAAAACTCTTGTATCTATAGGTACAGATATGTAAGTATTCATATAGATAAAAGTTTTTCAGATAGGTTTTAAATTGTATATATTTACATATATACAGAAATAAATAATTGCATTTCATTTTTATCAAGTGTCTATCATCTGTGTCGTATGAGATCTTGCCTCTAGGACTTGGCCTGTTTACATGACCAGAAAACTCTAGAAATGTATTTGGGGCAATGATGATTTTTCTCCTTCCCATTTTTAGTAAGCAGATGTGTGTGCAGAGCAGCCTCCTCCTGAATGTTGCAGTTAATTGGCTTATTTGGTTGGTTTATTATAAATGAACCTATGCATCAGAGGAGGGTGAAAGTAATGGGCAAAAGGTTTGCCACTTGTGTTCGTGGAAATAGATTTGCAGGAGGAAGGGAGCTTCATTTAGCAGAAAGAGCAGAGAGTATCTAACGTGAGTCAGACAGGTGTTCAGACCTGACAGGGCAGATTGCAAAGCCTTGGTTAGCTTTCTTCCCTCGCCTTAAAATGGAGGTGGAAGCACCTTTGTCCAGAACTTGTTGTGGAGATTTCATTGGATTTTCTATAATGTGATGAACTCATAGCACTGCATAATATTTACTCCATAACTGATAGCAACCAGTATTTTATTATTATTACTATTATTATTATTATTATTATTATTATTATTATTATTATTATTAATGGTAAGGTCATAATGATTATACCACCAAACCCTTTTCTGAGGGATTCCCATTGTATTGGATAAACATTATTTTTCATTTTGAAGTCATAGTGCCATTTCTTGAGTTCCCAAATTGCTATTAGTTGCCATCAAAGCATCCTTCCATGATTAAAATTGTATTTAATATTTTAATGATAATAAGCGTTAATAATATTTACTCAGATTTTCTGACATACGTTACTCTTTTACCTTCTAAACCTTCTAAAGGAAAAAGGATGTCCTTACTCTGTTTTGCCCAACCGAAACAGAAACCCTGCTCTAACATTTGCATCTAAGTTACCCAAACTGGTCTCCAAATAACCAGTTTGAAATGTTTTTTTTTTCAAAGCAGTTGAGGATGTTGAAGTGCAAATGGTATGGCTTCCAGTCAAAACATGACTGCTTGTCCTGGGCTGAGCTGGGTAGTTTCCACACCGTCTACTGAAACACTGCAGTGATGCCAGCTCACAGTCACAGGTGGGGGGGCCTCTGAGTCACCCTTGCTTCTCGTCTGCAAATGTGTGACCACTGCCAAGTCCTCCCAGACCCACTGGTCTGCTCCCTTTTGTGTTAGGATCTGGGGTCTGCCATTTTCTTCATGAGGTTGATAGCTTGTGAGCCTTAAGAATTCAAAAGTTGTATATTTTAGGATATACAAATAGTATATAATCTGCTGCATCTCACTCTTTCAGTAAAGTCCAATGTACGTTGGTATTACATTTATTTAGTCAGATTATAACCTGACATGTAGGTGGATTTCATGATTGTTCTTTCAATAAATTATAGACCTATTGGTTGGAGGAGTGCAGGCACTAGGCAAAGAATAATTTCGATGCTCTGTCACTCTCTTGTTAGTAAGATGAGCACGATATGTAAAAAAAAAAAAAGCTTAAAAACTCAACATGACATTTAAATGCCTTATATAAAAAGCACTGACTTCAGTGGTTGCTTAAAACTGTGCTCTTCTGAAAAGCAGTGCTTCTCTCTGTGCTTAGGACTTTACTCATTGCTGATGAAAAGCCTAAAAGCTGAATAATGATGTTCATGTTTTGTAACAGCTACTCTCTCTCTTGCCCTTTTAAACAGTGTTGTGTGGCTTTCCTTTCCTTGCAGGAACTATTAGCTTGTCAAGAAAGCTGTAAGAAAGCCATGACCCAAATTGAGAAAGGCAGTCATAGTGTTCAAAAGTTTGTGACCTTGAGCAACGTGTTAAAGCATTTTGATCAGACGAAGCTCCAGAGACAGGTTGCGGATGTGCACGTTGCTTTTCAGGTGAGTTCTTCACCCACTTTAGAGACCTGAGCGAGGCAGAGTTCTGAGGACCAGGACTCGTAGTCACCGCGTTCCATGCCTTCACTCTTGCTAAAAGACTCCTCGTCTACTGGTGTTTGGAAACCAATCATTTTACTTCTTTCTCTAATATTAATTAATATTAAAAGGGTTATTCCTATCATAGTGATATGTATTTCCAAGTGTTTTTTGAAGGAAACAATACTCTTTAACAAAATGGTATTTTCAGTAATGAGAGAGCAGCATCCCATTGTGATTATTTTTTTTAAAATCAAGAATATGGTAAAGAAAACTGGCGATTGGAAGAAACACGTGGAAACGAACAGCCGCTTGATGAAGAAATTTGAGGAGTCTCGAGCAGAGCTGGAGAAGGTGTTGAGGATCGCACAGGAGGGCCTGGAGGAAAAGGGGAATCCAGAAGACCTCCTGAAAAGACACACAGTGAGTGCATTGCGGGTGGGCACTTGACCTGGGGACGTAGGCAGGCCACCTTGGATAGAAAATAAACAGAGCATTCTGATCTAACACAGAGAAGGAGAGGGAGAGAGAGACAGAGGGAGAGGGAAGAAGGAGGAGGAGGAGGCGAGTGAGGAGGAGAAGTGAGTTAGGAAGGCAGAAACTTTTTAGGTGTGAGACCCAGAGAAAAGGCATCAAAAAGAACTCCAAGAGCAACTGATGAGCTGCCTTACAACTGGCCATTCTTAGAGTAGTGGAGAATCACAGGATAGGTAATCCAGGCTCTCCAAGTTACTAATTCACTGTTTAGCTGAAAAACTTTCATAACCAACATATTCTTTTTAAGAGAAGATTTTAGCTAGATGGCCAAGTCTTTGTGCTCATGTCATAAATTTGCCCTGTCATTTGAAGTTTAGTAGCTAGTCTACAACTTGCCCCAGTGTTGTGAAGCTGTCTTTCTGTCAGTCCTACTTATTTAAATCATCTCAGTATCAGGAATATTAGTAATCTATTAAATGGTGTGCAGAGATGATGGACCCTCTGAGAATATATGTTTTGAGTTATTTTTCCTGAAATTTCGGTGGATGTTTGTATAAACCACACTGTCAAATGATGAACGCAATGTATTTGTGATACCGCTGATTGAATTTAGAGTCAATGTCTTTGATCATCCAACATCTCGTTCAAGTTTATACATCTCTGCAGCGTGGCACTTTCTCTTTTGAATCACTGTTGTTTCAAAATATCTCTGCATACATAATCTGAGACTGTGTGAGGCTCAGTCGTGTGTGTATGTGCACGTGTTCTGTTCATCTGCTCAGGCTGCCATAAAAAAATACACAGACTGGGTGGCTTAAGCAAAAGGGATTTATTTTCTCACAGTTCTGGAAGCTGGAAGTCTGAGATCAGGGCACCCACCTGGCTGGGTTCTGGTGAGGACTCTTCCTGGTGTGCAGACTGTCAGCTTCTCACTGTGTCCTCACAAGGCAGAGGAAGATGGAGAGTAAGAGCTTTGCTGTCTCTCTGGATAAAGGCACTAATTCCACCATGAGGGGTCCACCCTCTTGACCTCATCTAAACCTAATCACCTCCCAAAGGCCCCACCTCCAAATACCCTCACACTACAGCTTAGGGCTTCAACACAGGAATTTGGTTGGGTGGGGCAATGTACTGTTTGTAGTGGTTCCTGGGTTTGCGCTTGGTGGGAATGTGGAAATGGCCCATAATGAACCAACGAGGCCTGGAACACACTGCAATTCGGAAACAAAGAACTGTGAGGCACAGGCCTGGCCTCTATTCTTCTGATTTTTTACTGAACAGGATCTAGAACTCTCATCACTATGGAATCAAGGTTTTAGACTCTCCCACTGGCTTTCTAGAATATTCTACCAAATTTGAAAACTGCAAAGTATTTTTTTCCTAAAAAATAAAAAGTCCCCATTAAATTTCAGAGACAGTGGCTTCTGACTCATAACTAGAGATAATTTTAATTCATTCCTGAAAGAAAAAAATATTTGATTGTTGCCCAGAAGGTTTGAGGAGGGCAGCAGCTGGCTGAGAGGCTGGTTCAGAGGCGACTCCTTCACCATCTGGTGTCTGATGCTGCCTGTGACTCTGCCCAGCACTCTTAACCACTGTCCCCGTCTCCTCGGCAGGAGTTTTTCAGTCAGCTGGATCAGAGGGTGCTCAACGCGTTCCTGAAGGCTTGTGACGAACTCACGGACATCCTCCCCGAGCAGGAGCAGCAGGGCCTGCAGGAAGCTGTGAGGAAACTCCACAAACAGTGGAAGGTGGGTCAGGACTTGATGGGAGCGTCCTTTGTCACGATGGTGGGACAGAGCATGAGGGCGTGGAGGTCCAGTTCATAGAAGTTCATGGTCAGTCACTGCCGTTGCTTTTCCCATTGAAGAAACTGAACTTGAATAAAACTGGATAAAATATGATAGAAATTTTGTTTTTCCTATTTTTTTTAAGTTGCACCAGTTTTATCATATTACTTAAGAGTACTCTTTTCCTTTTCCTGATTATTTTTGAGAGGCAGAAATGTCAAGGCTTTGAACTAATTCAGCAACATTTCATAAACTCTTCTCATCTTAGTGATGTTAGGTATACTACTGAAATTATGATATGTTTCATAATTTCAGTAGTATACCTAACATAATAATATATATAACATATATATATATATATAAATATGTGCATTTATGTATCATGTAGATATATACATGTATATTTGCTTTTTCAAGTATTTTACTGTGTGGGTTAGATTATTATGATTTAAAAAATACAAATAAAAACATTTATTGGTTAAGGATTCAATGATGAACACAGCATAATCTTTTTTTCCCAAAGAGCTTAGAGTCCAATAAGGGAGATAATTAGTTGCAAAATAATAAAAGTTAAACTATAATAAGTCCAAATGTAATAATAAGTGTAAGTAATGCTTTTATGAAAGCTTTGAAGGAGAGAAATGGGCCCACTTGAAGAGCAGAAAAGAGTGAAGCAAGTCATTAGTTTTGAGTTAGGACCTTAAAGGAGCAGCAGAGATCTGAGGGCGGTGGCTGGGGGTAGGGGGGTAGGGGCAGTGTCCAGGGATCCTCTGGGCTCAGGCAGACTTTGGTGACCTGCACAGGGCCTGTCAGGTGGAAGCCGACTTCAGAATCTGCATCTCAGGGGAAGCAGCCACACTGTACCAGAGGCCCTTTGGCGGCTGTGGTCCTCGAGGCAGGCTGGAGGGAGCCCACTCTAGCAGCGGACTGACAAGCGCTGTCACCAGGGAATACTGAGTGGTGAATTGCACATGTATTAATGAAGGAGTCCTGGGGTCCAGAAGCTAGGCAGCTAGAACACTCTCCATCAGGTTGTGTTACTTTCTGGATTTTTTTTTTTCAATCTTAGTAGCACAGACTGAAAACATCAGCCCTTTGCATAAGAAAAACACAGTCCAAGAAATAACTTTTTTACTTGCTAAATTTGAAAATTAAAAAAAAAATTCTTAAAGAAATCCAACTTTTTAAAGACATCTTTAAGGCTCAACATATCATAAATGCACTATGGAAAAGAGACTGTAATTGAGGGCTGTGTTTTATTTTATATACACACTTACATTAAGCTCTCTAGGATATAGGATGTTCTGGTCTTTCCAAAGCCCCAACTCACATTTCATTTATCTTAGTGTTTTACTTTAAAGGGAATCTTTTAAATGCTATAGGAGACAAGTTGCTTAAAGTAATAAACTAGGACTAAAGGAAACGATGAAGCTTATACTTGTATCAGAAAAGAATGTAAAATTGTTGCGTGCTGGCCTGCTTGTTTTCTCAATATATGCTCCAAGGGAAAGAGGACATGGCAGGTGATCAGAGCCATGGGCTGCTTAATCCTGGCTTTTTCACTAATAAGGCTTCCTTGAGTTGTCCCCCTTGTGTAATGAGTATAATGTCTGTTCCTCCTACTTCACAGGGCTTTTGACAAAATTAAAAAGGACCCGTGCTAGGGAGAGGGTATGCGGAATCAGTGCATGATTTAAATTTAGATTCAAATCCAGCTTTTCTACTTAACTCCAAGCCTCACTGGTCTAATCTTTAAAATAGGAGCGTTAACTCTGTGTGGGGCTATTGCAAAAATTAAATAGAATAATCACTGTGGAAACACCCAACTCACGGCAGGCTGAAAAGATCCGCTGTGGTCCCAGTACTTAGAAACATACAAAGCACAGCGGCCAGATGCAGACAGTTAGGGATTAAATCACATCGGCCCTGCAGGGACCGTTTTACGGTTTTTGCCGCCTCTGTTGGAAATGTACGTAATCAGGAATGGTACCCTATATTTCTGAATCTTCCTATGCAATGTAGGATCTTCAAGGAGAAGCTCCGTATCATTTGCTTCATCTGAAGATTGAGGTGGAGAAGAACAGGTTTTTAGAATCTGTGGAAGAATGCAGAGCTGAGCTGGACCGAGAGACCAAGCTGGTGCCCCAGGAAGGCAGTGAGAAGATCATCAAAGAGCACAGGGTACGTCCCACACGCCCCGGGTGCCGTCAGGAGGAGTCACAAGGTTACTTCAGGATAGAACTGATACTTTCATTTGGGTCTGAAAACACTCGATAACGTCATTACATTACACTGCTAGACCAGACAGGAATCTGCTAGGAAAATAGGAAAGCCTTGTGTGGATTCTCACAGGGAATATATAAATGTTTATCGCTCACTAGGTCTTCTTCGGTGACAAAGGTCCTCATCATGTCTGTGAGAAAAGGCTACAGCTCATTGAAGAACTGTGTCTGAAACTCCCGGTCCGGGACCCAGTCCGGAACACGCCTGAGACCTGTCACGTGACCCTCAAGGAGCTCAGAGCGGCCATTGGCGGCACCTACGCCAAGCTGGTGGAGAACCCGGACAAGTGGAAGGACTACAGTGGCAGGTAGTCTTGGGGTTGCTCCCAGAGCAGGATGTAGCCTCTCCTAATTCTGTTAACTCAGACAGCACTGCAAAACAGGCAGTGATGTATGTTTCATCTTACGCAATAAAGAAAATCAGATTGTGGGATCTTGTGCATGCTCTAGTACAAAACTGCTTTGTTTAATAAAAAAGAATGAGTTTCAGTCAGAAACGGGATGAAACACTTTATTTCCAAGTGACCCAGGTGTTATTTCTTTGAAGCAGAATTAGGCAATTCTCTTTCTCCCTGATTTCCTCATGTCCCCCCAGAGAGACCTGGGGGCTTTCTGGCCCAATCTGGTGCAGACACGTGAAGCCAGAGTAACACAAAGTGCAACACCTTTAATTTTAATGAAAAAGTAGATCATCTACTTTTAATGAAAAAATTCAATTACAATTTCAAGAAAAAAGATGTATCTATATGCTGACTTTACATACGTAACAGGGAACCAGACTTTGCAGGCCTTATGTTTCAAAAGTATTCCTTTTCCTCCATAGAAACCTAGTACCTTCCTTCTCCCAGGTTCCGGGCTCTGGGACATCTTCTTTGGCAGCTGAGGTCTGCTCTGCTTTCTTTTTCCTTCACATGACTGAGCACAGGGGCAGCCACCCTGCCCTGAGCTCCATGTTAAAGGAAACTTTTCCAGGAAATGTGTTCATCAGTTTGCTAATCAGTAGAATTAAATTTGCTAACCAATTTTCTAATCAGTTGACTGTTAAATTTCCATAAATAAATTCAAAATAAAAAATCTGTTCTGACCATTGGGATATTTTCTCCCTTTGATAAGAAAATACTTGTGCTATTTCAGAATTTCTGAGTTTTCCTGTTGGATCTCTACAAAGGAGACCCAACTGAAGGGGATTAAAAACGAGGCCATCGATACTGCCAACCATGGAGAGGTTAAACGTGCTGTAGAGGTAAGTTCTCGGCCATATTTTGTTACTGGAAAATACCCATTAATAAAAAAAAAAAAAAGTTAACATTCTAACTGATGTCTTGTTTTCTTTCTATAAAAAAAAATAACTTCCTGAAATTTGTCTTAAAATAAGTCTCCTCCTGTTACTGGGGAGAACAGTAGGGGTTTTTTCCTGTTGAATCATCGTTAGCTTTGAGATTTAGTCATGCTCAGTGGTGCCTCTTAGGCATCTTTAGCTAATGGGGATTCCTGAGAGGAAAATTACATGCATGGGCATACAACACAGCAGACATTGAAGAATTGTCAGAGGAAACAAGAACACTATAGGTTTTTAAATATCTTCAGCCACTCAGAACCAGGTTACAGAAAATGAGGGAGTTGGGCAAGGTTTCTGAGCATCATTTCGATGTCACTTGCAGCCTGGATTGAATGAACCCCTGTGAGCGTGGGTGGAGCCTGATAAACTCAGCCAGGGCGACAGAACCTCAGGCCTGAACCCAGTTTGCATTCTGGGGTTGTCACACAGCTTGGCTCTTGGTTTTGTAGACACAGGTTATTGTGAACATTCTTTATCTTTCAACATATTGAACCCTTGTAAGTCACAGAGCTGCTGTTAATGAGAGTGTATTTCCTTTCTATTCCTATTGTCTGATTTCTGTTTTTCCCTGTTGAATGTGTAATCACCTTACTTGCTAGAGGTGCTCAACGATACCATCTATGCCTCTGAAAGAATATCTGTATTTGCTATTGACTGCTGTTTTAATACCAAAAAAGGAAAACAAAAATCACATCTTTTTTTTTTTTAAATCACACCTTAGAATGAAGAAATCTCTTGCTTCTAAAACCAACCGTTTCTCTCCAAATACGTTTGCCCTGTAAAACCCTCTTGTAACAGCACACGTGATTGGAGGCCATCGTCCTTGTGCAACTCAGAGCGGATGTAGAAGGGACAGGCTGCTCCAATCACCCCTTTCCTGGTCCCTAGCCCTGCCAGGACTGAGGCCCAGAGTTCTTCTGGCATTCTCTTGGCCAATCAGCCCTCCCTTCCTGGATTAGAGCTGTGTTCCTGTTTGTGCATCTTACTGTTGGGGTATTGACTTCCAAAAGCTAACCAAAGTGAGGCATAAAATATGAGTTAATGAAATTAAAATAAATCTTTAGGGCATCCACAATAATATTCAACAAGAAAGCTCTTCTACAAAAGAAGTCAACTAACTAAAAAGGACTCTTCCATCCTTTTTTCAAAAAATACCATGTTCCTTGCAGCTCACAGAAAATAAGGTAACAAAGTTTATTCTACATTATAATTCCCAATCTTGGTGTCACATACTCCTCTGCAGTACTTTTAGGAGAAAATTTGTTGTGACCAAGGAAATATCTATAAATATCTAGTCATCTAATTATGAAGGTAATTTTTTTTTTTTTTTTGGTGTAGATAGGATTGATTTTTACACTTCAGGTATTGGCATTGGGGAAATATTTCTTCCTAGCCCTTGTAGACTTTTGTTGAAGATGTGAACAGAAAGTGAAATAAGCAAACACTCCTCTGGTGAATGAATTCCTGGCTCTCCTACCTCTGTCTTACAAACCTTCTTAGGTTGAGTCCTTTCTTGCTGCAAAGTTATGATTCCCAGTTGTATTTTATTCATCAAAGGTGCTCTTTCATTCCAGGAGATCAGAGATGGTGTTACCAAAAAGGGTGAGACTCTCAGCTGGCTGAAATCCAGGCTTAAAATTTTGACTGAAGTTTCTTCTGAGAATGAAGCCCAAAAGCAAGGAGATGAGCTGGCAAAATTATCTAGTTCCTTCAAGGCTCTCGGGACTTTGCTGTCAGAGGTAAACCATTTACTCACACTCTAAATAAACAGTTCTAGGTGAGGAATCTGGAAGGTTCCTTCTCTTTGGGTTGTAGGGTAACAGTAATTTTATAAAGAAAGTGTAGTTGGAACAGAATAGTCCACCTGAAGATTAGTGGAGAAGATGAGCAGGATGTTTGATTTATGGTCCTTACCATCATTGGATATGTTAGTTCATGGTAATGATCTCCAATTAAAGTACAAAGCTTACAGATCCACACTTTTTACTCTTACTAGACGCATTATTTCATGGTCAATTTAAGGCCTGAGAGTCAAATAAACCCAACGTTAGAATTTAACTCTGATACCTCACTTCCTATGTAACCATGAACTTGTCATTTGAAATCTCTGGGACTTGATATCTATACTTATAAAACAGGGCTAAAAATGCTTACCCCAAAAGGTGGCATCAAGATTGAATGCAATAATGTACGTGAAGCACTTACTACAGTGCCTAGAACAGTAAATGCTCAGTAACTGATAGCTGGTAATCATAAAATACTCATGATGAGTCAGCAGGCCAGTAACATCACTTTTAGGTAAGCCCTACTCATTTTAAACTTCTTGATCTACATTTAAATGTTTATAGTCCTTTGTAGATTTAAACTCTACAAACCCATCTACTTCAATTCAGGCAGGGCCCCACCCCTTCCAACTTTGGCAAGAATATTTGTGCTGAACAGTGTGTCCTATGAATCTGATGAGTTTGTACATGGGAAGATAATGCAAGAATGTAAAGTACAACAGATAGTTACCGGTATTTCCTGAAATCATTTATAAGCATACGTGGGAAAATCATCACTTGGATGACTTATGGTTCCCTGATTCTGAAGATCTGGAATTCTCTATAGATGTCCCTAATCTAAACAGTTTGATTGATTTTTCATGAAAATCTAGGTTGAAAAGATGGTAAGCAACTTTGGAGATTGTGTCCAGTACAAAGAAATAGTTAAAAGTTCCCTTGAAGAGTTAATTACTGGCTCTAAAGAAATCCAGGAACAAGCCGAGAAGATCTTGGACACTGAAAATCTGTTTGAAGCACAGCAGCTACTCCTTCATCACCAGGTAGGATGCCAGTTTACTCCAGTGCATTTATGCGAAGTTGATTAGTTACTGACAGAACCAGAGAAATGAAGAGTAGTAAGTCTATCCACTGACTGGAGGGGGATGATGGGGAGCTCGGGAGGGAACCCAGTTGAATAGTTAAAAGAGTTTGACACTTCTGTTCTATTAAATATTAAGTATTTCATAATATCCTGCAAGATAAATGATCAGCCAGACTGATTTGATGATACCAAAATGCTGGAGGAATATTGTGGAAGGAAAGTTGATTTAGCTATGAAAACCATCATAAAACTTGCTAAATTGTTCCTTTAATGACCGAGAAGGAAAACAGAGAGAGAAACAAGTTGCTTCATATTTGAGACCGCTGTTCTTGCATTATGTTACAGTCCTGCTCTTCAGTTTATAACTTTGGTATATCCTAGCTTGAGAATTTATAAATTATATGAAGTACCAGGCCTTTCTGAAGAGCAGATCCTACAAAGGACTAGAACTGGAAGTAAAGATGTTCTGGTACACCTTTTGTTGTTAACAGTTTTAATCAACTTTACTTGCCAAACTCAATATAAGTGGAAGTATGATTCAAATTAAATATTCTAATGACAAAATTTTAGCTAACTTAATGTACAGGAAATGTTAGTTAATTTTATATGTAATACATAAAAATGGAAATTGCATTACAAGTAGATGTAAAAGAGTAGGCTTTAGGCTTTATTACTCAATAATTATCAAAAGGGTGTGAGTTCAAAAAAATTAACGGTTAGTGTTACGCTGTTATCAATCATTGTAAAAGTGTTGTTTGGGTTTCCATTTACTTTAAGTCAGAGAATTATGAGATGATAGATATCTACATTAATATTTAAAGACTCCAAATTTTTTAGACCAGATGTTTGGTTATGAGCATGTTTACTTTGTGAAAAGCCATAAGCTGTATATTGAGATTTGTGCACCATCCTTTTTGTACATTATACTTCAATAAAAAAGTTTATTTTAAAACACAACTTTCCCCAAATATCTCAGCGTATTAATCATTCTGAATATACTCTTGGATTAAATCTCTTGATATTAGCATTTTTACAGCATAAATGCCTTAAAAACTTGGAGTTGGGACTTTGTGTTTTTAGGCAGAAAATAGTTCTTCAAGGAGAATTATGTCAAATGAATAGTTTTCCAAATTCCATCTGGAGTATTGCACAAAAAAATTAAATACTGTCTAAATTTGCACACAATTAAAGCACTAAGTCTGGATTGATTACGTTGTTTACCATTAAAAACACAAAACGTTTATAAATAATGCCCATCTTTGATTACTATAGAGCTTTCATTACCATCTTAACTATTCATCTTAAGTTTAAAATGTGGTTTCGGCTCTGGCTGCCAAAGAGTGTATCTTTCTTTACCTCCATTAAAGTGTGTGTGCTTATGTCCCTGCTTAGCTGCTTAGAGAGTTAACCTTTCTATCCATCTATTGAACAAATGCTTCTAGCAAAAGACAAAGAGAATCTCCGCAAAGAAGAGGGACGTGCAGCAGCAGATTGCGCAGGCTCGGCAGGGAGAAGGTGGGCTGCCCGGCCGGGTCCGAGAGGAGCTGCGGAAGCTGGAGAGCACCCTGGACAGCGTGGAGCACAGCCGGGAGAAGCAGGAACGCCGCATCCAGGTGGGAGGCCGGAAGTCACGGGCTGTGTCAACAACTTCTGGGCCGGAAGTCACAGGCTGTGTTAACTTCCGGGTCACTGCTTACATCTCATATTAGCGGAAGGAAACATAATTTATTATTCCCGCATTTAATGTACCGGTATTCTATTCAGCATTTACATGAGTGCTCTCTTTTAATGGTAGCATCAGCTTAATGAGGTGAATGCTGTAATTAGCACTTTTGCCAACTGTGGGTGCTTAAAAACAAAGAGTTTGAGGATTTTACCTGAAATCACAGAGCAGTGGTCAGTAATAAAGCCAGGATTTTAATCCACACTTGTCTGAATCCAGAGATTTACATTGGATAATCTCACTTTTCTGGACAGTCCAGTAGTCACACTTTTGTGCTTTATTGTGCCCTTGACACATTACCTTAGAAAATTTTTTGAACTTTTTTTCCCACCTACTCACTGCCCACTCCCCTTCCTTCTCTCTCTCCCTTCTCTTTTCTATCTTTCCCTTCATCCTTTCTTTTTTTGAGATACATTGGGAAAGTTTCTTGTCCCTTGTCTACAGTTGAGTAATATCCTTAGATTCATAGCACTTTACAGAAGATAGAAAACTCAGAGTTCTAGGCCACACATCCTCTTTTTGGAGATGAACTGAGACTCAAGAGGGAAATTCTTGTGGAAGATATTAGGGTCATCCTTATTTAGCATAACTGTTTAAAACTTGAACCAGAGTTGACTAGAAGTTAACAGCCTAACGAATGGAAATGTGACAGTATTTTGTGATACATTCTGATAATTTGTAACATTATGTGTTGTTTATTTTTTCATATTTAGGTCACATTAAGGAAATGGGAGAGATTTGAAACAAACAAAGAGACAGTGGTCAGATACCTTTTTCAAACAGGTTCCAGCCATGAGCGCTTCTTGAGTTTTAGCAGTTTGGAAAGCTTATCTTCAGAACTGGAACAAACAAAGGTATATTAGCAAGACCATGTAGTCCCTTAGTACTCATTATTCTGAAGCAAAACTGTGTTTCTATTTCATTATTACATGAATTATTATAATTATTCATTTAATCAATTCTTTTTATTTATGATCCACTCTTCAACACGTTGGTCAAGTTACTCTGGGGAATAAAAGCGTAAATACAATTTAAACATCGAGATCTGAGGGAACATTTTTATTGAACTGGGAAATGGTTAATTGCCTAATAGATGGGTTAATTTCTAAAACATCTCTCTGAATGCAGTGATATTTTTAACTGCATCTTGAAGGGCAGATACAGCATAGGAAAGCAGAATTTGGGGTAGAAAACCAGCATTCCTGCAATGGAAAATGGCATAAAGTATAAAAGAGTGAAAAGTGGGGATTCTGTGTTGTAAAGCAGAAAAAGGGAAGTGAAGTTGTAAAGGAAAGTTGGGCCACATCATAAAGACTCTTGAAGGCCTAACGCATTACTCTCTAGGCAACATGGAGTCCTTAAACATGACCAGAGCTGTACTTTAGGGAGATGAGTTTTTAAGCAGGTGTAGAAAATTGAAAGGGTGAAAGTCTGGAGCCATGAGACTTAATTATAAAATTGTTGCATGTGTATATGAACAGCAACATGAAGGTGAGGAATGGGGGGTGGCAATCAGTGCATGAGGACGGACGCAGAAGAGACAGAGAGTGAAGGAAAGATGATACCCAAGGTTCTGAGTTCGTCTGACATAGACAGTGGGAGTGAGATGGGAACTCGAAGGAATAGCTGTTGTGGGGGAAGGTGACCAACTCGGTTTTGAACATACTAAGTGTGAAGCTCCAGTGGGACATCCCATATTTGCTATTCAATAGGTGTGCTTGGTAAGCTAAACCCTGTAAGCTCAAATACCTGGACACTCAGAGCAGACCAATGAATTCATGTAAGCATTTAGAGGAGTGGTACCAGTCCCTTTGGCTCTTATTGCATGTGTTTGGGGTTAATAGAAAGACTGATTTAGTATAGAATTTTGTTAGTCAGTGTATGAAGAAGACAACTCTTACATCCATCCTTTCATAGCCTTTAGCATGTAAACCCCGTGCTTCTATTGTCTCACCAGTAAAAGCCTTCTGTGTCTCTTGTACTGCTAATTTGTCATTATTTATCCTATTATTAGCTCACTGATGAGTTTGAAGTTTTATAAGATCACAGAGTCTTTCAATTCTATATGATTTTTTCGGCCATTTAAATAGAAATTTATGTTTGTTTTTAATTTTTAATTTCAATTATTTTACATATTAAACTATATCAGGTGTTTTTTATAAACACAAACATATTTATTTAGTTAATGATCATATGGGTGTTCTATGTGGGTTCCATCCAGAGTTTCTGACACTCTGTGGCTCTAATCCCTTTGAATTGGTTTGCCAACTATAGATGAAACAAATATAATCTTTTTAATCTTATTATTAAAATTCTCTTTAGCCAATAATCTTACATATGTTGAGATTAATCATGTGAGGTAGCATTTACTGAACATATACTATTTGCTAGACTAATCACTTGATGTTTATCATCTTTAATCACCGAAACAATCCTAAGAAATAGGTACCCTTATTATTCGTGTTGTATATATGAGGAAATATAAGGTACAGAGTTGTTACTGAATTTATCCAAGATCTCAGGTTTACTAACTGGTGAGTTTGGGATTCAAACCCAAAAGGTCTGAGTCTAAAGTCCACAACCTCAACCACTGTATTATATTTTCATTAGAGAAAACTGAGCTCCTTTACTAATTGTTTATATATGCGGCTGCACAGGAGTGCATAATCTAGCATAATTGTCCTCTACTCCTTTGCATGCTTGACATTGTTAACACAGTCTTCATGCCCGTTGCCACCCTTGAGTGGCTGTGCTAAGGAACTTGAGTGTTTTCTGTCCGCCAGTGGGTGGAAGGCTGTTGATAGCAATGTCATGTTTAATATTCACAACAAGGCTTTACTGATGAGGAAATGAAAATCTGCAGAGTTACGTAGCTCAGGGTCATGGGGCCAGTGAAGGGCAGAGCCTGGTTTCAACTCTAGATCTATCTGATGCCAGACTCCGTTCTTTCCCGCTGCCTCTGGCTGCCACTCATGTGTCTTCCTCTTAGGACTAGAGATAAAACCTTACAATGTAATTCTATTTTTGTTTAATTTGGTTTTATCAACATCATCCTGTTCTTTGGATTCCTCTGCGTTGTATTTTCTCCATATGTAGCTCCCACAAAAGGCTCTTAGATGAAATGTATTTAAGGATTTTCAAATATAACTCTACTTTCTCCATGTTTTCTCCTGGATTCGGGGAAACACCAGGAGATGGGGTGGGGGGGGGAGAAACACTATTTTAAACTTCCGATTTTATTCATGGGATTCTGAGATAGTATGCTGGGAAAAAAAACCCCACTACTTTATATTTCTGATTTTATTTGTAGAATTCTGAGAGATAATGCTGTGATTCAGAGTCTTCACAGTTGAATCTGCAGACTGTTCGTTCACATAATGCAATAGGAGATGCTTATAACTTATAAATTAATGTTGTGATATTCAATTCTGTATCTTAGGATATTAAAAATCTCTCTACCCTAAGGAAGCTGTACTTACTCATTTTTATTCTTTCAAATTGCAGGGTATTTCTCTGAAGTAATGTTGATATTTCTCTGAAGGCATTAAATCTTTCAAACATGAGGATGCAATAGTGTTACATAGTAAATCTTTCTTATGTGGCATTATGTAATAATTTTGAGAGCCACTTTATGGGAAGAGGTGGCTATCAGAATTCTGACTTTTAAAAATTATTTACATTACCTATTTAGGAGAGAGGCATTGATCAAAACTTAAACCTCCTCTGATATTGCAGGAGAAGAAATGAGACATGAAGTTATTTTTTTTCCACTCAAGATTATCTGGGTTTACCTTTTCTAATTCAGTATTCAATATATTTACCTAACAAAATTGAGATCACTAAAATTTACCAGTGCCTGAAATATATTAAATTAATTTTTGAATTAAGGTAGTTCACCATTATTTAAAATCAGTGTGTGAACTTTATGACCCATTTTATTCTCAATTTTATGTGAGGACGATAAAAAAAAAAAAAACAGTAATAGGAACCCGCCACAGTGCCAGGCATTTAAAAATGAAATTGCTAATGAAATGCTAAGAGTAGCCTTATGAGAAAAGTATTACTATCTACATTTCATATGAAAGAGACTAAAAAATAAATTGTCAAAGTAAAATAAATAGTAGTTACCAAATCTAGAATCCTAGTCCAGGTTTGACTATTTCAAAACATCTTTCCCTTGTATAGTATATGGGTGTGTGTGTATACATACATAATAAGATTTAACAGCATTAAGTTAAGTTTATAGCTCTTTTCATAGAACTAGTTAACAAAATGTTTCTTTAAAGATCAGTGATGCTCTATATTGACTAAGATATCCTTCAACTAAATAAATAAGTTTTTATATTTATTGGTCTAGGAATCTGTTGTCTTTATGACTGAAAAAAAAAAAAAAAACCCAGTCACTATCACCATTGCCCAACTGGCCTATAATAAAACTAACATATGTGTGGACAAGTTAATTATTACAATACAGCTTGGAATTCTAAACAATAAACCCAAACCAGGAGACAGTTGAGAAGACATTTTTGTGAAAATTGTTGGGTAACTCCGAAAGTAGTTCTCCAACCATGAAGGTCTGGTTGTGGTTTCAATCATATAAAGTGAAAATAATTTAACAGAGTGTCTATTCTGGCCATAATGAAAGTAAGTCTGTTTTACTGCTAAGAATAGCATATGACAGTATTCATGCATGTTTAAATCTATTCATCTATCCATCTATTCTGGGGGAGAGTCTGCTGTATATGCAGTTTATTTGCAAGCAGAGTTTCAGAGAAGATGCTGTCCTAACAATTATAATGTCTTTTTCCAGGAGTTTTCTAAACGAACAGAAGGTATTGCAGTCCAGGCTGAGAATCTTGTGAAGGAAGCTTCCGAGATCCCACTGGGGCCCAGGAATAAGCAGCTGCTTCAGCAGCAGGCCAAGTCAATCAAAGAGCAAGTCAAAAAATTAGAAGACACACTTGAAGAAGAGTATGTGCTTGACAAGTCCTAAACTTTCTTCTCTGAGATAAAGTTTCATACTCTCTTTCCTGTATATTGTATTCAAAACATTCTTTTCCAATCTCAAAGTGTCTGTGTATTTCAGCATGTTTTGAGGAAGCAACTTACAATTCAAAAGAAAGTATCACCAACGTAGAATCCAACGTCTCTAACAGCGCAGAAAAGCATAAGGGATGTGGTTTTTGCATCGTAAACCAATTCTGTTCATTAGAAAGCCATATCTATAAAATTCAAGTGGCCTTCATACATTGGAGAGGGAATCTCAAAAAAGAACCAGTATTTCATATAATTCTTTTACTGTACTATTCTTCTGTCACCGATTAGAGGGAAGGGTAGATATTTTGGTTGTGTAGATTCTAGGCCTAAACACATATGACAAGTGTTTCCAACTCCAGGATTCACAGTGCCTCAGTACTCAACTTCTCCCTGATTGATATACTGTTTCCAAAAATTAACTTCAAAAATCTATTTTATTTTTAAACATTTAATGTTTGTTTATCTAAAAAGAAAGGATCGTTTGGCCTATAGTACCCTATTACGTACAAAATATACACACACACAGATTTGGAGGGGACAAACATATGGCCAATATGGTTGAACATTTCTATTTTAAATATGATTCAGTGGCAAATCAGTAACACATATTGTTCTTAAGGTATAGGACATAATTTCTAAGATAGGTTTTAAAATGTAAAATTTGTTTTTAATACTATTAGCACCTGATACTTAATATTGTATATTTGTCTAAACTTTAAATTTTGTTAAATAGTTTATTTAAACCAAATGATGACTTAAAACTTTAAACATCCATCAAGGTAGAAATAGGAAGACTTAGAGTTTATTATAAAAGAGGCTACTTCTAGTAGGATTTTCCATTTGAATCTTTATTTCATTAAAAAATTGCAATATCATATACCTTGTGTTACTGGTACTGATGACAGCAAAGGTACATCCAAGGTATACATTTGAGATTGCAATATTATATAATTTGACAATCAGTGAGCCATTGTACTTTTCTTGATGTCTTCAAGTGCCTTTTGGTAAACAGGGAAATTGCTTCTTTTTTTTTTTAACCCAAGGACTTAACAGTTCAATGATATACTCTTATTTTCCTAGTCTTTTTCTAAACTGAAAGCCATAATCTCATGGTTATATATGCCTAGCTGATACAAACTGGGAATCTAGAGTTGAAATTTTATTCACTAGATTTATTACAAATAAAGCCCAAGTTGTCTAAAAGCAATTAGGGTGCTCATGTACAAGAATTTATATAGTCACTTGGAATCAAGATCATACAGACATCTAAGAGTAGCTGAAATCATTATAGACCCATAGATTGCAGGCTTTGTTGTAATGATAGAAGCAGTTCATGCATGGCATGGGATTGAGATTACAAGCTCTCTCTTGATTCATAAAGATGTATTTTATAAAGCTCTTTGAGTATAAAACATCACTGCAGTATCTCTCCTCTAAAAGCAAAAGGATCATGTTGACAAAAGTCAAGGACTGCTGAAAAGCTGTGATCACTGGGAGCTAGATGGACAGTTTGCTAAAATAAGTCCTGGCAACTGCTGGTCACGTGCAGAATTTAACTAGATTTAGCGTGAATTCAAAGCCTTTGGACCCAGCAGTATTTTGTTCGAAGCACAATTCCACCCGTAACAGCATAGCGCCACCTTGTTAAATGCTCTTTCTCGGAGGAGGTAGGAAGGCTTGAGAACTGACAGACTAACTCAGATCAGTGTGCATTTTCTCCCCCTGTTCTAATGGTTTCAATTTCGACATGGTCACAGATATCTTCACTATCTTTTCACCTGATGATTTAAAGGAAAATGTATTATTGTTTTCTGTTAAAATACTGCATTTTTTTTTGCTTAATTTGGTTAATTTTAGTATTAAAACCATGGAAATGGTGAAAAACAAGTGGGATCATTTTGGCAATAATCTTGAGACCCTGTCTGTCTGGATAACTGAGAAAGAAAAAGAACTCAATGCCTTGGAAACTTCGTCATCTGCCATGGACACACAAATCCACCAAATCAAGGTGACCTGCTCACAAGTTACATTTCTAATCCATGTCTAGCTTTTAAGAGCACCTTTCTTATGTTTCATCAAATGCTATCTGGCCCCATGACGAATCTTTCACTGCTATGTGACGCTGTTAAAATTAAACTCACACAAGATGCTGAGCTAAAAGGTCCTGATTGATGCTGGGCAACACTTTATAGATGAAATTATGTATTAATATTGACTGACTGACACATTCAAAGTCATTACTGTGTGCAATATCATTAAAATGTTTTTATGGTTACATTATTCTTTTCCTGGATTTTGAATTAACCCCATTAGAGTGTCCTCTTGATTCATTTATAGCGCATGAAATGTATTCGTCATCTACAACTGTACTTTATAAGAATTGTTCTAAATGTCTAGCTCAAATATCGGTGGCATTTACCCTCAGCAACCACAAGGAGGGGTTTGAGAAGTTGCTTTCTTGAGGTGAAGCAATCAGATCCCATTGCTCTAATGCTGGTATTTATGATGACCTCGGGGACGTGGACTCATGCTCTGATACGTTATCCCCCAGTTCTAAAATAATCATGTGCATAGACTGTCATCATCCACTTCATTCAAGTAGCTTAAGGGGAAAAAAAATGGGCTGAGAGAGAAATGAATTCTGAGTGTTCATTTCTCTTTCTTTTATACAATTTTTACTCAACACATTTTCAAAATTCAGCCCCTTCTTTTTCTTGCTCAGCTCACTTTTTTGGAATGGGAAAACCCTCTGCCATTTCATTTGACTAAATATAGTAAAAATAAATACCAAGGTGAGGGAACATTTTGCATTATGACTCAGAGCAAGTCATTACCATGTGCACAGTGGGAGGGTGCAATATTGTTTGGCTAAGATTACATTGCTTATCACACATCTTCTGCAGTCAGGGGTACATGGAGTCTGGTATATGCAGTCTGGCTTATGTCTTGTGTGATATACTAGGAAAAACAGATGCCCAGCCATTAAAGAATATCCATGAAATATGTTTAATCTTCAAACTGTTTTAAAAAGTTGTCATTTAATCATTTTCACTAGATTCTAAGAAAACAAAGAATGGCACATTTAAATAGTTGTGTCTTCAATTTTTTCTTTCAAAGATTTTTGACATACACTCTCTAATTTATTTATCCTTTCTCTAATTCATTTTACTAGTATTTAAACCTTAATTCCAGGTCTTCTGAATATATCCATGGTCAAATGTCATCGTGCTTTTACTCTTTAGGAAACAAAATGATTATGTATTTTATTTTTAACTATGTAAACATTCAGTTATGGATTCCCATGTTGTTAGACTAGAAATACATTTTAATATTCCAATATGGCATTTTGAAAACTATCTAAAAATGAATACAAATTGCAGGAAAAATATATTTGCTAGAATAAGCAAAGATAGAGTTGAATACACTGTACTGTGGAATTTGGTTCATATCCTATTTCCAAACAGAAGACTACCTTGTAGGAATTATTAAAAATATGGTAACAATTCTCACAGTAGTTTCACTTTAAAACAATCTTAGGATTAAAATTAATGAAATATTTCCATTGCTGTGAAGATATTTATCTATAAGCCCATTTTTGTTCTTCATTAATGCTATTCCCAAAACTCCTAATTGATAACTCACAGATGATAAGAACATATGCTGGGTTTCTCTTCCATCCTCTCTTTTTGGATTGGAAATTTTTTTGCCACAATCCAACAGTATGATTATATAGGTTGCATCTCTGAATTTGTTGATGGCATGTGTTACTCGAAGAACTAAGAACTTTGATTTTAACTAAGATTATCTCACTGATGTGCTGAAAGCACTTAGAACAACTACTGGTGCCTAGAAAACTCAATATGCATTTGTTGAATTTTTGAGTAATTTTTTCCAAAAAAAATCTTAAAAAACAGCAACACAGAGAAAGATTGTATTAATGTTCAAATGACAAATATCTATCAGATATACCACTATAGTCATGAATATGAAAAATAAAAATAAATGATGTGTACCTGGCACTAATCTGATGCCAGTTATTTCTACTTGCCTTATCTAGACAGAAGTGATTTCTGACTCTGTTGTCTCATCTAGACAAAGAGTCACACATTTATTTTTTTCTAGATTAGCAGTACTTTCTATTTAAATTATTTGAAACTGAGACTTATTTGAATTTTTGGCTCTATTTTGGTTGAATGATTTGGATCTTTTTCTCAGAGAAATAATTTTTCTTCTCTTATACATAAATCAACCTCTATGCTTATAAGAGACCCCCGCCTCCCACACACACACACATACATATGACCACTACTTTAGTGGCTCTCAGTGTTGGCTAATAGATAAAATATCTTCCTGCCCCAAATGGAAACCATAGTCTTTCGGCTCCTTACTGTAGAGTCCACAGCTAGTGAATAAAGTAGTAGTTCCCAGACTGGATCCCTGGGTCAGCAACAGTGTGTCACCTGGGAAGTTACTAGAGCTGCAAAGTTGGCCCCACCTTTAGCCCAGTGAGTCTGAGTCCCTGAGGATGGGTCCAGGTGACCCTAATGTATTTCAAATTTGGAAACCTTTGGCATAAAGAATAGGTGATAAATTTGAAAAGACTCAGTTTAGGTAGGCGTGGAATCAGAAAACTTTTTAGTTTGGTAAAATATGAAATACTCAACTACATTTTAGGAAAATTAAATGGATGTCAATATTAGTGTTCCTATGATTTTAGAAACCCAGGGCTTCCCAAATCAGGTAGTCAAAATGCTTGACTCAGAGGGTAAGTGGAGAATTCTCTGTACTTTCAGAGAGACTGTAAGAGTTCTAGGGACATGTCCCTGCTTACTTCACTGCAGGCAGGGGTGGGTATTTCTCCTTATTCTCCATCCAGCATGCACAGCTGCCCCAGTTTGTATTTTTCAGACATTGTCTGTGTGTCTGTCCTCCCCAAACGAGGTCAGGAAACACATGGTGTTTGTAGCTGCTCTCTGCTGGTGCGAGTGTGTTGAAATGTCGGTTAAGGAAAATTCTGCCGATTTTCTTTCTCTGTAGATGATTACATCATCTCGAGAAGGCAAAACCTACTCAGCCTACATTGTCATTTCTCTTGTTTTAAATATTAGGTCACAATTCAGGAAATAGAAAGTAAGGTCAGCAGCATTACGGGGCTAGAAGAAGAAGCCCAGTCTTTTGCTCAGTTTATTACCACTGGAGAATCTGCTCGAATCAAGGCCAAGCTGACACAAATAAGAAGATACTGGGAAGAACTCCGAGAACATGCACAGTGTCTGGAAGGAACAATCCTGGGACATTTATCTCAGCAGCAAAAGTTTGAAGAGAATCTCAGAAACGTAAGAACTGGTCCATGCATGCTGAAGTTACCTATTTCACCTTGCATTTATAATGAAGTGCAATAAATAGTCCAGAAATGACGGAATAAGGAAAAGACACAATGTACCGATATTTACCGAGTTGTCAATGATGACTGAGTATATAATTATTTCCATGGTACCTTTTTTGAGGGAATATAAAAATGTCATTATACTTTATGTTCAAGTAGGCATTAAGGCTTAACTATATTCCTTTTACACAGTGAGACAGATTGATTTTAGATTTTTTAAAAATATATTTTATCATCACTTTGAAAGTTATACAAAAAGATAGGCTTGCTGTTTCCCCAATTACCTTTTCTGCCTTGATATATGTTTTTCCCACCATTATTTTTATATTTTACCAATGTTTTAGATCCAGCAGTCTGTGTCTGAATTTGAGGATAAACTTGCTGATCCAATTAAAATGTGTTCTTCAGCTACAGAAACATACAAAGTTCTCCAAGAACATATGGTAAGAGCATGTTTCAACATTCCTCCTTCGTTATCTAGTCAGAAATTTGGTAATTCCTGCTTGGAAAGAAACAGTAAATATTTTTATGAGTCCAAATTGAAAAAAATTTATGTTATTTGAGGAATAATATAAATCAAACATATTCACTTCATATAACATAAGATATATAAGTTTTCATTAAAAATGTGTATTAAAGGAGTGTTCATTTAAAACATATTTTTTTCTTTTAATTAAAACATGTAACTTTTTCAGATTATAGCTTTCATAAACCCTGTTACCTCTTGCCAAAATTACAAAAAAAAGAAAATTTGCATAGCAGACTTCAGATTTTAACCCACGACACTCAGATGTACAAAGACCATGTCCTCGCTGATTTTTTTCTCGATTAACTAACTTTTGTGGCCTGGTCCCTGAAGTGGTAACCGTTAGGAGACATTTTACAAAGCAACAGATGCTTCTGGCAGAATTTAGGGGAAGGAGCAAAGTGAAAGAATCATGCACGAAGAAATACTCAAAAGAAGCATGTTAATTAATAAACAAAAAATATATATGCATTTTGTGTGTGGGCACATGTATACATAAGTGCAGAGAAAGGGGCTGCAGCGATAGTGAACAGTTGAAAGGGAAGTGGAATTTATACCATTTGAATATTTATAATAAGAATGCAGTTTTGCCTTATTTATGTACTTTTTAAAAAAATACACCCCAAATGAATGAGGAAAAGTAGCAAAATTGTGTTTGATGGAATTATTTTAATAGACAACTAAATTAATAATAAACACCAGAGAGGATAATGTTGTACTTTTCTAATATTTAGATTTCCTAAAGCAAGTAAATTCTTTTTCTCTGCCTTGAT
This sequence comes from Camelus ferus, assembly GCF_009834535.1. NCBI lineage: Eukaryota > Metazoa > Chordata > Mammalia > Artiodactyla > Camelidae > Camelus > Camelus ferus. Next base: position 61,852,524 of record NC_045703.1, on the reverse strand, counting down.
TTTCTGATCTGTAAAGTGGGGCCAATGAGAGAACATACCTCTTAGGATTCTTATGAAGATCGAACGTGCTAGTACCTGTAATGTGCATGACACAGTCCCCGCCATGTTCTCAGGCACCCTTATTGTCGTCATTACCGTGCATTCCTGACAGCAGCCATAACTTCCCATATTTTTTTTTAGCAAGATTATAGCATGTGGCATGTAGCTCTTGCAAATTAGAAATAGGTTTTTTATTAAATGCATTTGGTATAACTTGAATAACAATTTTCACAAATTATCCAAGTCCTTAAGGGAAAGTTGAAATTATTCAGATAAAGAGCAACAAAGTCTTGTCTGGGGAATAGTCTCCCGTCCTCATTTTTGACTTCTGCATTCATGAAGTAACTTTCTCGTCTCTCTCACTGTGCCATGCTGAAAATCGTAGGCAGAGATATTTTTTGAGTATCATTGCTATTTATTATGACAAAGGGGAAACGTTTGGTGATAATGGGTCTCAAAGAAAACTGTCTTTTCTGATGCTCTGTCTCCTTTGCGCTCCTCTGCTCTCACGTCAGGATCTCTGTCAGGCCCTGGAATCACTGACCAGCACAGTGGCAGCTTTGTTAGCCAGCGCCCAGAAGGTTGCCGACAGAGACTCCTCTGTCCGGGAGGCTGAAGCCCTGCAGCAGAGGTACGAGGGTTTGCTGCGTTGGGCTAAGGAGAGACAGACGGCGCTGGAGAAGCTGCTGGCCCACTGGCAGAGGTGAGCAGCCTGCCTTCTCCAGTTGGCAGCCCGGGTTTCAGTAGCCACTCTTAAAGAGGACATTCTGGACTTTAAGTGATGGGAAATGATCATCTCGAGTGTAAAACCCATCAACTCATGTGTCTACCGTGGGAAGACACTGATCTTCATTATAAGATGGAAATTGCTGAAAGCGGAGAGGATGTGTCTTTACATATTGCACAGATCTGAACATACATGCAAGTTCATACACATACAGGAGAGGAACTCAACCAACACTGTGGTATTTATCATGGTTACTGTTGGCCTTCAACTTCAGAAAGGTTCAGTTTTCAAGTATGATCATTTTGGATGAATTTGTTTCTTATTTCTGCTTTCTCTAGGCTAGAGAAAGAACTGTCAACCTTTACGACTTGGTTAGAGCGGTGTGAAGCCGCAGCCAGTTCCCCGGAAGCGGTCATTTCTGCGGACAGAGTCAAAGTGGAGAGTGAACTTCAGTTAATACAGGCAAGTTCAAGGAAGTGTGAGGAAAGTGAAATGCTCTTTGTTATGGCTGCATTGTAAAACCAAATCGGGAACAAAATCTTCTATCCAACTTCACTTCTTGTTTTGGTCTGTGATGCTGAGAAGGAGAACAGCCCTGCCCTGAAAGTCAAAATCATGGTGAACTTCGTGATGATCAGTTTCCATGATGTGTCAGAAAACTCTCTAATGCAATGTCTGGCATTTGAGTACAAATTATCTGGCAGCAAAGTTGAAGGAGAAATGAGTAGAAACACAGAGAAACAAAGTTGACTATCAGTGAGTAATTTCTGAAGCTGGTTAATAGCTGTATTCCTCCTACTTTAGTATTTGTATGCATTTTTCTTAATGAAAAGTTTTTTTTTAAAGAGAAGGAATACAATGTAGAAAGAAGTCACAGTAATGATTATTTTCAAGCAAGACAGGAAAAAATAAATAAGCACAAATGAAGATAGACAAAGAATAATAGCTTATTACATCCTTGAAGAAGTCAACTTCTTAAACTTCAAAAAATCTTTAAGTATTATTGAAACAACAGACAATGTTCTTGATTTCTGGAGATTAGTAACTTTTTTTTTAAGTTATGCTGTAGGTGCCAGAAAATTCAACAAGCAAAATTGCTTCACAAAAGAGATTTTACTGTGTAACAGATTTACGCCCCAACCTTCTCCCATTACCTTTTATAAAATGTTTAACAGGAGGGTAGGTTCTTTTACTTTTTGTAATTGCTGAAAACTTCAGCAGAGTTTTCTCTAAAAACTCCATCAGATTGTGTCTGTAGCATCTGAACCTGTTCCCCCGTCTTCAGATGTGCTCCTATCTTGACTTTGAGGGTTTCCTACACTCTGGGTTCTCCTGTCTTTCTAGCTAATTAAACACTAACATTTTGCATTTATCTCCCAAAAAGTCCGTGCTCAGAAACCTCCAGTGATTGTCCTGTCTGAGGATAAAGGGCAATTCTCAGTCCACAATCTGGTGTTTATCTTCTTATTTATAAATATGATGTGGAATGTTCTAAGAGAGGAAATTGTGGCTCCTTTTCTTAAAAATGACAGAAGGATATCGGGTTATATAAAACTGTATTCCCACACGTCTCTTTATGGAAAGCAGCGCTGTGCAAGTTACAACACCAAGATGGGGTTGGAGGCCCACATCTGGGCACTGTGTCACACTGCCTCCCCGTTGGTCTGAACATTCCTGGTTCATTCCCACCTCCTGGTCTTGTGTCCCCTCATCCTGCTCAGCACAAGTCCCAGCTCTGCGTTGTGGTCTTTCCTGTCATCCACAGGCTGTGTACGCCTTCCTCTGATACCTGTAGCAACTTTGCTTGTATCACAATGTGGCCTCACCAGGGAGGGAAAGAAAACATTTTGACAACCATCAACTATGTGCCATGCTACAGCTGTCTTGAGAGTGTTTATATTTATTTCTTATTAGGTGGGAACCACAGCTTTTATGCACCATTCACATCACCTGAGAGATTCATTGCCTGATTAAAAATAAGTAGTTCTGTTGCATGAAAATAAAATGAAAAGCCTGTAAGTTCCCTGGTTTGGCCTCATGTAGTCTCTGCACAGAGAGATACACTGTGTTCCCAGAACCTAGAATTGCACCTGTTCTCATTAAATATGCATCATTTCTCTTCAACAATAGTTTCTCTTTGATTCTCTTCACTTGCTCAGTTTCTTTATTCTGAAAGAAACTCTACAGCTTCTAAATTTGCCTGACTTCCTGTAACTCAGACTCTGGAGAACTAATTCAGGTTTCAGAAGCATTTTTAATGTTGTATTAGAGGTTAAGTGGACCCATTTCTAAATCAAGTGATAGAAACTCTTTTTAGCCTGGTCCCGATGACCTGGTCCATTTTGCAAGAATGTGGTCCTTACTGGTCAATCACGTTGGGATGAGATCTGTAATACCGTCTATTTCGCTCAGGCTCTGCAAGATGAAGTCGTGGCCCAGGCCTCAATCTACAGCAACCTGTTGCAATTAAAGGAATCCCTATTCTCAGTGGCCTCCAAAGAGGACGTGAAAATGATGAAACTACATTTGGAGCAGCTGGATGAGAGATGGAGAGATTTACCACAGATAATTAGCAAAAGGTTGGGTTTCAGAAAAACTTCGAGTGTTGCTCATTTTTAAAAAATTGTGAGTGTGTAAATTAAGAAAGCATAGTTTTGTTCACTTGTGTTTAACCCAGTGATTCAGGGCATAATTATAGAAGGGAAGAAAACTTACTTTTTTTGTCATTTTAAAAATCAAAGTGCTTAAAAATCAGTATTTCTGATGAAAATTAGTACTTTGAATTCAGAATTTTGAACAAAAAGAAAGGACATTTGATTTAGTCTTGCAATCAGGGCAAGTGATCGAATTAGTTGAGCTGCACTGAAGAAGGTAAGATTGTTCTTGTTTGTTCTATCATTGCCCAAGCTATTTATGTACAGGGGAAAAATGGTAATTAAACTTGTACCTCACATGATCTTTCTCAACAGAGAATCTATTTTTTTCCATTTCATTCCAATATAGATCTTTGTAGAGGGCAGGGATATTACCGTTACTATATTAAAAGGAGACCCAAAAAATGGATTAAATATTAGTTGACTGGAAGGTTAACAGTTGACATCTGTACCTTTCTAATATGCTAGAAAACAAAATTTTTTACCTAAATTGGTATTCATTACCCATGTAATCTTGAACAAGACATTTAACCTTTCTAGTTAATTTTTAATTCACTCATTCAGCAAATATTTATTGAGTTTCTAGAAGGAGTGGAGTACCCTTCTGTGAACTTGGGTTAGCAACAGTCAACAGTTCCACTGTTGACCTCCGTGGGGCTTGTGTTTGTTCCATTGTCTGTTTACTCATTTATTCAATCAATCAGCAAATGTTTATTGGGTACCTGTTGAGTATACGAGGCACCATGTCAAACACTGAAGCCATGCAAATAAATAAAACCTTGCCTCAAGTATTTTATGGATCAGCATGGGAATAATGAGAAAATCAGTGAGAGAGGTGGACATAGGATATTTTGGGAACAAAAAGAAAGGACATTTGATTGGGTTCAGGAAAGGCTGATGGAAGGATTTGGTGCCAAACTCTTGAAAGGTGAGTAATTTTCTGTAAAAAAGAGGAGGATCTCTGCCTCTCACTAAGGGAAAGTAAAGGGCTTTAAAATGATACAAATGTATGAAAGCATTCCTAATATAATCTAGGCATATAATGTGGAGAAGATTTTGTAAGGATTAAAACCTGAAAGTCTATTTAAATATTGAACTTTGGATATGAACCATTATAACAAATATTAATATTTGATTAAGGTATTATTCTTAATGTTAGCTTTGAATTCTAATCTTACATCAGCCATTTTTAATCAGTCTCGTCCACTTGTTACATGAGCAATGATTGGTCCCTGCTCACATCCCAGGCACCTTTCTAGGTACTAAGGATATAGCAGTAAGCATCAAGTGAGGGGGAGGATAGATGTGTAATTAATCAAATGAAGGCATAGGAGCATTTCAGGTGGTGTTAAGTAATATGAAGACAACAAACTGGAGGAACATGGCAGGGACTGCAGACTGGGTGGCCAAGCAAAGCCTCTCAGGAGACATGCTGTCTGATTAAGATCTGAATGGGGTGTAGGAAGCAGATTAGTGATACTTTTGGGATGAAGCAGACAGGCAGAGGGAGCAAAAAGAACAAAGGCTCTAAGACAGTAATGAGCTGGGATGGTGGGGAACAGAGGTCAGTGGCAGTGTGGGCAGCACCGTATCAGATGACATCAGAGAAGATGATTATGTGGGACCCCTTGTAGACCACAGTGAGGAATTTTGAAGTCTTGCCTTCCTAAGGGCAACAAGAAATTAATTGTCCCCGTATTTAAGCTTGGCAGAGATGTTCTGATGGCATCAAGACCATTTCTGGCTACAGAGTGGATTGTAGAGAGGCAATGGAGGCAGGAAGGAGGCCAGTGTAGGAGGCTGTGGGAGGTGAGGCAGGAGGTGAAGACACTGAGACCAAGGTGTGGAAGTGGAGACAAGAGCCCAGACAGAACATGCTGAGGTGGGGGTGCGGTCAAGATCGGCAGAGATCAGATGTGTTGTTAAAGAAATGGAGGGATGAAGAGTGACTCGTTGGACCATCTGGGTAGATGGTGGGTAACATTCACTGAGATGGGGGAAGTGTGAGAGAAACGGGGTTTGAGAGCTAGAAGACATCACGAGTTCTGGTCTGTCCGTGTATGACAACATCACTTTTGCCCTTGGTGAAGCTTATCCCCAAAACGTATCATTAATTCTTTCTGTCCAGCTGTGGGACACCCTAACTTTAACATCTTTCTGTCCATAGGATTAATTTTCTTCAGTCTGTGGTTGCTGAACATGAGCAATTTGATGAACTACTGCTTTCCTTTTCTGTCTGGATCAAGCTGTTCCTCAGTGAATTACAAACTACTTCTGAGATAAGTATAATGGACCATCAAGCAGCCCTTACTCGGCACAAGGTGAAGTGCATTCTTTTAAGACTGAAGAATTGATTCACAAAAGAGAGCTCTTGAATTTTAAAGAGATGCAACGTTAAAAAAATAAAAACACTTGGCAGCATTTTAACTTTTTATTAATATGCAAATGTTTTAATCATTGAGCATAAGAGTCTAGGCAATATGTTATACAGATAAATTAAGCAGATAAAACTGTGTCAGATAAAATAGGCAACCATCTTAAGACACTCTTCCTTCAAAGTGGAGCAAATGATTTCTAGGGTGAAGTGACAGGATGTTCATTTTTAAGCTTCTGCTTTACTTTGTTCCAATGCTGAAAACTAATACTGTATTCTAATCCTTAAATGATACAGGTTTTCTGACTTACTGTTCAGCCTGAACATTATTTAAAATTTAGGATTTATTTTCCCTATTTATAGTTTATGCATAATATCTATCCTGGCATTTAAAAAACTTTTAAAAATCAAATACTGACCATCGAGCATTGGAATAGTTGGAGAACACTACATGATAAACTTATAACAATATTTAATAATAAAATAGTTAATATTTATTGAGTTCTGACTGTGTGCTGGGGTTGCTAACTGGTTTTATCCAAAGGAAAAGTTCTCATATCTTCATGTTACAACCTGGGGCTGGGAGAGAGGGATGCTGTCTTCATGATACATATTTCAAAGGAATGACTCCTCTGTCCTAGGGAAAGATATTCTTGAGTTGTAAAACTGGTCAGGGGCTTTTAAAAAAGATTTACATCTCAAACGGGCAGAGAGTGAATGGTCAGTTTTGTAATGTAAATGCTCAAAGAAACCCTGGAGAGTTTAGAAGTCAAGCTGAGAAGAATATTAAGGCTACTGTGGTCGAGATTAAGATAGATGATGATTTGTGTTTAATGGGAACCATGCTGAGATCGTTGGCAAATCTCTGCTAGATTTTAAACAAGATTTATTGTGAGCTACTCAGATTTCCTATACAACAATCTCATGGAGCTAATCTATGTCTCTTTAAAGAGAAGGCAGCTAAAACTTGTGCAGGTTTCCACCTGCCTCACACTGCACTACCTCTGAACAGGTGGTACTGTTCATCTGTTCCTGTCCGTCTTCCCTACAAGCTCTGTTAGAATTAGCTCTACTATATATATAATATTTCATGTTATAATTTATATGCATTATATTGTTATACTATATAAAGTAAATATAGAATGTTATAATAATAAAGCTAAGTCTATATATTAATAATTCTAAGTAAAGTCTAATTAATTCTAAAATAGAGCTCATCCTATATATATAATAATTATAGTGTATGCATATGTGCAGTTCAAAGAAAATTGAACATTTAGAAGATTTTTAAAAGATATATATGTATATGTTGGATGTATGTATATACACATACAAATTATATATATATGTGTATATATATATATATACATACACACACGTAATTTATTTTAACTATCTCTATCCACGAAGAAATTCTTTTCCATGGAATGAATGAGTTCCAAGTCAGAGTTGTGTTTTATGTGAAATATATAGATAAGCAAAACAGAAATTTTGAGAATGTTTCTACAAGATTCGTCATAATTGACCTTTAAGTACTGAGCCATCCTTTGCGTTCAAAAATATGTCCTGACATCACAAAGCCTGACTTTATCTGTGTGGGTAAAATGTAATGTGTCTGGGGAAGCAATAACTCTCTCCCCTTCCAGGACCACGCTGCAGAAGTAGAGAGCAAAAAGGGAGAACTGCAGAGTGTGCAGGGTCACCTGGCAAAGCTGGGTGCGCTGGGTCGCGCTGAGGACCTTCACCTCCTCCAGGGCAAAGCGGAGGACTGCTTCCAGCTGTTTGAGGAGGCCAGCCAGGTCGTGGAGAGGCGGCAGCTTGCCCTGTCCCAGCTGGCCGCATTCCTGCAGAGCCACACCTCGCTGTCGGGGGTTCTCCACCGGCTGAGGCAAACGGTGGAAGCAACCAGCAGTATGAACAAGCAGCAGTCCGATCTATTAGAAAAGGACCTAAATGATGCTCTTCAAGATGCGAAAACATTAGAATCTACTGCCATCAGCCTCGACGGCCTCCTTACCAAAGCTCAATACCATCTCAGGAGTGGAGGTTCCGAGCAAAGGACTTCCTGCAGAACCGCAGTGGATCAGCTTTGTTTCGAATTAGAGAGGATCCAGAACCTTCTGGGAACCAAGCAGAGTGAGGCCGATGCCCTGGCGGTACTGAAGAAGGCATTCCATGATCAGAAAGAGGAGTTGCTGAAAAGCATCGAGGACATCGAAGAAAGAGCTGACAAGGAGCGGCTGAAAGAACCCACCCGCCAGGCTCTTCAGCAGAGGTGAATGGAAGCTGATTGTCTCGTTTACTTTTTGTTTGTTCTGGAATTAACACTTGAGCAAAACTGTAACAGTACCATATTTAGCCACTTCTTTTAAAAAAATATTTTGAGTTTAAAATTAATGACCCTTTTTACACACCAGAAGTACTAAATTGTCTTTGTTTTCCTTTAGGATTTTTCTAAGAGCTATATACAGGCCCCTCTGGGATCTTATTTATAATAGAGTACATTGATCATATTATCTATTTTTAAGCAATTTTTAACTGATAGAAGAAGGAACTCATCTTCTGTAAAAAGAATGAAAGCAGAGGAGAAGGGAAGTGACATAGATTTGGATTTCTGGTGGTGAAATACGAGGGAATTCCTCCCCGGGGGTTGTCTGGCTTCTCGGAAGGGAATGGAGGAAGCTCATTATTTGAGTGAGGGACAGAAGTTGTGGGGAGAAAATGCAGAGAGAAAAGGGAATGATGCCTCTGGTGTTTGGTAAAGTGATAAACTGCTGTTCGAGATTTATATTTATTCACTTAAAGTGAAACCAATCAGCTTGGCAAACCAGTCTCCCCAGCCACTTTCAACTGCTTGCTTAGAGGTGTGGAGAAGACAGAGAAGTGGGTTTCAGTGAAGCTGGGGTTTTGTAGGTGAGTTTAATAGAGAAGCTAAGGGGTCACGGGTATTTTCCTGTGGAAAGTAAGAAGTAATTTTTTACTCTACCTTTCTTTTCAATCTAATTTTTTCCTTTTTAAGAGCACTTCCCCCCACTCATTCTTTCAAGAGCACTTTCTCTTCCATTTTTTTCAGGGGGCAAAGAAACAGCTAAAATGCATTCATACCTTGACGTCCAGAAGTGATAAGGATTGTATTGACCCTGCCAAGATCATTGCCATTTGCTTCCTCTTTACCAGAATCAAATGTTAAGCTAAGGCTTTAGCTAGATGACAATGGCTCCTGAGGTTCCATGCCTCGTGGGCAATAAGCTGTCTCACAGGTTTAAGAATAAATGTGCAAAAGGGAGTAAGATCTGGGAAGGAAAAATAGCCTCCAGAGTAAGCATAGAAGGAGGCGCCAAGTGTGACAAAGGAGCAAATGGCTCACCCAGGAAATTGACCATAGGATTGGTGCTGCACGGCCCTCCGTGGCCTGCTCAGGACAAGCAGACCAGGAGATGCTTTGGTTGCTGGAAGAGGCCAGGTTGGGTTCAAAAGCCACCTTAATACCAACACTGAACTCACCAGAGTCATACAGAGGCGATGGAAAATGTTGCCTTGAGTCGACTGGTTTATTAAATCCCAGTCATACTGATACAGGAAAAAAGTGGGGCACAAGAGGATGGCTATGTCTTAGGTCCCAGGCAACTCCCTGGGATGCACCCCCGTCAAGGGAAGGTCCTTGGTTTCCCGCAGGGAAGAATTCAAGAGTGAGCCATAGTTGAGTAAAAGTACATTTTTTCAGAGAGATACACACTCCACAGACTGAGTGTTGGCCATCAGAAGGCCAGAGAACGCGGGGCATGGGGGCAGGAGGTTACAATAAAAGTAGATACACACTCCATAGACAAAATGCGGGCCATCTCAAAAGGCAGGAAAAAAGGCCACAAAGGGTGGGGTTGTTAGTATTTATGGGCTCGGAACTTCATATGCTAACAAGTGGGAGGATTGTTCCAACTACTTTGGGGAAGAGGCTGGGATTCCCAGGAACTGGGCCATCACCCACTATTTGACCTTTTCTGGCCAGCCTTGAAACTGCCGTGGCACCTGTGGGAGTACCATTTAGCATGGTCCTGTTTTTCAGTGAGTGTAGCGTGAAGCTCAATGGTCTGCTGGAAGTGGAATCTTCCACCATCTTGGTGCTAATTGCTGTGTTAGTCCTTTAATGGTTGTGCCCTGCCGTCTTCCCTCCTGTCTCAATACCATACTTACAAGCTTTTACTAGGTGACGCTGAGCAAATCACCTCTCTTCTTATAAGATGGAGATAATGATAATGCTTGCTCCTGGCCACTTTGTTGGGGGAATTAAATGGGCCAATACACGTATTCAGCGCTATACCAAAATGCAAGAACTAAAGAGTCAACGGCTGCCTTTATGTGGCCACTTGTTACAAATATTCAAATATTAATATATTAAGGACAAAAATGATCATTTTCTCATGGTAATCTTTTCAATAAAGTAGGTAATTTAAGTTTTTAAAACATGTATTTATTGTAGAGCTCAGTAAAGCTACTTTTATTTTGAATGAAATAACTGTGATTTTTAAAATATTATTATTTTAATATGAATTGAACCTCATGGCACAGAAGGATTTCTTACCAATGACCTTGCAATAAGTACTCACCTACTTTACCTCCAAGGTCAGCCCTGGTCTTAAAATTCTTATATCATCAAAGCAAATAGAAAGAGAATGCAAACTGAATAGAAGTTTGAAGGTGAATAATAAAAATGCCTCTAAATGTTCTCTAAAGTACAGTCTGGATTATGTAGAGTTAACTTTAAAAGCATCTTTGTCAGTAGATGTGCATTAATTGTTGTATTAAAAGCTTTTCTAGTTATATGCATGCTTAATGGAGAGGAAATATTGGTACCCTACCTTCAGTAAATTAATAGTAAAATAACATTTTAATTCATAGGTTGAGAGTCTTCAATCAGCTAGAAGATGAATTGAATTCTCATGAGCATGAACTGTGTTGGTTAAAAGACAAAGCTAAGCAAATTGCTCAGAAAGATGTAGCCTTTGCACCGGAAGTCGACAGGGAAGTAAACCGCTTAGAGGCCATCTGGGATGATACCAAAAAACTAATTCATGAAAAGTAAGTAAAAACTTCTCAGTTTTTGTTTTTAACTTCCTACTTACTTTGTGACATTGATTTGTCTTGGTGTGATCAATAGTTGAATACCTTTTGCCATCTTAAGCATTCTTTCTCTTTAGTAACATTAAAAATGTAGTCCTTCAGAACTTTATTGAGGAATTGTCTCAAGACAACAATTGCATGTAAAATTCCGTGCTTAAAAGCAGGACTTGTCAACAATCGCAAAGTGTTGCCATGAGACTCTTAACCCCTGATTTTCTTTTTTTGTTTTGTTGTATTTGTGTTTGAGGTATGATTTACATACAGTAAAATTCACCCTTTTAAGTGTATGCCCTTAAATTGTAGGAGTTTAACAAACTCCTACAACTGTGTAACTGTCACAACTATCAAATTTCATAGTAACAATTCTACCATCAGAAAAAATTTCAACATGTCTATTGTAGACAGTCCCTCCCCTCACTCCCAGTCCCTGGCAACCATTGATCAGTTTTCTGTCTCTATAATACCATCTTTTTCAGAATCACATATAAATGGATTCTTTCCAGTTTGTATGATTATAAATAAAGCATCTCTAAACACTCTTGTCCATTTTTTTGTGTACATAAGTTTTTACCACACTTCGTTAAATACCTTCTTCTACTTAGTACAATGTACATTGTGATGTGATCCACAAAGTCCATTCTTTTTGATAGCTGAGTGATATTCCATTTAATAGGCATACTAGAGTTGATCCATTCACCAAGCTGATGAATATTTGGGATCTTCCCATTTTGGGTGACTACAAATAAAACATCTGTAAACATTCACATTTAATTTTTTGCATGTTTGTAAGTTTTTTATTACATACTGTAGACTTTTAATACAGGCTTTAAAATTTCAACTATTTTGCACAAACTTTATTCCATGATATTAAATGTTCTCTTAACTTGTGCTTTGTTAGAGGTTGCACAATATTCAATTATAAGAATATATCAGAGTCTATTCAGTTATTGGCCTGTTTTTAACATTTGAGTTATGTCTAGTTTTTTCTCCTACTATAAATAATGGTGTGAAAAATATAATTTTACCCAAATCTTAGTGCACATCTCTTTCTTTGGAAAAATTGCTGGATGAAGAATTACTTGCTCAAAGGCATTTTACTCTTATAAACAAAAACTGTTTTATATTTTGACAATTCTCAAGAGATTCATATTCAATGAAAATTTGTGTCATTGTGACATTAAATAATCTCATATGTATTTTAAGTATTGAGCAGTATTTTTTGTTTTGTTTTGTTTTGTTCAGGAAGGGATGTTTTGTTTCCCCTCAACACACAGCATTATGAAGTAATTAAATTATGGAAAAAATGTTCTTAAAATCTAACAGATTTTGTTTTAGTGGCTGTGTGGATTCTTTATTCATGGAGAACATTTGGGGCATTAGAGTTAAGTCACATAGACCAGCACTCTTTTGACCTCGGTAGATAAGAAATATTGATTTTCTCTTGATTCCAGCATTCATCAGTGAGTACGTTTGTGTAGTTATAAATCAGATCCAACCATGGGAAACTCTTCTCTCTCCTGATACATGACAATAAATGATGTGTTTTCTTTAATCATTACAGCCAGGGCCAGTGCTGCGGACTTATTGACTTAATGAGAGAATATCAGAATTTGAAGTCAGCTGTATCTAAAGTCCTAGAAAATGCCAGCAATGTGATTGTAACCAGAACTACTATAAAAGACCAGGAAGACCTTAAGTGGGCTTTATCCAAGGTAATAATTCAAAATGTATTTATTTTATTAGACTTTTTAAAAAGATTGATTTTTTCACTCATACTGCAAAATTCTTGTCAGTACGTTTAGATGTAGATAATTCATGCTGACAAGCTCAACTTTCTTTTTAGGAATGCTGATATCTCAGGATCCCAGAAATTCAAGGAGATTATATTACGTATATTTGTATAGCTCATTATTTCACTGGTTTCTGCATAAGTCAACCATGAATTAAATTTCTTAGAGACAAATGGTTTTAAATTCTTGACCTATCACTGCTTATTTTATTAATTAAGGAAACATTTACATCCACAGCATGAAACTGCCAAAAATGAAATGTATAAGAAACAGAAAGAATTGGATAACTTTACCAGCAAAGGAAAACAGTTGTTGTCAGAGCTGAAAAAAATTCACAGTGGTGATTTCATCTTGGTGAAAACAGACATGGAGAGCACGGTGGACAAGTGGCTGGATGTAAGCTCATCACCTGGGCTTCTATGAGTAGTTTAAATAGTCACATTGCTCAGTCACATTTTTGGGCAAAGAATTATTCAGGAATGTGATTTCTATTTTTAACTTTTCATGCTAAATTCAAAATGATACTCTGAAGAAAAATAGAGTTCACATATGATTTAGAAATCATTAAAAAATTATTTGCTTTATTTTATTAAAACTTATTGACAGATTTTTCTGGAATTTCACTTGATAGCTTCAATCACAACATATTTATAACTCTAAATGTTTTCCTTCTCCAAACTCTGGGATCATGAATAAAATAGAAGAATAAGTTATAAGCATCTTATAGAATATTAAACCATAATGTATAATAATTTAAAGTGATAAGATTAATTTTGCATCGAAAAACATTGGACTTGTTTGCATCCTTGTGTTTTATTTGTTGCTCTGTCATTTGCTAGGTATGTGACCAAGCAAGTCCCTTGATCTTTCTGGAACGCTACATTTCAACCCGTACATATTTTACATTGTTTTCCAGCTCATAAATCTTGTGATTTTTTTTTTTTGCACCCCCTATTATCAACATCCAGGTTCGGAAGTTTAATCTACAGTGGATTCCCTGAAGCTAAATTACTAAAGTTAGATATTGATATTTACATATTATATGTATCAAATAATTTGGAGACTTCAGAAAACCTTACCTGCCCCTACTTTTAAAACAGCATTCTTCTTATGGGAAGATTGTTCAACAGTAATACTTTATGCAAGAGTTGGTAGTTTTCTCATGTATTTACTTATTCTATAAATATGTTTAAATCTAATGATGCACATTTTTATATCCCAGCATTACAGATAAAAGGACTCATTGTGTCACTTTAAAAAATAAATACCCTACTGCCCTAAATGAACTATCCTGTGAAATTAAACCTCAGAGTGAGTTGTATAGTAGACTCCAATAGACCTGATATGGGTAGTTTTCCAATTTACAGATGAAAAACGTCTTAGAAATTCAACTGAAACTCTCTTAGTGACGGAAACAGTTTATGTGACGGTTAGTCTGTGCTTGAGCCAGGTGCACTGAGTAGATCACGATTTTTGCAAAACTTCGTGTTTCGGTCAGAATACCAAGGAAGAGCTGGCACATTTAGAACTTTGGTGGACAAAGAGCATCTGCGAGCCTCAAGCATCTGATACGGCCTCTCTTTTCTATCCCAGATATCAGAGAAAATTGAGGAGAACATGGATAGGCTGAGGGTGAGCCTGTCCGTTTGGGATGAGGTTCTTTCATGTAGAGACGAGATCGACGGATGGTCGAACAGTTCTGTTCCTCAGCTGGCCGAGAGCATCAGCAACCTGAATGACAGCCTCCGAGCAGAAGAATTCCTGAAAGAATTTGAGGTAAACTGACTTCACCTTCACATGTGAGCCTGTGGTACATCACTGACCAAAATATGAAAATATTGTGTCCTTTTTCAAATGTCCATTCTTTCTTTCAAGACACACATGAGTATAATGAAACTCTTAACTGTCTTTTGTTGTTTACTTGAAATTTGAATAGGCTATGGATGAGAGGGGTGTTTTCTTTCTTGCATTTTTATCATGTCTTAGTTGGGGCTCTTTACTTAAAGTATTAGTGGAAAAGTAAAGATTCCGAAAATCTATCATTTGTCCCATTCACCTGAGATTATGGCACCTTCCTATTGAAAAACCAATTGAAAACGTTTGTAATCCAGTAATACTTAGCATCTATTTTTTCTTCATTCAAATAAAATGTTTACCGAGTGCTCACCACGTCCTGAATGCTTATGTTAGCGGCTGAGTTCTTCCACGGCCTTTCCAGAAATGGAAGAAAACTGGAGATTGGAGTGTCACAAGCTTCTCAAGTTCTAGTCACCAATTTATTTTAAACTCCATTTCTTTTTTTTCCTAATTTTGTTAATTTTTTGAGGTGGGTGGGTGATTAGGTTTATGTATTTACTTTTGGAGGAGGCACTAGGGATTGAACCCAGGACCTAGTGCATGCTCTACCGCTTGAGCTACACCCTCCCCTCTTTGTTTCCATTTCTTGCATTCATTTCTTCTTCCACTCATCAGATTCCTAATGAGCCCCTACAATATGTCAGGCACTGTTCTAGACAGTGAGAATTTAATAGTAAGACAAAGTCACTGCCCCCATGACATTTACATTATTTACCTCTCAATATTTATCATATGTGAATGTCAAGTGGTAATTGGGCTATGATGAAAAATGAAGCAGGGTAAGGAGAAACAGGGTGACCAGAGGTAACCTGTTTCACGTTGTGTAGAACTGACTGTGCCCTTGGTGAGGGGAGAGACTGTTCACGTTGTGTGCTCCAGTGCCCAGCACTGTGCCACCGCACACGTGGAACATGACAGACACATGAAAGGGTGACTGCAGTCCTGACAAAATGTGGCCACATCATCTGTAATTCCTAAATTATCAGCTGTCTTTGACCCAAAGGACATTCTAGAGATTGTCCCTATTTCTAAGAGCAAACAGAAGCAGAGGAAATTCTCCAGACTGAAAGTGCAGTCGGGAGAGCGATCCCCAGTCTCTTCAGCTGTTCTCTTTGACGTTAAATTAACAAACCAGCTCAAACAGGGGTGTGTGCTGGAATACAGCTTGTATATGATACCATAGGGCCACTCACAAAAGTCAGTTACTACGTCGTAAGGAATATTGCAAGCCAGTGTTAAACACAACCATTACTGAAAATTAAACTATAAGTAACTATGCAATTAAATAAACTGTGTTCAAAATGAAGGTAATACTCAGAACTTCACTTCATAATTATTAGTCTATGCGGTACCATTATCCAGGCTCTTGAGTTATGGACACTCATCGTATCTTGAGGTTAGAAACACTGTAGAGGGCTGTGCATCTCTACAGCTCTTGCAACTCCATGTTCAGTGACAAAAAGTTGTCGTTCGAAGTGGTGGTAAATGCTACAAATCAGGGCCCTTTTTTAGAGAGCCAGTTGTTAAACCAGCATTCAGTACTCTCCTACTGCTGACCTCTGGGATCCGGGGAGCCAATGGGCATTGGCCACATTCACGAGGTCCAGATCAGTCACCCCTGAGATGGGTTTTCTGTGCTATTTGCCGTGCGGTGCACCTGCTAATAATTAAAACGAGTGAACTGGATTCTGCCTAGTACCTGACAGCGTCATTCCTGCTGCAGTGCAGGAGATAAAGCATAGGTGCGTAGATGTGATTGCCCGGGCTGCTTCTGCTGAAAGCCAGTGGGCCTGACAGTCAATTCATCACTTCTTACCAGGGGAGTAAATTACTTTCCGGATTGAAGGCTTCAGGAGGCCTGTTAGTGTCCACAAAGTACCAAAGTACCTCATTTAAGTTGAGAGGGATACTTTATTAAATGTTCCTTCATGGGCCCAAATAACTAATGAAGTTTACGAGCATCGATTTTGTTCCGTAATGATTCTTTGATGACTCTTTCTTCTTCTTGTGTTAGTGTTGGTACAAAAAAAATAAAAAGGAAAATGGCAAAATATTAGATGTCAATTTCCTAACACCCTTTCAATTTCTGTTTGAAGTATTTCTTAGGCATTGCTAATAGTCCAGCATAATTAGGAGACACTTCTGATGTGTATTTGTTTTGAAATGCTTCCTCAAGACTTTAATGCTGCCATGGTAGCCAACGATATTAATGTTAATAAGTAAACGGTTAGTCTCTTGAAAATTCCCACTGACCCAAGACTTCTGGATAGTGTTTAATTTTTTTCCAGGAGCTTTCTTTTTCCAATAAAAGAGGGTGGGAAGAAGGAAGTTTTCACATGCTCCCTCACATTCCTAGTGAGTTAGTGGTGATGATCTTCCACGTTCGTAAATGATGGCAGCCCTCAGGCAACGAAGCAGAGTTTGGTGTTTTGTTTTGCTTTGTTTTTTTGTTTACCCTGGGTTAAAGTTGAGGCATTTTGACAGAGTTAACACTTGAAATTCTGAAATGCCAAATGTAACATCAGTTATGCTTGTCCCCTTTGTCTTTTATTTTGGCAGTCTGAAGTTAAAAAGAAAGCGTTGAGATTAGAGGAACTTCACTCCAAAGTTAATGATCTCAAAGAATTAACTAAAAATCCAGAAACACCACCAGACCTTCAGGTAAGCACTCAATCAAGTTTGTAATAACTCAAAATATTCTCAAAAAATATATATGAGTATATATGTGTGTGTGTGTGTGTGTGTGTGTGTGTATATATACATATATACACCACTTTATATACTTATGTATAAAGTATGTGTGTATATGTGTGTGTGTGTGTTTATTTTTATCACTGACCTAATTCCAAGCAAACACATTGACCTGATCAAATATGGGGGTTGAATATTAACATCTTTCAAATTCCTTGTGCCAGTATTAATAACATATTTCCAGCTCGACTATTCTAATAGGATTAGTAGGATTAGTTCCTTTTTTCCTTCCTAACTTTTGGAAGTAGTTCATCCAGCTTGCGTCATGGACCCTTTTATGTTTAGATGGCAGCGGAAACCACGTTTATGAACATTGATGTTTGTATTGATATTTGTCTAATTCATTTACTGAATTATGGCGTTTGGAGGGATCACCATCGTAAACCTCCTTTCAAGGCCCTTCTGATGGCAGGAATCCTCAGGAACCATGAGGCAGGCCAGGCCAGACCAGGTCTGAGCAGGAAACCTGGGCCGCTTTGGTGAGGGCACCGTGGGAGCAGTCAGCCTGCGGGGCTCTGGGCAGCCGGCGCCTCAGGCTGGGGGCTGAGGTTCTAGTGTGTTACTTAAAGCCCTGTATCTGGGTTTTCCCTACATTTTCTTTCTTCCTATCACACCTTTCTCCTTTACCTACTGCTTCTCACTAACCAGGCAGCCTTGCTGGATCACCTGTCCTTTTGCTCTGGCCCGAGACTGGGTGTCTATCAGTTAGTAGCTTGGGTGGATGATGCTCATGTGCTAGAACGTCAGAAGATCCACCTGAAGCAAGAAGAGGCAAAAGGGTGCTGATAACCCATAGAGATAAAAAAGGGAGTTTGTGCACGTCACCCGGGTCGAGGACGTGAGTGGGCAACGGCTGGACTTCGGCAGAGAGAAGATGGAGGCAGGGTTAGAGAGAGAGCTGCTGCTGTTCTCTGGTCTCTTCTCTCTCACACACACACACACCCCTCCCCAAACTTAAGGAGGAGGGATGGGGGTGTCGGCACCTTACCTTAAAATGAGAAGGATTTCAGTGGAGAACGTGACCTGTGCCCCTGCAGCTGTGGACACAGGAGCCTAGTATCTGACTTCCCACAGTGAGACAGGCTGGCTAAGTGATGATGTATTTGCCAAAGGAGACATGGCTGGCTTAAGTGGCCTGCATCTCAGAGTCATCTAGGGTGAATGCCAATGTGTGACCTCTGACCCAGAAGGGAATTATGAGAGGAAAGGAAAGGGGACAGCGTCTGTGTGTGGGCATCTCAGGTGACCTGAGAAGGCTGCCTGGGGGATGAACAGACCTCAGTGGCAAGGGGTTAAAAGATGCCCACAGGCTGTGTGGGGAGAAAGTAAAGAGCCAGAGAGGAGATGCAGAGATGCGTTGTCGGCACAGGGACGTTGGTGGGGGGTGACAGTGGTGAGGGGCATCTCCGAAAGCCCCCAGGCCAGGCCTGTGAGAGGAGTGACTGTGAGCTGTCACCCACCTCCTGCTGTCCAAGCCTGCAGAGGTCAGAAGCTGTAGAAAGTGGAGGAATAAAAATAATGTGAAGGAAGATGGAAGGAGGCACTTGGTCCCTTTCTCCACTGGAGGCTGCCTGTTTGCCGCAGATCTGAGCAGAGGATAAAGGAAGAAAAAAAAAAAGTCACTTTAAGTTTGCTATAAGTTCAAGATTTGATTATTAAATGGACCTGGATGTTCTAATTGTGGAATCAAAACTGTTCTGCAGTTGATCAGGGTTATAGGTCCTTTTATTATCTGTGGAGCCAGAGAAGTCATCCAGGGAGGGGAGAACTAGCCTCACTGAATATTTTAATCTGGGAGACAAAGATGACATTGCTTTATGATAAAATCCTAAAGTGCTGTTTATTCAAAGTAGTGGCTGCATCAGGGCAAAAACTGTGTGAGTGTTTCCCACGGAGAACGAAGCCCAAGTTTTTGGTCACTAACTCGGTAACTCTGTGTAGGTCTAGCTCTGCTGTTGAAGTGGCGTCTTGTGGATTCCCTGGAATCACAGTCAAAACGCCCCCTTTAAAGTCCAGTGTTAACTATAATCCCCACTCCTTCCATTTCCCCATTACTTAAAATACTTGGCAACTTGCACCCAGAGTTTCCTTCTTAGAAAAGTTGAATTAGCATCCGTGGTTAGACTTATGCAATTTTTACAGTTAAGCTGCACATAAGCAGAATTCCTACTGCATGAGAGTGCTCTATACTTCACGAATTTTAATGAAATCTTGCTTTGTTTTTTTAATGGAGGTACTAGGGATTGAACCCAGGACTTCACGCATGCTAAGTGTACACTGTATCACTGAGCTGGACTCCCACCACTCCCAATGAAATCTTACTTTATTTTTAGTTCATGGAAGCCGACTTACAGCAGAAGCTAGAGCATGCCAAAGAAATTACTGAAGAAGCAAAAGGAACCTTGAAAGAGTTCACTGCTCAGAGTGCACAAGTGGAGAAGTTTATTAATGACACTGCCACCTGGCTGACCAAACTAGAAGACTCACTGATGAACTGTGCCCAAACTGAGACTTGTGAAGGGTTGAAAAAAGTAAAGGTAAGTCATAAACTATCACTAAGTGGTTACACTTGAATGGGAATATTAGCTCTCCTGTTTTGCAGTGACTGTAATCAAAATATAACCTCTCTTCTCAATTACCCATATTAACACCATACCAACTAATTCATGACTTGGGACACAGCAGAGTAAGTAACTGGTGGAGAACTGAATGCAGGTGGTAAGAAATCAAAGATGAGTCATCTAAGGACAGAAAGCAGCTGTTGCTCTAGGACCTGCTCATAGGTTGTACTTGTTAATATATATATTTTTTTCAATACAGAGGTGAAGCCTGTAGAAGAACTGTTTGACTTTCCATGAATTTTCAAGCTTGAATGCAGAGTAGTTTTTCATCACTTAATTATTTTTATTGGCCAGCATGACAGCTTTTGTCTAGAGAAAGATATGTTAAAAAAAATGGTTTAGAAAACATTCTGCTTCCATGTCATCTGTCCGTATTCATAGATGACATTCCTATAAAGCTTGTGAGTTGACTTTTCAACGTACGTGTTCTGTGCCCTTGCATCATGTTTTCTTACCATACTCGAGACTGAGGACATGTATTTTTAAATTAACGACCAATGCTTCTGGTGTGGCCTATGATCCTGAAGCAAAGCCCAAGTGTCCCACTGAAAAATGTGAACACAGGAAGGTGACTCCATTAATAGTTTTTCATCAACTAGCTAAACCCAGAACATGGGCTGGCATCCACAAAGACCTATGCAATTTGCTTGAAATCCTAGACTATGACCCCAAACCTACCTACCTCTCAAAGGCTATTTGCAGTTGTTCCCAAGGAAAACCGAGCAAAATTCTGAAAAATCAACACAGATCTATCACAAATGCATACATTACTGAGTAGATTTCAACAGCATTGATTTCCAAAAATAAAACATACCAGAGTGGAGTAGATGGAATATATCTTTTGAATGTGATGCATGTCATTCATGGCATCCTTTTATTCTCTAGGAAATACAAAAAGAACTTCAAAGTCAGCAAAGGAGCATCAGTTCTACCCAGGAAAATCTCAACAGCTTGTGCCGCAAGTACCATTCAGTCGAGCTGGAGAGCCTGGGTGGCGCCATGCTGGGGCTGATAAAGAGACACGAAGCTGTGAGCCAGTCATGCTCCAAAGCACAGGCCAGCCTTCAGGATTCTCTGGAAAAACACTTCAATGGTGAGCTCCAATAGGCCTTAGTATGAATAGTTTGTTTACAAAAAACAATCCAAACCAAATGTTGCCTAGAAACAGCCAGCAAAAGTTTGCAAAAATAAACTTTCCGCAAGAGTAGCATTTTAAATTGACGTGTGCGTTGAGCCTGGAGCCACGGCAGTGTCGTGTTTGGGCTCTCACCAAGGAGGCAGTCTTCCTTTTTCTCCCCAAGAAAGTGGGAGTCTGCCATTTTGATGATTCTGAACTTCATCCGGTTTTTCTGTGTAGAGTTCATTTGTGTGGAAAATTACTCTCCCTGCTCCGAAGTGACACAGTAAACTTGGCTCTTAGGAGAGGCCATGAACCAGCAGCCCTGTAAGGCAGGAAACCGCTGGTCCTGTGTCCCTGACTGGGCTTCCCACCCAGCCGTGCCTCTGCTCCGGCGTGGATGCCTGACGCTCTAAGTCAGCCTGGTGGACGGAGGACGTGTTTCCTCCCTTGGCCATAGAAGTGGTTTTAACACCCCTAGAGCATTTCTCACTCTCACAGTCAGGCAGTTTTCTTTCTTCTCCAAAAGAAAGGAACACAATGGGAAATCTGACATGTCAGAAATACAAATTTCCTTTCAGTCTTTTCTCGGAAGTAATTTCTCAGTTCTACCATGAACAGTCGTGGTTGTAGGTCTCACTGTGTTATAGTCTATATTGTTACCATTAGTGTTTCCTTTCTGGAATATATTGTAAGGTAAGATGCAGTGGGCTGAGGCCAGAATTAATTCATCGTAGTAATTTTGGGAAGCTCTTTCAACGTTTTCGATGTATTTCTTATTTTCATTGCTTTCCACAGAGTCTATGCAGGAATTCCAAGAATGGTTTTCTGGAATAAAGGCAGCAGCAAAAAAATCATCAGACAGAACTGGGGACAGCAAAGTGCTGGAGGCCAAGCTGCACGACCTTCAGGTGTGAAAGTGGACGCTGCTTGTTCTTCTTCCCGAAACTGCACTCAAGTGCCTTCAAGTCAGACCTAAATCATCTATTTCTCCAAATCTTGTTTTCTCCAAACTTCCCTTCTTTCCTAACACAGTTAGATTTCTTGAGTCAGAAGGTGATTGGTAATATGAAAAGTAAGTTGAGAGAATGTTAGAATTTCAGAATTCCTAGATCCCTTTTCTCTCTTTTTTAAACTTTTGATCATTCTTTGGAATTCATTCCAAACCAAACCTAATTTTAACTTTCAAAGCAGTGAAAGCGTAAATAATTATATCTGTTTTATACCATTCTCATGGAGGAGTTTTAAAAAGAAGACATGGCTTGTGCTTTTTAATAACTCATCATCTAAATTTGGAGCTAGGATATATTCAAATTAAAGCAGTAGATGTGATAGGTTCCAGAGGTAGGTGTTACAGACTATGAAGAATATATAAATTCTGAAAGAGAAGGGCATTGTGAAGCAGAGTTAAGAATGATCGACAGGAGATTAGGTTCAAATTGAGTTTGGGCCAAGTTGTTCAAGCAACTTATCTGAGAGAAACACTGTGTTAAGTATTGTAAAAATAATTTTAAAAAATTAATGAGAGGGTGCTGGGTATAGCTCAGTGGTAGAGCGCCTGCTTAGCATGCACAAGCTTTTGAGTTCAATCCCCAGTACCTCCATTAAAAAAAAAATCATGAGAAATAGGAGGATTTTGTGGCCTAACAAATGATAACAATTATGTAGATAGCTCCTTAACAGTCAGGGTAGGATGATCATTATAATACGGGAAGCTGGTTTTGCAGGAGGCATGGTGAATTCAGATATGGAATTGTCCCCTTTGAGGCTAGAGCTGCAGTGGAATGCCACAAAGAAAAGTCTAAGTGACAATTGCAGATACCACTGTGGGGCTCAAGGGAGAGGCAGGGCTGGCACAGCAGTTCTGGGCTTCTTTTGCTCTGTTGAAGTCACGTCCATGCATGTGATCCTCCGAGGATGACGTGCATACCGAGAAAGAAGGGATATGAAGACAGGATTTTGTGTGCAGGGTGGACGGGAGAAGGAGGAGGCATGGAGGCAGTTAACCAGCTAGAAGCTGTTACGCTAACCATGTGAGGGTGTGGAGCCTGGACTAAGTCAGGAAGGTGAGAAGGGGGAGAGGCTGGAAACAGACCTTACTGGGAACATCCTCTTTCCCGACTCCATGTTGCTCGCAGTTTGTCCTCAGTGGTTCCAGTGACTGGCTGGCGCCGTCCTGCAGCTTGAGTCTTGATTGTACCCAATTGTATACATCATTCTCACCCCCGTCTTGTTAAGGGCATTCTTTCTTTGGGCTCTGCTATATCAGGTCAGAACTGCAATTAATGCTCTCATGCACCAGGGTCTCTGAATAATAGCAAGTATTTTATCTTGCCTTTATTCCCTGAAACAGAACATTCTGGACTCAGTCAGCGATGGGCAGAGCAAGCTCGATGCCGTGACTCAAGAGGGAGAGACTTTGTACGCACATCTGTCTAAACAGATTGTCAGTAGCATTCAGGAGCAAGTTACAAAGGCGAACGAAGAGTTTCAGACGTTTCTGAAACAATGCCTTAAGGACAAACAGGCTCTCCAAGACTGTGCTTTAGAACTTGGGAGGTAGGTCATTTTGACAAGTAGAGATTTAATTATACACAGAATGTTTTCAAAGACTTAGAGAAAAGAGCCACTGGGCATAAACAAAGAACAGTTGAAATTGTAAGTTTTGACCTGAAGTACAGGTTCACACTAGGGCAAGAATTGATTGCTTAGACTCTGATGGCACTGTTTGGCTTTATTTTCTATAGAGGAGAAGGAAGGAATTATGATCACTAATAATTGTAAGTGGCATAAATGCGTGTATTTTTTGTCTGTTTGGCTAACTCAAGATACTAGGGATTTGACACCCAGGGTTTAGACTATCCAAGTCTTTTCCTTATGGCTGCTTCTGCTGGGTTGGATTTATGGCAGAAAACATCTACTGTAGTCTGTGAATCAAGATTCCAACCAGGACGCTGTGTCAGTGGGGATGAATATAAAATTAGAAAGGAAAAAAAAGAAAAAAACTTCTGCTCCTGGGAGAAGAAAGATGTCAGTATAATCAAAATGCCCTTTTGGTTGGAGAGTAATCTGCCTGACTCTTGTCCAGGTTTCTTAGGAAATTTACATGGTTTTCAAAGCTTAGAGTCCAGGGGCTCTTGTGCCATATTCAGCTCCCTGTAAGGTACAAACACGCAGAGTTGACTTTCGCATCTTTTCCCAGGGCTTCCACTGCCCCATTTATCCACTGGCCCAATTTAGGGTATTTGTAGTAAGACACAAAGTCAAATGCACCCTGACATAAAATATAATCTTGCTGCTAAGTACCAGCTATGGTTACCAACGAAACCGATTCAGCAAGATAGGGTGCTTCTTTTTCTTCTTGGATCTCAAGAGAAATGTCCATGATTTGTCATTTTATTCCTGAAATAAGTGATAATTTGAATGGGCTTCTTGTCGAGTTTTCTTTTCTGCTTGAAAATTAGTGAGCTTTTAATTGCCATAGACATTGTGACCTCAGATACGAGAACTTATTATCATGAGCACAGAAGAATTTCTCTAAGGTGTTCTTCTTTCCTTTAGCTTTGAAGATCAGCACAGAAAACTGAGCTTATGGATCCATGAAATGGATGAGAGATTAAGCACAGAAAACTTAGGCGAGAGCAAGCAGCACATCCCTGAGAAGAAAAACGAAGTCCATAAAATTGAGATGTTTCTAGGGGAACTGCTGGCCGCGAGGTTCGGTTCTCTTCCTACTAACAAGTGTTTGTCTGGTTGCTTGGTCATTTCGTTTGGTTGGTGAGTTGGTGGTGGGTGTTTATGTTACCATCCCTGAATGTCTAGACTATGAACGATCGTGCCGTGTTTCTTTGGCAACGTGGTGTTCTGGAGAGAGCATAGGGGTGGAAGTGAGGAGCTGCCTTCATCCCAGTTACACCTCCCTGTGCTCAACAGATTGGACAGGCCACTCATTTCCTCTATTTCTTTTTTTTTTAATTGAAGTATAGTCAGTTACAATGTGTCAGTTTCCAGTGTACATCATAATGTCCCAGTCATGCATATATATATATATATATATATGTATATACATATAATCGTTTTCATATTCTCATTTCCTATATTTCTTGATATTAGCTTTTAAGCATTGAGATAACAACAATAATAATGATATACTTTCATGTCTAGGGTTATTATTAGGATATAAATAATATCATTTTTTCATTTACAAAAATAATGCCCGTGGATCCCAGTTTCCATATATTCTTCACAAACTTCAGCCTCCAGTACCATTTACAATCCACCTTGTCCTCATAATGTTCTTAGTAAAGCAAAAGGTATGTTCATGAAGTCTGACTGTCCTAGAGATTCATTTTCTCTACTGCAGTATTGGTCTCCTCATCGCTTCCCGACTGAGCAGATGTTTCCGGCTCCTTCTCTGACAGAGTTCTCCAGCCTGTGCTTTGGCTACCACCACTTAAGGGCTTTGCTCCCTAAATTCAGGCTCCACCCCTGGAATTTTCAGTTGCTTCATTGGAACTCTTGCACTGGAAGATGGAACACTTTCCACTGCGACAGTGCAGCCTGACACAAAGCTCTTTAACTCTCTAACTGTTGTCTGAAGGAACGGATGCACTGTAAGCAGCAGAGACTGGCTCCCAGCCTCCTAAATCAGACAAATCAGCAACAATGACCAACTAAGTAAAAATTGCCTAATTCAGATCATGCTCACTCCCTGTTTCTGCTGAGTCCTCTTTTTGGTCAGACATGCCAAGTATTCCTCATCTTGAAAAACAAACATACAGACAAATGCACGCACAGAACCCATACTAACAGCTATTGTTGGTGTACTCGTTTCATGATTGTAATAAAATCTCCCTGGAGGGTTTTGGCCCCATCTCTTTGAGCCCTTACCGTGGGGTAAACACTTAGTTGATTTTGTTACCAAACTCAAGAATCCAATACTGAGAGACAACAAGTATTGGATAAAAGAAAAGATAGCTTTGTTGAGGAAGCTGGCAATCCTGGGGAAAAGGTGGACTCATGTCCCGAAGAATCATCCTGGTTGCCAATCAGGGGGCAAGAGCTTTTAAAGGAAGGCTTCAAGGGTGTGCAGAGAGGGGCTACGTGCAGAACAGCACCGTCAGCTCTGACAGTCACCTTGAAACTGGCCGTGCAGTGGTCTGGTCAGTGTCATCTTGATTGTTTTAAGCACAGTTAATCTTCACTTCCAGGGCTGGTCTGTTCCCATTTCCTTAAGGCCTGTTCTCGGAACTGTGCTGCTCAAGATGGAGCAGCCTATGTCATGGCTGCAGTCTGGGCATCATGCAGTTAGCTTTTTCCCTCTGGTGGTGGTTTTGGTATCTGTAAAACAACCCAGGAATGTGCATCAGACACTGGGATCTGTTCCT
Source organism: Camelus ferus (assembly GCF_009834535.1). Taxonomy (NCBI): domain Eukaryota; kingdom Metazoa; phylum Chordata; class Mammalia; order Artiodactyla; family Camelidae; genus Camelus; species Camelus ferus. Next base: position 61,826,089 of record NC_045703.1, on the reverse strand, counting down.
TCAGGGAGGAGCTAAAGATTCTGTGACTCCATGGTCCTAGTCACTGGCTGAGCTGCTCTTTTGTGACTCAGGGAGGCCTGGGAGGCTGCAGCTTGTCTACAAACAGGAGACAGAGGACACAGAAGGGCTTTTGTACCTGGGAGGGCCCCACGGGATACATCTCAGTTTCAGTTTCATAAACCCTAACCTAATGGTGAGTTCCTCAAGGCCAGGGACCATCAGGTCTTTAACGTCTTCATCTAGTGTAGTGCCAAAAATAGAAAACATTTGCTGAATTAACAGAATAATAGCATTATTCTAACTATATAACCTTCTAAAAATAACACTGCATTTTATTCGCTTTTTAAATCTTGACTCTTATTTGGATGCAGTATAACGTGGCCACACCTACTTCTCTCCTCCTTCCAAACATTTAAAATGACTTTTCATTTTCTTCCTGAGCTATTACTCTCTGATATTCCAGGACCAGATGCCAAGAGTCCTCAGGTGTGTTTGTTCCCGCGTTCTTTTGACTTGGTGGCTTCTCTGGACAATCCTGATGTGCTCTGCTGGTCTCCCAGCTTCTCCATCTGAGTGACATGACTTCTGTCAGCTCCTTACCACTTGCTCCTGCCAGGCCTCCAGATTTTTTTCATCATAAGATTTCCAATACTCCAAATATCTTGAGGAGATGCCCTGTATTTTCAAAAAGAACCCCAGACTTGATAATCATTGAGTTTTTATCACCTACTAGGCAATTCTTCTTTTAGTAACAAGTGCTATCTGTCATTTTGAGTTGTTATTTAACTTGCATCATTGCTTAAGCCAGCTTCTTGTCTCACCAAACAGATCACCAGTGTGAGCGATGGATTTTAGAGTATGTGTAAAACTGTGTAAGTCTTCTGTATCTCACGGTGGTCCACAGGATGCTGTTTACATAGTAGCTGCTCAGAAAAAAAAATTGAGACACTGTAGGAGACAGTCTTTGTATCCTTTTTCTGCTTTCATAGCGGTTTGTGTTAAGGCATCTCACGTTCCCTTCTGGTGTCCTGGGCATTTCCTGATAGATGCACTGATCAGAATTCAGAACTCTGTAAAACAGGATGAAGCCAACCCAGCCACATGTGATTATGTTTTCCCTTGACCCCAAACTGGGATGAGCAAAGTACCCAAGACACAACAACAAGACCCACAAGTACTTGTAAGATGGCCTTTGAAAGCACATTTTTTTTTGGCAGTTTATATCTGATAAACATCATGCCGGGTCCTAGGGATATGAGATGCGTGTAATAGCCTCGGCTTCTAGAAGTGAAAGCCTTGTGCATCGAGACAGATGGGGTCCATGAGCTGACAGACCCAGACAAGGGCTGAGGGCGCTGGCAAGAGGCATCATCAGGGTGCTTCCTGGGGATGTGACGAGGGCGCTGAGATTTGAAGGGCCAGTTAGAAAAGAAGCAGAGGAGAGTGGAAGAGTTTCCAGGAAGGAGGAGGAATCTCCACATGTATACAACAGAGCAGAGTGTTTGGGGAGTTTCACAGAACTGTTTATGGTTAGAGCATTAACTAGGAATGGAGAAAAGTTAGACATCGGGCTGGAGAGGCAGGCCCGGGCCATTTCCTGAAGTTAATTCCTAATACAGTGGCCTTGGATCTAAGCCAGCACAGATCAAATAAACCCCAGTGTGTATTGACTACGTTCAGAGAAACCACAGAGAACCTAGTAGCCAGCCCCCTGAGGGGCCCCAGAATTGTCATCTCAAAGGCGTGTCGGCTGGGAGCTCTCTTCTGGTCCCTGCTCCAAGATCAACAATCCTTTGTCACTCCCCCATACTCTAGAATGTCAGAATTAATTTTTTTTTTTCTGTTTTCCTTAGAGAGTCCCTAGACAAGCTTTCCCAGCGAGGGCAGCTTCTCAGTGAAGAAGGCCATGGCGCTGGCAAAGAAGGACGCCTGTGCTCCCAGCTGCTCACCAGCTACCAGAACTTACTCAGAGTGACCAAAGGGAAACTCCGGAGCTGCCAGGTGGCCCTGCAGGAGCACGAGGCCCTGGAGGAGGCGCTGCAGAGCATGTGGTCCTGGGTGAAAGACGTCCGGGACAGGCTGGCCTGCGCCGAGAGCACTGTGGGGAGCAAAGACGCCTTGGAGAGACGGCTGTTACAAGTACAGGTATGCCCCACACCTGCCGGACTTCAGCGCCTTTGGAAGGCTGATTTAATAAGGTTCGGACATGTTTCAGTGGGGTTCTCCTCGTTCTGTGAGCCTCTGAGGATTCTGTAGGCAAAACAGAGAAACTGGGCAAAGAGGATTTGGAGGGTCATTATTTAGATTCCACATATAAGTGGTATCATATGATGCTTGTTTTTCTCAGCCTGACTTACTTCACTTAGTATGATCATGTCTAGGTCCATCCATCTTGCTGCAGATGGCACTATTTCCTTCTTTTTATGGCTGAATAGTATTCCATTGCATATATATACCACAACTTCTTTATCTAATTGTGTAAATCATCTATGCTTCAATAAAAATAAACAAAAAAGGGTTTGGAGGGGTCATCTTTCCCCTTTGTAAAGGAGCATTTTTGTTCCGATAGCTTTCAAATAACTTTCAATCTTTTTTAGTAAATATTTAGCAAATCTAAGGGAATACCTACTCCACTCCAAGCACTATGCAAATTGCCTGGACTATGGAGACAAACACTGGTCCTTGATTTCTAGGAGTCCACAGTCAGTGGGAGAGATCAAATCGTAAATTGTTGCTTGCAGTGTGGCCTGTGTGTGGGGGCCGTGACTGAAGTAAACAGGTGTATGCTGAAAGCACTGAGAAGGCCTCCAGCCCGGCCTGCAGTGAGCCAAGGTGACCTTGACAGACAGGGGTTAGCCAGGCAATGAAAATAGAGGACTGTTAAGTTTTTGACGAGTGCATCTTCATTTTTGAAATAACTTCTTTTTACTCTGATGCAAAACTCAATAAAGTTCCATTTTTAGGCAAGTGGCCCAAAGTTTTCCAAGAACCTAAATTGCAGTTAATCTTTGACCCCTAGACTCCCAGAGATCTAATATTTAAGAACGGTGTTTTAGTGCAGTGGGGTCCAGGGTCTGATACTGTTCTTGTTTTCATTTTCAGGCAAGTAAGGTATTCCCTACCTTGATTCTTATGGGAAACATAGGCATTTTTTTTTTTTTTAAACATCAGGAGGTTTTTTTTAGTAATCCTACTGACAAGTAGTCATTCTTCCTTCATAGGACATTCTCCTGATGAAAGGAGAAGGAGAAGTTAAGTTGAACATGGCCATTGGCAGAGGGGAACAGGCCTTGAGAAGTAGCAACAAGGAAGGTCAGAAGGTGATTCAGACTCAGCTGCAGACCCTTAAAGATGTGTGGGCCAACATCATGAGCTCCTCCATCCATGCTCAGAGGTACCGGACCTACGTTTAGTGTTTATTTGCCTAAATCAAACCTGGTGGCTAAGTAAAATAATGGAGCGGCACTGAGGGCATCCCATGATCACGTTCCAAGTATATTACTTCAGCTGGTTGTGTGCATGTTTGTCTTTGCCTGGATTGTATTTTCTGTAACGGCAAGGCTGGTTCTGTTTGTTTGCTTGCTCGCTCTGTTTGTGTGTATTTGCACGCATGCATGCATGTTTGTTCATGTAATATTTACATCTCCCATAACATCTCTCACAGAATCTTGCACACACAAGGTCTCAGTAAGATACTGCCTTTCAGTTGATCAAAGCAAGGATATATGGTTTTGATAACTTTTTGCTGTTTAAAAGAAATTAAGTTGTTGGCAGCTGTTGAGCTTAAGTGTAAATCTTCTCAACTGGAAGTAATATCATCGGCACTGGGGCTTTGGAAACATATGGGGAGTGTTTGGTGGCCCCAGTGAGGGGGTATCCTGGCATTCAGTGGGAGGCATCCTCTCAGGAGCAATGAGCTACCCACCCCACTCTGTTGAGAAGCATTGCAGTGGATGCCAATGAGGAGGTAGTGGAGACACTGACCAGGTGCTGGTGGTGCTGTGTTAGATTTATGAGTAGAAGATTTGCACCTTCCTCCCTCTTCTCCAAATCACCTGGCTGGCTTGTTGGACAAATGACCTTCAGTCAGAATTATACTAAAACACATTCCAGGGGCCCATTCTGAAGGTCATAGATACCACCAGATCTCTGAAGAAGTGTGTGCTCAATACAATCATAATAAATAGATGAATAAAAGATTAAAGTTCATCACAAAACAACACTGTAGTTACTGCAGTGCAGACAGTGAACCATGGTTACAACTAAAATCTGGAAGTTGTGCTTTGTTTTGTTTCCTTTAAATATGGAGCGTAGGCAGTGACTCCCAAAGTCAGCAGGACTTTGAATCTTCTAGCAACTCAGTGGTCAGCAAAGGAAAAAAAGTCAGATCCTGTGGTTCTGTTACTCTGTAGAGCAGAGTGCCAGAACATGAACTGAACTTCCCAGGGCTTGGCAATAGTCCAGCTTCATAAAAGTGAATAGGAATATGGGCGAATATTTTCCGGATGTTAGAATAGAATGTTGAATGTAGGAAACAGATTCAAATCCTTGATTCTCCGCTTTCAGCAAGAAATTAAACTTGGCGACTGCATTTTAAGCAGTGCTCAAATTATTGTGGTAAAATAATGAAACAGAACAAAGTGGTTTTTGCTCTCTAAGTGCTCGGCGGCTAGGGTACGATACATTCCAAAAACCTCTGACTGAGATCGTGTTACTAAGATGCTGTGGGACTGTGGCAGAAGGCAGCGCTTGTGGTGGCTTCTAGAGAAGTAAGATTGATTTGGACTTTCTAGAAAATTCTTCAAGGACAGGATAGAGCTTTAAGGCATGTACGATGAGGTTTCTGTTGATGCAAAAGGAACAGCTGAGTAAATGCTGGAAGCACATTTACCACAGATATAACTCCAGGATTGTACGATTATATGCAAGAGAGGTTGGAAAGGGTCACTGCACATGAGTTTAGAATAGTTGGTAAAGCTAAATATTGGAGGTTTTTAAAAAACTGTCAGCCTGGAGAGCCTTTTACTTGACTCTTCCTTACATGACTTATGTGACTGTATTTCTTATTAATGCATTGAGCCTTTCTTCCTTCACACATTCACACAGGTGCGCTAAACACTGTGCATTTATATCCTTCAGTGAAAAGTCAGTCTAATTATATTGCATACCCAGAAAGAATACCTTACATTTTTTGTCTTGGGGGGAGGCAATTAGGTTTGTTTGTTTGTTCATTATTTATTTTAATGGAGGTGCTGGAGATTAAACCCAGGACCTCGTGCATGTTAAACGTGTGCTCTACCACTGAGTTCTACCCTCCCTGTAAGAATATCTTACATTTTGAATTCCAGTCACTAAATAATCATCATCAGACTTTAATAAGATAGACTGAGTCCAAGAGAATTAAGAATTGATATATATTAAGTAAAATTTAACTGATGCCCCAGGACTGATGTTTTAACAACACAGCACCTATATGTGTCTGTTCATTTAGGACAATTAGCATTTGGAAGACATATTTTTGGATGCATATATGACTACACACCTTATTTCAAATTTTGACATAGATTTATTTTCATTTGAAGAAACTGTGTTGTGGGTCAGAGAAGTAATGTTTCTCCCTGCACTTAAAAGCAGTGTTTTCATCACTTACAGTAGCATTCAGCAAAACAGTCTTCAGGGATGCAATGCCTTTGTGATTGGTTTTCAATAGAGACGTCAAAATAACTTATTTTCATGCTGTATGACATTAACTCTAGCACTTTAGAGTCTGTGATTAGCCAATGGAATGACTATCTAGAGTGGAAAAACCAGTTGGAGCAGTGGATGGAATCAGTGGATCAAAAACTAGAACATCCCTTGCAACTGCAGCCTGGTCTGAAAGAGAAGTTTTCCCTCCTGGACCACTTTCAGTCCATCGTATCCGAGGCGGGAGATCACGCGGGGGCCCTGCAGCGGCTCACTGCAAAGGCCAGGGAGCTCTACCAGAAGACTGAGGACGATTCTTTCAAGGAAGCGGCTCAAGAAGAACTGAAAACACAGTTTAATGATTTACTGACTGTTTCCAAGGTGAGTGCTTAAGAGTGAAGGGAAAACTTCAAGGTTCAGGTAAAGAATGTACCATGGTTGAACTGTAGGGGAGTTGGCGGCACTAAAACTATGTGTACGTTCAGTGAACAGATATTATGTAGAGGGCCATTTCTCATCAATGGAGGTCCATGAATTTTGCTCTTTCTGCAATTTGGGGACGATTTTTAATTCTTTTTTTTTTTCTTTTTATCTTTCCCCACTTAGAATGTCAATCAACCCATTTCTTTTCTTTGTAAGATGGCCTGAGCCTCAATCGTCAATGTAGAGTTATTTTTCTTTTGCTGCCACTTATATTTGTTTTAAATGGAAGTCTGTTTACCTCCCAGATTTCAGTTATGTACCAAGTATTTTATTCCTCATTTTAGTAAAAACTGCATTTTCCTGTTCTCCAAGATTAGGCTCTTCCGTGTAATATCAAGATTTTCTTTCAATTCTGTCTCTGAATCTTTCATTTCCTCCATGATTTTTCTTTTGAATACTTGTGAGAATGTTAAAGAAAATAAGGAAATAAAGAAGTATTCTATTTTCCTCTCGACTTTCCTTTTGGGAACTCTCTTTGTATTATGAATACTGTAGTTTTTAACAGATGTATTAGTTTATCTTCATTTTTTAAATTTTGGTAATGATTAAGAGCTATGAGTCTTGAGTCAAAAAGACCTACATTTGAATTCTGGCTTTGACTCTTCTTGGGTGTGTGAAGTTGGGCATGTTAGTTAACCTCTGTAACTTCTGGAGGTCCCTTCCTGTAACAGAGCATTAATTACAGCATCTACATCACAGGGCTGTTGTGAGGATTCAGTGAGCAAATGCATTTAAAGTGCCGAGCAGAATACTGTACACAGAGGCAACACAAATAATTGCTTGAATAATAAGAATAGTTATTATTATAATAATAATTAAGCAACTTATTATGAAGGATGTTAGGCAGCATTCATGAAGCATGGATTTCTATTCTAAGCTAGACTAGAGAAAATGTGAAAGAAAATGATTGTTTCTTCAAAATCTTGCAGTCTAATCAAGATTTGATGTTTTCATTTTAAGATATTAAACGTAGAGAAAATTCAAGAGTAAGAACGAAAATCTTCTAAGATCATGAGGAGACCTGCTGCCTTGCCAGATTCCAGATTCTCAGTGACGACTACGGTTAAAGTAGCCTTTTCTTTGTTTACTAGGAGAAAATGAGGAAAGTAGAAGAAATTGTGAAAGACCATCTCATGTATTTAGATGCAGTCCAGGAATTCACAGATTGGCTCCATTCAGCAAAGGAAGAACTTCATCGGTGGTCGGATACGTCTGGAGATTCATCAGCCATCCAGAAAAAATTATCTAAAATTAAGGTCAGAAAATGGACAGATTTTATAACTTCATTGTTTCTTTGGTTCTTGAGTGTCACATACGTGTGATGAAGATTCTGTGGCTAAGATTCTTTATTTAAAATGTTTTTTTTTGATTTTCTGTTTGTTAGTATTTACTAGTTTGCACCTGATGAATTACAAACATAAGCCAGGGGTAAAAGGGACTCCAAAACACCTTACACTTGTGAGGGAAACGGAACATTGTCTGTGTGGGCTTCTGTATGCAAATATGCTTGCTGCTGTAGTATCAGAACTATGAAATATGCACCAGATCGGTGGGCCGACAGAACCAGGTATGACAGTGGAAGAAAAGTGTGCAAAGTAACTTGGTTAAATGTATTTGAACAATACCTGGGTAATGTCATTTAGATGTCTCATTCTGCTGTCCTAGCCAACACTTCAACAACATAAAAGAAGACAGTACTTTAAAGGGCATTAAAATCGTCACCAAGTTTACTGCTTCTATGGGCAACTTGAAAAAAAGATAATTGCACATCTAAGGGAGCTGGAATAAGTACATTTCTAATTACTTGAATATTAGAATATTGAATAATTTCCCCTCTGTGGCAACAATAGATTTTAATCTGAAAATGAAGCAATGATGCAATCCTTAATTGTTTAGCTGTAGAGGAGGAAATGTTGGAATAAACAGTGTGTTTGTGGTCAGGAATGTAGGACTCAGACTGTGTTCTAATATCTGGAAATCAGAACATAAAAATAATAGCCGAGACAACAATAACAAGTACTTTTTGAGGATTTACTTTGAAATATTTAGAAAGTATTATCTTAGTTAAATTTTAAAATGACCACATGGGTTTTAAACGAGATGACCACATGGGTTTTAAACCAGATAACCACATAAAGCCACTTCTTCAGTTATTATCTGTGTGATTTTTTTTTAGGTATTTCTTTGATATATTCCTCACTAATATTTTAATTTATTCATCCATTTGTTCATCCATCCATCCATCCATCTCTTTATTCAACCAGAGTTGTGCAGCCCTCAAGGAATCTGCAGAGTGGTAGGAGATCATGGTGTATAAACTGATGTTTATAAAATAATATATCAAGTATAATGATAGCTCACTAAAGTTTTAGAGTTCAGACCCTAGATTCAGATCCTGACTCTGGCTGCATCTTGTCTCTACTGCATTTCTAGCTGTGTCTTTGGGCAATTTGCTCTATGTCCTCAAGCCTCAACATCTTAATTGGTAAAATAAAAATAATAGTAGTACCTGCCCCACAGAGTAGTTCTGAGGAGTAAATTAGGTCATGGGCATAGAGCACTGAGCAGCGTGCTTGGCACATAGAACACACTCAGTAAGGAAATCCAGTGGCTTTCGTAAATGAGTGATTTAAGTGGCTTGGAGTGACAGTGTGAGAAAAGTCAAAAGGTGTTGGTCACGACTGACTTTACCTACAGGCAACAGAACTATCTCTGCCTGAGAAAAACAGGTGCATGTGGAGGAGGGAGGCTGCAGAGGAGGAAGGGTGAGGAATTCGATGTGAAGGGGTGGAGTTTGAGCTACCTGGCAGTGATGTCCAGGAGGCAGGGGAATGTTGAAGTCTGAACATCAGGGGGGGAAGCTGGATTGAAGATACAGAGTTGAAATGGTCAGCACCAGAGTGAATGAAGCCGAGACCTCAGGGTAAAGGAAACAGCACAGTGGGCACAGGACCAAAACCTGGGCGCGTATTTACGGGGCCTCAGAAGAGAGTTTGAAAGGGAGAGGGACAAAAGAGCAGAGAAACAATGAGAGAGGGAAAGGAAGGGGTGGCGCCACCAGGGCCCTGGTGAGGGAGGTGCTCACCCTCACAGAAGCATCAAGCGGTGGCCGCACGAGCGCCCCCTGGACTTGGCACTTGGGCTACTTGGCAGTCACCGTAGCCACTTCCACTGCCGGGTCAGGAGAGAAACTGGATGACATGGATTTGGGGGTGAAGAGTGGGTGGAAGACCGGATGGCAAGGATGAACCAATGTTTTGAAATGTTAAAATAACAAAAGTAAAGTAATTCTTTTACAAAGGCTGCTTTTGGGTTGCCAAGTGCTCTGTTTTTGAAAGACTTTCATAGAATACTTCAAAAAAAATGTAGGAAATGGAGGAGGAGGAGCTGGCAGAAAGAAACTGAGGTTTGGGAAGGAGGAAGTGCAGCCTGGCAGAGGTTGCCCGTCAAAGTCCAGGTCCGGCCTGCGTGTAGGCTGGTGTGCAGTGAGGAGGGGCCTCGGAGGAAGTCACTTGGTGCCGCCTCCATCCTTCAGTGTCCCTCCCCACCCCTAGCAGTGACTGGGGACAGGCAACTTCAAAGCCAAACCTGTATGTGTATGAGGGTGTGTACATGCATATAATATTGGTAAAGAGTTTGAACACAGGACAGGGAAATAAATGAAAAAATTATTTCAAAACACTTTAAAATGATGATATCTTATTCAAAATCTGAATGAGTGGAATTAGTGATTTGCAAATATTGAAATATCCCAGTGCCATGCCAAAGAAAACTGGGGTGATGCCTTAGAGAGTATTTTGGGAAACTGATTTTTGACAGCCTCTGAACTCCAAATTCCAAATCATTCATAAAGGCATATTATAAGTATTTAAATCTAATAGTTATGCATAACTCTTTTAAAAAATTACAATTTTTCTTCATCAAATCACTACTAACTATATGCATTGATAAGCCAAGAAGGGTTTTAGCATCCTCCTGCCGAGAAAAGGATGACTATGTATATAAATGCTAACTGTGTATAAGGATTTCATGTGATTGTGCTTTGCACTACTATAGAGCTAAATACTTTTAAGTGATCTATCCTAAAATGTGGCTTTCTTATGTATAGTGGGAAGATACATTTATTTCAAGCTAATCTACCAGCTACATCACGTAGATTAGCTAAGACATTGTTACGTTTAACACAATTTGTTAAATGTGCTTCATACTTAATACCCCTGTTTTTCCTGTACTTGTTAATTTGTCATTGATTTTCTTCTGGAAGTTTTTTCCCCTAAATAATCATCTTTTTTTCTTCTCCTTAATCCAGGAGTGAAGTCATACTTTTGTATTAATTCTAACAAAATCCTGGCTTTAGCAATAGACATGTAAATAAATAAACATCAGATGATGAATTCAGAGAGAAAATTTTCAGTGAAAGAATATTTTCAGAAAGAAATACCACTGTTTTACCTAATTAGCAATGATTATTTTAATTTTATCTTGTTGTCTTTTATAGTATTTTTGTGCTTTAAACCAAAATTTATAGATTAACTCAATAAAAAATATAAATAAATAAATAAAAGTTATAGCTAAATTGTTAAATTTCTAGTGAGTTTTTTAAAAGTAATAGTAATAAGTGAAGGCAGTCTAATGGTTATGTTGAACTTTTGATTATGTCTGTAAATTATTTATTTTAGTTACTATAAAAATGTTTATTTAAGATACAGAATTACCTGAAATTGAGTAGGGCTTATTCTGTTGTTGTGATGGGCTAGCTTGATTCCTGGTAGAATGAATGGAAGTGAGATTGAAGCCACCATGTTGGGGAAGAAGAGGAAACGGGGCAGAGATGTGGGCAGAGCACAGATCTGCTGGGATCCTTGTTCACGCGTCCACCAATTTAGGGAAAAGCCTGATTCACATACTGACAGGAGCAATACACCACAAGCAGATATTAAAATCACTATCATATAGTTCCACATATTCAAACAATGCCTGATCTCAAGGTCCCTGTTGGGTCTGTTTCAGGATTCTGGGGATTCTTCAAGTTATTTCGCGACAAACTTTGGTGCTCACAGTGATAATTCTCCACTATTATGACTTGGGAGTGGGTGGATGAATCGATTCTGGTTCCTTGCGGCACACTTGCTAAAACTTCCTAGCAGGACAGGGCCCCCCTCTGTACACATTTGGAAACTTGCAGCATGAGTGACTCATCGCCTCCTCGGTTACCATGGTGATATTCCATTACAGGAGCTGATGGATTCCAGAGAGACTGGTGCAAGCCGCCTGGGCAGAGTGGAGTCGCTGGCCCCTGCAGTGAGACAGAACACCACTGCCAGTGGATGTGAGCTCCTGGACACGGAGATGCAGGCTCTGCGTGCCGACTGGAAGCAGTGGGAAGACAGTGTATCTCAAACGCAGACCAGCCTGGAGAACCTGGTTAGCCAAATGGCCCTCTCCGAGCAGGAGTTCTCAGGCCAAGTGGCTCAGTTGGAGCAGGCCCTGGAACAGTTCAGCGCCCTCCTGACGGGCTGGGCTCAGCAGTTAACCCTCTTGGAAGGCAAGAACACAGATAAGGAGATAGTGGAATGCTGGCACAAGGGGCGGGTGAGTTGCTTCCCGTTTGCTACCGGCAGTTACGCTAAAATTTTTACCTGCTTCTTTTTGCTAAAAAAAAATCCGTGATAACTCAAAACATGCAACGTTAACATAAGTATTTGCCTAATTAAATTTGCAAGGCTGATCCGTTTCCGTTTCTCCTAAATCAAACTACTGTAAAAATACAGACGTAAGGAAGAAGTTTTTTGTTTACCGTAAGAAGCATTTATTGTTAGTGGAAATATTTTACTTTCCTTCTTCATGGTGATAAGAGTTTGTAACACTGTGTTCAGCCATTCAGGCTGAAAAATGGCCTGTGGGTAGAGGCATAAATAGACAGAGAGTCATAGCTGTTTTCCTGCCAGGGAATTATTTCCAGCGATTAAATGATTGAATTTGTAGCTTTGAAAGAAACGTTTAGTAATCTTCTAAAGCACAACTGGGAGTTTTCACCCTGATAAGCGCTCCTGTGTGTGGATTTGACAGCTGTGTTTGATTTAACCCGTTAGCAGGACTCCTGCGTCACGTTCGCCAGTCGCCTTAAGGACTTTTTTTTTTTTTTAACTAACAGCTGCTCTCACAGAACATGAGAAAGGGAAGCAAAAAGGAAGAGTGAAGAATGGGCAGAAGCTTGAAATCCTTTCTTTCTTTTACTGTTAAATGGTGTCTTGGGAAGTGTCTTGATGCTTGCAGTTTTATAGTGCTCTGAATCGTGGATGTCCTTAAAAGGAAGTTTAGTAAACTTCTCTGTTTCTATTTATGTTATAATCCTTTCATAATAGCTTCAGCAAGGAAGAAAGTCATGTAGTATTTCCAACATTGTCTTGTTTGAAATCGAGTATTTAAAACAAATATAGCACATCGCAAAATAAAACTTCATAATCATCTCTGTATACTATTTTCTTTATATCATTTTTAGGCTTTTTGTTTGTTTTTTCCAGATGCCTTCCCTGCCCTTTAGGTTTAAGCACTAGAATTGAGCACAGAAAGCAAGGACTTATCTGTAAAACAGGGACAAGGAAGTTGGTCATTGTCCCACATGGTCACTGTTATTCACTCTGACATCAAAAAACTCAGTCATCGTGTTTTAGTTCTTTTTGTTTCCCTTCCATTCTCTTTCATTTCTATGAATGAAATCTTTTTTAAAGAAAGATTTGGTTGTATTTAGATTACATTACTATTCTAAGAGATCATTTTTTCACTGACACTATTAGTGAAAATCATAGGTGAGGCCTAAAAAAATGCACATCATAATGCAGAGGTGAATGTCAACTTTGAATTGCACTAACAATTCAAAGCTGACAGTCCTCTGCTTACATCTACTTCCAGACTTGGCTTCAGAGTTCATACTTTTGATGACAATACTGCATTGCCTCCCAGTATTCAGATTTCTTTTATTTCTAATAATGATATTTTTATCTTAAAGTGGAGATAGCATTATGTTGTACACCTTTAACTTATACAGTGCTGTATGTCAACTGTATTCTCAATAAAACTTGGAGAAAAAGGAAATGAAGAAAATAAAATAAAACAGATAATAAATTTTCTCAACACAAAAAAGAAATAGTACTTACGTGATGGATTGGAGGTGTTAGCCCATGCTCTGGTGGTAATCATTTTACAATATATAAATGTATCACATCAACACGCTGTACATCTTAAATTTATATAATGTTGTATGTCAATTACATCTCAATAAATCTTGGAAAAATTTTTTAAATTTAAAAAAAATCGTGATAATACTTCCATTACTATGAATACATAGGAGAAGTTTTCCAAATAGTGGATTTGCCAGGGTTCCTTGTCATTGTTTTGCTGTTAGGGAGGGCTTATCACTGTTGAAAATCATAATAATAGTCAAAAGCCTTCACAAGAATTTATTCTTTCTTCTGCGATTAAGTGATGAGACTCAAGAAACCCTTTAAAAAATAAAAATGGATCATCATCTGTAAACTATATTGTCATGTTTCTAAATATCTTATTCATTGTATTTGCAAAACTCGTGTTCTTTAATATCCATTGGGTATTTAGTGTTGGAAATTTAGAATTTTCTTTTTTTATTGAGTTACAGTCAGTTTACAATGTGTCAATTTCTGGTGTACAGCACAATTCTTCAGTCATACATGAATATACATATATTCATTTTCATATTCTTTTCCACTGTGAGCTAGAATTTTCTTAATCTGTAAAACCTCTAAAGGAAAAACCGTGCATTCGACTTAGCTGAAACAGAAGTATATGACCTGATGTGTATGAAACAAAAGGCTCTGCTAAAAGGCTTTAATTTATAATGAAGTTATAGAAATTTTTTTAGTGTAAAGATTTTTTTCCTGTTTTGGTGGGGGAGGTAATTCGGTTTATTTTGTTTATTTATTTTAATGGCGGTACTGGGGATTGAACCCAGGACCTCGTGCACACTAAACACACACTCTATCACTGAGCTACATCCTCCCGACCTGGTATAAAGTTTTGGTCCAAAGCTTTTCACTTTTCATATCATCTAATTTAAAAATGACAATTTTGAATCTCTGATCCTTTTTACTTTTTTGGTACATGTAAATTTTTTTAGTTCTTAAAATGTTTTTTAAATAAAAGGGTCAATGTGGTGTAAAATAGTAGTTACTTGTTTAGTGTTTGGTGTTTCGGAGAGAAACTTTCTAGTATTATTTATGAATTTTATAAATAAAAATATTTTAGACTCCTTGAGAGCACAGCCACTAAGTTAAATGGAGAATTTTAACACCACGAGAAGACCACCCCTCCTCTGAGAACCATAGTCTGGGTGGGAAGGCCAGCAAGTGCAAGACCAGTGGGGACTCTGGATTGCAATGAGTGCTGACAAGGTGTGTGTGTCCTTAAAATAAACCCCTGAGAGGTGGGACGGAGGGCAGAGGATCCTTAGCGGCGTCATTCTTTGAGCTGAGTCTTGTGTTAGGATTGCAGCCTGACCAGACGGGTGAGACGGAGGGAGACCATCAAGCTCCAAAATTACAGCGAACGAGAAAACACAGGACAGAAAACTGGAACAGGATTCAAATTAAGGGAACACTGTGCTGTTCTGGAAAGTAGGTGGGGACAGTGAGAGTGGAGACGTAGAGGAAAAGAGATAACTGATCTAAAGAGCTAAGGCATGGAACAGACCAGACCTCGTTTCTCTTGAACGGATGAGGCTTGGTTTTCTGATTTCGATCAGTGGGAGGACAGTGGTGCCGTTTACCGGGATGGGGAATACAACACACAGACTCATTTTGTTGAGAAGCATGGTTTTCCTACCAGTCTAGGCCACGTCTTGATAAATATCTGAGAATAAATAAAAGTAACAGCAGTAGCTCCCTTGTTGGTTAATGCAAAAATCACTACCACCAAATGTTTTGACGTACTTCAAAATATTAGTGAAGTTTCAACAAGTCTTCAGAAAATATAGGTAAAAATGTGAACAATTAATTCTAATAATGATGCTCAGTAGTGACTTATCTTCTTACCTCTCCTTCTAAATAAATTGTTTTTCACCTTGGCGATACCACTATCCAGACAGACTCATTTAAATAACCTGCTGTTTTTACTAATGAGGCACTTGGGGTGCCAGGAGTTGTGCTGAGTGTTTGACCCCTGAGATCTCGTTTGCTCCTTGTGATAATCCTACACGGAGAATGCTCTGATTGTAAAGGACCTTGTGTAACTCAGTAGCCCATGGCCTGGATTTCAGAGGCGCACTCATCAAGTTCCAAGTCTTCATCTTGGACTAGATATTCGCAGTGCTGTGATTATTCATGTGTCTCTCTCGTTTGTAAAATTGTGAGATCTTTGAGTACAAAAATCATACCATTAGTCATTTTGGAGGGTGGCTGCCGGAATCCAGCAAAGTGACTGGTGCATACATACCAGGCAGTTAGCAAGTATTTGATGAAAGTATGAAATGAATCAGTTACTAGTGAAATTAGACCTCTGGATTAAGTTCACTGGATACACTACACAGAGTCAGTTGCTATATGTATTTTCTAATCCAAAATAAGTATTCCTTTGCTTTAAGATGATTTTTCTTCACCTTTAAACAATATACACATCTTCCAATGGCCCAGTCAGACTGTTTTTAAACAATTTAGGCTATTTTCGCTTCTCTTTTTCTTGTCTCCCTTTGTTACTTGACCGCTTGATCATTTGACTCCCCGGCGACATAGGATACTCGCGTGCCTGTCCATGCCTGGAAAAGGATGTAAATTAACCATGTGCTATTATTTGTCGTGGGGAATCCTGAAAATAGGCCTCATTTCTTGAATGAATCTCCTATATTGGTTCTTCCCTCATTAATAATTTATCGTGTGATTTATGACGCATAGTAGGAGGATATAGAAATTACCCAGTTTTAATGTTTGCTCCTCTGTCTTGTTATTTCCTAATAGGAGATACTGGATGCGCTACAGAAAGCGGAGCCTCAGACAGAGGATCTCAAGTCTCAGCTGAATGAACTTTGTCGATTTTCCAGAGACCTGAGTACATACAGTGGAAAAGTTTCTGGCTTGATTAAAGAATATAATTGGTGAGCATGAACTTACTGGTATTCAAAGTATTTTCACACAAATAAGAAGCCTGAGGTTTGTGTATTTTAAGTTGTGAGCTCAGTGGTAATGTAAATAAATTAATCTGTAAATACTTTGCTAAATGGTGTGAGTGCATACTAAAGACTGTTGATTCTACCGAACATTATTTTTATCTACTTTATCATTTTTTTCCCTTCCATTAAATGTTTCAAATCATGGTTTTAGTCTTTGTTTGCAAGCATCCAAGGGCTGTCAGAATAAAGAACAGATTTTACAGCAAAGATTTCGAAGAGCCTTCAAGGATTTCCAGCAGTGGTTGGTTAATGCAAAAATCACTACCGCCAAATGTTTCGATATACCTCAAAATATTAGTGAAGTTTCAACAAGTCTTCAGAAAATACAGGTAAGAGTGTGAACAATTAACTCTAATAGTGGTGCTTTAAGTGGATTAAAAATGTGCCTCTAGGTCTTAATATAAGCGCATTAAAGCTTTACTTAAGAAATTCAGATTTCAAATAAATCCCTGTTCAAAACAATCAATTGTGTACGTGAGAAGAAACTAGTCCATTCATATTAAGTGCATGCTGTTTTATGTGTATTAATAGGGACTTAGGAAATAATAAAAGCTCTTTTTATTTATTTGGCAAATGTTATGTCTGAGCACTCTAAGCAGGTTTTCTCGTTAATTTTCACAATAACCATATCAGTTACATAAGATAATTATAACCAATGTACAAATTAGGTAAAAGAAGCTTAGTCATTTAATATATACTATAAAAATTGTTTATTTCTTCTCTTTGATTTTACTGAGAAGTAAGTAGAAAATTGAGTGCATTTTTAAAGTCTAAAGCTTTTATTTGTCCAATCGCTTACGTTTTTCCTTACAGGAATTTTTGTCAGAAAGCGAACATGGACAGCACAAGCTGAACATGATGGTTTCTAAGGGAGAGCTTTTGAATACTCTGTTGACCAAAGAGAAGGCAAACGGAATCCAGGCCAAAATTGCAGCTGCCAAAGAGGACTGGAAAAATTTCCATTCAAATCTCCACCAGAAGGAATCTGCCCTAGAGGTATGTGGTACAGCCAGCCGCGGGCACATGTTCTGTGCTGTTTGTTGTTGTTATATTTGTTTGTCAAACCACACTTTCAGTACATCCAAACGCCCTTCTCAATGATTTGGTCATCCCTCTCTGAATTAATAGGTAACTGGATAACTGTAAGGAACGGTAGCTTCCTGCGTGGTAGGGGCTGCTTGCGTAGACTTGCCGGCTTGCTGTCCCATCGGGAACAGCTGGTTTTCCTTCTAGGCACTATCACGCAGTCATTCATTTGAAATCCCTCAATTTCTGAAGTTGTCCTAGGAGAGCTGAACAGAAACATCCATGTAAGGCCACAGAATGCCATGGGTGAGACGGTGCATCAGAACTAATGCAGATATCAAGTAGCAGGTTTTAAGAGTTAAGTACACAAAGAGACAATGGTTATACAGTTGTATTTTATCCAGAGACAGTATAAGCTGAATTTATTATAATTGCAACATAATTACTGCCACAATGCAATTGGTTTTTTACTTTTTTCTTGTGATCATCTGTTTTCTGTCCCCACTCTTCTCTTAGAGGAAAATTGAGAGGCATGGAGAGTTTTTTTTTTTTTTTTCCTTTTAAAACAATGCTTCCTGGCAGAATAGATCCTGAATTTGATTATGACCATAATTAATGCAGGATGGACAAAAATAAGGATAGAGAATTAGTATCTGGAAAGAGAAAACACATTTCCTCAATTCTTCTCTAACCAGAGACCATTGCAGTCTCCTTTGTAATGGTGGCTGTTCTTTCATAGTGGGCATCCTCTGTTTAATAGAGAGTGATGCCCGTTGTGCAGTGCCTGGAAATTTACTCTTAACCCTTCAGGGTTAAGGGCAATGTGCACTCCAGTGCAATGTGCACCAGTGCAATGTGGGCAGCATGTGCCATTGAGGAGAGTACATCTAGCAATGACTATGAGATCACCTGGTCAGGACATGTCCAGGAGGAGATGGGTAGGTCAAGAATTGCCTGTCTTCCTGCTTTCCTTATTTTCCTTCCTCCCTCCCTCTCTTCCTTCCTTCCTTTTCTATTAAGAATACACAGATAATAACACATACTATGTACCAGGCACTATGTTAGGGATACAAAAGAATTAGTCTTTTTCCCTCTCCCCAGGGAATTAATTTTCTGTAGAGGGAAACAGTATATAAAGAGATGATTGCTATGGGAATATATTCAGTATATTCAGGCTATGGGAATCACTCAGAGAAGGATGCAGCTAACTCTATTTGGAGAAATCAAGGGAGGTTTCCAGAAGGGCAAGATTCTAACTGAAACTTGAAGGCTAAGTCTTTGAATTTGCCCAGGCTGACATGCACTTCAGGTAGAAGGAATTGAATGTGCAGGGCCAGGGTGTCATGAGTGTCAACTACGAATGGGGGACTTTGAGAGGTTTGACATCCAGTTAAGGTTTTGTGGGAAGAGCAACAAAAATAAGACCAGAGATGAAGATTAGGGCCAGATAGAGAAATGTCTTGTGTACCAAGTACTTCGACCCTGATTCTCAACCAGAGTTCCTTATCTGAACCCAGAACAGCATTTATTGTTTCAATTTTCCCGACAATGGAACATAACCCATATAATTCTAGAGGCATAGGAAAAAGATTAATTCATTGGATACAATGGATGCTGTAGGACACTAGGGCTTAATTCTAGGGTTGAAAAAGGAACCTACTGGTCTTTAAGCTGGGGATAAACGTGTCAACTCTCTGGGCACAGTGTAGACTGAAATGGTGGATAGTTAGTAGCTGGAAGACCAGGGAAAGCTTTCATAACAGTCCAGAGGAGCGAGAGAAGGTAAGAACCTGAATTAAGAAAATGATAATGGACAGGGGATTTATCTCTAAGAGAAAACATAACAGGATTTGGTAACTAATTCAAAGAGGGGTGCAGAGAAAGAAGTTAAGTTTGAGTCTTTAGTTTCTAGTTTGGAAGATGGCATGAATGATGAAGCCATTAACTGAGCCATGAATATGGTAGAAAAAGTAGTTTTGGAGGGGATAGATATATTAATTTAATTTAATATATGTTAAATTTGATGGGTCTGCAAGAGATTCAGCAGCTAATGGCCAGGAAGGTAGCAGTGAATGTGAGTACAAAGTTCAAGAGCGAGAGGGTAGAGCTGCATAACAGTGATGGTGAGCATTTACCAGGGCCAGGCACTGTTATAGACACTTAGCATATAGTCATGCACTTAATCCTCGTAACAGTTCTCTGAGGTAGGAACTCTCTTAGCTTTGTTTTGTGAATGAGAAAATTAAGGCAAAAGGTGCTTCAATAATCTACCAAGTTCTCACAGCCAGGAAGAGACAAAGTTCAAAGCCAGGCACTCTGACTTGAAGTGTGTAAATGTGAGTCTATAGATGGAGGGCTTTAAGAGTCTGTAGGTGGTCGCTGAAGCCACGGGAGAAATATTTGGAAAGGCATGCAGAGTGGACGTTTAGTGGGAGGCCTATACACCCCTGGGGACATAGGGGTACGAGGAACAGTAGGAATTGCTTGACTTAGTATCAAGCTGTCTTTATTCCTGGGCCCCAGGCCCCTCGCTCAGACCCTATGACTTCACTCCTTGGACAAGGAACCCAAACTTTTTACGTTAGATCTCTGACTGAGCCCCCACTGCTCTGCTCCTCAGTCCCATTTCTTCATAGGACTAATTCCTGATTGTGGTCCCCTGTTTGCCCTTTAGTGACCTGCTGAGATTACAGTAGCAGGAAGATAGAAATGCCTTGAGTTTATGAATTTATTTAATGATTCAACATCTATTTGCTGAACATTTTTTATTTGCCAAGGACTATCCTAAGCTCTGGAGATACAGCAAAGAATAAAACAGAACCCCTGCCTTCAAGAAGCTTAAATTTTAGTAGACTACTCCAGGAATTATCTTGGTATCTTACCTTTGTGAAACACTTTTAATTTCCCAAAGCATCCCCAGCTGCCCATCTCCCTAAGAGGTGACGATGGCAGACACGACCGTCCCCAGTTGTGGGCACTGGATCAGACACAGGTGCACGCTGGGACCGTTCTCTCACAGGCTCCTGCAGTTCTCGCCACATAGACTTTTCAGCTAAGCTTTGTGGCTTTGCTTTTCTTCGACAATACTACCCAAAGCTCTGATTTAAATTTAAATTTAAAATCCTTTAGTGGGTTCCCATGGTAACATAAGTGTCAAATTCACTTCAGTCTAGCACTTTTATAAGTAATAAGACAGTGGATATCGACACCTTTGCTACAGTGAAATGACACCATATAAAACTTGATCACATACGCATGACAGCCCCGAAGTGTGAAAGCGGTGAGGACCTGCTCGTGTAAGAAACACAGGACACGATTTAGTGTTTCTTATATCTTTTAAAGTAGAATAAACAAACTGATAATTAAAAACATCATAAGCATGTCAACCATATGCTATTTCTTGTCTCACCATTAATCAGAATCGATACAATGTTTGTGAGGACTTATTTATATTCCTGCAAGGTGCCATGGTGTGTCCCAGGAAGTGTCAGACACAGCCCTCCCCTCATGGGGCTTGTAATCTAGTCGCATGTAATGTAGACAGGCATGCCTGCGTGACAGGAAACTCACAATCCAGCCCAGCCTGTGGTAAAGTATACAGTGACCGGTACAGACAGCAAACGCGACAGAGATTGGCAAGTGGGTAGGTGTGAACTCTGAGGTGGGCAGGAAAATGAGAGAAATATTCATTTTTGTGAAAAGGAGAACTTGAAAATCTCTAAGAGGATGTTCAAAAATTAGCCAGGTGCCAGGGTGAAGGACAGAATGTTCCAGACACTGGGGACAGGGAAAGAAGGGGAGAGGGGAGGGGACCTGGTTGGGGTGGGCTCTGAATGCCTCGTGAAGGACTCTGGACTTGTAATTACCTTTTTGTTTCTGTTTTTGGTCCCTAACACTATCTAAAACCTCGTAGAATCTAAAGATCCAAATGAAGGACTTTGAAGTAAGCGCTGAGCCCGTCCAGGAGTGGCTGAGTAAAACCGAGAAGACGGTGCACGAAGGCAGCGACCGCCTGCACGACCTGCCGGCGAAGAGGCGAGAACAGCAGAAGCTGCAGGTGAGCAGCCACTGGGCCCGTGGGCCCCGCGTCCTCCCCGTCCTCTGAGCAGCCTTAAGCGCAGGTCTAGACGCATGCCCCGCACCCCGGAGTGAGACCCCGCGGTCCGGAGACAGCGCGCACCCTTCCCTGATTTCAGATCTCCTGTTTTCCGGCTTCCCTGTGAGGTGTGATTTGTCGAGTCCTGTGGTCTCCACTCTGTGTGTAGCTTGGAAGTAACAGCGCCCTCAGGGCACACCTCCTGCTCGCGGTGTTTGTCTCCGTGTCCTTTGGGCCAAAGCTCTGTCCGTGGTGTGCTCTCCCCCAGCCTCTTAATGGTAACTTGCTTGTGCTTTTCAGTCTGTCCTTGAGGAAATAAACTGCTACGAGCCTCAGCTCCACAGGCTGAAAGAGAAAGCTCAACAGCTGTGGGAAGGCCAGGCTGCCAGCAGGAGCTTTGTGCACAGAGTGTCCCAGCTGTCTTCTCAGTATCTATCCCTAAGCAATTTAACGAAGGTAACGCCCGCCATGTGCTGTGTGTGAGTGTGGCCCCCGGGTCACAGAGCCGGGGCCCGGGGGGAACAACGCTGGCTGTCAGCCTGCCCAGCCCCGGGCGGGGCAGGGGAAGGCCTGCGAGTGCCCTTCCCAGCCCTGCAGTCCCAGCCAAATATCCATGCTGCGTCATCTCAACGTGGTTGTCTGCAAAGAGCAAGGGAGGTTTCAAACATCGCAGGGACTTCCAGTCTCTGGGATTGCACAGAATATTCCCTTGACTCCTGAGATGGTATCTTCCCGGGAGCTTTTATTTGGAAGACTCAAAGCATAAACAGAAGGCAGAGGATTGGGTCTAAAGACACGCAGGTTAAATTACTTTAGAAAAACATGAATTTAGAGCCGTTTAAATTTTCGTGGGCTAAAAAAAAAATTGTGGGCTAAATATCATGAATAGGGGATAACTTTTTAAAAATTTGTCTAAATTCTTTATACTCCTTACATGATAGTCAAAGATGTGTTGACTGAGAGTTTCAGTCGAGCTCCTAGAGCAGAGCTCAAGACTGGCAATAATTCTTACAAATGGGGATCCCAGGGTGACCTCATTTAGAGCGTTCAGCAGACCCGTCTCCTACCTTGAGCTCGGCCTCACCACGTGTGTCCCCTATATTTCCCTTTTGCACAGATCTGAGCCTTCAGGGAGCCTGCTGTAATGGCTTCACCGGTTTTACTGTGGGCTTACTCCTGGTCTGCTGTTTGGATCCTCGATAAAAAAATATTGAGACGGTCACTCTAGTCTAGTTGGGACAGTCACACTAGTCTAAGTCTTGGGATAAAAAGTCTGTGTTTACATCCATGTTTTTTACTTTTTTATCTTTAGAAAATCTGGCACATTTCTAAAATGAGAATAAATTAGGAACATCTTTCTATTCCTTTGTATTTTTTTTCCCTTGTATTTATTTAGGTACCAAAAAAAATCAATAGATACTCAAATACTTTAAGAGCTGAAAACTATATTCATAAGACCCTCTCTGTGTCGGCTATGACCTTTAATTAATAAGTAAGACCACGTTTATGGTCTCCATTTTTAAAACTTAGGGTTATTTAAAAATCTCAGATAGTTCTTTTTTAGATCTGACTGTAGTGTAGGTCACGTGGATACGTGGTATCATTTGAGCCAAATATGATCACTTGAAAGAAACTACTTTGATTTGTTTCCCAGACAAGATGTTAGGAAGAAATTTCACTGCTTCTGACAAATGTCACAATTGTCATAAAGATATCAGCAAGTAAGTTGAGGCACAGTAACTTCTCATTGTAATCTTTCTGCTTTTTGACCCAGTTGGTCTCATATTCTTACTCTTTAGAAAGATATTTCCCATCTCATAGATTAATGCAGACTCGTGTCGTATCTGTGCAGCTTATGGCTCGGTGGCTGACTGTTGTTATTTGAAACTAGGGGTTAGTTTTCCCATCTGAGTAGCTTCAGGCTGTGAAGTCTCTGTGGATGGACAGCTGGAAAACGATTTCTGTCATTTCCAGGAGAAAGTGTCAAGGTTGGATAGAATTGTTGCCGAGCACAGCCAGTTCTCCGCTGGGGTTAGAGAGTTGCAGGACTGGATGACAGACGCCGTGCACATGCTGGATTCCTACTGCCACCCGACGTCGGACAAGAGCGTGCTGGACAGCAGGATGCTCAAGCTGGAGGTGTGCCTTTTTATAGGCATTTCTCTCATGTATGGAATTTGTTTTTCTCAAAATTTCGCTAGTCTCCATCTGCCTGGTGTGATAAGGTAACGCTCTGTCCACAAGAAGTTCAACAATTCTCTGTGGATCTGATCCTGGTTGTATAGGGTGGCCTTGCCCAAGCATCCCTGAACTGTTTGACCCAGGACATATTCACTCATAAATACTTTGCAAAAAAAATAAAACAACCACTCCAATGTGGTTACTTGCTTGATATAGCCAGTGAAGAGGCTAGCTTCAAGTTACATCACAGACACATCTATTCTGAGAAAATTCTTCTATGTAACATTTCATTGGCCAAAACATTTCCTGTCTTGTTCAATTCATTCACCTGCCTGTATCAGTTAGTCACTTCTTCTCCCATCACAAGAGATTAGTTCTCTGTTAGTTTACGTTTGCGATAAAGTAATCATTCCCGCACCCATTCGCCTGTCATTTATATACTGGGTGTCTCCGAGGAGATGCACTCTGTCTTGATACCAGGGATTCGGAAATGAATACAGTGCAGTCATTGTCCTCAGGGTCTCACTGCCGAGGCTGGAGGCACAGAGACCACGATAACAGGTAGGGACGGGCTTACGGGGCTGTAGACACCGAGGAGCAGAGCTGGCAGGAGGGATGGGGTTGAGAGTTGGAGCAGGTTTCTCAGAAAGTCTGACAATACCTCCACCAAGATTTGAGAGCGGGACTCAACAGGCAGAAGCTGAAGGGAGCAGACGGCGCAGTGTGTGTGAGAAGCTGCCAGCAGTGCGTCCTGCTGCAGCAGAAACCGGTGGCTGAGGCTGACTCTGTCGAGGTTGGCCAGGTCCAGATGAGGGAGAGAGATGAAACTCTGCCTTTTAGGTGATATAAACCCCAGTTTCATGACTTTGACTTCAGACATCCTTCTTACATAGAAAAAGAGTAGTGCTTGTAAAGAATTTGAAACATGTAAATTAGTATATGATATGAATTAATCTATTTCTTTAGGTTTGCTGTACCAGACACCTTAACCTTTATAGCTCTCTTCCTGCTGTGACCTTTGAAAAGTGGGGAATCCTATTGTTGTTTATTTTTCTTTTATTTAAAAAACAGGAAAATTAAATGTCAGTGGAAATAAGGGATTATGCAGAGGATAATAAAGACCTGAAAACCACGGCCACTTGGAGACCAGTGGGTGACTGGGGGCTGGCACTCACTGGCAAGTGACTCTCCCGTCCGCCCCCCAATCAGCTCGAGGGAGCCAGGGCTCACCACCACTGCGGATCGTTCTGCTCTCCTCCGGAGCTCTGAAATACGGAAAGCCAGAAATGTGAAGCATGCAAATGACAAACGACTTCTGTGTGTGCTTTCACAGGCTCTATTATCCGTGAAACAGGAAAAAGAGATCCAGATGAAAATGATAGTGACCAGAGGGGAGTCTGTCCTTCAGAATACCTCTCCGGAAGGTGTCCCTGCCATTCAGCAGCAGCTGCAGAGTGTGAAGGACATGTGGGCGTCCCTTTTGTCCGCAGGGATTCGTTGTAAAAGGTTAGTGAAACCGAAGGACTACTGTGAAACCATTGCTCGAAAATCAACAGAACAGCTCAGTAACAGACTTGTCCTGGGCTCGCTCTCTCCCTCCCTCCTTCCTTCCTTTTCTTTTTTCTTATGAGAACAAACTGGCAGGTGCAATCTTGCATTTAGGTTGACCTGCAATACTATGTCTGTGTTTTAGTATAACTCCTAACTACACATCTTTTGTGGTGGTGTTTACTGACTAAAAGACAAGTGTTTTGTCATGTAACAATATATTAGTTAAAACCAAGTAGGTAACTCCAGGAGACACTAGTAGGTGGTAGGAAAGAGAGGTGAAGAAGGGAGGGCAGCCTATAAAAAGTGTGTTACCAAACAGGTTACTCCAGTGGGCAGCTGCAGCTTAACCCAGCAGGCATTGCTGGGAGCCAGGGTAAGGCAAGCCCTTGAGTTACCCCCGGGGGATGAGGGACCTGGAATATTTATGAACAAACTGCCGTAAGTCAGGAGGGCAGCTGAAGGCAACCCCTGGCAATTCCTGCCTACACTGCCCTCAGGCTGAGAGGGCACCAGGGACCAAAGGCTGAGAGGACACGGAGCTGGCTTGGGGAACTAGTCGGCAGTGTGGTTCAATAGTCTGGCTGGAGTGCAGTGTCTGCCACAAAAGGGCTCAAGCATCGTAGTACAATTAGGCACAAATAATTAATGAAGTTAAAATATACCATCTGTATTGAGAGTAAGAAGTGCTTAATTTAGCTGTAAGAGAAATAATCAAGTTTTAGCAACTAGACCAATTCAGAAAGTGTTAGCCTATATTGTTGTGATTTTCTAATTTTTAAATCTCATGCAAGATAGTGACTATGCTTGTTTTTGCTCGGTTCGTTCTTCCTTCTTCTATGAATTCGTTTTTTCTCTCCTCTGGATGTCTTACTCAACTTGATGGAGTTAAATAGTGATTCTCTCCCTGACCAGAGACTTAGCTCCAGAAAAGCCTTGCTCAGGGTGTCTCTCCTGGTTTTGCCCTCAGCCTTCTCCCAGGGTCTCCTGTGACCTGGTTACTGACTCTAGGTTTTAAATCCAGTCCCACTTCTCCACTGTCGGCCTGAACTTAACTGTCCCTTGCTTCCCAAGGCCGTGCTTGCCAGGACCTAGACTCGGATTTGATAAGCCATGGCCATTCAGCCCACCTCAAGCCTGCCCTGTCCTGACTGTGGGCTTTCTGCTGAGAGAGTGGGCTCAACAGGACAATGCTGGAGACTGGACAGACTGGGCTGAAAACGCTTCTCAGTGTGCGTCACTGTCCTTTCAATCACCTTTCAGTCAACTCGAAGGAGCTCTTTCTAAGTGGACAAGTTACCAGGATGACGTCCGGCAGTTCTCCAGTTGGATGGACAGCGTGGAGGCCAGTCTGAATGAATCCGAAAGGCAGTATGCGGAGCTGCGGGAGAAGATGGCTGCCCTCGGAAAAGCCAAGGTGGGAACGGATTTCCGATTCCGTTAGCTCTCTGACCGGTGCTCCAGAAGGCCGTAGTTACTCTGAAATGTGCTCACCTCTCTGCCAGGGCCGTCCACATGGGTAAACTGAATTTGGGAGTTTTACTATAATTTCTAGTGGCTTCCTAAACCAGACTTGTATTTGTGGCTATTTTATTAACGAGTTAAAATTTTCCCTTCCAGGAAAACCTCATAGACCCATGTTGTATGATACATTTAAAATTTAGCAACTTTTTTAGTATCTTTTAATATCTTCAGCCTGCTCATCATTAGGAAGGAAAAATTTTTTTTCTATCACATCCTTTTATATTTCTGCTTTTGTGCATTATTCATAGTGCTTCTATTACTACAGTTATACATGTAAAGGTTATTTAATAGATAGATATTGAAGGTGTATGTTCTTAAGCCTCCTTCCTGTTGATAGAAGTATTCAAACATAACGTCTTGGGGACCTTTGATTTATTCATCCAGGGCATATTAATTGGATGGTCTGTTCCACCTCAGACTTTCTGTGTCCTAAGCGATACTGACTGTCTTCTGCTCCCTGAGTCCTTCAGACTCTCAGACTCTCCATCACACTGAATATTCTACATTTTCGACCTCGTTTACCCAGTTCCTTCTTTCTCACCCTCACGTTGATATTAAGCATTACATCCTGCTGATTCTGTTTCACAAACGTCTCCTGACTGTAAATCCATCTTTCTTTTCCTGAAATGCGACAACCTTGTAACAGCTCACTGGTCAAGGGGATGGGGCAGGAACTGGTGGCAGGGAATCTACCCAGCGGGATATCGCCAAAGTCCAAGTGAAAAATGATAATAGCATGGGCTGGGGGGCTTGCTCCTAGGAGTCATGCAGGCAGATGGCAGGATATAGTGAAGAGCTGGAATTAACAGGATTTCATCATGGATGGAATGACGGCGAGGATGGAGAAAGGATGACTTCTAGTGTTCTCAGCTGACCATCTGGGTGGGAATGGTAGCATTTCCTGTTTGACAAAAGACTGAAGGGGAAGGAGTTTTGGAGGTGGCTGGGGAAGTGTAGGAATGGAGTGGAATTAGAAGCCCATTTTGAGGGCACATTAAGTTTGAAATATTCAAGCCAACTGGGATCAGTATCTCAGAGAAAGTTCTGGGCCAAGTATCAAATACACATACACACACACACACTCACATATAGATATATATATACAGATATATATACTCACATATAGATATAGATATAGATATAGATATAGATATAGATATAGATATATATACAGATAGATCTATCCATCTTTCCTTCTTTCCTTCCTTCATTTATCTGTCTAGAGGTGGATAGATAACCTGAGATCACTTGTCAACTGTGCAGTGACTATCCTAATTTTAGTAGTGTAATTGATACAATAGCGCGTGGTAACTCCTTTTTTTTTTTTTTTATGTTCTCTAGTTATTAAATGAAGAAGTGCTGAGTCACAGCAGCTTGCTGGAGACCATTGAAGTCAAAGGGGCTGGTATGACGGAGCACTATGTCACCCAGTTAGAATTCCAGGACCTGCAGGAACGATACGGAGCAATCAGAGAGAGAGCCAAGGTACGGCTCCCCGTGTTCCATGCGGACCCACTAAAAGGGAGTGTTTGGAGCTGTGATTATTTAAAGACATTTGTTTGGGGGAACGGAAGACTTGTGAAAGCAGATAGAACAAAAACAAAGCAAAATGAATCTTAATACTTTGAATATCCCACTGGCAAAAGTAAACAAAACCCCTCAACTATTGTTTATGAATATGAAGGTTGCTGTAGGAAAATAATTCTCAACTGAAACATCCTAGAAAGTTACCTATTTAAGAAAAATTGGGGGCAGACTCACAAATGCCTTAATATACCTGGTGATGGAAATTTTCTAAAGCAAGAAATAATCACCAATAATCTCTATCATTCTTTACTTAAGTCTCACAAAGAAAATAAAAATAACTTTTCAGAGCACACCCTACTTTATTAGACAAAGTACATGGAAAATTAAATCCACGATGAGTCCAAATCCTCACTGAAGGCCCAGTATAAGAATTTCAGTTTTCTTCATTAGGAAAAGTGTATTTTTATGACAAGTAAAGTTAATTCATTTTTTGGAATGTCCATGCTACCAGGAATTCAGAGATCAGGAAGTTAATTCAACAAAGTGAGCTTTCAGACCCCTTTTACTCCTGATATGATGTTTTTATATCTTTTGCATAAATCTGGACCTTTTATTCTTCTAGAAACCATTCATATTTCAATGATTTAATAATCATACTTTTCTAAAATTCCAGAAGTGAATTCTTACAGTCTGTTGAAGCTACGTGTACTAACATATTCCCATCTTAATCATCTTAAATGCTAACAACAGGAAGCAGTAACCAAGTCTGAAAAGCTCGTCCGCCTGCACCAGGAGTACCAGCGAGACCTGAAGGCATTTGAAGCTTGGCTGGCGCAGGAACAGGAAAAGCTCAACCGATACTCAGTTCTCGAAGGTGATGCCCATACTCACGAGACCACGTTGCGGGATCTTCAGGTAAAGTTACTTCCTCACAAAACAAAGGCATTTCCATTCTGAATATGGAGTTATAATTTTAAGCAGTGGGACGTTAATATGACCTTAAATCCTATAAATAACTGATAAATATTAAATGAAACTCTAGTAAGTAAGGTCTGATCTAGAGCATTCTGTGACCTCAGTAGTATATGCTAGTTGAGACCATTTGGTAAGCAATTTAGACTGAGCAAGACCGTTTGACTACGAAGGTGGCCTCTGTCAGGAGTGGCCAGTGGTCTGATTTGTGGCATTGACTGGCCCGCGGGCCTGTTGCTCCTTGCAGGACTGGATTAGATGGGGGACACAGCTGCAGGAGTCAACAGAACATGACCCTTCTCAAAGTCGAATTGGCGGCACCATCTTTGGCCATCTGGTTTTAACCCAAACCTCCTGCATTGCTGAGGTTACAGGCCCAGGGTCAGAAACCTAGAGGGAGGAATTCGAGGAGCTAGAAAAAGCGCTGGTGCTCAGACAAGCAGACTGCAATTCAGAGCCAGATGGCAAACCTCGTGGGGAAAGTGGTCCTGATCCATTTACTTATTTACTCACTTGTCCTTTACTGAATACCTAAGGCAGCTCAGACACTTGGCTATCTACTACAGGTGAAGGTGATTAATGTGCTCTTCCTGCCTGCAAGGAATTTGCATTCTAAAGCAATGCAGACCCATTGATAGATCGTTACAAACAATGTGATGAGGACAATGATAGAGTAGTTCAATGGCTCTCATAAAAGCATCGGAGAGAGCCCCTCAGTCTTGCCTAGAGAGACAGGCAGGGGTCCGGGGGTGCCCCAGGAAGGGAACACCAGGCACACACAGGAGAGAATGGAGAAAGGCCAGCAAGTCGGCTCCATTCCCAGCAGCTCTGTGTGCGGACTTACTGACATGCTGTCAGCCCTCACTGGAATGGTTCAGGGCTGGGCAAGATGTGCCTACAGCTCACACAAGGTGGGAAGCAGGACTGGGATGGCTCTTGCTGGCTATAACATGTATGGCTACTTCAGTGGCAGGAGTGCAAGGTGGGGACGAGGTAGTCTGAACTCTGATTCATGGTGAGGCCTGACCCTGGGTGACTTTGGGCAGGAGAGAACCTCTCTGACTCAGTTTCCTCCGCAGAGTTGTCCTGAGGTAGGACTAAGAGAGATGGGAGAAAAGTCTTATTTAAATGATAGTCCATTCGTGAAATAGATAGTAGGAGTTGGAGGGTCGGAATTTCATTCGCTTATTTAAGGATCCCATCCATCCATTCTATTTTAAAAGAGTAGGGTACCCTGGTCTGCTAGGTGTGGCTGTTGTAATTTATTTTGTTTTCTCTTAATAACCCCTTTGTTTTCTTTTAATAACCCCTCCCTGCACTTCACTCCAGACATTCTTGGCAAGCAAATGCCAAGCTCTCTAGGGTTCTGTGTAGGAACCGGGCCAATCAGTCCCTTGTCACCAGCAGATGTTTCTCCTGTTCCAGTCAGAGGAAATATTTCACTTCTGTCAATGTTAATGTGGCCCAAACTCAAACCTGACCCCAACCTCTCATCTCACTGTGTATTCACTTTTACTGACATTGTCATATTTTGAGTCGCCATAAATGTTAAAAAGGAAGGAAGATGCTAGAGGCAAAAAATGGTGGTGAAGAATTGTGACATTCTAGCCGCACAGCAGAACTACTTCAGGACCCTGATGTGCTGCAGCACGCTTGGTGGTGTGGGCATCAGCCAGCAGTATGGACCGCATTTTGTATTTACTGAAAACATAATTTGGGTCATGGAACATAGAGACTTTTAAAATATTGAATGAAGAGGGTGGTATAGCTCAGCAGGAGAGCACATCCTTAGCATGCATGAGGTCCTAGGTTCAATCCCCAGTAACTCCCTTAGAAAAAAAAAAAAAAAAAAATATATATATATATATATATATATATAAAAAAAACATATATATACACATATATATATACACATAACCATATTTCCCCCTCGTAATAAATACCTGAAATGGGGATATATAAGAATTTATCTAATACAGTGGTGATTTGTATAATAGTGAAAACTGCTGTAAAATATGGAAAAATTGATGTATTGAGAAGATTAATTGGCACAAGGATCAGTAGCTGATAGCCCAGAGTCACCATTCCTGTATTTCAAATAAAGTTTTATTGGAACTCAGCCACGCCTGTTCATCGCTGTGGCATCTACGGCTGCTTTGTCACCATGATGGCCGGGTTAAGTAGTTAAGCGGTTGAAGCAGGGACTGTCTGTCCCACAAAGCCTTGAATATTTCCTGTCCAGCCTTTACAGGAGAAGTTTACCAATCCCTGAATTAAGGAGATTGTATAAAATTAACTTTAAATTTTTTTTTTTAAGAATTTGGGAATAAAATTTCTGTCTGTGGCCATTTTGATTAATCTTTTTACCTTCTAAATCGTTCTTCTCTTCCATTTACAGTTCACATTACAGTATTCTTGGAGTGGTATCCTAGCTGAGGAAAAGCATATCCATTAGTTTGAACCATATGAGATTGCTATTTCTGTGGGTAAAAGTGTTCGGGTATCAGCAATTTCACTGGTATTAAAGATTTAATAATATTTTATTCTAACTAAGTATGTTGGTACTTTTAACATATCCTACCTCCTGGTGGAATTTGACTTGGCCTCTTTCAACGTTAGATGATTAGATCAAGTAACAGTATGTTTTTTTTAACATTAAGAATACAAGTGTATAATATTTTGCCAACATGTTTAGAGATTTTCTTTCTATTAAAAATAGTTTATGCTCTTCAAGACTTGGCTCACACTGAATCTGTAGGGTAAATTTCTGGGGCATATGCTTTGGTGGAGGAAAATGTATTTGCACCTTGGAGTACTTTATGAGCAGGTGTGACGATTCAACCTTCCAGGTTTGTCTGCCCTGAACCCTCCAGGGCCAACTTCTTCTTGGCATCGCATTCCCTAGAACAGCTTTGGCAAAGGATCCCTCCTTAGCAAAAAAGAAGGTCCATTGTTCTTTTCTCAGGCACAGGTGTGGCGCTGATCCCATTCAATGTCAAAGCAAGAAGCCTTAGGCTCTTAAAGTAGATTAGGAGCCATAAAAAGCCTAGGTTATTATATTAAACATAACTCTTTAATCACAGTGTTTTTGCCTGTACGATGAAAAGCCAAATTTCAGAAATTGTTTCTAAGACGACTGAGAAAAATATTTCTCTCTGTATGTGTACATGTGCATCTTGATTATTTTAATTGGTTATATTTTAGAAATCTTCCTCCTGACTTGGGAACAGTATTCAGTGTTAGATACACATTTTTGTGTGTAAGTCGGAATCAGACCACTCTTTTCTAATATTAAGTTCAAGAGGGCACAGTTGGCTTGAATGAGACGTGATCACCTGTGCATGTGTAAAACTTGAATGAGGTGTGACGGCCATGCCTTTCCCCTACAGGAGCTGCAGGTGCACTGTGCAGAGGGGCAGGCCCTGCTGAATTCAGTGCTGCACACCAGAGAGGAAGTGATACCGTCAGGCATCCCCCAGACAGAGGACCGGGCCTTAGAGTCTCTCCGGC
Source organism: Camelus ferus (assembly GCF_009834535.1). NCBI lineage: Eukaryota > Metazoa > Chordata > Mammalia > Artiodactyla > Camelidae > Camelus > Camelus ferus. The sequence goes on along the minus strand of NC_045703.1, from coordinate 61,793,342 downwards.
AGGACTGGCAGGCTTACCAGCAGAGGCTGTCTGAGACTCGAACTCAGTTCAATAATGTGGTCAACAAATTGAGACTGATGGAACAAAAGTTTCAGCAAGTGGATGAGTGGCTAAAAACACTGGAGGAGAAAGTGAATCTCAGGACTGGACGTCAGTCTAACCGGGCAGCCAAGGAGATACAATTACATCAGATGAAGGTACAACTAGTGTAAATGCCTGATCTTTGTCAGAGTAGCAGTTGCCTTGCATAGTTTGTTTCCTTAAAATATTTAGTAACTTTTTGTCCAAGGTTTAGATTTTGCAAAATGTCTTTCTGCTTGCAAAGAAATTTCATTTAAATTACAATGGAGCATTTTTCTACTAACAATTATTTATTAGAATCCTATTTCAATAAAATACAGTTTAATGAGGTATTTTATATTTTCTTCCCATACCTCATCACCTTGCTTTGTAAAGACACGTGAATGCTAGTATTGCAATAATTTTAAGTTTATGGTTCTGATCTGAAATTGCTCCAATCTACTACCTTGGTATAATACTTGATAATTAATTTTATTCTAATTTTTATACAGATTCAGTGCATATGATTAAAATAATGCTTAGACCTTCAGAATTTCTTTTCCTTATTCATCTATTTTAACACATATCTAAGTACAACAGAAAATATAAAAATCTGTATAGTATGAACAGAAAAGCATTCAAACTTATAAAGTGTACAGTTTTTATCATGTTCTCTTATTATAGTTTTTCCTGAAGTTTCTATAAAACACATTTTCAAAATTATATCACATAATAAATATACTCTAAATACATACTGAGATCATTTTCAATTAAGAAGATATATGTACTTGTCTGACTCAAGGATCCCTAAGATTGACCCTTCTCTTCCGATGCTTGTATCATTTCAGAAGTGGCATGAGGAAGTCACCACGTACAGAGATGAGGTTGAGGACGTGGGGTCCAGGGCACAGGAAATCCTGGACGAGAGCCACGTGAGCAGCCGAACGGGCTGCCAGGCCACCCAGCTGACGTCCAGATACCAAGCCCTTCTCCTCCAAGTGCTGGTGAGCCGGCCACCCCTGCTCGTTACAGGCCAACAGACTTCGCAAGCCAAATGTCCTTCCTTTTATTAACTTCCAGTGAAGATATGTGTTTATCAAGAGAAGCACTGGCACAGGTCTTGAATTCACGCTTCCCTTTTGATTTTTCTTTCAAAGGAACAAATACAATTCCTGGAGGAAGAAATCCAGAGTTTGGAGGAGTCAGAACTATCCTTAAGTTCCTATTCTGACTGGTACTGCTCTACTCATAAAAACTTCAAGAATGTGGCTGCCAAGATTGATAAAGTAGATAAAGCTATGATGGGGAAAAAAATGAAGACACTGGAGGTAGGCGCAAGTAGCAGACTTGGCTCCCAGCACTCCTGCTTTCACTGAGCGTTCCCTTCGCCCACGTGGAACTGGGAGCGCATGCATTCAGCCCTGCCCTGTGTGACTGGTGATCCTTGGCTCCTCGTTTCACTCTAAATTCTAAGTTATAATCTCTTTAAGCCCAAAACTGGCTTTCATTTATTTCTGATGGGATGTGATGTCATCTCAATGACTTCCACATGACTGCTCACGAAATTCTTAACTAAATTCTAATTTAACACTTGAAAAAAGAAAAAAAGAGGACACTAATATACTCATCTACAAAATCAGAAACAGACTCTCAGGCAGAGTAAACAACCTTATGGTTACCCAAAGAAAGGGGGTGGGAAGGGATAAATTTGGGAGTCTGATATTTGCAAATGCTAGCCACTATATATAAAAATAGATAAAAAACAAATTTCTTCTGTATAGCACAGGAAACTATGTTCAATATCTTGTAATAACCTTTACTGAAAAAGAATATGAAAATGAATATATGTATGTATATGCATGACTGGGACATTGTGCTGTACACCAGAAATTGATACATTGTAACTGACTATACTTCAATTTAAAAAAAATTAAAAGAAAAATGTATCTCAAATTCATGGCACTATGCTTCTTACTCAGATCTTTAGGAGCATTGTTAAGGAGGAGAGAAACATCATGTTCTTTCTTAAGTCCGTGAGTTGGAAATGATACACTGATCAAGACTTCTAAACTCCTCTATTGAAAGGAAGAAAAGAGGTTTCCTGATTGCTGGCTGCCCAGATCTGGTTATAAACTTCAAAAACATATTTTAGGGGGAAATCGGTGGACTCAAGACTGGGACTTGAAAGGCTTTTCTTTAAAATGAAGGAAATAGTGCCAACTCTGTATCTCCTTCCCCCTCACTCTGCTTCTTAGGGTTTGCTAAAAGACATGGAGAAAGGCCAGAGTTTGCTGAAATCAGCCCGAGAGAAAGGAGAGAGGGCTGTTAAATACTTGGAAGATGGCGAAGCAGAGACATTAAGGAAAGAGATCCATGATCACGTGGAGCAGCTGAAGGAACTGACCAGCACTGTCCGGAAAGAGCACTTGACTCTGGAAAAAGGCCTTCATTTAGCAAAGGAATTCTCAGATAAATACAAAGCACTAACTCAGTGGATAGGAGAATACCAGGAAATCCTGCACATTCCCGAAGAGCCCAAAATGGAGCTATATGAGAAAAAAGCCCAGTTATCTAAATACAAGGTAGTGTGCAGTTACTCACTGACAGGTGCCTGAGGAGGGCATGTGGGACTAAATGGGAGGGATGCGATTCCTGGTTTGTGTCACCCTCATTGGGTGCTGGAACACGTCCTTAGCGTGCCTGTGCTGCGGGTGGTGAGTGATGTAGATTTATTTGGCTAGATACACTACGTCAGACTGGTTTTTCCATTCAGGAATCATATCTGCCTGATATTCAAAGATTGTATCAGTAAATGGAGACCTGTTCTGACAGTGTGACAGTGACAGGTATATGAGTCCTCCAAATGACTCTTCCTGGCATCAGGATCTCTCACTTGTGGATTTTATCTGTTTCCTTCATCTTTTGGTACCCAAGGCCTATAAGCTGACCTATGAAAATTCAAAATAAGACATCATATTGTCAAGAAAATAAATTCTAATTAACCAGGGATAGTTAAAATCTTAGGCATTAGTTTTTGAAAGAATGAATGGTGATATCGACATCAGTCTTCATGATATAAATATTTCACCTATTTGGAGGGAGGGAGGGCACAGCTCAGTGGTAGAGCACATGATTAGCATGCACGAGTTCATGGGTTCAATCCCCAGTACCTCCATTAAATAAATAATAATAATAAATAAACCTAATTACCTCCTCCCACAAAACAAATATTTCACCTATTCATATTTGGGAAACAATTATGAAAGCTTTTATGTGAATTATATGAAGCCTCTATAGTTTGTTTTCTAAATTTGACCAGAATGATTTAGGGATAGTCTTTAAAAATACAGTGTGATGACTCACCTCGAAGCTTTTCCTCTTGGAAGCTTTTTCCTCTTCCAGCCAACATGCCTATTCCTATCCCGGGTTTTTGGGCCAAGCCTGATAGCGTGTGTTTGAAGGTGTCATGTAAAAATCACTGCTGCTTTTTGTACTCTCCTCTGAGTTCTTGATATATTTAAATAGCACTTTTAGCTTCAGTGCAGCTGGAATTTGTTGCCCTAACTTCACATCCAGCTCAAGCTACAACTGACTTCATGACTCAAAATCAAGATAGCACCTCGCTCCCTTCATTTTGTGTTAAGACTTTTTTCCCCTCTGCTGAAAAGAACGAGGTAGAAGCCAGAAATATGAACTATGTTAAATTTAGCCCAATGTAGTTCTTTATCCTACTTCGCTCTGCACGTGTGAAGTGCTGTTTGATGGGTTAGTTTTACTCTGTATCTTAAAACTGACTTAGCCATAAAAAGACATTCTCTCTTTATTGTTTTACATTTATTGATTTATAAATCATGTCAGGTCTTTATGTAAAGTAGATCATCTCATAAATCCCCACGTGTGTGTATATGTGTATAAATTATGTGTATATATATAGTATGTATGTATATGTATATATACATGTGTACATATATACATTTGCCTTGATCACATAGATGAGCTGGCTCTTTTTTTTTTTTTCTTTGTAATTCAAGTCACTTCAGCAAACAGTGCTGTCCCATGAACCATCAGTAAAATCAGTGAGAGAGAAAGGTGAAGCCCTTCTGGAACTGGTGCAGGATGTTACTTTAAAGGACAAAATAGATCAACTTCAAAGTGATTACCAGGATCTCTGCAGTGCAGGAAAGGTAAGGAGAGACCCGAAATTCAATAACAATGTGTTCCTTTCCCAAAAAGAGGGTCCAGGCTCCTTTTTATCTGTCAGAAAATTTTAAAGACTGGTAATGGGTCGGTATTTTCCTTTTTATTCAGATGGGCATTTTAAATGGCGTTAACGACTCTGTTTTTTCCTGCTCCTGGTGATTTTCTGACGTGTGTAACTTTTCCTACCCTATCCGTTGCACTGGGGTTTTAAAGCTGTTAAGCTTTGAGTAGATTTTTGGCTAGAAAGTCACTTCTGATGGGCACCTGGCTTCACAGGAGCACGTCTGCAGTCTCGAGGCGAAAGTCAGAGACCACGAAGATTACAACAGCGAGCTCCAAGAGGTGGAAAAGTGGCTGCTGCAGATGTCAGGACGGCTGGTGGCGCCCGACCTCATGGAGACAAGCAGTCTAGAGACCATCACCCAGCAGCTGGCCCACCACAAGGTACGCCGATCTCTATAGAGCCAATGGATATGGGTGGCTTTCACAGGTGTGCCCGTGTGTGCACGTGCGCATACACGCACGTTTTTTCTAGATCATAATGACTGTGCTTAAAGAATCAGGTCTGAGTCTCAGGGCTGCCTGATATGTATGTATTTGTATTACTGGGTCGCTTTGCTGTACTCTTTAAATCAGTGACCCTTCCGTAAAAAACAAACCTAAAAAATAAGAATGCCTGATAATTGAGAACAGTGGAATTTAATATTTAAGTGACTTCAACAACCGCTGAATCCTGGCTTTCCACTTCTGAATACCTTGTAGCATTTTTCCCAGCTAATAGTTTTTTATTGCAGAATATGTTCTTCATGGAGGAATTGATCAAAGAAAAAAAAAAGAGATAATCTTTATTTTAGAAAAGATAATATATAGAAATAGTAATCAGAGGGCCTAGATTCTAGCCAGACTTTCTTCTTTCTAGCTGGGGGGACTTAGCCTCTCTGAGCCTCCTCTTTTCCTCCTCTGTAAAGGGCAGCAATGATATCAGATCCATTGCGTAGCTGTTAGGGTCATCATGGGGGATAATATATGTGAAAGTATTTTGTAAACCACGAAGTACAGTACTGAGATGAAGTGTTCTTATCTTTACTAATATGTATTTTTAGTAATCATATGTGCCAGATGACAGATGTCATATGGTCACAATTTCATGGAGCACTTTGGGTGACCTTAATGGGAAACTGAGTTTTAGTCGTGATGTGGTAAATATCTAGTAGTAAGTCTTAGGACAACTAGTTAACCTCTCTGGGCTTTAGGATTTCCATCTGTAGGAGAAAATTTTATTTAGCAAATACAAACAGAAAAGTAACCAAATGATACAGTCTGTTTGGCACTGAGGAAATACCGTCAGTAACCTCACGATGTGGTTCTGTCCCAGCTTGAAGACGGAACGGTTCTTTTCAATAAGGTGCATATAATAACTGTTAACCCAGCACCATTGGGAGAAAAGTGGTGGACCCTAGGCTGCTGAAAAACTGCCAGGTTTCCCTTAGATATATTGAAGTGTCGACCCAGGAACCCTTGTGTTGGAATATGTTACTTGTCATTAGCATCATAGGGCAGTAAGGAAACCAGAACCTGATTTGAAAAAGTTGGTTCTTCCTCTCTTGAGAAAGCTCACTAGTAAACGTGTGTGGGCCGAGTGGTGTGTACGAGCTGGAGTCAGGCAGAACCAAGTCCAAAGCCAGGTGACTGTGTGACCTTGAGCACATTATATAACCTCTCTGTGCTTCAGTCTCCTTATCTGTAAAACAATAATAATAATACACACTTATCAAGATTTATATATAGTTTCTGGATGATAGCAGGTGCTTAATAAATGGTAAGTGGTAAATATTATTTTTATCAATATAAATAGTATTAGATGAAAATTAGTATTACATAATTTATTTAGACATTAGATTATTACATAAATCAGAGATCCTACTATTAGATAGATTAAACACTAGTAAATTAGACTGAATAGTAATTAGATTATTTAGGTATAAATTATACCAGAATTATAATTAATAGAGCTGAAAAATACATGAACATCCTTTTTGCTGGTAGTAATACCACGGAGCAGATCTCTCTCTCCCAGAGCAGTTATGAATTCACTCCTCTTACAGTTTATGTCATCATCTCTATGTAACTTACTCCATTAAATTCATTAACTCTTCCTAGTGGAATATTCCTGAAAACTTACTTTTTTTTTTTTCATTTGCTGATATGGTAACCAAGACAAATTGCAAAACTCTTTTAAAAACATTAAACAGTGAAACAATTGATCTTAAACTTCCTGTGTGATCAATAGATTATTTAAAGACTACAATTGGAATAATGAGAACTCTGTATTTGTTTCGTTTTTGTAGGCAATGATGGAAGAAATTGCTGGCTTTGAAGACCGTTTGAACAACCTTAAAATTAAAGGAGACAATTTGATTAGCCAGTGTGCAGACCACCTTCAAGCGAAACTTAAACAAAATGTGCAGGCTCATGTGCAGGGCACGAAGGATAGTTACTCAGCCGTCTGCAGTACAGCCCAGAGGGTGAGCACCACAGGAACGTTCTAGAATGACAAAGAATTAAGGAGAAAGGCTGTGCAAGCTAGAAGTCTTTAAAAATAGTTTTTAAGCTTCAGTCTTTGGGACAGTTTTGATGTTTGTCCAGACAGAAAAGAGGGTAGATTTCACAGCTATGTGAATATAGAACTAATACATCATACATTTAATTAATGTGACAAAGTGGTGAATTTCAGATATTTGGTTTTACTCAATCCCTTTATTCTATGAATTGATTATGCATAAATTTTTAAAATTTTGTTTGTTTTTATTTGCACACCATCAATGCTTCTGTCTAATTTGCCATTTATTTTACAGAACAAAATAAGTTTATTCTGTAAGTTTCATAATACTTATTTTTTGTAACTATGAAGCCTAGGTTCTACTCTAATTCGGTATTTTTATGTATCATGTGGAAATTGAGAAAAGAAGTAAGTATCAATTTTGAGGTATACTTCCACTAAAATGGAATTCTTAATGTTACAGAAATAAGTCTAAGATAAATAAAAAGCGGCCTTTTAACAACAGTTAAGTAAAGTTAGTGGATTACTTTTTAATATTCTAGAATTTATAAATGACACTGCAAAAAGTCCGTGTATTTTTGCTACTGGGCTGAGTAATTACTGGGGAAATACAAGTGATGGGGGAAATTGTCTGTGTTCATCATGATGATAATAAAAAAAAAATGCTAGGTGATATTGTTGACTACCTAAACTTGGAAAATCCACCTTCAAAAAGTTAAGTTAAAAAAGACGGATGAAGGACTGTAACAAATAACGTTAGATGATGACAAAGAGCAAAGGGAGTGAGATGAGAAAACAGCAGCGTGGAGCTCCCTGGGGCACTCATCCACCCACTCACTCAGCAGGGGTGTGTCGAGCTCTGTCTTTGCAGTAGGGGCTTTTTCTGTGTGTTGAAGATACAGCTTAATTTTTTTTTAATGGTAAACGTTGGAAAGACAAACATTTCAAAAATAAATTTTTAAAAAGCAGATGAAATCCTAAGAACAGAGTCAGAACCTCATGATTCGAGGTTGCAAAAATGTTAAAGAGAACAAAATATCATTTTCCTTTTTAGTTCTGCTTGGAATAAAAAATAAATAAGGGATAGTCCTAATATCAGATGAAAATGATGAATTTAATGGATGACTAAGAAAAGCAGAACTTAGTTATTGCTTCTCTTGTCTCAATAATGAAAGAAAAGCCAGTCTAGCCTCGTATCTTTCTTTGTTTTCTTTTGATGAGTAGTTTGCTCAGGAATATTTCACCTTGATTTTAAGGAACACATAGTAATTTCTCAATACATCTTTATGGATGAAATGGAAGTTGGCTGGTTGAGTAATACACGTATTAAAAAATGTTTGGATTATTCTGGATTATCGTTGTCCTAGAATGTAGCTACTCAGATGAAGTCAGGGCATCAAACTCTCCCCTCCCCTGTGTTATAATTTAGTCCTAATTTACCCGACCCCTAAAGCAGAAGCATTTCAGTTGGAGAAATATTAGTTATCTTTTCATAGACAGCATTTTACCTTTAGTTTCTAGTTTAAACAAAAAATGCAATATTTATACCGTTGGGAAAGCTGCAAAAACTTCTATGTTTGACCAATGTACTTCAAAGATTTTATGTATTTTAACATATTGCTGCCGTTACGTTAACCCTGCCTACATTCTCTTTCCCTAACCAGGATAATATACTGTATTGCGTGGATTGAGAAGTTATAAACTGGGGCATGGCTCATGTGCTTTGCAACATTATAGAACATATGCACACTCTGTAGATATGTTTTCGGTGCTGGCGAGCCCTGGGGAGGAAATCCATTTACAGTTGATTTGTTTCATTTGATTGCAGTGATCTTTCTAGAGATAGAAAACAGCTCTCACAACCGCTGCATGATTGTTCTGTCTCAGGTGTACCAGAGTCTGGAACATGAACTTCAGAAGCACGTCAGCCGACAGGACACTCTGCAACAGTGCCAGGCCTGGCTCTCTGCGGTCCAGCCCGATTTAAAGCCAAGCACGTATCCACCTCTTAGCAGGGCAGAAGCCGTGAAGCAGGTAGTTTGTGACTCCTGAAAGTTTATGTTATACTGTGATTCATTCATTCCCTGGAAACATACTAAGTACGTAGGATGTGCCAAATTGTGCTGGCAGCTGGGGATATAAAAGTATAAATAAGATCTGAACCTGACCCTAGTAGTGTTCATATTCTACCCAGAGAGACGAATGCAAACCAGAGGGCCAGTCTGGGAGAACAGAAAGAGCCTGGGGACTGTAGCCAAAAGATCAGCTCAGATACCTACTCGACTGGGTGACCATGGATAAACTGTTAATTTCTCTGAGCCTCTTGGGTCCTGATATGTAAAGTGATTATAAGTGTGCTTGCTTCTGGAAGTTAATGAAAAAATTCAGATGTCTGACCACAATACACATGATTTGTAAACAGAAAAGCAATATTAGCCTCTCCCACATTTTTTTGTGCACAAAGCAAGGTACTTAATAAATAGCTGTTGGATGAATGGTGAATGAAACATTGTTATCATGTGAAAGGAACCTCGTACATATTAATTTGACATCTACATACTTAAATGTTGCTGCTGAGGCGTAATCAGAATATTTGAGGGACATTTTTAAAACTTTTGTATGAAACAACTTTTCCATGTACTGCCAAGAAAACATTTTAAAAGAATTTCATTGTAAAGGTTATTGCTGCCAGATACAAAGTAAGAGTATGAAATAAATAATTCAATTTTTTAATCTCAAACAGAAATTATAATAATATGCTTGCTCATTTAGTCTGCGTAGAGAATGTGTCCAGTTAATACATCCCCCAGAGTATACTTCCTTGCTTAAATGATTTACATTACTCAAGTTATGAAATGGTTCACGGAAGCGCATGTATTATACCTTATGAAGAGTGGGATCAGGACAAATCAAACATGGCTCTCCTTGAATCAAGAAATGAATGAAAAATTGTCTATATTCTGCTTTTTCATTCAACTGTGAGCTTTCTTGGGTCATTCATTGTCTTGTGGCTATTTGTTTCCAGTGTACTTTATGCGGAACAATCCAGACCAAAGCTTCATTTTTCTCCTTTGTTACCAAACAAAGAAAAGAAAGAAAAAGGAGAGGGAAAAATAGTATGAATCCTGATGACCTTTTGCTAGAACAGGAAGTTTCCTGCATCCACCAGACTCAGCTGTGGTTACAGGAGGGCACTGCTCCTTCTTGGGGTCCAGATTAGGTGACTCTGTGGTTCGTTGCTTTGCTTTCTGCCTCTTCTGCAGTCTCTCAAAAAGGGCTGCCCCCTTTAGAAAGCAGCCTGAGAAGGGAACTGGAGGTACTGGAAACACTTGGACCTCAGTTGTTCTGAAGGGGAAGGGGCTTTTTTGTTGTTGTTTCTTTTTGTTCTTATTTTTATGGTTGTTTTGTTCTGATTAGTATTCCCCTTGGCACGTACTGCTTTCATGTAAAGCTGAGCAGGCCCTGGGTCGTTGGCGAGCATGGATGTGTGACTGGAGAATTCCACTACTGACGGGGGTCAGACTCTGGTCAGGCCTTGACTGGCTAGAGTTGAACTTGGTCCTGGCCTCACGATGCGTTGTGTATCCCCAGTGCCTCCCACATGGTAAAGGCTCAATCAGTATGTGATGATAATATGGTCCCCACCACCATTAGTAAATGACAGACTGATTTGATGCCATTAAAAATTCCATATATATGTTTTTATAAGTCATGACACATGAACTTGGGAAAGTGAGAAAAAGTACTATCAGATTTGCAATTGAAGTTGATTTTAGCAAAAGTCTTTTGCAGTTGTTTTGTCATTGACAAGCAACAAGCTGCTCCCAGTGCTTTTGGAATCAGGCCAGCTACATAAATCTTAAAATAAGTCATTATCCTTTTTAAAGTAAATATGTTTATAAAATAAAAATTATAATATCTTATTCTCTTCTCATTTCCAAAAGCTGTTCGGGACAGATAACTTTCTCTGGGTCATGGGCATATGAGGAGGGCTTTTGGTTAGTGGCCAGGGATACTAACTGGAAGTGAAATACCAGTCAGGTTGAGCACTGGATAAAAATCTAGGTGCTATTTTTGACTTAATGGGAAGTTGATCTGTATTTATTACACCTACATGAGAGTGATGGGTCTAAGCAGACCACACAGCTCAGAGGAAAAGATGTGAGATGAGTCAAAATGTCAGGCTCCATTATTAACTATGATCTTGGAAAATCACTTGATGTTTCTGAAGGTCAACTTTATCCCACACGACTTGCAGTCAATGCCTCCTTCCCCGCTTATCACAAAGATGTAAGTGAGGACCACTTCCCACCTCCATCACCCCCTACCCACTGTCAGGCCATCATCACCTCTCATATGACTCGTGCAGTCACCTAACAACGGGTCACCTGCTTCCACTGCTCCTGTCACCCCTCTAGACTCTTCTCCACACCATAGTAAGTGTGATTCTTTTAAGGCCTGTGTTAGATCATGTTTCTCCTGGTATCTTCCAATCACACTTGGAATAAATTCTAAATTTATTAGAATGGATTTACAGTCCATGGATAAGCAGGCTCTATTGATAGGTTTCCAAAAATGAATGTTTTTCTAATAAAGAGGCCATATTTCATAATTGCAGTTGGGACCAGAACAGTGGTTCTCAGTCAGAACAGAGAAGTGATTTTGTTCCCCAGGAAAAATTTGACAACATCTGAAGACTTTTTGGTTGTTCCAACTAGGACTGGTGGGGGTGCCGAGGGTATCAGCCAGGGCTGCTGCGGAACATCTTGCAATGCACAAGACAGCCCACGGCAGAGCATTATCTGGCTTCATGTCAGTAGTGCTGCAGTGGAGAAGGCGCAGAAGCATAAACCCAGCACATCAGGATAGATGGTCAGCGTCCCCGAAAGGTCCTCCATGGTTTGACTCCTGCCCATTTCTTTGACCTCTGCTCCTACCTGTGTCCCTCTGCTCCAACCTCAGAGCTTTGTGTTTGCTGCTCCCCATCCTAACCCCCATGGCACAACTTCCTCCCTCCACAAACTCAAAGTCTTTTTCTCAGAGAGGTGTTGGAGGTCTGTTCATCCCAAAATAACAGTGCTTCTTCATTATACTTGCCTGCCCTTACCTTGCCCCAGGGTGTCCATTGCTAGCAAACATTGCATTGCATACTTGTTTGTGTGTTTGTGTGCTCTCTGTCTTTCTCATAAGAGGGTAGCCTCCGTGGAAGCCGCGGTTTTGCTTTGGGGATGGCTTTGTGCCCAGTATCTAAAACAGAGCCTGAATAGATGCTGAGTATCTTTACAGAAACACATTTCTCTGTGTTTCTGTGCATAAGTTAAAGATACACCTGGAGGAGCCTTTCTTGGGTTTATGGAAAGGGAAGAACACTACATGAACCTTCTGCAGAGAAAAAGAGCCCAGCCATCAGCCTTTTTACCAAACTCCAATGAAGCCTACACACACACAACGAACCTTTTCCTTTATGTCTCCAGAATATGTAAAGACATGTTAAAAACAGGCCAAAGTAGGCAACCGATTCTTTCTCTGAAATAGAAAACAAGCTAGAATGTGAACAGAGTACCTGGAAAAATTACAGAAGTTTCTTGGGTGTTCCCTTTCCCAGATCCTACAGACTAATTAGATTGAGAAACAGCTGGTGGACAAATGGAGCCCTCCAGTGTGTTTTGAAATCCTTCTTGTGAGTAACTGTGTCATTATAACACTGAAAATACTGAGCAGAGAAAGGTTTATTTTTGAAATGTCAACAGAAGACTACAAACAGTTCAGATATTTGCTGTCTAAATATAGCAGGCGTCTCTTTCATTCTGAAAAGTTTTTTTTTTTTTTTTCAGGTCAAACACTTCCGAGCTTTGCAGGAACAGGCAAGGACCTACTTAGATCTCCTTTGCTCCATGTGTGACTTGTCAAACTCTTCAGTGAAAACCACAGCAAAAGACATTCAACAAACAGAACAAATGGTAAAAAGTTTAAATATGACATTGAATGTGTTTGCTTTATTGTGTTCTCTTGCCTGAATGTTAGATGTGGGGGTGGGGGGAACTCCCTGGATCATTCCTGCTATAATGTTCATGTGGCCTTTATAACAAATATGTATTTGAATTTCAGCTGAGTCACAAAAAAGTAGGCATACTTCGATACTTTTACCACTGAGTTGGAACTGAAATATTTAGTCCCATGGAACTGCTAAACATTTCCACCTCTTTCCTTTTCTCTTTTCTCCTAAATTACCATTCTCTCTTCCTCTTTTCCTATTTCTCTCTCTCTCTCTTTTTTTGTTGTTGTTGTTGTTCTTTTCTCCTTTCCCATCTTTTTCTTTAGGTCATACTTACTATGAAAGGAGTTCCTGACCCTTGCTTTCTATTAAGATAGCAAGCAGCATGCCATCTGTTATGACCCTTCTAATCCATTTTCAGTGACTGGGTGTCGTGTTCAGAAGGATTCTGAAGCTGTATCTGGGCTCATTGGAAAAAGTGCTGTGATGAGTTAGCAGTACCTGTCTGCAGCAGACAGATGGCGCCACAGAGGCCATGTGTTTGCTGCTGCTGCTGCTGCTGCCTTAAACTCTAGCGCAAGATGTTCAAGTTTGAAAAAAAGAAAGACTTGGTTTCGGTGTTTAATTGGTTAAATATTCACAGAATAGTAAAATGAGCTAAAGGAAAAAAGTAATAAAGACGTCACGGTAATTAAATAATTATAACGTAGATGTTAAAATAATTAAAATAATGTAGCTTTTTCACTTTTATATTATCAGAGCAAATCTCTCTTTAAATCCTTATGAAAAATGATATAATTCACATTTTTTAAAGAAATTATTTATTGAAATAAATTATATGGTTTCAAAAACCAGTGAAGCGAATCTAAAAATATATCCAAAATGTTAATAACTCAGTGTTTTATAAGAAGTATCAGCCAAAGGCAATAGAGAGCAATGAACGTCTTTTCTAGTTAAACCCAGGCCCAGATTGATGAGTCAAACAGATGTGTCTACTGAAGTTCCCAATGTGAAAAACTATCAGGGCAGCTTCTTACCCAATAAAACTGTTAAAACTTCTAGAGCTTCACAATGCTGATTGAAAACATATGGCATAAATCTTAGACATTTAAAATCTTTAGGAAACCTAAATAAAAAATCTGTTTTTCTTGGAGCAAATAAATAATTCCTTTTGGATCTATCGTTGTGTGTATGCGTGTGTGTTGGCCTCTGTACATGGACAGGCTGATCCACTGGAACGTAAATGTGTCTGTGGCTGCTAACTTTTGCTTCTGTGTTTTCTCGAGATCGAACAAAGGCTTGCCCAGGCACAGAACCTAACTCAAGGCTGGGAAGAGATCAAGCACATGAAGGCTGAGCTTTGGATTTACCTCCAGGATGCTGATCAGCAGCTACAGAATATGAAGAGGAGACACTCAGAACTGGAGCTAAATATTGCACAGAACATGGTTTCTCAAGTCAAGGTAGGAATTACGTGGCCTCCAGGGGAGACAGAGGAGACCAGGATGGGTGTGTGTTAGCCAAACCTTACACATAGTTATCTAAAGAACAAGATGGAATCAGAATGACCTTCACATGGTGTCAGAAAAGGACAGATCAGAAAGTAAACTTTCAGATTCTTTCCTGGTGCACCAATTGGCCACTTGCATTGAAGGACATTCACTCTGTCGTTTGTTCCTGAACAACTGTGCTTTAGCTGGCAGAGCCTTCTAAACAAGAAGTCTTACAATTTATTAGTTGTCCATCACAATATTGCTAAAGCTGTAGGATTGTAAATGTATCAATGTATCAAATATATATTTAATGCATAAAAAATATACTGATTAACATATAACTAATTTAAATTAGTTAAATGTAATAAAATATTTATATAATTTAAAATATCATAGAAAATGATTATAAGTATATTAACTTGACTGGAAGTTGTACCAGATGTTTAACAAAGTTTAAGATTTATTTTTTCTGTATAATGATCAGCCATTTATATTTTCTATTGGAAGACTGTTTGCATATGCAGAAAGAAGAATTGAGAGGACGTAAATTAGTTGTTTTTTCTCCCCAATAGCATGAGCGTTAAGCATTTTTAGAAAACTAAGGAGGCACTTTAAGATAAAATATTAACGTCTCTCCTTAGTGGCTATCGTATTGTTTCACATGTATCAGTTTCTTTTTATACTTTTCAAAGAAACACAACAAAAGAAAATACCACAGTTACCCTTTGATTCTTACACTCTTGGAAATTTGTGTTCGTAAGGAGGTATGATGACGTTTAGATTTTCTCTTTGTCCTTCATTATACATTCTTCAGTAACTTAAAGTGTTCAAATGTATTGTATCTTTGCCTCAATCTGTATTTATCTGTGGAGACGAGTTATTACATGTTATTTATTTTATTGTTGTCCTTTAGGATTTTCTTAAGAAACTACAGAGCAAACAGGCATCAGTGACCACGATTACAGAAAAGGTAGACAAGTTAACCAAGAAACAGGAGTCTCCTGAACACAAGGAAATAAGTCATTTAAATGACCAGTGGCTGGATCTATGCCTTCAGTCCACCAATCTGTGCTTGCAAAGGGAAGAGGATCTTCAGAGAACAAGAGATTACCATGACTGCTTGGACGTCGTTGAAGTGTTCTTAGAAAAATTCACCACAGAATGGGATAACTTAGCCAGGTAACAGCAGTTCCCCAGTGGGTCGCCAACATGCTAACCCAGAAATTTCTTAATTTCTGTAAAAATCAAAAATATCTTTCATTATAAACATCTGTTTTCTACCATTGTAAATACTGATAAAACATTATTGAGAACCTGATGTCATCATATGGAAACAGAGTCATGATTTTCTTCACTCAATATTAATTTAACCAGTGGGTAACAAGAAAATGTTTGAAAACAGTGCCACTTTTACCAGTGACCTCAAGGAATATTTCAAAGACTTACGCTGTGACTTCAAAGACTATCCCAAGAATGTTTCTAGTTTTGTTTAATTACCAGCTGTGGGACTACCATCTATGAATTTATGAAATGAATCCTTCTTGAGTCTCTAATTCCATAGGCTTCTTGTCAGTTCTCTAAAAGAACGCATTCTATGTAATGCAGTCAAGTTTTGTCTTGTACCTGTGGTGTTCTAGAACTTAGTGAACAATCTAAACTCGGTGTGTGTTTTTTGTGATTTTATAGCACATACACTGAGTATTCTTGGGGAAATCTTTCTGTACCTCTGATCACTATGATTATTAAAACCTGTACTTCTTCTGCCCAGATTTATTCATTTGTAGCAGCTAAAACTGGCAACATTATTCTAGATGTAGTTAAATTGTGGCTGTTTGGTTGGTTTGGGGGAGGAGGTACACTATTTTCTGATTTGTTTACTTTTTCTCGATGCTCAGCATCTTACTGGTCTTTGGGATGAATCCAATATCAGCAAAGACCCTTCTTTGAGGCTTTCAATGGGCACCTCCATCTGGTTAACCCACAAACACCTCAGACCTAATCCGTCCCAAACAGAACTCATCATGTGGCCTCCCAAACACTCTATCTCACACTTCAGAACTAATCATTTTGTAAATGAAAAAGACAGTAAGATTCCATTTTCTCCTGTGTGTCTTGTAGTCAGATGAAAATTCTTTGCATTTCACACCTATTTTTAAAGATTTTTAATGATAAACAAAAAATATCTAAGTGACACAGATGAGCAGCTGTTAGAGCCATTGATTGTATCTTCCAGATGGTACGATCCAGCACCAGATTGTCCACTGGGGCTTCTTCTCAGCACATAAATCCTAAATCACTTAATTTCCTTAAGTGCCATTTTCAAGAATGCAGTAGATCATTGCTTCTCAATGTTTAGTGTTTACGCAAGTCATCAAGGGATCTTTTTAATATGCAGATCCTGCTCAGTTGATGAGGCCAGAAGCAGAAGCTAAAAGCACATGTCAAATGCGATGGGAGCACAGCCTTAGCTAGAAGAAGTGCAGAGAAGAAGTGTCCAGAAAGCTTGCTTTGTTTCAACTTCTGATATAGGAATATAGGAGTCTTACTTTCCACAAGAACCACAGCATCTCTGTCAATAAGCCATGAATTGAGCCACTCTAAGCTGAGAACACTCACTTGAAGAAGATGGTCATGTGTAATTTAACATGATCGCAACAAACACGGGTATTGACTGAGGTTAACTTGCTTGTCTGTCTCTTAATAAATATATAGGTCTGATGCAGAGAGTACAGCCGTCCACCTGGAAGCTTTGAGAAAGTTAGCACTGGCCCTGCAGGAGAGAAAGCAGGCCATTGACGATCTGAAAGAGCGGAAGCAGAAAATGGTCGAACATCTGAATTTAGATGACAAGGAATTAGTCAAGGAACAGACAAGCCACCTGGAACAACGTTGGTTTCAGCTGGAAGACCTTGTCAAAAGGAAAATCCAAGCATCCATCACCAACCTGGAGGAGTTAAGTGTGGTTCGGTCCAGATTTCAGGAGCTGATGCAGTGGGCAGAGGAGCAGCAACCCACCATTGCCGAGGCCCTGAAGCAGAGCCCCCCGCCTGATATGGCTCAGAGCCTTCTCATGGACCACCTGGCCATTTGCAGCGAACTGGAGGCCAAGCAGATGCTCCTGAAATCACTTATTAAGGATGCTGACCGAGTGATGACTGACCTTGGCCTAAACGAGAGGCAGATGATCCAGAAGGCACTCTCTGATGCACAGAGGCATGTGAACAGTCTCAGCGACTTAGTGGGCCAGAGACGAAAGTATCTGAACAAGGCTTTGTCTGAGAAAACCCAGTTTCTAATAGCGGTGTTCCAGGCGACCAGCCAAATTCAGCAACACGAGCGCAAGATAATGTTCCGGGAACACATATGCCTGTTACCGGATGACGTGAGCAAACAAGTTAAAACCTGCAGGAGCGCACAAGCCAGCCTCAAGACTTACCAGAACGAAGTCACTGGACTCTGGGCCCAGGGCCGTGAACTGATGAAAGGAGCCACAGAGCAGGAAAAGAATGAAGTGCTGGGTAAGCTTCAGGAGCTGCAGAGTGTCTATGACACCGTTTTACAAAAGTGTAGCCATAGGCTCCAGGAATTAGAGAAAAACTTGGTTTCTAGGAAGCATTTTAAAGAAGATTTTGATAAAGCTTGTCACTGGCTAAAACAAGCAGATATTATTACATTTCCTGAGATCAACCTAATGAACGAGAGTCCTGAGCTTCATACGCAACTGGCCAAGTACCAGCACATCCTTGAGCAGTCTCCAGAATATGAAAATCTCCTCTTTACGCTCCAGAGAACCGGGCAGGCCATGCTGCCGTCACTGAATGAAGTCGATCATTCCTACCTCAACGAGAAGCTCAGTGCACTGCCCCTGCAGTTCAATGTCATTGTTGACTTGGCCAAAGACAAGTTCTATAAAGTCCAAGAGGCCATCCTTGCTCAGAAGGAATACGCTTCCTTGATCGAGTTGACCACCCAGACTCTGAGTGAACTGGAAGACCAGTTCTCAAAGATGAGCCAAGTCCCCACTGACCTGGTGGTGGGAGAAGCCCTGTCCCTTCAGGATGGCTGCAGGGCTCTGGCGGGAGAGGTGGCGGGCCTCGCGGAGGCGGTAGATGAGCTGAACCAGAAGAAAGAAAGTTTTCGCAGCACCGGGCAGCCGTGGCAGCCGGATAAGATGCTGCATCTCGTCACCTTGTACCACAGGCTGAAGCGACAAACAGAACAAAGGGTTAGCTTACTAGAAGACACCACCAGTGCTTATCAGGAGCACGAAAAGATGTGCCAACAGCTAGAGAAACAGCTAGAGGGTGTGAAAACAGAGCAGTCCAAGGTGAATGAGGAGACACTGCCCGCAGAGGAGAAGCTCAAACTGTACCACTCCCTGGCAGGAAGCCTCCGGGAGTCAGGCATTCTGCTAAAACGAGTGGCCGTGCATCTTGAAGATCTGGTTCCGCACCTTGATCCCTTGGCTTATGAGAAAGCCAAGCATCAGATGCAGTCCTGGCAAGAGGAGCTAAAACAGTTGACTTCCGCCATCGGCGCGACGGTGACAGAGTGCGAGAGTCGCATGGTGCAGAGCAGGGACTTCCAGACGGAGCTGAGCCGCTCCCTGGACTGGCTGAGGGGGGTGAAGGCCGAGCTCAGTGGGCCGCTGTGCCTGGACCTGAACCTGCGGGACATCCAGGAGGAGATCAGGAAGGTCCAGATTCACCAGGAAGAGGTGCAGTCCAGCCTGAGGATAATGAACGCCCTGAGTGACAGAGAGCAGGAGAAGTTCACGAAGGCTAAGGAGCTGATTTCCGCCGACCTGCAGCACACCCTGGCTGAACTCGCAGAGCTGGACGGGGACGTTCAGGAAGCTCTGCGCACCAGACAGGTCGGTACGACCGGGATTCTCCTTTCTGTTTCCCACTTTGCTGCTTTGTAAACAAGTATGAGGAATTCTTTGTTCTGTTTTGGTTTTTGGTTTTTGGTTAGAATTCCTTCCTTAAATATTTCTTTTTTTTGACACTACACAGAATCATCATCAATTGTGACTTAAAAGGCTGTTTTTATCATTTATGCTCATGATATTCACTTCATGTGATTTCCTTGTTGACTTTAGCTATAATACGGTAACACTTCAGTTTTCTCTGTCCTTTGGAGAGGTGATAACTGATGGCACTAATATAATTATTACCATATGTGAGTAATTAATAATAGAATTAGTATATTTTTACCTTTTCATGCTAATTCATTGTTGTTTTGTTTCATTTTGTTTTGTTTTGTTTTCCCAAACACTACATCCCTAGAGCTGTAGAGACAGAGTATTTAACCTGGTAGTCTTATTGATTGTTTGGACCCGAATAACTGCAGCTCATGGTTCTGGTGGCATTTCTGACCGCCACCACTGAGTCTTTGCTTTGCCATCCTCATTCTTTCCCCATTAAATACTAATCTTACATGCACTTTCTCTGCCACTTCTCTGCATCTTTGTTTGCACAGTAATGGCTTGTCTTCTCCAGTCAACGCCGGCCAGTTAGAATGTTTCCTTTCCTTATAATGGACTTCGTTATATAGGGGTCAGCTTTCCATTCTTAAACTTTTCTATCTTAGTCTCTATTCAAGACTTACAGGCTACTGTTCCACTACCCAAAATCACTACCTAGTCTGGTAAATGCCAGTTTGGAAGTTTGGTGTTATTACACTTTCTTTTTTTCCCTCCAGCTTTATTGAGGGGTAATTGACAAATAAAATGGTAAGATATTTAAAGTGTACAATATGATGGTTTGGTGTGCATATACACTGTTGAAGAATTTCCCCATTCAAGTTAATTAACACATTAACACATCCATCATGTCACATATTTATCTTTTTTATTTTAATGGGAACATTTAACTTCTACTTTTTAAGCAAATTTAAGCACCGTTATCACGTTAGATGTTACACATTAATGTTACACATTAGATCCTCAGACCTTATTCATCTTAGAACTAAAAGTTTACACCATTTTACCAACCTCTCAGTTTTGTTCACCCCCATCCTCCACCCCCAGCCCCTGGCAACCACTTTTCTACTCTAAGTTTCTATGATTTCAGCTTTTTCTCTTTCTTTAGACTCCATATATAAGTGAGACCATGTGATACTTGTCTTTCTCTGTCTGCCTTATTTCACTTAGCATGATATCTTCCAGGTTTCTCTACGTTTTTGGAAATGACAGGATTTCCTTCTTGTTTGGGGGCTGGATAATATTCCAGTGTGTGTATTTTCTTTATCCATTTATTGGTGGGTGGACACTTAGGTTGTTTCCATACCTTGACTATTGTGAATAACACTGCTATGAACGTGAGAGTACAGGTGTCTCTTCAAGATAATGATTTTGCTTTCTTTGGATAAATACTCAGAAGTGGGATTGCTGGATCATATTGGCAGTTAATTGCGGAATTTCCATATTGTTTTCCATAGTGGCTATACCAGTTTACGTTCCCACCAGTATTATTATACTTCTAATTAACTGAAGTGTTATTTCACTTTGATAAATATTCATTCTGCCACATATTACTAAAAATTATATTTTTTCTTTAGTGAGAGAGGAAATTTAAGAACCCTCATAAATTTCTCTTCCATTTATGTCCTTTTTATTTAACTGCAATAATAAATTTATAACAAGAAGAGTAGAAGTAAAAATAAAGGATAATAATGGATTGCACCAAAAAAAATTCTTACTAGCTTAGCAATTTATTTACTATACATATACATTAATGTGACTGAGGACTGGAAAAGAAATGGAAAATTTAAATTATTTGCTGCAAACACATTGCAGATGAGAGTTGATCATGTTTGCGATTGCTGTTTTTCAGGCTACCTTGACTCAAATATACAGTCAATGTCAAAGGTACTATCAGGTATTTCAGGCAGCTAACGACTGGCTTGAGGATGCTCATGAAATGTTACAGCTGACGGGCAATGGCCTGGATGTGGAGAGCGCAGAGGAAAGTCTTAAAAGCCACATGGAATTTTTTAGCACAGAGGATCAGTTCCACAGCAGTCTGGAGGAGCTCCAAGGCCTGGTAGCCAACCTGGACCCACTCATCAAGCCAACTGGGAAAGAGGACCTAGCACAGAAAATGACTTCCCTAGAAGAGAAAAGCCAGAGGATTCTACAGGACTCACACGCCCAGTCAGACCTCCTGCAGAGGTATTAGAGTTGTCTTATTCTTTATATGCCAGGGAAATGGATTTTCACACAGAAAATCGCAATATACTAATGATGTACATTATTGTATAAATTCATTCTTCTCTTTTAAATATCTTTTGACATCTTGACATCAGAGCTCTGTGTATAGAGATGTATGATTTTAAGTTGCTTATTGAGTTTTGTTGGATTTTTTTTCAAGATGTGCAGCTCAGTGGCAGGATTATC
Organism: Camelus ferus; assembly: GCF_009834535.1. Taxonomy (NCBI): domain Eukaryota; kingdom Metazoa; phylum Chordata; class Mammalia; order Artiodactyla; family Camelidae; genus Camelus; species Camelus ferus. The sequence goes on along the minus strand of NC_045703.1, from coordinate 61,771,635 downwards.
AGAAAGCAAGGGAAGAGGTTATTGAGTTGATGAATGATGCAGAAAAGAAATTGTCTGAATTTTCTTTATTGAAGACTTCTTCCAGTCTTGAGGCAGAAGAAAAATTGTCAGAACACAAGGTGAGTTTTGTTGTGTTGTTTTTAATATCCTTTCATTGTAACTGTAATGGATTTTTATAATGTGATCATTCCAGAAACAAGTCAATAAATCTTCATTTCCACCTGGGCTTCTTAAACACCAAAATGATACATTTAGCCACATTTCGTAGCAGTTTTTACTTATTTAATGCTGTCACCGTTTTAGGATTACCGTTGGAAATGCGTAGCTAGGTTTCAAAAGGGACATTCAGAGCAATTTGCTTCTGATGAGATGAAACAGAATAAATTTCAGTAAATACTTTCTGGTGATAACTTAGATTAATTTAATTAAAATTCAAAAATTAATAACTGAGTCTCACTCATATATCTCAGCAATATAAGGTTGAATGTAACATACTTGAATATCACATTCCATTCACTTATGTTTTTGCTAATTTTGAAAAATGGGAGAATGTCATTTCAATGTCACATAAACTTTTGTTTTTCATGAATACTGACTTTACCTCTTTAAAAAACCTGAAGCCTAACTCAATTACAAATCAAACGTAAAAGCAAGAGTTAGCAGAGGAAAATCAGTGTATGTAGAAACATTTCCTTTTGCAGCTAATTTTGGGCTTTACCAAAATCCATAGAGCTGTTAAAAAAATCAGTCTCTTCCCTCAATCTCTCTTCTCCTCCCCCTACCCCAGGCTTTAGTGTCAGTAGTTAACTCTTTTCATGAGAAAATCGTGGCCTTAGAGGGTAGAGCTTCAGAGCTGGAAAGAAGCGGGAACGACTCAAGCAAAGCGACCATAGGCAGGTCGAGGACTGCAGTCCGGCAGCGCTGGACACGGCTCCGTGCGGTGGCCCAGGACCAGGAGAAGATCCTGGAAGATGCAGTGGATGAGTGGAAGGGCTTTAACGAGAAGGTAATTTACATTATTACTGATGAGCTCAAATTGTTGTTTCCTAGCTGATGAGAATATATTTTGAAAACCAGTATTCTGCTTCTTTTTTGAAATTGGCCTTATGAAGTAAAAAGCGTTCTGTAAAAATCTCTATTTCCAGGGGACGGGGAGGGCATAGCTCAGTGGTAGAGCCCGTGCTTAGCATGCACCAGGTCCTGGGTTCAATCCCTAGTACCTCCATTAAAAAAGAAAAAAACAATCTCTATTTCCATGACATGAAAACCAGATTATGCAACAAAATACATCATGCAACATGCAGTTAAGTCCCAAGTCCAGGTCCAATTATTTTAATAAGAAAACTAAGCAATCACATTTTGAAAGGAGGACAAGCCCATTTTGTCCCATTTCTGAGACTCTTAGTGAGAATGTTCCATAGCCCTGAACACTTTGTGTTTGCCATGAGAATAAGCAGGAATTTAACTCATTTCCCAAATCCTATGTTTAATATCTCCTGTCTTTTGAGTAGGGTTCAATGTTTTAAGCTACATCGTCTTTATGACTCAAAGGCACATTCATCTTAACATAATTATTGAAAAGAATTTTTCTCTCTTTAGCTAAAAGAATTTAAAAGAAACTTCTTCCATGTTACACAGCCTCTGATGGCCCTGATATCATTTTGAGACTAAACCTTAAAGCCAGGGATAACAGAGGTGGTCTTTCCCTCCATGTTAAGGAGATTGTTCACGTTTTAGTTTCCTGAGGTTTAGAGTTTACATCATCTTTAACGTGCTTCGATGCATCAGTGCCAAATGTGGCCTTTTTTGGAATTGCCTTTTTTTTTTTTTTTTTCAGTTTATTTGCTTTTGAACTTTGTCATTAGGTTAAAAAAGCCACTGAAATGATTGATCAGCTGCAAGAAAAATTGCCGGGAACTTCAGCAGAGAAAGCCTCAAAAGCGGAACTCTTAACACTCCTTGAACATCACGACGCACTGGCTCTGGAGCTGGAGCAGCAGCAGTCGGCCATGGGGATGCTGCGGCGGCAGGCACTGAGCATGCTCCGCGATGGGGCCACGCCCACCCCGGGAGCCGAGCCGGCCGCTGTGCAGGGAGTCGCCGTCCTGCAGGAGCGGTGCCTGAAGTAATTACACACCTGCTCTCTTTCTCTGTTTCTAACCTTGGCCATGCCCCAAAGGGACAAGTGTGGTCTGAAGAGTTTAGGGGTGCACCATCATGTGACCTTAAAAATCTGGGGACTGTTCCTATCAGCCTTGCTAGCTGGTACATGCCTAGTCGTGTTTAGAAATGCAGTGATGAGCCAGATTTGATCTCTGCCTTCGCGGGTTTACAGGGAGCAGCGGAGGTGGGCTAAAGGCACGGTCTAGGAGCGTGGGAAGGGCGCTGAGGGACTCACCCAGGAGAGGAGTCAGGGACCGCTTCCCTTCAGGAGGGGTTTTTAAGCAGAAGACTAGGCAGGCCTAAGCCAGGCAGTGAGGCGGAGGGGAGGGTTCTGTAAGCAGGGCAACGGCAAGTAAGAAAGTTTGGAAGTAAGCATGTCACTTTCCGGGAACTGTTGAGTGATGGGACGATTCGTGAGAAATAAAGCTTGAAAGGTAAGCAGTTGGGAGCTATTGAGAACTTCGTTTTGATAAAGCTGGACAACTCACTGGCTCAGTTGGATGCCAGAGTGATTAGAGCAAGGATGATACAAGTCCAGGTAAATAACACCAGCCATTTACTGGTAGTGAACTTAGCAGAAAGAGAAAGTAAACCTTCGTGATGTATAACCAGCCTGCTTCACTTACTAGGCCAGAAAGGAAATGTCAGTATATAATTTAACTCCCGTATTAACTAATATTACTCGCACATAGCTTATATTCACCTCTTTCGCTTAATAGAGGAATTCAGGATAATCTGACTCCACTTATTTAAACTTTCTAATCAAATTTATGTTAATTCAAATAAAGACATAATTTGGATGTTCAACATTATTAATTGTAAAATTCCCAACGCTAGATTTTTTTTTTAACGTAAAGATTGGTTTCTAATAGCCACAGATATTCCAATTACACGTCACTTTTAAACTCTGATGATTCTGTACCCTTGGAGTAAATTTCCAAAGGGGAAATAGAAACCAAACCATCTCCAGGTTACCTTAGATAAGAAAATGAATTGCAATATCGTGGCACAGGGGGATGTCCACTCTCAGTTTTCCAGGGGGTAGATCATTCACTTCACATAATGTCATTCTTCTGTTAAACCGGAGGTAAATGTAAACGTCACTGAAAATTAGCTGCCAGTTTTGGGGAAGTGTCTTTATTTGGAAAAAAGATAGGAGGCTTCACTTTTGTAATGTCTGTTTTGGACAATATGACGCCATGTCTTGGGGGTTCCTTTCATCGCAAGTCCTTGTCTGCTTTCTCCCTTTAATGTTTCTGAAGCATGCAGGAGAAAGTGAAGAAGAACGGACAGGTGGCAAAGCAGGAGCTGAAGGAGCGACAAGTGGTGGAGACCCACATCAATTCCGTCAAAGCCTGGGTTCAGGAAACGAAGGAGTATTTGGGGAATCCGACACTAGAAGTAGATGCTCAACTTGAAGAACTTAAGGTACAAAACTCATTTCATATACCCATCATTTTAAAAAACTGTCCTGATTTTAAATTTATGTTTGTTTATATTCAATGGAGCACTGAATTTAAAATTTTCAGAAATGTGTAATGTAAAAGGCTTTTAGTATTATTTCATGGGACTTTCTTTTGTTCTGTATAAAGTAGACGTGCTTCTTATTCACAGACCAAAGAAAAGTTTGGTTTTTTTGTCAATGTGTTTCTCTAATTCCATACTTAATCACATTTTTATGAGCAATGCATAGTCTTGTCTCTGTACCCATAAAAATCAATTTCCTTATCAGGCTCCCAGAAATTTATGTTGATCTTTTCTTCAGATTCTCCTGACAGAAGCCACAAATCACCGACAGAACATTGAGAAAATGGCTGAAGAACAGAAGAATAAATACCTTGATCTTTATACTATATTACCATCTGAACTCTCCCTTCAGCTAGCTGAAGTGGTCTTGGACCTAGGAACTATCCATGATCAGGTAAACCAATGATCAAGAAAGAGAGCCTTTCCAGATACAAACCACCATATACAGAATAGATAAACAACAAGGTCCTACTGTTTGCATAGGGGACTATATTCAGTGGCTTCTAGTAACCTGTAATGAAAAAGAATGTGATAAAGAATATATATATGTGTGTGTGTGTGTGTATGTGTAACAGAATCACAATGCTATACACCAGTAATGAATACAGCATTGTAAATCAAAAAACAAAAATAAAAATAAAAATAAAAGTACAATTTATTAGAACTAAAAAATAAAAAAAAAAAAGAATGCCTTTCCATTCTTTTATTGGCTCAGTACCCTTATATAGAGTTCTTAATTTTCACAATCATGTCTTCATAGAAACAGTTAAAAGATCAATAATATTAAGTTAAAGGTCTTATTCATAGGCAAGAAACATATGAGATGATATTAGACATGAACAATAGTGTCAAACAGTAAAGATAATTTATTTGCTTCCCCTCACCTTTTTCTAAAAAAAAAAAAATTACTCAAAGAAGCAAAAAAAAAGATGTATTTCATGTATTCAACAAATAGTTATTGAATACCCAGAGTCTGCCAGGCACTCTCCTATTTGTTATTTTAGTTGACAGTTCAAAAAGATAAAGAAGGTGAAGATATTTGAGGAAAGGGAAAGTTAGAGTTAAAAAAATAAGGTAAAACCAGGAAGGAGGTTGCTACCCAAAGTGCACGGGGTCAGATCCTGTATTCTGTCTAGAGGAAGCCCAGTTTAACTCTAACTTCCAAACAACCAAAGAAGGGAATGAAACATAATATACGTGTATAAGTAACTTTAAAACAAATCTTTTTTTTTTTTTTAAACAAAGTGATACATAGTCATTTATAGTACAGAGACCAGAGGGAGATTTCTATCTTCAGTCTCATAAAGAGGACACACTTTTATGTACTGACAGTAGCTTCTGTATGAAAACAGAATTGATCCTAGGACCTTCTTGGTGGCATAATGCTAAAGCAGTTTAGTTAAAACTGGTCTATGGAAGACAAATAGCATAATTCTAAACTGCTACGTGAAAAGGAAAGGAGTATTGCATTGTAGAAACTATAAAATTCCTGTAAGTGTGCTGTACCTTTCAGACTGTCCAATGTATAAAGCAAAGTGTTTACAAAATTTCATCAAAATTAACTCTACTGCATCATAATTTTGACCTAAACTAAAATGCTCTTTTCTATTTTAAGTATTTAATCTTCTTTTTGGTTTTCCTTCTTAGACGTTGGAAGGTCTATCGGGAAGGATGACTTGGCAAGTTCAGATCTTAAAAAAAGTTCAAATTTCAGTTTTCTTTTTCTCTGGATAAATTTCCCTATGATAGAGTTACTCACGTACATTCCATTTATGTTAGCACTCAACTCAAAATAATGAAGTTTAAAAAACTACTCTTTTAATGGTGTATTTCCTTGCTACTAAAGAGATTTGATTTGGTATTTGTATATTGCAAAATGATCACCACAATAAATCTAGTTAACATTCAACATCATACATAGTTACCAAAAAAAGTTTTTTCTTGTGGTGAATACTTAAGAACCACTCTCTTAACAACTTTCAAGTATGCATTTAACAGGATTATTAACTATAATCACCATGCTGTAATTACATCCCCACGACTTAAAGAGATTTTTTAAAATCTTTCATTTATATAAAGAAACATTTATTTACCATCTTCTCTTCAACCTTTTATTGTAAGCAAAATGTGAATGTTATTATCACCAAACCAAAGCCATTAGAAATTTGTAAATGTTAACTGTCTTTTTCACCTTCTTTTCTGTTGGATGTGCTTAAAGCTTTTTTGTCATACTATAAGGAGGTAACTGGAAATTAGAAAAAGAATTAACGCATCATTAAACAGCACTTAGGAAAAGATGCATGGAAACAAATTTGTGTGCCCCCAGGCATCTAGAAGAGCTTTCCATTTTATGAAGAAAAAGGCTTAGAAGAGCCTGTGTGCTTAAGGTCACAAAGTTAGTAAATGGAGAAGACAGAATTCAAACTCAGTTATCTACACTGCTGTCTATCTGTTCACATTTGACGAGTGAATCACTTACATGCATTGCTTGTCCCTTTGGTGAAATAGCAGCAGAAAGAGTGCAGTGAATATGTCAAAATGTGGCAGGTAAGGCTGCAGGGAAAACCTTGCTGCATGTGGCTGGCCGATGCCAAAGCAGGATGGATGACCTAAAGTGTCTCTTGGCAACACCTGCAGGTGGAGGTTTTCAGCTTTAATTATCCGTTTTTAACCACGGTTGGTTTTGCTGTTCTCACTCATTATTCAGATCCAGGACAAAGTAAAAGAAGTTGAACAAAGCAAGGCCATGAGTCAGGAATTCAGCCGGCAAATTCAGAAGATAGCCAAAGATCTCACAACTATTCTAACCAAGCTGAGAGCAAAGACAGATAATTTAGTTCAAGCTAAAACTGACCAAAAGGTAAGGAAGGAGAAGTGGAAATATAAGGGGTGCTACTGAATGAATTAAATATTTTGGGTGCATTAGTTTATTTGAGGATATAGGGAAAAAAAGCTTTCTTGATTAGCAGGCTTCATTAAACCCAGACAGTAAAGACAGGCAGTAAAGAAATTTTATAAATACAATAGTATAAATCCACTTACATTTTGTAATTGTCTTTTTTTTGGGGGGGGCAGTGTGTTTTAGAGAGGTAATTAGGTTTATCTTTTTATTTGTTGTGTATATATGTGTATTTTAATGGCGGTACTGGGAATTGAACCCAGACCCTCATGCATGCTAAACACATACTCTACCACTAAGCTATATCCCTCCCCCTCCACATTGTATACTTTATTATCAAGATTAAACTGTATTAATAAATAGACATGCATGTGTGGGTAAGAGAGAAGAGTGTCAAAGGACTAAATGATGGTTTAGGAATACAAGTGTATACTTTTCAAAATGAAGGACGTTCTTGGTAGTTCAATTTGTGTTCTCACTCTGTCAGTGAGTCAAGTGACTAATCCTTTTTGGGTGGGACAGGAGGAAAATGTTAGCTCTCTCAGCCTCATAGGAAATAAACACCAGGGTTACAAAACATCCTGTTCTGCCTTTCCAACGGAAGAAACAGAAGGGAGTTGATCATAGTAGTAGAATTATTGTTTATTATATTTGACTTTTACAAAAATTATTTAAAATATATTCTTTTGATCTTGGAAAGTCTGGAGAAACATTTTCTGTAGTCTAATGTTCATTCATTTTGATGACCATTTAGGCTCTGGGAGAGGAGTTAGAATGCTGTAACTTGAAATTAATGGAACTCAATGAAGCAGTACAGAAATTCTCGGAACAGAATGGCCAACTAGGTAAACCACTGGCCAAGAAGATAGGAAAACTGACTGAACTTCACCAGCAGACCATCAGGCAGGCTGAGAACCGGCTCTCCAAGCTCAGCCAGGTATGTTTCCCAGGCCAGGCATCAAAATTCTCTAAGGCAGAAATTCAGTTTTCTAGCCTTCTCTTTTAAAAATAAGTAAAAAGACAATATTGACAATAATGAGAGCAATTTAAGTGTAGCTTATTTCATACCATGCCTGGATTCCTAAGATTCCGTGTAAAGCTGCTTTTATTTTGTATCAGACCATATTGTAAATTAATTGACAGAGGTGGTCATGTAAATGGACTTTTGAGGTGAATATTTTGTGAACTGGAGAAGCATTTTGTAAAATGAATACCCATCCATTAACATGTTTTCTAAAACCACTTTGGGGGCAAATTCAGGTCTTCAAGTTTTATAGACATGTATAAAGCTTTATATTATTTATTTATTTATTTTTGCCTTTATTTAATAGGTTCTGGTCATACATCATCATAATTGTTAAGGATAGAGTGAACTTTTGCAAATTGATTGTTTTTTTTTTCTGCAATCGGAGATGAGTTAAATCAGGATTTGCAACCAATAAATTATGATGTTGAAACCTGTAATTCCCACCTCCCACCTCGTTACTCAGTGAAGACAGAGCGTGGAAGGACAAATGGAGGAGAGCTGGGTAGAGGAATAAGAGACAGAAATGGAGAATTCTTTTGAAAGACAGATTATTCAAGCATATTGAGAACTTGAATTTTATCCTAAAGTCACAGGAAAGCCCTTGATAGATTTTTCAATAAGGAACTTATTTTTCATGGTACCTTTAAATATCACTGACATTATAATGATCAACTTCTAGGATTACTGTATCCAAAGAGAGGTTGAAGTCTGAGTTCTAGCTCAAGAAAGAGAGTTTACATTTGTTATCTGAATGCTAATGATTTTTCAGGCAGCATCCCATTTAGAAGAATACAATGAAATCCTTGAGTTAATTCTGAAGTGGATTGAGAAAGCTAAAGTCTTGGTACATGGAAAGATTGCATGGAATTCAGCGAGCCAACTTCGGGAGCAATACATTTCACATCAGGTAACTTTGGGAAAAAGAAGTTTCAAAGAGTAACTAAGAGAATAATTTGATTTAACTGTCTAGACTGAAAGAAAATTTAGAGGGCCATAATGTAAAATTATTGTAGGTGCCAGGGAAAAAGAAAGCTGAGGTGGCCTTAGCAATTTGTCCAGTGATTTGAAAGAAAGTAGCTATCCACGAGATTTCCTAAGACTGTATAAATAAAAATTCTCTATCTCGCCTAGACTTTCCATTCCATGAATCTAAAAATAGTCATCCAGATAGGACTCTTTTTTTGCAGCTTCTTTGAAAGAGTTACACACAAGTATATGGTGGGAAATTTTTCCCCATGAAGAGATGTAGGGACCTGTGGAAAGATTATAGGATTTAGACTCAGACTATTGGGAAAACCAAGTTTGCAGTAAATGACTTTGCCTCTCTGAATTCAGTCTTCTCATCAATAAGATGGAGACGGAGATGATATTTACATCACAGAATTATTATGAGGATCAAATGGTTTAACACATGTGTAAACATCAAGCACACTACCTGATACTTGAGTGCTCAGCCAGAGCCTCAATCGCATGCCTCCTCCTTCCAGCCCTTCTGCCTGGTCGCAGTGGTCTGACCTTCCACAGGAAGCAGGGCTCAGCTCGGAGCCAGTGATGCATGCATACCACGTGGGAGCTGCCTGACTTCATTTCCTTTGAAGTTTTCTCTTGGTTGTATCATCCAGGAAATTATTTCATCCTTTTATAATTTAGGCTTGAATTAGATACCAGTAATAGCCCAGTTATTTTGCAACCAAATACAAAATGATTTTTATTTAAGTTACATGGGTATCCTCAAGCATTTTAGAGTTTCTCTTTCTTTTATTCTAACTTATGAATACTTGTGTCTTTTAAATCCATTAAATCCATCCCCTTTTCCATTCCAGTTGAGAGGGTTCTAGATCAAAGTCTCATTTTCTCCTTCTGGGAATGCTTTAGCAGGCTCCTAATTGGTTTCCCTGTAGTTATCTTTCTTCTCTAATCAATCTTGCGTGCTCCTCTCAAGAAATATTTCTTAAGTAACTAGAGAGTTGTTTTGCCCAAGGATATGCTTACACATGAACAGACAAGACTTAAGTTACAAGTGGTTGCAAATCATGAAAAAATATTCATTAGAAATCTGGAAATGCAAATTTAAAAGAGAGGGAGCATTTTAACTATCAAGTTAACACTGTTTTTTAAAAGGTCATATTTAGGGAGGTAAGAGCTCTCAAACACTGCCGGTAACTGGGTAAAACCTCTCTGAAAAACAATTGACAAAATGGATCATGATCATCAAAATGTTACTACTCTGTAATCCAAAATGTAGAAACTATTTTATGAGTACTGGTAACTCTACTGGAATTTTAAAGAAAACTTAAATGTCAAGCAAGTTTTCTGAGTAAATTTTTGGATTTAAGAAGATATGATGCAGTCTTTAAAATGACCATGAGGGTTTTAAAAAAAATTTTTTTTAACTAGCTCCTGCTTTCATTCATTTATTCATTCCATAAACATTCATAGAGTGCTTTCCAAAGCTAGGAATTTTGTTAGACATTTGTAATACAAAGAAAACTCCTTGTCCTTCCCCAAGGGTGTTGGTAATTAAAGAGGGGCAGGAGACAGAGAGGCAGATCTAGACAGCACAATGCAGTGTGATAAAGGCAGGGGCCAGGATGCAGAGGGGGCTCCCAGGACGATGCCTAACCAGACTGCCCAGGGTTGGAAAAGATTAAGGAAGCCTTCTTAGGAAAACGTGATTCTGGGCTGAATCCTAAAAGATGCACACAGCCTGCGTGTTGTAGAATGTTTTTGACAAAAACGCATATTGAAATCCCAGCAGTAAGAGTGAGTGATCTGCCCGGCGCACTGGAGGGTGCGATCTGGGGAGGAGGTCTCAGGGGAGCCGGAAAGAGGCATAAGAGAGAAGAAAGAGAGAGAAGGAAAAGATTATGACAGCCTGTTAGGAATTTGGACTTTCTCCTAAAGTCACTCTAAGCCTTTGACAGATTCTGCAGGCAGTGGCAAGTTCAGACTCATGTTTTAAGAAAGATGACTTAGAAGCCTGTGGAAAACAGACCTGTGAAGGGAAGACAACACGGGAGGTGGTTTCAGTACCCTAGCAGACCACGTCAAGGCTTCTCTTTGGAGGCTGAGAAGACAAAATCAAGGAGTATTACTGAGCAAGAATTCCTGACTCGGAGACTGTTGGATGTGGGTGAAAGAGAGGAAGGAGCCAAGCACAGTTCCCAGGTTTCTTTGACTTGGGCAGTTGGGTGGGTTGAGTGCATGGAGGGACATGGGAGGACAGATGGCAGATATTGGTGGTGACCTCACACTGATGCTCAGGAGAGAACTCAGCCTGTACACACTTTTCAGGGAGTTTTCCCATGTCTGCCTTAGGAATTAATTAAAACTACCTGATCTCATTCAAAAACAATTCACAAGAAGAAAATACATGTGCTCTAATGTCAAGTGAATAAGACACATGGAAAATTATAGGTATGGTGTGATCTCAGTTACCTAAAATTATACCCGACTTAACAGCAGTTATCTCTTTAAAGTTATCTCTGAGAGATGGATTATAGAATATTTTATCTTCTTTATATTTTCAATATTTTCCAACCTTCATTTTATATATATATATATAATATGCTGTATAATATATATAATATTTATTGTGAGAAATTAAATGTACTTTATCTTTAAAAATAAGGATTTATCACCTAAGAGTAACATCCCATCTCCCATTTCTTCACTTGGCACATCACACACCCCAGTAACTGCACACTTTGTGCTCACTCACCTCTGTGCCTTTGCTTATGCTGTTCCCTTGGCATAAAATGTCACGTGTCTTCCTCCCCAACTGCTTAAATACACACATTCTTCTGACTCAGCTCCAAAATGGCAATGGCTTTTCCAGGAAGCCTTCTCCCAACCTTCCTGCAAGTGGCAGCAGATCTCACTTCTGTTATCCTTAACCCTTTCCTCCCTTTCATGTGCTCACAGAGTGCCTGCCGTATGCTTCCTATTCCACTTATGTTATCATTAGTCCCAGTAGACAACACTCTCCTGAATGACAGGCGCTGTGCTTTATGCCAACTAGTTTCCACCCCTTTGTCTCACTTAAAGCAGATTTTTGTAATGTTCTTGCCTTACTTTTATTTCTTAGATCGATATATGCTTAGATCTTAGGTGTAGAATATGAGAGCTGAAAAGCATCTCTCTGGTTTGACTATGAGAAGAGGTGGGCCCAGTGACCTATGAAGATACCCAGTGTGTCAGAGCATCGCCTCTGCTGGAGTACCCGTGCCCTGACCCCACCAGGGAGCAGCTGGGGGTGGCAGACAGCACACTAGCCAACACATGTGGCCTCAACAATTGTTTACAGTTCCTGAACTTTGATTTCTTTTCCTGTGAAAAAGGGGCAACAGTAAGTGGGGAGAGGGTCTTGACGGGTAAACCCCGTAGGACACAGAGGACCTTCACAGTGCGCGTGGGAATTGTGCATCGCATCTGCTTCCTCCCTTCCCGGTGTGATGGTCTTTACACGACGCCGTATTGATTACCTCTACCTCTCTGCCGCCCGTCAATGTTATGAATGTCCATAATTCACTCTAGACCATGCTGGAAGAATCTGAGGAGATTGACAACGATCTGGAAGCCATGACTGAGAAATTACAGTCCCTCGATAGTGTGTACCATACAGGAAAAATGTCTCAGCAAGTGGCAGAGTTGGGACGGGAGACTGAGGAGCTGCGGCAGATGATCAAAATTCGTTTGCAGAATCTCCACGATGCTGCCAAGGTAAAAAAAAAAAAAAAAAAAAAAGAAAGAAAGAAAGAAAAGGAAAAAAAAGGAATTTAAATTGAAAAGTCTATCATTAAAAAAAAACAATGATGGTGTTATGGTGGAGATAAAGTTCTCACCTTTGATGAGCTTTTTTGACTGTGATGTTAATCTCCATCTGTGACTTTGGACTTCAAGTGCTTATGTATTGACATTCATGTTGCTTTTACCCTACAGGACATGAAAAAATTTGAAACAGAGCTCAGAAACTTACAAGTTGCTTTGGAGCAAGCCCAGACAACCCTGACTTCTCCAGAAGTTGGACGTCTTAGTCTCAAGGAGCAACTCTCTCATCGACAGGTAAGCAAAAATAATTCAGGGGAAATGAGTGGGGGGACTCTATTTTTTTTTTTAAAAGATAGGAAAAATGATTTCTAAACTCAGTTATAGTCTTAGTTAGCACTGTATGCACTCTTTTGTTTGTATTGTTTTTTTATTGAAGTATAGTCAGCCTACGATGTTGTGTCAATTTCTGCTGTCCAGCATAATACTGTATGCATTATTTGAAAAAATATATTCCTTGGAAATTTTTATAACTTGTGACAGAGCTTTAATTTAATAAATGTCTCTTGCTTATGAAATAAACTCTTAAGATTAAAAATTTCAAAATATTTTAAAATATAAAATTTCAGTATAAAAGAGGTATATTTTATATATAAATAATTTTATAACAAGTTTATAATAAAATATAAAAGTTGAAAATGTAAATTGTGAAATATGAACATGCACTTTCAGCATTTGTTGTCTGAGATGGAGTCACTCAAGCCAAAAGTCCACGCAGTGCAGACCTGCCAGAGCGCGCTCCGGATCCCCGAGGATGTGGTCACCAGCTTGCCGCTCTGCCATGCGGCTCTGCACCTGCAGGAGGAGGCCAGTCGGCTCCAGCACACGGCGATCCAGCAGTGCAACATCATGCAGGCAGGTGCAGCTGGACGAGCCCGCATCTGCAGGCGGTCCCCATGCCAGCAGAGCAACGGCAAATGAGTCACGAGCTTCTTTTCTTAGCGTTGTGTGGGCTTAGCCATCAAAACATATCCAGAGTGTTAAGTATGACAGATTGTTGTGGTTATATAAAATAAGGAGATGAAATGCTATCATTTGGATCACCCACAAAAACCTGGGGAAAGCTCTATAGGAAATATCCTTTGGTGAAACCTGTCTTTTAGTAATTTTTTTTAAAATAAGTAACTGCTTATGATTTTATACTCAATCATATATTTTTATTTTTTATTATTCATGTGGAAATCATCTAGGACCTTGTAGTCTGACTTACTGCTAGTGTTTATTACAGAATTTTTTTTCTCATTTCAGCTTATTGACGCAATAAATGCATTTTATTGCTTGAGAAGTACACCTGACTATAACTCTTAGTCTCCGTACCCAAAAATAGAAAAATTATTTACTAGGAAGAAATGACACTCTTTATCTCACATCTTCTTCCAACTAATATTTCACCTACTTTATCCAAAAATTGTATACACGTCCTCTTATTAAATCACTAATAGGAGGAAGAGTAGAGCCCAGTGGTAGAGCATGTGCTTAGCATGCACGGGGTCCTGGGTTCAATCCCTAGTACCTCTGTTAAAAAAAAGATTTTTTTTTTTTAAATCAGTAATGGTCTACTTGGTCAACTCTACTTGTATCATCTTGTAATTTGTTAGACAGTAAATTCCCGAAGGGCGAAGTCATGCTTAACTCATTTTTATATCTCCTACTCCAGCACTTAGCCGAGTGCCTTACATATACATTCAGTATTTCTTTGATGGAAAAATGAAGTCATCCTGTTTTTCCTACCACTTCCTACCACGTCCTGCCTCGTTCATGACATTGCATTCTTTAGGACAATAGGGAGAAGAGAGAGGATCTAGGCACTTAACGGTTTTGAGTCCATCAATGGTCTCGGCAAAATGTTTTAGAGAGAAGGCTCTGACAGATCTGAGTAAAGCTGGGGATTTGAACCATCTGGGAATTTTCCCCATCCTTTCTCAGTTCCCTGAGGCAGAGGTAAATGGGAATGAGCCCGATCGTTTGACAGACTGCAGCGCAGAATCACTCACACAGTTACTGATACAGCAAGGTACTCACACATTTTTTTTTTCCCAAAGGAGGCCGTGGTGCAGTATGAACAATATGAGCAAGAAATGCAGCACCTCCAGGAGCTCATAGAAGGAGCTCACAGGGAAATTGAGGATAAGCCTGTGGCCACCAGCAACATCCAGGAGCTGCAAGCCCAGATTTCTCGGCATGAGGTAAGACAAGCGAAGTTCGGGGGCAGGACGCTGGTTTGATGAGAATATGTGATTCGTTTTTAGTGAATGAGAGAGAAGGGTTTTCCCTGTTGGGGGCGTAATGCGTTGGGTTCTTGGGTAGCTTCTTTAGCCCTCTTTGCATTTTGAAGGTTATTTTTGCTGATCCTTTCTTTCCAAGACCCAGTACATAGCACGAGTCTTCCCCTTGATTCCAAAACCTCCTCACATGACGCTCATGACGTATCTCCGCCACAACCCACCAACTGCCTCCTGCAGCATTCTCACAGTTCAGACACCAAAACACACTTTACCCCCTGGATTTATAGACTGCAAGGAACAGCAGTGCTCCAGGTCTTGCTGCTTTGATGGCCCTCTTTAAAAAGAAGAGATGTTTCATGTTTCAAAGAAAACCATTTGCTCTTTCACATGTAGGTCATATCAGCTGTTTTTTGTTTTTTGTTCTTTTTTATACCAAAATCAGATAATGGTCCATGTTGTTTATTTTGCTGATTCCCAGTATGCCTGTTAGCATCTTTCCCATTTTCAAAAGTGCCTCCTTCCTTGTACCTTTGGCATCTTTGTGACCTTAGGACTCGGACGCCCCCTGTGCATATCTGGTCTCAGAGATCATAGACCTTGAGTGTTCCAGCCCCTCGACACTTAGGAGTGAGTGAATTTCCTTTCCTGACCTGTCAATTCTTGTATAGATCACATTTACTCTTTACTTTAGGGGCTGGCTCACAGCATCATGAATTTTGGAATGTGACCAGGGTAGAGGATGCATTTTCTTTCTTTGTGCCAAGGACAGATGTTTAGTTTATCCTTCCAACTGATCTGTTTTAACTTTTTGTCAGAAGAACAATTTTTCCAAACCAAATACCATAGTAAGTTTCTCCGAAGATTCAATTGTTGCTTTTTAAGGTTGGAAAAGTCTCACTGCTCCCCTTTCCAAATGCAGTTCTTTAATTTCTTGTCACATCCAATGCATCGATCCCATATTTATATATGATTTACAAAACAATGTAAATAAATATCCCATCTGCATTTACTCCTACTCTGTAGATATCATACATGTTAACTACTCATTTCTCTTATGCCATTGGTTAAATGAAAATATGTTTTGCAAATATTTGAAACACTGTTCATATAAGTCACACATTAGATTATATACTAAAAATTTATTTTGAAACTATTTTTTGGGAAGGAGATAATTAAGATTATTTATTTGTTATTATTATTATTTTTTTAATAGAGGTACTGGGGATTGAACCCAGGACCTTGTGCATGCTAAGCACACCCTCTGCCACTGAGCTGTACCCTTCCCCTGGCTATTGAGATGATTTTTAATACCATTTTGTAAGATCCAGAATTTCATTGTAACAACATTTCTATCACAGTACAGAAAAACTTTTTAAAAATCTTGTCTGGAATAACAATTAACTATTATTATTACAGTTTTTTGTTTTATGTTTTTAAAAACAATTTGCAAAGTTTTACATTATCTTCTATAACAACCCTGTGAGTAAGGACTTTTTTTATTGTCTCCATTTTACTGATAAGAAAACAGAAACTGATTTTTTTTTAAATGACTTCCTGAGCTTCCAAATTTAGTAACTGATAGAAATCAGGTTCTATTTTAGTAACTTTGGCTCCAAATTCCATAATTTTTCCAGGGCAGCAGAAACTGTTGGGGCTACCTCATTGCATAAAAGAGAAGAATGATGGTCTGGGAAAATGAGTGACTTGCCCAAGGTCATCACAGAGCCAGCTCTCAGCACAGTCAGCCCTGGACTGTCCCCTGGCTCCTGTTCAGTGATATGTTCATCTTGTCACAGTTTCTCCTCCCAGTTCCCAACATTAATGTAGGCATTTGTTAGTTTTGTCACATGGTTTAGATTGCATTTTCATATTTACCATGACGTAGTCCTGTGTGAGGCTCATTGTGTGTGTAAAACAAACACAGGAAGGAAAGCGCTGTGTGGGGAAAGCCTGATTTATAACATCAAATTTTGGAGGAATGCTTTTCCCTGTATTTTCAATCTGCTTCTAATGGAATTTCAATCTTGGAGTGAGTCTAGTTTCCATATGGATCCCCTTAACTAATAGCAATAACTGATAATTTATTCCGTTCTAAGGAATTCACATTGTTTTCCTATAATATTTCAGATGGTTCATTTAATTAGGAAAATTTTATCCTGTCACTTGTAAATCATAGGAGAGAATACTGAGAGCCCTTTGTCCCCCAGCAGACAGCTTTCCTCAGAGCGGCCGCTGGACCTGAAATTCCCACCTGGATGCTCATCCCGTGTAATCACTGTCAGAAATGATCAGTAGAAAGTAAAAAATACACATGCTTCCTGAGAATGGGGAACACACTAACCCTTGAGTGCCCCATTTTAATTTGGCAGATTTGACCACCAACCCACAGAGTTACTGGGATATAGGCAGGTTTATTCTTACCAAAGAAAGTTCTAGAGAGTTGTTTTTCCTAGAGATTCACATGAAATAACCATAAAATGCAGATTCCTATAAGCCTCGGAAGTCAAAATCTTTTGAAGCTGAGACCGGAATTGCATTTATAACAAACAACCCAGGTGAGTCTTACACACAATAAGTTGAGAAATTTGATTTAGGAAACAGCCGTTAGTGATGAGTGTGCTGTGTGGGATGCGGCAGGAGGGGCCATGGCCGTCCCTGTCCCCTTGGCATGGAGGTGGAAGGACTGGGACTAACTCTGCTCCACACAGATTCCTCAGATCTCACCATAGTCAGAAGGCTTGGCAACTTTTCCAATGAAAACATATAGAATTCAAGGAGTCCAGCTCACTGGTAGACGTCTTCCCTCCGTGCCTGTTAGCTAATTATTACAGAGTACGCATCTGTTAGGTACTAGACCAGATGTGGTAAACAGCCGTTGATCACTGTTTTAAAAACCCTATTAGGTTTAATTAAGTATCTACAACCCTGAAAGGTAACAAGGTGATGATTTCTACTTTTTAAATTCTTGCTTTAAAAAATCCTGTACTTCTCTACTAGAAGTTAAGAAGGTAGGCTGCCTGCTGAGTTCTGCTGGACTGTTTTCCTTTCCACCCAGTCAGTTTTGATTGGAAGGGGAGAAGCAAAATGACAGCAATAATAACATGGTGTGTTTGCGTGTGTGTGTATGTGCGTGTGTACATATACACATACACCTATGCACACATCGATACCACTTTGTTATCTTGTCATTTTGTTTGTTTCTGAACTTCCAAGTTCAAAGCTCTAGTTTGAATGTCAAGTTCAAAGCTCTAGTTTGTGTGTGTATACACACACTATCATTTTAAAGACTATCACAAAATGTGTTTTGTACAAACACTAAATGACAGCTTTTTGGGTGAAGGAGCATGAATAGAGAGGCTTGACTCTAACAGGATGAAAACTAACAGTCCTAGGACCCCTAATTCCTTTAGCACTTACTGCAGAACATTCAGGGAGCTGTTTTAGAACATTGTGAGTTTGAAATGGAAGCTGGTAACTTCTCTGTACACCAGATTGGTCTAATCCACTGAGATTAAGGATTTTTTTTTTTTTTCCTGGTTGCTTCATGATTCAGATACCTGCTTTATCTATCATGAATTAGACTTTATTCAGCTGGATGTGTTGAGCACCTACTGTGTGCAGGCTGAAATAGACAAACCTTGTCATTAATATATAGTTTTAAAAGCCTTCTTTAGGGGTGGAGTGAATTACCAGCAATGTAATTATGGGTTACAGTGGTGAGAAGTAGATAAAAGGAGACTCTAGGAGGCCTTTTTAGAGACAGAGATTTTGAAATTTTGGAATGGTAGCAGGAGTGGGTAGGAGGCACTATAAATGTAAATGTGTGAAGAAAGGCACGGAGGAGAGAATGGGAACAAACGTGGTGTGCAGCAGTGAGGGGCTCTTATATAGAGGATCAGTGCAAAAAAGACATAATGAGGTCAGTCTAGTTATGGGGAAGCCCTTAAAACAGACCAAATGATATGAATTTTATATTTTTGGCAATCAAGTACCCCAAAATGATTCTGAAGTAGTAAAAAATGATTTACTGGACAAAAAGCATTTTGAATGTATAACGAAGAATAGAGGTCTGTAAATGTATTACAGTCCCATTGGAATATCCCACCAAGTACTTTGTTGGAGATTGATAATTCTAAAATACATTTGTATTTTTAGAATTAATGTTTTTGTTTACATGAATTAAAGAATATTTACATTTTCACTTTTTAACTTATGTATACATTTTTCAAGTAAAGTATAAACTTAACATTTCAGAATTACCACTTTAGATTATTATTTTAGAATTTAAATATTTTCGATTTGTAAGGGCTATGTACTGTTCAGAATATATTTTCAATTAGCTCTTTGCAAAAGTTTTAAAACCACTCTCTCTCAAAACATATTTTCAACAACAAATGAATTTAAAAGCTGTGAAAACTGAACTGAACTCCCAGTTCAAAGCTCTGGTGGGAAGCATCAGAAACATTTGAGGCATGATGGGGTACATGAGGGAACATGAAAGTACAAAATTTTACTTTGGAAGTAACCTGCATAAAAAATAAGGGTTTCAGAAGCAATCTTTAGCTTATCTACAAAAAAAGCAATTCCTCAGGGTCACAGGAATTCACATGCTGCTTACTTTGTGACAGGCCCGTCACAAATGGCTGCTCTATTTGACATATTCAGGATGGTAAGAGCTGAGAGTTGCATTTTTTGTAGTTTTAGTCATCACATGACCTAATTTCCATGGCATGAACCATCTGGCAATCTCAGATTCCTTGGGCGTTTTAAAGAAAGTTGCCGGTCCTTAATGTTGCATAAATCCCCGGTTCGTACGGAGCGTCTCCCAGGATTAGCAGCCCCGGCGCGCGGCGCGCCGCTCTCCGCCCCGCCGGCTCGCAGCACCTCTTCCGGCCCCGCCGCGCTGTGGTCTGGCTCGGGGCGCACGGCAGGCTCGGCGCTCGCACAGTCCACATCCTGCCTCCCCGCTGGCACAGCTCTGTGATTTCATTGGCCAGCTCTGGAGGAAGATGAACGCTACTAGTTCTGTTTCCTTCTGATGCTGCTCTGACACAGGGAGTGGGGGCAATGTTTCCTCAGGAGCTGGCTCAGAAAATCAAGGGCTACCAGGAGCAGATCGCCTCTTTGAACTCCAAGTGCAAGATGCTGACCATGAAAGCCAAGCACGCCACCATGCTGCTGACGGTGACCGAGGTGGAGGGGCTGGCGGAGGGGACGGAGGACCTGGACGGGGAGCTCCTCCCCGCGACCTCGGCCCACCCCTCTGTGGTCATGGTAAGTCAGGGTCCAGGCCGGTTTGCTGGGCGCCTTTGCGCTCTCTTCTGACTATCCCTCGGCTGGTGGCTTCAGGTTCCCCTCTCCGAGGCTTATTTCAGGGAGCAGTGCTGTGTCTTATAGACTAGAAGTGAGGAAACGTCCCCTTAATACTGACCACATTTGGGCCAAGGGCAATCTTTGACACTGTAAACAGTGACAGTTGAAATGAAACTGTTTGTTTGAGATTCCTGAATTACTTAATGTGCTGAAGGTCGGCCTGCATTTGTTTAAATTTTAACAGTAATACTCAGGGACTCTGAAATTCCTTTGCACAGTTCTCTAGTTTTCTTGGCGAATTAGAGAATCATACTGCATATATTTTGTGTGTGTTTTTACAGCTAAAGCCCTGGCTGATTAGATATGTTTGTGTATTCAGGTTGTATAAGTGTTTAAAAAATATAGAAAAAAAAATATTAGAAAAATAAGAGAATAGAAAATCCAAAGTTTAACTTTGGTTTAAAATAAATAAGTTCCATTATTTTCTGTCTGCAACATTAGTCCCCCATCACTTTGCATCTAAAACGCATTAATTATTTTGGTAACTCAGTGTTTTCCATTGCTGTGTATTTTTCACACATGTGTGCTCTGCCTTGGGCAGTGTGTAACCAACTATACCCGGACTCTTTTGGGAATATATTACTTTGGGTGCATTTCTCTCCCTAGAATATTAGGAATTTGAAATATCCACAAAAGCTCAAGCTTTATTTCATAGACCCTTCTCTTATGATTTATGATTTTAATTATTATTTTTAAAGATACAAACAATCAAGAAAAGGAAAATAAAGAAATATTTAATCAACAACTAAACTGTATAATATGACATGCACCCCCTACCCCGGTTTGTTTTACAAATGATTCCTAGCATCACATTCGCCTGAAGACAAAACTTTTAAATACTCGCACAGAATTTGTATGTAAATTTGGGTCTCAGTAATTCTAACCTTTGTTGTATAATTACCTCTGTTTTGAGCTGTGCCCCAACCAGGTCTTTTGTTAACATAGCTAACCTATTTTCATGTCTTTGGGCAACATTTTATGTGACAGATGACTGCAGGTCGCTGTCACACTTTGCTGTCACCTGTCACTGAGGAGTCTGGGGAGGAGGGAACCAACAGTGAGATTTCCTCTCCACCTGCCTGTCGCTCCCCTTCACCCGTGGCTAATACAGATGCTTCTGTTAACCAGGTACCGCCCACTTGGCATTCTTCTAGCTAAGATCTCTGAACGGATGCAGGACTCCATTCTCTGTTCTTACTAGACTGTGGATATGAAACTCAGATTTGGAGCAACAGACCGTTAACGTTAGGTGTGATATTGCACAGACTCTGACTGTCATGTGAGACCAATGCTGGCTTAGCACAGCATCTCTCTCAGGCTACTGAAATGAGATGAGACGAGAGAAGAAATTAGGTCACGGAAATTATAGCTGGAGAAGGCCCTGTTTTAAGGCATTATGGCTTTAGTTTTAACAGCTGTCTGTGATGGAGTACTGCATCCTAACAGAAAATGAAATGTTTGTGTCACCCTTGTGGAATAACGTGATTCTATTGCTGTTTTAACATCCATTGAACATAGTTTTGACACTTGGCAGCTCAGATTTTGAAGATAGAAAATTTATGTTCACTATTATCATGCTTTTTTCTTTATTAACTAATGTCAACAAATTTAAAAGCTGTCTCTCAGTATATGTATGTTGGAATGCCTAAGTAGATTTGAAATTTTTACTTATTTTTCAATAATCTTAAATTTTATTTCCTATAAAATGGGGATAATACTTTGTTGTTATGACAGATTATACCAAATTAAATATGTCAAAAAGTTTTCATGAAAAATAATTGGATAGAAATCAAAAGGATGCTTTTACAATAGCCAAAATTGTTTAATGCATGTTGAGTAATACTTTCTTTTTTTCCTTTAGCCAAAACAACCAAAAAAAAATTTTTAACTACCTTACTATGAAATTACTCAAGAAGTTGAGATTTATTATCAAGGAAGAAGCGTTGACAGAGCAAATGTTCTATAAGCACTATTACAAATCAATCATGTTATTTTTATTTTAAAGCAGAAGCATTGAAAAGAAGGATTTCTGTGATAAAGAGGACCCCTCTCCACCCCTCCAAAAAGGAAAATAAAATCATGAAACCTTTAGATAAAACAATTCTCTTGGTAAAAGTCTATATAGCTATAGGGAAGGTATGAGTTCATTCATTCATCAGATACATGGTGAGCACCTGCTTGCCATGAAATCTTGTGCTGGGTCCCAGAGTCACGGTCCTTGCCCTCAAGCATCTTGTAATTTAGAGAGAAAGGCAGCCATAAGATGAATAATAACAAAAGTGATGAAAAGAAATTAAAAAAAAAAAAGAAGAAGTTTACAGTGTTCTGGAGGATTTAGGAAGCTGTTCTCCAAATTCTGATTTTCAGACATGAATTGCTCTTCCTTTGATGATGTGTTCTTCCCTGTGGTCACAGATGTCATTAGAATCATAGAAATATGGCTAGAGTCAGCTTTCTGTTGTGTAAGAGAAATGTATCGTCTATAAAATGCTTTATGTTCTTAAGTTTTTCAAGCTGAACACTGCCCTTTGGACGAACACTGTGGGAAGAATACCCCTTTTAGAGAATTATGTCTTGATGCTACATCTTGTGAAGTGTCTTTCCATGTACAGGTGAAAGTGTTCTGTAAGTGATAAAACACGCAAAAGTATTATGATTACTAAGTGTCTAGCTCAATCAAATCCCAAAATTATAAGCAAGATTGTGCTTTGTTCTAATCCCATTTTGATAACCTTTCCCCATCATGGGAAACCATCAATTAAATCACATTGTGAACCTAAAATACTTTATATGTGTAACTGCAAACTAGGAAAAGAAAACATCTTTCTTTAGTTCATGTCAGACAGCTATACTCATAGGAAGCTGTTAGAAAGCAAAAATATCATGCTTGGTGTTCCTCAAACAAGGCAACCCCAACATCACAGTCCCATTATTCTTGTCCAGTGATATAAGCCAGTGGAAAATGAACAAATACTGCAACGTGGCCAGTGATGCTTGGGTTTACAATATTTTCTCTTGAAACTGAGGTGAACATCTAGAATTCCGAGAAGTTCCAGTTTGCAGACTCAGAACCCTGTACAAAATGTACACAGCTGTTTCAAGGAGCAGCCAAATATAACTGCTTTATAAAATCGCAGCTGTTAAAAAAAAAAGGCTGTGTGCTTGCTGCTTCTGTAAGGAGATCTTCATTATGTAACTAACGGACTCCCCCCACAGTCAGCGTGTTCTGTCTCTGATGGTAGCTATTAGCTGAAATGTGATAACAGTTTAGTTTACTTGAGGATAGAGATAATGAGGCGGCCCCAGAATTTGCTGCTGGCTTCATGATCCTATTAAAAATGAGCCAGGTCTTGGGCTTCTCAGAAGAGTGCAGGGAAGTAGAAATTTGAAAAGAGCAGTGTTGTAATGGGGAGAATCCCAGGCTCCAGGTGAGGAGCTCAAAATGGGTCCCGGCTCTTCCTCCTCTAAGCTGAACGTACCTGGAAAGTCCCTCATTTGTAATGGAAGCAACGCTACTTAAGTCACAAAATTGTGAAAGTTAAATGTGATGTTAATTTTGCAAGAACACGTTAGGCTGGAAAATGCTAATCAAATAGCAGCGGTGCTTTTCCATATTAATTACTTAGGTACCTGCTGGGTAATGGCTCTCATAACTTGGGCACATAAGCAACGGGAGACATATTTCTAAGGGTGGTTCCTCGCTATGCCATATATTGCCTTTATTTAGTGGTTACTTAGGACTGATTGCTTTGTTTTATTGAATCTACATGGTCCTCAAATAGATGCAAATTATTAATCTACAAAAGGTGATATATTTTCAAAATATGTTAAGAAACCAAGAGTTGTCATTCCTGTCTAATAAGCCTCATACACACACAAGCCGGAAAAAAGTTTTTGTAACAAATTAATTTTATTCTTTTGTGGGCCCTTCTTTATAAGAGAGTATTTAATTTAAAATTTTGACTTTAAAGCAACGTTTTGCTTTTCCTTTTGGGGAGCAATCACACCCCCTTCCACGTATGCAAAATAATAGAGTTTACAAAAGTGCTTTTACACATTCAGTTTTTTTGGAGGGGGGAGCCAGTTAGGTTTATTTGTTATTTATTATTAATTATTTTAATGGAGGTACTGGGGACTGAACCCAGGACCTCGTGCATGCTAAGCTGAGCTGTTCCCTCCCACTACATATAGAATTTTTAATGAACGTATATGCCTGCCTGTTATTTGCCAAACAGCACATGATAGACTCAGGATTAGTGATACTTCCGTGGTTTTTCATAGTCTGTGTGAAAGCAGGCGGTGATGACACTAGCGTGGGAGAAGTGCCCTGATGGTGGGAAGCCCAGCATTAAGGAAGGACACAGAGTAAGCAGCTAAAAAGGCTGGAGTTCAGTGGGTCAAGGATGCCCCCCTTTAGTTTTAAAGCAGTGCAAGTTAGGTACAGTTGGAGTGTCCTAGAGTGATGTGAAGTCTTTCAGGCAGAAGGAAGCAAAGATAGGAAGTTTTTCAGGCATCAGGAAGGAAGATGGCCCATCAAGGCAACTGCAGATAATATCAGTATAACTGGAGAAACATAGATTTGGAAGAGGAGGTAGGAGGAGAAATGAGATGGAGAGGGATCCAGGAGACACATGTGATGGACCTTGAATCCCACACAAAAGAATTTGAACTTTGTCTGGAAGCTAATAGTTAACCAATGAAGGAATTTAACTAGAGCCTCTGCATAGAAGTGAGTTTTAGAACAGATTCTGAGTCAGCGTGGAGAATGGAGATTGACACATCCTGAGCCAGGAAAGCTAGCAAGGGACTGAAGCTGCACACTCTGATGCCTGGTCCAGACTAGTGATGTGAATGAGAGAAACAGCGGGGAAACGTTGGCAACCTGGACAGCACCTCCCCACGTCAACAAGGCAGCCTCTTCTCTGTTAGAATTACTGTAGCCATGCGGACACAGGGTCTAGTCTTACCTACCTTCTGGTTGGCAAGAGAAGCCACGAGTCGGGATTCTTATGAAAGCTCCCTCTCTGGATAAAGAGAAATTTTAAACAATTTAAAACACTGGATAAACCCAGTTAAATGTATGCAGGCTAGAGTCAGCCTGCAGGCTGCCAGTTTGCAACCTGAGAATTAGGAAGTTGTTGCTGTAATGTGAACTTGAACCAGTGCTTTGGCAAGGGTATGCGTCAATAGAACCTTATCCTTACATAAGCATTGGGTGGTCGGGGAGGGAAGAAATAGAGAATAATTCCCAAGTTAGGTGATTAGAAGTTCTGTTTATTGAAAGATGGATAATACTTTGTCATTTTTCCTAAATCCATTTCTTCTCCTGGATGTTTTTTTGGAAATACTGAGTTTGAAGAGACTGTTGGATAAACATGGACAGCTGGATATGTGAGTCTGGAGCTTATAAATACAGCTAGGGTTTAAGAATGAGTGGGGGAAAAAAAAAAACCGAACTACAAAAGAGAAAGACTGAATCACTAGAGAGCTGGGAGGAGAACAGAGAAATCAAAAGGAAAGTGTTTCCAAAGACAGATGGTTATTGTATTGAATGCTACTGAGACATCAAGCAAGAGATCTGAAAAATAATCATTTTCTGTTACAGAAAACGGCCACTGATGCCTGTGGCAAGAGCACTTTCAGTGGAGTCACTAGAATCAAACCCCAATCGGGCATTTAGAGTGTGGATTCAGGGTGAGAAAGTGTACGTGTCGAGTGTAAACAACCATCTCCAGAAACTGGATTATGAAGCGAAAGGGAGAAAAGGAAGAAATGATGATTATGAATATGTGTGCAAATGTGCTTGTGTGCGACGACCCGTCACATTATGCTTGGTAGGGCTTTCTAATACATGATATCCTGCAAGAAAAAAACCCCAGAAAAGTGTTTGTAGCTGTTTTCAGATGGAAAAGATTTGACTCTATTTATCTGCATAGGAGAAAGTCAGTGGAGAGGGAGAGGCTGTTAATGGTTCAAGATCCTTGAGAAAGCAAAGATAGATGAGATTGTGGAAGTAGGTAGGAGGGTCATCCTTAATTAAGATGATAGAAAGCATGAGCTAGAGGTGAGTCTGAATAGAGACAGACTTTTGAGAAGTTGCAGGATTATCTCAGTGGCTTTGACTGGTTGCGTGAGTGTGTGCATGCATGCATGCACCTGTATTCTGGAAAGAAAAGTTGGATTGAGTCATGGTTAGGGTTTTCCAAGTGACTGAAGCAGAGGTTAAAGGGGCAAAGGAAACACAGATGTTGGCAAGAGCAGTGTTTATGTAACTTAGACGCAGCCAGAAATGTACTCAGGGTGAATCAACTCAGTAATGTCAGTCTATCATGTGCAAGGGGCTGAAGCGGGGGAGGATGAAGGGATATAAGCCTGTTAAGGACTCGAAAACACCCAGGTAATCTACTCAAGTTGAGTGACAGGGTTGGGAATGGAAAAGAACCAGTCTCCATGTTCCAGTCTCATCAGTAAGCGATGGGGACTCATCTGGAAGCCTCAGCAGCAGCAGCAGCAATGAAATGGGTAGAAGGTCTCATGGCCACTCAAACGGCACTTTACTGAATTCTCAGAACCACCCAGTGGTGTTCAGACGAGGGAACCGATGCGTGAGATGTGTGACTTGCTCCAATTATACAGCTCCTTAGGAGGAGAGTTTCCCCTGGGATCTCAGGTGTCCCGACCCCTCAGGTGTCAGAGTCCTGCCTGGACTCACTCTGCTACACGACCCTGATCCAGACCCCCGAGAACCAGGCTCCTTCCTGCTACTGCCTGGTCTCCCAGGTGTCAGAGGACATCTTCCGTACTTTTAACCAAGACATTATCATCAATAAGGCTCAGGTTTTTTTATCTTAAACAGTGCAGCTGAGAAAGTGGTGAACTTTATAATAGCAATTTCCAGAATATAATAGCAATTCCCAGAAAATTACTCCCCAATTCAGTTTCTGTGAATATACTTATAAACAACCATAGAAACAATTAAAAACACATGAATTATTTGTCTTGATAGAGTAGATTCCATTATCAATCCTAATGTAATGTGTAATGTTACTTATTACCCAAGAAATAAAAAATAGTAAAAGCCTCATTTTTCAGCCTTCACTTTGACTCTTTTTTGTGTACTTCCAGGAATTGAATAAAAGGAAATCTCTTTGTTTCTTAGAGACATTAAATTTTCCCCTTATTTAATATTAAAATATTTAAATTAATTTCTATGAATAATGAACTCACAAATATTGAAAGCCTGACTATATCTGAAAAATTTTATATAAATCAAGTGTTTTTAAAAATTATTCAAAACTTTAATCAATACATTAAACAGCATTTTAGGAAATAGATCATTTAGACTCTCTTGTTTGCTATACTGGTTAATTGGTCTTTAAATATGTATACCAGTTAAATTCTTTGTATTTCCATCTTACCAAGTATAAAATAGGAAAGAGTTTTGGCAACTTGAAATTTTGTGTTTTTTTTTTATATGAATGAAAAATTCTAAAGGAACTGCAGTGTGCTTTCATATGATCTTCTTGTCATGAGAGTTAACTTAATTCAGTAGTTGGTAGCCTCTTGGGACAGGTATGAATCCTAACCCTTTCCTACACATGACAAGTAGTACCCAGAGCGTGTTAACTGAAACTTGGCTTCCTCTAGAATCGAACACTGTGCTTTGCACCCACAGGACATCGCTTATTACCAAGCCTTGTCTGCTGAGAGGTTGCAGACGGATGCAGCAAAGATACCGCCCGGCACGTTGCCATCCCAGGAGCTGTATGAGCCAGGACTGGAGCCGTCTGCTACTGCTAAGCTGGATGATTTGCAGCGCTCTTGGGAAACCTTAAAGAATGTAGTAAGTCTTCAAAGTGTGTAATTGTTCAAGCCCACCAGACACCGATTACCTTGGCGATAGTCTTGTGAAATAAATGTGTAATGTTTACACATCCCATACACAGTTGAATACCCTCTGTTGAGTCACAGAGGTGAAGCAGTGAAGAAAGGAGTGTTGTAATCTAGAAGATAAGGGGCTGGGAAACATTTAGTAATATCCCTTTCCCTCTTTAGATCAGCGAAAAGCAGCGCACACTCTATGAAGCGTTGGAACGCCAGCAGAAGTACCAGGACTCCCTCCAGTCCATCTCCACGAAGATGGAGGCCATCGAGATGAAACTCAGTGAGAGTCTAGAGCATGGAAGGAGTCCAGAGAGCCAGATGGCCGAACATCAGGTAAAAAGAGTCATGACTTCAGTTTCCTGCATGATTAAATAGGTGCAGTCTTAGGGCTGATTGCTCAGCCAAGCATGTATTTAAGAGAGCAGGCTGACCTTTTTTTTCTGTATCGGTTGTTACAGAGTAAAAAGGATTCCAAGTGATTTCCAAGCGGTGGTTGTTTCCACCACCAGTTCAGGGAGAGATCTAAGAGGGGAAGAAAGAAATTCAGATCTTGATGTTGTTTTTTTACTTTCATCACACACAATGTATTTCCTTATAGTCGCCACATTATTTTTATTTTATTTTGAACCACTGTTGTAAGAATAAAATGTACCCCCCCAACCCCCACCTCATCTACCTTCTCTGGGTATTGTTATTTGAAGAAACTTAGCCAGTGTGTGCCCAGCACCTCCTCTTTATTACTTAAGAGAATACCTTTCAGGCTTCAGTGGGCAAAGAAGCGGTTGAAGAGTAACAGATTTCAAGTTACAGTCTTGTGGTTATCCCAGACTCGAGTCGTTCTTTAAAAGGTAAACTAGACAACCCTACAGCTTTACATGAGAAGCAGAGATGACTCAGGAAGATATTGTTAAAAATGCATCAAGCTAAAATGCACTGTAAATCAGGTGTACTTCAATGGAAGTTATTTTAGAAACAGATGCATGCTAAGAAAGTGCATAGATTAAAATCTAGTTAATGCTTTAGCAACATTGTCAGATGTACTGTTAGTGCACAACCAGGTTTTACTGGGTCCAAGGGTACTGAGGCATGCAGTCACCTAAATATGTAGTCACCATGATACAGGAAGATGCTCCCTGCCCCCGACCAGGAACACGTGACGACCCTGTCAGAGGCAGAGGAAAAGAAATATACTTTTAGATGCAAAAGTAAGAGCTATAAAAGCATGATATGATGTATGTATCTATCAGATACTGGAAAATTTATCAGCTTTAAGAGTGAAACTCTGTACTTTATCTTTTCTCTACTTAACATTTTTATAGTTTTAAAACCCAAGATAAACTTGGAATACAGTGCCTGTTCATGTGTGTAGTCTAAGATAAAACTGCATTCTTTTACAATATAGGACCTTGCAGTGTAACACAAAAATGAGAACATTTCATCTAGAGATAGCATATTGAGAAATAGTGGTTTCAGGTTTCTGACACTCTTGTAACTTTTTAAAATAGAGATCCAAGTGTATAGCATCCATTTTTAGGCCTTATTTTGGTAAAAACAACCTTCTGTGGGTCTTTCTGCTATCCTAAAGTCACCTGTAGTCCATCTGGCTTAGGGAGGGGGCTGTAAATATTTAAAACTAAAATTAACTTTTGTTTACCTGGATCAAAACAATCATGAGGACACTCAGGGTCTTAGGTGGCTACTACCATGCTGTTTTTCCCAGAGCATCCCAGTCCTCTTTAACTGATACTCTGTTTTTCTAATTGTCAACAGCCACCTCACTGTCACCTGAAGGGGTTGTCCAGGTGGCCCCAATGTGCTCCCTGGGGCTCTGTGTGCCCTGCTGCCCACTACCCTCCACCGCCAACCTGTGCTTCACGGGACCTGGAGGGGCAGGAGAGCTTCCATCCATTTGGTTACAGCTTCCTTTTAGCAACCAAAAGGGATTTGTCATAAATTATCCAAAGGCCGGATTAGAGTGAATTTGATTGTCACACACTCGGATTATCAGAAGCCGACCTCCCAGGAGAGGGTTTACAGAATTGGACTCTCTCTACCTTTGGGTACTTTGGTATCACCTCCGCCTTTGTTCAAGGTTCATCATTCTCGTGTCCCAGGTGACAGACCACAGCTCCCAAAGAGCTTTCCCAGGCCCCCCAGGATTTAGGAACTGCATGAAAGCAGGATCCCGATGGTCCGCCTTGAGCTTCCAGAGCTCCTAATTAAAATGCAAATTAACTCCCAGTCACCAGCCTCACCCTGCCTCTCAGGCATTAGTATGAAGACACACACAAACTGCGTGTAGAGCAAAATTGTTATTATGTTCAAGGGATTTAATGGAGAAAACTGAGAATTGCACATTAATGCTGAGTGTTATAAATTGGAAATGAACCTGTTACTCTTCTTGTAATTAAGGCCAACCTCGTGACTTTTGTCCCTTTTCTAAATTGGGAGCTAACAATTATAGCAGTGAGGAGATGTGGCTGATTCAATAATTAGCCATCATTTGAGCTTAACAATTATATTAATGCTCTAATGAGAGGGGAAGCAATATAAATAATGTATAATTTCTCATATCATCACAAATCTAACATTTTCCATCTGACCTACTTTTGCTAACTTTTGCTGTCTGTACCTAAATTCTGCAAATTCTGGGACAGAGCTGCCCACATGAAAAGCTGATGGTGTCACAGTATCTAAATCGGTTCTTGACTTCTGGAATGATACTTTAAAAATCCCAAACACTATTATAGAATTACTATTTCTAAATTCCAGTGGAATGTGGATGAGAAATTCCAGTAGGCTTTTTGTATTTTCTAAAAGTTAGTAAAAAATACTTCAGTTGTTATTTTTTCTCCCCAACACTTGGAAGTATTTCCTGGAAGTATTCACATTTCTTTAAAGAACTAATATAATTCTTATATTTTTTCTCTAAACACTTGTCTAAATCCACTGAATTTGAGTGGAGTGCTATGCCTTTCCTGTTACCCTCTTTAAATTGTACCTTAGATTTAATTTTAAGACATTAATGCAGTTCACAAGCAGACTTGTGGCTGTTGTTCTGAGTGTTAAGCCCTCCAATCGGGGCCTTCACGATCACGGGCAGCTCATGCCGTCAGGGCGTGTGTCGTCTTTGCCACACCAAACTCAGTGATGGTTAGTAGGCAGAGCTTGGGGGTTATTTTGGTTCTGTTTCTTTAATATATATAACAGCTCAAAGTTTGAAATGAACTGGGATGACGTAGACAGTTTTGAAAGTCACAGTGAAACTCACGTTTACTTTTGGTTTTGAACCAGACAGGAGCTCTGTGTTCTCCCCAGAGCGAGTCGTCTTAGAAAAGCTCAAGGTAGTTCTCTAAACCACGTACATCATGTACATGCCCTCCTTATAAGCACAAGTCAGGAGCCCAGAAAGGTGCATTTCATCTCCCTCTCTTTGATTTTGAGTCAGATGTTGTAGGGAAGCAGCTGGCCACCAGTGAAGACGTATTTGACTGCTGGATCTTTATGTTTTTTTTAATTGAAGTGAAATTCACATCACATGAAATTAACCGTTTTAATGTGTACAATTCAGTGGCTATTAGAACTTTCACAATGTCATATCAATCACTTCCTCTACCTGGTTTCAAAACATTTATGTTACCACAAAAGAAAACCCCATGCCCCAGTAAGCATGGCTGCTGGATCTTCCAGTTAAAAACTGCAGCAACCTTCCAGAAATGTTCACTCTCCCTTGAGAGTAAACTGAAGCATGAGTGGAGAGGCTTGACTCCAACAGGATGAACATGGACAGTTCTAGGACCCCTAATTCTTTCATCATTTACTGCAGAATATTCAGAGAGCTGTTTTAGAACACTGAATTTGAAACGGAAGGTGGTAACTTCTCTGTACACCTGGTTGGTCTAATCCACTGAGATTAAGGCTTTTTTTTTTTCCTGGTTGATTCATGGTTCAGACACCTGCTTTATCTGTCATGAAGTAGACTTTATTTAACTATATGTGTTGAGCACCTACTCTGAGCACAGCTGAAATAGACAAACCTTTCATTAATATATAGTTAAAAAGTCTGCTTTAGGGGTGGAGTGAATTACCAGCAATGTGGTTGTGGATTACAGTAGGAGAAAGAAATAAAAGGAGACTCTAGCCGTTTTTTTGAAGATAGAGATTTTGAAAATTTGAAATGATAGCAGGAGTGAGTAGGAGGCACTATAAATGTAAATGTGTGAAGAAAGGCATGGAGGAGAGAATGGGAACAAACGTGGTGTGCAGCAGTGAGGGGCTCTTATATAGAGGATCAGCGCAAACAAGACATAATGAGGTCACTCTAGTTATGAGGAAGCCCTTAAAACAGACCAGATGATATGAATTTTGTATTTTTGGCAATCAAGTACCCAAAAATGATTTTAGAAAAGTGGTAAAAATAATTTACTGGACAAAAAGCATTTTGAATGTATAGCATAGAATAGTGGTCTGTAAATGTGTTACCATCCCATCAGAAAATATCCCAGCAAGTTCTATGTTGGAGATTGGTAATTCTAAAGTGCTTTGCAAACGTATGAAAAAGTATATAATTAAAAATGTGAAGAGTCAAGAATATGAAGAAGATGAACAAAATTGAAGGGTGTATCCTGACAGTGAGACTCACAAAGCTATAGTAATTATGATGGTGAGGTATTGGCACAGATGCCAAGTGGGTCAATCGAACAGAATTAGAAGCCCGAAGCACCCTCACACCTACAGGGACACTTGGCTTAGGTCATAAATTGTACTGCCAAACAATGGATGAAAAATCATCTTTTCACTAAATAATACAGGATCAGTTAGCTATCCATCCATAGGGGAAGAAAAGGATTTTGACCCCTACTTACACTGGACGCAGAAGTTAAGCTTAGGTAGATTGTAGATCTAAATGTGAAGTTAAAAAAAAGTTTTAAAACAGTGTTTCTCAAAGTATCTGCGGTTTTCAAATTTTTTATTTATTTTTAATTTCTAACCCATCACAAACCAACGCTTTTAGTAAAATGAAATATTGCTTGGCTATTATGTCAGTGTAAAATTGCTATAAAAGTTTCTTAACATTTATTCTCTATCTTTATCTCATCATGACCTGGAGACAAACATTTTGCAGACTGGTACCATTTCTTGGACCATACTTTGAATAGCATTCTCCTAGAAGATAACATGTGAGAATATATTCAAACAGGACACTGTAAGCTCTAACTTTTCCAATGAAGCAAAATACTGATATATTAGACTACAATAAAATGAAAAGCTTCTGTTTATCAAAAGATATCATTAAGGAAGCCTTTACCCGTTAAGAGAGAGCTACATCACAAAATGGGAGCAGATATTTGCAATACTCAGAACCAAAAGAAATACAGGCACTCCTATCCAGAATATGTAAGGAAAAGGAAAGACTCCAATAGAAAACGGGCAAAAGGTTTTTCACGGGCAGTCATAAAAAAGGATCTCCAGATAGCCAGCAAGCTTAGGAAGAGATGCTCAGTCTAACAAGTCATTAGGGGAATGCAAATTGATGCTTCAGTGAGATGCTGCTATGAACCCACTAGAAAGGCTTAAATGAACAAGATCCACAAACCAGTAGAATACGATGCCATGATGAAAAGGGTCAGCTCTTTCTACATGAAACAGCAGGACTGTCGCAGTCATGGAGGAAGTGAAAGAAGCCAGACACAAAACGGTACATCAGGAATGGTTCCATTCTATGGAGCTCAGAAACAGGCAGAAGTGATGTATGACGTTTGGAAGTCAGTGCCATGGTGATCTCTGGGAAGGAGAGAGGTAGTAACAGGAGGAGGTCCAGGGGCTTGTAGCGTCCTGGGAATGTTCTGTTTCTTGATCTGGGTGCCAAGAGCATGGGTTTGTGCGGTTGGTAAAAATTCATACAGCTGCATGCTTATAGTCTGCACTTTTATAGCTGTATATAATAATTCCAGTATAATAGTTCATTTAAAAAGTCAATCGGACATGATGACACTCGATACTAGGGAAAGAAGGGGTTTTTTGTTGCTTTCTTTTTTCATGTCTATTGAGAGCCCACTCTGAGGAGGCAATGTGCTTGCAGTGAAGCGTGCAGTCCTCTGAAGAGGTGAGAATTGTGCAAGTAGGGGGCGCGCTGGAAACTAGGAAATATTGACAGCTGTAAAGTCTGTGATTCTTGGTGTCATGATTGCCCCTCCTGAGCTAGGGCCTATTTTCCTAGCACTCCATTCAAATCCCAAATAAGAATTTCTCCTGTCAAGATTTCAGTTAACCAGGAAGTCATAAAATACAAAAAATGAGATGGTGTATAACTGGGAAGGATGTTAAGCAGGAAAACAGGGTGCTATTGATAGAGAATAATAGGGATTTTTTTTTTTTAGAGTGGGCGGTCAGGAAAGGCCTCTCTGAAGATGTGACAATTAACCTAAGGCTCAAAGGATGAAGACAGCGATCTCAGGCAGAGTGGGAGGAAGAGCGCTCCAGGGCTTTCAGGAACAGCATGTACAAAGGCCCTGAGGCAGAAAGCCCTGGGGGTCCTGGAGTAACTGAAGAAGACAGGAATGTAGTGAGCAAGATGGGAGCTTGGTCCAAGGGGCAGGCGAGGAAGGAGAGTGAGATCAGACAAGTACATTAATGAGTTTGAATTTTATTTTACAAGCAAGAAGCCACTAAGTATTTTACAGCAGATGAGTGAGAAGATCTGATTTACCTTTGTAAAAGGTCACTCTAATTAATTCATGAAGAATAGTTTGGAGTGATAAGCGCGTAAGCGGTACTCCACCCAGTAGACCTTGAGAGCAATTCAGATAAGTTGGCTGTGACGTAGATGGGAGCAGAGGAGACATACAGCACACGTTTTGGAGGTAAAAGCAGTTGGACTTGGTGTTGGATGTGGTGACAGAAGGTATGAATAACTTCTAGGTCTCAAGCTTGGGCAATGAGAAGGGAAGTGAGTTTACTGGGTTTGGGAAGGCAGAGGAGGAAGCAGGTTTTTACACAGTAAGATGGAGATACCCATGACATTTGCAAGTTGAACATACAAGTATAAGATTTAGGGCTGATGTGTGGGTTAGGGATATACCTTTGTAAGTGTCAAGGAGAAAGAAATTTTCCTCTGCCCTTCTTGGTTCTTCTAGTGATCTAAGAATTAAATTGACATGAGACAGATAACAGGAGAAAATCAAACAAAATTTTAATAACATTTATAGAGGGGAGAGACCCAGGAAAAGTGAGTAACTCACCAAAATGGTTGAAACCCTCACCTTATGTATCATCTTCAGCTAAAGACAAAAGAGGATATTGGAGGGTGTGGTTTGGGACTTCAAATGGGAGGAAGGCAATTCATGTGGAGGTGGAAAAGCAGATGTTTGGTAAACATTTGTTTGCTGGGCCCCCATGGAGACAGTGGGACACAGAGTGAGTGGACCTGATCTCTAAGAATTACCCCCAGCACATCCCACCCATTAATCTCTGGTGGGAGCTCTATTCCTGGAATAGGACCTGTATCTAAATTCTTCAGGCAGTTAAAGGGAAGGTCAAAGTTTTTTCCTGAGTCTTTTGGACCTTGGTTATTTTCAGCTCGAAATCATCTGCATGCCAGAGACGTTTTGGGGTGGCAACTTTTGTAAAGAAAGGGTTTACAGCTTTGACAATGGATGTCACCTGGAAGAGATTGTGAGGCGAGAAAAGAAGGCCTGGAAATTAGCCCTGGAAAACTTCATATTTTAGAGATGGGGAGAGGAGAAAGATAAGGACAAGGTAACCACGTAGCAACAGATGACAGATTTTTCCTGTCTTGTGTCATGTGAGTTTGTGATTAAAACGCGGTGCTGTTTCAGACTTGGGGAAGTTCAGAGGGGGAAGAATGTTGAGGAAGGAAGTGATGCATTTTATTCTCAACACAGAATTGTGGACTCAGGCGTAACTGAGCTTACCCCGTCTCCGATTACAGACGAGCCTGTTGAAAACCAGAAAGATTAGTTAACTTGTTCAAATCCATTTAAGTGACTGATACAGATGGTTCTGAAATCAAAAATCCCCTGACAGTCAGTCTGGTCCTGTCATTTTGAAATGTAGGTTATCGGCCCCCTATTTGCTGGTGAAACCACTTCCAAGTGAAGTGTCTTCTCTCATCTCAGACCACCGGAGGCTCAGCTAGCCTGAAAAAATGCCTACGTGAGTGTGATTCCGCAGTCTCTCCCACAGGCCCTGATGGATGAGATTCTCATGCTGCAGGAAGAGATCAGCGAGCTCCAGTCGGCCCTGGCGGAGGAGCTGGTGTCCGAGTCCCCGGAGTCCGACCCTGCGGAGCAGCTGGCCTTGCAGTCCACGCTCACCGTCTTAGCAGAGCGCATGTCCACCATCAAGATGAAAGCATCTGGGAAACGCCAGCTTTTGGAGGTAACGAGCAACCCTGAAGGTGCCCCTAGTGTCCAAATCAACTCTTACTGACACATGGGCTGCTTATGTGATCTCCACCCGGGAGAAGCTGGCATGTGTGTCAGGGTCGTGAATAGAGCCCTGAGTCAGTGGGTTAGGCAGGAATATGTCTTTTCACCCCTTTCTGACTCATTTCAGGCATGAAAAACAGACTGGGGACAGCAAGTACTCGGTAAATATGAGCCTTGTAAAGAATCATTGTAGAGGGCTTGCATAATGGTTCGCCATGTTTAAATAAAAGCATTTTATGAATAGGATTAATACTACTGTGAAGAATAAATCCCTAGTCACCATTAGGCAATTCAAGCACAGTGATTCATGGAAATATTCTTGTAGTTCTGGTGCTCATGTTCCTTAACTTTAAGATTATTCAGTAGTGAGAGAAGTTTTAGTCATGATATCGTGTGTGTTAAAAATGTTATTTTCCTGTAGTTGTTGTTTTTCCCTTATAATTCCTGGCCCTAAATGTATATGATGTTCATATTGTTATTCTTATAATTTACAACGTCTATGTCTCTGTATCTCTAGGGTCTAGCAGCTTCTCTGGCACATTATCAATTATTATACGCACTTAATATTATTTTATTTAGCTGCTGATTATACCATCATTCTGTTAACCATTGCCCTATGGTTGGGCATGTAGGTTATTTCTAGTTTTAGCCATTATAAAATTAGTCAAATCATGTAATCATATATTTTCTTGTTTTGAAGAAATTTAAAATCAACGTGTCTGCTCTGTTTAATCTCTATTTTAAACAATTTAATTTAAAAAATTAACTAAAAGTAAATAGATTATTAATGTAATAATTTTTAAAATAAAATATTTAGAGCATCTTAAGAATTACCTTTTAAATTCATTAATATTGTCCTTAATCGCTCTATGAAACCCTTGTGGAATTTTGAAATGAAGTGATTGGCCTGGATTTTTTCCCAATTGAAGTACAGTCAATTATAATGTGTCAATTTCTGGTGTAGAGCACAATGTCCCAGCCATGCATACACATACCTATATTCATTTTCATATTTTTAATATAAATTATTTTTCATCACTAAAAAAAAAAACCCGAGAGCTAACTAAAATTTTTGAATTTGATCCAGTGACACTGGGCCACCCCTTCCTGTAGAAGATCAGTTGCCTGAAATTGCGTGGTGCTGCCCTCCTTAGGTGGACCATATATGTGCTTCAGTTTGCCATAGTCCCCACCACTCCCTAAAATTTCCCAGACACCTGAAGTCAGATATCCATTGCCATTTACCTAATGTCTTATGCTGTTGTTTTGTTCTAATCCTTGACTAATTTCTATCATTCACGTTATCTGCCTTGTCCTGTAAGTGTATTATTTAAGAATGTTTAACTCTACGCACACATTAAAACCATTGGAGAAGTTTTTAAAAAAACGTTTATCTTGAGGCCGACCTCCAGAAAATCTGATTTACTGCTCTTTGATGTGGCCTAAGCCTAGGTTTTTGTTTTTGTTTTTGTTTTCTTAAGTTTCACAGGTGATTCTAATGTGCAGCCAGGGCTGAGAACCATCGCTCTACTGTATTGAATCCTAGTGATTTTATGTCAGGGCGACCTGTGTTCCATTCTGCTTAATTCATTAGGAGAAGTTAAATGATCAACTGGAGGAACAGAGACAGGAACAGGCCCTTCAGAGGTATCTCTGTGAAGCCGAGGAGCTGGACCACTGGCTCTTGAGCACGAAGGCCACTCTGGACATTGCCCTGGGGACACCTGAGGAGCCCATGGATATGGAGGCCCAGCTGGTGGACTGCCAGGTACAAAAATGGTCTGGAAGGAATATGCTAACATCACAGGGCACATTTTTTAACAACCAAAAACATAGTGGTAGCAAAGTTCGGTGTGGTTATAGGATTTTTCACAACACAGGTACTTCACATATTTAGAGAGTAGGTAAATAACGCCTTATAGAAGCGTAAATGAAATCCAGACTTGGACTTAGTCTTTTGAAAAGTTTTACCAATAGTATCTTCTCTTTAGAAAATCGTCAGCTTCCTGAAGGACATTTTGTAAAGACTATCGTTGCCATAACCCTTACAGGATCTGTACCTGGTGGCTAATAAGGAATACAAACCCAACGAGAAGAATTAGTATCAGTGAGTCAGACTGGCTGAACACAGCAGGAGGTGTCGCTAGGTGGCCTCTTGCAATTTTTTTTCTAGTTGAGACATGCTATTTGGAAAATTTGGCAAAACTGTCAGTTATAGGCAGACAGACTGAACATGAGAAGATTGTCTTTCCAGTCAGAGAATTTCCTTCCTCTGATGTGAGATCTCTAGTAATTAATGTAAGGAGTAATGGCATTGTGGTTTTTACTGTAATAATATTTTCTTACCTCTTTATTATGGAAACTTTCAAGCACACATGTAAGTGCAGAGAATAAAATGATGAATTCCTGGGTACCAATCATCGAATCTCAAAGTTCATCAACATAGTAGACTTTACACATGAGTGAAGTATGCCTTAAAAGCTTTTTCGTTTAACTAGTTAGCAAGTCTCTAGAAAACCCGGCCTAATCTGTACAGCTAAATGTCAGTAGGCAAGACTTCCTATTTCTCCCTTTTGGAATTGGAAGAAATACGCAAAAGCTGTTAATTAATGAATGCCATGTTTTTTTCTTAAGATGTAGTATGTCATTCTGCTCATCCCTTTTATGATTTGAGATTTTTTGGTAATATTAATTATCATTAATTTGTCTTTTTTAATTCTTTGGGCAACTTACTTATGTGTATTCCAAGCATCACTTCCTTGATGGCAGAGATTAGAGAGCCACGTGTGAGTGTTTTCTATTCTTTAGATCATCTTTTCTACAGTTCCTTTTCTGAAAAGAGACATCTATTTTTAGCATTCCCTTCCAGCACTCGAAATTATCACATGCACTAGCTTTTCAAAATTATGTTTCATCATTATTACTCCCACCTCTGCCCTTTGGATGTCTCTACTTTTATAGTTATGCATAAAGTCCTTGGTTGAGTTAATGTATTTCAGGATTTTTACAAAGTATTGAATTGGTATTTTGACAATATTTTTTTAAAACTCAGAGCATGTGGAATCATGTAAGTTCACACAAGTTCCTTCATCCATTCAAATCTAGCATTTAAGCCATTTGTATGATTATAACTGTGGGTATTACATGGAATTCGGACCCCGTTGTGACCTGTGGGGCCCTGGGTACTTTGCTTCCATGGGCCTCTTCCTCTATAAAAAGGCTAAAAATTGTATTTGTGTTTTACAGCTGCTTTGGTACAGAGATTAATATAACCTGGGGTGGGTTCATGGTTATATAGAATTATTTTTTTTTCTTCTGATTTTAAAAGAAATTAAAGTTAAGACATTTTCTTGGGCCCGTAACAGCGGGCCCTCAGCACCGTGCCAGCAGTGCCTACTGAAAAAGTCAGTCCTGCACAGAATGGTGTTAGTTCCTCAAAACTAATCCTCCGGAAATCATCCTTTAAGCCCCACCCCTTGAAAAATCTCACTCTTCCCTTTAGGTCTAGATTTTTGGTTCACACTTCTATTCTTAGAAGTTGATGGCAGTAATTCTGGTTTTGTACAGGGAAATAAAATACCTTTTCTTATCAGTATATAATTGAATATAAATTAGGAAGTGCATTTCGAAGAGTTCAGAGTTAAGGAATATGAAAACAGAACAGTTTCTGTAGAAAATATTATTTGTTTTGCTTGGGGGTGTGTGTGTGTGTGTGTTGTTGTTCTTTTTTGGTTTTTGTTTTAAATCTTACCTTGGAAGATGGGAGACCATTTTGCTGCTTTTCTGGATTTCGCCTCCATTTTAAAAGAAAACCTTGTAGCACTGGAGAATTGTCACAGAAAGCGAAAGTAAAATTCTTAGGAAGACCTTCAGAAATGTGAGGTTAAAAATACGTTATATAAAAAGCAAAAATAATCTAAATCAAGTAAAATGAGTATCAGTTTGGGAGGAAAAAACTCAACCCAAAGAAGCAATGTTTTGAAAGAGAGAGAATCCTCTTTAAATTGACCCAAAAAGATTTGATCATGTGATGTCTTTACTGTTATTAGTCACAAGCATCACAATCTTAACACTAAAGCAATAAAACAGTCGGAATAATAGGATAACACTAAGGCGTGGTCTTTTCTCCTTACTTGTCCGCTATGTAAAATGTGCTTTCCATAAGTTCTTCATTATATAATATCTGATCTTAAGTAAGAGAAAAATTAGGAAGTTCAAATAATTTTTATAATCTATATACCACTCTTGAAGGAAAAGATGATGGGGAAATGTTCTTTTGGTGAAAGACTAAGGAAGTGCTGGGTTTTGCTGTGAGATATGGTCTTTGCAGAGGCCGGCAGGATGTGTGAACTTCAGCTTTATTTCTGTTGTTCCAGAACATGCTGGTGGAAATAGAGCAGAAGGTGGTGGCCTTATCAGAGCTCTCAGTGCACAATGAAAACCTGCTGCTGGAGGGCAAGGCTCACACGAAGGATGAGGCTGAGCAGCTGGCAGTCAAGCTGAGGACCCTCAAGGGGAACCTCCTGGAGCTGCAGAGAGCGCTGCATGACAAGCAGCTCAACATCCAGGTGAGGCTCCAGTCTCGACAGTAGCATGTTGTGCAAGGACAGCCGCATCCTTGCGTCTAGTCTGCCCCTTATGAGCACAGGATGCGCAAAAGGAAATGCTGAGGAATGATACGTACTTACATACTTACCTGCTTTACACACACTTTGGCGTAGGTTTTCAAATAGGTTTTGTAGGAACTATTTGGATCCAGAGACCTGAAAATTGCACCATAGGAAAAAAAAGAAAATGAAAATAATTACCAGAATCTAGCAAATACAACATTTTTTTAAAAAAGGCAAAGATAGGTCATGGATTAAGATGCCTAATGACACTTTTAGATTTCTCTTTTATTTCTCCTATATTCTACTTTTCAGATACATTCAGACTGTTTTATTTAGTGCCCACAACTTTAGACTTGTCATATATTCCAGATGAATTGAAACTTTTCACTATCATGCAGTGACCTTAACATTCCCCAATAGTGATTTTTGTTTTATATGACTAGAGCTTTTTTTGGAAAGTATTTGCCTGCTATATTTTCAACTTTCCTTTGATTTCACCCCTTCTGTATCCTTATATTTAGATTTGTTTTTATGAAGAACATTTAACTATATTTTGTTGGTTTTAGACTTTAATCAGAAATCCTCTGATTTTTAAAGGGCAGGTTTAGTCCATTTACATTTATTGTGGTTATTGTTATGTTTGAACTTTTATTATCTTACTTTTTGTTTCTATTTTTGTATATTGCTCTTTCTATTCTTTTTCCTTCTTAACCTTTGTTTATAAGTGATTGAACACTTTTCTTTGTTTTTTCCTATACTTTTTACCATGCATACCTAATAAATTCTAAGTTAATATCTTAATTTCCTTCCGGGTGAATTTAAGAAACTTAGAACATGTTCAAACTTCTCCCCATGCACCTTACACACTATTATTGTCTAATATTTTTATTTCATTTTTTAAAATCTCTGCAAATTAGATATCACTATTATTATTATCTTATACAAAAATTAAGCAAATATTTATCAAGAAGATATGTGCCAGCAACTATTCTATATGATAGAGTGAAGAGCGTGGATGACATCTGTCTGTATCTGTACATCTATGTATCCCATCTTCAGAGGATTATGGTTGGGGGAGAAAGATAATAAGTAAAATTAAGGCACATTATTATATTCTAAGTAGAAGATGATAAGCGCTGCAGGTGAAACACCATAAGACAGGTAGACAGAGAAAGGTGGGGTGGATTTGCAGTTTTAAATGGGATGCCTCAGGTTATGTTTGAAGAAGTGTCCCATGTGCACTTGGAGAAAGAGAGTTCCAAGCTCAGGGGGAAACAAGGGCAAAGGCTTCTAGATGGGCTCTTACCTGATCTGTTCAAGGAGCCCAGTGACTGGAGTGGAGTGAACAAGATGAGAGTGAGGTCACATAGGTAACAGGGGCCCAGGATACAAAGGACCTTGTAGGTATCATATGTACTGTGGCATTTATTCTGGGGGAAATGAGAAGCATTGGAGTACTGGGGAACAGAGGAGAGACAAGATCAGACTATAATTGCTGTAAGGGACCAGAGTGGAAGCTGGGAGACCAGTTAGGAAGTTAGAGGTGATGAGAATTTATCAGATTGTGGATAACTGGAAAAATGAAAACTCTCGAGGAATAGAACTGGGGGAAGGAGGAGCAGTTAGGCCAATGGTTTCATCTGGTTTGAGACGCCTATTCAGCGTCAAGTAGTGGTTGGAATTCAGGAGACAGACCTAGACTGAGTCATGGGCCTCTAGATGGTCCTTAAAGGCATGAGACTCAATGAGATCACCAAGTGAGTGAGGAGAGATAAAGAGGACCAGGGTCCTAGAACCAAGCCCTGGGATGCTCCAGTGTGAAAAGTTTGGAGGATGTGGAGGGACCCACACAAAAAAAGTAAAAAGGAGAAACCAGTGAGGTGGGAAGAGGGCTGAGACTCGTGTTCCTGGAGGCCACTTGAGGATAAGTGAGGTACAGAACTGACCACTGGATTTAGCAACATGCAGGTCTTTTGTGACGTCAACTTCAGCTGTTTCGGTGAAATAGTGGAGGCAAAAAGCACTCTGAAGTAACAGTGAGAATGGAGAGAGGAACTGGGGGGGCAGAGTGCAGGAAACTGAAGACTGTAAAGGGGAGCAGAGGAGGGGAGTAAGCTGTAAGTAGTAGCTTAGGAAAAATGTGTTCTCTTTTAAGATCCGAATAATAATCACATGTTTACAAGGAGATGGAAACAACTGAGTAGAGGAAAAACTGATGAAAAAGAAGTGAGATTGCAGGAACAGTCTTGTATAGAAGGGAGAAGAGAGGACCAAAGAGGAGGGAGGGAGTGGTCCTGGAACCGCTGTCAGGAGGGAAGGAGACGTCTGTATCTTAGTACAGATGTTGGTGGGGACAGGGCACAAACGCTGTGGTGGGAGCTTAATGGACATTCACTGTGATTACTTCTGTTTTCTCGTTGTGTAATGATTTTGGGGGCCAAACTACGTATTTTCAGTTCTTTGCTAATCATATGAGTATATGATCTGGAACATCAAACCTAGTCAACAGAAAACTATTAAGCAATGGAACAATTTAGTAAGATGACTGGCTTATTAAAAAGATAAAATTGAGAATCCATATCTTTCCTATATATAAATAAAAAGTTAAGAGAAATAATATACAATAATTTTCCATCTATAACATGAACAAAATATAAAATACTTGGAATCTCAACATTTTAAAACCTGAGTAATACAAAAAAAAATGTAAAAAATGGAAATAAACTTGATTTTTAGATAGGAATACAATGTTTTAAAGATGTCAACTTTTCTTCTAAAACATAAGTTTAAGTTTTTCTAAAATAAATACTAACTGTATACTTTTGAAATGTGACAAAATGATACCAGGTTTACCTGGAATTAAGTAAACATGAAAATAATCATAAAATTCTAAAAATGAAGAGTTATGAAGGGTTAATTATTCTTATATATTGAAATGCAATATTACAATAATTAGAATAGTTTGGTATTGGCACAATAAATGGATGAACAAAAAATTAGAATAAATGTTCCTGAAAGAGACCCCAGGATATAAGGGAACTTAATAAATGTTTAAGGTAGCATTTCAAATCAGTAGATAAAATAAGATTCACTGTGTAAATAATAATATAGTAATAGGCAAACCACTTGAAGTATGATAAGCTAGATTTCCGATTCCATTCTTTACAGAAAAAAAAATGCAGCACAGATGGATCAAAGACTTAATGTGAAAACCAAATCTCAGAAGTTCTGGATATATGGATATTAAATAAAACAAAACCTGAGGATGGGAAAGGCCTTTGCCGGTATGCCCAAAACCCAGAATTTTAGTTTCTTTGAAATTACTGAACAGAAATGAAAAACTTTTGTCTGACCAAGAAAATAGTAGTCAGATAAAAAGATGTGAACAAATAAGGAAGAAACTATGCAATTCACATGGCCAGGAATTGGTTCCTTTAATTTCCAGAAATCTTCTGTAAATCAGTAAGAAAATAAGAAAAGGTCACCTGAGAGAATTACAGACAAACAATATGAAGAGATAATTCAAAGGGAAAGAAATACAAACAGCCAAGGAACATATGAAAAGATATTTGAACTCACTATTGGATAAGTAAATGCGAATAATGACAACAGTTTGTCACTTTGAATTTACACTTTAAAATGCATGTGCAATCTGACTTTGCGAATTAAAGCGAAAAGCCAAATGTTAAAAGTATGAAAGTCGAACAGAGCTAGAAGGTTTTTCTAACTGTGAGAATATACCACAGTTTAATTCGTTTTATAAAAGGTATTGACAATCTAATGCATGATGATTTTTTTTCCCCAGTGATGGTGTGTGAATGAATTTAATCTCTAAGGAAACTGAAACAAAGGGAAAGACGTCAAGGTTTCTTTTCTGGGATAGTTATTATTTATAAATCTCCAACTGTGCCATAA
The DNA here is from genome assembly GCF_009834535.1 of Camelus ferus. Lineage (NCBI taxonomy): Eukaryota > Metazoa > Chordata > Mammalia > Artiodactyla > Camelidae > Camelus > Camelus ferus. Next base: position 61,726,735 of record NC_045703.1, on the reverse strand, counting down.
GCCTGGAGGCAGGTAGGAAAGGAAGGGATCCCCTGGTACGCAGGCACATCTAGGGATTAAACAGGGGGAGGGGTGGGGGCACAAATTCCAAGGCCTCAGGCCTGGGAAGGGAATGTAAAGGAGCGAAGCTGACCCAGCCAGGACCTGCGCCAGCTGGTCTCATGTCAGAGAAGCAGCTGCTACTCCGCTCCAGCTCTTGTCATACAAGAATTTATAGGCAGCATCGCTCCATCTCCCAGAGAAAGAGTATTTGGATTTCTATCTAAAATTTCCCAATTTTAAAACACTGACATTTAATTCTAAAATGTCTAAATAATTTGTGTGCCAAACACAGCACATCTGGAAGCCAGACTTGGTTCTTGGACCATCATTTTGGAACTGCTTCTCTGAGGTCTCCCCATCCTGGCCCACCTCGGGCAAGGTTCTTGAACTTCCCCCAGTTTTTCTCATTCATGAGTTTTCTCACTCATAAGATAGGGATTATACTGGTATTTAACTTAAAAAAAAAAAAAAAACCTGAGGGTTTTAATACAAGAAATGTTCACAGTAAGTGCTCAGACCTCAGTATGATAGTAACAGCAATGAACAGCTTGCAAACCACGTTCTTTGGGAGGAAAGAAATTCCTGACATGCTCCAAGGTCAGGTTCGAGGCTGGTGGGGCCGGGCTGAGCACACTGCAGCCACCTGGGGTGTCCGCACCCAGCAGGTCCTGCCCGTGGCCACAGAGATTCTTCCAATTGACTCAAGTACTGATTCTGCCCACAAGGGTAAGCATTCCTAAGGATACTGTTGTGTACAGTGTCAACCCAGAAAAATGTGGCAGTGTTTTTACTGCACTGAAATTGGTGCTTGTTTATTTTAAAATATCTATAAATTCCATCATCTTTCTGTCTCATGAGTGTCCAGCATATAAAACACTGATTTAAAAAAAAAATACAATTAGAGCTTTATAAGGAGATTATTTTTCCAATTGCAGGAATAAAAGGAGCCCTGTTTACATTATTATTGCTGCAAAAAGGATCATTTCCCTGTCAGTAAAAAATTCGGAGTTGATCTGATATTAAAAAAATAATCTTCCATTGAATGTAGATGTCAGTGAAGTTGAGCCCTTCAGTTGAGGTTTGCGTGATTCACGAGGGCTGGAATACCTTCCAAAGTCATGTGTAGCCATAAACACATCATTTCTCAGTGCTACTTATCTATAAAATGGTCGTATCTATCATGACCATTCTTTTTAACTAATTGGACTTCCGCGCGTATCAGTGAATAATCCATTTAGTTCCCTCTATCCCACCCAAAGTAGTTTCCGTCTCAGTGTGACACAAGCATGTAATAATCTCTCTTGAATTTGTAATAAGTTTAGGTCATTTTCACACATCATCATTCATCCAAGGAGCAGAGTTAATTCTATATAAATAATGAAGTGCTTTATAAAGAAGTGTTTTATTTAATTTTTAGCATTCGCCAATCCTCACTAATCTTCCAAGGAATGTTCCTGGCAAAAGTGGCGACTCTTCTAGTATTTCCAAAATAAATAGTTTATATAGCCCCACCTGAGGAGGGGACTCTGGGGACAGAAGCCACCTTATTTCCCATTCCCTAGATAGGTCAGAAAACTGTGATTAGACCTCAGAGAATGTAATTACCATCATTTACCCTCATTTTATTCCTTCTGTCAGTGCCTTCGTATCCCAAGGGGAAAGGGAATGAAATTTGAACAGATTCTTAATCATTTTTGCTTCCTGTGGTCCAAGTGTTATGTTTCAAAACGATGAAATCAGCCAGAGGAAAATTCACTAACTGAAAAACCAAACCTAACCACAGAGAAAATACATAACTAGGTATCTGCTTTTGATGCTGCATAATTTTTTTTTCCCCTAAAGCTGTGGATTCAATTAGTCAAGTAAGATACCCCTTCTTAGATTTTGTCCCAGAATCTGAGGATGTGTCTGTGCATGTAAAAGTGGTAGAACTATTCTTAAGACCTAACATTTCAATTGTTATTTTTCCGTGCATAAACTTGGTGTGAGGAATTCGAAAGCAAAGCCCTCAGTCAAACTAGAGTAACCTTCGGAGAAGAGCGAGCTGGTGCTCTGGGAAGTTTCCACGGGAGTCTTCAGGCTGGGCTCTGGAAAAAAAAAACCTTTGCCGAAGAGTTAAGCAGAGAGGAAGTGGCTGAAGCCACAAAAGAGAGTCAGCAGGTCATGGCCACCGCCACTGTTTGGTCAGCTTTCAATCTCTCCCCTCTTTGGGGTCATTCTCTACAGGTCCCCTCCACCTTTTTTTATGTCACATTTCTTTTTTTTTTTAATTTATTGGAGGGAGGGGGAGGTAATTAGAGGTTATTTACTTATTTACTTTAATGGTAGTGGGGATTGAACCCAGGACCCCATGCATGCTAAGCATGCGCTCTACCACTGAGCTATGCCCTCCCCTCTCTACAGGTACCTTTTGACCTGCTGTTTCATCCTTGTCTGGAAAAGCCAGGGTCTCTCAGAGCTTATTCTGGGTAGATGGAGCATTCTCAGATGGAGGAGACAGTTTAATGGGGAAATGTGTGGGCTTCAGTCCTGGAAGAACACCACTTCATACCTCCCACCTGCAGGAAAATCACTGCCTGTCTGGAAGAGACACTCCTGGGAGGCTGGGGAGTGTATTGAACTGGGTGTCACTAGTCGCCTATTTGGAAGGTCCTGCCAAGTGCAAATAACACTTTGTAGACGAAAATCAGCCCCGTTGTTCTTCCTACACCACTTTCTCTTCCTGGGAAGCTGGGGCATCTCAAAGGAAAGGAGGTACCCATGAGCTCAGGTGGCCTAGAATCTGGGAGAGGATCGTGTATCCCAGCACCTGCAGGTTTCACCGTTTCCTTCACTTCGAGCACTGATACCATAGTTGCAAAGTTCAGGATCTCAACATTATCACATTTTATAATTTAATCATGAGATTCGAATGACTAAGACAGGCAGTAATAGTGTAACATTCTGAAAATAAGAGCAAGAGAAGCGGCTTTGTGGGCAGTGAGGTCGGATGAGTTGGAGTGGCTGGATCCCATTCCATGGTCAGATCCGGCAGAGAAGAACCAAAGGACAGGGGAGCCACAGCTCTGGACTTCAACCACAGGATGACTCCTGAATGGAAGCCGCCTAAAGAATGTTCCTGTTCTCTGCGCCCACCCCTGCCCCTCCCTGTGTTCCAGCCATACTTGCCCCTTCTCTGCTCTGAGATGCCAAGTTCCTTTCCCCTTAGGGTCTTTGCTCCAGCTATCTGTTCCCTGGAGGAGCCTGCCCCTGGATCTTTGCCAGCATTCAACACGGTTGCCACCTGTGAAGAGGCCTTCCCTGCCCAGCCTAAGAAACCCCCCCCCCCACCTTCCATCGCATTATCTAGTTTAACATTCTTTGCAGCTCTTACCACCATCGCGGTTTATCTCGTTTACCTTTTATTTCCCCAGGAGGGCCCTTGTCTGGCTTCTTGGCAGAATGTACCCAGTGTCCAAAACAGTGCCGGACACACAGTGGGTGCCAATAAATACATAGTAAATGAGTCATGTTAAAATGGTGTCATTTACCCTGGGACTTATAAGTGTATGTAAGTAGAAAGGCTCTCATTCAGACCTAATTCTATTCTGATATGCAGTAGTTTAGGGCCTTTTAAATCCCATCAGAATAATCTAGCAGAAGGGATGAATTCCTGCCTAGGTCCTAAGTGATTGCTTTCTCCTCCAGCCACACTTTGTGGAAGCCAGCAGTGGCAGCAGATGGCAGCGGGGTCTAGTCCTGGTGGTGAGAGTAGACGAAGTAAGATCTAGAGTTATATTCTTGTGGAAAAAATTCTGGAATACTATCTGCTGACCACATCAGTCAGCTAAAAAGCCTAGCCTCTAAATGACAGTTTTTCCCCTCAAATATTTCTGAGTATAATCATCTATTTATTGTCCTCTCTCTTGCAAATGCCGTAAATTCGATGGGTTTTGTGTTACCTTTTATTTTTTTTAATGTAGTTTCACGTCCAAATGGAGCCACTTTGGTATCATTGTACAAACCACACTGAAGCAGCCGTCACTCCATTTTGGTTAAGGTCTTCCTGTGGGTAGTATGATTCTTGATTTCTGCCTCATTTAAAGCAGGGAACAGCACAGGAGAAGGAGGAGAGCGATGCTGACCTGGCTGCCACTCAGAGCCCTGGGGTTCAGGAATGGCTGGCTCAAGCCCGTACCGCGTGGACCCACCAGCGACAGAGCAGTCTCCAGCAACAAAAAGTAACACACTTCCTGCCTCTCTAGCCTACAGATCTGCCAAGCAAACACCTTGAGAGGAATGTTTTAGGAGGACAAGTTCCTTCTGTATTAAAAACAGAGTGCCCCTTTATCTTCTTTTTTGGACAGAAGCAAGACCTGGCTAACTGTTTCCATGTACTTACTGGTGACCACTGAAATGACTGGTCATTTTAAAATCTGTTCCCCAAGAAAAGCTTGTGCTTAAACTAGTGTAACTCAATTATAATCTGCCTGATCAAGGTTACCTACTCTGTTTTCAATTTTGCCTCGGTTCAAGTCTCAAAACCTCAGGAAGGCCTCTGAGAATTGATAAATGTCAGAGTTACTTGCTTTTTAAAGAAATGAAATTTATTTTCCACCATGGCAAAATAGGATTGCAGTTACTTCCTAGTGCAGCAAATGAGTTTTGATGACTAAGAATGATATCTCACGGATAACCTAACTCTATGTGTAGGGCATATTAAAATATTTTATCAAAGAGTAAAGGTATTTATCATAAATAATGAAAGTAAAACTGAACCCATTGCTGACCCAGTGTATCAAGTAAGTAGGGGATTGAAGAGAGCTGTTTCTCTCAAGGACCTGCCTCAGCTAGAACAAGGCAATCTTGATTTTGCAAAGTGAAAGTGCACTTTGTACCACTTGGGGGCACCATTGCCCAGCAAAATTTTCTTTTCCCATTGATTTTTCCAAGATTATTCAGAGATATCTTTTATCAAAGCCAAAGAAAACTCAGAGGATTTGGAGTCATGTCCAAGCAGTTACCTAGACCACACCTTTTATGTAATGTGAAAACTCAAAAACTTACTACCAAAGTTCTCCGAGAATTTTCTAGATATAGAACCATGATTTGAACGATAATCATCAAATAACAAATGTTTTCTTACTTGCCCTCTTCCTTGAGCAGGAGTTGGAACAGGAATTAGCAGAGCAGAAGAGCCTCCTCCGGTCAGTAGCCAGTCGTGGAGAAGAAATCCTAACCCAACACTCAGCTGCAGAAACCTCTGGTGGTGCTGGGTATGTTTCTCTCTTTCGTTCTTTATTGGGTTTTTTTTGACATTTACTAGTTTGTTTTATTTTTTAGATTCAACATATGAGTCATATAATACAGTATTTGTCTTTCTCTGTCTGACTTATTTCACTAAACATAATATCATCCAAGTCCATCCATGTCGTTGCAGATGGCAAAATTTCGTTCCTTTTCATGGCTGAGTAGTATTCCTGTATGTGTGTGTACGTACCGCATCTTCTTTATCCATTCATCTGTTGATAGACACTGAGGTTGCTTCCATAGCTTGGCTATTGGAAATAATGGTGCTATGAAAATTGGGGTGCATGTATCTTTATGAATTAGAATCTTTCATTTTCTTCAGATATATACCCATGAGTGGAATTGCTGGATAATATGGTAGTTTTATTCTTAGTTTTTCTGAGGAACCTCCATACTGTTTTCGACAGTGGCTACACCAATTTATATTCCCACCAACAGTGTAGGAGGGTTCCCTTTTCTCTACGTCCTCACCAGCACTTGTATTGTGTGGTCTTTTTGATAATAGGCTTGTTGATAGGTGTGAGGTGATATCTCATGATAGTTTTGATTTACATTTCTCTGAGTGACAGTTTGTCTTTCTCTTCTCGTCACTGTTTTCCTGACATTTGAAGAGATGTAAACATCTCATTTAAAATTTTACTTTGAGTATCTTCTGTAAAAATGTAACATTTTGTTTTCACTTTATGATTTTAAGTTTACTGCATTTTGAACATTTTGTTGTGCAGCATGAGTACAGCTAGTAATCACGATGGCCAAGTTGTTTGCCCTCTTTCCAGGATGCTCAGCATGTCTGTTCAGAGAAGATGCTTATAAGTTCATTTTTTAAAATCAGATAAGGAATGCATTATAAAATTAGATTCATAGTGTTTCTAATGAAATGATTACATCTAACTGCAAAACGTTTTCCCTACAAGAGCTTATCTTCCCCTAATATCATTCTGAAAAATAAGCTATACATGCTTACCAAGTATCCTAACTTTTCTTGATAGTCTATTTCTATAATGTTTACATGTAGAGAGTCATTGAGCTTTGAGTCCTGATTTGGAGTGGAGACTGAAAGTCTTATACCCAGAAAAGTAGAATGTTGAAAGAAAAATTAGGAGAAGTAGAGAATTTTCAAGTTGCAGATTCTGGTTTAAAAAGTAGGAAGAAAAAGAAACTGTCGAGGAAGGAAAGTATCTTTGTATTTTGGGGCAGGTCTGGGTTTTATTCCAGTTCAGCAGTTGTCACCATGGAAAAGTAAGTCAGCTCTGAGTCTTCCTTTCCTTATCTGTAGAATTAGGATAATAAGTGGCTTTTGTCATCACAGAAGGATTGTAAACATTGTGAATGTCAACTGAAAAGATACACAGCAGAACATGCTTTAAAATCTAAAACATTAAAAAAAATTCAGTGAAACCTCTGTGTTCATGTATTGCTAAAGGTTGTAATTTAGTAGCATTCTATGGCAACCATCATATTTCAAATAACTTTAACTCCATGGACTCCAGGATTCTCATTTCTGAACATTTATTTGAAGGAAATAACCTAAAGGAGGAAATACATCTTATAAAAATGATGTTTGAAATATTATTTATGATATCAAATAATAAAAAATGCCAAAGTGCCTATTAGTATAAAAAAGTCTAAGAAAAATTTTATGCTTATATAATCTTAACAAAAAATTATATAACAATATCAGAAAGTGTATATGAGATACTAAGTAAAAATGTGATATAAAATTGAATATGTACTGTACGTGTGGGTAAGAACCAGATTAGAATGTAGATGATAAAAAGTAATTTTTGGCAAGGGCAGGTTTGGAGAATTTTCTTTTTCTTTTTCTTTTTTTTTTCAGTTTAATCAGTGCTGACATAATGTTGCTGACATATGACATTAATGGTGACAATGTATGTACATACATACAGAAAATAGAAAGATATTCAAGAAAATTTAAAAAAAAACAGAAAACAGTAAAAATATTGATATAACCAGTGAACATCCATTTAAAAGAATAAGAATGAATACTAACATCTATAGTCAGGAATTCCATTAAAATAATCCTAATACTGCAAAAATTATGCTAAAATATAATGGGGTTTTAAAAGTCTTTTATGCTTAAAAATGCTGATAAATCCGTAAACATTTATTTGTCTGTCTGAATCCAGAATGAAAAACCCTGGCTCCCCCATGCTGACTCTGAGTTGAGACTTGCCTTCACTTTGCCTTTTGTGTTCTGTTTCCAGTTCTTCTAAGATGTTTATTCGTCCCTCATAGTTTTCTGAATATTTTTGCCAAACCCTGTTTTTTACAAAGAACCCATCTACACATTGCTTCCTCATCATACGGGGAGTCACAACAAGCAGTGGTAGGAATCTTCTGCAACTTTCTTGCCATGATTTTTTTTTTCTCCTTTCCTTGGCCTTTAGCTTTGGAAAGGACCCAGATGAAAGACAAACAACTATAAATTGCTCTTTCAAACATAAAAATGTTTTAAAGAGAAATTTGCGGTGCAGTACTGGCTTTCTGTCCCAGACTCACTTTAAAGATTGCTTATAAATGCTTTAATTTTATTCTTCAGAAAAATTCTTTAGAAAAGTCTCCTGTAAATCTGGTTGATTACAGGTCAGCCATGCTTTTCAAGCTTCTGGGTAAATATACCAAGCAAACAAACAGCCATAAATTAAACAATATGCAGAAGCCCAAAGAAAGAATATATATATATATATATATATATATTTTTTTTTTTTTTAAAGAACAGAAAAACATTGCTAGGGAAAAAAACTTTATATATTCAGCCTTCAACTTATTAGCAGATGTTCAAAGACTATCAAATGTGAATTGGTTTATGTAAGAAAACTCCTGTGGGAGGGGCATGACTTGCTTCATGGGTTCAAATTTAATATATGAGGAGTTAAGTGACATGGGAGAATTGATGGAGGGGTCCTTCCGAGATTACTAAGAAATTTCAACTTGAAATTAATTGATACAAATACCAAAGGGAAAGAAGAACATTTTCTAAGAGAAACGAAAGGCTGTGTTCTAATTTAAGACTGATTTGCTGGTGGTATTTTTATGTGTCGATTAAATACAAGAATATAGCGATATTAAATATCTCCTGGCTTTATACTAAATTGTTGTACAAACATAAATGAATTAAAAGTGATGCACTACAGTCCATCACCACAAAAGACAGCACAATGAAGAAATTAAATTTCATAAGAACGTTAAAACTTGTTTTTTATTTAAAAAGATTGTTTTTGAAAAACACATAGGGAAACCCAGAGACTCGTATAACTAACAAAATTAGATACCACTTTTATTTTGGTAGTTTTTTCACTTGACATTCCTTTTTTAGATCAGTCTGCGTTGATCCATATAGACCTAATTCTTTCATTTTAACTGCTTAATAGTATTTTGCCGTATGAAAATAATAACTCATTCACCCATTTTCTTATTGATGGGACTTTGCATGGCTTCCATTTCTTTTTTTCGCTATCACTAGCCTCGTTGAACTTAACCTTCTCACGTGCCGTCAGGTGCACAGGTGAGAAATAATCTCCAGGTTATATCCTAGAAGTAGAGTTCCCGCGTCATAGCCCGACAGATAATTTTTTAAGGCTTACTACAACAGATTTACCTAAGGAAACCATTGTATTCAGTAGTTATTCTGAGAGGAACTGGCTTTGCCAGTGAACTTTGTTTTCCTTCCCTGGAGCAAAAGTTTCCATCCGAATAGCAGTTACTATCTAGTGTGGCTTTCAGACGGCATGGTTCTAGTAGGACTTCAAAACTCCTGACAAACTAAGATCTAATAGCACTTGGGTCCCCCAGATTCTTACTGTTACCATTATCATTATTATTGGGCCCCATTTATTGAGTGCTTGTTTTTTTTTTTTTTTTTTTGCCAGAAAAGTTCATAGTGTTATGTGTATTGTCTCTGAAGTCAATTCTCATACTTCTGCAAGATAAACACTACCTCCATTTTAAATAAGAGAAAATGGAGGCTCTGTGAAGTGAAGCATGTTATTCAAAGTCACAAATCTAATGTGCTGAACGGGGAACCCAGGTCTGTCTCACCCCAAAGGCCACAGGTGCCACCTCCTACCTGTCTTTAAGGATGATGCCTCAGTGCCTTCCTTCCATGTCCTGTACTCCTGTTCCATGTCCTGAAACCTACTCTCAAGTATTTCCTTTGGACTCAGGGTGAAAACTCTCAGTAGCCTAGGCAACATTTTTAGGGTTTTTGAATTAATGTGTGGGCTATTTGTCAAAGGGTACTAGTCTGATCATACACTTTCTGATTCTAAAGGTTATGTTTATTTTTTAATCTTTAATACTGAGCTGTTTTCAGTGTATTTTAAAATTATTATGCTCCTAGTTCAATTATAATATGAGTAAGAATATACTTGTTTTATGGTTAGTCCCAAATTTTCTATTTTAATTTAATATCTTTAAAGTATAAGCTAATGGCTTAAATAATCTGGTTCCAATTTTAGAGGCCAGATCTAGCACACACAGTAAGTCACCTAGAACTTACCATCTTTTTACACGCATTGTAAACTTAGATTATTTATTCTTCTAATAGCGAAAAACCTGATGTGTTATCCCAGGAGTTGGGGATGGAAGGGGAGAAATCACCTGCTGAAGACCAGATGAGAATGAAATGGGAAAGCCTACATCAAGAATTTAGTACCAAGCAGAAACTACTTCAGAATGTTCTGGAACAGGAACAAGAGCAAGTGGTATCGAACATTTTGCTTTTACATGTTTAATATAAAAGATGTACAGCTTACTCTACAGGAATGAATGTAACTGTGCAATAATCTGTATTTCCGCATCAATTCCAAAATAAGACAGAAAACGCTGACTCATCCTGCCTTTTTCTTAACAGACCTGTTTCACATATCCCTGTATAATTATATCTTTTTATGTAGAAATTTATTTGACTTCTAGGTACTCTTCTCCTCAGAGATGATTAATATTTGATGACTCATTCACATAAATCATTAAGTTTTAAACAGCCCCCTCTTTTCCCCACAACTTTGAAAATCAAGGGTGCAAATTAAGGATATACACATCTAGACCAAAAGAAATTCTACAGATTTGTCAGTAAATTACTAAGTTGTCTTATTTTCCATTGCTACTTCCAGTATTTAATCATTTCAGAAGACCTTAATAAGAAACATATTGGGACCTCAGTGGAGCTAAAGGAAGGGGAAGCCGGTGATCAACTAGAATGGTCACTGATCCATCTGTAGGCTGGTTCCCAAGATGGGTGGGGACTTGTGATGCTGGAGTTGGTTCCACTAAGTGAGCCAAATCCAGTAGAATTAAATGCAGCAACAGAAGGTTCTAGGTAGATAATGACTATTAGTTCACCCTAAGCAGAAGCCAGTGAACAATGGGGAGTCACAGGAACTCACCCCTTAAAGAATTAATAGGGGAAGCAGAAGCCTATGGGAAGCTGCACCACAGCTGTAGTCCAGCGGGATTTTGAAGCTAGGAGCCTAGTCCCAGGTTCTGGGCCAGCAATGCTCTGAGACATTCCACTTTGGTGATGTTGTCGGAGTAAATTCTAGGACCTTTACTGTAGATCTGAGGACATTGCTCTTCTCACTGATCTGGCCAGGACTAGCTTAGGGGCTGAGCGAGGCTGACCCCGGAAGCGAAAGGGTGTCGATAATTACAGAGCATCTGAGGAGGGAAAGGCAGGAGCTGACCAAGCAGGCGCTGTAGGGCAGCTACACCAGGGATTACCTGAAAGGGGACGATCTAAAGGTAATAACGCACCTCCTCATCTACCCTCAGCAGTTATGACTCCTGCTCCTGGGAACGTGGATCCCAGCCAAGGAAGTATTATAGACAGTTCTGAAAAATTAAGCAGCCAGGGGGGGTCCATAAACAGGAATCAAAGATGAAGCAAAAGTAAAAAAAAAAAAAAGAAAAAAGTGGAAAGCTTCTATGCTAGGTGTGGCATTAAAGAGATGCTGGGTGGTGGCATCTCAGCTCCGGCAGGGAATGAGCCTGGAGTGTTTAGAGGATAATGAGCAATCAGCCTGGCAGGTGAGGCAAGAATAAGATGGTCTAAAAAACTATGGGAAACTTGAGTTTGATTGGAAACATTCGAAAGTTTGGATGCCGGGGCATATCGTGGGCCTTACTAGGGTGACACTGCTGTGCCTAAAAGAGTGTAAGGGAGATGAGGGAATCATGAAAGCAAAAGGATCGGTCTAGATATGGTATTTAGGATGGATTATTTCATCATGGGTAGTGCGAAACCAAGACAAGTTGAGAGGTAGGCTTTGAATTTTTTCCCTACTATTTTCTTTTCTCTTTTTTCTTTTTCTTTTTGTCCCTAAGGGGAAACACTGCCGTTGCAGAATCTAGTCACTATGTTTAGTGGACATGTGTGGCAGAGGTCATTTCTCTCTAGCAGAAGTGTCCATAAGGACAGTTTTCCCAGCCTCTGCTTCAGGGTGCATTTCTCAATGAGAACTCCTGAACATAGCACAGATGCTTGTAAATAAGCTCCCCTGTCTGCCTCCAGCTTTACAGCAGGCCAAATCGGCTCCTGTCTGGCGTACCACTGTACAAGGGGGACGGGCAGGCCCAAGATAAATCCGCGGTGACGTCTTTGCTGGATGGACTGAACCAGGCCTTCGAGGAGGTTTCATCCCAGGTAGGGCTGCACGCTTGGGTTGCTGGTGGATCCTGGGCCCCGCGAGGTTGCCCTGCCCCTGGGCATGAACTGTTGGGACCCAGCACTTGTGATAAGCCTGGAAAGGCAGAGCCACTGGACCCCAGCATCTCCTCCTGGTATTTTCCTTTGATTCCTCAAAACGTTGTACTTAATTATTTCTTCCCGTTCCCTTCTTTTTTTTTTTCTCAGGGCGGGGGGACAAAGAGGCAGAACATTCACTTGGAACAGAAGTTGTATGATGGGGTCTCAGCTACCTCCACTTGGTTGGACGACGTTGAGGAACGTTTATTTGTTGCCACGGCACTTTTACCGGAAGAGACGGAAACTTGCCTCTTCAACCAAGAGGTAAGTTTGGCAGCTTGTGTCTATGAGTGGATGACCTTACAAAGCACTTGAAATGTTGATGTTGGATAATTAATATTATGTATAAAGAAGATAATTAGAGTTCCGGTCAAGATGGCGGAGTGGTAGGACCACGAGCTTGCCTCTTCTTGTGACTACAATGAAACCACAACTGGATGCTAAACAACCATGGAAAAAAGACTGGAACCTAGCAAAAGAGATCCTCTGCAACTGAAAACATAAAGAGGGAACCACAGCAGGACGGTAGGAGGGGTGTGCTCGTGATATAATTGGGCCCCATACCCCCCGGGTGGGCAACCCACAAGCTGAAGATTAGTTAAGTCGCAGAGGACCTCCCACAGGAGTGAGAGCTGTAAGCCCCATGTCAGGCTCCCCAGCTTCGGTCCCGGCATTGGGAAGAGAAGGAGACCCCAGGACATCTGGTTTTGAGGCCAGGGGGGCTTGGCTCTGGGATCCTCAGAGGACTGGGGGAAATGGAGACTCCATTCATTTGAGAAGCATACACCTGCACCAGGTCCAAGGACAGAGGCAGTGATTTCATAGGAACCTGGGCCAGACCTGCCTGCTGGATTTAGAGGGTCTCCAGGGGACATGGGGGACGGCTGCGGCTCACCCAGGGGACATAAAAGCTGGTGGCGGACATTCCGGGATTGTTCATCTACGTGAGCTTTCCTAGAGGCTGACATCTTGATTAGATCATCAGCACCAAGACCCAGCCCCACCCAACAGCCTGTAGGGAAGCCTCAGGCCAAACAACATTCAGGGTGGGAACACAGCCCCACCCATCAGCAGACTTCCTGAGCCACAAAGGCCTCTAGACACTGATGGGCCCTACCCACCAGAGGCCCAGGACCAAGCTTCACCCAGCAGTGGGCAGGCACTGGCTCCTTCTGCCAGGAAACCTGCATAAGCCTCTAGTCCAGCCTCATCCACCAGGGGCAGATACCAGAAATAAGAAAACAGCAGTCCCAAAGCCTGTGGAAGGAATCCACAAACACATAGAAAGATAGACAGTATGAGGCAGCAAAGGAATATCTCCCAGGCCAAGGCACAAGATAAAATCTCAGAAGAAGAAATAAATGATGAGATAGGTAATTTATCTGAGAAAGAGCTTAAACTAATGATGACCAAGATGTTCAGAGAACTCAAGAGGAGTATAGATGCACAGAGCAAAGTTTTTAGCAAAGAGATGGAAAATATAAAGAAGACCCAAACAGAGTTGAATAAAATCACTGAAATGAACCATATACTAGGAGGAACCAAGAATAGACTAAATGAGGCAGAAGAACTAAACGAGGCAGATCAGTGAGCCAGAAGACAGATTAGTGGAAATCACTACTTCGGAACAGAAAAAAGAATAAAAGGGAATGAGGATATTTTAAGAGAACTCTGGGACAATGTGAAGCACTCTGATATTTACATCACAGGGGTCCCAGAAAAAGAAGAGTGAAAGAAAGGACCTGAGAAAATTTTGGGGGAAATAATAACCAAAAACTTCCCCAACTTGGGAAAGGAAACAGCCACCCGAGTCCTGGAAGCGCAGAGACTACCACACAGAATCAACCCAAGGACGTACACACCAAGGCACATAGTCATCAAACTGACAACAATTAAGGATAAGGAGAAAATATTAAAACTAGCAAGAGAAAAGCAATGAATAACATACAAGGGAACTCCCATAAGGTTATCAGCTGATTTTTCAGCAGAAACTTTACAGGCCAGGAGGGAGTGGCAGTGATATATTTAAAGTGATGCAAGGGGGAAACTTGCAACCAAGAATACTCTATCCAGCAAGGCTCTCTTTCAGACTTGATGGAGAAATCAAAATTTTCAGATAAACAAAAGCTAAAAGATTTCAGCACCACCAAACCAACTTTACCAAAATGTTAAAGGAACTTCTCTAGTCATCAGACCATAAGAAAAGAGAACAAAAAGAAGAAAGAGAAAAAAAATTAAAAGAGAGAGAGAGACCTACAAAAGATTGCTTTGGCCATTCGGGGTCTTTTGTGGTTCCTTATAAATTGTGGAATTGTTTGTTCTAGTTCTGTAAGGAATGTCGCAAGTGTTTTGATGGGGGTTGTGCTGGATCTGCGGATTGCTTTGGGTGGTATGGCCATTTTGATGGTGTTGATTCTTCCAATCCAGGAGCACAAGAAATCTTTCCATTTCTTTGTGTCACTTTGGTTTTCAGAGTATAGGTAACCTCCTTGGTTAAGTTTATTTCTAGGTATTTTGTTGTTTTTGATGTAATGGAAATGTCTCTGCCAGTTATAAAATTCTGGTTTTTGAAGTGAAAAAAAAAGTAAACGAAGGGCTGCAAATGGCAAAATATCCTTCATTTTTATGGGTGAGTTCTGTTCCATTTTATATATATATACTGCATCTCCACTGTCTGTTCAACTATTGATGTGCACCTAGGATGCTTCCGTATCTTGGCAATTATAAATAATGTTGCTGCTAATAGCAGGGTTATGTATCTTTTTGAGTTAATTCTTATTTTGTGGTTGGCTTTATTCCTTTGATAACTATGTAAGTTTAAAAAGCTAAAACTGTAAGAGGAGAGGATGTAGCTCAAGTGGTAGAGTGCATGTTTAGCATGCATGAGATCCTGGGTTCAATCCCCAGTACCTCCTCTAACAACAGATAAATAAGTAAACCTAATTACCTCCCCCCACCAAAAAAAAAATTAAAAAGCTAAAGCTCTAAATGTTCTTAGAAACAATGAACAGTGCATATATGTAAATTAAAAAATAAATGTGCAGTAAAAAATAAATGACCTATCAAGCCATGAAAGACATAGAAGAAACTTCAAAGACATATTACTAAGTGAAAAGGCTACAAACTGTACTATTCCAACCAAATGACATTCTGGAAAAGGCACAGCTACAGAAACAATAAAAAGATTGTGGTTTCCAGGGGTTTGGGAAGAGGGAGGGAGGGAGGGAGGAATGATAGATGGAGCACAAGGGATTTTTAGGGCAATGAAATTATTCTGTGTGGTACTGTAGTGGCTACATGTCTTTATGCATTTGTCAAAACCAATAAGAATGTACAAAATCAAGAGCAAACCCTAAAGTTATACTATAGACTTTGGTTGATAATAATGTGCCCATGTCGGTTCATCAGTTGTACCAAATATGCCACACTGGTGAGGGATGTTGAGGATAGGGGAGTATATATGTGTGGGCTATGTGGGAACTCTGTATTTTCTGCTCAATTTTGTGGTGAACCTGAAACTGCTCTAAAAGAATAAAGTCTATTAAAAAAAAAGAAGATAATTAATGTTAAGCATAAAGCAATTCTAATAAAGTACAAATGAGGTGTATTTCCAAGGAGACTAATGCAGAAAAGAGCTGTTTAAATACAGAAAGCTCTCAAAGATATTTATGTTTGATTTTTTTTTTTAATTCTTTGTCTTGTGTATGTAGGAGGCAGAAAAAGTTGAGAACCCTGTGGAAACCCTGTTCTATGTCGCAAATCCTCCACATATGAAACACAAGCTAAAAATAGTAATTATGAATTTCTAAATGGCACTTTAGAAAACTCACTTTTTTTTCACCAAATATTATATACGATTATTAGCGAATGATATAAAGTTTCTGAGGAAAATCTTTCCAACAATAACTTGCCTAATATTTATGGAAGTATATGAAAATGGTCCAACTTGCTTTAGATGCAATTATCAGTGAACAGTGAGAGAGATAGTGGACTTTCTATGAGGAAATGACTTGATTTGTATATAAATTCATGGATCTAAACATTGAAATGCACTTTCTTTTTTTTTTTTTTATCAACCCCAGACTCTTGCCAAAGATATTAAGGAAATGTCTGAAGAAATGGATAAGAACAAGATCTTGTTTTCCCAAGCATTTCCAGAGAACGGCGATAACCGAGGTGTTATTGAAGACACTTTGGGTTGTCTTTTGGGCAGGTTATCTTTGCTAGACTCAGTAGTAAATCAGCGATGTCATCAGATGAAGGAAAGACTTCAGCAGATTCTAAATTTCCAGGTAAGACATCAGCAAGAGGTGTCTGGCCATTCTCCGGCTACATTCACTGATAAACAGGACCCTGGTGAGGTATGGGATAGACCTACTTTTTTTTTTTTTTTTTTTTTGCTCAAATGTACAAAGAGCAAGAACATTACAGAAAATTAAGGGGATTGAACTCAAGGAATAGAAAACTGAAAGTTGAGGAAACCAGCCCACCAAACGAAGGGCTGACGAGAACTTTAAGTGCAACCGGTGGAAGTCATGTTTATGGCACATTATGCTGATAACTTCCAGTTGATAATGGTAGAGTTTAAAACATAAGGACCCCCCCCCAAAAAAAACATGCAGGAAGTGCTGCTTATGCATAATGAACCCTGGAATCCCCATACCTGGGGGCCGTGGACAGTGACTCTGGCCTAATTACTTCTACTTCTGTTAAAAGTGTATTCCTTTACTTCCCAATCTTCACTCTGCAGACTTACTGCCTTTTAGCCCCAGACTGCCGACCAAATAATTGTGTGCTTATGAGACTTTTCCTGTGACTATAAACTTAAGCAAATTGCAAAAGCTGCTGATAAACTTTAGTGTTGATTTTCATTCCTCATAAAAAGCATCTTTGGGGACTACTTAAGTTTTAATTGAACTTCATTCTTAACATAGAAGATTTATAAAATGAGTTTTAACTGAACTTAATTTTTAACAACCATAGATGATTTATAAAATAGATTCATGTAATACATGTAATTAGGGCCTAGGGATTAGTATAAAGTTTTGACTTGCAAAAAAAAAAAAAAAAAGAAGAAGAAGTACTATAAAATGTCAAATAAATGTACCATTAGCCAAGAAACATGGAATTTTCCATATATTCACCTAGGGGGACACATTGTCACTGCCTTCCAGTAGTTTACAGTCTTAAAACTATAAACTAAAATTATCATAAACATTCAGCTATCATTTTTTTATTCACAAAAAATTTTTACATGTATTATTGACATAATAATAGTAATATGGCTTTATCAGTTACTGTTGTATAACCTTAGCTGCTTCTCTGACCTTAGTGTCCCAAACTATTAAACCTGTGCCCATAGTAACTGCCTTATAGGGCTTTGTGAGGATAAAACGAGCTAAAATGTGTAAAACACTTTGAACAGTGTCTAAAACAGTGTACCGCTCAGAAAGCTTTGTTACTGTTGTTGCTATGAATAGTAGTATTTATTACAATAGACAGAGGATTTGAAACCAATGGAAAGGTCAGATTATTTCTCCAAGGTTATGTAACCATCAAGAACTAGAAGCAGGTTTTGACTCAAAGAATGTTTGTATATTTTATATTGTTAGGATGATGGCAGGGGGATGGAGAAAAGTAGACCAACTCATGATGATATATTTTGAAGGCAGAATCAATTGAGGGGCATTGGTTGATGGTTTGGACCTGGGGAACAAGAGACAGGGGGACTCTGACTTGAGCGTCCTTGGGGGCATTGGCTGACAGAGGAGACAGGTGGGTAGCAGTGCCACTGACCAATGGGCAAGACTGGGTCGCTGGCAGTAACCACTGGCCGGGCAAAGATGGGGTAGAATTAAGATACTCAGGTGAATAGTCACAAGTCCTGTGGCTTAGAAAAATGACCTGCATTAGATGTTTGTATTTGTGTCTGTTATGTTGTGTAGTACACGGGAAAAAAGAGCATTTCCCTTAGAGTCAAAAAGCCTGGGGTCGACTATCTGGGTATTTTGATTTGAATGCAAGATCTGACTGCAGGTACACAGGATGTCTAAAATCAGGAAGTCTGCTGTGCAACTTATGGAAACTGGTTGCATTCCTCTAAATTTCCCCTTGTATAAAATAATGCACTGAGTTTTAACAGCATTCTAGTCTATTGGCCGTGAATGAGGTGGGTTAAAAGCATTCACTGTGCTGGTGTTTTTGGTACTTTTAAATTGTTACTGGTAATTATAGGCAGTCAGAGTCAAAAGTGAACTAAGCACGAACACTCTGGAACTTACTTTGGTTAGAGGACCAAGAAGAGAACAACAAACCATGAAATCCTCTTTCAATCACGTTCTTTTTTTGTGTGTGTGTGCCAACAAGTTTCTACTTGTTCGTGGCCAGCTCGTGAACAAAAACCTACATTTCAAAATGTTTGTGCTCCAGTTTAATTGAGAGAAAGAGTTCCAATGTTAATATAATTAAAAGTCAAGTTACAAACCATTTTATTTTACTTTGTACCAAGTGCCCGGTATACTGTCAGCGCTCAGTGCTCAGTGGAATGGCAGCCTTCATCTGCCAGTTAACTTTTGAGTATCAGCTTTTGCCAGACTGCTAACATTATCCTATACCCAACAGACAACCTGGAGGAATGGGTAGATCTTATGTAGGTGTACATTATCTACAAGGAATCGCAAGATTACTATTAACTATTCTGTGTTCAGGAAACTTTTTATCCATAGACTGAAACCCAGCTAAATTTCCTGGACATTTTTATAACTGAATATTTTAAATTATTTAAAAAATGAAAAATGAAAGAATTTCTAATTAAATGAGTGAAGCCGCACAAGTGATTTTAAAACTTCAAACTTTCTATGGACCTGTTTCTGACACAGCTAGAAGCCTACCTCTTTATACCTTGCAAGCAATTCCAGTGACTGTAAGAAAAAAATTGTGATGTCTGTTATGTGTGTGGTATTTAGACACCTTAATTACCCTGCTGTGTCACAAGTGTGGCGGTAAGAAATAGTTAGAATCTTCAGATTTTCATTTTTAAGAGAATACCAACATCCATATGGTTAAAAGGACCTATTATATAGTCTTTTACTTAGTAATTTTTGAATCAGTCGTATTCTTTGCTTTGCTGTCTTCTTGCCTAGTCTCTTCCCGTGATCAGTGCAGCTTCCAGAAATGTGAACTCTGTTCTCTGTTACCTAGAGGAGAATGTGATTAAGATGGAAAATATACTATTAAAAATGTAAAGATGATATACAGCAAGTCCATGCACATTCTTCATTTCAGACCCATGCTGTTTATACTTATCTACTCATTTAGATTAACTGAAATGTTTTTCTAAATGCATGTAGATAATAAAGATGTTATTTCTTTTGAATCGGTTCAAATGAATGGGAACCATCTTTTCCTTCTCATGGTCCACGTGGCCTCACCCTGAACACAGCCGAATGGTACAAGCACTGTCCTAACTCATCAGCCAAACTCCTGCTCCCGGCATCATTTTCCCAGTGCTCTTCTTACAATTCCTTGTTTAGTCTGCAGCTAGGCTTGCGGGTTGGTTCGGGGTTTGGTCAGTGACAGTTATCGTGTGCTTTTCTCTAACTCTCACGTTCAGTGCTATTTCTTTTCTTTCTTTTTTTCAAACTGCAGAATTCACCTACTATTTTGCTTTTTAGTCCTTCATTTTGTGTTCTAATGCTTCTATACATCGTTAAAGACTTTTTTCTTCCTTGGTGTGATTATCTGCCTCATGAGATGATCAGAATTTTGGCATCTTCAGTGACACACTGGAATATGATCAGCCCCCAGTGAGGAGAATGTGATGAGTCAGACTTCAGCCTGTGATGCACCATCAGCCCATCGAAGACGTTTCTGACTAATAAGAAATAGAGCTTATTTGCTGATACTTCAGGAGAAATATTAAAAATTTTGTAATTCAAATTTTGTTCTAGTTTATTATTCCTTTTAGAATTGAGTACCAAAATTCTGATAGTTACCTCTTTTCTGTACAAAGCTAACTTAATATAAGTTTATCTGGACATTTAAATGAGTCATGTTTATGAACAGAAGGCTGAGCTAAGATCTTTTAGCGTTATCTCTTTGTATGTCTTTGGTCATTGTGAATAATATTTCTTTTTTAAACTTCTGGTTGGCTTTTTATAAGCTTGTACAAATTTGTTGAAAATAAGAGAAAGAAGAAAGTGAGGAAGGGAGGGAAGGAGACTAGAAAGGAAAAAGGAGATTATAATTATTCTTAAGCATAAAATTTTCCCCAAATCGAGATAACACCTACAGATTATCTTACTAGATAGTTGTTGTTAGTGTAACATTTATGCTGCAGTGTTTAAATGTGCTCATTTAGTACAGAAATAATGAGGAGATTAGGGTGACCAGTATTAGTTTTTTTTTAAGTAGTGCTTTTTATTTGCATTCTTTGTCTCCATTTGTATTGTATTGGAAATGCTTTGTATAACAAATTCTTCAAAAGTCAATTTTAGCACTTGTGTAAATCATTAACAGTTCCTTTTACTTTTCCATAGGACAGTATTTTTCCTTCTGGACATTAAATTCCTATAGCTACCTATTATTTCTAAGAACGTGTGTTATATTTACAATCACTTTGAATTGTTAAGTCTTCCTGTCGCTTTCCTCCTTAGAATGATCTGAAGGTGCTGTTTACATCACTCGCTGACCACAAATACATCATTCTGCAGAAACTGGCAACTGTGTTGGAACAGCCTGTGGCAGAGCAAATAGAGGTATATACAGCTGCCTTTTTCCAGAAGAGCAAATGCAATGAGTAGATCTGATTTACTAGGAAATTTCGAATGTTCTATGAAAGACTGATGGCTTACTGTGGTGTTTTCGTTGGTCACGTATTTTATTTTTAAGGCTTGAATAACTGCTTGGATTACATGGACTCTATCCCTTACTTCTGCATGCAGCCAGGAAATGTGAGATAGGAAAGGGCATTAATGACAGATGCCACCTAACAGTGAGCTTAGACATGAACCTCAGTGACATTTGGCAGGGAGTCAGACTGTCCTGGTAGTGATACGGATGAAGCACCATGGACATAGTTTAGAAGGTGGGTCCATTACCTTCAGTGGTGATCGGATCAGGGGAAAATTTGGTAAAGGGAAATTTGAACTGGACTTAGAAGTTTGGACATGCAGAGACTAGGAAGAAAGGTGCCAAATAAAGAGGAGAGCCAGAACAAAGACAGAAATGTTAGACAGTTCAGGGCACTTTGGGAGAAAAGCAAGTAACCCTGTTTAGCTGAATTTAACGAGGAACCAAAGTGATTGAGGGGAAATAATGTTGGAAGAGAAGAATTTGAGGCAATTTCTAAGACCTGTTGAATGTCAAAAAATTTGGACTCTATTCTACAAATGAGTGGCCTTGAAACTTCATGGATTGCACACTTCATTGGTGAAAAAGAAGTAAGCACATACCACAAATACATCTACCTATTTATAAATTGTAAGCAGGTACTATGTTACAAAGCATGCACACAAATGAAAGTTTTAAAATGCATGTGGTTGAATATAAATGACAGATGTAGTATTGCATCTCATAGAGCATCTTACTACACTTCGGGGTACTTACACTCACCTTGGACACCACTGGCAGTGGAAGGTCACTAGGGATATTTGAGGGTGAGGGTGAGGGTCAGTGTCAGCTCCTGCTTCTGGATGAGTGACATGGCAGCATCAGGGTCAGGAAGGAGGGTGACCATCCGAGGGTCCCCACGACTGCACTGAGGAGAAGGAATGAGGATTCACACCATCACACTGGCAGTGGAAACAGGGAGGGGAGAAGAAATGGGAAGGCTGTTACATAGAAGATCCCTTTTTGTAGGCTCATGATTATGAAAATGTGTATTTTAATAGAATTTCATAACCTAATTTCAGTAGATCTCCAATGATTCTATGGGTAAGCCACAGGGAATCACCTGAAATAGAAATCATCAGAAAATTTCTCAGTATAAAAGGATCTCTCTCTCTCTCACCATCTAAGATAGTTTACAAAGTTATATGTGCATATGTCTTTTTCTTGACCATAATTTCGTTTGTTTTTTAAAAGCAATCCCTCATTTTCCCCAAACTAAAAAGCATCCTTCCATGTCATAGCTTCTGCTTGCAAGGACATTTTTTATTTTTATTTTTATTTTTTGGCTCATATTGTATCTGATTCCAAACAAGATTTGAGCAGCTGTAGTGATGCTTTGCCTTGAATTTCTAGTGTGAAATTTAAGGTCCGTATGACCACAAGTGACACTTTTATTAATTATTGACCAATGTAACTAAAGTAAATTTCACAGATATAAATAAATAACTGGCTTATCTTTTTGAATAAATGGAAGGCAACTTTTTAAAAAGTGCTAATTAATCCTCCTTGGGTTAAAGAGGTAATAAGAGCAGAAGGCATGGGGATTTATTCATCTTTTGAGTCATGTCTTTCTGACCTAGAACTGACCTGTTGCCCCATGAGTCTGGTGCACAGCTGTCTTCTGGGATCTCCATTTACTGCCATTCTGAGTACTTCCTTCCCTTCTCCCTTCTGTTGGGTCTTCTCTTTCCTGAGTCCCAAGTCTTTGTCTTTATTCTGTTGTTTCCTTGTCTTGTTAGTGCATATCCTTCCTAGGAAAGGATGCACGCTAGATATAATTCTTCAGCACTTTGCATGTCTGAAAATGTTCCAGTACTTTGCTCACACTTATGGTAGCGTGGCTCTTCATAGAAGTCTTGGTCAGTTTTTTATAGAGTTTTGAGGCTTTTCTTCCATTGTTTTCTAGCTTCCGGTGCTGGCTTGAGGAATCTAAAATTGTTCTCATTCCCGAGGGTCCCAGTGTTCTGCAATTTCACAATGATGTGCCTTTTATCCACTGGGCCAGGAGCTACTTTGATTGGGCAGCCTTCATCCTCCTCTTCTGGAACATTTCCTTGTGTCTATTAGAAATATTTATTTAACTATTTTTCATCCCTCTGTTTTATCTGTCTCCCTTTCTGAAACTCCTTGTAGGCAGGTGTGGGACACGCTGGGCCAGTCCTCTCGTTTTCTCATCCAGAGACACTTCTCTCTGTCTTTTTGCTCTGTTTTCTGGAGACTTCCTCAGTTCCAACTCCAGACTTTTTTCTTGACTTTTGCATTTCTGATCTCAGGCATTTAATCTTCCCAGAAGTTTTTTTCGGTTCTCTGAATGGTCTGTTTTTGGTAGTATCCTGTTCCTTTTTTTAAAAAATGCATGACCGTTTGGAATCTCTCTGAGTATTAGTAATAATTTTTTTGGTTGAAGTTTTTTTTTTTTTTTTTTGTATTGGGGGGCTTCGGGTGTTTTTGGTTGAAGGTTTTTATTAGTCTTGGGGTTTTTTTGGTTTGTTTTTTCTTTTTTTGTTTTGTTTTGCCCTGGATAGTCAGTTTCCCTCCACGTTGCTTCTATTTGTTGGCTTATTTTGGGCTCTACCTTTCCCGTTAGAGGCTTTTCTCAGCTATACAGAAATGTTTTGTTGTCTATTCACATTTAGGATGGGAGACCAAACAGCAGAATGGAAACTTCATGAGTGGATGGGGCTGGACAGTTTTGAGATTTATTGAAGGATGGTCTGTGTTGGCTATTTGTTGGGGAACCCTTGTGTCAACATTTTTAGGTCTCTCGGCCTTTTCACATTCCTCCAACTCCCCTTCTGTCTGGGAGGAGAGACGTGGCTTCAGCACTCCACACTCCAGAAGATGCAGGGCTCCTCATTCAGCGCTCAGTGGGCGTCCAGACACTTTATCCCCTTGTTCTCAGTCAAGGACTCAAGCCCACAACTGTGTCTGGCGCCCCTCCATCCAGAGGCTGTCTGTTGTACCTTCTCTGGAAAATAACCTTTCAGCCTTTCACCAAGGAAGGAAGAGCCAGTGTGGAATGAGGAAGGGGATCTGGGAAGTGAACTGCTCTTCAAGCATCTTTTCACCAAGCCCCCTTATTCAGCATCCCATCCCAGGTTGCCCAGAGTCCCAGAGATCCCTGTTGCTGAAATGTGGTGATAAAGAACCACTACTAGCTTAGGATTCAGCTTTCTCGGATTTCCTAAGTCAGTTACCACGTATCCTTCTGATGTGCAGTTTGTAAAATTTTGTTAGTATTATCTTCTTTCCTGTTTCCTTGCTCTTACAGATTTATGGGGGAGAAAAACACACCAGAAAACAAGCAAACAAAAGATTGGCTGTGGTTGTAGTGGGGACTCATGGAAGAGAAAACAGGACACGTGTTTCCTTTGCCATCTGGAGTTCGTGTTCCTTTCATCCTTCAGGGGCAGCTGAGGTGGCTCTTCTTCCAAAAGCCTCCTTCAGCTGCTCCAGGACTCACTGGTGGCTCCGGGCTCCAAAGCCATCTCGCAGGGATGACCAGCATCAAGTTTAGTACATAATTGTATTCGGCCTTATTTCGTTTTCTTCTGCTTACTCAGCTTCCTCACCATCTCTAAGCTCCGTGAAGGCCAGGTTGAGGTCTTGTCCTGCTTCTGCAGACCTCACGCTAGGAAGACAAGGCTCCACACGAGCAGCCTCTTTCAGGCTCGATGGCTTGCTGTTCTCCTTTACAAAGTGGAAGCCCTCCCTGACTATGCTGGAACATACTTTCCTCCTGCCTCACTGAACTTCTCTCCAAAGATGCTCAGAACTGCATTTCAGAAAACCAGAACACAGTCCCCTAGAAAATCTCAGGCAGATACCTTTTTCTGATTCTGTCCTAAGTCATGCTTCTTATTCAGGTTCCTATTCAGTTTTCCTTATTTGTTCCAGGAAGCTGTTCTCCCAGCCATCCATGCTAAGCCCCTCCTACCTCCTCACCTTTAAAATAGCTGATCTGTAGTGTAATAAAGGGCCTTCTTCCCTTTTCTGTATAATAGAGGACCATGGTTTTTATGTGATGTGGTAAATGTCTTTTTTTAATTCTTTCTTATTTTATTAAAATGTAGTTGATTTACAACCTTAGTTTCAGGTGTACAGCAAAGCGATTCAGTTACACATGTACATACATGTATATTTTCTCAGTTTCTTTTACATGGAAAATGTTTTAGGTGGAGAGGGGAGGAACAAACAAGGGGACACCATAGTCACATTTTGCTTGGAGACTGTTCACGTGAGTTTTAATGAAATGTCATAAATCATACATAGGCAATACAGCAGGCTGAAGATGGGCTGAAGGAATTGGATGCAGGAATCATTGAGTTAAAAAGGCGTGCTGACAAGCTGCAGGTGGAGCAGCCTTCCATGCAAGAACTCTCCAGACTTCAGGTACAATTTTCTCCCAGTGGCATTTGACTTCAATGATACATCTTAACTAGAAGTTAAGAAAAAATTATTTTCTCTGTTTTTTCAGGTTTTGGCTAAAACAATTCATGTCATTGAGACCCTGATTTTTCTTCCAAGTAACTCTTAAAACATTTTCTGAAACGTTTACTGTATTTCGTAAAATAAATTATCAATTTTTGAGATTTACTAAAGGGTGGTCTGTCTGGGCTATTTGTTGGAGAATTCTTGTGTCCAATTTTTAAGTCTGATAGTCTCACATTCTAAGATTTTCTGACATAATTATTATTCCAGTGGTTAAGCATTGGTATCATTCCATTGTGGCATATTGTGTTCTACTATAGAAGATACAGTAATTAGCAACCTACCTGGAGAAGTTAAAAGAAAGATCTCTATCCTGTACTATACTCTACCCCCAAAAGCCATTTTAAGGAAAAAAATACTTAAGCTAATACTTTTTAGAAAGTATATTTTCTCAAGTGTCCAAAATTATAGTTTATATTTCCTACATGTTTGAATGGAAAAGAGGCATTGTTTCAATTCCAGAACCAAAAAAAATTAAACTAGAATGCAGCTGAAATCTAAACAGACTTCCTGGCATCTTTCAGGAGTACAGAATAACAGTTGGAATTAGAATGTTTTCCTACATCTGGCACCTGGGCAAGAATCTGTAATCAGGCTGGTAGGAAGATACTGGGATATTAAACCAGCAAAGTAGCATCTGATAGGAAACACAGTTAAGTTATATTAAAGAAAAAAAAAAACACACACATGTTAAGTTTTCTCTGAACTGAGCTATTGAGGGATTAATAATATGAGTCCAACACAGGGTCACAAGTTCTTTCTTTTGAGAAAATAAAATACCTCTTATTTTAAAAAGAACATTTTTATTTTAACTGTCTCATCCGATTACCTAACATTTCATAATATGGACCACTGCCCCCACTCTGTCCTTTTTAGACAGTTTGCCAGCAGTACTTAAATGTCAGGTGTAATGGTCAAGCGTCAGAGCTGTAAATAGGCATTAAAGTTGAACTTTTCCAGATTGAGCCATTTTGACCTGCTAACCCTTAATATGATACATTAATTAGGTCCATATGCCTCAAATAAATTTCGTATTTGGTGTATCATCACCCACTAAAATGTCTTTCCAGTTTAAATAGTTATTTATTTACTCCGCCACATTTGGCAAAAACAGGGCCTTTTTAAGTTTTAAAGTCTTTTTGCTCACATTAAACTCTTCTGTTTCTGTAGCT
The DNA here is from genome assembly GCF_009834535.1 of Camelus ferus. NCBI lineage: Eukaryota > Metazoa > Chordata > Mammalia > Artiodactyla > Camelidae > Camelus > Camelus ferus. The sequence goes on along the minus strand of NC_045703.1, from coordinate 61,700,089 downwards.
GTTTATTTGAGGAATAGTCCCAAATCTGATTATTATTTAGCAGACAAAATGTTGAAGATACTCAATTCAGTTATTCTAAAATGATAAAATTTGAGAGCATTCTAAAAATCAGAACTACATTTTCTGTGACTTTTCTCTTGGCCGTGTGAGCAGTTTTTCAGCATTTTAAGCCCAACCTCACCATAAACTATTGGCATCCTGAGAGGACAGGTGTCAGGTGTACCTCACATAGAGGTAAATTTGAATTAAGCATGAGTCTTGCGGTCTGTTTCTTAGGACATGTATGATGAGCTGATGGTGACCATTGGCTCCCGGCGGAGTGGTCTGAACCAGAATCTTGCTCTCAAGAGTCAGTATGAAAGGGCCCTGCAAGATCTGGCTGACCTGCTGGACACTGGACGAGAGAAGATGGCCGGAGACCAGAAAATTATCGTGTCTTCCAAGGAGGAAATCCAACAGCTACTTGACAAACATAAGGTAAAAAAAAAAAAAAAAAGAGAGAGAGAGACAGAAAATTTAGTTTTGGAAGTGCACTCTCACTCACTGATACAATACCTAGGATTATCCATCTTTTATGAGTTTCTACTTGTGTAAGTTACTCTTTAAAATGGTCAACAACTGTATATTCCAACGCAGTGGCATTCAGTAGCGCAGAAAAATGATAAAGGATATATTCCTATAATTTTGTAAGTGAGCAAAGAATACAGATCTTACCGTTTAGTTTAATGAGCGGTATTAACGATGCCTTCTCCCCTCATAGACCGCAATCAACGGGAAACTCAGGGACTCTTCAAACGAGCCCAGCTTCGTTCTTTTTCTTTTTTTTAAACTATCTGCAGCTGTTATTTTTGAAAGTATTTTATTTATTTATTATTGTATTAATTAATTATTTTATTTTGGTGGGGGCTGGTAATTAGGTTTATTTATTTTTTGGAGGAGGCACTGGGGGTTGAACCCAGGGCCTCATGCGAGCTAAGCATGCGCTCTACCACTTTAGCTGTACCCTCCTCCCCCAGCTCCATTCTTAACTCGACTCTCTTCCTTTGTGTCCCTCATGCCCATTTGTTCATCTAGTCCTCAGTGTTCTCTCTGCTTTCCCCCTGTCCTGACCAAGAACTGCCTGCTCTGCTCTGGGAACGCAGAGCAGCCCACTCAGGCTTGGACGGGGTTTATGTATGTTTCGTGCATCACTCAGCTCTTCTGGTCCATAGACACTTGCTCCTCCAGCTGCCGTGGGCCTTCAGTTTTCCTTCCAGGGGACAACGAGTGCTTTTACTTCATAACCAACCTTGGTGGGCGTGAGATTGTCCCATCAGTGTGTGCCTTAACCAGGTTCAGGTTAGGCACCACTCCTCAGTAGAGGAGTGCCTGGTTCACACACACACACAGATAACTCTCTCATTATTAGCCATCCTATGAAAAACAGCAGTTTTGCCAGTTCAGAGACTCCACCTCCCAGACAGTGGACATTTCTTATAGAGGAACTAAAAATTCCCCTGGATTATAGGTGGTTAACAGTCTACCATTATGTAGCTCTCTGGTGGCTTATAAAGGTAGATTTGGGGGGCAGGGGGGTGCAGAATTGTATTTCTTGCTGTTTTTCTCCAGAGGTTTTTATCCAAAACTTTGTGATTTATTAAAGCCTTATCATTTGGCTTTGAAAACATTGCTTTAAAGTTCACAGCTGGTTTTTCTCAAATCTTTGACCAGAGCAATAAAATATCATCCTGAGTTATTCCAGAGGGGAAACTGGGATCAATGTGTGTAAATAACAGAGAAATAAAGCTCAGGAGATGAAGAACCCTAAAAGGAGCAGGCTGCCATCAGGCAGACGGCTCTCCCGGCTGTGAGAAGTCCGTCCAAGGACGTTGGGGGAGATGGGGTTGTAAAAGGAATATTAGCTTTCTGTGAATGTTGGGCCCAATGACCTCCAAGTTCTCTTCCAACTGTAAGATTCTATGATATAATAATTGTCAGTTGAAAATAATGATCCAGCTTCCATTGACCAGACCACTTTCCAAGGGAGGGCTCTTCGTGGCCTTGGGCTTATTGCATGAGACTGAGCGGTTCAGCATCTGTAAGGTGGGAAGTAAAACTGCCTACCTCATGGAATTGTTATAAGGATTAAATGAGTCAGTCGCTGAAGTGTTCATAGAGTGTCTGGCACATGGTACACACTCAGTGTTAGCTGATGTTAGCTCTTCCCAGTCTCTAAGCTTTATCCGTGGTGCTGGGAACAGGATATGGGAGAGCCCTCTCCCCATCTTCTGGGGCCTTTTACAGATAAAAAGGAACATTTCAAAACACATCTGTAGTGTTGTGCGAGGTGTACAGTTCTGCTGTGGGCAGGTACATTATGAGGGAAATTAAAAAATATATCTTGCCAACCAGGGCGTGTGGCACACTGGGCTTGGCGGTGAGTATTAAGCACAAGGAATGCTCTGAGAATTAAAAAAGGGCCATGGAGGAAGAAAAGTTGTGAATGTGCCAAGTGAGGGTATCCCGGGAAGTACAGAGTATAGGCTGAGGCTGAAGATGGGAGAATGGGAGCTGGTGTGTCCGGGGAACAAGGGAGGGCGGTCTGTGGTGGAGGAGGTGAGAGGCCACCCAGAGGGTCTAGGGGTCAAGAGCTGAGAGAGCGGAGGAACGTTTTCAGCAGCTGGTCACGCACAACGGGATCTGTTTTGGGGACAAAGTGCAGCATGGCAGTGCGTCGGTGCTTTGGGTTGGGGGACAAGAGGGGTCATTTAGGCCACTTGGCTGGAGCCCCCATCTCTGCAGGAAGTGGTGTGTGCCTGGGAGGGTGGAGGCCGGCAGGGGGACCAGTACCCCTCATGTCTGAGCTAAGTTCCATCAGCTTCCATGTTTGAAACCATTTTTATTGTAAGGTTGGATACAAGTGAATTGCTGACCTCTTTCTGTCTGAAAAATTGCAGGAATACTTTCAGGGTCTGGAATCTCACATGATCTTGACTGAAACACTCTTCAGAAAGATCATCAGCTTTGCAGTCCAGCGGGAAACTCAGTTCCACACCGAGCTGATGGCTCAGGCTGCGGCCGTCCTCAAACGGGCTCACAAGAGGGGCGTGGAGCTGGAGTACATTCTAGAGGTGAGACTTGGTGCTGCACCTGTCCGAGGCTCACCCACTACCGACAGACAGACCCTCCAGGCCGGGCGTGTTCTCTCGTGGGATCTGTGTCCTGTGACCCCGGAGGTCCCTCAGACTCAGCGTCTTGGGTTGCCCTGTGCCCCTTGTATTTCCTGTTCATGTTTGGATAAACGCTGTGCTCACTGTGAATTCAGCCAGATGAATACTGATTTCAGACTGAGGTCTTGAAAAACTGCTAACCTTTGCTAGACATTATTGAAAAAGACTTCACATGATTAAAAAAAAAAAGATTTTCCAATTTAAAATAAAATAAAATCATAAGAATAAGTGATGTGGGAGTTCTCCTGAGTAGAATGTCTGTAATATGTATTTATATTTCTTAAATGTCTGTGTGAGGTTTATTTTGCAAATGTAATGCATTTAGTTCGCTTACTATGGGAAGTAAACATGCCCATCTCTTTCACTTACGTCATAGCATCATCACTTGGTAAAGAATGAAACCGTAACTATCAGATGCCTCCTGTATTCCAGGTGTGCTGCATACATTATCCTCACACTGGACCAGATGCTTGATTGATTGATTTTTACCTATGCATACTGTTTATGTTTATTTTGTATATTCATTAAAATCTATAATATCAGACATGTTTGAATATTTCTTAACTTTGAAGTAGAGTTGTATCTGGGGCCATAAAAATCTTAAATTAAAATGAAACAAACAGGTCCTCTCACACCTCTGGAAATTACCCATTAACCAAAATATATATCCTCAAAGAAGTACCAGTATGCTATTTTCTAATGTCATTAAATCATGTTTGAAAGAAAATAATTATAAAGATTGATTGTATAGCACTGCAAATATTTACTCTAAAATACTAGAAGAAAAATGAAACACATTTTTGGCCTGATGAACACCATTTACGTGAAAGTGTCTAGAGAAAAGTGACTGGAAGGAAGTATATGAAAATAGTGAAATAGAAGTATTTTTTTCTTTTGGAGACAAGATTATTATTAACCCTATTTTTTTTAATGTTGAAAATGAGGTTCACCGAAGTATAGTAAGTTTCCCATACCATACAGCTAGTTAGTGGTGGATGTGAAAGCCAGTTTACAGGGGTAAACTGATTACTTGCTTCAAAGCCGTCTTTTGCTTTCTAAAGCAAATCCCCAATGCAAACATCTCCGACAAGTCTTTAAAGAGAATCTGTCAGGTGCACATTTGTGCACAGAGAGGAATGCTGTTCCTGAATGAGGATTTTTCAGCTCACAGACGGATGTTGTGCTTCTAGACATGGTCTCATCTGGACGAGGACCACCGGGAGCTGAGCAGGCAGCTGGAGGTGGTGGAGGGCAGCATCCCGAGTGTGGGTTTGGTGGAGGAGAGTGAGGACAGGCTCATCGACCGGATAACACTCTACCAGGTCAGCGTCCAAATGGCATCTTGGTGTAAAAAGTTGTCGCATTTCCTTTTGAAGCTTTCCCATGGTTTGACTTGAAATCAAATATTTTATTAAGTACTTTTACTTTACTTTCAAGCTATTGACATTGTTGAAGACATAGGTTTTAAGTGTTTGTTTCGTAACAGAACATAAAAAGCTCTTTTTATTTTTTTATGAGATCCGCTTTTGAAAATTTAGGCTCCACCAAACGTTTTCTGTTTTTAAGCTTGAAGTCACACTATCTTGAAATAATTAAAGTTTATTGTTTTATAACAGAGCACTAAAGAGCCTTTTTTTCTGATTTTTAATGATAAAGAGCTCTTTTTAAAAATTCAGCCTCCACCAAGAATTTTTTTTATAGTTTATGCTGGTATCACACAATTTTTGAAATAATTACAGTTCGCAGTTTTAAATATACCTACAGTTACTTTTTTTTTTAATCTCTACTTAGATGAAACATGTTAAAATTTCTAATGTAACTTGGGTACAAATACTTGAAATTTGACTAACAGGTAATGGGAACATTATGGAAAAATTATAATCTTTAAGGAAGAAAAATTGCATTATCTAAACTTTTGACCCAATATTTTCCATCATTTTAGCATTTGAAATCCAGCCTTAATGAATACCAGCCCAAATTATATCAGGTACTAGATGATGGAAAACGACTTCTGATATCCATTAGCTGCTCAGATCTAGAAAGCCAGCTAAATCAACTTGGAGAACACTGGTTAAATGATACCAACAAAGTGTCTAAGGAACTTCACAGATTGGAAACAATATTGAAACACTGGACCAGGTAATACAGTGACTATTTGGCACATTTTTAGGTTAATGCTGCAGAGTACTTATAAGGCTAGTGGACACATGAGTTGAAAAAGATGTGGTTCCCCTAGGAACTCATCACAGAGTTTGGAAAATAAAGGCAAACGCAAAGTTTCCAATTGGATTCCTGTATAACTGTATAAACATGTACTTAAAAGTGGGTGGGGAGGTGCATCAAACCTTTGCAATACATTGAACCTTTGAGCTGTCATCTTCCCTGCCTGTGGACTGTGCATGTGTGGTCACAGTAAACCTTAGGAGAGAAAGAAGAAGGATGTGTTTTGAGAAGGTAAAGTTTCTCTCGAGGGCAATGGGAGGTATTCAAGAGAGGTATTCATAATGAAACCCTTTATTTCTACGCCACCTTTATTTCTACGAACTTTTAATAACAATCATCTAACATTTTCTAAATAGCTTCATTGTGAAAGAGTAGGAGAAAGATATTTTTATTTTCAGCCTAGAGGTGGGAAAGCTGAAACTTAGAGAGACTGACTTGCTTAAGGTATGAATATTTAGAGAAGGGAATTTGAGAGTGTCAGCCCAGGACATTACTCTCCCAAATCTGTCGAGTCTTCTTTTAAAATTAGCGTTGGTGAGTAACAGGGGTTAGCACAACAGAGGGATTGGATGTTGACTTAATAGGCTTATTACCGTCCTTGCAGATATCAGAGTGAATCTGCAGATCTGATCCACTGGTTACAGTCTGCAAAAGACAGACTAGAATTTTGGACTCAGCAATCTGTGACAGTCCCACAAGAACTGGAAATGGTCCGTGATCATCTGAATGCTTTTCTGGTAAGTCCAAGAATCGAAAGCATTTGATTCAATTTTATTATTTTCAGGCCTTTTGGTAAGGCCTGACTTACACCAATGAAAAGGTGATCGGCTGTCAATGAATATACTTAATAAATCAAGCTATAGAGAATTTGTCAGTGTTAAGTCTGTGTGTTGAATAATTGAGGAAAATGCTAGGGCTCAACATTGCCTCTTTAAAGTCATCTTTAGGTAATGTTGGCTTTCATTCAGGGCAGGGATATGTGGCTTTTGTTTTTCTCCAGTGTGCTTAACATCACCACTCGCCTGTATGATGTAAAGAAAAATTGTTCGGGAAATAAGTGTTTCTTTCCCTAAATAAAAGATCTGGCTACTTAATCCTGATGTGGACTTTGCTACTTCTTTTAGGAGTTTTCCAAAGAAGTTGATGCCAAATCTACCCTGAAATCGTCTGTTCTGAGCACAGGGAATCAGCTCCTTCGATTAAAGAAAGTGGACACAGCTGCCCTGCGTTCTGAGCTGTCACATATCGATGGCCAGTGGACTGACCTGCTGACAAATATTCCAGCTGTCCAGGAGAAGCTCCACCAGGTACAGAACTAATCATTGGTTTAGTTGGTCACTAAGCAGTATTAGATGAAAAAGTACCTTAATCTGCTGTTGTTCCCAAATTTAAATCAGCTCTGTCTTGGGTGTCTTGTGTTTTCTCTCCTCCATGGTATTTCATGTGAAGAGTGAACAGTTCTACAAATTGCATGTCTGCAAACCCCATGTCTTCCAAGGGCTTCTTTATCGTATGTGTGTGTGTTTTAGAATCCTTGTCTGTCCATGTTTTAATTCTTTGTTTTCTCATAAATAAAATATGGGTAACTATACCTTTCTCACCAAGTGAGTACTTACGAAGATTTAATACTATTGTATGAAAAAGACCTGTAATATTACCTACAATAGAGGTGTAACTTTCAACAAATGAAGAGAAGCAAGTCTTTCTCTTATCTAGAAAGTTGCTTCCCCCCCGCCTGAACTCCCAGGTATTTTATCTCTCTCTCTTTGGCATTCATCCTGTGTAAAAGGTGTGATAGATGTGTTTCATATAAATGTCTTAGCCCTTTGAATCAGCAGCTGCACATTCCTAAAGGGCAGGAAACATCTCACATTGACTTCTATATCTTTCTGCACCACATAGAAGTCTATAAATATTTTAAATGATTGCTTTTTTCCTCCCAATCACTATAAGTATTTACATAAATACCTGATGTATTAAGGAAGATTCAGAATTCTAGTATATTTTGGTGGAAGACTGAGGAAATTGGCTACGCTCTTTGGAATAAATATCAGAGTGCCAAAAATCTAGAAAATGATAGTTTGTAGTGTGGTGGTATTTTTCTTTCTTCTTTTAACATTCCTGAATCATAATACACAGAGATTTTTACAAGATAATTAATAAAATACATCTGTTGAATGTTTCGTAGTTAAGTTTTTTTTTATAGTCATAAAACTAGCCATAAAATAAGAATAATATTTTCTTCTTGCTGGTGTTTTGATTAATTAGGTAGTGTTTATGCAATGTTGATAGTATTGTATGTCAAGTGAACATAAGAGGACTGTTATTGTTCAGTGTTTGCCTGATGTTTCATTTCAAGCTTCTAACGAGGTTAAGATCCAAAAATGTTATTAAGAAGTGTTATATTGGTTGGTACTTGAATAGGAATTAATAGAGTTTTAGGTTAAAGAAAATCGAGTTTGAATTTTAACACTTGGAATTTGTTCTGTCTCTGCAACGAGAGTTTTTTTGTTTTGTTTTGTTTTTTTACAGGTATAGAAAGTTGATAGCTCAGCATTGCCAGTGTAGTTCATTTGACACCTTAGCCCCCACTTGCCAAGCAATTTACAGCCGTACAATAACTTCTGTTTTATTGTCATTGGCTTTGGCTCAGATATTTAAATACTTCAGCAACTTGAAAAGATTTTTCACTTGTGTGTTCTGTTTTTCGTGTGGGCATGGGTGCAGGTGGGGATTATAATAAAGAAGGGTCAGTTTATTATAATGAGGACGTATCAGGAATTAAACAGCCACTAAAATTTCATTTACCGTATCCTTACAAAAAACATGTAGGGAGAATATGACTTAAAGACAGAGGAGAAAAGCCTCTTATTTGTTCATACTATTTTACTGCACCACTTATCCAGTCTGACAATAATGCCAAACTTAATTTACTACCTAGGGCAAGGGTAACTAAGAAGAATTTTATGAAGTCCATTTACTTTTGGTTCTGAGATCTTAAGTGCTTAAAATTTTGGAATTCTTCAGGCAAAAAAAAAAAAAAAAGATTACCAACAATCAAAATGCCTAAAAGATTAGATAAAGAACAGCTGATAAGCCATTAAAAATTCTTCAACTTTTTAATAGATTGGGATTCGTTGGAATTTTAACACTAGCGATTTGTTCTGTCTCTGACACTTTCAATTTGTTCCGGGCAGCTCCAAATGGATAAACTGCCTTCTCGCCATGCCATTTCTGAAGTCATGGCTTGGATTTCTCTCATGGAAAATGTTATTCAAAAGGATGAAGAGAATATTAAAAATTCCATCGGTTACAAGGCCATTCATGAATACCTTCAGAAATACAAGGTAATTCAGCACTTCTGGGTTTTAGCTTTCCATATTTTAGGATAATCGTACTTGAAGGAGCTCAGAAACTCAAATTACAGAAATCAGGTCTTAAAGTATATATTTCATACATGGTGACCAGATAGCTATATAATAGTAAGAAAACTGCCTTCATAGTTGTAGGCATAGAAAAGTTGACCAGTAGTAGGAATAATTTTGTGTAAGATTTTGTGTCACTTTAGGAAATCATAAAAATAAATTCTATAATTGATAAATATTTTATAGTGAGATTAGGTAATTTGTCCAATTCTACTTCCTCTACTTAAAAATATATATTTATATTTAATATATCTATAAATTCAAATTTTTATAAATACAAATTTAATATATGTATAAATTCAGAATATGTAAATTCAATTTATATTCAGTGTTTTTATATATTATATATATATTCAGCTTCTGAAAATAATGGGTTATATTAATACATATATTAATACATACACACCGATTGTGCCATTTGGACTAAATCACCGAAGTGATAATATTAGTCTTAAGGCTACTTAAGGCTTTCCAACTCCTAATAAAATGTAAGACATTTATATGTATAATGTTGTTTTCTTATTTTCTACCTTCCCTTTTCAGGGTTTTAAGATCGACATTAACTGTAAACAGCTGACAGTTGATTTTGTGAACCAGTCTGTGCTACAAATCAGCAGTCAGGATGTGGAAAGTAAACGCAGTGATAAGACTGATTTTGCTGAGCAGCTTGGAGCAATGAATAAAAGTTGGCAAATCCTGCAGGGTCTAGTAACTGAGAAGGTGAGCCAAATGTTCTTTGCTGTCCATGTTTCATGAAAACTCCAAGAACAGGTACAGTCTGTAAAGAAAACTCATTCCCCAAATAGTGTGGCTGCACTGGGCACACAGCTGCCTCTGAAGAGCCTGCCGCTGAAGGTTTTCCCTCTGACTTGTTAATGTGTCTTATGTACCTTCTGCTCTCTATTTCATATTGTTTTAGTTTTTTAAAGGTGCCTCTTAAATTCTTTTTCCTTTGTTTTGAGTGAAATTCCTTGCTTGTTTACCAATAATGGTCATTGATTCACACTTTTTTAAAATTAATTCTTATTTTTTATTGAAGCATAGTCAATTTGCAGTATTATTTTCAGATGTACAGCAAAGCAATTCAGTTATACATAGACATACATATACATATGTAGTTTCAGATTCTTTGTCATTACAGTTCATTACAAAAAACGGAATATAGTTCCCCATGCTGTACAGTAGGTCCTTGTTGTTTATCTCTTTTATATATAGTAATGTGTATCTTTTAATCCCAATGACTCACATGTTTAAACATTCATTGATTTTTTTTTTGTGGGGAGGTAATTACGTTTATTTATTTCTTTATTTTTAGAAGAGATACTGGAGATTGAACCCAGGATCTCGTGCATGCTAAGCATGCACTCTACCACTTGAGCTATACCCTCCCCCCTCACTGATTTTTAATCATATATACAATGGGCTGTATTTTAAGAATTATTAATCTGGAAGAAATAGTTACCTGCCAATGATTTGATTCTAAAATAAAATTACAAATTTCGTTTCATTATGTTTGCTCAGATTCAGCTGTTGGAAGGCTTACTGGAATCTTGGTCAGAATATGAAAATAATGTACAGTGTCTGAAAACTTGGTTTGAAACCCAAGAAAAGAGACTAAAACAACAACATCGAATTGGCGATCAGGCTTCAGTTCAGAACGCGATGAAAGACTGTCAGGTAACTTGCCCAGGTGGCCGCCGGCACTGTTTCACAATTTCCTGGCCTGTCGCGAAGGAATCTGCAGGTCCTGAGAACTGAGATTTAAATATTGAAAAATGCTGCATTTGGTTAACAGATTTCTCTAAGTGAGTTTATAGAGTTTTCTGTTAGATTTTTTCACCTGTTTTTATAAACACAAAGTTATGAGAATTTTCAAACACGCTCATAAGCCGAGAATGTTGCTAAACCTCCATACTGTTCACTAGATTTAATAATTATCAAGATTTTGACATCCTTGCCTGCATTGTTTTTCTTCTTAAAGATTTTGTAGTGAATCCTAGACTTCATGGTATTTCATTCCTGCGCACTACAGTACACATCTCTATAAAGAACTGACTTTTTTCTATATAACTGTATTGTTATTACCACAAAAGATTCACAATAATCCCTTAATGTTATTTAATGCCCAGCTCATAACAATACTTCCTCAATTGTCTGTAAAATATCTTGTTTATCCCAGTTATTTAAATAAGGATACAACAGTGTCTGTATCCTACATTTTCTTGTTAGGTTTCTTTAATATATTTTACACATTATTAACTTGTTACAGAAACCGTAGACTGGCCTCAGGTTCAGGATTAGCCAGTGTACTTCCTTCAGAGGCTATTCTGTCCCCCCGTGTTTTGTATAAATGGAAGTTAGCAGGAGAGTCTTGATTGGATTCTGGTTCAACTCCAATGAGCCGATGATGCTTCACAGAGGACTGTTAGCTCCTACTGTGTCCCACTGGGAAGACTCAGTGGCACCTGCTCATTCTGCTGTTAGTGATAAGGATCTCTGATTCAGGAAAACTAAATGTTTTCCAGTAACTTAGAACCACTTAATATTTCCTCAGGTATTCTTGTTTATACCAAAGAAGTGTAAGCTATTGCAGTTAATGCTGTTATATTTTTTAAATAAATCAGTAATTTGTAATGTGTTATAGATTACCTGCAATGGTTCTCTGTAGTATTTCCTAAGAGCAACGGAAGACTAAACTGTGAAGCAATTCTACAGAAATGCTTCTTTCCCCAGGTCTTATTTTTGTATTTCAGCTTTCAGAAAGAAAGGTCTTTGGTAATGATCTTCCTTTCAACCAGCATTTTTTTTTTCCTTTGGGGGCATATGTAAAGAGAGATATACTTAAGCTCTCAATCAAAGCTTTTTGGTTTAAGAAAGAAAGAGTAGATGCTCTTTTGCTGGGCTGACAAGCTAATGGATTGCAATTTTGCAAAGAAAACTATCATGTAGAGAAATACCTTGAAATTAAAAAGAGGAAGCTTCACATTGGAAGATGGATGTGGAAAATGGAAGACCAAAAATGTGCATCAGCTAGTCTCATTGCCTTTTCAGCTTTCCAGGGGCCGGTAGTGTTTCTAATTTAAAGTCTCAATTCTGAAGCGTGCAAGTAAGCCAGAATTTCAACATTTTACTTTGAAAGATGACTTCCTAAGTTAAAATGTTTTCATTAAAATTAAAAGATAATTTAAGCATTAACGTTAGCAAGATTAATGCTTCCTTGTTACGTTGTTGTAATAAACTTGACTATTTAAAGACTGAGATGGGGGGAGGGGTATAACTCAGTGGTAGCGTGCATGCTTAACATGCACAAGGTCCTGGGTTTAATCCTCAGTTCCTCCACTGAGAGAAATGAGTGAAATGAATGAACAAACAAACAAACCTGATTACCCCCCAAATTCCTCCATTAAGAAAAATAAATGAATAAATAAACTTAATTACCCCTCCCCTCAAAAAGATAGAAATGATGGTTTAATATAACTTTTCTTTTTCTTTCCTTTTTTTTCTTCTTCCCTACTTTTCTTTTTCTCTTCCTAACTAATTTTTCTTCTCTTTAACGTGCTTTTTTTCCTGCCATTGTCCAATTTCTTTTTATGGACATGTTTTCTGCTTAACAGAAACATTGCTATCTGGAAAATGTAGCAGAAAGTTGGCCAAGTTTCAGTCCTTTTCGGACCCATATTTTAGCCTCTCAGGGGTCACACCAGGCAGCTCAGAGTGTGGTTGAGAGAAATTTACACCAATGCCAATTTGTGATTTCAATTGATTGGAAACAAAGAAGAGAATGAAAGTAGCCCGCACATTCGGGGCATCGCATATGAATCATAGTAGCCTCACTGGCAGGTTCCATTTGGCAGTGCCACAAACCTTGATAAAAATTTATTGTCATTTTTGAGAAATTGTTCCTCCGGACCAAAGTGTAGAATTCAAGCCAACACACTTACACTGGTGACTGGATTCAAGCTTTATTTTGTTTAAAAATCTTGAATATTTTTCCACTTTTTTACAGGTGATTTATAAATTTAAACCAACATAAAAACTGATATTTATGAATTAACCCAAGTTAAGAATGATTTATGAGAGCAAAAAATGTTAGGTTTGGCTTTTCCCTTCATTGATCAGAAACAGAATTATCTCTTAATTATTATTACAAGGAAAAGAAAACACCTTTATTTTGCACACAATATATATTTCATTCCTGTTTCCCTCCTCGGTTTTGCTTTTATGCCAACACAAATGTTCGGGGCATTTTTGAGGTGTATTTCTAGAAATAGATCATTCATTTAACATTGCCCACTTAAAAAGTTAACATCTATGGATAAATGAGAATAAATTTAATATCAGTGGTTGAATTTTAGAATCATGTTAAAGACATGTTGGGAGGATTGCTTACGGTTTCATAATCTTTTAGAGAAGTAGAGAGAAAAATCCTTAAATAGTAAAGTCCATGATGTTTCTGTACCACATAAAGGACCTGTAACCCTAGTAATCCCTGTGTTCACTCTTGGGTTAATATCAAAGCTATCAAAATATTGACATAATTGTAAAGTGAAAATGAAAGAACAGTTATTAAAAATAAAAATGGTCTCTTTAGGCCACTGTTGCATGCATTTCTAATTAATACATCAAGACAAAAATAGCTTCATAATAAAGAGAGAAAAATAAATACATTTGCACTGAAGCAGGGCAGGTTACCAAAGGGCTGAATAAAATAGTACTCTTACGTTTGCCTGGTTTTTAACAGCTTAAAAAGGATTTCATGTATACGTATGTTTATCTAATGTTATCCCTTTGAAGTAAGCTAATGTATTAGTGTTCCTACCTTATAAATAAGGTAGAGAGTGATTAAAAGGGGGGACCACACAGGATCAAAAACTAAAGGACGTTTGTAACTAACACAGCAGAGCCCGGGACGTCTCACTAGAACCGTATCAGTAGCACTACCCAGTCCCAGGGCAGTTACCCACATGCGGGTCACCAGGGGGAGGTGGAAGTCTTTTACAAAATTGAGTCATTATCCAAACTGAAAATATTCTGCAGTTTTCTTCACTTTAACCTCCATATCCAGTTCTGTGGGTGTGCTTCTGAATGTGAGAACTCACCCAGGCCTTCGCGTCCGGCTTCTCCCATCACCTCGGATGGATTTACACCTTCTCCACGGTTCACACCCGAAGGCTCGCCCCCAGCACTGGGCTGGGCATCGCGGGCTCGGAAGACTTGGGTTCTAATTCTACCTCTGGCCCTTCTGTGACCCGAGACAGGTTGCATGACTTCATCTCCACTTGTTCATCCGTGGAATGTTGATAGCAGTCTCAGCCTGTCTCACTGAGCTTTCCAAATTTTCCAGTGGCACTAAAATGTAAGTTAGGATTCCGATGTATGGTTAGGTATGGCTCTCCAGACCATTGCCTCATTTCATTTTCCTTTCCGAACATTTCAGACTGACAGGTAAAATGAGCATCCTAAAGGAAATGAGGATTTGATTCATGAAAAACGCCTGTATAGCCTTCCAGAGTCACAGAGAATCAGAATATTTTAGGAGGAAGGGTTATTAGAGATTCTGATTTTTCATCAGATGAAACTGAGACTCAGTGGAAGTTTCTAACTTATGCAAAGTGGCACAGCTGGACAGCGGCAGAAATGTAACTAAACCTTGGATGCTGGGGCCCAGAATACTCTTCTACTGCATTCCATTCTATGGGCTAGGATTGTGTGACATTCCCAACACCAAATATATGAATTTAAGGATATAAATCATAATACCATTTCCGACATATATTTCTTTCCTTGTAGCTTCTTTAAAAAGAATTGCATGGTACCATTTCCTTGTATAAATAGGTAATCAAATTTTATGGGTTTTTTAAGTCATGTTAATATCCCATGGAATAAAAAGACAATTAAAAAAACTTAAATGAAGGAAGAAGTACTGCTGTGGAGACCCTCTCCTGAGAATGATGAGCCTTTTGGCTTAGTAAAAGATTTTTAGGATGTAAGACTGCAGTGACTCAATTTCAGGGTACCCCAGAGTTCCATAATAGAACAATTTTAAATGACTATATATCTTTTTTTCTTAACCTTTTAGGACCTGGAAGATTTGATTAAAGCAAAAGAAAAAGAAGTAGAGAAAATTGAGCAGAATGGACTTGCTTTGATTCAGAACAAGAATGAAGAAGTCTCTGGCATTGTCATGAGCACGCTGAGGGAGCTCAACCAAACCTGGGCAGACTTAGACCACATGGTAATGTTGCTTGTGGAGAGCTGGCTCCAAGACCGTGTTTGCCGTCTCGTGTCCAAACATGACATGGGTTTTGGTTTCTCTAAAGTAACTTAGTAAATAAGTGTGAGATCCATACAGCATCTATTTGTACTGTTAAGTTCGCTCTATTAACCTCCTTTTAAAAAAAGTGTAGCTTCAGATATTCCCTGTGATAAACTTTGTCACGAATGTTACTTTCTTAATAATCTCATCCATTCCTATGTCCCTAGAAACTCAGGCACAGAGAGTTCTCAAATGTGTATCCCCAGGTGGGATTTCTCACCTAAACTCTAGAAGAGGCAGACACAGAGAAGTCCTCTGTAGACGTCTCCCCTCGCATGACCAGTTGACAGTGTCCTTGAGACAACAGTGTCTCAACGTCCACGCCCAAGCCAGCTCCTGTGCTCCCCCCCAAACCTACACTCTCCGCCATCTCAGCTAATGACAGCTGTGCTCTCCCAGGTGCCTGGGCAGAAACCCGCGGGGTCATTCTTCACTCCTTTCTTTTCTCTCAGACCCACATCTAGTCCATTAGTATCTTGTCAGCCCTATTTTCAGGATAGATCTAGAATCCAAGCTCTGCCCCATCTGTGTGGCCAGCGCCTAGGTCTAAGTCATCGTCACTGCTTGTGTTATTTTAGTGGCCTTCCCCAAATCTCCATGCCGGAGGTCCTGTTAAAGTGGAAGTCAGGTCACACCACTCCTGCTCCCAGCCCCCGAACGGCTTCTTGTCTCATCCAGAATGAGGCCCACACCTGCTGAGGGCCTGAAGGCCCCCCGGCCGGGCCTCCCACAATCTCTCCCCCGCGTCTCCTGCCGCTGCCCGGCAGGTCCATGGTGCTCTGGCCTCCCCCTACCCTGGAACCCGCGGCATGTTCCTACACTCGGGGACTGGCCGTTCCCTCCAGCTGGAACACCCTCTCCGTGATACCCACATGATCACGCCCTCTCCTCAGAGTCACTATTCCAAGTCACCATCCCAGCGAGGACTCTCCTGACCACCTTGTTTTCAGTGACAGCCCCTGCCCCCCCCACCTTACACTCCCTGACTTCCTCCTCTGCTTTGCTTTTTACCTGTATTTTTCATCAGCCTCTAACTTCTGATGTAGTCTTCTCGTTTGTTTAAATTCTCTCACTGAAACATATGATCTCTGAAGATATTTGGTAAATATGTGCTGGATGGAGTACCGAGTCCTCCCATGAGAAGAATGCGTGTGACAACTACTGCTCTGCACACACATGTCCCAGTGCTTGTTTCCCGCACTTCGCAGAGGTGGGCACACAGGCGCAAACAGGTTAAGTGACTGCGGCCAAAGCAGCACCGTGAACCGCCTCTCGGAGTTCACGTGCTGATCTCCAAGGGCAGCTTTCCAGCCTACGCTTACCTTCTCTTTAACCTGATCTTAAATCTATTTTACTCTAGTTTATGCACCTTTATAAATCATTGCAATTCTTTGGGAGCAATTTAGCATACAAATAAATTAAGTGCTGCTTTCACAGAAACAACTTCTCGTGAAAAAAAACAAACAAAAATAATACAAAGAAGAAGTAGACCAGTTACAAATTCTCTTTGATCTCCTGGCTTTATGTTCATATCTGTTCCTGACTTTCATAGGACACGCCCTGGCACCTGGCTACACCTGTGAGCATCACCTCATTTCTGAGGCAGCATTTTCTTAGGCCTTCGGCCCATTAGATAGTACCTCAATTGGTTTCAACATTTTTATTTATGCTAAGAAGAAGAGCAGAGAATGCAGGTGCACATTAATTTATATGATCTCTTTTCTTAATTATGGCCATTCTTACTCCAAAAGAATACATTTAGGAGATTCGGGGTGAAATCCAGGAAGTCCAAAGCAGGTATCTTTCTAAATGATACAGATCAAATTAAAAACTTGTCTACTGGAGGTAAGAATTGGGAAAGAATATTCTTAGATGTCTTGTGTCTTGTCTTGAGATATTCATTACTCTGTGTGTGTGTGTGTATGTGTGTGTGTGTGTGTGTATGTGTGTGTGTGCGCCCGTGTGCGTGCACATGCCTGAGATAAGTTAGATAGATAGAGAGGTTTCGTTTCCTGGGACCAGACTGCCTATATTAAAATCTAGATCTCTCACACACTAACAGTATGACCTCAGGTGATTTTCAGAACCTCTTTGTCTCTCAGTTTCTCATCTGTAAGATGGTAATAATGATTCGACCTGCCTCATAAGGTTGTTATGAGGAGTAAGTAATGCATTTGAAACACTCATTTAATATATTTCCTAAACTGTGGTATTAAATATCGACCTTTTATTACTTTTATATTAAATAAATAATATATATTATATAGAGACATTATCTATATAAACTTTTTAAGCATTTTAATTTAGACCGAGTGGTTAAAAGTATGAAAGGCATAAATTTTAACATTGCTACATCTTATTTTTCAAATTTTTTAAAATCTGAGTTTATTTTTAATGCCCGACACTGCAACGAAGTTCTTAAACGTTAATGCTTTGTCCATCAGTGGAATGTATATTTCATCATTTTAAATATTTTGCAGTTGTAAGAAGTGTCTGTCTCTTTCAAAAGGTTGAGCAATTAAAGATCCTGCTGAAGTCCGTGCTTGACCAGTGGAGCCACCACAAAGCAGCCTTTGATGAGATAAACAGCCGCCTCACAGAGGCCAGGTACTCTCTTTCCCGATTCCGCCTGCTGACCGGCTCTTTAGAAGCTGTGCAAGTTCAGGTAGACAATCTTCAGGTAAGGAACAATGTGAACCCATCCTAAACCTTTTTCATTTGAGGAAAAAAAAAAAAAAAAGGGATAGCTGCAAACATCATCCTGGAATATTGGTGTAGATTTTTTACATTTAGATTTTTTTTAATGTTTAAAATTGATTTTACCTGCTCTGTTTGTTATATAATCCAACTTGCTGGTGGATAACAAATTCTGGAATAGCTGGTATATAATTAAATGAGCGTTACAATTCTGTTATGTAAATATCCCCATGAATGTATTTTATAAAATGATTCTATAGCGAAATCAACCTCCTGGATCCATTGTTGCTGCCTTTTATGTCTTCCCTTTCCCTCTCTTTTTTTTTTAATTTTCTTTTTTTTATGGGGGTGAAGTGATTTAGGTTTCTTTCTTTTTAAACAGAGGTACGGGGAATTGAACCCAGGACCCTGTGCATGCTAGGCGTGGCCTCTACCGCTGAGCTAGCTCTACACTCCCCCCGTCTTCCGCTTGTCTTTTTATCCTGTTTCTCCGAACATAGTCTAAGGGATTAAAACAAAAATAGCAAAAGTGGTAAACATTTTAAACCATTGTTTTCCTTTCATTCAGCATAATGCCTGTGGGCTTGTCAACATGTATATGTAATCCTCCTTTTCTAGTGCTTCCTGCTTGGTTTCCTGTGTGTCCCTTACCACTGTATTCATCCAGAAGGGCTTCGCTGCTGCTTGGCTTAAACACAGCACAGTCCCCTGTCTCAGGTCACTGCCTTCAGTCAGTTGCTGACATCACTCCCCTGTATACCTGTGTGCTGGGCACTCTCACCTGCTGCTGCCTTTTCTCTCTGGCTAAATAATGCAGCCTCTGGGATGAGCAGGGCAGGCCCCCAGGGATGGAAGAGCCCAGCCTGTACCCTCCTTACTTCAGTCCACGTCCCTGGCTTGGCAGTCAAAGTTTATATGCTGCTGACCTCACATGCAGTCTTTCTGAAGGGAATACTCTTTTTTTTTTTTTTTTTCTATTGGGGGATGAGGGAGAGAGGATGAAATGAGTATATATATAACTTCTTTAAACCATAGCTGTTGCAGATACGAAGAATCATAAAAACTTATTTTGAGAATAGTAAATTAAAAAACATATTTTACAACTTCGAGAAGGTTAGAAATACTTTCCAATTGAGCCTGCTCTGTGTTTAACAACTACTGTCTTTCTTTAAACTCTTTTTTTCTTAGCATTTTTATTTTATTTTTTTAATGGAGGTTTTGGGGGTTGAACCCAAGGCCTCGTGCCTGCTAAGTGTGGGCTCTACTACTGAGCTATACCCTCCCCCCAACATCTGCCATCTGAAGATATGAAAGACTTCAGGGTCTATTCCCTGCATATTTTGATTTGATGGCAACCAGATATCAGTGTTAAGTAGGATCGGATTTTGTCATCCTGCTTCACCTCTGGAGTTTTTCTAAGAACTGAGTCTATCGCTTGAGCAATATTTCCAGGGAAATATCTTTCTTCTAGTTCCTTCACTGGTTCTTGGTAGAAGACTCCATCAAGCTGACAGCCAGTCTAATAATAAATATTCTTTGCAAGGAAGAACACTCAGAACTTAGAGATGGTACTCAGAAAAGCTATACCTTCTTAGAGTCTCATTTCCAGGAGTTTCTGGTAGAGCAACTCTGGGTAAGTAATAAAATAGAGATCTGGACTCTGACCTTGAGCATCGAAGAGCACCACACTGTGACACATCAGCGCCATAGCTTCCTCCTTGACGGTGGACTAGGGCTCCCTCCATGAGCTTTCCCAGCAGAATTCCAGAACCCGCTGTAAGGAGTATCAATTGTTAAGAATCCCTCTTCACACCCATAAGAACAAAACCATAAAAAAGAAAAGACTGATTATCTAAAGAAAGCTTATAAAGCATTGGGGCAAAGTCATGGTTTATGTACTTATATGTGCATCTTTATGAAAAAAGCTGTAAATTACTTCTAAACTTATCATTGGAATTCAGATCCTGTCATGTCATCTCTGATACTTTTCCTTTGGGTAGAATCTTCAAGATGACCTGGAAAAACAGGAAAAGAGCTTACAGAAATTTGGCTCTATCACCAACCAGCTATTAAAAGAGTGTCACCCACCTGTGACAGAAACTCTTACCAATACGCTCAAAGAAGTCAACCTGAGGTATGGAATATGCTGATTTCATATGGTTACACGTTATTTATTGCATGATCTTATTATAAATCATGATGCAATTAAATGCTGGCATTTTGAATTTGAACTTTATAGAGATTCTATCCTATTAATGTTCTAGTTTTCACAAAATGAATTTAAGGGTAAGTAAAAATAGTGAAGATATTTAGAAAAGAATTAAAACAGCTGTATACCCAAAGGTTGACCTCACGTCTACTGTCTACCCTTGAAATATGAGTGTGAAATGTTACTTTTTATTACATTAAGTAGAAATGAGACATCTGCATTATTTCCATAACCACATGAACCAGGATCACAAAAAATAAAATAGTAAATAACAGCATTTGGCGATAGGTGGGAATCTGCCCATGAGTGTTGGCTATTGTTTCCAGATGGAATAACTTGCTGGAAGAGATTGCTGAGCAGCTGCACTCCAGCAAGGCCCTACTTCAGCTCTGGCAACGATACAAGGACTACTCCAAACAGTGTGCTTCCACAGTTCAACAGCAGGAGGGTCGAACCAATGAGCTCCTGAAGGCAGCCACGGACAAGGACATCGCTGACGACGAGGTTGCCACATGGATTCAAGACTGCAACGTACGTCCAGGAACCATGGTGCTTTCCCAACACGCCAGTCTTAGCCTTCTCAAGTTTAGCAGGGCTACTGCTGATGTGTGCAAGCTTTTGCTGCGTCTCTCTGTGAGATGGTTATCCAAAAATAATTAAGTTTCAAAGAGCCTCCTAGGTTTTCAGAACCCAGTTGCCCATGTGTCAGATTTATGAGGTTACCCCTCCTGTTGCTTTATTTTTAAAGAGTTATTTTCCCATTTTTCCTAAAGGAATACAATCCATGTGAAAGATTGGGGCTATCTGTTTTTACAGAGGTGGTCAGTATAAGAAATGACCATATGAAGAGTAATGTTACATCTTTTAAAAATCCACTGTTAAAAGGTGTTGTCCAGTTAGGTCCATTATCTCTTATGTAAGCATCTACATAATAATTTCTTCTAAGAACTTAATGGTAGGAAGAAGTCTTTCTCCCCTGATTTACGGGTATACTTCTTTTTAATAGCTTTTTAATATTTCTCTTTTTTACTGCAGCTGCCAGTAACCTACTTAAGGTTTTCAGGAACAATTCTCTTGTTTCACCTGTCACATGCCTCTTACTACTTGCCCTTATTTGTCTTTATTCTAATGAACTTGTTTCAAAGATCTTATAAACGTTCCCAAGTCACTCTATGAGAATTAGGCAAGTTAGAAAAAGCACGTAAATAGAAGTTCAGTACATTCTAATACCTTGACATGAATAATGAATAATCACTTTAAAGCTGAAGTTTTAACATTTGCAGCAAAGTTAATTCTGTCCTTTTTTTCTCTCTCTTTCCACATATTTATCTTTAGAGGTTTGTTGCTTTCCATTTTCCATCCTCCTGAGTTGAGGTATGCCTATCGTAGGGTCTGGTGCTCCAAATTACCGCTGTGAATTTTCTGGTATCTCTGTCAAGGTTAAAGCTGTTTTTCCTCCTCTCACAGTAGTCACTGCGCGGGCAGACTCTGCTCTCTTCTCTGTGTCTGGTGGGGCACCAGCAGCAGGTGGAAGAATCCATCATTCGTCATCCCTAAGTGGTAGATGGAAACTGGAAACAGGGAGTTTCCACTGTATAACTTGAAATATGTAAGAGGGTCCCACAAAAAGTGGAGGCAAGAGATGACACGGAAAAGAATGGAGATCCAGACCACTCTTCCTCTTGCTCACCGGAAGCATAGCTAGGCTTCTGCAGCCACGGAGAGGGGAGGGGGTATTGGAACCACTGTGATATGATCACACACACAACTCCTCCCTTGTGTGTGTAATATTAAATCGAAAAAGGTAAAATGTAGCTCTGGGTTTTCAATTTGATATCAGTTACATGAAGAGGCAGGAAAAAAACTACTAAAATGTTTCCAGTTATTGGCTCTACCTGTAGATAATGGGTTTTTTTTTTCTCATTTATGTAAGTTTTTCAGCATTTCTCCAGTATCCTACTATGAATCTGTGTGGCTTTTATAATCAGAATAGTACATATAATTTTTTGAAGTGTTAATGCACATACGTATCTTTAAAAATCTAGTTCAATTCTTGATTATTTTTTCCTGCAGGTGAAGGTTATTTGGTGTGCTGATTTGAAGAACTGAGTGTTTCCAGATGTGTGGCCCTTTGCTGATTGTTTATAATTAATACACTTAACATGTTGTCTCATGCTGGGCATGTTTTCATCTTCCGTAGGACCTCCTCAAAGGACTGGAGACAGTTAAGGATTCCCTTTTTGTTCTCCATGAACTGGGAGAGCAACTCAAGCAGCAAGTGGACGCTTCGGCTGCATCAGCCATTCAGTCTGATCAAGTGTCTTTGAGTCAACACTTGGGTGCCCTGGAACAGGCTCTTTGCAAGCAGCAGACGATGTTACAGGTACAGAGCTCCTGTTTGATGGGTGTTATACATTGGCCTTTCTGTGACACCTGGGCAGAAACACAGAAAAAAGAGGAATGTTTTTCATCATCGAGACAATGCCTCCTTCAAGACGGAAGAATTAAAACATAAACAAATTTGGAAGTTTCAGTGGGGTCAAGGGGAGCAGGGAGTCTTGTACTGATGTAACTTTGCCCCTAAATCAGTGCTTCCTTCCACGATACTGAGTAAAACATGTCAGTTAATAACCATCAAGTAGCTTTAAAATGAACGTTCACATTTATATAACAATTTTTTTACTCTATCCTTTTTTCTTGTTTTGTGTGTGTGTGTGTGTGTGTGTGTGTGTGTGTGTGTGTGTGTGTGTCTGTGTGTGTATGTTTTGGAGGAGGAGGCAATTAGGTTTACTTATTTATTTATTTAATGGAGGTCCTGGCTATTGAACCCAGGACCTCCTGCATGCTAAGCATTTGCTCTACCACTGAGCTATACCCTCCCCCTCTACATAACAGATTTTTTGTAAGAATGAGAATATATTTCTATTTGATAATGAGTTTAAAAAATTAATTGGTTAATTAATGAATGGTACATAGAAGTTAACTCTTAATTTTAGGAAAATTACACTAATAAAGAAGAGAAAATTTAAATCATTGTAGCCTTGTTTTTTTTTAAGAATGCCATTTGAGATTGACAATATAATATAAGAATATGAAAAATAACTTCAATATTCACTTGCCCTTTCACTAGATTTCTAAATACCAATTTTCTTTTGTGAAAAAAAAAAAAAAGGCTGGAGTTCTTGACTATGAAACCTTTACCAAGAGTTTAGAAGCTTTGGAGGCCTGGATAGTAGAAGCTGAAGAAATCCTTCAGGCGCAAGACCCTAGCCACTCATCTGACCTTTCCACCATCCAGGAAAGGATGGAAGAACTTAAGGTAAGTATATCCAAATCCTAGCCCCAGATCTTCTAGCTTCTGTCCTCAAAAAAAGGTAAGTATATCCAAATCCTAGCCCCAGATCTTCTAGCTTCTGTCCTCAAAACCTTAAGGAAAACTTAAAACTCTTGACGTAAGCCTACTTTTCATCTTAAGTTCCCAAGGAAACTCTTGCCAGTATGGCTTTTCTGTCCTCTTAGAGGAGTGATGGCAATGAACACAAGTTGATGTCACACCCTGTGATGGGAGACCCTTCCAGGAGCAGTCCTAGGATTCCACCTCACTCCTCCTTCTCCTGCCTGTCCCTGCCCAGGCCCAGCCGCTCACCTCCTTCATAGCTCTGGTACCTCCCTTCTCCATCACATCATCACCCTGATCTCTCTTGGACCACGACAGTAGCCTCCATGGGCCTCCTTGCAGCCACCTTTCTCCCTCCACCCCATAGCTGCCTGGATGATCTTTTTCTCTTAAAAGATTTTACTTAATTATGAACTGTTTTAAACGTTCAGTAACGTAAATAGAAGAATACAATAGACATGCACATTTTATCATGATTCCTCTGCTTAAAACCCTCCATGGGTTCCCACTGCTCTTCAGATAAAGATCAATGTGAATTATCAGGACCAGCAATTCCTGGCTTCCACCTTCCTACTGGTCTCATCTTCACCATTGTCTGTCTCTACCTCCGGCTGCTTGGGAGCCACAGTGCTTCCCAGCTTCTGGATGCCCAGTGTCCTCCTGGGCCCCTTTCTGGAATTCATTTCTTGTCCCCACCAACTGTTTCCCCACCGGAAGGAATCAACTCCTGCTCATTTTGTTCAATATGCTCTTAGGAAAGCCTTCACTTAAGTCCATGGTCAGGCGCCCCAGTGACATACTATCACAGCCCACGGTTCTTCTCCTCATTGTTTCATCTTGCCATCTCATTCTGTTCACGGGGTTAGGTGACTTTGTTCTCTCTCCTGTTGGAATCATGTCTTACTCTCTGTAAGCACCATGAGAAGGAATTGTGTCCTGTCACTTTTGTTCACTGCTGATGTCTGCCTGGGGACGTTCTGCCATCTAATAATTTGCTTTGGGCTTCAACAATTGGAAAGATTGATCCTTTCCTCAGGGTTATGAGCCTTTTGCAAAGCACGGAAGAGGAAACACACACAAGCCAACGGTGTCCTGACCTTTTCTTCTTCCTGTTGCTGATTTCCTAGATAGCATTAGGAATGCCCACGGGAAAACCAGAACAGGCAGCTCTGTCCTAGATGTGAAGGAAGGAAAGAGATCTGAAAACAGGCTGCTTTCTTAGTTGAGTCTCACCAGCTTTGAGGTTGAGAGTCAGGGACCAAAAACTGAAGCTTTTAAGATAACATGTGGTGATTTCAAAGCTTGAGTGGGATTGTATTTCATCTAGGGAGAACCCAACAAGTCTTGTTTGCCTGTCCCTACCACTTACTAGCTGGGTAGCCTTGAGCAATTTACTTAAGGTTTCTGTGCCTCTTCTTCTTATTGTAAACTGGGGAATAGTTGCAGTTCTTACCTTATGAGATTGTTTTCAGGATAAAGTGAGTTATTACCTGTAAAGCTCTTATAACGATGCTTGGTTCATAAGTGCTCAATAAATGTTAGCTATCACTATTATAACTATTATTATTATTATTATTATTATTATTACTAAATAATAAAGGAGCAGAGTAACATGGATAAATAAGATATAAAGGGTAAGAAATAAATCTTTTCAGTCATCAGCACAATTTTCATCCTTTATCAGTTCTAGCAAGAAATTACTTCTGAGTAAATAAATCAAGAACAACACATATAAACTGCTTAATGTCCAGTGAAGGATAGTGAGTCCCTGTAGCAGCAGTAGGGACAGCAGGGGAGGCTGATTAGGTGATGCAGCTTTTTTGTGTGTGTGCAGCCCTGGAGATTGCAAATAGGTGACCTAGAAATGTGTAGGAGACCAAAGACCAACTTCTTCCCCAAATCAGAAGTTCACAGTGTGCTTGGAAGGAGCTCTGCGTCGTCTGACCACAGTGCTAAACCTGCTTTTAAACCTTGCTTTCAGGGACAGATGTTAAAATTCAGCAGCATGGTCCCAGACTTGGATCGTCTGAATGAGCTCGGGTATCGGTTACCCCTGAATGATAAAGAAATCAAAAGGATGCAGAATCTGAACCGGCACTGGTCTCTGATCTCCTCTCAGACTACAGAAAGATTCAGGTAGAGTAACCGGGAGATGTTTTGGCCATTATGATACATTAGTAGAAATAAGTTCATGATTTGTGTAATATTTATAAATTCTAGGTCTTTCCAATGATACTCATGAAATTTGAACCCAAAGTGGGAAACTCAAATTGTGAAGTGGTTTCTCATGTTTAATGTACTAAATATTGTGTCAATCAAAAATAAAACTTGCACATAAGACTATATTAAAGACCTATACATCATTTTATCATTTTTAAAACTTACCGTTTAAAACTTTTATTTTTTTTCTTAAATTTTCCTTTTGTCTTTTTTAAAGCTTTGTGGGAGTCAAAATAGAATTGGAGGCAGAAAATACTTAATCCAGTTTTATATGCCAAAGGTGTAAGAAAAAAAACGACATTACCATTACTCTTTTTGTTTTCTTCTCTCAGTAAGTTACAGTCATTTTTGCTACAACATCAGACTTTCTTGGAAAAATGTGAAACATGGATGGAATTCCTGGTTCAAACAGAACAAAAGTTAGCAGTAGAGATTTCGGGCAATTATCAGCATCTTTTGGAGCAGCAGAGAGCACATGAGGTAAGTTATGCCAGTAGATTTCTGGGTAATAAAATCGTTTTAGACCTTTGGGAGATGCTGCATTGTGTCGCGTGGAAGAACAAAAGTGCTGTACCGCGTGCTGAATCTGCTCACATGCATGCGTGGTTTTGCCGTATTTCTTAAACTTGAAGTTTTGATGTCTTAATCACAAAAATGTGGTCCAGTCTTTGTTCCATACTTCGTTATAAGCATGTGGAAGGCTTCAGTACCCTGCAAGGTATCATGCCAGAATTGGGGTAAAAGTCTACTTACCAGGAGGGCCAGGGAAGCAGAGGGGTGTTTGGAAAGAGTGCAGAAGGTTAGATAATTTCCAAGTTGAGTTACAGACTACATAATATTGGCAAGGCTAGTTGCTTAAGAGAGTAAAGTCTTTGATCAAAAGTCTTTGATAAGTAAAAATTGTGAGTTCTTTAAAAAGCATATTTTTAAAATTTTTTAACTTTATTTTTTTAGGGGGGAAGGTAGTTTTGTTTATTTATTTAATGGAGGTACTGGGGATTGAACCCAGGACCTCGAGCATGTTAAGCACCCACTCTACCACCGAGCTATACCCACCCCAAGCAAATACGGATTTAATACTAGGAAGTCAAACTACTGAATATCTCCCAAGTGTACCTCTTGATCAAATTGCATTATAGTCATTTCTCAAGAAACACTAAGAATTAGATAAAAAAGCAAATTAATCAATTTGCTCTTAGTCTCTATTTTGCTGTTTACTAGAATAACTAAG
The DNA here is from genome assembly GCF_009834535.1 of Camelus ferus. Classification (NCBI taxonomy): domain Eukaryota; kingdom Metazoa; phylum Chordata; class Mammalia; order Artiodactyla; family Camelidae; genus Camelus; species Camelus ferus. The sequence goes on along the minus strand of NC_045703.1, from coordinate 61,673,162 downwards.
ATGTTTCATGTATTTATGAAATACACACAAATGGATAGAGAGGATTTACCTAAAGCAGAAAAAAACTTAATGCAAAACTTAAAAGAAAATGAAACTATTTTAAGGCATGTTGCTTAAATTAAAAAAAATAAAAAGAGAATTTAAATATGTGTAAGGTATTTTAAAGGCCAATTTCACAGAGTTGACCTATGATGAAATAAAATACAGTGACTCAAAACTAAAATGGGATATCACTTCACACCCACTAGGACAACTACAGTGAAAAAAATAACATGTGTTGATGAGTATATAGAGAGATTGGAATCCTCTTGCATTGCTGGTAGGAAAGTAAAATAGTGAAGCTGCTTTGGAAGATAGTTTGACAGTTCCTCAAAATATTGAACATAGAATTACCATATGACCCAGTAATTCCACTCCTAGTTATACACCCAAGAGAAAGGAAAATATATGTCTACACAAAAACTTGTACCAGACAATTAATTGTTCATTGTGGCATTATTCACAATAGCCCAAAAGTGGAAGCAACCTAAATATCTACTGACTGCCAATGAATAAATAAAATGTGGTATATCCATTCAATGGAATACTATTCAGCAATAAAAAGGAACACAGTACTTATACATACTGCAACATGGAACAACCTTGTAAACATTATGTTAAGTGGAAAGAAGTTAGTCACAAAGGACAGTAAATTACATGATTCCACTTATATGAAATGTCTAAAGTAGGTGAATCCATAGAGACAGAAAATAGATTAGTGGTTACCTAGGGTTGGGGGATTGAGTAGAGATGGGGAGTGATTGCTAATGTGTATGGAGCTTTTGGGGGAGTAATGAAAATGGTTTAAAATAGATTGTGGCAATGGTTGTAAAACTCTGTAAATATAATGAAAATCATTAAATTGTACACTAGGTGAATTGTGTGTTATGGAATTATATTTCAATAGAACTGTTTAAAAAAAACAGTGAAAATGAAAGACTTTCTTTTGAGTTTTTTAGTAGTGAAATAATTTTATTAACTGAGTTAAATTGAAAAACAGTGAGTTTTAAAATAGGGTGGATTTTTTTTCCCCATTCTTCAACTTTTTTAAAGGTCTTAAGCTATTTTCTGTCTGTCTGAAAATGGACTATATTCTGCATACAGAATAAACCAGAATACAAATTATGTGTTAACTAACTTTATTGGGTGATTTTGAAAGAAAGAAGGGAAACATAATTCTACTTTCAGTCACTTAGTTTTAGTAAGCACAAAATAAACTTCATTTTTAAGTTTATCTTAATTGATGGTTTAAAAATACATTATTCCTACACTGCAAGATTTTATACACATTCTGATTTCAGCTGGAGATATTTTCCATAGCTTAGCTTAAACCAGAATTTTTGGAAAGTTGTTGAAGAACTGGTCACTAAAATTAGGACCTCTAAATTATGTTTTTCTTCCTCTTTTTTTAAATAACAGTTGTTTCAAGCAGAGATGTTCAGTCGTCAGCAGATTTTGCACTCGATCATTATTGATGGGCAGCGTCTTCTAGAACAAGGTCAAGTTGATGACAGGTAGGATCGCTGATATTATTACAAAGAAAGGTTCCAGTAAATTGGTCATTTTCTTTTTAATGAGTAGATTAAAGGACATAAATCCAATCTTCCTAAGGCAATTGTAATGCAATGGAGCCTCAGTAATTGGAGGAAAGACTTGTCTGAATCTCTGAAATGACTGAATATTGAATCTTTTTAAAGAACTACTGTTAAATTATATGAGTATAGAGTAATTGGAAATCACCTAGCCAACCTTCGCTAGTCATCTGCAAGAGACTGGCGTTAATGAATAGGTCCAAATGAATTATATCAGTGATGCACCAATGGTTTGTAAACAGATGCTTCTAATAATTCTCATTCGGTTACAGAAATTTTATTCCTCCAAGGAGCATAGAGATCCCTCAACCATCTCTCTGACTTATGAATGAAAATTTGAGACTCAGAATCGTGAACTGATCATTGACCAAGGCCACATGACTAAGTAGCAGCAGAATCAAGCCTAGAACTCACGTACCTGGTCTCTGGTCAGGACCAGCGGGTTTGTCATACCACGATAATGCCTCCATGTTTGAAAATGGCTTGCTGCCTTAAGTCAGATTACGCTCAGCCTGAAATTTTGCTTCCTCTTTATTTACTTAGCAGACTATCTCTGTATGAAAAATGCAGAAGTAAAATCTAGCTCCCCTTTAGATTTATGGTATGTGAATTGGCAATTTTGTCCTATAATTGTACTTCCTAGGAACAATATTACTCTTGATATTTGGAGTACAAACCTCAAAACCTTATTTTATTACATGTGTACATTTTTCCCTTACTTAGGACCAGTAGTTGTGATTATAATTAACTTTTTTTAAAAAATAGAAAATAAGTCATTATTTTTATCAAGAGCTTTTTTTTTTTAAAATATTTTGGAAGCAATTTCGGTTCTAAGTGGATATTTATTTGGAAGTACATGAAAGATTTTCATGGTTAAGCTTGGAACAACAAAATGTGATACCATATTTATTCTATTCTAAGTAAGCCAAACTTAAATGTGAGCTTTACTGAGACATTAAGGCCTTCAGAATAAGACAAATTCAAATGCAATTAACTTATCTTTTGCTTTATCCTCCCTACTCTTGTAACAATATTATAAAAGCTCAAGTCATTAAGTAAAATAAAATTTAGCATTCAGGCACAAGCCAACACCTATTAAATTTTAAATGTTAACATTTAGGGAAAAACACCAAAGAAATGAAGATGGGAGGATTGGACCAGAGGATAATTTTGAAAGCTGACAGTTAAAAAAATTTAAATGAGAGCATATTGACAAATAGGAAGGCCCCAGATTACAAATGTATTGTATTTTAAAAGCTTGTTGATATGTTTTGCTTTTTAGAGTTCAAGTTCAGCATTGAGCCCAGTGTCACGTTTTGAGTAGTTCCTCATACTGTCAGATAGCTCAGGACAGCTTGTTTCTAGGAAGTGAGGATGAAGGCTCCAAAGACCTTGGATGGCTATCTGATAGGGAAGCAGGGTGTAGGGTACGCTTCATGGTGCAGAACATCCTCAAGCCCTGGAGTTGGGTGTTCTCAGAGATGTTGGATGCTTGTAACTTTTAGGAAAGTCTCCTGTACCTAATTCACCACATTTGGTTCAGCTGCAATTAGATTCTAAGTACCAGAACTTCCTTTCAAAAACAGAAGCACCTAATAATACACTTGGTTACAAAATCAAAGTTTATAGTGGCCCTAGGTAATAGAAGATGTCCAGAACATAGGAGCCCAGAATAGTAAGTCCAGTTCAGATGAGAAACCACCCTCAAGAGGGAAGAAGAGCGAAACTAGTAAAATAGAGAAAGCACAAGTAATGTGACACTATAGTCCTAAAGTGTGTGAGTACCACTCTCAGCTCCAGAGAAACTCATTCTCTTTGGTACTGGGCAGAACAGTTGTAGAATTACAGTTGGATGTTCAAGAAAACTGATAAAAAACTACCAACATTTTTTAAAGGTAGAAAACACAGAAGCAGAAAGAACGAACAAAAAGATCTGAGACAAGTTAGCCTGACATTGAGAAAGTTGAAGGAAAATTTAGTATCTCTAAGTATATGGCCAACCTTTATTCCGAAAATGACTACTAGCTAGTTTTCATTTCTGTAAGAACAAATGGAGTGGGCTTAAAATGCAGCAGGGATGGTTTAGATGAGTATATGAAATAATCTGCTGACGATTAGGGCTATTTATTGTGGGGGAATACTGAGAGTTTATGGAGTACTGTTTTAAAAAATATTTTTAAATGACATAATTTTATTTAAGTGGCTTATGATTCTAGCTTAAATAACCCAGTTTTTTTTAACCAAAGTGGCTTATAATTGTAGCTGTAGACAGAGGTTATAAATAAGCTGTGTCCCTCATTTTTTCCTATGGTCGCACACGCAAGAGGGTGTCACGTGCTGCACACATGGTCCTGGGTGTGTTCAGAGACGCCACGCCCAGTGTAGCTGCTGCCCTGCACTCTGTCCCCTCTTTTGCCCTCAGAGGGTAAATGACAGTGACCTTGCAGATATATCTTCCACCTGTGCTGAGACCAGAATCCATTCACCGTTTGCAAACACTAGTGGTTTCACTGTTATTAATTTTTAAAATTACTTTCAATAGACTTAATAATAGATCATGGCATGATATTTGAAAACCTCTGTCCTGGATCACCTGTTAGGGCTTATGGTCATCGAGTAGTAGACATCGTTTGATTAGCTACCTACATCCAGGATTACAGTGGTTTCCCTGATGTAATTATTTCTTCACCAGGGATGAATTCAACCTGAAGCTGACACTTCTCAGTAATCAGTGGCAGGGGGTGATCCGCAGGGCCCAGCAGAGGCGGGGCATCATCGACAGCCAGATTCGCCAGTGGCAACGCTATAGGGAGATGGCGGAGAAGCTTCGGAAGTGGTTGGTTGAAGTGTCCTATGTACCCGCGACTGGTCTCGGAAGTGTCCCAATACCACTGCAACAAGCAAGGACCCTCTTTGATGACGCGCAGGTAAGGTGCCAGACACGCTCTTTTCCAACTGCTCCTGCATCTCCGCCGCACTCTTTACCCTGGCCTCGGTTCTTCAGAAGGACTCTCGAGTAAGGCTGGAATGCAGACAAGCATGGTTCCCAAATGTCAACAGAAATATACAAAAGGATTGCATTATGAAGTCCGTATTTAACGATGAACGTATGGTGAGTCCCAGCTTCTCACAAAGACTGCCTCCACTTCACACACCAAGGCCTCACAGCAGCTCAGGGGATCCCAGCACGGATGGAAAGACAGTGGCGGAGAAGAAAGACTTTACATTGATTATACACATTTAACTCACGAGCAATTTAAACAAGCCACTTAAGTGGCTCAGTCCCATGTGAGCTCTTTGTTTATTCCCAATCCAGCCCCTTCCTCTCACCAGCTGGGGAGTTTGGGACTCCATCCTCTTCCGTGGATACCTCCTCGCCCTCTCTTCAGTCCCTCCCAGGACATTTCATGGGCTCCTCTTCCTTTGAAGGTTAATGTTCTCTGTTTCCTTTCTTCTCCTCACATCTCTGGGAAACCTCATCTCTGCACAAGGCTTCAACTACTCCCTACCAGCAGAGGAGGGTCAGATTGGTATCTTCTGGGCCCATTCACCTCCTAAGCCTCCAACTGGTCTATTTAACCACCTTTAAATTTATATCTACTTGCATCACAGACATAATATACCCTGTGGGCGTCAACGGAGCCTGTGATCTCCGGACCAGCAATGCTTCATCAGCCCATCCCATGTGCCCAAACCATGGAAACGCCATCACCCAGGAACCCTGGAGTCATTCTAGAGCTGTACTCTTCTTTTTCTCTCCTCCCCAGATCTCATATACCTCAAGTCTCCATCCCTACCACCACCACCTTAGATTTAGGCGCTCACGATTTCTCACCTCAATAGACAACAGCTTCCCGACTTGTCTTAGCATCTCCAATATATGCCCTTTTTCCATTCTATCTTCCACCCTACTGCTTAATACTCTTCCGTGAGTCTCAGTCACTTTTACTATAAAAACCAAATTCCTGTGCAAGGCATGGTCTTGCCTCATCTTCTCCCACACTCTCACAGGCATCCTCTGTTCCAGCCACTGAAAGCGATGTCCAGTGTCCTGCATTCATCATCTTTATTGTGGGAAGTGCATTTGCCCATCCTCACTTCTCTGTGTGGAAGGTGTCCTCTCCCTGACTCCTGGTCCTCCTCACACCAGATCCTTCTTCATCTGGTTGTGTTCCTAATGTCTTTCAAGACTCAGGAAGCTTTCACCACTTGAAGAAGCTTCCTGTGCACCTACATGGGCTAGCTGTCCCTCTGTGAGCATCAGTCTTGTAGAGCGGTTCTCATATTGCATCGTGATGGTGTTTAACTCGGGAGCAGACACTAAGCCTCCCTGTTGAATTCTTATTTATTTACACGTTGCTCCACTCAGGTACAGAGTACTAGGTCAGTAAAGCCTTTTGGAAAAAAGAGGGTATGTTATGTATGCAAACATTTTGAGCCACTGAAAAATACTTATAACGGGGAAACAGTGAAGAAAAGAATGAGAAAGTAAAAATCTGTGGCTCTTTTCAGTTCAAAGAAAAGGTGTTACTGCGACAGCAGGGCAGCTACATCCTCACCGTGGAGGCTGGCAAGCAGCTCCTGCTCTCCGCCGACGGCGGGGCTGAGGCCGCCTTGCAGGCCGAGCTCACGGAAATGCAGGAGAAGTGGAGATCAGCCAGTGTGCACCTGGAGGAGCAGAAGAAGAAACTGGCTTTCCTGTTGCAAGTAAGTTCAGCTCTTTCCTCCTGTAGGCCTAGCGCAGTTTAAAAAGCCCTTGTAATAGTTGTGCCCCGTCCTCGACATTGTTATCTTAATGCACATCGTTAAGTCATACCCTGCGGTATTTTGATCCCCTGTGTCTTAATTGAGACATTGTCCTGTCTTGCATGAACTAGAAAAGTTTCCCAATTTTCAGCAGTTTGTCTTTCCGGAAAATCCCCCAACAAAGTAGTTTTAAGTCTAATAAGACTGTCCAAGCGATGAATTCTGATTCATGGCCAGTGCTAAGCCAGAAGCCATGAGATGACTTCATAAATCCAGACAAGAATGCAAAGAGTAGATTGCACTCCCTAATGTAAGACTCTGAAGTGGTTTTCAAGATTGCTATCGCTTGTTTTATAGCAGGAAGAGCTATCCAAGAAGATACTCTCGAGTTGATCTTACTCATCCAAGCAAGATGCTATAAGATAAAATCTCCAGGAGGTATATTAAGCCTTTAGTTGGAAACAGATAGCCTGATCACTCAGTAAGTTTAGGGAAATGTAAATTTATCAGACCTCCCACAATCTGCTTTTCTCCCTCACTTTCCAATTCCTTATGTAACACATAATTAAATCTGCAGTTGAATTAAGGCATGGGTTCTAAACTCAGATAAACCCAAGTTAAAACCATAATAAACCAAGTAACCTGGTTAACTCTATTTATCTAAGCCTCAGTTTCCTCATCTGTAGAGTGGGTATGATTACATGTAGTGCAGCATTGTGAGGATTTCATGAAATGGTGAAAGTAAATCATATGTCAGAGTACCTGGTACATACTGTGTACTCAGTAAATGATGGTAACTGTCATTGTTGATATTATCATCATTTTGAAATTGATCATGACTAAATAGTGCCTTTTATAGTGATAATCACCAACACTTTAATGAGATTATTAAATTCAGCCTGTCACTTTTTGGGTTAAAGGTAATAGCTAAAGTTAATGAAGCACATTTTGCTTTTTTTAATGCTTAAAGTATGCACACTCGTTGGGTTTATTCTACTGGATTTATTAAATAAATTATTATCTTACCTTCCGTGTAGGAAACAGTCAATCAAAAATGCCACTGAACACATGTTAGCGCGCCTTTATTTGCACACAGCACAATTCATCAGTAATACAATATGCCTGATTCTTTTTCCTTCTTTTTTGCTTTCAGGAAAGGATTAAAAACATTGTAACTCATTCTGTTGAGAACACGTTAACCATATGTTTTTCTTTATTTGTGATGTGATTTCGGGGCACATTTCTGAGACTTAATAAGGCGAGAGGGCTGAGTCACTGCATTTGCTTTTCTTGTCAGTCTGTTTGCTGGCGTATAAAACATCGACTTTGATAGATGTCTGCAGACCATAACATTTAGTTATTTCCTTATAATTCATGTAGTAAAAAAAACTTGATCATACCTTCAGATTCTAAGCCATCCTTGGAAAGGGGAACTCTTGTTCTCTTGTTAAAGTTTTATTTTCTTCTGGATCATACACTAGATCCCATTTGCCTAAGAAGGAATTTATGAAGCTAAACTCTAATGATTTTGCTGCCTCATTTTACTGTATCTTTTCACCATAGCTATAGTGCTTACCTATTTTTAGCTCTTAATTTGATGCTGAGGAAATACGCCAAGAATGCAGTCATTATCATTCGATGCCTTCGTGTTTACTTGTTTCACTATTGCCTCTTAATGTTGCTGTGAAGAATGAAAAGTTGACCTTTTCTCTTTTAGACCAACGACCATTCATTACCTGCATGTTGATAGATTTGAGAGGCTGTGATGATTTAATTGAGAATGTTGTTCAGTTTCAGCAGAAAGAGGATCTTTTGTCTTCCCTCACTGTGCCTAACTAAGAGTAGCCTGGGAACACAGACATTTTAATAAAGGGGAATTGGAACAAATCTGTCCAAAATAGACTTTGTGGGCAGGGGGCAGGGGGCAGCGTTGTTTGTTTTTGTTTCATTCTTCCTAGTGAATGGGAAGAAGGAATGTGGTTGTATACCCTGGGAAGTTCCCTGAAGGAATTTTAAACAGAAATGAGAATCGTGGGCCACACTCTCTGTCCAGTTAGAAACCAAAAGACACTGAGCAGGGAGGCACTGTGGCCAGCACGTTTTAAAGAAGACCGTTGTGGTAATGGCTTCTCTGCATTGCAGTGCTGAAAACAAGGCATCAGGAGAGAAAATAGAAAGAACCCAGACAGGAGAGGATTGCTGATGAAAGATGATGGAAGGGGTGATGTGAAGGGACGTGCAGCCTGGTTTGGCGCCAGGCTAACTACTAAAAGCAGCTCTAGTTGGGTCTCTCTGGAGCTCAGTAATTTAAACTGTGAGGAAGGTAACTAGAAGGGGGAAGTCAGGAACGGGGGGCAGTTGACGAAATTAAGGGGATTTGCTTAGTTGAATTTAATTGGCACTGAGACACCAGAAATGGGTTATTTTGTAGATGGGGTGCCATAAAAAATCAAGTCTCCATCATGGTTCCTTTCTTTTTTGTCTTTTACTTTCTTTTTTAATCACAAAAGAAGTCCATGTGTCTGAAAAAAATTCAGATAATGATTGAAGTATAGAGGGTACAAAGAAATTTCCTCAATACCACCACCCAAATCCTGGTCTCTTCTCTAGAGATAACCGTTGTTGCCAGTTTGGTGTCTAACCTTCTAAAACATAACCATATAATGTATGCTTTCTTTTGTCAGCTCATAGAGATCTGCCACACCCCCCGCTGCCGCCCTGTGCCACCTAGCCTGCTGTGCCGTGCTTCCAGGCGCTTGGCAGTACTTGTCATACAAGATGCACGCTTTTAAAAATCTGCGTTACCTCGCTCCCTCTGCTTTTTTGCTTTCTATAGGTTTTTTACATTTTAGACATTTAGTCCTTTGTTACATACGTTTCAGTGCCATCAAGATAAAGCCAGTCAAATGCTCTGCTTTTCATAGTTGTATATGTTTCTGCTTCTGTACCAAGTCAGATCTAAGTGGCTTAGACAATTTATGTGTGGAATTGAATCAGAGTCAGGGTTATATTATTTTTACATTTCATATCACTGCTCTCCCCTATATGTATTTTCACCCTGAAAGAGATTCCATATTCTCTTTTTCATCCTTTGCAGTGCATTAAGAGAGCGTAGACATTAGACATTAGTGTGAGGCATGGAGTTAGGAAAGAGGCAAGATACTGGGATGGTACTTCCACCTGCAGATAGATTGGGATTCAGGTAACATTTCTGAGTACCCATAATATTCTGGGCATTGTACATGGTGTCTTGACCCCCATTGTTTCCTGTAATCCTCCAGCAATCATAGAGTGTTTGTATTATTTCAGGTTTCATAGGGAGCCCTGAGATACAGCGCATTACCTGCTTAAAGTCACACAGATACTAAGTCATTCAGTTTAGAACTCAGCCCTTCTGATGCCACCTCCCATGACAATGGACGTGGACACGCCTCCAACAGTGTTCATCAGTGTAACTTGAATTCTTTCTCTCGGAATTGAAAAGAAAGTTTTTCTTTTCTTTTTCCCAGTTTCCTACCACCCACCCTCCCAATTCATGAAATTTCTTTCTCCTCCCATTCTAGGACTGGGAAAAATGCGAGAACGGAATAGCTGATTCTCTGGAGAAACTGCGAACTTTCAAGAAGAGGCTTTCCCAGCCCCTACCAGATCACCATGAAGAGCTCCACGTGGAGCAAATGCATTGCAAGGTGAGGTGCCGGCTTGAGCCGTTCACTGTCACCCACTTCTGCTTCTCCTGCAGTAGCGCCTTTGAGAGCACAGTCCGGCCAGGCCCCGGTGGTTGTCTCCGTGTAGATGCGAGTTCCCGGTGTTTTGCATTAGGGCAGGCAACTCTGGTGAAGCTTGGTTGTTGATGTTTTGTGGTTGATCAAATTATAGGCTAGTTTCTGGATTACCTTGAGCAAGCAAACCAAAATGTAAAACGCCATATTAAAAGATATTTGAAAGCTAGGTTAAGAGCAATAAAAACAATCTTTTTAAAGTGTCCACGCTGGAGGGTCATTCCAGTAGAAGAGTCTAGTTCACAGAAAGAAGAGCGAGGCTGGGCAGCCTGGAAATTCTGCATACAGTGGCCCTTGGAGAAACACACCCTGCCCTCCAGGCTCTTTCCTGTAAGGAAGGCAGGAACTGTAAATAGCTGGTTACAGTTACTGCTCGGAGACACACAGTCCTTCAGTTACTCAGAGCCCTGACTATTTAAAGATTATGATCAACACTTCAAATGCACTTGAAAGCAAAACGGTAGCTAATACAGACCACTCCCTGCATGGTGAGCTCACTGACGCCAACATGAGTTAGTGGATGTAGGAACTTTCTCACGCACTCCTCTGTAGTCAAGCGGAGCAATATGCAGGACAAATCAAAGTTCCCTTTAAAAATGCCTCCCTCCCCCCACCCCAGATAACACATGTCCTTGAATTTGCCAAGTCATTTGCAAATTACTGCCCTGGAGGAATTCTGTTTAAAACTTCAGACAGACTTGAATGATTTGGACTTTTATTTTCTTTTTTCTTTCTTCCTTTTTTTTTCTTTTTTTTCTGGAGGGGGGAGATAATTAGGTTTATTTATTTATTTTTTAATGGAGGTACTGGGGATTGAACCCGGGACCTCATGCATGCTAAACATGTACTCTACCACTGAGCTACACCCCTAAACTGAACACAAAGCCGAGAGAGATCAAGTCCTGCTGGGATTTGAACCCAGGATCTCCTGTTTACTAGTCAAGCGCTTTAACCAGCTAAGTGATACAGTGGATTTTAATCAGAAGTTCTCTGCTTCACTCTGGGTAAGAAGTGGTAAGCATATAAGAAAGATTAATTTGTAAAGAAGTCTGGAAATCATGAAAAGGGTGGATATAAGAATTTTTCTTCAGTATTAAAATTTAAGGATAGTCTTTGAAACAGAAGAGGCATATTTAGGAAAAACAGAAGGTGGTATATTCTACGTCATGGGTGGTAAGTAAGTGAAATATTAACTTGAGGTGTAAATTCAGAAGTATGTGAAGATTAAAAAGAGTTTGAAATGTTGCCTATAAATTCATAATGAATGATTAAAGAATATTTTCGACAAGCAAGAATGGGCATTTAGCGAGCCCCTTCTGTGTGCCACGGCCTAACCAGCGTTACCTCAATTGGCGTGAACACAAGCTCGTGAGGACAATCTGTTACGTCCCTTCTACAGATATGAAAAGTGAGGCATGCAGAGGTTTAATCACTATCAAAGTTAGCATCAGGGCTTCCTGAATCCAAAGACTATTGTTTTTACCACGTGGACTCATCTGACGGAGTCAGTGAGTCTGTAGCAGATGGATTCTGGTGGTCACGTTGTTTATGTCTTTTCTAACCAATACCCTATATCTGATGTTTGAGTGGGTGGGGTAGGGGTTGAAATTAGTATAAAAAGAGGAAAATCTTTGCATTGATAGACAATTTAGTATGTCTAGGATGTAAATAGAAATGCTTCATATTTAATACACCTGGATGGTTTGGTCTTTCAGCCAAATGCTGTTACCACGGGACCTAATCTCCCAAAATACTCGACAGTTACAAACATGCCCTGCTATTAAGTTTGGAGATTAGAAGGGTGCATTTTGGTCCAGCTCTTTGCTACTCTTCCCCAAACCACGCTGAGCAGCAAAACAAAGCAATTACCTAGAAAATTTAGGCTAAAACCTAGTTTGCCTAAATTGCCTGAGAAGTTAGCCTCCGACAGTACCACGAATTGCCTTTGCCTTTGGAAACTTGTCCTTTGTGTGAAGAGACAAAAAGAGAGGGGGAAAGCCATGTGAAATGCTCTATTCATGTACAAAATTAGCTGGAATCTAAAAACATCAACAGCTGGCAAAAAGCAAGTTATACAAATTGTAAAACTGGTCATATGTTCAAACCGTTGCAAAAACTCCTGCCAACTCATTCAAATATTGTTATATGGATTTTTTTCCCTAAATCATTCCCCGAAAGAACAGAATACATATTTTTTCCAGTAACTTAAAGAAATCTCTGCTCCTGTAGAAAACATATTCAGTCCATTACTTTAAATTGAGTAATAAACAGCAATAGATCTTTTCAGCTATTATGTTATAAAGTCTTTATCACAGAATATAGCAATTCAGTATTTGAAGGTGAAGGTTAAATCTAGGAATTTGGGTTTTTGAAAAATATTTCATTAACATGATCAGTAACTTGGGACAAAAATAAAGGAGTTTATGAAGTCAGTTTAAAAGTACAGAAGATCAGTGCAGCGATGGAACTTCAACCTAGAGAAGATGAGAAACATCAATGAATTAGGAAATAGATTTCCGTTTCCCATTAGGAAAGATTCTGCAGGCAACCTGGTATTGTATCAGACCTTGACAAATGATCAGATTATATAGGAAGCAAATACAGTAGATACTAGATTGGATGTTCAAATGAGTGGGATGGAAAGCTAATGGCATCAAGAAGGGATTCCGAACATACTTCAGAAATCACTGATGCTAGATGTCCATGGGAATGCAAGTTTTTTTGTTTTTTTAATCTAGGAATTGGAAACTGCAGTTGGGAGCTGGACAGATGACCTGGCACAGTTGACACTGTTGAAGGACACCCTCTGTGCCTACATCAGTGCCGACGATATCTCCATCCTTAATGAACGCATGGAGCTTCTGCAGAGGCAGTGGGAAGAACTATGCCACCAGGTGAGACAAACTCTAGACTCAACATTAGCTCAGTAAGGCAGAGAAGTCGAAGATGATTTGGAATGTGTGTGGCTGTGTCCACATATGGACCCATCCCGTAACTTATAGTACACATGGAGGAAAACTCTGTGCTTACTGTAAGAATCCTTCAGAGTAAGACAATTAGATATTAATACTGTACTTTAAATGCATCCAAAATGGATTCTCTTGCTCTTTCTTTTGCTGGCTGTCAAAATGTTTTTTAAGAGGAAACACAGTTTTGTGGTTCATAAATGTGGTTTTGCTAGGTAGATATTGCTGGTTTCTTTCATACTTTAAACATATGAAAAAAAACATGGCTTATTTGCAGTTTTAGCTAATACAGTGAGTGGTTTTGTACATGGACATTTATTATTGCTGTTAATTTACCATAGTTGTATCCTAGTAATTCATTGGTGTACGGCATTTTTCGTCATACTTTATGCATTTATTAAGTACCTTCTATGTGCACAATAACTTAAAAGAGATCCAAGATTGGGTTTTGATTTGGAGATGAAAGGGAAAGACTGGTAGAGTTGCAATGAGAGGATATTCCAGGCAAAGAGGAATATCAGATTAAAGGCCCACAGGTGAAGAATGGACTCTGACTGATAGCCTTGAGATCATACCCTCCAGGAAGCAGGAACATGTCTGTCGGGTTCCTTCCTGTACCTTGATTGCCTTGCCTGGCACATAGGAGGTTGTGATGCCTATCTGTGAAATGAATCAGCCACATTAATGATTGTGAATTTCACAAGTTATAGTAGGTGCCCCACCATGCCATTTACAATTGAGCTGAGACTAAAATCAATCCAGAAGACCCTATGCAGTGAAGAAGATAACCAGGTATAAACAAAGTAAAACAATGTATAAAACTGTAAGCAAACAAAGGGCTGTGTGGATTGCAGAGAATAAAATGCTTGTTGAATTGGAAAAATCTTGAACTGAGTGCTGAGATGGGAGTGGAAGAGAAAGGTGAGTATAAAGGGAGAAAGTGGATGTGTTGGACAAGGTTGCAGCTTAAAAAGGGCACAGGAGTAGAAAGAGAGAGGACCTGGCTGGGGAAATCAGGTGTCGGAAGGATGAGGAGGGGCTTTTGAGAAGGGGCCTCTTTGAGCCTCCCTAGTTTCAGGCCAACTACACTACACTAGACGGCTCTTCCTAGGGGTGCTTGCCTTCATGCTTAAGGAAACATTACACAGAGCTGGGAGCCTCTTGATTCATTTAACATCAACGAGAATGTTGGGTAAATTTCTCTCTGTATGTTTAGATTAAAACCCATCTATTTCTCATGAACTAAAGAAAAACTCTGAAATATATATATATTTAAAAGAAAGAATTCTAAGAGATGATTTTTCATAAACATGTTAATGATTTGAGTTCAAAATTAATGTAGCCACTTTCCCCAGGGCCCCATAGTCTCAGTGAACACAATGAGAAGCTTAGATGGAGTGTGATGACGTTAATCACACGTTGTTCTTTTCTGAGTTCTTCAGTACAAAATCAACACCATCCAGTAAATTAGTGTATACTTTAAAAAATAAATATATATAGTTGATTTACAATGTTATGTTAGTTTCTGATGTACAGCATAGGGAATCAATTATAGATTTTTTCATGTTCTTTTTCATTATAGTTTATTACAAGCTATTGAATATAGTTCCCTCTGCTATACAGTAGGACCTTGTTTAACTATTTTATGTATAGTAGTTTGTATCTGCTAAACCCCAAATCCTAATTTATCCCTCCCCTCCTTCCCCCTTTAGTAACCATAAGTTTATTTTCCACATCTGTGAGTCTGTTTCTGTTTTGTAAATAGGTTCATTTGTGCATACTTTTTAAGGTAAAGATTTTATCATAGTGTATATAAATGAAATATATTTGGTGGACACAGACATTAGGAATTGATCAGAGTAATAATGTTCAGTTTCTTTTGAGAGCTTTATTCATTTGTTACTCTTGAAATCGAGAAAAGTCTAGCACTACTTGCGGACTCAATACTTCTTAGCATATTATGTGAAATTAATTAGACCAGATCCATTTCTCTAGCTAATTGATGTCTGGAAAGCTTTCAGAGAGCTAACACTAAATATTGGCTCACATCTCCTTCCCAAACCTACCATGAACTTCTCTACCCAGGACCTTGCTCAGGCCATTCTTCCTACCCAGACTGACTGTTCCTTCCTCTCTGATTTTCTCACCTACCCTCCTCTCTCAGATTCCACCACCCCTTACGATGCCATTACTTGAGATTCTCAGATCGCCATATTTTTCCTGCTCCTCTGAACTCCCTCTGAACTCCTCTGAACTTTCCCTTTCAGGTTTATGCCATCATGTGACAGTGCATTGTTCCTTTTGTCTTCTTCTTTTTCTTGATGTTTGTGGCTTGACTTCAAGACTAGTGAGGCCCTTGAGGACAAAGACCATTTCTTTGCATCTTCAGTGCCGAAAACAGCTGAGTGTTTATTCATACTGTTAATGCTTAAGACAAGACTGTAGGACATTTATTTTTTATCTGTATACTTATGTTCCTTTAAATGTAAAATAATGACAAAGTTTCTGAATATTTTGGAGGGTAACAGGATTATAATTATGAAGTACTTTTTGACTTGGGAAAACTCGTACTATGTAAGAATGCCCCAAGGTACAGAGGGTACAAACTTCCAGTTACAAGATGACTAAGTGTGGGGATCTGATGTCCAGCATGAGGATTATCGTTAACAAGACTCTATTATCTACTTGAAAGTTGCTAAGAGACTAGATCTCAAATGTTTTCACCACACACAAAAAAATGGTAATTGTGTGAGGTGATGGAGGTGTCAGTTAACCTTGTGGTAATCATTTCACAACAAATATGACTAGTAAATCATCGTGTTGTACATCTTAGACTTATACAATGTTATATGTCAAACATCTCAATAAATCTAGAAAAAGAAAAAAGTTTATAGGTTGTAAAATATCTCAGTAGACTTAACTATATCTAGGCAATAGTTTCTTTGTAAGTATATTTTTTAGAAGGTGCTGTTGATCATATATGCTGTCAGGAGATTAATACCTTGCACCTGTGAGTGGGCTAAGACTTAAGTGGAAAAAAAAAAGCAAAAAAGAAAGAGGAAGCAGATTGCATATACTGTGTTTCTAGAAACTTTCTATGTTGTGTCTCAAGGCAGAAACTAAAGCATACTTACCTCACATTACTTCAGTCTAAACAAAATTATTTAAACCAGCAAGGGAGTCTAGTCATGTGTATTCGTACCAAAGGTGCCAGGCGATAACTGTGAGGCAAAATACAGACTAGTTACTAGTTCCTGAGTTAGTGTTTCCGGAGAACTTCTATCAAGTATGAAACCGCAAAAGGAAATGAGCTCGTACTTAGGTCCCATTTCAAAAGTTAAAAACTGTAGCTAAACCTGGCATGATCCTTCAGTTAACAAGAAGCTAGCCTGTTCAGATTCAGTGGGAGCGGCTGGTGAGGTGTCGGGAGCGACTGGGACTGAGACGAGGAGGAGGAGGTGGCGGCCACGCTGTCAGTCAACAGCTGCCAAGCAGAGGTAACGGGAAAAAGCATCCTGTTTTCAAACAGACTCCCCAGATGGTTTGCTGTGCCTGTGCACGGCCGGCGCTTACATTTGCTCTTACTCTTGTTTTGGTTTGTAGATCTGCGTGTAATTCCAGTTGAGATATAAATATATCATCGTTGTAATTGCTCGGTGCTCTTTCAGATTGTCATGGTGAAAATATTTGAAGCAGAAAAGGATGTGCTTCCTGTTCAGCTGCCTCACACTCTGGAGGTTTCAGCCTGCGCTTGTCAGCTGTTGGCAGTGCCGTGTGTTTATACCCTTGAGAAAACGTAAATACGCACTAAAGTGATAAATAATTTGAGGGTTTCAGCTGAGCTCAAAGAAAGCAGTGATAATGTTCACTTATTGTACAGACTAAATAGTCGTTTTACAAACCAAAAGGAAAATACTGTCCCTGTTACGAGTTTAAATTGTTTGGAAAGCTCTTGGCGCCAGTTTGTAACCAGTGCTTGTAGTCTACCTGTTTCTTCTTTCAGTTGTTGCTCTATGTAAGCAAACGAAAGCAACACTTTAATCATGTGTGAAAAAAACCAGAAATATGTATCCAAGCTGCTTAGTGGGTGTACGGCTTACGTGAGTGTCAAGGAGACAAAAACGTCAAAAACTCAAACGATGCCCCTCAGTCATGTGTAAGAGTACGAGTAATACTAGCAGTAGTGTTGTATTAATGTCCAGCTTTTATTAAGTCTTTAGGATTTGCTGGTCACTTTCTTTTTTTATTGTATTTATCTATTTTAGTTTTTCTTTTTTTTCGGAGGGGGAAGTTAATCAGTTTTATTTATTTAATTATTTTTTAATGAAAGTACTAGGGATTGAACCCAGGACCTTGTGCATGCTTAGCATGCCCTCTACCCCTTGAGCTGTACCCTCCCCCTGCCAGTCACTTTCTTAAATTATTTTCTTGTTTGAAGGATATATCCTGTTATGAGCCTACAGTGTTGCGGTGCGTAAGACACTGCCTGGCACATAGTAGACGTTGCAAACAATAAACATTTGTTTAATGAATTTGGGAACAAATGAAAGATTAATTTACAAATGACAAGAGTAAGGCTTAAAGAAGATGAACAGCTGTGCCCTGATCACATCATTAGTAAGTGATGGAGATTGGTTTTGAATCTCAGCTACCTCTGGATATTTGATCATAATGTTACATTGCAACTAGTATCGAAGACTCAAGCTTCGCTGGTCCTGTTTTGTACTGACTATAAACAAATGCCTCAAATTTGTCTAACATTCTCTCTCCTTGTCTCTGGAATGAGGGTAATAATAACTACCCTCCAAATAAATAGATAATATTTTTCTTGGTATGTGGTCATCTTCCCTGAAGATGTTGAGAAAAGCCCTAGAATTTATTCTTGCTCATGGCTAAGAATTGGGAGGAGAGGCACAGAGGCCCTGCACATAGCACAACCTGTGAATCTTCAGTCTGAAGGGCAGGAGTTTTCTAACCTTTGCTTGGAAAACAGTTGCTGTGGGCATTTTCAACTATTAAAATACGGTTTTAGTTTGGGCATCAGTTGAAGTAGAATTTTAATACCAGCCTGACTCTGATGCTCTGTGAATGAAAAGGAAAGTCACATCCACCAAAAAATTCAAAATCTTATCATTCCAGCAGATCAGAGTACATTTGCTGGCAGAGAGTGTGAGGAAGTGATGCTGGAGAAATTGTGCTTTTCAACGCTGTCTTGGTAAAGCTTAACAGAGGTGAATTTTGTCTCCAAAACTTTGAACCTGTTTTTTTCTTAGTCTTTTCCATTCCTGACAATACCCACCCCCAAGTAAATGCACTGCTGTTCTACACTTTTCTGCCTTAAAGAAAAATTAATGGTGAGCTGAATTATACCAGTGGAGAAATGCTTAATGGATTCATCAGTGTCACCCTATCCAGAGAAATTTTTATTTTGAAAAATCATAGTCACTCAAAAGAATGAGTTCCTAAAGGTGGTGTTTCAGAAATTATGGCAGGTTATGGGGCTTACTAGCTAGGCAGCTCCCTATGCCTAAGCCTAGCCCTGGCACAGATATCCTGGACTCATGGTCTCATTCCCAACTCTTTTCTTGCATGTTAGAATCACAGATATCTGGGGCTGTGTGGACCCTTGAATATTATTTATCCAATCATTAACAGAGCCAGCCCTAGCAGAACTGCTAACTAGGAAGTATATAGCACCTTAGAAATACTTCCATTTTCACTTAAAAAAGGAAATTGATTCAAAGTGCATTAAAAAGTAAAATGGATTGATGGACAAAGGAATATATGTATTACAGCAAAAATGTAGCTGAATGTTAACAATTTTAGAGTCCAGGGAGTATATCATAGGTGCTTCCCATACAATTTTCTCACCTTTTTTGTATGTCTGACTTTTTTCATGATAAAATGTTGGTGGAAAAAATAAAATTGAGAGATAGGTATTTAATGCAATGGGATGAATGGTGGAAAGTCTAGCATTATCCACAGGATTGTGTAGAACATCTACAAAAATAGGTCATCTTCTTGCCACTCAAATCACATGATATTTTGCTAACATGCAATTTAGCTCAACTAGAAACATTCCTTAATAGTTCAACCAGCACTGCAAAAACAAGAGTATTGTGAAGTCAGAAGATTTAAGAATTCTGAAAAGGATCATTCTAGACCTGGATGTAAGAAAACAGATCCACTGCATCTGTGATGTATAAAGAACTATTAAAACTCAATAATAAAAAATGCTCAATTAAAAAGTGAGCAAGGTTTTGACCAAATAGTTTTCCAAAGAAGACATATAAATGGCCAAGAAATATGAAGAGTGTCAACATTATTAGCCATCGTGTGGTTTGATGCAAATCAAAACCACAGTGTGATACACTTTATATCCACTAGGATGAGTACAATCAAAAAGACAGATAATAACAGGTGTTAGTGAGGATCTGAAGAAATTGGAGCCCTACTGCTGGTGTGAATGTAAAATTAACCCAGCAGGTCTACTCCTGGGGAATATAACCCCAAGAGAAGTGAAACATGTGTCCACACAAACAGTTGTACACAAATGTTCATAGCATTATTCGTAATACAGCTCAAATGTCCATCAACAGATGAACTGGTAAATATAATGTGGTGTATCAATATGAAAAAATATATTCAGCAATAAAAAGGAATGAAGTACTGATACGTGCTGCAACATGGATGAACCTTAAAAACATTATGCTGAGTGAAGGAAGCCAGTCACGAAAGACCACATATTGGATGATTCCATTTATGGCAAGTGTCCAGAACAGGCAAATGCATAGAGATAGAAAGCAGGTTAAGGTTGGGAGGAGGCGTGCAGGGGCAGGAAAGGGAGTGAGTGCTGAGGGGTACAGGGTTGGTTTTTTTTAATTGATGAAAATGTTGTAACATTGATATGGTGGTTGTAAAACTCTTAATATACTCAAAGAAAAAGCACTGAATTGTACACTTTAAGCAGGTAAGTTGTACGGCATGGAAATTACATCTCAATAGAGCTGTTATGCAAAAAAAAAAAAAAGAAAGAAAGAAAGATAAATAAATAAATAAATAAATACATACATAAATAAATAAATAAAAACCAGGCTGGGAAATAAAAGAACTTGACACAAAGTAAAGTGATCAGGACAGAACTGATCAGGGACTGTGTCTCTTCCACTGTGTCCCTCGCTCTACTCTCTCCAGACACCTGACGCTCAATTAATTCTTCTTCCTTCCTTCCTTCCCTATTTTTCTTTTTTTCTTTCTTTCTTTTTCCCCTTCCTTCTTTTGTTCTTCTTCCCTTCTTTCCTTTTTTCTCCCTTTTCTCCTGCCTCCTTTTTCTGTTCCTTCTTTTCTTTCCTCTTTCTTCTTTTTTAGTAAAACTGCATTCAGTGATCCTGTATCCTGTCTACACAGAACCAACTGTAGTGAGAAGCTGAATTGTTCAGAACCTTTAATAAGTGTGTGTGGCTCTTCAGGAGGGATGTCTGGGGTTTGGTGTCTCCCACTTGGACTTGACAGAAGATCCCAGCTGTGAAACTTGCTAGCCTAGAGCAGACCCCTTGGGACTGGACCTCAGGGAACAATGACTCACAACTATTGATCATTTTAATTCACCCAACAGAGTGTATTTACTCTTTTCCTCAGGGTGTGGGTTCCATTCTGATGATCCTTTTGCATTTTCTCCCACTTCAAACTCTAGCTCTCCTTAAGGCGGCAGCAAGTAAGTGAGAGACTGAATGAATGGGCCGTCTTCAGCGAGAAGAATAAGGAGCTGTGCGAATGGCTGACTCAGATGGAAAGCAAGGTTTCTCAGAATGGAGACATTCTTATTGAAGAAATGATAGAGAAGCTCAGAAAGGTATGGGATGCTGGCTATGTGTGCTGCCCCCTTCATAATGCTTAGACAATCTTTCAACGGGTACAGAAGATGGCCTGACCCCTGACTACCTCCCTGACAAAGGAGCACTCTATTAGAAACATGTTATCTCTCCAACATAACATAAACTTACCCGGAAAGGCCTCCTTCGCATACAAAATATACAGAATATTGTCAATTTGTGATGAAATAGATTATCTGCTGATAGGTAATGTTCACTACTTTTGGACTTATCTACCTGTTCAGTGAGAATCATTAATGTGTATTAGTTTTTTTCTTAATTGAAGTATAGTTGAGTTACAGTCTGTTTTCAAAGAGATAAAGTCACTAGAGAGAAACGAAAAGAAAAAACTCCTGGGATGAATTAAACTGACATTTTCTCTATAAAACATGATTTATAGACAGTTACAGGAATGAGGACTTTTCCTGAGAATTTAGCTTCATATTATTTTCAAGTTACGTATGATTATTAAATTAATTTATATGCTCACACGGATCCAGAACATTTTTCATGCCTGTATAAGACTAGTCAAATTTTACAAGCATTTTAAAATGTTTTTGATGATTTCAGTGGTGTTGCCACATTGTTTTTGAACAATTAATCATTCAAATTTTGTAATTCTTCTAAGCACAGAGCATCGTCTGAAGTACGGTGTGTTTTCCCGATTTGCTTGTTTATTGCCTGTCTACACCGGACTGTGTGGACTGTAAGCGTCACTGGAACAGGGACTTTGTCTATTATTATTCATTGCTGGGTCTCCTGCACCCAGAGCAATGCCTGACTTCTTAGAAGTACTCAGTCATTATTTACTGAATAAATGAATTATAGCTTCATTCATTCTGAAGAGAAATAGAATAAATAGGAAAAAATTATCTTTATTCATGCACATACATAGAAAAATAAAAACTTCAAAGCCAAGATGTAATATTAATAACTTTATAGGTTTACACTTAAAATTGCAAGTTCTAAGTATAAACATTTGTATGTTTGATATTGTAAACTTTTAAAATGTAAGCTGAGATGATACAGATTTCATTTTAACATCTGCTAACAGCTCTATACTTTACTGGTTTCTGGGTGTCAGAGAATGCTTTGCTGACATGATTAATGTATAATGAGTATTATAGTGAAGTTTGCTATAGAATAAATTTTGGTTAAGTGTATTTATATTCTCATTGATTTTCATCATGAAATTTAAGATGGATATTTTGGGGTATAAAAAAATCTCTGGAACGAAATACAGTCATAATTTAGAATTCAGAAAAACTCCAGCTTTACATATACATAATTTTGCTGTACTATTTGCCACAATGTTAGGAACAACCTTTAAAATAGTAACTGTACTATTTTGTATGTATAATAAGTTATGGGCTTTAAAAAGAAGTCTTTATGTGCTTACCCTGTGTGGTGTCTCTTTTGTAAAGAAAAATAACACAGAGGCTTGGGAATTTTGACAACCTAGAAAAAAGCAATTAATAAATAGACTATAACCATGATATTGGTACCTACTGGCATTAACAGTCAAAAACATTTTACTTTAAAAGATAATCCAAGAGGATTATTTTACTATAAATACTATTTTAGACATGGAGTAATCCCTTTGAAATAAACATTTCTCTGTAAAATGATCTCAAATTTGTAATGCCGTATTATAACTATTAGTAAGTACATCCAATGTGTTGGTGTTAGAATCCCTTGGTGCTGAAGTAACAGAAAGGAGAGCAGGTGGGGCACTGGTCCTGCAGATAGCACGTGACACTGCAACAGAGCAACATTTCACTGGCCCCTCCCGTTCCTTTGGGGCCCTTTTTGCTTAGGTAATGGACCTGAGAGGGTAGCCCCATGACCAAGGAAACTTTAGCGCAAGAGAAGGTTAAAATACCCATATTCCCATAGTACCTGTCTTGGTATATTATTTTGCTGAGAAAACATTTGCTGCCTAACAGGGGCTTAAGCCAAAAAGCGAAAAGTTCATTCTAAAGTTTGGATCTTGTCACTATGATAAGGGGATAAGAGGGTCATTGGTTCAGAGGTGAGGGGGGGAGGACAGGGAAGGATGGAGGGGAGACATTCTTTCATTGTCACTTAAATCATACCATTCAGTGGCCTGTCTCTTGCAAATATATGCTTTTGAGAGCCTGTCCTCCTCACCAAAAACAATCTTTAAGAGGAGCTACTACATAACCCGGGTAAATGAAGGAGGTTTGAGACCCATTGATCCTCTGTGACTAATGGTTATTATTCTTGAGAGTTAATTTGCCAATGATTTATGTATTGTAAAATATTGACATTATTTAGAGGGTATCTGTTTAAAATGAAATTACTCTTTTAAAACGTTCTGCACAAATATCAATTGACATACATATACATACATACATTCACACACACACACAAACAAGCCTCTCGGCAGCTATTTGTATGAAGTTTGATTCTAAATACAACATCTGGTTGCTGATTACAGCAATAAGTTAGTTTCCCAGCATTGAAATCCTTCAAGTTTTGTCTTTTGTTTCTACATATATACTTCTGTTGTTTTTTTATGCCTATTTTAAGTAAATGGAAAGCACCCCCCCCATTCCCTCTAAGAACATCCATATAAAAACTCAATCTGGATTGTGCCTACGGACTGAAAATAACAGGTACCACTAATTCTTGTGCACATGAACTGATGTTCACACGGTGTTCCTTATGCTCGATCTATTTCCAAGCAGTCGAGAACTGCAATTAGCACGTTTTAGCAGAGCCAGATTGAATGCATCAAGAACATGCTTTCTGACCTCTGTGATTGCTATTTATTATGCAGGATTATCAGGAGGAAATTGCTATTGCCCAAGAGAACAAAATACAGCTCCAGCAAATGGGAGAACGCCTCGCTAGAGCCAGCCACGAAAGCAAAGCGTCCGAGATTGAGTACAAGCTCGGAAAGATCAACGACCGGTGGCAGCATCTCCTGGACCTCATGGCAGCCAGGTAGGAAGGGCCCCGGTCGTAGCGCGTGTGCACTCTCAGAGCATTCAGTCCGTCTTCCATTTCAGCTGAAGTTAATCCAGTAAATCTCTATGTCCTTTATCCCCTCATTTTAGTTTAGGCTTTAAAATTCTCCTTATTTCATAA
The DNA here is from genome assembly GCF_009834535.1 of Camelus ferus. Taxonomy (NCBI): domain Eukaryota; kingdom Metazoa; phylum Chordata; class Mammalia; order Artiodactyla; family Camelidae; genus Camelus; species Camelus ferus. The sequence goes on along the minus strand of NC_045703.1, from coordinate 61,649,052 downwards.
ATTTCATGATGTTTGCATTTAGCTGAAAGAGAGAAAGTCACATCCAAACAAAAACCATTCCAAAGAGAATATTCTTTATTTCGGGGCTTCATCGTGTTTAACTATGGAGGAAGAAAATAAAGCTGCTGACCAGTGTCTGTGGAGGGTGTTTGTGTCCGAAGTGGCAAAAAAAAGTGTGTGTATATATATATAAAATATATGGCAAAAATGATATATATTATAATATATACCATATTATATAATTATATAATTATACATAATATATACATTACATATTATTGTAAATATTTTAAATTATATAAATTACAAATTTGATACATAAATATGCTATATAAATACATAAATTATTACAAATTATATATATAATCACATTCCTACCCTCTTTCTGATTAGTAAGATGCGAGAATAAAGCTAATTATTGTCACTGCTTAGTTGCAACAATACTCTGCTGCATTATGGCAGTTTTGTGTTTAGCTTCAGTGATGACTGTAAGCGTCTGCCCTGTATCTGGGAGGAATATCACATTCAGTTCTGTTGCGGAAGGGCAGGGTGAGCAAAAGGGAACAGTCAAAAAGAAAAAATGTGTAAAGGTCTTCACTGGCAATGTGAGCCTGATACGACTGAATGAGGCACTATGTTATTTGATATAAAAAGGGAGTGACTAAGTAGATGCTTTATTTGAAGTGAACTCTGCTTCCTGTGAGAATGTAGCCTCCACGAGGGCAGGCGTCCTTGTCCGATCTGTTCACTGTACATCACAAGCACCAAGAACAGTTCCTGGACGCAACTTGGGCTCAGTAAATATTTGAATGAATGTGTGGATGGATACTTAAATAGTTGAATGGATGTTCTTCTTTATGGCAGTTAGGAAAGTTGGAATGTTACAAATGCTTCTGATTCACGGCCATTTTGGAGCTTTCCCAAAGTATGCTTTTTAAAAAATCTTGGTTCTTTTCCTTAGCCGTGCTGCATGAAGGTGGACATGACACGGTGCCTTCTGAGTACCACGTGCCCACGAAACCTGCATGTGGGCACGGCAAGTCCTTATGTTGATTTTGAAAACGTTTATTGTATTTTTTCTATAAGGGAGTTATCAAAGAGGGTCTAATTGAGGAAGAGGTTATAATTTATTTTAGTAATAATGAAACAAAAGTGGCATAAATGTTTACCAATTTTTAAAATGTTTAACAACAGTGGGACTGTAATAGCAAACATTTACTAAACCCTTAACTTGTGCCAACAACCATGCTATAGGCTTCATGTGCATCTTTTCACGTGCTATTCACAACAGCCTTTGAGGTGGGTATTATTATTATTATTATACCCATTTTCCAGATGTGCAAAGCTGGGACTCAGTCTTGCCCCTGGTCATGCGCATGCTGAGTGGCATAGTCTGCATTCTCCAACTTCACAGCCCATGTCCTAGAGTCCTCGACACTCCTGTCCTTATTCTAGAGAATGCAGTTAAAGGAAATTAGATTCTATTACTTATGTTTACAATCTAATTTCCCAGTCCTTTGTTTTTAAAGTACTGATGGTGACTATGAGAGATTTGGGGGTTGCAAAGACAGAGGCCCCTTTCTTCAAGGAGTTCATGGTGGGAATAGAGACATGCAGAGGAATTAAGTGAAATGACAAGCTGAAAGCTGTGGTAAAAGTATTGTAAAAAGATAGAAACGTATGGTTTAGCTTAAACTACCCTAAGTATTTGGGCATATGTTGGTTTTAGAATCCTGGTGCTATGTTTAGCCTCACCTCTCAGTCACTGATAACCAAATCTTATTTCAGAGGCAGGAATTGAAGCCCTTTGTGCTATAAATACCCTTCTTAGGGAAGCCACCCACTTGGTAAACATCCGTGGATTTTTTTCAGTCTGATTATGACTCATGGATTGGCTTGCGTTGCTTTGTAATCCAATTAAACTAGTTAATATTCTTTTCTAATTTTTAGTACTTCAGCAGTGTGCAATAGAGGGGTGCACTACATCAAATTATTTTAAATCTAATTTAATGTAATTTAATCGTAAGCAGCTGGCTCAGTGTCTACCCAGCTATTAGCCAACATTACATCAGATGAGCTAGGTGTTTCCTCCTCAGTCATGTTTATCTGTAATTTTCTGTCTGGTTTTCCAGTCGAGAATTTTCTAGATGTTATTTAGTTAATTTTTCTAAAGACGTGTTAGTAAATTTAACTCAATTAAACGTAGGGGGCATGAGCTTGCACTTGTGTCACTAAAATGCTCATATGTTCCTACTTTTGTAGCCTCATCATACACAGATGTAATATATATATATATTGTCCATTTCTAATGACCTCCTCAAATGTAGACCAGATGACTGTGTTGACCATTAATGTGTGCTGGGGTTTAACGCCACACTGGATTCATAGTTGCTTGAAGCCTCTCCTAAATGATACTCAGCCATCACATTTGCTTTCCATTTTTTGGTTTATTGGCACCTTGCTAGTGCACAGGCTAGAGGACCATCTCCCACACCCATCTTCAACTATGACTTGCCAGCTGAAATATTAAGTTTCTATGATTCATTCTCATTCACTACTCTTCCCTCTGCCAACTTTTTTTTTTTTAACAGTGATTCATTAACGCAGAACATAACTTATGCTTTTGGATATTTCTATGTTGTTTTGGTGTTCTTGCGGGAATGGAGAGGTTATTTTTGAAGATGATCATATTTTTAGGTGAACAGAATCCCAGCTAACAGAAAGATGGGGAAAGAAAAGAAAGAAAAAAGATTCCCTGGTAATAACCTGCTAATACAAATAGAATGCGTAACTTTGAGTCAGTGTTTGTTACTAGTGGATTAGTTTAGATCTCTAAGTACTAAGTAGATTGTGTTTTGCTTTGAATTTTTAAACTCTCACCAAGCACTGTGAGCTTTTTAGAGTGAAAAATGTGCCCAGTTATTTTTAGGGCTCAATGGATAATGTTTTAGTAGACTTTCTAGACCTGCTCAGTCCAACATAGCAGTCACTAGCAACATGTGGCTATTTAAATTCATCAAAACAGAATACAATTAAATTAGAGTTTAATTTTAATTATAGTCACTCGGGCTAGGCATATTTCCAGTGCTCAATAACCACATGAGGGTAGTGGCTGCCTTATTGGATCCTGCAGAGACAGAACATTTCCATCATCCCAGGAAGTTCTTTTGGTCAGTGCTGGCCTAGGCAATTAAAAGCATTTCTTTCATTAAGAGTCAACATAAGAGGGGGCAGGATGTAGCTCAAGTGGTAGAGTGCATGCTTAGCATGCACAAAGTCCTAGGTTCAATCCCCAGTACCTCCTCTAAAAATAAATCAAAAACCTAATTAACCCCCTCAAAGAAACAAAGGGTCAATATAAGAAACATTGGTGTAACTGTAATTCCTGTAAAATTGTTTTCAAGGATTCTGGCTCTCATTTTATCAGTGAATCCTATGCAAAAACCCATAAAGCAATTTTTCCAGAGCCTAGGACTAACAGAAAATGTCTTTCAGCATCAGTCGTTCAGGGCTTCTAATAGTGGAGAATACATTGTTGGACATTTCCCATCTTGGTATCTGGGAAGGTCAGATTCAAGTTGTTTGCTTTGTTGTAATGACTTTTTTTTTTTTTTAACAATTAACTGGACTCTCTAATATAGAGATTTCGCTCTACCAAACCTAAATACCCATCACCAAAAACAAAGCACGCATTAGTTATTTGGTTCTTTTTTTTTTAATAACAGCTTTACTGAGATACAATTCACACACCATACAACTCATCCACCGAAAGTTTGCAATTCAGTGATTTTTTTTTTAGTGAATTTACAGTTATGCATCCATCACCAAAATCAATTTAAAAATTTTCATTACCCTCAAATAAAAATTTTAGTCACTTTTTTTCTCCTCCACCCTCTCTCTCTCCCCCAGGTCCAGGCAACTACTAATCCACTTCCTGCCTGTTTAGATTTACCTGTTCTGGAGAATTTGTGTACATGGACTCATACAACGTGTTTTTATTATAATTACCTTAAACATTATATAGAAGTAAAAACAAACGTGTGTGTGTGTATATATACATATATATACACTATATATATACTATATATATATATATATTTAAATCTATTGAAAGCCTCCTGAGTATGAAGTCCTTTCTCTGCATATTGCTACAGGACAGAAGTTGGCAAACTTTCTGCATGGGGTCCTGTAGTTAAATTTCTAAGCTTTGCAGGCTGAAGGGTCCCTGACCAGGCCCTCTGCCCTTGTATTACAAAAGCAGCCTTAGACAAGCATGATGGGTTCCAATGACATTTTATTACCAAAGCAGGTGGGCAGTCATAGTTTGCAGACAGCCTTCCAGGGAAGTCAAGATGAAAAAGAAGATGGTTCCGAACCAAAGAAGGGTGGTTAAGTAAGGATACAAGTGGTCCTCACCTCAGGGCTTTCCTCTTTGTGTTACATCTTCCTGCTGTCTCTCCGTCTGGCCTGGCAGTCCAGCCCCTAATTCTTCTCTGTGCTCTTGCTTTCCTCCGGATTAGATCAGATTCTTCTTACCTGCTCGGTAGGCTTTGTATACAGAAGTCACAGCATTTCCCTTGACCATAATCAATATCTTGTGTGATAGATTGTTCGAAGTTTCTTTTCTCTACTGAAATCTTAACTCGTGTATCTAACTCAATATCCACAATAATCCCAGAACCTAACATAGTTGTTTGCACATAATAGTCACTCCAGTATTTACAGAGTTTCTCAGTCTGGGACAGGGGTGAAAAAGTGCCCTACATACAGATGAGAATATAGCAGAGCTGGATTTAGGGCTGCAGTTGCCTGAATTATAAGGTGTTTCTGCTTCACCTATATTGTGATGTTAGGCAAATTATTTATCTTCTCAGTACTTTAATCACACATTGTGTAAAAGGTTATCTGGAGTATTAAATGAGATGGTACCTGTAACCCACTTAGCACAGTGAAGTGCTCAGTAAATGTCAGCTTTCATCCAAGAGCGAGTTTAGAGGCTTGTGCAGTGCATGGAAGGCTTTCTAAAGTTGCAGCAGCTGCCCTCAGAAAGGGTTTCAGTCTAATGGCAGTTCTGCCCAAACCAGAGGAAAAAGAAAACTTAATTCTTGGAGTTGGTGGCTGGTATTACCTCACATTAATCAATACAGAAAAGTCAAGCCAGGGTCAGAAACACTTTGATGCAGCAAGCACAGAAATGACACAGAACTAATCAAAAGTCCTCAGTTTAGTTCCTCTAGTTCTGGCTGTGTGACCTAGGAATTACTGTATAACCTCTCTGAGCCCCAGATTCCTCATTTTCAAAATGTTCATTAAAATAACTGCCACAAGTCCAATGAGACAATGCAGAAGGAGGACCGGGTATACTATAAAATGCTATATATGCCAGTTGTATTCTTTTGATGGCTACAGAGTATTCCCTAGATTTCATATACCATGATTTATCTGGTATTTTCCCTATTTATAGAATTGATATTGTTGCCATTTTCTGGCTATTATAATAACTGTGTCTCTAAAACCTTGCCTTGCTTTATATTTAGCTCATTAGAATAAATATATTGTGCTAAGGATAATGAGCATAGGAAAAAAAATTGACTCATGAGCAAAACTAAAAGTCAAAGGGAATTAAACTAAGGAAATAGTGGCAATAAAAATTTCTAAAGATCTCAAGTTTTTTAAAATGTTAGTCATAATCAAGAAAAAACAAATTTGCATACTGTTATGGAATCATGACCAATATGTTCCTTTAACCAAACTTACATGTTTATATTCCTACTCAGTGGAGTAATTGTTTTTATAAAGAATTCTCAATAGTATATCTTTAAGTAGCAGGATTTGAAAAATAATTTTATTTGTAACTAAGTTTTCTGGAATACAATTTTTTATAAAATACTGGTTTGTTTCTTTTACAAAGAAAATGTATTACTATTTTAAAAGCAATCAGCTCACACAACCAGAACCAAATGCTTTGCTTTATTTTAGGTGCAATTCATCATATTGGCTTTAAAAAAAAACTTAGCAAATGTTCATTAGCTATTTATTTTAGTTTATTTGGATATATGTATTTTTAAATCCAGAAAGGATTTAAAACTTCCAGCATTAGTCATATTTTATTAAATTACCAGTAATGATTTGGGACCTTACTTTCTTTAAAAGCTTAAATTATGAAATTAATAGAGAGTCAGCACAGAAAATTTAAAAACTCCTGATATGCACAAAAGAAGACAAGTTGTCTGAAATTCCACCAAACCAGTGAACTTTTTAAAATTAACTTAAAGTGAACAGATAATTTTTGTCACTTTATATCATTATTTTTAAAAGGACAAAGGTTTTGAATATGTAAGGGGAGAACAGTATTTCTTCATGAGTTCTCATGCTCAAATAGTCTATTCGAAGGTGAAGACCAGGCACTTTCCCACAGAGTATCTTTTCCATCCTGTCTTCCCAAAAGAGCCCTTAAAGTCCTACTTACACCATTTGGCTGGCAAATCAAACTGAAAAATAAAAGAAAAAAACTGCTTCTTTTTGCTACTACAGTTTGCTATACTTGTGGAGGTTTTGCTTGTTTGCATTTAGGTCATTTACCTTTTCAAACATCCTTTCCAGTGTAACAAGCAGCCCGCAAGAAAAGTTAGAGTTCCTTCCAGAACTACCGAGTGCCGGTAGCCAGCCTTGTTTCTGATGCCCGTTTTTCTTTAGACCTGGGTCCTCCCCCTCCTTGCAGATTAGACAGAGCCTTTTCCCTTCTTACACTCGTGGCCTACATTCCAGGAGATCAAGCCTGGCACATGTTAATGAATGTAGGTTTTATTTAGAAACATGACCACTTGTCACTCACTGCTCAGTGTCATATTATCAGGCAGAGACTTACCAACATTTGTCTGGAGTGAGCATTTTCATAGTTCCATACACGGACCAGGGAAACTTTCATCCTCACGCAGGATTTAGCCTTTTGCTCTGCAAACCTAACTTTTGCAAGTGGGAACTTCATGGTGGTGGCAGAAGATCCGTGTGCCCTGAGGATGGCAGAGGACGGCGGTGCGGACGCAGATCTTCCAGACTGTAACTGCGATGTCACAAGGCAGGCATCTCCTTGAGTTTCTTCCATTGCGCATAGCTTTCATGTTCCGTGGGGGTTACAGGACGGATGCTGGGGCTCTAATCCGAAGTCGTTTTCGCCAGCCTTAAGTGGAGATGATGATTGGTGTTAGGAGATCGCTGGCCGTGGATTCCTAAGGGTTATGTGTTGGTTTGTTTTCTTGTCCCCCTCCTGGGCATGCAGAGCTGGATGAAAAGGTTAATGGACTTTGTTATGGCTCCATAGTCCGGTTGTCTCTGGACTGGATGCGTCACACAAGGGTACGGTTACAGGAGAGAGCCTGAGACACAGGAAGGAGATTCAGAGAAAGATCCAGTCAAAGGATCCTGCTGGTCCATCATCTGTTATTTAAAGGGTGGGCTCCTGATGAAACTGAAATTCAGTCTTAGCCAGCTCACAGCTCTGTAGCTGAAAGCTTTCCCTTTATTGACTAAAAATCTACTCATATTTCCGGGGCCTGGTGGGTTTTGTGTTTGTTGACTAAAAATCTACTCATATTTCAGAGGCCTGGAGGGTTTTGTGTATGAGAAAAAATTGTTTCTATTTAGGTGTGTCACTAGGTTTTGGTTGCTGGCTAGTATAAAGGTTTTAAAGGTTTTAAAACATGTTCAAAATGTAGAGATTTATATCTAAAATAGTAATTTAGCACATATGCAAATATTTATGTCATGATTTTTCATTCAGTTGGAATTTCTCACTTGATTTTTTAAAAATATTTTTCTGGTACCATAGCATCCTCCAACTAAATCCCTACTGGCGAATAGAATTTATTGATGATCCTTTTTGGTTCTATTATTTATTTTGGGGGGAGGGGGGATTAGGTTTGTTTGTTTGTTTGTTTGTTTGTTTGTTTATTTATTTATTTGATGGAGGTACTGGGGATTGAACCCAGGACCTTGTACTACTGAGCTATATGCAGCCCCCCCCAACTTCCTTTACTGTTTGTTTGTTTTAAATTGAAGTATATTCAGTTACAATGTGTCAATTTCTGGTGTACAGCATAATGTTTCAGTCATACATATACATACATATATTTGTTTTCATATTCTTTTTCATTATAGGCTATTCCAGGATATTGAATATAGTTCCCTGTGCTATACAGAAGAAATTTGAGAATTTGAGATGTGCAGATACTAACTACTGTATATAAAATAGATTTTAAAAAAACAAATTTCTTATGTATCCCACAGGGGATTATATTCAACATTTGATTCTATTATATTTAGAACATGAAATTATTTTGTTTTGGTTTATGGAGCTACTAAATTTGTTTGAAGTAAAATAGTGAGGTGTATGTGTATATATATATATGAAATATGTAGATATATATTTGTACATGTATGTATTCATGTGACAATATTAAGAAACTGGACAACTGGATTTAGTTCCTTCTCAAGAAAGGTCAGGTGCCCAGTATACACACTGGACTATGAAAGGAGAACCAGAAAGTGCAGGGACTTAAAGACTCACCAGGTTGACACAGACTTGTGATGTCTGCAAACAGCTATTTTGAACTGTAATCCTGGAAGCCTCCAAGGGGAATTTCCTCAAACTCCTTACAATGATAGATAAATAAAAATATTGTGACCCTTTGCCCAAGGATTTCCTTTAAGGAGGTGATGAAAAAAATGTGGGACATTTCCTTTAAAAAACAATGATCCTTGTCCTGCAAATATCAAGTTTAATAAGCACAAGGAAGGTGTATGGGGGCTTTGTTCCTCGCTTCCTCTCAGCTCACATCTGCTCCCCGCCAAGACACACACAATATATTTCGCTATTTTAGTTAAATACACTTTTTAAAAAATGAGAAAGGAGAACCACATAAATGTTCACCCTCACTGACTTCGCTAAGATTTACACATTCATTTGAAAGAGGAACTTGTCCCTAGACTGTATGAACAACTGTTTCCATGTCACAGTGGCCTTGACGTAGTTCACTATCTGCTCTGACCATTGGAACTTGTTCAGTGTTATACAGGATTACCAGTTCAGCAGACAGTATCCAATAGAACAGTGTTTACTCATATCCCTTTGTGCCTTGGATCTTTTGATCATTTATGTAAATGAATTTTGAACCAAGAAAATGAACAAAGTTTAGTCCTTAACAAATAGACCATTTGCAAATGTTGGACCTAGAGGAAAATTTAAGTGTACATTTAATATCACATAAATTAAAAATAAATGAAAATATGTTAACTAAATTAAAATATTTTAGCAAAAGCACTGATTATTCATGTTTAGCAGGCATTTAAATAGTACCCAACTTTGTGCAAAGCACTGAGCTTAGGATGGCAGCCAAAAGTGGAAAGGGAGAACCCAAAATAGAAATTCACAGTTCTGGTTTTCCAAGGAACTTCCCTGGGGAAGAGGAACATGTGCGTAAATAATACCAGGGAGTTCAGAGAAGGATAAGAAGGAAGCGGGCACTGAAGGAGGTGCTCTTCCAGCCTCTGGCTGCACACAAAACCCTGATGATGTTAGGAGTTCACGGTAAAAGCTGTAAAGCCCCATCCCAAAGTATAGTCAGCATTCAGATCCTACCAGATCTGAAGACAGGAAGCTGGTCAAGCGGGAGAGGTTCCCGAGAGGACGTTCTTACTGGGGTAAAAGCAGGACAGACGTCTCGGTGCAGTGAGCCATTCTTCAGTCCTCTTCCAGTGGGTTTATTGATTGTAGACTATCTTTTCCATCCGGGACCCTAAAGCAGGACGGCCAAGGTCATGTTTTAAATCGCAAGCCCATGTCATGGTCTTTGGTAGAACATACACCCCGAACTTTACTCCCAGTAGCTGTTCTGAAACTGTCAGTCACTGACTGATACTCAAGTGAATTTTGTCTGATATAGGAGAGAAGTGTGGCTGGGTTGTATGTAAAAGTTCTTGTTCAAAGCTAGTGCCTTAAAATGCCCTGGGGACAGGATACAATTCATACTTATAAAGCTATAGAGAAGTCTTATCTTGAATGGAATTACGAGTCACGATAAACATACTGCAACACATGTTTTCTGTTCCCTAGCCACAGATTATATTGTGGAACGTGAACATAATTTTTTAAATATACATGTTTTTTCCAAACAGTATAAGGTAATGCACCTAAGAGTGCCTTTACAAACTGAAAATGTCATTCAAACATAGGTATTATTATTATAATTAGTGAAATGCAGATATTATTATAAAGCACCGACCACAGTAAAAATCCATTTAAGCATTTGTATGACAGAGAGAAAAAGTGGTTATGTCATGATTAGATTTTCATTTGAGAAAGAAACATTGATTTACAGAAACTGTAATAGAAGGGGCGCTATGAGTTTTAAGCAATTAAAAATGAATAAAAATGCTCAAAATACTTTGGTCGTGAGACGTTTTCTTCAGAGAGGTGGCTCTTGACCAAAGCAGCTTATCAGAGTCACCTGGAGAGGACTGTGGGAGGAGGTCAGGAGAGAGTTGACAGTTGGCAGGTGTGGTCAGAAAGCAGCCCATGTGACCCTGTTCCAGTCCCAGCCTGAGAATCACTTCCTTGCTACCTGAACGTACCACCGTCGAGAAATACTAGATGATTCGAGTGCAAGTGGTCCGTCTTGGGGAACATTCTGTTGCAGGTCCCTGCCTTGAAATACATCACATCCTTAGAGTTTTACAAGTCATGCTGCTCTTGACAACTTTTTTTTAGCAGATACCTCTTTAGTTGCTTCAAGTTGACACCTCAGAGATGAAAGTATTTGGCTTATCTGCCTCTCATTTCTGTTATGAGCAGTGTCAGTAAGGTGACCACATTTCCTGAACCAAAAGGCAGGAGCCACGGTCTAAAAGCAGAACTGAATTTTAAGTAAAGGCTGTACCAGGAATCACGGATCACATGCTCCTCCTCCCTGTCACCTATCTTTAGAGCAATCCACGTCCACCCAGCCATGTCAGACCCTCAACAGGGACTTAATAGTCGACTTCTGCTACTGTTATTTGATCAGAGAAGAGTTGAGAAATAGTATCTGTGCCCCTGCCAGACTCCTGCCCACACCCTGCCTCACTGGGAAATACCTTTTAGAACTAATTTGCCTGTCCCTGCTCTGTGTGCCCTTGACCCTGCCTCCTCGACGTCCTTGCTCCGCTGTCCATATTCATCTGTAATTTCTCCCCTCTTTCTTTTGCTTTTGGCTTATTTCTCATGAGTTCCTCATTCTCTGCCTAAAAGCACTCGAAAGGTCTTCCAAATATTAAACTGCATTAAACAAAACAGACAAAGAATTTTCCCTTGGAGCCAGATCATTCTACAGATTTTATATCATATTTACTCACCCTCACTGCCCACCTTCTCAAAATCATTAACAATACTCTTATCAGAAGTGTGTTTCTTAGCTCAGATGCTTTCTGTCTTCTGTTTCCACAGCCCTTGATGAACTACTCAGGGTCAGCAGAGCTCTGCTAATTGCTCTTTTTAGGACTCATTGTACTATCCCGTTCTGCCTTTGACAAAGCAGACCAGTGGTTCCACACTTCGGCATACCTCAGGCTCACCTGGAGGGCTTGCTAAAAACGTGAATTCCCGAGCCACACCCCCAGAGGTTCTGACCTCAGTAGGACCCGGTTGGAGTCTGGAAATCTGCATTTATTTATATATATTTTTTATTGAAATGTAGTAGATTTACAATGTTGTGTTAATTTCTGGTGTACAGCATAGTGATTCAGCTATATGTATGTATGTATGTATGTATGTATGTATGTATATATATAGGTTATTATAAGATACTGGATATAGTTCCCTGTGCTATACAGTAGGTCCTTGCTGTTTATCTGTTTTATGTACAGTAGTTAGTATCTACAAATCCCAAGCTCCCAATTCACCCTTCCACCACACTCCCCCTTTCCACCCTGGTGACCACAAGTTTGTTTTCTATGTCTGTGGGTCTGTTTCTGTTTTGTAAATATTTGTGTAAATGACATTTGTGTCATTTCTTTAGATTCCACATACAAGTTATATCATATAGTACTTGTCTTTCTCTTTCTGATTTGCTTCACTTAGTGGAATAATCTCTAGGTCCATCCATGTTCCTGCAAATGGACATTTTTGATGAGAAAGTTCTCTCAAAGAAGTTACATGAGGTTATATGAGGCAGACCTTGTGAATCTTCTGAAGGGAACATTCAGATCACATTTGACCAACACTTCCTTCTTTTTTTTTTAATTATTTTCTAATTGAATATATTTGACACAGTAGTGTAAATTTAAGGAGTACACTTTATTAAACTTATTTGTTGTATATGATTGCCATTGGAGTGAGATTTATCACATTGCATAACTCTAATACAGTATTGTTGTCTGTATTCATTATACTGCACATTCAATTTCTTCAGCTTACTTACTGCTCATTGCAAGTTTGTAGGTTAAATACCGTCAGTCTTTTCCCCCCATCAACAATTCCTTGTAACTTTTCTCACTTTCAGTTCTATGCTGTACTTTCCTCCTTCCTTTCTGATTATTTTTTTCTTCGTCTGTGATTCCTCCTTCTTTAACCAGCCTTTTAAAACTCATTCTTCTTAGTCCACCCCTTTCAGATTGAAATATATCCTTTCACAGGGCTTCAATTCTGTTGGCCAATGCAGTTGGCCAGTAACTTAATCAATGCAATAAATTCTGTCCTCTCTTCTGGACCTAAGAACTGCTTTTTCCATTCATGTCTAGCCAATCCCTCAGACTCATTGTATCCCAAACTTAGTGCACCACTGATCCCAAGAACTTGCCCCTCGCCCTGTATACTCAGAGACAGCAGCCTCTACCTAGTCACCCAGCTGGGAAACACATCATCTTTAGCTCCTCCTGCCTCACATCATACCAACTTAAGAAGTTAGCTGTTCAACCCTCACCTCTATTTCCACTGTTTCCCAATGTAGGCTTTTGATGCCAACAGCTTGGACTGTGTTTACTTCCTGAATAGGCTCTCACACCAGCCTCACCTCAAACTTGCATCCTCAAAATCAGAACTGATCTTAACATTCCTCTGCTAATAAATCTTGACTAAGGTCCTATTTCTCTTTAAAACTGCATACAAACCCGTTACCATGTCACTATGGGATCTTTATAATCTCAGATCTCCCCATCGGTTTTATCTTCGACCACTTCTCATCTTTTTTCTGCTCCTCCTCCCCTTCCTCTCCACCCCTAGTCTCCTTGGCATCACGACACTATTTGCCTTCAAAAACCTCTGCTCTTCTTCTTCGTGTTTCCTGGATCTGAAATGTCCTCCTTGGCTTGTACCCACCTCTCAAGATGCAGCTCAAATGTTATTTCTTCTTTTCCCCTCTTTCATCGAAGTCTAAGCTCCTCAAAGGCAAGGGTGAAACTTCAGTCATCACTGTTTATCTATCACCTGGCACCATACATGTTTGTAGGAGGAACAAAGAAATGAACAAATGGTAAATGAATGGATGACTACTAGAACATGGACAGAATTACTCCTTTCTCCTTACTCCTTAGCCAGACATTTGGTTCATTTCTTTAGTTCTCACCATACTTTGCTGTATTTCATTATTTCTATGTTCAGGTTTCTGGTCCTGTTGTGCATTTCATTAAGAAAATAATCAAGTCTAATTTATTTTGTCTTTCTGGCATCTTACACATAAGACGTTCACACATCATTGTTAGATAAATGACAATTTTAAAGAAATGGAGTTTTACTCCTCCCTGGAGAGAATGGGGATGTTTGTTTTTAAGCGTGCTATGTAGCGAATACTCTACGATTTAGCTCTGCAGGTGAAGACTGGGTATCAGTAGATCTAGTACCTGCCCTCTGCTACTTAGAATCCAGCAGGTCCTTAGTTACCTTGAACATGATCTGGCATCACTAACACTCGAATTGCTTAAGTGCACGTGTTAACTCACTGATAGTTTATCTGTGCGTGTGCTTTCTCGCTATAACTGAGTTTCTGCCACGAGGTTGCTGGAATACATCCCACTGGGCTGAAATGATCAGAACTGTGGATATATAATCTGTTTGGTGACAACTCTTTGGAAATGTTAATTTTTTCTCCCAAGTGTTCTTCCTAGGAGTCTAGATTATATTATTTGTGAAAGTAATCATTTCTGTGACAACCATGAAGTTTCTATCACTATTATATTATCAAAGCTGTGCTGAGTATAACCATGGTTAATATTTTTTAATGTTTCCTGTGTACTGGCACTCTCCATTTTTCACCTCATTTAAATCTCACAAGTACTCTTACTTCGTTCCATTTTATAGATGAGGAAACAGACACAGGAAGGGTGTACAGCTGCCCTCAGTCACAGCCAGTACATGGCTGAGCTGGACTCTGGCTTTAGATCCAGCACTGGCTTCTGTTCGCAAGGGGAAACATGAGCGGGGCCTCTCTCTGAAGGTGACGCATCTCCTTCTCTGCCCCCAGGGTGAAGAAGCTGAAGGAGACTCTGGTGGCCGTACAGCAGCTGGATAAGAACATGAGCAGCCTGAGGACGTGGCTGGCCCACATTGAGTCAGAGCTGGCCAAGCCGATCGTCTATGATTCCTGTGACTCGGAAGAAATACAGAGAAAGCTTAATGAGCAACAGGTAAAACATGAAACAATGGAAGGAAAGTTAATAGGTTCTTAAAAACCCATCCTCCTGGCCAGAACAGAGAGGTGGGCGTGAGATGGCGAATGGGGATGGAAAATGAGGAGGCAGCTCAGCAGGACTGGTGGGAGAGGGAGGCATTGGCTAGACAGGTGTCTGTGGCCAATAGGGTCCATGTCACCAAGTTGGCTCTTAAGAGGATCTCCCATCATAGGGTTAATAATGCTGGTCTGCCAAAAAGCCATCCTAAGATGGTAGGTTAGGCTGAGCTGCAATGTTGTACCCAAAACAGTGCTGACAGTCTTATTTGCGGATCACTAGCTCACAACCGGAAACTTAGAAAGGAGCCTTCTTTTCTGCATACAGTGTTTGGAGAAAGATTACAGTGTATTTTTAGTGTTTTTAGGGTCTAAAATAATTTTGTTTTGCAGTGAGGATGGCATGACCTGCAGACCACACAGTAATTTCACCTTTGTGTGTGTAACAAATATAGCACATCGCACTGGCATCCAATACACAGCCCAACAAAGCAAAAGGGAGCCTGAGAAGTACATACAGAAGGGATTTTCACTTCCCACTCCGCTTGCTTACTCCTGCTCAGCATGGCTGCCTCCAGCTGTCCATAATAAGCACCATAAATCCCCCATAAGAAGCATTGTTACTCCATGCTTTTAGATGGTCCTTGAAAATTCTACCCTAGGGAACTCTGGCTACTTCCATCACATTAGACCATTAATAGTCAAGTTGCTAAACTAAAAACAATGTACTTCTGCAATCCTATAAAATGGCTTATGTACTTTATTTTGCCAACCATTTAAGCCAAAGGGAACAGATATTAAAGAGATAACAGTTTTTAGATATCGGAGTTACTTTGGTATTTAAATTAGTATTTATTTTTTAAGAAATTGGTAGCGGGACATTTTTCTATTTTTTGTAAGATTAAAACCCTTTGATGGACTCTGATGTTTGAAATTCTGATGATTAATTCTGAGGGTCATGATTGGCCTTCAGCTCCCCAGGAGACTGGAGAACATGGCAGTGATATCTACAGATGATGGGTTAAAATGCTAAGGCCAGCATTGTAATTTGGCGGATGTAAGAAAGTCAAAATCATATCTAATTAAATATGGGAGATTGATGATATGCATTTATGGTTCCAACCACTGCTAAAACCTCAATAAAATGATAGTAAACGGTATAAAAGGTCAAAGCCCACAGTGGCAGAGAACAGGAGGGAAGACGATAGAGCTGACAGACATCCAACAGCATTTTGGAAGATGGAAAGTAATTAGATCAGTGGTGATGTTGTTAGCAGACAGGGGGATGAGGAACTTGTGCCACAGAGTTCCAGGAAGGCTCAGGAAGTGGAGATGTCAAGTCTGTGGGGCTTTAAATGGAAAATTGCTTGAAAGTCTCAGCAAGGAGTCGTTAGACGGGCGGATCTCCCCTAAGCCCAAGTAGTCGGACAACTCTGCTTCATTTACTCCCTGGAAAAGGCAAACCAGAGGGACTTTGGATTTGAAGATACAGGACACCATTGAGGCTGGAGGCACTATACTTAAAACAGAGAGTTTAAATGAAAGGCTCTGTACCCAATGGTATGACTCCCACCCCACAGTACCCCTCCCACAATGTCTCTGGCCAGGTTTATACTGCAGCCAGGATTTATGCAAGAGTTTCAAAATCCGATTCAGTTATTCCATAAAAGTACCCTCCTCCAAAAAAAGCAAATGAAATGGAAGAAATTATCAAAATAGTAATATAGAAAAAAATTCCCAAATTGAAAATTATACATTTCTAGAGCATAAACTCTATACCAGTACCCGGGAAAATTAAAAATAAAAACAAAACAAAGCTATTACAAAATTTCAGAACATGGTGGATAAAGAGAAGATTTTAAGGATTCCAAGGTGAAAAAGTTTGATTTCTCCAAAACAATGCTGGAAGCTAGGAGACAGTGGCACAAGGCCTTCAAAAAGCTGAGAATTTTTTTTATAATTTAGAATATTATATCTGCCATTTAATAGATAAAATATTTACCTTCCATGCACACATTCACAAGAAGCCGGTGAAAGATATGCTACATATACTGAAATGAGAGGAAAATAATGTTCAACCCAGGAGAGAGAGAAGGAAGTCCCCAGAACGATGATAAAGGGAATCCCAGACAGTGGTGCCACAGCCTAGAAGGAGCCTGACCAGACAGGAGCAGGGAGTCGGGCGCTCTAAGGGGGGCTCTCCAAGGAGGGAAACAGCGGAACCAGATTAGCTGATGGGCTTAACCCTAATGGAAGGAGTTTTATGAGCACTGTAAGAGAAAGAGTAGAAGTTAGCAGTTCAGATTTTAAAGAGAAAAAGAGTCAGGGAGAGGAGTGAGATGAAGATCTATTGATTCTAGAGAAACAAAAAGTTATGTAAGAAAAGAAATATAATTGTAGTATATTTTGTTAGTCAAATGTAAGAAATATTTTTTAAAAACCATAATCATGCAAAGAAATGATTATTGCTCTAGCTGTAAGATGTGCGAAAACAGTCATTGGAGCCCTGTAAGTCACAGAGAAGTTTATTCCTTCTCTGCTGTAGAAGCATCAATAATGTCTAATATTTAAAAAGCAAGAAATAGCAATATAAACATGTTACTTGGAAAAATAGAAGTAAGCGCTGAAAGACAGAGCTACAAGGATGGAGATGGTTGTTTCTGGAGAAGACTCAAGAGTGGAAAGGGCACTATTTCATTGAAAGCTTTAATAATAATTTTTGACTTTTTAGTACATTAATAAATGTTCATCTTGCCTTTTAATTAAAATTTAAATTAAAGTTTAAAAAACTGTGTACCAGTGGCTAAAAGTAATGACTTTCTGGGTTCAAATCCTGGCCTCTCCACTTTTCTGCATGACCTGGAGCAAAATAATAAACTATTTCAACCCTCAGACTTCTCAGACATAAAATGCTAATAATCAGAGCACCCAGCTTACAGTTTTGTTGTAAAAGTTAACAAGAAAAGCACTTAGCAAAGTACCAAGCACAGAGTGGGTGCTTAGTAAATTTTATTTCAATACCATTTTTACTACAGTTTCCTTTATGGGAAATGTTTGACCATGAATCTGTAAAAATTGTAGCGTTTGGGATCCATGTTTTAAAAGACAAATAAATAATAATCTATCTCCAAAGGGAAAAATTCTGACAAATATTTAAATAGACAGATTAAATCGACAAGAAAAACATTTTCTTCTGTTTCTCTATGTGGGGTTCCTATGTGTTTCTCTTGCCAGTGTACTTGGTTCTTATAGATTTAATTGGGCAGAAATATATGTAGACTTGAGATGGCTTTAGAGAAGATTTTGTCAAATTTCTCTGTGTTATAAATGAACAAAAATAAATCCGGAGACAACTATGTGAACAATTTGAGACCGACCATTACCAATGGAAGTTAAAGTTAAAACTAAAATCTTGATCTGTATTCAGGTAATTACTTATATATAATTATAAAACCCCTCAAGCCCTACTTTATATATTGATTTTAACAAAAACTTTTGAGCAGAAACACAAGGGGAATTTTCTCCAGTATTTACTATGGGAATCTGGTGAAGCTCCTGGAGGTTAATCTCTCCAAATTGTGGGGGCCCCCAGTGACTGGGTCCTCCTAGAATTTTTAATGCTCAGAGTTGTCCACACTGGGGATCAGATAGAGATGGAGAAGGGGTGTGGGGCTTACAGCAGCCACACTCAGATCTTGATGGACTGCGTTCCTGCTTGCAGCTGTGCCCAGGCAGCTACCCTAGCTAGCATCTCTGCTCATTAGCAGAGCCCAGCCAGTGGCCCTGTCTGGCCTGGAAACTCAGTTGGCAGTTCTGCTTGAATTTGGGTCCCCAGACAACTGGTCATACTGGCCTTGGAGCTCTTTCTACCACTCTGCCTGGGCAGGGAAGCAGATTCCCAGCCCCGCCCAACAGCTGGGCACAGTCCCCATCCCGCCCCACCGAGAAGCCTCGCCAGAGAACCCAGGCAGCCTGGAGTCTGTCCAGCAGCCCCACTTGGGCAGGGAGCCAAGCCAGCAGCCCTACCAGCTGTTGAACTTAGCCTCTAGCCTTGCATGACCACGGAGCCTGAACAGTGATCCTGGGCAGCCTCAGAGCACAGCCTGCAACCCCACCCAGCCACAGAGCCCAGACTACAGCCCACTCAGCAGTAGGGCTCAATCCAGGGCCTTGTCTGATTGCAAAACACAGCCTGCAGCTTTGCCTGATCAGGAGCCCAGACAGTGACCCCACCCAGTCACCAAGCATAGCGCGTTGCCCCACCCAGCAAGAAAACCTAGGCAACAATCCAGCTCAACCATGGAGCACAGTGTCTAGGCTCACTCACTGTGGGATTCAGCGGGAAGGCTCTGCTGACCAGAGAGCCCAGCCAGCCATCTTGCCCAACAGAGGAGCACAGCCAGTGGCCTACTTGATGGCAAAGCCTCAACTGTGGCCCTGCCCAACTCCAGGGCACAGCCTGCAGCCCTGCATGATCGCAGAGGCCCCACCTGAACACAGAGTCCAGCCCAGCAGCACCATTTGGTCTGGGAGCACAGTCTGAGACCCCCCAAGAGCAACTGCAGAGACCAGCCTATAGCCCTGACCAATCACAGTGTCCACCAGTGGCACTGCCCTGCCAAGGAACATAGCCTATGACCTCACCCAACCAGAGGTGATTGTAGGGCCCAGTTAGCAGCACCCAATGCCCCACCCCAACCTCAGAGCACAGAACATTTTCCAGGATAGATTATATGTCAGACCACAAAAGAAGTCTCAATAAATTCAAGAAAATGGAAATTATATCAAGTATCTTTTCCAACCACAATGATATGAGACTAGAGATCATAACAGTAAGAAAGCTGGAAAATTGACAAGTACATGAAGATTAAACAATACCTGAAGAACCAAGGGATCAAAGAAGAAATCAAAAGAGAAATACAAAATACCTGGAGATAAACAAAAAAGGAAACACAACATACCAAAACTTATGGGATGCAGCAAAAGCAGTCTAAGAGAAAAAGTTCATAGGGATAAACACCTACATTAAGAAAAAATAAAGCTCTCAGATTAACGACCTAACTTTATGTCTCAAGGAACGAGGGGAAAAAAAGAACAAACTAAACTCGAAATTGGCAGAAGGAAGGCAATAATAAAGAGTAGAGAAGAAATAAGTGTAATAGAGAATAGGGAAACAATAGAAAAAAATGAACAAAACTGAGCTGGTTCCTGGAAATTATAAACAAAATTGACAAACATTTAGCTAGAGTAACCAAGAAGGAAAGAGAGAGGACCCAAATAAATAAAAATTAAAACTGAAAAATGGGGAAATAACAAGAAATACCAAGGATCGTAAGAGACTACTCTAAGCCAACAAATTGGACAATCTTGGAGAAATGGGTAATTCCTAGAAGCATACAACCTACCAAAATTGAATCATGAAGAAATTGAAAATATGAGCAGATCAATAATGAATAAGAAGGTTGAATCACCAATCAAAAACCTCTCAACAAAGAAAAGTCCAGGACCAGAATGTTTCACAGGTGAAATCTACCAAACATTTACAGCCAATTGTCTCACTCGTCCAAAAAACTGAAGGGAAGGGAACACTCTCAAACTCATTTTATGAGGCCAGTGTCATCCTGATACCAAAACCAGATGAGGACACCATAGGAAAAGAAAACTATGGGCTAATATCCCTGATGAATATAGATGCAAAACTTTTCAAAGTACTAGCAAACCAAATTCAGCTGTACATGAAAAACTGTGACTAAGTTGGATTTATCCCTGGAATGCAAGAATGGTTCAACATAGGCAAATCAGTAAATGTAATTAATACATCACATTACTAGAATGAAAGCTAAAAATTATATGATCACAATAGATGCAGAAAAAAGCATTTGACAAAATTCAAATGATAATAACTCTCAATACGTTGGGTACAGAAGGAATGGACCTCAACATAATAAAGGGCATATATTACAAGCCCACTCTTAACACCATCCTCAGTGGTGAAAGTTTGAACATTTTTCCTCTAAGATCAGAAAAAAACTCCAGGGTACTCACTCTCACCATTTCCATTCAATGGAGCATTGGAAGTCCTAGCCAGAGAAATCAGAAAAAGAAATAAAAGGCATCCAAATCACATAAAAGAAGATGTAAAATTGTCTCTGTTTGCAGATGACATGGTCTTTTATAGACAAATCCTAAGGAATCCACCGGAATATTATTATAACTAATGAACAAATTCAGGGAAAGTTGTAGGATACAAATTCAACAGACAAAAATCATTGTGTTTCTTACACTAACAGTGAAGTATCTGGAAAACAAAAGAAAGCAATCTTATTTACAATAGCATCAAAAACAGTAAAATATTTAGGAATAAATTCAACCAAGGAGGTGAAAGATCTGTACACTGAAACTGTAAGACACTGATGAAATACACTGAAGAAGATATAAACAAATGGAAAGATATCCCATTGATCGGAAGAAGTCATATGGTTAAAATGTGCATACAAGCAAAGCCATCTATGGACTCAGTGTAATCCCTGTCAAGATTCCAATGGCAATGATTTTTGAAAGCAAAACTAACAAAAACAAAAATAAACAGGTGGGACTAAATCAAAACAGAAAACTTTTGCACAGCAAAAGTGATGATCAAACAAAGGCAAAGGCAGCCTAAGAATGTGAGAAAATATCTGATAAGGGGTTGGTATCTAAAATATGTAAGGAACTCTTACAACTCAATAGCAAAAAAAAAAAAAAAAAAAGTTATCCAATTTAAAAATGGGCAAAGGACCTGAATAGACATTTTCCCAAAGAAGATACTCAAATTGCCAGCAAATACATGAAAAGATGCTCAGTGTCACTAGTCATCATGGAAATGCAAATCAAAACCACAATGAGATATCACCTCATATCTGTTAGAATGGCTTTTATCAGAAGACAACAGATAAGTACTGTCAAGCACCTGGAGAAAATGGAACCTTTGTGCACTGTTGGTGGGAATGTAAATTGGTGCAGCCACTATGGAAAACAGTATAGAGTTTCCTCAAAAAATTAAAAATAGAACTACCATATGACCCAGCAATTCTACTTTTGAGTATGTCTCTGAAGGAAATGAAACCACTTGAAGAGATAGCACCATCCTCATGTTCATTGCAGCAGCAATATTTATAATAGTGAATACATGTAAACACCTAAGTATCCATCAATGAATGAATGAAGAAAATATAAAGAAAATGTGATATATCATATGTATTATGTATATCATATATATAATATGAATACATTATATATAAGAAGGAAATATTGCAGTTTCTAACAACATAGATGAACCTTGAGGTCATTATGCCAAGTGAAATAAGTCATTCAGGAGAAGACGAATACTGTATGATCTCACGTATGGAATCTGAAAAAAAAAAAATGCATAGAAACAGAGAGTAGACTGGTTGTTGCCAGACATGGGGCGTAAAGATGGCCAAAGGGTACAAACTTCCACTTATAGATGAATAAGTTCTGGAGATGTAATATATAGCATGGTGACTACAGTCAACAATACTGTGTTGTGTACTTAAAAGTTGCTGAGAGAGTAGATCTTAAAGGTTCTCAAACACACACACGCAAACTGTAACTGTAAGGTGATGGATGTTAACTAAACTTAAGGAATCGTTTCACAGTATGTACGTACATATATCAAATCATCACCTTGTACACCTTAAACTTACACAATATTATATGTCAATTATTTCTCATTAAAGATGGAGAAAAACTTTTGAGTACTTAAGAAAAATTACATTGAAATACTATCAGTTCTTTAGCTGCATGGATTATGTTCGCACACGTAATACTTTTTCCAAATGTACATCCTTGTACCAGATGCACTCTAAGACCTGAACTTTACCTGGTGATCTCATTCACAGAATGAGCAAATATAGAGTTAAATTTTTGTAATATTTTATTATATACTTCTTAGACCAGCAATTCTTGTGATAACTTCCACACAAAACTGAAAGAGGTTATGAAAAAGATTTGAAAAGTCTGTTTAGTGAAATAGAAGTATTTGGTGGAATTTATTTTCATGTGTCTAGTTTATAAAATCTCCAAAATGAATCAAAGGCACTGTTACTGCATCCAACAATAAGTTAGTGTTTGTACAGAAGACATTGGAACATGGCGTTAAGGAGAAAAGTAGGAAGAATATGCACACAAGAATATAAATGCCAGCTCTCTGAGTAAGTTGAGGAATTCTCATCAGAACAAGAGAAAAGCTGGGCCAATTCAGGAACTACATCAAAGGAAAAGAAAATACATTGAGGATCTTGACAAATAGGACAAGCAAAACATGGTACCAGTAGGCCTCCTTTTTAATAATGGAGTACTTTGAGTCAATTGAGTTAAAACTTCAGTAGAAAAAAATACTGTATATTTTGCGTTTACATTCTGTGCAATTAATAATGAAGACGTCAAATGGTAGAACTCTGGGCAAATTCAATAATTTGTTTATCATCACAGTCTTTCTAATTCTGTCCTGCATTTAAAACTGATCACTGAGGAAGCTGCTGATGATAATGATGTCACACCTGATAAGGCACCCAAGGTCCCTTAAAGCACGGTACCTTTTAACAACGGTGGAATTCACTGTTTAAGACAGTTTGCAGATCTTTGGAGACCAAATCGCGGTATTTGAGTGGCAGCTCTTAACAGAAGCACATGTATTCCTTCGATTGGATGATCAATCCATGGATTGGAATGGAAGTGATATATCTGTGAAGGAGAGTCTGCGGCAAGATTCATTTTTTCAATCACTTGAAAATTAGCAGAAGCTAATTTTACTCAATACAGCTGATGTAATCTGTTTCATTTGTTCAGTTTATATTTTGGGACGGCTCACATAATCAAAATATTTGTAGATTCACTTTCTCATACTTTTGAGCTTGTGGTATTTCATAAATGGAGTTGAAGAAACTTCATGCATTCAAGGAAATGAACTGTCTGTCATGGTTTTGCCTAACAATTTCTGAGTCAGTGAATACGGCTGCCGTTTCTCCCGTCTGTACAGAGGGTTTAAATAAACAAGTCTAATTCTCTGCAGGAGCTTCAGAGAGACATAGAAAAACACAGCACGGGCGTGGCCTCTGTCCTCAACCTGTGTGAGGTTCTGCTGCATGACTGCGATGCCTGTGCCACGGACGCCGAGTGTGATTCCATCCAGCAGGCTACACGGAACCTGGACCGGCGATGGAGGAACATCTGCGCTATGTCCATGGAAAGAAGGCTCAAGTAAGCTGGGATGTTCCAAAAACTGGGACAGCGGGAGGACCAAACAAAAAAAAACAAAACACCAAATTACCCAGAGTATCCACTGTTCACTATTTCCTTTTGGTTGCAATGTCCTGAAATAGCCTTGGTTTTCCAAACCTGCCATCATCTACATTTAGTTGGGAAAATAAGTAGGTATAAAAGTAATATATAAATATAACAAACCAAGGTACACCTGACCTAACAGTTTAAATATAATACAGAAAAATTACAATATGCCCTTACTGAGCATGCATAATGTTACAGCATTGATGGTGTGAAAAAGCAACATTCTCTTATTAAAAATGAAATAATAAAACAAAGGACTTATCTTGAAGCTCTTTGAAATTCAAGGTGGTAAAATAATAGTGCTGTATTAGATAATTATCACATGATCTGACACATAATCTTTGTGCTCTCTGAGAAACTCTTGAAAGATTCATATTTGTCTTGCTATCACAGGTTGATTTTGATGAGGGTGAGTTTGACGTTGGACTTAAATGGACTTTCAAACCTTAGTTTTAGTTCAGCGGAACCTTGGCATCAGTGTGTGCCATGAGCATGGTGTTGCCTTTTTAAACTTCCTTGCACATACCCAGAACAGTTCACACTATGTGCTCGTAACAGTCAGTGTGACTGACTCCAAATCCCAGAGGTGCAGGATGTGTGTTTAAACACAGATGCACAGAAACAGACACACACACACACAGCTGTTTCATTTTCATTCAGACGGTTGTTTTCTTTTCCAGTCTGGGCAAATTTGGCTCAAGGCACAGTTATTGTTTGGCACAACAGTTGCTTGTTTGGGCACTCTTAATCCTGTTGCAGGCATCAGACAGGATTCTGGGGCATAAACAGTCTCAGACAGTCAGATTCTGTTCTTTCATTTTCTGTCTCAGAATTGAAGAGACGTGGCGATTGTGGCAGAAGTTTCTGGATGACTATTCTCGTTTTGAAGAGTGGCTGAAGATTTCAGAAAGGACTGCTGCCTTCCCCAGCTCTTCTGGGGTGCTCTATACAGTTGCCAAGGAAGAACTAAAGAAATTTGAGGTGATTTATAATTCCAAATATTTAATCTTTATTTTGCTATAAGAGTAGCTAGCTGGTAGTCCCAAGACATAAACTAACTGTTCACCTACGTATTATTTGTTCAAACAGCTGGGTGACAACTTTCTGGTCATCTTATTCTTGCCTCATAAGTAGGCAAAGAAGAAGAGAAAGGAGGTTTTTACTTTAAGATTATCAAGAATTACAAATAAAATAGTAATGAAGAGAAGTTCTATTGGAAAACAGGATCATGACTCCCCAGAAAAGAGCTTGGGATTCTTCTGATTTCATAATTGTTTACAATCAACCTTCTAAGATTCAAATATGATGGCTTTCTATATTATAACATCTATTTTCCAATATATTTTCTTGATTTTTTTAACCTAGCTAGAGCATATATACATATATATATATATATATATATATATATATATATATATATATATACACACACACACGCACGCACACATATATGCTTTTTAATCATTGGTAGGATAGAATTGGCTCCAGAAATGGTCAAATATTTGAAATCATAAAGCATCTCTAATTACAAATGAAGAGCAGTGCCATTCTTGAGTCACCAAGACTT
Source organism: Camelus ferus (assembly GCF_009834535.1). Lineage (NCBI taxonomy): Eukaryota > Metazoa > Chordata > Mammalia > Artiodactyla > Camelidae > Camelus > Camelus ferus. The sequence continues at coordinate 61,623,444 of NC_045703.1, read as the reverse complement.
TCCAAATTTATAGAGACAAAAACAGCAGCAGTGTCGTTGGATTCGGAAAGAAAGGAGTCACTTGGTAACTGACTCCTGTTCCTTGACTGCGCGATCCTGAGTCAGCTCTGTGTCATTGTGATGCAAAGGAACCCCGACTTCTCAGCTGCTGTTCATCTTCACCGAGGACCTGACATAGCCTAAAGCTGACCATTTTTTTAAATTTGAAGTTTCTTTTCCCATCAGTTCCCACTGATAGGCAGTTGTGTTCTCATGTATATTGACAGCAAACAGTTCTGATGCTTGCATCTTATAAAAAACATCTTTGGTTGCTAAGTCTGCCCCAAGCTCCCTGAGAGATTTTTAAATAAGACTAAAAAATCCATCCAAATTCAGCTGGACTCACTTGTACCTTGCAACATTAATTAACCGAGCATTTATTGAGGCCTGTTACAGTAAATAGGATGTTTGGGTTTTGTTCTTGGGGGTTTAAAATCTAAGAGTCCTAGATGTGCAGCTATATGAATCTGTAAAAGTGTCCAAATATATGAAACAAATGAGAGTTTTTCCAATGTCTGAATGTGGATTTATATGTAACTAAATTCCAAGAAAACCATTTTCCTATCTAAAAAGTTTTCCTTTAGAAAACATCTAGTGAAAAACCACAATAAACTCTGCAGTAGATTTCATATCATCCCAGTGAACCAGTGCTAGAGGAAATATTCTTACACTGCATCTTGTTACACTCAGCTTCATGAAGGTTAAAGCCCTCTGTAATTGGCTTACACCACAAAGTAGATTACATAAGATCCTTTCTGATGCTATTTTAGACTCTCAGATTTTATGGCAAAAGTTAGCCACATAGTTAAGCTTATAATGCTGTACAGTTATATAGCTGGTTATAATGAATGATTTTATTTATATTTGTAGGTAATTTGCTTAAGAGACAGAAATAAATCACAAAAGCAAAATTTTGTTTGAGAACAGTCTTTGCCTGTTCAATTGCACGAATACTGGAGATAGATCTGGGTGTACTGAGGGACCCACTTGTGGTGCCAGCCATCATTCCCGTGAGAAAACATATTCTTTTTTTAAAATATATATTTTTATTAAAGTATAGTCAGTTTACAATATTGTGTCAGTTTCTGGTGTACAGCATAATGCTTCAGTCATACGTGCACATGCATATATTCATTTTCATATTCTTTCTCACCATAGGTTACTACAGGATATTGGATATAGTTCCCTGTGCTATAAAGTATAAACTTGTTGTTTATCTATTTTATATATATTAGTTAGTATCTGCAAATTTCAAACTCCCTATTTATCCCTTCCCACCCCCATCCCCCCGGTAACCATAAGTTTGTTTTCTATGTCTGTGAGTCTGTTTCTGTTTTGTAAATAAGTTTGTTTGTCTTTTTTCTATATTCCACATATAAGTGATATCATGTGGTATTTTTGTGGTTTGATAATTTTCTTTTGTATTAGCGTGGTTTCTTTTTGGCCTTCGTGATTCATTATTATCTGCTTTTGGTTTATGGTTACCTTATTTTTCAAGTATATTAACTCCTTACTATGTCTTGTTTGCTTTAGACTGGTAGTCATGTAGGCTCAAATACATCCTAAAAAGAATGAAGGGGAAAAAAAAGAAAGAAGAAAGAAAAAAAGAAGAAGAGAGAGAAAAAAATCTATATTGTGATTTCCAATAATGGCAAACCTGAACTTTGCTTACGACTTCCTTTTCTGGGGAAATAATTTAAAGTTTTATAGAACAGAAGTTTGGCTTTACTAGAGTGAAGGCTCTTAAAGCAACTCTCAGAAGGAAAACCATCTCGAAGGCAGAAGTGTGGTAGCGTGTAAACAGTGTGACAAGCCAAATGAAGCAAAACTTTGGGATTCAGATGAGTGCAGTCCAATGACACAATTTTCTGTCTAATGCCAGGATAAAAGTCAATCATAAATCATACTCATGAGTTGGAAATAAAAAAGCTTCGTTTTATTTTGGCCAGATGATTCTTACTCTAGGGCTATGCTATATTGCAGAAAGAAGAGTATTTTACCTGCAGAAACGCTAAACTGTGCACAGGATAACCTGAAGTAAATAGACACCACTATGTGAGCTGTTGCATCAGCTCTAAAACATCTTATAAAAACGAAATAAGTCATGGGAGTGGCAAAAAAAGAAACGGAGAATGTTCCAAACTTTTTTCTATGTAAGATGACATCTATTTTCCTGAGCCGCTTTTCTGAAAAGTCAGTATAATAGCTTGCATTTAGAGGACCTTCTGCAAAAGGTAGCTTTCATTTTTTTAATGGACAGTGGAATTGAGCAATTTCTGGATTTTTTTAAAAGAAAATACATTATTTTACAAATTAAAGAGACAGTTCTGTGGTAGATATCTTTTCTCAGTATTGACGCTGGAAATTTTGAACATTTTTAACTCACATTTCAGCACATACATATTTTTGTAATCAGTCTGTTTTATGGGAGAATATTTTTCAGGCCATTAATTATTTGAAAAGCTGTATTACATATGTATATGTGTCTATTCTATAAGTATGTGTATGTTCTGTGTGTATATATCATATGTGTATGTTGTGTGTGTATATATTATATACATATATTGTATGTTTCTGTATATATACATAGAGTCACTATTATTTTTTATTTTCTTTCATGGTTTGATTAACTCCCTTTCCTTGAGCTACACCAATTACATTACTTTGCTTACCAAGGGAAGTATACGCTGGTTAGAAACAGCCCCCATTTGGGAAAGCTGCCTTCTGTTCGGCCTGACATCACAATGTGAAGCCCGGACACCCTTGCTGAGAGCCCTTCTCTGATCTCCCTCCTGGTGCGCTTCCCTGTCATCTTAGGCTTTCCAGCGACAGGTCCACGAGTGCCTGACCCAGCTGGAGCTGATCAACAAGCAGTACCGCCGGCTGGCCAGGGAGAACCGCACCGACTCCGCCTGCAGCCTGAAGCAGATGGTTCACGAGGGCAACCAGAGATGGGACAACCTGCAAAAGCGTGTCACCTCCATCTTGCGCCGACTCAAGGTCTGTATTATGCCTCCTCTGTAGTTTAGCAGCCCAGGGGAGAGGATTAGGCCATTGGAACACAGTGTTAGGACACAATCTCAGTGACTTTGTAAGACTGGGATGGCAAGGGGGGTATCCAAGGTTAACTTACATGGCTAGAAACTGTGGGGTTCTTGTTGGGCGTTGAGAAAATGACTTTCTGGGAGACCTTGGACCTGGTGGGGCCGTCTCAGGATGTGTATGAGGACTTTCTTACTTCCATTATTTTATTTTCATATTCAGCATTTCATTGGCCAGCGTGAGGAGTTTGAGACTGCACGGGACAGCATTCTGGTGTGGCTGACAGAGATGGATTTGCAGCTCACTAACATTGAGCATTTTTCCGAGTGTGATGTTCAAGCTAAAATAAAGCAGCTCAAGGTAAGAGATTAGTGCATTTCTCCAGCCAGTGCGAAGGAAGTCTGAAGTGGAAAGGATTTATAGAGATTTTTGTGAAACACAAAATAGAGAACTGTTATTTTTTAAAAATTAGTTCTTCTTGATCGAAAACAAATTCAGAAAATGAGAAAGATATTACAAATGAAGTAAGGAGTATCTCCAGGAGATACAGCTCCCATGAACATATATGCTTTTAATTATTCACTCGATTGCCAGAGTTGTCACTTTTGTTTTGGCAGCTGTTGGTTTTGCTTTTTCTGAATTCTTTCTAGCACCTTCAAATAGTTTATTTGATTCCCAGGATCCCGAGCAGAACAACTTTCTTTCTTTTTATTTTTTTTAATATTTTTTTCTTTACATTTTCTAGGTGAGTTTATTAAGTTTTTGAGAGGAGGTTAATTATGTTTATTTTTGGAGGAGGTACTGGGGATTGAACCCAGGATGCTGTGCATGCTAAGCATGTGCTCTACCGCTTGAGCTACACCCTCCCCCTAGAACAACTTTCTTACGTTGGGATTTCATGCCACACACTCTACATTCTCAGATGCAAAGTGAACTGTTAAGCATATTTGATACGTTTCACTACGTAATTCAAACACAGTGGCTAGTTCAAATTTATAAATAGGAGGGACATACATTAGATACAAGGATTCCCTAAAAGGAAGAGTGTTTTTAACAATTTGAATAATACGCAAGGCAGCTTGTGAAATTTTTCTCCCAAGATAGATTTTTCTTTAAAAGAGTGGTGGAGCTGCCCATAAACTTAGGTTTAGTAAAACAAGGAAGTTACCTTTCATCATAGATTCTCAGGATAAAAAAATCACAGATAGTTAAGCCCTGATGTCCTGCCCAGCTTCTCTCTCCAACCTCCCTTCACCCCAACTCTCCCAGGTCGTTTCACAGGCAGATCGATGTTGAAAACCTTCAGCAGGAAATCTCTACCAAGTGGTAGTTGAAGCTTTTCTTTTTGGGCTCCAGCAGGGTCAGAGAATTTATTACCTCTCCCTCTCCCTGGGCAGTCTTTTTATTATTGGGCAGTTTCAATTATGCCAGAGTTTATTCTTGTATTGAAGTAAAATTTATCCCCTGAAACTTGTCCCCAGTAGCTTAACTGTTTTGAATCATACAGAATGAGTCTAAATAATTCTCCAGAATTACTTGTTGTTCAAACCATTTTATACTCTTTTGTGCTTAGGTCCTGAAACAATAAAAGAATCATCTGAGAAGAATTTGTGACATTATCATTGGGATGGTTTTTCTTAGTCATGTTTGACATACCAGGAAATCTAAAATCAAAATAGTCAATATAATTCTTTAAAACACTAAACTATTCCAGTGACACCATCTTGCTTCTTATTGCTTTTCACTGGGGATAACCAGTGCTATCACCTTTACACTGGGTTTGAAAGTTTCTTTACCGGATTCTCTTACCCACACTGTCCGTGGTGGTCAGTTTTATTAGCCAAAGGCGCCTTTCTGGTCGTGGAATTCTAACAATTCCCTTCCTGACTCCTGTTCTGATTTAAAAATTTTTGTTTTACTTTTTAAAGGACTAACCTCTTGGCTTGTCATGGTATACGGTAAATTTAATATCTCCTGCATGTTGTTTTCCCCTAAATATGTATCTTAGAATTACTTCATGTCCGTGTGAGCAATAAAAATAAATTACATGAGATTTGTGCCCCCTAGGCCTTCCAGCAGGAAATTTCACTGAACCACAGTAAGATTGAGCAGATCATCGCCCAAGGAGAACAGCTGATAGAGAAGAGCGAGCCGCTGGACGCCGCGGTCATCGAGGATGAGCTGGATGAGCTCCGGCGGTACTGTCAGGAGGTCTTTGGGCGCGTGGAAAGATACCATAAGAAGCTGATTCGCCTGCCTGTATGTGACATTGTCTTTCCATCGTCATTCCTTCTAAAGAGAATAAAGCATATGGGCTTAGGGAGCAGCACTGCTTGGTGGGTAAGAGCCCAGACTCTGGAGCCAGAACGCCTGGGTTCCCAGCCCCAGCTCAGACACACACGTTGGCTACGTAACCTTGGGCAAGTTACTTCATGTCTCTTGCCTCAGTTTCCTCAATTGTAAAAACTGGTTCAATAGCAGGACCTTCCTTATAGAAAGGATTGCTTTGGGCATGAAATGAGTTACTATATATACATATAAAGAGCTTAGAAGAGTACTTGGCTCATATCTGCTATGAAGATAAAGAAGCTTCTAGAAGAAACCAGGGCATGAAGGTGGGCAGTGTAAACAGCGGCTCAACTGATGAGGTTGTTTAGTTGAACTTTTTTCTCCTCCATTTCCCTAATTGCTACCATGATCACAGCTCATTGTCAAGTTGTTATTAGGATATTTGGGATCTTGTGTGATAAAATATATTTTGTATCTGGGGTAGAAGGTAAAAAAAGGACCAGCTAAGGTTTTATTAGTAATTCCCTTTTGCTCCTGATATGTGCCATTCTGGACTTACTGTGTTGCAGGCTAGGTACCAGGTTGGCTTTCTTTATATTATCTTATTTAATCTTATATCAGTTCTTTGAAGTAGGTCTTAATATTATGTCCATTTTACCAGTGATAAAACTGAGCATTTACTAGATTAATGTAAAAGACATTTTAAAAAGTGATCAGAAGATATTTATTTGCTGATAGGGTGTGACCCCCACTGCAGTAGGAATGTGGTCCAGATCAGCTTGAGCGCTGAGATTCAGTGAGAGGCAGGATGGAAAGTGGGAAGGGGGTCAGCTGATCGCTGCCATAACACGGCTGGCTTGACTGCATTTCTAGCTCCCAGACGATGAGCAGGACCTCTCTGACCGGGAGCTGGAGCTGGATGAGTCTGCTGCTCTCTCAGACCTCCACTGGCGAGACACCTCGGCAGACAGTGTGCTCTCCCCCCAGCCTTCCTCCAACCCCTCCCTCTCACTGGCCCAGCCCCTCCGGAGCGAGCGGTCGGGACGAGACACCCCTGCCAGTGTGGACTCCATCCCCCTGGAGTGGGACCATGACTATGACCTCAGTCGTGACCTCGAGTCTGCCGTGTCCAGAACTTTGCCCTCCGAGGACGAAGAGGGTCAGGAGGAAAAAGATTTCTACCTCAGGGGAGCTGTTGGCCTATCAGGTAGGAAAGAGCGGCCCCCCACATGCCAGATTGAAAGAAAATAAGAAGGGATGAATGCTGTACTGGAAATCCACATGCTAAGCAGAATCCTGTTCCTTCTCCCATTATGGGAGGTTCTACTAAATGGAATAATTGGATATTAACCTGATTAGCAAATACAAAATTGGCATGGCTATTGATTTATCCCAATATACTTACCTTCTTCCTACGAGATAAACATTTTGTACGTACTGGAAATACACAATTCCTTTTCTTCTCAGAGAGCGTACACTCTAGTGTAGAACACAGACAAACTGGAAACAGCCGTGTGAGATGTTTGGCGCAAGGATACCGTGTACACACGGTGGTGCAGAAGCACAACCAAGGGTGACTAACCCGGAGCTTTGAGGAGAGGCTTTAGGGAAGAGACTTGAGCTGAGACCAGGAGGATGAATAGGAGCTGGTCATGTGGACACAGCCACGTCCAGAGGGAGGATGGAGAGGGCGCCCATCTCAGCTGTATGATCAGCCTCAGCGCTTTTGGACCCGGAGTTCGTCCAGAATGACAAGGCTGTAGATTGGGGGGCATAAAGTGAACAAAGAGCAGGTGGAAAGGCAAACCAGGACCTGATCATAAAGCAGCCTGTTCATCATGGAAAGGAATTTGGCTTCTATCACGAAGGCAATAGAGAGCCCCAGCAGGGCTGTAAGGAGGCAGGCAATGTGATCAGACGCATATTTTCAAAGAACCTGTCTCAATACTCTATAGAGAAGGGCTCATTAAGAGAGAGTCCATATGGACTTGTTTTATAGTCCAGGACACAGATATGATGGTGGCCTGAATTAAGCAAGAAGCACTGGGAATAGAGAGAATGGAAGAGACATGAGAAATCAGGAGACGTCTCCTCCATCACTGACGATTGACTGAACTGGGAATGAATGGTATCTTCTGGCTTGGGCATCTTGGTGAAAGATGCAGGTGGTGCTAGGCCCTGAGGACCGTGAGTGGGAGAGAATGCTCTGGGTGGCTGTGGACCCACAGAGCAGGGCAATGAGAAAGGCGGAGGTGATGAGTCCATCTGTAGAGATGCGACAAAATATCCACAGGGAAAAATCCAGCAGTAGAAGGATGCATGGGTCTGAATTCCAGGAACTGGAAATGCAGATTAGGTGGCTAACCACATATAAATGGTAAGCAGTAATTGTCCCCAAGGGAAGGACGGAGATCACAAGGAGAAGAAAGTATGAAGGGAAACAAGAAGTATGAAACCTCAAGAAACACGTAATAGGGAAAGAATGGACGAGAAAGAGGAGCATTGTAAGGAAGATGAGCAAAAATAGAAAATTTTTAATAATCAGAGGCCAGTTTGTAGCACTTGTAAATGCATCTCACACATTCTCTTTTAGATGGTTCTGATGGTTCACTTTGGATTCCCAAGGGTGTGACACTGTCTAAAAAGAAAATGATTTTGATTTTGTTTTTATAGTACAGCCTCATAGCTCAGCATTTTGCATCTAAAGAAGCACTGTCCGATAAGTGGCCCACAGCCACACACGACAGTTGAACCCTGCAATGTGATGGTGCAAACTCTCACGGAGATTGTCTGTGTCAAATGCACTTACATGAACACAGAAAATTCAAAGGCTTAACGCAAAGCATATAAAGTAGTCGTGATAATATTTATGTTGATTACATCTTGTAATTTGAATCTATCCGTTTAGAAAAATTAAGTATTCAAGTTATTTTCATCCATTTCTTGTTACTTTTTTACCGTGGCCCTCAGAGTCTTTAAAATAATGTACGTGGCTCCCGGTATTTGTTGGACAGCGCTGCTGAGGGACCTGACCGTCTCGGTTGAAATCCCAGTGATGCCACTTACTAGCTGTTGAAACTTGGATGAGTAACTTAATTCCTCCGGACCTCAGTTTTCTCATCGCTAAAATGAGAATAAAGCTTCCATGCACCCAGCAGGGTTTCTGTGGGGACAGATGAATGCTTATTAGCACGATGCCTGGCTCATAAAAGACTGTCAATCAATGTGAGCTCTTATTATGATTTATTTCAGGAAACCTTTGTTGAGCATGCTCAGACTCCTCTGTACGTTCCAGACTCATCTTTCCAGAATGACTAACTTCCTTTTGTTCCCCCAGGACAGTTATTTTCCTGACAAAAGGGAATCGAGGTTTCTAGAACTTACAGTCAACTTAGGCTGTGCTCTTTTTTGCAGATGTAGTGATTCCCGAAAGTCCTGAGGCGTATGTAAAACTCACAGAAAGTGCAATCAGAAATTCCTCTGGTAGGCACCAAAAGCCACAGCAGACCCCTCTCCCTCACCTGTAACAAGCCTCCTCCTCTCAGCCCATCTACTGCACCTCTCACAGCTCTGTGCCACGGGCATGTTCAGGCAGAACCTTCTCTGACTGCTGTCCCAGAAACCAAAAAAAAAAAAAAAAATTTGGTTGATCAACACCAAGAAGATTTCAATAATCAAGTGCAATAAAACAACTTCTCAGCTTGTTGAGTAGTAATAACTCTCAGTAAGCGTAGACCTGTGATACCCATTAGAACAGAAAATAGGAGATGGAGACACTGGCCTTAGCTTCTGTGCTCTGATGCCATGCTTGACTGTAGCAGCTCTGACTTCGTGCCTTCGCGGGCTTGCAGACCTACCTCTGGCTGGGGAATCAGGGCTAAGGCTCCAGTCCTAAATCCATCTGCCGCTGTGTGTGACCTCAGGCCCTTTGCTTATTCTCCTGATCTCAGGGGTCACATATAAGACAAGGGGTGAAATCAGATATTCAGCTCTAAAAATTGTAATTTTAGTTTAAGAAATCTCACCCCATAAAATAATTCGAAATGAAACATATTCCACAGTTACCTTTAGACTTAGGTTTTCCTTTAAGGACAGAGCTATTCCTGAAACAAGAAGAACTAAAGAAAGGAAAATAGAACTAGTTTTGCTTAAAGTTGCGCTAGACAAACAGGGTCAGTGATTTGGAGGACGGTGGAGAGAACAGGGTTTGAACATGGTGATACAGCCTAACAATCCAGCTAGTTTATACTGGGCGTTTTTGTAGAAAAGTGGACAGGAAGTAAAGTAGCGTTCCTGAAATGGTGACTGCCTGCGTGATCCCCGTGGGGAACCTTTTCCAGGTGTCTGTAGAGGGTCTTTTTTCTTAAAAAAAAAAAAATGAAAAATTTAATACAGCTTACTAATATTGATTCTGCTTTCACCCTGCTTTCACTCTGATAATCAACGTTCTTGTTGAGTTCAAAGACTATAATACACACACACACACACACGCACACGCACATGCACACACACAAAATAATTTTGCAATGAGATGTCCCATCTCTCAAAGGAGACGAGCCAGGAGTCCTAGGCTGTGAGTAAGAGCATATCTGGATGGAAATGCTAAAATCTTAGCTTTCCCTGGTTCTGTTTCAGGTTTTAAACAGAAGCAAGTCATTGCTAGCTTGGTGCCCCAACACATACCTATCCAGAGCTAGCCTTCTCTTGGCTAACTTGAAGTCCTGGCTTATGTGAGCAATGCAGCCACCTGGGACTTCAGTGGCACTAACTTCTGTTAAGATGCAGGAAGGAAAATTACAAGGTGTGTCTTTTTCTGTTTGATAAATGTATGCAGAGGGAGCATGAGAAGTAACTACCTCCTAGTTATTAGGGAGCAGAAGGCACCAGCGGGAGTTTTTAGAAAGGCCTTCCACAGCTTACAACATGCAGATTTTCAGGGGAGGAGCTGGACGAAGGAGCAGACACGCAGGCTGTTAGAACCCACTGCAGGCCCCTTTTGCAGCACCCCATCTGCTTGGATTCTTGGTGGAGCACATTCACTGATCTGGTCACCTGAACATCTAACCCACCAGCACGCCGGTACTAAATGTGCTTTATGATTACCCACACACACGCCATCTCTGTGTAGAATTTCTTAGCCCTCTCCTTGACTGTCAAGCTTGTAAAGATTCTTATGGTTGACACTGCAGGGGATCCCAGTGCCTTAGAGTCGCAGATCCGACAGCTGGGCAAAGCCCTGGATGACAGCCGCTTTCACATGCAGCCAACAGAGACTATCATCCGCAGCAAAACTCCCACAGGACCAGAGCTAGACTCCAGCTACAGAGGCTATGTGAGTATCCAGACCCTCGCGATCCTGACCAGTACCTGGTAATCACAGCTGTGTGACCAAGAACGCTCCGTCTGTAGCGGGAGGGCTGGATGGGCTTTCCACATACCATGCTACCCTTGAATTCACGGACGCTCACGTGCAAATCAAAGCCAGGTTGGCAGGTTACCTTTTGAGAAAAAATAGTCTGTGCTTAGACCCACTGATCTACCATAATGTAATGACCAGCCTGTTCCTTTACACGGAGAACTGAGTGAGATCCATTTAATTGAAAGCAACAAAATGCTTTGGGTCGGGAAAGCGATTAGGCATTTTTCCAAATTCAGCTAATGATTTTCTCCTGGGAGCAGCAGATCTTAGCTGGTAGATTACTAACGCAGAATTTTTCATTCTTTTCCTCAGTGTCTTGATTCACTTGATAATCTCGAGACTGTTTTTATCCTCTGTTGTTCGTTCGCTCTTTCTGGAGAAAACAACTCTGACTAACGAGAGCGATCTGGGGAAAAGGTGGCAAGAGATGTGTGCATTACCAGTTCCATTTTCAATGCTTTTAGTGAAGTATGGACTAACACTGATTGCTGTGCTCAAGTTATTTATCAAATCACTTTTCCCAGAGAATTGCCTGTTTTCCTACACATCCTTAAGCAAGAGGATTTGAAAGTAAATCTCTTCCATGCCTCCTGTCATTTCTTTCCGCTCCTCAAAGACTGCCTAGGAAGAGGAAAGAAGAATTAATTTTCCTAAGCCCAGTGACAACTTACACGTACTGCTTTTTGAAACAAGGGGGGAGAGAACCATTCTAGTTACATATGCTGACATCAGTATCCTCGCAATCACAGAAGAATAATCAATCATAAGTTTACTCTCTGTCCCGTTTGGCCCATTATACTGACTTCTTTTATAGTGAAACCTCTTTTAAAAAATATAATATGGTTTCACAATGACCTTGCTCTTGCTGACATCACTGAGATTATACTTAACACCAATCAAAAGCAATCAAGGTAACTTCATAGCAATGTGATTTGTTAAAGGTTTTGAAGGGAAATGTTTTGATCATTATAGCAAGAGTACCTTGAACTGATTTGTTCTTTTAATCTTTGCATACTGTGCAGGATAGTAAACATGTTAGAACTGATTCCTTTAATATCTCTTAAACATTGCTTAAATTTTCTCATGAAACAGCTGACTGTAATATTGTTTCATTCTTTTAAGTATTTTAATTATTTAACGCAAAGATATTCCTTTGAGATTTTTAAAAAATTTTTCTTTCTTTTCATTTTTTTCTTTTATCGCTAACTTTTTTTTGAGGGGGGTGGTAATTAGGTTTATTTCTTTCTTTCTTAATGGAGGTCCTGGGGATTGAACCCAGGACTTCATGCATGCTAAGCACACACTCTACCACTGAGCTATACCCTCCCCTCGAGATTTGTGGTAATATTACTGTTCCCACACCAGTTTAAGAAAATGGGAGCAACTTGCCAAAAACTATATATCGTATTGCCGGCTGAGGGCTCTGAGTTTTAAATCCCACCTTGGTTTAGTCTGTTTCAATACCTAAGTCTAAAAGAAATGTTGAGGACTTAAGCAAAACCACGTGTGCCAAGTGTATCTTCAAGGCATTGCTTTATGTAAATATAGATGGGTCACTTGACTTTTTCTCTCAGCAGAGTGGCTCGCTCTTTCCAGAGAAGTAGCACACGCCACTGTCCTTTTTCGAGGAGCTCCAAAGATATGTTCCCCAGAAGTCCTTGCACTCATGACACTTTGAGAACTTTGTGATGGGGGCGGGGGCCTGTTTTCTGTGTCTAAACAGATGAAACTGCTCGGTGAATGCAGTGGCAGTATAGACTCGGTGAAGAGACTGGAACACGAACTGAAGGAGGAGGAGGACCATTTCCCCGGCTTTGTTAACCTGAACAGCACAGAAACGCAAACAGCCGGTGAGTGCGCCGCGCCCAAGTCAAGACAGAGTGAAATCCAACAATTCTTTGTTGCTCCCACCTCCCCGCCGAGTTCCACTGTGCTGTCTACCTGATTCTACACTCTTCTATCCTGAGACCTTTCCCCCGTGTTACGCTGATCTCCGGGAACTGAATGGGGAGGTGAAAAGCATCACGGTGGTTTTTAACCAGGTTCCATTGATTTTAAGGCACCGTCTCTAATTGCTGGTCAGGCATCTCTGTCTGCTCTCAGGCTCTGTTGCAGAACGAAGCCAAGAATTGAATGTTATCTTCATGCCCATGAATGCTAATTACTTCATAAAACTCTTTACAGTGTTGAATCTTGTGTAGCTGATTTTTTTTTTTTTTTTGCTCCATTATCATTAAAAATGCAGATGGGAAAAACAGAGCCATTAGCCTGTTACATACAGCTGACAACCGCAGAAATGCCCAGTGGCCTTACTTTCTTCCTGTTGCTGTTTTAAATTTAGCCACCCATGTGCGTTTCCAGCATTTCCTAAACACCCGACGCGGAGGAAAACTCCCCGCTACCCCGTGCGTGTCCTGTCTTGCCAGGTGTGATTGACCGCTGGGAGCTCATCCAGGCACAGGCCCTGAGCAAGGAGCTGAGGATGAAACAGAACCCCCAGAGGCGGCAGCAGTTCGACTCCGACCTGAGCAGCACGCTGGCCTGGCTCCGGGAGACCGAGGACGACCTGGAGCAGCTCCGGCGCCTGCAGCTCAGCACCGATATCCAGTCCATCGCGCTCCAGATCCAAAAGCTCAAGGTAGCTGCCCTTGGCCTTTCCCGCCGCGAGCAGACAGAAAGGGGGACACCTGGTCAGGTGGAACCGCTAGCCCTAGCTGGTCTCCAGTTACACGGCAGAAAGGGACACGAAAGCTTCCCCAGCCACCCCAAATCAGAGCGTTCAGAGGCAGGTTTGGAAGGGCTGAGAGATGCGCTGTGTAAGCAGAACTAGCCCCATGAAAGTGACCACGATCTAACGAATTGCTATGTAAGAAATGACGGATTAAAATTTCATGAAACATCCAGCTACCTCTGGGACCCCTTTAACCTCTTTTAAAGGTAATACAGCGACATCCAGGTTCCTGAAAGTTTATATCTAGAGCTGGAGAGGAGGCCTCTCCCGGATTGTACGTGGGGGAGTTTGTGGAGACCTAGCGAAGCCGCTTGACATTCTGGAACCAGCAGAACTAAGGGGATAGATTATAAAAGTGGCAGAAACTATTTGCCGTGGAATGAATCCAACAAAACCAAACCCGTGGAATAATTGTAAAGCACCTGACGTGTACAATTGACTTTGACCTGGATGGGTGTAGCACCCAGGACGACCTCCTTTAACTCCCTCTCTAGATCTTAAAAACCCTCCTCAGCCCAGCTACTGAAAGGCATTGATACGCGGAGCCTTTTGTAAGCAGACTGTGAATGGAGAGCTTGGTTTCTCCTTAATAGCTCTCTCGGTCCTGTCTTTTTGTTTGGAGAACGTCAAGCTGTGCTCTTTCTCAGAGCGGAGCTACCGGGCCCTCCAGGCTCGAGGATTAAGTGCGCTGCCTTTATGTCTCCCTGTTTCCAGTGGGTGTTATGTCCTTTAGGGTGATGTTTTTGTGGTTTGTTTTGGTTGTTTTGTTTTAAATTTTCAACCAGTGAAATAAGCCTTCCCCACAGATGCTCCAACTTCTTTCAGAGTAGCCTCCGCACCAGCCCCATCGATTTCAGGATGAAGCATGGGATGGGAAATGCAGGTTACATTATCTGGATTACAACATTTTTTTTTCTCTGGGGTACTTCAGTTACTTCAGTGTCTCCCCAGGAAAGCATAAGGCAGTGTTGCATGTAACCAAATTCCTTAAAAAGTTGATGAAGCAAATGCTGGCTGGTCTGAGACCTAAGCGAGATTAGGGTGGAAAAGTGAGACCATGAAAATCAACCTGGAAGGGATACAATGGAAGTTCGAGATTTGCAGATACTAACCTACTATGTATAAAATAGATAAACAAGGACCTATCACATAGCACAGGGAACTGTATTCAATATCTTGTGGTAACCTATAATGAAAAAGAATATGAAAAGGAATATATGTGTGTCTATGTATGACTGAAACATTATGCTGTGCACCAGAAATTGACACAACATGGTAAACTGACTATACTTCAATTAAAAAAAAAAAAAAGGAAAAAAAAATCAGCCTGTACAATAACAAAAAGCCACCCCCCTCTGCACCCCTTCCTGATCCTTCGTGTTTTCTGAGGATGAACCTGTGGGATAACCAGGTACCTTTCCACGATATCTCTTGATCATATGTGGTCTCTGTGGTTGACACTATATTATGACATGTTAAGAATCCATTGAAAAGTGAACATTTTAGGACAAGTTGAAAACATAACAGAAAAGGTGAGAAATTATAAGAAAACGTAGACCGGGTAGATGTGATTTGTAAAATCACTCACCCGACGTTGATCTGGGAATATTTGAACAGTCCCCAGATATTGGATTCTTAATACATAACCCTGTGCTCAAGTTCTTGGAATTTAGTTCTAGATTTTGGGGAAATGCATAAAGTAAAAAGTAGTCACCTTTGTGTGTGTGTGTGTGTGTGAAATCAAACTAAATTGGTTTGCTGAAGAAACATGATTCATCCTCTTCAGCATCACAAAAATCTGGCCTGTGCCCAAGGCCATGTTCTCAGCCTGTGGGCCACTGTCACGGTGCCTCGGGAGTCAGAGCAGCTGGAGGCCAGAGCCTTGGAATCTGCTTTCTTATGTAGCTTCCCATTTCATTCATTTGCACACAGCTTTGAGTCGATTTAGTCTAGTGAGATGGAATTTGCCCTGGAACTAAGAGCATGTTTCCTGCTGTTCAGAACTGTCGGAGCCAGGTTTGGTTTGGCCTGTTTGGTTTGTTGTTGAACCCCCATGCTGGGGGTTGAGTTAATCCTACCCCTCAGTTCACTGTGCAGGGTCATCGCTGCTTCCTGCAAAGTTCCTCTTAATTTGATTTATCTGTCCCTTTTCTCAAACCCACAGCAACCATCCTGAAATTTGAATTAGTTTTTTTTTCTTATACGTATTCGTGAAAATTGTGGATTTGTGTGTGTGCATATGTATTGTAAATCACATGAATGCTGTAGTGGCACACATATCATTCTGTTTCTGGCTCCCCCTTTATATTATATTTTCTTAAGATTCATTCATGTCATCAAGTGTATCTCTGATCCACCTCTTTTAACCTTTCTCCCCTTTCTCTTTTCAGGAGCTCCAGAAAGCTGTGGACCACCGCAAAGCCATCATCCTCTCCATCAATCTGTGCAGCTCCGAGTTCACTCAGGCTGGCCAAGAGGAGAGCCAGGATCTGCAGGATCGCTTGTCCCAGATGAATGGGCGCTGGGACCGCGTGTGCTCCTTGCTGGAGGAGTGGCGGGGCCTTCTCCAGGATGCACTGATGCAGTGCCAGGTGGGGCTTTGGGCAGGCCATGCTCTGGAGTCAAACATTTCCAGTGTCGCTGAGTCTGTGACTTGATTTGTCCAGGTCACTACAGGGATGCAGTTGTTCCCCAAAGTCAGTATTTGAGTGAGATAACTTTGAGCCCCAAATTTTCATTTCACTGGAGGATGTGTACATGCTGAACTTTACAGCTAGCAAGAGACTATTCTGACAAGTTTGTCTCAGCCTCACCATTCCTCCTTCAGCTCATTCATTCATTCACTCAGCAGATACTTGCAGCATGCAGGGAGACATTTCTCAAACAGCAGAGTGAGCATCACAAATATTTACTCCTCCATTCATAGCACAAGTATTTGCTGAGTGTTCACAGTCTGACAGATGTTGCACTAAGCAGTCAGGGCACAGCACAGCCTCCACTTTTGTTGGGGAGGACAGATGATAAAATGGCAAATAAATACTTAACCAAGATACATACAGATGTGGATGATAAGAGTAACAGAAAAAAGCGCTTTGGGAAGGTGATCAGGGACACCCTATGGATGTTTGAGCTGACACTGGAAGGATGTTGCCATGGAGATCAGGCAAATGGCAAGTCCCAGAAGCAGGAAAGACGGAAAAGAGGCTGGTGTGATCAGCATGTGGTCAGAGAGGACAGAAGGGGTGAAAGAGATCGGGAACCAGGTCGTGCAGGATTTTGTAGGTCCTGGCCTGGAGTTTGGACTGTAATCCAAGCAGGATGGGAAGCCTGCTTTCCATGTTTATATGCTCCCCAAGAGTAATAGCTCCTTGAGCGCAGGTACCCAAGCTCCTTTTTCACCCCTGCACCCAATCATACTACAGCGCCTTCCCTGTTGGAGATGTTCTGTAACTGTGCCTTGAATAAATGAACAAATGCATGAATGGAGAGATGGAATTGAATTTATGCCTTCAAAGATGGGGAGAGTTGAACACGGGGAGAAGAGAGGGGAACAGAGCTGCTTCCTTCCACACTGCATAGGAGCCCTAGAAATTAGTACTGTGATGCGTGCTCCTTATGTCAGATTTTTCCCTCGAGTAATAAATTAGATGCTTTTGGTAAGAACGTGAGCTCAGATCATTACAACAGCACCAGTGCCTTCTTTAGAAAGGAATTGTGTATAAGATCTTAAAAACCAGTGGTAGGAATTGTAAACCATGGGCATTTAAGCTGGGAGGGAAAGAAAAATACATTATTCAAGATGAGTTTAGGCTTCATTTTTTTTTTTCCATAGGATTTCCATGAAATGAGCCATGGTTTGCTTCTTATGCTGGAGAACATCGACAGAAGGAAAAATGAAATTGTCCCCATTGATTCTAACCTTGATGTAGAGATGCTTCAGGACCATCACAAACAGCTCACGGTAAGAAGTGTGGCCTCAGACGGCCTCTGCTTGTGTTGGAGGTGACACTATGTATTTACCTTTTGCATTATAATCTCTTAGTCTTTCGTTACTTCTCATGATTTCCCATCTCTATGAAGCAAACAGGCATGGGAGACACCTACTAGCTTCAGAGTCTGACTCTAAAGTCACTGCTCATCTCAAAGGCAGAGCTGTTCTTCACCTTAATTAACTTGTTTTTAATCAAGGCAGTTCTTCAGCGAATTACGCTTATTTTTAATTTAAACTGTATATGTTGAATCTATGTCCCAAGAATATATTGGGTGGCTGATAATAAAAGGACATTAAAACTGTTGAAATCGAGACCATTTAAGGCTTCTTAAGAAGAATTAAGTATAGATTCAACATTATTAACCTTAGCACTAAGTTTACTGAAACCTAAGACAAAAAGAGTAACATGGAAAGTTAAAGGGTTTTCATCGCCTAACAAAAAGAAAACATTCCAGTTCTCAAGGAGCAAGAAACTTTTTCTAGTACTAAATTCAAAAGGAAATTTGCAGAATTTCTGTGTAGATTCTTATACAAAGAACTTTGGACAATATAATGTACAGTGTACGTAAGGTGATTTTACAGAAGATAAAGAAGCATATTTGAGTTCCATTAGGAGACAATGATTTGCATTTTGTTGCTTTCTGTATTTTAAAATGCTATTTCTTAACATTTAACACCGATACTAACCTAACCAACAGAACTGGCAGCTTTTAGTTCTGTTCCATAAAGATCTTAGAAACCAGGAGGAAGTAATCGCGGCTACATTTTTATTCGACTGTTGACCTCAGACTTTAAGTTGTGAGGGATGAATCCCCCATGGATCTTTTAAAAAAAAAATCTTGACTAGATATCAGGGTATATACCTCGACATACTTGAGTTTTTCTGTACTGATATGTTAATGTTTTACTTTTCTTTATAAAAGAATATTTTATGTCTCGTTTGCATAATCCTTGACGTTTTAAACCCTTTGACATACATTCACCAATTCGAACCTTCCGATAATACTTACTGTGGGCCAGGCAGGAATTAGTAGCATCATTTTACCAAATGAGAAAACTGAGATCAGACAGATGCCAGGGTCTTCTAGGATGTATTTGGCAGAGGCAGGATTAGAACACGGGTCCCCAACCGCCCAGTGCCGTGGGCTGTTGCATCCCTTCTTGTGTGAGCAAAGCGTTCTGATGCTCACTGAGTGGAAGTGATGCCCTTCTGCGCTTTTGGCACTTTCTCCCAATTATCAAAAATTCTGAGAAAAATATTTCTGTTATATATACAGCAAATAAGACGTGAGCTGTTAGATACCCAACTCAAAGTGGCCTCACTGCAAGACATGTCTTGCCAACTATTGGTGAATGCTGAAGGCACAGACTGTTTAGAAGCCAAAGAAAAAGTCCATGTGATTGGAAATCGGCTCAAACTCCTCTTGAAGGAGGTCAGTCGTCATATCAAGGAGCTGGAGAAGTTATTAGACATGTCAAGCAGTCAGCAGGTAAGCTCTAAACAGACAGCATTGTGTAGCGTTTCTGACGGGAGAGCAAAGAAGCACCGTCTTTATCCATTTTAGAAAGACTTTGAATATAGTACTTGTCAGACTAGAGTGTCCTCTCTAAGTCACTGCTCTCAAAGGCCTCTCTCAGAATAAAAAATGAACTCAAAAACTTTCATAATAGGACACTACTTTTGATTCATTCCATCCCAAAAATCCTCTTGTAATTGTTACTGCTCACCCTGCTACCACCACGATTGTGGCATTTTATTTCACCCTGTTTATTTGGAATTCGTGTGTTTTCAGCAACAGCTAGAGCAGATCACAGCCCACTGTTGCAGATGAGTTTCATATTCAGACCTTAGAGGGTATGAATTCTCCTGACACAGACAGCAGTTCAATCATAGAAAATGTTCTCTGCTTGCTTTTATTCATTCATTCATTCATTCATTCAATCTGATGCATCAAGGTAGTCATGTTGGTTTTGAGAAATGCGTTTGCAGGTACAGAGATGCTTGGTAAGACCTCAGACATTCATGGTGCAGTCCTGTTATGGACACACAAGCACGTTGCCTTTCTAGAAGCATGCAAAGGAACAATCTCCTTCAAGTAACAGCAGTGCCAGAAAAAACACAATTTGTCTGATGCTACGAGGCAGGCTCCTGGATGACTGCCTTTTGTTTCTAACCTCCTTCACTTCAACTCATTCACATCCATGTCACTAGAGATAATAAAGCCCACAAGCGGCCCAGTGATAACGAAGCTATACCTGTATTTTCCAGAAGGACCCAACTCACATCCAGGAAACCCCAAGACACTAGAAGAGTTAGGTTCTGTTCCTCCTGCAGTGATCTGGTCCTATTTTTCCCAAGGAATGGTTTGACTTTTATGAGGGATGGAGGAGGGTGGGTGGGAAGTACTTTGCAGATGACAAAGCCGTCGTGGCTGTGGGTCATGGAGTCATCAGAGGCATCCATTTCCCACGTAGGATCTGTCTTCCTGGTCTTCTGCTGATGAACTGGACACCTCAGGATCTGTGAGTCCTACATCGGGAAGAAGTACCCCAAACAGACAGAGAACGGTAACTTTCCACTGGTCACTTTCCGTTGGCCTGCGGGAGGGAACGCTGGGGCGCCGCAGGGCCTGTGCCCCCCAGCAGGGTCCACAGGCTCTCCCCCTGCCACGCGGCGGGGCTGACATAGCAAAGCGCTGTTTCCTCAGCCCTGCTGCACACCCTTCCTAGGTGCACTCAGGGACGGTGAGAGCAGGTAGCTCTGTTTTTCAAAAGCGTCAGGGTTCAACGTGCAGTTGGTATGCAGGGAGACAGATGACTTTTCTTGCCCACAGGGCCATCTCTAGAATGGTACAGCCTGGTCCCCTTGGTGGGCCCTCCCTTCAAACCACCTCCGCCATGGTCCACCTGCACGAGGGAGGCTCCACTTAAAGGGGCGCCTCAGCCAGCAGTGGGCAAAACTGTGAGGGGCTCATGAGACCATTGAGTTTATAAGACAAATGGAAATTCTGTTGAGTCTTAAGCAGAGAAGCTCCTGAAGGTGGTCTTGAAGGTTTTCAGTGATTGTATCGCCCCCTAGAGTGGCAACAACTCAAGGTGCCTCACCCACGAGGCCTGTCGGGGGCATCTCCCTGGTATGCAAGGAGGAGGAAGAGACCAGCTCGGCCCCTGCTACCCTCTATACCTTGATTTCTCTGTGTAATTTAGAAGCTTGTTTTTTGTTTGGTTATTTTTTTTTGTCCAGCTTTATGATTATATTCATTTTTATTATCATTCCCTTGTCCTTAGTTTTTAGAAGGATTGATTTCATGTGTACTTTTTTTGTTGTTGTTAGAAACACTTAAGTTCTATGCTGATAAATGTTATTATCTTCTTAGGATTTTTTTTTTACTACATTCACTAGTTTCCTGTAGATCCTAGTTTAAGAATGTGAAGGAATACTGGCTTTTCGAGTCAAATTTTAGCCTTTATTTAAACTTGAGTACTTGATTTGTTGGGTCCCCGTCACTCTATGCGGAATAATCTCATGCTGCTATTATTTTTGACCTACCAAGATTTTTAATACTGTTCCAGCATTCTAGAAGATGAAAAATATGCCAATCTTTGAAATACATGGCATTTGAATTTCATATTTACTGTAAGTAAACAGACAGCAATCTTTGGATCATGTAGAGTCATTTGTTCTTCTACCATGAAAAGTTGGGAGAAATATATGACATGTGACATGAATGCCCAAACCGCAATTTATGTTTCTTCAATGATGAGTATCATAGACGTAAATTGATTTCACTTCTTCAACCAAAGAAAAGCCAGTTTCCTTGATTTCATGGGTACTGATCATTTCATTTGATTTATTTTTCCTTTGCTGCACTTTTAGTTTAATTTTCATCAGTAGCTTGTCTTTATTTGCCTGGACTGAACATTCTTCTTTCTTTACCCCTGTTCATTGCAAACAGCCACGAGGCAAATGTAGTCTCTCACAGCCTGGACCCTCTGTCAACAGTCCACATAGCAGGTACCTTATTCTCCTGGTTTCCACACTGTTCTAGAACTTCAAGAGGATGATGAAAATTGTCCATGATTTATGTAGGCCTGTGTCTGGTCTGCCTCAGGGTAGTTGAGAAATTACTCATTTCAGTCCACACCCTTTTCTCATAAATTCGGAGAGACTTTTCTAAGTGTAAAGTACAAGAAAATCTCAGAGCATAAAATGTTTGGACCCCACCAAAATTTTGCTTAACTATACATAAGGCACCTGGTCCTTTTCATCAAGCGGTATTATTCTGTGTGCGCGTGAAGCTTCGATGCAACCGGTGGCCCAGCGCCATTTGATTCATGGCAGAATTTTGTCATCCTCTTTATTTCTAGATTTTACAATAAGACAGGTAATAGATCAATGAATTATTTTACCATTCCCAGACCCCACAAATCTGAATAAAATATACTAACACCCCCAGCCTTTTCTTTTATTTTCATGTTTTATCCAGATTGTGGGTTTGGGATTCTCAAAACGGCTAGCCCTAACCCGGGATTACGGAACATTTCTAAGCACCTTCTCTCTTCCGCTTATCCTCGGACTTCTCTTCAGCCAGCACTCTCAGTCAGCCACCTTCCCGACACTTGGCAGGCTCTTTCACTCTGGAAACAGGAGCAATCAGTGCCCCTGCCGGGGAACCTCCAGAACCCTCCTCCCAGCCGCCCCCTGCTTCCCGCCTGGCTCCCGGCGCCCCCGTCTCTGCCGTTCGCAGTGCTTTGCCTTTGTTGCTGTTGGTGTGATGTCTGTGCTCCCCGGCCTTTTCACTAATCAGTTCTTGCCCCCCATCCCCCGACAACTTTTTCAAAATGAAAACACTGGCCTTGGAAGCGGATTCCTTCCTTCCAGTCGCAGGCAGCTCACTGTGAAAGTACTTTGCCCCTCTGGAAACTCCTCGCCACTGAGCTGGAATCTCAGGTCCTGGAAGGAGGGTGGGGGAATGCGGAAGCATCAACAAACCCTGAGTAACAGCTGGAGCGCTCCAGCTGCGTGCTGGAGGGACTGGCTGTTGCGTCTGGCCGTTTCCACTCAGCCGAACGAATGCAGAATGGATTTTTGACGTGCTTTCTGGTTTTAAGCTTCCCTTCACTATGTTTTGCTTTTTTATTTTTTCT
Source organism: Camelus ferus (assembly GCF_009834535.1). Lineage (NCBI taxonomy): Eukaryota > Metazoa > Chordata > Mammalia > Artiodactyla > Camelidae > Camelus > Camelus ferus. The sequence continues at coordinate 61,600,785 of NC_045703.1, read as the reverse complement.
TTCCGTTTGGTTTGATAATAACTTGGGGGGTTTTGATTCTGATTTTGGGGGGATTTTTTGTTTTGTTTTTGTCCATAACAAAATATCAATAATGAAACATCGATAGACAAAAACTCACAGGGATTTCTGAAGATAATGATGGGCTTGTACTGGTACTCTGATGTTTCCTTAGCCCCCTGCAAGGAAAGACATCAGGTACACTAGACAGATCACTGTTTTATATAGTCTGTCTTCTCCCCACAGTGCTGATGTGCTATGAACAGAGATATGTCCACAGCATTCCTTTGGGGATACCAGAGATCAGTTCTTTGGTTGATAGAAATAATGGTGATGAAAAGGGGAAAAGCTCTTATGTCATTTGCAACATCAATAGCAACCACCCTTTGGTTCCTAAATTTCACATCGATCCGCTCCCCTAATTCTTTCAAACAGCCACACAGGCCTTCCAAAACGTCAAAGGCCTCGTGCCTTAAGGGCAGGAAGTGCTTCAACATGTCTCCTCCTGGGGCTTTGCTGCTGGGACAGCCACGTTCTCACTGTGACATTTGCAAGGCGCCTTTCAGCTCTGCTCTGTCCAGCACTGTTTATTAACACCCTTCTGAGCTCACAACTCAGGGTTCACTTTGCTGCTTAGCGGACCTGGAATGCAAGCGATCTTCCTCCGAATGGCAAACATCATCAAACACCTTGGCAGACAGGTTGTGGTTGAACATTCTTGGACTTCCCAGCTCCTTGGCACCTTTGTTGGGGGTGCATCCAACCTGGACAATGACAGGGAGAGTCTGCTGGGAAAGAATTAACTTCACTCACAATCCCGGCTGTTCACACATTGAGACTTGAGATTACCTGGCGTTTGATCTTGCACTGGTTCAGCAAACTTGAAAGGTTATGGCAGAAGCACAAACAGTTGAGAATGTTGACCCCAGCAGTCTGTGATGGGAAAAATTTAGGCATATATTCTTCCTGAGAGAGGAAAGAGGCTGAGTTGAAAGAAACTGAGTCATTAGTTGGGAGGGAGGGTTCTTACATTCTTTTTCTTATTTAAAGTCAGATATTGATAGTGTCAGTTGCTTGCCTACTGTATATTTCAGTTTGATTTTATGATCACTGTTCTGTGTCCTCTCACCTAGTATTCTAAGCCTACACATGGATTGATGCCAGGGTTTACCATACACCTACTGTGTTTAGGCCCCAGGCTTACAAAATTAATACAATATTGTTCTTGCCATCAAAAGACTTGCAATATGTCAGAATCTAGAGATCCCCTAAATTAATGACAAGGATCTCCCTTAAAATTCTAAACACTTGAAAAACATCTGAAAGTATGCTTTCATAATAACTATTCACAGTTTGGGGGGATTAAACATATTTAAGGAGCATGCTCTTTGAAGCTATATTTGTGATGGGCCAGCTAACTCCTTTTGACCTAAAATTGTCTAACCCAATACCCAGTAACTCTTCAAAACTCTGCTGTGGATTAGTTGAAGTTGACCAACAGGAAGATTTTACCCCAGTTTCCAGCAAGGCAAAGGCATAATTGCTCTGCAGTCAGAATAGAGTGAATTGATGACTTCTTTCCAAAGCTGGGAATTGTAAAATGCAAAATTTTCCTCTGGGCACCTTTCGTCTCTGGCACCTTCTAGACAGAGAACTGAGGTGGAATGAGAAGTGGCAAATGACTGGCTGAAACACTAAAAGGGAGGGAAAAAAGGCCTCATTTAAAAATGTGCTCAAGGGAGCCAAATATATTTAAGCAAGCACAGTGGGGTTTTTTGCATGTACACCAGGGCTTCACTATAAACACTACTTAATTTCTTGTGGAATTTTTTTTTTTCAAATCCATGCTGTCAGACTCCACCCTGCGGATTTATTTATTCAAAGGTCTCAAAGTGCCTCAGCCTAGAACAGTCTTGCCCCTGGGGCAGGCTGGACACCCTGGCTGAGGATAGTTACAGGGTAAGGCTCTAATACGCGTCTTTTATATTTTGAGGTATGCATTCCCAGAGTTTCCCAGGAGCAAGTCAGACACTTTGGAAAATGCATCACATCTTTGAAAAGCAATGCTATAAATCAGGAACATCTCCCTGGACGAATAGGCTGAATCCAGCAAAAACGGGAAAGGTCTGAGTCAGCACACTTATGCTTTAATAATCAGATAATCATGACAAGTTGCTGACATTTGTTTAGCACTTGCTCTGTTTTAAGCACCATGCTAAGTGCCGTGTATCTGTTACCTCATGTAACCCTCCCAGCATGTCCACGGCAAGGCTGCAGTCCCAGTTTTACAGACAAGAACGCCAGGGATCAGAGGCATGGAGATTTAGAATTTGAACCCAGGTCTCTCTGACTCTGGATCCTACCTCGTTCACCACTCTGCTCTACCGAAGGGCTGTTAACGGGTAGGATTCTTTAAGCAACAGTTTCAGGCCTGGGGTTCCCATGGGTTGCCTGGGATTGCATAGGACTAACCAGAATGTTCATCCTGGAGTAAAAGGAGACTGAAATCCTAAATGGCTTCTGGGCATTTGTCTTCTGGATGACATATGGAAAGAACAAAGGCCATTCACACAAGAACAGGCAATAAGATCATAGACAACCTAATACTTGCCCCCAATAAATTCCTGTCCCTCTGCTGCCCGTGTTTGCTCACAAGTAACAAAATGAATTGAAAGTGTCTCTTCATTTGGGCTTAAATGAGGTATGCCCAGAATTAACTCATCTTATTTCCTTGAATATGTAGGGTTTTTGAGATGAGCCACACTCTGCGTGCACACGATTCAGGCTTCTCACAACTCTTGGCCATACTTCCTTTTCTGCGGTAGTGTTTGTATCCGCTGCTCCCTCTCCTCCATCCTCCTCCTCCCACAACTAGACTTATTTTGGGAAAGAGATGAAACAGCTCCCAGGCCATGATTAATCCCCAAATTTGTGAGGTGAGTGAGAGAAATAATCAAGTAAACATTTACTGGTAGAGAACAAGCATGTTTTCTCTGGACAGAATTATCTGAAATATCTCCACTGATTAAGTCCCTTCAGTAAGTTCACACTTACAGTTTTTCTTCTATCAACACCACCTCCGTGGCATCTACTTATGGAATAAACCGTTGGAGAGTAATGAGTAACCAGCCCATGAATTCTCTTTGTTCTTCCCCTCCTCAATTTCCCAAGACTCTTGAAACTTAGGTGATTTTTAGGTCAATAGATTAAACATTAAAAGTACCCTGTTACTTGATATCATTAACCTGTTTGTACTAGAAGATCTTGAACAGGTTTACCCGAAAGAAGAGGCAACTTTGGGCACGTTGAAACCTTGGTAATTGCCCCAAGCAGGTGGCTTCTTCTGTTTTTTTCAATAGAGAAATCGGACATTTCCAAGAGCAGTCAACTGTATGGAAGCTCACTAAGCACTGTGTGTTCTCTTTGCCCCTGTTTCAGCCCATTATTTCTCCCTAGGTTGGCATTCTTCAACATTAGAAAGCACACACTAAATAAATTGTAATAAGGAGTGCTCTGATGCTGTTCAGTGTGCCGTGTCCTTCCGCAGAGCCTGCAACATCGAGCCCGTGTGCCAGAGGGTGCCCTTTCTAGCTTTCCTCAGGAGCAGGCTAGTCAATATGTAGCTCTTGTTTTGATCTTGATCTTTGGCTTAATCACTCAAAGAAGCTAATAACTGGCAAGCAAGGGCTCTTCAGCTCTGTCAGACTGTTACTATCAATTATATACATAAATCTGCCCATCGCTAAAGTCCTTCAGTGACTTCTAAAGAAAAAGAGTCTGTTAGAAATCTCCCTCAGTGGCTTTAGGTCCTGAACGATGAGGAAATGTGGGGCTGTCTTTTGTGCTTTGGCTGTGACTCAGACAGGTGATGGGTGGAGAGTACTGCTTGCCAGGGCGTATTTTCAGGTCACGGAAAAGGTATATTGAAGAAAATTTCAATCCAGAGCTCATGGGTAACGATCCCATCCCTCTCCAGACGCTTGAAACCACTGAATTCGTAACCTATCAGAGCCAAAAAGATTTTAGGATATGAACGTACCCTCATCTTTGCAAATGAGAGACCAAATTACTTGCCCAAGATTGTACCACTGCCTCAAAGCAGAGCGCCTCCTGTCCACGTGCTGACTTGATAATCTGTGTAATACTGTGAGGCTTTATGATTAGAGCACTTATTTTATTTTGGGGGGATAATTAGGTTTATTTATTTATAGATACATATTTTTAATGGAGGTACTGGGGATTGAACTCAGGACCTCACGCATGCCACGCACACGCTCTACCTCTGAGCTGTACCCTCCCCAATAGGGACACTTATTTTAGACACGAGGAAACCACTCACCTCCAGGTATATTAGGATGCAAGCATTGTCTTCTTTGCTTCTACAGGTGAGATATCTGTGACATAAGTGTGACCTCGATGATGGGTTCATGTCACCAAACAAAGCATACAGAGAGTGTGGTAGGCAGGGCGTTTGGAGCCCTGAGTTCCTGCACGATCTCTTCCTTTCATTGTGGCTTTGGGGCAGGTCATTCACCCTGTCGATAAGAGCCCAAGTTCTGGGAGGTGAAAAACCAGAGCTGAAATCCTAGTCCTGCCACCTGCTAGCTGTGAGACCTCAAGCCCATTCTCTTACTTCTCTGTGCCTCCCCCTCGTCGGCTACAAGACGAAGGTGCCCCGCTCCCTGAGGACCGCGGTGGGGACTGAGTGGGAGAACCCAAGACAAACGCTTGTGTCGCCCGGCAGTTAGCAGGGTAAATGTTGACTCTCCATAGCTACTTATCCACAGAATTAAAGATGGGTTAGATACTCTCTAAGGCCTTATCTCAACCCGAATACTTCCCAGCTAGGTAACTAAAGAAGCTTCTGTTTAACAGATAGGTGCCTTACTTCTTTCATGCTTTACTAGATCTTCACAAAATATCTGCTTTGTCCTGCTGAGCTCTTTAGGAATAACTCACTGATCTTAGCATAAAGGCAGTTAGTCAGTTTGACCACTAGATGGTGACTGAACTCTTGTGGCCTCCCAGCTGGTAGACCGTGCTGACCGATTAGTAGAAGACATAAAATGTGTCTACTATGGAACTTGCAGATTGGAAGACCCCTCTAGTCTAATTTGAAGGGTTTGAAGAAGAAGTTGCAGCATAGGGGTGAAGCGAGTTGCTCGAGGTCACACAGCCGTTCGTTGTAGACCAGAGAAGAGCGCAGGCCAGGGTAGACCAGGTATGTGTGTTTTCACCCCACGACAGGGGCTGCAGCAGAGGCACAGTGTCGCACGCGGCTGCCCGGGCTTCTGCAGGGCCAGTCTGGCCTCACGTACTTCTTTGATAGTTTAATAAGAGAGTTTTGAGTAGCTCTTCTGTTCCCTTTTAAGGAGATTATGTCTTTTTTTTTTATCCTTCACATTTATTTTCTTTGGTGCCACTCCTCATCCCTCACTGACTCCAGTGGAATCTGTTTTTAGAAATTAATGACTACTAGGGGAGCCAGTGACGTGTTTTCTTATAAGATAAACGTACAGAGTAACCAATACAGTTTTCACACCATATTTCTCCAGGGGCCTCACATTCAGTGTCTTTACCAGCACAACCATTAGAGAGTTCACAGTAGGTATGGTGGCATGTGTGTCAGTCGGTACCTCTATTCTTTTTGCTTCTGTGATGTTGTGTGTGTGTGTGTGTGTGTGTGTGTGTACAAAATTCCTCTTGTAAATAACATTTCTTTCTTCATCTTTTCTACTAATAACCAATCAAAACATTAATGGGTGCTCACAAGAGAACACAGTGCACCCCACCCAGAACCTACTCCATGGTCAGCCTGTCACAGTCAGTCTTTCTTAGGATTCCTGAAATTCAGGCTCCATCTCTAATGCACCACTTACAAGGAGTTGGGGCAATTAAAGGAGATAAGAAAACTAGGAATTTGAGTCTTGAAGGGGGCTTCAGAATGGCAGTCTGTCCTCAGAAAAATCATGTCCATTTCCCAAATGCACAGAGCTAGTGACAGACGGATCAGCCTAGAATCGGTGTCATTCAACACCAGTGTTGGGCAGACCGACTCCACTGCCGTCCTGTTCTTCCAGCTTTGCAGCCCACTCATGTCAGGGCCGGTTGCTGACTCAGTGCAAGATGAAACCAGGGTATACTCTCAGATTAATTAGACTTCATGGGTCTGTGCTATTCTTGTCCTTGCCACGTGGATTTTGGCACATCCAGGACGGCTCGATGGGAGGGATATGTTGTGTGAGCCTGACGGCAGCTCACGTTGCCTAACGGTGCTCCTGGTAGTCTTAAGCCACAAATGTACTGCATCAAACATCCCCGTTTTAATTACCCTGGATCTGCTTAATTTATGCTGGTAGAAGGCGTGTGGAGCAATTATCTTTGTTGATGGAAAATGTTTTACCAAATTAAGGGGTGGGAATTTGAACCCAATTAGTTACCTTCAGTTGACTGACTAAATGTTTATTTTCCATCAGTGCAGTTTCCAAACAACTCTTCATTTGGTGGTGGGGAGATCACCTGGGCTTACTGCAGAAGGCTGGCAGCTCACTGCCAGGCTGGGTGGTGTCTGGCCCGACCCTGTTAGCTTCCAGGAAGGTGAGGAAGCAGCCTCCATCCAGCACTGGAGATCTTTGAGTTATTTATGTCGATTCCTCCCTCAGGTCCATAAAAGGTGGCTCCGATTCCTCCCTTTCTGAGCCCCAGCCAGCTCGGTCCGGCCGAGCCTTCCTGTTCCGGGTCCTCCGGGCGGCTGTCCCACTTCAGCTTCTGCTGCTGCTTCTCGTCGGGCTCGCCTGCCTTGTGCCAGTGTCCGAGGAAGACTACAGCTGTGCCCTCTCCAACAATTTTGCCCGATCATTCCACCCCATGCTCAGATACACCAACGGCCCGCCTCCACTCTGAACCAAGCAGGTGCCGTCGGCGGCAGTGCCGGGAGCACAGGGAGGACCTGGCCGAGGGCAGCCCTACAACTAGCAAGAAGAGGACCTGAATCTTGGCAGATGCACTCGGGGTGGCAGCTTTAGCTCACCTCCACATCCCACGTGTGTGCAAATCGTGGCTTTGGAGGTGGATGATAAACAGTGACGAGAGGAGAGCAAATAGTTGCGGGAAGGTTTGGAAGGGTCTTTCTTTGAACCTGAGCCTCAGCACAGAAGAGATTAAGGACCTCCAATGTTCCCTGGAAGCACAGACTCATTCTGTGCATCCCCAGGGACTTCAGCAGACCATCTGGGCAGCTTTCCCACAGTGCTGCTCCATCCAGTCAATAAAGGATGCTACCTGAGTGCCGTGTCGGCCTCGAACAATCTACCAACCAACCAGTGCTGATGAGATTTTAGAACCCTGTAACATACATTTTTTAAGAGCTTATATGGCAACTTCCTTTCTACCTTGTTTTCCTTTGGGGCATGATGTTCTAACCCTTGCTTTAGAAGCACAAGCTGTAAATCTACAAGGCACTTTTTTTAAGTATAAAGAAGAACTGGATGTAATAAATAAGATCATGGAAGGCTTTATGTGAAAAAAAAAAAAGGTGAATGTTAGAGTAAAAAAATATTTATGTATGTACAGTTTGCTAAAGCCAAGTTTTGTTTGTATCGATTTCTTTGCATTTATTATAGATATTATAAAATATTTTGTCTGTGCTTTTTATTGTCCCTGAAGAAATGACTCTCAGTTTCCCTATTAAGCAGGCACTTATCAGAACGCCACTCAAATTATCTTTTTTGTGGAATGAATGAAGCTGAAACAGAAGTACATTAAGGAAAAAGGATGAATGGAGGTGGTGTATATTTAGACGTAAAGAACTCCAGATGATTCCTTCTCCCGCCTCCTTGCACAGCCAATCACATCTCTTGGCCTCTTGTTCCCCAGCATCTTTCATACTCTCTTTTCCCCTTGGCACATTTGGAAGAACCTCCCAAGCCACTTCATCCCAAGGGTATGCAAAAGCCATATGAATTTTCCTAACGCACTCTTGTTCAGATCCCTTCTTTGCTCCAAAATCTTCTGTTTTGATTGTCTAGCAGAAGAAATATAATTTAAGTCTCTCATTCAAGTCTTAAATACAACAAAGATTTTATTCTGCCTCTCTAATCTTGCCAACAAGTGGCCCTCAAGGAATTGTTTGGTGCTCATGTTGTTTTAATCCGCCAATTAATAATCAGACAGGGAGGATTTATATGAAATCCAGGCTTCAGGCTTCTCTTGAGAATGGAAAGCTTACGTGTCCTGGACACATATTTCTACATGACAGATAATTTGCTGGAATGACGTGGCTGCTGTCCCTTGAAGAGTAGAAGGAGACAGTTTTTATGTTTGCTCATATACATGATCAACCACTCTCATTGCCTGTACCAGCCTAACTTCTGTAGGTATTTAGTTTATAAATCCTGTTCTAAATTGAGAATTTAAACCAAACCAAGGTACTCAGAATTACCTGGAACCGCCGTCCATAGCTTCCATGACGTTCGTAGCCTGAGTGCCTTCTCAGCTAGGGGTCTGGAGGTTTATTAGGTTTTCTGATTTCTGGGCTCACTGTAGATCTTCCAATTCAATCTCTGGGGGTACCACCTGGGAGCTTGCATTTTAACCAGATGCCTCAGATGATTTTAGTCCTACTAACTGTTGAAAAGCACTGCTCTGTACCTTCTTAGCTTCTTCTTTCTGTTCTCACTGCTCCTTCTCTCTCACCTGCACAAGACTCAGCTCACGAGCCACCTGCTCTCTGGAGACAGTCCCAGGTCACTGCTGGACGGTACTTAGACTTCCCCCGACTGCACTTTCCTCCTGCGGCATTTCTGTCGTACTCGTTCTGCTGTTGGGCTGTTCCTGTCGGCTTCCCCCTGGAATCCTGCCCAGGGAACAGATCGGAGTTAGATGTTCTTCTCTCGAGAAGACAAACCTGAGTGTAGTGTTTCCTGTCTTCCTGCTTCTGGAAAGACTGTAAGCAGCGGTGGAGATTGGAGTTGAAGGATTCCCTGCGCCCTCATCTGAGATGGGCCCCTCTTCAGGGCTCGCTCTTCACTCATTTCCCCGTTTCCCCCACTCCAAACACCTGGAAGTCATGGCCTTGCCTCCAGAGCAACCCAGCCCTTCAAGAGACACATTGCCACCGTGATGGAAGTCACCACATACTGACACATAGTCACGGTGAGGGCCAGCACAAAGGGATCTCAGGGCCGTTTCTCCTCCACATTGCAGTCAACTGACATCACACATTTCCCGTCACAGAAGAACCAAATGCTAAATGTGGCTGAGAAAATAGTTTGGCTTTAAGAAAAAGGTTAGAGTCCCATTTGTGCCTTTCTAAAATCCCCTGCGGAACACTGAACAGGAGGCATCATGTGCATTTCTAGTAAATTTTGTGAAGACTTGAACAAAAGAAGGTTGGAACGGGACAGAAGAAGGAAGCCCGGGTGAGTGTAAGCATTGAAGCCACCTGGTGACAGTTTTCCCCAGATAATGATGTGACCAGTGGAGCAAGGACCCTGCCAGCCACGGATGAGACTAAGGAATCTGTTTGATCCCACACACTCTCGCTTGGCTCCTGAGGGAGGGGACACATGGTCACATTAGGAGCATCCTCCCTGCACCAGCAGCTTTGTGACAACAGAGAAGGAGGAAGTACGTTCAGCGAAGGCTTTGTGGACGAGGTGGGGGCGCTGAAGGAATATTAAGGGGCCAAAAGGGCACTGATGGCTGATAAAGAGGCCCTCACCTCTGGAGCAAGGACTGTCAGGAGCCCTGCTGCCGCCTGGATCTGTGCAGTGTTGTCCCCAGAGAGTGATGGGTGAGGAAGAGAAGAGCAGAGGGATGAGCCGCCGATTAGGAAGGTAGGATTAATAATCTCTGAGTAATGAGATCTTCACAAGCAGACACAAACTGTTAGAAAAGCCAAGGAGAGAGAAAATCCATAAAGCTAAGGATGGAGAGAGAAAAGGGAGTTAGAAACTAGAAGTAGTGACTTAGTAAGAAATCCAGATAGGAGTGAAAGGTTTTGGTGGAAACTCTGCCTGGGGAGCAGGAATGTTGTCTCCTGGAAAATGGGGCGGCAGCAGCTTCCCTTGTTTTTGTAAGAAGTGAAAAGCGATTCCTTCAGAAGATTTGGTTGGGCAGTTGAGCAAGCTGAGCGCTGAGATTTACTGTAAAGAGGCAGGTTGGGGAAGACAGATTTATAGCCTATGTCCCAGGGCCAAATACTAAGAAATTAAAGCTACAAAAGTTTACTGGCAAGCCACCTAAGAGATTGTAAAGCAAAGAAAGGTGGAGCGCAATGATTTATGAGAGCCGGTCATGGCCGGAAAAGCGAGATGTCGAGCTGGTCTGGATGCTCCCGAGAGCCGTCCCAAGAGCTGGGTTCTCCACCCGCTACCCACCAGTCCACCATCACCAGCACCAAACATGCCCTTAGGGAATTGTGCGGAAATAATACATTCTCAGAAGATATGCCGATTAGGACCAGAAACACCCAGGCAGAGCAGCATCCACTCATGCCACACGTATGGAAGACCCACCTAGGAGCAGGGACTGCTCCAAACTCCTCCAGGGTCAAGTCTTAGCTGGGACCTCATCCCTTCCTGTTAAATTAGCATTTAAAAGTTCATCGCTGGGATTTTGACATACAGGAGCTTCTGTATTTTCCTCCACCAAGTCCTGAAACTTGGGATGAGGGATAATGAGGACACTAGAAGGGAACCAAACAGAAACCATCTCTAGCCTAGAGGAGAAAAGGGGGGTTAAGCCTGTGAGATCTGGCTTCATTTTCGGTCAGCAGATTTCCTCTCCTTTTAACTTCCTTGTCCACTGGTTTACGTTGTCATGGGATTTGTTTTTGAAGAGTCTGTGGAAGTGGAGGCAGGTGGAGAGGTTTACAAGCCAAGAGGCAGTATCTGCGTAGGTGCAACACTTAGATGTTAATTCGGGTGATGAGAAGAGGTGTTTTACTGAGGGTGGTCATTTCAGTTTTAGGTTTAGTAATAGATTGTGATAGTGGTGGCTGCCAGACCCCAAGTAACCCAGAGATAGTGAAACTTAAAAGGAATGATTTTTATTTTTCAGTTCCTGGCTTCTCACTCACCCCTCTCTCAGAGTTTAAAATATCCACTGTAGGGGAGGGTATATAGCTCAGTGGCAGGGCGCGTGCTTAGAATGCACAAGGTCCTGGGTTCAATCCCCAGTACTTTCATTAAAAAATACATAAATAAATAAAAATAAGTGAACCTAATCCCCCCTCCCACCAAAATAAAATAAAATAAAATCTCTTCCAAGAAGCCATTTCGGAATACATCAGAGGGGCTTAAATGTGGGGGAGAACCCTCATTCAGATGAGTAAGTGAAGGAGCTGGGTGAATTGGGGGCACTTCCAGCAGCCTCTGCTCAGTGGCCTCTGTGCAGGGCAGCTGAGGGTTTCTCAAAAGGAGGGGTGTTCTGTCTGTTGTTGGGCAGAAGGTAGGAACCAGAGGAATTCACTTGAACTCTGTGGTCAGGAAGGAGCATCTTGGAAAGCGAAGGAAGTTGGAAAGTTGAGAAAGGCTAATAAAAAACAGGGTGATACGCTGTAACACATGCTGAACAACGAGGAACATTTAATCTGGGGAGCTGAGGAAGCCAGGGGACTTGGACTTAATCTTTCTAAAATATGAAGGTCATGGTAAAATGAATCAGCCTGGCAAATTTTTTTTAACCTGTTACCTAATACAGAAGCAGGATCATTACTGAATTTGAAAAACCCAGTTATAGCAGAAGAAAGTGCTTCGTAAGCTGTGCTGAAGGCGGCTGCGTTTGATGCTGTCGGTGGTGGAGAAGAAATCCGGCTCTCCCAGCTGAAGAGTGACAGCATGGCCTCCGAGATGTGCGTTCCCAGCCCCTGCCTGAATCCTGCTGGACACATTCTTGAGGCAGTTGCTGGGCTCAGAAAGTGAAGTTGCCAAACAGCTGCCAAGATCGAGAACAGTTCCAGGCACTTACCCCCAACCTCAAATCACCCAGCACAGTTCACTTTCCAGCCCCGACACCACGCCTCCCTGTGGGATTTACAGGTTGACCAGAAACCACAGGGATGCGTTCTGCTACAGGGCACTCTGTCCAGGCCACTGATGTTCCAAGTGTGTTCCAGATCAGCAGCATCAGAGTCACCTGGAAACTTGCTCAGAATGCATGACGTTCAGCTCCAAGCCCCAACCTGGCCCAGATTTCCCCATCATGGGGCCGTTTAATCTCTCCCCAGCTGGTCACAGCGGCAAGCTATGAAACAATTTCCCCAGCCTCCCCCACCCACTTGCGACGTCAGCTTCATCAAATAGTTTTCTATGTAAAACTGGATTTTTATTCTGGACTCTATCCTGTGCTCTTGATCTATCTTTCCAATGCTGTCTTAATTATAGCAGTATATAGTATAACTGATTATGATAATAATGTATTTATATAGTTATATATAAATATAAGGTATATAATAAACAATACAAATACACAATATCAATATATAACTTAATTCACGAGTAGAGTATATTAGTTACTTTGTTATAAGTTTTCATACATCTTAGGGTTAATCTCATTTCTTCCTTTTTTTAAATATGTGCCTATTTTAAGACTCATTGTTAAAAAAAAAAAACAACCATTTGAATTACAAAAGATTCTCTTGTTTTCCAAAGAAAAATTAACAGTTTCGTAGCTCCCTCTCAATCATCTTCCCAATTTGATGTTCCTTTTCTATGCCTTTTGGTTTTCTTATTCAAACAGCACACATATATGTCTTTAAAAATTGGATCTATTTTTAACATTCTGTGATTTGCGTTTTTCACTTAACAATATTCTACAGACATATCAATAGGTATGTGTCCCTCTTCGCTGCATTGGACATCTCAGTATCTTTTTTCAACAGTTCTTTCTTTCCAGATTTTTGCCATCTAAACAATCCTGCAGTAAACATGCCTGTGTGTATATGCATGCTTATTTTTGTGTGGTGCTGCTTTAATTTCCCTAAGATGCATTGTTCAAGGTGGAATTACTGAATCCAAAAGGTTTGTGTATTCTAAATTTTAATTAATTCTGCCAGATTATTTTCTGAAAAGCTGTAATAATTTACAGTCCCACCTACAGTGGAGAAGAGAACCCTTTTCCACAGACCCTCCCTAAGTCTAGAGCAGTGACTTCCAGATTATGCAAATTCATCCCAAATTATTGATGTTCAAATTCTGTACATTAACATCTTTCAGGGACATTTTTAAAATGTAGAACCCCAGGCCTCACTCCAAACCAAATAAATCATGGGTTTCTGAGTATCAGTATTTGAAGCTCTGCAGGTGATTCTCTAGTGCAGGCTAGTTCAGAAGGGCTGGATTAGATGTTATCTGTCTCCTAAAATATTGCCCAGCTGAGGCAAGAGTAGCTTGTTGTTTTTAAAATGTCCATTTCCGTGACCAGTTTATCTGACTGATGACTGTTCCATTTGTATTACCTCTGTGCGAAGTCTGTTTTATTCTCTACTTTTCTATTTCTCTCATTTTTATGCTATTTCCAAGAAACTCTTTGTATATTAGAAAATTAACCCTGTCTATCATATCATTTGTCTTGACTTTATACAGTTCCTTTCGTCACACAGAAAGCTTTAATTTTTGTGTATCTAATCTGACAGGCTCTTTCTCCTTCGTAGATTCTGGATATTCTATATTGAGACAGCCTTTTCCACTCCAACATTATGCAAATGTTTGCTTGTATTTTCTGCTAGTAGTTCTGTGATCTATTTGGAATTATTTATGTAGCTTCTGTGAAGTAAGGAACCATTTTGTCATTTTTCAAGTAAATAGACAGCTGTCCCAGTGCCGGTCAGGAACAAGACAAGGATACCTCCCGTGAACATTAGTTTTTAGCCACCTGTATGTCATTCAGCACAGGGCTTGTTGAGTAAATTATAGTGCATATGTGAAGTATTTATTATAATGCAATTATTTTTTTTAAAAAGAGATCAATCTATATTTATTTGGGGGAGAGTGTGCCTACCACATATTCTTAAATTTTAAGAAAAAGATATAGAATGGTTTCTATATGCCCTCAGTTTTGTAGAAAGAAAACCCACATTAATTGTTTAAGGCAAGGAAAGAGTTTAGAAAAACGTATCTGAAAATCAAAGTTTAACATTGTGAATAGAGGGAGAAACAATTTTAAACACATTATTTAAAATGTGACAAGGAGCGTGGTTTGTTTTTGAGATCCAAATTGCTGCACTAATGATAATAATTTTAAAAGACAAGAAAAAGGTGTTTCTGTTCTTGCATGAGGAGACATTTGATTAGTTTTTAATTAAAAAATATTTTTTGATATATTCAAAATAAAAGATGACAGATCATTTATTAAAAATGGCAGAATCCTAACAGCTGACTCCACTCCAGCTGGTCATCCTGGATTAATCGTTGGTTCCAGGACATCAGAGCAAAGATGGCTCAAGCCCCCAGTTTGAGATGAGAAGGCTCCCTGACCTCGGTCCTTGCTGAATCCCCAGGGAAGAGCGATCCTGGGAGATAAGTCCTCCAGACGGAACTTATTTGTTCAGGAAATCCCTCCGCTTTCTGAATCAACACTCTCCTCCTGAAGTCAGTCAGCTTGCAGGTGAGATCAGTCCATCAAGCACAGCCTGACCACCGGACGTGATGGGGGCGGGACACCGGCAGTCACTGGCTTCTTACCCGCTGGTGCCCCATCCTCCCTGACGCAGGTGCCTCAGAGTCACCCTGCTTTACTGTTTCCTTGAAGTCTGCTCCTGCTCAGCAACCTCCTGAGAGAGTCTGCCTGCTAAACCCAGGCTTCGGAGTGAGGTTCAGTCGCTCCTCCCCCACAACCCCTATCAGAATAGGAAACTGATGGGAGAACACAAAGGGCCTGGACGTCTATAAAGTCCTTTTTGTCCAAGACTTATTACAGAGGTCACCTGCAGCAGACAGGTGGGCTCAACCTGCAGCTCAGCCGTCTCCTCACTGTGTGACCTGGGCAAGTTACTTACCCTTTCTGTCCCTCAGTTTCCTCCTCTGTAACATGGGACACTACTAGTACCCACAGCCTGGGGCTGTCACGAGGAATAAGAATACCAGTGCCCGTGCAAGGCAAGTGCTGGGGGCAGTGACACTGACCAGTTGATTGTTCTTTACTCCAGTTTGAAATTGATATTAGAAATGGGTATTGGGAAGAGCTTGCCACATATTCTTCCCACACTCGTTTTTTAACCTTTTTAAGGAGGAGAAAGGCTCTTAGAAACTTGAAAGCCCTACTGGTATCAGGGAATCAGCCAGCAGGAACAGACAGGCGTCTTCTGCTTTGCATTTCTGAAGCCGTCCCCCTGCTTCACCAGGTGGCGTTCCCTCAGGACATTAACTTCCCCCACTCTTGATGTCTTCTTAGCTGGGTGAGAGGGAGAGGACTTGTGACCTGATGATGCCTGACAAAGGTCGCAAACTATAGACCAAGATAAGCATCAGCCAACTACAGCCTGGGGCCTGTTCTTATAGGCCCTGGACCTAAGAATGGGTTTCATATTTTTAAGAGTTCTAAAGCAAAAGCTGACAAATGAAAAATTGCTGCCAGCCGCAGTAAGACACTCTGGCTCTTTACAGGAAGTTTGCTGGCCCAAGGGCTAGAGTTACCTCAGAAAAATACCGTCAGTGGCAGGGCTGTCCTAGGTACGGCCCGGAGCCTGGCCCTAAGCCTGTCCGACTCCTTTCTTTTCCTTTTTTTTTTTTTAAATCTGTTTTATTTTTTTCCACATTATTTTTGGGGTGGGTGGGTAATTAGGTTTATTTATATACTTACTTTAACAGAGGGACTGGGGGTTGAACCCAGAACGCCGTGCATGCTAAGCACGCGCTCGGCCACTGAGCTCTACCCTCCCCCTCAGACTCCCTTCTCCGGACAAGACTTCTTGGAATGACATCCCCACGGGGTTGGCTCAGGGCTTAATCGACTCTCCCACACCTCAGTCTGGCTGCCACTGGGGGTATTCCCCCCTGGAAACACTTCTGTGGCGTCCATGGAGAATTCTTTCTTTCTTTTTGCCCCCAAGTTTTTTGTTGCTGCTGTTGGATTCTGTTGGGGGTGAGGTGGGGCCAGAGCCTTAATGTTTGTCCTTGGAGTGGAAATGGCATCTTCTTTCATGAGTAATAGACACAGAGGGTTCTGCTAATCCTCTGGCCTCTCAGAAACGGGGCTGTTCAAGTCCCGGGTGGGGCGCCTGCCAGGTCGCTGGTCCTCGCTGCGCCCTCAGCTGTGGGTGCAGCCATCAGACAAGCAAGACTGCTGGCCCCTTGGCAGGGCTTCTTTGTCAGGGCTGGGACTTCCCTCTGGCAAAGAGAGTGCACACGTGGCTTCCCAGTGCCCTGCAGGTACGGGAGGTGGTGGACCCGGATGGCAGCATAGTATGTCAAGTGATAAACCTTGTTTGTTCAGCGTTTTGGCTCCTTCTTATTGACTCAGTGATTTCCTGGCATGATTTCCTTGAGGGCTTCATCAAGAAGTTTCTTCTCTTGGTGGCCTTTGTGGTACCCCAGAGGTCTCCACAGCCCGGCAAGTGCTGAGAGCTTGAGTCCCTAGTGTCACAGAGAGGTGGGGGCTGGGGATTAAGGAAGACTCACCTGTCAGAGCACTTTACTGGAGACGGGACACAGGAAATTTGAAAGGACATCTCTTTGATTCTTCTGCCTCTGTGCAATCACAGAAAATAAACGACAAAGTTCCATATTGCTTTAAGCTCTCTGATACAGGCTTTCCATTGCTTTTTAATTTTTATTTTATGTTTATTTTTTATTTATTCATTTTTTATTGAAGTACCGTCAGTTACAATGTGTCGATTTCTGGTGTACAGCACAATGTCCCAGTCATGCACATACATACATATAATTGTTTCATTGCTTTTTTAAACCAAGGCCAAAGCTTAGCAGCTTTTGCCACAGGAATAAGCCTGGAGCCAACTGGGGTCTGTCTTTTCGGGGTCCAGGTCTTTCCACTTCCTGAACTCAGGTTCTCATGATCCTGGGCTAGAAACAGTCCCAACCCTGCCAAGTAATTAAAACAAGCTTCTCTATCTAAACCTCTTTTCATCAACCCACTAATATTTTCCCTTATTACCCCCCCCTTTTTTTTAGCATTCAAGAATGAATTGGATTGTAAGGATTGTTAATGGGTGTTTTTGAATATTTAATCATAAAGTCAAAGGTGAGTGAATGGGTCATTTGCTCTAGTGAAGCGTCTAGCAGCCCCAGTTTGGCACCTTCAGCCCTTTTCATTTACAAGGAAACGCCGTCTTTGCCCTGGTTAAGCCCCAGAAATCTGTCTGCACCCAGTGTCCTCAAGGGACTGGGATGACACACAGAGCAGCTCCCAGAGGCGGTGGCAGGGCCCCCTCCCACTGCCCGCGCCATCTTCTTGTCCCTCCTGCCTCCCTCTCCAGCCTGTGGTCTGGGGCCCTGGGTCTTGACATGCGCTCTCTCTGGTTGTAAATCTGGAAATACTCAGGAATCTTTATACCTTGCACTGAATTCATTCAGCCCATAAAATGTTTACCAGCTCACAAACCTTTCATTGGCCTTTCCCACAATTATTGATTTCTCACTGAAAAGGCATCTGATGACAGGCCCCAGAGCTGCAGAAAGGCCTTGCGGATCTCTGCAGCTGGAAAGGCACCCAGGGTGCTGTCTCTCCCATTGGCTGGGGGGCTGGCTCTTGGCAAAGCGTCCAGAGCAGGCTGTTTTGTTGGAGTCCCTTCCTCTGCTCCTAGCTGGCCTGGCCCCTGAGGTTAGCCCACCTTTGTTTACCCCAGTGCTTCCTTGCTCCAGTTTTTTGTTTTTTAAACCTTTATCTAATTAAGATGGAAACTCCCATTTTGTCAATTCTAGACAGATGCCAAGTGCCTTGGCCATGACCATGGTCCTGTTCCTGGGCTGTGTGGTAGGAGCTAGTCTTGTGACAAAGGCAGGGAGTGAGCCTGGCCCAGGTGCCATCACCCTGAAACAGGTCCTGCTGCTAATGAGGGTGTCACTGCCTCTGACTTCAAGGTCTCAGATCATCAGCTAGAAATAGAGCTTCCCCTGGTGCCAAGGGACAGACAAAAATCACTCGTCAGCTCACCCGAGGCTCCTGGCAGAAACCAGGGGCAGGAAGGGTGCCTGGATGACCTCAGAAACCAAGAGCACTTGCACCAAGTTCCAGTGGGCATTAACAGAAGACATGCTTCTCAAGCTTTCCCACCCCAAGGCCACCCTCTGGGAAGAGTAGGGGGCACATTTCTCCAGAACTTGAGGGGCATAGCCTTAGGCATCCTGCCCAAAGTGCCACATTTCTTTGAAGAGTCACATTTTGCCTTTAAAATTCATGGGAATTTTTCTTTCTACTCATAAAATGTGAATGCTTGTTTAAATACAAAAGTTGTGAAAGCTTGTGTAAATACAAAAGTTACCACTTTCTCTGATCTTGAGTAAAATGTCCTATATACTCTATGACTTTAAGTAACCCTCAGTTTAAGAAGGGCCGATCACGTTTAAAGTCAGGAGGACTGATCCAATGTCTGCCATTCACGAGATTTCTGGTCCTGGGAACCTTACTGAACGGTTAATCCTCAGTTTCCTCATCTATAAAGTAAGGACAATAATGTAGCCATCATAGCTGAAAAGATTACCTGGAAAAATTTTTATAAAGCTAGTACCTGGCATAGTGAAACACCTAATAAATTGCACCTGTGTGCGTATGAGTATAAATATGCATGTGTTGTGTGACTCAGGGTTGAAAGGAAAATCAACTCATTCCATCTGCAGAGAGAACCTCTTCAACCTTTGGGCTTAGAGGTTATCCAGTCCATGCAGAGGTACCTTCTGCTGCAGGAATTCACCCAACCCATACTTCCAGCCAGGTGTCCCAGATTATCTGTAGGCAGTTCCATTAGGAAGTGTATCTCTCTTGAATGAATGTCTCTCCCCTGGCTTTAGCACTACTCTTCCGGTGGTAGTCACAAATATTGCAATTTTAAGCAACCATGAATGTTAACTTAAAACTAGCTTCTTAATGAAAGTAATCTGGTAAGAAAAGTTATGAAAATTTGCAGCCCCAAGGCATCCATTCTGTATTTTTCGAGAAGCAAATCTAAATACAGCAGTTCTGAATTCAAAAGTAAAGGCTTAAGAATATGTCACATTGGAGAATGTGGTTTGGAGCCAGTGTGTGTGTCGATCTACTCCCAGGTAGGCATTCCAACTTTGACAAACTCCAACGGATAGTTTGGTAACTTTCACAGATTGCTAAAAGTTCTTCCCAAAGCTGGATGAACACTGGAAGTAAGCCACGGCACATGTAGACAAGTCTGTTCCTTAGTAGTCCAAGAAGGATAATGAGACGGACGGGGTATATGGAGAGGGTTTCCAGCTACGTCCCCGTGAAGAAATTGGTAAATCTCTGCTCCAAAAAGCAATATAAAGCTGACCGAAACTGACAAAAACAATCATTTCAGCACTCTGCAAAGTGACTAAAGTCATATGACAATGTGAGAGAAGTTTATCCTTGAAAAACTGCTGAACTTTGGGTAAGTACAGAGTGAATCTCTGGCATTCTTGCCTGGGGCTACTCCCATCCCCGACCCCCCCACCACTTTGGTCAGCACCAGAGCAGGACACATCAGAAGGACCAACAGCTTTGCTGCTGTGGCCACAGTCTCAGGCAGCTCGCTGGATTTGGTGGGTGAGCAGGGAAGACCAAGGCTGTGATAGCCTGAGGTTGTGGTTGTGGCTGGGGCAAGCCCATTCCTGGCGGAGTCTGTGAACATGTGTAGCAGAAACTAGAAAGTGCCCAGGCTAGCCCCACACTCTTGTCTGAACCTGCAGGCAGAAAGCTGGGTCAGACCTGAAAATAGCCTGAAAATCAAAGGTGTTCCCCTGTCCACAGGCAGATTCATCAGCCAAGGATAGAAGCCTTACTGGTCCCGGATGTCGGGCAATGTCTGTTCAGTCATTGGATACCCTCAAAGCTATGCAGACACAGGCAGCTCCTAGGAAGTCAGGCTTGAAAATCAAAACGCGAATATTAATTTAAGAACCTAGCAGAAACAGCAGATGCCAAATGCTGTAGGAGAGACAAATTGTACCTATTTAACCCAGGTGAGTTACTAAAGAAAAAAACCACACTGTACCATAACACCAACAGCAGCCCCCTTAGAGGGATCAGAATCCAGAGTGGCTATAATATAGTGTCCAAAGCGTTGTTTGCAATAAAAAATTTTGAGATGTGCAAAGGAACTGGAAGATGTGACCTATAATCAGAAGAAAAGAGGTCAAAAGAAATTGTTTTTGTGTCTCCCCAGATGCTAGATTTAGCTGACAACTCTAAGCAGCTAGGACGAATGTGTTAATATAGCTAACAGAAATCATGTTTGAAGAGTTAAAGTATGACCATAGTGAATCAATAAATAGGGATTCTCAATAAGAGATAGAATTTATAAGAAAAAAGAACTCAATTTTTATCCTGGAGCTGAAATGGATAATAACGGAAATGAAAAATAAAATTCACTGAAAGGGTTCGACCTCAGAGTCAAGATAACAGACCAAAAGAATCAGTTCCCTTGAAGATGGTTGAATAGAAATCACCTAATCTGAAGAACAGAGAGGGGAAAAGGATTAAAGAAAAATGAACAGAGCCTCAGAAACATACAGGACAACGTCAAATGTACTGACATGTATATAATGAGAGTCAAAGAGGAAAGGAGAGAGATGGAGAGGGAGAAAAATTATTTGAAAAAATAATGGCTGAAAACTTCCCAAACCTGATGAAAAACACCAATCTACACATCCAAGAAACTTAGTGAATCCTAAGTAAGACACACACAGGAAGACCTACACCGAAACACATCATGTCATGCTGTTCAGTGAGTATGATGAGAAAATATTGAAAGTCGCAAGGAAGAGGCAACTCATTAGATCCAGGTGAGCATCTAAAGGCTGGAAGCAATGGAGGCCAGAAGGCAGTGAGATGATATAGTGAATGTGCTGAAAACAAAACAAAACAGACAGATGTCCAAGGATTCAACATACAGAAGAAGCATCTTTCAAAAATGAAGGTGAAATAATTAACAGATAAAGATGGAGAATTCGTTGCTAGTAGACTTTCCCTACAAGAAATACTCTAGGAATTCCTTCGGGCTGGAAGAAAATGACACCAGGCAGTCACTCGGACCTGCAGGAAGAAGTGAAGAGCCCTGAAAATGGTAACTATGTTGAATAATATTAAAAAGTCTCTAAATACGTACCTTTTCTCATTTTTGTCTGACTTTCTTTAAAAGATATAAAGTTGTATAAGCCAGCAAATATAATATTTTATTGTTGGGTTCACAACATATATAGATATTTATGACAATAATAACACAAAAGAGAGGGGGAGAGAATGGAGCTATATTGGAACAAAAATTTTTATTTGATTTTATCAAATTTAAATTAGTATTAATCTGAAATAAACTGGATGGGTTAAGATGCACAGTGTAAGAGCAACGACTAAGAAAATAATTTTAAAATAGTAAAAGAAAAAAATCAATAGAAAAATTAAACTAGCACCCCTAAAGATAATTTCTTTAACCAAAACAAAGGAGGGGACTGTAATGAAAGAATAGAAGAATGAAAAAGACTGGAGGCATGTACAAAACAGTAACAAAATGGCAAGCGTAAACCCAGCCTATCAACGAGTCCATTAAATGTAAACGCACGCAGAGAGTAACAACAATTACAGTAATGGTGTCCAATGCGAGCTGAGAGCTCCCCGTGGGCAGCTCCCACACCAGGTACTTTAGACTTTAACCTCTTTTGTTCTTCGTCATAGCTCTGTGGGGTGAGTATTGTTCTTATTTACATTTTAGGTATGAGGAAACCAAGGAAAATCAGGACTGAAGAGCTTGCCCAGAGATCATACAAGGAGAAAACAAAATAGCTTCTCGGAATCCAAAAGACTCGAACAATGTGAAAAATCAAACTCGTCCCAATAAAGAAGTGAGTGCAGACAGGCAGTTGGAGAGGACTGGGGGCGGAGAAAAGGGAGAAGCAATGCCGTCCACTGTCTGTAAATGCTCTTGGTGAATTAACCCACGTAGTCTTCACAGCAACCCTTCTGGGCAGGTGGCACTGTTACCCCTCTTCACAGGTGAAGAAACTGAGGCACAGGGAAATTACCTTGCCCACAGTCATACAATAAATGGTAGAATAAGGATTCCAACTGACGAATCTAGCTGCAGAGCCAGGGTGTGTAGGGTGGTGCCTCTCAGGGAGTCACGTTCCCCGCCCCCAATTCATCAGTTAAATCACAGAGAAAATGGGGAAAGGAGAACAGGCAGGTAGCTCTGCAAAGGGAAGGGAGTCCTGAAACGGAAACTAGGGGTGGGATTGGATGGGGATGAATCGGTCTTTCCTGACTCACCTGCATAATGGGGGAGAAGTTTTTGAGCAATTTTGTAAATTTCAGGTCATTCATTCACCCATTCACTCGTTCATTCAATACTCTGGTTTCTCTTCAGATCATATAAATCTTTTGACTTTTACTTGTTCATTCATAGCTAAGTCCTCTCAAGCTTTCTTTCTTCTCCCTCACAAAGAAGAGGGTGGGATTGGGCACTAGAAAACAACTACTGTTTTAATGAGCACCTCATGTAATCCTCACAACCGCCCTGGGAATTAGGGGTTACTATCACCATTTTGTTGATGAGGACATGGAGGCTCTTAAAATTCCTGGCCAGTGATCGTAAACTTGTATGTGGTAGAGCCAAGAAGTGAGGCCAGGTCTGTCTGACTCCAGTGGCTACACATTGCCTGGCGGGGAGGGGCAGGGGTGGGAGGGGAGCCTGGTATCAGACTGATCGTCTGGATTCCCCGTGCTCTGCAGATGCATGTCAGCGCCTCGATCTTAGGCAGCCAGCGCTGAACCACTAGCATGAAGGGAGCTTACACACACACACACACACAAAAGACCAATAAACTTGTCTTTCGTTTAATTCTTTATTTGAACATCAAATAGGTAGAGAAAATTGTTTAAGGTGCTTGAGCATCCCACTGGAGTCTTTACTTTTTTTAAGGTGCAAAAGAGGTTAACAAGTGTGTTTCATTAAACAAAGCAAAGCTGCAACAAAACAGAATCACATCAGTAATAGAATGCATTGGCAAAAGGGCATATTACTCCATCAAACACAACTTGGCATTTGAGCCTTTCCCTGTAAAACAAGAGCTCTACACTGAAGAATATGTAGTGCACAAAAAGCATTGTTTTTATAAGCTGTGAGAGAACATAAACTGGCATAATGTCACTTATTAATTCAAGTCTCTATGACCAATGACCTCTCTGTGAATGCAAAGGGGTCTGTGCCTTAGGCACCAGCTCATGGGGTTGTATATCGTTTCCAGGGTACACAGCTCTGTACAAACACACTGAAGACGGGTTTGGAACATGGCAGCATTTACATATTTAAAAAGTTCAGGCACATTTGGATGCAAAAAAAAAAAAAAGAATAGAAATTTTTCTTGAATCTCTGACAGTGCAAAATTGAAGTGTCATAATCGAGGCAGCAGATCCTTAGACAACAATTTTAAGTGACTTAGAAAGAGGCCACACTCCCTTGATTCCAAATGGAAAGGAAATGCAGTTAGAAACGGAGGAAGAACACCAATGAAAAGGTGGATATTTTGGACCACAGTTAAATTCATTTGCTCCATTTGCGAGGGAGCACAGCTTCAGGGAGCTCACCTGGGAAGTGTGCAGCGTCACCTCAGTCTTACTCCCGAGCCGTGCGCCAAAGAGAATCACAGTCGTCTCAGACGCTACCATATGATTCTATCTGCCTTTCAAATAATGAGTTTCCTGCAAATTTGCCCATGAATGTTTAATGTTACTATGGTCCTAGTGATCACGCCCAGTATCCACAGTCCGTCTCAGAGTTAGGAGGTCTGAATAGGAAGGGATGTGGGGTTGGTTTCATGGAGAGGGTATGCTAAACCAATGGTCTAAATCAATGGCCATTTCAGTGTGTAAGATTTTAATGCAAGGACATCTTTATGGGATCAAAGGTAAATGATCAGTAAGACCCTTAGTTGTTCAGCCTCCCAAAGGCATGGGGGACATGGCGTGGTTAAACATACTTGCAAGGTTAATGGGGAACGCTAACCAATGACTACACTTCCTTAGGGGCTGGATTTTGCAACCTACGTAGGGTCTTCTCTTTGGCTGAACTAGCCTCTCTGGCTGTTGGACGACAGCATTACAGAATCATTACCGCAAGCCTGGAACTAGGCAATGGCTGAAAGAAACACAGACCACTGGCTGTTCCTTGGACCAGACTGCAGATGCCACTATTTCTTCCTAGAACTCAAGCTGCCATTGCAGAAACGGCTTTCAGATACAGCTAGTTACTTGTGGTTTACAGGGTGCAAATGGAACACTGAACCCTGGTGCATTCCCCAGGCGCCAGTACTGATCTGCCTCAAAATACTTCCAAGACTCTTATTACTATACTTCCTGTTCTTCAAATTCCTAAGCCCACTTTCCCACCCTATCCTAACCCCTTCCCCCACCATCGACCATGTCTTTCCAACTTTAAATTGCCTTAGAGTGGGGTAAACGTCCACAGCATATTCCTTACACCCAAGAGAACAGCAGCTGCAAAGTATCAGCTGTCCATTAGTGGCACTTCAAATAAGGATAAGAAGAGATTTCTAAAATTATTTGAAACTTCTGGGCTGACATAGCAGTCATCAGGTGTTCTCTGCCCATTTCAAATGTAGTAGTATCTTAACATGAATACAAACATCTTAGATGAATAATGTTAAAACCCTCCACTGGGTTATTGTTTGGATTTAGCTGGTATTACATCATCTATAGTCCTAGAATTTTTTTTTTGTTCGTTTTTATTTTTTTAAAAGAAAATCTAAGTAGAAACATTAAAAAGAACCCACCGACCCATTAGCTACTGTCCAAAAATATTACTACTTATATTTTGGTAAAGCAAAATTAGCTGCCCTGAATAATTTTCCTTATCAGGCATAATCTCTGCTACATATGATTGTCTATCATTCAATATCCAACAATAGGCATCTGAATTAGTGCTATTTTTGTCTACTGTGGATATAAAAGTTGATATGAAATGTGATCTTCATTTAAATGAATAATCACCAGGCCTTAGGCAAACGACTGCATACATGACAAGGTAGTAATACAAAAAAAGTAAACATTTTTGTGTTGTTTTGCATGTGAAACCAGTCAAATTAAAACCAGAACAGAATGACTACATTCAATCGTCTGATAAACAAGCATTGCAATTTCAAAAATATATATATTATACTATACAAGGTGCTTCTTAAACAAAAACAAAAACAAAAAGAATTATGTTCTAAACATTCTTACTGCGGATACACAAAATTGCCCCCAAATTTCGATGCACTTGTGAAAAAAAATCTTTTTTTTCTGGCCCTCCCAGTTTCCCAGTCCTTTGGTGACCATGTACTGGGGAGTCAGAAATGAGTGAAATCCACTTTTGGAGCAGGCAACCCAAGAGGAGCCTGAGAAGCTTGACTGGGTTGTTGGCTAACACCTTGCCTCTCAGTGGGGCTCGAGTTACAGACAATGTGGTCACCAGAGAAGCCAATCTTCCCTTTGAGCTGAGAAGGGGAAACAACTCATCACGGCTCTAGAGAAGCAGATGGCCAGGGAGGCTGCCCTGTGGCGGGAGCGAGCCTTTCATGTTTCGCCGGCAGGTCAGAGTCCTCTGGTCCAACTCTGGTCTCCCCCTCTTGGCTTACGAAGTTTAATGAAATCTGCTTTGGGGGAAGTTTGGGGTTTTTTTCCTTTTCTTTTTTTTACCCTCCCCTCAAGGCCAAAACCTGCTTTCTGGATGGACTCTAAACAGTCTGGTCTGGGCAGGTGCGGTCCGCCCAGGCCCCAGGCAGCCTGAGTAGGAAATACTCCCATCCCGGCCCTCCTTTCCCGCTCAGAGTGTGCTTCCAATCAGGGCCACTCGGAAAAATGCGGATGAGGAGGACTGCCCCACGGCCCCCAGGGCAGCCCCACGGGGTGTGGTGTGGGGTCTGCCAGGACCGCTCCTAGGTGCCTGCCGTCTGTGCAGGGCCACCCTGAACACTTTTCTCCAGTTTCAGCCCTGTTTTCTCTTTGGTCTCTAGTATCTGCAATAACCATGCACATTTACTATTTAGCCCAGTTTCCCCAGGGTAGAAGTGTCACCAGGGTGCCACTCATTTAAACTGCCCTTGGTCATGGGCTGGGCACCACATCTGACTAATTCACCTTCTGTGCAAGTTACACACTGGGAAGATCTGAGTAGAGCGCCCTCTGCTGATAAGTGTGAGATCACACCGGAACAGGTCATGAAGCCCATTTACTGCAGCAAGTCCTGGGGGAGAGGGCTCTCTTTTATAAAATGAAAACAAACACAAAAGACAAGAATTTATCACTCCCAAGGAAACTGGTACAAGGGGAGGCGGCTTAACTGGGATCAACTTGCTGTTTTCTATGGGCCCATGGGAAGCAAGAATTAGCTGGAACCCATGACCTGTACATAGTGCTCTCAAAAGCCAACAGTATAGCATTCAGCAACTCTGAAGGTGCAGTGTATTAAGCTGGCAAAGTCTTGACAACTAGGGGATCTTCCTTCCCTGTGTGCATCTTGTATTCCTATAGGGAAAATGGGTAGACAATCACCAGATATTTTGCTACAGCCATGCAACAGAGCAAAAGCTTTTAGATATTACTTTAATAAGATGATATGTTACTATAGGAATACAAGAGGATGTTGTAATGAACCCTGGACCTAGCTTTCTCCAAGTCAGTAATTAAAGGAGCCACTTTCAGTTCTTTCCTGTGGCTTATTCTTAGATCCATTAAAAAAAAAAAAAGTGCTTCGCATTCATCGAGGTGAAATGTCCACTCTCCAGGCGTGTGGGTCACAAATAGCTAAAGTGCACAATCGTCTGAGCCCAGCAAGTAGACTGAACTCAGTCAGGAAACGCTAAGGGAATCCTCATGCCGAGTAACATAGCAAAGGGAGACAGAGAACTGTTACAGAGAAATTAGCCCTGGAATCCCTTTGGCTGTTCCCAAAAGAAGTTGTACCACGAAGAACTGAGCAAGCAAACGATTGGCCACCCATAGGAGAAAGCCAGCGGTGGACGCATGCCAGAGTGTGTGTAGCGGCAGAATTCGGCTCTAGTGATGCATGAAGTGGGTAAAGTGCAACAGGGATTCTCAGGACCTTGGAGGCGACGGTGAGTGGGTGGGGGCTCTCACATGGTAGTGGGGAAATTCTCTGCTTCCCCGCTGACATAATACATTTGCAAGGAATGCGATGAAGTTGAGCCCGAGGTGGCCAGCTGGCTCTGGTTCAGGTCCTCTGGGGGTGTGCTCCCGAGATTGGAGGGGGCGTGCAGGCGGTGGGCATCCAGCATCTCCAGCAGCAGGTCGTAGAGGGGCACCACGTTCTTGCACTTCATGTTGTATAGATGCTCCATGCCTTTGTTACTGCGGGTGGAGAGACACAGACAGGGCGGCTTTAGACCCTCCTGAGCCCCAGGACTGCTGAGACTCCTGGGAAGGGCAAGGGAGAAAAACTCTGGAGACAATTAACGTCAGTCTTTCTTCCTATTTCAGGAGACATTTGCAGATTTGCTAGGCAGGTGACTTTCTTCCTCTCTTATCACCATTGTGGCTAAAAAGACAGTAGATGAGCTATACCGCCAGGTAGGAGGGAGCCTTTTCAATGCCTAAATCAGTTCAAGAGGTTGCCTTGCTTAAAACTTTCCAGTTGCTTCCCATTTAACTCAGACTGAAATCTAAATTGTTGTCCGTGCTCTACAAGGTCCAACCGACGTGGCGTCCACCCACCCCTCCGAGCTCGTCCTGCTGCCCTCCCCGACCCTCTCTATCCAGCCACACTAGTTTTCCTGCTGCCCCTAAAGGAAGTGAGCTCTTTACTTCCAGACTCAGGGTGTCTGCACTTGCTGCTCCCCCTACATAGATGCACTTCCCTCCAATCTTCGAATGCCACCCCGCCGGAAAGGCCTTCCACTACCCCAGTGGCAGTGGCTCCAGCCCCCGCCGCTTCAGCTGTCCTCTGTCACATTACTCTGCTTTCCCCCCAGCGCTTACGACAACCTGCAGTTCTGTGTGTGTGTGTGTGTGTGTGTGTGTGTGTGTTTGTGTGTGTGTGTACGTATGCATGCGTGTACGTTTATTCTTGGCCCCAATCACGTGCACGCATGCACGCACAGACACACAGTCAACACACACCCCGACACACACAGTGCAGGTTCTGTGAGGGGCAGCAATTCGTCCATCCTGTCAGCCCAGAACAGTGGCAAGAACATGGCAAATGCTCAGAAAATACGGGCTCGAGGTACACAGGAAATGTAAGCAAAGGTGTTTCTCCTTTTCACACTTCTCCACCAGCTACTGCTTTGCTCATTCGCCACCATGCCACCACCAGGGGACAAAAAAACCTGTCATCTAACTCGAAATTTCTTTTTAAAAAAATTGTGTATCATGAGTAGGCAGACAAGAGCATGTCCTAAAAAACACTTGCGTTTTTAAGTACGGAAAACGTTAGCACACGTTGGAGATGTGCCATGAAAACACAGCATCAAAGTGATTCGTGTTGTGTATAACACAGCCACCTAAATTACATTTCTAAGTGGTGTTTTGGTCTTTTTTTGTTTCTGTTTTCATTTAAAATGCTGTTAAAGTTAAATGCCCCCTGGATCTGACACCGTCTTCCTCTTGCAACCTAATGAATCACATTTACTATCAGATGAAATCTGGTGTTAAATGCTCTGAATAACAACATATGGCCGAGGCCAAGCTTAACACAACAGAGTTCTGTGATTTCAACTGGCTGAAACGAGACACCACAATATTGTGTGTGTGTGAGCACGCACACGGAGGTGGGGGGAGAAGGGGAGAGAGAGAGAGAGCGAGCGCACACGTGAGCGACAGCGACAGCTCAAAGCTTGCAACAGCTCTTTGCACAATGCAGACAGGAACTGAAGAGAGCTCTCCATTGCTACCCTCGGCCACACGTTGCTAGCAAGGCCTGTATATTCAATGCAGATATATTTGGTATTAGCTAATTAGTCTTGCCAATGCTGACAGTTAATGGATTTGGAAATTCAGCAATTCCAACCAACAAATAAAAACCTTCCTCTGTGACACATGGTTTCTACATCAGTGAACTTCTGAGCTTGGAGTCCAAGCTAATACATTTTCTTCAAGGGGAAGGTTACTCTCTTGGCCAGGCAATTACGTAGATGATTATGTTATTCTGATCCACCCTCCTCTTCTCTCTGGGTAATATTCATCAAAAGAAACAGATGGGAAGGGACTGAAAATGTGTACTCTGAATGCAGTCATCTACTTGACCTGGCCATTGTGAGTCCTTCATCTGTGACACAGGGATTCCTGGGGACTCCCTGAGAACACAGACTACAAGCACTGTCTCCCAAACTTTGCCAAGTGGAAGCCATCATTTGCGAATATCAAATTTATAGTGTAGGGGAAATCCTCAAGTAATGAGTTCGTTCATTCATTAATTTGTTTATTTACTAGTTCACTCGGTGATAACGTGAATACATGGGCTGTGTAAGACTTCATATGTAGCAGTGGAGGGGGAGGGGATACAAAGAAGGAAAGATACATTTATTTTCTCGAAAAGCTAACAATTCGCTAAGTTCTCTCCAGAAAAGGAGGCACTTCGGACTTTGCTGCGATGAACTTCTTGCTATGTGAGTCATAGTCTCAAGGCCCCTAAAAGTTTGAAGGCCCCTTAAAAATTAATCCAACTCTTTCCAGACACCTTGGTCCTTCCCTTGTAGCCACTAAGACAAGGATTCTCTTTTTCATTCATAGGGTCCTGGTCACATTATAGACTTCATCACTCAGGGACATTATCACTTCACCGCATTGTCGTGGCCCTTCTAGAGTAAAGAACCTACCACTTTCTTCGTCTATTCCCTGCAAGCAGAGTTCTGTTCATGGGAATGGTGCCACTGAGCCTCTGGCCGGCCATGTCACATGAGTGTTTAGCATGGAAATGAGGCCACTCTCACTTTCTGGCACAGAAAGGCTGTTTCCTCTGCTAATGTCCTTCCTTACCTCCTATGGAAAATATCTATTGAGTAGTTACTATGTGCCAAGCCGTCTGTTAGGTGGTCCCGGGTGCACAGAGTGAGCAAGACGGATTGTGATAGCTGCCTCACTGAGTTAACAGTGAATGCCACTGAAAGTGAATAAATGGGCAGTCACGAGCAGGAAGAGCAGGCTGTGAACCCCACCTGGGTGTTAAGGGTCAGGGGATGCTTCCTGCGGGGAGTGATATCTAGGCTACGACAGGTGAGCTGACCGCTCAGAGAGATTTCCCCTCTGTGCCGTGTGTCCCTGCTCCTTGACTTTGGGCTTTACCACATGACTTGCTCGGCCAATGAAATGTCTGTGGACATGACTTGGCGAAAAGATTCAAAAGCACTTCCCCAAACAGACTCGCTTTCCTGCGCTTCTGCCACCAACGTGAGAAGAACACGTATGACTCTCCGGTGGGTACACGGAGGATAAGAGGCACTCGGGGTGGTCACCTGGCCCACCTGCAGGCCTGCAGCTTGAAGCAGAGTCCCCAGCTGTGCCCAGCTTCAGGCAGCTGCCCCACAGGGGTGTGAGCGAGCCCAGAGGAGATAAACACCTGCACAGCCCAACTGTGGCCTGAAAGAGGCCCTCCCTCCCCGGCCCCGACTTGAAACAGTTGCTTCTGGCCAGGGCCCAGGCCGCCAGGAAGTCCTAGATAGTTAAGTGGGGCTAGATTGTAAGAAGTAACTTAAGCCAAATAAAGGGGTTTACACTTTCCTCTCAAAGCCACGGGAAGCCGTTTCAAGGTCTGCAGTAGGAAAGCAGCGTGGTCAGGTTTGGTGTCAGGGTGATCCCGCCGGCTCTGCTGTGCAGAATGGATTAGAAGGATCTAGACTGAAGACAGGGAGACGCGTAGGGCAGCCAGTGCAGAAATCCAGGAGGACTTGATGGTGGCCTGGACCCCGGTAATGGCAGTGGGGGTGCCAGGAATGGACTGTGAGGGACGGAGGTGTCAACATTGGGGCATTTGGACCCAGAGTCTCTCATTTAGAGTCTCCACTTGTAAGTCGGGAGAGAATGTACGACGCAGGAACAAAGGTGATGTGCCCAGTGCCTTCCGAGCACGAGTGTGCTCCCTTGATTGGGTGGGACAACGTGAGCAACCAAACATGACCCTGCTTCTCTTCCCCTGCCCTGCATACTGCATACTCTTCCTTGTATGATCTTGCGCATGCTCTGAACTGAGCGTAACCATCCCTTCCTCTCTGAAGCCTTCTCTGACACCTGCCCATACCCCAGACAGATCTACTGCCTCCCTCAACGGTCCTCCCACGTCATTTATGTTTATTACATGCCCGGAACTATCCCAAGTGTGGGAGCTGTACTCAGGCATCCGCCCTTCCTGGGCCAGCTGTAACACATTGGCTGGATCTCTTTACGTCTCCGCCATGGGAAACCGAGGATGCCTCACCTCATGTGTCTGAAGTGGGAGAGGAGGAGGAGGAGCTGGGCCAGGCGCCGGTGCTGCTGCTGCAGACTGAGGCCCGCCTTGGCCATCAGATGGATCAAGGTGTCTATGATCTTGTCCAGGACATGGTGGATGTGGTCCTTCTCTTCTAGAGACTTCAGGGTGCTGGACAGAAATGTGTACACTCCTGAAAGTGCAGAGAGAGAGTGAGAGAGAAAGAGAAACGCAAAGAGGATGACGTCCACGAGACTGGGAATATGCATGGGACGGAATACTGGGCTGGTGCCTCCCTCCAGCCCCCTGCCCCACGCCCTGCACAGCAATGGGGGAGTTCAGGACCTGTCTGGTCCAAGCAACTATGCAAAATTCTGAGAGCACGTGTCTGAGAAACTCATGTAGCCGCCTGTGTGTGAGCCAGTTTCCAGGATCTGTCATCATTATTTCCTGGAAAGCCACCGCTCGCCTTGGGGCCATAATGCTTACACCAGCCACCTCTCCTCTGACAAGCCTGCCACCTACACTAACTGTCCCGTTAACGCTGATGACAACTCCATAAGGGAGGCATTATTGTGCCTTTTCACACGAAGAAACTGAAGGTCAGAGAACTGCATTAACCTTCTGAGATAACTGGAGGGGACGAAGCAGACTGAGAACAAGCCCGCGGGCTGACTCCACATCTGGTCTTTATAATGGAGACTCTCAGGAGACGAGTGATGCTCTCAGCGAGGTGCAGAGACAGTCCAAGTGATCTGCTAAGCGACTGACAGGTAATTCTTCCAGGCAGGATTTAATTTGCTGTTACATTTCGGGTCAGGCTTGGGGCCTTCATACTTTTCACCCTCAGCTGAAAGGCTGAGGATGGGCAGGTAGGCAGGACCATGGGAACTGCTATTTTTCATGGCCTGGCATGTGTTTTTTTTTCCTTTCTTCTGGTAATAAATCCTGCTTCAGGGCCACAGGTAAACTCAGGACCAAAACTAGACAATCAGGTCACTCTATTCTTTTGGGTACGATTAGCCCTGAGCTAGACAGCTTTTTCTGGGCTTGTATATGGAAGTTGTGAGACAGAAATTCTTCTCTCTAGGGTCGAGGCACTGGGACAATGAGAATATGGGGCTTTTATGTGCCATCTTCCCAGTACGTGGAGCTCCCACCTACAGAATGGAGCCAAACAACAACCAGCAGAGGTGATGGTGACATCGGGGGAGGGGCAGCAGGGGAGGGGAGAGATCCTGGCTCCAGTCACAAGGCACCTGGCTCCTTTTTCATCTGACCTTAGAGCTCCCATATCGCCTTTGTAACACATCAACCCACGCATCCCCTTTTCGCTTAACATAGTGTGAGTTGGATTTCTGTTACTTGCAACGGAAAGAATCCTGACTAAGTTGTGAGCTCAGCCCAAGGACCAGAGGAAGGTGAGT
Source organism: Camelus ferus (assembly GCF_009834535.1). Classification (NCBI taxonomy): domain Eukaryota; kingdom Metazoa; phylum Chordata; class Mammalia; order Artiodactyla; family Camelidae; genus Camelus; species Camelus ferus. The sequence continues at coordinate 61,567,788 of NC_045703.1, read as the reverse complement.
GAGAAAGATGTGAGAAGTACTGAGAGCAAAAGGAGGGCTGGATGGAGCAGTCTTGTCTTGGGACCACAAGTATGGATATTCTACCAAGTAAACACTGCAGAATCAGCTCACCCCGCCCAAGGACACCATCCTGCAGGGAGCAGGTGACGCGGTCTTTTTCTCAGGATCTCCATCTACTTAGCAACATTTTTTTGGTCTCACTAGCCCACTGGCCCTCCCATAAATATATTTCTCTCCTCCCCTCCCCCTTTCCTCACTGGTGTTTTCAAATTAAAGCCTCCCCAGTGCACCAATCCGTGACTTTGTACTGGTAATGGAGTGGCGAGTTACCGCTCACACGGCAGCCTGTAGGTTGGGAATGGGGGAGACACCCACACGGAGGAACTCATAGTAAACAGAGTTGTAAAAGCTCAGAACGGAAAGTGGTTAATAGTTCAAATACAACAACAACAAAACCAGAATGGTCAGGATCTTGGCTTACAGACCGTTGAAGAGAATAATGTAGCTTTTGCTACCCAGTGGCTGCTTTGATCCAAAACACATGGAGCCCAGAGTGAGTACGCAGGGGACAAGCAGCAGGATAAGAAAGAAGTTGCTGGGTTACTTACATTCCATGTGGTGGGCTTCTGATAGAGAAAGAATGTATCCATTAGGAAAATGGGCCAATGTGCAGTGGCCTTGGGGTTGGCCTGGAGGTAACGGATGGCAGGGGAGGTTGAGGGGCGGGGGCAGCCCGTGCGGGGCCCCTCCTGCCTCTCACCGCCCTCAGCGTCATCACACACATTTCCAGCCTCATGTCCCCAGAGGCTTTGCGTCTGGCTGGCTATCCCGGGAAGCTGCCCAGGCCACAGAGTGGAGTTAATCCAACTTGGATGATGCATTTTCTACCAATTTCCTTTTTTGTTACCACCCAGGATGCTGGCCTCATTCACCAATAATCCCATTCTTGTCCAAGGAAACCACAGAACTGAGGAGCACAGAGCTTCGATGTCCCTGCTTGGGAAGGTGACACTCGGGTCACACCTGCTCCTTCTGCTGGTGTGCACGGGGCTGGAGCACACGGCGCAGAACCGCGGACGACCTCGGGGCCGGCGCTGCACGGTGCCCTTTCCGGGGCGGGTAAGGGCCCTGGCATTCAGACTCTGGGGAGAGCAGTTTTCTCTTGGGCGGCTGGTTCCCCATCCTCGATGTGCCCGTCTGCACCGACTCCTCCCTTCCACATGCTCTCATTGAGAACCTACTGTGTGCGTGCACTGTGTTACGAGATGGGGGTTCCAAGCCTTATTTTCTTTTAAGTGTTCATGTTTTCAGAGCAGAGGTTGCCTGGGGAAAAAGGATTTTCTTACTACCGACTCTCAGGATGCCGGCCATTTGCAGAATAAGCCTGTTTCTCTAGTCCTGTTTTGGCACAGATACAGCTTATCATCTCATCCTTGTCAGCAGGCACTTCCTAGCTGTGCAAATATACTTAGAAATAAAAATAAAGGCCTGTTGAAATGCCAATAATTGATAACAGCAGCCATCATCCTTTTGGGCTTTTCTGGCAAAACGTGGTCCAAGTTTGCTGCTTATGGTCCCCCAGGGGTCGGTTTGAGAGAAACAACAGAAATCTGAATTCCCAGAATGCTTCAGGTGCTCTGGCAAGAGCAAAACAGGGCTTCTGGTAATTTCCATATCCCAGGTGGTCTCTGCCACCCTGGACAGCTGCGCCACTGTTGCCAGCAGTGCAGAGCTGGTGATCAGACAGTGAGGGCCTTCAGAAATAGTCTTACAACAAGGCAGGCTTTTGCAACTCTCCAGGCAGCTCCAAATCCCAAAGATGGAAAAAAACAATCTGTATGTCATTATCCACTCTCGAAGTGTTGGCAGATCTGAGCTGCCATGGATCCCGAATCTTGCAGCCCACGTTGGGAGTTTTAGGGAGAGTCTGCGGAGAACCTGGTGGTGGAAGAGCACGGGTAGCGGAACCATGTGGCCTCCCCGGGATGGGAGAGCTCAGGGCAGCCTCTCCCCCTCCCCTGCTCTCACTGACTCTTGGTTCTGCTCCTCTTCTTTCTCCTTCTCTGCTTGGACACTCTCTCTCCTCCTTCCTCCTTTTTGCTCTCCATCCCCCAGGAACACCCTCTCCACCCCTCATCACGTGTCCAGATGATGGAGTCTTTCGGAAGCTGGGAGAACGCAGGCATGGACACCATGGTGCCCATGTGCCCAGGACTGACCAGAGTGGAGTGCCAGCACCACGGGGGGGTCCTGTGTGCCCTGCTACTGGCCTCCAGTGGGGGGCACATGTCCCTGCCCCCGGAGAAGTGAGGTCTGGCTCACCAGATGCTTAAGGACAAATACTTCAAGCAAGGCCACATTGTTGTTGTTTTTTTTTAATTTCTTTTCCAGAAGGAAGAATGTGACAGTGGACCCTGGGAGAGTTCTTCAGTCTATAAGCAGGTTGACCAAAAAGGCAAAGGGAATAATGACTCGAAGGAAAAAGATAGTGGAGAAGACTCCTTCAAACCATTGCTGTCAGTGGTCTAAGCCAGAAAGCTGCCCTTCAGCTGGAATAAAAAGGGATCTCTCTCTCTCTCTCTCTTTCTTTTTCCTTTGATCCAGGTCATGGAGGACCCAAGGATTGATCAGCAGATCAGCCTTTTAAGTTTGCTGCTGAGAATGGTTTCCACAACCAAACAGCGTGTTTGCTCATAACTGCCTTCGAGGCTGATGGTTACAAGAGCACCTCCACGCTGGTTTTAGACTTCACCTCTGACCGCTGTTCCTCCTCCTCGTTCTGCTGTTCCTCGTGGGGTTTGGGACAGCTCACAGTTGCTAAAGCCAGTTTGTGGGCATGGATATGCTGGATGTCCTGCAGCGTATGGGACAGTCCCAAACAACGAAGGATTTTTAAAACTTGAATATCCTACTGAACTAATCCTATTACAAATAAAAAACTGTTGTGACAAGTTTTGAAAAGCTTTTGCAAGGCTGTTCCCAAAAGGTCCGGTGTGCAAGTTGGCTATAGACAGGGAAGCTTAGATAGAATGCATTTCCTCCAAATTATCAAGTAATTTATTCAATATTTAAACCAGTGCAACATTTTACTTTAAATTAAATGTTTACATTTAAATTGAATTCTATCTGTCAGTTGCATGTATTATATAAGCCTTCCAGCCACACACCTAGTTGAAACGATTTCCATGCAGTTGTATAGGTATCACAAAACAACACAGCTGGGTTGCAAATATATAGAAGAGATGTAAGACTCTTCAAAACAAAATAAGAATCAACTACTATGAAACCGTGGACATCAATGAAATACTGTGTTACTGCCTCTCTGTGTTTTTTGTAGCACAATAAGAAATCCGTGTTGCGAAAAGTACATATTAACGTTACTCTGAGGTTCTTGTCTTTCTGTCTTACACTGACATCATGTCCAGAGGGTCCCTCTGCACTTCTCCATCACCTTTTATATGGATTCCTGTTTCTTCTTCCAACCCACCATCTCTTTCTCTTTATTTATCCAAAGGATAGGGTCTCCTAGGTCTTCTTAGGTGCTCGAGATCGACCATTTGACTTGAATGTAGTGGACTAGTAAAGTAAGATATATATTTCTGTTCACTCCGACATTTCCTCACTCTGTACTGTAACAAAGTGAATTACTTTGGCAAGGCATTTATAACAGAGATCAGCTCATTTGCACAGTTATCTTACTTTCTCAATTTTTTTAATTCACATCTTTTGTTTTCACAGTCTTTCGCTTTTTCTTGTCACATTATCATTAAATCAATTTAATTTCTCTCTTCTTATCATACAGAGATAGGTTTTGGTCAGATTTTAGTTTTCTTATTCAGGTTTCCAGCTCTACGTCTGCTTTTCCATATGCTTGTATTTCTTGTACAAAAAGGCTTCTGATCACTTTATATTGAAACATTCATTATAAATACACATAATAAGCGTTTTACTACTTTATTGTGTTTTCACCTGTAGTCAGGTCTGGGTATCTGCCTGGAAAGACGTATCATTTTCTTTTAAACTGGTTTAATATTATTTCTCCTTTATATGACAGTTAGGAAATTATATTCATTTCTAAAAAGCTGTGTATCAATAAACTATTATCAACTATGATTTACTTATTGCATTTCATTTCAAGAGAGTCAAAGGGATATGCATGCTTTATTAGACTGGTATTATCTGCTGACAATTCTAAGAGATCTTTCTCCAAGGTTTGTGATTCCCAAACATGCCTCTCAGAATTTTCTGTGGCATTTTCCAAAATGCAGCTGCTGAGTTTCCACCCAAATCTGCTGACTAGAAACTGAGGGTGGAGCTCTTGTGTTTCTTAAAAACTCTCCGCTGATGAGCGTGACGCACAGCTGGGATTAAGAGTCGCATGATGACCATGATTTCTTCATGTGTGGCTACGAAAATGTAAGGTCTTGAAAATACGGACTGTATGTTTTGTGAAAAATGCCTGACTGTGATGCTGACACTACTTTGAGAATATCTTCTCCCTGCAGTTTCTTGCCATGTTGTGGTCCTCCTCGATGCTTTCCCCTTTCTGGCTGGGCTGGTTAGGATGGAGATAACTCTTCGGATGACCATGGAAGCCACCCAGTTAATTTTTTAACTCAGGTCAGCCTGAGTCCCCTGACTGACCCACGGAAGAAGGCTCTCACACTAACCTCTTCAAGCACCCCGCACTGGTAAGTGAACAAGGAACATACACCTCCATGTATTCGAGCCAGTATACATTTGGAGCCTATTTGTTATTGCTGTCCTACCCTAATGCAAGAGAAGTATTTTATGACGTACTGATGTCGTCTGGCTTCTAAGGGGTTGTCATACAAGGCCATGCAGCTGCTGCGTGTCAGCTGGGACGCTCACCACCTTCTAAGAGGTGCACCAGGCTATGAGGAAGCCAAGACTGCGTGGAAAGACCATAGATAAGCATCCTGGTTGATAACTCCAGCTGATGTCCCAGCCAACAGCCAGCATCAGTTGCCAGCCTGTGAATAAAGACACCCGGGGATGTCTCTAGCCCATGACTGTCGAATTCCTCCCAGTTGATAAACCTCACCATCTGAGGCCCCAGACATGGCGGAGAGGAAATAATCCATGTGTCCTAACCAAGTCCACGAGCAACAGAACACAAACCTTTTTCTTTTCTTTTTTGAGTCATTAAGTTTTGGGGCGATTTATTATCCAGCAGCAGTAAGCAGAACACACTTGGGTATTTGTGCAGAAATTTAGGGAGCAAAAATGACCCAGAACAGGCAAATTGGAGACTAAGTTCCTGATCTGGTCCATCAGGAGATGAAATAGCATTTGAATACTTCCTGCTCTACATTATGAACCTACTGCCTCTCAGTGCCTTGGCCCCGAACTGACCCTCACTCTCGTCAGAAGAACAGTAAGGGCTTGAGCTCATCCTATCAGACACCCTGCATGGTTCATAGTTTCCACAGAAGGCCTTTGCCCATGAGGTTATCCTTCAGATTATCCCTAAGATTATCAGAATATGTGGTTCTTCCACTATCTGGCACTCCAAATATCTGCACTCTCATTTCTCATCAGAGAATAAAACATGTGAATTCGCAGTCCTAATCAAATGCTGGTTATGAGAAATAGATTTTGTAGAGATTTGCTTAAAGGAGAGTTTTTATGTTGAACAACTTGTCTACTTTATTTTATTTTTTATGAAAAGCCTGTAAACCTTATAATGGAATGTGTTCTGTTTGCTTTGGCCAAGCAAAGGAAATTTAGCACCAAATTAATGGCCCACCCCCAAGAGCTGTACAGCTGGACTACTGTGTGCTAATCTGACTCCTGGATTTATTCTTTTCTTCACACTATTGTCCCTTTTTTTCAGATTGTGTCCATTGCTGCTCTGCTCCTTTCGTATTACTTGAAATTTAGTAAGCCATTTCAAATCCTCCATGGAATAGGCGATAGATAGATAAATAAAATAATGAACAAGACATCCGTCCCCTCCTCTGCCAAATTAATAAATAATGTTAATGTGAATACAGATGTTTATAAAACATCATTAAACATTCATCTGACTTAACTGCAAACCCAGAAAAATTACATATGATCTAAGAATATATAGTTGGATGAGGCGCCCACGTTCACCCTGAATTGAACAGCACTGTTTAAATGCGCTGTGGGGATCAGCACTGGCCACTGTGAGGACCACACCTTCTTGGTTCAGGATTGCATGTTTATCTCCAGAGCCACAGAGATTCAGATATATTTTTTCCCCTTTTTCCTAGATAGAGAAATGAAAGGGTGAAATGGCTGATAGTTCTCACTGATTATTTTGAAAAAGATAATTAGCGTCCAAAATTACTATTTCAGAGAGATAAGTGGACATGCAGATGATACCTATTCTTTACATATCTCAGTTTCATCATTTCAAGTGAGCGCTACAGTAGATGAAAATTGTGTTGAAAAAGTGTCACATGACCATGCTGTGTTTATCTTGTTTCTCCTTAATATAGCCTTGTGAAAGGACACATTACATTGCAAACAAGAGACAGAGAATTCCCGAATTAGGGATTTGATTGAAGTTCAGTGGTTTTCAAACTACTTTGAAAACTGAAAGCCCCCTTAAAAAAGTGAACCTCATATGGAAGCCTCACATATAAATGGGGTGATGTCAAACTTCTCTGATTAAAGCTGGAGTGGGGAGGAGACTGGAGCCTGTTCACGCAGCTTCTCCCTCTCTGCCTCACATCCCCATCCTCTGGTGACCAGAGGCTCCTTCTAAAACACGAGGCTCTAGCAGAAGGTTTAAAACCCACTGATCTTAAGAAAATGAGAAGACAAGCCACAGACTAGGGGAAAATATTTGCAAAGGACACATCTGATAAAGGACTCTTATGCAAATAAACAAAGAACACTTAAAACTCAACAATAAGAAAACCAACAACCCAATTAAAAAATGGGCAAAGGACCTGAACAGACACCTTACCAAAGAAGATACACAAAAGGAAAATAAGCATATGAAAAGATGCTTCACATCACACATCGTTAGAGAACTGCAAATTAGAGCAACAGTGAGATTTCAACACACACCTGTTAGAATGGCCAAAATCTAGAACACTGATAACAGCAAGTGTTGGCAAGGATGTGGAGCTACAAAAACTCATTGCTAGTAGAAATGAAAAATGGTACAGCCACTTTGGAAGACAGTTTAGGAGATTTTTACAAAATTAAACATACTCTTACCATATAAGCCAACAATCATGCTCCTTGGTATTTACCCAAATAAGTTGAACACTTACATTCACACAGAAACCTGCACACAGATGGTAAAGCACCATTATTCCTAACTGCTGAGACTTGGAGGCAAGATGTCCTACAATAGGTGAATGGATAAATAAACTGTGATACATCCAGACAGTGGAATCTTATTCAGAGCTAAAAAGAAATTAGCTATCAAGCCATCAAAAGGCATGGAAGCGGGGGAGGGTATAGCTCAAGTGGTAGAGTGCATGCTTAGCATGCACAAAGTCCTGGGTTCAGTCCCCAGTACCTCCTCTAAAAGTAAATAATAAAACCTAACTACCTCCCCCTGCCAAAAAAAGAAATAATACAATAGTAAATAAATTAATTCAAAAAAGACATGGACTGAATCTTAAATTCATATTGTAAGTGAAAGAAGCTAATTTGAAAAGACTATGTAATGTATGACTCTAACAACATGACATTCTAGAAAAGATAAAACTAAAAAGACAGTGAAAAAGATCAGTGGTTTTCAAGGGCCAGGGAGAAAGGTAGGATGAACTGGCAGAGCACTGAGGGTTTTCAGGGCAGAATGTCCTAAATGCACTAAACAGCATACAGAGTGTGCACACACATGGATACGTGTCATTTTACGTTTTTCAAAACCCACAGAATGTACAACACGTGATCCTTAGTGTAAGCTATGAACTTCCAGTGATAACGGTATGTAAACGTTAAGTTCATCAGTTGTAACAAATGTACCTCTCTGGTGCGGGATTTTGATAGTGGGGGAGGCTGTGCGTGGGGGGAGGAGGTACGTGGGCAATCTCTGTACCTTTCCCTTAGCTTTGTTATAAACCGAAAACTGCTCTAAAAAAATGAAGTCTATAAACAAACAAACAAATAATTTTTAATATAAAAACAAAACAGAAAAAACCCTTACTGATTCACTTTCATTATTTTTCGTGTTGGGAAGCAGAGGCTCCGAGAGGTGAAGGACCTGGGGCCAGTAGACGCTGTTACCGGGAGGGTTTTCAGGCAGAACAGCGAGGCTGGACTTGTCTAAGGTCACCCTGTCGGTAAATAAGTGGCAGAGCTGGAACTGGCACCCAGATACCCCTCACTCCTGGCCCAGGGCTCAATGGCTACACAAAGAATTTCCTCACTTTAAGGTTTGTGAGAAACTAGGAATGACTGCCAACGGCCTCGCCTCCCAAGATATTTGAGAAAACTAATAATTTTCCTGGAATGACTTAGGAGCACTCCAGCTTTTCCAAACAAGGTGCAAGATGGAGTAGAGAAAGGAAGTGGCGCTGGTGGACACAGGCATCTTCTAAAATTCCCTTTAATTAGGACCATTCACCAAAATGTTAGCAATGGTTATTTTTGTGTAGTGAAATTATGATTACGTGGGAAATTATTTTCCTTGGTGGTTTTTCCGTGTTTTCCAAGTTCTCTGCCTTGGGCATGAATATGCCTTTCGTAATCTGGTGAAAGAAAAGGCTAATAAAAATACAAAATCAAAGTCCCTTTCATTTCTATTATTTCACAGGCTTTGTCAATGCCTGGACTGCTGAGGGGGAAGCGGAGCTGGCAAGTGGGTGTGCCAGGGAGGACGGAGCTTTCTGCAGGGGTGTTACTTACTAGTATTTTCACAATATTGCCATCATCCCTAAGGCTGTTCACGTTTCTGAGACTCTTCAAGGTTTGCCATTCTGGCAGAAAATGGAGCTGACACATTTGTTACTAAAGCTTCTGAGAATAATTTTCTTAGCTGGAAATTCCTCTGACATGTCATCAGCAACCTGAGCTACATATCTCAGTGCAAAAAAGGATCCGCTTCAAAGACTGGCAAGACATTGTCCCCCAAAGACTGGCAAGTTAAAAAGCAAAGAAAGCGATGCATTAGGTTCTTACTAGAAGGTGCTGAGTGTTTGGCTTTTACTGAATGTGAAGGTTCTATTATCTCTCTCAGAGAGTAACGTCTGCTCTACCAAGACTAAGGGCAGATGTTTCACTATCAAGATGAAAATGAATTTTACATTCTGGGCTTAATTCATCACTACTGTTGACGCCAATGTTAATGAGTAAACACACTGCTCCTGCCAGTGCCCCCTCCTGGTAGTTGTGCGTAGCCATCCTTGGAGATGACGACAATTCCTAGCTGAACCGCGGAGCCCAGAGTCTGACTGTGTCCAGTTGCAAGAATCTGGAGACTAGACTGTACCTGATCCTTGGGATCCACGAGTTCAGACATGGCTCTTTTTGAACCAGCAGCTTCGGATCACGAGAGAAGGGCACTGCTAGAGCCGTCGTGAGGTCACATGCAAAGCTGCCCTTCCAAGCTCATTATTGACTAGGACAGGTCATCTCAATCACACAAAGCCCCCGACCCCAGAGCAAACGAAATCACTGGAGAAGCCAGGCTGTCCTTCCTGAGATGAGATTTTAAAAGGAGCTTCATTTCTGGCCATTCAACGTCTTGTCCTTCTTTTTGTGAATATCCCTTATTAAAAACTGTGGTAAAGAGACCAAAGGCAGAAGGTAAGACACCAAATGCCAACCCTTTGTGCATCCTGACTGCTTGGAATAAGAGCAGTTCACCAGCACAGGGTCTGTGCAAGTCATAAAACTTAACAAGGACCTATATAACAAGCACCTACATAGGTAATAGGTAATGAAATAAAACATATTCTCTGAAATGATAATTTGCTGCAAAAAGAGTGAGCTTGGGACGTCTGTAATATGATGTTTTTATATGTCTTGTGTAGAAGTTCCTGACTGGGGGTTTTTCAAAGCGGAGGGTAATAGCTAGGCAGGAGGACGCTGTCTGCTGTCTCTGCCTCTGTCTTCCACGTGGCATGACACGTTACACTTACGTGGAAGTGGAGAAAACTCTCTGGAGCAGTAGCCGATATGTATCAAGAGACGTAATGAAATTTATACCCTTTCACCCAGCAAACCCACTTCGAGAAACATATCCAAAGTAATAATCAAAAGTGGGCAAAGGACTACTACAAGTATGCGAAACAAGTGTTATTAATAATAACAAAAAAAGGGAAATCATTTATGTTTAACAGGATCAGGTTTGTCAAATAAATGGTGTTATATCTTCATACATGATTACGGAAGCCATTTTAAAATCTTATTTTTAAAGAAAGTACACGTGTATCATCCTAACTAAAATGCATAAATATAAAGATGGATATATCCACATACAGTATGAAAGGAAAATCGTTCCTAACACAAATGAAGTGTTAGCCTAAAGCCTAAAGGCATTTTACTGGAAAAGCTAACTTGTATTAACAGGTAGGCACTTGTATGCTCACCATTTCCTGGATCAGGAAAACAGGAACACAAAGGGTCTAAGTAACTTGCCCAAAGTCATACTACTAACAAGTAGCTGAAAGGGGATTTGAACTCGGAACCAGCGTCCCTTGCTCTTCCATGTGGTTGGTTAACCTCAAGTTACTTCCTTAATAATGTATGTTGTAGTCTTAAATTATCTAAATTTAATATAGTATTTTTTTTTGTAATCACAACTTTATTTTTTTTTAAAAAAACTGTCTTTTTATATCTGCCTTTAGCTTCAAACCACGAGGTCCTAGAGGTAGGAACTGCCTTGCTAATCCCTGCTCCTATTATGATTAATGGTTTGACCACGGGGTCACCTTACTGGAGCAGTCCCTAGGGTCCAGGGAGTAGTCCGCATGCCTCACTTTGTGTAAACCAGGATGTAAGAACTAGTACTGTGTCCGATTTTACAGACGAGACAAAAAAACTAGAGGCAACTTTTTATCCCCAGCGCTTAATGCAATGCCTGGAAAAGTTGTAAATCCTCAATAAACAGTGGTTAAGATACACAGAGTAGCTTATAAATCCTTGAATTCATAAGCTCAGTTCAATGAGGGTACTTCTGTCTTACAGAAGAAAGACAAAACCTAAAAAGTAGATATAAAGTGAAAACTCAGAGAGAATAGACCCAAGGCACCCTCCATTGAATCAATGGACCTCAGCACACAGAAGCATCCACACACCCTCGGGGGGAAGGTGCTCAAGGAGGAGGCTGAGGCTGAACCGGTGCTCAGGCAAGGGCCCCATGGGAGAGGCAGGGAGGCTGTTTTCCATCTTTGAACCCAAGAGAAGTCATCGGACATAGCCACAGGCCCACGTGTGAAAGGCTAAGCCCAGAGGCAGGTCTTCCAGTGAAGTTCAGGGATGTTTGGTTTAGACTGAAGACTTTACCATCTGACATTCCATCTAAATGTTTCAGGAAGCATACATATTCCGTTATGGCTTTTACTTGGTCAAAGACCAGCACGTAGGGAAAGAAAATCCCATCAAAGAACGATATGTTACTTTACCTCTGAGCTCAAGGATTCAGTGGGATTCTGTTGCTGCTGTCTCATGGTTTTCTTCAGTTCAAGTGTCAACACACTTCTAGATTTATGATTTAGTGTGCCAGGCATGAGGGCGGAGGGAGCCTTGCAACTACAGGGCCCGAGTGTAATTCTCATCCTTTGATTAGAACAGGGAGATCCCGACACCAAAATCTCAGTAGGACATTAGGTCCCATAATATTTTCCCTCTAAAAAAACAGGAGATTATAATAGTCATGATGATATTAGCTTACGCTTTTCAGCTATCTTGCATGTCACAGCCAACCTGCAGGGTTAACAGGACTGTTTGGACTTATTATTTGTTTTACCGTTGAGGAAACATGAAAAGAGGTCCAGTGGCTGGATGAGACCCTCACTGTCAGCTGAATGGTGAAGCCAGAACTTTCCCACTTGCCTTTCTTCTAACTCCAGCCAAGTCCTGCCCACCCCAAAAGAGCTTGCAGACTGGTTAGTTTTATAACATCCTAGAGAACCGATTTCATTTAGCTGACATTTCAGCCCCGAGAGCAGTAGTTTTCAAACTAGGTTCCCCACACTTCTGAGAATTACAGGGAGCTTCTCCAAGGTCCTTGGCCTTTTAAAATTCTGTGCTTTTATCCATGTCCATGTCTTCCCCTGGCTACAGGCAGTTGGTTGGTTTCCCCAGTTCCTTAGACGCTCCAAGAGGTCTCTGCCAGAAGACACACGACCCAGTCCACCCCGTCTGGGCCCTGAGAACATTCCACTCACAGGAAGGACATCTTTGTTGTGAGAATGCAATTTTTTGAACCCCAAAGGTAAGGGGTGAAACCCCACCACAGAATTTCCAGGGAGGAAGTTATTTATCATCAGTGGAGGAGAACAGGAAAATTTCTTTCACGGAGACATAGTCGGAGTTTTTGTATTTGGAGAGTGTGGCTAAAGAAAACTGACACTTGGGTACCTATTATAGGGTCTTTCTTCCAATAGTCACGACAATTCTGTGAGTATTATTATTCCCATTTGACACATGAGGCTCAGGGAAGCAGCATATCAAAGGGCATCCATTGCCCCCTAAGTAAATGACAGAGTTGCTTCCCTTGAATGCCCGGCCTTTCTAAGACAAAGTCCATGGTGCACCAAATGGTCAAAAAATTAACGGAGGCCGTGAGGCTTGTTTAAGGCCATACCAGAAGGTAATAGCAAGGAAAGGCTCCGAGAGTTGAGCTGACTGACTCCAGAATCCATCAATCAGTGGGATGACAATGAACCACTTAATAATTATGAAGTGCCATTTATCTCACAATTACGAGAATCAGCAGGCTCCCTGGAGAGGAAGCTTGGCGTTACAAAAAACTCAAGAGATAATACAATCAAATCTCCTCTGTGACAGCAGTGGGCATACCTGACAATGTGTCTATCTGAGATCTCCAAGGCTTGTCATCAGAAACCTTCAACTGGATTAAGCTGGGAGTTCAAGATTTGCAGATACTAACTAATATATAAAAAAATAGATAAACAACAAGTTTATACTGTATAGCACAGGGAACTATATTCAATATATGCAGTAACTTATGGTGGAAAAGAATATGAAAATGAATATATGTATATTCCTGTATGACTGAAGCGTTGTGATGTACACCAGAAATTGACACAACATTGTAAACTGACTGTACCTCAATAAATATATATATATTTGCATGTATATAAATAAAGACAGCAGAATCCCTATCCAGTAAACTACTGATATCTCAAAAAAAAAAAAAAAAAAAAAGACAGCAGAACCTGTATCCCAACTAATGCACATCAAGAAGGCAGGGGAATTTCAATTTTGTTCACTATTTTCTCTAGTTCATTAATAGTACCTGGCTGATACATAATAAACATTTGTTGAATGAATGAAAAAAATGATCTTTCCTGAAAGAAGTATGTATGATGTTTTAATACAGAATAACCAATGATATGTATATTAGATTAATGATATGTTGCCTAGAGGTTTACTGACTAGACAAGACTTGAATCAAATAGAGCCCAAAGAGGAATAGAGAATGCGAAATAAATTGTTTGATTAAAAAAAAATTAATGATCCTTAATGCTCACAGTCAATATGTTTTTTAACTGTTCTTTCATCTAAATATAAGGATTCTGAATCATTGTCTTACTTCTAAACTGAAAAATATCAATGCTCTAAATAAGTGTCTAATAATTAACAGAGAGAGTGCAAAGGGTTCAGCTCTCGAGAGAGGAAATATTCTTTGCAAGAAGAGCTTGTTATAATAAATCATGATTATAAATGCTTCTCTGACCAGAGTGCGGCCTCTGGTGAACACATACAAAGCAAATGATGTTGTCAGCTTCAGCATCAGATGTTTCATCAAGGCATCAAGGCGACAAGATCCACCATATGGACAAGGGGTGATGGATGCCCTTTGATAAGCTGTTTCCTTGAGCCTCATGTGTCAAGTGGATATAATACCTCACTCACAGAACTGTTGTGACCATAGTGTCTGGCGTATAAACACCTGTATGACATTCCATATCCTTTTTCCTTTAAATAACACCAGGATACACACTTTAGAGATGTTGCCATAATTCTTCCTTCCTGGCATTTTCTACTTTCTGCCTTGGGTTTCTAAGTCCCTCTGGGTTTTGGCTCTTTACTCCTCTTTATTACTCCATCAACTGAAAGAGAAATGCTGCCTGGAGATCAGTTTTGGATGAACAGGTAATCAAGGACACAACCTTTTGGACGTAGCAAACAGGCCTGCCAAAGGCAACGCGGGGATCCAGCAGACACAGAGTTGGAGTAACCGGAGTTAGGTCATGGTCCAGGAGAGGAGCGAAGCTCCACTGTGATGCAGAGGGCAGAGGACCTGAGTTCGCGGTCTGACAGGCTCCCCAGGGCCAGCTGGATAAAGTTACCACGAGAGTGAAGTGTGTGAGGTGCTTCGGAATTATTGAGGAATATAAAGAATTGTGTGGGGTGGGGAGGGTATAGCTCAAATGGTAGAGCGTATGGCCAGCATGCACAGGGTCTTGGGTTCAATCCCCAGCACCGCCTGTAAGAGTAAATAAAAAAACAAATAAGCCTAATTACCCCCCCACACCAAAAACAACAAAACAAAACAAAACAAAAAATTGTGGTCAGAAAGAAGTTCCGAAAATGGGTAGAAATAATTATTAAATTGAATTTGAAGGTCAAACTCCACATTTACTAGAGACTGTAGATTCATATATATTAAGCTTTGACTCGTGAATCTTTCTGGGTTGTGAAAAACACTCACTAAACGAGGAGTGTTCTGGATGGGAGTGGATTCTGAGGGCTTTATGGGGATCACGTATTTGGGGAAGGGGATGAGAAGCAGCAGAGTCAACCAATGGTGAATGAGGACACCGCAGAGTTTCCATCAAGGTCAGTCAAAATTAAGGTTCAAATGACAATCAATTATTCTCTGCGAGGTAACTCTCGCTCTAAAATTTCTCTAAATACAATTAAATGGCGCAGTTAACGCAGCCTCGGGAGAACTGTTATTCTGATCCTCATGTCCTTGAACATTTTTTTAAGCCTAGTGGGTGGGAGGCTTTTCTACTAAAAGCACTTAATTATATTGAAAAAAAGGCATGAGCTGACTGACTCCGTTTAAGCCTGGGAGTCTCAGGAGTGATGACAGCTGTCACTGATTGAGGACCTACTATGTTCCATGAAGTGCACTGGACCCTTTACACACAATGTCTCCTTCATCTCACAATAACCCAAGGAGATGAGCATTATATTTTCCCTTTTACTAGTTTGACATTATCTAAATCTAAAGTACACAAAAAAGGATGACATGTTTTTCGTGGTAGGAACAGCATGGGAAAAACGGGAACTTTCTAGGTCCTCCTGGTCATCTCTAGCAAGTAAGTGTCTATTAAATGACTGAATGGTGTAATATTTGTTGACAGTTCACAGACTGTGAGGAATAAAAAAACAATAGTTTATAGGGAAATGAAGACATACATGCACAAAGAAACAATCCAAGCTACAGTAAAAAACAGAAAAACAAGACCAAAGAACCATGTCATTCATTCCATATATTTGGCTTAAAGTTCATGGTGGGAATTCCATAACTGATAAGTTACTGAATAAAAGAGGGAAATTATTGAATAAATGAATTAAATCAGTCAACCCACTGACCAAATGCTACAGCTGAGGTACTGGCTTTAGGAACTAAAACAGTCTAGAGGAGAAAAGCTCATGATGGGCTTGGGTTGTAGCAAGATTTCCTGAATGAGGTGAGATCTGAACTGGGCTTGAAGAATTCGAAATATTGGATTTACAAAGAAGAACTGAAGTCATGTTGGGTAGAAGGAATATTATTAACAGGGACAGAGCCTTCTGCCAGGTCCCCCTGTGCTGCTCCAGCTCCATCCTCATCTCCCACGGCGGCTGCCTCACAGCCTTTTCCCCTGAGCTCATCTGCTCTGTTCGCATTTGCCCTGCTTTGAACGCTGTCCAGCTAGTTCTCAGAATGCCTTGAAGCTGGCACTGATTTGGCGAAGGCATCTTTGGATTAACCAGGAACGCCTCTGTCCTTTGGTAGGGAGTGGAAAAACAAACAGTGTCTGTCCTGTGGGTGATTAGAGGCTTTTGCAAGCGAAGTAATAAATTATTCGATTGCAGAAATCGTGATGAATATCTCCCACTCCCAAAGAGCTGTGAAGAGGGTTTCCTAGGGGAAAGCTGGCATTTGGCAGACCTTCTCAAGGTTTCCAGAAAGACATTCCTAGCAGGTGCTCACTTCAACCTTCCAGTGCCCCTTGTGCCTCTGCCCCAAAGTCAAGGCCGATGTAAGCACCCCCTTCTCAGACTTCGGTGACGGGGGCTCAACACGAAATCCAAAGTTCTTCTGTACGCTGAGGTCTTGCTGCCCAGGGATCAGAGAAGTATCTTCTAGCTCAGATTTCCTGAATCATTTCTGACTTGGCTTCTGTTGGAGATTCCTGGAATTGGAGTCACTCTGAAACTTGTCTCATGACGGGTGAAGGGTTGCCCCTGATCAGAGCCATGGATCAGTTGGGTGTTTGGAAAAGCCCACACCTCCAGCTGTGGGAGAAAGGTGTTGACTGTGGTAGCCCTCATAGGACTGATCACTTTTTGATCCTGAAAAAAGCTCTGAGGACCACACCACTGTGTTCCAGAGTCATGTCCTTTCTGATTGTGTGTCTCAGGAACAACATGAGACGCCCGAAGCTGTGCTCAGAGGCAGACCTGCTTTTCCAAAACAGAGCTCACTTTTGGAGTGGAGAGAGTGATTTCACTTTTCTGTTACAGCTCATAAGCCAGCAGTACCGTCCTTGAGAGAAAAGACCAGCGGCCAGTATCTTAGGAAAAAGACAACTGTAAGCCATGTCAGCAGACAGTGCCCTGTATTTCCAGGACAGAGTTCCATCCCTCCCAGGGCAGGGAAGCTCACAGAAGAGCCTGAGAAAGGGGCGAAAAGAGAAGGACAGAGCAGGAGAGTTTACCCGGTGTCAGGAGGCATCAGGTGGAGATCCAAATCTGTGGTGGGAAATACTGTTTTGAGATGCTGGTGCCAGGCTTTAATAAAAGACTTTCTTGTGAGGGCTGAAAGTTTTTTCCTCTGGGATTTTTTTTAAAAAAAAAACCTAGGTCTATAAATCCAATATTTTGATGGCAAAAATTCTTGCCTTTTTTGTTATATAATATGAAAAAAACCCCACCCCGTCGTAGGAACAGACCAGTAACTCAGGAAAAAGCTATACAGATCTGAAGAGAACTTTTTTGATTACCAAGATCAGAGCCTCTACTCTGGCTGATTCTATAACTCCAGCTAATTTCACTTCCTGTCTGGGATATTATTTCCTGGTAGAAGGAGGAAAAAAGTCCCAGCACTTGATGGGCCTGCTTCCTCTGAAATTAACACGACAGCCGTCACGTGTGCCAGCCCTCCACCGAAGAAGGAGCAGGTTCGGGACCTGGCACTGTGTAGCCGAGTGGCACGGCTCCCAGAACTCTCATCCAATAAAGAGCCATTGTGGGATCTGGACCCTTCACCGTATGGGACAAATGGCTAAAATGAAAAGCACAATGAACATGAGTGGAACCAGAAACTTGAATGGAGTGGTAATCACTTCCTGAGTAGAGACCACTTTATTTCTCATGCAACTTCATTCTGTAATTCAGTCCTTGCCTAGTGTAATAGTACAGATTTCCATTTATCAGTGGATAAATGAGAATGATTACTAGGATAACTGTTAAGCAATATAGGTTACTAGCATTGGTAAGCGGAGGAGAAGTGGAAAATTGTTAGGGGAGCTGGGAAGGGACTGGCTATTCATCAGGAAGAAACAACACATCTCGAAAGACAAGAAAGTGCTGATTCTCTCCATATATGATTGACACAAACCGTAGTTCAGCTATTGGGAAATCTGGGACTGACCGTAGCTAATAGTGTCAGAAACTAAATCTAAATCAGACCTAGGGCTTCAAAACAGCTCTGATTTCTAGGTGAGAATGAGGTCTCAGGCATGAGACAGGCCTGGGGGTGGGGGGTTAAGTTCCAGGTTAAGGGGATTGACTGTGCAGGTGATACCCAGTTGCTAAGCTTCAGGTGCCACCAGACTGGAGATCTAGTGCTTAGATGCAAACACTGAGGCTGGGACAAGTCAGGTGCTAATTCAGGCTGAGCCATAGTTTCCATCTGGGTGACCTGGAGTGACTCATTATACAACAGCCAAGCTCACTACAAAAAAAAAAAAAAAAAGAAAGAAAGCCCAGATGCCACACTCAGCTAAGTTTTCTCAAATGAATAAATAGGAGGGAACCATTGAATTAGAAACTATGTATCAAACAAAAACTGCTCTTTTAGCTGGACCAAAGTACCGAATTCCACGTTTCTCATTTTTAGAACTAGGTGTTTCCATCTCTGAGTCAATTATAATTTTCGGCTAATCAGTTTTGACCAGAAACACGGTCTGTCTCAAATGAGCTTCTTTCCTTATGATCTAGAGCTTGGAATTGATCACAATTTCTTAACAGGGTCACTAATTCTGCCTACTTTCTGACAAATATAACTAACAGATGTCCACATCCCTGCACCAATTTAATAAAAAAAATCCCTAATATCTGTGAAAGGGTGCAAATATTTCAACAAAACGCCATTTGACTCAATATTCAATTTTTGTTTTTCATTCATCATAATTGACTGGCATGGTCCCACCTCCATAAGTAATCTATGAAGATGATAGTTACTCTATTTTATTATTTTATTTTATTTTAAAGCGGTGTTAGTTGTTTTTTTCCATTTGTGATTATGCCTTTGTAGTAGGTAGCTTGTATCTGGTTGAAAACACGAATAAATATTTCTTCCAGTAACCCGGTATTAAATTTTCCCATGTTATCAACTCACCAGAATTAAGCAAAATGATGGATTTGAGGCACACAAACTCCTCTCCCTGGAGATTCATCATGCGGAACCGAGACGATGTGGCCAGCAACATGTCAAAGATCTCCACCATGCCCTCGACACATTTTCCCTGGTTCCTATGAAAACACGGGAAAAAAAGTATTAAAGAACAGAAAAGCTTCTGAACACGCGATAAGGTTCACATTCTCAAAAATCTACTGTCTCCAAATCTGCATTCCACCCCGACCCCCAAAAAAACCAAAACCCCACAGCCATTCTCTTCAAGGAGTATGAACATTCATTTGAATTCTGGAAGGTAAGATGAAAAAAAAATTTCCATCAATGAAACATTTTCAAATTCTTAGAAGAGATGTATTATTCAGTCCCCAAAATCTGCCACATTAAGTATGAAGTCCATCAACCTATAAAAATGATTCAGATTCAGGTAAATAATTTTTCTAATAAATATTTATGGATCTGCTACTATATTCCAGACATTGTGGTAGTAATGAGAATTAAAATAGGGCCTCTGTTTGCAACGTGCTCATGGTCTTGAAATAGTATAATCAGTTTTAATAGACTTTTTAATTATTTAAAGTGCTTTTGAAATACAGAAGAAAACTATGAAAACTATGAGCTGTAGTTGTACTGGAACCATTGATGCTGCCTAGGATGACAGGTAAAGATTCACTAAGTAGGTAGAAGGCATTTGAGCTGACACTTTAAGGAAATGCAGGATTTCGCTGAGCCGAGGGTTGAAAGCATCACTGGAAGAGGTCCTCAACATGAAACGCTGGGGTAACATGGAAGTACTTGCAGCAGTGTGTTAGAGAGAGAAGGAGACAGAGTAACCTGAGGAAGAAGGAAAAGGTCAGGTGATGAAGGATGTCCTACCTCGTTATAAGAAGCTTAGGCCTTTACCTTGTACAACAGAGCCTTGGCATCAAGGATTTAACATTATTAGTTGCAACAATTAAATAAGCAAACTCAAAGGTTCAAATATTTTAAATATTTTAAAAAGCAAAGTATTAGTATGTTTTCCATAGGGTTGGTGCAGAAATTAAATGCAGAGATAACATATGTGAAAGGAATTCGTTTATCTTGTTATTCATGAGGTGAATTTGGGGCATGATGGCTTTGAGGGACACAGGAAGAAGCTAAAATATTTCATGCACATGCAAGCATATATGTGTAAAATATATAAAAATATAAAACATGAACACCAAACACATTGTCCAGCACCCTGTTTTGTTTGGTTTTTAATTGTTGTATTTTGGAGTTCTTCATCAACTATTCTTAACAGCTGCATAGGTTGTCACTGAACAAAATGCTGTAATTTCTTTTTTTTTTAACATTTTTTTATTGATTTATAATCATTTTACAATGTTGTGTCAAATTCCAGTGTAGAGCACAATTTTTCAGTTATACATGAACATATTCATTGTCACTTTTTTCTCTGTGAGCTACCATAAGATCTTATATATATTTCCCTGTGCTATACAGTATAATCTTGTTTATCTATTCTACAATTTTGAAATTCCATCTGTCCCTTCCCACCCTCCGCCCCCTTGCCAACCACAAGTTTGTATTCTATGTCTATGAGTCTATTTCTGTTTTGTATTTATGCTTTGTTTGTTTGTTTGTTTGTTTTTAGATTCCACATATGAGCGATCTCATATGGTATTTTTCTTTCTCTTTCTGGCTTACTTCACTTAGAATGACATTCTCCAGGAACATCCATGTTGCTGCAAATGGCGTTATGTTGCCAGTTTTTATGGCTGAGTAGTATTCCATTGTATAAATATACCACTTCTTCTTTATCCAGTCATCTGTTGATGGACATTTAGGCTGTTTCCATGTCTTGGCTACTGTAAATAGTGCTGCTATGAACATTGGGGTGCAGGTGTCATTTTGAAGTAGGGTTCCTTCTGGAGATATATGCCCAGGAGCAGGATTCCTGGGTCTTATAGTAAGTCTATTCCTAGTCTTTACAGGAATCTCCATACTGTTTTCCACAGTGGCTGCACCAAACTGCATTCCCACCAGCAGTGTAGGAGGGTTCCCTTGTCTCCACAGCCTCTCCAGCACAAAATGCTATAATTTCTTTAACCACTTCTTTGTTGGTTGACATTTAGTTTGATTTCAAGTATTTCGCTGTTACAAACATTTCATGCAATGACTGTACTTACATGTCTTTGGACACATGTGTAGATAGATAGCTATAGAACAAATTCCTGGAAGCTGAATTGCTAAATGGCAGGACTTCTCTATTTTCAATTTGGACAAAAAGTTCAAATATTGCTTCTAAAGAGTTTGTACCATTAGACTGTTGGTAGGAGACTATATTGGCAGAAACCCTCTGAACTGCCTGCTTTCATCCTTTGCCCATATTTTTGGTTGGGTTGTTGATCATTTTCACATTGATTCTTAAGGGCTCTTTATGTATTACAGATAATTAGCCTTTTGTTCTCTGTGCTTTTAATTCTTTTCTCATTGTCTGTCATATTTTTATTTTGATTTTGTTCCTAGTATTTTCTTCTGCAAGACAATTATTATATAATCAAATGTAACAAACTCTCATTTATGGCTTTAAAACAGTATGTCTTGCTTGAAAAGGTCATTCTTTCAGTAACATATAAAAAACTATCTTATGTTTCTTTCTATAACAGTTCCATGTTTATATGTTTAAATCTTTGATCTTATGGGATTTACTCATTTTAAAACAACTTCATTGAAATATAATAACATCGAATCATTCACCCATTTAAAGTGTAACATTTGATGGATTTTAGTATATTTACAGAGTTGTGCAATCATCATTTGAGATTTACTTTGGTGTAAGATGTGAGGCAGGGATTCAGCTTAGTATTTTCTCCGGTAGCTAGTTAGTTTTCTTAACACTATGTATAGAATAAGCCATGTTTTTTTCACACTGACTTAAAATACACTTTCGAGAAATTCATTGACTTCCTCCAACTGCTTTCTAAGGTTAGTATTATTCTTCCCATTTTCCTAATGAGGGAATTAGGACTCAAATCTGTTAAGTCAAACCACACCGCCTACCAACTAGAAGAAAGGATTCCAACAATAAGATTTTCTTTGTCTTCCTTTCTTGCTCTACTATAATTCATTCAAAAAGATTTACTGAGGGCCCATTATATACCAGGCTTTGTGGTAATATTGGGGTACAGAGAAGAAAGCCACGGGCCTTGTTGATAAAGCAATCCAGAACAGAGGCAAGACAGACAAGAAGAAGGACAGGTACAGTGCATCAGGCTACACCCCTGAGAAGAGGTACAGAAAGTCTCTTACATCTGATACCAGTCTCCCCAGATTTAACCCCCATGTGGCAACATGGATGGACCTGGAGATTGTCATTCTAAGTGAGGTAAGCCAGAAAGAGAAAGAAAAATGTCATATGATATTGCTTATATGGGGAATCTAATAAAAAAAAAAAGGACACAAATGAACTACTTAATATTTATAACTTAGATGACTGATTCTTGAATATGTGTAAGCACATGTGACTGTGCTTTGTGACTGAATTCTGCATTTTGTTGATTCTTGCTTTCTGGTTGGCTTTATTCCTTTGATAACTATGTAAGTTTAAAAAGCTAAAGCTCTAAACTGTTCTTAGAAACAATGATCAGTACATATATGTAAATTTTTAAAATATGTGCAGTGTATTGTAAATATGTATTGTATATGTGCAGTCAAATTATATTAATTTTACCTAATAAAAATGAAAAATGAAAAAAAAGAAGGAAAATGAAACCAAATGGAAAAATGGGATCCTCACATAGAATGAAAAGTACCAGAAATGGCGACAACATGGGTAAATGGATAAGATTTTTAAATTATTGTTTAAGTCTCTTTAAAAGATAACTGACTGTAATAGGTATAGTTTCAGTTTTACAAGATGAAAAGAGTCGGAGACGGATGGACTGAGGGGTGCACAGCACCATGAATGTATTTAATAACACCGAACTGTCCACTGAAGATGCTTGGATGGTTGATTTATGTTGTGTGTATTTTACCACAGTAAAAAAATTTTAAGATTAAAAAAAATTTAACATATCAATGTTGAAGCAACTGACACAGTATTCTCAGATAAAGAGAAATTAGTTTTTATGTAAAGTGCTTAGAATGGTGTGTGGTACACCATAGGGGCCAAATTTAAGTATCAGCTATAGATATATTGATAAACAGATATACCCATAGATGTCATGGTAGGGGTTGGCCTCTTTCCCTGAAGTATCCGGAAAACAGTTGCCACGCTGCATTTTGTTTTGTGGAAATCTAGGTGCACGAAAGCTGTCCTTAAGCAGAGGGGAGTCTTTAAAAGCTATATTGAGGGGAAGGGTATAGCTCAGGTGGTAGAGTGCATGCTTAGTATACACAGGGTCCTGGGTTCAATCCCCAGTACCGCCTCTAAAAACTCAGCCTAATTACCTCCCCCGTGAAAAAATTTCAAAAAATAAATTACAAGCTATATTGCTTAACAGGGGGTTGAGATGGTGCTCACACCGAAGGGTCAGTTGGCCTTAAGCACAAGTAAGCCCTATACTCGAAGTGGCCTTAAACTAGAAATGAGCTTTTCCTGTCCTGTAGTTGAATTTTTTTTTAGTGGCCCAATTTCTTTCTAGTGAAAAAAATAAACAAGGAGAGGGGAAAATGTTTGGAGGATGAAGCTTTAAAAATAACAACTCATAGCCAAAATAGAGAAATGTTCCTTTCTCAGTATAAAGTCTCTTGTTTACTTAACAGACTGCACGCCGGCGGGGGGGAGATCTCAGTGTGGGAGGGAGCCTGCGTTCACCTGCTGTGAGCAAAAGTTCAGTTCAGAAACTGAGAAAGTGGAGTCTTAACGATTCTCTTTTCTTCTCATCCCCTTTCAGCGGTCTTTCACATTTTCCCACGAGGCGCCTGTTCTTAACTCTTCCGGTAAGAGTATATTCCCAGCCTCTTCTCACTGGATCTCCTGCTTTTTCTAAGCAGCAATTACTGCCTGTCCACCGCACCACGGTGGCACTTCAGCCCACATGAGGGGCCGTGGACAAAGCCCGCAGCCGTGGCGCACACCCACGACTCTCAATTCAGTTCTCACTCTGCACGTGTGGTTGTATGTTCTCCCTTAGAGGGTGTGGAGGGAGCAGACGTGAAGTGTACATCATTCAGACATTATCAGAGGAGGACCCTGGGGCTTACCTTCCCAGCAAACAGAAGTGCTTCATGTTTGCTGGTGTGAGTTTCAACTTGGAGGGCTCCTGGGAGAACAGTCAATACGGAAAAGCTGCAATTTTCTAAGCAGTGCTATGAGAGTCTGGAAGAACTTTACGCTGACATCTCCCTAAGAATGAACTCACGGTCCTTTCAATGGGAAAAATTCTCTTGATCGAAACACTTCAGCCAGCCATTATTTGTGTAATAACTAAAAAGTTTGTCCTTTGAGAGGCCTGATGATATTTTCAGTAAGTCACTAGGATGTTGCCTGCACGGAAGTGACTGGCTGATCATGTGGTACCTGAGGGTGTCTCACTAGCATTACTGCAGGGTGCACAGGCTTGCTGCGTGAGCTAACAGACAGATCATTTGTCATCCTGAGATCAGGGACAAACTGATGTGGACTTCGAAGGTTAATAGATGTTTGTCACCTGTGTGACACAAAGGAACCCTTTACTGTCCACTGAGGTCATTACACATTGGGGTCAGGGCATCATTTTCAAAGCCTTGCTGGAATATTCTATACTGACTTCAAGGAGCCAATCAGACCAGCGCATTTAACTCAGTTTCAGAGGGAACAGATGAATCAACGGCATCAGAAACAGGGTGATTACTAAGAATCTGGAGGTAAACTTTCTACAGTAAAACAAGATGAGTCTAAATCCATGAGGAGCTCCTGAGGCTGTGAGGCACAAGAGGGATGGAAGAACAAGATTTATCTTATTTTTTTTATTGAAGTACCGTCAGTTACAATGTGTCAATTTCTTGTATACAGCACCATGTCCTAGTCATGCACATACATACACATATTCATTTTCATACTTTTTTTCATTAAAGGAAGATTTATTTTTACAAACACAGCTTCAGGCATAGATCAGGATAGTTTACAAGGCAGACCAGCCCCTGACCTGCACTGTGACACACGACAGCCTGCAGCGATGAGCTCTACGAATTGCAGCAGTCTGGTGTTCAGAGTACCTCAGAATCGTCTTGAGGGGAAACCTCATTCTGCTCCTCACCCTCTTCCAATGCAGTCCATTTGCACTTAAAAGTAATGGGGGAAGGAATGGGATTTGAAAGAGCATTTGCTCATAGAAGTTTCTCCTCTACAGAAATAAGTGCCAGTTTTTTAGAAACCCGTAGGTACCTAGTCCTCCACACGGGAAATAAAGAGCTCATGAGGATGTGCAGACCCAAGCGCAACCTGTGCATCTTCAAAACTAATCTTACAAAATGTAAAGCTATCCACAGGCTCTCTTTGTAGAAATGGACATTGATAGATGGGAAGGGAAAACCCAGGAGATCAACGTAAGACATTCAATTTAGCCGTCCTGCAAGAACTTACAATATGGTTAGAAAAAGGTGATAAATTCAGATGCCATTTGAAGTCAATAGTGTCAGGTTTAGTTGAATTTAAAGAGCTTCTGTATCTTTGATGCTACAAAACCTCTCAGCACATACTCTGATATGCTGTGATTCCGTAAGTGTTTGTATGATCGAGAGGTTTGCATTCACAACTCTCTGATGTGTGGAGCAAAATGCCAAAGATGGGAAACTGTCAGAGATATATTTTGAAAGATGCGAAATTTGAATGACTGTATCTCAAAGTTGATTACTTGAGATGAAACTGGTTAAGACTCTGGAGTCCAAATGCTTGGGATTAAATCCAGATACTACTATTTGCCAATGATGTGACCTTGAACCAATCACTAAAACCCTGTGTGCCTGAGTGAACATACACAGTTACCCAGAGGGGACTGTAAGTTGAAGAAGAAGTAAGTCATTGACATACGGTTGTTTGAGATAACAGTTAGCCTATGTGTATCAATAAAGAAATGGGTACTGGATGTGGGGTACTGACATAAAAAAAATTTACCTCCTTAATGCCAAGTAACAGAAACAGATACAGCAAGCTAGAGAGCCCTGTTACAACGCTGCAGACTATCTGGTAAAACCATGGTCTGGAATAACTTGGAAAGCAGACCACTCACCTGAGGAAGGGGACAGAACCAATTAGAGGGATGTGTGTGGCAGACACTAAGGCTGCCTGTACCAGGAAGAGGTCAACTGAGGTGAGAGCTGAATGGTTCTCAGGCAGAAACTGAAAGGAATAGGGGAAATCCCAAAGATAAATAATCTGACAAGCTTGGAAAAGCCAAATGCCTTTGGCAATGAAACATTAAGAGATGAAGTCAAAGAGCGTTCTAAGTTTTGATAGGCCCTTTAAGCCTTCCCAATTTACAAGGTAGCTTGGTGTTCAGAGCACCTCAGGTGGTAAAGGATGACATCAAGGGGGCGTTACCTCCTCTTCCAAGCCCTTGTTTCAAATAGCCTCGAGGTAGTCACCAATAAATCTTGAGGGAGAGGCCGAAGTACAAAGACGCCAGTAAGAACAGCAGACTTGAGAACTGTGTCGAGGAAAGACTCTGGGTGTGGCTACAAGCAGACGGAACTGACAAAAGCAAATAGAACAGAAGCCTACTCATTTTTCCTTTTTTTTCTTTTTTTTTTTGAGACAGGGGTACTGCCAAAGACATCATAAGCCTGAACTGAAAAACAAAAGCCTTTGATTGTTCAGGCCTCCAACCCTAATATGTCAGCTGTTCAACACAATGGAAGTCTGTCTCTTACTCAGGTCACTGTCCAACGCAGGCATCTTCCCTGGTAAGAGAATTTCTCATTCAGGGATCCAGGATCCTTCCAGCCTCCAGCCCTGCCCTGCAGTAAGTCCCTGAAGTCCTCTTCACTCAGACAGTAGATGCAGAAGAGGCCTGTGAGCATCGTTTAGCTCACCAAAAGGACAAGCTTCTCCACGCTCACTTCAGACGTCGCCAACAAGAAAAACGGAAAGAAAGAACCTTCCAGAAGGTGAAGGATGGGAAGTTCTTTTTTTAGAGAGTAAATTTAGGAACTAACTAAAGACCTTTCAGGGCCCTCAGAATAGAAGCTTCTTGGAGTCGGTATTGCTAAGAGAGCTCTGTAAAATGCAGCGGGAGGCCACTGAAGAAGTGTGACTTATGCATGCCTCAGCCCAGATGGGATCTGACCTTTAGACCACGTATTGTCCTACGGAAGCTACCTACAACATCTGCCATTTATCAGACCCTTGCCCTAAAACAACTTGTGCCAGTCTGTCCCTTCAGAACAAATACGTATTTTCTTGTGTCAGAGAACAGCATCTTGGCTTTTGCCTTCATAAACCCCCATCTCCTTCTCTTCCCCAGGACACTCTCTCGGTTTTACCCAAAGCTGTGTCTTCTGAATTGTGGTTCTTAAGATCTGAAATGAAACTCTTTGTTTTTTGCAGCTTCGATACTGATTACTGTTCAATGAGTGATACTGGCTATTCCCACTTCCTTGTTTCTCAATTAGAGTTTTTGTGGCCGTTACTTTGCCCTTATTCCACTACAGGGATAGTGAGTGTAATTGTGGGCTGAAGTTGCCAGACCAGGAGGAGCCACATCCATGCTTGGTGGAGAGGACGGCACCCCACTGAGAAGTCTCGGAGTGGGACGGACCTGGTGGGGCTGGCACAGTGGCTGGAGGCAGCTCTGGATGATTTCTCTCAGGGAGGGACCGTGTGCATTCTATGTATGGAAGGATAGATATTTCATAACCAGAAGTGAAGACTGTGACAGAGGCTGCCGTATTGATCAGAACATGCTTCCTTTTCCTCCTGGGTATCCTCCTAGATACACAGGCATTTCCCACCCTCTCCTGCAGTTCAGAGTGGACATGTGACTGGGTTCTGGCTAAAGAAAAGTGAGTTTCCATCACTTCTGTGATGAAGCAGATAAGAAACAGATACACCTTTCCCTGTCCCTTTCACCATCTACTGCTTGAATGGAAAGCACTCAGGACCTAGGATAGGGCAGAACCAGAGGCTGGAAGGATCCTGGGTCCCTGGAAGGAAAGGTCACCTGCCACGGAAGATGCCTACATTGGGCAGTGACCTGAGTAAGAAATAAACTTTCACTGTGTTGAACAGCTGACGTTTTAGGGAGAGCTGTGACAACCATTAGCGTGTACCCCAAGACACAGAATAGATGCGTGGATCTGATTTCTCCCAGTCCCACGTCACTCTGGACACACTGACACACAAATACACCCTAGGATGCAAAGATACGCTTACCTTCTGGAGACACGGCTACCCACCAATCAGAGAGATAGTTTTAAAAAATGTGTCTCTATGGCACATTGCTTTATAGATTCTACTCAGTTCCAACTGGTATATTAGGAAAGATGTCGATGAATATGTAGCATTTGATGTAGGTATTCAAGGGTAGACGGAGTAGGAGGAAGGGCATTCCAGGCACATTAAATGATATTGGTCAAAGTCAAGAGGTGGGAGAAGATAAGGCAGATTTAGGTAGTGGTGAGCAATCCAACTGCCAGAGTTTGGTAATTGTAAGGAGAGAAACTTGGAAAGAAAGCTTAGTCAGTGTGTGAAGAGTGGTTAATAAAAAGCTTAAGCGATGATTCAGGAAATAATATGTAAGAAAAGGTTATTAAAAGCTTATCAGTGGGTGACAATATCAAGTAAATGCTTTGTTATGATTAATTTAGCATCAGTGTCCACAGGAATGTAAGGGAGAGAGGTGAGGGGTCTGGGAAGAGGCTCCAGGCATGAGGAAGGAAGAGAAGGCATGAGACAGTGACCCTGACTGTAAGGATAGATATAAGGCATATTTTGGAAACCTTTCGTGAAGGAACAATCAACAGACTTTGGTGAATGATCCACAGTGTTGGGCAAAGAAAGGAAGGATTTAAAGATACTTCTGAATTGTATGTCAGGGCAACTGAAAAGGTGATGAAAGAAATAGGGAATTCAGCAGAAATAAAGAAATTCAGAGGGGTTGTCTTATGCCAGTAGAAGAAAAAAAAGGTCCCTTAAAATTATGAAATTTAGAATTTCATAGAACCATCTAAATAGAGATGACAAGCAGAAAACTGAAAATGTAGGTCTGGAACTTGAGGAGAGAGGCCAGAATTCCAAATATGAGTTTGAACTAGTTTTTCCCACTGACTATAGTGAGTATCTTTTCAAATTGGAAAGTCAAAACACACCTCACCTTCTAAATAAGTGCCCCATATTTCACTGTATTTGTATTTATGTGAGTGTTCCCCTATTGATGGGCATTTATATTATTTTCCCTTTTGGGCTACAACAAACAGTATACAATTTTCATTCTCACACATATACTTTCTACACTTGCAAAAACATGCAAAAAAATCTTACACATAATAATAGCAGATCAAAGACTATAAACATTTGAATTTTAATAAATATTGCTAAATGTTGTCCAAAAGATAGTAACAATTTGTACTCCCCGAACAGAGCATGAAAATGTCTGGAAATAAAGATTTTGGAGATATCTGAAGGGGGATGGGTAAAACAGTGAGGAAAGGCAGTGAGCTCATCATGAAAGCAGAGAGAGAGAAAAGGGGAGACTGAAAGAGAGGGCAGAGGAGAGAGAGACAGAGAGGGAAGAAGGAGGCAGAGGGAGGCAGCTGGGGAGAAACGGCATCTCTGGCATCTCTGGGAGCCAGAGTGGACCCAGTCAACAAGAGGAGTGGTCAGAGAAGTGGCAGACTAGGAGGGACCAGGACTCTGAAGGCTAGATGGTCAAAAGGATAAAGGCAAGGAAAGGGACGGACCAAAAGGAGGGACTGACAGAGGGAGGTAAGGGGAGAAAAATGGAATACAGACAAAAACAGACCCAATATCGTCATAGGAGAAGGAATGCCTTCTTCTAACTCAAGAACAAGAAAAGAAATAGTGTTGAAACAGAAATTTTGAGAAGTTAGTGTTAGAAATAGTGTCACCTCAAATTGCTTAGTAAGTGGGAAGGACTATTATTAGCAGAAAGTATGGGAAGGTAGATTGAGGAGGGAGACTTCAGGACATAGGAGGAAACGGTAAAAGTTGTTGGGGCCCTGGGATTGGAAAAGGCTCAAGAATGCCCTTGGATCTCTGGCCCTTGCCCAGTCTTCTCAAGCCCATTTCTTACTGACTACCTTGTAATTTATGCTGCAAAATGCAGATTGTCCATCGCACTTACTCGTGATTGATGTCTGTTAAGATAATCACCTCCATCCGCACCCTATCCTGCTCTTGAATAGCTCTTTCTCATCTTTCAAGGTGCAGATAGGTATCTCCTCCTCCAGGAAGCGTTCCTTGACAGCCCACCATTCTTTATCCCCTCTGCATCTGTGCTCTGAGACCATCCTTTACACCAGTAATCAGCAATTTTTTTTTCTATATAAGACCAGGGGCAAATTTTCTAGGCTTTATGGACCATACAGTCTCTGTTGCATCTACTCAATTCTGACATTTTATGGTTTAAGCAACTTTAGACAATATGGAACCAATGAGCATGACTGTGTTTCAATAAAAATTTATTTACAAAAATAGTAGCAAACTTTATTTGGCCTGTGGGTCATGCTTTGCTCACTCCTGCTGTGTACATTGTTCTATAGTCAACAAACTTACTGAGCACAAACTATGTGCCCACATTTGGTGATAAGAAAGTAATGGTGAGTAGACAGGGATATGCCTGCCTCCAAAGGAACTTATAGTCTCTCTGGGACTCAGATAAGGAAAAGAAAAGAAGGGAAGAGAAAGAGAAGAGAAGAAAAGAAAGGAAAGAGAAGAAAAGGAGAGAAAAGGAAAGTGGAAAAGGAAAGGAAAGAAGAGAAAAAGGAATAATTAAATAAAGTTGTAATTAGTGGCAGAAGGGAAAAAAACTAGGTGCTAGGGTAATGAAAAACAGGGATTCATATGTAGGGGAGAAGTTTGAGATGCCTGCAGGATACCCAAATAGATCTTAGTGATCTGGAATGCAGAAAAAACTTTACGTCTGGAGATTCAGCTTTGTGAGCTTCCGAGAAAATGTGTGAGTGCAGAGGGAGAGAAACAGACAGCATCTTGGGGGAATCCAGCCTAAGAGGAAGATGAGGCCGACAAGAGGAGTGGTGGGGGTGATGAAAAAGAACCAGAAAGGAGGGTGATGGAAGACAGAATGACTCTAAATGACAGGCTAGAGGAGTCAAGAAGATAAGCCCAAGTCTGGGGGCCAGATCAAGATGGTACCCGGCTTTTTCTGTAGAAAAAGTGGTGAGCCGCCCAGGGATGGAAGCAATAAAAGGAGACAGGTGGAGGTGGCCCGAGGAGAAAGACTGACTCTTTAGGCACAGAGAAAAGTTGAGGGATTTTAGAGGGTAGTTTTGCAGTGACTGACTATGGGGCTTAGGATGGACCGGGAGGAACATGAAATCAGAAAACTGTAAGCAGAGCATAGGAAGCATTAATATGTGTAATCGAAAAAAATGAGACAAACGAATGTATTTTCAAAACAGAAACAGACACACAGACTCAGAAAACAAACTTGTGGTTACCAGGGGGAAAGGGCAGGGGTGGAGAGACAAGTTGGGAGTTCAGGATTTGCAGATACTAACTACTGTTAAAATAGATAAACAGCAAGGTCCCACTGTAGAGCACAGGGAACTATATTCATACCTTGTAATAGCCTATAATGAAAAAGAAAAGGAAAAGGAATATATATATATATAACTGAATCACTACGCTGTACACTAGAAATTAACACATTGTAAACCGACTATACTTTAATTTAAAAAAATTTTTTAAAAACAAAGAATAGGAAGTATTAAGTGTCAGAGATGAAGAGGAGGTCCAGTGAGAAGAAGGGCTGGGGGAAGCAGGGGCTTCAGAGACTATCAGCCTGGAGGGGGAGCTTCCAATTTAAGATACTGCTGGTGATGCCGTTCTCAGGGATGGCATCCACGGAAGTAGGGAAGAAGCCAGATTACTGAAACGTAGAACCTTAAGAACACTGAGACCAAGGTTCCGGTCACTATAACAAAACACAATATGAAAAGACTGATTTAGAATTGACAAAAGGTCTGTTTTGAAAAATTACCAGGGCTCATTTGTTCCTGATTCTTCAAATACCTCCCATGTGTGGTGAAGTCTTTTCCTCTGAAGACGATTCTGAACAAACGCAATAATCTGAAGTCTGCAGGAATGGGTTCAATGAACTCACGAGCAGGGGCGCACACCTCTCTCAGGCCCGACCTCCCCTCTGTGCACCTGTCGACATGGAAACCTCGTGGCACTGGGCCGAAGTCTGCGCTTCAGTGTGAGGGTACTCTAACTTTTGCAGGCTGTATGTCAAGGCAAATGAACTAAAAACTCATAATAATAACTGGCAAAAATGTCATTCCTCTTGGGAAGCATAGTGTTTAGGCAGAGAAAGAAAAATGGAATCAAACAAAAACCAATAGAGGAAATTTTAAGAATATGGCCAAAAGATCATCTTCTTAGAGTTATTCTGAGAAAAAGGAGATAAAAAACCATGTTGTATGGTTCATTTAGAAGGACTGGATTTCAAGTGGCGATGACTTGTGGTCCATTACCTTGAGAAGAGTTGCTATGAGACTGAAAGCCAGTGCTATTTTCTTTGGGAGTTGGGGAAATAACTGCATGGAGCAATTTAGTAGCATTTTAGAAATGTACAGGTCTCAGAAGGCACATTCCAAGTCAAGCAGACCTTGCTGAGGAAGTTGGGAAGTGCGACTGCAGGAGGAAAATTTTCAGCTCTCCGCTTTTCTCAGCTTAAATCCATACTGAGTTTTCTTGCCATTGCTGTTTTTCTTTGAAACGTAAGGGAATCTACCAAGAGAAGCCAATCAACACTGGCGCCCAGTGAATGGACTTTCAAGCACAGGAGAAAAAAAGCCAAAAGGATTCTTTCAGCACAAGGAGGTCTGTGATCATTGAAATCAATGAAAGGGGTGAGTCTTTCTCTCAGGCAATGTCTTCAGAGTACTTTCAGCTCAAGGAAAAGTCACTCTCTTTCTGGGACTTGCCTCACTGAGGCATTAACTCACCGATTACTGATGTGTTGCGATGGCCGCCACAGGGTACCTGGCTCTCCACATGTATCTAACTTATACTCACCCCCTTCCAGAATGGACCCTACTTATGCCCCCTAGTCATGCCCCGACACAAGGCCAAGAGGACTCTCATCCCTGATCCTCTCTCTTCATTGCTGTCTCTAAGGGTGGGCTTCAGCTGTGCAAGAGTCATCGTGAGCCTCCCTCCAATCCTGGCAGCAGAGTACAGGTAACTGATACACCTATTACTCACCCGGAAGGATCCAGACCCTCTTTGTTCACGCCGGTGCAAATGGCAAATGGCCATGAAAATTACAGAGGAAACATTAGAGTGGCCTACCCGAAGGATGTGTCTGTATATTAGTGTCAAACACTTAGTCATCTAATGTCCCATTATCTTTATTAAACTATCTGTCATACAGGAGGAAGACTCTTGGGAACTCTTTGCTATTTACTTTTCTCAGTATCAGTAGACCGATAGTCAAGAGTTTTTGAGCCAAGAGATATTTTCTAATAAACAGAAAAAGCTTTAACATGCACTCTTTTCATATACTTTTGGGTGCTAAAGTGTCCAGAAAGGAGGTTAGAGTTGGTTCTTACAGATGCTTCTGTCAGAATGTATAAAACCACTTCTGGGTTTGAATGGTTTGCCAAAGGGAGATGGAATTCTGCACTTCTATAGATAATGATCCACTTGAGTTTGCTTGTTCAGTGTATACAGTTTAAGGGCTAAAGTCAGTTCCTAGAAGAAAATTCTCTAATGGTTGTGTCTACTCAAATATCCAGTAGAAAAGAGAGTTGATCAATCTTTTAAGATGCCCACATAAAGTATTTAAAACATCCAGAAGAATACCTCAGCCATTCCCTTTTCATTTTCATGTGTTGGAATCACACAGACAAAGCAATTATGTAGTTTTTCCTCCATGTATATAGATGAGCAGATTCTGTTAACTGGAATGAAGGCAAATGAATAAACGGAGAGAATGTGGTTTATATGTGTTTTTTTGAGAAACCAATCATTGTTTCCTCTGTGTATGATTCCCACTTCCCTTCTGCATTAACTTGATTTGAGTTATGCACTATTTTTTGAGTCCATTATATATGCCAGGTTCGGTGGTAGACACTAGGAACTCAAAGATTAATTTCATTCATTCATTCCTTCAGTGAATTCATTCAGTGAATATTTCCTGAGTCAGAAACGACTATGCTTTAGGCACTGAGTTAAATGTTGAGGGTGTGTCAATGAGAAAAACATTGCCCTCCTGCAGTGTGGAATTTAGTAAGGTACATGGGCATTAAATATGCACACACAATAAACAATGAAATAAAATTAGTAATTGCAATGAAGGCCAAGAAGGAAGAGTATAGGGTCTTATGAGAGACAATAATAAGAGGACTGTCTTAGATCAGGGGAAAGGTGGGTGTCAGAGGAGGCCTTTTTGAGGAGGTGACACTTAATCTGAAACCTAAAGAATTAGGAGTTACTCAGGAAAAGATTTGGGAAGAGTGCATATATGTTTTGTATATATGTATATATGTTTTGGAAACAAAAAAATCACTTGATGAGTTTGAGATTCTAAAAGAAGATCAACACTTTGGAACTCTGGAACAACTCGGTGATCTCAGGCACAGTGGTCCTGGGTGAGACTGAAGAGGCAGCTCAGAAACAAAGCCCTCAGGCTGTCATCAGGAGGGCAGATCTCCATCCCCTGGCCAAGAGAGGCCACTGCAAATTTAAGAGAATTCCTGGGAGAACTTAAGAGAAGAATGGTCAAGATTTGTGTTTTCCAAGGATCAGACTCACAGCGGGTTTATCTCCTCAAGTCTCTATAGCAGGAAGAAAATAAAATTCCTATTTCTTAATCTGGCCATTCCAATTGCAAAAGTCCTCATGCACACAAAACCCAAAACAAAATGTAGCACAAAATCTTGTTTTGTGGTGCAAAAATAAAATGCAACACAATCGTTTATGGCCATGGAAATGTCTGAAGAAAAAGCAACTCATTTCTTTCCTTCTTTCTTTTACAGAAAACCTTAACCCACTCACTATCCTTTAAGACAAATGTCACATATTCAATATTGGGTGTTGCAATTCTAAGAACTAAACTAACGACCCAGGAATTCTCACAG
Organism: Camelus ferus; assembly: GCF_009834535.1. NCBI lineage: Eukaryota > Metazoa > Chordata > Mammalia > Artiodactyla > Camelidae > Camelus > Camelus ferus. The sequence continues at coordinate 61,532,537 of NC_045703.1, read as the reverse complement.
GGATTCTAGAGTCATTCATTCAATTACATTTTATCAAGCTCTTATTAGATCCCAAGCTCTTTGCAAGTTAGTCGAGGTACTTACTTTCCTGGAGCTGCCATTTAAGTGGTAGAGGCAGATAAAGAAAAGGAAATACACAAGTAAGATAATCTCCAATTGTGACAAATGCTTTTAGAGGAAATAAAGCAGGGAGCAGCAGGCAAGTTGGTAGAGGGTCAGCTTCAGCTAGCTTGTCCTCTAGGAGGTGACATCTGAACTGAGGCCTGAGTGACAAGATATTTTGAGGTAACCCGGGCTCCATCTTTGGAAAAGAAAATTTTCAAGTGTTTTTCATTAATCATGTATTTCATTTTTCAAGGTAGTTACTTTAATGGTTGGTTTTAAAGCTAGGAGAAAGTATCCTGGCTTTGAGACCCAGTAAGGAAGACTGATACATGCAAAGCCTTGTGCCAAAGAATCCGAGAAACTTGAACTAGAAGTGGCTAGAATGCTGCCTTCCTCTTAGAATCTCCAGCCTTTTCATGCTAACGTTAGACCTAAAACCATCAAGAGAATAACGGCTTTCCCTGGAAGCCAGTTCACAAATACGGCCATGAATAGTCAACAGAAGATGGCAGGACCTCTTAGCCCACATTTGAAACAATCCTGTTTTACTGAATATATCTTTCTTTAATGTTTACAGCTCTTGCAGCATTCATTCGTTTCCTTCATTTTAAAAATCTCGTCTTCTTTTATTATGGACATTCTTTGCTTTGAGTTCACCATATAATTTCTCCTTTCTAACTTCATTTCATACATCTCAATCAAAGTTTTAGTCAAATGAAAACACGGATCTAAAACAAACATATTAATTCGAAGAAGGGCAACTGACACTGAGAGCTGTTTCCAACGTGGTAGGGGGAGCGGATATGTCTTCTTTATTGGGGTTGTTTGGTGTAGCTCTTGCATATCAGTGCTGATTTACTTGTAAATTTTTCTTTTGACTATGCTAAAGTCTGAAAAAGGCAGCCATTTTGCGTTGTGCAGCAACAGGCAGCGTTATGTAGCTGGTAAAGAGCACTGGACCAGAAGGAGTGAACATGTGTTTTTGGCGCAGCTCCATCAGGAACTGGCTGTACAACCTTAGGCAAATCACTTAACCTTTTAGGAATTCCACTTCTTCATCTGTGAACAAGGAGTCTGGACCAATCAATGGTACTCTAACCATTTTTAAAAGTGGTAACCTTATTAAATAAAATAATATATGACACTTCAATTCTAAAACAGAACATAGTGCATCTGCTTTGGAAGAACTCTAAGGATGTCCTAGAGGCCACACCTTCTTCCTTCCTTCAAGGCAACTTCTTAGTCACCTCCTTGGAAAGACCCACAGAAGGCAATTTGAAAAGCTCTGCCCTGGGTCTTAAATGCTGTTGCAGTTCTGACATAATGATTCAGTGACTTTGCAAGTGCAAATAGGACCAGTCTCCAAAGTAATACCTCGCAGAATCAACATTTTACAGACTTACTAACATTTACAGGAAGGTAGAAGTGTTCATTCATTCTCTTTAATTACTAAGCTCTACTTTTGGTGATGAAACTTCTTAAAATACTGTTACTCTGAGCACCAACAAAATCTCATAGGTTAGGTCATGATGTAAACTCCAGGAATAACCACAGAATAACAATAAAAGCTAACATCTGTTCAGTTCTCACTGTGTGCCAATAAGCGTGGTCTAAGCACTTGGCATCTACTCCTTGAATCCTGATAAAACCCCATGAGAAAGATACTATTATTTTATAAATACGAATTTGAAGCACAGAGAGGTTAAGTGACTACCCAAAGTCAGCTGGTGGCCAACCTGCAGCCACGCTGCGTAGCCCCTGAGCAGCCATGAGCCTCACTCCCATGTGCCTTTATTCAGCTGCATCCCTTCCACACTCAACCCTTTAAGAGGCCTCTCTGGGTCTCCCCTCACACCCGAATATCTGAACATAAGTGTGGAGAACCGTGCCCTGCTTAATTTCCAAGCTCCTGTCCTGAGACTTTACAAATTCCTACAACTTTCTTTTCAATAGGTTCCAAAGTTTGTTCAACTGTCAAGTACGTGGTGTCAGTCCTGGGACTAAGACTTGGCTTAGATTCACGGTTTGAAGATTCCACTGCACTTTGATCTTCTTCCTTTCTTCTAGGAGGAATCCATTCATCTTCCCACAGTAATTACCCCTCCTAATTCTCCATCTGCCACTCCCATGCCCACGTCCTAAGATGAGGTACATACCCATAGAGAGCACTTACTGCCTCTGCCCCTTGTTTGACACTTATCTACTTTTATTGACACATTAAGTCTTATATATTCATCTAACTGTCTCACTATTCCCCCTGCCCATAATAGATTATATGCTGTCAGAGGACAGGCTTGTGTCTTACTTTTCTCTATATTTTTAACAGCCAGGAAAATGTTGATATTATTATTAATCAATATCACTTATTAATGGTGGAATGGAAAAGCATTGACGCTGGAGTGAGGAGTATTGATTCCTGCCACTAAATAGCCTTGCAATTGTAAGCAAATACATTAACAACTATAAACCTCATTTTCCCAGAGGAATGATGAGCATTATAATGTCTATCTTAATATCTTCGAAGAGCTGGTTCAAGGATAATGAGAGAAAGTGTAGGGTAGCACATTATCAACCACTAGTGTGACACACTGTAGAATTATTATCATTACTTAACACTTACCCTTATTTTCTAGAAGGGTTGATTCTAAGGCTTTTTTGAAGCAATGCAATCTAGGAGAGGGAAAGGTTATAGCTCATGAATGCTTATTAGCAACTGAAATAAAAATTAAGAAAAATTCACTGAGTTTCATTAATAGCAAGACTCAGTGTCATCAATGTGACCTCAAAGGCTAGAGGAACCTCTTCTGCTCCAATCAGAGTCACATGTCCTGGTATTTTCAGGAAAGAAAGGAGAAGTTATCTATGTGTCCTTTAAGGATAAATGCTTCTTGCTTAGCATCCTTACCATAAGGGGCAATGTTTTGTTTTTTGGTTTGTTGTTCATTTGTTTTTATGATACTTCTTTCTGTTTTGCTGTCTCTTTCCCCTTATTAAATATTCCCAAGGCTTCAGGCCACAGTACACACAGAAATTATCTTTAGCTGACAGAGTAACACTAACCTGGGACAATGCCATCACTCTAATTTACCAGAAACTTCTTTAAGAAACTAAAGCAGGAATCGAAGTACAATCCTACGATTTCATCAGTGATTGGCACTACAGCGTATTGTTCTGGAAACAACTGGTAAACAAAACTTGAGCCCATGTCTGAGCTTTTAGAAAAGCATTTTTATCTTTTCTTTCCCTGCCTGGTATATTCCCAAGGACATCATGCTGCACTCTGACCCGCCAGTCCTCAGTGATGGTTAAAATTGATTCTGAACCAAGGTAAACAGGGTTCCTCCCAATGGCCTGGAGAGCTCCAGTCGGCAGAAAGCTAATGAAGCCCTTGAAGCAGCATGCTCCTCTTCCACCCACACTTTATTGAAATGCTTTTGAGTCTTATTGTGTTGTAATTACATACTATAGAAAACTCAACCAATGTCTATTTCAAGGATTGGGCCCATGACTCTTACTAAACCATTTCAATTCCATTTTCCTGAACATACAATGTCTAAATGCATCTGTGAGGGCCCTCCACAAGTATTTCCATTTCACATTTCAGAAAACTTAGAGAGATGCAGGTTCCTGACTTAGCTGATGACAGATGTAAAGGGAATGCCATTGTGACTTTAGGTTGTTCTCTCTTTCCTTACTTCATTTTAATATTTGGTTCAGACAAAAGAACTTTGATAATATATATGTATTTGATAAAGCATAATATACAAACACCCAACTCTGCCGGCAATCTGCCTTCTTTTTATTTGCTTTATAAAAGTTGTTCATTTTTGAGAGATCAACTTTAGCAATATTTCTTTTAGGGTTAGTACTGTTTCTGCCCTGTTTAAGACATAATTCTTGAACCTGAGATGGATATTCTCCTACCAAGCTTCTAATTTTACCTCTCAATTAAATCCTTCATTCACCCTGGAATTAACTTTTCATATGCTGTGAAGTAAAATCCGATTTCTCTTTTTTCCTATGTATATAATCAGTGGTCTCAGGACCATTCATGTAATGGTTCTTTCCCTCACAATCTCAATGCTCTCTGTCATATGTCAATTGTTTATAAATGTTAGTTTCTGAACTCTTTTCTATTTCATTGGTCAATGTGTTTAATTCTATGCCAATACCACGTTGTCTTAATTACAATAGCTTTATAACTTTATAACTTAATTATTATAGTTTTTACACAATCTCCTTGCCTTAATTTCAGTCTTCAGAAACATCTGGCTATATCTGGTGTTTCACCTCTACCATATAAATTTTAGAATAAACTTGGGACTTTGATTGGAAATGCACTGAATTTATAGACCAATTTGTGGAGAATCGCTACATTTTTAATAATAGATCTTCCTAGCCATAAACATTAAATGGCTTTCTTTTTAATGCTTTATGTTTTTAATGTCTTTCAATAGAATTTTCTAATTGTCTCTACAGAACTCCTGCAATTTCTTTATTAAATTTATTCCAAAATCCATTATAGTTTTTGTTCACTGTAAAAAGTATATATAAAGTATTTATATAATTATATGTATCTTTAGTTATGTTTTGTATTTATTGGGGTATATAGAAATAGATTTTGTTTTTGCATATTGATTAACTAAGCCTTCTTATAAACATTCTCATGGAATTGAATATCAGAAAGGTAACAAGGGAAGTTCTTATCTAAGAATGTTTTATACTGGATATTTCATGTCAGCCTAAATTGCTTAAACAAAAACCCTGGAATTTTTTTATTTTATGGGAGGCAGCTGCTGAAGAATAGAAGTTAGGCTTTCTATCTGCCTAAATAACAAAATATAAAAACTGAGTAGCTTGAAGTCTAAATGGCTTCTTCTGAGTGAACATACACCACATACATAGCGATCATCTATCACTCGAAAAATCAAAACACATTTCAGTGAAGAAAAAAGGGTATTTTGAAAGCTCCATTTGATGGCTACGGAGTTCTTCCAATGAGGGATGATGCTGTGTTTGTTTAATACTCATTTTTAGTATGTATCTTTGCTAGGTGTAGAAAAAACTTGGTGTGATTGAGATCTGTGATTCATTGGGATCTGCTTTGACAATTTAGCTCTTCCAGGTACTGCTATGCACAAAGCAGACAAAAATTGTAGCCTATGATTTCAGGGTAAAGTAAAAATACTGAAGAAAAAAAGAGTTGCATATTTCAGAAACAGAAAGTGCAGAAATGATATGATCAGACAACAGAAAAAACAAACAAACAAGAACTGAGACATTTTAGAAATAAATTTTAATATAAAGGGAAAACATCCAGAAACAGACTAAATTAGACAGGATATAACGGCTCCATGGACAGCACAGTGAGGGGGATAAAGGATGGAAAGATAAAGAGTAAAGAAAAAGAATAAAAGGATTTAGGAGAAAGTCATAAATATAGAGTACAGGTAAAAGGTATCCATTTTATGTATAATTGGGCCCCTAAAGAAAAAAGCCAAAGCAGTGGAGCAAAACAATTATTCAAAACTATAAATCAAGACAGTCAAGAAGTAAAAGAAGATTTCAGTCTATGTATTCAAAAGATATATCATGTACCTGGGAAAACTGACTGAAAATGGTCAACACAGAGACATACCTTAATAAAATTATTGAAATCTAAGTTTTTGAAAAAAATAAAAACCCTGTAAGCATTCAGACAAAATGTTCAAATCACTGCTGCGAGAAAGAAGATCAGATTGCCATCCAACTTCTTGACAACAACAGTTTATACTAAAAAATTAAGGAGCAACCGTTTAAAAGTATTTGAGAAAAACGTAAGATAACAACTTTGTAGACAGCCAAACTTTCCACATAAAGGACACAGATAAACAATGATAAATGTTTTAAAACTTAAAAAAAAAGTATCTTCATGAAACTTTCCTGATAAAAGAAGCTCCAGACAGCCAAAAAAAAAAAAAAAAAAAAAAAGATTAGAGAACCATCAGTATATGGTTTAAAAGTGGACATTAAATATACGTAATGTTAGAGTTCACACTAAAAATTGGTGCTAGGGTGACAAAAAAGAGCATTTAAATGTTATAAGCACTAACAATGTATAAAAAATTCAACAAATACAAATAAGATGAGAAAAGAAGCATCATAGAAATTACTTTCAGCTAGGGGCAGGGTATAGCTCAAGTGGTAGAGCACATACTTAGCATGCACCAGAACCTGGGTTCAATCCCCAGTACCTCCTCTAAAAATAAATAAACCTAATTACCTCCCCCCGACACACAAAAATTAGCTTATGACCACCTCATAGGTATTAGCTGCATAAACTGATACCATTTGATCTTGATAAATCAAGTAGTAGAACCACAACTACAAAGTTTAACACCAAGATAATCCTACTGGCTTAACTGGGAGAGCAATTAAGAAATTTTAAGTTACTAGCTTACTAAGTAGCTCATAGTGGGTGTGTTCATAGTAGAAAATGAACAGTTTCTAGAGGAAGAATTGACTAAAATACATGAATCTAACAACCAGAAGAAAAATACAATATACCTAAAAAAAAAAAGCAAAAAAAAAAAAAAAAAAAACCCAAATAAATAAAAACAGCAAGGAAAAGAAACCATTTAATATGTGGAAAATATAAAATAATAGAACTTGAATCAAACCTGATTGTTTATGAATCAATAAACATAAAATGGCTTAACTCACCTATTAAAAATATTCCCAGATTGGCTAATAAAGCAAAATCTAATTGTACACTATATAAAATAGAAACCTAAAGCAAGGATATTCAGATGTTAAAAGTAAAGAATGTGAAGAGACATATGAACTAAGTGAAAATTAAAAGAAATCAGGGGTCATGATCTTGATATTAGATGGTAAAATTCAACCCCTCAAAAAGATTAAATGAATAAAAAATTTTATAACACAAAACTGTAATGTACAATAGAGATAACAGAATTGTCAATATTTATGTATCAGCTAACAGGTCATAGATGGGCATTAAGCAGAAATTATAGAATATAAGAAGGGAAATAGACACAGGAAGACAGTATTTTACCCTCTAACTTAATAACAATAAACTCTCATATCACGTATATATGGAACATTTAGAAAAACTGGAATTATATTACTCTACAAAGAAAATTTTAATAAATTGCAAAATGATTGAAATAATATAAACAGTATTCTCTGATCCCAAAGCAAAAAATGTTTATTAATAACAAAACAAAAAACAAAAAAATGCCCTTCAAACCTGGAAATTAAGGTGTTTATTAAACAACTCTTGAAAGAAAGGGAAAATAAAATATGAAGTTGCTGGATTTAAAAAAAAATAATGATAATGAAAGCAAGATGTATCAGAATGTATGGGGCGTAACTAAAGCAGAGCTCTGAGAAATTCTTTGCATTAAACTACCTATATTATAAAATGAAAATAAATGAATTAGATACTAATTCAAAAGGCTAGAGAAAGAATTATAAAAGGTAACTGACTGAAAGCAAAAGGAAGGACTTAATAAAGCTAAAAATATAACAATGAGTTAGAAAGTAAAAAACCAGTAGAACTAATAAAAAAAAATTAAGAGGAAAAGACTTACAAAATAGAGAAACCACCAGCTGACCTAAGTTCTAAAAAAAGGATAAATATACAAAATAAATTATAAGGTGGAAGTAACCATCAAACCAGAGGGAAAAAATTTTAAATCATCAGAAAGTACTTTGTCCAACTCACTGCAATAAATTTGAAACCTAGATGAAATGAATAACTTTATCAGAGATTTATATACCAAAATTGACTCCAGAAGATATAAAAGTCTAGAGACAATTACTACAGAAGAATTAAAGTTTCCAGATTGCTTTCCTCTGAGTGAAGTGCCAAGTCTAGATGGTTTCAAAAGGGAATTCTACCAAAATTTCACACTTTAAAGATTAAATAATCCCAATGCTACTCAAACTTCTCAGAGCATAGAAAGGTAAAGAAAAATTCCAAACCAGTTTTGTGAGGCATGTGTAACACTGGTAACAAAAACTTGTAAAGAGAAGATTTCACAACAAATTTCCTCGTGAACTTTGATGCAAAAATGACAATAACTTTCATTTCTAAAAAAGAAAATCTAATAATTCAGCAATCTGTAGAAACTCTTGTAACATGAATATTTCGGAGTAAGGAAATGGTACCCACTATTGCTACTATTTTTACAAGGCATTAGAAGTATTATTCAATGCAACTAGATAAGAAAAAATATTTAGATACTTAGGGATAGGAGGGAAGAAGTGATGTGACTGTACACTAGGAACCTTATGGAAATTAATGGAAAAACTAAATAATATGAGAATTCAGTAAAGTAGTCATCTATTAAATTAGCACACAAATATCAATTATCTACATACATACAATATGTATATTTATTTATACTTATATACCGTATCTACATATATATAAGAGCTAGGCATGATTTTTTTAAATATGTGCAAAATATATTTAAGGATATTTGAAGACATTTCTGAAAGACACAAAGATTTAAACAAATGAAAAGGCACAACTTGTCCTTAGATAGGAAGGTTCAACAATATAAAGATGTTAATACTCCCCAAGCCAATTTATATTTAACACAATACCAGTAAAATTACCAACAAATTTTCTTGGGAGTTAGACAAATTAATTCTAAAGATCACATAGAAAAAAGAACCAGGAAAAATCATCTGTTAGGTCCTTACAAATCAAAAGGCAGTATTAGAGAGCCCAATGAAAATTAAAACACAATTTGCAAATGCTATAAATAAAACTATGTGATGTTGATTCATAAAGAGACAAACCTTAGAAGGTAGTTAAAATTTCATAAAGAGACAAATTCATAAAGAAATTTGGTATGTAATTAAGGATACATCTCAAATCACTTGAGAAAACACTGAGTTTTTTCTTTTACAAATGGTATTGGGAAAACTGAGAAGCCATCTGGAAAAATATAGAAGCCAATCTTTGTTTCATACTATACATCAGGATAAATTCCAAATGGACTCAAGATATGAGAGTAGAAAGTACCAAAAGCAAGCAGAAATGAATATACTTATAATTTGGGGGCAGAGGAACCCTTCAAAAATATAAAAGATAAATATCTTTCTGCTATAAAAATTTACAAAAGATTTTTGCATGGCAAAATCCTCCATAAACAGTTTAAATACAAATGAGAAATTAAGAAAATATATTGGCAATTTATATTGAAAAAAGCTACTCTATCTCTAACATACACAGAGCTCCTAAAAATCAAAGGAAAAAAAAGACAAGCTGATACAAAGTGAATAAAAATATGAACATACAATTTACAGAAGATGAAATGAAAAGGCCCTTAGATGTAAATAAGATGCTCAATTTTATTCAGAAATTAAAGGATATATAATTAAAACCATTCTGAGATACTTCTTACCCATTAGATTGGAAAAACTCCGAAAGTTTGACAACATGCTCTGTTGAAGAGGCTGTGGAGACACAAGCCCTCTTATACATCGCTGGTGACAAAACAAAGTGACATAGTATGATTGGCAGTAAATTTTTCAACTTACTAAAATCTACTAAAAGTATGTATGCATGCACCTTTTGCCCCAGTAATTCCACTTCCAGCAATCTATCACAAAGCCAGACCGAGAAAAATACAAAATGACTTAATCACAAAGTCATTTACTGTTGCTTTTGTTTTGTTGTTATTCCTTGCCTAAGATTAGAAAGAACCTACATGCCCATCAGTAAGGGATTCTACACAATGGAGTATAAGATAATCACTGAAAGGAAGAAGGAAGATCTTTACCTATGTACATGTGGTTACCTCCAAAGCAATATGCAGAATTATGTATGTTACTTTTGGGTGTGAGGTGTGGATATGACTGCATACAAGCACATACACATACTTCCATCTAGCTCCCTTCCAATCTTAATTCAAAGTTGACTTTACAGGGAACACTTGGTGGAGGAGTGAGTAATGCAAGTTAGATTCTTTGAATATATCTGGCTATAAAGCTTTGGCTTTGGAAATAAATATTTTACAAATTAAAAAAATTAAAGTAAAAAATACAAAAATGAAAATCAAGTTGAAATGAATGATTCTTACTCTGTATCAAGTCGGAGACATAACCTCAGAGAGAAAGGCTATACCTAGTGTCTGCAAAATATAATATTTTGACTTTCCATTCTCAGTGGAATATAGTTAAAAGACAAATAGAGCTACCTGAACTCTTCATTCAATGGTCAATTGTTAGTTGAAAGATTGGTATTATTATTTTTAAAACTTTTCACACAATGTAAGGTAATAAATGAGTAATTACATTCATACTGTTGGGAATCAAGACTTGAATTGGAAATAGCATATGAAAGAACTTCTTGTTTGTTTCAAAGGTGCTTATATCCTAATTTTATCCATTGAAAAGGTCAAGAAGCAATGGCAACTCTAAAGCAGTGAACACATCAAGTGCCAAGATTAAGTTCTGAATACTATTTTTGCCGAAACAAGTGCCCCTTGGAAAAATGGTTGATTCCATTCCAGTTCTGGGGCAGGAAATATGAGGTTGGGAGATGTTATTATGCTATTCAGCAAGGAGGCATCAAAGATTAATGGCTTATGTAAAATAACACAAAAGTTGACATGAACAAACTCTATTAGCTGAAGATGAAGATGGGACACCTTGAGCTTCAAAAAAGGGTAATAAATTAATCGATTGATAACACACTGAATAAACAAAATCCATGAACTCATAATGCAACTAAAAGTTTCTCCTTGGACATGACCAGATGAACTAGGACACCAGGTCACTTGAAGCTGCTTCCCTCTACCAAGAACTAGAACTCCACTGCTTTTCACCATGAAACACCTGAGAAGACCAGTTTACATATCCTTTCTCTAATTTTCCCTAACCATGTTCTCTTTCATACTTTCATTTAACACATTTATACTCTGGTTTTATTTCTTCTACCTATTTACTAAAAAATGCTCCCTTTTGGAACAATCATCCCCAGTGTATCAAATCCTTAGTTTCTTCCTTCTTACTCCTGCCCACCCCTCTGTAATATTTGGTGTAATTCACCATCTTTTTTTCCTTTGAAAGCCATCCCTCAGAATGAGAGACTTTGTGATCCTACTTCTCAAACAACTCTGCCTCAACCCTAGGCTGGGACTCTTTTCCACTTATTACTCCTATAGGTCAGCCTTTTGGACACTTCTTTTTCCACTGCCCTGCCTACTTATCACATTCATTCCACACATTTAACTAAGGAGATGACTCAAATCTTTTATCTCCGGCTTTTAATTGCTGTGTCTCTTCTGAGCTCCAATTTTCTTCAGGACATAGCCTTCAGTATATCTTTGCTGTACATCCTTCTATGCCCAACATATATAAGGAAAAAGTATCAGATTTCCCCAACACCTATTCTTTCTGCTATCATCCTATCAACAGCACTGACATCCTTTCAATTGCCAAGACCACAAGTCTTGAAACCTTCATCCCCGCACTCCATGCCACACGCACACTGAATTAAGTGCTTGCTCAGGCTCTGCTCTCCTCAGAGGCTAAGATGGATCCAGTCACAGTCTCAACCAGCTTCACATGGTTTTAAGCTTGTCCAGACCAAACTTGGAGATAGGGAAGCCCCATTCTTATCAGGGGTATGCAGTAACCTTCCCTTATCATTATAACATATCTGTGGCATCCTACTTTCCAATGATAAAGTCATGATAGATCTTAGAATCTGTGCCAATGGAGAGTAGTATATATATAAACAGATTAAGAAACTGATTCTCTGCTGTGGTATAAGACCAAAGAAAATACTGATATTGTGCTTTTTATCTCCCTTGCAATTGATAAAATAAAAATACAGGTAAAATAATGAATAAGAATGTATAATGACTTAAAAGTGCCTCTAAAAGCATCGCAAGAGAAATATGCTCCTTATTCTTTGGATTAGGAGCCCACAGAGAGAAGGCAGTAACACTAAAGAAGAAATTGGAATTTAATTATACATCATAAGGACACATAACCATGACATTAATAATAAAGGCAGTTATAACTTTTAATAAGAAATGGAACTAGACATACTAACATCATTTACTTTGAAGTGAAATTCCAAACCTCTCATCCATTCATAAAATTAAAAGCTGTAATTATGGAAAAAATATCCAAGCAATACTAATACCTTGTCATAAGTAATATTTCAAAGATGTGTAAATTGTGGTCATTACCACAGAGGTTTGATAAATCTCTGCTAAAACCCCCTGCTGCCTTCCTGCCAGCCCCAAAGGACCAACATATGAAATGATCTCACTTTTAGAGTTATCTACATTACAATGCAATTTTAGACAAGATAAATGTATAATGAGTAGCTATGCTGGCATGGAAATGTTAAGAGTGCATTGGTTTATAAATGTAAGTGAAACCAGGGATTGATATTCACTTAGAATTCATAACCATTAGAAAGTCATAGAAGTAATTTATACCACAGAAATATAAAGGATCATAAGAGACTACTATGAAAAAATTATACGCCAATAAAATGGACAACTCAGAAGAAATGGATAAATTCCTAGAAACATACAATCTACCAAGACTGAATAATAAAGAAATAGAAAATCTGAACAAACCAATACTCGTAAGGAGATTAAATCAGTAATCAAAAACATCCCAACAAAGAAAAGAACCAGATGACTTCAATGGTGAATTCTGCAAAATACTCAAAGGTGGACTAATACCAACCTGTCACAACTTCCAAAAATACAAGAGAAGGGATTACTTCCAAATTCATTTTACAAGGTTGGTTTTACCCTGATACCAAAACCGAAGACACTCAAGAAAACAAAAGTGCAGGCTAGTATCCCTGATGAACAGAAATGCAAAAATCCTTTGATTCAACAATACATTAAAAGGCTCATACACCTTTATCGTGTGATTTGTTCCAGGGATGCAAGGATGGTTCAATATTCACAAATCAATCAATATGTAAACCACATTAACAAAAAGAAGGATAAAAATTATATGATCATCTCAATAGATGTGGAAAAAGCTTTTGGCAAAATTCAATATCAATTTATGATTAAAACTCTCAACAAAGTAAATGTAGAGAGAATATTCCTCAACATGGCATAATAAAGGGCAAAGGCCATATATGACAAGCCCACAACTAATATCATACTTGATGGTGAAAAGTTGAAAACTTTTCCTCTAAGATCAGGAACAAGATAAAGATGCTTTCAGCAGTTTTATTCAACATAGTATTGGAAATCTTAGCCAGAGAAATTAGGTAAAAGAAATAAAAGGTATCCAAATCAGGAAGGAAGAAGTAAAACTGTCACTATTTTCAGATGACATGATATTCTATACAGAAAACCCTAAAAGACTGAAAAACTGTTAGAACTAATAAGTGAATTCCGTAAAGTTGCAGGATTCAAACTCAATACACAAAAACAGTTGAGTCTCTATATACTAATAAGAAGCTATTAGAAAGAGAATTTAAGGAAAAAATCCCATTTATAATTGCATCAAAAAGAATAAAGTACACAAGAATACATTTAACCAAGGAGGTGAAAGACGTGCACACTGAAAATTATAAGACATTGATAAATGAAACTGAGGAAGACACAAGCAAGTAGAAATATACTCAATGCTCATGGATTGGAAGAATTAATATTGCTAAAATGTCCATATCACTTAAAGCAATATACAGATTCAATTCAATCCCTATCAAAATTCCAAAGGCATTTTTTCACAGAAAAAAGAACAACCACCTTAAAATTTGTATGGTACCATAAAAGACCCCAAGTACCTAAAGTAATCTTAGGAAAGGAGAACAAAGCTGAAAACATCATGTTCCATGACTTCAAACTATATTACAAAGCTATAGTAACCATGACAGTATGGTATTGGCATAGAAACAGACACATAGATCAAGGGAACAGAACAGAGACCCCAGAAATAAACCCACATATATGTGGTCAATTACTATACAACAAAGGAGTCAAGGATATACAGTGGGGAAAAAAATCTCTTTAATAAATGGTGTTGAGAAAATTAAACATATACACACCAGAGAAGTAAACTGGACCGCTATCTTATACCATACACAAAAATTAACCCAAAATGGATTAAAGACTCGAACATAAGACCTGAAACTATACAACTCCTAGAAGAAAATCATAAGGAGGTAAGCTCCTTGACACTGATCTTGGCAATGATTTTTTTGGATTTGATGCTAAAAGCAAAGGCAACAAAAGCAAAAATAAACAAGTGGGACTACATCAAACTAAGAAGCTTTTATATAGCAAAGAAAACCATCAACAAAATGAAAAAGCAACCTACCAAATGGGAGAAAATATTTCCAAATCATGTATTTGGTTGGGAGTTAATATCCAAAATGTATGAAGAACTCATACAACTCAATAGCAAAAAAAAAAAAAAAATCTGATTAAAAAATAGAGGATCTAAATAGACATTTTCCCAAAGAAGACATACTGACAGCCAACAGATATATAGAAACATGCTCAAACATCACTAATCATCAGTAAAATGCAAATCAAAACCAGGAGATAATACCTCACACCTGTTAGAATGGCAATTATCAAAAAGAGAAGAAATAACAAGTGTTAGTGAAGATGTGGAGAAAAGGGAATCCTTTTGTGCACTGTTGTTGAGAATGTAAATTGGCACAGCCACTACAGAACACAGGATAGAAGTTCCTCAAAAATTTTAAAACAGAACTACCAAATTATCCAGAAATTCCCCTTCTGGGTATTTATCCAAAGAAAATGAAGACACTAATTCAAAAAGTTATCTGCACCCCCATGTTCACTGCAGCATCATTTACAACAGCCAAGACATGGAGGTAACCTAAGTATTCACCAATGGATGAATGGATAAAGAAAAACTGTGTGTGTGTGCGCGCATGCGCACGTGTGCATGTAATGGAATATTATTTTGCCATAAAAAGAATGAAATCCTGCCATTTGTGATAACATGGATGGACCCTGAGGGCATTATGCTAAGTGAAGTAAGTCAGACAGTGAGAGACATGCTGTGTGATATCACATATATGTGGAATCTTAAAACACACACAAACACACACACACACACACACACACACACACACACACAAACACCAAGCTCATAGATACAGAGAACAAACTGGTGGTTGTCAGAGGTGGGAGGTGGGCAAAATGGATGAAGATTGTCAAAAGGTACAAACTTTCAGTTATAAGTCCTGAGGATGGTAACATACAACCTGGTGACTGTAGTTAATAAAGTTGATTTGTGTATTTGAAAGTTGATAAAAGAGTAGACCTTAAAAGTTCTCACCATAAGAAAAAAAAAAACTGTATTTGTGGTGATGGACTTACTGTGGTGATCATTTTACAGTATATACATATATCAAATCATGCATTGTATACCTGAAACTAATATATGTTATATGTCAATTATATCTCAATTTTGAAAAAGAAAGTGATGGAGGAAGATAAACTAGACATGGAGGATGCGGGGTGTGGTGGAGGCTTGCTTATAATGTCTTGCTTCTGCGTTCATTCATCTGTATACCGATGCTACCCTACCACTAGACAGTGAGTTCGCTGCCTGCCTCTCACACATTTATTTTAATATCCTCCAGTATCAGGCAGAACCTTAGAAACATGGTGGTACTCAATAAGTGTCTATTGAGTTGACTGAAACTGAATCCTAACTAACAGACTTGAAGTTAGCCATCTCCATCACTGGATTTTAAAGGTACTCATTAAAACAAATGAGGGCCTTTTCAAAGCCGACTAGGGAAAGGCAGCCACGATTAAAGCAGATATGAGAGAGATTATTTGATTATCTCTACGTAGCATGTGTGACAAATATCAGGATATTTTAGAATTAAACTGTTGAAAACATTACGTTGATAGTATTTTAAATCAATTAGCTTTTTAAAAATCAGCGTTTAAGTGTCAATAATACATGGCAAATACAAAAATAATGTGGTATGTGAAAACGTAAGAAAAGCCAAATTAACCTCCCACACGGGATTACTTCTTTGGTTGGAATTACGCTTTTCTTCTCTAGAATGGTTTTATATTAAGTAGATCCTTACTGCTTAGAGGCTTATTCTTCTTGAGGAGTTAAAGACTTGTGGCTTAACAAGCTTTATAACATAGTGCTTCTTAACTGCTTTTGTTTTTAAGCAGAAATCTTGGTTTGAATTTTTGTTTTTTTACATTTTTCCAGTAGAACCCCTACACGCGCTTTCACGATTGAAGGTCTTGTTGATCAAATTGACTTTTTCTGAAATTTCTAGTATATGTGTGTGTTTAATATTTTCTTGAGATATAATTCACATATCACCTAAATGACCCATTTAAGGAGTAACATGCAATTAGTTTTCAGTCCAATAGATATTTTGATTCTTTTCAATCAGAGGTAGCAGTAATACTGGCAGCTTGGCTAATTTCTCCCTTCTTTTGGCCTCAATTTTTTTTTTCCTCTGCAGTTTATATTTCCCAGGATTTGTCAGCACACTAAACCAAAGACTTTTAAGAATTGATCAGTTGGCATCTGTGGCCAAGTAATTAAGGACTCAGGACTGGAAAGAACCAACGGATCCAGAGCCAGAATATACACTAGTAAAACTCTTTGCTACCTGTATTCACATATAATGAATAAGACGTAGTATAGAAGATAACGTCACACGCTACTGTACAGATGAAAGAAGTTAAATAAATGTTGGCTTCCTTTCTTCTCTTTCTGCATCCAATTCTACAAGGTAGAGCAAAAAGAGGTTATGAACAAAGTGCTTGAGATTTGAATGGGTCAAATAGACGTGCGTACCAAAGCACTCCTGGAAAGTCGTGAGGGAATCCAGCAAAGCTACTGAAGTAACGGAGTCTTCTGCCCAGAACTGACCTTGCTGACGGGCTGACCGCTCATTCCCCCGACCACTTGCTGCCCCCGGTACTACGCTATTCCCCCGTCTGCACAGCACATATTTTTCAGAGGGGAGAAATCTGAAAAGGGAATATAAAGGGAGGTCCTTCTCTTTACACCCAAGAAAGCTTTAAATAAATTACATTCTGAATTCACCAACTTACTTCAGAACTTTATTTTTTCACTCGTTCAAGTGAAAAAAATCTGCAAAGAATTTACATCAAGTTTTACACAGAGATTTAAAAAAAAAAAAGGCCAATAAAAAGGGGCCAGTAAAAGCAATGTTGGAAGCATTGTTTTATTCGCATGTTTTTATTTGCAGATTTTTTTTTCCCGAAACATTTACAATAAATAACTTAAAATGAGAATGTTCTTGCTTCTAGAGAGGGATTCTTTTTTTTTTTTTTTTTTTTTTGATCTAAAGTGAATTTATCTTATGAAAATAGTCAGCTATTTAGTAGAAGAAGCAAAATGTTCTCTCCAGGGCAGCAACCTGTTTTTCTCGTAAGGAAGAGAACTTATTCCTACTTCATGCCTGCAAGTAAAAGAACTTTCTGTTGTCCAATACTGTTTCCTACAGGCAGAGCTTCCTGATGCAGGAGTGATGGAAAGAGCTAGATCAACAACCCTCTGGCCAGATGCCTGGCACAGGGAATATTCTGCTTGTCAAATTAAGCTTTGCTTTTCAAATGGATAAATAGTTTTTTTTTTTTTTCCCCTGAGAGTGAATAGGAGTCGAAAGAGAGTGCTTTGGCTTCACTGAGAAATCCGCAAATATTTCTCAGAATTTGTTAGCACGGATGGCGCCAGCAAAACAGAATTAGACAGTCCTTTGGAAACTGGATAGTCTTACTGAACAGGCAATTTACATTGTTTCCTCTATCATCCCATCTGCCTTCCAGCGATAGTAAACTTTACTCCTGCAAAAACAGAGAGATCCCACAGGGAATGACATATATTGAACACGTCTGCTTCTGTTTTCGGTCTCTATTTTTCCAGGGTGAGCACTCAAGCAGGACTAAACGAAGAGGTGCATTCCTAGTTGACACAGAGGACATATTTTGTGTTTTCTGGTGCCAAAACACACCAAAGGATTAGGTGCTAGAATGGAAAATGAGTTTTCTCCATTTCCTGATTACTTTCACAGGCGTTCTTATTATCTTTAACTTTCCTCTTGTAAAATACACACACACACACACACACACACACACACACGAGAAATTACTGGCTTCTCTATTAATACCTTATAATAAGCTTTATTTCTTGCTTTTCACAGGAAGAGATGACTGCATTAAGTGCTTGGAACTCACTGCTGCAGGACACGGGGAAGAACTGGAAATTGTGGGTAGGCTAAGCAGGGCAAGGATAAAATTAGCCTTCGAGCATATGACTACCAGGAAAGTTATTAACTTCCAGAATCAAGATATCATGGGCTGTCATCAGGGAGCAAATCAAGCAATAACTCTTTTTAAATGGACACAAGATAGAAAATGTGTCCTCTGCTCACAACTGGGGGATGGCAACCCAGCAGTTTTGTTTTTTCTTTTTTTATAATTCCTGTAATCACTAAGCCTCACTTGCCAATACTAACATTTGAGTAATTACAAGGGAAGACTGGTGTAAATTCTAGCCTCCTGATAGCCTTGGAAAGCACAAATGACTGGATTTGCCAAGAAGGTTTGAGAAAATAGGACTCATTATAATCTATGGCGGATAAACCATCTCCACTCGGCAACACTGGTAATCCATGGGTGACAGGACCCTTGGGACTCTTGACTTTCCTGTGTCCCTATGTCTAGACAGATGTAAACAGCCTAGGGAGGCTGACCTTTTAAAGGCAGTATCACCAAGTCTGGGATAAAATAAAAATGATGAAGTCAACACTCATCTGCCTACCGGCTCTCAGTCAAACACTTTGCTTCGAAACCTATGGATCTCTACATTCTGTTACCAAAAAAATGTTTATAATGTACAATCTGATGACAAAGAGCAACAGGGAGATGACGGTGACTTACGCTAATCAGAGAGCTGAATGTTACCAAAGAGGCTGGGAGCCTGCAAGGCAAAAAACATAAACAGTGTTCTCAACTATCGCTCAAAAGCCATCTTCCAGATGTATAAAATTTCAAATGGGTTGCTGGCCACAATGTTTTTTTTTTCACTGTTATGCATATATCAATGTCATCAAAAGCAGTTATCTTCTAATACCAAGAGAGCAATTTAATAGTACGGAAAGTTTATAATATTTAGGTGCATGTTAATAATTAGAACAGTATGGAAAATTTATACTGTGGGTCATCTTTGACAAAGTATTTAATATTATTTGTATACTTTATATTTATTTCTATACGTTTCTAACCGTTAACAGGTATGTAAGTGTCCTTAAATATATTCAGATCTTGAGGCTTTTACTCGGTAGTGGGTCTAGTGATGGGAAAAAATGAGATCCTTTGTTTGCCCTTGTTCGGAATTTAACAAGTTTGTGGAATATAAGCAGAAGTGTAAGCGTAAGCCAAACGCATTTAGTAATTTTAAAAATCCTTCCAAAACGGATGGATCCTAATTTCTTCAAAGTCTATAAGGGTCTCAGCGAGGAACTGATGAGTGGCCCTGAACAAGGAGTGAGTGAGTCTGATGACAAGAACAGCCGAAATGACTCTCAGAAGATGTGGCTTCCCCGGAGTCTGCCGTGAGCCACGCGGGTGACCTTGGCCAGTGCAATTAACAAACGCTTATCACGGATCACGGAAGACCTCATTCGCTGGAGGTAACAAAAGGATGAGCAAGATCCGGTTCCTGTCCAAGAGAAGTTTAAGAGCTAGAAGAGAAGATAAGACACACAATCGTGACTTACAGATGGCAGGAGATTAAGAGAAGCAGAAACCAAATCCAGTGAGAACTTAGACAAAGGAAAGGCTACTTTCTGCTTGAAGAGGAGAGTTTGAAGGAAGGCTTTATGGAAGAGTGACATCTGAAATGAGCCCAAAAAGCCCTAAAAGAAGGTCCCAAGATTCTGACAAGGAGTCCTAAAGATACAGGGCCTTTTAGAGGCAGTGGAAGAAAACACTGAAGTGTGGTAAGGTTAAGTTCATGGCTCTCAGGCTGAATTCAGGGTCCAGGTGTTTTCAGCCTGGACAAGAGCCTGTCGGGGATCACTTAATCCCCAGAACTCCCTTCTGGGGAGGAAGCCACTGGCCTTCCTCATTCCATCATCTGACCAGCTCTGCAGGTGTTTGTGTCTGTGACACTTGCAGCAGGAATTCATGATTCTCCAGTTAAGAAGTCTAGACAGCACCTTCTAAGGAATGGGGAGAGCTGAGTCAGGAGGCACCAGCATCACAACTGTGCCTTGGAAAAAATAGAGTGAAGGAAAGAGGGCTGGTGGCCGAGAAGGAGGGCTAGTGGTGGAGAGGCAGTGCTCTGGGGAGGGCTGACAAGCACCTGTGTTAGGGCAGAGGGGAGGTGTGCATTTCAGAAGCAGGGCAGGACTTGATGGCTAACTGCACAATCTGGTGAGGGAGGAAGTGCAATCCATGGTCAATCTGCACTTGTCTGACTGCTTGAGTGTCTAGGTGAATGTTGATACCACTAATGGAGAGAAAAAAAAAGAAAAGGAACAAACTTGATAAGGAGGATAATGTACTCAGCGAGGGATACTGTGAGTCTTAACAGCTGACAGGACATTGAAATAGGAAAATCTGGAGTAGTGGTTCTCAACCAGGCACAATTTTGTGCCTACCCTCCCATCACACACAGGGGGCATTTAGAAATGTCTGCAGACATTTAGGTTTGTCATCTCGGGGGAAGGGGAGCTATTATGAGAGCATCCAGTCAGTAAAGTCCAGGGATGCTGCTAAACATCCTAAAATGCACAGGACAATGCCCCACAAGAAAGAGTAATCCAACCAAAAATGTCAGCAGTGCAGAAGCTGAGAAATCCTGGTCTAGAGGGAGTAGGCACTTCACATGTGGAATTTTAAGAAGCAGGAATGAACAGAGATGAGAACTTTTAGTCACTCACAATGCAGCGAGAGACATGGAAGAAAATTAACCACCGTTAGAGCATATAGAAGAGAAAGGCAAGCAGGTGGCTGATAAAATCCTGAGTAATATTACCTCATTGGCAAAATGAGTTCATGGGGGTGAGGTGATGTCACAAACCCTTTCATATTTGGAATGCAATGATAGGATGACAGTTCTCAGGAAGTGTGTACACAAGAAGATAGACAAGGATGAGGTGGTAAATCATGGAAAATCAGTTCAGCCATGAACATCCCCAAATCCTAAACACTGAAGACACATTCTAGGCTGCAGTGGGAAACACTGTATGTGGTCTAAGATTTTCATCTGCAAATGTGTTACAACTTGGTCCCAGAGTCACATGATTGTAACAAGAACATTCTTAAAAGCAGAAGAAGGAGGAGGAGGAAGAGGAAGAGGAGGAGGAACGGGAGGAAGAGGAGGAGGCAGGGGAAAAAAACAGAAGGAAAGAGGAAAGCAAAGGAAAACAGGAGAAAAGAGGTGGGAGGGAAGAAATGACAAGACAAGAAGAACAAGGGGAGGGGAGGGAAAGGAAAAGAAGGAAGGCGAAGGGAGGGAGCACTGTAGAAACATCCTCTAAAAGGCGGACAGAATGCTGGGTGAGGGCCGTTCTACGGAACAAGATCAGGCACCATACTCAATAATTTCACAGGGCACTTATAGGGGAATACATTCCATGGAAAGAAAGTCTGCTTCTTGAACCGTATCATCACTGTTTTTCAAAGCTATGGTAACACAAAATGACCAAACAGGAACCAGTACTTGTACAATTCTCCAGTATTTAAATAAATAAATGTTGCCAGAACTCTTTTCCAGGGGGCTCAGCAGGTCTAGGGAAGAAAGCCGGAGCGAGACAGGAGATGGGGAGGTAGGGAGGCAATCCGAAAGGAAGGATCACACAAAGACGCATCATGGGCAACCTGGCAGCCTTGGACTGATGAGCAGAGGCCAAAAATCTTACAAGGAACAATGAGAAGATGGACCTTTCCCATTCAAATGGTTATGTAGTCCACAAAGAAGTCATACCTGGAAACAAAAGGCCACAGCAACAAACCAAAGAAGGCATCCCTGATAAGGGAAGTGTGAAGGTTGTGTGCACAGGGCAGGGGGCAGTATGATGTGCCACGGCCGGCCAGATTGTGAATTCCACCATTCCTGTCTCCACCATTAGCTAGCTCAGGGCTTCTCCTCGGAGCAGAATGTCTCTGAAACGTAGCTTCCTTTCTGATAAAACATGAGTGATAAGCTTCCCAGCGGTGCTGTGATGATGAAATAAGACCATCTATGTAAAGCACTCAGCACAGCAGCCGGTGCTGGACAGGGACTCTGGCAGTGCTAACTGCTCTTGAATAATGTCTGACTTCTGTCACTCTATGCAATGACTGAATAAGAAAGAACGGCAGGACTCACATTCCAAGTCAATCTAAATGGAATCCATTAAACACGGTAGTAGCATTTGAAAACTGAAATCTTCATCTTCTAAATAAGCAAGTAACTTTTATGAATTCATTAAAACTTGAAGTGGCCTTCAGAACTCTGGTCAAATTTCCTCATTTACTGATGGGAAAATTGGAAAAGGAAATGAAAAGGCTATTGTGGCTTGGAGGTACATGAGCCAAAAAAAAGATTTTAATTAAAGGGGAGTTACTCATCCTTTCTTCATACAATACAAGATGAAGGTGGAGTTAGAAAATGACAGTTCATAATTTTACAAATACACACATATACTTATTTTAGAAATAATAGAGCTAATCTGGGAAGATGTCTAACAAAGTTATCCTTCCCTTTCTGTGAACTCGACTACCTTACATCACCCGAATTCACCCACTTGTAAACATATCTGACAAAGTTCTCAGAAGCTTCATGAAGTATTGGATAAAAGAGCTTCAGGATTAAACTGGTTATTATCAAGGATGTTCTTCCCCCAGGCTACAGCCAGGTCACTCACCTGTCTAGGAGCAAGTTAGGAGCAAACAGGAGCTTCCCTGGGTGCTCCATGGAGCGCCAGACAAGACCAATCATGAGGATCTCTAGCCAGGCACATTCCAGCAGGTGGACCTGATCGTGGAGGGTCAAATCCACAAAGCCTGAAACGAGACAAAAATACACTTCTGACTTAAAATGAAAAGTCATTGCTGGTGAAATGAATGCAACCGGAGATTTGAACTGGGATGCTCTATTTTCCATTAGATGGAATAACATGAAATAGAAGTACACTTTATAGGAAAGTCAAGTAACTAATTTTTAAAATTTTTTATACAATTGTAAAGGTTACTTTCCACTTAAAATCATTACAAAATATTGGATATATTCCCCATGTTGTACAATATATCCTTGAGTCTCTCTTTCACCCAACAGTTTTTACCTCCCACTCCCTCATCTCTATATCGCCCCTCCCGCTGTCCCTCTCCCCATTGGTAGCCACTAGTTTGTTCTCTGTATCTGTGAGTCTGGTTTCTTTTTTGTTATATTCACTAGTTTGTTGTATTTTTTTACATACCACATGTAAGTGATATCATACAGTATTAGTCTTTCTGTGTCTGACCTATTACTTCACTTAGCATAGTGCCTTCCAAGTCCATCCGTATTGCTGCAAATGGCAAAATTCCATCCTTTTTTATGGCTGAGTAGTATACCAGTGTATAATATACACCACAAAATTTTATATATATATATTTATACCACATCTTCTTTATCCCTTCATCTGTTGATGGACACTTAGGTTATTTCTACATCTTGGCAATTATAAACAATGCTGCTGTGAACATTGGGGTGCTTGTATCTTTTTGAATTCGTGTTTTTGTTTTTTTTTCAGATATATACCCAAGAGTGGTATATATCTGAAATGCTGGGTCATATTGTAGTCCTATTTTTAGTTTTTTGAGAAACCTCCACACTGTTTTCCACAGTGGCTGCACCAACTTATATTCCTACCAACAGTGTACAAGGGTTCCCTTTTCTCCACATCCTCGCCAACATTTGTTATTTGTGTTCTTTTTCATGATGGCCATTCTGACAGGTGTGAGATGATATCTCATTGTGGTTTTGATTTGCATTTCCCTGATTAGTAATGTTGAGCATCTATGCATGTGTCTGTTGGCCATCTGCATTCAAGTAACTATTTTTTAAACCTACTATATCAATGAACTTTAATCAACTTAAACATCTTAATGCCTTAGTGTCACATCTACAGAAATATACTAACTTATGCAACCCACTTAGCTTTCCATAAAGCTTTATACTTAAATAGTGTTAAAACTCATATGCTTTTTACTTTGACACTTTTAATAGCCTTATGTGATTATTATATTTCATTTCTGCTTCCGTTGAAGATATTTAGGTGCAAGAAATGTAACTTACCTGCCTTAAAACAAATAGGAATTGGAGCACGGGCAAGACCAAAGTCACTAAATGTCTACCTCTTTGCTTCATCACTAAGCTACGCCCCCTTTTTCCATATCATGTAAAAGAAAGACTAATAAAATAGTATACGTAAATAAATTACTTGGGGGAAAATGAGTCGGATGAATAAAGGTGGCATTATGATCACTTCTGGTAACAAACACGAAAGTGTTTTTTATTTTTTGTTTATTGGAGAGAAAAGCTTTTTCCAATCATCACTGACAATATGGTGGATGCGCAAGAGTAGTGATAAGAAGGAGGAGGAGGAAGATGAGAAGGAGAAGAAGGGAAAGAAGAGGAAGATCAATTTATTGAGCCCTTACTATGGGTTAGAAGTAATACTAAGTACTTTCCATACAAATTTGTTTAAGTATTTATCACTACAATAATTCTCAGAGATAGAAACTGACAGGGATGTCATTTTCCAGATAAGGAAACAGGTGATCAGAGAGCTGATGTATTTGGTAAGGTCAGAGGTGGGAACATAATCTCCAGAACCTGTGCCCTTGACCACAATTGACACCACTCCTTATGAGCTGCAATTCATTATAGACTTTGGATGAACTGACTAAATAAACCCAAACCCACAAATTAAGATACACCAGGGTGACAGGGACATTGCATAAACAAGATGTCCATAAAGTTTCTTGCTTTCCAAATCAGCTCCCTGTCCTTCTGCCCTGAGGCATCCCATCCCATTTCCTTACCCTTTCTCTGCCCTCAACCCTTCGTTCCCTCTTATCCATGAGACTGGATCTAGGAATCCCATTTTTCTTTGTCTTCTTCTTTGTTTTCTCTCACTGATATCGCACTTTTATTAGCTATCTATACTTGTATTTACTAAAAAGCCAAAACCTAAGTTTATTTTCCTTAAGCAGTAGTACTTATGGTTTCCCTATTGAATGTTTCTTCCTGGAGGTCTTGTTCAAAGAATTGGTTCAAACAATTAGCTCCCCATTTCCTAAATACTTAAGCACCATCTTCCAAGTAATCCCCACCACCAACAGCTGACGAGCCGTCAGAAAAGCCTAAGTTGAGAAAGACCTCAGGGTGTACGCCCCTCTAGCCACCATCCCATAAGCAAGCCTCGTCAATTCCATCTTTGAAGTAACGATAAAATCCTTTTTCTCCTTTCTATATTTCCACTGTTACTACATTAATTTAATTCCCAAGACACTCTCACCTTTTTGTCTGACTTCTTTAACTCAGCATAATTAT
The DNA here is from genome assembly GCF_009834535.1 of Camelus ferus. NCBI lineage: Eukaryota > Metazoa > Chordata > Mammalia > Artiodactyla > Camelidae > Camelus > Camelus ferus. Next base: position 61,506,851 of record NC_045703.1, on the reverse strand, counting down.
TTTGGGACATCTATGTTGTTGCATGTATGAATAGTTGATTCTTTCCCTTGCTGAGTGGTATTCCGTTGGATGGATAGAGCCCATAAATAAACACAACTTGCTTATCCTTCTGTTGGACATCGCATTTGTTTTCTTTGGGTTATCACAAATACAACTGCCATGGGCAATCTGTGTACATTTTTTTTGTATGGACATGTGCTTTCATTTCTCCTGGGTAAATATTTAAGCGTATTATGGCTGGACTATATGGTAAGTGTATGGTAGGCATATGTTTAACTTTTTAAGAAACTACTGAACAGTTTTCAGAAGTGATTGTTCTATTTTACATCCCCACCAGCAATAGATGAGAGCCCTGGTTGCTCCACATCCCCAGGCAATACTTGGTATGGTCAGTCTTTTTCATTTTAGACATTCTGTAGACATACAGAGGTATCACACTGGAGCTGTGATTTTAGTTTGCATTTCCCTAATGACTAATGATACTGAGCATCTTTTCATGTGCCTCTAACAGATCATTATCTTACACTATCACTATACTCATGTTAATTATGCATATATCTGTAAATCCTGCTAGACTATGTTAAGGAGAAAACACTAAAGGATGAAAAAACAGTGACTGGGTTTCATGACTCCTGGGGAGAAAAAGGAACTAGTTTCCCTACACACAGCAACTATTTACGTAGAGAGTGTGTTGGGTCGAAATGGACTGGGTTTGTTCAGGAAGAAGCACTGTCTGAGACAGCAAAAACAAACAAACAAACAAAAAAACAACAACAAAAAACCTTGTCTCTCTCAGTAGCCAAAATCTAATGGGAGCAACCAACTCCAGTGAGCAGTATTCTAAAGGAAAGCTCACGGGAAGTTTTAATTCCCTAAGATTTCACCCCAATCTTTTGGGTAAAGTTGCATAATAGCGATATAAACTTACCTGATAAATCACACTGACTTTTAGAAATGTTAACATTCAAGAGTGAGGTGTCTTCTCTCTTCTCATGACATTCCTTGTTTGATGTGGGGTGGGGGGATGTAATCATGTGATCATGTCGCCCTTGATGAAAGCTACACCATATCATTCAATACCCTCCACAAAGCTTGAAACAAAATGTCACAGGATGAGATTTAGGGGGTCTTTTGCGAGAGAACAGCAACCATGTAACCGAGCAGTTTTGAAAAACGGAAGAAGCACTTTCTGGTCGCAACCTTACATGTGAAACTGAATGAAATTTTTAATACTTCACTTCAGAACTCCAGTGCTTCTTAAGTTTGACAGTTTTAGTGGTCTTTTGGGAGCCTCAGAAGCTCACCATAACCATTTGTACCACACAAGTCTGGTGATTACAAAATCTGTCTGAAGTATGTCTGTTAGTAATAGTTTTCAGTCTGAGTCCAGCAGAATTGCTAGGTCCTTCTGGTGAAATCATGTAGATCTCTCGAAAAGAAACAGTCTATTTAATTATCTTTCCCAGCTGTGCATATTGCCCACAGACAAGGGTTACTGAGTCTCTTGCAAAGTGTCCTCGGCAAGTTCCGGGGAGCGGGGTTGCAGGGCGTGTGCAAAGACTGCCCATTAACCTTCTCAATGAACGTAAGAGCTACCGGAGGAAGCTATTGGATGGCGGGTCTCCTTCCTTCCAGTATACTGAGCTCAGTATTGTTTTAACCACACAGGAGTTAAATGCTCTTCTGGTGTAGAATAAATGCCCTTTAATAGTCTCAATTCATAGCCAACAGAGAAAAACAAGGTGATACATCTTAAATGAAATTATACTGGGCCAACTCCTACAGACATCAAGTTTCAATCTTTTGGTTTGTTTTCCATATAAATGGGAAGACTACTCTAATATGCAGCTTCAGCTGAATTTACTATAATAACTCAGAGGCATTCAACAATGCCTTCTGAACACTTGAAAGTGTTGCCAGTACAGGAGCCAGCAGCATCTGTGGGACGTGAATGGATGCACCAGTGACAGATATTCTGACCGGTGACACGGTGAGAAGTGACTCACCTCCCATCACTTGGGGACTCTCATCTTGGTGACAGTGGCATGAGGTCTGTGGGGCTGTGGAATTCACACCCACGGGACAGAAGGCCTACCTTAAAAGTAGTAATAATAGTTTATTGAGACCAAGTGAAATCAGACGCAAGGAAATCTCATTTTATAAAATAAAATCTTAAAAGAAAGCAAACATGGGTCTTTTTCTCTGGTCTGTACTCACAGGTCTAGTGAATAGAGTGTCCAGAGATAGGATATAGTGGAAACAGATAGAAATGACTTAAGTCCCCTCCCCCACTGCTGTGTGGTCAGGGAGCTGATGAAGCCGAAAGAGGCCACCTTCTGAACAACTCTCTGTACAGTTAAACAGCTCGTTATTTCCAGCCTCATCACCAAGTAAAGATATCCCTGCCTTCTTTCTTCATTAAAAGTGACTATTTTTCCTCCAAGATTTTTAACTGCTTTTTGACTGTGAAAGGAGCTCATGGCAGGTCTCCCCCTCTCCCTTGGGCCTCATGAAATCCTAAACCCTCTTCCCCACTCTGAGCCTACCATACAAATTATTTAATTTGCCTTGGCACTCAGGGTGTGGCAACTCTCAGCAAAGGGTGCCGAGAGCCGGAGGCAAAATGAAGTAGAATGTGAATGCTTGTTAAGTTCTGCACAGCTGTGAAGCAAAAGATAAACCAGAGAAAAAAAAAAAAGTATGAGTGCTACAGTAAGTACACTTCTTATTTCCATGGGATGCAGTTTACAGAGACGCAAAGCAAAGCAGAATCCCTGAGAAAGATAAAAGCAACTTTTCCCTGGGGAGTGTTGTCTTAAATCCAGAAGCCAGGTGGTTGGTTCCCTTAATAAATCTACTGGAAAAAATATTAGTTTCCTGACCTTCAAAAAATTAATTATGTTCTCAGTCATATGATGACCCCAATGTTCTCCAAAATGTCAGTTATAAAATTGCCTGTTTCATTCTTTCTGTATTGCCTTAAGTCAATGAGAGAAGATTTAAACAAGTCACCTTTTTCCTCCTTGATGCCAAAGTAAAATAAGGTAAAAAAAAAAAAAAAAAGGAAAAGAATGTAATGGAACATGACATTGTATCACAAGACAACTACAAGCTGAATAAAACCTGGGATTTCTCAGAGGAAGCCTATAGAAGAAAGAATGTCAGAAGAACCTACATCCCAGTTCAAATGCTAAGCACTTGTCATGTCTTCCATTTTGTAGTTTTTTTTTTTTTTTTCTCCAGAAGACAATAAGTTTAATCTTGTACTTTGAACCATGTAACCCATGGCATAGGTGAATATGATCTTCCCACCTCCAGATAAAAGTTTTGGAGTCTCTTTTAGATGCAGAATCATGATAGAGAGAGCCATTAGAACTGGGCTGCCCATTCCATGACACTTTAAGATGTCTCCAATAACATGCAAGCATTGAAAAATTCTTTTCTATGTGTTTAACCCATTTAAATAAATAACATCATGCACCACTCTTACCAAATATGTACCACTGTTAGAAAATAAAATAAATGGTAATGGAGTTATCATTTGCTTAGACATCCCGAATCACACATAGCGTAAGAACTGCGGACCTCTCACTGAGCCTGCCCCACACCACCATCGCTGTGTGTGCGCTGGTTTTCTTCTGCTCTAATAAAGGGAAGTGCGCACAGACCCTCTCTGGCACAGTACCACCTACCCAAAGTGCTTATGCCAGCACCATGCTAAATATCCACCTTGCCAATAGCAAGTGGATGCTTTCCTGAGGCTACAATATCCCTCATCCTCAGGTCCGATTATTAGGTATTTTCAAGTCACTTCCCAACATGGGACTTTTTGGAAGGTTCATTCCCCATCTCACCCCCACAATGGAATGAGGAGGACAGAAGTAATTAAAAGAGTATGAGCTGAAAAGTCAAGTAGACCTGGCTTGAAATTCTTCTGTGGCCCATGGCCAGTTAGTTAAGGTCTCTGAAAGCTCTTCCCATCTGTAAAATAATTACTTAGGGTTATTGCAAAAATTAAGAAGCTAGCAGATGTCCCAGAGTACCAGAGTCACAACTCAATGAACATTTGTTCTCTTCCCTACTCCATCCCAACAGGCTGGAATATCTGTCCAATAGAAGGAACACAACTTTTCCAAAGCACCAAGAGAAATGTTCTGTTTCAAAGTATTTTAGATCTAGGACTCCAAACTTAAATTGGGCACTTGGTGTTTGCCTAAGTCATGAAGTCGTGCTGTGTTTTCTGTTTAGTTTTTCTTTTTGTTTATATATAAAAAATAACCTAATAAAAAGGATAAAAGACTTCATGGACATCAAATGGCTCTTACAAAACAACATTTTTATGATTTAAAAGTGGAGGGAACAAAAGCATGTGGATTATATTTCTCCTAAAATACATATGCGAAAAAATGAAAAAAGGCACGTTTGGGGTTTTATTACACTCAAAGTATTTCAAGACGTTTAGCAAATCCAGAATGCAGTTGTCTTCACATCTCCGATATAAATGTGTGACCGATGGTTCTCTACTGAACTCAGAAGACCTCCACACTGTCTTTGCTGGTGCTTACTTGCAGAGAGAATGAATCATGTCCTGTGGTGACTACATGCCTTGGGGAATAAAAGTGGTGTTCTCAAGGCAATGCCAAGCAACAAAAACCAGTGGAAAGTGAAGAACTGAATGTGACAAATTTGATATTTTAAAAATATGTCACATGTAGCAGAGTTGACAGCCAAATTAATTCAGTCTAGAGGTTTTAAGGTAAACAAAGGTCTTGCCTTTTAAAATTAATGGTGCATACTTCAAACACCCCTTATTAAGATGACTATATGTTGAAAGAATTACAGACGATGAAAGCCATGTGATTTACATAAACTCACAAACTTTCCAATCTTGACTCTGCAACCTGACAAGGGGGCCATGTTGTATCTGACACTACATAGTGAAGCCACTATGACATCATTACCAATTTCTTCAGAACAACTCAGCAGGGCTTAACACACCTTATCTGAGAATTATTTTTACATATACAGGTTCAAAAGTGGTGTTTCTATGGTACATCTAAAATAAAAACCAACAGTGTTGTTTGATTATTTTACTTCTTTCCCGTTTTTATCTAAATGAAAGAGAGCCAACAGAGAGCTTGCTTGGAAGGACCTGAGATACTTCCTGGATATCCCTCTTACAATGCACACATGAGGTATAAACTAAATGCAGAAGATTGTCTTTCCTCCGAAAAAAATCTTAGGTACACTGAGTAGGCTACTCACCAAGAAGAGATATCCAAAGACCAAACTGATTTCAAGTTTGCTCAACTGTTCCTTGGTTTTAAACCCCTTCCAAGAGCTACACTCGATGAACCGCACTTCTTATAACATTTCTTCGAAAAATTATTAGACTTAATCACAGAAGTGTATTCAGACTCTGCTTCAAAAATTTGCTAGTTTTTCCTTGCTTTGGACATCAGCCCACATTTATTGTCTTGTCATCCTATGTGTCTCTGGATATGCATCTGTGTGTGTGATCTGTTGTGGTTATATTTGATTCATCCACTAATATTTGACTATGTTTACACATTAAGGGATAGAACCAAAAAAAGAGTGTATAGAAATAAATTACCTCTGATAGGGAGGTTAATTGTAGAACTTCTCTGATTAGAAAACGAAAATGGAGCTATATTGTAAAAGCACCCCAAGACTTAAAGGTTAGAATATGCATTTTGTAGCATATGTAAAGTAATTATAATACAAGGGAGGAAATTATTCCTGACTTTAAATATGAACTTCATAAAAATATTTACCTTAATCTTTATTTAGTGACTTAGTTTAGCACACACCTTTAAAAGGCTAGACATGTATTTTCTTATTTTTCAAAAGGTTGGCTGTAACTCAATCCTGATTACAGCATGTGTGAACCTGTGAAACGCTGACTCTCTTTCTCTAAAAAATTATGTTCTCAGTTTATGAGAAAGTGTCATTGCATCTCTGGGGAAAGGGGTGGATGAAGGTATTGGACTGCCCACCCCCTCTCCCCCTCATGTAAGCTCATTTACGTGGCAAATTTCTCTCCAAATTTAGTAATAAGAAAAAGTTTTCTTCTCCTAAAGAATTGATGGGCTCCTTTTTTTGTTGGAAAATAAGAACAATGAAACTTACTCAGGACTGCGTGAAGCCCTACCAACAGGAAGCAGATATTAATATAATGTTCAAAAGCAGTAACAATTTTCCCTGTTTCCTGGGAAAATTATTGCCTGACTTCTACTTTTTCTGACCTCACTTTTGACTGTACTGTTGAATTACCAGGCACCTCATAGCAGACTTTGCAAAGTAGATAAAGGAAGAAATCATTAAAACACGTATATCTGTTTTCACGCACACACGTAATTATCCTGTTTTTTTTTTTTTTTTTTTTCTTTAACAACAGGTAAGGGATGGGACGACAGATAAGGAGGTAGTTTGTCAGGAGAAAAGAATTAATCCCACAACTCTGACTCCAGAAGGAAAAATAAGTCAAGACTTTCAGATACGAGGATCATATTTGGGGATCAAAAAAAAAATGTCCCTCAGAGAAAACAAAGCAGATGGCAACTCTACCTTGTTACCAATCCCATCTGTATTACACTCGGAGCCTTGGTTTATGAAGAGACGGTTGTCATGACAATAAGCATTTGAGAAGAGTTCTGGAGAAGCTGATGGATTCAAGAGTGTCTCCTAGCTTCCCAATTTTCCAAACACACACACAAATCCCATCCCCCACCCCCATCCAGCAAATAAACAATTCTATTAATTCCTGTATTGGCTACCATTATTCTATAATGATATTACAGAATTTTGCACTCTCTCATGTCAAAATCCTCCTTGGGGGGACAGAACAGCTCTTTACTCTGATACAGCACAGCTTGAAAGTAAACTGCTTTTTGATTTTTATTCAGCAAAGGCAACTGTATTAACTCCAGCTTAATTTTTTTTTCCCCTTACCAGCTCAGAAAGAAATCAATTTCAGCTTAAATGAGAAAGGGGAAAAAAGTAGAAGAAATTATTTTCCAGTTTCTGAGAGTAGATGGCAAACTAAAGAAGGGAAAAAAATTAATAAACTATAAAGTAAAGTGCTTAAGACTGTCCTTTGACATTCTCGTCAAATGGACAGGAAGGCCATCACTGTGGAGCGATTCTGAATTCCCTAATATTAAGAGCACGGGCTGGCTGCGTTTAAAAGTCAACAAGCACTTGTACCTTGGAACAGACATTTTTTCTTGTCTACCTCGGAGTAGACCTACAGAAGCATTTCAAATACTATTGTCATCAGTCTGAGCTTTCCGGATAACTGCATGCTCCCGGTAAACACTACAAATGTCATCAACACAAAGACTGAGAGCGAAGCAGACAATCTCCTTTTTAGGGCAAGTCCCCCAGACAAATGAAAAATGATCATTTCCTCCCACCTCCACCTGGCTCAAGTCCCTCAATGAAACCAAAATTGATGACGATCTTATAGTTTCAAGGAGTGTCTCCTCACACACACAATTTAAAAGCTGGGAGGGACACCTGTTGTTGCCAATGATCCAGGGACGTCCAGGTCTAGAAAGAATCAGGAACAAAAAAAGAGGCTTATTCTCCTTTTGTTTTAGTTAAATTCGGAATGTTAAAATAAAGAGCTTTGCAAACCGAAATCATCAAGAGGTAAGAGTAAGGCTGAGTAGCAAACCACATCAACACTTCTGCTGAGAATTCAGAGGACAAGATACAGGGCCCATACAGGAAGGGGCATGGCCACGAGTCCGGGGTCAGTGGAGGACTGAAGGTCTCGCAAGCACACGGGGGACTGATTTAGAAAAGGCTGCTCCCTCCCTTCCAGTCCTCCCACAGCTCCCCACTTCCCACATTCAGCCCCAGAGAGAAGCAACTAAAGGAAGGAGAAAGAACTATTTCAGCCTCTTCCACCCCAGATCTGACGCGAGGGAACACTGGCCTCGTATACACGTTGAGAGAGGCCGTAAGGAGATGAGAAGTCAGATACTATTTTCCTTTCATCCATGGTGGATCCTTTTATAAGCACAGCAGATCTTGCCAGGCTATTAAATAACCACTCTAAAAATAAAGTGGGTAGCTAGGGGAAGCTGAAAGAGAGATTCTCTAAATGCCAGTTATCTTCAAGGCAAGAACTGTTCCATTTTTTTAAATAGAGGTACTGGGGATTGAACCCAGGACCTCATGCAGGCTAAGCAGGTGCTCTCCGCTGAGCTATTACCACCCCACGAACTATTCCATTTTTTTTTTTGGTAACTCAGCATGACCCATGGCTGGGTATTGGGTCCCACCAATAATGTTGACTCCCTAAAGTTAGTAATAGGAACTACAAAAGTATTTCCTGATAAAAATGAAGAGCAACTGTATTAGTTTTGTAGGTCTGCTATAACAAAGTACCACAAATTGGGAGGCTCAAAACAGAAAAGAGAATAGTTCTGGAAGCTGAAAGTCTGAAATCAAAGTGTCAGCAGGGCCACACTCTCTCTGACGACTCTAGGGTAGAATTTGCTCCATGCCTTTCTCTCAGCACGTCGTATTGCTGGTAATCCTTAGCGTTCCTTGGCTTGTAGGTACATCATTCCAATCTCTGCCTCCATCATCACATGGCATCCTCCCTGTGTGTCTCTGTGTCTCTTCTCTTTTTATAAAGACACCAGTCACGTCAGATTAGGGTCCATACTAATCAGCTACGACCTCATCTTAACTTGATTACATCTGCAAAGTCTACTTCCAAGTTAGGTCACATTCATGGGTCCTGGGGGTGAGGACTTCAACATATGTTTTAGGGGAATGCAATTCAACTCATAACAAAAAGAAGCTGTAAACACTTTACATCTTATATGGTTATGCTCAATATTCCCCAAACATTTACGGAGCATCTCCAATGTATATTAACCTGGCATGGGGTCAGGTACTGTGGGTACGGAGAAAGGACAATGTTCTCATTCTCAAAAAGTTCACAGTCCATAGGGGCAGCAAAGAAAATGAATATGATCATAGTGACATGTGTTGAGTGCCAAAATACAGGAAAATATCTGAGGAGCGGGGGCACCTTAATCTCTGAGGCTAGAGGAAAGGTTATTCCCTAGGCTACCACAGTTGCTTTTCCCTCTTCCCAGTATACTTTTCCAATGACTTCAATACTCATAGCATCAAGATCAAGTTCTTATTCCTACAGCATCTCTTATCTGCATTAGTGCCTATTTGCTTATTGGCATCACTTCCCAGGTTGGAAACAGATCGAAGCACGGGGACTGTGTCTGTAGAACATTGTACCTGCAGGATGTCACACAGTGCCCGGCTGAGAAGAGGCTCTTAATAAACATTTGTCAAATGAATAGTGGGGGAAAGGTAAGTAGATGAATGAGATGATGAGTGTAAATGAATTCTCTTCTGGTAGTGGCTGCAGCAATTTGAAGGACTTCCTGTAAGAAGGGATCCAGTTTCTCAGGGAAGGAGGGGGGTTCCTCTGTTGGGAGGGATAAGGAGGTGAGAGGTAGGGTGTTAGGGAAGCACAGCGGGGGGTTGAAATCCTTGCTGTGGGAATAGGAAGAAAGCAAGAGAGAGGAAGAGAGTGTGAGAGAGAGCTAAACAGGCAAATAGAATATTTGCAAAATTCAGCTGTTAGACCCTCCATTCTCTAAAAATAAGTCTACATATGATCATAGATTAAAATATTAATGTATCTTTCCCTTTAACTGGAAAATTGTCCTTTTGAGTATAGTGTTGCTTAAGTCTTAAAAATTCAATAAAATCTATATGTAGACTCAACTTTTTAAGGAGTAAGAAGTGAAACTTAAATACCCGATTCTTTTTTTTTCCTATGATGAAAAAAATTTAACCAACTCATAAACACCGTACTCTTTGGAGTAACTGAAAGGGTAAATTAGTTACAGAAAAATTAATTCCATCACTATTCCGAACACCTACCATGTGTCTGGCACCACGCTGATGTTAGGGACAAAAAATTTTAGTATGTCTCGGTCTCAGACATCAAAGATAAGAGAAAAGACAGTCTGATTTTTAAAAAAGATGGTGAACTAGAATCTGAGACCACGCTGGAGGGCCGTCCAGGGCTCACTGGGAGCACACAGGACCAGGACCTAACCCAGGGTGGCAAGACTTCCTTATTTCTGATTTGAGTCTTGATGACACACTTGATGGAAAAGAAGGCAAAGCTACCGAGGGACCAGAGAGGATGGCATGTTCCTGAAAGCGCCCCTATGCCAGTTGTGCGGGAACACGGAAAGCAGAAGGAGGTGTGGTCAGAGACAGGGCTGGAGAAGGAAGCAGGGGCCAGGGGGTGTCAGGGAGCTTAGGCGTCACCCGTGAGGCAAAGAGGAGCCACTGAAGGACTTTAAAGAGATGGGTATTAACTAGGGTGACCAGTTGAGACTTTGTTCAACTACAAGAAGGAAGAGAAACGGACCCACTGGTGAGATAGTAAGGAAGACGAATTAACGGAATTTAGCAATTAATGAGATGAAAAGAAGGGGAGAAGGAGTCAAGGAGGTCTCAGGGGTCTGGATGATACCACAGGCCACTCACGGGCAGACGGAAGGAAGAGGAGGTGCACACAGGATGGCAGTGAGCACCAGGTGGAACATGTCTAGTCTAAGCTTCCTGCACACAACCACGTAGAAAAGTCTAATGGATTTCTGAAATCAGGATCTGAAGCTCAGAAGCAAGGGGGGTGCAGCCTGAAATCACAGATTTGGGTTTTATCAGGAAATAGGTGAGAACTGAAATCATGGGGTTGGTGGTATCAGTTGGAAGGGATATGCAGAGAAGAAAGAGACCAAGACATCATGAAGAATGCCAGTACATCAAAATGATAACCATTTTTTCCCCATACTGTAAACAATTACTTGATAACTTAAAAAAGAGAGAGAAATACAGCACGGGGCTGGCATATGCTTTCCTTTCTTTGTACTCATTATGTCCAAAGTCGTTAAACAGATGTCCAGAAAGGGAAAAATAAACATCTGTTATTTACTAATTTTGCAAGGAAAAAACCCGTCTGGCCACATATGTGACTTTCTAATCAAAATACTTTCAATAATAAGAATTCATACAATGCCATAAAATATATAGGTTTTTAAATCATTGCTGGCTGGGGTGATGCAACACTCCCCACTTTCTCACATTAGGAGATGAGCATGAAAAGATCACCTATGTTCTTTCTCTTTAATCCAAAGGGGGCCCTGAGGGGGCCCTGAGAGTCCCAGCCTCCAGCAGCTGGCTGCAACTGTGTTTCCCCTCCCCAAGGACTTCTGGAAGGTGCACTTCAGGGGCACATGCAGCCCCTGCCTATGCAATGATGTCACCTGGTGCCTCCCAGCAGACCTTGTGCCAACTTCCTCTTTGGGGAGAAGCTGACTCTGCTGAGGGCGCCATGTTGGAGCTGTCCACTGGCCTCCCCACGGGGGACTGTGCAGAGCTGATGAGACAGTTTTTTCTCACAAAGCTGGTAAACAAGGTATCAGCTCAGAATGAAACTTGAGAAAAATGAAACTGAAAATTGCTTTGTCCGTGTTGAGTCATTGGAACCAAAAAACATTTTGAACGTCATTTTTTTTTCTTCCTATAGAGAAGTTGTCTTTAGTCTTATGGATCAAAATTAAAGAGACTATCCACACCGACTAATTTTGGATTAGTCAGTCTTTCAACCTATATTCCCGAAGGACAGGATTTCTGTTTTTCCTTTCTCTTGCTACCGCCTATGGAGCAGTTAGGAAGCCCTCCGGGGCACAAGCGGCTCAACCTCGTCCCACTTTCAACATCTCTTAGTGTCATGGTCAGCATCTCACATCAGCTCCCAATCCAGAAGAGGAGTTAAGCCAGAAGCGGAGATGGGTATGCAGATGGCTCTTTTGATTTCGAGAAATTGTGCTTATCAGCACAAACCTGGCTTCCATCTTGTAATGAAAATGTAACCTGTCTTCAAGACTGTAAAGTCTCTTGTTGTAAGTATTTCAGACTGCAAAGTAGAAAACCTTAGGATCACTAAACAAAACAAAACCTCCCCCACACCTTCCCCTCACGACCACACACAAACCAACGGTTATTCCACCAAGTCAGAGGCAAGGGTTTTGAACATTTAGTGAGGCAGAGGAGTAGACAGCTTTTCTTGGCTACAAGGACATATAATGCCATCACTAAAAATGACATATACTTTTGTTCTGTCTCATGATGACAAGACTAGTGATGGTCCTAGAAGAGAATGGACTCATTCCAGGAAATCACTGATTGGGCTCCAGTTTGCTCAGGCGATGCTAGAATGAAGAAAAACGTGAGCAGAATGACTACTTTGTAGAAAGACCTAATTGTGTTCTGTATTTCCACAAAGAGAAAAATACCTGTTGGCTACCTGCTTGGAGTTCCATGTTTCTCAGTAGGATTTTTTAACTTTCCCAGTGTAGTGAGAGATACTATGAAGATGCAATGTATGATGGTAGGGACAATGGGTTTCGCTGGGGCCACTTTTCACTTCCTAGTTATGGGGTCTTGGGTGCATTGTTTCATCTCTGGTGCCTAGAACAGTGCCTGCTCTTAATGTATGCTCTACGAATATTTTTAAATGAATGAATTGCTCTGGACTTTAGTTACTTCATCTATAAAATGGGAATGATAACAACATCCTTACGGTATGTCGTGGGGAAAACGAAAAAGGATCACATCACCTGGAAGATGCTAGTGGTCAAGAAATCAACTGCAGCTCTCATTGCTTTAGTTCCTTCCTAATGATCAAAAGTGCTAAATATTACGCAGATAACCAATTTTCTTCTCACCCTCTGACCATGAGTTCCATTGTCTAAAATTTATCCATTGAAATACATTTGTGACAGGGCTCTTCAATATTTTTGTTCAATTTGGAAGTCTGATGAAGTCTGTGGACCTTTTTAAAGCTCTAAATGCATAAAAGAAGATACCTTTTAAATCACAAAATTAAACCAATTATACTGAAATTCAGTTCTTTTTAAGAACTCTGTGCATCCATGGAGCCCAACTTAAGAACCTTGGAGAGGGGAAGGACAGAAGTCAGTGGCTTCCCGGATAATCAGAGGCTGCTGGTAACTTCATGCACAGCATATTACAACAGAGAAGTCCTCTCCCATGCCCTACTTCTCTTGGAATGCTCTCAAAAAGTTATTGAGGAGCAATGAGAATATTACTAACTGTTGAGAATGCTTTGTACGTATGAGACAAAGAGATCTGGGGGGAAAAAAAAGGTTGTAATACCGATCTAGTAAAACAGCTGCTATTTAAGAGTTTGTGCAGAAGGCTGGCCTTAATGATTCACATTCAGTGACTCACTTCATAAGCTATTAAGGGAAATTGTTAATATCCTTACTTAACTAAAGAATGTCTGTGAAAATTCATCAGGATTGAAGACTCCAGGTAAATGAAGAGTCTGAAAATAAACAGCTTATTAATTTAATGAACTATAAAATGACTGAGATATCAAAAAACACATTTCATTTACATTTAAGAAATAGCAAAATCTTAATAAAAAGTTATTCATGAAATAGACAGGTAAAACCTCAAAAACACACGCTTCTCATCTTTCACATCTCTTATAAAGATGTGCCAGCTGAGAATTGGCCCAGAGGACAAGGACACCCACCTGGTCATGAACTTAGACCCGACCACTATGAGAGGCGGTCAGAATGGATGAGGTAAGAACTGTCCACTCAGCCCACTTTGAAGCATCTTATTCTATGTTTTCTGTCAAAAGCATCTTAGACACCAATAAAAGTCAAATGTCAGGACTAGAAATTGATAGTAAGGCCAAGTCATCTAAAAGGCACTCAGATGTGTGGAAGGATTCTGCTTTAGACAGAGTAGGAAGGTGAACAATACCTAAACGTCAGAATGTAAGCTGACAAGAAGAAAACAGATCTTAGTCATAAACACGTGAAGAATCTTATGTGAATTGATTATACTTGTTACGTAGTCCAGTGAGATCGTCTTTATCTGGAGTCTGCAAGACTGTGCATGATTAATAACATGCTTTCAGAAAAACATAACTGGTTGACTGAAAAAGGTTTCTGATCCTTCCTCTCAGCCTTTCCCCAGTTCTAGAAGATACTATCTCTGCAATGCCTGATAACCGGGTCACCTCTAATTCTGGACTTCCTCGAGGAGAAGACACAGGCTTACTCACCTTTGCCTTCCCAAAGAACCCAGAACAGTGTTTTTCACAAAACTAATATTCAAAAAGATTCCGAGTGAATGTTTGGAAGGATCCAGGAAAAAATAGGAAAAAAAAAAAAACACAAAAAAGTCTAACACTGATTTTATTGGCAACTATAATATCCTAATGGTAGAGTCTCCTAGGCTGGGCCTCATTATCTTTGTGGCTCAGTGTAAATGGCATATTTACACAGAAAGATAAAGATAAGAGGTAAAGAACTGTCTTAACTACACAGAAGATAAAAAAGAATTACATCTAAAAGCAAATACTCTCCCTAATAAGAAAATCCTAGCATGTAACAAAAAGGGCTGGGATTCTCTCATCACTTCTGGAAGATTTCAGGGACACCTCCAAATGATCTTTCCCTCCCCTTGGCTTTCAGTGACCTGTTTCCTAATCTTTTCAGGATGGTGACATCTCTAAAGCTTTTCTATTCCCTTTTCTTTTTTCTTTTTTTAATTGAGGTATAGTCAGGTTACAATGTGGTGTCAATTTCACCAGAAATTGTACAGCATAATGTTTCATACACATACATACATATATTCATTTTTATATTCTTTTTCATTATAGATTATTACAATATATTGAATATAATGCCCTGTGCTATACAGAAGAAACTCATTGTTTATCTGTTTTATATATAGTAATTAACCAACCGCTTTTCTATTATTTCTGTTTTTAACTTGTGCTACTCCGTCCAATGGAGTGTTAGCAAAGTGAACTTGATTTAAATTTTGAACTCTGACAAAAATTTCAAATCACTTTTGCCCAGCTAAAAGCAATGTTAAAAAAGAGGCAGAAAGTGGAATGATGGTTTGTTGAAAAATAACTTAGATTCTTGGCTCTATCAACATCCAGCAATCACAGTTATTCTGCACATTACTTTTCAGGATGTATTTTTCTCCTGATGCATCAGTATTAGCAGTCATAATGGGTTATGCTTGTCTATTTGATGTTCCTACAACTGTAATTTTAACCCTCTGGTGTATTTTGTGTCTTCTGTTTCATTTTTCAACACTGGGACTGAGGTTGAAAAAAAATCATTTTGTAGGGGATCAGAGTGTAAAAAGCTTTCTAAGTTTCCTAAGGTTGCTACAAAAAAAAAAAAAAGATCATGTCATTTGAGCACAACAGTTTGGGTTTGCAGTTATTTAATGTCTCAACTTCTATTTCTTGAATGGTCTACCACAGATACTTTTCATTTACTAGTTTATTGTAAATCATATGTTAATTGAATGGATGAAAAAATGAGTAAGTATATTATGAGAAAATTCAGAAGCCAAGTATATATCAATACTGATTTCCCCCCGAAGACTGATCAAACTTAGTCCTATCACCTAGAGTTGGGCGAAACAAGCAAAACAATGAACATTGAGATGCTTTTCACATTGTATTTCTGTTTTATTTTGCCATTTTGTTCTTCTTCTGGCCAGAACTAAGAAGGGCATTTATATAGGGAGAGATGGTCAACAGCAGAACTGAGTCACCTGAATCTAAACCATCTTCTGTTTGTCTCAAGTATAGGTCCAACATCCCAGAGTAGTAACAGAATAGCAACCACTCCCACCACTGCCCCAGGTATTCAAGTAAAAGATCCAAAGACAGGAATGGGATTTGGTTCAATCTGGGTTAACAGTTGAGGGGAGGGTGTAGCTCAGTGGTAGAGTGCATGCTTAGCATGCATGAGGTCCTGGATTCAATCCCCAGTACTTCCATTAAAAAAATTAAATTAATAAAATAAAAAACAGTTGAAACGCCAACAAGCAAATGACTACTAGACCCCAGATGCCACAAGAAAGAAACCTTCAGGACAGGCTATGCCCATCACAGGCAACAATGAAACAACAACAACAAAACAAAAACCAGCTTTTTTCCCCCGTGGGAAATGAATTAAGCAAAGTAAATTTGCTTACAGCTCCAAAAAGTCTGATTCACAAGGAAATCTTGAGGATGAAAAGCTAGAAATCTGAGCCACAAAAGCAACAGTATTTGGCACACCCATAACCACCTCTCTGAAACATAGGCCCGTGAGTCATATTTAGACTCTAAGCTACTTAAGCTCAAGGACCATATCCATCTAACTGAAGCCCCAACACCTGCCCATGCACCTCACAAAATGTGTGTTCAGTAACGCACTGTTGAAAGATTAAATGAGTCTACTATGGCCACTTCACTTGCTTCCAAGAGACCAAATCAAAGTGTTCTTTCTCCCTCCTCCTCTCTACTTGGTAAGTTTCCATTGGGTTTTCAAGATCCACTCCACTGATTCCTTTCTTAACTCCCTAGAACTCTCTGCTCATGCCTCTGGTAAAGCATTTATCATACTGAGTTGTCATCCTTGAGCTGCGCTCTCCAGCATGATAGCCACTAGTCACCTATGGCTGTTGAGCACTTAAAATGTGGTTAGTGTGACTAAGGAACAGAGTTTTTAATTTTATGTAATTTTAATTTGCTTAAATTTGAAAATTGAAAACTGATACTCATTTCAGTTTTCAAAATAATATATTTGGAACAACTTGGGTCTGTGACTCTACTTTTTCCACCCTAAAATTTATGAAACTAAATACAGATTCAAATATCCTCCATGAAAAAGTTTATGAAACTAAAATTTATGAAACTAAATACAGATTCAAATAGCCTCCATGAAAAGTTAACATCCAAATTGAGATGCCTTAAGTGTAAAATACAAACCAGATTTCAAAGACTTAGTACAAAGCAAAGAATGCAAAATAGCTGCTTAATAATATTTTATATTACATGTTGGAAAGCTAACATTATGGATATATTGAGTTAAATCAGATAGATCATCAAAATTAATTTCATCTGTTTCTTTTTACCTTTTTAATGTGGCTACTAAAAAATTTTAAGTTACATATGTGGCCTAAATCACATTTCTTTAGGATAAGCATTGTTCTAGGCAGTCTATGAACACTTTTATAAATGATACTCACCAAGATAAGCATTTTATATGTTTAACCTGCTTTACCAGTAAGGAAATAGAGGCTCCTAGAGAAAAGTCTGTAACATGCCTGGGAGCACAGTTAAAGTGGGATTTGAAACAGGTCTCCATGGCTTCTGAGTTCCAGTCCCCGCCTGCTTCGTCCCTGGTGTCTGCGTGGTAGCCTGCCCATTAGGCTGTGAGCTCTTCCAGAGCACAGACCCTGCCTGCATCATATCTACGTCTTCATCAACTTGTACACAGCAGGCAGCCAGTAAACATGTATTAATGGAACCAAACACAAAGTGAACGAATTTAATGGGATTATCTATATAAATGTATCTGTAAAATATAAAAAGAATCTACATAACGTTAAACTCAGGTTTCACAGTCTATCGATGATGAAGATTCAACTGATTTGCCTGGAAACACTGCAGAACTTTTTAGTTTTGATGTTCACATTTGACCAAAGCTACACATTCTTTTTGAGGAAAATGTGTTCACTACAGACATGAAGAGTTTAGCTCAATGACAGACAGTTCGGCTGCTGGGAAACCAAGTTAGGCAGATGCCTACCAAGGGAGCAAGGGCTAAGAAAAGTTTGCACACATCTGAATTTTTAAGTTCAGTATAGCTGAAACTGCTCAAACTAGAGCAGGAGTAACTTTCTGTGAACAATGAGAATAATCTTATATTCTTGGTTTATATTTCACAGCTTATATTTTTTTAATTCTTATTTTTTTTTACTGAAGTGTAGTCAATTTAAAATGTTAGTTTCAGGTGTACTGCAAAGCAATTCAGTTATACATATATATATATATATATATATATATTTTCAAATTCTTTTCCATTATAGGTCATCACATGAAATTGAATATAGTTCCCTGTGCTGTACAGTAGGTCCTTATTGTTTATCTATTTTATATATAGCAATGTGAATCTATTAATCCCAAATTCTTAATCTATCCCACCACCCTTTCCCTCCTGGTAACCACAGTTTTTCTATGTCCTTGAGTCTATTTCTTCCAACTGCCTTTTTAATAGACGTTCTACAGGTATTTCTCACGTTCATTCTGTTGCGCTTAATCTGTCACTAAGGAATGTCTTATGTTTAAATGCAGATTTGTTTTACAAGGGAAAAAACTCATAAGAAGAAGGAAAGTATAGAAATTTTTGTCTTGATGTTTCCTTTAGATTGAAAGTTTCTATAGTACTGTTTCCTTTATTTTCATTTACTCTAAGAAAAATTCAACACAATCCCACAAAAATTGGCTAAATGCCTTCTGGGTGCTAAGTATTGGTTATTAAAAAGCGAGTAAGGCCATGAATAAGAAACTCCTCCAGATCACTGGTTTTATTATTTGTTTCCCTTCCTACCCACTAGTGAAAATTTGTCATTACTTTAGGAATGGCAATATGGGAAGGAAAAAAAAAAGTAAAACAAGTTTGTAAAGAATCAAGGAAAGGTAAAATACCTCTAAACCTTCAGATGCAAGTATAGAGTGAACAAGAAGACCATAACCGCTGTACAAGTACAAATAGAAACTGCTCAGAACATCCTGTGCAGGACATGAGAAACAGAGCCCGACCCCAGAGTTCATGGTCTGGTCATTCTTTCTAATCATTAGAAAATAAAATTAGTCTTCGACTAAGACACCTGCAGCCATTTTAAAACTTCAGATGGCTCCAGTTTGCAGAGCTCATCTTTCTGAATTTCTTCTGGGCAAGATAAGTAGACATGTTGGATGTTACCAACTGCTGGTCTAATTCTGTCCCCAATGGCGACCCTGAAGAGAGAAGATCACTATAATAGTTAACTGTGTCAATTAGTTACCTATTTTTTTGTCACCTAACTAGAAAAATATTTTAGATTATTTAGACAAAAATAATTTTTTCTCCCATTTAAGAAAAATGTATATATTCTTTCCTTCATTGCTTCTCCCCCTCCTCAAAGTCAAGAAATTGTCCTTGAACAGATGCCAGACACTGAAAACTTTTCAAAGCATTATAGTGACACATCAAAGAGGGAAGAAACCAGAAAATTAATTGCAACAATTTCTTTTGAACACTCTAACAAGTTCTTCAACTGGTGTGTAGGAGTGTCAAAATCCAAGAATGCAAAAGGGGAGGACTTTAGAAGAAAAATACAAATTGGAATGTAGCTGACCATTTGAATTTATTTTCTTGTCTAGTAAAATTAGCAAGCAGCATGTTCCAAGAAACCCATCACTTACTAACCAACTAAAAGGCTATTATTTTTCCTAAGAACCCTTTCCAAAATGTGACAACTAAAAGTGCATTGTTTGTCTGAATCTTTCAACATCAGGCAAGCAAATATTAAATAAAATGGCTGTCATAAAAGATTATGCACAGTTAACTAGGTAATAGCATTATGCAATTTGGGAAATCTGTCCTGGTTATTTTTAAGGTTCTTATATGAGCCACTCTATTACATGATGAAATATTTCTTATTGAAAAACCAACAGCAAACAAAGATTATGGATTATGCCTGTTGAGGTTACAGCACTAAAGCTCATTAAGTTTTAATTCTATATTCAGTTTCGTATTTAGAAAGCAAATGTGTCAAAGATTTATCACCCATTATCTAGAAATAAACCCAGATTAATCAAGAAAAGCAATATTACAAATAATACTTAAGAGGAGAACTGTTCATCCTGGTTAAAACAGATTATTTTCAAGAACTTTAAAAGGACAGTGCAATTAATTTTTAATTGTTAAGCACTCATTAAAGCAGGTTTCACACTCTGTTTTCTTAATTCGAGTCACCATAGATTCTTGAAAGTAAATTAAAAATGATCTTTTATGATGCTATTTACCAGGGAATGATAGTTTTATAATACTAAAGTAAGAAATAGGTGATTGAATTATGATAGAGTCTATCATTTATTTCATTGAGTTTTTTTATTTTTTAACTGAGGTAGAGTCAATTTGCAACGTGTTAATTTCTAGTGTACAGCATAATGACTCATATATATTCCTTTTCATATTATTTTTTATTATAGGCCATTACAAGGTATTAAATATAGTTTTCCCTGTGCTATATATAGGACCTTGTTGTTTATCTATTTTATGTATAGTAGTTAGCATCTACAAATCCCCAAATTCCAGTTTATCCCTCCTACCCACTTCCCCCACTGGTAACCATAAGTTTGTTTTCTAAGTCTGTGAGTCTGTCTCTGTTTTGTAATAAGTTTATTTGTATCCTTTTTTTTTTTTTTATTCCACATAAAAGTGATATTATATGGCAATTTTCTTTCTCTTTCTGGCTTTCTTCACTTAGTATGATGATCTCCAGGTCTATCCATGTTGCTGAAAATGGCGTTATTTTATTCTTTTTTATGGCTGTATTAAGTTTTTTACACATATTCAAGTCATTAATAAAATCAAAACAAAGGAGACCCAGTATACTTAATATCCACTTTCTCCTAAACTCATTTTAAGTTAAATAGCCAAGTTCAATTCTCCAAAATAACTTTGGTCTCTTCCTTTTCCAGAAGATGGGATTTTACTACGAAAGTTGCATTTATAATGGTTATGGGCAGATAATGGTGTCCCTCCCAAAATCATATGTTGAAGTCCTGACCCCCAGTCCTTCAGAATATGATGGCTTTTGGAGATAAGGCTTTTTAAAATGGTGATTAAGTTAAAATGAGGCCATGAGGTTAGGACCTAATCCAATCTTATAAGAAGGTGTCCTTATAAGAAGAGGAAATTTGGACATAAAAGAGATACCAAGGATACAAGGTTCATAGACCACTTCAAATCCCATCACCCCCCTCCCAACTTAGGTACTACTATGGTCCCATATTTCAGTCCTACTTAACTATTTAACCTTCAAATCAGACATTATCATTGCTTCATTAGTCAATGCTTATTTTTATTTACTCACATATTTCTCAATATTTTACTCACAATTTCTTCTTGCATACCAAACGTTCTTTCCAGAATCTTATTTCTTAGGCCTAAAACACATCCTCCAAAATTTCCTTTAGTGATTTTTTTTTTTGGTAGGAAACTTTTTTTCTGATAATGCCATTATATCATTTTTGTTCCTGAAAGATGATTTTTACTATGTACACTATTGTAAGTTGAAAATTATATTCTCCGAGGATATTTAAAATATCATCCTGCTAACTTCTCATTTTCATGGTTGCTATTGAGAAATCAAGCATCTAATTGCCTCTTCCTTTGAAGGCGATCTCCCTGGCTGCATTTAAGATAAGCTCTTCATCTTCGATGTTCTACCAGGCACCAAGATAGGTTTTGGTGGGGATTTCTTTTGGCTTTTTCTGCTTGCACATTGTGGGTTCCTGAATCTGAGGATTGGTGTCTTTCAACATTCCTGGCTGATTCTCAGTCATTATATTTCCTGAATGTTGTATATTTTTCCATTCCATTCACTATCTCTTCTTTAACTCTAGTTAGAATTCATTACACCTTTGTATTCTGTTCCTCACGTCTCTTAAATTGAAGTTCATATTTGCTATCTGTTTATCTCCTCAAGCTTCATTCCTGATCAACTGTCTGAATGTATTTTTTAGTTTACTAAACTTCTGCTATATCCATTCTACTACATAACCCATCTAATAATTGTTTCACTATAATTATTATACTTTTTATCTCCAGAAGCCCTATTTGATGCTGTTTTCAAATCTGCTTCATCATTTTTATACCTTCTTACTACTTGCTAATATTTTCAATTCCTCCTTTACTTCTTAAAACATGTATCTTTTGTACTAATGTCTAAATCTCCAATATCTGAAGTCTCTGAGTCTGATTCTATTCTTTCTCTCTCTCTTTTTTTTTCTTGCTGGCTTACTCATAGCGGTTTGTTTTGGGAAGGAGTGGGTGTTTGGTGATTTCTGACTATGGGTGCATATTCTTTGAAACATTTTAGTGGGAAATCTTTGAGGCCCAGCTTGAAATTCCATTCTCCCGCAAGGATCTGAGTTTCCTTTTCCCAGTGCCCTGTGGTCACTATCAACCTGGGTCCACACTAAAGAACAAAGTCTGGCTGTGGTTCGTTTGGACTACAATCCCTGCTGTAAGCTCACATGAGGGCCAGCTTGTGGTTATCATTTTACAAGGAAGCTATTTTTCTTTCCTCCATCCAGAGCCAAAGTGGTATCAGTCAAGTTTTGTTACTGTTCTTTCTACACGAAAAGTTATTTTCGTATCCATCCTAACACTGATGGTGTAGTTTCTGAAGCCCCAGATTTACATGGGAACCTTCTGTTGGACTATGTGCAGGTCAAAATGGAAACTTTCAGGGTCTCTTATATTCCAAGAGTCTTGCTTTCATTTTCTTTTGTTCGCTATGTCTTATTTTCTAGCCGGCTCAGTGATACATTTTGAAAGATATTATTTGATATGTAATCCAGAATTTATAGTTGTTTTCAGTTGGTTATCCAGGATATCTAGTCACCATACTACCAGCAAAGGAAGTCTCTAAATAAATGTTTAAAGACTTCAACAAGCCTTAACTGAAAATTCTCTTATTATTTTCAGTGGTAGACTTACTTTTAACTATAGAGTTATATAGTTATGTCTATTTTATACATAGATAGATACATATAAGATTTTTGGAGTTTCTGTGAGTGCTAAAAGGGAAAGAATTATCAAAACTTTATACTGTTAAAGGGACATCTGAGTACAAAGGAAAGCACTGCATAGAAGGTAAACTATTTAAAACATTAGGTGAGAATGGCCAACAGAAGATAATTTCTAACAATGACAAAAATTTTGCTTTTCAAATTTTATTAGCTCTATGTCATGCTTGTCTGAATAGGAAATAAAAACTAAATGTGAGAGAGTTATTACTCTTATGCTATTTCTCAATTAATCCAAATCAGGACACAATGAAACATCATAAGAAATACTATTCTAATGTGATACATGCTATACTTTCCAGATGAGAAGGACATGTAAAATCAAAAAGGCTCTGTAAGTACCATCACAAGTAAGGAGATTGAATCAGTAATTGAAAACCTCCTAACAGATCAGATGGCTTCATTGGTGAATTCTACCAAACATTTAAAGATAAATTAATGTCAGTCGTTCTCAAACTTTTCCAAAAGAGCTGAAGAGGAGGGAACACTCCCAAACTTATTTTATAAGTCCAGTATTACCCTCATACCAAAGCTAGATAAGGACACTACAAGAAAAGAAAATTACAGGCCAATATCCCTGATGAATATAAATGAAAAAATTTCAGTGAAATACTAGTAAACTGAATTCAACAGTACATTAAAAGGATCGTACACTATGACCAAGTGTGGTTTATCCCTGGGATGTAAGGCAAGGATGGTTCATAAGATGCAAATCAATGTCTGACATATTGCATTAATCGGATGAAAGATAAAAATAATACAATCATCTCAAAAGATGCAGAAAATCATTTGACAAAATTTAACAACCTTTCATGACCAAAACTCTCAACAAATTGGGTATGGAAGGAACATATCTCAACATAATAAAGGTCATATATGACAAACCTACACAGCTAACATCATACTCAATAGTGAAAGGTTGAAGGTTTTTCCTCTAACATCAGAAACAAGACAAGGGTACACACTCTCACCATTCTTTTTCAACATCATATTGTATTGGAAGTCCTAGCCAGAGCAATCAGGTAAGAAATAAAACACATTCCAATTAAATCAGAAAGAGGAAGTAAAATTGTTTCTGTCTGCAGATGACATGATCTTATATAGAGAGAATCCTAAAGGCTCTACCAAAAACTGTTGGAACAAACAAATTCAGTCAATTTGCAGGGTACAGACAAAAAAAGCTGTGTTTCTGCATGTTAACAGCAAACTATCTGAAAAAATTAAATATATAAAACAATCTCATTTACAATTACATTAAAAACAATAAAATACTTAGTAATAAATTTAGGTGAAAGATCTTTACACTGAAAACTATGAGACATTGATGAAAGATGATTGAAAGAAATTGAAAAAGAGACAAATAAATGGAAATATATCCCATGTTTATGAGTTAGAAGAATTAATATTGTTAAAATATCCATAGTACCCAAAGCCATCTATAGATTCAATGTAATCCCTATCAATATTCCAATGGCATTTTTTTTTACTGAAATAAAAAAAGAATCCTAAAATTCACATGGAACCACAAAGACCCCAAACAGCCCAAGCAATCCTGAGATATAAGACCAAAGCTGGAGGCATCACACTTCCTAATTTCAAACCATATTAAAAATCAATAGTAATCAAAACACTATGGCACTGGCATGAAAACTGACACCACAGAACAATGGAGTAGAACTAAGAAGCCAGAAATAAATCTATGCACATACGTTAACTAATATTTGACAAGGGAGCCAAGAATATTCAATGGAAAAATGATAATTTCTTCAATTACTGATTCTGGGAAAACTGGGTAGCCACATGCAAAAGAATAAAATCAAACCTCTATCTTACACAATTCAGAAAAGTTAATCCAAATGGATTAAAGACAATATATGTGTGTGTATATATATTCAGCCATAAAAAGAAGAAAATCCTGACATTTGCAACAAATTGGATGGACTTTGAAGGCATTATGTTAAGTGAAATAAATCCGACAGAGAAAGACAAATACTGTATGATCTCACTTAGACATGGAATCTGAAAAAGTTGAACTTATAGAAACAGAGAATAGACTAGTAGTTACCAGGGGCTGAGGTGTGGGGGAAATGAGGAAATATTGGTCACAGGGTACAACCTTCCACTTATAAGATGAATAATTTCTGGGGAATCTAATGTACAGTATGATGACTATAGCTAACAGTACTGTATAATATACTTGAAAGTTGCTAAAACAATAGATCTTAAATGTGTTCACTTCAGAAAAAATGTAATTATGTAAGGTGATGGAAGTGTTAATTAACCTTATTGTGGTAATTATTTCACAGTATATACATGTATCAAATCATCACATTATATACTTTTAATTTATGCAATGTCATATGTTAATGATATCTCAATAAAGCTGGGGGAAAAGGATGGGAAAGATTTATCATTTTCTGAAGACGTGATAGGGATGAATTTTCATTCACATAAAAATCATTTGGAAGAGTTTCATTACTTTATATCTCAAAGTACTGCCTTTTAGTTTTTACTCAACTGTACATTTGAAAAGACAAAGCTTTAGCTATTATTGTTGGGGTTGTAATGGATGTAGAAATATACATTCAGTGTAGAAGTTACAAAATTAAAAGTGAAAACCTCCTAGTTCTGCTCCTCAAAGATATTATATTCAGTCATGTCCATATTTATTCACACTGCATCTAAATTGTTTACTTACCTTATATTATTTACCTCTGAAAGGTACATATTTTGAATCTTTATTAAAAGTCTGAATTGTGTACAAAATGGTATGGCATCCTGTGTTAACCTTTATGAAGAGATACTGAACCATCCTACCTTTTAGAAGCAGATTTTATTGAAATTTTCAGCAGAGTTCTAAAATGTTGATAAGTAACATAAAAAGTCGTTTTTAGTACCTAACACGACCATGAACAGCTTCATTGCAACCATTCCCAAACATACATTAAAATATCTATGTAAATTCTATTTGAATACATCCCATGCCTCATAAAATCTGAAGAATCTTTTAAATTGATGTGATGTTAGAATGTTTCAAGAAATAAATTTGCATTTAAGGCCAGCTTTATCAGAATTTATGAAGGTTATATTGTGGCATAAAGGGACATACTATAAATGCTGGGGGAACAAAAAGAAAAAAAAAATCTAAGAATGGATAAATTCCTGTTGGACATACTGTTATCAGCTTATTATTCTGAGATAATCATGAAAGCGTTGTTAGCCTTGTCTGCTCTTACTTTTCAAGCATATAGTTGAACTCAATCAGAGTATGATCCTCCAATTTTACAGTTATTAACAGTAAGAATTCAGATAAAAGGAAAAAGGTTCTGTAGCCATGGTATCAAAATTAGCAATTAAGTCAAGTCGCTGCGAAAACTTTTAAGTTAAATAGTTGGCTTACTGTTGTGTCAAACTCCCCTCCCTCACAAAATATAACTGGTTGATGGACTTATTATTTCATTTTTCAACTAATACAGATGGTCTATAAATCTCACATAAGCAGGACAGAATCTCTAAGCCTTAGGTGAAAATAAAGTTATGATGCTATCAAACAGGAGGCAATTACACTTCTGTAGACAATCCTCTTTTTCCCATTTTTTTTCAATGAAATAAAGAAGTTTATTTTATTGAGCATTAAAAAAAAATCTGAATCTTAAAAAGAAAAAAAAAGGAATGAACCCTTTACAATTCTTGGGCTGATAAAAATAATATACACATCATCATCTCCACCTTGACAAATGTCCTCTGAAATTAGTCAACGTGGTGTTACATGCCCAAAGCCAAACAGCAGGAGAACCCACTACTCGGGTAAACTGTAGAGGCAAGCACACTGCAAGCACCCCCTGTTGCCCTCTGACTTAAGAGAGGCTCCTTGATCTCAGCATGCCACGGGACATTGTTCGGAACAATCAGCATTTCTCTCCACTTCCGGTTTACAGACAGGCTATAATGACCGGTTACGAGTACCAAGTGTGATGGCTAACTTTATGTGACAACTTGGTTGCCCAGTTGTTTGGTCAAACACTAGTCCAGATGTTGTTGTGAATGTATTTTTCAGATGTGACTAACATTTACAATCAGGAAACTAAGTAAAACAGATTATCCTCCACAATGTGGATGGACTTGGCCAATCAGCTGAAGGACTTAAGAGAAAGACTGAAGTCTCCCTAAGAAGGCATTCTGCCTCAGGACTGTAACCCTCCCTGAGTTTCCAGGATGCTGGCCTGCACCACAGATGTTGGAGTTGCCAGCATCCACAATCCCACGAGTCAATTCTTTAAAAATAAGTATTGCTCTATAGACAGGTAGAAAGATGACAGACACATAGATACAAAGATACATAGATCCTATTGGTTCATTTCTCTGGAGACTCCCAACTAATACACCAAATTAACATGGACATTTATCTAAAGGGCTAATAAAGGAGAGCTGAGGAAAAACTAAAGGGGGAACTTACTAAGCACAATATTGCAAAGGAATTGCTTGGGTGGAAAAAGGAGCAGCATTTAAGGTTGTCTCAATTCTTTTACTTTGTGTGTGTTTTTTCCAGATGGGGAGATGTGTACCATTCCATCCCTGTGAGTAAGCTACTAACTTCTGGCCAGAGGCTGTGCTGAGGGGTAGAAGGGATGGAAAGAGGGGTGTCTCAGACTGTGTCAGCCACGTCAGCCTTTAACAAGACGTGGGTAATTGAGAATCACACAAGTGAACTCTATAAAAACAGCACTATATTTTACGTGCCCTTTGACCTCTTTCTCTGCATCCCAGCCTCAGCTCTACCCACCCAATGTCCACCCAATGCTTTTAAAACAGCTTAATCTTACAGCAGAGAGGGGCCTACCTGCAAAACAACAAAGACCTAGGAGAGGTGAGTGCTCTGGAGCTGAGAGAGATCAAGGAAAAAAATAGTGAGGACAGCTTTGGGTGTCAACACTATCAACCTCTTACAATTTCAAGAGTTTCACTGCTTTTCTCAAAAATTTTCATTTCACATTAAAAAAAGACTATGATTGTTTTCTATGTCTGTGAATCTGTTTCTGTTTTGTAAGTAAGTTCATTTGTACTGTTTTTTAGATTCCACGTATGTGATATCATATAATATGTGTCTTTCTCGGGGTTGGGGGAGGGATCAATTGGGAGTATGGAATTCGCAGATGCGCACTACCATACATAAAGCAGATAAACAACATAGCACAGGGAAATGTATTCAGTATCCTTTAATAAACTGTCCCGTAAAGTAATATAGACATGAGTGTAACTAAATCACTATGCTGTATACCTGAAACTAACACAGTGTTGTAAATCAACTATACTTCAATAAAAAATATCAAGATTTATCCAAATGAGAACCTAACAGCTAACAATCATACAGTGTTTACAGTTGGGAAAACACATTCACATAACCTTTTATCCTCCAGAAGTCTCCAAGGTTGGGAGAACAGGTTCCATTATTAGTCCCCTTTTATCATTTGGAAAACTGAGGCTCAGGGTTAACGTACTTTGCCACGAAATAGAGTCGGAATGGGAGCCAGATTTCTGATTGTAAGTCCCATGCTTTTCCCTCTCAGTTTAGTATCACTATTATTATCCATACAGGTGCTCATGAATCCCGCAATCAGACCACCTGTCGGTATACCAGCGACATGTGACCTCTGGCAGGCTCTCTGTGACTCAGTTTTCTTGGCTGTAAATGAACATAATAATCGTATTTACTTTATAAATAATAGAATTAAAACGCTTAGCAAAGTGCCTCACACATAGCAAACAGTCAATAAGTGTCAGCCACTATTATCTCGATGATTAAATTAGATGGTCCTGTCATCAGTTTAGTCATTTCCTGCCCAGTAAATTTTAGAAAAATATAGACAACACAGAAGCAAGCACAGTAACATCTAATCAGCACAGCACATTTTGTCTTTGCTTCAGATCAGGGGTCAGAATGCCACCTCCCAGGCTGATGCCCTCAGTTTTCAGTAAAGGCGCATCTGAACACAGCCACGCCTGTCACTCACAGGTTGTCTCCGGCCGCTACTTGTCTGCGGTGGAGTCGAGGAGGTGTGACAGAGGCTGAAGAGCCCACAAAGCCTAAAATACGCACGACCTGGCCCTTTACAGAAAAAGTTTGCCGACCTCTGCTTCAAATCAATGATGAAAATCGAAACCAAACAAAACGAATACACAACCCTGCTAGGTGTCTGACAACAGGGAAAGGGAATTACAGAAACGAGAAGGATCTATAAACTGTCTGTGAATCAAGAAAGCCAGGGAGCTGTGTTTTTCCAGTCCTGTCTCTAGTCAGAAAACACTCACCAAGTGTTTACAATACGCAAAGCTTTCCTTTCTACCAACAAGATGCACTCACTGGCTCTTCTGCGAACTTGTGTTTGTTTCCAACAGCATTTGGAAAGTGGTGGTAACTTCCACAAGGACTTTCTCAGCTCCCATGTCTAACAGAGTAGAGGAGGGAGGGGGCTCTTGTGAGGCTGGTGCTAGCAGCAGAGTGGGCACCCAGAAAATGGTAACATTGACAACGTAGTAACAGCTTTGGGCACCCCAAACTCTCAGCGTGGGGAGTCACTCAGGAGAAGACCCCGGTATCTCTCTGTTGACTGCACTATGGCATGCCAACTTATCAAAATAGGAATAGGCTGACAGTTCAGCTATATTCTTTAGTTTGTTCACAATTCAGACAATAATAAACCAGCGTACAAACAAACACAGACAGATGACAATGCTTCTACTCTTTCCTACCAGCTGCGTATCCTTGGCAAGTTATTCAACTTCCCTAAGCCTGTTTCCTTTCCAGTAAAATGAAAATAAATCCCTACTTCACCCACTTGCCATAAGGATTAAATGAGATAATCTTACAGCTGTCATTTCTATCTGTTTTTCCATGAAGACTATTAGCCATATTTAAAAGTGAGCTATAGACATTCTCCCCCAGATGAGAACCTCTAGCAGCCAGGACAAACAAAGGATGCCAATTTAATATAAATCCATTCAACAAGATCTGTTGATCATCTGTGGTGCACAAGGTACTATGCTAGGTGCTATGTGGAATACCTAAGTGAGTGAAATACACTGAGTCTGGAAGAAATAAAATATGTCCACCAAAAAAAATCTGATCTAGGTAAACTACACTATAATAAAAATGTAAACAAATGCTTAGATGAAACCAAAGGTTTCTATTGGGTTGGAGGTGAGGAATGTCACAGAAGCAGTAGCATTTACGCTTGTTTTAGAAGGTCTGACAAGTAAAGATGGGCACTCCAGGGGGAGAGAATGGCTTGGGAAAGACGCAGAAAAAAGGAAAATGGAATGAGCTCATTAGGGCAGAAAGTCATCCTATTGAGAAGAACCTAAGTGTCAATGAGTCACGGCACGAGGTGACACCATGCTACGGACAGAGGCTTTGTTTCTTCAAGTGCGGGGCTTCCTGGTCAGCTGTTCAGCGTCTCCCCATGCAATCTGTTACTAAAAACAGACAGTGAACAATTCCCTTTAAAATGTAAATTAGAGGAGATCCTCGGCACTCCCTGTAGCAACACTGCTGTCATTATCTTGGGTCTGCTCTCTAGAGTGGGAGAGGAGGAGACCCGCTTCCCGTAAGGAGCACGACTGTGATGGCCCCATCGCCAGAATTATCGTCAGGGAGCCCAGAAAGAAGCCCTGGTGGGGTTTGCTTCCCTACAAATTTCTGTCTGTTTCTATAAAATACAGGTAGGCTTCTTACATATGGATGTCCTTGACCATGCATGTGGTGACAGGAAGACTGAGAGATGCCAGAGGCCAGGGTGAAGGCACAGGGAAGGGATAGTGGCAGAATGACACAAGCATCTTCATTAACCTCCCTCCTCTCCTAGCTCTACGCAACACTGGTCTTTATTAACCGTAGTTACTGAATGCCGAGCACTGTCGTGAGCGTGTGGAGGACAGAGAGGGAATCAAACAGAGATCCTAAAAGTGTCTGATCTGGTCATGATCAGAGCCCTGCACTGGCGGACCTCTCTGGGGGCAAAGGCAGAACTAATGGGAATGAGAAGCAACTAGAAGGCAGATGGTCAGCAGAGACGAGTGCAAGAGTCCAGGGCTACGGGGATGGCACCGCAGCGATGTCACTAGAAAGGAGGGGACCCACAGAGATGGCAAGGAATAAATTAACTTCAGATTAGGGGAAATTAGGGTATGTTTCAAAAGGGAAGTCAAGTGGGGAGGTGACATGCCACTAACAAAGAAGCACAGAACAGGACTCGGGGAGTGGGGAGAGACCATGAGTTGAGTTGAGTTTCATGAGTTCCGGCATGATGAAATAAAATACCTAAGGTTGTCTGTGGCTCAGAGCGGGCACAGGCTAAAAAAGTC
The DNA here is from genome assembly GCF_009834535.1 of Camelus ferus. Classification (NCBI taxonomy): domain Eukaryota; kingdom Metazoa; phylum Chordata; class Mammalia; order Artiodactyla; family Camelidae; genus Camelus; species Camelus ferus. Next base: position 61,475,704 of record NC_045703.1, on the reverse strand, counting down.
AACCAGAGCTGCCTCCACTGCTGTTTGGGGCGGTCGTCAGCTGCAAAAGAAGAGGTAAGTGGGAGGCAAAGTCATGCCCCGAGGAGTCCGTGTTTTACTACTGTTGTCGACATGCCTGGCTCTGCACAGATTCCGACCTCAGCCACTGATGCTGCAAATGGCGAAATTACTACCACCACCCACCGCTCGGCTGCCTGTGTCTGCAGGAAGAATTGTTAGGTGACAGGAGACAAGGAGAAATGGTGTGGTGTGTTTGTGTGTGTGCACATGTGCACGCACACACCCACACAGACACACTCCTTTGCAGGGGCTCATGTATATTTGAATGGCTCATTTAAAGAAACATTCCAGAACATTTTGAAATACAGAACTTCATTTCAGTCTGCTCCTTTCTTCCACATGAAAATAAAGGCTGACTTTAAAAAATTTTTAGGCTTACAAGGGTTTGAACACTGGATGCAAACACTAAAAATCTATAGTAATAAAGTTCATGAGTCTGTAAGAATATAAAATCTTATTTAAAATAAATCAGAGGGGCTTCTGGTTCAGGGATGAAGACAGAGCACACCGACATGTCTCCGCTCTCTCCAAGGTAGGAAGCAGATGGGATGAATTGGTACAGAAATTAGAGCAGAAGTAACACACCAGAAGTAACTGAGTTCTTCCCAGAAGGCAGAAGTTCACAAATGCAAAGCACCTTGGAGTGATAATCAAGGTAGTTCATTAATGAAGTGCAATCAGGACAGCTTGGAAAACCATGTCCTTCCACCCTCTCACCCAATAAACCTGGACCTTTAAGCCTCCACCCAAAGCCTGAGCTCAGTTTGCTAAAAATGTGGGTGATACATATGAAGATGATTTCTGCCCGGGGTTTGGAGGCCAGAGAGAGACTGAGAAATTCTAGATCTCAACTGTAGACAGGAAGAAGAAAAAATAATCAAGAAGGCAGCTCTGCCCAGGACCATGCACAGAGGAAGTCTTCTCGAACTTCACATTGTTCCAGCCGGTCGCCCTGCTTGCACCCACCCCTCAGTTTGGAGGTATGCCTGCAAGAGGAAATGCTCCGTCCACTGACCCAGAACCAGATCGGCTTGCCCAGTGTGGCAAGAGGTCCGGTGGGGGAACACATTCCCACAACTGCAGTGAAATCACTGGCCAGCTGTCTGTTTCAACCTTGACTCTAACTAATAAACGTGAACACAACAAAACAGACCACCATGGACCACCGGATGTTTGAGGAAAACCGAGAGCAAGAAAGAGAGAACGTAAGATAAACAAATAAAATTAATGAGCCATGAAAGAAAGAAAATAGAGATCATTCTGAGAATAAAAGAGTACTTAAAAAATTATCTTCTCCATCCTCAGAGAGATCTACTACAGGTTATTTCATGCATAAAATGGGAGGAGATTGCAATGATAAGGGAGTGTAGTGAGATTGAATTTATTCCCCTTCATAGTCTTTATTTTTCTCACCTCACTCTAAATAAGGGCATGCAAAGCAGGACTGACAATGCAGATTTCAGCAATGACAACATGAAGTAGAGGTCTGCTGGTCTCAGTACATAGAGTGATAGCAAAATGAAAGTTGGAACTTAGCAGTGGTGTTGGGGGGTAGAGGAAAAGAGAGAAAGCGATGTTGAGGTAGGTGATAACTTCTGGGCATCAGGGAGCCTTGGAGACAGTAACAAACATTTGTGCCATCATATTCTGCACTCAGAGTGTACTCCTAATCAGCTATGAATAAATTCTTTCTAGAAATTGTGGGATGAAAAAGTAGGGTTCCAGGAAAAAATAGAATACAGACAAAAAAAATTCTTAGAAATTAAAAATATGGGTACCAAAATTGAAATTAAAAATTCAAAGACAGATTTACTAATAAAATTGATGTGACTGAGGGTCTAATAGATGGTAAAGTGAGCATATTCTAAATGTCGTGTCAAAGGAAAACAAAACCAGAAAGATACGAGATAATCTCCAAGACGTGGGAGACAGGGAATCCAATACCAGAAAAGCATTCAAGAAGGAGAGAAGAGACAAGAAAGAGAAAGAAGAAAACTCAAAGAGAGTAGAAGAAAATTTTGCCCAGCTGCAGAACGATGAGGCTTTAATCGAACAGCCCATCAAAGAGCTACAGGATTAAAAAAAAAGAAACACACCTAGAGACACGATAGAGAAGTTTCATCATTCAGAGGATAAATAATAGTTTCCTAGAAGAAAAAGCCAGGTGACCTCAAAGAAAGAAGACTCAAACTGACACCAGAATTTCTCATTAGCAGCAACAGATGCTAAAACACAGGTGGACAGTATCTTCAAAGATCCGAGGGGGAAAGAATTTGAACCTAGAATTTTATAGTTAATAAAACTATTAACAAATATGAAGACAAACTTTTTGGACATATGAGAGGTCAGAACGTTCATAATCCTCATACCTATTCTGAAAAATTACTCAAGGATATACTCCAATCAAAAGAAAAGGAATCAAAGAAAGATTGATCCAAAATAAACAAACTCTTTCCTTAGTAAATTCTTTGACTTCATTGTGCAATTATAGTAACAAATATCTTACACAATAACGTGAATGTTAGTCATGTAACAAACTTTTCTATAAAACATGAGCACATTTTATGTCTACACAGTGGTAATTATCATAAATCTTGAGAATCTTAAAACAATAATATAGCAAAAAATTGGTAGGTATAAGAAATAAAGATGTAACTAGTTTACTTACACACACATGTACATAAAGGAATAAAAATGTTTAAACACTACAGGAGCTTCAAAAAAATTTTAGAGATAAATGTCATGACTTGGAAAGACAGTCACAGTATATTAAGTGAAAAACAGCAAGTTGCAGATCAGATGATAAGTGATCCCAACTGTATGAAAATAAAGTAGGTGTGTTTGTGAAAATGTCTCGAAAGTATCTGGGGAGAGATTCATAACACTGTTCGACACTTTTCTACTGGGGAGTGGTTTTGGAAAAGCAAGACGACATTGCTTTTGCCTCTCAGTTTGTAAACTTTTTGATTATTCAGCTTTTTTTCAACAAGCCTGTATATACCGCGTCTTTAAGAAAATAGAGAATATGATCTACAACGTCTAAACCAAGAAAGCGCTCCACATTAGTGTAGGAAGTCCTACAACAGCGTATGATTTAATTATTAGATTAACATTAGCGCAGTGGTGGGCAAAACAACATTTCTCTCTAAATGGACAGCACTGATTGCACATCATCAAGAACCTTCACAATTTCATAATTAATGTAGGAAAAAACTAAACTGTAGCTGTAAAATAATTATCTTCTTTGTAGATTATTTACACACTTTTTGCCCCCCCACCCAAATTTCCTAGCTAAAATTGACACCCAGTGGGGTTCAATGCGTTAGAGGTTAAAAGAGGATGTGTCTAACCATTTCATATTGCTTTCCATGAGAGCCACAGATGATCTGAGGATTCTGTCTGCAGCAAGGTAAGTCATACATCTCTCTTCTACTAATGAGTTTAATCAAGAGATACAACTATTTAGAGGGCCCGTTAAGTTCCACAACTTTGACTTCTGAAAATCAAAATTCAGGCGCCTGCCTGAAAAGAAAATGGCGATGGGTGGATTTCAAAACTCATCTTGAACAAAAGTAATTACCATAAACTTTTATGTCCAGTATTACACAAATTGGCTGTTGAAGAGGAGAGCGGGAATAGAATCAGTGATCAATCAGCTAAACGTGCCTCAAGGATCTGCCCCCTAAGGTGGGGCAAGAAAATCAACTGGAAAAGAAGAGGATGTAGGATTTCAATCTGAACAGAAAGATGGAAGATTCTGCCAGGTGCGAGTTCAGAGGGGAAAGCTGTAGCTTTGTATTTGAGCACAAGTAAAACACTACTCATAGGCACATTACATAAATGAAATATCTGGGGAAAAGTTAAGAGTTTAAAAACTGGGCAATGGGAACCGTGAAGTAATTATTAACTATAAGAAAAAGAGAAAGCTGTGATGACGAGAGACAGCTAAATTATCTACCTCCTTGTGAGTCAACAGGTGATAGATCAAGAAATACCTGCATAAGCACGTAATCTCCATGTAACTGTAGCTGTTGGCACCGGGGAAATGGTAAACCAAGTGGAAATTTGTTTCTGAGGTGTGGTTCCTGAGACGACTGTTATCTATCACAGACCTTATTATGGTACCAGACCTTGATAACTAAGCATACATACAGTCTCAAGTAATCCTTCCAACCCCTGCCCACCCTGGGAGGCGTATACTAGCACGGATGACAGAGAGACTAACTTAACCAAGGTTCACCAGCTAAATAGTAGCAAAGTTAGCTTTTAAACCAGGATCTGTCTAACCAACAAGCCTGAGTGCTTCACCAGTGCTCAGCCAGCTTCAGACAGGCTGCTGCAGACGGTTGCGGCAGAAAGGACCGCTGTACAAATACTCCATCAGTAGGTAAAAGCTTTGCCCAAAGTCTCCATGCAGATCTGTGAAGCACTTGTCCAGTTCCATTTCAGTACATTTCCCCAGTCAGGTAACAATGGGATGGCACAGTTCAATAATACAACCATACAGTAAATTATCTATGCTCATTTTTTCCCCTTCTTAGCAGTAGAAAAAGTTCTCTGCATATCCTCTCGTGCCAAAAATCAAAAACCATCATGTGGCTTCATTCACCATAGTCATTTGAAACCATATCCTTTGTTTTCTAATAACAAGTTCGTGTGGTCTGGAAACACTGCCAGATAAAACTTGATTGTTTTGATTTAGTAAAGAAGACAATTAATTTACATTAGCAGCTGCTTTTGAGCATGTGTGCTGCAGAGTTTTTATTCATAAGAAATTTCAAGTACTTTGTCTCAAACACTGAGTGGACTTTTTCAGGCTTTCTGGTATTAAAATGGTCTTTGCTTTGCCTTTTGTTTGTATTAGGTTCCTCTCCTCTCCTTTCCTTTTTTTCTTTTCTTTTCTTCCACTTTGGCTTTGGTTTTGGTTTGTAAGGGAAAGGAAACTCAATCACTATTTAACTCCTCATCATATTGCTACGGTACAAGATTCTATTTGAAAAGGAATGAGATGAATGAGGAGCTGTACGTCACACCCGAGGAGGTGTGCTGAAGTCTGTGATCACACCAGAGCAGGCAGGAGGAGAGCAGAGCAGAAAATCTGTTTCAGGGGGCTCTGGGGGTCCTCGCAGGGAGCACAGGGTGGAACTGGAGTGAGCGGAGGTAACTTGCTTCAGTTTCAAATAACCACAAAAATCTTGCCATTGGAGTCTCCTGCACGGGCTCTGGATTCTGGATAAGGCTACGCAGAATGCAGGTCTTCCCAACACACCTTTGAGCAGACTTCAAAGCATCATGAAGAATCCTACTTCAGAGACTCCCCTGAAGCAGCAGAACCTCTGGGAGATGTAAGAAGTTCTTGACCCGTAATTACAAAGCATGAGCACCACGCTCCTGGAGCCCACTCCCCTTTCCCGGTCCCCTACCCACTCAGTGTCTACTCTCCCTCCTCACCTGTGTCATTGCCATCCATTAGAATCCCTGGTCTGCATCTTGATTCATCACCCAGAACTGCTGCCCTGATTACATTCAACGCTCTCCAGCTCCCCAGGCAGTGGAGCTGACTGAAGAGAAACACACAACTACACCTTCATGAGCCAAACACCAACACCTTACTCTTCTGCCCTGACCCATTCACTCTCCCTCCTCTCTTCTCTTGTTTCCAATTCCTTTCCTCCCAATTTCTTATGAACTTACTCCAATTATGCCTTCGGTAAAAATGCTCCTGACAAGATCACCGATGACCTCCAAGGTGCTAAACCCAATGGCCAGTTATCAATTCTCAGTCTACTTGACCTAAGAGCAACATCTGACACAAGTCACTTTTTCTTCATTTGTTTTTCAAGAGGCCACACTGAGGATTCCATCTCCATTCCCTTTGCCAGGTCCTCCTCTTCTCTCTGACATCATGTCTGAGGGTCCCAAGGCTCAGTCGTTGGTCTCCTTTTTTTTCCCCAACCTTGATGAAATAAACTTTTTTGCCAACCTAGGATGATTCTAGGCAACTAGTGGTAACTAAAACTGTTAGGATAAAAGTTGACAAGAAACTTAATAACAGATAAACTGAACACTGGAATTACTGGTTAATCTTAACGTCACTAAAAGTGGTATTTCCCTACCTTATCACCTCCTGATGCAATTCCATAGTTTTCTTACCACTAATATTGAACAGGAATCTAATTAAACTTTAAGATATAATTAACAAGTAGATAATGAAGAAAGGGAGTAGAGGAGATTATGTTAAATGCCATCCTAAAGATTCAACTGGCAATGGAGATGTGCGATGAAGATGTGGTATATTTATACAATGGAATACTACTCAGCCATAAAACCCGACAACATAACACCATTTGCAGCAACATGGATGCTCCTGGAGAATGTCATTCTAAGTGAAGTAAGCCAGAAAGAGAAAGAAAAATACCATATGAGATTGCTCATATGTGGAATCTAAAAAAAAAAAAAAGCATAAATACAAATAAGAAACAGACTCATAGACATAGAATACAAACTTGTGGTTGCCAAGGGGGCAGGGGGTGGGAAGGGATAGACAGGATTTCAAAATGTAGAATAGATAAACAAGATTATACTGTACAGCACAGGGAAATATATACAAGATCTTATGGTAGCTCACAGAGAAAAAAAGTGACAATGAATATATATATGTTCATGTGTAACTGAAAAATTGTGCTCTACACCGGAATTTGACACAACATTGTAAAATGATTATAAATCAATAAAAAATGTTTTAAAAAATGAAAAAAAAGATTCAACTGGCCAACTCCAAATTATAGAATATTTTACACGAATATATGTCCTGTCCCTTCAGTAAATAAATGAAAAGAAAAAACTGGGAGGGTCACACCAACCAAGTGCACTGGACGTTGTTTGGATCCTGACTGGAACAGACCAACTGTAAATAGACATTTTGGAGATGGCTGGGGGAAACGAGGAATTTAATATTTAAAAGTATCATTTGTTTTCCTGTTAAATATAGTTATGATATGGGGCTATATTTTAAAAAGTCCTTCTCTAGTGTGTGTGTGTGTGTGTGTGTGTGTGTGTATACACTAAGGTATTACTATTTATGGGTGCAAAAATGGAGTGTCTGAAGTTTTCTTAAAAATACATATACATACACAAGTGTATTGAAGGGAATTACAACATTTCTCCACTTTTTTCAGATGTTTAAAAATTTCTAGATGTTAAGAAAAAGTGGCATAATCTAACAACAGAGTAGATATATAATAAGATAAAGAAAAATGAATCTAAAAACACTAGACTCCTTCTCTTTCCTCTTCATACTCACTCCCTTGATAATTTCAATCATCTCTATGCTGAGGACTCATGACATTATATCAAGTCCAGACACACTTCTAAATCCCAGACATTTCTACTTGGATTGTGTGAAAACATCTCAAAACTGAACTGACTCCCACCCCTCCCCCAAAACACTTCTACCCGTGGACTTCCCCATGTCAGCTGCTGACGACTTCACCTTCTAACTGCTCAGGCCAAAACAACAGGTGTCATCCTTGACGCTGTTCTTTTTCTCACACTCTACACCCAGCCCGTCAGGAAAAATCCCATCAGCTCATCCTTAAGAAATACTCAAGATGTGACCGTTTCTCACTGCCACTCGATCACCACCCCTGTCAGAGCGACCATCATTCCTCATTTCTCACCTACCTCACTGTAATGGTCTCCTAATTGCTCTCCCTGCCTTGACCATTTGTCCTCTTTGGTGAGTCTCTTCTCAAACCAGCAAGCCATAGTGAGCACTTGTGATATAAGTCAGAGGTCCCTCAAAACCCTGCATGCATCCTCATTTCCCTCAGAATAAAAGTCAAAATCTTAGCTGCCATAAGGACTCGCGTGGGCTCACATCTCTGACCACATCTTCTGACTCCTGACTCACTCGTGCCTTCTTCTGCTCCAGTCACACTGGCCTTCTTCCTGTTCCTAGAATATCCCAGAAATGCTCTTGCTTTGAGGACTCTGCACTTGCTGAGCCCTTTGTTGGCATGCTGTTCCTTCCACATGGCTAATCAACACTCTCGCTTTCTCCTTCAAGTGTTGCTCAAAGGCTCTCTCCCTCGATCTAACCTAACCCTCCCCCACCCCCACGCCTGCTCCCCTGTCCACAGTCATGTTCCACATATAGGTGGTTAACTTGTTCATCATGTTGGAGTTATTTTTTGTCCCCTTGACTAGACTGTAAGCACCAGGGAGATGAGGCTTGATGGATCCCAGGCACCCAGAACAGTGCCAGGCCCAGAGCATTCTCAATGAAAATTGTTAAGTCAACAAAACAAACAATAAATTAGTAGCTGCCATCTCCAACCATACTACGGGCTCATTAGGGCAGTGTTTCACTCCAGCGAATATCAGTAGAGTCTGAGGACCAACCCCAAACCCTGTCCCTAAACACATACATTAGTTAATCTCCTTTTACTAAGTGCTAATTGAGAAAATACATAATAACCAAAAAATACTGGGATCCGTAATGCGTAGATTGAATTTGTATTTTATTAATCACATAACAGTCAACAAATAGCTAATAAGAACTTACTGTGTTCCAGGTACTGTTCTAAAAACAGGACATAAGAACAGTAAACAAAATAGACAAAAATGCCCGTCCTCATAGAACTTAAAATCTACGGGCTCCATGGGTCTATAAATACTTGAAAACATAGTTCATACATGTGTAAGACACATTATTCAATATTTTGTGCTCATGTAGAGTAGTGGACCTCATGTTAATGCACCTATTCTCATCAGGGGCAATAATCATCCCCGAGAAGGCACAACTTAGATCTGGGGATGAAAAAAATCTTAGTTATAACAATGGTTTGCGTTCTTCCAAAGTTCAAGATATCTGATAAAATCTTATTTCATAACATTTGTCCTCTAAATTGAAGTAATTTTTCCACATGGGGTAGCAATAGTTTTTTTTTTTTTTTTTTTTTTTTTAAGTTGAGATTCCCTGTGATAGTGCAATAGGCGTCTTGGGTTCATGGGTCTCAGATTCACCATCCCTGTTCCAGGAATCACTCCAGCTCAGCCTGGCAACCTTGGAGGGTTGTAGGTCCCTCAAAAGCTGGTCCCTAGATAGGAGCCCACCCACAGCACAGCTCTAGCCATGACTCTTCTGAGACATGTTGGAGTATAGAGGCTGAGAAAAGATTAGCAGGGAGGGAAGAGACAAGAAAAGAGGTTGTGACTATTTAGTTGAAGAAACACCAAAAAAAAAAAAAAAACCTCATGAGAAAATCAGCATTTGAGTTAGTTTGTTCATGAGTAGAAAAAGACGTGTGCCACACCAGTGATTTCTAACAATGAAGAGTTTAGGCTTTCACAGATGACTAAGTGATCTTTCACTAAGGTTGATTAATGGGATGATTCAAACAAAGATGGAAGAACAAGCCAAGCTCTACACCCAAAGCGGTGTGGGTTGAAGAGGGGCATTTCCTGTTGAACATTTCAGTTCCAAAATGACCAGTTCATACATTACATTTACATACTTAGGTGAGTGGTTGAGGAGCCCCTGGGAGATGCCAGTCCTGGTCCCCAGAGTCCTCACTCTCCTCTCCACCCCACACCACTCTCTTTGCTAATGGCAGCACTTCCTGCAGATGAATGGAGTTTCTCTAGTCACACACACACACACACACACACACACACACACACACATCCTTGCAGAAACTCTGTCTCCTCTGATGGAAGAAACAGAACTCTGCTTCAAATTCATCATCTTTGAATCCCAAAGAGGGGCAATAGCAGAAATGAATGCAGAAGCTAAAAACCTGAGGTCACTGAAGCTGCTGGCTCTCAGATGGCACTGATGATGGGTCCCAGGACTCAGGGTAGCGGTGCCTTCTGAAGACAGGTACGTAATATTGTTCACCACTTGTGCTCAGAACACGTTCCCTCACACACAGAAAATTGTCCTTCATAGAAGAACTGTTCTCAGAGGGAAATGTGTGTCTATTTCGATCTACAGCATGCATTTTTTTAAATATGCAAACAATACAATCACATGTGTCTAGAATCCCAACAGTCAAATAATTTGAACGGCCAGAATTTCTCACCAGACCGTAAAATGATCACAGTGCTTGCAGAGACCAGCTGTAACATCCTGAAATACCTTCTGAATGACACAACTAAGAAGCATCGTGCAACAACTTCGAAGGTGCACAGTTAGGAACCAGACTTCCCAGAGCTCTACCATTTCTTGGCTCAGGCCGTTTAGGACAGCTACTTACTATCTTGATGCTTCTGTTTCTTTACCTGTGAAATGGCCACCATGATAGTACCTAACTCATAGGAGTGTTACGAAGATAATTCACCCCGTGCGTGGTAGTAAACACTCAGTAAGGGGTAGCTTTTTTTCAATATGCCTGTCGTGTGAATTTCGTTTCTCACGTTCTGATTCCTTTTTAAAATGATGATCTATCTATGACATATGTCAGAATATTCATTGAAGAGGATCTCCAATTCTCACATTATACCATGAAGATCACGGTTGCGGCAGACTGCTGTCCGTCCACCAAATATCCATTCAGCCCCTATCACTGACAGAACTCAGATATTATTCCAGGTACAATGCGCACTGACAGAACTAGATTATTCAGTACATTTCCCAGAGTCTCTTGCAAACAGATGGAGTCCAAGTCCCGACCAATGAGATGTAAGAGTGAGACTTCCAGGAAGGCTCCTGAAAGTAAGCTGCTCCTGCCAAGTGGGACCCTACCAAATTTCCCTTCTTCCACTTTCCTGCGGCCTGTCACACAGCTGCGATGGCTGAAGCTCCAGGAGTCACATTGGACCAGGAGCTGACATTAAGGATGGAAGCCCTGGGCTAAGCTCAGAAACAGAAAGTCAGAAGGAGCTTGGGTCTTTTTGTGGAGCTATTGTATTATTGGTAAGAAATAGAGACTTACTGTATGTGAGAGAAAAATAAGTTTTGTATTTTTACGCCACTATTATTTGGGGATTTTCTATTATATGTGCTTGATTCTAACTCTAAAAAATTTTTCTTTGAAATAGGATTAATTCTAAAATAGATACTACTTCTTAACCCTAAACTCTTTCCTATTTGATATAAATATTTGTTTGTAGAAATACTTTAAGCTTGCAGGACAGTTTAAAGCATTTAAATGTAGCCAAAAATCTCTAGTTAATATTAACTCAGAAAAATTGGCAGAAGCTGATATAGCTCAGGACTGTTTTTTTCTTAATTGTAGCAACATGTAAAAACAAAGCAAAACAAAAGCAAAAAACAATCAAATTTCGGTTAGTTTTGATTAGTGGCAATAAGTTTATTTGGGAAAAAAAGATGTGAAAACAAGAAGATAGATCACATAACACAAATAAAAAGAAATCCATGTACTGAATGTTTAAAATGCATTTTAAAAACTGGTTTCCCTAGCCTGGTTTTGGAAAATGTCAGGTTATCTCATGATTTTATGATATAGTTACTTAATAGTATTAAAAATTAGACTCAAAATTAATCATAACAATTTCAAACCAACAACTATAATAGCTAATATTTAATAAATGCTTACTACAAGCTGGGGTTGTCCAAAGTCAGAGTTCACGTTCTTAAACACTCACGTACAGACCGTCTCGATGGTGTCTATGTCATATGGCAGAAGAGGGGCGAGAAGAAGGGTTTTTTTTTAAATCTAATAATGATAAAATGGCACAGCTTTTTAAAACTGTGTAATCACTTTTTAGCGTATTCTAGGAATCTTACACAGGAAAGTGTTCTAGAATGCAAATTGTTTCCTTTATGCTAAACTTGGTTTAAAACCTCTCTGTGCCTCAGTTTCCTCGTCCATAAAATGAGGACAATAAAAACACCCAGCTGACTTAATACAAGTCAAACACTCAGAACAGTGCCTGACACATAGTTAGCTGCTATTTGTAACAGGTAAATTCCTAAGCTCAGTTCCACTTCTACTTCTTCACGTGTAAAATGGGCAAACCACAATAACCGTATTTACCCTCCTCACGGGATAGCCCGCACAGTTAAACAGAAGCTCCTTGAAGGCAGGGATTTTTGTCAGTTTTGTTCTCTAGTATATTCCCACCCATAGAACATATAGCAGGAACTCATTAAGTAACTGTTAAATAAATGAAACTGTTAAATAAACGAAACTCTCTAAGAGCCTTTTATAATAAGGTATAACCTGTTTATAATAAGGTATATACCTGTTTCTGGTTCATTATTTCACCCCACTTAATCGGTTTATTAATTTATCTGCCTGCAATAGGTTTATATTCTTATCTAAAAATCAAACTCCAAGTTTTGGATAAGAGAAATGACTCTGAATTCAGTATCACCTCTTTTTATCTATTATCCTTTTGCCACGTGATGCTTGTTTTCATAGATCCTATGTAAAGTACCGTCCCTCCTTTTTCACTGTGCTGAAATGTACATAACATAAAATTTACCATTTTGATGTTTAAAGGGGCATTCGTTCAGGGGCATTAATGACACTGTTGTGCAACCATCACCACTAATCATCTCCAGGATACACCTCTTTTTTAAAAATGCGGCTTCTAGGATATATTCTTAAGTTCCATTTACCAAAAAGAACCAAGACAAATCAGAAATTGGTTAACTAGGCTGATAAGAACCATTTTCCAGTTTTGACAATCATTTTTACATTAAAGATTCTGTCAAAGTGGTCTGCTATGTATTAGGCAAGAAAATTAAAAGATATTTAAGTAGATCTCTCTGAGTTCATGCAATTGGGAGTCATGTGTTTTGATATACATTTATTATATACTAACTGACTATTTGATTATATATCTACATATTTGTAAGCCTTTAAATTCGAAATCTTTCATAACCCACCTCAGTGGGGCCTGCCACTCTCATGGACACAATATACAGACAACATTGTTCAGGGTCATTGTCTGGGGAATTTCAAGATCTACTCAAGAAAGGGCAATATCTTTTTTCAGTTTATATCTCTGAGTTGTGCACAGCAACAAAGAAAAACCAAATTTGGTTACATCCCATTTCTGCCTTATTGGTACAAGAAGAAAAACACTGCCAGATACAACCTGGATGCACGCCTTCAAAAATATTCTTCCACAAATCAAAGCCTTGAATGATTTCTCAAATCCATAGCATTTACCCACTAACTCTCAAATAGGCCTTTCAAGTGCCCTGAGCAAATTTAGGTAAACATCCTGAACAGATAAAAAGAACCAAATGTTATTATATGACATGCTCTTCTATGAAGAGACACTTTTAATACCCTCCAGAGAAAGAAAGTGTCCATCATTTTATTAGATTCCATGTTTATACTAACATGCTATACTTACAAAGAGAAACTTTAGTGCCCTCTGGAGAAGGACACTGACACCCTTTTATTAAATTTTCCCTTTATTTTAGCAATCACATTTCTAATTTTTCATATGATCGTGTTAGGGGTTCTGCTAGGTGCAACTGGGTGAAAAAACCCTAGACCCGAAAGACAAAGCTATTGCTTTTTTGAACTAAATCATGGTGAACTTGACTCTAGAATTTTTAAGCAGAACTTAGATTTTTAGCACATCAAGCAATTTGCTTACAAGGGAGAACGCGCCTAAGAGACGTACCCATGCAAAGTTGAGCAGACTGCATGGAACAGTTTCGTAACCAAGGCAACAGAATTCAAACTCTAAGATTCCCTGGAACAAGGGGTTCCCAACAGGAACAGTTAATTTTGTCATTTATCCTTTTGAAGATGAACTGAACACCAAGCGGCTTGTGGTGACTCAGGTGAGTTTAAAAATTAAATATAAACAACCCCGAAGTTGTATCAACCTTACCGGTAATGTTAAAATACCACAAGCGGTAAAAGGACTTTACCAAGGCATTTTTTCTAATTCCTCACCCTCTGTGCAACAGTGGGAGGGGCAGAGCAGGCATCTATTTACCTAATGACTGTTACCATTTTCAGCTATGAATCACCTTAAGAGAACAGTCACACTGCCTTCTCTGGGAAATAGAGTGTTCGATTTAGAGAGAAGGAACACACCTCTGTGTTACAGCTAGCCTAAGACAAAGCCCTTCCGGTCTGCTTCACCATCTAAGCACCTGCTAGAGGCAGTGGATTTATTTTCACACTAGCAAGAGAAATGCCCTGAATTTGAGAGCTGGGGGTAGGGGGGAGGCGGTGAGGAGAGAGAAGTAATAATCGTGCCCCAAATAAATGGTCAGTTTAGATTATAGCCTAGAGTGGAGACCACAGTGTAAACCTACTGATTAGAGCTCTCTGGTTCCTGTGAAAAAAAGCAATAACAAAGTGGTGGTATGAAACAGATTTCAAGTCTATTTGTTGAGCTTTCTCTGGAAAGTATTGGTTATACAGAGGGTCGCATGGGAAGCAGGTGAATTCTTTTCATTCTACTCCCCTACTGCTTCCAGGGTTCCAATTGTTTTGATGGCCCCACTTATTTAGATCTCATTAAAGGCCAATACTGAATTTCGCTCTTTTGCAGTTCCCTGCTTTCCAGCCTTCAAAGGAAGACTCACATCTTACATCACTGAGGTATAACCTCTATTGGATGGCAGGGAAGTTGAAACTTCAGTTTGTTGATGCTTAGGGCACACAGATGCTAAGCCCACCGTGGGTCTAAATATACCACTGTTACAGATAAATGGATTCCAGGGATCTAGGTACAGAATCAGTTAAGCCAAAAGGTCAAGTGCATTCATCTCAGAAAGTCAGCCATATGTATCTTGGAGAAGCCAGACAGTTTCAGGATCATCCTGAGAATGCAACCGTACAACAGTCATCATGTTAAGAACTCTCAATTTGTGAAGAATCATATTTCAATAAAAAGGAGAACATTTGTTTTGTCAAAGGAAGACTCACTTCACATGAGTGTCTATAGCAGGTTTTACTGAAATGAAAGACATTCTTACTACAATTAAAATATGATTAATTTAATATAAATTCATCTTGCATATATACAACTTTGAAAAAACAAGTCCATGGCTTAAGCAGGTCAAACTCAGATTGTAAAAGTACTTTTCCTTTGACAAAGTCCCCTGGACGAAAAGAGATACCCAGACAACAAAAACTATTCATCTTTCCATTTAAAAGAAGAAATCCAACCATTGTATAAATAAATCACCCAGCTACAACAAATCTACCATTAGTGAAATAAGAATGCAGTTTAAGAGCTCTTACTGTGTTTGTGACCCTATTGATTTAGCTCAGCAGTATACATCTGACAAAGCATTCTGGACCACGGATTGGTAATCCAGTGGTGGCAAACTCAATCCAAGGTTATGCTGGTTAAACTAGTTTGAAGTTTCAGAAAGGAAGCAGAAGTTGAGGTGTCCCTTTAAAGGGGAAAAAATGAGCATAGAATTGACAGAGAGAGAGGGAGATGCAAGTATTCAAGCAGAAGAAAAATAAAATGAAAACACTGTGTGGAGGGGAGACTGGCAGGAGGAAAGCACAGACAAGGAGAACGTGTTGGATGGTGGAAATCAAATAAGATGGGAGACAGCGAGTTGGCAAAGAGTTTTGCTACATACAAGGGTTGAGTTGGCAAAAAGGTTTTTCTACAAGGGTCCTTCCCAAGGGTCTGTCTGACAAAGGTTAACCTAGGGTTCGGGGCCCTGAGACATAAGTCTAATTCTGCATTCAACAGACATTATCATTCATCTGTTTAGGCCACTACTAAGTTAGTCAAGTCCACTGCCAAATTTTTAATTGAATAGTTGTCTCCCCTAAAATCCATATTCACCTGGATCCTATAAATGTGATCTTATCCAAAGATAGTCTTTGCAGATTTAATCAAGTAAGATGAGGTCATACTGGATTAGGCTGGGCCCTAAATCCAATATGACTGGTGTCCTTAGAAGAAGAGGGAATGTGGACAGAGACAACATCCTGGGATGACAGAGGCAGAGACGGGAGAGGTGCATCCATAAGCAAGTGAACATCCAGGATCGCCAGCAGCAAGAGGCAAGGAAGTCTTCCCCTGAAGAGCCTGCTGAGACAGCACGGCCCTGCTAACACCTTGATTTCAGGCGTCCAGCCTCCAGAACTATGAGAGAATCAATGTCTATTGTTTTAAGCCACCCGTTTTGTGAAACACTGTTACGGCAGCCATAGGAACCCAACGCAGGGAGTGGACCATCCTGAAATGACAATTTACAGAAATGATTCTGGCGGTGATGAGCAGGATAAATTGAAGGGAGGAGAGGCTGGAACCAAAAAGACCATTTAGGAGGACGTTATAGTAATTTGGGCTTGAAAAATCATGAGGGTGTGGACCAGGCTGGTGACAGTGGGATGACAACAAAGCTAAAATCTGGAGATGTTGAAGAGGAAGGACTGCCGGTACACCGTGCAGAAGAGCAAGACACAGAAACGACTCCAAAGTCATCTAAAGAAGAAGATGCACCCCTGGCAGGAATGGAGAGGATTAGGAAAAACAAATGAGTCTGCTCTAATGGGGAGACAGAGCACATGGCTAGTGGTTTCAGATATATTGGTAGAAGTGTGGGCAGCTGAAAGTAGGAACTGAATGTTTAGGCGTTAGGACCCACAGAAAGAAATCTGGAAATCTTGAGCCTAAAAGTTAACAGCTGAGGCTCTGAGTGGACTAGCTTTTCAAGTTGGTTACAGGCAGCAGGAGGGCTCAGGGAGGAGTCCTGGAGTATTGGGGTTAGGACCCCTACAACAGTGGGAAAAGAAAGAAGGGAAGCTTAATACAGCCTTCTTTTTCTCTCCTGGGAACAATTTTTTTTGTCCTATGAATACTGAATGCAATTCACCTGATTACCTCTTATCAACACTAATCTTTTCTAAATGTATCTAGCCTCATGAATTTTGCTTCTTATTTCTAAGATCAATGGAATGTTAGGAACTATATCTACACAAGCCAGACTAATCACACTATATATTCAGTTTACATAAACTAGGCAAAATTTGTAACTTGTGAATAAATCACTTTTTTTTTTATGTTTGATTTTACAATTGGGAACAGTAACCAAACATGTAAACCAATGGGTCATATCTATCACTCTACTTTAAAAGCTCTTAACAAACAGTAAACTTGGAAGGTCAACTCCAAAAGAAATCTTAACAATACTCCTGTAGGAGGCTGTGCAATCAATGGAACTGAAACAACTGGGCAGCCATCTGTAGAAAAACAATGTTGGAGTGGCACCTCATATTGTACACCAGGATGAATGCAAATGGATCAAAGATATAAAAGTCAAAAAGGGAGGGGGCAGAGGGCATAGCTCAAGTGGTAGATAGAGCACATGCTTAGCACGCACAAGGCCCTGGGTTCAATCCCTACTACCTCCTCTAAAAAAAACAAATAAACCTAATTACCTCCTTCCCCCCAAAACAAAAAAGAATTAAAAAATAATACAATAATAAATTTTTTTTAAAGGGAGCTATTACAGTACCAGATGAAGACATTCTTCTGTTGGTTAAAAAGTTTTACCAGGCATTTGCCAGGTAAATGCATGAACTGGCTAAAACTCCAAATCAACTTCAAAGCCAGAAGCTCAGTGAAACACCTGGAGAGGCAAAAGAGAGACCCTGCAAGAGTAAATGATTAGCCAAGCCTACACCAGGGGAGCCAAATATCCTTTGTAAAGCCAAAAGTCCTTATTTCTTTTGCCTTAAAGATACAAGTCCTTTTTAAATTTTTAAAACAGTCGGTAGTAGTTTCCTAGTTCTGTCACAACACGTAGAAAATAGTAGGTTCCTTAAAACAGCAGAAGCATGTTGACTCGCAGTTCTGGGGGCTGGGAGTCTGAAATCAAGGTGTGAGTAGGGCCAGGCTCTCTCGGAAGGCTCTAGGGGAGGACCCTTTCTCGCCTGGTCCGCCCCTGGTGTGTGCTGGCAGTCCTGGGCATTCCTTAGCTCAGAGGTGCATCACTCCCGTCACAGGGGCGTCCTTTCCCCGGGAGTCCTCCCACCATCTTCCCTCTCTGCGTGTCTGTTTCTGTATCTAAGTTTCCTTTTTTCAAAAGGATTAGGATCCGCCCGAACAACCTCATTTGAGCGTAATTTCCTCTAAGACCCTATTTCCAAATAAGCTCATGCTCGGAGGTACTAGGAGTTCGAATTTCAATGTATCTTTCTGGGGGGTACAAGGCAGTCCATTCAACACACTTAAGCAGTATTCTCTGTTTAGCACATAAATAAATACAAAAAAACAGGCATTCTCCATGCCAGATTCCCAGCAGAGCCACAGGCCAACAACTCCCCACAGGGTGGCCTGGGACGGCTGGGGCCCCGGGCCGGACTCGCTGAAACAGAACTCAGCGGAAGGTGGAGCAAAGAAGCCCAGATGGGGCATTTTTCTCAAATACTCTCAAGATGAGAAGAGGAGTTTAAAGGCTTAACAGCATCGGGGCCAACAAGATCTCTCTGGGGCTTCAAAGTTTCACGTGAAAGACAAGTCAAGTAAGTAACTGCTTTCCTTGGATTTCAACCAGAGCTTCCAGGGGAGCAGCGAAAAGCCGGGCAGGGCTGCCTGGGAAATGGAGCACTCCAGAGACAGCTCCGCGTTGCCAGCCCAGAGGGGCCACCACCACTCCCGGCGGGGTAATCCTAACCCAGTCCCAAGGCTCTAATTATAGGCAGAGTGCAAAATCTAAACCGCAGGTCCTACCCTTAAACAAAAGCATCCGTCACCTCTCCGGGACGGCAGCCAGGCGTCCAAATCACGTCCTCTTCCATCAGCGCGCCACGCTGAAGACGGGCTGGAGACTGTGATGGTCTGAGAGGGGGGGCCCACTGGCCTGATCGCGGGTTAGGGATCAGCACTAGGCAGGACTGCCGAGTCCCTGGAATCCGTAGGAACCTCCCAGGACAGAATGTGGTCCTTGAAGATGCTCCTAATTCCCAGGCTGAGGCGTTGTGCCCTCTCCTGGACCCTTTGTCCCTACCCATTTTAAGTTTCAAATTACACTCACGAGGTGGAACTACCTTGCTGCCAGTCGAGTGAAGCCTGTTAACGTCCTCAGTGCACCCAAGCTCTATACAGGCCCCTGGATGTTGCTCTGGTCCTCACAAAAGAGAGGCTGGAGGTGCGTCTATGAAAGCAGCCATTAGAGGGATGTCTGAACAGCGGGTAGATTCTGAAGAGAGATGGGAAAGAGTAACACCACACCTCTAACCGAGTTCTAAGCAAGCTCAGAGATTTCTTAAAATCAGGAGTTTCAAAAGGCACTTTTCATTCATTCATGTATTCATTCATTCAACCATCATTTCCTGAGCTCAGTTCATTGCTAACTCGAATGATGAGGGTGAGTATTAGAGCCCAGGAAGCTAATTAGCAGATTCCCAGCGAACACAGGGGCAAAAGCAGCCTTGAGCCCTGGAATGGCTACGACAACCACACACCCCCAGAGATAAGAGAAGCAGCCCCTGAGAAATCTGAGCGTGGGGCTGGTGGGAGGCCTGTCCAGAAAAAGTGAGCTTTCCTTCTCCTCCTGGGGCCAAAACCGAGCAAGGAAGAAACCCCCAGTAAAATGATGGGGAGTTGGGGCTCAGGAGAAACTGGGGACTCATCTAGCATTGAGCAGAGAGGGACTTGGGCAGGAAAGGGGAAGAAGAAAGTCGTCTAGTTTGCCACTAAAAGAATGACTGTCTCCATAGCTGTAAAATGCAGAAACCTATATGATAGGGTCTTTTTGATGAAGGTTACATGGGACAACGCGTGTAAAAGTTACAGTGCGCGGCACGTAATAAGTAATCAATATTAGCTATGAGGAAAAAAAAGAATGAAGAAGTGATTATTTCCCATGAAACCAAGTTCAACTGCCATGTCCCCTTTATTCCTCTTCCCGGGCCAGCAGCTGCAGCACACCCTCCCAGACTTCTACTTACCAAACTTTAAAAGGTGGTAAAGAGCCCAGAGCTAGATATTTGTCCAAATGTTCATTCAACAGAACTAGAACACAAACTTGAGGTCTGAAATTGCCCTTGAGGTGTGTAAAATTATAGTGAATTTTGGAAAAGGCATAATTTTTAATAAATCAAAGTAATGGTTTCGTGACTCAATTCAAGCTTCTGGGGGAAAAGAAATCAAATGTACTTGATTAAACTGAAACTAAGGATCAGCCAGTCAATGATGCAATTGAGTGTGATGTAGAAATTAAAAATATAACAACTTGGCAGTCATACTTCTTTTTCCTTTTGACCTTCAGATAATGACATTACATTTGTTGACAAGTTTCACCATGTATAGAATAATAATAAATTAAGATTTAACAATCTCTTTTAAAACTAACTCTCCATGCATGGATAGATTATGTAAAGTGCTCCTTAAAGATTAAGTTATTTTAGTGTGAACTGTAAGGAGAAAAATCCTTCACTATAGCTAGATATTAAAAAGCTGATATGTAACACGTGTTATAGAAAAGCATCCCTTGTCAGAATGGGGAAGGTAGGTTTTTATCATTCTCCTTGCTGTTGTTGTTTTTAAACTGCAGAGGGAAAACATTAATTTTGTGATGTGATCTTTAGCCAGGTTGAATGTAAGTACTTGACAGATTGGAACTTGATTATCACACTTGCATGATGTATTTTATCATAGTGCTCTTCCCATCTTGATTCTGAGTAAAGAGATATTACAAGTCAGAATATATGCCCTAGACATTAGGAGAAATGAAAATTCAACTTATAATCACCAACATTTGAAAATTCTGACAACAGTCTGTTAGCGAAAAAAAAAAAAACTTGTAGAACTACTAAAATAGTCTGATGAATTGATTATCTTTATTACAATTCATCATGCAAAATGAAGTCAGCTGGAGGTTATGGTCCAAGATGGAGACACAAGAGACCCCTGAACTCATAACCCCCCACAGAGGTTCTCACACAGAGCAACTTCCCCTAAAAGAAATCCAAAAACTAGCTGAGTGATTCCTTCACTCTGGGCAAATGAAAGTACCCACATTGAAATGGGCAGGAAAGGCTGAGACACTCTCACCAGAAACCCCACACCTAAACCCTGAAACAGCACCATACAATCAGGAAGGAACTCACAACTCCCAGCTTCTCCATGAGGAGGGAACAATTTGCACCCAACAAACTAGCACCCCAGGTTTTAAGACTTCTCCCTACTAGGTAGCCCTCCCAAAAACACATAGCTCTGAAAGCCAACAGGGCTGACATCTACCACACCCACAATGCTACAGTAAATAAATTGTTCTTAATGGGCTCACAAGGACTCACTATCTTCCAAGGGTTCAGCACAAAAGAAGCAAACAGCTATACTCGTCCCACTGTCTTTCCCTGAAAAAGGCTTATTTGCATACTTTAAAAGCTGCTGCCTGAGAGTCAAGCTTCTAATTTAGCACCACCTGGGGATTGACCAATTCTCCCCAGAGGCTAGGAAAGCAGTAGACACCATCTCTGCATTCTCCTTGTAGCCTGCTCCAAATCACCAGTAACTCCCTGGAAGGAGCTTGTACACATATTTGACACCCTAGCTTTTGCAGCTGTCGCCTGAGGAACACATCCCTTGATCACCTGGCTCAAGTGGCCAGCAGAGCTTGCACTTTGCAGTCCCACAGGCTTACAACAAACAAACAAACAGTTCCTAAGGGGCTGTCCCTCCAGGACTCAGCACAGAGGAAGCAAACAAAAAATCCCATCACCTGGTCTTCCCCTGAAAGAGATCTATTTTTATACTTTAGAAGCTGCTACCTGAGGTTCCAGCTACCATGAGCCTGTATCTACATGCTCACT
Source organism: Camelus ferus (assembly GCF_009834535.1). Lineage (NCBI taxonomy): Eukaryota > Metazoa > Chordata > Mammalia > Artiodactyla > Camelidae > Camelus > Camelus ferus. Next base: position 61,453,907 of record NC_045703.1, on the reverse strand, counting down.
GAGATTCCCCCCTTTGGCAGGTCTTGGCATACCCTGAACTACTGGGAGCCTCAAAGAACAAAGAAGGCAGCTTGGAAAAATCACAAAGATCCAAGGGAAAACCAAGAGCTCAGGCTGGGCTGAACAGTAAGGTTCATCTCCTGCATGAGACCACTCTGTCGAGACTGGGAGAGGTAGCTGTTTTTTGTTTTTTTTATTTTTAAATAAACACCTTTATTTTAATTTTTGATCATCAGCATCTGTGTAAAGTGGCAGAAAAATACTCGAAGCCTCAGAACGGTGGAGCAATTAGGCATTGCTTTCAATAATCAGTCTATTTGCATTAATTAATCACTTTATGATGCTTTTCAAAATGAATGTTTCTTTTTTCCCTTTTTTTCTCCTTTTTTTCAGTTTTATTATGTAGAATTATTACAGTTCAACTGCACATACACATTATATTGCATGTAAATACATATATACAGTATATGACACTTTTTTTAGTTTACATATATGTACTAATTATTGTTTCTAAGAACAGATTAGATCTTTAGCTTTTTAGACATGCATAGTTATCAAAGGAATAAAACCAACTACAAAATAAGAATCACACAGAATGTAGTAGCCCAATCATAAAGGACAGTCAAATGTGTTTACATGTATTTAAGAAATCAATCATCTTAGTTGTAAATAATAAGTAGTTCATTTGTGTTATTATTATTATTACTTATTTATATTCCTCATATAAATGATGTCATATGGCATTTTTCTTTCTCTTTCTGGCCCACTTCACTTAGAATGATAGGTAGCTGTTTTTTATCTAATCCATAGAAAACAATACAGAGAGTCAAGGAAAATGAGGAATATATTCTATACAAATTAATCTGAGAAATAGACTAACAAAATGGAGATAAGTAATTTACCTAATAGAGTTAAAAGTAATGGTCACAAAGATGCTCACTGAGGTTAAAAAAAAAAAGCATGCTCAGAGTGAGAATTTCAACAAAGGCATAGGAAATATAAGACAGTATCAAACAGAAATTACAGTACTGAGGAATACAATAACTGCACTGAAAAACTCAATAGAGGGATCCAGTGTCAGCTACATCAAGCAGAAGAAAGGACTAGCAAATTCAAAAACAGGGTAGTGGAATTCATCCAGAGAAGCGAAAAGAAAAAAGCACGAAAAAGAGTAAAGACAGCTTAAGCAATTTATATAAGGACAACATCAAGAAAACCAACATTCATATTACAGTCATCCCATAAAAGAACAAAAAGCAAAGGAAATAATAACTTAAAACTTCTTTAACCTGGAGAAAGAAACAGACATCCAGAGCCAGAATGCTTAGAGAGTTTCAAATAGGATTAACCCAAAGAGACCCACATCAAGACATTAAAATTAACGTATCAAAGGTTAAAAACAAGGAAATAATCTTAAAAGCATCAAAAGAAAAACAACTTGTTACATACAAGACTATCAGTAGATAATACTATCAGCAGTTTTTCAGCAGAAACTTTACAGGGCAAAAGGAAGTGGCATCATATATTCAAAGTGCTGAAGGGAAAAAAAAAAAATCCAACCAAGAATACTCCAACCAGCAAAGCTGTCCATCAAAATTGAGGGACAGATCAAGAGTTTACCAAACAAGCAAAAGCTGAAGGAGCTCATCACCACTAGACTAGATTTGCAAGAACTGTACTTCTTCAAGTTTAAATAAAAGAATGCTAATTAGTAACAAGAAAATATATGAAAGTATAAATCTCACTAATTAGTTAAATATAAATTCAGAATACTCTAATGGTGTAATGATGGTGGGTAAATAACTTATAAATCTAGTATAAAAAGTAGTCAAAAATCTATAACTACAATAATTTGCTAATGGATACACAAGGTAGAAAGATGTAAATTATGACATTAAACATAAAATGTGGAAAGAGAGTAAAAACATAGAGCTTTAGAAGTTGTTATCAACTTAAAATAGACTTACAAGTTCTTACATGTAAGCCTCATGGTAGCTACAAACCTATAGCAGATACACAAAAGATAAGAAGAAAGGAAACTAAACATACCACCACCAGAAAGAAAGTCACCAAACCAAAAAGAAAAAGAGCAAGAGAAGAAGAAAGAAACAGAGGAATTACAAACCAGCCAGAAAAAAAAAATAACAAAATGGCAATATGTGAACAAAGTTATCAATAACTACTTTAAATGTAAATGGACTAAATTCTCCAATGAAAAGACAGATAGTGACTGAATGGATTAAAAACAACAAAGACAGAAAAACAAACAAGAAAAAAACCCCTAAGATCCAACTATATGCTACCTATAAAACACTCACTTCAGTTCTAAGGACACACAGACTGAAAGTGAAAGGATGAAAAAAGGACACTCCATGCAAACGGAAACCAAAAGAAATTGTGATAGCTATACTTAGACAAAATAGAATTCAAGCAAAAGACTTTAATAAGAGACCAAAAGATCATTATATAATGATAAAGGGGTCAATCCAAGAAGAGGATATAAAATTTATTTAAGTTTATGTACCTAACATAGGAGCACCTAAATACATAAATCAAATATTAACAGCCCTGAAGAGAGAAACAGACAGCAATACTAAATAGCAGGTTACTTCAATACCATATTTTCAATAATGGATAGTTCACTCACACAGAAAATCAATAAGGAAAACACTGGACTTAAACTATATATTAGACCAGATTGAATTAACAGACTTTCCATCCAATAGCAGCAGAAAACACATTTTTCTCAAGCACACATGGAATATTCTCCATGTTAGACCATAAAATAAGACAATACATTTAAGAAGACTGAAATCATATAAAGCATCTTTTCCAACTACAATGATATGAAACTAGATATCAAGTACAAGAAAACTGTAAAATTCACAAATATTTGAAAATTGAACAAACTGCCACTGAACAATAAATGGGTCAAAGAAAAATCAAAAGAGAAACAAACAAACAAAAGAACCTTGACACAAATGAAAACTGAAGAACCTACCAAAACTTACAGAACGCAGCAAAGCAGTTCTAAGACAGACGTTTACAGCTACATTAAGAAAAAATGAAAGAGCTCATTAAATTGAGAAAAAAAGAGCTTAAAATAACCTAATTTTATACCTCAAGGAAATAGAAAAGAAGAACAAACTAAGCTAAAAGTTAGTAGAAGGAAGGGAATAACAAAGATTAGAATGGAAATAAATGAAATCAAGATTAAAAAGACAACAGTAAAGATAATTGAAACTAAGAGCTTTTTTTTGGAAAAGATAAATGAAATAGACAAACCTTAGCTAGACTTATCAAGAGAAAAAAAGAGCTAAAATAAATAAAATCAGAAATGAAAGAGGAGACATTATAACAGATACCACACAAATACAAAGTATCGTAAGATACTACTATGAATTAGTATCTGCCAACAAATTGGACAACCAAGAATAGATTGATAAATTCCTTTAAATATATAAGCTACCAAGACTCAATCATGAAAACAGAAAATCCAAACAGACAATTACTAGTAAGGAGATTGCACCAGTAATCAAAAACATCCCAATAAAGACAAGTCTAGGATCAAATTGCTTCCCTGGTGAATTCTACCAAACGCTTAAAGAGGAATTTCAACCTGCTACAAACGAGGAAAAAAAAAAAAGAAAGAAAGAAAAAGAAGAAGAAGAAGAAGAGGAACACTTCCAAAATTATTTTATAAAGTCATCATTATCCTGATACCAAAACCAGACAAGGACACTACAAGAAAAGAAAATTACAGGCCAATATTCCTGATTAACATAGATGCAAAAATCTTCAACAAAATGTTAGTAAGCCCACTTCAACAATACGCTAAAAGAATCACACACCATGATCAAGTGGGATTTATTCCAGGGATGAAAGAATGGTTCAACATTTGCAAACCAATCAATGTAATACACAACATTAACAAAATGAAGGATAAAAAATCATACGAGAATCTCAATAGATACAGAAAAAGTATTTGCAAAATTCAACATCCATTCATGATAAAAACTCTCAACAAAATGGAAACACCTCAACATAATAAGAGCCATATATAAAAAGCCCACAGCTAACACCATACCAAACAGTGAGAGATTGAAAGCTTTTCCTCTACAATCAGGAACAACACAAGAGTACCCAGTCTCACCATTCTTAATCAACACAGTATTGGAAGTCCTAACCATAGTAATTAGTCAAGGAAAAGAAATAAAAGACATCCAAATTGAAAAGCAATAAGTAAAACTGTCTCTATTTGCAGATGACATGACATCATATATAGAAAATCCTAAAGATTCCAGCAGAAAAACCATTAGCACTAATAAATTCAGTAAGGTTGTAGGATACAAAAGCAATATACAAAAATCAGTTGCATCTCTATACACTAACAACAAACTATCAGAAAGAAAAATGAATGAAATGATCCTGTTTACAACTACATCAAAAAGAAAAATACTTAGGGATATAGTTAACCAAGGAGGTGAAAGATCTGAACACTAAAAATCATAAGATATTGATGAAAGGAATTGAAGAAGACACAAAGAAATTGAAAGATATTCCATGCTCATGGACTGGAAGAATCAGTATTGTTAAAATGTCCATACTACCCAAAGCAATCTACAGGTTCAAAGCAATTCCCATCGAAATTTCAATGGCATTTTCTACAGAAATAGAAAAAATTATTCCCAAATTTTATAGAACCACAAAAGATCCCAAATAGCCAGAGCAATCATGAGAAAGGAAAACAAAGCAGTAGGCATCAGTATCACATGGCCTGATTTCAAACTATATTACAAAGCTATAGTTATCAAAATGGTATAGTATTGGCATAAAAACAGATACGTGGATCAAGGGAACAGAATACACAACCCAGAAATAAACCCATGCATATTCAGTCAACTAATATCTGACAAGATAACTAAGAATACTCAATGAGAAGAGGATAAGTGTCTTTAAAAAATAATGCTGGGAAAGCAATATTCACATGCAAAAGAATGAAACTGGACCCCTACCTGTATCACTCAAAAAAATCAATTCAAAATAGATTAAGCATATGAACATAAGACTTGAAACCATAAAACTCCTAGCAGAAAACATAGGGGAAAAGGCTCCTTGACATTAATCTTGGCAATGACTGTTTTTTTGGATTTGACACCAAAAGCAAAGTCAACAAAGCAAAAACAAACAAGCGAGACTTCATCAAATTAAATAGCTTTTGCATAGCAAAGGAAACCATCAACAAAACTAAAAGGCAACCTACCAAATGGGAGAAAATATTTGCAAATCATGTATCTAATAAAGCATCAATATCCAAAGTATATAAAGAGCACATACATATCAATAGCAAAAAGCAAAAAAAGAACAAACAAACAAACCCAATCTGATTTAAAAAATGGGCAGAGGAAATGAGTAGACATTTTTCCCAAAGAAGATATACAAATGCCAACAGGTACATGAATATACGTTCAACTTATCATCAGGGAAATGCAAATCAGAACCACAGTGAGATATCACCTCACACCTGTGAGGCTGGCTACCATCAAAAAGACAACAGATAATAAGTATCGGTGAGGATGTGAGAAAAAGAGGGAATCCTTGTGTACCGTTGGTGGGATTGTAATCTGGTGGAGCCATTGTGGAAAACAGTAGATTCCCCCCAAAATAAAAAATAGAACTAGCATATGATCCAGCAATTCCATTTGTGGGAATATATCCAAAGGGATTGACAAGATATCAAACAGGATATCAAAGGGATTGATAACAGGGTATCTGTACTCCTATGTTCATTGCAGCATTATTTGAATATGGAAACATATCCACACCTTGGATATAGAAATAATAGATGAATAGATAAGAAAGATCTGATAAATCTATATGGACATAGATATAATTATGACATACTATTCAGCTATCAGGAAGAAGGAAATCCTGCCATTGGTAACAATATGGATGAACCCTCAGGGTATTATGCTAAGTGAAATAAGCCAGACAGGGAAAGATAAATATTTCATGGTATCACTTATCTGTGGAATCTTAAAAAAAAAAAAAAAGCCAAACTCATAGAAGGAGAGTAGAAAAGTGGTTGCCAGGGTTTAGCGAATGGGACAAATAGAGAGAGGCTGGTAAAAGAGTATAAACTTTCAGGCATAAAATGAAAAGGTTCTGAGGGTCTAATTCAAAACATGGTGACTATAATCCATAACACTGTATTGTATACCTAAATAGCTGATTTGCTAAGAAATTAGAACTTAAGTGCTCTTACCAAAAAAAAAAAGTAAATAAGTGAGATGATGGATGTTTAATTAATTAGATGTAGGGAGTCCTTTTACAAGGTCTTAAGGATATCAACTCACCATAGTGTGTATTTTAAATATAATTTTGTGTCATTTATACTCCATTAATGCAGAAATTTTTAAAAATGAAGTCACTTTACAACTTTTTTTCTACTGATAGCCAGCGGAGGCTAGCCAAACCTTCCGTGCAGGTGTTTGTAACATACAGTTAATTCTAGGTACTTCTACAGCTGGCTTTCTTACTGCCCTTCTTACTAATGAGGTTTCTCTATTCCCTCTATGTTAAATTACTATTATTATTAATCTCAAACTATGACCGTATAAATGTAATATTGTCTGTGTTAGATTTCCATGTGAGCTATTTTTTTAAATGACAGATGGTATTCAGATATATAAAAGCCTTTTCAAAATGTAACTTTGTCAGATTCTCTGAAAAGCTTGACAATCATCTTCAAAGATGATTCCAGAAGACTTCTTTCTTCCTTCACTTCTCATCTATTTTAAATCAATGACTTTTTAAATTCTGTTTGGCCAGACAAGTAGGCTTTTGCTTTACAATAGTTATATTCCAATGGCATATATAAAATTTCATTTTTGCCTTTATAATTCTTTTTTTAAAACCATCAAATATTGAGACACAGTTTGGTTCAAGGATTTTGGAATCATTTCGGTCTTTTAAACTAATATAATCAAGTTACAGAGTGGTTTTGCTACACGTCTCATTATCATAAATTTGTTTAGTTCTGGGTTTAACAGCGGGACAAGTAAGCATGGACATATTTTCCTTCCCTTGATTTGTCTCCGTTTTATTCCTAAATTCAGAAGATTATTGCTATGAATTCTTCATCCACTGGTAATGTATTGGAACTTAATTCCCATTGTTTCAAATGCCCTTAAAATTTTTATGATTATAAAAATGTCATGATGGAAATCTACTAAGTATGAAAAATATATACTTGAGTTGAGTAGTGCTCTAGAAATTACCAAAACTTCATTAGGGAAAATATACGCTTATAGGGCAATAAAACTTCACAGCAACAAAGAGTTGGCTCTCAGCGATACAACCAGTCATTATTGGTGTTTTTCCCTCTTCTCCCAAAGAGATTATCTATTTTTTTAAAAAAGGCAATAACAAATACAAAGATAAAACCTATAACCACACTACATTTAAATTCCAACATTTACTTATCATGGATCTGCTTCACATGAGAATGCTAAGGCAGAGAAGTGCTCAATAAAACTTTTAATTCCAAAGATGGCTGGGAGTTTTTATTTGCCAGTTGGACTGATCCTAAAAGTCTAAATACGCCTATTCATCCCCATGTTTCCAGGTAACCCTAACCTCTGCCACCAAAATAGATGCCCTCTGTCAAGGCTGGATCACAACATGGCTGGCCCTGGTTCAAACGACCACATGTCTATATGTTAATATATGCAAACACGTGGAATAGTATCTGAGGCCAGATATATGTTCACTTGGTCTATAACAGATCAGTGAGCTCTAAAATACAAGTACAAAACTCCCCATGTATTTAGTTTAGTAAAAAACATCCCATGCTGCATAGGTAATAATTTCAGCTATTTCAAAGAAAGCAAACAAGACAATGGCTGCCTAAATCCATTACTCATTTGATCTATAAGCCCAGAAAAAAAAGATTTAACTTCCTCTTGCCTTGGATCACCTACGTTAGCTCCTGAATGGATATGATGGGGCATGGAGGAGGTCATTTTTTAGTCTCATTTCCATAATAACTAGAGTTCTTCTCCCTGAACAACAAGAGCAAAGTCAAGTTTTACAGGAACACCAGTTCTGAGAGTATCAACCAAAGGACCAGTTCCTTTGTTAATGACACTTAAAAAGAGAAGCTGAGCTTAGTGTTCTTACCTGGCACCCTCTTCGCCCAGTTGATCATGTGCACCAGCTCCCTGTCTGCGAGGTTGGTCAGCAAGCCCATCATTGAAGCCTCATTGAAGGGTCTGGCGGGATCGTATTCGGAATAGATTACGGGGGGCTCAGCCTCCAGCAAGGCACTGATCATCTGGTCGGCGGTCAGCGACAAGACCGGGCTGTTCTTCTTAGTGTGTTTAATCAAGAGAGAGCTTGGCCAGAGGTTGGCAGCTCTCATGTCTCCAGGGAGCACCGCTTCACTCCTGCCCTCCCCATCATCTCTCTGGCGCTTGTGCTTCAACATTCTCCCTCCTCTCCGGTCTTTCCTTATCCCTGAGAACACGGGGAAAGAAAAGAAACCCAGCTTACTCTCTCACTCCTATGAACTTTCATATGAAAACCATCCTCAATGTGAACAGCCCTTCATTTCATTTAAGAAAACAGTTTGGGGGCACAGTTGTGCTGGTAAGTGTTTGACAACCAGCTGTCCAAGAGAAAAATAAAAAGGCTTTGATTTGTAGCATTCACCGATTTCCATGGTATAACTACTCCTACTGTGGCAAATTTCAAGCTACTTGTCTGACATCAAGCATCTTACAAAACTCCTGAAAAGTTAACAATAGGCTTTTGTGAACCAGGACAAGCTGGTTCTAACAAATCATTGGGGTATGTGTGTGAGTGTGTGTGTCTGTGTGTGTGTGTGTTAACAGATGCTATAAAAAGGACAACGTTATACTAACTAGTTATTCTTGAAATATGGCTTAGCATCAAAGATTGCTTCTGCTGTAAATATTCTTTTAATAGTAAATTAAAAAGTCACTTTAAAAAAGCATTTAATAAATGTCTTTATCATCCAAGTAGACCTCTTAATGGAAGACACAGACGAGGAATGATTTACCCAAAACACCTCTGACAGCCTCCGGACCCCACTGGCGTTCAGGTAGCCTTTCATTGTTACCAGGCTGCACCGCACCACCTGAGGAATTGACCAAGACCCTCAAGTTGTTTACCTGGTTCTAAGATTTTCACAGATGCATTTCTATTTTCCTAACATAAAAGTTTTAAAATAGTTGAAAATAACTTCATGCAGAGCCGTGGTCCTCACTAACTAAATGATAGGGAGGAAGGAGACCCCCAACCTCTTTTGCAGATTCTCTGAGGTTTGGCTCAGTAACTTCACCTGGAAGAGTCCAGGCTGTGGTGCTGAAATGTATCAGCAGAAACAAATCGTCTGAAAGGACAAAAATTAACACGAGCTTCCGTATTTCCAAAAACTCTAATCTCTGCAAAATGTGTCAGACAGCAAGAGTTCTCAGATTTCCATAAAAGAAATAACCATTTTGGAAAAAAGTTAACACACTTATTTTAAATATTAAAGACATGAGACATAAAAACACTATGACATATCACCCATTCTCTTACTCCAAAACAAATGAATAACTAATGTCAGAATTTTGTTCTAATTTGTCAAGGAATTTGAACAAAAGTTAATGCCTAACTTTTATTCTTGCAGGTGTAGATTATATATGTTAGATGATACTAAAAATATAAGGAAGCCACAGACCTTTCCTATTTGTTCAGTATTAAAATAAGCATTTCCCAGAACTCTTAGAATAAGCATTAATTGTAAAGATTATTATGTCTAATATGCACTAAGCACTCACCATGCGGTTTAAGCACTTCATATACACTTAACGAAAATGTAAGTATTTTACAACAAATGTAGTCCTTACAAAAATCTTGTAAGGTAAATACTGGAAAACTGTTGCTTTAGAAAGGTTAATGAACTTGTCCAAGGCCATTCTTTATTACTATGATTTAAGATCCTGGCTCTGAAATGAAGATTTTTTTTTTCAGTTAACAGAGTTTTAAAATAGTATCCATTATCAACCAAGCTGACAAATTTAAAGGCACTTAGAAGGAAGATATGTCAGATGAGAAGAGTCGTATCTGACCAGCTGTTGTCCTCAGTCAGGCATTTCAGCTCTTTCATTGCAGGATGTGCTAGTGAGATTATCGTATCTGAATGAGGGGAGATGACACCCACACTCTCCTCTCAGCTCATCAGAGCACACCTGGAGCAGCGCACTTACTGCTGGATGTTGCACATACAAACAAAACAAGTCTACTCAGATTAGAGTAACGAGGTTGGCGAGGAGATGTGAAATCAGGTCACATGGAGAACCACCGAGGAACTAAGAGGGGTTTGCCTAGAGAAAAGAAGACTTAGAGGAAACATGAGTGTCACCTTCACATGGGCTGTACTGTATAAGATGGCCTCATGATCAGAATGTTTGTGTCCCCTCCAAAATTCCTATGTTGAAATCTGATCCCCAATGTGATGGTACTTGGAGGTGGGGCATTTGGGAGGTCATTAGGTCTTGAGGGTAGAGCTTTGAGGAATGAGATTAGTGTCCTGGTGAGAAGAGGTTAGAGAGCCAGCTTGCTCTCTCTACTCTGTGAGGATATGAGAATACAGCTGTCTACAAGCCAGGAAGCAGACAATAGATTTGCCAGTAACTTTGGACGTTCCAACCTCCAGAACTGTGAGAAAGAAATGTTTGCTGTTTAAGCCATGAAGTCTCTGGTATTTCTGTTATGACACCCCAAACTGACTAAGAGAGATGGGTTCAACTTGCTCTTTATGAGTCCAAATGGTAAAACAGAAGAAATATGTGGAGACTGTGAGTAGTCAGAGCTCATGATAAGGAAAGAGTTTGTAGTACACAAAGCTGACAACAAACTAGAATCTGCTGCCACAGGAAAGGATGTGTTGGGTCACTGGAGGTGTTCAAGGATAGGCTAGATGAAGACTTTATAGGGATGCTACAGAAGGGATTCAGTTATCCAGTAAGCATTTGCATGAGGTGACCTTCAATATACCCTCCATCCTGAGATTACATGACTCTGTGATCTTCCATTTGGTAAGACCAGTAGCTTTGGAATGAAAAACAAGACAAGAAGATCAAAAGCAAAGAGTTCCTTTAGGTTCACATTTCTTAAGAAATTCTGAGGTCGGAATTTTGAGAGGATGATTCTGATTGGTATTTACCTACTTTGGTGGGAACTAGGGTCAAAAAAAAAAAAAAAACACATTGTTCTCCAATCTTAGTCAGTGTATTATTCAATTACTTTGTCCCCCTACTTTGCAATTTTAGAAAGAGATTGAGAATGTGAACAGATCTCATTGAAAAGCTACAGCATTCCAATAAAACCTTTTAGTATCAGATCTACGTGGGAGGATAAAAGCAAGTGACTTGAATAAAGAAGAGATGGTTATAGGTGATACTGTTTTTCCCCAAGATGCAATCAAGTTACCTGAGAAATCCTGTTGCAACTACACACAAGCATTTCACTTTTTTAAAAATAAAGGTTATGCCTTCTAGTATAACTGTAATTTACCTTCATTTTAAAAGATTTCAAAGGTAAAGATAAGTAGACAGAAGATTAATGAAGCAAACATAATATTACCACCCACTTTAAAAGGCCCCAGCAGCCCTTCTACAGACAATCTGATTTCCAGAAGAAGAACTGTGAACTCATTTCAGGTTCTAAAAGTGGCAGTTATCAAAAATTGTTTATCAAAGTATTTGTTAATTTCATAAAGATTTGTTCAATACTTACCATGTATATTCACAGATGATGTAGCGGTAAACAAAGACAGATCATGTTACCCTCCATCAAGTTTTCAGCTTGGAGGGAGAAAGCTATTAATCAAAAGTTATTCTGTATTCATTGACTGAAATGAATGAACTGCGCAAAACACGATGGAAGGGAGGAAAGGATGCAAAGGGGAGGAGACAAAGAAGGCTTCTCTAAGAGATAAAGTTACATTTGAGCCAATACATGAAATTTGCTTTCCTGGAGGAATTTAGAAGTAGACTACACAGGAGGTTCAGGTATAGTACCACTTAAAGCAGTGAGCTGAACCATCACACCTCTTCGAGTCTCAGTTATTTCGTTCAGGTTGATGAACACAACACAAAAATGGCCACAGGCTTGGAATATAGAACACTAAAACATGGCTGGAGAGACCAAGGAGAGAGCGGGATATTTTTAAAATCATCAAATAGTCAAACAGGGTAAGGAATATCCACTAGCATTAACAACTACTTTCTCAAATTTACTCCCAAATAACTGCATTCTTTCAAATCCCAAAGTCTCTATAAAATGTACAAGCAGAACAAAAAGAGAAAGCAGTACATATTGCACGGCCAAGGGCATGAGATAGGATCCCAGGGCACAGCTCAATGAGGAAAGCAACCAATTTCATTTGTAAATAGTAACTGTCATATTATCAGTAACATACCAGCATCATTACCAGGGACAACACTGCACAAATATTTCATAGTAGTTCAAAAAAAATAATCAAAGTGGAATTGAGAGAAACAGGTGAAAAATGGCCCAACTTCTACTTCTATTTTAACTTAGGTTAAATGAGAACTGCAGATCAGAACCAGTAATTACAGGCTGAATCACTGTGGGAGATACAGACAGTTCCTAATTGTACTCAGTCATGGCGTCTAGGAGTGGCATGCACAACTGAAAGCCAAAGATAAGATTAAAAACTCATTCTGTGCTCCCTCCCAAGACTTTTTCCCGAAATTATTTGTAGAGCAGCAACATAGATTGATATGTATTTTACTTCCCTTCGTATAAATTATTTTAACTATTTTGGTATGTTAACAAGAGATCAGACTATCAGTTCACAAAACAGAGGGGAAACAAAACAATGAGCTTATTAGATCATGCAAATATAAACAGGCAGCCTCCTGACAGTCAAGATACGCATCTGTGACAAACAGCACTTTGGCTTATAATGCTAAATAAACAAGACATGTTGTCATTCAGAACTCAAAAATGTCATTTTCCAGAATGATTGAGCAAAATATTCAGCAGCTCAATACACATGTCATGTAACGAATACACCAGTGTACAAACATTGGCTCTCACGTTGTGTCACTCATTAGACAAGTTTGTCCAAGTAAATTTCTTTACACTCCTGTTTAAAAATTTTAAGCTTTACAGTAATCCAAGGGTTACCCACTGGTTTCATATGAGGGCTTGAGAAACAAACTAGCTCTCTTCTAGCAAGCTCACCATACATGTGAAATGCCACCAGTATGAATTTTATCCCTGTGGGTTCAGCCTTCTCTAACATGCATGTCACACTGTTGCAAGGGTTTAGAGGCTGAGTATAGAATCTCCACTTAGTAGCACTCAGTGTGAATTTGAATGATTCTAATTCACTAGGAAGTGTTAATTTAAGGGAATTTATTAAACTAATAAACATAGACCACTGGAATGAAAATGAAGGGGAGAGAGATGGTGCCCAAGGCGCTCTCGAGGTAAAGGCAGGCCCTAAGGAATTCGTCCACGGCTGCCCGGGATTGAGGAGGAATTCAGCAAGGCCGTGCAGGGGCTGAGTCCTGGCAAGGAGAAAGGGGCTGAAGACATCAACTGCTTAAAGTATTATGTCCTGGCCCTAAGATAAAAAGATCTGCCCTAATGTGTCCAACTAGGAGTTTTGAAAGATTACCTCTAATATTTTAGATTTTACTTAATCATTCTTTTTTTTTTTTCACTCTGTAAATTCTTTGGCTTGGCCATTGTATTTCAGGAAAAATGACTATACTATCTGAATATTCATTAATTAATAGAATCCACTGGATTATTTGCTTCTAATGCATTCTGTATTTAAAATTTCTTTTTCTGAAATGAACTTTTTCCTTCTTAATACCCTTTGCCTCTACAAAAAGCTACTATAACTTCTTTAAAGTTATCTTCTCAGTTTCCTAAGACTATGTATTATTAAATATTTCAAACATTTGCATAATCATCTTTCTTTTGTTTCTCAATAATTCCACATTATTCATGAGGTATTAAAAAGCCAGACAGAGAAATACGCTAAAAGCTTTTTAATTCAACATGTTGAAGAAAACAGAAGTGCTGATTAGTTAAGAATTAAATAAAGAACTAATGAAACTTGCACTAGAAAAACTTCCCCACATCAACTCTAATGCTTTTTGTTCAAATACTAGAAATGAATCCTATAAGGTGAGTAGCTGTTACAGTCCCCACTTAACAGAGGAAAGAAGTTTAGAATAACCGTCATGCCCAAGGTCACACCAAGGGCAGCACAGAGATTTCAACCTAGGTACATTATGTAATTATAAATAATCATTAATACTGTCATGTGTCATCAACGATACACTGAGAGGCTGTGAATGATCCAGTTCATTTAAAGCTGCCTGACGCTCTTCCTCTCCCTCCTTTCATGTCCAGCAAATCACCCCAACCTGAATTTCCTCACATCTCTCTTCCTTTACAACCTTTCACTCTGTCTCCGCTGCCACCTTTCCAGTTCACGCCCCTACCCCTCTTTGCCTAGATGGATGCAGCAGCTTCTCGTTTGTCTCCTTGCCTACCTCCAATCTCCCTTCCAATCCACTGAACTGGTGATTGGTCAGTCTCCACCACACACCTGCTTTATCCTGTTACTGTCTGTCTAGACCTTTCAAAGACTTGGGGTTACAGCAGGAGCTGTCTCACTGTGCTCTGAAGACTCTTGGCAACTCTAAGCAGGCATGAGAGGAGGTGTGACTGGGGCTTCTGGTTGCCCCATTCTCCCCATTTGTCTAAAGCAGCTGTGTGTATGTGTGTGTGCGTTGTATTGGGATGAGGCAAATAACTTATTTTTAAAAAGTCTTAATGGTTATATTTTACATTTAAAAAGCCACTAACCTACTGAATAAAACCAAACATTACACTGACTCAAGAATCTCCACAAATTATCCCAAAGTACTTTCAAATCTATCATTATAAATCCTCTCCACAAATGTTAATTTTTAATAAAACAAGGTTGGCCTGTGCCACTTTTTTGGATACTTTCCAGCATCACCACCTCGTGCTCTTTCTGTGTTTTTTATGTTGGCCTCTAAAGCCCAAGTCAAATCTTGGTTTATCCACAGTCACTCCTTGACCCCACCCCAACTTTGTTAGCAACATTGTTAACAACTGATGTTTAAGTAAGCAGAGAATCAACATGGATAGAACTGACCTCAACTATATCATTAATCGACTTGATCTAACTGATAGTTACAGAAAACTCGACCAAATAACGGATGAATACACGTTATTTTCAAGCTCCAATGGAACATTCACCAATACAGACCATATTCTGGGCCATAAAAAGACCCTTAACAAATTTTAAAAATAGAAATGACACAAAGCATGCTTTCAGACCAAAATGGAAATAAACTAGAAATCAATAACAGAAAGCTACCTTGAAAATTCCCAAATATTTGGAGATTAAACACCACGCTTTTAGAGAATCTATAAGTCAAATAAGAAATCTCAATAGAAATTTTAAACCATTTTGAACTAAGTAAAAATGAAAATAAAAGTTATCAAAATTTGTGGGATGTAGGAAAAGCAGTGCTTAGAGGGAAACTCATTGCATTAAAATGCATTTATTAGATGAAAAATAAAATATTTATTATTTATATTTATATATATATTATCTAATATGTTTATTAGATAAAAAGAAAAATATATCAATAACCTAAGCTTCTGCCTTAGGAAACTAGAGAAAGACAATCAAGTTAAGCCTAAAGAGAAGAAAAGCAGAAGAGAAAAAATAAAAGAGCAAAATTTAATAAAATTAAAACCAGGAACACAATTTTAAAAAATCAATGACACCAAAACTGGTTCTTTAAAAAGATAAAAAAAAATTGATAAACTTCTAGCTAGGATAATTAATAAAAAACAAAGAAGACATAAATTACCAATATCATAATGAAAGAGTATTCACCATCATTGGTCCCATGGACATTAAAAACATAATAAAGAAATACCATGAACAACTCTATGCCCACAAACCTGATAATTTAGACACAAGGAATCAATTCCTTGAAAGATACAACCAACCAAAACTTACACAAGGAGAAACATTGTATCCCTATAGCTATAAAAAAAATTGAATCAATAATCAATAATCTTCCAAAAAGACATCAACAAACCCAGGTGGTTTCACAAGTTATTTTTAATAATTAATTAAGAAAAAAAACGTGGTAATCCTCTTTGATCTCCTCCAGAAAACAACAGCAGAGGAAACTTCCTAACTCATTCTCTGAGTCCAGCACTACCTAATACCAAAATCAGATAAAGGTGTTAACAAGATAGGAAACTACAGACCAATACCTCTCTTGAGCATTGGCACAAAATCCTCAACAAAACGTCACCAAGTTAAATCCAACAATGTATACAAGGAATAACACACCATGGCCAAATGGGGTTTATTCCAGATATGTAAGGCAAGTTCAATATTTGAAAGTACATCAATGCAATCCACCACATCAATGAGAAAACAGAAAAAGTCACGTGATTACATCAATTGACTTATGAAAAGCATTGACAAAATTGAATACCTTTTTATGCTAAAGAAGAAATAACCAAGTTGTCTTGTGTAGGTGAATGGGTAAGCAAAACAGTGATACATTCATACAATTGAACACTATCCAGCAATAAAAAGATGTAAGCTATCAAACTATAGAAAGACATGAATAAAACATAAATGCTAATGTTCCTAAGTGAAAGTAGCCAGTCTGAAAAAATTACATACTATATGATTCCAGTTATATGGCATTCTAGAAGATAAAACTATAGAGAAACTAAACAGATCAGAGGTTGCCGGTGGTTCAAGGCAGCAGGGAGAGGGTGAATGGGTGAAGCACAGATTTTAAAGTGGGAGAAACTCGTCCATGTTTCACTAGTAGAAACTCTTCTATTTTACAGTAACTGTATTGCTGTAATGATGACTATGACATAGTTTAAAACTATAAAACTTTACAAAGAATAAATCTAATTTATGCAATTTAAAAAATCATTTAGGATGTCAGAGGATTCCACAACGCACTGCAGAATGCTACAAAATAATCCAAATGTATGACACCAAACCTTACTGAAGGAGGTGAAGAAAGAAGACGCTCACTTAAATAATCTGGAAATAAGTGGAGTCCCTAAGACTAAAGGCAAAAGGAATTATACGTAAACACTATACTCTAGTTGATAAAGTTGTAAAAATTGTGAAATCACTACCTAGGTATATTGGAATTAAATCATTAAGTAATTGAATGGCAGATGGTGGGAGCCAGGTTTCACACTGTTGGGGTAAGAAGTGACAGGTAAGTAGGAGGAGATTAGAAGGATCCACACCGTAATGACAATGTAATGAGACATCAGTATGTATTTATGTTTAGCTTAACATAGATACAAATGGTTACATATAAAATACTTATAAATATGTGTGAAACATGGGCTAGTATAAACATATCTCCTTGCACTGCCAACTTAGAGGTCCTAGAGGTAACAGTACCCCAGAAACACCAAGTATGTCTACTGTACAGATTTTGGTTTCCAATAAGAAAACCATAACTCCATAGGAAAATAGCTGATTCTAGAACTGGTGCAGAGAATATACAAAATGAATCTGAACCCTCTCAGAGTGACAGAACTAAAAGGAAGCAAGTTCTCAAAAAAAAAAAAAAAAAAAAAAAAAAAAAAGCTGTCCCAGAGTAGTAAGTGTAAGTCAAAAGGATACAGGAGCTAACTGAAACAGCTCCCAAGGCCAAAGCTGGAACAAGATCAGTAACACAATAAATAAATGAGTGTTGGATTAGGCCCCAAAACATACATGCTCATGGGTCTATACTGATATAAATAAATGACTGAATAAATTAGTAGAGAATAGACAATTCCAAATAATTCATGTAAATCTCCACCCTTAAGGCATAACCCCCCGACCCCTTAAGTACGAGCTACACTTAGTAACTTCCTTCCAAAGAGGACTATATGGAAAAAAAAAAGAAAAGAATAACTCTACAGTCCAGAAACCTGGCAAATACTGCCACAAGTCAGGCGATCAAGGTTAACATCAACAGCGATAAGTCATACTGATGGTGTGCACCCTTGATTTGATGCGATGACAATGGTACTTACCTCCATGGTCTCCCTCCCAAGAACACGTTAACCTCAGTCTAACCAAGAGGAAAATCATCAGACAAATCCAAATTGAAAGACATTCTACAAAATATCCGACTAGGAATCCTCAAAACTGGCAAGGTCATCAAAAACAAAGTCTCAGAAACTGTCACAACCAAAGGGGACATGACCACCAAATATAACATATCACGATGGGATCCCAGAATAGAAAAAAAAAGTGTTAGGCAGTAACTTAGGAAATTTGAATAAATTACGGACTTCAGTTAATGATAAAATATCAATATTTGTTCATTAATTGTGATGAAGGTACCATATAGTAATATAAGATGTAAGCAATAGAGGAGAATGGGTGTGGGATGTACAAGAACTCTCTGTACTATCTGCAATAATTCTTTAATTCTAAAACTGATCTAAAATCAAAAGTTTATTTCTAAGAGTCAATGATATAGAGACAGAAACACTGAGCAAGAAGTGCTTTTATAGACTGTGGAAATTAATTTTATGCTGCCCTTTCATTGTTTGGAATAACTAGTCACTGTCATTCAGGCTGCTCTATTGAAGGAGGATCACTGAATCATTCCTACTCAAGAACTTGAGTCAAAATATAATTCTATACCAAAGCAATACTGAGGAAAAAGAACAAAGCTGGAGGAATAACACTCCCAGACTTCAGATAATACTACAGATCTACAGTAATCAAAACAGCATGGTATTGGCACAAAAACAGACATATGGATCAATGGAACAGAATAAAGAGCCCAGAAATAAACCCACACACTTATGGTCAATTAATCTTTGACAAAGGAGGCAAGAAAATATAATGGAGAAAAGACAGTCTCTTTAACAAGTGGTGTTGGGAAAACTGGATGGCCACATGTAAATCAATGAAATAGAACATTCCCTTACACCATACACAAAAATAAAACCAAAATGGCTTAAAGACTTAAACATAAGACAAGATACCATGAAGAAAATATAGAATATATATATAGAGAATATAGAATATATAGAAAGAGAATATATTCCTAGAAGAGCATATAAGCAAAACATTCTCTGATATAAATCTCCTAGGGAAGCCTACCAAGGCAACAGAGATAAAAGCAAAAATAAACAAATGGGACCTAATTAAACTTATATGTTTTTGTACATCAAAGGAAACCATATATAAAATGAAAAGACAACCTACAGAGTGGGAGAAAACATTTGCAAATGATGCAACTGACAAGGGCTTAATCTCCAGAATATACCAACAGCTCATACAACTCAATAACAAAAAAAACACAAACAACCCAATCCAAAAATGGGCAGAAGACCTCAATAAGCAATTCTCCAATGAAGATATACAAATGGTCAATAGGCACATGAAAAAAAATGTTCAACATGCTAATTACTACAGAAATGCAAATTAAAACTACAATGAGGTATCACCTCACACAAGTCGGAATGGCTACCATTAAAATGTCCACAAACAACAAATTCTGGAGAGGGTGTGGAGAAAAGGGAACCCTCCTATACTGTTGGTGGGGATGTAGTTTGGTGCAGCCATTATGGAAAACAGTATGGAGATTTCTTTAAAAAAACTGAAAACAGACTTACCCTATGATCCAGCAATCCCACTCCTGGGCATATATCCAGAGGAAATGCTAACTCAAAAGGATACATGCACCCCAATGCTCATAGCAGCACTATACACAATAGCCAAGACATGGAAACAACCTAAATGTCCATCGACAGATGACTAGGCAAAGAAGTCGTGATTTTATATATATATAAATATACACACACACATACACACAATGGAATACTACTCAACTATAAAAAGGACTAAAATAATGCCATTTGCAGCAACATGGATGGACCTGGAGATCATCATACTAAGTGAAGTAAGTCAGACAAAGAAGAACAAATAACATATGATATTACTTATATATGGAATCTAAAAAAAAAAAAAGGAGACACAGATGAACTTATTTACAAAACACAGACAGATTCACAGACATAGAAAACAAACTTATGGTTACCAGGGAAAGGGGGTGGGGAGGGATAAACCAGGAGTTCAATATTTGCAGATACTGACTACTATATATAAAATAGATAACAAGGTCCTACTGTATAGCACAGGAAACTATATTCAATACCTTGTAATAACCTTTAATGAAAAAGAATATGACAAAGAATATATAGCAATATATATAACTGAATCACTATGCTGTACACTAGAAATTAACATATTTCAAACTGACTACAATTAAAAAACAAAAAACTGATTTATATATACTGTATATATATAAAAATATAAAATTCTATACTAACAATTGCATCGTGTATAGAGAAGACCATGACATTGGTCAACTAAGTCTATCAGAAACACCGGCCTATAAATTGAAACTACAAAGATTATATCTTTGCTGCTTAAAAAGTTTTCACTCCATCTTCAGGATGCAGAATAAGCTTTGTGATTGGGCACATAAATTTAACCCAGCTGTAGCTTTTTATCTTTTCCTAAAACATATAGAGAGAATGAGACAGATAGAGATAGAAACAGAGACAGAAACAGAGATAGACACAGGGATAAAAAGAAATAGAAATCGAGACAGAGTTGGAGAGAGAGAGAGTTACGTTCAGCCTCTAACACGAGTTAGAATCATAAGCTTCTCCTATTAAAGCGTAAAACGATCACAACAAAGGAGCAAAGACTACTCAATCACAAACCCCACGAAGGCAGAGACTACATCTGCTTTGTTCACCATTAGACGTAGTTCGCTGCTGGACTTGAGTAGGTATGTCAGTGGAATACATAAATGTGTCTCGGTATGACCGAAAAGTAGATTGAATATATTAGTAACACAAGTCTGATATATTGAAACATCTTGGCCACTATCAGTTGTTGTACAGCAGTCTTCGAAATTGGTCTTTCTGGTAAAGCATAATCAATTTAAGTAACAAAAGTCTTATATAAATTACTATGTAAAAGAAGTGAGTTAGGATCAGTCTTTCTGCATTAGATCTCCTGATCAGCTATGTAACCTAAGCAGCCTGTGATCTAATTTTATGGCTCGACCGTCTGTCCCCCGCCCCCTTATTGTTAAGTTTTGCTTTCATTATCTTACATAACTTGGTAATAAATCCATTAGTAGTGGGGAGAAGGTTGTGTCCGTGATCCAAACAAGATTGGTTACTTAGTTCATTTTTCTTTGAAAGTGGTTAATAACCAACTTTTCCACCATGTGTTACTATCACAACCACCAGTTAACCTCAGTTGTCCCAAGTGCTGGGTACCAACTAACGTAGTCTTTCTCTTCCAGTCCAGCAGGCTATCAACTTCTCAATAAATTGTAGTCTTCACGAGGAACAATAGTACCCCATGATGTCATCTGCCAGCACCCAAATTCAAATAAAGCCAGCAAGTTCTCTTAACACAAGGGTCCTTTGGGGTGATCAACCATTGTGAGTTAACTGTCCTTGATCAGTCTACTTGTGTACAGAGGAGCAGTGTTTCCTCTGGGGCTGCCAGGGGCACATTCCCTGCCTTTACTCCTAAACTAGAATTCCACTACTACCTGCTCTAATTATTCCAGTTGCCTAAGAGTAACCAGAGCCTACCATGGCAGCCAGTCATGTTATCCCAGCCCAGTTTGGGCTTTCATTCATCCCGGGTCCCAAAGCTGGGCTCCTATTTGCTGTGACAATGAGAACTTAGCAGTGATGGAAGGGAGCAGCTGCAGCACTACGACTGAGGAAAACTTAATTAGCATGCTGCCAGCCCTGCCTGGTCATGCCTGTTCCATCCCGGAGCATTTGCCCACAAGTTCACAACCACCCACATTTCTGCCCTGTTGTGCTGGAGTCGTCTGACTGAAAAGCACCTGACAAACACAAACTGCAGAAGTACCCAGTGGTTCTTCTCTGCAATTAGTATGTACTTCTGTTTACAATCTGGAAAACAAAATTTGTACATGTTATTGTTTTTAAAACGAAATTCTTCTGCAAAGCAAGTACCTAGAGAGTGTGTCTCCCTCTTCACCAAATCCTATTGGAAAAATCATAATTTACTTGGATAATATTTGATCATTTATCAAATTTACTCTGCTAAAAGTTCACTTAAAAATGGATTCCATTGTCCCTGTTCTGACTTGTTGCTCTGTGTTTTAAAAATGTCCCTTCTGGAAGCTGAAGCAACCAAAGAGGTAGCCCTCATAGAAGCATACAGTTTTGGAATTTTTCCCAAGTCTATGCAGGGAGTGCCAAGAATGGGAAGTCAGTCACAGGTTACCACACCTTCAGCTGCACATCAAATCACGCTGTCTTATCCCAGCAACAAAACCAAGTGTCAAGGTCCAGATCAAGAGAGGAGTAAGTCACAACCTCGTGTATTCTCAAGGACATCCACTTTGACTCAAAAGTTTATGTTCCCTCTTAAAACCACTGTGCATCTTAATAAAAATTCATCTAATAAAACCTTGTTTCTAGGGACAGCTGTGGCAGGCTTTTCTATAAGAATCTGATTTATTAATAACAGAATTTATGGGGTGAGGAGAAAAGCAATACGTATTTTTCTTGCCTGGCTTCATTTCTCTGTAATATCTTAGTGATGAGTCTCCTGCTGGCAGGCATTCTGTAGCCAAGAAGAATAAATAAGACACCAAGGTTTAGCCTGTGAAGTTCTCTCTTTTCTCCCTTTTCTTAGCAGCTCTGCTCCTCAGACCTGCAGTGTTCCTTCCCCAACTTGTAAAAGAAAGAGTCTGTCTCCCCGCCTCCCCACGGGTCTCTCCTTTGTCTCATGCTGCTCAGTGCAGCGCTGGATTCAAATAAAGTCCCTGCTGTCTTTAATTTGGTCATGGACGAGTCTTTCCAGCCTCACTTGAGTCACCAACACCCAATTACATTCTCTTGGACAAGAAGTGCCTGCCAGTGGGACAGTCATCCTACAACAATCCTACAATTGGATCACAAACTACTTCACCATAGCTGGTGATTTAACAGATCCTCAAGTGGGTGCATGGCATGTTTCTTTAAGTTTAAAAGGGCTTATTCCCTTTTATAAACTCTCATTTGTGAGCTCCGTCACCTTAAATATACTAGAGATCCTTGACACGCTCTACAGTACCGAAGTCCTATGCTGGGCAAATCGGGTTTAATAAATGTATGTTAGATGAGGAATTTATTACTTAATCTGGTAGCTAACAGAAGTCACTGGGGCTCCTTTCCTAAAGTATTGATCTGAACAAGCACTAATACTGGAAGATGATGAAACTGAGAATTATGACAAGAGTCACAAGAATCACAAAATTCTGTCACCCGTACTAACAGAGCTCAGCAAAAGGAAGTATCTCATTCTTATCACTGATACAGCAGGAGCAATTCTTTCTCCCCATACTTATGCCAAAGGAGTCCCCTATTGCCCTAAGCCAGAAAATTTCTCTCTCTGAAACATGCTAAGATTTAAAAATTTCTTAACAATAAAGACTATGCCAAGTTCTCTGTGTTTCCCACTAGACCTACCTCTGTGCCTTGTAAATAAATCGATCATTTAGGTAATGATCAATGAATGTTTCATGTACTGAACTGAACCAGTACCTTTCAAAGAAGACAGCATTCTACCGAGGGCAGTAGTGTCATCCCAGGGCCAGGCTCTCCTCTATAAAATCTCTGTTTTCCTTGTCTTTGACTATATTTCAGTATTAGCACTCCTTATTCAATCCAAACAAGGTAACAGATTTATTATACTGTGATTTATTCCTGAATAGCAAATATCTCGCCCCATCTGATTTGAATTCCATTATTCACTCTCACAACTTCTTATCCACTTTTCAGAAAAATTAAAGCATCTTGATGCAGGCAGCATGTCCACATCTGTTTACTTCACCAAATACCAAATGGATCCTTTGCTTACAATTGCCAGAGCTTAAACTTTTTACTGAAGATATCTTAAAGAAGCTTGTTTATTCAAATGTCAAATGCTAAATACATGCTGCTCCAGAATACTTGTCCTTCAGTGGGAAGATATTTAGCAACCTGATGTTACTAGTTTCCCATAAAACCTGGATTTCACTTCTAGGGATGGGGGAAGAGAGAGAGCAAGAGAAAGAAAGAAGGCCTCAGACAGAATGCAAAAGCTGATGTCAGTAATGTCTACAGTAGTTAGGGTAGCAGAAGAAATTCCAAAGTAAGCTGGCCAGGACACTCTGAAACCCAGATAAGATACATGTGTAAAACTTAGAAAAGAAAAAAAAATCTGTAAAGAAAGCTCCAACCTTGGGTGACTCACCAGGCATGGTTAACAGTCCACTCATAGGTCGAACTTACAGAATGAGGTCCATTTCATCCTTTATTTCTTTCAAGCCCTAATACTTTGTGACGATAATTAGGTGGTTCCCTGGCCTTATACGTACTGCGTCTGTGTCCATTTGTAAAAGCCAGTCCTTCTGTGCATGTTTAGTGCAAGCCAGAAGTATGATAAAGGATAAAAGGCTGAGAATCAGAATGAGGATTGTAGCCCAAATGAAAACAAAAACAAAAACAAAAACTCCTACTGCTGTAATTTCAGAGAAAATTTCTTCGATTTTATTTGCAGCTCATGAAATTATACATGATTAGGATATGTTCCAAAAGGACATATCGGTGGAAAATTACTAGCAGATTCCAAGCTTTCTTGGTAATGAAAGGGCTTCCTCAAAAGCATACTGTCCCTTCGGGAGAGAACACAGGAGGACTTCTGCTCTTTCTCACGAGGGCTAGTGCCACATACATGATCAAATCAATTTCTTTGATTCTTGACAAATGGTAAATGTATACCACTGTCAAGCTTACTGATATTTTTGGAAATGGTTATGGTCTATAAAGTACATTTGTAACTGTGATTCTAGGATCTCCCAGTAAACAATATGAAAATGTCCTGTCTAAACTAGCCTTGATTTAATTCAGAAAGAAGTTATTAGAATTGAACACATGGACTTTTAGGTTTATTCATAGGGATAGTGAAGACTGTTTGGATGGTCTGACTAGGGAAAAAGAAGAAACCGTTTCAAGCCAGGTGATAGACTTGCTTTGCAACTGAGTAAGAAATATTTTAAAAGCTGGAAAGAATAATTTAGTTGAGATTTGCTCAGATGAAATATTCAATCTAATTCTTTCTTTAGAGCTGATCCAAGGTTTTCTTTGATAGATGAAGTGAAAGCAAGCTTAGTTACCCACAAAGTGCGTTTATGCAATGATGATGAGAAAAGCGTTCTGTCAATGAAATGGTTTTATCTAGGCTGAAGTTCACCTACCCTGAATTCAAAGTAGAAGTGTCCATTTTTGGGGAAGAGAATTATCGTTACAGAGGGCTATTATATTATGTTCTGTGGAGGGTGCTTTACATATCACTTCATTGAAACATTTGAGATATTAACCTCAACTTTATAAATGGAAGGGCTCAGAGAGGTAACAATGGCTTAACCCAAAGGCACACAATTAGGAACCTACAAAAAATTAGAACTTGAGACTGCCAATCTCAATGTCCATGCCCCTTTTGCCGATATACCATCCCCAATACTACTGCAGTTTTTCAAATGTCATGATCATTTGCCCAGTAGGCTTGTTGACCTAGTGCACAGGATATGCAGATTCTCTTTATTATTTCTTGATATATTTATTATGAGTTATTTTACTTCAGCTTCATTGCACATTATGCAGTAACATGAATGTCCTAGAATATTCTTTCACAGTATAGGATGATTTTTAAATCATTCAGAAGTTACATATTCAGTATGATTAAATGGGATGGAAAGTTAGTTTTAGTCAATAAGCAGATGGGTTTTAAATATTTACATATTTAAATGTAATGTGTATTTAAATATAAGGTACTATTATGTTTGTAATGTACAATGAAATCAAAAGAAGACCAAAGTCCTTTTTTTTTTTTAATGAAAAAGTAGATACGAGTACAAAGGATAATCTGAGAAGCTCAAAGAAATTGTGAGCCCTGAATTGCAGAGAATGGAGCAGAGTAAAAGTTCCTTACAGCAGACAAAAAAAAAAAGAGAGAGAGAAAATTGGCTTGCTGAAAATGATGAGGGAATTGGAGACAGGGATAAGGAAATGACAGTTATTTTTCCCATGATTTTAAAGTGAAGGGATAGAACACAGAGCTCCTGAAAATAAAGACTTTATTTTTCAGAGAGAAAGCACATAAAGACCACATGCAGCAGAGGAGAGAAAAATTTAAGTTTTGATGAAATATCCTGAATGGAAACAAGAATAATGGGGTGGGGGTGTCCTAAAGATGCATCTTTGAAAATTACAAGATTATCACAACTTTTTAAAAGGAATCATTTTTGAACTAAGGATCTGATTGTGAAAAGAATTTTCTGGTAATTTAGTGATGCTTATAATTTTTAGTTCAGTAAGTGAAAAGAAGATCTAATATATGTTATTCTCCTTCATAATGTTACAATTTTACAAAATCTGAAATACCACACGGGGAAAGACTCAGTCTTCTTTGGGAGAACAAAACTAAAACTGAAGATACAGGGACTAAAATGGGAAAAAAGATCACTTGGGTTCCCAAGTCCTATCAGAATAAGTTGCTCATGGGTATTCTAAGAGAATAAACTTCCTGGAGTGACTATCTGTATATTATGAACTATTAATTACAATTATCAAATACAATAACCAGCTTATCTGCCAACGATATTAGTTAAACTGTCATTTTAATAATTCTTCTTTGTACGAGCAAATGTCATTATTCGAAATAGGGTGAAACTTAACAGAATGAACTTGTTAAAAATAAAGCGTGTGCATCTACAAGATCTTAATTATAATTACATAGTCATTTGTGATCATTTTCAATCATTCTTGGCAAAGACAAATGAGCATAATGAGTTCCATTAATGGAATGATGTGTTCTGTTTACGTGTGAAGTAGGGACTTAATTGAAGTGTCCGAAATAGCAGGAAGGCAAACAAAGTGAAATATGAGGTACAGGTGAAAATCTACACAATGGTGTGATAGAAGCATCGTGTAATGAATGGGATTTCAAGTCATTTGAGAAAATGATTCTCACCAAAAGTCAGTAAATGCTCAGCTGGTAAAATGGCTTCTTTTGGGTTTTAGCTTTTTAATAAGTGAAAACAATACTAAGGTGGACAATTTCCCACTCCTAATGTTCCTGTTATCAAAAGAATCTGCAGGAGTGGACTAGCAGGATGTTAATACTGATGCACTGTTAGAGCGTGAGACCTGTCCCTCCCTGAACTTCACAAATGTCATGGAGCAAGGCAACGACTGACACCGTATTTTCCATTGGTGGGATTAGAAACCTTGGGACGGTTTTCACCAGCTGTTCACCTCTTCCATAAACCAATATAGATTTCAGAGGGGAAAACCTCTGTGATTAAATTATTTTGAAATGACACACACAGCAACAAAAAATAAGTTCTAGCTTAAGATGCTGCGACACTGTAAACAGGGAAATGAATTAAACAAAGGTAGGCTAAGCAAATCATATAAAATCAAATCAGTCCTTCACTTAAATTAACTAAAACTCATTTCAATTGAATTTAAAAACTAGGATTCATAAACTAAGTCCCAAATGTAATGTAAGACACAGCATTTACCAACCACACAGGGGTTTGGGGTTTCTGTTGTACTGTACCCTCCCTCCTTGACTTCTCCCGTTTGATGTTTCCCAGTTGTTAACTCAGTGGAATTCTCTGCGGTGATGGAAATGGATCTATAGCTGGGCCATACAATATGGTAGCCACTAGCCAGTCGTGGCTACTGAGTACTTGAATGTGGCTGGTGCAGCTGAGGAGTTGTGTTTACAGTATTATTTAATTTTAACTCATTTAAGTTTAAATGGCCACAAGGGTCTAGTGGCTACCTGCCGGGCCATGCAGTAGACAAATATGCAACAACTGATAACAGCTGGTGATGCTTAACAGTGTTCAGTGATAACAAATAGCATGTATTAGACTCACCTGGAGAATTTTGATGACAATTCTAGGACACTTCTGTAGAGAGTCTAACCTAATTGGTTTGGGGAGGAGCAATGGAAGCAGTATCGCTATCTCAAAATCAGAACAATAAGTGAGTTTCAGTAAGAAGATGCTCCCAGGACCAGAGTTTCTGGCACTGCCTTCATTTTACATCACTTGTGGAGGCAGCTATGTAGGGAGGAGGCAGGCCATTCCTGAGTCAGAACAGGTTACAAAGTGAGACCACACAGTTTTGAAGCCTCTGATTGATTTTGTTAGAGGGAGCTAGAAAGATGTAAGAAAATAAAACACTGGAAAGATACTGACATGGGAAGAAACAGGAAAACTCAGTGAGCATTATGCAGAGTTATGAATCTGATAACAAGTGAAAAGGCTAACATAGTTACTAAAAAACCATAAAGAAAAGCTTTCAATAGCCATACTTTCCCTGTTACCATGTCACTCAAATGTCTTCATTTAGGAGATGTAATCACATTGGCTGGCCTCAGGGACAGCTTTTTCCATAAGATATACTGCTGACCAGAGAGCCCTATACCTTTTTGATTATATATCTCTATTAGGAAAAAATATTTGAGCAAGCACCCCCAATATTTGTACATATTGTACTTACATTACTGCATTACTGTACTAACACGTTGCGGGAATATAACACACACAGGGTGTTTCTTAATAAGACAAAAAAAATAAGAAATCATATTGTTTTCTTCCTGCACTTGAATAGATTGGGCTGGCTGCTTCTGATGCTACTTGGAAAACAACTACTCTACAATTTGACAGGAATATTTGGAAATTGACCCATTAACTACCTACTGCTTGTGATACACACTAATACGACTTTGATCACCACTTTACAGAAGGACAAACTGTGGCACAATACAGGTCTAGAAAATGAAGTCAGTGCCCTCTCTGTGCAGAATCTTAATCACAAGACAAGCTTTCATCACCACAGACAAAGAAGGTTACATTTCATAAATTAAAAAATGAATGCCAGCTCTTGGGGGCTGGGAGTACAGTGAAGACCAAGGGGAAAGAACCATTTGGGCTTTGCTCTCCTCATTTATTTACAATGAACAGTTTATTATTCTCAGTGTAGGATTTGCCACCATCACCTACTCTAGCACCTAGATCTGCTCTGTCCAATCCAGTAGCCACTAGCCGTGTGCTGCCATTTAAACTTAACTTGAATTTAGAAGTGCCTTAGTCACACAAGCAATGTTTCAAGTACTCAATAGCCACAGGTGACTAGTAGCTACCGAAATGGATGAAACAGAACATTT
The DNA here is from genome assembly GCF_009834535.1 of Camelus ferus. Lineage (NCBI taxonomy): Eukaryota > Metazoa > Chordata > Mammalia > Artiodactyla > Camelidae > Camelus > Camelus ferus. Next base: position 61,424,464 of record NC_045703.1, on the reverse strand, counting down.
CCCTTGTCACAGCAATGCTACCGAACAGTGCTACACGAGACGTGTAGGATATCCCTCTGGACCCGTCAGATGAAAAGGGATACTTTTTTTGTGGTTGTTGTTTGGCCGCCGATAGAACATCTTCTCCACCTAGTTTTTACAGTCATGATAACTGGTCACAACACCCCCTCTTTTGTCCTCTGTCTCCATATTCATAGCATCTTACAGCTGGATTTGTTTGTGGTCCACACCTACAGTTCAGTTTCTCTCTGGCCCCAAGCCAGCCGATGCAAAGAAGGACAGTGTGTCAGCATTCCTACTTGTCTACCTGGTGAAACTGGTAATTAAGTCATGCTCCCAGACACAGCACAGCTTATATTCCACATCCACACCCAAGGCCTGAGCAGAGAGCTGTGTAGGTCGTTAAACACCCCCCATTCCTCACCTCCATCATGCTGATGGCTCAGTTGGCCAAGTTCCAGGGGTCACACTTTCAGCCCTGAACTCAGCAGTAGCTGAGGAACCATTCATGGCACTTGCACATGCATCCTCCAGCAACAGACTCCATCCTCCGAGCCCTTGCCTGCTGGGAGGTACCCTGTCCCCTTTAGGCAGATACCTGACACCAGCTTGTGCAGTGACTCCATCTGAAAACCCTCCTGGTGGCTGAATCCAGTCTCCTTTGCTCCCCTCATTGAATGCAGTGCCTGGGACTGTTTAGTTTTTCTCATCCTCCACTCTGCTCTGGCCTCAGGCACTCTAGAGTCTCCCTCCTAGCCTCAGCTGGCCCTCTTCCTTGATCCCACAATCAGTTTCAAGTTGGAGACTCCCAAAGTTATGACATGATTCACTAAAAAATCCACACTCCTCTGCCTCACTGTGAATGGCTAGCAGATGTGCCACGGCAATGGGGCTTTTCCTTTGAGCTTCACTGCCCTGCAATGGGAGAGAGCCCAGGACCTTGGTGACATTAGCACCAAGCTCTCACCAGATGAGCTACCCCATTTCTCAGTGAGAGTTTAGGGTCACAGAGATTGGGTTGCCTTTTTCCATTTTATTCTTTGAAGACAGGAGTAAATTACCTTGATTGCAGAAGCTGCTCAAATAAAAATATTTCAACTTTGCAATTTTTTTCCAGTGTGTACTGCTAGTGGATGTGGATCAAGCAGTCAGTAACTACGTGTCAGTTACAAAATCTCTGAAAGGAAATCTGATGGCAGGGGGACGCCTTGCTGAGAAAAAAATAACTTAAGACACAAAATCATCAAACTCTTCGCCAGTAATTGCTTTAAGAAAATACACTGAAATAAAAGGACGGGGCATAAGTTACTGTTTCAGAACAACTTTTTTCTCAATTGTTTGGAAAGCGTTTATGGTTTGTGAAATCTCTTTGTTCCATACTTGGCTTCAAGAGGGATTGAAAACATTCTGATAAGGGATAGAAAAATTAACTTATTTCTCTACAGCTTCATGAAGTGTCTCCTGGGTGAATCATTTGTGCTTCAGTTTTAAGCAAGGAGGGGGAAGAGTATGCAGTTAGTGGCTTTCGTGTATTCTTACCATTTTCAACAGTGGTTACTTTCTATCATGGCAAAACACAAATGTAACCAACAAGCATATTAATACCGCCCCCCAAAACAGTCACTGGTTATTGATATTTCAGTATCATGATGCTGCTGCTGAGTGAACTCATTCAATGATATTTCTGAACTCACCTAAAATACAGTTAAGTACCAGATTGGGAATTAATTACAGTTGTGAAATTTATCAGCTAAATGTAATAATAATAATAATAATAATAATAATAATAATAATAATAATAATAATAATAATAATAATGATAAAAAATACAGTTGTTAGAGTAAGATAGCTGATCAATCTCATTCCTAAAAGAAAGACATATAAAAAGAAAAAGAACTGCCATGAAGGAGGTTTCCTAAATGAAGAAAGAAAGGAGAAATATTATCCCACTAAACCTATGTAAAAGTATCAAGTTTTAAAAATTTTATTCATAAATAATTAATGTGCATTGCTGAAAACAGAAAACACAGAGAAGAAAAAAGTAGAAAATAAAAATTATGCATAATTCCCTTACCAGGGGCTAACTGCCACTAGCCCTTTGCTGGGTACCCTTCCAGAATGATTCCTCATTCACTTATTCATTCTCATTTTTATTGCTCAATATAAGCCTATATAAATTAAAATACTTCAATATTATTTGTAATCTGCTTTCTTCATTATATAGTCCATGTCAATAAATATATTTTTATATATCGTAATTGGTAATGCTTACAGTGTTCTTTTACGTAATATATTATGATTTCTGAACCAACCACCACTGAATTGATTTTGACAATATATATCAAAAATCATGAGAAAGTGCATATCTTTTGACTCAGCAATTCAAGTTCCAGGAATGAATCCTAAATTAATAATTATTGTGATGTGCAAAGATTTAGCAAGAAAGCTACTCATCATCTTGTATAAAACTGTGAAAATTAGAAACAATGTAAATACCAATAATAAGGCAAATAATTAAATAAATTATGGTATGTCCATTTTGGAATATTAATACAACTAATATCCTATACTGAAGGATGTTCAACAGCATGGGAAAATTTTAAATGAATAAGCAACGCAACCCCAAATTTATAATTTTTTAAAAAAATATAAAACATGTCTGAAACAATAAGATAACATGATTTTTTTTAAAAGATAAGTCTTTAAAATATCAGTAAAATGAAATAGTTATGAGTAACTTTTTTAATACGCAAGACCTTTTGGAGAAAATTTTAAAATTAAAAGTCATTTTAAAAGACTTAATAAATGGAGAATTATATGTTAATGGATGAGAGGACTAAATATCATAAAGATATCAAACCTTCCTAAATTAATTTATAAATTCAATGCAATTTCTTTAAAAGTTGATGTACAAATTCCTTTTGGAAGCAAAAATAGCCATAAATAGCCAAAAGAATTCTGAAGAAGAACAAAGTTTTTTGAAGAAGGATTGTAAAGTCAAAGCAATTATAAAGTTATGGAAATTAAACTTGTGATTTTATTGACAAATAGAGGGAAGAAACAGCAAAGGAAGCTCAGAATCAGATTCTCTCTTTATAGAGGAACTTCATATAAAAAGGAAGTAGCTTGGAAGATCAATGGTGAAATAATGTATTCTTTGATTAATAGCTCTGGGACAATTTGGTTATCCAAATGGGAAAAAAAAAATTGTATCCCTGCCTTCTGCTTTTTGGAACTGTCTGGAATTTTTTTCCGAGTATTTCTGATCTGCAGTTGGTTGGACCTGTAGGTGTGGAACCCACAGATACAGGGGGCTGACTGTATTTTTTTTAATATTCTTAGTATTTTTGAAATTTAACTTTCTAGGGTTTGTTCTGCTACTTGTTTTGTTTTGTTATCTGTCCTTGTATCAGATGATTCTCTAATTTTTTAGAAACAAAGAGTCACCTAATACTCATTTTCATACCTTCCTAGTGGCATAAATTTCAAAATACATTTGGTGACTATCTGACAGGCGTGGATGGGCACTTCTCTGACCCATTACCACTGTTAAGAGTCAGCGACCTACATCACTTTGGGAGTAAATAACACATCCAAGTGAAGTAAACCAACTCCACATGTACAACATTTAATTCTGGGATGGGATCAAGTGAATAAATGGTGAACTACAGCCCTGGAGCAAACGTAGTTAAGTTATTCCAAAATCAATTATTATTAAAGAAAATGTTTGAAACCTTTTTTTAAAATCTTTCATTTAATGAATTGAAACCATATTGAAAGAGAATGAAAATGTGTGGAAATATGGTTTTTCAAAAAATAGAGCTAATATCTGCCTGCAAGAAAGACTATTTGGAAAATTCATGATGAAACGACCTTACTGCAACCAATATTTTATAGAAAATCCCCATGTATAGCAGAATGTGTATTTTTGAATCCTCAGGAAACAAAATAATAAATGTAAAAGTACAAGCTAAAGGAAAAATAAAACAGGAATTATCCAACAGTAAAGAAGCTATACCTAGAATTTTTAAAACAACTATCTATAAACAGTTGCAGCAATCAACAAAATAGTTCATCTTACCTGTGACACTGAATGTTACTAAACTAATTCAATCATAAGGAAATCTTATTTTAACTTAATAATTTTGGAAATGGCTTTTTTTTTTTTACTTCCTAACACTTGCTTTTCTTTGACCTAATGTACAGTTCTTTTCATTTGTCATGATAGCTTGATAGTTGTAGTATTTGGTGCCATTACTTTTCAAGCCTAAAATCACATAATAACTTTTCCATAGGTCGACGCACTATGTAAAAGAGAGAGAGAGAAAGAGCAAGAGGGAGAGATCATCACGGTAGTGGTGTCACTTCATCAGATTCATGTGATCTGAATAACAGACTTATACCAAGAGAATGGTTTACCTAAACACTGAACCACTTCTTTTTTTTTTCCATTATCATTAAACTCACCGTCTATAATAAATATTTACTAAGTGTCACTGTGCTATGAATAAAGCCAGAACATGACTGTCTCTGCTTCTAGCAATCAAAGCGCTAACTGCATAGATATGAGATGAACAAATTTTTTCAATATAATATTAAGTCGTTAGCTTGGCTCAACTCAATCTGGCACCTAGAAGGGGAATCCTATATCTCATTCAATTAAGTGTTCAATAAACAAAGATATATTAAGTGTGGCGGCAAGCAGTTGGCTGGGTGCTGGTGGAACAGCAAAGTCAGAGGACCAGAAGCTAATGGGCATGGGGACTCTGCCACCTGAGAAAGGCCAGGCTGGGGATGAGACAGGGTGACAGTATTGGGGCCAGAGCTGAGTGGCTGGCGTATCTATGTGTGCATGACAGCAAAGTCTGTACACAATTCTAGCAATCAGAGAAAGTGAGCAGTCAGATAAATAACCTAGAAGTCAAAAGCAAAGCTTTACATAGATGGGATCATGCCAAAGAGGAGGCAGAGGGCAGACGTTCAAGTACATGTTAAAAGCAAGGGAGGTGAGGTGAAGCCGGAGTCACGAGTCAAGATGGCAGAAACTGCTCTCTTGCAGTTGGAGCTGACTGCACATCAAGGTGTCCAGTTTGTTTTCAGTCTGGCAGGTTTCGAGATGCCCAGTAGCTGAGTTAACATGGGAAGTCTGATAGCTCACCTGCCCTTCTGATTAACCCAGGGAAGGACTATTAGAGGTACTCAGAGGAAAAAGGTGATGACTTACAGGGAGTCCTAAATGAGTTCAAGAGGTGGGCTTTAACAATTAGAGAAGCTTATTATTAATAAATAAAGTTCTAATAACTAACTTCAGATCGAAGGGAGGCATAAAGGGACAAGGTACGTTCTGTAGCCAATGAGCAGACCTGTTTGTTGCAGCCAAAGTTTTCTTAGGACAGCAGGAAAAAGCCTGAAAAAATAGGTCTGATTCAGAAGGTAGAGAACTCTGAATGCCAGGGTTGGCAGGAGGCTAAATTGTAGGTTCCTCGGGGCTGGGCACTGTATCTGATATATCACTGATTGCCCAAACTGAACTAAACACATAATAATAAATTATTAAGTGATCCTCGATTAATTGTGATGGCATAGTGGAACTGCATTTTATATGGAAACGAGATTAAGTGCATAAGGCAAAAATTAAATGTACTCTTTATTGCCTGTTATAACCAATTTTATGGAGGGTTCACTACAGGCCAAATATGATACTAAAAGCTATAGATTAGTTCTTGCACAACCTTATTAGGTAGGCATCATTACTGTCCTCATTCAGCAGATAAAGAAACTGGGATCCGGAGAGGCTAAGCATCATACAGCTCCAGACAGAGCTAAATTTTGAATCCCAGGTATCTGATTCCACAAGCTAAAGACATAACCACCATGCTACATCATATATGCATAATAAAACCTAACACTTGTGTGCCAATCTGTAATTATCAAAATATAATTCATGCCTTTGGTTTTCAGAAGAGCCTGATGAGGTAGTTGGTGTTTTCATACAAGTGTGTCTTCTATAAGGCTGGGATCCACAAAGAGAAGGAAATAAATCTAGATGAGCAGGACTCCACGTGGCAACAGGACATATCCCTACAAAGGGCCAGCCAGCAAACTTGAGTTTGCCTGGTCCTTGGGAGCCCGCGTAGATATCACTCAGGTCAGAACCGGTGGGGAAGCTGAGACAGCAGGAATTTTTAAGCCAACTCCAATCTTAGGTCTCACGAGGGAGTGACGGATTTGGTCACCTTTTATGTGAAAGGTCTCATTCCATCATCAGGTGGGCTAGACGTTGTGTTCAGTCAGCAATCATGTCTTACCGCTGTGTCGCCAAACACCTTCACATGGTAAATGCTCAATAAAAATTACCTGAGAATGATTTAGGCTAAGAAGTCTGGGCCTGGCCTGGCATTTGTTATGTAAAATTTTCCAAATAATACTGCCAAAAATTTAACACGAAATAAATGTAATAATAACTAGTCTTAAGCAAGCTTTTAAATACATAAATTCCTAAGTATAATTTTGTATGTTTCTCACTACTTTTTATTAGCTCAGTCAAGCTTAAACTAAACCCATGCGTTGCCTCCAAGTGTAACCAGAATATTTCTTTATACATGACTCCTTACTTTACCATTCACTCCCTCTTAGGGCTGGCATATATTTCCGTGATTTCCCAGAAGCATGACCACAAGTATGTTGGTTTACACCTGCTGGGTAAGTTTTCAAGCAAAACCACAAGACTTGCTTGCATGATACTTAATCAGGAACTTCTCAAAATTCACTATCTTCTTAGCCTTGTCCTTTCTCTGCTCCACAAAGCAGACACTAGAAAGTCTCACCAGCTCTTGGGACTCAAGTCTGAGGCATGACTGTTACATTCCTAATAACAGAAAAGAGCTTACTTATCTTCTCAAAGTCCTGTCTCGGCAAATTTTGTGCTTGAACTCTTTCTTTGATGTGGCTAAAAAATATATAGCGATATAATGACCATCTGCTCGTACCACTATTAACATCAAACTCATTTCTGTGACACTCTTCACTCCGAAGAGATTCATTTTCCATGCTAATTGATGAAGAGATTAGCTTTGTCCATTTCAACAGGTTTTTTTTTTTTCTGGTTGCTGGTTGCTCTGCAAATTTAGCTTGAAATATAGATATGCTAGCTACTAATGTTATTCCTCAGACTGAAAAACTTGTATACACACCTTTAGCTTCATAAAACATAAAATTTAACATCTTAAGGATGTTCTAGAGACCATCCAGTTCCAAGCTCCTATTTTTCAGAAGTAATAATGGAGTTCAGAAAAATTAAGTGATCTGCCCAAGGTTCAGACTTGACCCTTAGCCAGGCCTCTTTCTACTTCACAAAGCTATCTTTCTTCAATACCAAAATAATTAAATATTTTAAAAAGAAAACAGGCTTTTGACGAATATCGTTATCTGAAAAGAGTGAAAACCCTTGGCCTGTAGGAGAAAATGTCCTTTTTAAGTCATATTAAGCAATAGGAAGTAATCACAAGTTAAGTAATTCTTTTTAAAATAACTTTCATACTCTCCATATAAATTTATTTTGGTACTGCTACTGCGCAACAAAACCAAATGCACTGATTGATGTCTTTTGTTGAAGACTGGAATTGTGTGCCCATGGTAATTGTTCCTAAGTCACAATTTTGGCCTGTGTGATGTTGGTCTCTGACTTCCTGCCTGGGTCTATTTTTCACGATGATCTAAATCACGCTAGGTCAACAAGGCAGTGCAGTACAATGAAAAGAGCGCTGAACCAGGTGGCAGGAGCCTTGGCTTCCGGTCTGAGCAGCTCACTAGCTGTGTGACCTGGACAAGAACAGTAAGAGAGGTGGACTAGGTGATCTTTAAGTTCTTTCAACTCCAAACAGCATTTATTATCCTAATCACCGTCACTGAAACAAAAAGTAAACACATGAAAACGTATGAGGATTTGGGCTTACAGAATTTAAAAACGGCAATTTATTCACACAATTACTGCCCCCAAAGTTCTGCATTTTGTAAGTTCTATCCACAGAAAGCATCCTCACATCATCTCAAGAACAGTTTAATTTTGCAAAAGCAAATTGTAGGAACGAGAAAGACTCTTTCTGATTTTTTTTAAAATCCTGTCAGCATTTCTTCTAACACTCAAGGTGAGACATGGTCATTCTTGAGACGGTAAATGAAGATCCCTCTTTCTGCCCTTTAAAAACCAAAATGACCTTTAAATAAGCAACTGAATTACTACACAATAAACAAATCAGAATTCAAATTATAACTTATTATATAGAAATAAAAGTGTGACTGTGAGTATTCTCAGTTCCTTTTACATATGCAGTGAACTTCTACTGTAATATTAAAATAGCCTCACATTTCATTGTTTTTTAATCTCCATTCATAACCAATTGTAACATACATTAAACCTACATCTAAATGACTTAGTGAAATATAGCATGTAACAAGCCCAAATTTTTCCAGAAGTACCGGCTGACATCTAGTCCTGGGATTTTTTTCTGCCTTATTGCATCCACTCATCATGTATATAAGAGAGGCATGAAAATAAAATCCACATCTGCATTCAGCACCCCCAACACAAGCTGCCAGAATGCTAGACAGGAGATTCCTACACTGAGCACAGAAGAAGCGTAAATAAACCCATCGTCTGTGTCTATGACTCTCCAATTATCTTTCAGTCCAAAGTCTGAAAAGCTCATATTTCTGGTTGTGATAGGTTACAAAAATGGTTCCAATTTTTTAACCTTTGCCGTGTTATTCGGAAGACCCCTCTCACGAAGCCTAAAAACTCAGCCATTTGACTGGTTTGGGCCATTGGATGTCATCCAATAATGCAAGCAAAGGCTTCAGATGGGCTTGTGATCTGGGGCTTGTTCTCTGTCGTGCCTCCACCATTATCACGAGAACATGCCTGGACTAGCCTCCTGGAGGCTGAGAGACGTGTGAAGCAAAACTGAGTCACCGCCGTTGCTCCAGCCAAAACGGCCAGCTGACCTCCAGACATACGAGTGAGCCCAGCCAATATCAGCCGTCTCCTAGTCAGCCTCCCTGACACAGAGTCTCATTGTTGTACGCCATTGAGATTTTGAGGGGAGGTTCTGTTATGCAGTAAAAGCTAAACTATACAGGTTTTAATTTCCAAGCAGATATTCTCACTTGATTGGAGAAACAAGACTTTTAAGGCTCAATCTATTCATAGCTCAGTTTTTACAATGTACTTTCAGTTTTGCTCATTCATTCCATTAATTCATGAACACTACAACTATTTATTGACTATTATATGCAGGCACTGATCTAAGTGTTTGAAATACATCAGTGAACAAAACATACAGACATGTTTTATTTGTTGTAAGCTCCCATCTGGAGCTTACATTCCAGTAAGGGAGACAGACATCAAACAGTAAATAATCTAAAAATGAATTATATGGTATATTAGAAGGTGGAAAAGCAATAGAAAAAAAAGAAGTAGAGCAGGATGCGGGCATAGGAAGGTTGTGAGTACTGTGGGATGTGTGGGCGAAGCAAACTGCACAATTAAATACAATGATCAGGTAAGCCTCATTGACAAATTGATAATGGAGCAAAGAATTGAGGGAGGTGATGGAGTTAAGTGAACAAATATCTCGGGAATGGCATTCAAGGGACAGGAAGTAGAGTAAATGATCCAAGGTGTTGTAAGTGCGCCTGGCAAGTGAGAATGCCCACGTGGCTGGAGTGGAGCAAGCAGGAGAGAAATAGGAAAGGAGGTGAAAGAAGCAAGAGTGGGGAGAAGGCAGGGTCTTATGGCCACTGTATTGTCATCAGCTGAGTGAACCGGGAAGCCATGCAAGGTTCTGAGAAGTGGTATGATTTGACTTCCATTTTTAATATATCTTTAGGGAGAACAGACTGCAGGGAAGCGAGGGGAAAAGCAGGTAGGGCTTCAGCAATAAACTGGGAGAAGGATGATGGTGTTTCAGACCAGAGTGGCAACAGTGAAGGTGATGAGAAGTGGTCAGATTCTGAAAATATGTGAAGGTAGAGCCATCATAATTTCCTGAATGGGAGGTATGGAAGAAAGAGAAGAGTCAAGGATAATTCGAAATGTTTTGGCCTGAGCAATTCGAAGGATGAAGTTACTAGCTAAGATGGGAAGGACTGCAGATAAAGCATATTTGAGAGTAAAGATAAGAAATTCATGTTTAAACAAATTCAGTTTGAGATAGTTATTAGCCACCCAAGTGAGGAAGGCTCATGGGAAGTTGCATATAGAAGTCACAGACTTGAGTGAAGCTTTGTGTTTATAACTGGGGAGTCATCAGCATATAAATGGTATTTAAAGCCATGGGATTAGATGACATCACCAAGGAGTGAAGACAGACATCAAGAACAGAAGAGGTCCCTGCATGAAACTCTGGGCCACTCCAACATTAAGAGGTCAGGAGAGAAGACAAGAAATACACAAAGACCTAGAAAGAGTGACCAAAAGGGTAGGAGGGAAACTAAAAGAGTGTGTTGTCCTGAAAGGCAAGTAAAGTAAGGACATTAAAGAGGAGAGAATTACCTACTGTGTCAAATGCTGCTACTCCATCAGGATGAGGACTGAGAATTGACTGTTGGATTTGGCAACATGAAGGTCACCGGTAACCCTGATAAAGCAGTTTTGGGTCAGTAGAGCATCAGTCTTTGAATTGAGCTGATCCCATCATACTCTGCCGAGTTTGTAGGGAAGTTGTTTAGTCTACGTTGAGAGATCTGAAGGTAGCATGGTCCTTACAAGGATGGAAGCACTGGGCTGCCTGCCAGCACGCCTCACTCAGCTGAATGAACGGAACAGTCACAGACGCTGACCTGCCTCCAGCCCAACCAGGCGGCTGAGGGCATGATGTATCAGCATCTCTCTCTCATTTTTGCCAAATTCTGACTAGAACAATTAGTCGTCTCATTTTTTTTTTCATCCATGCTAAGTTAACAGACATCTAAATTTCTTTTCTCCTTGGAATTTCGTGACTATGATTCCTATATCTTGGTTTCTCACCACGCATCTCTTCTGACCCCAATGTTGTCATTACCCACCTCCTCTTTCCTTTAAATTCTACCACCCAGAGTTAGCCCTGGCATGTTGCACATCGCCGACTGCTACTATGACCGCAGCCACCTCCACTGGAGCAGAAATAGAAAGCTCTTCACAGGTTAGCTATGAACCTGTTAGACCTAATCCCCTTCACTCCCCAGGTCAACAGGCCCCAGAAGTCTTGGTATCATCATATCATCTGGAAGAATGGAATAAGATGGTTTCTTTTACTCAGGATTTCTTCTCTCTGGAGCAGAAGTATGCATTTGTGGGCATTAACTGAGTTATATGCACATTTCCGAGTCTATTGCAAGGAAAGACTTTTCACAAGTTTCTGTAAATTTCTGGCATCATGAAATGATAAACAACAGATCTCGCTCATCACGAAGCTACATCCAGCATACGACACCAAAAAGAAAAAGCAGCTGTGTCTGAGCCAGAGTTTTTCTCCCTATAAAGATATTAGATATTTATACCTAGTACTAGTGATGAAAATGCCATCACCTATATTTTTAATCAATTATTATTTATGCTAAATGTGAGTGGTAGCATGGACTACTGATAGTAAAGAGGTGTGCTGGAAAGAGAAAGGATTCTGCATCTAAAAGCTAGAATTCTAGGCTCAGTTCTTCTGCTAGGTCGTTCTCAGGCTTTGATCAAGTCACTTCATCTCTTTAGCCTCAGTTTTGAAAGCTGAAGGGATTGGATTAGATCAATGGTTTGTAGACTGTGTTCCTTACAGCCCTAGGTCCCTGGAAGGTTCCTCAGGAACACCTTGCTGCGTGAAGAGAGGCTGAGCCGAATCAGCTGCTGTCTGTTTCATAGGTTGAGACTCTGTTACTGCTCGTGAGAGAAGAGTCTGCTCTAAGTGTTGCAAAACATTGGATTTGGCCATCTTTAAGGTCCTATATGTGATGCAGTATATTTCTTTGTTTGCAAATAAAAAAATGATAATATGAGGCAAGTTTTGCATAAATTAAATATCTATAATATAAATTAGTACAAATGCTTTTAATATCATAAATATATAAGTTGCTTCTTAATACAACCAGAATCTCTTTGGTTAAGAGCAACTCGCTTTTCTTGGACATTTTTCTTTTTTTTTTTTTTTTTTTTTTGGACATTTTTCTTAAATCAAATCCAAAACATAAGCTCCCAACCCTGCCTTTTGGAAAAGCTTGTATTCACATGCAGCTACAAATCTCACAAGAATTGTTGGACTATCCCAAGAAAGAAATTCACATTTATGTTTTTAATCCATTGATTTGGTTCTATTGTCATTAACATTAATAAAACCAGTCGATTACTTTTGGTAAAAAATAGACAATGTAGGCTCAAAGGAAACCTAATTTTCTGGCTTAGAAGCCCATCCAATCAATGGAATAAATTATAGTAAATCATGACGATAAATATTAAACTTAGTCCAAAGGAAATATTTTATTTTTCAACTGTTTTTCAACTGGGCAACTGGGTTATTTTGAACACTTAATGTACATTTCCCCATCTATATTATTAATATCTTATTTTCTCACTTGAAAATTGTGAAATTAATTTGTTCAATTTATTTATCATTTTGGAATATTTCTCAAACTGCAACACTGTCACCAAAATAAAGACTAGGTGATGATTATGACTTAATCTCATATTTCTTCTTAATATGTTACAAGGAAGCACCACCAGCAGCATGGGCAGGGCATGAGTCCTGCACATCAGTTAATTTCTGTGTGCCAATTTCCTCATCTGAAAAATGAAAACCTTGTCACCAACACATGTCTGAGTCTACTGCAAGGAAAGAATTTTCACAAGTTTCTGTAAATCTCTGGCATCATGAAATGATAAACAACAGATCTCACTCATCATGAAGCTACATCCAGCATACGACACCAGAAAGAAAAAGCAGCTGTGTCTGAGCCAGTTTTCCTCCCTATAAAGGTATTAGATATTTATACCTAGTACTAGTGATGAAATTGCCATTCTCTTCCCTCCAAAACCAAATTTAAGATAGGAATTATTTTTAAGATATACAGGCACATGTCATCTTATTGTACTTTGAAGATACCTTATTGTTTACAAATTGAGGATTTGTGGCAACACTACACAAAGCAAGTCTGTTGGTGCCATTTTTCCAACAGCATTGGCTCACTTTCTGTCTCTGTGTCCTTTTTTGGTAATGCTCACATTATTTTAAAACGTTTTCATTAATAGTCTATGTGTTACGGGGATCTGTGATCAGTGATCTTTGATGTAACTACTATGACTTGCTGAAAGTTCAGAAGATGGTTAGCATTTTTTAGCAATAAAGTATTTCTTAACGAGGTATGTACATTTTATTTTAGACATAATGCTATTACACATTTAACAGACCATAGTATAGTGTAAACATAAGTTTTATCTGCCCTGGGAAGCCAAAAAATGTGTGTGACTCGCTTTCTTGCGAGATTTGCTTCATGGCGGTGGTCTGGAGCCGAACCTGCAGTCTCTCCGAGGTCTGCCTACTGCAATCACTAACACTTATGTGGTACTTTAAATTTATAGGGTATTTCACATGTTATGAACTGTGATCTTTACAAGAAGCTTGTTAAGGAGAAATTATTTTTATTTTACATCTGAGGATAATGAAGCCCATAAAAATGACTAATAGGATTGCTCAGCAAGTCTGAGAAGGAGCCAGCATTTGGACCAAGAATTCCATCTCTGAAGTCTTCCCCCTTCCACCAAACCAAGCTAGAATGCCAGATTCTTGGGTAACAACATACACGTTGGAAGTCAGATGGTCTGAGTAAGACCCTGGGTTGGACTAAACCCAGGAGTGGCTGAACAAAGCTCTGAACTTCCTCTGGCCACGGATCTTCCATTCTCATCTTCATCTTCCAACCCAATCTGAACTTGTCACCTGGACTTTCATTTGCCTTTTCATATGCAAACGTCCTCTTCGTACTATGACATGGATGGAAGGGACTAGGTGTTTATTCACGTTTGCACTCTCCTTAATAGCTTACCCCTAAGAAGCCCTAAACAAGCAACTATTTAAATGAATTGAGTTAATTCATTAATTTGTGGGGAAAAAAATTTCTTGAACACTCACTTTGTGACTCGCTTAGTGCTCGACCAGTAAACAGGACAGAGCGAGTCCGGCCACCATGGAGTTTATGGACAGATGTTGAATGACTACCAATAGTGACGAGCTCAGGAAAGAGTTGTTTGCCTCGAAATGGAGAATGCAGGGAACTAGTGTGACACAACAGGGAAGCCCTCCGTAAAGAAGAGACATTTAATCCACCATTTAAGGTTGAAGGGGAAGGGAGACAGATGAAAAGGAAAACGCAAGCCAGGCAGAGCAACCAGCACTTGCACTGAGATGGAAAGTGCATCCTGTAAAACTCGTCTTAAATCCTTACTGAACCATCCTGTCTCAGAACCAAATCTAATAATGGTGTTGGGATCTTCAGGGCATGGCAGGAATCAGAACAGATTAAAATAACTTCTTCATATAGATAAATCACACATTCTTTTGGATCTTTAGAATACTTCAATAAGTGTATTCAGCCTTGCTATAAAAGCGGGGGGTAGGTTTGTGGTTCTCTCTCTTTTATCTGAAACTAAACGTTTTACTTCTAAATGTAGAGATTCAATATTCTAATTGGTGTCTAGCCTGGTTAAGAAACTGGATTCTTGTGAAACCAGTAGGAAAATGTTGTAAAGATTTATTCGGTCACAGCTGTTCTTTATAAGTAATTTCAGATTTTATAGTTGGTTGTAACTGTACTTCCAGCTGTAAATTAAGTCTTTATTGGGTGGGATCTGGGGAGCTGTTCTACGAGGTGTCATGAGGGTATGTGTGGTATCCCATATTGGAGAAAAATAGATAAATTATATTGCTTTACAGCAGACTCTATATGTGTAATTAAAACGAGATGTTCTCACAGTCCATATAGTTTTACAGTTTTAAAGCTTGTCGTAAAACTTACACACATACATGAACTGCCAGAGAGACACATGTTTTCACTTTATGTAGACGGATGCTAACAATCACCTTGGAATCTTTATGGGAGATTGTTACGGACCGAATTGCGTCTCCCCTCAAAATCGTGTGGACGCTCTAGCTTCAGGACCTTAGAAATGTGACTAAATTAAAGATGTAATAAAGATTAAATGAGGTCCTAAACATGGGATCTTAAACCAATATGACTGGTCTCTTTCAAGATGAAGGAAAAAAAAAAAAAAAGATGTGCAGCCGGGACACGTGCACAGAGACAAGGCCACATGAGGACACAGTGAGAAGGTGGCCATCTTCAAGCCAAGGAGAAAGGTCTAGGGTGAACCAAACCTTCTGACACCCTGATCTTGGACTTCCAGCCGCCAGAACCGCTGTGAGACATAAGCCTCTGCTGTTTAAGCCCCTCCCCGGTCTGCAGACGTTATAACACACTGAGCAGACGAATATAGCAGCAGACTACACAGATACATATTTTACAGTCGTAGGTATGCATATACAAGCACATGCGAGCACACACAGACTGGCTATGTACAGTAAAGTTATCTAAAGTCATATGTGAAAACACTGGGGAGATTTTTATTATGTCTATGCATGTTAAAATTTTTGTTAGATTAAAAATGAGTATGCATAATTCATATTCATGCAGCCAGACAGCATCTGGATATTAATTAGGAGAAACAGAATTGTTTTTATGAAGTGGGGTCAATGTATGGGTACCCTCGAAGAAAAAAAAAGTTTTGGACATATTTACAAGGTGATGACTTCAGTTCGTAGAGAGAATTCAAGAGGCCGGGCTTCATCTACCTACAGCTGCCAAAGAAGAATATTAAACTTGGACTCCACTGTTTCAAATTAAACTTTTTACATGTAGCTGTTATATTCCTGCCACTTATCAAGTTACCTTAAGAAGCTTTTTGTAAGTTTAATTAAGCCTGACTAATTCTCCAACAGTACAAAGGAAGATGAATTCCTTAAATATTTAATCCATTTATGACTCAAAGTGTCATTTTCTGAATGTGGCTGTTAAATTCTTGGAATTAATTACCCTTTGAGTTAAAGCTGCTTTTTCAGATGCTCAAGACATATAGTCACAGCTCATACAAGGCGTAAACTCAACATTTCATCTGTTCATCAAGAGAATTTATTCTAAATGCTATATTCAAAATCTCAACCTGGTAGGCTTATTCACAACCCTTAACTAAGGAATCTTTGACTGTAAGCTTTGTAACAATCAGGCACGATTGTTGGTTTTTCCTCTGCCTCCCTCTCCATCCAAGTATTAATGAGTTAAAGGTTAGCTGTCCTCTGTTTGCACAATTGCTCTTCTTTTCATGGCAACTTTGTTCTCCTTAACTAACTTCAAGCCTCGTCTCCAGAAAGCTTTCCCCCAGTGTGATCGGCAGGCAGCACCGTCATCATCAGTCTGTCCCTCTCCTCGGTAACATCTTAAAACACTGGATGCACCCATTACTTTATTTCCATTACATATTTCCTATTTGTTCTCTCCCGTATTTTGTAGGCTATCCAAGACTAGACATGTTCTTAAGACTAGATTTCCAAGAATACAAGGAAATCAATCAGGCAGCTCCATTTATGGAGCACCTAATACCTCCAGAACAACACACTGGACTCCTATGTAAGAAAAGTGGAAGGTTAGATATACGAGGAAACAGAAAACACACCCATAAACACACCCACCGCCACAAAGACACAAGCACATGGGCACAAATCCTGACCACCTTGCGATCGTTAGTGCTCAGAAACCATCTCACTGTTCCGAGCACCATCCTAGACATGGAGGTGATGGGGGCTGCTGGTTAACTCAGCTCCTAAGGGAAGAAGCTGCCTTCTGAGTGCAATCAAATTCCCTAAGGGATGTTAAGGGATTGAAAGAAGATGATAAATTAGCTATTTAGCTTTCACATTTGCAAGTCTCAATTTGGGGAAAGTTTATTCCCGGAGACCATCTTCTAGTATCAGTAATACAAACGGTAACTGAGAAATATTTCTAGAGTAAGTGGCTGAGCAGAACTCCTTCCCTTCCTCCCCCACCTCCCACAAACCTTTGATTTTAAATATAACTATTTACATTGAAAATATAAAACACAAAAGAGTGTGCTCAAATTTCTTATTTTTTTAATAGCATGGATTCTAAAAATACTTTTGTCGTGAAGAAAAATAAGAGTGGGGAAAGAAATTAATTAGAAGAGAAAACACCGCACTCCCACAGTCACTGGAACAGAAGTCGCCACGGCTGGGCGGCGGGCGGGCGCCCTGGGTCCGGGATACCTACCCCCTTTCATCATCCCCACTTCGTAGCATTTGCGGAGCCGGCAGGCCTGGCAGCTCTTCCTCCTGTTTTTATCAATCGTGCACTGGTTGGTAGCCGGACACATGTAGTCATTATGTCCTATCAAAAGCAAGAGGACAGAATTAGTATTATTTCAGGACATTTCGCCGGTCGGAATTGACAGGGAAGCTGTCTGGAGGAGGCTTCCGTATCACTCACTTGGCCTCACTGTGTTACTACCTCCGCCCGCTGTCCTTTCTCTGTTCTACTTGAAGTGTTAAAAAAAAGTGAGAACAAAAACAAAACTCTCCTAGACTTAATTTCTGCCTCCTCCAATTGTTTTGGGAGTTCTTTGGGCAAATCCCCTTCAGTTCACACAGCTTAGACTAGGGGCACACTGATTTTATAGATAGATAGAGGTTAAGCTTTCTCAGCAGATAAAGCTTTTTTTTGGACCAAGGCCACTCATCAAAACTGTTGTCCCGATAGAGCTGTGAGAATTTTCACAGAGTTTCAACGTGGCCTTTCTTTAAATACAATTTAAAGAATCCTTAAGTAGGTCTTCGAATGCAGCCCAGAACACCTAAATTCAAGTCGGGGGTGGGGGGTTGGGGCGGCAGGTTATAGTAAGTCAGTCCATAACCTTGTGGCTGGAGGACCCTGAGCAAGTCAGTTAACATCCCCGGGTCTCACTTGCGCCCTCTCTAACCGTTAGCTGCACAACATTATTCTCAGAATTAAATGTGAGAATGCATGTCAAGGGCATACCACAGTGCCCCGGGCGCGGCAAACACGGAATATCTATTAGTTGCGGCTGTTGTTTTATTCTAAATCCTCTTCCTTTTCTCTCCTGTCTATTGAATCTCTCTCACTCAAATGCTTCTTTCTCATTGGCTTTTATCACATCGTGCAAGCTTGTCCCACACAAAAAGGTCTCCCTTGACCTCACTTCACTCTTGAAAGTCAGTCTTACATCCTATCCCTCCTTCTCAGCTCAGCTCCTCACAGATGGCCACGCACGAGGCCTCATTTATCCTCCTTTTTCTCCTGCGTGGCTCAACCTGCGTCAATCTGGTTTCCATCTTTGTTGCTCCACCAAAGCAGCTTCCCTGAAACCACCAATGACTTTTGTGGCTGAATTCAACAGATACTTTTGGCCCACATGATACCTGCCTAATCAGAAGCATCTGACAATTCCTCCCGTCCTCCTGAAACGTGTTTTCCTCGATTTCTAGAACACAGAACACCCCCAGCATTCCTTCTACCTCTCAGGCTGTGGCTTCCCAGAATTTGCAGGTTCACCTCCCTCGACCCAGCAATAAGCCAGAGCTGCACAGGGCTCAGTGTCAGGCCCTTTTCTTTTCTTGTGCCTGTGAATTCTCCCACCAGAAAATCCATTCCACACCTATGGCTTTCATCGGCACTAAACGCAGATGACTCACAGACTTAGACTCCCAGCTCCACCCTCCTCTCTGAACTCTAGAGACAAATATCCAATGGCCCACATGAAGTTTCTGCTCTAAGATTTAGAAGTCACCTCCATTTCTTCGTCCATCAAAAGAAGTCTAGCTGACAGCATACAGACTATTAAACAGATTTAAAAGTATTGGCATGTTTTTATAAAGTCCATTTATATAAGTCTAAATTCTTATACCTCTTGGGAAAATGCCCTGAATTTACACTGAGAAGATGATATATACTATTTTACAACATGTTTTCCATTCACACATAAAAAGTAGGTATATATGCTACCTTTATTCAGATTCTCTCTTTGAGTCCCTATTTTCTCATTTACCAAGGACAAGATGCAACATGTAGTGGAATGTTTTAACTACAGACTTCTTTGTTCTTTTTTCAACTTAAGGGTCAGTCCAGATAGGAGAAGGTGGAGTGGGGACTTAACAAGAAACGTTAGTCTCATAAAGCTCGATTCTCCATCTTTAGCTAATATATTACAAAAGTCCCCGTATAAACAGTCCTCTGATTAAATTAACACTTGCATTCTTCTGTTGCATAATAGGACCCAACTAGTTAGCAGAGTTCTAACCCTGTAACTTCAGTAAAAGACCACACACTGCCTCACATATCTAGACATACTTATAATTTTTAGAATTTTCCCTATTAACAGGGACAAATTGAGGAAATAATAGAACTAGAAATAAAATTTAGCTGGACAGATGTAAACTCTAAGCAAAAGTATATTCTTCTTACACCTCAAAGAAACTCTTAGTGTTTGGTCCCCTATGGTGTTTATGCAGTACATACTGACTTCTTTTAACTCTTAAAAAATGAGTTTATATTAAGTCTCAGAAGAAAACAGTCAATAATCATTTGAATCAAAAATGAGTTGGATTCACTTTCTCTCCCCAAAGCCAGATGTTTTGCAAGCCAGAAGATGGGAGAACTGAATTGGGTCAGGAGTCAACTGGTAAAATCTTATGTTTGGATTGGCCAGCCATTGTAGATGTGTATCTCTATAAAACCAAGTGAAATTCTTGAATGAACATGTTAAACTGATAATATGCTAGATCTGTACAATCGAATTCATCCCTCAGCAAGAATGAAAATAGAGACACAACAGAATCATGTTCATAATGCAAACCTTTTATGACAAAACTGGGTTTTCTCTTGCCCAAACGACTCAAAAACTTAGAATTGACAAACAGATAGCCAGAAAAAATTAGTAAGTATATGTTTGATGTATACAATTAAACAAATTCTTCTGAACCAAACACCATTAACAACTATCTGTAAGTCTTCAACTTTCATCAAAAGAGAGAAAAAAAAAAAAAACAAAGTAGTTTTTTGTTCGCTAAGGAAAATAATTTGATAAAGGTGTGTTCTTAAAGCAACTGGTTTCTTAAGTTTCTTTAAGAAGAAACTTCTTTTCAAATTTTATTACTTGGTCTTGTGAAAATAAGGCAAGAGAAAAATCTTACTGAAAAAAAAAAAAAAAACTCACACCAGCTGTATTAATGAAACGTACAGTGTTTTTACTGAATACACTGAAGAACTCTGTGTACCTGCGACCTGACCAGCCCCTAAGTTCCTCTTGCACAGCAGGAGGTACAAGAGGCCAGATCCGAGGTGTGAGCTGCAGGTGGAGGTTTGGAGAAATAATCACGATTTTCTTGCCCACCAAAAAAGAAAGCCTTGAGCTAATTTAGGATTTGAATAACAGGAAGTGGGGAAGAGAGAAGGGGAGTGAAACAGGCAGGAGACAGGAAGAGTGGGGAGAGGGATCTGTGAGCAGGAATTACCACGCTCACCCGTGGCTCCTGGGGCAACAGGAGACACAGAGCTTTTCCCCAAACCTCTCTGGGATTCTTTCCCTTGATTTTTTGTTTTCCCTTTTCTTTTTCTTTTCCCTCTTTCAGCTGTTTCTGCATTATTATCATCACACAGAAAGTCTATATTCGTTAGTTACAAAAATTAGCAACGACCCATATTCAGAGATTCAAAAGAAATATAAAAACAAACCAAATGAAAACAAGCAGATGAGGATGTGAGAAAAAGGGAGCCCTTGTGCACTGCTGGTGGGAATGAAAACCGATGCAGCCACTATGGAAAATGGTATGGAAGTTCCTCAAGAAATTAAAAATAGAACTACCATATGATCCAGCAATGCCACTTGTGGGTATATATGCAAAGGAAATGAAATCACTATCTCAAAGAGATATCTGTACTCACAGGTTCACAGCATCGTTGTTCACAACAGCCAAGGTATGATACAACCTAAGTGTGTGTTGACACATGAATGGATAAAGAAAATGTGGAATGTGTATGTGTGTGTATATCTATATATATATAGAGAGAGAGATATATATATAAAATGGGATATTGTTCACCCTTAAAAAAGAAATCTTGTCATTTTTGACAACGTGGATGAGCCTGGAAGGCATTATGTTAAGTGAAATAAGCCAGACAGAGAAAGATAAATACTGCGTGACATCACTTATATATGGAATCTGGAAAAAAAAAAGTCAAACTCATAGAAACAAAATAGAAAAGTGATTGTCAGGGGCTGGGGGTGAGGAAAATGGGAGAAGCTTGTAAAAAGGCACAAACTTTCGGTTACAAGATGAGTAAGGTCTGAGGATCTAATGTATAATGTGGTGACTATAGTTGATAGTGCTGTATTATTTAATTGAAATTCGCTCAGAGAGTAGAAGTTAAGTGTTCTCACCAAAAAAAGAAAAAAGAAAAGAAAGAAAACGTAAATATATGAGGTGATGGATGTGTTAATTCAATGGGGAGAAATCCTTTCACAATACATATGTATGTCAGATCATTACAATGTAAACGTTAAACATCACACCATTTTATTTGTCGATTATACCTCAATAAAGTTGAGCAAAGCAATGGTCACAACACCCTATGACCCCAAAACTCAGGTCCACAAAAATAAGACTTGGTCCTGAAGGACGAAACCAGCAGAGGGAGAGGCGAGTCTGCTCTTCAACACTGGATGGGGCCAGACATTAGCATAAAGGGCAGCTCTTTATGGATGCAGCAGGGCCAAGAAGTGAGAAATAAGACCTCATATTACCCGTGAATTATCTCCACCTCTACTCCTGTTCTGATGCCTCACTGGGTTTCCAAGATAAGTGTACTTTATGACTGCCTCCAAATAAAAACGAACATATTCTAATAAATTTAAAGCTCGTTCTTTGTAGAAATGGTTTTGTGAAATAAAAGGTTATCTTTTTTTCCCTCCAACATTTTGGCTATGTATGCATTTTAATATGACTCATTTAACTAATAATGATGTATTTTCATAGTGCTTAACCCCTTCACTGCCATCACCAAAGAACAGGTTTGGCTGTGAAAATAATGGGTCCATTTTATTATTTCCCACAGAAAATTGAAATTCTTAATGATGAATAATTAATAACATCAAAGTATTAGTAGGGGGGAGGGACCTCTTAATCAAAGAGTCTCCTATACATGAAATATATGGACTGTTCCGTAACTGAAGCTAAAATACAGTGCACTACTTATGGCTTAGTAGTTGAAGATAAGGTACTTAAAATATTTGCTTCAGTCATACCACATAAATCTGCAGAGCAACTTTCCTCAATAGTATTTCTGTGATATGAATTTAGTACATTTTTTTTTCCTTCTTTATGACGTTCTAACTTGTGGAATCAGAAGTTGCACTTGAACTGTGGTTTCCAACTATTTCCTTCATTGGCACATTTCAAAGTCTGAAGGAAGCACATGCACAGATTTAATTCATAAGCAGAAAAACTTCAATATTTATGACATCAACTCATTTTATGCTTTTTACAAATGAGCTCGATAAAGATATACATAGTACTCTCGGGGAAAAAAATGCATCAAAATCAAGAAGACTTTCACGAGGTCAGGCAAAAAGCCAAGTATGAAAGCTAGTGAAAGGTAAGGAATTAGCACTTAATATTTTTATCGAGGCATTGGAGCATTTAGCTAACTGTTCACATTTTTAAGGCATGGAAATGCAAATGAATTCTCAAATTAAAGACAAATTAACTCTCCAATGGTTAAGTAACCACAAATTAAAAAAGAAAGCCAACTTTAGCTAATCCTATCAAAAAGCCTCATTGGAGGGTTCCAACAGAATAGTATTTTATTTTCAAAGTCCCATTCATTTATACCTGATTGATCCACAAATTTAGCTAACATCTATATAGCTTGGCTACCTTTACCGCCTTTTTATTAAAGGATCTCATCAAATATTTGCATAAAATTAACTAGCATTTACTAAAATTTGAAGTATCCAAGAGCGGTACACAAATTGTTTAAGGTACCAAATAAGATGTCAACATCAGCATTCCCTTCTCCTTCTGAGACCCAATATGTATTTATAGAGTGTTAAATACAATTTTAAATTTAATATGGACTCACAGGATCTTATACATATTTGGCCAAAAGGAAACCTACAACTTTTTAGTTTTATCAGTGAAAGATTATATTTTTCTTGAAGTGTTAAGGTACAGAAAACATGTCAAAACATAGTTTTGAGCCTTAGTGTTGGGAAAACAAGAATTTGCACATGACTTTTCAAAGCACTGTAATATAAACGAGCAACTACCCAGACCCGAGTGGGGGGGTTCCAGCTACTGCCTCTCCTCTGCTTGTTCACTTCACATTTGCAAGCAGTTCTTGTCTGGGATGCAACTGCATGAGATCATCTGACCAAACATTCTCGCTGCTAAGGAAACTGACCCATTTGGGTCCCAAGTGTGATGTGGCAGGCACTGTTATACATGGATTATTTCACTTAATCCCCCAGCAAATTTATGAGGAAGGGATTATATTAATCTCCATTCTATAGATGGAACACCATGATAAAAGTTATAAAGCCTGCTCAGAACCATAAAGCAAGCAAGTGGCAGATGGTTTTTGAAGCAAGGACTCCCTTCTTCCAGAAGTTGAAGTCTTACGCGCACACGGAAGGCTCAACTTCCTCAAAAGGCAAAGTCTTCCCTCAGGAACTGTATCTACTTCCCCAAGGCAATAATGGTAGGATTCTCTGCAACTGAGTGACCACTGAGTGTTCTGCTTCCTAGGAAGCTCATGATAAAAAAGTAAAAAGGGAGTTATTAATAGAGCCAATCTTGTTGTCTTCTATTTAACATATCTGCAAGATAAATACTGTGCCAGGCCAAACCAGTGTTGAATTCGTTTGGCCGTAAAGTTTGACTTAGATCACAGGGATGAAATGAATGGTCCAATTCTCCTGGAAACGACTGTACAGAGGAACGGAAGTAGCTCCCTCCTTTACCCTCCAAGGAAAATACTGACTTACTGCATTATCTCCACCTACTCCAACCCAGACTCACGAGGGGCGCTTGACCTCAGCAGCGTCCCACACATCCATTTACTGTGACCAAAGGAAAGAAGTGTTACGGGAGTCGCTGAGTAGAACTAAAGAACCAGCCCAAATGGTAATGTTGTTGGGGTCCGCCAGCACAAGGAACAGGAAAGGGAGCAGGAAATTTGTTGTAGAAATGGGAGTTCAAAAGATTTTTAATTAGAATGGGAATGAATGATTTTCATCAAAAAGTTTTCAAAGTTACACCAAGGAAAAAAAATTGCACCCAAACATGCACGAATCATCTCTGAGCAGTAAAGCAGTTAAGGCAGAGGCGACATGAAGACGTCTGAGACGGCTCTGCCGAGCTCTCAAAGAGGAAGAAGTCAAAGGTACCGGTGGTTTGTGCCAGGTGTCTTGAAAATTGTTCTTATCATTAATCAGAAGGAGGATCTGATTTGGGAGTCAGGTGGGGAGAAGAGGTTGAGAACAATTTTACACACGTTGTGTTTGAGATTTCAGTAGCACACCAATAAACAAGTACCCAACAGGCTGTTGAAAATGCGGTACTGAAGCTTGGGAGGAAGGTCAAAAGGAAGCTGGAGATCATATGATCCAGAAATTCTACTTCTGGGTATGTGCCCCAAAGAACTGAAAGCAGGGACTCAAACAGATATTTGTACACCCATGTTCACAGTAGCATTATTCAATATAGCTAACAGGTGGAAACAACCCAAAGGTCCGTTGATAGATAAACAGACAAACCAAATGTGGTATATACAGTAGTCCCCACCTCCACCATCCACAGGGGATATGTTCCAAGAACCCCAGTGGATGCCTGAAACCACAGATAGTACTGACTCCTATATATACTATATTTTTCCTCTACGAACATATCCAAGATAAAGCACAGTAAGAGACTATCTGAATTGCTAACATCTCTACTCTTGCATTTTGGTGCCATTATTAGGCAAAATAAGAGTTACTTGAACACAAGCACCGTGATACCTCAATAGTCAATCTGATAAGCCAGATGGCTACGGAGTGACAAACTGCGGGATACACTGGCTAAAGGGATGACTCACATCCCTGAGCAGGACAAAGCTGGATAGCAAAAGATTTCATCACACTACTCGGAACTGAGTCCAATTTAAAACTTATCAATTGTTTGTTTCTGGAACTTTCCATTCAATATTTTCGGACCACAGTTGACCACAGGTAACTGAAACCAAGGAAAGCAAAACTGCATGTACGGAGGACTGCTACACATAAAATGGAGTTTTACTCAGCTTTAAGGAGGAGTGAAATTCTGCTACATGCTAAAACATGGATGAACCCTGAAGACGTTATGCTAAGTGAAATACGCCGGACACAGAAGGACAAATATTGCATGGTTCCACTTACACGATGTGCCTAGAGCACTCAAACTCATAGAGGCAGAAAGTTGAATAGGAGTTACCAAGTGTTGCGGGGAGGGGGGCATGGGGAATTATTGTTCAGTGAGTACAGGTTTCCATTTGGGCTGATAAAGAAGTTCTAGAGATGGCTGAACACATTTAATGCCACTGAACTATAAACTTGAAAATGATTAAAATGATAAATCTTATATTTTACCACAATTTTTAAAAAATGAAGTTGAAAATATCTTCTTCCATTTGGTCGGCTGTCTGTTCATGGTTTCAGGTCTTACATTCAAGTCTTTAATCCATTTTGAGTCAATTTTTGAGTATGGTGTAAGATAATGGTTTAGCTTCATTCTTCCATATGTGGCTGTCCAGTTTTCTCAACACCATTTACTGAATACACTATCCTTTCTCTATTATACATTCTTTGTTCCTTTGTTGTAAATTAACTGTCCATATATGTGTGGGTTTATTTCTGAGCTCTCAATTCTGTTTCTGATAAGGGGTTAATATCCAAAATATATAAAGAACTCATATAACTCAACAATAAAAAAAAAAACTCAATTAAAAAATGGCAGAGGAACTGAACAGAGATTTTTCCAAAGAAGACGTACAGATGGCCAACAGGCACATGAAAAGATGTTTCAACATCACTAGTTATTAGGGAAATGCAAATCAAAACCACAATGAGATATCACCTCACACCCATTACAATGGCTATTATCAAAAAGGCAAGAAATAAGAAGTGTTGAAAAGGATGTGGAGAAAAAGGAAACCTCCTACACTGTTGGTGGGAATGTAAGTTGATGAAGCCACTATGGAAAATAGTACAGAGATTCCTAAAAAAAAAATTAAGAATAGAACTACCATATGATCCAGCTATTACATTTCTGGGTATTTATCTAAAGAATACAAAAACACTAATTCAAAGAGACATATGCACCCCTCTGTTTACTGCAGTATTACTTGTAATAGCCAATCCATGGATACAACGTAAGTGCCTATCAACGGACGAATGGATAAAGAAGACGTGGTGTATATACACAGTGGAATACTATTCAGCTGCAAATAGATGAAATCTTACCCTTTGTGACAACATGGTTGGACCTTGAGGATATTATGCCAAATGAAATAAGTCAGACAGAAAGACAAATACTGTATGATCTCAACCATATGTGGAATATAAATCCATCCATCCATCAATCAATTAAATCAAGCCAAATAAAAATAAAAACATAGACACAGAGAAAAGACTCACAGTTACCAGAGAGGAAGAGAGGTAGGGAAATAGTGAAGTCGGTCAAGGAGGTCAACAGGACAGATGTAAACTAAACTTTTGGTGATGAGCATGCCACAGTGTATACTGAAGTTGAAATACAGTCTTGTACACATGACACTTATATAATGCTATAGACCAATAAGATAAATAAATAAAAATGAAGTTGGAGGTGTAGAAAGCATCTCCATGAGGCAGGGCAGGAAAAGGAATCAAAGTGTGCGTTTTCAGTTGGCCTATTCGAATTTTCTTTTGTGTGACTGGGTCCTGGGACAGGCTAGCAGCACTGGCCATGCTCCCCGAGGACCAGGCACTGCGCAAGTGACTTTAGCCCTTTATCTCATTGAAGCATCATAACTGATGAGGTAGGTTACTGTAATTCCCATGTTACAGCAGCAGAAGCTGAGACTTCAAAGGACTAAATAACTTGCTGAGGACACTCAGCTGGTAGCTGGCAGAGCCATGACTGAAATCCAAGTCTGTCTCATTCACCAATCCTCACCCCTCCGGGAACACCACAATAGCGTTGGAAAAATAAGAGAGAACTTGGTAACTACAGAACCAGAATGCCTAAATATTGTTATAGTTTACACTGTAATAAAAATATAATTCCCTAAATTTGAAAACTGCACCTCTTGGGGAGTGATGGAAATGTTAGCTATCGTGATTGTGGTGGTGGTTTCATTGGTGTGTACAGCTATCAAAATTCATCAAATTGTACATTTGAAATATGTGTAGTTTACTGTACAGGAATCATACCACAATAAAGGTGTTTTAAAAAAGAATAAATGCAAAATATACATATATTATATATATATATATATATTATATATATATATATATATATATAATTCCCTAATATAATCACACTATTATATCATTGGGAGGGCATTTCAGAAGCAGTAATGAAATTACATAAAACCTGAGATTGCCAATACTTCCGTAATTAAAGACATGAAAGATTAATCACGTGAACTATATTCATCAGTAGATTATAACACATATTATAAAAAATCTTCCTGAAAACCCTCTCAGCACGCTCCAGCAGAAAGTAAAGAGAGAAAAAGAAAGTAGAAAGTGAGGTATTGAGGAAGAAAACAAAAAATACACACTTTGTAAAAGAACAACTGTGGTATTATGTTTGGAAATAAAGTTTGACTCAGATATTAAAGTGAATATTCTCTGATTTACAGCCAGTGCAATGAGCCAAACAAAATGAAATAGAATTTGGCTGTCTCAGTGAACACATTCCTAAAAATCCAGTGAGGACATTCAATGTGCCATGATTTGAACAATTTCACAACCACATCTGTACGTAATGACATGCAAATAAAAACAGTATGCCTTAATAATGCATCCCCAAATTACAGTTTTACAGTTAGTCAATTCTAATATATCTTATCAATGACAACCACCACCTATAAATGGCATTTTATTTTTATTTTTTCATAAAAATATTTTTTGTACCTAAGTACATTTTTAAAGGAGAAAAATTTTAAGGAATTCTAGGAAAGATAATTGTCCTGGAAAGTTTCTTTTTCTGAATGAAAACAAAGTAAAAAGGAAATCTATCTATCTGCCTTCACCAGACCCCAGTCTGCTAAAAAGTTTGGCCAGGCCAGCAACACAATCCCTCTCCTCGCCCAGCCTCACTTACCATGTGCAAAACCACAACAGTTTTAAGCACCTGGCATAGGATCAAACCAACAGCTGCAATAAAGGAACACATAATGAAATCAGTAACTACCATCTCATTGTAATACCCCAGAGACAGTGAACTGCTTTCAATAATGCCTCTTAGGGCTCAACAAATAAGCAAGTGCTGTTTCACAGCCCAGAAAAGGACTTTCTGAAATTGCTCCTTCTGGGACAATAGGTAAGTGTCAAAGAGGAGACCAGCGCGACAATTGGTGCCAGGAGTTCAATGCCAGGCACTGTTCCGCTCACCTCTAAGACCATCTCCTTTGCTCTGTTCAATTGTCTCTAGAGAGTTCTCCAAGCTTTCTTCCTACTTATACTCATTGAACGTCCACACACTCGTGTCCAAAAGCAGTAGAAACAATTTCAAACTGTTCTTGCCCCAAATTGAAGACGTAAGTAACAAGAAAATGGTTGAGCGATCAGAGCAAGAGGGTTAAACTCAGAGACCCTGAGCAGAGTTGCGCTTCCCATCCTGGGTGCCTAGAGCCTAGAACCGCCAGTAAGTACCATGTCCTACTCTCCCATCTCTGGGCCATCGTGGTGCTTTAAGGAGAAATAGAAAGACTGTATTAACTAAGATCTGGTGTGGTGTCAGCCATGAATGTCCTTCAAGCTGCCTCACCCGAATGTTCCCTTACAGATGTTTGAGCATCTAATCGCTACCTACGGGGTTTCATCCATCTTCAGGAGCCCTCCAAAATTAACTCCCCAGGGGAAGTTCCTCTCAGGCATCCTGATAAAGATAAGGAAAGAAGACACAGGCGCTTCTGATTCAATAGTCAGAGGTCCCCTCTAGCATGATTTATTTAACACATAAATTCAGTCTTTTATTTTAATTGAAGTTCACTTCAAAAATGTGGAAATAAACCAAAAGACAGTCTGTCGGACTTCAAAATAACTACTAATTGACTTTCTCAGCTTGAATAACAATTTCTCCTAACAAGTAGAAATAAATGGATGCTGGTTTTCATTCATGACATTGCCATTGAACCTTCCTTCACAGAATGGTCGTTTGCTAAAACAAAACAAAACCTATGCATAAGGAAAATTGTTTTGTATCGAACTGTACTCACTGGCATCGTAAATTTAACCCAGAGCAGCACAGATAATCAATTTCACACATTTTATAGTCTGCATGGCTGGGGGTAGTTTCTTCAACAAATGCTGCTGTAGCCCTGCAGCCTGGCAAAGGCTGTGTGAATATTAGATGCTCAGTAAATGAATGAGTGGGAGGCAGAGGTAATAGTAAAATCCACGCTGCCCGGGCATCCAGACAGCGCAAGTCTGCGTGGTCATAGTGCCCTGGAGGGAGAGTCCTCAGACGAGCCACTGCACCGTGCTTGGAAAGTTTTCTCATTTCTCAAAGGCATCTGGGCTTCTCATCTATATGCTGGCCACAGCCCACTGTAGCTGATGAGAATAAGAGAGCCTGGAAAAATCTAGAGTCTCCTTCCCTCCCCTCTCTGGAACTGGCCTCAGGAAAGAAAATGACATAGCTGTGTGGCCTGAACAAGCAATCTGATTGATGTCTTGGTCCCAGAGCCTCATCCGTAAAAGGAAAAAGTTAAAAATCTGCTGATCACTAGGGCCCATTCGAGCTCTCAACTTTGATTATTCCCTTTTCTCACGTTCCTCAAGTCCACACTTCCTTTTTATCCAGCTTCTTGGTGTTCCAAATGGATGATTTTTTTTTTCAATGCTTCCAAGAGTTTACCTCCACTTGTGGTCGCTGCACTAAGTAGAAGGGATACAGGCACATTTAGGGAATGTCGCAGTGCTGAGAATATTGAACTATTTGACCCCAGACACCACGCCATCCTGAGTGAACCAGGCAACCCCACCGGGCCTCTGGGTACATCCCCTAGTGGCTACTGTGAGGCCCAGAAAGATAATACATGCAAATGCATGTACTGGTCAAATGCAAAACTTTGTGCCAATAGAAGGTATTACTAGGGACTAATATATAGCGATTAAAATAAAGTAAGACTTGTACGTACTAATATGCAAAAACCTCCATTATACATGATTCAGCGAGAAAAGCGAGGCACAAAATAATGTGTAGAGTATAAAGCCACTCATTACCAAAATATCCATATGTGTGTATGTCTATGTATACTTCTGTAATTTGGGGAAGAAGCTGTTAATAGTGTCTACCTATCGAGAAAGGAAGTACGGATTTTGGAATGAGATCAGAAGAAGACCTTAAGTTTTCATCATACTCTTTACCATTTAACCACATATATTTGTACACTCATTGATCTTTTTTAAAATAATCCAAAAAACATATATTTAAAAAAATTTCTAACCAACACCTTCCTGGCATCAACATTCTTCCTTTCTTTTCTAGATCTGCTACTCCTCCATTCAGTGGTTATTTCTTTCTACTCAGCAACCCATGGACCAAGCAATAAACTTACCCACCAGAATCTTGTTAAGCAAGAGAAAACACTGCATTTCTTTTATAAAGAATGGGAAAAAGGCAAAGTGTGAGCTGTGTTTTTTGCTCTTCAGATACTCCAGCAGAGAACCAGTACCAGATGCCCAGACCACAGGCAGACACTCCAGTCTGTTCTGCTCCAGCAGAGAAGCCAGCCTGAGCATCTGACTCTCCTCCTGCCCCGGCTGGGCCTGCCACTCCTTGCTTTCCGCTGACCCAACCTTTATTCCTGAGGGGCCTTGGTACCCTCCCCATGTAGAAGGGGGGAGTCATCATTAACCTTTACCCTACGCTGATAGGGTATGACTAGGCACAGGGGGTGTCCTGGACACTGTCCAGTCCATGGTAACAGCCGCGTTCCACTCCCTGGCCAACAGGACTAACCCCGGCCAACTCTGTGCCCCCCTTTTCTTGCTTGTAATCCTAACGGGACAAGGAGCCAGCTGTGGTCAGATGGCCGTACTCACTTCCAGCGTCCCTTTTAGAAGCACCCCTCCCCTTCGGGGCGTGGGGGTGCAAAAGAACACAGTGGTTAATACGCACAATGGATTCTGTAGTCCAACTAGCTGGGTTCATTACTGGCTTTGTTCCTTATACACCTCAGTTTCCTCATCTGTAAATAAGAGTCATTATAGTGCTGACTTCCTAGAATTCTGTGGAGGTTTAAATGAGGTGATGCACATGAAATGCTAACATAAAGCAGGGCAGGGACTCATTAAACATTAATCATCATTATTATTAGATGCTAAATCTCCAGACCAGCAGACATCAAATTTGTAGGGACAGCATCTAAACAAAAATACTTTCCAACCAATCTATAACAGCTTATCATTTCTTAATAGTTAAACAATCCTTCTTCATCCTTAAGTAATTCTCTTCACATAGTATAACTTCCTAGGCTACATTTACACAGTCCAGTGTAAATCATCCAAAACACTTCATACCGACCCAAAAATTCACTCCAGTCAGCACAAGGCTGTCAGAACTGGAAACTATCCTTGTGCTTGAAAAAGCAAGCAAAAATGTAAGAAAAATAGCTATTTATTCAAGCCTCTTAACAAAACACATTCAAACACCTTTTTAAACAACTGAGAATTACAGTCTAACTGCCCAAGAATGTAGGAAAGTCATAACATGTCTCTTCAAGAAGAGCTAGACTCGACTAATAATTCACTTCTGGGCTTTAAAGAGAACGTGGCTGCCTCTCCCATCCAAGAAGATGAAGGACAAAAGTCATCTATAGTCAGTAAGCCCCAAACTATTAAGCCAATCTGTACTCCAATTCCTGATTCAAGCTACCTAAATTATCCTCATTGCTTACAAATGAGAACAGGGAAAAAGGACTACATTTTATTTAACAGAATATATTTCAAGAAGTGTTAAATTTGGTATAATTACCTTTTTGAAATCTATTCTTTCTACTGATTAATAATTTGGTGCCATGCCAAATTCCCATTTTGAAGCAGCAATTATAAGGGTCACTGTGAATTTTTTTTTTCTACTTTACTGCAAAATGCTAGGTTAGTCTGGAAGCAGAACCCACTCTTTGGGAATAATCTCATAGAGATTGTTTCCTCTGGTGTCACTATCAGGACATAGCAAGATTCAAAATGGACTATTCAGGATCTAGAGATCATCACTAAGTCAGAAAAATATATGATATCACTTAAATGTGGAATCTAAAAAAATGATACAAATGAACTTATTTACAAAACAGAACCAGACCTACAGACATAGAAGACAAACTTACAGTTACCAAAGGGGAAAGGGGAGAGGAGGGATAAAATATAAGTTTGAGGTTAGCAGATAACAATTAACCATATACAAAATAGATAAACAAAAAGGTCCTACTGTATAGCACAAGGAGCTATATTCAACAGCTTGTAATAATCTGTAATGAAAAAGAATGTTTGCACGACTGAGTCACTATGCTGTATACCAGAAACTTACACAACCTTATAAACCTATATCTCAATTTAAAAAAATGGACTACTTAGATTCAACCAACCATAAAATAAAGTTGATTCCAATAATTTATATATCCATCAAGATTAATTTAAAACATGTTTGCCTCTAATTCCATATTATGCAAATTAAACTATATTTGTTCTTTTTAAAGTATATTTTAAGTAAAAGAAGAGTAGTTTAAATTTTTACAAGAAAAACTGACATAGCAGTAAAAGAAAAATG
Source organism: Camelus ferus (assembly GCF_009834535.1). Classification (NCBI taxonomy): domain Eukaryota; kingdom Metazoa; phylum Chordata; class Mammalia; order Artiodactyla; family Camelidae; genus Camelus; species Camelus ferus. The sequence goes on along the minus strand of NC_045703.1, from coordinate 61,391,312 downwards.
AAGAAATGCATTCATTCAAGGAATTTTGAGTCTCTGCTATACGCTAGAAGCTATATACTTGATATTTTAAGAGACCCCAGGATGCACGGTCCCTGCTCTCCAAAGCCTGGCATTCTTAATAAGGTTAGGGAAAAGAAAAGCATAGGTGAGAAGACATTCATAGAGAACTTTTCAAAACTCTGATGCTCTTCTTTTGGTTTTGTAGTAGAAATGCTAACTAATTTTCAGGTGCTGGCTATGACAAAGAAATGTATGTTTAAGAAGGAAAGGGTAAAGATTGATTTAGAAGCAAAATAATAAAATGTTTCAGATATTTGCTCTACTTAGCCTCAGAGCAGTAAGACATCATAAAGGAAACCAGCTGGAGCCAGCTGGAGGTAATAATGACAATGACTTTACAGGGTACCAGCAGTAAGCATAATCTCTAATCACTACATCAGTCTAGCAAGGTGGGAATCACCACACCATTTATAATCAAGGAAAGGGAAGTTCGAAGACAGGTGTAGAAGACACCAAAAGGAGGGTATGGCTCACAATGCTGTCCTATTCTCTGGAAGAGCCCAGATAGCATAAGCTCCCAGGATTACCTCTGAAATGTGGCTCTGCCTCATGACAACAGCCAGTCAGCCCAAGGGGTGTGTCCCTGACCAGACCTGAGCCAATCAGAGTGCTTCCCTGAGATCTGCTAACTGGAAGGATGTCACAGGCTGGGAACCTTGGCAGCCACTGCCAATCCTGTTTCCCACCTGAAGGAAAACAGAGGTTTATGGAAATCATGTTTTCAGCTACTTTTTCTAAATAGTGACAAAATATGATGCAAATTAAAAATACATAAATACAGTGAGGGTTAAAAAACAATAATAGGCTCATTTGTATGTCATAAGTCATGAAAGTTGAAAAAAATAGGTCAAAGAAAGGAAAAAGGAAAAGTTAAATGAACACAAAGTCCTCTTTTTCTGACCCTTCCAGATCAACTGTCATATTGGCAGGTATGAAGCAGATAACCCTATGATGACAGCTCCCATAAAGACTTTCTTAGAAGAATGCTACTGTAACCTGACTCATATGGCTTTTTATTAACAGTTCACCCCACTTAATTGGTAACTGAAACAAAGTCAATTTTGCAGGAACAAGTCTCTACTAAAGTCTTGCAGAAATAAATCAATATAACTTGTTATTTCTTGATAAGTGATTCATTCTTTAATTTATATCCCTCTCATTTCAAATATACTATTAAGCATTTAAATGATTTCATGTCATGAATTATAAATCACAGTAATCCCTAGTCCAGTTATAGTTTTAAGCAAATGGATGTTAGTTCCGTTGCAGGTTGGCACCAGACAACAGATAAACAGATTCACAGATAAAATACTGAAAACAGGTCAAGAGGCAGGATGGTGGGCCAGAACACATCTCAAATTCAACTCCTAGTTGCTCAGTGGTCCAGATGCATCATTTACAAAAAAAAAAAAAAACTTTTCAGCCTCAGTATTCTTCCATTCATCTTGACTCAACATCTCAGAGTCATTCCTTTCTTGTCCTCAAAATCCAATCTGTTATGACTCACTTCCAAATCAGCTGCTGCCTCTCCTTCAGAAAGCAGCCCTTCCACGTGGCGGGGGCAGGGCCCCCATCATCTGCCGGGGTGCACGTCCTGTGATCCTCTATTTGTCCTCAGTTCCATCCACTAAGACACCCTTCACATTTCCAAGAGTTAATGAAACAAAATGTTTCTGCCCCGAGGCAAGAAGAAATAATTCATCTTAGGGGCACATTAGCACCGGGAAGACGCCGTCCCCCACTGACCCTGACCTGGGGCCGCCAGAAGCCACCAAGTCAAAGCTAGGAATCCTCTGGGGCTTCAGACAGTTTATCCTGGAAGAGCAGAGCATCTGCGCCTTGTCAGTGAGTAGTTTTCTATGCCAAGACCTTCTTTAAGGTATAAATTTACTTCTTGTGAAAAACAAACAAATAGAACCATTACAGTGATTAGCCCATTACAGTCAAAGATAACTCTTTGCTTTCAATTTTTGCAGCTGTTTCAAGATGACTTTCCTACCCTTTATCCAACTACTTTCAGAATAAAAAGTACGAAATCTCTAAATGAGGAAGTGGGAGTGGAATGAACGGCCAAGTGCATGTCATCGGTCATGATACCACTGGCACAGGAGTTACAGCAAAGAGCAGACAATCAAGGTGAGGGTCCAGCACCGTCTCCAGACCGATCGACTCATGATACCACCACACGCGCAGTATGCCCTCCAGCTGTGTGCGGCCCTCATGGCAAAGGTAAAACACGAATATGTTTGAAAGCACCACTCCTTTCATGGGAGCTTAACGTCAGGATGTGTTTTCTCAATCAGGGGACACTGAGAACCAGCACAAGCACTGCTATGTGCAGGTCCTCCGATTTCATCCCCTTTCACAGTGGTCCTTCCTCCTGAACGTCTGAGAAGTGCTGGTCTAAGGCACAGTCCAGTGCCTCAGCCAAAAGGCCAAGACACCGGGGGGAAGCCGCGTTCTAACGCAAAGCTTCATGAACTTCAGTGCTGTCCTGCCACATTCAAATCAAAGGGGGGGAAACTCTTACTAATCCCAGTCCTCTTGAATGACTAAATTTTAAGTCTTTGACTGGGGACATCCTTTGGGAATATAAGGAAGACCTGTGTATGTTGTGGGACTTGAGAGATCTGCGAAGGAAGTTGGGAGCTGCTAGCTCTGGGCATGAGCGTTGAAATTCCTCATTTCAACAGGGGTTCAGTTCTATCTATCAGGGTGCAACTGCTAACAACTGCTGACACCCAAGGTCCTCCCAGAAGGCTGCCTCTTCCTCCCTGGGATGTATGAGCAGGGGAAACAATCACTGTCTGCATGACTGAAATATTTCATCCTTGCTGGTCACCAGCTGCTCTAAAGACCCAGATTCCTTAGAGTAACATTAACACAAGGCCTTCTACCTCCTCTGCTATAGTTTCTCCAACAACTCATAAGGTATTTTAGCAGCCTCAGCCACCGGATGTCCACCTGATGCAATTTCACTTGGTCCCATAAATATTAACATGAGAGCTGCACTTCAGTGCAAATGTGTTCTCTTGCCAACAGAGATTAAAGAAGTTTTTGCTAGAAACACACAATCTTTCTCTACTGAGGAAAGAGTAAAGAAAATATCAGTGTGCAGTTAATCAACTGCAACGTGGATCTTAAAAATTATTTTTTATTACACAAGTAAAGTACTTATCAGAAAAATTAAAATGCAGATAAGCAAAAAGATTAAAATTTAGTCATAATCCTATCATTCAGATAGTCCTGTTAATATTTTGTAGTATGTATTTCCAAAGTCCATACATACATCTTTCCCTCTATATATATGCGTGTAGATGAGTATGTGTATTTATGTACGTACCTGTGTGTACGTGCACAGGTACAGGAACACACACACACACACACACACAAGAAAGTGTTTACAAGAAATCTTTAACTCAAAGTCGTTCTCCTGTCTTGTATTCAGAAAAAGTGACTCTCTCAGAAGCATCTTATGAGCAATTAAATGGTCCACAGGGCCACTGAACAGTACTTGTATATCTAGGAGAAATGGATATAAAAACAGGGAATGTGACTTGGATGCCCCTTCTTGGTTCAGGAAGGAGATATGAGGACAAAATCAGGAAAAAGAAGAGGGTATCTCAGCCCCAGAGCTGGACTAGCACCCAGCTTGCTCTTCCTGCTCCTCACGTGGATTCGCAAAAAGTTAGGAAGGGACGCAGCCAGGACAGGTAGCAGAGTCAAAAGAAAAGAAAAGAAAAGAAAAAAAAAGACCCACTTCTGGGATCTTACTTCACATATTCCTGTCATCTCATGCATTTACATCAACTCTATCAACAGTAGCAACCTTAAGTTAAAGATTATATAGAAAGAATAGAGGAGAGAAGAACTGAAATCTTCCAGACACCCTATATATCACTGATTAAAGGTGATCGGACCATTTTTTTCCTCCTCTGAGATCAGGTTTACTGCTACAATTTTAAAAATTAAAGAATGTATCTAAGTTTATCATCTAACTAATGGTTCACATTATGGGAGAGTTTATGTCAGTGCTTAGAAGCAAAACTCTCTAGCCATTTTTTAAAACATCCTTTCATAAATATTTCATAAAATTAAAACCAGGGAAAAAGTCCAGAAAGTTGCAAACATAAACGTTATGGAGTCTAAGCTAACCCTATTTAAACAGATCTTAGCTTGTGACCAATTGTTTTCTTCCACATCAAATATCAAATACATTTATCTCCATAATAGCTACTTTATATATTACCACAGAGGAGTTGTATATTATATACTTTATATACATTATACATTAATACATTATATATTACCACAGAAGTACATCTTCAGATTTTTATCGTCACTCTCATGTCAAACTTCAAAAGTAAATGGAAATAGCACATTACACTACAAATGAGTAAAATATTATCAATCTCTGAATACATGGTACACTTACTAGTGCTGACAGCAGTGAAGACATAGACATGGAATATGTTTTTAAAATATGTTACAATAATTTAAAAGAACAAACTATCCTAAAATATTATACACTGCTCTACAGTATTAAACGTGCAGAAGTTAGCCGTACAACCACAATAATGAATCACAGGGCACTTACAATGAAGTAGAACTCTCTGTCTGGTCCTCTGGGCAGAGCATCAATTTAAACACCATCTCTTCCAAAATGTCTCCAAGTTCACTCCATTGCCCTGTGTCCACTCCCTCACCTCAACTCATAACCTCATCTTCTGAGGTACCCCCTTGTTCCTTTATACGGCTTTGAGGCATTTCCTGTAGTGCTGATTTTTATGCTTCTTGGTTTAGTGTGTTTTATCACAACTATTCCATTTTTGTACAAGCTGAATCCTTAATTGGATTTCAGAGTCTATGGATTTTAAATGTTTGCATTTGTCCCAGTGCTAAAATAAGATGGTCATTCAAGAAAGATCCATTGCATTAAAAAACTTGTTCTAAGTCCTTGAGCTCAAAGAGTCAGCCCTCTTTGGTAGAGAGGCTGTGAGGAACTTGAACAGGGAGGTCAGTAGGTGTGTTCACATGAGCTAAGAAGAGTGCAACAAGGGAAAACAAGAAATGAGTCTGGTAAAAAGACAGACAACGCTTCTTGGAAGCCAGGTTGTGTGGGGAGGCGGGGGGGATGGCATGTGTCAGATCACACAGGCAGATGGGAAACCAATCCCATGAAGGGTGGATGAAGACATCCACCAAATTGACTCGTTAAGAACAGAGGCCAGTACAAGGGACTGCAGGGCGAAGATGGGGCTGGTCTGCAGGTGCTCGTGTAGCGGGAAGAGGGATCAACACGCTAGCAATCAGAAAAACCAGATGAGATAAAGAGGAAAACCATCTCCAAGGTGACTACAATCTGCGATCCTGTCACTGGTTGGTAGTAGTGGTTAAGGGCACTTTTATATAATTTTCAAATGAAATCTCTTATTAGGAACTCTGAAGTGTCAAAGGAACAAAACAATTACGAATTTTGATTATCTTAAGAAATGCAATTCATCTTCTCTGCTGTATAAGGAAAATATTGTGTGCATCACTTAATGAAATACAGCAAACTGGTGCCAGATGCTTTTAAATCATTGTGCTTAGATTTCAATCGCAAGAAAATGCGCATTTATAAATGTAATCTGGCCACCCGCCCCTGGGGGATGATTTAAGAATTTCTTTACTTACTCCCTCCATACTTCCTAATACATGATTTTGAAACTGCCAAACAAATTAGACAGAGATGATATTCATTGGGATAAAATTTTAAATCCATGTACTTTTTCTCAAAGAAAATAGAGAAAATAGTACCCCTGGCAGAGAAACTATTATTCAGTAATAAAATTGTTTTCTTCATTGTCCCTTTCTTAGCAACTGAAAAAAATAAAATCCCTTCTTAATTTCAGCTAAAGGAAGATGAAAATGCAAGGAAAATCATAGGAATACTATCCCCAGTATATTCTCTTTCTCAAGTAAAGAGGTTTTTTTCCATTAAAAATATTAAATCTGCTCTCTAACTCACACATGGGCAGAAAACTAACATAATGGCAAGAAAAAGTTTGACAAAGTGGATGGCAAATCTATGACATAGATTTTCCTCACATGTTCTTATCTGTCAGTCAAAAAGCCGAGCAAGCAAGTGATAGTATAGCTTGTACACACAGCTCTGAAATAGCGAAGCATAACACATAGTCCAGAGATGAGCAGGCTGCATCTCAAAGTATACTTCTCTCTGACCGAGTACCAGAGAAACGGGCTATTCTCTCTAAAAGGATCTGAAAAGATACGGCATTTTAAAGGTATCAACGGCAGCTCTCTATGAAGGAGAGGGAAATTTAAGCAGGATTAGGCCACGGGCCACCATTGGTAGGTTTTGTAAGAACAGTCTTAGCACATAATTTTGAGGGATATTTAATGCCCTTTGAAAATGTGCCTATTAAAGGCTATCTACAATTTTTGTGTGAAATTATTGCCCCTCATCAACAGGGCTTTCTAATGGAATTGTTGATAAGCTTAACCACTATACATGGGCACAGAGTCTACTACTTTAATGGAAACAGTCAATGCCATGACCAGGACAGAACACATTTAGTAAGGAAATTGGAAATTTAATTTCAATCAGATGAACAAAAAAAAAAAAAAAATGAAAAAGAACGCTTGAAGTGGTAGCATAAAAAACACCAGCGATTAAAAACATTTGGAACCTTCGCTTACCCTTCAAAGGCATTTGTTGCCATGGTTTTTAAAGACCTCTGAAAGCTTCAGCTGTGTCCACAAGAGCTGCCAAGAAATAGGGGTTCTATACAGATTTTATTTGTCAGGTGCATTTTGTCTTAATTATCTCTAAGATAAAGATTACTTGGCCAAAAGATTTAAAAAAAGAAGAGCCACTGTCATTTCACACGTAGGAAGACTATGATTTTGCTTTTCCAAGCCCTTCTTGAAATGCATGCGTGCGTGTGTGCATGTACCTGTACCTCCCATATTCATCCTGTAGCATTAAAGAGCAACTAGCACTTAAAAGCTCACAGGGATGGCATTCTTACACGGAAGGAGGTTTTCAGGTTTCAAATGTTGGGCTTGTGCCTTTTCCTCTGTTGAAAACCAGGAGCCAAACATCTGGCAAATTTACCAATATCTGGAAGTAAGACCCTTCTTTTTAAAAGTTTCATTATAAGTGCTTTCCTTTGAAAACTACATGATAGCTCGTACACACACACACACACACACACACACACACACACACACTAAAACTCTTCTGCCCTTTGTCCTCAATAATCTTATTTCTTGGTTGCACAATTAGCATGTTTCTGAGTCCAAAAAGATGCCTATGGATCCCCCGAGGGTTAATAATTTGGGGAGGGAAGCTTACTCTTTATTTGAAAATCATAAAAATGCTTCTATTTGTCCCTGTAGTTTAGTATTTGCCCAGCTTAGTGTGCTGGCTGCCACCAGCATGTTCTCTCCAAAATGATCCGATCCTGGAGGGCAGCATTTGGCCCTGTTGGGCTAACGTGTGATTTTTTTCTGTTTAGAAGGGACTTGAACATACACTTTTAATAATGAGAGTGCTTCTTACAAGGTTTTGGTAAGACGCAGGGGATTCTTATATTATTATGAGGATCAAGAGGAATGTTTGGGGGGGATTACTTCTTAATTATTAATAACGGACAATCTTCAGAAAGTAGTTAAATCATTCATTTCACTGTTGTTTTTTTTTAATTAATTGAGGAAATTGATGCCAACCCCACCCCGGGACTATGTGCAAAATGCTGCCTCTGTTTCTGGACTGCTGGATAATTCTCTGATGTCCAGCTATCATGTCTAAGTATGTCTGGCATTGAACTTAGTCTATCCCTCTCTAACTGGCCTTCCTTTGATTTTCCTAGTTCTGTTTGCCCAGCTTCACCATCATCTTCCCTCTGCTTTGGAACCTCTTTAACTCCTTTCTTTCCCAGGTATTCCACACTGAATCATCTTAAAACAATGTAGGCTCTTTCATTATAATACCCTTCTTTCTGCTCTTTTTTTCCCATTTCACAAATACCAAAAGTCCAGATTTCTTAGGACATCTAAGGTATTGGAGTATCAGCCAAATTCGTCCTCGTGCTTTCATCCTCTCCCATCTCGGTTCTCTCCTGTACGCCTCTAACAGGTTAATCTTAAGTAAAGACCATTGTCATCTCTCCCCCATGACTGAACAAATGCAATGGTTTTCTGTTGCCTAAAGCAAACTGATCCTAACCTTCCTTTCATTCTTTTATTTATTCATTGAGTGACTCCCATAATATGAAGCCTTGATTTGGGCCTTGCCTTTGCTGGACGCACAGTCAGTAAGGGAAAGACACATAAACACAAGTGGAGGCAGACCTCAGAGATACTGCAGGCTGGCTTCCAGACCACTGCAATAAAGTGAATGTAGCAATAAAGAGAGTCACACGGTGGGAAGGGATAGACTGGGATTTCAAAATTGTAGAATAGATAAACAAGATTACACTGTATAGCACAGGGAAATATACACAAAATGTTATGATAACTCACAGAGAAAAAAATGTGACAATGAGTGTGTATATGTCCATGAATGACTGAAAAATTGTGCTGAATACTGGAATTTGACACAACATTGTAAAATGATTATAAATCAATAAAAAATGTTAAAAAAAAAAGAGAGTCACACGAATTTTTTGGTTTCCCAGTGCAGATAAAAGTTATGTTTACACTATACTGTCATCTGTTAAGTGTGCAATAGTATTATGTCTAAAAAACAATGTATATAACTTAATTTAAAAGCACTGTATTGCTAAAAAATTCTAACCATCATCAGAGTCTTCAGCAAGTCGAAATTCTTTTGCTGTGGAGGGTCTTGTTTCAATGTTGTTGGTGGATAACTGATCAGAGTGGCGGCTGCTGAAGGTGACAATTTCTTAATATAAGGTAACAATGAAGTTTGCTGCATCAATTGACTTTTCCTTTGACTTGAACACTTAGGGGCCACTTAGGGTTATTAGTTGGCCTAATTTTAATATTATTGTGTCTCAGGGAATAGGGAGGCCCAAGAATGACAGAGACTAGGCAATAGCTCATCAGTGGAGCAGTCAGAACACACAACATTTATCAATTAAGTTTGCCATCTTATATGGGTGTGATTCATGATGTCCCAAAACAATTACAATAGTAACAGTAAAGATCACTGATCATAGATCACCATAACAAATATAGCAATAATGAAAAAGCTTGAAATGTTGTGAGAATTACCAAAATATGACACGGGACACGAAGTGAGCAGATGCTCTTAGAATAATGGCACCAATGGACTTGCCAGATACAGGGTTGCCACAAACCTTCAATTTGATAAAAAAAAAAAAAAAAACAGTATCTGCAAAGAGCAATAAGTTGAAGTACAATAAAACAAGTTTGGCTGTACCTGCAATCTTAGGCAATGGAAACAAAGTACAGTCATCCCTCAGTATCTTTGGGGGATTGGTTACAGGATCCCCCCTGAATACCAAAATCCGCAGATGCTCAAGTACTTTATATAAAATCATTCTAACGTTCGCTTATAACCTGCACACACATCCTCCAGTATACCCTATATCATCTCTAGATTACTTATAATACCTAATACAATGTAAATGCAAATAGTTGTAAATGTTATGTAAACTCTGTGTACATAATTGCTAGCACCTGGCAAATTTAAGTTTTGCTCTTTGGAAATTCCTGAATTTTGAATGCTTTCAATCAGGGGTGAGTTGAACCCACAGATTCAAAGTGTTGTCTATAATACAGAGGGGCAGAGGGCAGAAGTTTGATGACAATCACTTTTGACTTGAATGAGAAGAAATTTTACAGGTAAATCTGGAAAGAAATTCCTAGCAAAGAAATGGAATGGTTATATTTGAGTAACAACAAGTAGTCTAGTCTAGAGCGTCTATTTCAGAAGTAGAAACAGTGCCTTTAAAACGGCTAGAAAGACAGGCTAGAGCAAGAGTGTGGAAATCCTTGAATGGCTGGTTGTCTACAGATTATTCTAAGGGTCATGAAAGTCATTTAAGAATTCTGTACAAAGTATTGATATGACTGATTAGTGACCTGCTAACATGAATAGACTGTTGGCGTGCAGAATGGGTTGGAAGAAGGAAAAGAAATGAAGTGAATGGCTTAAACAAAAAAAAGAAGGCAAGTGCAGCCTCTGTGGAGGACAGTATGGAGGTTCCTTAAAAAACTAAAAATAGTTTACCATGTGATCCAGCAATCCCACTCCTGGGCATATACCCAGAGAAAAATAGAATTCAAAAAGACACATGTACCCCAGTGTTCATAGCAGCACTATTTACAATAGCCAAGACATGGAAACAACCCAAATGTCCATCAACAGATGACTGGATAAAGAATATGTGGTGTATATATACAATGGAACACTACTCAGTCATAAAAAAGAATAAAATAATGCCGTTTGCAGCAGCATGGATGACTTGGAGAATGTCATACTCAGTGAAGTAAGCCAGAAAGAGAAAGAAAAATGCCATATGATATCACTTATATGTGGAATCTAAAATAAGGACACAAATACACTACTTATTATTTATAACTTACATGACTGATTTCTTGAATACGTGTAAGCACATTTGATTGTCCTTTATGATTGTATTATGACATTCTATTGGCTCTTACTTTGTGGTTGGCTTTATTCCTTTAATAACTATGTAAGTTTAAAAAGCTAAAGCTCTAATCTGTTCCTAGAAACAATGATCAGTACATATATTTAAACTAAAAAATGTGCAGTATATTGTATATATATGTATTTACATGCAATATAATGTATATGTGCAGTCAAAAAAAAAAGGTGAAAGGAAAAATTAAATTATTGCAATGATTCTGGTGAAAGTTAATGAGGGAAACTCCAAGTAGTGGGAATTGGACAGACACACTTTTAAGAGATAAATTCAATAGAATTACACAACAGTCCACAGGGGGAAGGACTACGAAGTAAAAGATGAGACAACTTAACTCCAAGGTTTTGAGTGTGGATGCTTGAGGGAATGGTGAGAGGATGGATGTAAAAGGAGGCAAGAGGAGTGGTTAGTGTCAGACGGAGACACACCAGTGTCACTAAGAAGAAAGGCTGGTGCAGGAGCTGGACTTGGGAGACACTTACATAGCTCTTTTACATACTTTACATACATACACACATAGATGATTTACATACTTTAGGTCTTAAATACTGTTCCCTGGGGCTGCCATAACAAAGTACCACAAATGGGTAAATTAAAACAACACAAAGTATTGCCTCACACTTCTGGAGGCTGAAGTCTGAAATCGAGGTGTCAACTGAGCCACACTCCCTCCAAGACCTGCAGGAAAGAATTACTTGTCTCTTTCTGGCTTCTTTTCTGGCCAGCAATCCTTGGTGTTCCTTGGCTTATAGATGAACCACTTCAATATCTCTCTCCATCATCTCATGGGGTTCTCCTCCCTGTCTCTGTGTCCAGATTTCCCTCTTCTAATGAGAACATTAGTCATGTTGGATTAAGGACTCAACCTATTCTAGCACGACCTCATCTTAACTAAATGCATCTGCAATGACCCCATTTCCAATGAGGTCACATTTTGAGGTACTGGAGACGAGGACTTCAAAGTGTCTTTTAGGAGGACACAATACAACCAATCAAGCAATAACAGATATGTATGAGACTGCTTAGAAAACTGGGTGGAGGAAAGAATGAAAAAGTGACAGGAACAGAGGCTGCAGACTCTGGAGAATGCCTGTTTGTAGAGAGGTGAAGAGAGAAAATAAAGAGGCAGACAGAGAACAGTAAGCCCTCCGTCCTTTCACAGCTGATTTACTCACTTTCCACTGAGCGTATCTTGGGTCATGCTATTTCAGATTCCTGGAATTCTTTTCCAAACTTCTTATTGCCTGTGAAATCCTCCATTTCTTCCTGGGCCTATATCAAATATGCCACCAGCATTAACACTTCTCTTTCCAGCCTTACCCGATGACATGGCTCCCTTCTCGGAGGTCCTCTAGCACATTTTAGTTACCATTCTGTCGACTTCTTGCCATATTCAACCATTTAACAGATATGTGCCCAACACGACTATAGACATGGGAGCTATAGCAACAGACAAGGCAGACCAGATTAGAAATCAGCTCTCACTGAGCATCCATGCGGATTTGGGCAGGAATATGTGAAGATGGCACCTGGTGAGAACAGATAACAACCAATCAAATGAATAAATTTAAAAGTTCATTAAAGATTTAAGGAGCTTAAAGAAAAATCAGACAGATGTTAAAAAAAAAATAAACTAGAGGCAAAGTTTGTAAAGCTACTTTTGGTGAGTTAATCAGAGGAGTCTTCTCTGAGAAAGTGATCTTGGGAGAGAGCTCCAAATGGCAAGAAGCCAGCCAAGTAAATTTCTGGGTGTTGCAAGCAAAGGTACAAAGGGAACCACATGCCATACGGTCCTGAAAAATGAACATGTTTGGTGTGTTGGGGGAAGAGAAAGAAGGCCAGAGTGGCTGGATTACAGTGAACAAAGAGCAAAGTAAGCAGGCATAAGACCATGCGGAGTTTTTTAAGCCACAGAAAGGAATCTGCACTTTAAGTGCAGTGAGTGTTTTAAGCACAAGACCATATGACCTCATTCATATATCTAAAAGATCTCTCCTGCTGTCACATGGAGACTAAACTGCAGAAGAGCAAGTTGGGAAATACGGGGACCGAAGATTTAGTATTTTTGTGTGCATCCACTGCTAGGGTCAACTCTGAGCCATACCTCTGAAAGGACTCAACATAAAATAATTAGGTACTGAGAAAGCTGCCTCCCCTTCTACCCCGTCCTCTGGTCTTTCCTAGACAGGGGCGCACATGTCAAGACAGAATGTGACTGAAAAGGGGACACTAAGTATTAAAAACTAATCCACCTTGGGTAAACAAGGGTGAGTTCCTAAGAACAAAAGAACTAAGTTCCCTTTTAACAGACCAGCTGAACGGGTCTGAGGTGCTTCAGAAAGTCAGTCTCTGCTCACACTCCGCAGCCGTTGAAGGAGCTATCCAGGGTGCTGGACTCTCACCCTGACGCTTCTAAGGCCTGGTGGGTCAGGCCATTGGTTATCCTTGTTGGCCCTGCGGACCCCATGGTACTGAACCATAACCAGACTCCACCCTGACAGCATGCCCTCTGGTCTTAGCTAACCTTTAAGCCAGCACCAGCCTGGGCCCTGTCTGCTCGGGGTGATGTTGAGCATCTTCTATACACGCCTTAGAGAGAGAATCTAAAGTGGCAGGCAGCATAGCTGGGGTGTACAGATAGGCTAGAGCCTCCACGGTGCCTCATGACCACCTATAAGAGCAGATCATAATATGGTCTTTATAATATTTATTCATAATATTATGAACATAACAATACAAGAGAAGCAGTGAGCTCCAAGGAGCTCCTTTCTCCTTGGAATAATGTTCAAACGCACTATGTGGCTGCTGAATGGATAACCAAATCTGCTTATATAATGCACCCAAAAGTCTCTGCCTACAAGCAGCAATGTTAAGGAACACTGTCTCTCTCCCTGCAGTGTTTAGTAAATTCACAGACTGTCCAATTTCACTCACCTTCTTAAATCATGTCCTTGACTTTGCTTTAAAAAAAAAAAAGTATGTTCAACTGGAGGCCATTACTCAATTTCTTGAGTAATCAAGTTCATACACTAAGTAGTGGATGAACATTTGTATGCTTTCAAGTCAAACACTTTACCTCTTCAACCAAAACACTTAGAGCACTAGAGTAATGTGATGGATACTCATTTCTAGCTCTCTTCTTAAGTAACAAGAAAACAGGAAGAGCCACAGCATCTTCAGAACTTTCTGCCTGCATCCTGTCAGACCCTTCACTGTCTGTAAATAGGTTTGAGGGGCAGCGTGATTTGTATTGAGTCACAGAAGTTCAGTAAAACTTTTTAGTTCCAAGTTATCAAAACTCTGATGAGAAAGACTTGCTCTGGTATTTCCCTTTCATATGCACAAACAAATCAGATACATGGAAATGCCATTACAATCAAAAGGAAATAAATTACTTTGTTTTTACACAGTCTAAGCATGGATACATGGCCTAGAAATGTCTTTGTTTAATCGAGTGGCATATTAATTTTGTTAAGTTTTATTCACAGAACTCCCCAAACCATCTTACCTCCTGGTCTTTGCTCGTACACTCAGTGCCCTTCTCAAGTGACTGCACACCCATCTCGTCCTTCTTCATTCTGCTCACTCGACTCATCCTCCAGACTTAACTCTAATTCAGGAAACATTCCCTGCAAGCTAGACTCAGCCCCCACCAGGAATGAGCGAAGCTTGGACTCCTGTAAGACCTGCACTCACCCTCCTCTTGGTACTTGTCACACTGTAATTTAATTGCTGGTTTATTTGTCCATCTCTCCTACTATTTTAAAGCTCTGGGGGGGGGGGGGTAAGGACTGTGCCCTTCCTATAACTGTATCTCCAGGGCCTCACACAGTGCTTTGCCTAGTTGAGGCATTCAATGGATAAATTAATAAAGCAAAGACTTTATAAATGTTAAGGTCCCTCCCTGTCTTCAGAAGTTCTTAACTCTGCCTTGTTTCTTTCTAGGCTTCCTGCAGAACTCTGGACTCAGTAGTCATCTCATTTAAGAAACCTTATATAAATGACTCCAGACCTTGATAAATAAGAAGTTTCTGAAGCCACGTAGAAATTGCATTTGCATGCAATTTATACAGTACAATTTATAGTACCATGAAATTCTTCTACTCAGTCTGTATATACAAGATGGAGATCAGATATATATTCTAACCACCAAAGAATAAGCAAGAATTTTTTTTAAATATTTGAACTTGAGATCATGCCATAGCAGTAAAATATTCATTTTTATAAGCTTAAATTTTCGTCATTGGATTTTCTAGGTGTATTTTTTTCTGTTTTCTGTTCTGATGTCTTAATGACTTGGACAATATTGAGTTTGATGTGGTGGTATGCAGCATACTTCTAAATGCCGAGCACACATGCTGAAATAATTTGTGAAAACACTGCCATGGCTCCTTGGAGGAAGATCCTTCGTACTTTCAATGTCAGTAATTTTATATCTGTAATTGACAGTATTTTCTTTTCTGATATTCACCCACTGTTGTCCCGATTTGCATCACAGACTAGCACTTTGCACTGACTTACCTAATTCCATCATGAGAACAAGTACCTTGCCTCCTCAGATAAACTTCCCAAATAAACTCGAATTTGTGCAATTATAGATTATGTCTCACACTTATTTTTGTTTCCCTCAGAACATCTAGCACAGGTACAGAGTAAGTTCTCAATAAACATTAATAAGCAAAATGTTCGATGTAGAAACTGTCTATTCCCTTTTCACGCATTAAATCAAGAGTCAGCAAATTACAGCCCACAGGCCGGCTCTGGTCAGTTACCTGTTTGTGCATATAAAGTTATATTGGAGCACACCCATTTATTTAAATATTGTCTATGGCTCTTTCCAGGTTACAGTGGCAGAGATGAGTAGCTGCCATAAAGACCACATGGCCTGCAAAAGCCTAAATAGTTACTATCTGTTCCTTTACAAAAAATTTCACTGACTCCTGCTCTAAATCATTTTTACAGATGAGGGAACTGAGCCTCAGATAAATGACATGTCCAAGTTTAGCTGAATCTATCCACTAAGTCTACCTCTGTCAGATCATTTTTCCATCCTAGATTAAATGCTTGGGGAAAATAATAAGGTTTTTTAGATTGTATAAAATCAAATAAACAGGAAAATCACAAATGAAGATGGCTATAAAAAGACCTTTAAGGGTTTAGACTAACTTAAACCAAAATATAAATAACATTATTCTCATTTAAGACAGTATCAGCTAGTAAAATTAAATAATCTATTTTGATACATAATATATACATATAACTTTACTGTCAGATAATGTTACAAATTTTATTAAAATTCTAACCAAGAAGTCCAAGTCTTACAGTAGATTTCCAAAGGATGTTGAAAGTAATAGTTGTCAAAAAAATGCTTTTAAAATGGACCAAGTTGACCTCACACACTACTCTATTAAGACTGAATAGCCTTTTTAAAAAAATCCATCCCACTGGCAGTGAAAGGAAAAATAAAGAGTGTGTGTCAACCCCCAGCTTTCACCCCATATCAGGGCAGTGAAAAGCTTCAGCAAAAAGTCTATGAGAGTTGTGATTCATTCTTTATTCAAATGTGTCTTGGATCAGTACCTATTAATTTAGCAGACTCCGGTTTTCAACAAGTTACTTAAGTCTCAATTTCCATAAAGGCAATCACTAAAACTCCATCAGAAATATTCTTAGTATTTACATACTAAACTTTGCTTAAGCTGAAAAGATAAAGGAATAAGAACAGAGAAAAATGGTCCACTATTAAGACAGAACATTAATTCAGTTAGCTCTATTCCTGTTCCTGTCAGACAAAGGGTCTTTAGCATAGATATTTTACGTAGTGGAAATGATTGACGTTTCCCCCAGGGTATCCTGTATAGTGCAACAATATGGACACTCCTGGAGTAGAAATAAAATGTAGCTGGCAGTCTACCAGAGAAGCTGCTCTTGGTAAACTACCTACAAGAAAAGCATCAAGACAGACAGGCCAATGAAATGTTACAGGTGTACACTTAATAACTGCTTGGTACACATAATACAACCCTTATTACAAGTCACCAGCCATTGAGTCTCCTCATTTTAGCAAAAGGTCGTGTCATCCACAGAGACAACAAACAGATAGAAGAAGAGCAAGAGAAGAATGAGTTAACTTAGAACTGGTCTAGAGCAAAGGTCAGAACAGAATGCTTCTCTGCACAAAGCCAAGATGGAGAAATAATTATGTATAGATAATTAATATCACACTATATCATAAAAGCCTAGTTGCCTGCAATGCATAAAGATCCACCTGCCATCCCCCAGTCATGGCATGGACAATATCTCAGAGACCCAGCTACTGAAATCTTTTTCCTGTAGATTTGCTCAAGACTGTTTAGATCTTGCCAAAGGGAGGGAGCATAATTACTCAGCCGCAACCGCCCTGACATCTGCCAAATCTGTCTCCTGGGATCCTGTCTCTTCCCCCTGTTTTACCATAGACACCAGTGGACCTACTAGGTATCAGTGTTTTGTACAAGTGGCTCATCATATGCCTTCCTCAGTTGCTTCCCCTTAGGATTGAAAAATGGAATACATTGTTTTAAACATACTGTTACCTTGAATACTTCTCTTGAAGAAGGCCTTACAGCCTTCGCAAGACCAAACTCCATAATGGTAGCCCGAGGCGTAGTCATTGCACACGGCACAGTAGCGTGTCTCCTTGGCAGATTCCATGGCCATGCTTCCCTTGTCACCGGTGCTGGCCAGTCTCTCTCTGCCACCCTGGCGTCGATTATCTGCATTTGGCCTGGGGAAAAAAATAGGAAGAAAAAAACAAAAACAAAAACAAAAACCCAGTGAATCCATTAACATTAGAAAAGCAAAACATGCACTCTCCTCTAAAGAATAAGAGGCCTGGAAGATGTAGCAGATCCACTTTATTCTGACATTTTGAAATAATGAATCATAATGTAAGCTAATCTTTCATTACTTCTTGCTGTCTGTTGCAGCAAAAGGTGTTTGCCTATTACATTAACCTTGAGGGGAAATTGTTCATTGCAAACTTGCTTAAAAAATGGACTGCCTACACTGGAATATATTATCCAGAAAATGACAAAATGAAATAAACTGGTTTCTAATAGAATTTTTTTCTAATAGAATTATTTTTTTCAAGGATTCACAATTAATTAAGAATCATTACAGACCAATGCTCATTCCGATTCTAGACCACAATAAGGGTCTTTGGGAAATGAAGACAAAGCATAAAACAGCTGGAACATCTGAAACTCAGATGACCTCATGAACAACATAGAACATGTGCAGAAAGACAACTCAAATTTTTATGTCACTGTTACCAGGTAACCCTGGGTATCAGTTGTTATAATTTGACTATAATTTGAGGACCCTATTCAATATTCAATACTCCTCTTTAAGAACATGTAGAAAGAGAAAAACAGAGGAATACAAATGGTTACACCAACCTTGAAAAATTTCATGGAGGGAGCACATCCCAGAAAAGAAACAGAATTCAGAGTCAGAAAGTTCTGGGAGAACCAAGGAAATGGGGAAGTAAAAGGTTTAAAGAAGTAGAAAGCTTTAAGAAGGAGAACATAGTCAGTAGTGCCAACAAGGCAAAAACATCCAAAACAACCAGGATTGATAAGGCAAAGCTGGATTTGAAAAGGAGGGCACTCAGCAAGGCATTTTGGGAGAGAGAATGGGCACAAGTCAAAACCAGTGGGTGGAAAGTGGATGGAATACAAGGAAATGAAAAGGAGTGAAGGCCATTCCTTTGAGAACTTGGATGAGAATGGGAAGAGAAAGAGATAGGGTCGTCATGAAAGAATGTAAAGATAAGAGAGAAAAAAAAAAGATGTTGAGAATGGAAGGGACCTGAGAAGGTCTCATGGAGACTGAAGGGAATGGGCCAGTAGAGAGGCAATGGTGGAAGGTATGAAGAGAGGGGAAAGAAAACAAAGTCAAGAAGCAGAGCAAGTGGGATGAGAGGCACAGGTAGAAGGCAAGGTGTCAGTGATGACCCTTGAAGAAAATAGAGAGAAAAGAGGTAAGCAAAAAGGTAGATGAGGCTAAGTTTGCGTGTCTCAGCTGACCAAGCATAGAAGCAGAAACTATACGGGCCCAGGATTTGCTAAGCATGTGCAACTGATTAAAGGTGGTAGAAGGGAATTGGAGCGTTATACGGCCAGAGCACACAGCACAGTGCCTGGGATGGAGCTGCACTCAGTAACATCTTGAGATGAATGAACAGAGTGTTCCAGGGTATATATGTAAGAAAAGAACCAAAAAATATTGGAAAGAGAGATAGAATGAAGCCTATGACATTTAAAAAACAAAAACAAACCAGCATGAGATAAAGTGAGTTGAAGATAGAGCTTCCAGGGTCTCTTGGTGAAGGAAGCTCATGTTTCCTGCTTTCCACTGCCCACCCAAATAGCCAGACCACCCTGACTGTCAACAGTCCTCCCCCTCACAAGCCTCGTCTTTCCTTTTAGCTCAAATCTTACAACCTTCCCCACTCCCACTCATTACCAGTGACCGCAGTCTTGTGGCGGTGGCTCTCAAACTACATTTGCCTAATATTCACAAAATGCTGGCTCCTTGGGTGGAGTACATCTGACTTTGCCATTTTTTTCCATTCTAAATGACTTAGCTCTTCGTTTGGCAGCCTCAAATAGGAGTCCTTTATTTTTTAATATCCTTAGAGAGCGCTGCCTTGCAGTTTTCAATTCTAATTTGTATTCCGTTACCCATCTCTTCCCATTTCATCACTGTGCCGTCAACACCACCCCCACAATCAACCTCAGATCTTTTTTACTGTTTGTTTACTAGTGTCTAATGCACGATTCAAGTCAGTAGGTAGCAGCTGTGAATATTTAACTATAGAAGCTTAGCGCCTGGGGAGGGGACGGGTGGTTGGCAAGCATGACATTGACAGATTCAGCGTCTTATAAACCTTATTAAGTACTGCAGCCCAGGTAACTAGCTCAGTGCCCAACAGACAGCAAGCATTCAATACATAGTTGTAGAATGAATGAATGAATGAACAGTACATGCACAGGCAAATGTTCCCAGGTGTCAAGTATCCTCCATCCATCCCTGCATTATTAAACACTGCATTTTTAAAAATTATGGTAAGATAAACATAACATGATAACATCTATCACTGTAACTATTTTTAGGTGTACAGTTCAGTGATGTGAAGTACATTCACGTTGATGTGCAACCAATCTCCAGAAATTTTTCGTCTCACAAAACTGAAACTTTACGCCCATTAAACAATAGCTCTTCATTTCTTTTTCCCTTCCCCCCCCACTCCCTGGCAAACACCATTCCACTTTCTGTGTCTATGCACTGAACTACTCTAGATACTTCATATAACTGGAATCGTAGAGTATTTGTCTTTTGTGACTGGCATGATGTCCCTGAGGTTCATCCATCTTGTAGCATGTATCCGAATTTCCTTCCTTTTAAGGCTGAATAATATTCCACTGAGTATATACCACATTTTGTTTATTCATGCGTTTGTTGCCTGACACTTGGGTTGCTATTGTGAATAATGCTGCTATGAGCATGGATGTTCAAATATCTCAGTGAGACCCTCCTTTTAATTCTTTTGGGTATCTACCCAGAAGTGGGCTGCTGGATCATATGGTAATACTATCTCTAATTTTTTTAGGAATGGCCTTACTGTTTTCCATAATGGCCGCACTATTTTACATTCCCACCAACAATGCACAAGGGTTCCAATTTCTCCTTATCCTTCCTAAAACTTCTAAAACTTCGTACTTTCTTCTTCTTTTTTTTTTTTAACAGTAGCTATCCTAATGGGTATGAAGTGATTAGGGCATCTTAAGGTCACCTTCTGCATGAATTCCTCTCTTACCAGCCACTCCTAATCCCCACACACTGGAAATAACGTATCCTTGTTCTGAACCCGATGGCAGGTTTTTCTTTACTTCTCTTCTGCTACTGCCAACATTTTCACTCCTTTGATTTTGCATTCTTGTCTCCAAGGCCGTCTGCTAAGTTCCTTATGTCTTATTCATCTTTGGTACCCCAACTATTTATAGCATAGAGCCTCTTCCAGAATAGGGACTCAATAAACATTGACATCAAATGAATTAATCAATGACTGACTTAATAATGCAGTAACTTTCAAAACAATATAAATGGAATATGTAAATACTGTTTTTAAAAATATTGGTAAAAGATGTAATAGCAAAGGTCCATCTTCCCCATATGCAGCAGAGTTGTATGCTGTCAGTAAAACGTCTTTTCATCTACATCCTTCTCTTTGGGATGAACCTGGAATACTGAAAATCTACTATAGACATAGAGCATAAAACCAGAAGGCCTCCAAAAGGATGAGAGGGAAATTACACAGGCCACATTTTCCTCTCCATAAAACAACTTTTTATCCAGCTTGGAAATTCATGTGTATAACATTGTCAGTAATCATTTTGGCCCAGGCCTGCTCGATGAAGACTCCCCACCCAAGGATGTCACACAAAAGAATGCAATCCCAATCACGCTAAAAGGCAAGGGAGATCTTCTTACGAGTTGCAAAGCCCAATGGCACCTTGAAATGTGATGATCCGGGCTGTCTTGAGTCAAGCCAGGCTCATTTGCCACAACGGCAACCAGACAGAGCTCTGTGTCCTCAGGATGCAGACTAACTTGGCCCAATTAACTGCAGTGGAAAGGAACAGGGTGGGAGGTTCCCATGTCTGGACTCTGACCGAGACATGAGGGTGGCTCAGGCACTAACCCGTGGTTAGATCCATCCCCAGGGATGAGCCTACGTGCCGGTCCCGGACTCATCCCTTCCAGCTGTCTTCTGCCTGGCCTTGCCCAACTGCACCTGTCACAGTCCTGGACTTTTGAGCCTCACACCTCTTGGGTAGGAAGTGCTAATACCACATTTAGGGCAATCTTTCTTCCTCCTTCTCTGCCTCAAAGGCCCTTTGGCTTCTCCTTATTTCCACTGGACCAAAATTAACTTCTCATTAACTGCTTTTCATGTCCTAAATGTCTCCAGGTTCTGCCTTTCTAATAAGAGGCTTCAGAAACCCTAACCACGCCCAATATCTTTCTTCTAAGTGAAAATATAACAAACTCTTTCGCAAAATTGCTAAAACGTCACCATTTTTTTTGGTAAAACTCTTATCCTTTTCTCACTAAACTGTCACTAAACATACAGTTTCTCACATCAACTGACAACGAAACATTTCCAACTGGATGCCCCACTGATACTACATATTCAGTATGATTAAGGGAGATTCCTGAGGGCATTCATATTAGGTCCAAACAGTGGACTCTCTTGGACTAAGTAAAAACAGAGCCTACTAAAAAGTATTTGCCAGGAAGATTTTCATTAATCAAAGGAAAAGTTTGAAGCTCAATGTAATCAAATACTGTTGTTTTTCTAACTGTAAATCATGGTACCAGCCATCCAAAAGCATCCAGAAGCATTATTCCCCCGATAAGCCAAGTATTTTAAAAGTGTTTTAAAGCCTTGGCTTCTAAAGGAGATATTTTTGCCAAGTTAAATTAAAAGAACCAGCAGATACTATTCCCTAGAAATGTGGGATAACTACCTGGGGATCCCTTACCAAATCAAGCCCCCAAAGTTACGTGCATTCAAAGTTCCCTGAACACTTTATATATTCTGGAAATTAAACCTTTGTCAGTTGCATCATTTTGCAAATATTTTCTCCTGTTCCGTAGGTTGTTGCTTTGTTTTGCTTATGGTTTCCTTTGCTGTGCAAAAGCTTATAAGTTTAATTAGTTCCATTTGTTTATTTTCGCTTTTACTTCTATTGCCTGGGTAGACTGCCCTAGGAGAACACTACTGAGATTCACATCAGAGATTGTTTTGCCTACGTTTTCTTCTAGGAGGTTTATCATGTCTTAGCTTATATTTAAGTCTTTAAGCTATTTTGAGTTTATTTTTGTGCATGGTGTGAGGGAGTGTTCTGACTTCACTGAGGGAGTGTTCTAACTTCATTGATTTACATGCTGCTGTCCAGTTTTCCCAACACCACTTGCTGAAGAGACTGTCTTTTCTCCATCGTATATTCTTGCCTCCTCTGTCGAAGATTAATTGACCATAGGTCTGTGGGTTTATTTCCGGGCTCTCTATTCTGTTCCATTGATCCATATGTCTGTTTTTGTGCCAATACCGTGGTGTTTTGATGAACTGTAGATCTGTAGTATTGTCTGAAGTCTGAGAGGGTTATTCCCCTAGCTTCATTTTTTTTAATTTGAGAGTTCGAGATTTGCAAATACTAATTACTACATATAAAAATAGATTAAAAACAAATTTCTTCTGTAAAGCACAGAGAACTGTATTCAATATCTTGTAATAACCTTTAATGAAAAAGAATATGAAAACAAATATATGTATGTATATGTATGTCTGGGACATTATGCTGAACACCAGATATTGACACATTGTAACTGACTAGACTTCAAATTAAAAAAAAAAAAAAAAAGGAAAGTTCCTTAACTTCCTTTTCATGGCACTTCCCACAATTTCCAGTCGTATGTTTGAGTTATTATTGACAAATATATGTTCCCCGTGGTAAACAGTCAATCCCACAAAGGCAGGAACCATGTCCCTTTTGCTCTCAATT
This sequence comes from Camelus ferus, assembly GCF_009834535.1. Classification (NCBI taxonomy): domain Eukaryota; kingdom Metazoa; phylum Chordata; class Mammalia; order Artiodactyla; family Camelidae; genus Camelus; species Camelus ferus. The sequence goes on along the minus strand of NC_045703.1, from coordinate 61,367,977 downwards.
TTAACTGACAGACAGTAGGTCCTTAACAAATATTTGCTAAATGTACCTCCTACATCTAACCCATCATCAAATTTAGTCGATTATTTCTTCAAAACACAATTCCTATCCCTATTTGCATTTCCTGGCTTTTATAATTCTTGCTTAAGAGACGAATATTTCATGTCTGAATTACTAGAATTAGTCTCCTGCCTCCCATCATTCAGACTCATCCTGCCCACCACGGCCAAAAGAATCACCATAAGAGGCAGCATTCATCTCTCTGTGTCTGTAGACCATTATGTTTTGCGGGGGGTAGGGGTCATGGACCTGTTTGACAATATAATGAAAACTCTGAAACTATCTTTTGTAGAAAGCACACATAAACAAACTCAAACTTCTGTCTATAATTTTGGGGGGGGGGGTCATAAACCTGGAAAACTCAAGTTAAAAAATCATCAACAAATAAAATGGAGACCTTGAATTCCTTCCTCCAAACAGTACCGGTCTCTTTGTAGATCCCTGCGCAAAACGTTATCAAAGTAACCTCTGAGAAACTGCTCACTCTCTGTTCCCCACACAGTCCTTGCCCCCTGCCAACTACCATCCCATCTACCAGATCAAACCAAGCTCTATTTCCCCTTATTCCATAAGGCTTATCGTAGGCTTTCCAGCTCACATTGGTTCAACTGTAAATTCGTACAGCACGCAAAGTCTTCACCACTGCTCAGGACACCAGCTTAGATCTCTCCAGCAACTGCTCCCCACCTCTATTTCCTTTACAGTATTTTCTTCCCCCAGCAGGCTCCCAAAAGTCAGTGTTCCTCAGGGTTCTGCCCTCACCTCTCTGCCATCCCAGTTGACATCTCTCTGTGGGAATCTCAGCCACGTGTGTGGCCACACGGAAGTGCCATGCCATACTCTTCTCCTGGACTTCAGGCCTCGATGCTAATTACCCGCCCTGCAGCTCCTCTTGAATGACCCAAAGAAACCTCAACCTTAATGTGCACAAAACTAGATTCAGGATCTTCCCCCAAAAGCCTGCTCTTGCTCCTGCCTTCCCATTCTGTGGCCCTGTGAGCCACCCGAGGCGTGCAAGCATGCTCCTCCCTCCGCCTGAACGCCCTTCCTCACCCGCTGAATACCTCCTATTTATCTGCATGTTCAAAGTTTAAACTTAATTTCCACCAGGGAGCTTTGCTGACCTCCACACGCTAGGTTAGCTGCACCAAGGACTCCCTCTGTTGTAGTAGAGGTCTTTTACTCCCTGTGATGTTGTGATTTAAATAAGAAATACATATTTGGTCTTCATCCCCATTCACTGCACAGAGCTTCTACAACCCTTGGAATTTCCTGAGTGATGGGAGCAAAAAGGTATCTCTTGTTATGTTAATGAAGAGACTTTTAGATCCCACCTGAGGATGGGAGCTGGTTGCCAAGGGAACCAACCAAGAATAGAGGGTTCGAACTTTCAGTTCCACCCCCTGATCTGGGGGGGAGCAGAGAGGGTTTGGAGGTTGAATCAATCACCAATGACCAATGATTTAAAAAATAATGCCTATGTAGTGAGCCCTCCATAGAAACCCAAAAGGATGGGTTCAGAGAGCTTCTGAGTGGGTTGAACATTTGGAGATTTGGGGAGAGTGATGAACCTGGAGAGGGCGTGGAAGCTCCCCACCCCTTCCCCTTCCCCTGCCCTCTGCATCTCTTCCATCTGGCTGTGCCTCAGTTCTATCCTTTTATTATAAACCAGTAATCTAGTAAGTAAAATGTTTCACTGGGTTCTAAGAGCCATTCTAGCAAATTAATCAAACCCAAGGAGGGGTTTGTGGGACTCTCTGATTTAAAGGACAGAAGGACAGGTGATGACCTGGACTTAACTCCTGCCTTCGCTCACCAAGTTCCAAGCGCTGAGGTCATTACTGCTCCACAAAGGCCATGTGCTTGCATGTCTCAGCGCCCTTCTCCTGACTTGCTTCCTCTCTCCATGCAGGTTTCTCACCCTCTCAGAGAGCCTTTCCTGAGCTTTCTAAAGTAGCCTCCCTATTACTGCTCACCCTCTTTGGTTTTTTCCTATAGCTCTTATGGCTTACCAAACATCAAACCAAATTTTAATGTTTATCTAATGTGTGTCTTCTCCAAATAAGCTTCCTTCCCCCCAAACCTTGAAGAAAGCCTAGCATAGAAATAATTGTTGGATGAACAAGTACACAAATAAATTGTAGATGCAATGGACCAACATTTCGTTGTCCTCTGTTAAATTATCTATCTTACCCCGGACACCATAACCTCCACCATGGCAGGGACTGCAGGTACCTTACTTACCATGGTCTCCCAGCTCACGCTCAGCACAGCCTGACACACAGTTAAGTGATTAATAAACATTTGCCATCTGAATGAGTGTCCAGACATGGCGAGTCTTCTTGAAAGTCTTCCTCTTCCCAACTCAATGCCCACACACTTTCACATCAAAAACCCATCCTCCACACTACAGCAAGAGTGATAGTTCTACCATGTAAAATGGTTGAAATCCTTCATGTCTCCTTGACATTAGTGATAAGGCTTCTCTTTCTGGGCAGACCCCAGAAAAATACCCTCATTGACAGAAACAGATTTTGCTTATAATCTTTGGGTGTTTATGGGCCTCCTGAAGTCCATGAGTGGTCTCCTTAAAAGACTTCAGACTAAAACCCCCACCCCAGGTCTAGGGGAGAAACAAAGGCTCCTTAGCATCAGTCATTATGAGTTGGCCACTGTCAGGTCTTCAGCCCCATCCCTCTCTGTGATGGTTAATTTTAAGTGTCTCCCTTCCCCAATAAGGCAGCACGTGTCTGGACCTTCATTGACGTTGCTTCCTATCTTGGGCGAAAGGCAAAAATCTCCTGAATAAAAATGCCTTCTTCTCAGGCAGCAGCCACTGAATTTCTCAACAGGATCAACATGTGCTCCTAGAATATCACATATAAAACTATTCTGAAATCCTCCTCCTTGTCATCATTGTATGTTCACTGTGAGTCTCCAGGAAAGAGAACCTCTTAGCGTCACCTTTGTTTCCCAGTTCCCAGCACAGTAATGACAAATACTAAGCATCTGACAGTTGACTGTGGAATCAGTAAGATTATATGTTCCATATTGTATGTCTTGCCTTCCCAGCTAAGCTGTAATGCTTTTCAACAGTATGGAGACTATATTCTAAGCATTTTTCTATCACCCCCCAAAGCATGTGGAAGGGTACTTTGCACATAGGAAGTATCCAATAAATACTCACTGGATACATTAATCAGTAAAGAATTAAGAACAACTCTGCAAAAGGCACAGCTGTTGCAATACCAGTATGCTGTCTCAAGAAATAAGCAGCCACTCATTGATGACTGTGGGTGTAGCAACGTACAAATCAACTGGAATATGGTTTCTTGTGTGCCTCTCTCTGCTTTAATATCAATTTGGATGGGCATAAGCTAGAGGTGCTTCCTGCCTATGGCCAGAACTTACCTATGGGTATTCCTATTCTCTTTGCAATTGTGTATTTGGATTTTAATATGAATTTCTTTTTCATGGCAGAACATAGACATTCTTAAAAAGAGTAGACAAGTTGAGCTAAAATGGTAGAGTCTAGAGAAGAAAAACCTTGAATTCCATTTTTAGAAAAACTAGAGTTAAATGAGTCCTGGGCCACATTTGGGCAGCCCCGTAAACCACGTGGTTGTCATGCTCTGGGGTAGGCAAGTTAAAAATTATTTTCTGGATGACAAATATAGGTCCCTTCAACTGTGTTCGAAATTATAGGCTCTAGCTCATTTACACTGCTTATCTGAAAACTTCCTCTACCTCATGCCTCATATTATCCATTTAAGGAATATAACTTGTATTTGTATTTGTTGTATCTTCTGGTTAATACACAGAGGCAGATAATGTTCTTTCCTAAAAAGTACAAAAGAAAGCTCCTTCCAAAAAATGACTGGGTGATAGATGCAGTGAGTTTCAGCTCCATGAAATTATCTAGGGAGAGAGTTACATTGCTATTTTAGCTTCTGCCCAAAGTTCAGACCACACCCTAGACTTCTGGAAAACCCAGCATGACCCTTGGTCTAGCAAGATAAAAGGAGCTGGAGGAGTAGGCAAGCAAATTTTCGCACAAAATTGATAGTTTTGGCAGGCATTATTTTAAGTGCTTTACATGTAATCAAATCATTTAACCCTCAAAACTACCCCCGAGCAGAACTATTATAACTGTAGTTGTTTTAAAAATGAGGTAACCAACATACAGAGAGATTAGCTAACTCACCAAAGTCACACAATCAGGAAAGGATGGCAAAGACCCAGGTGGTCTGATTCCAGAGCCCAGGCTCCCCAAAGAGAACAGACTCCTTGAGAGCTCCACCAGACTCATCCCCAGCCAAGGGCAGAGTATGCCACATCTGGGAACAAAGTCATTACCTCGGATCTCACCCCTCAGTTCATAAATAGTAACCCCATTAGAAACTGTCTATAATTACTTAATAAGGCCGATAATACTTTTTTAAGGGAAAAATGCTAATTCAATTGCTAGTGCATAGGTTGAGAACTCTGCTGAATTCCCTGTAAACAGAGTTAACGGAGCTGATAGTCATAGAGGAGAATGGCTTGATGAAAGTTTGAATGTCTCCTAAAAATATGGTTTCAGAAAACACCTATTTCAACTCATGAACAAATAGAAAAGGATGTGTGGTTAGTGCTCACAGACAAGAGTTCTGAAATTCTTTATGCACAAAGAACATCAGCATTTGCCATTCAAAACTTAAGTCTCTCTGTAAAATGTCAAGAGGTTTTTCCACTCACTTAAGAAAACTATCTTCACCCCAAAATACAAGCAAGTGTTGATTTTCCATGCTAATGGGAAACAAGAACAACCTGGCATAAAATTCCCTTTAAAAAAAAAAAAAAACCCATTTAGTCAATATCTCTTCATCTTTTATGAGTTACTAATGCGTAACCCAACGACCTAATTGCAGTTTCGTCACCTCTCCTTTCTCTGCTCACACCAACCGGCTGCAAGTGCTAATGGACAGTGAGGAGTCCAGAGTGAAATGCAAGAAACAAGACATTCGGGTGACACAAACCAGGTAAGCCCAGGAGAGCTGTGGCTTGACACCACACCTTCTTAAAACAAGTCGTCTGACTTCCAGTCTAATCTCCACAGAAAACAGGACACCATGTCGGGACAGTGAGAATCTACTCACATGCAGAAATGCTAAGAAATTCACTCATTCATTCAACAGCACTGGGACAGCAGCTACCTACTACCAGCCAGGGAGCATCCTAGGACAAAGGACAGTTGCAAAAGGTGGAGGGGAGGGAGGAGGAGCATCAAGGAGAGGAGGGACCAAAGGAAGAGATGAATGGCCTCTGTCCTAGGAAAACAGACAATTCGACTCAAGGGCGAAGACGCGGGCCTTTGGGAAAAGGCACTCAGGGCACAGACCCCGAGATACCAAAAACAATCCTGCCCCAACACTGGTCTCTGGTCTGCTCTTGAGTGTGATCTTATAAATCATTCCATAAATAGCAGATGTACAATCCTACCCAAGAGAGAAGGACAATATGTCATCACATTAAAAAAAAAAGTCCACACAAACATGTCTAGAATTGCAAAGGGAAATGTTTATTTACAAAAATTACTTGGGAATTTGTATGTGGTTACGGATCACATCGTTGCAAATGTAATCAACTTCAAGGTAAAATAGGGGAGGCAGGCTACTGTGGTGGAAAAAATCTAGACTGAGTCACAACTCCTGGGTTCTGGACAAAAAGCTGCCAATAACAGCTGCATGGCTTAAGCCAGTCACCAGCCTCTTCGGGTCTCAGTTCCTTCTCTGTAAAATGAGAAGTCTTAACTATGTTTTCTAAATTGGTTTCCAGCTCTACGCTGGGTGACCATGATTCTGACCCCTGCCTCTGACCAACAATAACAACTGTAACCAGCGAGAACTTCTTCAAAGGGTCTTGCGAGTGCACAGTCCATTTTTCAAAAACTCTTTCCCAAGAGTAATATAATGTGTAAAAGATGAGTTGGTAAGAGGCCCTAGCACTGCATTCAAGTCTGCTCAGCAGTCCCTCTCACGACCAATTAAAGACAAACACCCATTCCATCAGAGGAGCAGTCAGGGATGGCCATTGTGTTTCTAGCTACTAAAATGGCTTGCCCACAGAAATGTCACTTCTCTAATACGAGGTGTGAGAAACAGGAAGAAAGGAAAAACTAGAGGGAAGAAAGACAAGAAATGGAGTGACAAAGAAACAGGCAAAAGTACTCCTGTATACTTGACATATTCGCAGTTCACTGAGCTCTACCAACAATGACCAAGGTGGGAACTTGAGAAGAGGGAAACAGAGCTGCGATGTCAAAGACAAAGGAAACATAATTCATCCCCTGGGGCTCTGCTCAGGTTAGCGCGCATGGCTGGAGAGAGTTCCAAAGCAAATGAACGATTCTGGAATAGAAGACAATTTGGATATGGTCTAAAATGAAGAGAGGTTCTTTTATACAGGACGACTTCATCAACGGTTAAGGCCAAATTCTTAAACATAACTAGTGACCAGAAATGTTGACACCTCTGCGTAGGGAAGAGCTCTCCTAGATGTGGAAGTTAAGGCTACATCTGCAGGGTTAATCTTCAGTTTTCCAATCCACTCTACAGGAAGCAAGCTCAAAGAGCAAACTATTCTTTCGCTGCGGACGCAACAAAGAAAAAACGCCTCGCTTATTTCTAAGATGCATTGATCATTCTGGGGTGTAGCAATGACATGTGCAGACTGTGTCATCCAGAGACACGAGGAACACGTGGGATACGTACAGAGCTGCACGCTGTATGGCTCCCGTGGCGAGGGAAGATTGGGGTGGTGGGTGCGACACCCTCCCAGGGACTGCGATTCTGTAACTTGCAGGGAGTTTTGGAGTTTTGACACTCTGTTATTATCTCTTTGACTTAGGGTAACACATGCAAAGTGCCCTCTGGAACATCCTGACCTCCTTCTCCACACTTATCTCCTGCTGCTCCTTGACCCGCCTTCCAGGTACCTTGTACCCCAGCAGCCAACTGCATACACCTCCCACCCTACCATGCCTTTTCTCTCCTCAGGCCTTTACTCACATTGTCTTCTTGCCCAGCCCCTGCAAGCCAGGAGAAGTCCTAATCACATGCACTCGCAACCTCTTCCCTCTGTTACCCTTGTACCTTCTACTCACATCCTCTCTGCCTCCCTTCCCACCGATTGCAATTAATGGTTCCACAGGTTTTGGGCCAGTTAGACTGTGGAAACTGAATCATAGTTTCATGGTAGCTCTTGAAATAATTAAAAATACCTTAAGAGGTAAGTATAAACCAGTCCCAATATGCCCAAATTTCTCATAGAGAAGAATAAATAACAGAGCAAAGAAATGTCAAGTTTGGATAAGTCACTCCCTGTACCAGGATTTTCTAAACCACTATCTAAGGCTGACTAGACGAAGTTACTGAACATGTGAGTAACTGCACCACTTTGCCTCATTTGAAAACAGCAGTAACAATATTTTCTCTAGCTGGAGAATAGATGGCATCAGATATTTATGAAAAGAAAGTAAAAATCCTGGAGCCAGATGCTGACGTTAATCTTCAAAATATTTTGAAGTCTATCTATAGTAGTTTTCCAGTAGATGGATGGCATTGAAAGACGTTCATTACTGCCTAACCCTTACTCCGCCCTCCCATGCTACACCGAAACTGTCGAGAAATCCCACCAGCTTGACCTTCAAAGCAGAAATCAATTAAATTCTTAATATTTCACAGAATAATATTAACTTTTAAAAATGATTAAAAAATAGTATAGATGTGTTTTAAAAAATAGTATCCATCCTTTAGAAATGCATATGGAAATATTTACAAATAAAATATAATTGTCAGAGCCGGGTGAATGAGTACATGAAGGGTGGTTACACTATTCCATTTCTGTAAAGGTCTGAAAACTTTTACAATAAAAGCTCAGATTAGGTCACTCTGCTCTTCGAAACCCTCTATTGGATCTCCCCCTCATTCAGAGTAAAAGCCAGAGACCTGTCAACGGCCTACAAAGGCCCTGTTCACTCTGACCCCTACACTTCTCTCCATGCTCACCCCAGCTTCGTCCTCCCCTCCGTCATCCTGGCCTCTCTGTCTCGTGTGCATGCCTACCTCCGGGCCTTTTCACTGCCGTGACTTCAGCCTGAAATACTTTTCCCTGGGGTATTTCATGCGACCACTCCCTTCCCTATTTCAAATCTTTGCTTAAACGTCACCTTCACAATGGAACCTTTATTGATTATTCTGATGTGTTTACTGGTCTATTCAGTGTATAGAACAGTGCCTGGTACAGGCCAGACAGCCAACAAATGTTGGTTGTATGAATAAATGAATGAAAGGGCAACCCGGGTCAGCCATCCAGTGAACCCAGGTGGAGGTTCTACAGTATCAACTGGGATGAAGCAAGAGCATATGTCATAGGCTGCATTGGTGACTCTAAACTAGACTGCCCAACAGTGATTGCAAATACTCCTCGGAACAATGGTCCAGTGTGGTGCCCGAGAAGTCAGCGAAGATAATACGGCAAAGTTTTCTAGAGGCTGAGTCTCATGTAGCCAGGAGATCAATCCTCCAGATCCCTGAGCGGACCTCATACTCCACCAAGCACCTGGCCACCGACATGGACTGCCTGATCCATGTGATGGACACCCTGGGCCTGCAGCCATCCCACACCCTCCAGGACATCGTGACACTCTTGAAGACCAAACCCGAGCACTACAGACAGGTCAGCAAAGGCCTGTCCTGCACCCTGGGCCACCACAGTGGCCGCCATGCAGAGTTTGGACTACTGACCTTCCCATCCACCTGGCTGAACAGAAGGTCAGGGCTGGAGTTCTGGGGTCACAGCAGCTCTCCAGAATGGATTTGCTCTAAAAATCTGCCCAGGATTGAGCAGAATTTGTTTTTTAAAGATTTGGTTAATTTACTGTATGGTTAGGCCATTCAAGATGGCTGTTCTCTTGCTCTCTGTACATCCCCTGCCCGACCAGCCCCTGCTTAACTCACATGACCCCCCAGTCCTCTTACTACAGGGCTGAATTAGTCCCTGGTAACTGATGAGCCCATCTGACATCAATTCCCCCAACGAATAGCAGGCTGCTCCCACAAGACAGCGAAGGCTGCCACCATGTCCTGCCCGCTGTCTGCTGCACACGGCGGGGTGCCTCTCCAGGACCTGTTGTGTAAGACCCCCGTTCAACAAACCATTGATGTCTCTGTCCCTGTCTTTGGGCTCTTGCTTCAGTCTCAAGGCTGGGCAACTACAAGGCTTGCAGACCTTGCAAGGTACAGTCCAGTATTTGTACAATAAAAAAATGGTTGTAAGTGAAGAGTTTTTTATTAGAGAATTGTCAGGTAATTTTTTAAGTGATCCGATGTTTAAAATTGAATTAATAAATATTGTGGGAAAAGAAAAAACCAAACAGCTGCTCTGTTACTTTTTGGAAACATCAGTGTCGTGGGCCTCCCAGCACAGGCTGGCATGTCCTAGCCTTTGCGTTTACAGAGTTTCCTCTCATTTCTGGACAGCAGCCTCTTGAGCTTCCTCCAGTTTCTAGACAGTACCCTCTGATGGTTTTGTCTAGACAGTGCAGTCAGAAGCAACCTGAAATCTCTGGGGAAAAGAGCTCAGCTTCCCAGTCTCTCCTCCGCTTACTTAATCTTCTTACAAAACTTGGCCGTGGTCAGAGGGAAATCATTATTATACATCTTTATTACCCTTGAGTGATATTTATGATTTTTTTTATATTTAGCTCTGAAATACTCCTCCTGATTCCTTTCCTATCATTCTGCAAGGTATAAGCATGCCATGAAGCAAAAAGCAAACCAACCAACCTTCGATTCATGCCCCAGCACTCTGCTCAAACCTGGCTCCCATCCAACTGGGGCAAAATCACTCAGCTGTTAGCCAGTGGCCCCAGGTGCCACCAGCTAAAGCAACACGTTTCCTAAGCAGCTGAGAACCTTGCTCCAACACTTTCTTCCAACCTCGTCCTCACCCCCACCCCCAGCTATGCCCTGGAGTATAACTCTGGGAGCTCCTCAATGTCCTTGGGTTAAGACTGAATAAAAGGAAATATTTCCAAGGACTTGGGAATTCTCATTCACACTTCGTTCCCTTTGGTTTCACCAAAAAGACTTTAGAGAATTGCCCCCCAGAAAATGACACTCTTACAGTTATCTGACCTAAACGCAGAAGATTGTTGGAGAACATCCTTATCTCACTGATTCCCAAGCATCATTTTTTTCACCCCTTAGCCTTGATTTCTTTACAAACCCCTAGTACCCATGCACTGGAGGGCCCCATGCCACAGGCCATCCTACAAGCCCTTTCGTAGCTGTGCGCTGAGGCCCCTCACACAACACACCATCTCTGGCCACCATGGCCCGGCTCGGCTTCTCCCATTATCAAGTCCACTGCCCCAACATCCTGCAAGCTGGAGAGATGGAGGCGGGGGTGCACATCTGTTTAAGGCTCCATGTAGCCAGGAGCTGTATTTTTCCTCTAAATCTTTCACACCCTAGAAAGCATTTCAGAGAATTATTTTTTTCTAAACTACTATTTTCTGAAATCAATAGTAATTTGGCAAAAATAAGCGAATTCCCACCCAACAGCCAAGAAAAGTACACTCACTGTATTACTCACTCACGAGAGTTACCTAGTTAGTAGTTCTGATGACGGGTCTCCTTTTACTAGGACCTTATTCCTTGATTTTTCTCCTCATTCCGAATAGTTAATACTGTAATATTACCTGGTAATCTTTTCCCCTGGTGTTTTAACTGTCTACCTTTACAGGTAATAGAATGAACAGCTGGGTCATTCTGTGTTTAAACCTACATCCTTCATTATAACTAACGAGGATGACAAAATTAAGTGTGCGAGTTCTTGGTTGGCGAGCCTCCTCTCCTGGTAGGAAGAGACAGGCGGGCATCTGTGTACTAGCTGGAATGGGGAGCCGAAAAACATAACCTTCAGGCTTCAAAGTGAAACTCAGTAAACAGTGAGGCAACACGGCTAGGGCTGCCAGGTTTAACCAATAAAAATGCAAGACACCTAGTTAAACTGAATTTCAGATCAACAACAAGGAATTTTTTTCAGTATAATATCCTACTAGACACAGTTACACTCAAAAAAGTTTTTTGTTATCTAAAGTTCAAATTTACCTGAGCATCCTATGTTTTATTGGGCAATCCTAAATATGATCCTTTTTAAGAGAAGGCAACGGAAGTACATGAGTCTGGCAGATATTACAGAGTTGAGTTCAGGACAGAGGGAAAGGTTAATCATCACAGGCTTAACCATGCTTTTCTCGTCAAGAGACAAAAGTCTGTTTTGGACAAAATTAGGCAATTTTGAAGGTGCATTAACTCTTGAGCCAATGGGATATGACATTAAATTAATGTTCACTCATTTACTAAAATTACCTAGCAGTTTAAAAGACTAATGTACCTTCTGATTCACATAGCTTAGGTCACCAAGGGAAATACAGCAAAGTAAATACGGCTACCTAGTCCCTAGCACTGCATCATGAGGCATGTGGCCTGCCATCAATTGATCACTCTCTTTCCATCCACCTGCTGCTGCTCACCTTCATACAGATCCAATTAGAAAACGTTAGCCTAGCCTTCAGAAGATTAAAATGATCATATTCCAAGGAGAAATACTGACTTAGAAAAAAGCTCACCACTGACCTCATCATCCCCTGTCTACAAGGAGCCACCAGAATGTAGAATGCAAGGCAAAAGCTCTCAAAATATCACTATGGAAGTTTTCTTCGTGGATGTCATTTTGCTGAGAGGATACTGCTGATAGCACTGGCACCGCCAGAACAAAACAGATCTGGGTCTACGATTTTTCACAAAAGAGAAAAGCAATGGGGAGGGCAACCCCAAGAAGTCTGTAGTAACTTCTGCCGCTCAACTTGTCCTTCTTTCACACATATAAAAGTCAAAGAATGTTAATAAAAGCATATTTAATTCCTACATGGTCTCTTTACAGTGTTGCAGACTGTAAGATTATTAACATATGCTTTTCATATGTTTTAAATAATTCTTTTTTTAAATTGAAATACAGTCAACTATAATGTGTCCATCTCTGGTGTACAGCACAGTGTCCCAGTCATGCATGTATATACATATATTCATTTTCATATTCTTTTTCATTAAAGGCTATTACAAGATACTGAATATAGTTCCCTGTGCTATACTTAACTGAAAATTCTAACAGTTCTTTAACTCACTTAAAAAGATGAAAGTGAAAAAAATAGTATAGGTTCATTTAATTATAAATCCAATCCTGATAAAGATAAATTTCTACTGAATAAATGGTTTCAAATCACCTTGGTTTAGTACAATTATAACAACCCAGCAGCCAGGCCCTTCTTTAACACATTTATCAGGAACATTAATTATACTTAAGACATACGGGTCCATCAATTGCCATTCTTATTAAACTTACATTTCATTTCCTGGAACAATATTAAACTACAAGGGGAAAAATTTAATAGTAAACAGTATATAACCAACACTGGGTTTAGTTATTAGCCCCAAAGAAGACACATGATTTTCAACATAGGGCCATGTTACAAAAAATGTCTTTACTAGGTTGCTGGATCAAGCACAGATTGAATTATTTTTTAATTTTATCCAACACTAAGGTGAAATATCTATTATGAAATAATGCAAGCTCCATTTTCACATCGGTAATTATGGAATAAAAATAGCATCCAACTGCCTTAGAAATCTGAAAGAATTCAGCATAAGTCTCCACAGAAATCTGGTAAGGTAATTCCCAACCTTTAAGCCCAGGAAACGAAACCAAAAAGAGAAAAACAAAAAAGGAAATCTTCAATCACAAAGTAAACAAGATATAGTCATCCCTTGGTACCCGTGGGGGCCTGGTTCCAGGACCCCCCATCTAGAATACTAAACTCTGTGATGCTCAGGTCCCTTATATAAAATGGCACAGTATTTGCATATAACCACGCATATCATTTAAAGCATCTCTAGGTGACTTAACGATACCTGATACAATGCAAGTAGTTATAAATACAATGTAAATACTAGTAAAGAGCTGCCTGTGCACAGCAAATTCAAGTTTTGCTTTTTGGAACTTTCTGGAATTTTTTTCTCTGAATATTTTCCATGGGTGGTTGGTTGAATCCTCGGATTCAGAACACATGGAAACAGAGGGCTGAATATATAGTTATTAGAACTGAGAGGAAATCACCTAAAAGTAAGTATAGGAAATAAGTCTCCACTAGATCCTTAAAACTGAAGTGTCAAACCAAGGTGAAAAATTTTCATGGGGGACCGTACACCAATGGAACGGACGGCCTATCTAGACAGGCATGGCCAATGCATTCACTTTAGCCATCATTACAGTTCTGTAGTGACCAGCATCAGGCGTTCCTTCAATCCACTTTGCCTGAATTTCCACTCTACATGCTTAGAACCACGAGTAGGGTGTGGCCTCTAAGTCCTCTGTGAACAGAGGCTGGACATGCCTCCGTCTGTTAAGTGTGCAGTTGTGGCCTGGAGGCAGACAGAAGTTCTAGGTCTGGCTCCGCCTGCACTAGCCAGGAAACTGGGGAAGTTACTTCACCCCTCTAGACATCAGTTGCTTCAACTGGAAAAAAAAAAAGGTAGGAATATATCATGCCTAAGGTTTGGATTTAAAATACTGTGATTTTATGATTTTATCTGTGTAAAGAGAAGATTGGACCAAATGAACACTGTAAGTCCATCCAGATTTTACATTCTTGGGTGGGTTTCACATACAGAGAAGTGCACAGGGCTGCTATCAGCAAGTCTTTGTAGGATTTTATTTAATGGCTCCTCCTGATATCAGAAGGGGAAACATCCCCCTACTAAATGGAAAAATGTTTAAACATGCTTTTACCAAGCATCATAAAAATAGTCATTTCCCATAAAACTAAAAGCAGCAGCCTTGGGACACAGCCTAAGTTAAAAGTATTGTGCAACTAAATATAAAGATATTACAAGGAATCAACAAACCAACTGCCAAGTAAATCCATCTGTGACAGAAGACAACCTGTCAATCTTTCTGCATAATATAGTGGGTTAAAATTTGAACTCGAGTTTACCTTCTAGTTTTAGAATCCCTATTCCTCCATTACTGGCTGTGTGACCTTGGGCAAGTCACTTTTCCTCTCTTAGTTTCTTCATTCATGAAATGAGAATAACAACAGTATCAGCCTCTTACGGTTGGTGTAAGGGTTCAACAAGATCACCCGTTTAAGGCTTTCAGCAAGGTGCACTAGGCTCAAAAAATATTAGCAACTGGTATTATTAAAGTTATTTCTCCTATTCTTAACAATTTACCCTTTTGGTTAATTCAATCTAATTTAGCTCTATAAATTATCAAGCAATTATTCTGTCCAAGGCATTGGGTTGGAACTCTAGGGAGGACCAGAAAACCAGACTCAGAATCTTTTCACAGTCTCACCTGCCCTTCTTTGACTGCCTAAATCCTCCTCCCATCAAACACTTTTGGACCTCTGCATCAACAGATGGGAGCCCTCTACCTCGTTAAATGCCCTCCTCAGAGCCTCTGGTGGTCCTTCCTCTATCACCATTCTTATCCCACTGTTTTTTGATTGTCTATACACTTGTCACCTCCTTCCCAAGACTACGAGCAACTTAATGATAGACAAGGTGTTCAATCTCTGTAGCTACCATAAAAGTCAGTACATGACCGACATTCGCGAAAATTTGCTGAGTGAATACATACATTAATTAATAAAATCTATTCAATTACTCTAATTGAATCTACAAATTAATGAAACAATTGTTTCATTAATAATTACTATTATATTAACCCATATTATTATTAACTAATCATTAATTGGTGAAAATAATTAAATAGATGGGGAGACAAATATATTCCCAATCATAATGAAAGGTACGCTATGGTGAGTTCCAAAACGGAGTTATCAGAAGAGGTGCTATATTGTGCACAGGGAACACTGAAAGAATGCCAGGTGGAAAAGCCATCTGGTGGAGGTGGCATCTGAACTGAACTTTGACTTTTGGGTAGAATTAGCCTAACAGATAGGACATGACAAAAGAAACGTGTATGTTAGAGATGGAGATTACTATGAAGAACAGAAGTGGGAACGTGCCATTTAAATATGATTTGAAACTAGAGGTTACCAGTGGAGGAAGTGGGCAGGGGCAACGGAGGGGAGGGGGCGTGGGAGGCACAAACTATTGGGTGTCAGACAGGCTCAAGGACGTACTGTACAACGTGGGGGATACAGCCAATATTTTGCAATAACTGGAAAGTAACCTCTAAAAATTGTATAATAAATAAATAAATAAGGTTTTGAACAAGAGCTTCACAGAGTGACAGGAGAAGATTCGTTGGAATCGAATTACAAGGGCTTTGAATGCCGCACTACAGAATGTGACTTGTTCTGTGATGAGTGAGAAGCCATTGAGCAGAAGAAGGATCAAATCAAATGAACACTTTGCTCAGGTAGCAAATTGAAAAATAAGAGTTTGAAAGCTCACAATTCTGAAACACCAGTAAGAGAACTATTATAGCAATAACAGAGAGCTGGCCGTGTGTAGAGAGAGGAGAGGAGGACATGACAGATATTTGAGAAGGAGCTTTTTCTGCTCTTGAGACATTCAAGATGTCTGGTACTGCGTTTCTGGGACCTACAGTTGTTCGACATAAAAATGCTAGAATCTTCTACAAGTCACCTGACAACTTTGCTGGCTATTTTCCAAGGTCAAACACAGACTCCTTAGAAGAGGGTGGATTCATTATGGAAAAGCAACTTTGGTTTCTCCAATCACTCGTGCTGAGCATCAAAAACAAAGAACCAGAGAGCCTTGGGCCTGCAGGCTGATAACCCCTCCTTGTCTGGAGCCTGGAACCTTGTGTGGACACTGCAGGGGGCCCATGCGCACTTCCAACCCAAGGAGCTGCATTTATACATGCTTCTGAGATTTCAAAGGCTTGCTTTCAGCTGCAGATTCCAGGCAGAGTCACATGAGGAAAATTCAGCAATGTGGGAAACTTTACAACTGCGCCCTGGGCTGAGGTGCCCAGGTAGAGTGCCCACCTCCCTTATCAACAAATGAGTCTTCTCAAATGCAAAATTGGGGGGAAAGAACTAAGAATTGCACACGTTCTATTTGCAAAATCCATTCAAATACTTCATAACAGAAAGGACCACACCAGGAGAGTTTTAGTTAATAAGTCCTCCATATTAAAGACTTACAGGAACTTGCCGAAAACCCAACTGGAATTTTGGTGCAATCCGCCCCTTGTACTGATTTTTAGGGACAGTACCAACAATGCTAGAGTCTGGTGTGTGGTGACTATGGGATGAACTAAAAGGAAGAGAACCTTGCTGGAGGGCAGGGTCAATATCCCATGCAACTGCCTACTTCACGTCTTACTTTGGGAAGATGAGGAGTGGAAGTTAAGGTTACTGTCCTCTTTCTCCTCAACACCCCTTCTTCCCTCTGCTTCTAAACACAAGTGGCTCAGTGAAATGAAGACTTGGAAATCGGGCAGACCTGGATCTGCATGGTCTCCCTCAGGGTTAGAAACCCCAGGGGGCACACTGTGGGGCCTTTGCGAACTGCACCCCAGATAGTCGTAGGAAGATTAAATGTGAGAATACTTACGTAGAAAAGCTGGGAGCCTGCAGATCAGTGGATTACCAAGGAGAAAAGCCTGTAGAATTTATTGTTTTGTTTTGTTCTCTTAATTGCTTATTTCCGCTTCAACCCCAGAGCATTTATCAAAATGCTGCTAAGATGTGACCCAGGTCTCAATAGTTTTTTAATCATCTGGGTGACTCTGAAATCATCCTTGATTCTACAGTGCAGCCAGGCTGAAAGTCCATTTTTACAGGTGCTCTGTAAATACCAGCTTCTGTACCTCGTCCCTCTCCGTGTTCATTCTTTTCAAATCACAGAGAAATCCCGTCCCTGCCCCTGTAACGTCATAACTTCTCCATATACTGCTGACTTCAGTTTCAAGTACTTTTCTCTCTGGGACTGCTTCAGTCCAGAATTCTTAATGCTTTTCACTCTTTTCATTGATTTATTTATTTTTACTTATTTGGAGCTTATTACAGTTGCTTGGCCTATATTAAACACTTCAAGAAATACTAGCTTCCTGCTTCCTTTAGGTTGGAAAAGTTTAATTTCCAATCACAATAGGGCATTAAAGTTGGTCACTGGAAGGCAAAATAAACAAACACAGGGAAGTTACAAACATTCCAAACTCTTAAAGAGCTCTCATATTCACCTTTTCAGTGTAACGTTGCCAATTCCCTTCTAAAGAAGTAATTAAAAAAACGGTGGCTTGCTATGTGCTGAGTGTATTTTAAGCCCTTGAGATTTCTGAAATCGTTTAATCCTCACAGCAACCAAAAGATGTAGGTCCTGTTTTGACTGCCATTTTACAGATGCGTAAACTGAGGCACAATGAGCCAGAGATTACAACCAGGCAGGAGTCAAGAAGCCTAAATTGCCTGTCTCTCAAATCCGTGCCTTCATCGCCCTATTACATACAATCAACTCTCCTTACTTGCGGTAGTTACGTTCTATAAAGTGGCCACAAACACTGAATTAGTGAATTCTACAACTTCACTCCTGGGGGAAACAGAAGGGTAGGTTCCTGAGAGCCTCTGGTTGTAACATTTTCATCAAGCAAGCAATACATAGCCTTGACCCGTGTGTGTGCATGTTTCTGTTTAAAGACATCTTACTTAACGGATATTTTTGATTTGTTAACATTAAACTCCCAGTCAACAGCACTATAACTCATGCCTGAACAAAGTTTATCTGACACACGTATTTTCTCCATAAGGAGAAAAAATCACACCACAGCCTTCTTGCACAGAGGAATAGGAGATAGCATTTCAGCACTACACTTTTAAACAGCAAAATCACTAATGAAAAGCAGAAAAAAATGCAAAAAAAAAAAAAAAAAAACCACACACACAAAAAGTGACACTAAATAGACCTCAAGCAGGACACGTGTTTACAGTCTGAGAGCTGAAACAAGAAGGCCGAGCGTCGCCTCGTTTGACCTCAGCCGGGAACATGCACATCGATTGACTCAAATTTTTCACCACTCCGTGCACACAGCTGTGCTGCCGTGAATGATCGAGAAAAGTGCCTGGAAGGTTACAGAAATGTTCGCGAGTAGGCGAATTTGTCAGCGTGCAACCCGTGAATAATGGGAATCACTGAACTTAAAATGCCTGCGCAGAGGCCTTTTTCGTACTTTTATAACCGAGGGAAGGGGATTTGCAAACTTCCCACATCCTTCCAGTCCCATCTGAAGATCCCTTCCTGACTGGCCTTTCCCCTAGAGAGAGGCCTGAGCAGATCAGTGTACCTGGTGCCTCCTGCCCATCACCAGCCATTCATTCAGCTAAGCTCCTCAGGGCTTCATGTGCAACGCACCTTGCTAAGGGCTGAAACAAATACAGTGATGAGGACAGGCTCTCTGTTTGGACTAATGCTCGGAGGATCCTCCTATTAGAAATCTAAGAAGATTTTGAAGGCCCCACAATTTTTTTCCAGATAACTAAAGAAAATACTTTCTCAATGTAACTAAATTGTATCTGGTACTCAGAATATACCCCCTTTTTCTCTGAAGGGCTTGAAATAGTCCAGCAGAAGTAAGTACCATTTGCAAGGAAGTTCTTTTCTTTAAAAAACTACAAATAAAAAAGGTCAAAGTTAGCACATAGAATGCTTAAAATCACTTTTGTTTCTGATAATGTTGTAAAAACTAAAACACTTAAAATAGCTTCATGAAATAAGTAAAATGAATCACGGATGTACCTATGACTGTTTAAAAAGGAGTGTTTTTGTTGACGGAGTGGGAACTTACACTGGCTTTAAATGCATGGTGTAAGTGCACATGGATCTCAATGCCTGAAACCTAGGCCCTCGGGAGAGAAGAGCCCAGGCTGCACTTTAGTTACCTCCATCCTAAATCCACACGTAGAAGACTGTGGTCCTCGGATTTCAGCCACTCACGCAGTGAGACCCCCGGCTGCTGTGTGCTAACACTGATACCTGAACCGCCAGCAGTGCGACCTGGCATTTGATTTCATCTGTGCTGCTAATGAGCTACACACTTTGGAACAAGGTAGCCAAGTGAATGAATGAATGAATGAATGAGCTGCCAAAGCAATGCCACTAAGTGCAAATTTCTTCCTGAATCTTTTTTAAGCTTCTATCCGTAGAAACAAGAAAAAAATCGTTTTTGAAACTTCGAATGTCCTTAATGCCACTTTGGGTTCTTAAGGTATATTTTTACACCACTGACCTTCCTGTGCTAGGGAGGAACTCTGTTGAGCCCTGTTCCAAATTTTATTAAAATAACATACAAAACAGGTTAATAAAGAAATAAAAGGGAAAAGATGGAAGGAAAATCTGGGAATATACAGATAGAGTGACTAAAACAGAAAAGAAAAAAAGCTTGATAGTGGAAAAGAAGCCAAAAAGTTTAAAGGGAAGAACGTTCAAAAATAAAGCAAAGAAACAAGAAAAGACGAGACTATTAAAACAAAGGTCAGCGGAAGAAAGAGAAAGCATACCAATGCAAAAATTACTATTTCTAACATGACTGAGTTGCAGGAAACTAAAAGAGAATTGTCTTTTACTTCCAGGGTCTTAAAAGAAATCCCAAGTCTTTATGTGAGGGAAGTGGGTCGAGTTGCCAAGAAAACTGTCCAGGAAGTAGTACCTGGCACCCACACACATCAGCTGCTGGAGCCCTGCACTCGCCACCGTTTGGGACAGGCTAGAAATGGGACCACAAGCACGGAGCGAGAGCCTCTGCAGCTTTTCGGCTGCAGGTGGGAATCAGAACGCTAAGCCACAGAGATCATTTGCTCCTCTTGGAGGTGATGACTTTTGGAAAACTCTCAAAAAGAAGATCCCCGTCTGAGTTTATAAAGGGCTCACGGGGAGATATCTTGTCCTGAACATTTCTTAATTAACTTTACTAACTTTATTGAACCACTATAATTTTTCCAAGCATAATCCATAGGAGCTTCAGAAAGTAGAAAATTCAAGACAAAGTAGCCTATTGTCTCATTAAAGGTGACACACTTGATTAAAGGAGAAGATGTTATGGGAATAAACTAAGGACACAATGTGTGCCTCAGAAAGTTCAGGGGAGAAACAAACAAACAAACAAAAAATCCAGGCTTGTTTGGATTTTTCTTTTTGAATTTCTGTGTAGCAATTAGAGGTACTTAATAGATTTATGGTAGCAATATTATCGATAGCATTATTATTGAAATTTTTGACTATTTACTTGAACTATAACTACAGAAAAATGAGCAAAGTACATTTTAAAAATCTGATTTCTGTTTGGATAGATATCTTCAGGTTACATAATAGGCAACCACAAATACTACGTACCCAGACTGACATCAGCGCTCCATCTGCTCCATCATCACCACCATCACCCTCAGCATCCTTCTCCTCTTTACCTCTGCCACCACCACCACCACCATCATCACAGATTCCACTGTCGCACCGTCATATCACTCATACAGGTCAGCTATACCTTTCTTATTAAATTGTTATCTTATTAAACTATGTAAAATTTTGTCAGTTGGGACCAAAACAGTTGCCTTTCTATCCTTCGTATTTTTAATAGGGTCAAAACATATACACATAATTAAAAGTGTTGTTGATTAATGCAAAACTTTCCCCTCTAATGCCTACTAATATTCTCTAAGGTGCAGAATGCAGCATTCATGGTTTCTTCTCTCATGAGATTCAGAATACCATAAAGGTACTTCCCTTCACCTCCAGCCCACGTGAGTCCTCAGATTTCAGAGGGCAGGATGAGGGTACGTTTTAGGGCCGGGGTAGGGGACAGCTTAGACACACTGTTTTTTAAAATGGCTTTATCCGTCAACTCACTGGCAGAGTTTAAAACATTAAATAAAACTACCTGATGACTTTGATGGACTGCCTCCTTTCCATGAAATCCTCAGCACTTTCACTTTGGCTTCTTTGGGTTCAAGTGGCTATACTGGGGGGGGGGGGGGTTATATAGCATCTTTCTCTGGAGTACTGATTTTGGTTCTAAACACTTGTGCCTTTCTTCAGTAAGCAAACTGAGACTTGGAATTAAACTAAATGAGTAATTTGCTCTATCCATTCAGTGTATCCTAGAGAAGAAGGCAACATACTTAGCCGACTGCTCTTGCTGCTGGGTTCCTCTAAAGTTACATTAAAAATAATACTGAAGTCATAGTGAGGAGTTAAATTTATTAGTTTTGCACTGAGTATGCATTTTAGACAAAATATAATTACAATTCATGTAGTTCCTTATGTAAACCATTTTCACATAATCAGGGTTTTGACTTTTTAAAAAATGTATCTATAAGATAAATGTTTTTTGTGATAACCCAGACTGCAAACCAATGTTGCAGACGGTAATAAAGATTTTATTTAAATTTGGCTTCCACAGAAAATGAGTTTATTTTATCATCAATCTGTATTTGCAGTGAAACTCCTGACCACTTAAATCTGTTCTTCCCTATCTTTTTTTTTTTTTTTTTGGCTTACAAAAGCACCAGAACAAATATTAATAAGTGAATAAGATAATAAATAGCAAAAGCTTGTATAGCTTATGGACCACTTTCACATATACTATCTCACTTGACAAAAGTACTAATGTCTTATCATTAATGGAAAGTTTGACATCTTTGATCATTTTTCCTGATATCCATTTTTCTTACCATTGTCAGTTTCTTGCTCCTGTCTTTTATATCCTTAAAATAACAAGAAACCAAAATGCTGAACCTGAATTTTCCCAAATTATGAATGTCACATCTGAAATATATTCACAAAAGTAATCCAGAGACCCAAATTAACTGAGTGTGAGAAAAAAAGATTAGAAAAAGTGGCAATTATCTTTCAGAGGTTTTCTACCAAACACGTACAAGCCACATAGAGTAGGTGAAAATGAAATGGAGTTTGAAGATAGGATTCCGATTCAACCTAAAATACACTCATTCTGGAGGCAATGCGTGGCTCCTTGAACTATTCTTAGACCAACACAAAGAGTCAGGTAAACAGTAACAATTTAAATGAATGAAAAAAACAAGAACAGGAAAGAAGGGTGCTAAGATACCACCTAACTACAAAGAAAGAATTACTGAAAACTTGAAAATTAACCATTCAAATCTCTCCCTAGAGATGAGCCTGGCTCCAAGTTGAGAAGTAGCTGTAAATGTTCACTGTTCACCAATGCACAAGCTAGCCACTGAATATATGCATACAGCCAGCAGACAAATTACTAGGGCTTTGATTTTGGTGCAAAAGGCTTGTATGTTTGTCAAGTTTTAGGGAGAAGCGGGCAGTATTTAACCTTTTAGAATATGGAATAATAAAAACTGAAATTGGCATGGACTATTAACTACTTCATTTGAATTTTTTTTAAACATAGTGGGTATAATCAAGTTTCATCTCCAATTTTTTTCAAACTTCCTAAGATGTTTGAACATGATAAGGAACCCAGGATAACCCCTGCTTGCCTTCATCATGAAATTTTAGGTAAGATGTATCTTGCAAACTCACAGCTTGCCTATTTACAAATTTATTCCCTTTTAATAACAATTTGCTAGGACATGTGGCAATCTTTCTCACATTACTATATGCCCAGGGCAGTTTTATCTGATATTTCTTTATACGTAGATACGGCTGCATGTTATGGCCAACAGAGGAAGTATCTTTAGCATCTTAATGCTAAATGATGTGAACTTCACATAAATTCTCTAAACATCCCAGTGGGACGTTCAGGTGGACAGTCTGCACAACAGCATTTTACAAATGGAGAAGTTAAGAACTTGATATAATAAAGTTTAATCTAACTGACCACTAGCTAATTTGTAGGAGAAAAATAAAATACAGATAACCAAAACTGTGATTGCTTTTTAGTTCATGTCGATAAAACAACCAGCCACTGATCTGATTTTTTTGTTTTTTACTGACCATAACATTTTAGGCCAGTAGCTTTCAAGTTTCTTTACCTCAAACCACAGTAAGAAATACATTTTAATCACAGCCAGCACACGCAAGCGTGTAAAATTAAAACAAATTTTCAGGAAACAAAACCTGCCCTTGTTTAGATACTATGCACTCTGGTATTTTCTGTTATATTCTTTTCTATTTCATTCCTTTAAAAAAAAATGTTCTAGACTCACTAAACTGATTTCATGATCCTCCGGGTCATGACAAGTGGTTTGAAAACACTGCTTTTGGCCCCTAAAACTTTTAATAACTGTTGAAGAAAATTAAAAGGTTTCTAAAAGAATCTCATCAATTCTTTTCTTTTCACCCAGAGGTATTCAAACAGCAAAACTGAGAGAGGAAAAATACTAAGTAACATCTGCCCATTTGAAATAACTCTTAATTCATAGATCCGTCTCTTCTTCCCTGGGTAATAAGGCAGAATTCAAACAAAAAAGGAATAAAATAGAAATGAACTACAAAGGAAAAAAATCATTCTAAAACTGAATTTCCACACAGAATCCCATGTGTATGAGTTTTTTCCTTTATTCTTGAAAGTTCTATGTCATTTTTTTTATGATTTAAAAAGTACCTGAATATTATCTACTGCAAAAATTTTAAGATGGGGCATATCATAGTGATATTACTTCCCACTGGGAGGATGAGCAATTTTGAATAAAATGAGATCCCCCTCTTTATTTGACCATGCTCACTTTGTAATTATTAGCAAGGCAGTAAATAATCCACTGAGAAGCAGTCTCATTAGTGCCCATTGAAATTCAGTGGCATTAATTTGCAATAAAAGAACTGAAAATTAAATGGAAAAGAAAATAGTTTCTGGAGTCTACCATGAGGTTATGAATTCACATCATACCAGTGCCTTCCTCCACATCAAGGAGTTTAAAATGTTTTGTGAATTAGACTTAATCGGTTTTTTTTTTCTTTCTAACACTTAAAAAAAAAAAGCAAGCAGAATAAATTTTTTTTCTCTTTCCATTTTAACCCTGAATTAAAACACATTAAATTAACTTGATAGATGGCAACTTTTTAAAGTTTTGTTCATTGTCTTTCAAGTAATAACTCAGGCTGGACCCGCTTGGCTGTGGGATGTTCTAAAGTTCTTTGAGGGGGCTGAAGGATACAGGGTATATCGGGATGCCTCAAGAGTCTGCCTCCAGAATCCTCTAGGGCCACCCTGCACCTTCCTCCTGTTTCTTCTGCTATAAATACCTCTGGAACCAGAACACTGAATAGAAAAACGGTCACAGCTTGCAATACAGAAGGGTCTGGGTGAGGGTGAAAGGTAAGTCCAAATACTAGTGTGCAGTCAGGCAGTGTCTAACTCAGCACCCAGCCACGGGGGCGCCCTGAGGCCTCCCCAAGCCACCCCAGGGTCCCTCTGTCCAGCAGCGCCTAGGGGACAGGTACTCACCAGGACCGCCTGCCTAAGACCTCAAGTCCATCAGGAAGAGAAGGGAGATACTGTCAAAGGGGAAAATGGGAGGAAGAGGGGAGAAGGGAAGTATAATCTCTACTAGTGAAAAAAGATAAGGACACAAAACATTTGCCTCTTAAGTCACAGAAGTGTTCCTGTGTGTCCTGAACTACCATCAGTTCTTCGCCCGGGAAGGGAAGGCACAGAGCCGGGCTCACCCCCGCACTCCACTCTCGGGGGCATTCTCCTCTCGCCGGGTAGGCCAGAAATGAAACTTAGCTGGCAGGAAAGTATTTCAAAACACTCGTGCTGCGATGTGGCATGTTTTAAACTCACAGGACACATAAATCTTCGGCTGTCAGAAGTCTTATGCCAGAAGTCTGCTCTGACACGGACTCAGCTGGATCACTCAGAAATCAGAAACTCGTTCAGACCCATTCACCTCCTCTATTGCTCCTCTGAGGAATGCAATTCAATCCTACAGCCCTCCGAGGTGGGACGGGGAGGACGAGGGCAGGGGTAGGGGTGCTAGGAATCGCTTCCCAAGGAAAACACCATCACCATCATCGTGTGCATACTTCCAACCCGAAATTCTAGATGAAAGGAAATTTTGCAAGCACAATAAAACAAAAATATTAAATAATAATAATTATAATATAAATAAATAAAACTCGGAGCTCCGCTAACCCCAAACACCTCCAGCCTTAAATGCCAAAGCAGGGCATTTTCTAGGGACTCAAAGCACCTTGTGTTGATCTGCTCTGGGGTGTTTCCCTCACTGAAAACCTCTGCTTCGTAAGGGCTTCCAATATTTGTTTAGTTAGGAGCACGCGGGGTTTCGGATCTGCGTCTCACGCGGACAGCAGGCGGATGGAGAAGAGAATTTTTCTTGAAGCTGCCAGGCCAGGGAACTTGACTCTCGAACTCGAGATCGGCCATTGACCCCCGGCCTGGCCGCGCACTGGCCCTCGGGTCGCGTGTCCGCGGCGCGGGCGGGCGGCCGGGCTGCCGGGCGGCCGGGGGCCCAGCCCCGCGGCCTGCGGGCCCCGCGAGCTCCCGGCGGCGCGGCCCCTCGCCCCCCGCTCCCTCCCGCCGCCGGACGCGCGGCGGCCACCCCGACGTGGCGCGGCGGGCGGCGCGGGTACCTGTAGAACGCGGGAGGGCCGGCCTCGCGCACCGCATAACCGCTCGGCTCGTTCTCCAAGTAATAGGGCACCTGTTGGCCGTGGGGGTGCAGGAAGGGCGAGAGCTGCGGCGGCGGGTGCAGCAGCACCAGCGGGCTCGGAGACACGCTGTTGAGCTGCGGGAAGCCCCCCAGGCTGTTGGCGCCGAACGCCGCCGCCTCGGACCCGGGCCCGTAGGCGAGGCCCGACTGGCCGTAGACGGGCGCGGAGGCGGCGGCCGCGGCGTTGAAGTCGTACGCGGCGCCCTCGGGGTAGTTATACACGGCGGGCTTGCCGCTGTCCACGTACACCTCGCCCAGGGGCCGCTCCAGGGGGATCTTGAGCTGCGGGTGGTTCAGGGACTCCAGCTCGTTCGCTTGGATCTGGTGCAGCAGGGCCATTCCCGACGCTTTGGTGTGTAGGGTCATGGTCATGGTCAGTGGCCGCGGGCAAGGCGCAAACTGTCTCCCCCCGCGGCAGAGGGCTCAGCAGCCGACCGGCCACCTGGAAGAAGAGCACAGCCCGCGGTTAGAGGCGGCGCAGCGCATGTCCCGCCGCGACGCGAGCTCTGGCCCTGCCCCGGGAGCCGGGCCGTCCCGTGGAGCCGGGCGGCGGGACCCGAGCAAGTGCAGCGCGGCGCGAGCGCGCTCCGCCAACTCCCGGGCTCGGGTCTCCAACTTTAAGTACCGGTCTCCCGAGCTCATATGCATCACAAAGGTGCTGGAAGCCGGCCAGGGGCTGTTGCCTTGCCCTGACGTTGGCTTAAACATCACTCCAGGCGCAGCTCGTTTTGGAGCGATCCCAAAGAGCAGCTTCCCTGAACTTTACTTTACTTGTTGCTGCTGGATAGAGGCTGAATTTCACTGCAGGAGGGCGGGAGCGCAGAGGGATCCCCTAAAGGTGGCCCGGAGAAGCCGGGGCTTAAAACAAACTCGGAAGACTAATCCAGGGGCCAGCTTTTTCTAACGTGCTACCTTATGTGCCCCGTGCCAGGCTCCAGTCTATCTCTGTTTGTCTCTCTCACTGTTCGATTCACTCTCCTCGTTGGCTGGAAATATGTAGTGTGTACATAGAATGACCCTGGGGAGGACCACTCTGTAACTGAGATATGGCAGATAGAATGGGGTGTGCGGTTGCATATGCAGACAGCTATATTTAGCAGCTGCAGGGACTGATAGGCGGCATCTGGGGGGAAAGGGGCGGAGATTCAAGGTGTGCATATAGGAAGAGCAGCGGTTTGCAATCAGGAGAATGCTGCCCGACCTCAGTTTTCCCCATCTGCAAAATTCTCCCCAAGTGGTCCCCTCCAGCCAGGACCTTCCGAGATTCTCCCAGCCTGACTTGTCTGTCTGTGCTGGACCGCAGTTCTGTACTTGCTCCCATTAGGAATTCTAATGTGAATGACCATTTACAAAAATCTTCCGTTAGGTGGGCATGGGTGTTCATGCCTTCCACAGATTATGCAACCAAAGCTTCAGAAAACTGAATATGAAATGTGACCTTTCCATAAAAAGCATAACCTCAGGTTATTAATCAAATCTTTGGCAACTATGTTACACCTCTGATCTAACCAACAAAATTTTAAGTGCAGTGATATATTTCTGTTCTTTTCTTCTACTATTGGACCTTCTTGGTTCCCTTGGACTAGGATATGCAGCAGCAAATATCCAGATTGTAAAAGGAATAGAAAAAAAGTTTTGAACTGAATTAAAAGCTAAACAAAGACAAGTGCATTATATATAACCTATAATAGCATAAATAATATATAATGTATATATAAGTATATATTTTAAAGATATGGTAAATATATTGTGCACTATAATCTTGAATAGTTTATACTTTCTAATAAACTTCCTTTGCTCCAGCCTAATGAACTCTGATAGGACTATCTGATACTTTGCCTTAATTGCTATCCCCAGCACCTGACAGAATACCTGACAAAATGTTTGTGTCATATATAAATGCCAAGGATGCTGTTACTGATAGTAATATTTGGGGACATCTTTATACTAATAAGTACATATTTTACCTAATTCTTACAAGAACAGACAGATCATCTGGGGACAATATGCAGATGTAGCTGATTTGCTAGGAAGCCAAAATTGAGCTCAGCATCAATAACTAAAGATTGTAAGCAAAGAAAGGGTTAAAAACACATTAAGTGAATCACAGATATTTCTCTTTATGGCCAGCAACCATTACTTTCCAAAGCAATTTTTTTTACAGATGACTTCGTTTCCGTAAATCACACTTTCAATTTTCGAATGTCTCTTTTAAACCCATGCAAAAGCACTTCAGAGGGCTCTTAAAAATCTGAACCTGCTGAATTATATGTAAATTACACAGAGAACCCTACAAGTCCTGAAAGCAGAAGGGGATGCACACACAAACCCATGGAAAACAGCAAATCCTCATCTCCCTGCTAGGATACAGACACTGGCCAGAAAGGTAAGTTGCTTTCTCAAAATGCTAAAGCTTCAAAGAGAAATCAAAACAGTCCTACCCTGCTGGATCAAGAGCGTCTTTCCAGAAATGTTCCATGGGCTTGTAGAAGTCAAGGGCTGAGACAGTGAGAAGGAAAGGGAAAATGTGCTCACATGTGCCTGTGGCTCCGTGTGTGAGCAAGGCAGAGCGTGTGGGGATGTGTTTGTATGTGGAATGGCAGGGAATCGGGAAGCAGCCAGTAGGCAGGGCACTTGGCAGCCCCTCCCGGCAGACACAGCAGCCGGGCTACTGCACAGAGCTGGACGAATGGCAGTGGGGAGTGAAGACAAGCTTACTCTCTGCTCGTGGGGAGCAGGGGGGCACCCTCAAGTCAGCATGACTGGGGAGAAGCAAAACTCCAGCCCTTTTGCCCGTTATCCTTGGAGCCTAGAAAGTGCTCTTCTGTTTCCTGCTCCCATCCGAAGCAAGAGGGTAAAACAGGCTTGCTGTAAATCATAGGCTTACAGCTAAAATAGAATGCCAGTCAAAAGTGTGTGGATATCAAGTTTACAAAATGTGACATGGGCGGTTTTTCCTGAAGAATATAATTTAACAATAAAAGCCTTCTGGGATACACTTGGATCCGATGCCTTGCTGGCCCCAGCCCCCAGTCTCTGAACAGACACACTGTTGCCGCGCCACCGATTGCACCAGGAAACCAGACTTTGGAATAAATGTTTTGGCATTCTAGGGATGTGTTTCCAACTGAAACGTAATAGTCCTCCACCTCGTTAACCAAACCCACAAACCTTTCCACGAATAGCTCAGTTGACTGCTTTCTGTAAACATGAAAAAAGAGATAGTATTAAAAGCCCGAAGTATGAAGATAAGACAAAGGTGAGTACCTTTGTTTGAAACTGAATTTTGGCTTTCTGGTTGTACAGGCACTGCTCATCGGGGTGGTCCCTCCTTTCCCACTGGTGCCCACATGGCTCTACCAGGGTCTCAACTTTTCTCTTGACCATGGTATTAATACAGCATAATAAGGTGCTCCTAAGTGTGCCTCACCCAGTGTCTCAGCACATGTGATGCCTAGTGGAGCCTTTGTTGCCAGACATTAGTCACTTCCTTGGGTATTAAATGACTCTAATCACAATGCCAGGAGTGGCCAGTCTTTGGCCTTGGGACCCTATGCAGTTACTAAGAGATTTTTGAGTGGCTTTTGAGACCAGTACAGAGAAAGAAGTAAAAACTTATTTTTAAAAAAAAGTTACAAAAATGTTAATGATGTCATAATGCAGATATATATTATGTGCTTTGAACGACCCCAAATATTGCAGTAGTGGAGCACAGAACCCTTTGTTGGTGATGGTGGTGAATCCTGACTCCTCGCCAGGGCCACCCATGCACTAGATAGGCCAGTGCAAAATCAAGTAAGAATGTGCCAGGAAGGGATGGAGAAGGAAGGAATGGGGAAAGAAGGAGAGGAAAAAAGAAAGAAGGAAGAGAAGGAGAGAGGAAGGGGACTCTGCAAATATTCTCCTTGAACATAGGAAGGACAAGAAGCTGCCTAATCTCTTCATAGACTTCGATTATTCTGCAGCTAACTATCAAAGTGAGCCCAAAGTGTCCAATACGGGCAGTTTTCCTGAACATTCTCTTTCCAGCATTCTCCTTCCTCTCCCTGATAAGATTCATCCCCCCAGGGTTGATGATAGTGGGTGGGAAAGGATACTGCACCTTGCTAATTTTCTTCTAGTGCTTCTGGCCAACCCAGCTTCCAGCTCCCTCCTCTTACGTGTCTACACTCACTTACTGCACAGGCTCATCCCCCTCTCCATGACTTCCTGGCCCTTGCAGGTGAATTAGGGTCAAGTCTGTTCTCTAGCTCCACCACTGAGTTCCTCTCCAGACCCACCTTTCCAGCACTCTCCTGGGCATAGCTGGCTTGTTCAAAATATACATGACTGTTGTCCCCAAAATGGTACTCCTGTCAATCCCCAGTCCATAACAGCATTACTGCCCCTCCAGTCACCCAGACTAAAGTCTCATGGTCTTCTCTAAGGGCTTTCTTTCCCTCACCTCGCATATTCCTGAGCATTCTAGCTTTGTGATTTCTTCCCTGACACTTCTATGGCCCGCCTTCACCCCCTCATTACCTTACCTGTTTAAGAGTTTCCTAGGGATGTCTGCCTCTTTCCTCCTACCCTCCCTCCCCAGATCCTGCTGCCTTTTATTTCCTTGGTTTTTACAGCTTTGAGCTCCATTTTCTCATGACCTGGCTGGCTCCACCATTCACCCAGGTCATAGCTTCCTCCCGAATGCAGGCCTTCCTCTCTTCCCACAGCTATCCTGTCTAGTGTATCTCACCGCCCCTCCCCCCAATGTGTAGCCTAGGCTTTAGCCAAAAAAAAAAAAAAAAAAAAAGAACTTGACCCTCCAAGCATCCCAAGCTTTCCTGATGACATTCTCTCTGCCTACCACACCCACCCCTCACTTTGCTGGCTTGTCAGGGAAAGCCTTTTTTAAAGTCCAGCCCAAATGCTACCATGTCAATAACACCTTCCTTTACTCCTTGTTCAAAGGTAATTTTTCTCTCCTCTGAACTCCAGTGGTATTTCAGGTGCATTTATTACATTCTTTTTTTCGGGGGGTGGGTACTTAGGGTCATTTATTTATTTATTTTTAGAGGAGGTACTGGGGATTGAACCCAGGACCTTGTGCATGCTAGGCATGCACTCTATTACTTGAGCTATATCCTCCCCCGCTTATTACATTCTTGAATGTATATATATATATTTTTATATATGATATATATTTTTTTAGCCCCTCATCCTGCTCAGAAGTTCCTTGAGGAGAGGGTCTGCATAGAGCTACTTGGGAGATTTCTGAGTGCCTAGCACTGTGCCTGATCATATTAGGTCATCAAATATTGGCTAATTTACTAATCCAGATATTTAAAAGGCTAAAATAATATTATATCTAGCTGAATAGTCATCCCTAAAAGCTAACTTCCCATGTAATGTTCTACCATTTTCAAACTGTTTTTGCTAAACAATTATCTCTGTATCCTCATCCTGGCTAAGGCCATAAAGCCAAAATTCAAATTCATACAATCTTGAGTCAGATTAAGCCTGCAATTCTTGGCAGCATGATTCACAAGAGAGCTCTGAATTTTTCGTTTGTAACCAGATAATACTATGGCCAAACATAGTTGCTTCTCTAGCTCCATTAAAAGCTTTTACATTTACAAAAACATTATTCCTCCAGCAGAAACACAAAAGCAAATAAATGTGGAAATATTTCCAAAATAACTTACAATACTAGAAATGAGTCCTTCAGTCTGAGACATGGAGGGCCAGTTATGTCCAAGCTGACTGCTATTTTGATTATAAATGCTCTGTTTGGGAATTTGTCTTTGCACATTTATTTGACACCACCTATTTTCACAGAAGAAAAATGAAGAATTTCCTTTTAAAAATGAAGGATTTCTGCTTATTTTAAAAATGGATCATACCATTTGTTTTAAGGCATTTTGATTAACTCCTAGACTTTTTGCAACTGACCTTAGATATTTTCTGTCTTCTGAGGTAAAATTTCTACGCAGTGGAATGCACATATCTCATGTGGACAATCTGACGAGTTTGGATATGCCCATGTGACAACCATCTCAATGAAGTCATAGAGTATTTCCATCCCTCAAGAAAGTTCCCTTCTTGCCTTGTTCTAGCCAACCCCTAACCCCATAGGCAACCATCGGTCCGCTTTCTATCAACATAGATTTATTTTGCCTCCTGGCCCAGAATGTAGACCATGATCTCTTATAAATTGGAGCACATAATATACCCCATTTGCAACCAAAGGCACAACAGTCTGCTTCTGGGCACACAGTGCTGTCGGGCAACCTAAGTACAGCACTATCCTTCTCGCAGTCAGACACCTCTTCCTGGGATCAGCTCCCTCAAGTCCACAGAATTTTACTAACACTCTATTCAGGGACCTTTTTAATTCTAACAGGTTTTACATGATCCAATGTTACATAAGCCTGCAAAGATACAGTTGACGGGAAGCCAGATGAAACCAGGATTCTTTAGCATGTTCTTAAATAGCCTTTTCTTCCCACTGCCACTGCAAAATAAATAACTTTTTTTTAATGATTTGTAAGCCAAGAATCAAACCCATGGTCCTTACTCTTGTAAAACCCAGGACCTCAGATGCCATTTTCTGTCTCCCTGGAACCTGATGGAGATCATTTGGATTTTGGATTGTTGGGCAGAAGGGCTACTCTTTATTGGGAATTAAAGAGTGATTCAGATTTAGTTCACCAGCTTAACAGAATTTAGTAACTTTCATCGTACATTTTTAAGAGACTTTTTAAATGTAATTTCATGTATGCAATGCATGTGGCATAAAACCATTTAGAAAGTCCTTTCTCTATAAGTGACACCAGTGATAACAGAATTCCAATTATTCCAATTATTATTACAGTGTGTCCCTCTCCCTCTCTTTATCTGTTGTTTACTTGAGGAATCTCATTGCCAGCTTCGAGTATTATTTCTCTGCAGAGAGCAGTACCCAGATTGTGCCTAAATTCAAATAATACTCTCAACTGTTGAGGGTGGCCTTTACACACACACACAGACACGTATGCACACACACCTAGTAATCAACCAAGAACCTGGCCCAATTTCAGAACCAGCCTTAGACAAGTGGTTAAAAAAAAAAAAAAAAAGGAGATATGTGCATTTTGAGGCTTTTCAGGTCTTCCTGTTTTGCTGCCACACTCATCTGGATAACGGGCTCCGTAAGCACCCAGGACCCCTATGCCAGCCGGTGCTCTTCCCTCTCCCAGCCCCCTCAGGTACAATCCTACTGTCACAAGGAACTGATGTATTTATGAACATGCCAAGGAATAACGCATTTATTCAATTCACTCAAAAAAATACTGATTACCTACTATTTACTAGGACCATTTCTAAGTGTTGCGGCCTGTCTTAGTCTTCTCAGGATGCCATAACAAAATACCTTAGAGTGAGTAGCTTAAACAACAGAAATATATTTTCACTCAGGTCTGGAGGCTGGAAATCTAAGATCAGGGTGCCAGCGTGGCCAAGTTCTACTGAGGACTCACTTTCCAGCTTTCAGACAGCAGCCTTCCCCCTGTGTTCTCACATGGTGGGGTAAGCTCGCTCTCATAAGGCCACAGTCCTACTGGATTAGGACTGTCCATAAACAAACAACTAATATCCCTGCCCTCAAAGAGCATGCTTCTAGAGGTCTAGAACTGGTCCTATTTTAGTGGCCCCTTCTACTCAGTCTCATCCGAGAGCATCTCTGCCTAAGTCTGCCCTCAGGTGCTGGTGGTCCTCTGGGTTCAGCCCCTAGGCCCTTTTGTCCCCTCTACACATCTTCCTCTGGATGATCTCAACCACTCCCAGGGTCCTAAGTTTCATGTGTCCACTGAAGACTTAAAAATAGAAATCTCCAGTTGAGGTCACCTTGCTGGCTGATACCTCTTAGTTTTTTACTTGCCTGTTCATTCACTCAATACATACTTATTGAGCACCTACTATGCACTAGCCGTTTGAAACTCAACTTGTCCAAAATTCACGTATCTTTTCCCCAGACCTGTTCACCCCTGTTTCCTGTCTCAGTAAATCACATTGCCGTTCATGTAATTGGGCAAGCCAAAAAAAATCCAGTCTTCGGCCTTGACCTTCTTTCTCACTCCCTATATTTGACCTCTCACAAATCTGTGTTTCTGTCTCCTTGATCTATTTTGAGTCCACACCCTTTCTCATCATCGTTATTTTTTTCAAGCCACTATCTTCTCTCCCAAGATGGGCCTCCAGCCTTTTTCCTTCACTATCCATTCTCCATACTGTGGGAAGAGCAATCCATCTCAAGAGTAAAAGGAGTCGACTTATCATTCTCTTTTCCCCAGAGTTCCCGCACAGTCTCTCACGGGTACTGTGCTCCCGCCATATTGAATTGCTTTCAAGTTCCTCAAACTCTGTGGACTCTGCCTGAATCTAAATATTCATACTTTCAATTCACTTTGCCTGGAACCTTCCTCCCATCTTTCTTCACCTGACTTACTCCTACCCATCCTTTTAAGTCTCCTTTGAGACATCACAGCCACCAGGAAGCGTTCCTCAATATTCTTGATTTTTTATTGGGTGCCTGTCCTATGAACGCCCATAGCTCCCTAAAAATCCCTGGTTATAGTTCTTATCACTGTGTTGAAATTTCTTGCATATTTCTCTGTATCCTCCCACTGATCTATAAATTTTTAAAAGACACACAGGGACTGTCTTTTTCCAAGTCATGAGTCCATTGCTTAGTACAATGCCTGATGAATAGCTGGCCTCAATAAATACTATTTGAATAATGAATGATTAAACCCCTCCCAGGTATCACATTTGCATTGTTAACTGAATTTCTCAATAACTTAATTCAAGAGGAGTGAATATAATGGCTAGAACTCAGAACCAGAGCTTAGAGGAGAATTTGGAATCAGATTCATGTTTTCTAGAACAACTCAGATTTAGTACCACAGAATTAGAATTAGAATTAGAGTTAATGGCCCCTTCACGGGTTGTCAATCCCAGTCTGCTAATTGTATCTATAAAGAAACTGAGGCCCAGAGAGGCAAAAGAGATTCGCCAGCGGTCCTACTTGCTCAATGTCTAGTCCAGAGGAACTGGACTAGATTCTGGTCTCCAGATTTAGGGTACACCATCCTACCTACCCCACCCCCATTCTCTCCATGTTGATACTGCATTCTTCCTTCTTTTAGTGTGGCCCATGGTCAGCGTGATGAAATCAAGACATAATCATAGTGGCTCAATGGACTATTCTAAGAGTCTTAAAATTTCCCAACTCTGGTAAACACAGCAAGACTGCTTTCACTTTCTCAAATCACTGGTAAAGAAATGGGAAGAAGGGTTAGGGAACATGACTTTAAAATATTGAAACAATTTGTGTTCAGAGAAATGACTTGCCTTATGAGACATGAAGAAATGAATTCTTATGCATTACTCCTGGAAGAGAGTTCATTAAGGTCTGACCCTTTGGTCTATATCATTTGAATAAAACTTTTTATCTAAAGAAAAATTTGTACCCTTCCTGTACCTTCTAAATTGTACAAACTTACAAATATATTATCTTTAACCACAAAATAATTGCTTCACTGTATTTGACACATTTCAATTTCCAAGTGAATCTAATTTGAAAGACATTAGAGTACCTTTCCACTTTGCTATCCTACTCATCAAGGAACCTATATTGTGATCCAAAAGTGCTAGCCATCCTAAAAACTATAACTTCTCATAAGAACTGGAAAGATAATTGGGAACAATACTGGAAACACTCAAAGATTCAGGAGAACATAGTGGCAAACTTTTGGTTGATTCTCAAATAAAGACATTACTTTTCATGATATTTGCCAGCAACTTTCTGGACCATAATTACAAAGAGAAAACACTCCACAAACTTTTATGCCAAATGCTAATGAATGGCTAAAATGTACAGATTATAATTCCCACCCCCACCCCCCTTATCTCCACCCTGCCGGTCGTCTCAATTTTCTGTCCTTAAAATATCTCTACTTACTCCTTATCGACTTTCGAGCCTGCCTCTTCTCTGAGGTCCTCACAGGCCACCCCTACTGAGACCCAGAATTCTCATCTGAACTCACCTCAGAAAAACATGCCTGCCCAACCACTGTGTTCTCTCTCACATGTGTGTCCTCAGCTCCCTTGCCTCCCCTTTCAACAGTGCTGGTCAGGTCACAACACCCCTTCCTCAATACAGTTTTCTTGGGCTTCAATTTTGGTGGGGTACCTAGGGTTCAAGCTGTACAACTGCCCACCCTCCCAAACCCCATCCCATCAATATAGCTTGTCCAAAGTCTTAATTTCAGCGTGCAATTTATAGGAACATCTCTAATTGAACTAATTTCCATTCTCACCTCTCAAGCAGGTATTTGATTTTTTTTTAATAGGGAAATCTTATTGAACTAAGGAAATCTCTACTTGTAGAACTGCAAAAGCCTGAAAGGGAAAACATAGGGCCTGGGAGGAGGCATCTGTATGTAAAGAATATCCTATGTTTTTCTTTCTCAGGAGGTTTGAAAATTCCAAATGGGAAGGAGCAGTATCCAACAATCTCTTGGTTGACCCCGAGAGTGCCTGAGTGAATTTTCTTCACATCTCAGTAAGGATGTGTCCTTACTCTCACCTGGACACTCTTTGTGCATGCATAAGCAATAAATAATCTATAATAAATAAGCTCAAGCAATGCCTGGGGGCAAAGTTACGGCTTTCATAGGATATGTCCCATAGCAGCAAAATCAGAGGGGATAATGATCTTCCCAAAGGAAAACTGAAGGTGAGACTGCTTAGGTGAGACCTCAGCTTTACTCCCTTGCTACATCGTCATGCTAGAGACAGAAGAACATGAAAAGCAATAAATCCATTTTCTGAGCACTTGTGTAAAATGTCAGAAGCTGAAGTCTAATAGTCCCAGTCCCACTGGCTTTCCTCTCATGCAAAATGTGATCTTTGCCTCTTTCTGACGTGATAATTTAGCTTTTTCAGAATGGGTGTAAGAAACGCTGCACTAAATATAGCTCTTGCTCTTGAATCCGGACATGCTTATTCTTGAAAATAAATGCTGCATTCATTCAAGTGAATGTTTCCCAATCAGCCCAAATTCACCCTTCACTCTATACTTAACATACTTTTCCATCTCTGGCCGCCAGACCCGCTTACCATTTGGGGTAATCCAGCATTTGTTGACTGGTCAGTTGCAACTCCAGTTCCACATTCTTCACATTGTTTAAAGGAGTTTCTGAAGAAACTCAACCAGAGCCTCATGACTCTGAGGCTGCATTTTGCTCACAATGACTGTAATAGCATTGTGTTCGTTCTTGACAGTTTCACCATCTGCTACCCCTGTCTATATGTGGGAAGGAGAGGTCGGCACAGGAAACCAGGCTGCCTCAACCTTTCTGTTAACTGGGTTGGTGGCGAGGATTCTTTCTGTGCACTCTGAACTAGTGCAGGACGAGCAGGATCATCAGTTTTGGAGACTTTTCTTTCGGGTTGGTTTGACAACAACCAAAAATCCCAAAACATCCTTTCTCTAGAGATGACTTCTTTATCGTCATCTCTAAACCTCACCAGAAGCCTAAGGTAAATCCTGATGGCTGTTCATGGAGCATCTGTCATGTGCTTTAAAAATATTATTTCATTTAACATTTGTATTTCACATAGAATACAAACTTGTGGTTGCCGGGGGGAAGGGAGTGGGAACGGACAGACTGGGAGTTAGAAATTTATAGATACTAACAGGTATCTACAGAATAGATAAACAAGTGTATACTGTGTAACACAGAGAAATATATACAAGATCTTGTGGTAGCGCACAGTGAAAAAGAATATGAAAATGAATATATGTATATTCATGTATGACTGAAAAATCGTCCTGTACACCAGAAATTGACACAACATTGTAAACTGACTATAACTCAATAAAATTAAAAAAATAAAATAAAATAAAATTTGTATTTCATTTAAGTATATAATGAAGTTTGTGTTTTAATCTTCAAAATATATTTTCAAAGCCATATTGAGAGAATCTCCTCCCACCTCTGCCTGCCACTCACCAATTTCCCCTTTCTAAAGGCAACAGGTGTTACCAATTTTTAATTTTCTGCCCCAAAATTTTCCATGCATATAAAACACACACACATGTATAAACACATACACACACACATGCACACACATACTCTTCCACATCATTTTTTAAAAATAGTAATGACATGTACCCTGTTTTGTGCCATGTTTCTTGTTTTCCCTAACAATATATCTTGGATAACTTTCTGTTTTGCTACATAAACAGCTCCCTCATTTTTTGTGACTGTGTAGTATTTCATTGTGTGGAAGAGCCACAATTTATTTTGCCAGTTCCCCATTCATAGCAATTAAGTTTGTCCCCAACATTCTTCAATTATCAACAATCCTACAATTAGTAACCTTGTGCATAAGTCAGTTCTCATAGGATTAATATGTACAACATTAATTTTAATAGATGTTGCCAAAATGCCCTCTCTAGTGGCTGTACAGTTTGAGTTCCTACATCCTCACAAATATGGTGGCTCTTTGAACTATTTCATGTTACTCAAAATAGTATCTCCATGCAGTTTTAATTCACACTTTTCACTATGAGTGAGACTGAGCATCTTTTCACATGTTTTAGTTTAAATCCTAGCTTGACCAATCAGAGGTGGGGTAAATTTGGACAAATTAAAGTCTTGAGATCTATGAAGTTGGGACAGTCCCAACCTCAAAGGGCTGTTACAAAGAGTAAACACAATGATGTAAGAATACATGCTCTTCTTGCCAGTTGCCACCATTATTTTCCCAGTAGTGAACAATTACAGGGGCACCAGAAGCACAAGCTAATAATGCATTAAAGTTCATAGAAAGTGTGATAAAAGCCATGGCTGTGGTGCCAGAAGGTTTTAGATGAAATAAAGAGCTGTTATCGAAGGCTTGCTTATTACCATTCCAAAATGACAGTTTGCTTAACACAACATCATTGAAATTGGGTGCAAATCAGGACTGTTTCCCTGGGGATAAGAAATAACTATGCATAGTAGCACCTTAGGTGTGGAATAGAACCTTAACACCAGAAGCAAGCTATGTCAACTTGAAAAACAGACACTCACTTATGAATACAGTGTGTTTGGGGAATGAATTGTTGAAATGCCAGTTTTAACTATTTTACAATGTTTTCAGGCCCATTGCTGCAAACCACATTTTATTGCTCCCACTGAGGCACTACATAGGACAAATAAATATCCAGCATCAGATTTTTAAACCTCTGTAAATAAGTGGTAGATTGTTAACAAAATCTTGGCTGTCATTTCAGGAAAAGGACCACAGCTTTCATAAAAATAAGAATTTTGAAGCACTGTCAAATATCAGGTATTAAGATGATTTGATATACAGCTAAAATGCTTGGGAATCAAGTGGTAAACATGTCTACAGTCCAATTTGGAATCCCTTTATGTACAAATCACCCAATTTTTTAACCCTATCTTTTAGTCTTGTTATTTACGTCCTGTCAATAAATACAACCACTGAATGTGGAGAATGTGGGTCCCAACAGAGACATGAAAACAATGATTGTGACCTCCAATGTATTTTTAATGGAAAAAAAGAGGTCTTATATTTAGGACTCATTTTTCATTTTTGCAAAAGAAGCCAAATAGTTGTTTTTATATTAGTAGGAAATCCTATGTATTTATAAGCTTTCTGATCCATTGCATAGACATCAAAGGAGGTTTGATATAAGACTCCTTTCCTCAGTCAAAAATATTCTATTCCAGATTTTTAGAAATCAATTAAGAGAAAATTAAATAGCCTTGCATGAAAGACAACATCCTATCCCCCTGATATTTTTAAACGTGTTTTTATCTTATAAGGATCATGCATCTGAAATTAACAACTGCACCAAGTAGATTTACCTCTTCATGGGGAGTAGGTCGGCAACTTGCTATTAGATTTGTCACTTTGAATTATACGTATTGTTTTTGTGTTGTGTTTCTTACTAGATTTTGAGAAGCTTGTGGGTCCCTAGTGGAACAAATTTGGTGCTCATTAAATATACTGGAAGAGAATGAATGAATAAATAATGAATTACTGAATTAAATTACTCCAACATATTGTCTGGCTTCCTTTAATAAAAGTTTTTTTTTTTTTGATGTTTTGCCTGTTGTTTTGAGTCATATTACATTTACCAGGTGTTTATTACTGTCTGAAATATGGAACAATATTTATGTCTCAAGAAGTCTAAGATGAAATGAGATGTTCGGATTGGCAGATGCCCGAAAATCCCTGAGTCTCTGAGCGTCCCCACCCTGCCTTGCAGTTCAAGATAGGCTCTTTGCGGTAGTTATCCTGAGTCACCTCTGAGACCCTTGACTCCCAGCTCAGTTCACCACGGACTTCTCTTAATGACCCTCAGGACCACAGATCCACCCGCAGCTGACAAAAAGTCAAGAGGTACAACCAGAAACAACCGTCCTGCTCAATTACCATAAATCCTCATGATCATTAATAGCATTTATTATTACAGGTACTTTGGGGAAATCTCATGATCTCCAATGCCACCCAGTTTTTTAGTCATGTCCTAAAACGTCAAGTATAAGATCAATTTGCCAAACAATCTTAGAAATTCCTTGAAGGTGGACACTAAGTTCGGGAATCAATTCAGGATGACATGATGGAGGCTCCTGGTGGTGGAAAGACCGGCCTTATTATTTCAGGCTTTTTATTAACTGAAGTAAGTGAGTTGATGGTCAATAGGTTAGAAAAAGCTGAGCCATGTTTATTTGGTCAAATGTATGCAGATATCTACAAACAGAATATTAACATGGAGCTGTTTGTTCCCAGTGCTGGGCTGAGATCCCTAAATATTAGATGGCACAATCCAAAGGGAAGTCTCAGTCACCAAGCAGTGTCTGGAAAAAGAAAAGGAGTAAGAGGCATTTTATTCTTCCCTCTCACACATCAAGAGTTTAAAAGGATCAGGAGTCAGGAAATTGGAGGATTTGGGGAGAAAGTTGTTCACTGTGCACCCCCCTCCACCTCGGATGGAAGAGGCAGAACATACCCCCTTCATCCAAAGCCCCAAGCAAGCGGCCTCAACACATTTTCAGATTTGATAAGTATCTGCTGAGAACTGGCAGACACATGGCCCCATGGGTCTGATCCACCTGGAAATTTTAAGGAAAAGAGAACTTGACCCACTCCTCTGATGGCAGGCAAGAAAAGATGGCTGTGTGGGGTTGGGCTGTGCTCCCAAAGTTTGTGGAGGCAAAGGATGAAGCTAAGATGGGCCACATGCAAGAGAGAACCAATGCAGGTTCCATTTGGACATAGCCCCAGAGAAATCCCTGAAGTGGACAGGTGATCTCAGTAACAAGAGCATCGCTGATTCCCAAGGCTGAACTCTGTGTAACCAACCAGAGGATGTGATCTTACCTGCACGGAGGAATCCAGAAGTGAGAGATCTCCAGAGATGGGGTATAGGGGATGGTATCAGAAGAGCCCTCGAATAGCTCCTGACACCCGCTGTCTCACTGTCTCACCACAGTATTTCCTGCCTCTTTTCTCTGCTCCAGACTCACCCATTTCAACCCTACAGGGATCAGAAATTCAACTGGAAAGATGTACAAAGATATATAAATGTGAGGAAGGAAAAAGAGACCAGCTGCCTTCAATCCCATTGCAGGTAGCAAGCTTGTTTGAGGCCAGAACTGGGAAAAGGGAAGAGATGTGATAGTAAATAAAATTCACACGGTTTTCTATTTACATTGGACTGGTTAAATTCATTAGTAATTAGAGGCCCCTTATTACGTGGAAGTGACCAGAAAGTCTTAAGATTTACTTCACATTTCATCCAGGTAAATGGCCCCACAGAATAAATTTAAAGATACAGTGAATACTCTCTCTTTATATTCCTTGAAACCTGCATTTCAGCATAATGGTCACATTTATCTTCCTTTAAAAAGTTCAAGCTTCTCATGCACCCTTCCCCCAACTACTGTAATAAACACAAAAAGTGGATTCCATACTGACCATTGAGACTAATTGGAGTGAAATTTGCCAATCCAGGAAACTCAACATATCTGCTATTTCTTTTCAAGGACACACTTGATGCCTACAGAATAAGATGTCTTAATAACTGTTCATTTGTCAAATTACAGATTTTGAAAACAAGTCAACAAAAGGCACTCTAAGAGTTTCAGTTTATACCCTTGCATAAAGAGGTTTATCCCTTGTCAAAAGCCAACTGTCTCCTTCGGCAATATTTGTGTATACAAATGGTTGTTTGTTGGTGGTGGAGTTTAAAAATACAAAATTGAGAGAAAATGGGCATGTTCTTTCATTAACTACTCTCTAAATCAAGTCCAACGAGGATGAAATGAAGAAAGGGTGTATTCAGTTAAAGAAGCACCAGACTCCGCCAGGTCTCCAGCTCTTAGGCCCGCCGCCCTCCAGCACAGCTCCCCGCCCTGCAGCTCACGTGGAACCGTGTCAAGGGCACGAAAGGCAGCCTCTTGCTGGAGGGTAAAGGGGAGTGTTGGGCACACAGGGTTTGCAAAGAACATTTGACTTTGCAGGTTAGTCCCGGCCCCACCAGACTGAGGAGAAGTCTCTCAGAAACAGACCACTCCCAGCCACTTCTCTGTGGCTGTGTCCTGGACCAGCCTGATGACTTTAATGATAAAATTATGTCAAAGTCAGGAATACCACGGTAAGGACAAGCCAGGATGGGAGGGCTGGACAGGATCTTAGAGATCACGTAGGTTAACGAGCCGCCGTCGTTCCCCCACTGCCCACTCACATGAAGGGCAAGACCCACCAAAGCCTGAACGTTCCTCTGCCCAGTCCCTGGTTCTCTGCGATCCCTGCTGCACCAAGGTTTTCCTCCTATGTAAGAAAACTTGGAAGTTAAAAGGACGTTAATACGGGAATAACCCCTTCTTTGCACAGAGCATAACACACCATTTGCTAACAAAGTGCTTGAATCACAGCTCCCAACAGATCTCATTACACCGCGTGTCACCACAATGCGTTTCAGACTTGCTTATCCGGAATAGCCACTTTGTATAGACTGGGAATTGAAGGGTTAAGTGGCTGGCCCAGAGGGATAACCTAAAATCACAGTGTTACAACTCATTAAAAATGGACAGAATTTGTGTTTCGTGTCTTCTCCAAGACAGCCCAGTCCTTACCTACAGCAGCCCTTTGTCCCAGGAGCTTTCAGAGCTTCCCTCTTGAGATTCCACCTTCTCAACAAAACTCTCAGCCTCTCAGGGCATGCGAGGAAGGCATTTTGAGGAAAAATGATCACTCTGGGAAGGTAAGAGGCCCTCCCAGGGTTAACTGCATAAAACAAGAAGCATACCTGTAAACCCCACGGTTCCCAAAGTAGAGCCTTCAGGACAGCTACATCAGTATCATCAGGGAATTGGTACAAACGCAAATTCTTGGCATAGCTGGTTCCATCCTTTCTTCCTTACCTCTCCACATCTCAGCTCCAATGTCAACTCCCCATGACCACATCAGGGCAAGTGCTCCAGCCACGCCCCTTCCTGTTCCAGTCTCCTCACTGAACTATCTTGAGGGGGTTTCCTACTCAGGGCACTGTTCTGTCTTGGTCACTGCAATGGTTAGTTTTACAGATCAACCCAGCTAGGCTGTAGTACCCAGTTATTGAATCTAACACTAATCTAGGTGTTTCTGTGAGGGTATTCTGTAGATATGGTTAGCATGTAGCTGTTTTCCATAATGTGGGTGGGTCTCATTTAATCAGTTGAAGACCATAAGAGCAAAAACTGAGGTTTCCTGGAGAAGAAATTCTGCCTAAAGACAGCAGCATTGACTCCTGCCTGAGTTTCCAGCCTGCTGGCCTGCCCCACAAATTTCAGATTTTCCACACGCCACAATTGTGTGAGCCAACTGATAAACATTACTGAAGATCTGAACAAAAGGCATAGGTTTGGGGTAGGGGCACTCATGGAGGAGCTTTTTAAAAAAAAAAAAAGGAACTAGTTGTATGCCAAAGCATTTTGGTGGGAAGGACAATCTGGCAAAGGAAATTTAAAAGTCCTAGCAACTGAGATAAACAAGATTATACTGTATGGCACAGGGAAATATACACAAGCTCTTATGGTAGCTCACAGAGAAAACAATGTGAAAATGAATATATGTATGTTCATGTATAACTGAAAAATTGTGCTCTACACTGGAATTTGACACAACATTGTAAAATGATTATAAATCAATAAAAAATGTTAAAAAAAAAAAAAAAAGTCCTAGCAACTGGCACCCAGTGAGG
Source organism: Camelus ferus (assembly GCF_009834535.1). Lineage (NCBI taxonomy): Eukaryota > Metazoa > Chordata > Mammalia > Artiodactyla > Camelidae > Camelus > Camelus ferus. The sequence continues at coordinate 61,323,944 of NC_045703.1, read as the reverse complement.
GAGGTGAGAGTGGCCCCAGTCTCTACACCATCTAGACCAAGAATAACCATGTCGAGAGTTTTTCCTTTATCCCAGGAGCAACGGGGACACCAGGGAGGTTTAGAGAGGGGCCTGGGAAAGGTACGTCTTACAAGACTGAGTCACACGCTGCCTAACTCAGCCTTGAAAACGTGTCGCTTGTTCTCTGATCCTAGCACATCTGAAAACAAACACTGTTTTTTACAATGCAAGCTATCAGACTTCTATTTAATAGAAGAATGGTATAAATAAGATCAGTTAAGGGGCAAAAAGATTTTTCTCCTGTTACTGAAGTTGACTTAGTTCTTTGATAGTGTGTTTTTACACTTAAAAATTTATCTTTCTCCAAAGCTGGAAAAACTTGAGCAACAAAATAAATAAGGTAGTATTGTAATATAACCCAAAGTATAAAATAAATATCCATGAATCTATACAATATAAACAAATGATTGAATAAAGAAATAAATGAGGGAAAAATAGACAAATCTCCTATGCAGAAGAATTCCCAGTAATTGATGTACGTACCCCACCCTCAAGGATGGGCGTGTAACTCCCCACTCCCTAAGAGTAGACTGCACATAGTGACTTCTTTTTGAAGAATGCAGTATGGAAAGGGGGTAACTCTACAGTGAGGAAACCTGACAAACACTACTTCAGCATGAGAGTCAGGGTCAACATCAAGTCAAAAACGGCGTTGATGGTATATACCCTTGATGAGTTGTAATGAGAATGGCATCTCACCTCTGAAGGGCATCTCATCCAAAAACCCATAATCCTGTTCCACTCATGAGGAAAACATCAGACAAATCCTAACTGAGAAACAATGAGCCCCCAAACTCTCAAGGTTATCAAAAACAGGGAAGCCTAAGAAACTGTCCCAGCCAAGACATAACAAAATGAACAATGGCACTCTGGAAACTGGCATAGAGAAAGAAAATTAGGTAAAAATTAAGAAAATTGCTACAAAGTATGGACTCTAGTGAATAATAAGGTATCAATGTCGGCTTCTTAATTGTAGTAAATAGGTCATATTAATGCCACAGCTTACTGATAAAGGAAACTGGGTGTAGGTATTCAGGAAAGGTCTGCTATCTTCAAAATTTTTCTGTAAATCTAAAGCTGTTTCAAAAGAGTTTATTTAAACACACACAGAAACATATATATCTTCTACAAAAAGTGAAATATGAGATATGACATTACTTCCTAAACTGGTGTATACAGATTTGCTAACGGCACTTCCTGTTACACTGTTCTGGAATCAACTCATTTTGGTTATTGTCTACACTTAGGGCTTCTGAGGTTCCTGCGGCCCCAGAAGGGCTTCCTCTGCCTGTCTTGCCCCGCAAAGGCCAATGGCACTTAAAAATCTCACTCCTGGCAACAGATTGCCCTTCCCGTTGCATCCAGCAAAATAGCCAGCATCTCCACAGAAGAGGGAGAGGTGGGTACTCAGCGGCTGCTGTCTTTGTGGGGATTGGCAGAACATACCCCTTCTTCCAGGCACAAGCAGTGCCATGCAAAGGTGTCTTGGTTTGGGGAGCAGATTAGGGCTGGCTTTCAGCTGCCACTTGCCCTCTTGCCCTGCTCAGGTCATTGTGGTGGCCTCGAGGGCTGACATGCAGTCTGCTACCAGGTGACTTATGAAGACCGTGATGCTGGGGCAGTAGTCAGTTCGTGTTACAATAAAACTCACATTTATTTATGTGGCTTGTTACATGGTTTGTTAAAACCACTGGCTCAGAAATCTCAAAGGTCATACAAAGTAAGATTAAGTTTTATTTCAAATTTCAGCAAGTGGATGTGGGATATTGGGAAGAACGTGGACAGGGTGCAGAAATGAGAGGCTTATTTAATATTCAGTTGACTTAGAGTTACCTTTAATGTTTCTCCACATTTGGTCAGGACTTAATTGTCCATTGACACATATACTTCCTGTGTTTAAATGATTAGATTTCTGAAAGAAAGTCATAATACTAGGGTAGCTTGCTCCATAGAAGACAGCCAGCATAACAGAGAGGGTTGAAATGGGCAAATCCACAGACTTTTAAATTTGTGTGTTCATTTCTGGAGGGAAATCTGGAAGTATTTATCAAGAGTCTCATGCATATTTATACTTTTAAAATTATTTATCTTAAGGAACTAATCTAAGATACACACTAAGATAACAAACAGATATTTATTGAAGCATTGCTCACGAAAAACTTGCAAGTAAACGAAGGCAAAGAGCTGTTAATGAGGAAATGGCTAAATAAATCATTATCATAAGTAATGTCAATCAAAAATTAAAATGTAGTACTATTCTGAAAAATAATTTGTTCAAAAATAGACTTGCCATCTTATGTAAAGTGAAGAAATCGGACTATAAAAATATAGTATGCACAGTATTTGCCTCTTTATAATCTTAACATTTTCTATATTCATAGTTCTACATAAAATACATTACTTTTATAAGTAAAAACAACTTACAGATTTCTTTCTTTCTGTCTTTCTTTTTTTTTTTTAATATCCCAAACAAGAAGGAAGCTTTTGGCACTGGTGGATTTCCTGTTCCTGTTACATAATGAAAAATGGGACCATTCACGGTTTTTTAAAACCTTGGGAGTTTAAAATGCTGAGGGTGAAGAAATGGTGAAATCTCATGTTCAGACATGTCTAAGTATTTAACAGTAAAATTGGAAAAAACATGGAATAGCCAGAATTAGTCCTACCAGCCTTTCAAAATATGTTGAGATTGTTGGTATAAGAGCTGATCTATTGTCAAACAAATATTTATTTTTAAAAGATAAATAAGAACTTAAGGGATTCTCTTTGAAAAAAAAATTAGAGAATCAGATTTAATTTCCAATTCCAACAGGTTGTTGGTTGACCTTTAGTCAAGCAAATTTTGAAGTCCTCATTTTTTAAAACAAAGGGTTTGATCCCCAACAATCCAAGTCCCCAATTTTTCATAATTCTATTATTTACATTACTTTATAATTACATTATAATTATTAATTATAATATACATTTTATAGCATATCACACATATATTATAGGATAATAAGTTATATACATTATTATTCTATAGTATACAGAATCTAGTACATTCTATAGATATTACAGTTTGCCCATGTGTATCTCATCTTTTAGAATTTTAGTTGTTTTTATTTTTCAATACTACTCACCTCTGCTTCAAACTGCCCTTTTACAAAAAAAGCGAAGTAACAATAAAATCAGCTATATCAGTTACTCTTAAGAGCTCTGCTGTTTCCACTAAAAATTTAATTTGGAAAATTAAATTCTATCCTGAAAATGTGTCCCTTGCACAGTACTTTTTAAACAAATATTTGTCCCTGTTTATTAGAAAAATATTTTATTCTGCTCCACTAAATAAAAATGTAAAGTCATTCTGACCTGTTGTGCACAATTTGGGTGTGTATCAGTTAGCAAATATGTGTTGAAACAGATGAAACATAAAGAAAGGAATGGAAACAGGGGAGAGACAGTGTAGGAGAAAAAACATTTTGGTTTGGGTATTACCACATCAGGGTCCTGGTCTCAGGTTCTCTGTCCTTAACAAGTTGTGTGCCCTTAGAGTAATCACTTTATTTCTTGGGGTTTCAGTTTCTTCATCTATTAAATTAGAGGTTATATTAAAATAATCTTCAAGGATTCTTCCACATACAAAATTCTACTTTAAAGGAAGTTTGAAAACTATGTATGGCTTAAAAAGCAAAAAAAAAATTTTTTTTAATTTAGTTTTGCTAGTATTTGCATCCTACAACAATGATGACAAAAATCTGAAAATTTATGACCCGCTTATATTTAATAACTCTCCATTCGATTGTGATTAAAAGTTACACATGTAAAATGTTAGACAAGGTCTAGCTGGAAATGTCTACTGCGCTATGATTATACAGACAGAGTAGCAAACACACCCTCAGGACCATAAAGGGTTAAAAGCTGACCATGGGTCAGTAGTTTCATCTCATGATTCTGATACCAAATGCTCTCTTGGACATTTTGAGTGGACTCAGCATTAACAGCCAATGACATCAGACATAAGCCTCATGTTCATCTGAATTCTGCCCAAGCCTGGACTTCCCCTTTTCGGAAGAACAGAGAAAACTTGAAAGTCTAGTGGCTTTCAAACCTGGCTACACCTTAGAATAATGAAAGGAGCTGTTAAATAATTTTCCTGCTCAGGCCCCACCCCGTACCAATAAAATCAGAATCTTGGGGGAGTTAGTTAGCCATATGTGTTCCTTTTAGAATCAGAGTGATTCTAATATGAGGCCAGTTGAGAACCACTGGGTTAAACAATGAAACAGATGAGGAAAAGGAAAGAATGAGAATTGCCAAATCTCAAAAAAAAGAAAAAGAAAAAGAACAGGCTTTTCTTAGCGACGTCAGGTGCACGGGGTTGTGTTGGCTTGTCTTTACACTGTGCACAAAACAAGAAAAAATGGGAACTTGCATGACAAAAAAGGGTAGAATTCAAGAACGATGGCTGTCTGTGATTTACTCAGGAAAGTGGAAAGTACTTTTAAAAATTAGGCCAGGAACGAATTCTGTCTTGGGTAGTAGTCTTGAATGCCAAGATGTGGATTTCCCGGTTTTGTACAATCCACTATGCATTTTAAGAACTCACAGGCACCCATTTCCTCTGCATTAATCATTCTGGCCTCTGTTTACCAGCGGGATTCCTGGTCCTCACATGCCCATTCTTGTATTAACACCATTCTAACCACAACCCCTTACTCTTTACATCATCAACATTCAGCATTTGTGTCCAGTGAAATACCTAATTGCTAGTTTCACCTCTTCCTTCACAGTTTCCACAGCCACCATCCCCACCAATGCCCTTTTTTGAGATAAAAGGAAAAACAAACCCAAACCTCAGAGCTGGACATGACCTCCTCTGGCTTTTCATACTCAGAGCTTGCTTCCCCACAAGCCTGGATTAACCTTTCCCAGATGCCATTCTCATACTCAAAAACACATTTTGGACTTGTTTTGCCTCTCACATAAAACCCGAATACCTACCTGCTAGTCCATCCCATCAACCCACCTTCTTACTTCTCCCAGGAAGAAATTCCTTCTCCAACCAAGACCACTCTGTGGCCAGTAGTCTAAACACAACATTTCCCCCTCCATCTGCATAAGTGAGAACTCATTGCTGTTTCTCCTGCAATTAATAGCCTCCGGCACCCACAGCTCCATGGTTTGCTTTAGCTGCCAAGCAATCCTGCCAATCTGTTCATATGAAGGGCAGAGAACAGACAGGCTCTGCTTTGGTATTTCTCATTTTAGAATTACTGCAGTAACCATTGGTATTGCCCCCACAAATCCTTTCTACCCTGAACTGAATTCCCGGGCCTCCTTTTCTTAATATTTCAGGACTGTGGTTTCTGCCTGCTTGTGCTGGCCTTTGCCAGCCCAGACACTGCCTGTTTCCCCAAACTATTCTCTACTCCTCCTCTATGTTCTCCAGGTATCCAGCTGATAATCTGTCTGACTCCTGCTGCCAAATCCACTCTGACCCAGCTACTTTCCTTGAACTTGCCTTACCTCTTCTTCCCTGACTCCAAAGTCCTGAACCTCTCTACTTGCAACTAAAATTGCCCACCCACTGCTTTTCCTCTTCTCGTTGCCTCCCTTCTGGGATTTAAGGACCATACACATCCATTCTTAAAGTAACTGACTTCCTGACCACACCCTTGCTATCCCAATCTAAAAATTCAGCACAATCTTCTGGGTGGACCAGATGCCTGGGTCTGACTTCTCTTGGCCCACCCAGTGCTGGTGCTGGGACTTAGCATGAACAGGCCTTGAACATCCATTGCGTGCAGAAGATTTTGTTTTTCCTTTGCCCACTGCTCCAAGCTGTAACTTCCAGGATTATTTTAACTTGTTAGTATTTATCGCCATCAATGAGCAGTCCTGTTGTTTTGGGTGTGTCTGTTCCTTATGAGACGCTGTGTTCCTTTTAATGTCTACTTTTTGTCCTGACTTTTCCTTTTACCTCTCCTGCCACTTCAGTCCTTGCCCAGTGACAGAATTGGATGCCTAGAGAGTAGTCATGCAGATAACACTTTGAAGTTTGACCTGTCCTGAAATCAAAGGGATACACTAGACTAGATATTAGCTCAAGGTCCACCCTAAACCTAGTCCACTATTTCCCTATGGTAAGATGAAGGAAAAGTCCATTAAAATGACAAAGTGAAGTCAGTGACAAACTAAGAGAAAAGCAGTTTGAGTAAATGTATACTTATTTAATGGTTACCAGTGACTTCACCGAGTCCCAGGTTCTTTTCTACTCATCTAATCAGCTAATGTACCAATCAATGTCTAGAAAGATACTGGCTTCTTTCAGTTTCACCTGCAAATGTTCAATACCATGGACAGAGGACCAATTTCCTAAATATAAACTGTCTGAACTGATTGCTTCTAACCTCTGTGAGTATCACAGACATCTGTAGATGAGCATTGGTTGTAAAAAGCAATGACAACCCAGCTCTCCTAATACTGTGCAAACATTAAGGTGAAATTCCATCACAAGCAGTGTACGGTTTTAGATACTGATGGAAGAGCACCATGCAGTGCTACCACTACCCATCCATGACTAATTGGTGCCCAGTAATCCAGAAACTGTTGCCCATTCTTGGCATATGATGCTTTGTTCAGGGGCAGAAAAGTTCAAACAACACAACTTAACTTCAAACAAAATTTCAAAGTCATTCTTTATCACGGAATAGACCTTTGTTCTCACTGCCCTTGCCAATTCCAACTTCATTGTTTTCTGTGAGATGCTGAACTCAAAATGGCACCGTTGGGAATGACCAAAGCAAGCTTATGGAAGCAAAACAACAAGAGCAAGTGAATGACATTCTCTAACTCTGGTCGCTAATAAATTTCACCAGCTAGTGAAATGGCTTCAGTCCAGTGTCATTGCAACGTGAACCAAAACTGACCAAACCCTTCAAGAAGCCTTCTCTAGCTCCCTAATGGCAATGTTCCTTATAATAGCCCTGCTTAATTCACTTATTCCAACTCCACTAATAGTTAATGGACACTGACATTGTGCAAAGACTGTGTTCCAATCTGTTCCTCACTCTTATTTTAGAGAGCTTTCTCTTTACCAAAGATGTTTCGTATGTTTACTTAGCTGAGAGCCATCTTACACCATAACATCACTGATAGCAGTTAGAAAAAGTGATTTACCCTTTGAACTTGGCCCAGGGATCAATTTTCCAACTGGATCCTCCCCAGCCCAATCTCTCGCCAACAGAGGAAATGAGAGGTTAGTTTTTTAAAAAAATAATTAGACTTTATCTGAAAACTCTGTTCTTGACTTTACAACAAGCAGGACCTCCTCAGTAAATCAGTGAAAAAGAGAAAATGCCTCGATTACTACTTATTCAAAGACCCATGGGGACAGGAAACAACCTTCACTTTCCTGAGTCACTGGGTTGCCTCCCAGCAGCAGCCTTCAAACATACACTCTAGCAAAGGTAAGTAGTCTTCATCAGTGGGATTTCACCTTCTATAGAAGGATGAGTAAGGACTGTTCCAGAGAATGAGGGTTCTTACAGAGCAGACAGGGCCACTGTAACAATGTACCACAGACTGGATGGCTGAAACATCACTGGAAATTAAGGCTGTTCACCTGATAAGAATACAAAGTCTGAGGTCATTGATTTGCAAATCTGGATCTTCAAGTTGGCAGAACTCAATTTTGAACTGCTCACCCACATGGAAATTACCATGGGTCAATCATCACTCTTAGCCCTTTTGTTTCTCTGGCTTCATTGCTCTCAAAGCTCTCTCAAAGATAGCCTCTACCATTTGTCTGTTTGGTAAATAGTTGGAGGAGCTGCCACACAGTATGTTTAACTGTGCCTTTAAAAGTTAAAATCAAAAACGGATCAGTCTAGCTTTCTGCTTGGTTGTTGGCTTTGCACACACCCATGGCCACACAAAATACAACCCCCTCCATGATACTGTATAATGCAAAAGTTATTACAAAAGTTAACAGCAACTAACTCCTCTTAAGTACTTTGTGGTAGAATCAAGAAAGTTGGGAGAGAGGGGAGGTATAGCTCAGTGGTAGAGTGAGCGCCTAACATGTACAAGGTCCTGGGCTCAATACCCAGTACCTCTATTAAAGATAAATAAATAAAAACCTAATTACCCCTCCAAAAAAATAAATAAAATTTAAAAACAAATAAATAAATAGAAAGAAAGTTGGGAGAGATTCAGATTGGTGCAAGGACTCGAAGGGCCACTCTTCTATGACATTTGGGTGCATGTCACAGTGCCCAGTACAGGTGAGACCCCTATCTGTTGTTCCAAATCTCCCTTCTCGTTCCAATTTTATAAACCAACTGTTACAAAAAAACATGGTTTCCCATTGACTATGGCAGCGTGCATTGCCCTGTTGAACACCCACATTCCTTGATTTACCTTAAAAATCTGCATGTAGCATTTGTCATGAACAAAACCAAAATGAGGAATTTAGGCTGGAGGTGGGAAGGTTGAGCTGTTTATTTAATTAGAAACATTTACCCTTCCTTTTTAAAGCAACCTCCTGAGAAAAGCAGAGGAGTTTTGATTTAGCAGGAGGAAATAATAGTCAAGCAGTTATCGACAACTTAATTATTTAAACATATTCCATTCCAAGTAATTTCTTACTCCCTGGAGTTTTTTGTCAGTTGTTTTTGTTTTAACTACAAAATAATGCTTGCTCATTTTTAAAAAAAATTCAAACAATACAGAAGTGTATAAAATGAAAAGTATAATGGAAGAAGGGAAGGTCTCTCTTGCTTTCCCTAATCTCACTCCCCAGAGGTAATCCCTCTTAATAATTAAGCAAATATCTAAACATATAAACTTTAATGTTACACATGTAAGTTGCTCAAAAAATAGGGTTTATTTGACATTTGCACTGTAACTTTTTTTTTCACTTTACAATATAATATGGACTTTCCTCATGTCATTCCACGTTTCTTTTCAAAGAACGCAATTTTAGTTTTTGATCCGTGATGGAATAGCAACGGAAGGTGTAACTACAGGAACATGGACAACTAGCCTGCCACATGAAATTCCAGCTTCATTTCTTGGGCAGGACTAAATTTCAACAGGTTATACTGGGAAAAGTGGAAACTTTAGAACAAAGCTGAGTGAATGGTATTTCCTGTGCTGCGGACAAAGGTGGGGGATTTCATTACTTCCAAGTGCCCAATTTTTCTACTAAGAGAGGATAAACGCTTTCAATTACATGAATTCCCATCAGGCAGACAACAATAGGCATGGACATGATTCTATAGCTCTTGAGCAATAAAAAGTATATCACGGACGGAGAACAGGACAAAGAGAAACAGCTCTGCCTCTATAATAAGGTAGAGAGTGAGGATCGTTATCTGTAAAATGCTCCTGAAGCACATTAACTGGAAATTTTAAGCAAATAAGTTGTACACCATTTCTCAGTGATTTACAATCCTTACGTATAAAATTCCAGCATAATCCGTGCTGCTGGTGCATAGCTGGTGTATCTAACCATTTCAGGTGCTTCCTTTGTATTTCTACTTTTTGGAGTTTTTTTTTTTCCTTCAAACATTTCCCCCTCTGATCTGAACACTTTTACTTTCTTCTTTTTTTGCTCAGAAACAACTGAAATAGGCTAATCATCTTCTGATCTAACGTGAGGTGCAGAGAGATTTCTAGAATCTTCATCTCTCTAACCTTTTTCCTTCTTGCCTCCCATTATGATTGAATGTTTGTTTAAAAAATAGACTCAGTCAGAATTATAAAAGCAAAATTACCTACATAACTAATCAATTATACCAAAAACACTTTGTCTGTAAGATTCTCTGTATTGGCTTAATTATTCTTTGCTTTGTACACGTAAACCTAATCGCGTATCACCGTCACCTCTTGGAAAGGGTTGGTCAGTTTTAGGATACTTCTCCAGACTGTTTAATTTTAACCTTTTTTCACTTACATTTATCAATTATATTTAATTGCAGTCACATTAAATTAAATATCACACTTAAATTACATATTAGTTACAGTTACGTATCAGTTATATTTAATAATTGGAATGTTATGGAACAGTCAAAATTATGCCTGTCTTTGTTAGTAATGATTTATTTTTCATGCTGCATAATAAATATTCCTATTTTACCCTAATTTAAGAAATATTTATAATGAAATATCTTTCAAGCTAAGTAGTTTTTTTTCCATTTTAATTGCATTAACACTCTCAGTTAAGGTCTTAGAAAAGTGTCACAAGTGTTGTGTAATATTTTCTTACTTATAAATGAATTAAAAGCACATTTTGAAGGGGCTTGTCCTGGACCTACCACATAATTTAGATTCACAAACCATCAGAGTTGGTTGTTGAGGCAGGGAGTCTCCTTCTTAACTCACCTATCATGCCCTGTCCCTATACCCTTCTGTTTTTCTTCAACTGAAATTCAATTGACTGGTTAATTTATAATGTTGTATTAGTTTCAGACATATAGCAAAGTGACTCAGATATATATATATATATGTTATTTTTCAGATTCTTTCCCATTATAGATTATTACAAGATAATGAATATGGTTTCCTCTGCTATACAGTAGGTCTTTGTTGTTTATCTATTTTATACATAGTAGTGTGTATCTGTCACTCCCAAACTTCTAATTTTTCCCTCCCCTATCTTTCCCCTTTGGTAACCATAAGTTTATTTTCTATGTCTGTAAGGTCTATTTCTGTTTTATAAATAAGTTCATTTGTATCATATTTTAGATTCCACATATAAGTGATATCATATAACATTTGTCTTTCTCTGTTTGACTGATTTAGTATGATAAGCTCTAGGTCCATCCATGTTGCTGCAAATGGCATTATTTCATTCTTTTTTATGACTGAGTAATATTCCATTATGTATAGATACCACATCTTCTTTATCCAGTCATCTGTTGATGGACATTCAGTTTGCTTCCGTGTCTTAGTTATTGTAAACAGTGCTGCTAAAAACACTGGGTGTGCCCTTCTACTTTATCCAGTCTAATATAACCTGACTTCTCCCATCATCTTCAGTGCCTTTCTTTGAAACTCTTCCAGAGACCATCATGCCATCATATCTTATTAAGGTCTTATTTTCCCATTGTTCAAAGAAGTTTTAAAATATCATTTACTCTGAAGCTTATTGACTGATGGGAATGTAGACATATATAGGCAACTACAAATTTGACATCTTTACATGAACATTTTACCTTGTTATGGACTGAATGTTGTGTCCTCTGAAAATTTATATGTTGAAGTCTTACCTGGAAATGTGATGAAATTTGGAAGTACTTTGTTTGGGGTTAGATGAGGTCTTAAGGGTGGTGCCCTTATGGAGGGATCAGTGCCCTTACAAGAAGAGGAAGCACACAAAGAGGTCATGTGAGGACAAAGAGAGATGTTGGACATCAGCAAGCCAGGAAGAGGGCTTCACCAAGAACCAAACCTTGATCTTGGACTTCCTAGCCTCCAGAACCATTAACAAGTGTCTATGGTCAAGCCACTCAGTCTATGGTATTTTGGTATGGCAGACTCAGCTAAGACAAACCTCAAGCTTGGTATGTCCCAGATTGAACACATACTACACTCTGTCTATCTCAATCTACTTTCCTTTCAGTGTTCTCTATATCTCTACATGCCACCGCCCCCACACACATACATTCAATTGCTTTCAAACTATAAATTCACTGTCCATTCAGTTAATCACCAAGCCTGTCAATTATAGATCCTAAATGCTCCCCCATCATTCCATTACTCACAATTTCAACTGCCATTATGACAATCCCTAGGAGAAATAAAGATGATGTCTGTGCAACAGTATATGTTAAGAACTATGTACTGATAGGGCTATTATTAGTATAGGTGCTGCTAAATGTATTAAACTATTGGCTCAAGCTGTTTGGAATTGTCCCTTTAAATGTTGGGGAAAGTCTACCCCAAACCAAGAGTTTGTTTGGGTAATTTATGCATGGCAGTTATGCTAAGGTGCCCAAGTATAAATTAAGTGAATACAACCCTATTTGATACCATTGGAAACAGGGATTTCTTGGTCTACTAGACCATAAGCTTTGCAATATCAAAGACCCTGACTTGTTGCCATTTCATCACTAGCAGTTAACACCAGGCGTAGTATGTAATAACAATCAACAGGGGGAGGGCATAGCTCAAGTGGTAGAGTGCATGGTAGGCATGCACAAGGTCCTGGGTTCAATCCCCAGTACTGCCTCCAAAAATAAATAAATAAACAAATCTAACTGCCTTCCCCCACCAAAACAACAACAATAACAACAAAACTAATAAATAAGGTCACCTAGAAAATGTAAGGAGAAAAAAAATTTTTAATCAATAAATATTTTCTGAAAGTATGCACAGCCCCATGTCTCTTCATTTTACAGTTATGTGATGCAAAATCCAAAGGATCAATAATAGTTTTAAATCAAGGTAATAGTTTGAATAACAAATTATTTCTTGCTATGGTATCAAAAGCCATTGAAAAGTCTGTGGCCACTGAAAACAGCTTTAAGTTTTCTGAACAATTTTTTCAAGTTGATAAACTCCATGTAACATGGCAAGTAGTGATTAATGTGTCCCAAACCTATGTTTTACTTGCAGTGGAAACTGCTGGTGCCAACCCAAAATCCATTTCTCTCAATTTAATGAAATCTCAGTTTAAATCATGTATCCTCTCCTACCTCATGCCCACCATCCCAGCTTCAGAAGAAGATCCTGATTAATCCAAGCCAATCCATTGGTCCAAGGATGAGTGCACTACTTAAATTGAAGGGAACGACTAACATTCCATGCCTTTAAGAAGAGTTTTTCTCTGTCCCTTTATTGATGTGAATAAGAAAACATTTTTCTACAGGCTGATGGCATCATGAACAGACTAGTGTGGAATTTACACACACACTAAAATTAAAATAGGTCATGATTAGGTTGTGTGATTTTTCATGTGTTTAAATTCTTTTTTATTTAGTGCTATTTATAGTTCTTCCATTTAAATGAGATCTATGATTCCAAAGAGATTTTAAACAGTTTTGGGGTCAGACCATTTTCTGGAAACTTTTAAAAGTTATTAGTAACTACCTGATCACATTTTAGCTTGGAAACATAATTGGCTCTCATCAAAGGGATTCCAATAGAGTTCAATAATTTATCACCAATAGAAATGTACATGTTTATAATTCCTCTAGAAATAGCACCGCATGAGAAAAGATACACTAAAACACGGTCTTCAGCATCACACCTGAGAGGTGAGCCTGAAACCTCTCACTGGCATTTATTTTGAGACATGTTTTGTACAGACAAATTATTTATATAAGGATCTAACCTTAATAAAGTTGGGGTAGCTTCAACTAGATTTTATTTGCTGTGGAGCTTTGACAAATAAATCAGGGTCTTTTGGTTTGGGGGTGTCTCTTTTCCAACCAGTGCATGTATGGTACCTGATTTCTAAGGCAAATGACAGACTGGTTCCAACAAATCTAACATCTAAAGACATCAAAATGATAATTAAAAATTATAGGAATCTTTACTCCACTATAATTTCCTCATCACCATAATCTCACTGGTATTTGTGTGTGTGTGTGCTATGGACACACACATGTGGTCAGGGTCAAGACTGGGGATACTGAAGATCAGAATAAGTTTAATAGTAAATCATCACTTCCAAAGGGTGTAAAATGACTATAATGGCTGCTCCTTGCTAAGAAATGAAAGTAAATATTTCCTTAGACTCCCAGAGGCTGCCATTCAATAATAATAAGCTTTTGTTAGTAAGTGAGTGTCAAAACTTTTCTTCTGTGGTTCAAGAAGCCATGTAGAAGAAGCCTTGTCAAAGTAAACTTTCAAGATTAGATTCTTCCAGTGAAGTCTTGGCAAAACCATTGACAATTTTGACATTCAAATCTACCCAAACACGTATGATAACAAGATAGTAAAACATTCCAGAATCTGCAGGACTGGTATTCAAGCCACTAGGCAGTATCTAGACATTAAAGCACATTAAATTACTCTTATAAGGAAAAAAATCTATTCTTTTTCCTGAGACTTTGAGAGTAAGTAGCCAAGATTAAATCATATATCCAAAAGCAAAAGGTTATTTTATTTTATTTAACCACAGTAGTCAGAATAAAATCAGTGAATTCACATAGATACAATACTGTTATCTAATCCACAGACTTCATCCAGATTTTGCCAATTGTCTTACTAATATCCACTTTCTGACTCAATATTCAATCCAGAATCACACCTGCATTAGTTGTCATGTCTCTTTGACTTCTTTTAATATGGAACACTTCATAATCTTGACAATGTTGAAGAGCCCCAGCCAGCTGTTTTGTAGACTGTCTCTCCAGTTAGGTTTCCCTGATGCTTCCCTATCACTAAATTCAGGTTGTGCATTTGGGCAGCAACACCACCGAAATGCTGTTTGTTGTTCCTCCTTTGTGCTTCATTTCGGGAAGCGCCGTGCTAATGTGCCCCGTCACTGATGATGTCACCTTTGATCACTTGGGTAAGATGGTGTCCCACTAGATTTCTTCCTTTCTGTAAAGCTACTATTTTCCCTTCACAATTAAAAAGTATTTTGGGTGGCAGGACTTTGAGACTATCGAAAAATATCCTGTTTCTCATGCATGATATTTTTCCTTGCTAGTTCTAGCATCCTTTGACGATTCTTGCTTGAAACAATTATTGCTCCATGCCCTCCACGTCTCACCTCCTTCCTGGACACACAGCTGAAATATCATTCCCAGCCCTCCTTCTTAGGGGGACAACACAACTGGTTCTAGCCCATAAAATACACTTGTAAGTGGTGTATGCCCCTTCCCGGTTTGTTCCCCAATGTCTCCTGTTATCCCAAAAGGCCTTTGCTTGAAGGTTGATTGCATGTATAAGATTTAGTAAAGGCTATTATATACAGTGCTGCTATGAACATTGGGGCACATTTATCTTTTCAAATTAGAGTTCCCTCCAGATACATGCCCAGGAGTGGGATTGCTGGATCATATGGTAAATCTATTTTCAGTTTTTCGAGGAATCTCCATATTGTTTTCCACAGTGGCTGTACCAAAGCTGACTGTACTTCAGGAGAAAGAAAGAAAGAAAGAAAGAAAGAAAGAAAGAAAGAAGAAAGAAGAAAGAAAGAAAGAAAGAAAGAAAGAAAGAAAGAAAGAAAGAAAGAAATAAAGAAGAAAGAAAGAAAGAAAGCAAGAAAGAAAGAAAGAAAGAAAGAAAGAAAAAAGAAAGGAGATCTCTCTCCCTCCCTCCCCCCTACTCCTTCTCCTCTTCCAGGAAGAAAGGAAGGAAGGAAGAAAGGGAGAAAGAGATGAAGAAACAAATTTTTTAAAAATCTAGTAAAGGTCTTGAAGAAGTCTGGAGCCACTGGAACCTTAAACCTAAGCCATTCTGGGAGTCCTGTGAGCTTGGATGGGGAAAATCTAATTTCATGAGCTGTTAGCTGGAACTTAGCATTCCCTTTATTTATGAATGCAGGCACAGTTACAATGGCATTAGCAAAATGTGGCTTTGTCTCCAAGAGAAGTGACAGATATTTTTACATCACATTAAATTTGATGCAGATATCCAGAAACATATTTACCTACCACGAAGTTGAAATTAACTTAGAATTTTAGTTATTAAATCTGTCACTACATCTTTTTTTTTCTTTTCCACATTTACAAACATTCTCAGAGGAGGCCCAGCGGCATTAACAGACAGCTAAAGGGCTCCAAGACACAAAATAGGTTAAGCTGGATGGAGCTGATCGCTGAGTCACCACTTGGTGGGGAGCCGCCAGGAAAGCAGGTGGGGAATATTTGTATTAGAATTTGTATGTGAGAAAGAAATAAGCCACTGAGATTTATGATGTTATTTGTTCAGCAATTATCCTATTCTGACTAACAGAAAGAATGAAGTCACATATTTGGAAATTAATACGCATGGGAAGATAGCTGAAGCCATGGGACTGGGATGTGATAACTGAAGAAGGAGAAAGAGAAAGAAGCCAAGTGCTGAACTTTGAATAATTGTTACTTTCTGAAAAACGAGACAAAAAACTGTTAAGGAAGCAGACGGAATAATAGAAAGATAACCAGAAATATATGGTGCAAGAAATTATATAAATGACACCATGTTTTAATTTCTCAGATGTCTTCATATAGAATAAGTCCTCATATGTGGTCTCTGCTAGAAAGGTAAGAAACAAAACTGTTTCAGTAGGTTTTCTGAACTATACCTAAAATTTGCTAAATGACAGGTATACTTCTCCAAATCTAGTTTCCTTATCTATAATAAAAAATTGCTGTTCAGATTAAAGGAAGTAATATACACAAACACACGCAGAATCTTCTACAACTTCTGACGTGTCCCTGTCACTAAATAAAGTTATCTCTTTCTCTCCTCAAACTCTCATCTCTGCCATTTCACAGACCATGTTAGAATTTAAGGTAAGACCGAAAGAGCACATTAAGAAAACCATAAAAATTTTTGATTCAATAGCATAGGCATTAGACTTATTATACGAGTTACACTATGAATATTCTACCTATAAAACTAAAATAAGCAAAATCATGATTAGAAATCAAACAGCACCTCAATATTCTTTTAGGGAAACAGACGTAGTGATAATTACTGGAAAGAGAGGCTGTCATTTTAAAATGCCACTCAGAGAATCAGGAAAATACACCACAGTTTGCTGGGGTTTTGTACTAGAGGTTCTCATGAGCTATACAAAAATGTACATGAGTCATTAGAAACCCATCTTGAATCTCTCCATCTCCTCTAGTTGGTAGCTCCTCCTTAATCTCATGTTCTGTTATCTCAAATACAATATGAAGAGGAGGCGAGGGGTGGGAAAATGTGAAACCATGAACTGCGTATAGGTACATATAAATTTAGCAATATGTTATTGTTAAGTTCCTTCAATAATGGATGTACATGTCTCATATATAAAAGAAATATGAAACCTTGTATGCATTCTAAAAAATTCTGTTACAAGTCGACTGGGAAATGGAAGAAAAAAAAAAAAAGATTAACATTGCCACAGTCTGTAAAACAAAATCTACCTCTCATCTGCTTTGAAAAGTTTTATTAAGCAGTACTTGGAATCACCATTTCCAAAATGTGGAAATGAGCAAATGAAAGCATTTTGATAAAAGTCCTTTAATTACATCTCTTTCTCCTCTCACCTTAGAGCTTCTTTTCTTTTACCCCAAATTGAGGAACGTGCAATTTTCTAGATTAGAGGCTAAGAGACGGTTTTCATAATCAGCAGCCATCTATACAGAATGACAATAGAGCTGAAAAGATTCTAACCTATGCCACCAAAGAATTTTCCAAAGAATTGACTCTTTCTATGAAAAATGCCAGAATTTGAGTGACAGGTCCTAGCAACTCCGCCCCCTTACAGTTTTGGGAAGAAAGTGCTGCCATCTACAGGAAGTATATGGAACTAATGCCTACAAAAAAGATGGAGTCTTCTGGAGTTTACAGCTGTAAACGGTTAAAAAGAAAAAAAAGCATGAGAAAGGAGAATAGTAAAATGTGCTCACTTTCAAATTATATTTATATATACTATATATGTCAAATATATATATTATATAAAGTTATATATAACACATATATTTCAAATATATTTTACTAAATATATTCTACTTTGTTGTTTCATATGGCAGCCACTAGCCATATGTGGCTAGTAAGCACTTGAAATGTGGCTAGTGTGACTGAGGAATGGAGGGGCTGTTTTAATTTTATTTCCTTTTAATTACAAATTGATTTCAATTTTAAAACTGACCATTCATTGGAAAACTTTTAAGCATGTTTGTAGCAACTTAGGCATATGGACCTACTTTTTCAACTGTACATTTTAAGATTCCTACATACATACAAAATATTCCTGATTCCTTTAGCATCTGAATTGTGATATGCTGTGAGTGAAAAACACACACCAAATTCAGCACAAAGTAAAGGAATGTATCTCATTAATAATTTTTATATTGATAACATTTTGAAATTATGATATTTTAGAGATATTATGTTAGATAAAATGTATTAAAGTTAATTTCATTGGCTTCTCTTTAAATTTGGTTATTCAAAACTTTTAAATGCACAGCACTGCTCTAATTTATTTAAAGGCCAAAAAAAAAAAAAATAAAGTAAATGTGTTCAGTGTCTTATAGAATTACATGAAATGCTATACTTTAAAATATTTTTAGGTCCTATCTGATCCCAAGATTAAAATAAGCATGCAGTAGACACTGATACTTGGATGAATTACTGTAACAATTTTTAGAGGAAAAACACGATCTTTAATGGCCCTCACTGTGACTACTAAATATCTTAAAATTGTAGAAAACTTAGATCTTGATGAATGGAACTACATAACCATCTCCATCATGGCTAATGAATTGATGACAGAAGCCACACATTTTTTAAGAAATTCAGTAGGTTTGTCCTCTGTTCCATTTCTTCCATCAATTTCCAGCATTATATCTACAGACTACATATTTCAAAGACTATCCCCAGCTGTACCCTACTGTCCTTCATTCACACTAGTGCAGGGCACAGACAGCTCTCTGTGGTCCCTCCCTTCTTCCTTAGCTGGGAAGCAGACCTCCATAGTCTAACTATATGCTTCACAGAAGATATCTTCTTCTGAGCTACAAAAGCCATACCTTCGTTTTCCTTCTTTTCCATATCCCAACTTTAACATATTCTTTGGTTATTCAGAAAATTAAAACAAAAAAACAAAAAAAGCAGGCACATGATTCAGCTGGCAGATACCCACACAGAGATAGGGTGCTCAACCTTCCTGATTTGCCAAGACTGTCCCATTTTAGTATTGAAAGTCTCACCTTCCTGAAAACAAGGACGTTGGTCACTCTACTTGCCAATCTGATCTGTTAACAGAAAAGCAAGAGAGAGGTGAGTCTCACAGCCTGTGTTTCCCTGCGGTGACAAGCCTCTCTCTTTTACCGCATGGCCACCATTCTCCTTAGTCCTTAATTGGCCTGATTTATGTGAATCTTTCAGGCATCATTTGCCTTCCAAATCCTTTACTCGCTCACCAGGCTGAAGTAAATTGTTAGCATTGTACTTGAATCTTCTGCCTGTTCCCTAAGGCCCCCATCAGCTGTGAGCTCCTTGAAGTCAGAACTAGTGCCATTCATTTTTATCTTCGCCTCACATGTTAGCTGAATTTGTGAATGAATGAAGGTTGTGTGTCTTAGAAAGGCACCAGAGCTTTGGATAATTTCTCTGGCCTTCTAACTAACTCATCTCTCTTCTGCCATGACAACCAACAACAAACTGTTTCTAAGACTGGATGTCCATGCATTCTCAACTGGGAGAATCTTTCCCACTTCTTAGCCCCTCCAACATGGTGGATAACATCATTCTGTTCCTAGCCCCTGACTGACACCATCCCCACTGCACTGGAGAATGAATGAAGGGCAGTGGGAGATTGCTGGGGCAAGAGTCTTTGAAATACATACTCTGGAGATATAATGCTGAAAATTGATGGAAGAAATGGAACAGAAGACAAACTTATTGGAAGAAAAAAAAAGACACACAAAAACACATATACATATCAAAAACCAACAGCAACAACCACAAAAAAAAGAAAGTTGCTTTTGTTTTCAACACTGACTAGTAATTTGCCTTTGGGTGTTGGAATGGCTCCATATGCATATTTGTTTCCATCGTGGGAGGAACGGGAATCTACCTATGTCCCCAAAGAATGTAGGAAGGTGGACAGAATGTGTAGAAATAATGGAATAAGTGAACCTAGAGGTTTCTACACATGGAACAGTGATTCCGAGTGGTTCTCAAAGTGATGGAAACTAAGGGAGCTGCAAAAGAATATCAGACACAGTCCTACTTTTCCAGAAGTTACAGACGTCATTATCTGCAAATTACATAAATATGTTTTATAAGTATTACTTAACACTTAAGGAAATAAATTGCTTTTAGAAATACACAGAAAGTGTAAACACACATTAAACATTTTAACATATTAACATATAAATTTATGTTGTGTATTTGAAACTTATCCATTTCAATACAGTAAAATAAAATTTACGTATCTTTATGCATAATAATATTTTGAAATGTGTTCAAATACATATAGAAATATTTTTTAAAACACTAGATTATTAGTGGTCATTTTTGAGTGCTAATTATGTAAAACAACTTCACCTGTATAATTCTCAAAACCCTATGAAATAAGTTATGTAATTATCCCCATTACAGAGAAACCTGTGACACAGAGAAGAGTGGAAACTCACCCAAGGTCATAGACTTTGCAAATGGAAGGGCTGGGATTTAAGGAGATTTATTATGCCTTAAAAGTGATAGCAACTCCCTGGGTTGCAAAGAAAGATGTCCACACTGCTCTCCAAATGTCAAATAACAAATCAGCAAAAAAAAAATTAAAATTAATCTGTACAATCCAAAGCAGTATTTTAGCACACATCATGCTGTTTTGCCACAAGCTATACATCATGTGTCCCAATGGATGCCTCAAAGGTAAGTATACACCTTAGTAAAGAAATGATTATTTCTGGAGGAGTAAACCCAGGCATGGAAGAGCAGATTAGAGTCTTCATGACAAATTTGATTTGTTTCTTCTTCATTTAGAAGAAGTTAGAATTATAGTCATCTCTGACCTGGAAGACCCCTTATTAGTGGTTGTCAGCCTTGACTGCTCATTAGAAATACCTGGAGAACTTTAAAAGCTATTACGATTTGATGACCTTTTGCAGAGATTGTGATTTAATTGGTCTAGGGTACCCGGGCATGGGGACTTTTAAACTTCTTAGAGAATTCTAATGTACAGCCAAGAAGAAGAACCCCCATTTGTTTAGAGTAAACTAAGCATTTTCAAAGTGTGGTCTCCAGAGCAGCATCACTGATTCACCTGAATCAGAAGCTCTAAGGGTGGGGACCAGAAATCATTTTAACATGCCATCCAGGTGATTCTGGTACACACATAAGTTTGAGCACCATTGATTTAGTTCAATTCTTTCATTTAGAGATAACTGAAATTCAGATTTAAATAATTTGTTCATGGTGACATGACTCATCAGGGGTGGAGCTGGAAATAAAATATCAATAATAGAAGCTAACATTTACTGAGGGCTTTCTGCTCTGTTTTTGCATCAACTAATTCATGTAACCACTGCAAAAACCCTAAAGGGGTATATTCTACTGTTATCCTATTTTATAGATGAGGAAACTGGGGCACAGAAATTACTCAAGATCATAGTGCTGGGGAGTAGAGAGAAACAAGAAGATGGATTTGAACACCTATCTCTCTAGTCAGAATACAATGGAAATATGCCCCAGAATCCATTAATCTTATTCTAAGAAACAGGGGTAGTGGAAGTTTAATTTCCTATGCAAAGTGTTAGGAATATGAGTAAAAAACAGAATCTAAGGAAGTGTATGCCCAAGTTTTCATTCCCATTCATTATTGCTTCTACTGTTCTAAAGTGCTCCATGAGAATGGTTACTATTTTCTTTTTAAATTATTTAATACATACCAAAAACATATAAAAAGTAGACATAAAAATTAAAAAGTTAAATTAAAATGAATTCTTATGTGACCACCACCCAGATATTTTTGACCTATATTTCTATGTGTTAAATAATTAGCCATGGGGGAAATGTCAGGGGACCAGGTATTAAGAAATGTTTGAATTCTTTGGGCCCAGCCTCAGTTCCAGAGGAACAGAAAAGCATTCAAGTAGACCATGATGTGTACATATCTTCTCTAAAGTAATGCCCTTAACCAAAAATCTATGCTATGTACTGAAACATATTGATATGCAAAGTAAATTTACACATAAATATTTTCCAATATTCCATGGCAGAAACTCCATCATAAAGAAATTCAGTATCTTTAAGAGGTTATAAATGGAAGTTTAATGGATCCATTGATATTTTCTGAGCATCTATCATAGTAACAATTGCCTACTAATTTGTCTAGTACTTTGCAAAAACCTGGAGTTTCACAAATAATTTTCATTTAGTTCTCACAAAGTCTAGGGGTAGGTATATGCAGTGAGTTTACTGTCATGGTAGTGTGGGGGTAGGGAGAGGAGAGAAGATTCTGGGAGGCAGCAACTAGCTGGGAAGAACTCTAAAGGAAGCTTACTGCAAGAGAACTTTGGGGGAGCAGACTAGAGAAGTAATGAGAAATCTTTCTGGGAAATCCATATTTACCATAATAGATCCATTAATATATTCATTATATTCTTAAATCTACTGGCATGTAATTATTTCTATTCTAAGATTTTTTTTCTCTCAACAGAGATCCAAATAATTTTCATTAAAATTGTTTTCACTATGCATTATATACACACATATGTATTTTTTAGTTCACCACCCTTACTGTTTATTCTTAATTCTATAGCTGGCATAAAGAGTTACTTTGTTTATTTGGGGGGAAATATCATCGATGAAACACAAACTACATTGAACTTCAATTTTTGCCCCTTGATTTAGGTTTAAATCTTGATATACGGACTACCTTCTCATAAAGAGAGAAATTATTCCATTGTTTTCCTGCCATGAATAGATCTCACTGTCCTCAAAGCTGGAATATTTTGTAACAAAAATATATACATATATGCTCTAACTTTTTAATTAAATTATGTAAGAGCATAGAACATATGACTTTTATAGTGATTTTTTTTTTGATATTCAGGTAATAACAATCATTTGGGTATATTTCTAGCCATCCACCATTTTACTAGTGGCCCATCCTACTGGTATACCCTCCACACAGTAGACAAGAAAAAAATCAAATAGCAGAATCTCAGTTGCTGCAAACAGAAACCACATTTATCAGAGCAAAACAGAAGGTAACCAGGCGTAATATTTTAGTAATAGCTGAAGACTTTATGAAGGAACAGTCAACCTGAAATTCATTTCTTCCACTCCACAGCCAGAAAGCCAAAATTCCTATTGCTGCAGGGCAGCTCAGAAGCAGATGCTGCCAGGCAAACAGAAAGTGCTTAAAAGAGTTGCACCTCCATTTACTTTTATATGGACCTGGACAGAAGTTGGATGAAGAAGTAGCTAGGGAGGTTTCAAGATGGCAGCACAGGAAGATCCTTAACTCACCTCCTCCCATGGACATGACAAATCTACAACTACATATGGAATAATTCCCTCAGAAATGAGACCTGAAAAGTGGATGAACAGAACCTCCACAACAAAGGGTAAAAGGACAGCATTGAGACAGGTAGGAGAGGCAGAGATATGATCTCACCAAGGAAAAAACCACACCCCAGTAGTGGCAATCCACAGTCAGGAAGGATTGCAAAGGTGTGGAGCTTTTCCCTGAAGAGCAAGGGATTTAAGCTCCTCAGCAGGCACCCCAGACCTTAGATCCTGCACAGGAGAGATGAGCCTCCACGCACCTGGCTTTGAAAACCAATGGGAACATGCCCAGGAAAGCTACAGAACTGCAGGGAATGGAAAACCCGGTCTTAGAGGCCTCATGTGCTGACTCACTCGACCGGAAAATCAGCTCAAAAATATTTTGTCTTGTTCTGAAATATCAGAAAAAGAACTAAACAAAATGGAGATAAGCAATTTACCTGATAAAGGGTTCAAAGTAATGGTCATAAAGATGCTAACTAAACTTGGGGGAACACAGCAAGAACTTCAACAAAGAGATAGAAAACATAAGAAAATACCAAATAGAAATTATAACTGTACTGAAAAATACACTAGAGGAGTTCAACAGCAGACTGAATTAAGTAGAAGAATGGATCATTAAGCTGGAAGACAAAATAACGGAACTCTAAACAGAGCAGCAAAATAAAAAGATATGCTGCCTACAAGAAACTCATTTCAGAAGAAAAAACACACAGAGACTGAAAGTGAAGGGATGGAAAAAGGTAATCCATGCAAATGGAAATGAAAAGAAAGCTGGAGTGGCTATACTCATAGCAGACAAAACAGACTTTAAAACAAAGACGGTAACAAGAGACAAGAAGGGCATTACATAATGATAAAGGGGTCAATCCAGCAAGAAGATAACATTTATAAAGGTATATGCACCCAGCAGAGGAGCATTAAGCTATATAAAGCAAATATTAACAGAATTAAAGGAGAAACTGAAAGCAATAAAATAAAAGTAGGGGAGTTTAACATCCCACTTACATCAATGGATAGATATTCCAGACATAAAGTCAGTATGGAAACACTGAACTTAAATGACAAATTAGACAGATACACTTAATAGATATAGACAGACCAGTATATTCAAAAGCAGCAGAACACACATTCTGCTCACGTGTACATGAAACATTTTCCAGGCTAGATCACAAAAGAAGTCTCAATAAATTCAAGAAGATTGAAATCATATCAAGCATCTTGGTATGCTTGGTACACTTTTCACACCACAATGGTATGAAACTAGAAATCAATCTCAAGAAAAAATGGGAAAACCACAAAAACATGGAGATTAAACGACATGCTACTGAACAACTAATGGTTCATTGAAAAAAATCAAAGGAGAAATTTAAAAATATGTAGAGACAAATTAAAACAGAAATATGACATGCCAAAATCTATGGGATTCAGCAAAAGCAGTACTAAGAGGGACGTTCATAGCAATACAGGCCTACCTCAAGAAATAAGAAAAATCCCAAATACACAATCTAACTTTACACCTAAGGAACTAAGGGGGAAAAGAACAAAGTCCAAAATTAGTAGAAGAGAAAAAAAACAAGAAATATAAAGAATCATAAGAGACAATTATATACCAACAAACTGGACAACCTCGAGGAACTGAATCAATTCCTAGAAACATACACTCTTCCAAGACTGAATTACAAAGAAGTAGAGAAATCTAAATAGATTAATTCTAGTGAGGAGACTGAAATAGCAATCAAAGAGCTCTCAAAAAACAAAAGCCCAGGACTAGATGGCTTCATAGGCAAACTCTGCAAAATATTCAAAGAACTATACACCAAACAGGTCTTTTGGGAATATGTGTATACTGAAGACACAGGGAAACTGGTCTTCGCAAATTGAGGTTGTACCAATCTTACCTAGATTTTACAAGGCATGGTGAGCCTTCACATATATGCTTGTACACTTCAGTTAAAGCTTTTGTAAACTCTACATAGCTTAATTTGTAGCATTGATTCCGTGATGTTTTTGTGGATATGACTCTACAGATAAGGAAAACAAAAGAAAAAAATAAACAAATGGGACTGTATCAAACTAAAAAGCTTCTGCACCACAAAGGACACCATAGTCAAAATGAAAAGGCAACCTACTGAAGGAGAGAAAATATTTGCAAATCATATAACCTATAAGGCATTAATATCCAAAATATATTAAGAACTCATACAACTCAACAAAAAAACAAACAATCTAATTAAAAAGTGAGCCAAGGATCTAAACAGACATTTTTCCAAAGGTGACCAACAGGCACATGAAAAGATGCTCAGTATTACTAATCACTAGGGAAATGCAAGTCAAAACCACAATGAGATATTGCTTCACATCTGTTAGAATAGCTATTATTGAAATGACAAGAAATAACAAGTGTTGGAGAGGATGTGGAGAAAAGAGAATCCTTCCACATTGTTAGTGGGACTGTAAATTGAGGCAGCTACTATGGAAAACAGTATGGAGAGTCCCTGAAAATTAAGCATAGAACTACCATATGGCCCACTATTCCACTTCTAGGTATTTATCCAAGGAGCACAAAAACACGAATTCAAAAAGATGTATTCACCCCTGTGCTCACTGCAGCATATTTACAATAGCCAAAATATAGAAACAGCCTGTGTCCATCAATTATACATATATTACTCTGCCATAAAAAAGAATGAAATCTTGCCATTTGTGACAACATGGATGGACCCTAAGGTATTATACTAAGTGAAATAAGTCAGATGGAGCGAGACAAATTGCACTCACACGTGGAATCTAGAAAAACAAAACTGACCGAACAAAACAAAAACAAAATCATAGAAACAGAGAACAGATTCGTGGTTTCCAAAAGGGAAGAAAGTTGGGGGGTAGGGGAAATAGGTGAAGGGAGTCAACCATAGTGTATACAGATGTCCAATTATAATGCTGTACACCTGAAATTTATATAATAAAAAAAGGATAGCTAGAACTATACACCAAAGACTGCACCTTGAGGTCAGATCCTTAAGCATTTGCAACAATCGCAAACAAATGGAATTT
Organism: Camelus ferus; assembly: GCF_009834535.1. Taxonomy (NCBI): domain Eukaryota; kingdom Metazoa; phylum Chordata; class Mammalia; order Artiodactyla; family Camelidae; genus Camelus; species Camelus ferus. Next base: position 61,297,673 of record NC_045703.1, on the reverse strand, counting down.
CCTCTATGGTTAGTAGATAAAAGGAAGAACTTATCTGAGGTGAATGAAATCCAAAAAGGGATTAACTGAAGATGTAGAAGTTAGCCAATTAAAAGAAGAGGGCTCAGATTTAAAATACAGCAGATAATTTTCCCTCTGCCATGTGGGGTCAAAATATTCACCAATACTTCATGAAGAAGGACTATAATTAACACCAGGACCATGATGTTATTGAAGCTGTACATTAATTGCAGGTGTGTGCGCGCGCGCGCGTGTGTGTGTGTGTGTGTGTGTGTGTGTGTAAAATAACTTATTTATGTATTTATTTATAAAAGCTTAACTAGTGGCACCTTGCAAAGGGAATATTTTCTTCATTTACAAAAATAACTCAGAGGCATATTGGGTTGTTTTGTTTTGTTTTGTTTTTAATGCAAGACCAGGAAGGATGAGCCAGAATGTTCTGCATAAGACAGCAATACCAAGCGCACTACTACAGAGGCTGGGATTGCTCTCAATATGTAAATAAGGAGAAAAGACAGGAAGGTTGAGAACACCAAGGATGTTGAAGTCTGAATCAGACAACAGATTTTTAAGGAGATAGATATTTAATATTCTATTTCCAGATGCTTGTTGTTGTGCTGTAAACTCTTTCTTCTTGGTAAAATCTGGCAGTAACTACAAGGTCTTGTGTGAGTGGCCTTTTATGGAAATCAAAAGAAGAGAATAAATACCCCTGCTGACTCCACTCAGTAAGGGACATGGACATGACACACGGGAGGGTAGAATGACCAGCATAGAATGAATGAATTAAACAGGTCTTCTGGGAATATGTGTATACTGAAGACATAGGGAACCTGGTCTTCACAAATTGAGGTTGTACCAATCTGACCTAGATTTTACAAGGCATGGTGAGCCCTCACATATATGCTTGTACGCTTCAGTTAAAGCTTTTCGTAAACTCTCCATAGCTTAATTTGTAGCGTTAATTCAAACACATTTGATTAAGCTTTTACTGCCTTTATAACTTTCAGATTTCCCACAACCTCTTCCAATTTAGATGAAGAAAAGTCCCAGAAAGACGCAACATTCTGCTGATGAGACGAATGAGGCTACAGTCCCCTGAGAACAGCCCCTGAGCAAGGGTCATTCCTGCTTGGGGATGCCACCTGATTTACATCATCAAAAATATTTAGCAAGGGGAAACACACGTTGTGCCATTTTTATCAAAAATGAAAGTGGGTCCCAAGATTTCCATTGTCTAGATGTCAGCCACCAGGTGGTGTTCTGCAGGGCAAAGCTCCATGTCAAGGCATGCAGGGCCGGACATGCCAAGGGAAAATTAACATAGCTGAAATTCTTTGAATATTTAAATACAGTTAAAAAAAAAAGAATCTAACTTATAAACACAGTTTTTTTTTAACATATTAGCAGAACAATATTGTCTCATGTAATGGAAATCACAGGAATATTCTGGTTTCATTTTGAGTTGTCTAGACCATAAAAGTGTGTCGTGATGACTTGCTGTTGTTACTCCAAAGTTCTTAATAATTTTTATTTTTTGATATGACCAAAAAGTGCAGAAAGGCAACGTTGAGAACTAACTTTGTTTTTTCTTCATTTGGAAAAATAACCTCTTTGTGATTTAAGGATGAGAAGAGCTGAGAGAGATCAAGAGAAGCAGCTTGAAATACCCAATTCTGCCAGCAATTCAGTGTAAGACCTTGGGAGAGTCCCCGCTCATCTTCCCTTTTCTTCTTCTGTAAAAATAGAGGATTGGGCTAGGCATTCTCTAAAGTCCCTGGAGCTCAAACATGCTGTCACTTTATGATTCTAAATGCACCATTATCCGTGCTTCTGTTAAAGTATTATGGAACAATTTATGAAGAATAAATCAGTTGAAGACTATCGAATAAATGCATAAAAAGGAACTGAAGAGATAAGTGTATTTTAAGCTCCATTGATGAAAGAAGACCTGTGAGACATCGATCACAATGAAAGTAGTTTGCTTCTTAGCATCTATTTTGCTGCCTTATGAGGAAAAACAAACAAACCAGCCCGTAACTAACAAAACTGGCCGGAAATTCCTGCTCTATTTCTATCATGCAGGTGTCTCTAAAGAATGCTAAATAGTCAAGACGTGAAACTACAGAGACTTCATACGACATGAAACACTGAACTTCAAAACTCCCAGTGGAGATCTCACAAATTCCTAAGGTTTTATAAGCTACTGTACAGTTTATAAACTACCTTGTTTCAGAATACAACTGAGAGTAAATATCACTCAACATCTAGCCCTAGAAATGGCCTCTGTGTTTGGAACGAGACTTTAATAGGTTCCTCAAGGTCAGACCATTGCCTTATTACAGGTAAGTCATTACAGGATGATGTCATTACTGGCATTCAGTTTGTCTAGAAAACTATCTGCTTTCTCAGTTCAATATACCACATTCCATGACAACTCGTGTTTTGTTTTCTTGTATTGTGTTTTTTTTTATTTTTGCCTCCTTGGTGGGGCACCTGTTCTCAGAAGCAAAGCTTTCATCTCAGATCTAGTTGGACACGAAGAGACACATGGGAGAAGACACAAACAAGCACGCATTGAAATGAGAACTTCTCCTTCTGGGAGAAACACAGCTTAATGAGTTCTTGGTAATAGTGAACACACATGAGCTCATTCTGTTCGAGAGCAGTAACCTGAGTAGCTTTCTGAGGGTAGGATCCAGGGTTCTAGGCCAGCTCCACCCCAGCTCTGCTGTGACCATAACACATTTCCTCCAGATTCGCAGGGTCCTGCTTTCAACCATTTGAGCGCAATGAAGAAAGATGAGAAGGAAGGCAAGAGACAAGAGAGATGGAAACTTTTTAATGTGTCCCTAAAAGCCTCTTTATAGAGATGAGTAATAAAAAGATTGAGGCCAGCAAACATATTCAACCTTTCCACATTTTCTCTAAACAGTTATAAAACTGAGAGTCTTCTAAGGTCACAGTTAAAGTAATACAGCCTTGTTTTTGTATTTTAAATGGTTTTTAGTGGAATGCTAAAATAGCCTCAGCACTAGTAAAAGGCAGAGTCAAGAGCAGTTTTGATTTGACTCTGGAGAAGATAACAGGACCCACCAAGTAGGGAGCTTAGATCACTGTGATGTGAACTCTCACCTTAATGCTGAGCGTGGCTGTGTGCCATGCCTCCCCCCACCCACCACTCACACATTTCCCGTCTCATCCAATCAAAGGCTGATATACCCTGAGCTCATCTAGTTGATTTTGACCCAGCATAATTTATTATTCTCAATTCTTTCAAAACACATTAATTGAATGCCTACTATGTGCCAAACACTGTTCTAAGGACTGGGGATACAGCGATGGACAAAACAAAGAACTCTGCCCTCAGAGAACTTACATTCTAGTGTAGGAAGGCAGAAAAATAAAGATGTAAAGTACACAGTGGGTTAGAAGGTGATAGAGAGAGAAAGAAAGTAGAGAAGGGAGACCAGTATGTGCAGGGAAGACAGGGAAAGTTGGAGAGGGCTGAGATCTCAAACAGGGCGGTCTGGGAAGGCCTGGTCCCAACTGAAATTTGAATAATGATGTCAGGAGAAGGAAGGGCAAGCCATGTGTTTGAGGAAACAGCACATGTAAAAGTTCTAGATCAGAGGCATGTCTGATGCTTTCAAGGAACACTAGGGCTGCCAGCGTGCCTGAAGCGAATAAGTAAGAGTCAGCAGTAAGTCAGAAAAGGTAAGAACGGGTGCGAGACAGACTTGGCTTGTACTGAGAGAAAGTGGAGATGATTGGGAGGTTTTGAGCAAAGTCAGGCCATTGCGTGCCTTTCATTTTAAATGGTAGAACTGATTGATTATGAGCAGAAAAGGCAGAAGCAGGGAAACAAGTTACCAGGCTGCTACAACACTCCAGGCAAGAAACGGTGATCAGGGATGGAAGTGGTAAGCAGAAGTTACATTCCAGATTTATTTTTATCCAAAAGCCAACAGGATTCTCTTGTGTTCAGACTGAGAGCATGGAAGAGAGGAGGTAAGCTTTACTCTGTGGTATGTGGCCTGAGAACTGGAAAAAAAGGCTTTGCCATAAGTTAAGGTGGGACAAGTTGTGAGATGTGTAGGCTTAAGGGGGAGATCAGGAGCTTGTTTTCAGACATGTTACATTTGAGAAACCTCTTAGGCATCCAGGTGGAGACTTCAAGAAGGTAGCTGGAGAGACAAGTCTAGACTTCAAGGGGAGAGAGAGAGTGATAAATGGTATTTAAAGCCATGACCCCAGAGGGGATTGAGACCAAGAAGAGAAGAGATCAAAGGACCAGGTCCAACGTTGAGAGATGGTGGAAATTAGGAGCAACCAGCAAAGGGGACGGAGAAAGAGCGGCCAGCGCAGCAGGAGAAAAACCAGGAAGAGTGGAGTAGGTTGGAGTGAAGGGAAATCGCCAGATGAAGGGGGTGATCAACTGGGTCAAGTCCAGCTGACAGGTCAAAGAAAATAAGGACTGAAAACTGACACTGGGTCTAGCAATTGTGCCAAGTCGGGTCAAGGAGGACTGACTGCTGTTGTAAAAAGGCCACTAGCCTGAAAAGAAGAAATTGATCATGTTTTTGGCTAAATAATTAGATCTCCAGGAAAAAAAAAAAAACAAAACCTTATCATCTTCAGTGGTTCTTTGTTTCATAAATGTTACTTTAGAAGGAGAGAGAATTTCATCTTCTCTACAACGACAGCCAGACTTAACAGCAGCACTGCTTAGCTAACAATGGATGGTTTAATTTCATGTGAGCTACAGGTACTTCTTTGCTTTCTAGCCTTCAGAAATTGCAATGATTTTCTTTCTTAATAAAAATCAGACCTTTGTTCATTTTCCAAATCATACCTGGAACACACACAAAAAATGTATATTTCTGTTGACTATCTTGATTTAAGGGACTTTTTTCCTCCCTTTTTTTTCTCCTCCCTGTTAATTCTGAAGGTTTTCTCTGTGTGAGTATCTCACATCATCCCCCTGCAATCTCTGACTCCTCTGCATCATCACAATCAACTCGGTCTTGAACATCATAAAATTCTATGCATTCCCACAGCAGCAGACTTGAGGTCACTGACAAATGTGATGGAGTCTAACAACAGGCCAGCACGAAGAAAGGCAGGCGGGGCCAAAGATCTGTAAAAGGGAAAGAGAGAAGCTGGAGGAGGTGGGCTTAACTGACCACGTGCTTCCATTATTTTCCACAAAAACAGGTTAAACTAGAAACCACAAGATCCAGAAATTCCACATTGATAAAGTCCAGTCAAATGCATGCAAACTAAATAATCTGCACACCTACGGACCTCAACTAATGTACTGGTCGGCAACTAACCTATTAAAATTCACTCAAACAGCTACTTCTGAGAATAACTTTCTATTGGTGTGATTTTTTCCAAACTGGTTTGTGTGCCTAATTCTCAATGGTTGGCAGTACAAACCAAAATATTGAGTCTGTAGTATCTTCTTGCCACGATATCACAGTCCTAAGTCTTTAAGCACATCAACAGTTGATGATGTTGAGTTGTTAATGAGTATGTTAAAAAACTGCAATTTTAACTTTTTTCATTTACTCATTATGGTAAATCTCAGAGTATGATGAGCAAATAAAAGTTACTATGTCTTACATTAGATTTGATTATGTTGGTGTTCTTGGCATTTTTTTAAAAAATTAGGACAGAGCATAAAGAAAAGGTATACCCTCCAACTGCAATGAATTAATTACATTATTAGCCTATTGGTCTTACTAGAACCAAGCAGCTCTAGAAAGTGCTTAACTCAACAGATGTCTCTCTCCTACAATATCCTTTTAAAAAGAGAAAGCAGTGAAGCCAAAGGAAGAAGAGTTATACTGCCAGAACTTGCAGAAATATTTTCTGAATGTAAACAAACATCTTCAGGAAAAAAAAAAAAGATATCAAATGTTCAAGGAAATAAATGCTGAAAACTTTTAAAAATAAGTACTCTATGTTTAAAATAATGTTTTAATAATATACTGTAGTCTTTCCTGTTGCAGTGAATTTGACACCTTGAAAAGAAGTTGAACATCTTTTTTTTTCCCATGCCTTTCCAATCTGGAGCTGTTATTTTTATTATCCAGTATTTTGCAGAAAATCATGGAAACATGCATAGGGAACCTGTAGCAATATTATAAATTTCTAAGGAAACAACTTCAATATTAATATGAAGAGGAAATTCAAAATTCGGGAGTAAACTGGAAGAAAATAGTATTTTAAAATAATGCAGTTTTTAAAATGACATTAATTGCATATTTCCCTCTATATTCTAAATCAATTAAAAAAAATTTCAGAGTGCTTCCGTTTTGCTATTGCTGATTTTTCTTTATTCTCCCAGAGTCAAAGATTTTTGTTATTTAAAAAAAATAAAGCTACATTAAGATTCAGCCTCAAAAGAGGTTGAATTCCTAGTAGCTGCAGGTGCATGGCACTTACTGCTAATTGGACGTGGCAGCTTTTAGCAAATCTGGTAGCTGCTAAAAGCTACTGTTGCTCTCGTGCTGCCTCACCAACACACTGGGCACACACACACCATCCACCACACCTCCACTGAAGCCAGACGTCTGCAAAATTTGCCTGCCAAAGTGGGGAGCCAACAACTTCACTCAAATGCATGGGGATAGAAATCTTAAAGAGCCACCTACAAGGGGACTGCAAGATAATGTAGATCTCTTAGTGCATATTAAATCTTCCCATTAAAACATTATTACAGGCGGAGGGTATAGCTCAAGTGGTAGAGCGCATACTTGGCATGTACAAGGTCCTGGGTTCAATCCCCAGTACCTCCTCTAAAAATAAAGAAATAAATAAACCTATTTACCTCCCCAACCCAAATAAATAAATAAATAAATCACTCTTAAAAAAATATTTTTTAAAACATTATTACAGTAAAATATCTGCCTGTTATAACACATTATTTCAAGCCCCATGCTTTGTGGAGTGGGCTACAAAAGGAAACACTATTAGCACTTTCTTAACCATCTTCTCTCATGTGAGGTACCAACTGGCTCGTGGACTGTAGTTTTGGAAAATATTGTGAACTTAGTTATGGCTGAATCACGTACCATCATTTGTGTTTGTGTAGGATGTTTGTTCTGAGAAAACTACAATTACTTTGTTAAAATTGGACCACATTTTACCCCTTAAGTAAAACTCACCAGGTTAAGTCTCCTGATTTAAATATTAACTCTTTCTATTTCCACCCCCCCCCCCAAATTTACAGCTTCAGGACATTCTACAAATTCTACTCGCCAAATTGCTTATCGGACACTGTTCTGAGTGTCTGAGACTGACGATGAAACCATTTATACCACATAGACTGCAGTTCATCACGATGGCCTGTTTTGATTGTATTTCATGTAAAAGAAACTTTTTCTCCACTTGGGTTAGTTTTCCAGATTTCTCCTCAAATGCAGTTTGGGTTCCTGGAACCAATTTAGAGGCAGGATGAATAGTCTGAACTCTGGCCTTTGCTTTTCAGCTGAGAGATTGTGATTTAAAAAAAAAAATCATAGTCATAAAATTAGACCTGATTTCCAGAACAAAGCTGACTTGCTTAGCAGTAATGTCTCAAATCCCATATTTCCTCATTTGGTGCCAAAATTAAAAACCTTTTAGAGGGGGGTCTTATTTTAGGGTTAGCATTCCAAAAAGGGGGCTTCTACTTCAAGAAGGTAAGAGGGTTGTCTCTCACTTGGAAGAAAAAAGCACTTTAGAATGCCTGGTAAAATTGTACCTGGTCGTGACAAAAAATTTTCCCTGGAAACCCAGAAAATGTTCTTCATCAGAGACATCTTTCTGCTGGTTCCAGAGGAAAACTACAAAATACCCTTAAGTAGGACAATGACACCCAAAAGACTGGGGGCTCTTAGCTGGTCAGTGTTACCGGGGAAGGAACCAACTCTTGGAAGGAGGCAGAGAGCAGAAACCTCCAGCATCTCCCCCCTCGCCCACAGTCCCACTGAATAAACTCCACAAATTATTAACCACTAACTCCATCGACGTCTGAACTGCCGCTGCTTAGAACCAGTCAACAGCATCGATTATCAGGAACAGTTACATGGGGGAACTTTCGTCTTCCAGAAATGCACAAAAATTAAAATTTAAATTCCCAATAAGTGTGGATAAGGAGAACCAAAGCTGTGGTTTGCCCACGGATTTTGAGAAGTAATGTCTACATCTTCTACGTTTCTTGTTTAAAAAGAAATGGCTTACTCTCCATGTCCACTTTCCCCTCTTTTCCACAACCTTTTCCTGTCTCTTCCCTGAAGCAATCTCCCAAGCATTGGGGTGGGGCTCATATTTTACAGTAGCTTAGCCTGTGGCCTAACAATACACACAACTCACACACAGTTGTAAGTGCCTATTTTGTGTCCATTTCGAGTATGGGCTTATATGTGTGTCTCCCTTGTTAGATCATTTATTACTTGTGAGCAGTATGTGTTTTTCTTTCTCTAGCACTTAAAGTCCTGCCTAGCATATAGCAACTGCAGGATAAATGTTGGGTGAATAATTAAGTGGCCCATATAATTTTTCATTTAGCCTATGGGTATACGAATTATTAAGGCAAATTTGGACACAATCTCTATGCCTAAATTTATTTCAGAAATGTGAAAGCTTCAACCATATTATCTGAAGTTCAAAACATGTGGAAGGTTGAACTTCAAGCTTTATAATAACATACGTTTGATTCATTCCTTGCAGGTCACATTCACTTTCACTAGACTATTTTTTATCTGTCACATTGGCGAGATGTGTTATGGCCACACAATGTTATGTTGGAGAGATTGTGGGCTGACATTTTCATTCTCTATTGGTGGGATCATAAAGCAGTGTAATGTATCTTTCCTATGGCTGTCCTCACAAATGTGCTTAAAGACAATGGCACGAGGATGTTCACAGGAGCACTACTTGTAATCATGAAATGTGGGAAGCAACCAAAATGCCCTTCAATAGAAAAACTGTTTATGTGAATTATGGTATAGCCTCACAGAGGAATACTTCACTGAAGGAAGAATGAAGTGGATCAACATGTTCTTCTACAGAAATTGCTCTAAGATATATTATTCAGTGAAAAGGAATAATACAAAAGAGTCCATTACACATCTAAGGATATACAGTGTGTGCATAGACAATGTTCGACAACTATAGAAAACATTATAACTCTGGCAGGCAGGCTGGGCATGGGCAGTGTTTTCTGTACTGTTTAAATTTTGCTCTTACACTAGATGTGTTACTTTTTTTAATAAAAAAAAAAATTTTACCACTTCATATTAGTTGTGATGGCTGAAATCAAGATGTAGACAATAACAAGTTTTGGTCAGGAGGTGGAGAAATTGTAACCCTCATACAGTGGGAGGGTGAAATTGTACAACCATCTGGCAGTTCTTAAAAATGCTAAGTGTAGAGTTACTATATGACTCAGCAATTCCATTCCTAGGTATATACCCAGGAGAATCGAAGACGTATGTCCACACAAAAACTTGTACACAAACGTTCATGGCAGCATTCTTTACAAGAGCCAAAAAGTGGAAACCCAAATGCCCATCAACTGATGAGTGGAAAAACAAAATGTACTATATCCATACAATGGGATATTACTTGGCAGTAAAAAGAATGAAGTGTTGATCCATGCTACACCATGAATGACCCTTGAAAATCTTATGCTGGGTGAGATAAGATACAAAAGACCAGATGTTATATTGTTTCATTTATACAAAATGTCCAGAATGGGACTCCACAGAGACATAAAGGAATTAAGAATGTTCTAAAATTAGATTGTGGTAATGGTTGCCCAATGCTGTAAATACACTAAAAACTCCTGAACTCTATACACTTTAAGTGGGTGAGTTTTATGTTCTGTGAAATGTAGCTCAATAAAGCTGTAAAAAATAGTTTCTAAAGCACTATCACATGGACCTGGAGATCATCATTCTAAGTGAAGTAAGCCAGAAAGAGAAAGAAAGATACCATATAATATCACTCATGTGTGGAGTCTAAAACAAAACAAAACAAAAAAAAAAAAAAAAGAAAGAAAGAAAGAAAAAAGAAGACACTAATGAACTCGTCTACAATACAGAAACAGACTCGCAGACGTAGTAAACAATCTTATGGTTACTAGGGGAAAGGAGGTGGGAAGGGATAAATTTGGGAGTCTGAAATTTACAAATGTTAATCACTATATATAACAATAGATTTAAAAAAACAAATTTCTTCTGTAGAGCACAGGGGACTAAATTCAATATCTTGTAATAACCTTTAATTAACAAAAGGATATAAAAAAAGAATAAAGCATGATCACATACATTATCTCACTGGATCTTCACACTCATCCTAAGAAATAATGGTTGTAAAGAGCGAATGAGATAATGCATATAACAAAACATAGGAAAGAAAAACAGCAACTTCTTTTAAAATTACAGAAAGTCTCTAGTCATGAAGGGTGGTCTGGGTACTTATTACTCAGAAATATTTCTGTAGTAAAAGAAAAAATTTACTAGGGGTTTGCCTCCCACAGCCCATCTGCCTATTCAGTGATTCATTGATTAAAGCCTCTTACAATCACCCAAAATATATTCGTGATGCACTCACTGACTCTCCTGATGCATCCACAATCTAAGAGCTTTTGGGGTACAAAATGTTCCATCTATCATTCTTTCAATTTATGCACTACTAATTGACTAAAAGGAAAAGGGATTTTAGACCTCTGGTTAGTCCACATTCTGAAACCATTCCGTAAAAAGAAAAATCCATTTTCTTGCAGATAACAGCAACCTTGATGCCTGAGATAATATGAGGGATGTAGAACAACCTAAGAATTCATGGCTGATGCTAGAAAATCAGTAGCAAAATCTGATAGGGTATTTCCTCGTTAACAGGCATAGCTCTAGCAAGTTACAAGTATTAATTCACTTAAATGCTACGACAACCCATTACTAGTTGCAGTCTGCACATGAGAACGTGAGCTCTGAGTAGCTTGTCCAGGGTCACACAGCTAGTAAATGGCAGAGACTGGATTGGCACCAAACACTCTAACTCCATAATCCTTGCCCTTGACCTAGTCTTCCGGCTCCTCATCTAAACTCCCATTTGATGTGCAAATGAGCTGCTACATATTATGTTTTCTCTAGTAATATTTTAAATCAAAGTAAAACTTAAAATCAAGTTCATAGTGTCACCCAAAATTGTACCTTTCATCAACTTAAGTCTTCCTCAACCAGTTCATTTATATTACATATAGCACTTCAGTTTCAACTACCATACCATCAAATGTAATCATGGTCAGGTTATCTGTTAGCTAGAGGACTTTCATAGTATCTGTCCTCTGGATTTGGGTAAAAAAGTTAACTTGAAATATTAAAAAGTTTACTTTTGGGTTAAAATACATAATGTTTGTTATAAAACACTAAAACAGTCATGAACCATTTAATAAAATTACTGAAACCACTTATAGTTGCTACAGGGAGAATTTTAAACAATCATCCTCTTCATGGCCTATGTCTAAAATAATACAAATATTACAAATTTAATAAAACAACAAAAGGGAGGAGGGTATAGCTCTACTGGTAGAGTGCATGCTTAGCATGTTTGAGATCTGGGTTTTAATCCCCAGTACCTCCATTTAAAATAAATAAAATAAAATAAAAAATAAAAACCTAATTACCTCTCCCTCAAAAAATATTTTTAAAATTAAATCAAATACTGGAGCTACATACTTCTCAAAAGAGAAAAAAAGGAGAAGTACTCATTGTTCCTTTTTCATTGAGATGATATATTTTTGCTGAATTGAATAATGTTTTCCTGGAATAATCTAGAAGAAGCCAATAGCCCAACAATGACAACAGTGATTGATCTACTTGTATTTTAAGGTCCACAAGTTTGATTAACTTCAGCACTTCCACTGTTTGAAAAAGAAAACACAGGCAGGAGGAATTCACATAGTGATTTGTGCATGATTATCCTAATGGGACATGTCTCAAAAGAAGCAAAATGTATAGGTAGAGATGTTCAGAAAGCAGTGAAAAGTCTAGGTCAGGAAATAGGAGCCACTGGCTGAGAATTACTTGATCATTCAGTGAGTTTAGGAAGATGCTAACTAACACTGGGTCCAAAGAACCCAAAAGGAACTAAATCACCTTTATTTTAATTATCCATACTACAAGGTTACAAAAGTTCAACCTAAGGAAATAGAAAGCTATTTTTTTAAGCGTCATCTTGGTATATGCAATCCTTACAAATGTACAAAAATGAAACAATGTGGTTTAATACTTTCCTATCAGGAACATACCTTTTAAAAGTTTAAAGATACTGGAAATACATGGGTAACACTGGAGACAAAAAACAACTAGCTTATTTATGTTCCCATATCATCAGCTGAAAAATGAATGACTTCTTGTGCATTCTTGGTTGGATTGCAAAATGATGCAAATGCTATGAAAAACAGTATGGCAGTTCCTCAAAAAAATTAAAAATAGAATTACCATATGATCTAGCAATCCCACACTAGGTGTATATCCAAAAGAACTGAAAGCAGGGTCTCATAGAGATACACCCATGTTCATAGCCGCATTCCCCTCAATAGCCAAGAGGCAGAAGCAACCCGAATGTCCACAGATAGATGAACAGTGCATTTATGCAGCATTCAATTATTATCTTATCTCCTTTTTGTATTCCCAGTCTGTGAGGTCTGAAGGAAAGAAATAAGGACTTCTATTTCTTGTGTCTATGACACCTAGTGCATTCATGCCTTAATTCACTCAAAAATATTGACTGAAAGCCTACATCCTCAGCCCTATTCCAGCTGTAATGACCATCAATGTACAACGTACACATCTTCGCTAAATAAATGATTGGTGAACTTGATTGGAATGAGTCTATTAAAATGAACTCAACACACAGTAGCAAACATTTAAATGGCCATGTTATACAGCAGGTATTGTTCTGAGCATCATTATTATCATCTCCAGGTCGTAAATGAAAACACAGACGCACAGACAAGTTAAGCGATTTGCCCAAGATTACACAGTTAAGAACTGGCAGGGACAAGACACGAACATCAGCAGGCTCGCTCCGCAGTCCGTGCTCGTAACCACTCTGCTCTATTTGCTCAGCGCGACTGCTCTGCTAAGCTTAAGGTAAATGGTATTAATAATACCCCGCATTTACCCTGTATGAGCTCACGGGCGAGCAGGGGAGAGAGAGAGAGAGCTATCAAATGAAATGATAAGTGCTCTACCAGAGAGATAAATGTTGGAGCACAGAGGAGGATTCGGTGACTTTTATTCTAAAAATATGAAAGCTTTATAGTGAGAAATGTTTAAGGTAAGCTTTGATAAAGGAACCAGGAGGAAAAAGAGGAAGAAGAGAAAAAGAGGCAGGAAGAAGAGGCAGGAGGAGGGGATGATTGTGATCATGGAAAGGTGACCATCAGGGCACACAGAAAACTGACATTGCTGTGGATTGCTAGGGAACAGCAGTGAGTGACAGACTCACCTCTCCTGCCCCAATCAGAAACGGAACAATTTCCCCCCTGTAAAGGGAGCTGGCTAGCTGGAGGCAGACACAGCCCCAACAGCAGCCCCATTTCTGCTGACAGCAGCCTCCAGAGATGTCACCAGTGGTCTAATCCAGTCATAAGCATCAATGGACTTGGAGCCCCTCTCACCCAAGAGCAGAACGTCAGCCTCGACGCTTGGAAAGTAATAGTCTAGGGTTTACGGAGAAGAGGTAGACGTGCTAAACAAATGACTAAAGAGAAGTGTTCAGAGTGAACCAGATTCTGAGTGTTTGGGCATCAGATTAAAAAACTCTTAACACAGACAGAGACACACACAGACCAGAAACATGTTGCGGTAAGACTCTGCTTCATTTTAAAAAGAGAGACAGAGAAAAAAATTATCAAAAAATAATGAAAGAAGCTCTAAGAAATGTGAAGAATGTTCCTGGAGAATAAGAGGGGAGTTCAAGACAGAGGTGAAGGCCTAGGTGAGAGCTTTCCGAGGTGGGGCCCACTCTGTCAGCTGCAGGACAGCACAGTGGACCAAGGGCCTGAGAAGCAGCACGAATATGCAGCCTGTTCATATGTGGAAGGAAAAGGAAGTGTCTTCAGAGAATGTTATTTGTTTCAACTGATACAGGGGCACCCTAGTGATCATGGAACCATGAATCTCAACTGACCTGTTAAATCTGCTCTGACAGAACCAGCAAAGACAGTGTCCAGGTCCAGATATTAAGGACAGCGGTGCTTTTCACACAGAAGCTTCTCAATAAATAGGTGTGACGGGATCATGGAGAAAGCAGGGAAAGAAAAAGGGACGAAGGGGAAGAAGGACAAAGACAGGAAAGAGTCAGCAAACGAGGACCATGTCCCAGATGATGATTGTGGGTCTATTGCTAAGAGATGAAGCTAGATGGTAAGAAGGAAAGGAATTCTGCCATAAGAAATTGAAGTACGATGCCTATTAAGGCAGAATTTCAAAATCAAGTCAGAGCATGAACAACAAGTGAAATAAACAGTTGGCCTTAATCTGTGGCATGGCCAGATTTTGGAAATGATATCAAAGAGATTTGGGGTTATAGCCTATACGGACTTCGTATCATTTGAGAGTAAAGGAAAGTGGCTTAGTGAAAACAGATCCTTGAGGTGCATCACACAGGGCAGTCTGAAGACTTCTATTGGCCTGACTCTGCGGACAACAGCTGTTTTTCACTTTGTTTGACAATATGCAATCAAAACTGGACTTGGAATCCCGTCATGTTCATGAGAAGGAAAGAAAAACCATCCACACAGAAGAGGAACAGATGAAACCTGAGCTAGTAAAATTACCCTAGGAAAAGAGCCACACCATGGTTTTATGCCTTTAGCTTGAGAATAAAAGCTGATTGGCCTCAAGCATATGATTACAGGATATAACAACTTCAACAACCACTGTGTTTATGTAACACTTCACATGCCAAGGACTTCACTAAACGCTTTTCATGCCTTATCTTACTTAGCCCTCATGACAATTCTGCAATTCTGTGAAGTAGGTATGAGTATTATTATCTCTATTTAAAAGGTTAAAAATCTAATAATTACCCAAGATTGGGAAACTTAACCCTGAATCACCTAGTGGTCAAGCCAGGACAGTCCTATTCAGTGAAGCCTCATCTTACAAATAAGATAAAAGATGAAATACTGGAAAGGATTCAGGATAGAGACATCTCTACCAATAGCCTATATGCCACGATTTGAAAATGGTGGCAGGTGTCCGGCCACTAGGCAACACCTGCTGAGTGCTGAAAGTAGCACTAATATTTCAGGCTAACAGAGGTGGAGATGGAGGTAAATGAGGTGTCAACACCATCCCACTACCTTATTGGGCCACCAACAAATCCCAAGTCAATATGAAGCTAATAAGTCATTTCAACTCAAGTCCAGTTCAAATTAAGCCCACTGTGACCACATACACTGAATTTCAGCTTATGCCCATTAAAAATCAATTTATAAATGAGGCATGTATAAAATAAAACTAACCCCATAAGAAAAAAATTCCTCCAACTATAAGTACTCATGGGACTCATTCTAATTTATGATATTACTTTTAGGGATTACATGAAATTGGAGAAATGTCACTTGGACACTACTTTAAAAAAAATTCTGACAGTTGTGTTATATTCAAAACAATTGATTCTCACATCCACTATGATGGCTACTATCCAAAAAAAAATGAAAAACCCAGAAAATATGAAGTGTTGGCAAGGTTGTAGAGAAATTGAAACCAAACCCTTAGTCATTGTGGGCGGGACTGTAAAATGGTACAACTGTTATGAAAAATGAAAAACTGTTATCAAAAAATTAAAAATAGAATTATCATGTGATCTAGCAATCCTACTTCTCGGTACATATCCAAAATAATTGAAAGCAGGGAAGGTCACAGAGATACTTGCACACCCATGTTCGTAGCAGCCATATTCACAATAGCCAAGAGGTAGAAGCAATCTAAGTATCCTTTGACAGTTGAATGAATAAACAAATGGAAATCTGTTGCACAGCAATGTGAATACAGTTGAAATTGGTGAATTGTACACTTAAAAATGGTTAAGATGGTAAAAACACACATACACTTTACCCTAAGGTAATACTGCCATAACTATTTGGATTTTTTTCTTGCAACATTATCGTATAGATTTTAAATAATATGTATAAGTATGGATGGTTTAAAAATAATAAAAAAGAGTAAGTTATTTTAAAAAAACAATTGAATGTATGTAAAAGAGAAAATAAATCTGTATTGTGTTTATTAAAAAGACAAAACTAGACATAAGATTCAAGGAGGTATGTTAAAGTTTTATTCGGTAAAGGGCTTTATAATACCGAGCGGGCCAATGGAATGGGTTTTGCTAGGTGTGAGCTTTGGGCCACTGATTCATTCAAGCAAAGGAAGACCTGTATCTGTCAGTGTGCCTATGGAGGCTTTGCATGGACTGAACATTTTTTCTTCATTTAACTCTAAGGTCTTTCTAGCCCAAATCCCATAAGTCTATGTCAAAAGAATCCAAGTAAACAAGGAGACAATGGGAGTCTTTGGTAATCCAGGAAAATTATTCACAAACCAAACCAGAAAGATTGATAGACTCAGTTATATAAAAAGAGTTCTTCTTGACATAACATTGTAAAATGATGATAAATCAATAAAAGATGTTTAAAAAAAAGAGTTCTTTATATCCACACCAAAAATAAAAATAAAGCAAAACAAAACAACAACAAATGAAAAAATCATAAAACAAAATTAAAAGGTCAACAATGTGAAATAAAATGTGCATTATTTAGTACAAAGGGACTGCTAATCTTATTACACAAAAAAAGTTTTACAAATCATCAAAAAATAACCAAAATAATAAAAACCACAATAACAAAAGGCTCAAAAATTATCATCAGGCAATTGCAAAAGAAGAAATGCCCATGGCCAATAAAAAATGTTAATAGTTGAAGCTTTTTCCTTACAATGCAATAATATGTAGACATTAAAAAATAGTAAGATAGTTCTATGTTTACTGATATAGAATAATCTCTAATATCTTTGGTTAAGCAAAAAAGGGGGGGGCAAAACAATAGGTATAGTATGTCTCTGTGTGTAAAAAATTAAACCCACGGACACACATGTTTACTTCCATATGCCTTCCATTATATATGCATAATTATTTCAGGGAGGCTACTCAAGAAAATGCTACAGTGGTTGCCTCCTAAGAGAGTTATCGATGGACATCTGAGAAGCAGGAGTCAGAACTACACATCCCATATAATACTCTGTTTCTTTAACATCTGAACCATGTATACTTATTCAAGGGATAAAGTGTTAATTTTTGTACTCGTTGCAAATTGAAAAATACACATTGAAATGAGAAATTTTTTCATTTGTTTTGTCTATTAAATAAAAAGAGTGGGAAGACTAGTAACTTAGAGGCATCCAGTGTCCAGTAAAATAAGCCCTCTTGTAGACTGTTAGCATTAATATAATGTGAGGCAATCTTTCTGGAGGATAATTGACAAGATGAATCAAGAACTTAAAATGTGCATTCCTGAGGTTTGGCAAAGGTGGAGGAGTAGGAAGATTCTGAGTTCACCTCCTCTCACAGGCACATTAAAATTACAACTATTTATGGAGCAACCTTCTATTAGAATGACCTGAAGTCTAGCAGAAAAGATGTTCTACAACTACAATGTAAGAAGGAACCATAACAAAATGGGTAGAAGGGACAGAGATGCAGTCTAGTTAAGACCCATACCCCCAGGTACGCAGCTCACGAAAGGGAGAGTGATTACAATTGCAGAGATTTGCCCCAAGGAGCAAGGGGTTAGAGCTGTACATTGGGCTCCCCAGCCACAGGTCCTGCCCTGGGAAGATGAGCCCCAGAATGACTGACTTTGAAGCCAGCGGGGCTTGCATATGAGAGAGCCAGAGGGCTGTAGGAATCAGAGACTCCATTCTGAAAGGGCACACACAAAGTCTCACACATTCTGTGTCCAGTGCAGAGGCAGTAATTTGAAGGAAGCCTGAGTCGGACCCATCTGCTGATCTTAGGGAACATCCAGAGAGGCAGAAGGAACTGGACTCCCTCTGGGGACATAGAAGCTGGCGGCAGCCACTTTGGGGATCTCATTCTACCATGAGGACACCTGTGCTGACAAGCACCATACTGGAGTCCTCCCTCTAGCTTACTAGCACTGGGGGTTTACCAACCAAATCAGCAAACTGACACCGGCCTTGGGTCCCCTAGCCCTCACAGCCAGGCATGCCTGGACTCAACCCTGCCCACCCATGGGCCAGCAACAGCCCCAGGATCCCTCAGGCCACGCAACCAGCCATGCAGGGACTCAGCTTCACCCACCAGCATGCTGGCAACCACCACATGAGACAAGATCCGGCAGCCAGTCAGTGCACCCACAGTAGTCAGCCCAACCACAACAGAAGGGTCCATGTGGCCCACCCATGGAACATTCTATGTAGCTTTGGTGACCAGAAGGCAGTGTGCTGCTGGAACCCATGGGCCATCTCCTACACGAAGCCATTTCTCCAAGATCAAGAAATGTAACTGACCTATATAATACATAGAAATAAACAAAGAGAATTGGGGTAAATGAGGAGGCAGAGCAATATGTCCCAAAGGGACATGACAAAACCCCAGAGAAGAATTAAGCAAAATGGAGATTAGAATCTACCCAATAAAGAATTCAAGACAATAAAGATGGTCAACAGACTCAGTAGGAGAATGAGTGAACACAATGAGAAGTTTAACAAAGAGTTTGAGAATGCAAAGAAGAACCAAACAGAGCTGAAGAATACAGTAACTGAAATAAAAAAGTACACAAGAAGGAATTAACAGTAGATTAGATGATCCAGAGGAGTAGGTCAGTAAACTTAAAGACAGTAGTGGAAATCATCCAAGCTGAACAGAAAAAAGAAAAAAATTTTAAATGAGGGTAGTTTAAGAGATTTCTGGGACATCAATCATGCTAACATTCACATTATCGGGGTCCCAGAAGGAGAAGAGAGAAAGGGACAACACATTGAAAATAATAATAGCTGTAAACTTCACTAACTTGGGAGAAGGAAACAGACGTCAAGTTCAGCAAGCACAAAGAGTCCCAAACAAGATGAATCCAAAGAGGATCACACCAAGACACATTATAATTAAGATGGCAACAATTAAATAGAAAGAGAAAATCTTAAAGGCAGCAAGGGAAAAGGAACAATTTACATACAAAGGAACTCCCATTAGACTATCAGCTGGCTTTTCAACAAACTTTGCAGGCCAGAAGGGAGCGGCAGAATACATTCAAACCAATAAAAGGGGAAAAAAGACCTGCAACCAAGAATACGCTACCCACCAACTCTATCACTGAGATCTGGAGGTGGACTAAAGAGTTTGCAGACAAGCAAAATCTAAAAGAGTTCAGCACCACTAAACCATTTTTACAAGAAATGTTAAAGGGACTTCTCCAAGTGGAAAAGAAAAGACCACAACAGAATTAGGAAAATTTCAAAAGGAAAATATGCATTGGTCAAAGCAAACATATAGTAAAGCTAGTAGATTAGTCACTTATAAAACCAGTAGGAAAGTTAAAAGGCAAAAAATAGTAAAGTCATCTATATCCACAATAAGTAGTTAAGGGATACACAAAACAAAAAGATGTATATATGGTGTCAAAAATATTAAACTTTGGAAAGTGGGAAGGAAAATGCAGGGTTGTTAGAATGTGTTCAAACTTAAGAGATCATCAAATTTAAAAAATATATATGTTATATATATTAAAATATATATATATAGTTATATACAAACCTCATGGAAACCACAAACCTATAATAGATACACACACACAAAAAAGAGAAAAGGAATCAAACATAATACTAAAGATAGTCATCAAATCATGAGAAGAGCAAAAAAAAAAGATGAAAGGAATGAAAAAAAACTACAAAAACAACCAGAAAACAATGAACAAAATGGTAATAAGGACATACCTATCAATAATTACTTTAAATATAAATGGACTAAATGTTGCAACCAAAAGACACAGAGTAGCTAAATGGATACAAAAACAAGACCCACACATATTTTGCCTACAAGAGACTCACTTCGGATCTAGGCACACAGACTGAAAGCGAGGGAGTGGAAAAAGATACTCCATGAACACGTGAAAAAAAGCCAGGATAGCAATACTTACATCAGACAAAACTAGATTTTAAAACAAAAACTGTAACAAGAGACAAAGAAAGACATTACATAATGCAATAGGGATCAATCCAACAGGAAGATATAACAATTATAAATATATATGCACCCAACATAGAATCACCTAAATACATAAAGCAAATATTAACAAACATAAAGGGAGAAACTGACAATAACACATAGTAACACCCACTTACATCAATGGACAAATCATCCAGACAGAAAAACCAATAAAGAAACACAGGCCTAGGTGGGGAGGGTATAGCTCAAGTGGTAGAGCGCTTGCCTAGCATGAATGAGGTCCTGGGTTCAGTTCCCAGGACCTCCTCTAAAGATAAATAAACCTAGTTACCTCCCCCCAACCAAAATAAAATAATTAAATAATATAGTAATTGAAAAATTGAAAAAAAAAAAAAGAAACACAAGCCAGAAATGACATATTAGACCAGATGGACTTAATAGATACATACAGAGAGAGACCGTTCTATCCAAAAGCAGCAGAATACGTTCTTTTCAAGGACACATGGAACATTCTCCAGCATAGGTCACATGCTATGCCACAAAACAAATAAATTTAAGAAGACTGAAATTATATCAAACACCTTTTCCAACCACAAAGATGTAAGACTAGAAATCAATGGCAAGAAAAAAATGCTTAAAAAAAACACATACACAAACACATGGAGACTAAACAATATGCTGCTAAACAGTCAATGGGTCACTGAAAAAATAACATAAATGTCTTTTAATAGGAAGTTTAATCATGTAAATTGTGTACTTCTATACAATGGAGCATTATGCAGCAAAAACATGATAGTGAAAAAGAATGATTTTTGACATAGGAAAAGTGCAAAAGTAGGGGTGAGGTAAAGAGCATGTGCAACTAAACTACCTTTTTAAAGTTATATGCAAATAAAAATTAAGAAAGTACATGTAGCTAAGGTTCTCCCCTGCTTTATTGAGATATAATTGACATATAACATTTTGTAAGTTTACTGTGTACAACATGATGGTTTCATACATGTATATATAGCTAAATTTTAATTGTTTCCATTTAACAGATATCTTTGAATGGTAGGGAAGTGGGCAGACTTTTCTCTTACTTTTTCCCTATTTTATTGGTTTTGTTTTACGGATATTCATTGATTTTTTTATTGAAGTATAGTCAGTTTACAATGTTGTATCAATTTCTGGTATACAGCATAATGCTTCAGTCATGCATGCACATAACACATATTCCTTTTCATATTCCTTTTCACTGTAGCTTACTACAAGAAATTGAATATAGTCTCCTGTGGTAAATAGTAGAAACTTGTTGTTTATCTACTTTATATATACAGCAATAAGTATTTTAAAAATACCTTAAGACAGATAACAATGAAAACACAACCACACAAAATCTATGGGATGCAGCAAAAGCAGTCCTAAGAGGGAAGTTCATGCTGATACAGGCCTTCCTCAAAAAATAAGAACAATCTCAAATAAACAACCTAACCTACCATCTAAAACAATTAGGAAAAGAAGAAAAACAAAACCTAAAGTCAGCAGAAGAAAAGAAATAATAAAGACCAGGAAGGAAATAAATAAGAGATTTTAAAATTTTTTTAAAAATCAGTCAAACCTAGAGCTGGTTTCTTGAAAGAGTAAACAAAATTGACAAACCTCTGGCCAGGCTCTCTGTGTTTTTTAAGTTCTCTGCATTAAACACAGCTCAATTATTAGCAGAATGGGCTCCGAAGCAGAATTCCCAGGATTCAGATGCCTATGCTGCTACTTGCAGTGAGATTTTGTGCAAGTTCCTTACCCTCTCTGTGCCTCAGTTACTGTGCTTCACTTTCCTGTCCATAAAGTGAGGATAATAATAGTTGACTCAGTGAAATCTTCTTCTGAGTTCAGTGAACAAGTAGAAGCTTACTGCTTAGACCAGTACCTGGAACATAGTATTTAATATTGTGGTTGAATGATAGGGAAATGGGCAGACTTTTATAATTAGGGGGAAAATCGTTCAAAAACTCAAGTTTATGATCTATTATACTTCAACTTTCACTTTATTACATGTTACTAGGAATAAAAAACAAATGTATAAGATTTGGGGGACAATGAATGAAAAAAATAATCAGAAAATTCTTGGAATGAAATGGACTATTATTAATTTGGCCTTCCAAATTAAAAAAGGTTAAAGAGCCTTTCTATTACTTATATCCTTATGCAAATTCAAACTCACAAACAACTAATAAACAAATAAACCAACAAAAACCAGCTCCCCTTTGAGGCAGTGTTGTCTCCTAGAAGACCGTCTCGCTTGGACACCTGATTGTAGATTCACAGCAAGTTATATTTTTCCACTAAATTGGTGGAAGATCAGGCTCAACAAAAAATGCTCTAGGGATGCTCTGTGAGTGCGAAGAAGAAGCACAAAACTTTCACCAGTCTGTGGGAGGCTGGTGATCAGGACGATCCTACTTAAATGAAAAATCTGTTGCTAGGATTCCAATGCCTCAAAAATCTGCAGTACACCAGGGGACTGATGAAGTAGGCTTGGCAAAAAGAATTACAGACCACAAGCATCACAACAACGCATTATGCTAAGAAACTTAGTCCAGAGCCATGAAAAAAAAAAAAAAAACCTGTATATGTTAGATTGGTTCTATTAGTTATTATCTGTCCCCAGAATAACACAATCATGGAAGATAGGACTCTCATCTAATGAAAGAATGGCCAAAGGCTATAATTTGTCTGCTCGCAGTCTGCTTTATAAATGTTTTTATTTTAGCCAATTTTTGTTATATCATACAAAGGCCCGTGAGGACCTAGACTTCATTTTGGTTTACACTTTCTTTTTGACTTTTGGAACTTGGCTTTGTCCCTGCATAGACAGCAGCAAGCTGCCCCAAAGTGCAGCAAAAGCCCTGACCCTTCTTGCCCAGGTTGCGAGGCTCCCTCCTTAAGCAGGGCAGGAATGATGGACTGGTTCAGGTCCCAGGGGAGCAGCAAGCTGCAGTTGGGATTTTGTCAGCTAGAAGCAGGGCAGGTCCTTTCAAGTTCTCATAGATTAACCTTGTTGTAGCAGCTGAGGTGGGTCAGAACTTGGCATTTGAAGCCATTGGCATCAACTCCAAAGACAGCTCAGGGGATAATGCCCTTCTGTGCCCCTTGGGGTCATAGCTGCCTCTCTGGACTTGGCAAATCACAAAGAAGATGGAACTTGACTTCAGATTATACCTACTTCTTTCTCCGTATCTCTCTTGTACATGATCACCCCTCTCATCCTCTCACAAGCAGTCAGGTCTGTTACATGGCCAACTGACTGTCCAAGGAAGCCCAGGGAAACGTTTCATTATTTAAATACCAGTTTGCCTTTCTTAAAGTACCCCTATGCTCCAAAATAACTTCTCAACCCTACAACCAATTAAAATTCACACTTCTGCACTGGTATGAGCTGTTACAAGCAAAACAATCTAACTGCAGAGCTTCATACTAAGTTGGAAACTAAGTGAACTGTCTTACAGATTTAAAATGGTTGGGGATAGGAATAACCCAATTATTCCAAATAAATATGTAATCAACAGAATGTGTAGAAGAAAATAATTGAGTAAAGTGAAGGCATCTGGTTGAGGACAGAAGTATCGTGAGTCCAAGAAAACCCGGATGAACAACCTGGCCCATCCCTTTGGGGAGACAGCTACGTATGATCTGAGCATTCTAGAATCTAACACAAGGAAGAAAGAAGTCCTAACACTGGTGGAAGCAAATCTTGTCATGTCACCGGTTTTCTCACCTACTCAGTTCCCTTTTTCTTAATTGAGCATATAATGTACAGTGGTTAAGGGAAACGATTCTGGAGCCTAGTGGAGGGGTCTCAGATTCCCATTCTGCCACTTCCTAAATGCAAGGTCTTTTCGGTCTTTTCAACTATAAAATATGGATAATATGAACCTCATTAAGATCGTTGCGAGAGTTAAATCTAATTTATGTGAAGTATGCCTGACACATAAATATGCCTGGTATGTGGTAGATGATGATGACAGATGACATCAGATGATGATGATGACGGTCATGACAATAATGAACAGCTAGAGAGCACCTGCTATGTGAGGCCCCAGGTGCTGGAAATGGTGCATCTTCCTCATCACAAGTAGCATTCAATTAAGCAGAAAAGATCAAGGTGCCACTGATTAGTTATACTGTAATGGTGATATATACCTGTCTGGGTTCAGGGTGCAGGAGAGTGTGGTAGCCAATGACGTGGGTTCTCGAATTGGATTCCTGGGTCCAAATCCTGGCTCCACAACTTGCTGACCATGTGGTCTTGGACAAGTTGCTTAGCCCCTTAGTGCCTCAGTTCCCTTGATAGTAAAGTTGGGGTATGAATAGAATCTATATCATTGGGTTATTGTGAGGATTAAGAGAATCAATACATGTAAAGGACTTAGAATGCAGCACAGTGGACAGTAAGTGCTCCATAAGTGAATGTCATCTGTTACTGTTATCTGGGCTTTGCACACATCCAGAAGGAGATGAGAACTCCAGGATGAAGGAACAAGAGAAACAAAGGATGATGGCCTTGGCAGGGAGGAGAGGGACTGGGGCACAGGGTGTGTGGCCAGCTGGGCAGCCCTGGGAGGTGGGATGAAGAGGTTAGACTCACAAGGTCAAAAACCTTTAGCTCTTCTCTTATCTAGAGGCAAGCATCCCTTTCAATCTCAATATCATGCTTCAGACTATCTGTCATGGGTCATGGTTAGAGTAGCCACTGTCTGCAAAATTGGATCTGATGCCTTGAAGAAAGACCCCTTCCCCCAGAATATGTCCCCTAAACACCTCTATGAAAACTCCGAAGCCTTTTTCATCATTGGAGTTAATTTTCTGGGTTAAGGCATCACATCCAAAAAATGTTTTTAAAATGCATTAGGCAAACAGAAAAGATAATCAAATTGAATTAATACCCACTAGCATAGAAACAGGAGTTATAAACATCCCACATAACTATAAACATGCCAGAAAAATCAAGGGAAACCTATTTACCCATATGCAAATCCTGAAAGTGAAAAATTATTTTATTTTCATGAGAGAAATAGCCATGGTTTCTTGCTCACAACCAGAATAACTTCAGTTAGCAAATACAAGTAAGTCCTTAATTCTTTGGAATTCTATTGGCAAGGTTATGAAATTACTTTTTACCTTTCTGACTAGAGGGATCACATGCAGTATGTAACAGCAAGATATCAGTTACTTTTTAAATTTAATTTAATGACTCAGATTTTTTACGATGTAAATTAACTGCCTGATGAGACTAATACCCTATGAACTTGACTGGCTATTTATAGTGGCAATTTTATAATTGAAATAAAAATGTTATCCTAGAAAAAGAAAAGAAGCATAGCTTTCTAAAACTCTACTTTAAAAAGTTACCATATATAACTTGAGGAAACTTGCATTTTTAGATGTTATCTTTCTAAAAAAAATTATGAAAAGACTTTTAGAGTAAACAGCAGCCCAGTTAATAACAACGACCTAATGTATGGGACGGAGAAGACAATTCTCTATCATTGCTCAGAATTCCACATGTCCAGTCTGTTTCTTGTCTTCTAGTTCACAGCGGGCCCATTTCACTAGGACTGCCAATTTCTTTTTCTAACAAGTGGGAAAACAGCATTTTCTACTGATGTAGATGCCTGCTACAGTCTATCAAAGCATAGCTGTAGATTTAACCTCTACCCTGTTCTTTCAGCCGCATAAGGGAAGTGGTGGTATAGACACCATATGCTGTCTCCCTAATGAAGGAAGGAGGTAGACTATGATGATTATTAAAAACCAAAGACCCTGAAACTCAGTCTCACTGTGATCAATGGCTAGCATTCCATGAGGTCAGGCTAAAATATAGTCAGTATTCCATCGCCTGTAAGCCATGGCTGAGGCACTGGACTGGTGGAGTTAATAGAAGCGTTATCCAGAGATTTACGTTGGGGGCAACACTGAGCAGGGAGCTAGTGACATCTTGAATTTCTACGCTGGGCCTCCATGTGGACTCTGCTCTTTTTCCACACTGCTCTAGGTGCCAGCCAAGCCCAATCCTTCCAAGAATTTAAAGTTTTAAAAAAATATATATGACAACCACATCTGCACCCACATTTCTGTCTACTAGTCAACTGCCCTGGAACAGAGAAACAAGTTACCAAGAACAAGCGTGCCCCTTACTCATGGGTGACACACAGGCACCTTTCTAGAGAAAAAAGGCAAGCAAAATGTCTTTTATTATTAGTCTTATACAAAGATCCTTCTATCTGCAGTTTGGTTAGACAGATAAAATTGAATACATTTAATTTACTGACCTATTAAAAATTGTGTGAAAGTGGTCTCAGAGATAAAAGGAAAAATCAAGGTGAACATTTCAGCAGGGAAGGCTAGTAGCAATGTCTTCAGTGCCACACTTTATGCTTGTAACCATCATATCATCACATGCCCACAAAACACAGGGATCCTGGTTCCTCTTGGGGAGGTCAAGTCATTTGACATGAGACATTGCCTCCTTATAATCTACTAGACTAGAGTAAACTCCAAACTGGGAATAATTAGTTGTGGAGACACGTATTTGTTAATGATTCATGCAGGAAGTCCAAAGCTAGATCAAAAAGGAGAGAAATCCCAAAAAAGAGGTAGTGATGAAGTCAAAAGAGGCAGACGAGACAGGTGCCAGGCACGAGACAGGAGGCTAGGACTTGAGCCCCTCTGAGAAGATCTTGAAGTCAGATCAGCTGTGGAAAATGGAAGGCTGGACCAGGCCGAAAGAAGATGGTCAGAGCAAGCAGGACCCAAGAATGGGCCAGAACAGGCCAACAGGACAAGGCAGGGAGCTCCCACCAAGAGTGATGGGCAGGCAGAGTCTGAGATGGGAAGTGGGGAAGCAGGCAGGAGGCAGGGTAGAACCAGCAGATGGTCAGCAGCAGGGGTCAAAGGCAGCAGGAAGAGACACTCCAGTGACAGGGTTGGGGAGCAGGATGCCTAAAGCTGGCCCTAGGAAAAAAGAACAGCAGCCAGGCAGGAGCCCAATGTCTAGATCCTCAAAAATTCACATACTGGGGTGCATAAAAATGGACCAAGGACAATTCAGAGCAGTGGTAGGAACAAGACACACGATGCTGAGTCATAGAAGGAACGACCCCAAACCTTAATTTCCTCTTTACCACTTTCAGCCTTGCCACTGATAACTGGAAACGTGGGCAAGTTACTTAACCTCTCTGAGCCTCAGTGTCCCCATTGGTGAATAGGCTAGTAAGATCTATCTCACAGGCTTGTTGAGAGAATTAAATAAGCATGTGTACAAACCATTTCAGCATGGCGTCTGGCACGTGGTAGGCTCAACAAATATTATTTACTTTCCTTACCCTGCTACTCCTTTCACTTTATTCCTGCTAACCTCTAACCTTCTCAAAGATAGTTCCAAGCTTTATTAATTCCCCTGTGTGTCTTGCCCAGTTCCTGCCATGATGCTGGGGACACACAGGCCCCATATGCTCTACGGGGAAGTTACTGACAATGAATGAACAGCAGAAGGATGGTACAGGGGCGGCAGATTATCAAAGTGCTGTCTGTCATGGCAGACCTGATAAGCTCTCACCTTGGTTGCTAGGAAGCGAATCAACAAGTGCTTTCATCTATATGCATTTTTTGGCATCACCTTTTCTGAAACAAACCCTATATTTTAGTACCGGGTTTATGTGGCTCAAATTACATCCATGTTCATAAAAATTCCCAAGAGCAGGGAAGCACTTTTGCTATCTTTCTCAATGGGGTCCGGGAGGCAGATTTAGATTGCCCCAGAGCACCAGCAGCCATTTCCTGGTGGTCAGTGGGGTGGGGGAACGGCGGGAAAGTGATTAAAACATTGGGGTAGAGGTGGACATGTCCTTTATCTTGATTATGGTGATGGTTTCATGGGTATGCACATAAATATGCAGAGTTTATGGTGTCAATAATACCCCAATAAAGCTGTCAAAAATTTAAAGGTTGGAAGTCATTGAACAGTTCAGATACCATGAATGAGCTCTGAAAATTATTCAAGATTTTGAATCAGGACAAAATAGCAAACAACTACTCAGTATTTTCAGTTGATGAATATCTCTCTGGCAAGTAAATTTAAAGAATTCTCAATGTTCAGTGGAACTCTCCATTTACAGGATGTCAAAGTAGATTTTTTTCTAATAATGGTAACAATAATAATAGCTGAAATTAAATCACTCTCTAGAGCCTGGAATGACCTATGCACTTTAAAGTGCTTATTGTTTAATCCTCAGCATAAACCTATGAGGTAGGTAGAGTATGCTTCTCTTTGCTACACAGAAGGCTGCTTAGAACTAAGGTTACATACCAAGTAAGAGAGCTGCCACTTCAACCAGGCAGGCTGAGTTTTTAGTCACAAAGCTATGCTGCCTCCTGGTTTGGCTTTGGAGGAAATCCTTTTCTCCCACTGAAGACTGCCAGCTAAGGGGCTCTGTCCTCTCCTGTCCTAGGTTCTATTTTTCCTCAGTGTGGTTCGTCAGCTTGTCCTCTGACAAAACACAATATATCACAATCAAGTTGGATGTAACCCAAAAACAAAAAATTCATTTGAAAATCAACTAATGTAATTATCATATTCATTATATTAATATTCATATGGTCATATCAATAGATAGAAAACTTTTGATAAATTTTATATTATTAGCATACTATTATTGAGTATTATTAGAGCAGTAAATGAATTGAAGAATTAAATATTATATTAATTCACAATTTAAAAAGAACTGTTAGTCAATTAGTTAGGATTACCTACTTTAATCTTATATTTTTTAAGTATCTACAAAAACCTATAGAGCAAACATCACTCCTAATGGTGAAATGTTAAAAGATGTCCTTCCAAGATCAGAAATGAGAATCCCCACCATCACCTTCTATTCATACTGTATTAGAAGGTCCTAGTCAGTGCAGTAAGGCAAAAAAAAAAAAGTTATAAGGCCAGGAAGAAGAAATTAAAATGTCACTATTCATATATGGTATGATTGTGTATTTTGAAAATTCAAAAGAATCTATAGACAAAATTATTATAATCAATAAGTTAAATTAGCAAGTTTACTGAATACAAGGACAATATGCAAAAACCCACTGTATTTCTATGCATCATCAACAGAAATCAAAATAATTTTTTAAATATCTATAACAATAACATAAAAGTATCAACTATCTAGGAACAAAGGTAATAAAAGGTGAGCAAGTCTTCTACACAGAAAACTATTCAAACTATAAAAAAATAAAGAGAAGTTAAATGAGGCCTAAATATATGGGTGGATATATCAATTCATGGGTTGGAAGACCCAATACTGCAAATTCCTTTGCTGCCTAAGTGGACTGGGTTTGGTTTCAGCTTCTTACAACCCAGGCACCCTGGCTGGTTCAGAAGTTCTAGACTGAAGGTGCCTCTCCCCCAAATATCTGATTCCTTGCTTTCAGTTCATCACATGCACCCTGTGGTTTTCCACCTCTTTATTTATACTCCTCTCTTTCTTCTCCTTCTGCCCAAATCCACTCCTTCAACACAATTCTGCCCTTTTATAAGTTCTTCCTTATGCATTTCAAGTAAGTTTATTTCTCTTGCCTTGAATTCTCTAATAATTTTTTGACATATAATTAGTCTTGATAACGTTCGCAAACTCTTACAGCATGCTATGCAAATATTTGTTACTTAACTTTTCACAACTTATCTCCCCAACTAGAACACTCACTCCAAGAGGACAAATATAATTTATATTTCTTTGCTTTACTCTTGCATAATGCCTTCCTCATAGGAAAGGCTTGATGCACGCATACAAATGGGGTTTGTTTCATACAATATGTTGCCACAATTAGTGGATAAGAAATAGGCAAGTAGATACAATAACCCAAGATCTTAGAAAGCTAAGATTTATATGGCTTTTTCCCTGTTAATTAGAACAGTATGACAAAGAGTAGTCTTGGGAGCCCCACCAATTCCCAAGAATTTACCCCGAAAACTGAGAATTGGAGACTTTACCCAGAAACTCTATAGTCTCAAATCAAAGGACATAGCCGTAAGGTTTCTTGGAAAAACAAACAAAAAAGACTCAAGATCACAAATAAATTCCCTGTTCTTTGAGTTTTACAATAATAGAGGGACCCAATTAAACATACCACCCCCCACATGACCTCAAAAC
Source organism: Camelus ferus (assembly GCF_009834535.1). Lineage (NCBI taxonomy): Eukaryota > Metazoa > Chordata > Mammalia > Artiodactyla > Camelidae > Camelus > Camelus ferus. The sequence continues at coordinate 61,267,239 of NC_045703.1, read as the reverse complement.
ACATGCATGGTGGTATAGCAATGTTGTTCAGGAAAGAGTTGTCATGGAGAGGAGTGTACAATTCCTTAATCAGAGGCCGGAGGTGGGAGAATTGTAATAAACTTAGGGCAGAAAGCCCTCCACGGTTCACACACACAAAGTGAAAGCGTATCCCAAATCCTTCATTCTGAATATGACATATTAGGCAAAATGCATGGAATGACAGTGGTGAACTATGAGGCCAAAGGTACAGGGTGACAGCAAATGTGTTCTCCAATTTCATTTGTTGACCATGCAGAATAAAATACTTAAAATCTAAATATTTGTCTCTTAATATAACCAAATAAAAGCGTCTTCCTTGGTTTTCTGAGAGTCCTAGAAAATGGATTATGAAGGCATCCATAAATTTGTTGCAATTTGCTACCATCTCAAACAACTCTGGATTTAAATCTGAAGATGAGAAAGAGCAGGACCGGAGACCCGGATGAACCCCATCCAAACACTGACACTGCTCAGACCCACCAGATTTTCTCTGCCTCACAAAGATCTGCCTTAGAGCAGAATTAGCTCAGCCACAAACATACGCACACATTCCTTCTGGCAAAAAGTAGCTCAAGAAAGATACAAGGTGTTGTTCATCCTATAGCGTTCCTCCAGCAGAACTGCAGTGAGTGTGTGTGTGTGTGTGTGTGTGTGTGTGTGTGTTTATTTGAGTGTCTATCTTTCATTACACTGGTGTTGTCTGGTGATCCTCAATGGTCCAAATCATATTTCTGCGTGTGTACCTCCAATCAGGTAGGACCTCATCATTTCACTGAGACTCTTAAACGTCAGTTTCTGAGGGTCCTTTCTCTTGGACGGTTTCGTCTGAGATGACTCCTCCAAACCGCTGCCTGGATGGTACAAGCTTTGCTGTCAGTTTTGAGCTGCAAGGGGCGAGGGGTCTCCCATTCAGCATGACAGCCTTCACTCCCTCTATTTTCAGGAAGACATTTACTCCTTCCACTAAACTACAGAAGATTCAGAAATCAGAGGGTCTTGATTGTTCCTTTTAAAGATTTTCAACAAATTCTCCTGTGTTTAGCCCCATCCCAGCCCTCATCTTCAGTGGCACCTACTTTCTCCACATCCCATGCCTTCCTGGGGTCCCACAGTTTGACAGACTTGTTTTTTAACCACCCGCATCCCACAGGCATGGGTTTCACTTGAACCAGTCTGCTCCATTGGTGACCAGTCACCCATCAGCTTTCGCATTCTAGAATTTCCCACATTACTCCACTTTGCTCATGGATTTATGCCTTTTTTCACTCCTTTGTTGTCATTTTAGCAGTGTTTCCAAAGACATGGATTTTCTCAATTGAGCCAAAAGCTCCTGATTATATTTACTAGGTAATCTAAAGGACTTCTCTCTGTCTAAACAACCCACATGCCCAATACCTACCCCACCCCCAATCCCTTCCTAATCTATAGATCAAAAATGTGTGACATTGGCGAGATACAAAAATTACCTTTTAAAAGAAGGACACAGTTCTTTATCATCGAGAGGCTGAAGCTACCTAACCTTTAACATGTTGCAGATGCTGTGCCTACACAGGTGTGACCTGTAGCCCACATTACTGCCACATTTATATGAGCTTTCCGGGGGTAGAGGACGGCTTACGATAAATATTACGCAATATACCTTGCAAAAAAGTCCTGATGTTCTGCCTCCGAATCCTCCTTTTACATCACACTATAAAGTGTGGATTCGTTTTTAAATGGATTCATTTTTAAAAGGATTTTGCCTCAGTGGCTTCATGCAAAGCTGAGTGCTACCTATGAGAGACCATTACTGTTTTATGGAAAGACGATGGTTCTGGAGAAAGTCTAGAGTTTCATTTCAATACAACAAGACTATAAAGTTACTCAAGCCCAGAAACATATTGGGATTTACAAACATTTGGGTGTGTTAGCACCAGAATCCCCATTGGTGGAGGGTCCACATTGCTTTACCTGAACGCACGTCACTCTCAGCCATGTTTGTTTCAATTTTCTCACCCTCTTTTCTACCAAAAACTTTCCCACACACAGACTGGGATTTGGGTGGCTTGTTCCTCTCCTTCTTCTGTCCTCAGCCATTTTTCTCTCCAGTGTCTCTGCCCGATCTAATCCTCCCTACACCCAGGGACCTCTGAGTGGGAATGTTCACTTTCAGTGTGTTGCTTTCCTGTGCAAGGAACTCTAATGGCTGTCTGTCACCTACAAAGGAAGTCAGCACACCTTAGCAGGCAGGTCTGTCGAAGTTTCCAGTATCAAAGCATGTGTACCTACTCCAGCACATGCCCTCGCTCCTCCCGGTCCTCTCTGCCCCTTGAACGCACCGTGCTCAACCCATGGCTACCAATCCCTCACTCCAGAGCTGCCACCATCCTCTCAGGTAATACCTCTCTCTGCCTCAACTATTCCCACCTATTTTTCAAGGTCATGACCATAATCTAGCTCCCAAACAAGACTCCCCCAATACCTCCAGGGCAGGTCAATCTCTTAGGAAATTAGTGTGTCGCTGTCTTTTGGAAAGCAACTCAGACTTTGCCTGGAATTGTGCTTGACTAGTTTATATGTCTGTGAGTCACTTCAGATAAAATGAAACATCCTCGGTATATACAGCTGTCTCTCTGAGAACCTACCACAGTGCCATGTACATTTATCTAACACAACATTGGTTGGAGAAATGAATTGCTTTTTAACAAGAGTGAATTCCTGTTATCCTGGCTATGCCAAAAGCCTACACTTGCAGCTCAAAACCAGAGTCTGCTGAACTGAGGGTCTGTGAAGAAGAGGCCAGGATCCTTCTCTTATAAGCACCTTGTACAGTGCCTTGTTCTTCAACTACTGGGTACACACCCTGGGGCCGAGCAGAGATGTTCAGTGCGTAGTTGGTAAACGCATGAATGATATGACCTCTTCCTTTCCAAATATTCTACTTCCAAAATTTCCAAAGAGTCAGTAGGTCTGTCCTGATTTTTCTACCTGAAATTTCTTTTCCTATTTTTAAAATCTCAGCAGGTGAACATCAATGGCCCTCCAATCTCCCCAGGAATATCTCCTCAGTCTGTGTCCACCATGTTCCATATTCCAGCCAGAGTGCACTTTCTAGACTCATGCCTGATTTTTCTATTTGGCCTTGGTAGCCCACTAGGTCATCTGCTTAAACTGAGTGATATACTTGCTCCCAGTCTCTCCACAGAACCCTGCACGCCAGGCATGATGAACCACCGGCAACCCCAACCATGCTAAAACCTACCTTGTTACCCAAACCTGCATCTTGTTGCCTCTTCCTTAAATACTCTCACCTCCAGCGTGTTACCCTGGGCCTCCTGCTAGACATGGATGCACCTACACCCTCTTCTTTGCTCTCAACAACCACTAGGTTATGACCTCACGCTCTCTCTGAAGGCTACTAGTTGAGTCATGAAACCAGATGAGTCACATTTCCAAGCAATCACAAATCCTAAGTCAAGTACTTCTGCCCCCTCAAACGTTACAGAGACACACATAAGTATACTTAGTGGTCATTTGAACGTGCTTGTATCTCAGTAGCTCTGGGAGACCTCTGCTTTACTTCTTCGTGGCTCCCTTTTCATTCATTTCTCTTTTGGTGAATAAAAAAAAAGGAAGGGAGATCCTATAAAGCAAAATTTACCTCGAGCTCTGAGGGAAGGTTAACCGCATAGCAGTCTGCATGCTAATCAAGTTTCCACATGAAAGTGAGTTTTTTTCCTTTTCCTTTTTCAGTTTTATTAGGTACAATTGTTACGATTTGACTGCACGTATACAACATAATGCATGTAAATGCATATACACAATATACTGCACATATTTTTAAATTTACATATATGTACTGTTCATTGTTTCCAAGAATATTTAGAGCCTTAGCTTTTTTAACTTACATGCTTATCAAAGGAATAAAGGCAACCACAAAATAAGAATTAATTCAACAAGATACATACATCCTGCTATTAACAGCCACATTCTTTATAATCGCCAAGATATGGAAGCATCCTAAGTGCGCATTGATAGATGAACGGATAAAGAAGGTGCAGCACATGTACGTAATGGAAAACAACTCACCCATAAGAAAGAAGGTTTTTGCCATTTGTGGCCCTTCATTTACTTTTTTTTCTTTTCACTTCAAAAACCAGAATTTTATAACTGGCATAAACATGTCCATTGCATCAAAAACAAGAAAATCCCTAGAAATAAACTTAACCAAGGAGGTTACTTATACTCCGAAAACTGTAAAACATTGATGAAGAAATTGAAAATGATACAAAGAAATGAAAAGATGTCTTGTGCTCTTGGATTGGAAGAATCAACGTTATCAAAATGGCCATACTACCCAAAGTAACCAACAGATCCAGTGCAACCCCTATCAAAATACTCACGACATTTTCCAAGGAACTAGAACAAACAATTTCAAAATTTATATGGGACCATAAAAGAACGGCCAAAGCAATCTTTTGTAGTTCTTTTTTTTCTCTGAAACTGAGTTTTTGGGGTAGCATGAAAACAAATTTGAGGAAGTTTTCATTTAAATTGATCCAAAGCATTGCCCTTTAAACTCTCCAATTGAAAAGCAGTTTACCTGCCCCAGCCTCTCCTGAGCCTGCCGACCTTCTCTCCCTTAACTGGGCTCCAAGCTCACTGGCCTCCTGTGAGGAATGCTTCTGCCTCCAGGCTTAGCACTGGTTCTCCCCTCTGCCTGGAAACTTCTTCCCCAGATAGCCACTGTCTCACGTCCTCATATCATCTGTGTCTTGGCGCGAACACTCCCTTCTCAGGGAGGCTCACCTTCACCAATTTGTTGCATCTTTCCTCCTCACCCACGTAGCCCCACCACCATCTCTTGCTCTATTTTCGCTCTTTGCCAGAGCACTGACACCTGTACCTACTTGTCTAGCTGATTGTTTATCATCTGCTTCCCTCCACCATAAGATGTAAGCTCCCTAAAAGCAAGATCTTTGTCTATGTTGTTCACTGCTGGAGCTGATCATTCAGAACCCCACCCTGACGTAGTAGGAACTCAATACTTCTTGAATGGAAGGGTGGATACTATAAACTGGGTTGTATCTGGGATCAGATAAAGGTAGAGCTTGACGGAAAGGGACTCAAGGAAGAATGAAGAACTAGAAAGTCTGGGGCTCTTCTTTTTTCCCCACCTATTCCTGACTCTCCAACCCCCAAAGGGGAGGAAGGAAAGAAGGGGGAAGACAATAAAAAAAAAAGAGGAGTAAAATGGTAGGATGAGAAAGAGAAGGAAGAACTGCACAGGGCACTTAACTGGAAAGGGGTGGAATGAAGTTTAAACCTGCCAACAAAACAGCGAGCAGCAGTCCACTCTCCTCTGCTCGCCTTTTCTCCTGCTGAAACTGAAACCAACTGAAAGATATTTGAAGGTCCAATAAAACTGCATGATTTAAACAGATACTATGAATTGTCAGCAAGCAATGAGAGCTTTCTTGGGGCACCATAACCTATTTTTCAGTCACTTAGATAGTAAAACCACTCCATCACCTCCACATTCAGCCCACTGGCAAGGACAGATGTGAATTTCTTTCTCCCAGTCCATGCATAATATTTCTCACTAGTATAATATATTAGTAATAGATACAAAGGCAAACGTCTCATGCATGTTTTTAAAATGAGAAGCCTAATAATGCTCAATTCTTTGGTCACCAAAAATAATCCAGTATCTTTTAATTAGTGGGCCAGTACTCCTTGAGCACTCAGTGCTAGCCTGTGTAGGTGCTGAAGCACCAAGATGATAAGATGTGCCTCTTAATTGGAATTCAATGTAACGTTTCCCGTCCTTTGTATGAGGAGATAAATAGCATGCTCTCTCTCCAGATGGAACCCTCTGGAGAGAATTGGCTTCCTCGGTACTACTCTTATTACTGATTCATAGACAAGAAGACTATCTTTTTATAATCTCAGCCACCAACAGGATATTTTTATTGAATTCCATTTTCCCACTTCATATTATGAAAACGATAGAATTTTTATTTGTCTTCCAAATACAATACGTTACAACATTTTGTTATACAATATTTATAAAATTCTTTCATTCATCAAATATTCAGAGTGCGTCTAGATACCAGCTACTGGGCTATGGTTAAAATGGTGAATGATAAAGAAAATGCTTTCTTCAATCACATACACAACACTGACAAACAGCTCGTACCCCTGCCCACATTTTCTCCTTGAGAATCACTGATCTGGGGAGGTAACAGTAGAATTCCATGTGAAGCTATTATATGTATGATTTTCTAAGACACTGTTATTCCCATTCCATTAGAAAATTAATTTGATTAACTTCTGACCATTATAAAAATAATGCATGATCCATATGGAAAAGTTGGTAAGCCATCGAAAAGTGGAAGAAGCTAAAATCATTCATTCATAACCTTATCACCAGGGTCAACTAATGTTAATAATGGTTTGATACATTTTCTTCCAGTTTTATTCTTACTGTATTAATTTTACTCTGAAAAGACTTATAACAAGAAAGATATGAGACCAACACTGTATAAAGGAAGTTAATCCTATAGAAGAACCTAACACAAAGTTTAAACAAATGTAAAGACCACAAAACTGTCAAACCACTGAAAATTAGAGTGTACAGTTAAGTTAATTACAACCATCAACCCAATACGCTTTGCTCTTATTTGTTTGATTATTTTTAATAAAATTCCTTTAAAATTCATATGGAACTCTAAGTGTTAAAAACTAGACCAAAGTGAAGAAGAGGAAGGAGGAGGAGGAGGAGAATGACATAGGGGAGGGACATCAACTTGCCAGATATTAAAATAAATAACACAGCTATTATACACAAAGCAATACAGCCCAGGCCTGGCAATAGATGAATAGATATGTGGACTAGAGAAAACAAAAAACAAAAACAGATACTAGTATATATGGAAATTGAATTTACTAGAGAAAAGACAGTTCTACATGATGCTTAAACAATTGGCTATTCATCTAAAAGAAAATACAGTTGGACCCTCTAGCTTTATATAAAAATAAATTTCAGATGGAAAAATACTAGAATATTAATACTACAAAAAATAGAAGTTAGAATTTAACTTGGAAGAAAATTTAAGAAAATAGTGGGAAGACCTTTTAAAGTAAGACAGGCAATCCAGAAATGCAAATCAAAACTACAGTGAGGTATCACCTCACACCACTCAGAATGGCCATCATCACAAAGTCTACAAATAAATGCTGGAGAGGATATGAAGAAATGGGAACCTTCCTACACTGTCAGTGGGGATGTAAATTGGTGCAGCCACTGTGGAGAACATTGTGGAGGTTCCTTAAAACACTAAAAATTGTTACCATATGATCCAGCAATCCTACTTCTGGGCATATACCCAGAAAAAAATGAAAACTCTAATTCAAAAAGATACATGCACCCCAGTGTTCATAGCAGCACTATTTACAATAGCCAAGACATGGAAACAACCTAAATGTCCATGGGCAGATGATTGGATTAAAAAGTTGTGGGGTAGATAGATAGATAGGTAGAAATACTACTCAGCCATAAAAAAGAATGAAATAATGTTATTCACAGCAACATGGATGGGCCTGTAGGTTATGAAACTAAGTGAAGTAAGTCAGACAGAGAAAGACAAGTGTCATATGATATCACTTATATATGGAATTTTAAGAAATAATACAAATGAACTTACTTACAAATCAGAAATAGACTCACCGACATAGAAAACAAACTTATGGTTACCAAAGGGGAAAGGGGAAAGGAGTAGGAGGGGAGGGATAAATTAGGAGTTTGGGATTAGCAGACACAAACTATCATATATAAAATAGATAAACAACAAGGTCCTACCATATAGCACAGGGAACTATATTCAATATCTTGTAATAAACTATAATAGGAAAGAATCCGAAAAAGAATATATAGACATAGTACGTACAACTGAATCCCTTTGCTGTACACCTGAAACATTATAAATCGACCATACTTCAATTAAAAATTAAATAAAGTAAGACAGACAATCCAGATTCTGTAAAGGAAGAGAGATAGATGTGATGTTATAAATTTTTTTTAATTTTGTGGAAGAAAATTACAAAAATAAAATCAAAGAACAAATTATTGATGGGGAAAGATACAGCAACTAATGTGACAAAAAACTATAGTAGTCAAAGAGTATTTAAAATTACTAAGAAAAAAACAACTGTGTAGGGGCCAAGGGTACACATAGGGAATTGACAGACAAGGAAATCCAAAGGAGCACTAATAATGTGAGCAGATGCTCAGCTTCATTAGATACAAGTCAAGAAAACTGAAATTAAATTAAGAATGCTTACTTATTAGACTAGCAAAAATTAGAAAGTGGAGAAATAGGAGTGCTACTGGAAATGTGAGGAAAATTATATTCTCAAACATTTCTAGTGGGAATGTGATTTGCTGTAATATTTTTAGAAAATAATATGGGAAAACCCACTAAAATTTAAAAATACACATATCCTTTGAACCAGTAATTTTACTTCTGGGAATTAGACCATAAAAATAAAACCGCCGATAGCTAAGAATATGTGTCTACGAATATTGGCAGTGACAGTATGTTTTTTATGTATTGGAAACTATTCACAACAGAGTGTCCATTGATACCAAAATACCTGAATAGATTTTAGCAAATTCATACCTCATAAAACTATTGAAAAGAGTAAGGTATCTTTGTCAGAATCTCCAAGACATATTTCAAAGTGAGAAAACCAAGACACAAAGTAACACACACACACACACACACACACACACACACACACACACAGAGGCATATACTGTGTACATAGCCTGACCCCATAGTCTAAGATAAATAGGGACCACTCCCCTGTATATCATTTCAGTGTATATCACAGGGTTGTGTGACCCTGGAGAAAGGAGTAGAGGAATACATCAAGCTGTGTTCATTGGTTTCTCTGAAGAGGTACAGGCAAAGCAAAAGGAAAGGAAGAAGGGAATGAGAAAGACAAAAAAGACATGGACGAGGACCAGAGGTGACAAGGCCAAATAAAAGAATAATTTGATTTCTAGATAAGATTAAGACAATTTTTGCTTGGACTCTTTTAAGAGCGTTCTGCAATAGAATAATGTTTCAAAAGGAAATAAAATCTGGCGTACCCCCTCAAGAACCTTAAATGTAGCTTTGCCTTTTGACACTGTATTTCCACTTTTAGGGATTATTTTTAAGAAAAGAAACAGAGATGTGGACAAAAATGCTTGTTAAAACATTCAAGTAATTAAATAAATTCTACAAGATACAGTATAATTTCAATTTGCAAAATACACACGTGTGTCTATGTGTGTATACATATGTATGTATATTATGTATATATATTATGTATATACACTATACGTAAATACTATACAATACAATGTTAATGGAAACCCAAGGTGCAACATAATTTCAATTTGTAAAGTACATTGTAAATGTACATGTATATGTATATATGTATGTGTTTTACAAATGGAATTTGTGCTGTATTTTGGGTTTTTGTTAACAGTACACTGAGGGGGTGTTTTACATTTTTATTTAATATACAAATATATACAAATAAATAGATATGCATATATACATACATACTAAGTGAAAGACTATAAGAAAATACAGTAAAATATTGTTAGTGATTATCTATGGCTGGTCAGTATGTAGGTAATTTTTATTTACATCTTTATTCTATTCTCTTTTCAAAGCATGTTAAAATTACCATGCATTCTACAATATGCAAAACACAAGAATTATTTTAAATGAAAGCATAAGAAAGGTGATGAACTGATCTAAAAATGAAAAATGGCACTTCTAGACAATTCTGTGTTCAGAAGCATAGCCTTCCTGCAGGGCTCCTTCAGCACTGGAAAGTAGTGCCAAGGCTCTCAGCAAACTCAACCTGTGTCAACATCGCCTGGAAAAAGTCAAAGCCCAGAGTTCCCTAGATTGACAACCTGTCCCCCAGGATCATCTAAGCCCCAGATACTACAAATCCTCGAGTTTCGAGGATAAATCACTCAGGTAGCCAGGTCTCAGAGAGGCTACACAGAAAGCCTTCCTATGAAAACCAGCAAAGCTCCTTTTTATATTATCTCTGCTGAACAATATTCATAACTTATTTCTTCAGATTACCAGTTAGGGCAGATATCTCTAGTTTGATCTGAGGTTTCAAAATTGGAAATGCCCCTTCCATTTCCTCCCTTGGTATTCCCCCTGGGTAGAAAGGATTTCAGCTGAAACGCAAGGCCAAGGCACTGGTGTTCAGACAAACAAGCCTTCATTGAAGGGATTGGTGAGTTTTCACGGCACGGCAATGACAGCCAGTAAGCGTTGTTCTTAGCCCAGAAAATCTTCCCTAGAGAATTTGACAGGCCAGCAAGATAAACAGCAACCCTCTGAGGCATGCTTCTCCCCTCCACATTCCTTCTTACCCATCCCTCGGGAGGACTTTTGCTTCCTGGTTAACAAAACAAGGGATTCCTGGCTACACCTTGCTCCCAAGATCCTGTGGGATTAAAGAAAGAGCAACAGAAACATGGGTGGATTTCTTTAAAGCACAATCTCTCCAGTCACCAAAGCAACTGGAAGAAGTGTGTTCTACCTTGTGCTGAATAAAACTCACAAAACTATCCTGGAAGGCTTTTCAGTGTTCAACTAATAACAAAACATTATTTACATTTTGATGGGCAATAACTCTGTTATTTAAATAGGAGCCCAACCAATGGCTGCATGTTGTAATGGGATGAAAATGTAGACGTGGATACATGTGTGCGTGTCCTCAGCTGATTCTGGCTCCTGAAGACTCTCTTTGGCATCATGGAAACCAAACTTCCAGATGACTAGGATTTCCTTAGAGAATATTATGAGAATATATTGTTATTGTATACGTATAGCTTCAGACTGGATAGAAAATTCTGGTCCATCTTATTTGCTACTATGCATCAGGTCAACAATATGACAGGAAAACTACTATAATTAGCTGTGTAGCACTGTTATGTAGACAAGCCAAGATAAATTAAATGAACCAAATTGAATCTTTTAGGCTCAAACAACCATAATCAAAGTGTGAATTAGGATTCCTGTTGATACATATTCAGACAGATAAATTAATAACCAAACTCCCTTCTCTTGGCACCTGGCATAAAAGAAGGAATTACAATAAAAAATACTAGAGTATATTTACTGGGTTGCAATTTACTTAGAGACAAGATTAAAGCCAAAAGATAGAGTCAAAACTAGGAGAAATCACAGCAAATTGGTACCAGTAAGAATGGAAATACAGCAGAGAAGTAATTTGACCCAAATGGAGAGTGAAGAGAGGATAATGGTAGCTTGTTTATTAGTGGAAATGAACACATATTGTTATATTGTATTCAGTTCTTGATTATTCATGTGTGAATTACCAGTTTTGTGGATTATCCTTCCCTCTGCCAGTCTTTATACACCCAAGTCATCTCGGGCCATCTTTAGTTCGTATGTGCCCAGTGGACCCGAAAATAATGTTTACCATTAATCTATTTCAGACTTAATTAGCAAAGCAAGCCTGATGGTATGGCATTGATTTACTGGTCAAAGGACCCCTTCACTTCTCTAGAGATCAAGTCTGATGAAACAGTTTCACCAGTGGGAGAGAAATCAGAACATGGATTGAATTTGGTAAACAAAGATACTGGTCAACCAACCCTCACCTGTTCTTTTTGCTAACTAAAATTCATCCAGATATAATCAGTCAACTCTATTAAGTGTCATTTATGGGCAGAGGAATGTACTCCTAGGGTGATGAAAATAGAAAAGTCACCGCCCAAAGCCTGTTAAGGCTTTCACTCAGAGTTCTTGACTTGAGTAGCTGAGTTCTAAACAGTAAACACGAAATCCTAAGAATTTGTTCCAGGCTATGGGGATACAAGTATTTCACAGTGGAAATTTGAGCTCCCCATTTCAGTGGATTATAAGTTTCTCAAGAGAAGAGACTTTTTTTTTAATACTGCTTCTGTATTTCCTTCAGCACCTAAGCCTTTTGTCTACAAACATAATCTGAAAACCCATATTTACCATGGCCAAGATCTTGAGTTACTGTCCTAAATTCAAATTGTGTTATACCATTTACCAACTGGATGATCCTCAGTAAATTACTTGATTTCTCTAAGCCGTGGTTTACCTCCCTAGAAAGTGGGCATAATGATACCCACTCCTAGAAATGTTGTAATGACTAAGTAAGCTGTTCTCTTTAAGGCGCAAAGCGCCATGGTCGCAGAAAATGAGATCAATACATGGAAGGTAGGATTACCATCATTATGTTAATTACTTGATTGACTCCAGGAATGAGCAAAGTAGACAATGAAAGAAATGGGACTTTAAATAATTGATTACTTAAACTGGAGAGTTGCAGGGGAGGGTATTGCTCAGTGGTAGAGTGTATGCTTAGCATGTACGAGGTCCTGGGTTCAATCCCTAGTACCTCCATTAAATAAATAAATAAGCAAACAAACAAACATAATTACCTCCCTCCACCCAAAAAATGTAAATAAATAAATAAATAAATAATAAACTGGAGAGTTGGATCTTAAAAAGAAAAAAATTGATGGCAGGAAACCCCACATGTGGGCGCCATGCTAATCTACTAAACATACTTTATGTATTTTATTCTTTAGCCCTTAGAATCATTTAGGCCAATTTTTAGTATTCATAGAGCCAAATGCCTTTGGGAGTGGGAGAAACACTGATGTTATATGTTGTTTATAAATGGAGAGGCAAGAAAAATGGGTGGAGGGGTGATTTTAGTGTTGCTGCCCAAGTGACACAGTTATTCAAACAAATGCACAAGCAGCCCCAAGTTCACTGACATCTGGAATCCCAATGGTTTTGTTTGAGCTCTCTTTCAAAGTCCCAGCCACAGCATAACCTCAGGCCTTTCCAGGATAATCAACTTCTGATCCAGGACCTCAGAGCAGGAAGGGAAATTGGAGACCACTCAGAGACTGAGAAGTGTGTAGAAAGACAAAAATTGAGAAAATTGTTGAATTGCGTGTTGAATTGCCTTGTTGAATCACATGTTGGAAACTGTGTGGGACCCAAACTCCCAGTAGTTTGCACTGGTTCTACTTTCTTCGGCCCCAGCTGGGTAGAGGACTATCTTTTGGTTAAAAACCTTTTCCTTCCTTCCTCTTTCTTCACTGTCTTTCCCCTTGTTCTCCAAACCAGCTGTCTGCACTGAGCTGGCAAACCGCTGCAAGCACTGCCTCCTTGGAAGTAAGGAGCCCCGGCAAGTCACCAGGTCGTAGCTCTCTGATCCACAAGATCATTCACAGCTGCTCAGACTCTTACTACAAGGATTAGAACTCTCGCTGTCTAAAACGCCTAAGCCAGAGGAAGTTCTGCGACGCTTCTCAATAGCCGGCAGTCAGCCATGCCCTTGCAGACGAGGTCCTGCAGGTTCCATGAGCCCAGGAGCAATTGCGCACCTCCAACCTAGGAAGACTGGCCCGACCAGTCCCACTGGACTTTTGAGGACAGAGGCCAAGCCTGGAATTGGTGATGCTATTTAACATTTCAGTTAGATACTAAGTAAAGTCTTCTCCTAGAAATCTTCACTTCCTATATAGCAGGGTAGGGAAGGGCCAACGGAAAATTTTCCTGAAATGCTTCACTGAAACAGGCCAGCTCTACAATGAGGAAGTTACCACACTGAGCCATATGTGCCAGTTTGGTCCTTAGAGAATTCAGGTTTAATCCACTGGCATCTCTAGCCCTCACTTGTCACTTGGGTAGATGACATAAAAATAAACCTTACAGTATTACTCAGTTGGCTCAGACTTCCTGTGCTTTTGAACATTTTGAAGAATAGCATGGTATTTACAAACCAGAGGGGATTTTAAACTTTTATGTCACATGCCTGGCCCTGGATTCTCAAAACTGCTAAATAAATAGCAAATTGGCTTTGAGGCAATGGTGATCACTTGTACTGTTATTGTTAATGTATGCACAGCCTTTCAAGAGGTTTGTTAACTAATTTAGAAATGATTTATGGAGAAAATGAGAAATGGACATGAAAGTCAGTAAGTTATTTTCTCTTAAACTTCAAATAAAAACCAATGTGATTACTTAGTGATCACAAATACATGTGAAATGGCCTCTCGTCCATCCAGTAGGCTTTATTTTTCCCTTACGAAACTACCACTCGCCACTTCGAATAATTAAATTAAATAGAAATATCTGTCACTGGTTGAGAATGTAAGAACTGTGTTTCTATTTTTAGGTAGGTAACTGAATATATATACAAAGGCTATAATCTAAAAATGTTCTCCTATTTTAGTTAAGTTAAACACACACACATTTGGCTTCTTATTAGCACCATACAACTGGCAAAAGAAGAAGGAGGTTGTGAAATTCAAATCAGGAAATGTTTTTACTTGCTAGCAGTTATGGGAAAGCTCTGAAGGGAAAAAGAATGAAATAAAAGAGCTTTAAAAAAAAAGTTTGGGTTTTCTGTAGAGTGGACTGTTGCACATTGTAGATAAATCTGTTAACATCCCTGATAACATGTAAAGAAATTTCGACCACACAGTGTATGCAGAGGATGTTTTAAGTGGTAGTAGCTCGTAAATTGCATTCTTTACCTCAACCAAGAAACACACATGAAGTGTTCCAAGTGTTCATCAGTTGTCTGGTGTACTCCTCAGTCCTTGGCAATACATAGTTGATAGTCAAAGAAATCAGATGAAAAATCCTTCTCCAAACTGAATGGTCAAATTAGGTCCTATGTATTCCTGGAAGAAGTCAGGAGACAAAGAAAGGAAACTAATATGTTCACACATATCTCAGTGGTGATTCCAAATTCAGATTAATATCTACATCCTTTCGCAAAGAGCTGTGCTGAGATTTGGTACTGCCATCCCGGACAATGAGCAGTTTTTGTGCTTAAGTCCTTCTAGTTTGCTTCTTCATTCTGTCTTTAACAGGGAGGGGAGGGTAGTATGGGGGGTTTCTAAAGATTACCATAATTAAAGCTGGTGTGATTCTTCACTTAAAGGAAGCAAGGTGGTTGAAGATAAAGGCAGTCTCACTTATCAGTGGGCCCTGGTGAAACAATGTTACACTTGTCCGTTCAACTCAAATTCCTCAATAATATTATTTCACAAAGCTACATAAAGCTGAAGCCATTTACCATTGGCACCATTAACAAGCATTTATGCAGAATGCATAGACCACCATCCAGTACATCAACTCGGGTCCATAGGATGACTTCCATGTCTGTGGATCAATTTTGCCATTAGAGAAAAGAAGTCCTGGCCCACAGTCTCCCCGAACGCACGTTGAACAGCAGAGTTGCCCCTGATGTGGCCGTGCGGTATGCGCTTTCCACAGAGAGTCAGACATTGCAATGTGATGGGAAAGGCAGTCACCGCACAGAGCAAGTGAGGAATTTAGCAATGCCACTTATACACACCTTTCTCCTATTATTTATAAAACAACTTTCTTAATCTGTACTGGTATGTGAAATTCTCCTCGAATTTTTAGTTTATTATATGATATTCTAATAGGCTCCCTTAGAGTACTTCAGGAATATTCCACAGGCAATTTTCACTGTGAATTTCAAACGTCAGCCTGTGCAATTGAAAAGAAAAGGGCCCAGATTATTTTTTTCTTTTGTTTTTAAAATGCTATATATAATAGCTTTGAATGTACAAGACATGATTGAGTGAAAAAAATACTTGTTTAACTTCTTTGTTTTTCTATTTGGAATAGTAGCCTGACTTTTTTTTTTAACTCCAAGCAGCAGGGAATCTAATTTACGAACTTTTTCTCAATTAAAAAAAAAACAGAAACAAATGGAGTTTTAACGTTGAATTAAGGAGCCTTCAGGATTAGCAGGTAAACAATGACAGATTTACAGGGGCCAAGGACTGATAACTGTATTTCAGGTCTAGGAAACATCTGCTCAGAGTAAGTAGTTTATGGTTTCCATACCAAATAAAAGGAAAAAAAAACACATTTATCTGAGAGTTTGGTAGTTTTGTTTTTTCACTTTTTAAGCAAAGGTAATGCAAAGCCTATTCCAACGGGCTTGTACACTCCCTTGGTATGTTCTAGTAAAATCAGGGGGATACAGAAATTGCTTCATGAAATTTCTTCATGAGAAAATAATGAAGAGACAATCAGAGTTTTCAATGGAAAATTCATAAGCATCTGCTATGAGAGGAAAAGTTTAATTAATCGATGAAAGAAAAATTTTCTCCACATAAGACTATAGATTATATGGGCTTCCTCAATCACTTTGATGCACTAATCTAAAAAAGCAAAGTGTGATCCTTGGAAATACTCAGAATTAGACATGTCACAGGCAATAACAGATACAGAGAAATTTTGCACAAACATACAACAACCTTGGTAATGAGCTCAGCTTTTTTTTAACCCTAGTCTTTTAGACTTGTTCTAAATAATTACACAAAGCCAGGAATTGGCTGTTATCCAGTGAACTTGAACTGTGGACACTGACCAAACTGTATGACATTTTACCCCTGTCCCTTCTATTTTCAGTCCACATTTTCCCTCCATGGTGACTTTCTGGTTGTGTATTATCTGGTTTTGGCCATCTCTACTGCCCACTTCAGATAATTGCTCAACTCTCCACTTGGCTTCTTGCTGGGTAGGCTTGACCTAAGAGAATGGATGAAGACAGAGCCAGCATTTTCCTTTGATCTCTTAGAGCCCAGGATTCCATTATATAATCTACCATAAATCCTGGCAGGAAAGATTGACATCAGCTTCCAAATTTGCCATAATGTGACACTCCTTGTTGATTCATTATAAATTCTGACATTTCTTAATTAACATGAACTCAATACTTCAGTTTGTCAGTGATAAGACTTTTTTTTTAGTTGCCTTCTCAATATTTTTAAGGGTTGCCTTGATTAATTTTTCTCTTCTACAAGCTAAGCCTTAAATGCCAAATGCTCTAACTGGCTATCTGCCTCTAAGGTTTAAGCCCACAGATGTTTCCTTGTGGCCACAGCAAATACCACTCCTCTGAGAATAAGTTTGATAAACAAAATTGGCAATAAATTTAGAACTAAAGAGCTGGATAAGAAATTTAAGTACAGCCCTTGTTAGCTACACTTGCATAAATCTCCAAACTTGTCTAGTCTGCTCAATTTTCAAATACTGATAGTAGTGGATCCTAGAAATCCCATCAACAAATTAAAACCTTAAACAATCCAAAACCTTTCTTCCATTTAACAGTATAAACCACTTTCCCTACTGAACATATTACCATGGCTGCTAACAAGTAGAAAATTGGCCCACTTAAATTTCGCTTCTATTCCAAGTGCTAAGGGAGGAGTAAAATGGATAGAATCCAGATGGTGAGAAGGACGTGAAGCAAGGACCCTGCATTGTCCGAACATGAATAATTTGTGAACTGTTCTAAATGATTAATACTCAACTGTATTAATATTGCTAATGCAACATGAATGCCATAGCAAGCAGGAGACCTTTGCTTTCTGCTTTTTCCTTTCCTAGAAAACAACTTCTTCTATGAATCCTTTCCTTCACAATCTAGATTTGAAGTACCTCTTTGCTTGATTTGTGAAGCCTAAATAATCTGAAGGAATAGACCAACAAACCAACGTGAGCACTGTTCTTCACGCTGAATGTTACAATGACACCCTGTCCTTGTAATTTTCTGCTTAAAACACAGTGCCCAGGCATTGTCTACCAAGGAACATTCTCAGGAGTGTAGTATCATCACTTGAGATTTATTGCAACTGAAATTAACTTATTTAGTGTGCTTGGCCTCCCCCCATCCAAACCCCTACTCCTTGATAAGTCTTTGCCTTTAATTTTTTTTTTAATTGGCATCCTTGTCTTTTATTTCCCCTTAGAAGAGAAGAGAAAAAGAGGAAAGAGAAAGCACAATCTGAACCCTTCCTTTCATCCTCAAACCACTAGATTCAGTGCCCCTGTCCCCATAAGCATAAAGCACTTCAGGCAGCTGCAAGAGACATCAGAGTCTTCTTTTTCCAACTTGAGTCCTAAATCAATGGAATGATGACATGTCTGTCTTTTGTTCCCAGCATAGATGCCCATAGGTTTGGTTGTACTTATATTAGTATCTCAACTCACTGCTGTAAGTGGAAATTGCTGAAAGCAAGAACTACAGAGTCATAAAATGGTATGGTCCCAGGGACCATAGAGCTCCCCTAGTCCAAAGGCTTAATTCAATTGACTGGGGAAATGGGGCCTCAAAATCAGACTTGTTCAAACAAAACTGGAGGCATAACACTTTCTGGTTTCAAAAAATATAATGAAGTTACAGTCATCAAAACAGTATGGTACTGGCATAAAGACAGACATATAAACCAGTAAAATAGAATATACAGCCCTAAATAAATCCACACATATACAGTTGATTGATCTTCAACAAGGGTGCTAAGAGTACACCATGGGAAAAGTATCATTTCTTCAATAAGTGGTGTTGGGGAAACTGGATGTCTACATGGATACTGTTTTACACAGTATACAAAAATCAACCCAGTGTGGATGAAAGACTTAAATATAAGACCTGAAGCTGTAAAACTCCTAGAAGAAAACATAGGGGGACTGTCTCAAGACATTGGTGGAACTACATCAAACTAAAAAGTGTCTGCACAGGAAGTAATCAACAGATTGAAAAGACAACCTACAAAATGGAAGAAAATGTGTGAAAACTGTTTATCTGGGAAAGGATTAATCCACAAAATACATAAGGAACTCATACAATTCAATAACAGAATGATGAATAATCCAATTTTAAAATGGACTAAGAACTTGAGTAGACATTTCTCCAAAGAAGACATACAAATGGCCAACAGGTATATGAAAAAATGTTCACCATCACTAATCACCAGAGAAATACAAATCAAAACCACAATGAGATATCACTCATACCTGTAAAGATGGTTATTATCAAAAACACAAAAGATAACAAGTATTGGTGAGAGTGTGGAGAAATTGAAACCCATGCACACAGTTGGTAGGATTTCAAAATGGTGCAGTTGCTAAGGAAAACAGTATGGAGGATCTTAAAAAGTAACAGCAGGACTACCAGATGACCCAGCAATCCCATTTCTAGGTATACATCCAAAAGAATTGAAATCAGAATCTGGAAGAGATATTAGCACTCCCATGTTCATTGCAGCCCTATTCAAAATAGTCTGTTTGATGTGAAACAGTGTAAATGCCCATCCAGAGATAAATGGATACAGAAAACAAATGTATGGCTACCTAAGGGGAAAGGGGAGAGGGGGGAGGGATATTAGGAGTTTGGTATTAGCAGATACAAACTACTATTATAAAATAGATAAACAACAATATCCTACTGTATAGCACAGGGAACTATATTCAATATCTTGTAATAAACTACAATGGAAAAGAATATGAAAAAGTATATATATATAACTGAATCACTTCTTTGGACACCAGAAACTAACACAACATTGTAAATCAACTATAATTCAATTTTTTAAAAAGATAAATGGATAAAGAAAATGTGGTATGTACATACACTGGAATACTATTCAGCCTTCAAAAAGAGTCAGTTCTGCAATATGTGACAATATGACTGAACCTGAAGGACATTATGCTAAGTGAAATAAGCCAGTCACAGAAACACAAATGCTGCATGATTCTACTTATATGAGGTATTTAAAACAGTCAAATTTATAACATCAAAGACTGGCATGGTGGTTACCACGGGCTCAAGAGAGGAGGAAATGGGAGTTAGTAATCAACAGACATAAAGTTTCAGTTAAGTAAACTCTAGAAATCTACTGTACAACATTGTACCTATAGTCAAAAATAATGTTGTACAAATTTAAAATCTGTTAAGAGAGTAGATCTCATGTTAAGTGTTCTTACAAAAAGATTTGTTCTTTAAAAAGAGCTGTTCAGGGATGGGGAGGGTAGAGCTCAGTGGTACAGTGCATGCTTAGCATGCATGAGGTCCTGGGTTCAATCCCCAGTAATTCCACTAAAAATAAATAAATTAATAAACCTAATTACCTACTGCCCCCAAAAGATTTGTTCAGTACCTCATATTAAGTACTTAATTAATAATTATAAACAAACTATAATAACCTTAATCTAATCAAATAGAAATATGAACTATTCTCTTCTAAATCTGTATTTTGTCCAAATAAAATAATTTTACTAGATAAATATTCCAAGTTAATAGCATTTTATGCAAATATGAATAACACATATACATAACTTTTCAAAGTCCCATCAATTAGACCTCACTGTATCACTAGTAGAATCTTTAATGAGTGGTTGGTAGTTATGCCCATTTTGAAGCTGGGAAAACAGAACCCTGAGCATGCAACTTGTTTGCTAAGGTTACTCAGTGCATTAGAGGCAAAGTAATATCTTTTGACTCCCAACCTACTTCTTCCTCCATTAGTCACTTTGGGAACAAAAGTATTCTTTACAACCATAAACAACCATGATTTCATAAAGGCAAGTCCCAAAAGATTTTTAAAATTCTATCAGGCCCCTCTTGAGCTATTCCAATCACCTCCAAACTGATGTGCTCACTCTGCATCTGAAAACTTCAATCTACACAGTGTTTTCCTCAGGTTAAGTTTTCATCCATTCCAACCCAACTCCAAAATCTTTAAGGCCTAGGCCATGAGTCCAAAGATAGGACACTCACCTCTCCATTTCTAAATCATCTCACACACACCCCCCCTGCACTCTTTTTGCACCCATGTTCCTATCAGACTGGCTAATGGTTCCCTAAATCCTTTATCCCCGTGTCTTTGCTTATGCTCTTCCCTTTCTTAAATCTTCCTGTGTAAACACAACTCATCCTTTAAAGCCGTGGGAAAATGTCACTTCATACATGAAACCATCACTAACTATCTCTTGTCCCTTTCCTGCAGCATCCTCCATCCAGAAATAATTTCCCCTCTCTTTGCCTCCTATCACAGTGCTGACCTCTCATAAAGCACTCATCATGTTCTGTTCCTCTGCATTATATTGTGTGATATTATGGTCTACAGTACATATTACAGTAATAATCAGTCATACGTCCTATCATGTGCCTTGCCGACCATAATGGATAGTGAATGCCTGGGGATCACGGAATGTGTCAGGCTCTACTGAACACAATTATGCACCGAACACACAGTGTATCCCAGCACCTCCCAAGACCCTGGAGTGAAGCCGGAACAAAGCCCAACTTTGCACTTAGGGACTTTCAGTCTGGTTGGGAGCAGAGACTCTGGGACAGAACTTAATAAACCACAGCAGGGCCTTTGTAAATATTACTCATTCCTTAAATAAAATTAGGGGGGGAAGTGTAACAGTCTGTGTCAAGTTGAACTATACTGGATTCCGGGTAACCCTCATCTCTCAATATCCTTTAGTAAAACTTGATGCAAGTAGAATTTTCAAAATCCCGTGTCAAAAATAAAAGAAATTTGTATCTGTATTTGTCACATAGTTTTAAAGTGAAATAGATTAAAAGGGATTATTATATGTGATGTGATCATCTTTATTACTTTACTGTACATGGTTTTAAGGAAAGGAATCCGGACAAATGATAGGCTATAGTAAATAAAAATGAGAGGACAAAAGACAAATGTTTGTTGCGAGATCAACTCAGAATTTCTCGTGGATTTCTCCATGACTTTATCGAAATGTCCCACTGAGACCATTTCTATGAACAGCAGAGGGAGGAAGGATCTCAGAAATGCAGATTATCCGTTGGCAGAAGGGCTTAAGGGCTCCTTTTGAACCAACTAGGGGAAGAGCTGTGTTTAGAGAGCTCAGCTGCTAGCCCTTTGGCAAGAGGACAGGTTGATGAGATCGGAGGACGAAGAAGTGCCAAAAACGCAGTGCAATCTACTACCCAGCAAAGGGCAGGGAGCAGAGCGGGCGCCGTGACCACACAGACTGAGCGAGTCTTAGGCTCCCCAGTTTCCCTAGGACTGTCACTCTGTTGGGACCTGTCTCTTCCCTTGTGTGACTGCTAGTTCCCGCAAGGGAACTTTAAGTCAGTGAAAAAGGGGACCTGGCAAGACGGTGCCCCGTTTGTGTTCCTTCTTAGCAGGAAGCCTCAAAGAATGGAGAGTTAGTGACGCTATTAATAGAAGAGTGAAGCCAGATGAGCCTGCTGGAGGCCGGGGTTAGGAAAATGAAGCTCCAGGGGCGCAGCTGAACCAGTCTTTGCGGTTTTTCACAACTCAATGGCCAGGGCTGCTCCTGGCCATCTTCTCAGAGGAGTTAGAGAGCATCCCGAAGTCGGCAGGGATGCCCCAGGGAGAGGATTACTCAGAGAGGGAAGCAGCTGGCTCTGGGCCTATCCACCACTCTCCCGCCAAAGCCCCACCCATTCTGCCGGCGGTATTTACAAGCTTTGCCACCTGCCCGGGGCCAAGACTCTCCACCCACAGAGTCCACCACTGCACATGCTCTCAAGTCTTTAGAGCATCAGTCGACCCGCCTCTCATACCCACTTCAGAGCACCACACCAGGGCCACTCTCAGGCGCGTGGTAATGAGATTTTACATGTAACTAAGTAATCATTTAAGCATTCCATATAAAGACTTGTATTTCACAAAACTGAACTTTTTACAAAGCTCTTGCACTTACAGTATTTAATTTCATCCTCGTGCACAGCTATAAAACTTCCATTAAGTCAGATATCATTATTCCCCTTCTACAGATGAAGATACTGAGGCCTGGAGAGGGTATAGTATTACCTCTTACAAGCCCTAGATGCTCAGCTTACTTCTTCAAGGCAAGAATCATATTGATCAAAAACTTTAGAAATGAATATTGTATCAAGCATGGGCTTTGGAAACAGATAAGCTTATCTTCAGGTCTTAGAACTGTCATTTATAAAGCTGTCTAACATTGAACACATTACCTAATTTTGCAAAGCCTTAGTGTCCTCAGTTTTAAAAATGGAATCATAATATTGTTTACCACATGGGGTGGTTGTAAGGATTAAATGTGACCAGGCCTATAAAAAGCATGGGACAAAGTAAGAGCTCCCTAGATGTTAGGTGCTAATATAATTGCTGTTTTCTACGACCCCACGGGCATTAACTATTTGCTATGGAGCCAGAGAGGCAGCGATCATCCCAGGCCTTTGGCATCACATTGAATGAGAAGTCAGCATACAATTCCACGTGTGCATAGACTCAGGCCTCACCCCAATTACCAAGCAAAACGCTTCTTTTGGCAGCAAAATGAACGCATGAAGCACTTGTAACAAGTTTTTTACATACTCCTCTCAGCAAGAATTTGCCCACTTTCTTCACTACTTTCTCATCATGAATGGATGTGACTGTGCTTTATAGGCACAAAGAAGAGGAATGATGGCGGGTAGGATGCTGGAGGTTTCTGCACGGTCTCCTCCAACACTTACACTCACTACAGAAGCAGCAGCATGTCAACAGGCGGCATGCTCAGCTGGCTGCATCTGCTGCCATTTTTTCAGGTCAAGTTCCCAGATATGGGCCGATGGATGCAAACTCCTAGTAGCTGCAATGCTGACCATGAGGTCTGGGTATTTATTCCCCCAACAGTTATTATCAGGCACTGGACTAGGCTTGGGATAAAAATGACTTCATCCTGCTGAGTTTCTAATGTGGGAAGACCGCAAGTGGTTTACTAAGTGGTTTGACCTCATGTATTCCACACAGTAATGTCCAGTGGCCACTCTGATTTACTTAGCAGATGAAGGATTTGAGGCCAGAGGTGAAGTCACACAACTAGAATGTAGTGGGACCTATGGCTTGGACTCAGCCATCTCCTGTGGATTTGAGTTGAACTGCTGAATGTCTGTATCCTCACCAGAGAGTTACTGTTAGGGGAGACCTGAGCAGAAGCAGGTGCTCCCCAGCAATTTTTAGGGGTGAATGAATAATGCAAGCCTCCTCATGGAAGAGAAAAAATGTTACACTCCTTAGAAAGAACCATAAACTCACTGATGGGCAAGGTTTTGCTGGGGTCCAGTGGGAATGATCCAGAAGAAGCCTACTGAGATGTTGCCCGAAAGGCAAGCTCACCATCCTCACTATCACCTTTATTGAAAGCCTCCAGTTAACTACCTGCCTCTAAAAATAGCACTTTATTACTCCCTATGCAGGAAGCTTCACTTGGGCATTAAGGACAGAGACGCAGCCCGGATGGAGATGGATGCACAGGACAATTTCTCAGCTACTACCGAGGAAACATGCTATGAATATTTTACAAACAATGTGGACTGTCTGCTCAGAGCCGGGTCACTCTTATTCTTGCTATTAATCTTTGCAGCCAATCTGCAGCCATGAACCAGAGCTGTTCTCTGTTTCTGGCAAACAGAAGCCTAACCACTGGGCCCTCAGCCCCACCAGTTGTTCTGACTGACTGGACCAAATGAAATGGACAAATACTCGGAGAAGCCACAGAAGACCACGTAAAAATGTTGACCAGACACACAGGGTAAATATTTATACTGTACAGAGGTTTAGAGTGGGTGTTTAGCTAGTTCTAAATCCTAAAGTGAATGAAAAATACAAAGTTTATTGAAATAAAGACAATTTTTAGACCTTGTTATTGCTGTAAGTTTGAGACACATGTGCTTTATCCCTCTCCTTGACTGGCAGGTCCACAAAACAAACCACATATCTCAAGGGTCTAAGAAAAATATCCTGCCAGGAAAGATGACCCTTACATTCATTTTCAAAATTTTGCTTTTCTCTCCTACATGTTGGCTCTGATAGTTATATTATTTTTATTCCTAATTTCTTATCCAACACCCTTTACAGTATTATATCTAATCTCTGGAATATTATAGCCATGTATGTTAAAGCCTAGCGGGCCATCTCTGTGGAATATTAACAAAATTGGAGCATTTGCTTTTGAGAAACAGAAAGGAATAGGGTAGAAATGGGCTCTGAATGAGCCTAGATCTCAGAAGTTCCCATCAAATTTAATTTCTTTTGTCTCTCGGCGCATGATAAAATTCAAATACTTCTACCTTACATTCAGAAGTTCACTCTCAACATTAATATATATCATGTATGTGATATATGTGATGTATATATCGCATTCAAAACCAGATGAGTTTCCCAGCAACCTTATGCTTGGAGTTGCTCTGCAAGTCTCTTAGATCTGGCCCAGAAATCCAAGAGAAATCTGGCACCTTTGAACAGGAGTCAGTGCGATGATCCTAAGTCCTGATAAAGCCCAATCCTTACATTAAGATTTTTTTTAAAAATCACGTTGGCTTCTACGGGCATGTCTGTGAGAGCAAAAACCGGTTACCCTCATGACAAAGCACGAAACTTAGAACTTAACGCACATTTCCTGAAACATGGGGCATTCCTCTAACCAAAATGAAAGTATCCTGCCCTGTCTTTTGTGACTGCCACATCATTACTCGAGTAGCACACGGCTTATGAAGGGAGGTGTGCACGCCAGCCTGCTGCAAAAGGCGACTGGGAGTTTTTCACAGGAGAGCAAACTGAGGCAGCAGGACCCAAAAGCATTTGCCTAAAATCCCAGGGTAATTTAAAGACAGGGTGGCTCACTTCGGGATTGCTAGATGGCGTAGCTTTTCAGAAAACTTGACTGCCTTCGGGAAACAAATAATGGCTTATTCAGATTGCTTAGTTCCAACTCCCATAAGTTACGGCACCCAAGATTAAGAAAACAGGTAGCGCGTTCATGCAAGCCTGTGATCAGTCCAATTAATCACTTTTTCAATTCTGACACGTTTCAATAATACAGAACCTCCTAGCGAGAGCTGGAGCAAATAAAAATGCCTTATCTGGGGCAGGCAGACAGCTTGTCAGTGCTGTACTAGGAAAAGGGTAGTCGGGTTGCCCTCTGACTCAGCTGAACATTATCCCAAAAGTGAATTTTCGCCGTACCAAGTTTAGCTGTAACATTTTAACGTCGTAGTAATACTTGCCAGCAACTTTGCAAAATATCCCTGGAACATTAAGAGAAAAAGGAACATCTTTGAACAGGAGAGGGAAGCTCTAAAGTTACATCCTGCCTGTCCATAGTAACACATATCACAAAAAAGAAAAAATATAGACAGATATTGAGAAGAAGAAACAGGAGTACCTACTTGAAGAGAAGAATGGCACTGAAAGACTGTCTTCTTATGCTATAGAATGGGCTAGGGAAAGGAACAGTAACCTTTCGAGCCGTTAGGGAGCTTCTGAGCATGGAGCTTTATTTTCAGTTTTGGTGAAATCCGTTCTGAGGCAGTAGACAGGAGGCTGTTATGACCATGAAATTAGGAAATGCAGTAACTCAAAAATAAAGAACTAGCACCACCATTTGACTAGGAGTGGAAAATCTCCCGTACAAAATAGAGGAGGGGGTGGCCCGCCTTTCTCCACGTGAGGCCTGATTCTAACTTTCTTAGCACTTCAGTCCAGACAGACGTTTAACAAGGGTGTAAGTCATCTATTAATCTGCCTGAAATTTTTTGATGTAATCCAGCTGATTTCCTCTTCACTACTAAGAAAGCCTGAAGTCTAGACAGGCATGTTGAGTAGGAAAAATAATAATAATAAAGCACTGATTCGGCACATAAATTTTGTTCATCTGAAAGTAGTTACAGCTCAGAGCAGGAGTGAGGACGAGGTCGGTGAGCGCTTTCAGCCATTGACTCCACAACTCTGCATTTCTTGTCACTGATTAATTAGGTTCTCAACTTCAGTAACCTGCAGAGGTTGGCTTCTCTGCCTCTGAAGCCATTCCTCCGTCATCTGATCTTTCCATGAATAATCTGGCATTTCCTCCAGCCATTTAAGGGTTTGTGGGGTATTTTGTTTTGTTTGCGTGTCATGTGTATGTTAAAGGATCCGTTTAAAAAAACATGTTCGATTCTTCTACTCAAGTCTGAAGAAAGGCTGGTTTTCTGCAAGTCAGAATGGTGGAGGAGAGGGTGTAGGGGAGGCTCTCTAGATCCTGGGCCTTCTTGAATCTCCAGATGCAGGTTGACATCTGTGGACAATCAGTGCCACTCAATATCGGCTTAGGAAAAAAGGTAAAAAAAATCTCATAATCAATGCTTTAAAACATTTTGAAATAAAGGCTCTTAGCTGTCTTCAATTATCTTTATACTTGTGAGTTAGCCCGTAAAATAATTTGAGTATGCAAATTTGTCTGAGATTAATTTCCACAGAATACGTAGAGCAGGACATATTTTAGCTAATACGTGAAGTATTTCATTTTGACTTAAACAAAAAATTTCAGCACGATTCACTTACAAAAAGAAGGACCATGTGTACCAATGCATTGTAGGAGTTTTATTAGCTTTTTATTACTTTTCTTATGATTCATGGCAAAAGGTGACTTATTTACTAAAATGTTTTGAACACTTTAAATGTTTTGAAAGCAAAAATTTTTTTTCTAAATTAATTAAATCCTTCAATTATTTGATTTGTCAGAATGGATGAAGTATGCCTTTCAAATAGCTTTTAGCTGTCTGTTAAAATCAGTTCTGCACATCAGTACAGAGGAGAAAATTATTTAGAGCAACAGTTCTCAAAATAGGACACTCAATTCTGAACTGAAGGTTAGAGTTATTCTCTACTCATTAGAAAATATAAATGTATAATATAAATTCAGGTAAAATAAAAATTAGGTGAATTATCCTTAAAAGACTATTACCGATATTCATTGTATTCTAATATGTGCTTTCTCAAGTGGGAGAGAATAAAAATAATAGCAAATGCCTTCTGGGCACATACTAGAGGTCAATACTATTGTGAGCAGTTTCACAACAACTCAAGGAGGTCAGTGCTATTGCAAACCCATTTTGCAGGTGAGGAGATCCTGGGATACCAAGATTAAGTAACTATTCCAACATTTTACAGCTGGAGTCAAGGTTCATACTCAGGTGGTCTGACTTAATCACCCAAGCTTTTAACACTCCGCTGCAGACTCTGAAGCAGCACATGGGAACACACTGTGGGAACACACATGTGTTACATGTATCGTTGGAAGGAAAAGTTGAGACATTATCAGTGGACGGGTAAGAACCAATTTCTACAGATTGATATAGAAAGATGACTATGATTGATCTTAAAGTTTATCATTTTAAGGAAATCACTAAAAATAAAAATGTCTGCTTGGACTAACATTGTTTTAAAGTATTCTGTGCTTCCTTATAGGAAAAAAAAAAACTCCTTTGAAGAAAAGTTTCTAATTAAACTGTGTTCATCATTATTAGATAGAATGAATAATGAAGAGACAAATAGGAAGAAAAGAATAATTTAAGTGAAGCAGTG
This sequence comes from Camelus ferus, assembly GCF_009834535.1. Lineage (NCBI taxonomy): Eukaryota > Metazoa > Chordata > Mammalia > Artiodactyla > Camelidae > Camelus > Camelus ferus. The sequence goes on along the minus strand of NC_045703.1, from coordinate 61,238,933 downwards.
GGACCCAGTGTAATTGAAACAAACACAGCGCACATTTAATCTCATAATTCAAAGAGAAATATTGCACCTCTATGCCTAATTCCCTTACATGCATTTTTTTCAAGTGAAAAATAAAGCCTTATATTCCATCAAAATCATGTTATCCACTTCATCTTTGTTTAAAAAAAATCAACATACACATTCCCTTATAGTGTCATATTGTTTACTAAGAAATACAGAACAAGGAAATTCTAGAATCTTTCCTGGTTCCAACCTTTTTTCTTTTTTTTAATATGTTCTCTCATTCCAGAAGTGACCACTAACAGCCTGGTCTTCACAAGCAAAGTAAAGCAGAAAATTGATGCAATCTGTCTGAGTCATTCAAGCAAAATCCTGCTATAATCTGGGTGATTCAAGTTAAAATAAAACTCAGGGTTTTTATTTAGAGTGTGTGTTTTTATCTAATGCCCCAGATGACAGCAGAGTTTGGGACTCAATTACATAGTTAATTGCCCAAGTTCTTCATTTGTTCTTATTAGCAAAGATGTTTCCATTGGCCGCAGCTCTAAACGTGCTCCGATTCCATCATACTATAAAGGCAGCTCTGTGCTTTTAGTTTCCCTCATGAAGAGCAATCAAAATTGAAACTCTGCTTGCCTGGAGATACCAGTCAATGCCTGAGCGCTCACTCACTCATCTTTCTAAGGGAGAGTGCCCTGCCCTAGGCTCCTGTTGCCTGGACAACCGATCTCATCCCTGTGACTCTCAGCCCTCACCTGAAATCAGAGCTCACTGGACCAGGGACAGGCATCTGACCCAGATAGGCAATGGCCAAGGACATGACCTAACGTGAAAAGACGAACGTGACCAATCACATTCAAGCTCTTGGGAGTGTGGATTTTGGAAACCGAGACTGAGCTGGTGAGACACAGAGGCAGGAGGATGTCTTGGGGTAGATGGAGGCCATAGTAAGCAAATGCCCTGAGCAAAGTAAGCTATGCAAGGACAGAGAAACCCAGTGAGCCAAGATGAGCAAGTTTGAGGCCCTGGGCCCATGAGTGCATGGCAGGGTCTGGCAGGGTTGTGGGCGTCACCCAAATTCTTTCATCACCTTTATTACCAGGTATCCAAAGGGAGTCTCTGTTCAGTGCCATCAACAACTGTAACTAAAACACTCATCCTGGATCACAGGTGCTGGTTTTTGTAGATGGTGGCACAATATCCAGCAGTCCTATTTTCAACGGACAGGCCCAGGGTATTTGAAAACAGAGCCTTAATATGACCAATACCTGATGACTCTTTCCACTGTGGTTGACTCAAACCAAAACTCTCTAGTTGAAGCTTATAGGGGTAAAGGTAGTACCTTTCTCAAAGATGAAGGAAGGAAGGAAGAAAGGAAGGAAAGAAGGAAAGAAAGAAGGAAAGAAAGAAGGAAGGAAGGAAAGAAAGAAAGAGAAAGAAAGAAAGAAAGAAAGAAAGAAAGAAAGAAAGAGAGAGAGAAAGAAAGAAAGAAAGAAAGAAAGAAAGAAAGAAAGAAGAAAGAAAGAAAGAAAGAAAGAAAGAAAGAAAGAAAGAAAGAAAGAAAGAAAGGAGAAAGAAAGAGAGATAGAGAAAGGATGATCTTCCTCCAGAGAACGGAGGTTAGGCAGAAAATACTTTTGCAAAAAGGTCAACAAATTCAATTAAACCTTACACTTCATCTGTAGAAAGGCCTTTAAAACCCACCTTCATAAATCACGTGCCTCTTCTTTACATAGAAAAAGACTGTAAGTCACAAACATCCCATGTAAGGAAATAATTATCAATAAAGCTTCTGTTAGGAGAATCAATGGGCTTTTACACTGACAGGGGTGACAAAGGAAGTAACACCTGAGGAATACAAGGTTTTAAAGTGGGAAAGCCGTTCGCTTGGCTGAGCAAAGAAGATCTCTCTCTGACCCTTCTTACTCCTGAGAGACTTGACCCCTCTGTTCTTCACCCCAAACACCCGTCCCTGACCACTGCCCAGCGCCATCAGTCTCAACCGCCAGATAACAGACGCACGCTTCTCCTTGGTAGGAAGCAAGATATCAACTGGGAATCAGAGAAGGTTGGCCCTTCCAGTAGTTTGTTTTCATCAACTGCAAAGGAGAACTTCTGAGGCGACAAGAAAACTCCACAGATTGCATCCAAGGCCGAGGAACACTTGGTTCCTAAACCAGATTACAACCAGGAGTGAGCAGCTCTCCCCACGGGAGGATCCGGCCACCCCAGCAGCAAGTGAATCCTGCCCTCGTCGGCGCCTCTGCCTGGCATCGACCGCAGCAGCCTTGGCCGACGCTGGACGCTCCGGCAGGCCTGCCGTGATGCTCAGCACCTGCAGCAAGTTCAAGAGCATCTGATTATTCTCCTCAGGACACAGAAAGGAAGAATTTGAAAGGCCTTCATGTTGTGACAACAGTTGAGGGAAAGCAGAGTGAGAAAAATATTATTTTGTTACTGTTGTTTTCATCCAATTTTTTTTTCCCGGGCGGGTTTTTTCTAGGGAACTATGGATTACAAGGACTTCAGACTCTACCCCCAAGATATCTCCAGCCTCCATCCCTTTTATTTCCTTCTCCATATTACTACTCAAGCCTCCTTCACTTCCGAGCTGGACTACGGCAATAGCATCCTAAATGGTCTGACTGCCTCCTGCCTCTCCCATTTCTAATCCATCAGACACGCCTTCACCAGATGACCTTCCTGAACAATCACCATCGTCATATCACTACAAGAGCAAATTAAGTGCAAACTACTCAGCATCTCCCAGATAGCTGGGTCCCAGCCCACCTCTCCAGCCTCGAGCTCTGATCGAGTGGCCTTGTTCCTTAGCCCCAGTATCCCATGCTTCTGTCTTGGCCTCTTGCCCATCTGGGCTAGTTATGAACCTACCACTTCTTCAAAGTTGACCTCGAAGAACACCTTCTCCGTGGAGCCCTTCCTGACTGCCCAACATTGCCCTGTTCTCACCCACCTCTGAACCCCCACTGCACATTGCTTGCACTTCTCCCCTCCAGCAACAAGTACACACGAACATCTCCTCTGTTCCAGGCAACCATGAACAGACGTGGCCTTGAGGAGCTTGTGTCTGGTAGGATGACACTTCAGCAGATGAACTGTATGACAACCTGATGACCAATGCATCAGAACCTAAATATACTTTTACTGAACACTTGACAACACTCTTCAGGGAATGACAACTCAGCCTGCTCCTGAGTTACTTGTGCATCTCCCTCCCGTACCTCCTCCCACCAACTGATTGCAGTTAACTGCACCTTGCCTGGGGGTGTCTTCCTCCATCTGGATCCATGCCAGTAATTCGCACAGTGCCTGACACACAAACCTTTATTTGTTCATGCAAATAAATTTGAACTTGAATAGAAGAGACAGAAAGACCTGTCCATCCCCGAACCCCAACCCCGAGCCCCATCCCTGTCTCATCCCAGTGGCCTAGGAGACCTATATTCACCTCGCTCTCCAAGCAGCAGCAACAGTAGAGCTTAACCCTTTACAGGGGCACTGAGTGGTCTCAGCCCCCAAGTCTGGGTTTAGAAAGCTTCCTCTACAATATCAAAACCTCTACCGGAAACTATTTTCCCCCAAAGCCTGATACCTTTCAGGTCCTTGAAATAAGGATACGAAGCAAAAAAAAAAAAAGGAAACGAGGGAGAAAACTAGATAATTACATCAAAGACAAGACACAACATATTCAAATTGCACAGTTCTGGCATTAAATAAAATATGAGAATAAAAAAAATGAAAAGCAAGCATTTGGATCACTTGATCACTGTAAGAGTAAAATGCATTTAAAATGGATAGTAATAGGAATATAATTTTGTTGCCATCACTTGGGCAATGATATGTTTAATCATTTTCCCCACACTAAGTTTTGATTGGTTACTATATATCTATACTTCCCTTTCATAAAATCACTCTAGCCTTTACTGGTTTGCTTTCTCCACTCCGCACAGCAAAAGTCCACAAAGACAGTCCCAGGGGATTTGGAACCTCCTGAAATCACAGCCAGTCTATTGGCTCCATAAACACATGTGCATTTTTCTGAGAAGAGAGTCTAGAAACTTCATGTGATCCTTTAAGAAGCCTAAAACAAGATGGAGAACTCCTAAAGGAAGGAGCTTATCATTATAAACGGAGTGTTTAATACACTGTCGCGTGTCCTACCACGTTTCTTTGACATTTTTACCACTGCCGATATGATTACTTTTCCTTTTCAAAACTAGCACCTTTTACCAAATGAATAAAGCTTTGCAATTTGCACCATTCTTCTGAAATAAATCAAGATAGTCATTTGTCATTTTTTAACATTTTACTTGTAAAACACCACAGAGATATTGATTTTCCAAACCTTAGGTCCATCCAGCAATTACCAGGTAGTAACAGGAAGCCGCTTGTAGACCAAGATCAAGGTTGACTACTAAGTTAGCAGGTAAACAGTTCTCCTGCAAAGGCGGGGCAGACAGCTGACATGCCTTTGGCAGCAGGTTTGTAACTCTGGATTTTTCAGTCCTGCTGTTTTTCAGGGCCTTTTGTGGCGTTTCTGCACTTAGGAGAGGTGTGTAAGGAGCAACAGTAGATTTCCAGCTGCAAACAGCCCAGAGCCTCGCGGTGAGCCCGTCTTCCAGTCACCACGACGGCCACAGGAGGGTCTTTGTTCGTGAAGACATTTAAAAGGTGTTTTGGTGGAATCCACACTCCAAAGAGGAGCCGAGAAGGGAGAACTGGCCCGGGCTGCGCGACGGGCCACCACTAAACCAGCAAAAGCAGCCGAGTCCCTCGGAAGCCCCGGAGCAGAGGAAGCAGCCTGTCCCAAAGAGTGTGTGTCCTATTTACTCAGGCAGAGAAAGGATATTCATTTCAACCAGCAAGGGAAATGTTAGGTTATGTAACACTGGGGATGAAGAGAATGAGGCTTTTTTTTTTCTTTTTTTTCTTTTTCCTGGAGAAAAGTGTTGTGAAATAGTTCAGAAACAACCTCCAGTTTCCACAGTCACTCCTGCCCCCAGAAGCTTCTATATCATAAGATCAACAGTCAGAGCCCCGGGGTTAAGGTTAGGGGAAGCCAGAGGAGAACTGGGGGTCCAGGGCCCTCCCCCATCTACCACTGCCCCTCCCCTACCAGAGCCCATCAGAGCCGTGGGAACCTTCGCCCACACACCTTCACCAGGCATTTCAGAACAACCACGGGCCAAGCATCCTGAAGCATTTTTCCCACCTTCTCACATGCCAGGGCAGCCTTAGAAAGAATCATTATTTGTGGGACTGTTGCACAGAGCTAGCCTGAAGTATAATTAAGAATTATTAAAAGGGATGCTCGGCAGGTTGACCAATGTATCAAAACTCCAGGCTGGTGAGGGCCAGGGGCTGCTTGTTTAAGGGAAAAGTAAGAATATAAGCCCAAGTGAGAGGTCAGCCAGGAGAGGGGTCCTGAGAAGAGGGGCCGGGGGAGAGCGAGCGCTGTGGGGGAGGAGGCCACAGCACAAGCCCGGCTGCCTGACCGAGCAGGGACGGGGAAGTGGCCAGCAACCAACCCGGGCAGCTGGCGGAGCCCCAGAGGGCAGGACAGGTGCGGAAGTCACACACGAGAACACGGAGCCCAGGCTGTCCAAGACATGGGAAGTTCCACGTTTGGGGACACAAGGGAAGTAAGGCCAAGACTTGGTCACAGAGCAGGACACACCCAGTCACTAGGACAGGAGGGTAGAGATGAGCTAGGAGACCAGTTCATTTTTTTATCTAATAATTATTTACTGAGCACCTACAATGTGCCAGGTACTGTTCCAGGAGTTGGGGATGTAGCAAACAAAATAGACAAAAATCCCTGACCTCAGGGAGTTTATATTCTAGTGGAGGAAGAGGGAAAGGGAAACAATAGCCAATAAATAAAATATAGAGAGAAAGTCAAACAGTGCCAAGTGTGAAGGCGAAGACTAAGCCGGGAATGGGACAAGGAGCACAAGGCCGAGGGGTGACCTTCAAGCCTGGCAATCAGACAGGCGGCCTGAGAGACGACCTCCAGCAGCCACCTGAAGGCGGCGAGGGGACAGGTCACTGTCTCGGGGAAGAGCACCTGCGTCTGCAGGGACAGGAGGGTCCCAGGCATATCTGGGCATCAGGGAGGAGCTAGAGGAGCTGATGTGGCACCCACAGGGGTAGAAAAAGGAGAAGAGGTGGGAGAGTAACCGGAGCTCCAAGCTGTGTCGGGCCATCCGAAGGGGACTGACTTTTATTCCGAGTGGGATGGAAAACCACTGGAGACCTTTGGGCAGGAGTGACGTGATCTGGCTCAAGTTTTTAAAGGCCCACAGTACCTGATGAGTACAAGCTGGTTGTGTGGGTGGGGAGACAGGAGAGGCAGGAACCAGGTAGAAGGCCACCCACAGCCCAGGTGAGAGGCCAGGATGCTTACGCCAGGGTGCTGGTGGTAGGTGGGGCCAAGGAGCTACAGTCTGCCTGAATTTGAAAGGTGGAGCCAACATGTTCGCTGACAGATATGATGTCCACAGAGGGAGAGGACGAAAGGAGGCAAGAACGACTCTGATGCTTTTGGTCCCCAGAACCCTAGTGTGGAGCTGCCACTTACTCAGATAAGGAAGACCCCGGCAGGCACAGGTTTGGGGGAAGAGAGGGTTCTAGAGTCCAGTTTTAGACATGCTAAGTTTGAGATGCCAATTTAGACAGCCAAATGGGTATGGCAAGGTGAAAGTCGGAGGTCAACAGAAAGGGCTTGGATGGAGGTACCAACTGGGAGGTGTAGATAGTAGTTAAAACACTGCTGACCGTGACTCTCGGTTGATGAGAGTGGACCCCGGCCTCTCTTCTGTTCAGCCTCCCAGGGTCCCCGCCTTCCCTGTCCTCAGGTACCTATAATCTCCCCATTACCTGGCTTCACCTGGGTTTGCTCTCCCTGCTCCTGGCTGTCACCTCCCTCTTCACCCCCAGTGCACTTATTTACTTTTTCTGAGTCTGGTTCCCTCAGAGCACTCTTCTTTGGATGTAACCAACTAGCAGATAGAAACTAAATTAACAGGTCTCTATGTCTGGAAATTACCTCTCAAGCTAACGTGAATTCTTTTGAACAGGGAACTTTTAGGCCATGTCAAAGGTCACATTTGGGACACATGGCATCCTTTGAATTGGGGAAGACAGCTGGCTCCAAGGTCTAAAGCACTGCCTTTGAGATACAAAACAGACGTTTCATCCACTCTCAGAAAATAATCTTTCCACAATTGGATCAGGATCTTTGAAAAAATGTATCTATTTCCACCACAGTTTAAATAAAGTCAATGAACGGTATTTCAAACTGTTCCATTCAGCATTTTCATGGTATCCTAAATGCTCCAGGAGTTCAATTGAAAAAAAAAAAAGCTTATTATTTCGAAAGTCAGGAAGAGCCAGCTAGCGTGGGAGCAGTGCCAGAGGAGGAGGCCTATTGAGAGCTGGATGAAGTCCACAAATGCGCGTCGACCCAGACAGGTGTCTGGACGAGGCTAAGATCCCTTGCCCAGAGACACTACTCAGTTGCATTTTTCCATTGGTTACCAGTACTTCTAAACCCTGGCTGTCAACTGAGGAGTCTTCACAGTTGCCTATGCCTACACCATGCCCTCGGATGTCCTCACTTCTGGAGAGAGACCACAGCATCACTTCTTTTTTTTTTTTTTTTTTTATCTCCAGGTGATTCTAATGTACAGCAAGCATTGAGAACCCCTGGGTTGGAGTGATCTTTCCTCACCATCTCTATAAACCCATCCCATTCAAGTCTATTCATGCAACTCACATACATCTAATCAAACCAGACCACGACATCACCAGTTCCTGACATTCTTTATAGACATTGACTTCCTGTTTCTTCCATTACATTTGCTTCACGTATTCTTCATTACTTTTTTTTTTACAGTTTTGCCAGGTTGGACAGTACCACTGAAGAGAATGTGTGAATGTTTTCATTAGTGAAAAATAATAACTCCCGGGCAGCAGTTCCAAGGTCTAAAAAATAAAGCTAAAACAATACTATATTCCAAATTTATATCAAGCCTTCCTCCCTTTGGGACTCTGCTGCAGAAATTACACTGCATGTCCCGTTCCCAGGGTAATTCTCTTATTGACAATGTGGGTAAAGAAGTAAACAAAAAGAGCCATGCTCATTTCAAGCCACTGAGAAACACAGGCCAAAAGAAAACTAAAATCAATCAAACTTTGCCAAGTGGAAAAGAACAAACCAGCAGGGACTGAAGTTCTATATTCAGCTTTTAAAAGAGCATTGCGAACAATAGAGAACAAACACCAGGTAATCACTCAAAAGATTTACAAACAACGCTACAGAATAATGCAAACCGAGTGGATTCTACGGGGCGTATGTTTACTCTTGAAGGAGAAGCTGGACGCCCAGAACTTCATTAATGAAATGCTGTGTGTGCGCGCTCATTCGCAGCCGACTCTCACCCAGAGAGCCATCGGGTCGTCAGTAATAGTCTCTGATCTTCCCTGTAAAACCTTTTCAAAACACTGTCAGCAAGCACTTTGATTCCCATTTAACAGAAAGGGAGGTAAAGGCAGAAAGAGGTCAATTCCTCGGATCAACAAAGTGGCCGTTACGCTGCCGCAGGCACAGCTAAGAGGAGGAGGCACCAATGTCTGGTTGTTTCTTGGGGTCATCAGGCACCGAAAAATTTCCATCTATATTCCCCAGAAAATCGGTGGCTATCATTTCATGTTCTAACCCAAATTTTCCTTGTTTCTCAAGAACTCTTTCCTGTACTCTCTCCTTGTCTTTCTCCGTACTCTGTCTCCATTTCCAAACTGCCTTCCATGGTTCAAATTATTAGGATTAGCTCTAGGGGACTATCCAAAAGGCTTTTCTTCTGCTGGGATTTTGGTGAATACGCAAGTCTTGAGATAAGCAACCATCTGCTAGAACTCAGTAATGTTCTTTATGGAATAGCGGTTTCCCTGGTGAGGCAGCTTACAGAAGTGGGGAGAGGGTGCAGAGAAGGGATCTCCAGAATGCCTTCCCACGAGGGGTGCTAAAAGTGGTTTGTGAGGGTGCCAAGTCAGGGGAAGGAACGGTGCTCATGTGTTGGTTCTGTTAATTAGCACCATTTGAAGATAATTATGACGAGACCACACAGGGAGAGTGTGATGTTTCAAGTGGAGTAGACCATTAAGTAAACAGGAGTTCTGAACTGTATTTTCTGGGTGGTTGTGAAAATTTTTTCCAAAAGATGGACAGAAGGATGCTGACGGCGGTAGTTCTTTGGAGTAACCAAAAGGAAAAGCTCAAGCAACACTACAGCACCACACCCTGATCACTCCCAAATCGTCCCAAGTGCACTCGACTGATTGCAATATTTGTTAATGAAACAAGAACTTTAATTACCGTCTCCGCTCAAGAGAGATACGTGGCTGGTACCTCCCAAATCTCAGTCCATTGGGAGCCACTGCCCTTGGAAGACCAAGCAGGACCCAGCAGAGACCTGGCCACTGTGTTGGGATGGTCCCTCCCGTCTCTCCACCCACACTCACCTTCTTGTTTCTCTTGCTCCCTGTGTTTTCGTCACCAGCTCTTGACTTACATCAGTCCTATTTCAATCCTTGTTTCCTCCGAATTCTGACCTTTGTGGTATTTCTAATTCTCTTGCTTTCCTCCCTTCCTCTCAGTTGCAGACAAAACCTTGACTCTATTTCCTAACTCCTTGCCACCTCCACCTGGGACCTGGGATCCTAGGTGACGCGCAGACCCTGCCTTAGATGGACCTCAGCCAGCTCTCTGCTGCCCCCACCTGGTCCACAGCAGCATAGCAGATGATAATCTGACAAACTGGCCCTTAAATTCAACGCCACTGCACCTGTTTTCTGACACCCACTCGAATATTGCTAATTTTGTTTCACCATAGCCTGACTTAATATATGGGTTCCAAGCAATTCTTAATCTTTAATTACCAAGTTATGTGAGTGAGTAAATGAGCCACTTTAGGGGAAGCGTTTTATTTTTTTAAGGTAAGTGCAGCACGGTGGTAGCATGATGAACATTCTGAGAAGTCCAACCTAAAGTGATGGCTTTTAACAAATCACTAGGACACACTATATAAATGTAGTTATTTTTTAAATGACCATAGAATATGAAAATGAATATATGTATGTATATGCATGACTGGGACATTTTGCTGTACACCAGAAATTGACACATTGTAACTGACTGTACTTCAATTTAGAAAAAAATGGCCATTTATGTAACATTAATTTTTTCTTTCCTTCTATTTCAAATTTCAAACAACTGGATTCAAAATGGGCAGAAGATGACCTGAATAGACATTTTTCCAAAGAGGAAATGCAGAAGTCCAACAGGCACATGAAAATACGCTCAGCATCACTAACCAGCAGAGAAATGCAAATCAAAACCACAGTAAGATATCACCTCACACCTCTCAGGATGACAATCATCAAAAAGGAACACAAATAACAAATGCTGGTGAGGATGTGGAGAAAAGGGAACCCTCATAAACTACTGGTGGGAATGTAAATTGGTGTAGCCACTGTGGAAAACAGTATGGAGGTTTCTCAAAAAACTAAAATTGAGCTACCATATGACCCAGCAATTCCACTCCTGGGTATATATCTGAAAAACACAAAAACTCTAATTTGAAAAGATACATGCACAAGAATGTTCATATCAGCATTATTTACAATTGCCAAGACATGGAAGCAACCTAAGTTTCCATCAACAGATGACTGGATAAAGAAGATGTAGTAAAAATATATATGATGGAATACTACTCAGCCATGAAAAGAATGAAATCTTGCCATTTGCAGCAACATGGATGGACCTGAAAGGCATTACGCTAAGTGAAATAAGCCAGATAGAGAAAGACAAATAGTGTTTACCACTTATATGTCGAATCTAAAAAATACAAAACTAGTGAATATAACAAAAAAGCAGCAGATTCACAGATATAAAGAACAAAGTGTTGGTTACCAGTAGGGAGCAGGAAGAGGGGAGGGGAAATATAGGAGTAGGGGAATAATAGGTACAAACTACTATGTGTAAAATAAATAAGACAAAAGAATATATTGCTTAATAGAGCAAATATTTTATAACTATAAATGGAGTATAACCTTTAAAAATTGTTAATCACTACATTGTACACCTGTAACTTATATAATATTATACATTAATGCTAATTCAATTTTTTTTAATGGGCCTAGCAGTGGGAAAATGATTTATTTTTTATACATCACCAAAGCACTTTAAAGCCTGGCTCAGAGGATAGTGATCTAAAAATACATCAATCCATTTTTCCTTCTTTAGAAAACACAGGATTTCTTAACGGAAATCTAATGCAGTCTTACTAGTGTTCTCTTGTACGCGAGCTTGCAGTAATGTCTGGAAAGTACATAGTGGGACTGGTAAGGCTGATGATCCTAGATAGGTTGGAACTGCAACTTAGGTCCAACAGAAAATCATGTATTATCTTTTATAATAGACAAAAACCATGTGGTTATAATTAATGTCCAAATTAAATACATTGGAGATAGATAGGTTTTAAAATGGCAAAAAGTAACATGGAATGTTTATGGTTTATTCTGACAGACTCAAGGTTGAGATACACAGTGTTAGAGAGAGAACCCAGCGGCCCAGCACTGCATGATGGGAGCAGAGCTGCCTAAGCTACTTTGAAAAAGAGTAACATTAATACCATGCATTTTAATTAGTTGTGGGAAAACTGAACAAACAGATAAAGAGAAATGTGCAATATAAAAGGTACACTTTTAAAAACAAAGTCTAACAGTCAGCAGGCTGAAGGGCTCAAACAATGTAGCAGCTAAATATATAAAGCAAAAGCTATTCAGGAGTGCGAGAACTTAATTAAAAGGCAATTGTAGTGGAAGGTGTCAATATATCTCTTTTAGAAGTGAATGGGTATTACACTCCATTGTCTACATTTGATAGTGATGTAGAGCTTCTGACAATTCAACTACATAATATTTTTTGTCTACCCATCAACCATTTATAAAATCTTAGCCCAAAGAATTTGCTAAGAAACTTTCTGAAAAAGTATAGGTTTACAGGACAAATAATCTGATAATAATCCAATAAAATTGGAATAAAAAGATAAAATCTTTACTTGAAAATTAGGATTTTATATATATATCTATCTAACTAACCTTTAGAACTGAAGAAATCAAAGGTGATAACCAAACTATTTTGGAGGCAATGAAAAAGATGCTTCAGACCAAAACCTATGGATCACAAAAGAAACTGACTTAAATGAAGTTTTGTTTTTATATATCACCTATACAATGATACATTTTACATATTATAAATTTATGTAATTATAATGCTATCTATATAATTATCTAGATGTAGATAATTATACCTTTATAATTATATGAATAATACCTACTTTACATAGATCTAATTATAGTTATATATATGATTTATATAATACATAATTATACATATTATAAAACAATAAATATATCATTATAGTATACATATATAGTACATACAATATAATATTATCATATATTATGTATACATATATTATATATATAATTTAATACTCATTTTAAGAAATCAGAAATGACCAAAATAAATCCAAAAAAATTAAGAGAAATTAGAACCTGCTGCTAAAGACAGACCAAAAAAATAAAAAATAAAAAGAATAAATAAATCTGAAGTTGTTTCTTTGAAAAGACCAAAAAAATAGATAAACTTATAAATCTGATACAAAAAAAAAAAGAAGAAAGAATTAAAATATGCAACACTAAGAATGAGAAAACAGTGTTTGAGAGAATTTCACATGCAAACAATATGAAAAGATGAGTAGGTGAAGTGTCACAGTGTGGGAAAGGTTTAGGGAGCCGCCTTTGAGAAGAAGTCTACCATCTAACGGGATCACAGCTGAGTCCTATTTGACACTTAAAGGAATAACTAATTACGAGAAAACCTTCATTCCCTCAGCACCCTGGTTGGCTCCCCCCTCCTCCTGGGCCGGAGGCGTGGAGCTGGGGTCTGGCGGGACCAGAGCCAGCAACGCCCTTCCTACATTCGCACCTTTACCTAGTGAGGCCAAAGCAACAGCTAAACCTGAAGCCAGGCCCATGTGAGGAGAAGCCCAGAAACCTGCCCTGACTGGTTTCTGGAAAGTCCAGCGAGTTGGTGGAGGAGAGCGGTTAAGACAGCAGGTGCTGGAGCCAGGCCTGCGACCGGCTCCCTGCTCCCGGCTCCCAGCGCTGAGGAGTTAGTCAGCCACTCTAAGCCTCCATTTTCTCAGCTATAAAATGGGACTAGGAGCCGCACCTCCTCCAGGGCTTACCGGGTAGAGATGAGCAGTAGGTGCCTGGGAAGGCTCACCACCAGACCAAGCACAGGGAGACGCTCAGACAGTGTTACCCATTGTTGTTATTTCAATTAGGCCAAGAAAACTACAAGAAGGATCAAAGAGAACAAAAAAACAAACAGAGAACAAAGGGCAAAAAGAGCTGCCATCAAATGCAAGGACCCCCAACTCTGCTCACCCACTTGTTCTGGGAATTCCCAGGCCTCCTCTTCAAGAACTTTCTTCTGCACTCCCTGAGGGCGCAGCTGCACCATAGCTTCCCCTCCTCTTTACTCCACTTCCTCTGATTCCTTAACACATTCCTCTGAGGTCTATTCTGAGACCCTCTGGATCCCCAATCCAATTCACTTGCTACATACTATCTTACTATATTTTTTTCTGTGAAAAAGGAAAAAAAGAAGGCCCATTTCCTCAACTCCTTCCTCTCCACTTCAGGACATACCTTCTTCACCCAGACTTGCCTCCTGTTTTTCTCACCTGTTAGAGAAAGATACATTCATTCATTCAACAAACATTTCATCAAGCTCCTACTGTGTGCCAGGAACAAGGGAAACCGTGGTGACTGAGCAGAAGAGGCCTCTTCCCCAAAGAAGCTGGTACACTAGTGAAGAGAGGCAGGCAATGAACCGATAAAAAAAAAAAAAAACAAGGAAACATCAGGTGGTGATAAATACAACGGAGACACGGAGATGTAGGTATCGGAATGGACACCAGCCACTTTGGATTAGGTGGTCAGGGAAGACCTCCATGAATTTAAAGTGAGATCTGAGTGATGCAAAGGAGCCAGCCCAGTAAGTGTCTGAGTAAAGTGCTTTGCGGGAAGATGGAACGGCTGGAGCAAAGGCCCAGGCAGGAACACCCTTTGGCAAAGCTGAGAAAATGCAAGAAATACACTGTCAACCCTTAGTATCTGTGAGGGATTGGTACCAGGATCCCCGTGGATACCAAAATCCTCAGATGCTCAAGTCCCTTGTATATGATGGTGCAGTGTTTGCACACAACCTATGCACATCCTCCCTGCTATGTAAATAGTTGCAAGTGGAAGGCATATTCAAGCTTTGCTCTTTGGAATTTTCCAAAATTTAAAATATATATACATATATATACATAAATATTTTTGATATGCAGTTGGTTGAATCCACAAGTGCAGAACACTTGGTTATGGAGGACTGATTGTAAAAGGCAGCGGAGAAAACGGGAGGAATTATAGCTAGAGAGGCAGACAGGAGCCAGTTCATGGGGGGCTTTGGAGGTCCAGGGAAAGAGCCTAGATTTTATTCCAAGTGCAAAGCGAGGCCATTTTCCCTCCCTCTAAGGCTAAGTTTCCCCCATGCACTGATTGCATAGCCTGGATCTAAGGTACCTCCAACAAGCCCTCTTTTATATCTGCCATTTCTTCCCTCTCTCATGTGCCCCTCCCCTCAACTTTGAACATGCTTGAAGATCTCCCATTAATTAAAAGAAATAAACTTCCCTCGATTCTACTTCTCACTCCAACCGGTCCCAGTTATATCTGTTTTCACTAAACTTTTTAAAAAGCATCCTAATGATGGCAAACACATACACTGCTTATGACATGCCCAGCTGTGTTCTGAGAGCCTTCTTTATTAACCCATTTAATCCTCACAGCCACCTTATCAGGTGGTTATATCACTACCCCCATTTTACAGATGAAGAAACTGAGGCACGGGTAGTTAATAACTTGCCCAAGTTCACCCAGCTAACAAGTAGCCATCACAAGATTCCAGCTCAAGCATTCAAGTGCCAGAGTCTTCACTCTTAGTCTGGACTTGGTGCTCCTGGGGCTTCCTCTTTGGAATCAGACTTTTGTCTCCTCAGGTTCCTCAAGTAATTTTTTCAAGGGTGTCATTGTCCCTTCTTCCTCCACCTTCCTAAATTTCTCAGTCAATTTCATATTGTTGAATCCCTTCTCCATGGTGGGAGGGGCTCACTCCTCCCATGGTACCTCTGCAGCTCACCTTTAACCCTCCTCTTCCCTTCCCAAGACACTAGCTCATTTCCAGCAATCTGCACCCGTACCCAGATCTCAGTACAAGAGCTTCCTTGCTGGTCCTCCAGGTTTCCCAGCTCCCAAACAGCCTCCCCACCACTGCTGTGAATGTCTCTGAAGCCCAGCTGTCGCCAACACCGTGCTCAGATATCTGCTCTGGGTCCACATTTCGAAGTGCCAGACCAAGGAGAAGACTGCACTGGGCCAGGTCAGTGGAGATTGGATGGAGGGACAAGTGGCCTAGGGACTGTGGGCCCTTTGGTCATACTCATCTGTTGGGAACCCAATTGCTACTTCTACAGGAGGAGGGGAATATGCAGCTTTCTTCATAGAAGTAGTTGAGATTATTAATCAATAAATGCTCTTTAAAGTATGACTTTGGCCAAAGGGAGCATTTGTCTCTCCCTCCAGACCAGCTATGCAACTTCTTTTCCTCACTTCTAACAGCTGAACAAGAGGGACAGTATTTTGGATCCCCAGGGAATGGGAATTTATTTTTCCCCTGCTATCTCTAAATCTAAGATTTAATTTTTTTTCAATGTAGTTTTTCTTCCCACGACAGCTTTAAATCAATTTCAGAATGCCAGTTACTTATGGCAGACACATTTCAACAATTTTCTATGAAGAGCCCAAAGAAAGACACTGAAATTAGCCAATTTCTTCTGATTACTATAGTTGTACTAATGGAATTTTTTTCCCAATAATTTCTTAGTTTTTCAGTGCCATTCTTTAGACCCTGACAAAGTACAATGTAATTTTTAAGTGATACAAGAAAATATAGAAGGAAATAACTGTCCAGGAGATTTAGGGGAATTGAAATAAAATAACTTAAATGATTTGAGAAGCAGAATGCTGCAAAATCCTTGTCTCTGTCTCTTTGGAGTAATCTTTTGGGATAATGTCTCTATGTCCCTAAAAGATGATATGGCTAAGAATGAAATTATTTCTGAATATGCCATTCTGTTTTTGGAAAATGTGATAAAACACTTTATGTTAGTAGTCTGAGGTGATTTAGAAATCATTTTATTTTCGAAGTATTTGAAACCTTTTAAGTCTTGGCACAGGAAAAGGGAGGGAAGAACTATTTTTAAAAAGGAGAAAAAGAAGGCTGCATGGAATGGTGGGAAGAGTGGTGCTGGCCTTGGGAGATGACCGTGGGACCGCTCATCCCCCTCTCTGGGACCAGCCGGCCGTGACCTCCCCCGCCCCCTCACCTTCAGTTAGGACATCAAGGCACAGGATTTGTATCCGCCCAAATCAAAGTTCACCCTGAAAATAAAAGAAACTGTCAACGTTTCCTGCCACTACTAAGCTCAAAGTGGCCCAAGAGAGGAGGAGGGAGAGGAGAGGAGAAAGGAGAGGGGAGAGGAGCGCGCAGAAGAGAGGGGAGGCCACGTGGACGGCAGTCAAAACCCGCTGCCCCGACCACGGAAGAGCTGCGCATGCTCCGTGGGGTCCGGCAGCTTCCAAGTTCAGAGCTCAATTCTCTAACCGCATTGTCTCTTTAAAACAAAATCTCTCTGAGGCCAAGTTTAATGATGAAATTAATAATGATTTATGTGTCATGACAGACACTTCTAAAAAACAAACCACTTAAAAAATCAGTGGACTGGAAGGCGCTTGGTTTCAAGTCCAATTCCCTGTTACCCTGCTATTTCTCTGACCCAACCCACCTCATTTTCTTGTTTAATGGAGGAGGCTCCCAGCCAGGAAAATAAGAGCATGAAAGCGACCATGCAGGACACAGCTGGGAGCAAGGAAGAATATTAATTCTGCTAATTCTAAACTACACCCCCCGCCCCGAAACACACACACACACACACAAAGAGAATTTGGGGTGTTCACAAAACTTGCTCTGATTTTTATCATTGCTATTTCTGTTCATAATAATAATAACGGTATCACAACAAAAACATATTTTAAGGACTACAAGTTTTTGGCAGTTCGATTTGGCATGTTTTCTACCTATTCTACAACTGAAGGCGGTAATTTGGAAAATACTTACTACTTTGTAGATTCAAAATCATTTATAAAATGATTATGAATGTTATCTCTTTTCCTCCTAAGACCATTTTAAAGACAACTCTTCGTCTTTCTTTCCTATTTCGTTCTCCATTTCAAAGAGGGAGTTTTGTTAGACGTGCTGAAGAAAAGAAAGGGTCGAAGGCAGGAAAAACCAGGCATCAGTGTTCTCTTAACTTTCAGCAACACCACCAACTGGTCCCCCGTGTGAAAAGGCGAAAATAAAACTTTACACACAGGATAGGGAGATTTGGCTGATTGTTTTTCAGACTTTCAGAAAACGGTGCAGTTTGGGTTAAGA
This sequence comes from Camelus ferus, assembly GCF_009834535.1. NCBI lineage: Eukaryota > Metazoa > Chordata > Mammalia > Artiodactyla > Camelidae > Camelus > Camelus ferus. The sequence continues at coordinate 61,221,238 of NC_045703.1, read as the reverse complement.
AAAAAATTTTACTGTTTTTGTCAGGCAGGTGCTGTGTGTATGAACTTGTTTGGGTGCTCAGTTGTTGACCTTTATCAGATGGGCTGGAGAGCTGGGATTTTGGCAGGTCACGCCATCAAAGATAAATCTGTGCCTGGTATTTTTCTGCCTAAGGAAAAATTACCTTCTTGTGTTATCTAAGGCGTCATTCTCATCATAACCTGATATATTTTTAATAGTTATTGCTTTGGTCATAGTTTTTAATATGCTATTGGGTTTAATAGTAGATCACTTAGCAACTTAGTCAATATCAGTGTTGCATAAGTTCTCAAAGTTAATTAACTTGAAACTATGGTAATGCCATCCTTGTTTATTTGCTCCCCCAGAAGGCTGACCTTCTCTTAGTAATCCATAAAAGCAGTGTTCACTTCCATCTGGTGGTAATACAAGTTTTCAGCATGTCCTACAATCCAAATGTGGTTTTCTCCACGGGTTCTGTATTTCCTCACTTCTAAGTCACCATTTCAATCTTTTTTTCTTTACTTCAAATTATGGTTACCTTTATGCACCAGTCAAGAGTGTGATGTAACTGGCATGGCATCAAACCAGAGGGCAGAGGGGAAGCTGCTAAAACACATCCAGGATCCTTCCTAGAAGGACATCCTTGGAGAACAAGGTCTGAGGCAGACAGAGCCAAAGCAACCACCACAAAGAGAAGCCCACAGCAAGCAACAGGGCTTCAGTGAAACACTAACGTGCTCCAGGTTCTCTTTTGAGTTAATTCCCTTCACTTTTAGGTTGCTTATTCTTTCATAGTCTAGTTTTGTCACACTCTGGAAGAATCGATGCTTTATTTTACACCAGAGCCAATATAATATGTGTAATCAGCATTTCCACTGTGCGTTGCTCTCCTGTGGTTCTCTGATTGTCCCCTGTGTAAGGCTTTTTTCTCCAACAAGATTGTCATCTCCTCAAATAGAAGACTGTACTTTTTTGAGCCACTGTAGCACCTCTCACATTTTGGGGGACATGGCGAAAGCCCTAACAGGAAATGAATGGAACTGAACAAAGGAGAACAAACTAATTGTCATGACAGTGCTTAATAACCCAAAGAAACAGCATTAATGCTTCAACTGTTACAGGCAATTAATCTGAAAAAAACAATTGAAACCAAGGGCACCAACCGTTTGGAGGAAACTAAGTCTGAGTCTGTGCTAGTCAGTTCTTACTAAAGGTATTGAGCCGAGTGCTGACGTTGACACTATGGCCCAGAAATCTCATGTCGTCACCGCAGAAGAAAAGACCTTGGGAAAAAAAAAGTGGTGCGTAGAGAAATATGAAAGAGATGCTGAAGTATCCGACCCACACGAAGATCTACAGGCCCTTGTTAACTAATTAACTAGTTAATTTCTAAACTAGCTCCTTCTTGTAGTGGAGACACAATTTCAGACACCTTATGTCCCAGGCACTCTACAAAACGCTCAACTTCCATTGCCACATGTGATTAAATAATCACCAAAAAGGAAACTGAGATCAAGTAAGTGAGAGAATGTCTCCAAGAGCATCCAGCCAAATCCCACCTTACTAGTAGAATCACCCAAACCATCTATTTAATAATGAGACTCATGACACTCAGGTAGTTTAAGAGACTTGTCCAAGATTACAGCAGGTTTGGGGCTGACCCATTCCTAGAACCACGTCTCCTGAGTCATACTTTAGGCATGATTTCCATTATAGAATAAACAATGACTTAATTTACTAGCTGCACGAAAGTTTAACAAGAATTTTCCAGAGAAGCATGGAACACTCCACATTTTTTTCTTATAAACAAAATCCTTCGTTTTCCAAATAACATGCTAAAAACTTTTAAAACTATTTTTTGCAACTAATTTTGAGAAGAAACTGAGAAGTGGTAGAGTTGGTACTCATTTCTCTCTGCTTCCTGGACCCAGGGGTTGAGGGCTCCTTCATGGAAGAGGAAGCAGAATCTCCAAGCATTTCCTTATGGTCCATCTCCTCTGGTTGTTACCGCTCACTCACCTGTGGTCTTCTCTGCTTTTCACGTCATGACCCATGGATTTGCTGATGCAGAAGTGAAAGGTGAGGCGGTAGAGAGAACTGGCAGCAGGAATCCTGGCCAATATGGCACAGACGTCAAGCTTGGATCAAGACCCAGAGAGACCTGGGTTTGAAGCTTGGTTCTTTCATTTCTCAACTGTTGATTGACAGCAAGTTATTTAACCACTGTTTCCTCCCTGTTTACAACGGTCCTTATTCCCCAAGGTTGGTATGAAGATGGAATGAAAATCGGTTCTCAATAAGTATTAACCACAGTTATCATTTCTCAGAACTGGAAGTAAAGCTGTGTCATTGCCCATTAACTGTATGCTGGCACCTAAAGAAGTGGAGAAAGACATGGTGAAATTTGGGTTCTGTGGTAGGTGGAAGACAAAGTTGATAATTACCCTGTACACACCAGTATGGCCACACTGGTTGTTCCAATAACAAAATAACTCCACGCCAATTGTTTATGAGCCACTAACTTGAGTCCCTGGAGTGCCCTTTTGTGCCACCTCAGCTTCCTTGGCCCCTCCCCTAGGAATGCCTCCTCCCATCTCATTTCACCCAACAACTAAAGGGTTAGCACCTGGCAGGCTGGGAGGTGGGTGGTAGGGGAGAAACCCAGGACCTGCTCACGTGCTCCTGGGCAGCATCCCTTCCGATTGATTGATGCCCATCATTATTTTGAATATTTGTTTGCATTTGAATAAATATTTGGTTGTATTCAGTTTTTTTTTTAATTGAAGTATAGTCAGTTACAGTGTGTTAATTTCTGGTATACAGCCTAATGTTTCAATCATACATATACACATACATATATTCATTTTCACTTTTTTTTGTTTAGGTTACTACAAGATATTGAATGTAGTTCCCTGTGCTATACAGAAGAAATTTGTTTTTATCCATTTTTATATATAGTAGTTAATATTTGCAAATCTCCAACTCCCAATTTATCCCTTCCCACCCCCTTTCCCCTGGTAACCATAAGATTGTTTACTATGTCTGTGAGTCTGTTTTGTAGATGAGTTCATTTTTATTTTCTCTTTTTTTAGATTCCACACACATATGAGTGATATTGTATGGTATTTTTCTTTCTCTTTCTGGCTAATTCACTTAGGATAACGTTCTTCGGGTCCATCCATGTTGCTGCAAATGGCATCATTTCGTTCTTCTTTATGGCTGAGTAGTACTCCATTGTATAAATATACCACATCTTCTTTATCCAGTCATCTGTCCGTGGACATTTAGGTTGTTTCCATGTCTTGGCTATTGTATATAGTGCTGCTAGGTGGCATTCAGTCTTAAGCACCTAAATGAAAGCCATTCCTATGGGACTGAGGTAAGCATGTTTCAACCTTTGTGCTAATTAGAAAAAAGCACTTCTTCCTCCCATTGGAGGCAACCCCTCACCAGGAGACCCACTTGAGGAGCAGGCTGGACTTGAGCTTTTCATCTGGACACCCTGCTGAAGGCATGGTCTTATTATACAGCTGCTCTCCACTTTCCACCTTAATCCCCTGAATACATACTTCAAAACTGAAACACTATGTTGCAAAATCCTTGTCAGGAAGTCCAACAAAGTTGTGGTCTTTCCCATGATAGCTATATGGGTGCTTTTTAACAATATCAATTATCCCACTAGTTTAATTATTTTATTACTTTTTACTCTTCCCACCCCGTCCATTTTACTTAGTGCCTACTGCACTAGCTCTTATAAAGTCATCCTAGAATTGGCCAATTTGGGCTTTACTTAGAATCAAATGGGTGGCTTTTATACAAAATACTGATGTCTGGGCCCAAACCCAAATCAATTAAACCAGACTGTCAGGGGTAGAGCCTGAGCATCAGGATATATTTTAAAGCTTCTCAGGATCTTCTGATGCACAGCCAAGAATTAAAACCACTGTCCTGGGAGTGGGTTATAACTCAAGTGGTAAAGCACATGCTTAGCATACACAAGGTCCTGGGTTCAATCCCCAGTACCTCCTCTAAAAATAAATAAATAAATAAACCTAATTACCTCCCTCTAAACAATAAATAAATAAGTAAAAACAAACAAACAAACAAACAAAAAACAAACAAACAAAAAAAACCACTGTCCTACAAACACTAGAGAGATAGAAATGAAGCCGAGTACTGGGGCTTGCCTATGTGTGTGTGAGATCGCTCTCAGTTGTACCGACACTTACTATGAGTGAAACATACACATACGCATGTTTTTAAAATTACAACAGGAAAAAGAACATCCAGCATACAGGCCATTTAACCAAAGATCTGGAACATTTCCGAAATATGTAAAGACTATTTTTTGTTCCCCATTTTAGCCCCTTTTCTTCTCCCAGGCCAAGTAATCAGATTTTTGCTTCTGTGTTTCCTTTCTTTTTCACTACCTTTTTCCCATCAGGCATATGTACTTCTAAATGAAATATTGCTTGCTTCTGCCTATTTTCAAATGCTTATGACTGGATTCCTACTGAGTACATCCCTTTGAGACTTCCTCCTTTTAGCTCAAATTTGTGTTTTGATCACCTTTACATATTGTTTCATTTAATCCTCACAACAATCCCATAAATAAGGTTTTTGAAGATGAGGAAACGGAGGCTTGAAAGGGCAAATAGCTTGACCAGAACTACATTCTAACAGCAGCAGAAGCAGATTCAGAACATAGATCTGTTCATCTCAAAGCTTAGCCACTGAACCACACTGACTAACCATTGTCCTGAACTTGCCACAAAACCAAAAGGATTATGAGAAATAAAGTCACTGGATAACAAAGTTGAAAGTTTAAGAACAACACTGTCTCATCATGCCCAAGCTAGGCTGTGTTCACAGACGTTGCCCGAGCAAGTCATCAAGGCCCAGGCAGAGTTACTGGGAATTACACGGTGTGCAGAACTGATGTTCATTCTGATTTCTTTGAAACTATTGAACTCCCAAGTGCTAAACTTATGACTGTACAGACACATCTATCATAAAATGGACACACTGCATATGGAGAAATGCTTGTAATTCTCTTATTCTTTGTACCATTGTAAATAAAGATGTCTTTCCCACAAGAAAGTGTTAATGGTAATGTGTTATTTTCAAGACAAATTATGCTTAAAAGTTCCTTATGTTTCTATACCTGTTGCCACCTTAACTTGGCTTAAACGATCAGTCACAATCTGCTGTGAATTTTAGGGGTAAACATTATGAGCTGATGTGTATATCACACACATTCTTTTCCCATTCTTTCTCTTTTTTAACTTAGTTGAGATTCACACTACAAACCTTCAGACTGTTCTTTTGAGTAGAAAGAGCTTGGTAAGGTTGGAGTGCTGGCAAGGAAGACATGTGCCTTGATGACTTACTCCTATCAAGGGTGCAATCCACAGACCTTTCCACCAACTAGAGAGCGGAGCCTGCTTTCAGAGGCTGGCTCACAGAGTCCTGTAAACCAACTCGAATACCAGTTTACTCCTCAGTCATGAGAACTCAATGGTAAAAAGGGCTGAAACACTTGCATCATCGGGCAAACCAAATGGGAAACCATTTTATGAATGGAAGTTTGCGGGGTAAGCAATGGACTCAGAAAAAGGGAGAGCTGTTGACTGATTCTATGTAGGAAAGACTTTCCTCTGGGACTGAATGGGTCTGGGGTTCTAGTCACCCTCTCTGCAGGTCAATGCATTGCCATTGCCTTGGCATTTCTTGGTGCAGGCTTCTGGGGTTTCCCTTTAGCCAGCCCCAGGCTGGCTGTCTTCAGGAACACCTTTTCTAGTAGACCCATGCACATACGTACTATAGTGTTTAATACCTGGATTTCGATCCGGACTTGGCTGCTTTCCTAGCTCTGTGATCTTAGTTAGACAAATGCTCTAAGGCTGGGTTTCCTTATCTGTAAATTGAGGATAATATTCCTGCTTCTCAGGATTGTGTGAGGATTAAATGAGATAATAACGTTAATGTACTTAGAACAGTGCCCACCACATATTAGGTGCTTAATATATGATATCTACTATTATTTAAATAAAAATGTGAAGAGCACATATTATTTATAAATATATTTAATACTGGCAACTGAATTTTGCATAGAAGGGCAAACAATGGAAGGGCATTGACACATTGAAATGAACAGTCCTTCAAATAGTGCTTTGCTCATACTTGGGATCAGCTATTCTTATTAAATAGGAAGTATTAATAAGCACAATTTTAATAAAATTAGCAAACAACAGCATTGATTATGCTTGTGTATAAGTGAGGGTTATGAAATATTTCTTAAATTCAGAGATCAGAAATACAGAATGTAAAAAGGATTTCAGAATCAATGAGACCTTTTGTGGGTCATTTCATCTGCATAAAAGGAAATATTTAGAGAAACCAAAACGGTCAAACTAACCTGAAGCCCAATTTTATTGACAACAGTTTAAGTTACCTTTAGCATATTTCATTACACTGGAATCAGGACCATCAGCAAATATGTACGGAGTGCCTACCACACTCAAGCCACTGCAGTGTGGGCTGCATTCATGGTTAACTGATATGGAAAGTTACTAAGTATACAATAAGGGTACCTGTATTGGATGATTAAAATCTAACTGGGGAGACAGAATGTAGCGTAAAAATAAATCAGTAAAACAAAAAAAAGAGACCAAAAATTAGCCTCCAAAATTTTCCAATGGTTTTGGGAATGTGCCTAGATTACTCTAATATTGAAAAATATTTTAAAACATAAAGCTTAAGATTAGGGGGGAAAGTAAGTAATTCTCTAATCATCATAAATTTTTTGTCAATAATCTCACAAAAGAAAGATCTTAGATTGGTATGGAAACATCAGTATTCAACCATTTTTCCATGCATAACCAGAACTTTTATCTGGTTTAATTTCAGTGAGCCATTCTTTAAAGTCACATACATATTGGCCTATGTGTAACACATGTTTTATTCACTCTAAATTCCTGCTTATTTTTTCTGGGGCTTTTTCAGGTTCGAGGTAAATTTGGAAAGAAAAAAATTATGTGATGTTTAAACTCAGGGATTGAAAAACTAGTACAAAAATTTGATTAGTCATGCAGGAAATTTCACCCAACACATTTCATAAAGAATAAAACTTTAAATGCATGTGGTAGAACCACTCTAGTAAACCATGTCAGTGCAGTGATACTATCTAACAATCAAACTTAAAAATCATTTCCCACCAAAAAGGATTAGTTTTGCTTAAAAGATTACACAGATTGTAAACATCTGTGGGACATAATTGCTATTGCTAACCAAAATATTTAACTTCACAACAGATTGCTAAGTGATTTCAATGTAATATAATGGATAAAATTCTATTTTTAAAGGGTCGTATCTCCAGAAGTTGTCCAATTTGACTACTATCCCTTTTTCCATGCTACAGTGGATCGTAAAATTTCAAATTCATCTATTTTTTACTATGTATTTTCAAAATAATTTTCAATTCCCATATAACATGAAACTTATTTACAGTCATAAATCTAAAATCTGAGTTTTTAAGAAGAAAGATATATGGTAACCTTACCTGAATAGACAAAGAAAAATTAAAACAAATAACCAAAATGTGCTCCCTTTAAATAAAAAATAGACTAATTTAATATAGTAGAAGAGTTCGTTTGGCTACCATTTCTTGATCATTTAAAAACCCTCCTAACGTGAAGGAGTGTCATCATAATCTAGGAGATCTGACAATCCAGGAACCATGTATCAAGTCCTTGGAGACAACAATCATTGTGTCCACATATAGCTCCCATCCATATCTTGACATCACTTTATAAGAAACACATGCTTTCTACTTTATATGACTGTAACCCATTATGTGGGACCTTGGTCTGATTACATCTTTTCCTAGCATGTATAATATTAGATTATCTGAAGTAAATTTAATCAAGTGGAAAAATTAAAACTTACCTTCTTTGAGAGCTAGAGAATATAATTCCTAATTAAATGGATTGGTATCAGATTCTGAAGATACTGGAAGCTACACATTCATTTACCTGACTGATCAGAACCTTAGACCCACCAAAATGAGATCTACTAACCAAATGTTTTTTTGAATGAAGCTAACAAATACAGCTTGTTTAGACTTTGACAGTATGTCTGCGAGAGTCATTTTTGCTTTCAGATAAATCTGTTTAATGAAAGAAGCACAGAACAACTGTCTCAAAAACTATCAGTAATTCTTCCAAAAGATGACAAATATTCACAGTACAGGGAAATGCTGAGCACCGCTGGTGTTCGTGGTAGATACATCACAAGTTACTGAAAAAGTGATGTAGCAAGTAACAAGCTTACATTCCAAGACTTAGAGCTAAAAATCTGTATTTAGAAAAGAGATTCTGCAAAATACTAATTATAATAAATAACGGGTTAATATATATAACATATAAAGATCTCTCAAAAATCTAAATGGAACATGTGAACAGAAAAACTAGCAAAAGATTTATAAAAGACAAAATACTAAAGGCCAACGAACACAATTTTTTTAAAGTTCAACCCCACAGGTAATCAGAAAATTGCAAATTTTTAAAACTGTGTACGACCAGTTTTGAAATAATATATATGGTGTGATGATGTGGGAAACAGGTACTCTGGGACAGAGCTGGAGGCAGAATCAACTGTTACAATCTTCCCAGAGAGCAATTTGACTTCAGTTCAAAATCTCAAAACGTTTAAGAAAAAGAAAAGCTTTTCTATTGTCTCATCTATAGTTCAGAATAAAATAACTGAAAAAAAAATCCCACTCATAAAAAAAAATCATATATATATATTTTATATATTTTTATATATATATAAAGAACCTTAAAGGATTCAATATGTTATAGACTCAGAAACTTAATACTATAAATGTAATCCAAAATTAGTCACTACTTTAAGGCTTTCTAGAAGAATAAACACAAAAGAATAGCCTAGACGGAATAGAAAGAATTACGGAGAAGAGACGTTAACCTGCAAGTTATTGTTAAGCATTATGATAAAAACTAAGATTGATTCAGTAATAAATAGTTCATTAATATAACCAAATCACAAGTTTAAAACAGCACTGTTACGAGCTGAACTGGTTCCCTCCCACCCAAATTCATATCTACTCAGTACCTCAGAATGTGACTGTATTTGGAGATAAGGTCTTTAAATAAGTAATGAGATTAAAATGAATTAATTGGGGGGGACCCTAATCTGAGATGACTGATAATCCTTATAGGAAGAGGAAATTTGGACACAGACACTCAGGGAAGATGATACAAGACTCAGGGAAGCCAAGGAGAGAGGCCTCAGTGGAGATTAAATTTGTTGACGAAGTGGTCTGGAACTACTAGCCTCCAAAATTGTGAGAAAAATTAATTTCTGTTGTTTAAGCCACCCAGTCTGTGATATTAGTCACAGCAGCCCTAGTAAACTAGAATATAAGACCCAAGTATATTGAATAATTTAGTATATGGTGAAGATGGTATTTCAACTCAGTGGGGAAAAGGTCAATTCAATAAATTATTTTGGAATGATATATTTGGAAAAATGAATTATTTTGAGTTAATCACTTGTATCTAACTATAAAGTTTAAACCAAAAAAACCCAGGTTGGTCTTAATTTTTAATGAAAAAAATTATTCTAGCAATAGAAGAAAAATAAGTATAACCTTGAAGGATGGGAGAGCTCTTCTAAGCAGAATCCATGTAAGAAAATATTGATAAGTTTGATCTATCATACCACCTCTCTCATATACCAAACTCCAGTTCACGTATGGGTCTGTTTATTGGTTTTCTAATTTGTTAAATTCTAGATAGCAAAGATACAGTAAGTACCCTAAACATAAAAGTATAAATGAAGGAAAATAATCACTACATATATAGTAGACAAAGAGTTTTTTAAATACAAAAATTTCTTGCTAATCAACGAGAAACAAATATCACAGTCAAAAAATTAATCATCAATTGACAAAAGAAGAAATAAAAGTGGCCAAAGGAAGTGAAAAAAAGATTCAATTTCACAGTACTAACAAAACTACAACTTAATGAATGAGATATAATTTGTACTCATCAAACTAGCAAAGACTTTTTAAAAATAACGAGAATCTTTCCTTTTCTATTTAGCACTTAAAAAAAAAAAAAGATATTGTCCCCTACCCAAAGTTCAATATACAGTCACCAAATTTTCTGCAAAAAAAATTAAAGTTTGATTTTGACATTTAAGTCCTTGCGATATCTGGCGTTGAATTTTGTATATGGTATGATGCAGGAATCTAGTTTGCAATTTCATCTTTCCCCATTATATTTTACCATTTTTATCCAGTAAAATAATCCCTCCTTGCCCCAATAATCTAGCATGTCACTTTGATTATTTGCCAAACTTCAGCTTATAGGCTCTCAAACACATTCTGCTGGTCAATTTGTTTATTTCTATGTCAAGACCACACTGCCTTTTTATGATAGGTTCAAAATAAGTCCTAATGTCTGATAGAGCAGGACCCTCTCTTTACTTTTCTTCTTTAAAACATTCTAGCCACTCTTAGCTCTTAACTTTTCCACAAAAAATTTAGTAATTAATTTATTAAGTATCATGAAAAAACGTGTTTGGATTCTTATTGGACTTTCATTGAAATAATAGGTCAATTTGAGAATTGACATCCTCAAAATACTGGCTTCTAATGGTTGAATACGATATAACTCTACTTCCTTAAATCTTCTTTAATATCTCTTGATAATGTTTTATGATTCTTCCTCCAAGAAGCCTTTCAACATTTTATACTAGTCTCAGGTTCTCGATATCTCTAACGTTAGAACCGTTTTTTCTGTAATTTTTGCTAGCACATAGAAGTGATACTGACTTTTGTATATAATTTTATATCTAGCCATCTTGCTGACCTCTCCTATTATTTTTAATAATTTTTCTGAAGGTTAAGATTTTCTATGTAAATAAGAATATAATTTGAAAATGATAGATTTATTTCTTTTTTCCAATCCTTATGCCTGAATTTAGTTCTCACAATGTTTGCTTCATGTATTTCTAGGCAGTTTAATTGGGTGTACACATATTTAGAATTTACTGTATTGTCTTGGTGAGTTCTAATTTTATGTATTCTTTCTCTATTACTGATAATGATTTACCTAAAAGCAAGTTTTATCTGATGTTAATACAGCTATAGCAGCTTTCCTTTGGTTAATATTTGACTTACTCCATCCTTTTATTTTCTGGTTTTTGTGTCTTTATGCTTCAGGTATGGTCATAGGAAAAACTAAGTCTGGATATTTATAATCTAACTTGATAGCTCCTTTGAGTGGCAAATTTAATCCATTTGTAGTTATTGCAACTAGTGATAAATTTGTATACCTATCATATTATTTTACTTTCAGTCTGATTCTGCTTTCTGTTTCTTTTAAATTCTTTCTTATTCCCCCCCCCCAACAATTTAAGAATTGAGCATAATCTCACATCCCTTATCTTTCTCCTACATCCTCAACAACTCCCTTAAGCCTGGATAATTATGAATAAAGTTTCCCTTTTTGTATTCTTTGGTATTGGTTATATCTTTAAGTCAACCAACCTTACCAAGGTGTTTGATAGTCTTTATCTCACACATCTCTTGTCTGTGTGAAGGTGAAGATTCTTGGGTACCAGAAAATAACAATCATTTCTTGCCCCACCAAACACCCCCTCATGTCAGTGTTTTATCCTCAGCCCCCTACAGACAGGCAGCAATAAGACAAGGCACTCCTTAGATTACAGCCCACCACCTCCTCTTTCCCTTGACTGCTCCCTCACAGCCTGGACTTTACTTCTGAGGATATACACCCCAGGAGGCTGAGCCACAGCCGTGGAGCAGGCACTGAATGTTCCAGACAAAAGCAGAACTCTGAAATCTCATCTTTTATTTTCTCATCCCACAGCCACACCTGTCTCAGCCACCTCCTCTAACAAACACACACATGCACACACACCAGTTCAAATCAATCCTCACAGTTTTTTTTCCTGAATCCTAATGTTTTCCTTTTATAATTTCTCCAGATGCAAAAGATGAGAACCAGTGGTCTCTGCTAATTCAGCATCTTATACGAATTCAAATTTTAGAAAATTTTATGTGCAGAAATGTCCACCACAGGATCTTTATAACATTGAAACAGGTTTTTTTTAATCCATAGTAAAGTTTTAAATAAATAGATTTGATGTATCCATAAGGTAGAACACAATGTAGCCATTAAATTATTTTGTAGAAAAAACATCATGTGGGAAAACAATCTTAATAGCTGATAAATGAAAAAAATTCATTTATAAAACAAGCTTGCAATGTGATTTGATGTCTCTTTTTACAAACACACACACACACACATATTCACATACAAATAGATATTGTAGAGTGCATGTAAATACTGGCAAACCAGAAAAGATCTGTAGTTCAGTTGATAGGATTTTACCAATGTCAATTTCCTTATTTTAATAATGGTTATATGAGATGTTATCGTTGGGGAAAACTAGGTGAAGTTTACATGAGGACGCTCTGTATTTCTGTAACTTCTAGTGAGTCTAAACTTATTTTAAAATTGAAAGTTTTTTAAAGCATGCACGGTAACAGACCGGGGGTTGGGAGGGGGAGCAGGGTTCCTGCTTAGCAGCCATTTCTCCTTCCTGAGAGCACTTGATTTTCCTTTAGAAAATAAAAGTGTAAATATTCCCCCACTGTGCACAGTCTTGATGGAGTTTAATCCAAGAGGCTTTCAAATTGCCAAGCCAAATGCCTCCCCAGGATCCATCACAGATGACTTCAGCAAGAAAATTCCTCTCGTAGCCAAGGCCTAGAGACACAGTCTGAGCTGGTCTGATCAGACTCTCACTCCAGAGATTTTTCATCTTGACCAGAGTGATGCAACAGAGGAAAGTGTTTGGAGGTTCTTCGTTCCCAAGTGCCCAAATAGCTCTTGCTGCCCTGGTCTTCCAAGGGCTTGTTGCTCTCTGATCTACGTGGCACCCATCCAATATAATCTCTTTTTGTTTGAGTTTACTGAAGCCAGTAAACAAAGAGCTATAACTAAGTAAATGGTGTCTTATCTATGCCCATTTTAAATAGAGTTAAGTGAACTTGTCCTCCTGTGAACTCCCTTCAAATTAGGGACAATTGGTCACAGATTCTCATTTCTTCAAATAAAAGCTCTAATTAAAATCTTTCCCAGCTTTGCCAAAATTTAATAGCAGATCCTCCCCGTTTGTGTCTCTCAGGTCTCCAGATTGATATTTTCACTGAGCACTTTTGTCTACCAGATCAATTTTTTGGCCAGACAGTCTTAAGATCATTGGCTTCACCTCAGGAAAATTCTATGTTGAAACTAAAAGACTTGTGCTCACAATCCTCTGGAATATTGTTTAGAGAAGGGAAATCAATAAATTCATCACAGGTAAGACTAGAGACTTTGGAATCAAATCAAGCTGACTGAAAGGAAGCTTGCCTTCCCTGTGTGCTGGTGTTCTCGGCTTGTACAGCCCACATGACCTCTTTGAACTTCTATTTTTCTCCTTTGAAATTGAAAGATAATATCATTATTCTGCGGATTATTCGGAGTATTAAGTAAGAGTTTCTGAAATGTGCCCAAAAGTGTATCAGACTGGAAGCAGACACTCATTAAACTTTTGGCTGCTCATCAAACAACTCAAGAAAGAAGAAGAAAAAGAACAAGAGAAAAAGGAAAAGGAAGAATGAAAAGGGGAGGAAATGGTGCTCCTTCCTCGTCCATGAAGACAAAAGACTTTAGAATGCTTGACTTAAGTTTTCATATGACTTTATACATCTTCTCTTTGTATCTTCACAACAGACTCATGAAGAAGACTCAGCAGACGACTTTCCTGCTGAGGAAGAAATACAACGGAGCAAGACAACCTTGGCCTTTTAGAAATTCGTTTTTTACAGTATCTGCCAAGGAGAAAGAGGCATTGTGCTGAGTTAAGGGCAGAGCCAGGCCCACAACCAATGTTCTGACCCAGCCTCTATGATTTCCTCTGCTTGGTCCACATTTCCTAGAACATTTACAGGTGACGCCTACAACTCTCTTGTTCAGAAATATTTCGCTCCCATGCCAAAAATCAAGATATGACTATCACTGGTATTATAACCTGAACCATGTCTTTGGCTACGTGCGCAAAAGGAAAAGTTTTATATGTGCCTAAAAGTAATAGATCTGACATTTTTCCCTAGACGAATCATAATATTAAGACAGCTCTCTGCAAAACAGCTCAGATTGTGTTACTTAATGGACCGCAGTGTTGTTCAACAGACACTTGATTGTGGGACAGTGTCGGGCCAGGACAAAACAGTGTGCATACTGTGTGATGTATCCTCACGCGCTGCACCAGCGACCGAATCAACACAGGCTTTTAACAGTACGGCAGTATCGGATCAGGACCAAAATCTGACTTCTTAGTTCCCTGTTAGAAAAGAGATGGCCTCATAAAAGCTTCTCTCTCCGTGTTTTGTATTTTGTGATTTCAATAATATCCCACTTAGAAAAAAAAAATAATAATAATATCCCACTTAGGGCAGAGAAAGCAAAAACTTCTGGCAAATGCATCATCGCAATAAATTATAACAGTGAAAGGAGAGGTTTACATTCTACCATGGAATAAAAGCTGGCTCTCATCGCAATTTCAATCATACAATTAAGAGCCTGCAGTGAACTTATCAAAATGCTTAATTTGTAGATGGAAGTACAGTTCAAGGTAGATCCATAAAATGTTGGGCTTGAAAAAAACGTTAGAAATTATTACCTCAACCACCAGCCTCTTCCTCCATTTTTAGATCATGAATCTGAAGATCAGAGAGGTTAAGTAACTTTCCACACTACCAAAGACACACCAAGTAAGACGGTGGAAAGATGTCAAGATTTGGAATCTGGAATATGAATTGTGTGTCTCCACATCAGGCCACTTCTAACACCTTCCTTGTGTCATTCAATAATCTATATATAAGCTGGAATCATTAATATTTTGGTACTTTGGGGGAAAACAGTCCAACTGTTTTCTCATAGTAAAGTGATATAATGATAAAAATAACAAAAATAATACCTATATCTTAGGTTGTAATAAGAATTAGCCAAAATGCCATTTGTATTAAAAAGCATTTTGTGAACAGTGCAAATGGAATGAAGGTAAGCATACCAGTGACCACAGAATACATTAGAAAAGTTAGTCAAAGTCTTTCTCCCATGAAAAGCACTGGATCCAAATTTTTTACAGGCAAATTTTATAAAACTCTCAAGGAACAGATCTATAAATATAAACAGGCATCTCCTAGACCAGAAGTCAGGATACTACAGCACAGTTTTCTCTGTCACCTGCTTTTGTAAATAAAGTTTTATTAAAACAGACACCCAATCATTAGCACATAGGCGCTGGTTGCTTTACAGCTGCAAAGGCAGAGTTGTGGAGTTGTGAGAGGTCTGAAATACTTACTCTGTGACCCTTTACAAGAAAATTTTCCTACAGGAAGGAAATCCAAACAGCCAATGAGCATATGTGGTGGCCATAAAAATGCACCCCTCAGATCTTCTGGGGAGCATAACTGACAGGCTTCCTGGCTGCTGTGTTCACACCAAGGCCGTGATCCCCACAGGCTGCCACAAGGCAGGGACCAAGCAGGGCAGGGCTGCTTGGCACAGGACTCCTGCAAGGCACAGGCAGAGGACTCCTGTGACAGGTGACTTTGGCTCAAGGGCTCCACAGAGGCCAGGGGGAGGCGTCCTTAGAACCACACTGTGGTCTGAGTCTGCCTCCCCGGCCCTTCTCCTCCCCTGCTCTCCTCTGGACCTGCATGGTGCTCTGACAGCTTCCACCACCCTCTCTGCTCTCTACCCTTTTCCCTTCACAGGCATCTTCCCTCATAAACCTCTTGCACATCTAATCTAGTCTTGGTTTCTGCCTCTCAGAGGACAGAAACTGGCCTAATGTAAAAACTGCTACCTTCCTTCTTATGGGTGAGTTGTATTTTATTACATACAAATGCTGCATCTCTTTATCCATTCATCTATTGATGTGCACTTACGATGCTTCCATATCTTGGCGATTGTAAGTAATATTGCTGATAATAGCGGGGTGTGTGTGTATCTTTTTTAATTAATTCTTATTTTGTGGTTGGTTTTATTCCTTTGATAACTATGTAAGTTTAAAAAGCTAAAGCTCTAAACATTCTTAGAAACAATGAACAGTACATATACGTGAAGTTTAAAAATATGTGCAGTATATTGTGTATATGTATTTACATGCAACACATTGATATGTGCAGTCAAACTGTAACAATTCTACCTAATAAAACTGAAAAATGAAAAAAAAATTTAGAAATTGCTACCTTGCCTATTCTTGCATTAGGGATATGCAAAATAAAATGACCACATATCATTTTCACTCAATCAGTTTCTAAATTTGACACTATCAGTTGTTGGTGACTAAGGAGAAACTGATTTTCTCATAATCTACTGAAAGTAAACTGGTTCAGCCATGTACAAAGGCAATTTGGGAAGAAAGTGCACATTTTAACCCAGCAATACTGCATCCTCCATAATCATCCTAGAGAAATATGTGAAATATGTCCAATGACACGTCTATAGGTGTTTCATTGCAACACTGTTCATAATTGTGAAAAACTGAGACTCTCCAACAGTACGATTAAATTAAGTTATGGAGTATCTATGTTCTGAAATCTCATGCAGGATATCATGGGTGAGAGATAGATCCGTATGTATTGAAAGATCTCTAACACATCCTGTTAGTGCTAAAAGCAAGATATAAAGTAATAGATACCATGTAACACCATTTATATTTAAAACACATCCCCAAACCTCTCTCTCCATCTCTCTCTCCCCATCCCCCATTCACATACATATATTTATAAATTGAGCATCTGTGATTGGGTAGAGGAATGAAATTAGGAGTGGCGAAGGAAATTTTAGCTTCACCTGATTTTTTGTTAATATTCACAAGGAGAACCTAATCATATATTATTTTCATAGGAAAAATATATACATATTTTAAACTCAAGTCATAACAATTCTTCTTCTTTTCTTTCTCCCTATAGGCTGCCAGACAAAATCTGAGGCCCTTTAAATTCCGCACATAACAGCATGTATTACATAGGTAGGATCTAGAAACTTCTCCAAAGGTCAAGGTTGCAAAGAAATCACATTATCTGAGGGTTCTGTTTCAACAGAAAAGCACTGCATGGTTATCAGGGAAGAATCCACAAAACACTACTTCCAGTGAACTTTCTAATAGATAAGAGAGAACTCACAATAGATGGATAGATTGATAGGTAGACGGATGGACAGACAAGAAGAAAGACACACACACACTCAATAATTATCTAGATGTATCAAAATACACATCATACTATTGCTTGTAATTTGCAGCCAATGTGACCCAGACTAAGCACCAGAAAGAAAAAGCTGCTGCGTTTTCGGAGCTGGTTTTACAAAGGGAGCTGACAGGTCACAAAGAGCCGTAAGATCCAAGCTGTCTTCCATGAATGTGGTAAATACTTCTCTCCTCGAGACTCCTAACTAGATAAAGCATTCTGCGAAGACCAAGCCTGGACCCAGAGAACCTCACCCAGGCCAAATGCCAGTTCTTTTTCCACTCAAACAGCCTGACTTTCATAGGACTCATTTACCGAAAATGAGATAATTTATTTATCTGCCCATTGTTATCCATCTGCTCTTAACATCTCTCCAGTGAAACCTTTTAATGCTCCATGAGCTGGACATCAACTCCTAATCGCAGCCAGAGAGCCAGAGCGCAGCTTTTGGCTTCCTCTTTGAAAACAACAATAACTCTTAATAGCTAAGTTCTTGTCACCCTTCTTCCATATTAGACCATGGAGAAAACGGTGGAGCGGGCTTTAGTAATCATGTAAACAACAGTGTTTTCTTAGCACTTAGGGTCTTATGGCTGTCGATAGCAAACTAAGAGACCACTGGTTGTTATAACTGATTCCAGGAGTTGGGGACTTGGGGTTCTGTAGGAGCCTTGTGGAGGGTCTCTAAGGACCAGCGGGTTACTGGCCATCTAGAAGTGAAGCTGGCCCACCGTCTTGTCCCTTTACCCACTCCTGCCCTGTCTACAGTCAGAAAATGGCTGCATGGATCCTTAAGTGTAAGTGTCCTTGGCCTAAGGCCAATCACAATATAGAGAAAGAACACCAGCAGGAAGACATTATAGCCCAGGCCTGGCACCTCATACCAAAGCAAGGCTCACACCTGCCTCCAGCACCATAGGCTTAATCTAACTGTGCCTCTGGATTCCAGGGGTTCACCTGTCTCTACCAGCAGGACTTGGCATCCCTCCCTTTGCTGTGCAGACACAATCTTCTTTGCGCATCACTTTGTTTATTTAACATAATAATGACTAACATCTCCTGAGTCCCTATTCTATGCCAGGCTCTTTCCACCCCTGTTCTTATTTAATCCTCACAATCACCCCATGAGACAGGCATTACTTTTTGTCCCGTTTTACTGCTGAGGACAAGAGTGATACCTTGCCCAAGGTCATACCGCTTAGCAGTGGTGAATCAGGACTCAGGGCCGGATCTCTCTGGTTGCAAAGCCCAAGCTCTCGGTCACTAAGTAGTGAGGTCCCCAATGTCTTAGTGCCACAAGCTGGTCATCAAATGACATTTAAGACTGTTTTTAACAAGCCCAATTACACGGAAACCTAAGCATATTTTTAAGTCAGTTTATGTTCGTTCATACATTTATTCATCCAAGAAACATTTACTAAAGTTCTGCTATGTCTCATCTCAGCTGCAACAAAGATTCAAGTATCAGGAAGATACTGTATCTCAGGAGCTCGTAGTCTAGCAGAGGAGACAAACAAACAAATAACCAAAATACAGAGAGATAGAAGCAAAACAATGGAAAAACACCAACAATTCCCCTCTTCCCTACAAAATTTCCCGATTTCTCACCCTTAATTAGATTACCTATTCTTTGATAATTTTCAGAACTACATATTTGCAGCACACAAAGAATTTTTAATTATAATATCTCCTTCACATAAAATTATCAGATTTGTTAAAGAACCAACAACTTACCAATTCTTTGCCCAAAATGTGATTCTGATAGCTAATGTGTTTCTATTTGTTCTTAATTTTTTATAATTTTTGTTTACACAATACTAGTATGAATTTAGATCTCCCAAAGAGTATTATTACCTTCAAAAATTGTTACAGAAAAAATATTTGCAAAAGACATATCTGATAAAGTACTGTTATACAAAGAACTCTTAAAAAATCAATAATAAGACAACAAAGAAACCAATTAAAAATGGGCAAAAGGTCTGAACAAACACCTCACCAAAGAAGGTATACAGATGGCCAATAAGCATATAAAAAGATGCTCAACATCATATGTCATTAGGAGATTGTAAATTCAGACAACAGCGAGACACCACTACATACTTATTAGAATGGCCAAAATCTGGAACACTGATACCACCAAATGCTGACAAGGATTTGGAGCAACAAGAAATCTCATTCATTGCTGATGGGAATGCAAAATGATACGACCCCTTTGGAAGACAGTTTGGCAGTTTCTTACAAAACTGAACATAATTTCACCGTATGATCTGACAATCATGCTTCTTGGTATTTAGCCAGATGAGTTGAAAACATATGTCCACACAAAAACTTAGACATGGATGTTGACAGTATAACTGCCAAAACTTGGAAGCCACTAAGATGTCCTACAAGTAGGCGAATCGATAAATAAACTGTGGTACATCCAGACAATGGCATCCAGAACTAAAAAGAAATGAGCTGTCAAGCCACCAAAAGACATGGAAGAAACTTAAATGCATATTACTAAGTGAAAGAAGCCAATCTGAAAAGGCTGCATACTGTATGGTTCCCACCATATGACATTCTGGAAAAAGCAAAACTATGGAGACAGTAAAAATTATCAGTGGTTTTCAGATGTTGAGGAGAGGAAGGGGAGGGATAAATAAGCTGACATAGAGGATTTTTAGGGCAGTGAAACTACCCTGTATGATCCTATAATGATGGATTAATGTTATTACACATTTGTCAAAACCCGTAAGATGGACAACGCCAAGAGTTGTAAAGCTATGGACTCTGGGTGGTGCGTAAATGCTGGTTCATCAGTTGTAACAAATGTACCTCTCTGGTGTAGGATTTTGATAGCAGTGAGCCATGGATGTGGCGAGGAGAGGGTACGTGGGAAATCTCTGTTACCTTTCACTTAGGTTTGCTATAAACCTAAAACTGCTCTTAAAAATAAATTATTTTTTTTAATGTTCATTCAAAATTGATTTTATTTTATTTATTCCATTCCTAGTCATGGATTAAATATATCTTCCCCGAAGATTTATAATCCTCTCCAATGTCCAGATCACTCAAATCATTTCCTCTAAATGCAATGCATAAAAAGGGGGTCGGGAAGGGAAACTGAGTCACTGAGACACAGCAGGGTTCAGGACACGTACCGAAAGTGGCCATGTAGAAAGAGTAAGTCACACGTCACATCTACTCGGCAGCCACAGTGCAGACAGGCTCTCACCCATTCAAACACAATAACAGTCAATACTGTTAGTCAACTTCTTAGAGGTCTCTTAAAATAACCCGAGTCCTTCCTCTACTCTTCTTACTAACCACATGTTTTGGAAAAACACCATTAGGGTGCAACTGGCACTGACATTTTCCAAATAAAACATTTATTTCTGAAAATATAAATTGTCTTATTTTTCTGTTGTAAACATTGGTTTTGTTGGCAAATGGAAATGTGAGTAGCAATTATTGTGGTGAGGCAGTTGGAGTGCCTGTGGGGCTTTTTTCGTATTTTCAGAGGCCCAAGGCCACAGTGATGGCTTTCCCATCAGGCCGGAGTCCTGGCAACTCCCTGGGTGCCTTCTGATGGACTTCTTGGCAACAGGACATGAGCCCATGATGCAGATGTGCTGCTTTGAGCTCTCTGAAAACTCTTCTCCTTCCCTACAACTGTCCATTTGCCACTGGGATTATAAAATCAGTGCCATGTATTTATAACGACAGGTTTCTTATAAGGTTATGTTTCACAGTATTATGCAGACATTACAGGGGATGTTTCAATCATCTATTGCTGCAGAGCAAACCACCTCCCAAAAATATTACAACAGTGGCTTAAGTGGCTTAAAACCATACTAATTTATTATTTCTCATGATCCTGTGGGTTCTGTTCACAACTGGAGTCCCCCAGTTGGTCGCATTTGGCTGAAAAACTGGCTCAGGGTTAAGTTTAACCAAAACACTTGGTTGGCTGGGCCTCTCCATGTGGTCTTAGGATCTTCCTCCAAGACTAGCTGGGTCTGGTCTTTCTTGCAGGGAATCTGGGTTCCAAGAGGGCAAGCCCCAATATGCAAGTGCTTATCGAACCTCTGCTTACATCACACCTGCTAACGTCTCATTGTTCAAAGCAAGTCACACAGCCAAGCCCAGAGGCATTGTGGACTGTGGAATGATTGCTCAGGGCATCAATACTAGGAGGCGTGATTCATTGGAGGCCATCCATGTACCAGTCTGCCCAGAGGGAGGGAAAAACATCAGTCTTTGATTATAGTGATTTAATCTAGGAGCAAAGGCATTAAATATGAAAATTGGGCATAGTAAAGGTTTAATATTAATAATAATATAACTAATATGTATGTTGACAGTTATGATAAATTAGGCATTGGACTAAGCATTTCATGTCTACTACTTAATTTTACCCTCCTAGCAACTGTAGAAGATTGGCACCATTGTGAATCCTAATTTTATAGAGGAGAGAACCAATGCCCAGGTGTGGAAGCCAAGAGTGAAAGGCAGGGTTCAGATGAGAGTCCAGTGAGTAACAACTCCAAAGTCCATGCTCTTAATCCCTATGCTATCAGACGTCTAAACAAACGGTATAGAGGTCCCCACTACAGCAACAGTAGCATGGCTTTAAAAATTAACCTTTAACATTAAATCGAAGTCAACCATCTTAATTTTCCTAACCAGTGAGTCGGAGTGAGCTCCTGCCGACACAAAGATCTCTGCTGAGCAGACATCTTTCTTCCTTGTCCACTCACCTAGACTTCAAGTCACTGGCTAATTCGTAAGGGCAGATAAAATTGCCACTCTCACTTAGGACAGGGTACAGTCTGGCCAGGCACCCACCTTCAGGGCCTGGCAATGGGTTCGTCCGTGGAGGAGACAGAAAAGTACCAGAGGAACCGCACTGGTCAGACCACCCAGTGCCTGTTGGCGTGATCTGACTCTAATCACGTAACCTCCCTTAGCTTGTTTCTTCAGCTTTAAAGTGAAGCTAATATCGGTGCCTGCCTCAGATAGTTTAGGGGAAGATTGAATTAGATAAAGCTTACAAAGAGTTTAACTGCGGTCTCTGGTACATAAATAAAAGGTAACTGTTATTAGTAAGATTAAGTGTGTTTCAGAACTTCTTTGGAAGCTGCTCTTTCCTTGCAACACATCACATATTCTGAGAGAGACATCCGAGGGGCTTTATTATCTCTGGGAAGGACCTTCTATGGACTATCAGCAGCACCATGCAGATTATACGTTAGCTTGCTTATAAGAAATTATCAAAGAAAAGTTTTAAATAAGCTACTTGACTAAGCTGGGAGAAAAAAAAAGCAACGTGATTCTCAATAGTATGTGAATCATGTCCCCCGAAGTCATATGTTACATAGCCTGCTGGTTTAGATGTCAGCTCAACCTCTGTCCTGAGAGTAATAAAAATCACATTGCATGGGTGAAGAATCACATTGAAATATGCTCTTTTTAATCTAATATTTTACTTAATTTTATGAATTTTTTGCTAAAAGAGGAAAAATTCAAAAACAAATACTGGATTAAAGAGTTAAATGTTTAAAGAGGCATAAACACTTTTTTCACGTTTCAGAAGCTTAGCATCCCTCACACTGATACAACCACAGACAACCCAAGTCCCATATATGTGACCAGCTGTTGTGTTAAGTTTACAAAATGGAGGTGCCTAGGGAAGTCTTTTATGTTACATAGCATCGCTTCCACTTAGTTCCTTTAAACAGTGCCACAAGCAAAAGGAAACCAGGAACGCTACAGATATGACATTACAATAATGCCTTGCAAATAATCTTCACAATTCCCAATTGCTTGCAGATATCAACACCCTGTAAAGAGCAAAGTGTGTCCCAGAAAGCCTTCGGATGAAATGGGCAGTTTAAGTGCCCATTAGAACGTCTCTTTCTAAAAGATGAAAATTTCAGCCTTCCAAATAACGTCTGTTTTGAGTACTTTTTCACTTAGACTCACCTTGAACAAATGAAAGCAACAGAGACATTCTGGCACAGTAAGAGAAGCAAGAGCTATAAGTTGGCCAGAACTGAATGCAAATTCCCCATTCGTCCACTGGCTGCTTTAAGGACCTTTAAGGGCGAACCCCTCTGAATCACTTTAACCCTTTCTCCCTCATCTGTAAAAAAAAGAGAATCATATTCCTCCTTCAAGGATTGTTGTGAGGATTATAAGAATTACTGTAGATGAAAATGCTTGCCACACTATTTGGCACAGAAAAGGCGTTTATTAAGTGTTTATTTGTTCTGTCTTCTCAATAGGCTTTTTTTTTTAACCAGTGACCTTCAAACCTACACTGCATTAGAAAAAAAGTCCTTATTGAAAGCCTCAGTCATTGGCAAATGTAAGCTTTTACCTAAAAGCTCTACATTAAGGGATTAAATTCTTTACAAATCTTAACAGTGAAATTAGCAATCACCTTCCAAACATGGGGCAGGTGCACTAATCATACACTTCACCTTCAATACATATCATAATGCTCTCAGAATGAATCATTAGGTTCTACACCTACGTGCATAACCAGGAACTTAATTAAAACCAACTACTATTTTTTAGGAGTACAACAGTTGATCCACAAGTGCATTTGCCATCAAGACTGCCTTGTGAGATTAATCCATCCTCCACCAAAAATTACAATCACTCTCTTTCTCCTTTTTTTTCAGGTAAGTGTCGACTGGGTCATTAGTACACAGAGCTATCGCAATACACTCATTTACAAAAGGAAAATTGTTGCCTAAGGACTAGAACCCGCTCCCCTGAATCTCTATCCACTGGACACTGTGTCGTATTAGTAAGTCCCTCCTGTGAGCAGCCTTAAATCCTTTTTGTGACTTCAGGAACACGGGTGAGAAAGGTATAGAGTAGATATTGTGGATTGGCACATGACACCCATTTTCCCCTTCCCGTAGTGTGGTTTTTTTTTTAAACTGTCAGTTGCCATCCATTAGTTGGTCATGAAATCAACTTAGTGGGTCAAGACCAGCATCTCTTAGTAGAGTAGAATAGCTTAGACTAGCTTAGAATTGCACAGCCTAGAATAGACGCCTTCAGGGGTCACCATGCTGCCACGTGAATCTTTCATTTCACTTAGACAGGAGTCTGACAGCGTGTATGTGTGAGTCAAATGAATTTTATCATAGATTATGTCCAAAAGTTTGTAAAACACTGTTCTGGTATGCCTTTCTATTCCTCTGACATTGGGAAGCTCAGTACTCTGTTTTCTGGAATCTCTCCAGAAAAGATTCCAGGTATGATTTGGGTTTGGCTAGTCAGATGCCCCAGTGCAAGATTTGGAAGATGGCAGTGGTCACACCTCTACTGCCACAGCTATTTCTGCTAGCAAGCATGTCACGGACACTTTGGGTCTCCTGTGGCATCATTAGCAGCGACCCCAGCATGCAGTCACATCACCTAAGGCTCAAGGCATCCACTTCCTGGCCCAAATGGCAGCAGCGGACATGAGGTTCTGAGTTAGCAGCAGCAGCGGAGGCACCCTGAAAGGGTGGCTTCCAGAGCTTGGTCGTATCGAAGAGATTCTGAAACCACTGGCTTTCGGGCTGTAGCAGTAGCAGCAGCCTTCTTGGTGGCTTAGTTCTGTGATGGGCCTTTGGGAATTGCCACGGAAATTTCAACCTCAAGTCTATTATTTCTTCAGCCTTCGCATGATTCTGTAAGCCACTCACTACCTTACAACAAATCCCTTCTTGCTTCAGCTACTTGGAATCACATCTCTTCTGTACCCTGTTGAAACTGACAGGAAATGGAAAAAATTAATATATTTTTTTTTAATATTCAACATTATAGTGGAATCTAGTTGTGAATCCCCATAGAGGATCCTGGAAAGAAGGAGAAAATCAAGGGTCCTCTATTACCAAGTGATCAATACACCAAGAGTGAGTGATTGATAAAAATCACGATAGAAATACCAAAACGGCTTGGTATCTTTGTAACTAATTGCAAAGAGAATGAATACATCTGTCTTAGGTCAGGTTTGCTAGAAAGACCCTGAGATGGGAATTGGGAATTGCACATTTAGAACAAAACCTGTAAGAAAGGAAGAAAGCAGGACTGGGCAGAGGAAGCAGTCGCTTTATGACACAGTTGCAACAAAGACCTTAGCTGATCTTGCTGGGAGGGCAGGGGGTAGTTCAAATCTGTGATGACCCTACATAACAGTCCTGCCTGAGGGAAGAAGACGAGTGCAGTCCCACACTGACCAGTCACTGGATTCAAGCTGCCCTTGGAAAGGGTCTGTGACCCAGGATGGAGTAGCTCCCTTCAGCCAAGGGCAAGTCCTGGCAAGGGACTCAGTTGTAGGTTGTCAGGAGCCAATAGTTCTGGGCAACTGGAGAATGCCTGCTTCAGTCCTGAAGATGGGACCTGGGTGGTGAACCCCAGCATCTGCTCAGAACCCAGGAAATTTTAGCATGTCCTGCAGTTTCCCAAATGTCTTGTGAAGACATTCAGCCCAGTCCATACAGAAAAACAGGAAAGGTGGGTTCTCGGTATATAAATGACTTTCAGCATGACTGTAACAATAAAAATCTATTTTTCTCTTAGCAATACATCCAGCTAAGCATGTTTTACAAATAGAACTTTGTGAGCCAGAGAGCACGAGTGTAAGCTTTGTCCCCTACCTTCTGTTTCCAGAACCAATGGTGGATACCATTGCTCCACTTTTATTTATAGGCCATGCCACCTTGAGTAGTAGCATTTTTAATGCCATCCTCTACCCTGCTTTCTGCTAGGTCAAGAAGTAACCACAAGGCAGTTTTATGAAAAGGAAAACTCATGGGACCAGGACTCGGGAAACGTAAGGCCTAGTCCCATCGCTCTCTCCCTCCCATTTCCATAAGTTTGCTTTCTATGTCCATGAGTCTATAAGCTCTTAACATTATTAGTCATCTGCCTGCTTTAAAATTACTCATACAAATCATCATGCATTGGGAACC
This sequence comes from Camelus ferus, assembly GCF_009834535.1. Taxonomy (NCBI): domain Eukaryota; kingdom Metazoa; phylum Chordata; class Mammalia; order Artiodactyla; family Camelidae; genus Camelus; species Camelus ferus. Next base: position 61,194,919 of record NC_045703.1, on the reverse strand, counting down.
CATCCAATCTGCATACAGTTTATGTTTGGGTGCATAAAGAGAGGAAGAGCCAGCCCACTTCAATATTCAAACTCTATTCCATTAGCTGATTCACTCAGACGTTTAACGAATGTTCACTGAGCATCAGCTATGGGCCAAACACCAGGCACACAACAAACAAGCCTGCAGGAGGCCGCACGGCTGAAAGTGAATACAGTGGACTTGGAAGTAAGAACAGCCTCGCTTCCAATTCCAGCTTAGGTGGCTGTAACCTTCATTTCGTTGAGTCTTGTGTTTCTTTGTCCATAAAAGGAGATATAACCACAAGGGATTGTAATAAATAAGTGCTGGTAGAGTTACGCACAAGACACCAGGGAAACCCATAGGTGGGTGGCCAACCCAGCCTCCGGATATCGGGGAGAACTCTCTGGTGGGGGTAACATCCAAACATCTCGAGACCCTAAGAATAAGCAGGAATCAGTCAAGCAAGGGAAGAAAAGACAGTCCAAAAAGTCAGCAGTTGCAAAGCCCTGGAGGAGAGAGAGAACTGGAGAAACTGCAAACATTGTTTTCTAGACAGTCTGGTGTTCATAGAGACAAAGGGGAGGAAGAGAGCCTGTGTGCCACGCCAGCAAGGCTGGCCTCTAGCCACAGAGCAGTGGGAAGCATTGACGGCCCAAGGCACAGAGTCATGGGATCGTATTTGTATTTTTAAGGGATCACTTTGACTACAATGGAGAAGGGAGGGGTCAATCTCTAGTACCAGGAACACTAAAGCAGAGACTGAGGGAGTTAGAGATAATGGGGTGTAAATGACTGCGGGGATAATGAGGAAGGAGAGACTGGGAGAGGTGAGGGAGGAGGTGGGGGGTGGAACAGACAGGACATAACCGCATTCACTGAGCTCTTATGACACCCGTATTCCAAGCTATGCCCCTTATACACGTCAGCTCATTGAATCGTTGCAAGGACTCTATGAGGAAAATACTCTTGTTATTCCTATTACAGTCTTGAAGCACTTTAGGGTTCCAAGAAGTTAATCAAGCAGCCCAAGCCACTCAGGAGAGCCTGTATTTGAAGCCCAGCCTATTCTGTTCAAATCCTATGTGTGTCCACACCACACCCTACTGCATACATTGGTGTGGAGATCAGGACAAAGTTCCTATGTAGAGAGATGAAAGCTGGCATCATCATCACACAGAAGACACCTAAAGCCATGAGACTAGGTGGAACTGGTTAGCGATATTTACAAAAATGATATTAACTAACATGCATTGAGTATCCCCTCTGTCCCAGGATATTTTCTAACACCTTTCCATTGTTTAATCCTTACAGCAATTTTCAGGCAGTGTTACTAGTTCCCTAGGGCTGCACTAACAAAGTTCCACAAACTGAGTGGCTGAAACAAGAGAAATTCACCGTCTCACAGTTCTGGAGGCCAGAAGTGTGAAATCAAGGTGTTGGCAGGGTTGGTTCCTTCTGAGGGTTGGGAGGAAGAACCTGTTCCATGCCTCCCTCCTAGCTTCTGGTGTTTTGCTGGCAATCTTTGGCATTCCTCAGCTTGCAGCTACATCACCCAATCTTTGCCTTCATCTTCACATGGTGTTCTCCTTGTATGTGTCTTTCTCTGTGTCCAGATTTACCCATTTTATAAGCACACCAGTCCTGTTGGAATAAGGCCCACCCTGATAACTTCCTCATAACTTGATCCACTGCAAAGACTCTATTTCCAGATGAGATCACATTCACAGCTACTGAGAGTTAGGACTTTAACATCTTTGGTGGGGGGAGAGGGGGCACAAGTCAACCCATAACAGGTAGATATTTTACAGATGAGGAAACTGAGGCACAGAGAGATAAGTAACTTGTCTAAGGTCAAAGGCTAATGCACTGGAGAGTGGATAAAGTGTGGGAAAAGGAGACTAGGGCAGACCCCAATGGAACACTTACAGCCAAGAGACAGACACGAGACCTCACTTCTATGACCCCAGCAGACGACCAGAAAAGGGAGCCTGATCCAAGGGAAGCCAATGCGCAGGCTTGTCACTGGCCTACAGTGTGCAAAAGTGCTGCCCCAAGGGGCACCTCGCACTGAAGACCGACTGACTGAATCAATCAAGTTCTCCCTCCGCAAGGGAAACACAGAGCGAGAGCAGTTCATGGTGGGAGCAGAAATGAAGAGATGTACAGAAAACACAGACAAAGGGAAGCCCAGAATAAGCAGAAGTAGCTGCTAAAGGTGGAGAGAAGAGTGGAGGAATGATGACCGTCTTGGCAGAAGCAGAAACAGAGGCAGGGAGCTGAGTCATCATGCCGTCAAAGGACACCAGCATCCGTGAGACAGGCAGGAGGACCCAGCCATGACAGCCACGTGGTGCTCTGAAGTTGGCACTCCAGTTCTTGGACTCTCAACTTGTTCCAATTTATGGGATATGTGGCTGTTCTTCATTGAGTTCCAACTGTGAGGTCAAGACTCCCACCCACACTTATCCTAACATAATCTTTTCGTTTCAATTTTCTTTCTTATAACCTTAAAACAATCTAACTCAACCACCCAGAGAGGCAGGAGAAAAAGGAGTAGAATGTCACAGGATGGGAGTTAATGCAAGAGGACATTTCGAGAAGGAAGTGGTCAATTGTATTAAATGTTACAGAAAGATCAAGTAAGACAAGGACTTTAAAAGGAACAGAGATTTGCTAACAAAGATATGAGAGCTGGGTGAGTGGAGACAGAAGCCATGTTGCCATGGATGATGGCATGGATGGGACATAAGACCAGAAAGACAGCAATGTAAGCCACACTTTCTAGTGGTTCAACTGTGACAAAAGAGAGAGAAATAAGGCTGTAAGTTGTGGAGCAGAAGGAGTGATATTTTTTAAGATGAAAGAGATTTGGACATATTTAAATGTTGATGGAAATAAGCCATGAATGAAGGTGAAGTTGAAAACATATGAGAGAGGAAAACAACTAATAGGACTAAGTTGCTGTGGATGCCAGTGGCAAGGCAGAGGGAATAACCTGAGACAGGAGGAGGGAAGGAGGGAAGGAAGGGTGTGCACACACATCGGGCTATGTCAGGATCTGATATTAAAGGTGTTTCCTGTAATGGCTTCTATTTTCTGGGTGAAATAGGAGACGAGATTATCTGCTGACAGTGAAGAAGGAAGAGACGAGGCAAAAGCCTTGAGGGAAAGAATAATATCTGCAACCATCATTTCAGAAAATGGCAACGAGCTCTAACCAGGAAGATGGCATGGGATTACCAGTTAGTAAAAGAGCTCAAGTGAGATCAAAGGCCATGGATTTGGCGTACCACTTAGCTGTGCTTTTATGTGATTTCCTCCAGTCTCATTCAGTGGGGCAGGAAAAACAGCAAAAACACTGGTAGTTGAGATAAATTCCAAGTCGAGGACAGAAGGGCAAGGGAACAAGGAGTTCAAGGTATTTGGAAAAGAATGATTGAGGAAATGCACCATAATATCTAGGCTGGCTCCACATAGAGTGAAGACTGGCAAGTCTAGGAGGGAGGAAATATGAGGACCAAGGGATCTCAAAGAACAGCTATTTGGGAGCAAGAGATAGAGTTCTGGGATGGTAAGAGGGTATGGAGAATTTAAGATTTCAGAGATGGAGAAGTTCTAGGTGATTCTGGTCCTGCGTTTGACCATATGTAATAGATGTATGTTGTGTCTGTCCAACTTCTCTTTCTTTGGGGAACTTTTCCTCTGTTGTTACATGTGGTTCTGGTTGAACAGATTATCCTGGAGCTTCACCCTACTCCATCCTCACTGCAGGGGTTGGCATGGGATGCAAGCCACTGAATTCGTCCTTCTGGCTACAGCGATTGGCCCAGGGTGGGTATATGACCAAGAAGAGATGATCAGATTCTTCTCTGAGATTTCTTCCATGGATGTCAGAGGCAGAGAATCTCTCTTTTTCTCATCTCAGTCTCTCAGCTGTGAAGACCTTGTATCTGCGTGTGACTGTCTTTCTTGGCAGCACAGAAAAACCCTCCTCCAAAAGCAGAAAGTGAGTCCAACAGACAAAGACAGCAAATCAAGCAGAGACAAAAGCTAGGTAAAAGCGAACAGAATCCAGATGACAATGCTGACTCCCTGCATCCAGCCATGCTGTGAAGTTAAGTCTCCCCCTGAATCGTTCAACTGAGCTGCCCCAAATCTCTTTGCTTAAGGCAGTCTATACTGGATTACTGGAAATTTCAATCTAGGGTGTGAGTGGCCAAAACAAAGAGAGGTAAAGGTATGAGAGCTGAAAAGGCCAAGAAACTAAAGATAAAATGTTGCACGGGTTTGCTTTACGGGCATTAAAGTCATGTAAGATAAAGGCAGTACTTGATGGGAGTGGAGAAGACATCTTTGAGCCATTTCAACAGTCTTAAGTAGGAAGAATAGACAGGATGTTAGCAGGTAACTGCAATGAGGACCAGAAGAAAGTTATGTATCAGTTAGCAGGAGCCTCAAAAGAACGATGGCTTTTACACAAAGGCGAAGCAACAACAGTATGGAGGCTGCAGAGGGGAAAGAGAAGCACACAGACCCCACTTGATGAGAAGACGCTAAGTGGGGTGCGCAATAATACAGATAAGACCGCTCCTGCATAAACTGGGCAGAGCCTTCCCCATCAAAGGTTTTGTGACCATGCAGTGCTTCCCCAGTGAAAATGACAACTTCAGCCCACGACACTTGACCTTGAATCACTCACTGTTCATCTGTAAGACAGACTATAATGTAAGATAGACTATAAGGTAAGACAGACTATAAGGTAAAACTGGAAATTTAGATGGATCAGGTTTCGATTTGTTTTCCTAACTGAGACACTTTAGGCATACATTTAAGTATCTCGGACAATGACCAGAATAATAACCTCAGTAGCAATGATCACTCAAGTGATTTGGTAGAAGAGTTTATGTTAAATATTTTAGAACTCTATCTAGAAAAATCACATTAAGTGAATGCATTTTATTGGTCAACATAAAATATACATGGATACAATAGAACAAAATCTCACACAAAAATGTGAAGCTGGCCTGCCAACTCTGGAAGGAAGGCCACAGAAGGGAAACTGACAGCCAACCGGCACTTCAACAAGGAGGGAAATGGCTTTATGAAGGGATTTTCAATTTGTCCAAATGACTAATGGTTAATGAGCACAGGGACACATACACATAGACAGAATTTATTTTTCATATCCCAATCTTTCCACCAGAAACTCCTAAAGATTATATTCAAACATTTTAAATATTTCAACATGTATTAAAGATGGTTGTATACATGCTTGAGTCATAGATTAGAAACATTATATAAATATATATTTGGATAAGTGGAATGTAATTTTGTATAATAAAGAGAAAGTACAGGACTAATCACTATGGACCATTTTAATCTCTTACATGAGTCTGGAAATATTCATGATAAGTCAAAATGGAAAAATAATATGACAGTTTATGTTTTTAAAGTGATGCTGTCATTAAGTACCTTTGAAGAGTGTCGAAAATAAATTCACAGAGAAAATTAAGTGAAATTCATCAAAGATTGTATTTGGAAAATGAAAACAGAGAGTGTATCCAAAATCAATCTGCCCCACCCCTGGGCCCGCCCTCCCATCAATGACTGCTTTCTGTGGCCTGGGGGGAGCAGTCACTCAGCAACTCTATCCCCCAGAGACCCAAACAATGATGTCGCCTCCCTCACTCCAGGTGAACATAGGTCCAGAGCAGCAGCCACTGCATCTTTGGAGCACGTGGAGGGATCTCCAGAGACCACCGACCTTCCCTTGGGAGAACACACGGCTGCCTCCCCTGCCTGTTGCAGATCCAGTTCACGTCTTCAGTCAGGCCTGTGCAGTAGCAAAATGTTCCTTCGCATCAACCCTGCGCGTGATGGAGAAAGCCAGGCAGAGATGACCACCCCCAGCAGAGAGGCTTGGTCACATTTCTTCCGTGTTGTCTGCCATTCAAACTGTAAATGTCAAACTCACTTCCATTCTTCTAGAGTTTTCTTTTTCTCTTAATGTAATCTATTTTTCCTTCTCCTTTAATCAGACACTGCTGCTTTTTTAAGGGGCTATAAGAAATTTTCATATGGTAGAAATAAGACAATCACCCAAAAGAGAAACATGTTTTTCTTGGGAATTTAAGAATATGGTTTCCTGAAAAATATTTGTGAAATAGAAATTTAAAAGGAAGGAAGAAAATGATAGAAATTCATTATAAAATCACGATCCTGAAAAGATATCCCTGCTGTCAGTACATTTGACATATTGGTGAAAAAACGGTAGGATTTCTTCATCTTATGGGCATTTCACATGAAAGTTACATTTTTAAAGTACTGAGCTCAGCTCTGTGCACACATTGAAGATCACCACCAAATACGATCTGGTAACAACATTTAAAACGGGTACTTTTTTTTTCAACAGGACCTCAGACCTATGTATGTTTCATCCAGATAATTAGGTGTATTGCTTTCTAACGTCATGCAGGTCACGCTCATGAATCTCAGTCACTTTTGACTTCAGTTCTTGCTTGTACAGATGTTTTCCTTCCTTTGTGATGCAGGCAATTTCCACCAGAATCACTGGACTTCAGGAGAGAAGGGAGGTCTGTGAAGGAGCAGAGAAGGCCTAGCCTTTGATACAGAGCCAACGTGCTGTTCACTCTGGTTCTGTCACTAACTGACTGCAATTGTAGGCAGGGAACCAAGACCACCTCTCTGAGCCCCAGGGAGACTGCAAGATGAAACCATTCAAGTTTCTCCACACTGTTATTGTGAGAATTAAACTGGGTAGTCGAGCCCCTGACTCATAATGGATACCCCACAATGTTAATTCCCTACCATCATTTCCCATTCTGGGTATGCAATCTGGTGGAATTCACCTGGGTCCCAAAGTGCTAGCAAATAAAATAATTGGTGTTTTTAATGCCAAACATTTACCTAAGTTTGGCATCTCTGAGATCCTTACTCTGTCATCAAAGTATACAATATTCACACACTGATGAGATTTCAAAGGTTTGGGGAATTTATGAAATTGAGGATTGTGTCCTATCTCATAGCTCCATCTCCCTCAAGAGACACGGTGTTCAATGAAGAAGTTGTAAGTGGCCTTGTGGGTGCCTGTCTTGCCTTGAAGTCACATCTTTGAGGCAGGCACAGGAGACAAAGTGATGCTGATGTGAGTGGATCAGTCTTTCAAGACATTTGATGACTTCATAGTCAGGAAGAGCGAGACCCGTCATGTTCAAGCCCAGCATCTGAGAAACCACCTCCCTGAAGTCCATCAGCTGCAAGATCAAACAGAACCACAGTAACTGAGACAACAAATGTTCCAGTGCCGCTAGACCAGACACAACCTCAAAGCCTGTGGAAAACAGGTTTGCCTGAACTAGGCAAGTTACTTACTTTCATTACTCTCGGATTAATTCCCTCATTTATTTAAAAAAAAAAAAGACGGCTATAAAAGAGAATGAAATAATGCCATTTGCAGCAACAGGAATGAACCTAGAGATTATCATACTAAGTGAAGTAAGCCAGAAAGAGAAAGACAAACACCATATGATATCACTTATATGTGGAATCCAAAAAAAAGACACAAAAGAACTTATTTATAAAACAAACAAACTCAGACATGGAAAACAAACTTACAGTTACCAAAGGGGAAAGGGGTCGGGAGAGGGATAAATTTAGGAGTTTGGGATTAAAGATACAAACCACTATATACAAAATAGATAAACCACAACATCCTACTGTATAGTACAGGCAACTATATTAAATAGGTTGTTATCACCTATAATGAAAAAGAATATATATACATACATATATATATAAAACTGAATCACTATGCTGTATACCAGAAACTAATACAACACTAAATCTTCAATAAAAAATAAAATAAATAACATGTATTTGAAAATAAAAAAAGGTTAGCCTACTAAATTACCTCTAAAATCCTTGCAGACACCAACCGTCATTAATTCCATAACCACTTTTCTGATAAGCCAGTTAATGTGGTATCAGCTACGGAGTCAAGAAGCCCAGTTAAGCAACTATGAATGAGACTCCGACCTTGGTAAGACTCCATTTTCTCACTTCCAGGGTGAATAACTGACCACATACCTACCTCCCAGGGCTGTTCTGAAATTTGGATCAAATGAAACGGTGACCATGTGTGTTCCGCATACTAGGAAATGCTTTACAAACCGTGTGGTTGTGTCTGTTGGGCGACAGTGCTTACGCGCTGGAATGTTAACTGGTCAATTAACCTCTCAAACTAAAGGAAGAACAGATGGCAGAAAAGTATGAGCCAATGAAAACGGAGGACTTCTAAATGATCAAATCACATCACACAGACTGCCACCTCACAACCCGTAACACTGGACGCTCTGGGACAATTATTTGTCCATAACAAAGGGGAAAGTGGGAATTCTGGGGCTCAAGAAAATGGTTGAAATGTGCCTTGCTCCCCTTCAGATTCTTCTAGAGTTGCTGTGATTCTAAACAAAAGCAGAAGCTGATCAATGAGAGACAGCTGGGCAACCCCTGCTAGAGGTACCTTCCATTTTAGAAAAGGTGTGATCCAATCCGAAGACAGAGGTTTCATCCATTCCAAACATTCCCACCATGTGCTGATTCACTCCCTGACCTCCTTCCTAGGCTGAGTCCAATTCAGGAAACACAACACTCTCTGAAGCCCAGCCTCCCTGATGAAAAAGCTTTCCTCAAACTTTTCCACCCTTTTGAATGTGGGCAAAGCTCTTAACTGCTGAGAGGTTCCCTCTGAGACCACTCACTCTGAGAGCTTGGCCTTCCTCAGCTCTGCCTGACACATGAGCCAAAGCAGAGGCAGCCAAAGAGAAAAAAATATCCTAGGATCAGAGTCCACTCTATGCCCTCGTGAGCTTCAGAAAGAGAAGGAGATGAAAGCCAAAAGCAGAGGTCAGGCTGCCCAGCACATGTTTCTTTCTGCCTGACCTCCTGATGGGCTCACCAGATAAAACTCCTCCTTGCAACCAGCGGGCGCATGAGGACTGTTTTATGGTTTACATCTGGGCTTGGTTGGCCATCAGGTCTGGGTGCCACTGTTTAGGCTCTGGGACTGTTTCCTGCAACTGATCTCTGCTAGAGATAAAATCTACCCCCTGAGGCTGAAGCCCTGGACAATGTTAGAAGATCTGGGATAACACAAACTTCAGAGGCCATCGGCGAACGTAATAAAAAACCTCTCCACAACCAGAACCTGGCTTCTCACAGACTTTCTGTGGCTTTGACAAGAAAGTGTTTTTCTTTGCTATAGTTGGTGCCATGAAAATGTGAATTTTTTTCTTAGTAGAGTAAATCATAACGGTTCTTTTAATGCCAAAAAGATGCTAGAGGGCAGAGACATGCTGAATTGATACGGAAAGCTTTATAAAATACTTATGAAGAAATGTATGGATAATTCTCAAGTTTTGAATCATCCTCTTTTCTAAATAGAAAGGTTTCACCACCAGATTTCTACCCACCTGCTTTTCTCTCTTTTCTGCTTCTTCCAGAGACTTTTTTAGTGTCTTCATTTCACTGGTTACCACTTCCAGCATGTTCCTGGACCTCTCGTTACTCTCCTTAGCCTCATGCTCTGTCGTATCCAATTCCGATTGGACAGTTAGAAGCTTCTTCTCAGCTTTCTCCTTCATCTTTTCCAGTTTGTCTCTGGACTTACTTAGGTCTTCAATGGCTTTGGTCTGTTCCAAAGTTTTAATCTAACAAGTCAAAGAGAAGGCTGATAATTTCTTCTGCACGTGTTGAGGAAAGTTGTATAAACAAGACAAATCAGAAGTCAGTGAGATTCATTTAACAACTTTTCTATGAATAAAGAATGGAGTCCAACCCAGTTATACAGACTCTGCAAAGGATATATGCTGGATGAACCTGTCTGAAGACAGTTATAGTTTATAAACGACATATGAGAGTACCATTGTTTGGAAAATCAATGAGATGAAACGGTAGATAGCGTGATTCAGGGGTAAAATATTAAAATAAAGTCCCCTGCTACTCACACACAGACTCTTAATGAGTGCCATAGGTCAAGCAATTTGTACTTTTTACCCCTGCCAAGGGGTCATTCCTGGTACTAGAAACATTAGAAAGAGCAAAACATCTCCCCTTTTGGTGATTTACCACAGGGAAGCCCCACCTAAAATCTCCTCAGCAAGTCATCACTGCTGTGCGAGAAATCAGCAACTTTTCAGAAGAAACATCTTCTGCCTTTAACACTGAGTATGGGAGGTGGGAGGTGGCCACAGCATTCACTGCAGACAAGAGAGAAGGGTGGTAGCTATATCTAAGAAGCTGCCCCAGGATCTTAAGGCCAAAACAGCATCCTGAAGTATGAGGCACATTTTTTTTGTTAGCTTAATATTTTAAATTGCACCAGATCCACTTACAAAAAGCATTTGAGTAAAAGGAATGAAATTTTGATACTATAACACAGATGCACCTTGACGACATCATAAGTGAATAGGCCAGACAAGAGGACAAATATTGTATAATTCCATTTATGTGAGGTATCTATTGGCTAATTCACAGAGAGAGAATACAGAGCAGAGGGTACCAGGCACTGAGGGGTGGGGAGTTCTTGTTTAATGGGCACAGAGTCTCAGTTTAGGATGATGAAAAAGTTCTGGAAATGGATAGTGATAATGGTTGCACACCACTGTGAATGTACTCAATGCTGCTGAATTGCACACTTAAAAGTGGCTAAAATGGTAAAAATTTTATGTTGTCTATATTAGCCACAATTAAAAACAAAGAATTTGAGGTCATTTTGCATAATTAGACACAAAATTTTTAAACTGACCATTAAAAGTAAACGTGAATGAGCTACCACTTAACCACTGGGATGTCTAGAACCAAAAAGACAGGTGATAACAAGTCTTGGTGAGGATGTGGAGAAATTGGACCCCTCAAATACTGCTGGTGAGAATGAAAAATGGAGTAACTGCTGTGAAAAACAATTTTCCGGTTTTCAAATTGTTTAACACAGAGTTAACATACGATCCAGCAATTCCACTCCTAGGCACATACAGCCAAGAAGACTAAAAACTTACGCCCACACAAAACCTACACACACATGTACACAGCAGAACTATTCATAATCATCAAAAGGTGAAAACAACCTATGTATCCATCAACTGATGAGGAGATAAACTAAATGTGGTACATCCATTCAATGGAGTATTATTCAGCAACAAAAAGGAATGAAGTACTGATACATGTTACAACATGGATGCACCTTGAAAACATTATGCTAAGGAAAAGAGGTCAGTCACAAAAGATCACTTATTGCCTAATTCCATTTATAAGAAAGGTCCAGAAAAGGCCACAGGCTGATGGGACCAAAGAGTGGGAAGTAACTGCTAAGGGGTACAGGGTTTCTTTTTCAGGTGATGAAAATGTTCTGGAATTAGATAGTGGTAATGTTCATACAACTCTGTGAATATACTATAAAACCACTGAACTGTACATTTTTAAAAGGGTGAGTTTTATGGGGTGTGAATTTTATCTTGCTAAAGCTGTTCTTGGAAAGTACATTTACAAAGAAGACTTTAAAATGCATCCAAAGAAATTACTTTGAAATAAATAAAGAAGTACACATGGGATGTACAAAGAACAAAGACCAGAAGAGTTCTGAATTTAGTTCTGAGCGTCCTAACGGTTCAGACAAGCCCACAGGCATATTCTCAAAGAGAAAGCATAATTCTGTGTTTTAATTTTGTTGAAAATCACTTAAAGGTCACATATGAAAGTAATAAAAATAAAAGATGCCAAATAATAATGAGTGTTTGCTATCTTCTCCCTTCCCCTTTCATCACATCCCCTCTTTCCTAAGAAGGAAGGATTCTTTCTTGCTGCATCTACTCCCATCCTGTGGTCCCCAGGACAGAATCTGGGTGATGGGGAGAGTGTTGGGAAGAAGCCTGATAGACTAAATTGACCTACAGGATACAGAGCTGAGAGAGAAGTGGGAAGAAAGAATGTAGGTTAACTAGGCTGCAGGAAATACTTTTCCAAGAAACTTGGGATGGTGAAAGAAGGACTAGTGAGGAGATATAGGTTTCCTGTAGTAAGGAAATAAGAGAGAAAGAGAAATGGAAAAAGATGTCTTAAAATATTGCCACTCCTGATGAATGAAATCCTCCTTTTTTTTTTCCTTCTTTCTTTCTTTCTTTCTTTCTTGAGTAACAATAATAAACCAACAATTATCATTTAGTTGCTAGGCTGCTGATTATTTATTGATGAAGGATTTTGAGATTGTTGTGATTTACCTAGACTACATTTGGAGGCTACCGTCAGAGATTAAAATCTTGACCGCATCTCAGGGTTAGAGTGCATCTTCACAGAGCCAGACTTCCAGAATTATGGTGCAAGGAGCACAAGCTGACCTGACCTAAACTCTAAAGGACCCTCCAACACTGCCGGAAAGTCAGAGGAATGCTAGGAACTATTCTAAGACTGGAATTATGACATGACGTGGAGGAAAAGGGGACTGCTGGGGATATGGACGTCCAGCTGGAAAATCAGATTTATGCTGTCTGTGTGACTTCACTCAACCGGGGAAGCTTGAGTCAAGTACTACCAAAACTAGAAACATGTTTTTACCTACTATCACCCACACAGCTTCTTAACAAACGAAATTCCTGTCCAGGCAGAGAGGAAGTTGATGGCAGACACACTGGGACAAGTTCAAAACTTCTGAACTGGTTCCACTCAGGAGAGAGGAAATCCCTTGGGGAACTGACAGCTGCTGTGGGACATGCAATCGAGAAGATGTAAGAACAACTGCTGTAACTTAGGAAACGGGCAGGAAGTAAAACGCCAGCAACAGCTGGGGGAAGGGGCTCTTAGTCAGCTTTTCAGTCAATGAACTGAACATCTACTGCACTAGCAGAACACTAGAGACAAGGAAGTGGGACCCACGAAGAACAGGTCTGCCGGGGCTGACCTTGGAGATCATTCACGGATTCCAAGTTATCATAACCCATATTTGAATATGGACTGTATACTACACACCAGTATGTTAGAGTATTCTCTCAACGTTGGTTCCTGAGTGTAACAACTGTACTGTGGTCACACAGAATTCTCTTGTTCTTAAGAGATAACTGGTAAGTGTTTAGGGGTGGAGTGTCATGATATGTGCAACTTACTCTCAAACAGTTCCTCCCTCTGTCTCTCTTCTCTCTCTCATTAGGCAAAATATAGCAGTCAGTAAAATGTTCACAATCTACATGAAAAATAAAAGGATGCCTGTTACACTATTCTTGCAACTGTCCTATAGATTTGAAATTTTTCAACATAAGAAGTTGGGAAGGGGGCTTTCCCATGCATGATCAATATATGTATAATGTATCCTATCAGTAAAAAAAAATGTGGACTATATATGTACATCCATTTGTAAATTATATGGACAACAGCTCCAAACAATATATTCTGTAGATTATCAAACATTCTACAAATAGGGGACATTAAATGGGCAAAATCAGTATCAACTTTAAAACAAAGTTGCCTCCCTTTAAAACATAAAGATCCACATGCCAACCACCTCAGTGCTGCAGAGAAAATATGGGGCAAAGTGAGAAGCTTCTGGGATTGCTATGTTGAATTAAAAACCTCATTAACAGAAGAGAAGATACAACCAGACTTTCTGCTCAGATTGGAAAAACACTTACAGTGGGCCATCTACCAAAGGAGATGGAACACAGCTTGGAGAGTTAGAAGCACATAAATCAAGTTCTAATGAGAGGAATTTACAGCCAAGAATTTCTGAAAAATATGAGACTTTATCACAATCCTGAGGGCTGCCCGAATTCTTGCTGTCAGGGAAGAAGTGATCGACTCCAAGCCAAGCCACCAGAAGAGAACTGGGAGCCAGCAGTGGGAAGAAGGGCTCAGCCTCTAAGTCAAACACAGAAAGCAAGATGATTGGGGCAGGCGGTGGGGAGAAGGGGGGTGGGTAGGACTAATCTGTTTGTTCATCCAACTAAGGGAGCTTCTCAAATCAAGCCCAGAGTTCACCAGAGAACTATGCCCCTGATTTTTTTCCAGTGGGACAGAGATGGTCATAAACAAGACCAATGTGCCGCCCAGACCCCAGTAAGGACACATAAGGTTCCGCGTGTACTTTATTTCTGGTGAACACCGTATCTAGCGTCCTTGAGGGAAAGAATTTCAAATCTTGTGAACAGTTCTCTCTCTGGTTATAAAGACCAAAGGCCCTGAAAGAGAAGATAATTAAATTTAAAATCTGATGTGTTGAATCCACCAGAGGATCGAAACTCTCCAGCTGGAGGGTTTTCAGGAGACTGCATTGAAAATACGACCCTGCAGGAGCCAGGCACTGGCTCTCAAAAGTGGGTGGGACAGCAGAGAGGGAGAGTGACCCAATGGCCCGCAAAGATGCTACACCCCTCCTCAAGGAGCCACAAAGATTGAACCAGAGGAAACCGCAGCAGAAATCAAAGGAAGATGTTCAGCTCTGCAGTCTGAGCACACCTCCGCCACTCCACACCCCAGGAGCTTCTTTCCTACAGGTTCTGCTTGATGCTTACATTCAGCGTAGGGAGACTTCAGGGCAATTCAAGGTCAATGGATCTACATAGTCAGAGCTGAGTTCAAGATGGTAGATTGGGAGAAAAAATATAAAGAAGGGCTGCACTGGCTGGATTGGAGAAAGTTCTGGAGTGTGGGAGGAGCACGGGCAGCAGCTATCTTGTGTGGGAGATCAAGAGAATTAGAAAGCAAAAGAGATCTTTGCTGCTGGCTAAAGAATGCTACCTCCTTTTGGTGTTTCCTTGAGAGACTACAATGAAGATAACCATGGCTTCCTACTAGTTTTTGGTGGTCTGGCTACTGATTTTTGACCACAGCTCCCTACTTAGATTGGGCCATGTGGTGCAGGATGAAAGCTCTCCACCAAATATCTATTATTCCTTTCTTTATCATGTCCCAGAATAAAGACCTATTTCTCAGGCTGACTTCATCTAAGTGAGATCCAGGGACTAAGTTCCGGCCAACGGAGACATAAGAAGTGTTGTATTGTTCCTGGAAAGTGACATACAGGGTGTCCTTCCACCTTGCCTCCTGCCTGGCGGCTGGAATGAATCCAGAGCCCCAGCAGCTAGCGTGCACCAAGAGGCGGCTCTGAGGAGGAAAGTTAGTGCTAGGACGGGAAAGCAGAAGGACAGAACGAGCCAGGATCGGTGATGACCTGGAGCCATCCTGCTAAACACGGAACATCTACTTCCATGCTTCTTTACAGTGAGAAAGAAAGAAACATCTCTCCTGACCAAGCCACTGTTATCACGGTGTGTTTCAATCCATTTAGCAGCAACTCATCATAACCAATGCTGGCTATGAAGCAACACAAAGAACTGGAATTCTGCCACCATGATTTCAGTGCCTGCATTTGCATTTGTGCATAAGGCTATGGTTGTGCCAATTAGTAGTATGATTTTAATGATCTTAGGTTAATGAGGAAAGAGCAAAGGTAGAGTTAATACATAATGTGTTCATGCCAAGTGGAGGCCAAATTATGTCACGGTGTACGTACTAAGTATCTGGAATAGCAAAATAAAGCGCATGGTAGAATAATTGCTCTGTCCTTGGACAACATAAACTGTAGGCATGCCAAACTCAAAAGGACATGTACCATGAGGGATCAGTACTGCACATTCTTATTAATGGTGGTTTTAGTAAAATAGCAAAATCTTGCATATTGAATTAATATTGCTAATTTTTTAATTCTATTTTTATACTTTGTTTTGAGTTCTAAATTGGTATGGATTTTATAATGGTAAAGATATAGTGAGATCAAGAAATTTCTATACAGTGTTAAGTTTGTACATATATATAAGCAATATTATAATAAAATAATTTTGACTCAACAGAGGGAAGGGAAATCTATGAAAGAATATTTTTCTTTCAGAAAGAAAAATGCCATATGACATCATTTATATGAAGAACCTAAAAGATAATAACAATAAGGACACAAATGAACTAATTGTTATTTTGATTTCTTGAATATGTGTAAGCACATTTGACTGTTCTTTATGATTGGATTACCACATTCTGCTGATTCTTATTTTGTAGTTGACTTTATTCCTTTGATAACTATGTAAGTTTAAAAGTTAAAGATCTAATCTGTTCTTAGAAACAATAATCAGTACACATATGAGTATACTGTGTATATGTATTTACATGCCATATAATGTGTATGTGCAGTCAAACTACAATTCTACATAATAAAACTGGAAAAACAAAAAACAAAAAAGAAAGGAATGGAGTTATCGTCATCTTAAAAACCATTTTAAGATGCATTCTTCCCATTATGCCATGGATAAGAGGTAATCAATAAACATTTATAAAGGGAAAAAAAAGAATATTTTTCTTTCAAAAAGGGATTTCCACAGTACTTATGTTTGCCTGCCAAATTAAAATTTAATAGTTCATCTGGATCTATTTTTCCCTGGTTTAGAATTCAGGGGAAATTTACTACATGGATCTTAAAGAGGAAGACGTGTATAACCTGGTAGTCCAGTTCTTCAGCCACATTTTGCAACAAACATAAAAATGCACACAAAAACTCACACACAAATGTTCATAACAGCCTTATTCACCATAGACAAAAAAGCATAAACAATCCAAATGCCCATTAAATATTGAATAGATAAATGAAATGTGGTATATCCATACAATGAAATATTATTCAACCATTAAAAAAGAACTGTGTTGGTTTACTTTATGTGTCAACTTGGCTGGGCCACAGTGCCCAGATATTTGGTCAAACATGATTATGAATTTTCTGCAAGGGCATTGGCAAGAGATTAACATTTAAATTAGTGGATTTTGAGTAAAGCAGACTGCCCTTCTATCATGTGGGTGGGCTTAAGCCAATCAGTTGAAGACTTGAATAGAACAAAAGAATGACATCCCCTGAGCTGGAGAGAACTCTGCCGGCAGACAGCCTCTGGACCTGAATGGCAACATTGGCTCTTTCTGGGTCTCCAGCCTGCTGATCCATCCTGCAGGTTTTGAACTTGCCAGCTTCCATAATTATGTGGGTCAAGTCCTTAAAAGTGTGTATGTGTGTATTCACATCCAATTAGTTCTGTTTCTCTGGAGGACTCTAACTAATATAGGAATGAAGTACTGATCACAAAATGAGTGGATCTTGAAAACACAGTAACTGAAAAGAAGCCAGAGGCAAAAGACCACATATGGTATGATTCCATTTATATGAAATGTCCAAAATGGGCAAATCCATCAAGACAGGAAGTAGGTGAGTGGTTTACAGAGGTTGGGGAAAGAATTAATATGGAAAATTTGGGGGGGAGGGTGGGTAGAAATAATGGACATGTTCTAGAATTCAGGAATGGGGATAGCCATCCAACCTTGTCAATATACTAAAAACTATTGAGCTGTGTATTTTAAAATTATTTTATGGCATGTGAATTGTTAATTTTTTAATTAAATTTTTTAATTAAAAAACATAGAAATGTAGTCCAGATTATTATTTTGTATTGACCCTCTATAAATGGTGAAATTAATTCTTAACTTAGTAGACGAAGGAGGTTGAACTATGCCCCTGCCCTTAAAAAATATGCCCACCCAGAACCTCAGAATGTGATCTTATTTGGAGTAAGAGCCTTTGCAGGTATAATTAAGGTAAGAATCTTAAGATGTGATCAACATGGATTAGGGTGGACCCTAGATCCAATGATGGGCATTTGGATAAGACACAGAAAAAGAGAGATATACAGAAGGGGAAGTCCCATCAAAATGGATACAGAGATCAGAATTATGCAGCTGCAAACCAAGGAGTGCAGGCAGAAACCGAAGCCAGGAAGAAGCATGGAATGGTTCTCCCTCAGATACTCCAGAAAGAACCAGCCCTATCAACACCTTGATTTCAGACTTCCAGCTTCCAGAATTGTGAGAGAATAGATTTCTGCTGTAGTAAGCCACTTCATTTGTGGTAATTAGTTACAGCAGCCCTAGGAAACTAATACAAGAAGGCCATTTCTGCTAATGTTCAGAAATGTTGCTTTATGAATAGCAAAATTAATTCAGGGACAAGCATAGGTAGTGTACAAAGATGGAGAGCTGATACCATCAGTCTGCCTCGTACATTAATATCCTATACCTCAAATAAAGCAAGACAAAGATATTTTGGAGGTAAAATCTTAATAAATCCATGAAGTGAGCATTTACTGTATTAGTAAGTTAGAGAGCTCTCTATTCCCTACCAGAAGGCAGACTTCGCATTCTATTTAAATGTTTAGAGGCCTGGGGGGGAGGGTATAGCTCAGTGGCAGAGCACTGTGCTTAGCATGCACAAGGTCCTGGGTCCAATTCCTGGTACCTCCTTTAAGAAATAAATAAGTAAACCTAATTACCTCCTCTCACCCCACCCAAAAAAAAAACTTTTTTTAGTATATTTAGCACCCTGTATAATCCCTGATTCGTCAAATCCAGTCTCTTCTATACCTTGGCTGTGAAGTGTGTGGATCTCTTTATGCAAAATAAAACAACAAAGTAAACACACAAGCTAACATCATTCACTTTCCTGTCTCCCCTCTCCTTTCCGTCTAGCCATCCCAGAGGAGCAGGACACCAGCTTTGTTTCCACTTCTCGTTCACTCCTCAGCCTACGGAAACTTGGCTTTCTCTCCGAGCCCTCACTCACTACCACCATGATCTGTGCATGCTTGAGCCCAGATGTCCCAAAGCCAAACGCAGCCATAGTCCTTCGGTCTCTGTCTCACTGCTGTCCTTGATACTGCCGCTCAGAGCCTCATTCTTTTCAGTCTCTCTCCTGACAATGTCACTTATCTTTTTGAAATTCTCTAGTGGCTCCCCAGGACCCAGAGGATAAGTCCAAGCATCTCAGCACGCCCCACGAGGCCCTGCGTGATCTGGCCCCGTCCTCTGCCCAGCTCCCTCTCCCACGGCTGACTCCCAGAAATCATCACAGGGTCAGCAGCAGCCACCCAGAGCTTCCATTCACCTGCTTGTTGCATTTAGTCACCACTCACGCTCCTTCTGCTCTCCGCCTCGTCTGTATTTCAGCAATTCCTGTTCCACCTCCACAATGTTTACATATCCAGATATCACCTACATGAACCACTTCCTTCTTTAACTCAACCAGCTTTTTAACATAAAGAAATTTCATTAATTTAAAGGGCACTTTACAGGATTTCAATAGAATGTGACATGAAGGGGAAATAACAATAAAACAAACACCGTGTAATGAAAACAAAACAGCACTAGCGGGTACTATCGCTGGTACCCGGCAATGAGCTCAAGACTTACTCTTTGTTTAAAACGTAGACCAGCAAGTGTCCTAGAGGTCTAAGGACGTAATGACCTCCAATTCAGATTTTCTCCTCAATGGTGAAAGAATTCAAAGAAAAATTAAAGGCAACCCACTTTTCACTTTAGGACTGAACATTATATATAATACCTTGTCGCACACCGCCTAGAAACATCGTGTGTACACCAGGGGCACGTGTCCCACACTTGAAAACGCTGCTCCACACCACTGATGCTGGAATCGGAGACTCGTAAGCCAGCCTCTAGGACTAGAACCACGCGTTGCATAATCACATCACCCAAAGAGCAAAACTTGACTATGAGAATCAGGCTTGCTTGTGAAAAGGTAAAATGGAAAGACCACTTGTAAATAATTAAAACTAAAATTAATTTGGGCAAAAAATGACGCAGACCTAAGTCATGGAGACCAAACGGGAACAGACACCACAGACACAGGACGTGACTTCCACCAGCTGCGGCCCGGCCTCTGCTTTCTGCTGCGGGTCCCTCTCACCCCAGCACCGCTTCTGGCCCACAGGGTTGCCTACGGCTGCTGTCATTACACTTAGCCTGGGTCCCGGCTTAGGTGATCTGCCCCACAGCCTCTGATGGAGGGTCACTGTGTCCCTCACTTGAGGGGGCCACCCCCACCTGCTCCCACGACATCTCCAGCACGCATCTTTAGCTACTTTCTGTATCCCCCGTGGGCACCAGTGGAACTTCAGGCCTCAGGGAGTGAGATGGAGGCCTCAGCACCTTCTACAGCTCCTCCCAGTCGGGATGGGAGCTGTGGGCTAATGGCAGGGACTCCCCACCACCACTGCCCACCACACGCACACCCCAAAAGTCAGTCTCAAGGCGTGAGGGGGTGTCAAGGATACCTATCTAGGATATTTTCTCCCCAGCCACAGCACCCCATCAAATGCTTTCCTTAGCTTCCCCTTTGCCTTGTATTCAAATATGCCCTCTCCCCGCGGCCACGTCTGCCCTCCCCTTCTCTTAGGGAAATAAGCATCAATTTAGTGGCCTCGTCCTGATGCCAGAAGGGCTTCGGGGGCAAAAGAACCAATGACCAGGAAGGGAAAATCAAGTGGGAAATGTGCCCAGAATATTGTCCTGCTGCACAGATTCAAGTGCTGGTGGCTTCGTTCCAGATTCCTTTTCCCAACTTGTCTGTTTCCAGATGTGGAGACATTCCAGAAGTCCACCTCAGAGCGCAAAGACATCACTGCCCTCAGGGTTCATGACGTGCGGGTCTGCCAGGGATGACATGTGCCTGTGAAGTTACATGCTGCTGCCAGTGGCATTTAAATATTTTTATTACATCCCCAGTTTTAATGTCATTGTTTTTTGCATTCACTAGAGAATCACCTAGAATCCAGGACCACATCGCCCCAGCCTGCCTGCTCTCTTCGCTACTTCGTGTAACACACCCCACAGCCCAACACACACCCTGTCGCCACCTGACTTCTCAGCGAACCCTTGTTCATTTTCTCTAAGCAAATTCCCACGTGACAATCCCTACCTGATCCCTAATATCACGGTCACCCACACTTTGAAGAAATGTTTTTATTTTCTGTACGTCACATCACCCTGTTTGGCTGACTTCTCACCCAGCAATTACGGCTTCACTTCACATATTGAAGAGACACGAAATGGATCTACTCTGCCAATTTGGGTAATCTTTGCATTTTTCTCACAACTCTAGAAAACCAGAGGAAGTTTTCAGCTTTTTTTTTTTTTCATAAGGCTGTCATTCTTTTGCATAAACTTTTCCAGAAACTCGCAAACCACAACAAGGAAATAGAGCTGAGCGCTTGCCTTAAGCTCATTGGTGTCGGCCAGTTTGGCTTTGAGCTCAGTATTCAATCCTCGACACACACTCAGCTCCTGCTGCATCCTCTCCACCTTCTTCTGCAACTTCCTGATGGTGAGATTGGCCTCGTCCCTCTCCACGGCCAAGGCCGAACGCCCCTGCTTCTCCTCCTCCAGCTGGGCTATTTTCTGCCGGAGGAGGTTCATGTGCAGCTCTTTGCTCTCCAGTCTTTCTTTCTGAGTCTTTAGCTGGTTTGATACAAACAGGGATTTTTTTTTAATAGTAATAATAATTGAACAGTTAGTAAATATAAATGAATTGCGCAGATAATGTTGATCTTTATCTCCACTTCAATCTCTAAACCATCAAATGAGGTTACTGGGTTCCTTTTCCTGATTGCATTTTTTCATCCCTCTTTTTCCAAGAATTAACTTGGTAGCTGCAAAGTATGAGACAAAAGAGCCACAGAAAATGTGCAAAGGCTTTCAACATCTGATTTCTTCCAACATTATGTTCATCAGAGTAAGAATGCAAAATTACTTTTAAAACTATTAAATGGGCTTATCGAGAGCAGAACATAATCCTCTTCAACAGCCCATGACAACTATACTTGCACTGGTCTTTTCAGAGAGAAGATAAAGTGCAAATTAGTAGTGAAAACCCAGACTAATTTCAATCCCTTAAAACCGGGCTGAGGAGCACCAAACATGGGAGTTGATAGAGTTTTAAAGTAAGTTATACCAATGAGATTTTTACGATGCTTTGCTTATATACTGAAAACCTTAGAAGCAGAAGGGCCATCAAGAAGGTGTTAGTTCATTGGTGACTTTATTACACGCTGGACCTACACCAGCCACAAACCAGCCGGAACAGGGGCTGCAAACAACACTTACCATCGTCAGTCCAACTTGAGGAAGGAAATAATAATGGTTTTGAGAAAACCATTATGGGCCCTACGAGGAGAAAAAAAATCCCCCTGGGCTTCACATGTCACAATGAACGAGTGGAATATTAAGTACAGGAACGTCTTTCATCTGTTACAAACACTGGGAACCGGAATCATATAGAATTATGGAGTGTTCGAGCTGAAGACCGGCACATTTTCCCTAATTACATACTCGGCGTTTGTAAAGTGTTCCAAGGTGTGAAGGACTTACTGAGATGTGGGCTTAAGCATCTTGACTAACGGTGACAGCAGTGCCCACCCCCTGCATCCTCTTTTAACAAGTCCCTTTTAGTATTTCCCTGCCTAAACTCCCTCCCCTGAGCTTCCTCATGTCAAACTCCACTCTGTTGCAAATTTACCCTGGTAAGTCCCGCACACTGGTCATTTTCATAATGACACAGTACTTAAGAAGGAATGGTGTTGTATGCTGTACATCAGAAACTGACACATTATAACTGACTATACTTCAGTTAAAAAAACAAAGAAGGAATGGTGTTGGACACTGAGAAAAAAACATCAATTTTCTGAAGAAAAGTTTAGAAAAAATTGTCGCTCAATTTGATGTCTTGGATGGTAACAGAGGTTGTCTGCTTTCTTTTATAAAATATTCCTGAAGATACAGTAAATGGAGAAGAGGTCAAATGGGAATAAAGCATCTTCTATGAACCAAGAGTTCAAAACAGTTCTTTATTAAAAATTAACAACCTCCTGAGGTAGGTATCACTCCCCCCTTAAATATGAGCAAACAAAGACAGAGACGTCTATCATTTGCCCAGTGTCACACAGCTTGGTGGAGCTAAACTGAGAACCCAGATGTGACTCATTACATAGCCTATGCACTATAATTCTACCATTGAATTTTCTCCTAAGAACTATTATAAGAAAACATCTGTGTTTTCCTTTTTCTTTCCCCAATGCCAATAATTATATAACTAATAATTATGTTTTTATCCTTTTCATCCATTCATTCATTTATTTAGTCTAAACTGTTTCTAACTCTTCCTTTGAGGGGAAAGTAAGCCCTTCTCCTCTCTCTCCTTTCTAGTGCAGGAGAGCTTATACAAAGGCAAGACTGCTAGATGCTCCCCAGCTCTCCTCTTGTCCAACAGTAACAGACACAGTGACTTTTGGCCAGGCAAACGCTACCCAGAGTAAGAAAGACGGGAGTTGCAAGCCTCCCTTGCAGCTAGGTGTAGCCATCAGAACATATTCTGGCCATGAGATAGAAGCACAAGTTCACACAGAAAATTCTGGGAGCTTCTGTTAAAAGACAGCTTATGCATGCTCTTTTTGCCTCCCTCTTCTTCATCCTTCCTTCTTTAAGCTTCTGCCTGGAACACAGCTTCTAGGCTCCAAGGTGAGCCATGAAGATAAGGACCACCCCAGGGATAGGAAATTAGTGAGCTGAAATGAGCCTTGTTCCTTAAGAACTTTACAGAGCAGAGCCACACTCACCCTAAGCTGCTTACCTCCAGAAATTTATGTGAGGAAAACAATACCCTAAAAACCGCACTTCTACACGTTTAAGCCACTGTTACTTTAGGTCTCTATTACTCAGAGTCAAACACAACCTTAGACGATACACTTACTTTCCTCTCAGACTTGAAATAGAGGCTCAGATTTGACATATATATTTGTAATTACATGTTTCCTAGCCTCATTGGTAAATATAGTGGGGGTAAATTATTTTCCAATATTTCAGTTTCTCAGAAATTCCTTCTGTCAACACTAGCAATATCCCCTACCTTTCTCTGTAAGTTGTGGGCCATAGTCTTGTTTTCAATGACTGCATTGCTCTCGAGGCGGACCAGCTGCTCTGTACGAGCTAAAACTACATCCAGACGCATGTCGAAGCCAAGTTCAGCAGCCATCTGGTCCAACTTCATCTTCTCTGAAAGTTGATCCAGAAATTTAAGATACTAAACCCAAGAACAAAAATGAAAATGGGACACAAAAGTAAAGTTAGGAGGTGATCTCACAGAATTCTTCTCTTTCTCCCAAGCTTACAGGTGGCTGTCATTAAACCCAGTACAGAGCCCAGCCCCTGACTCCAATGTTTGGTGATGAATTCCTGAATAACCCGGAAGATCCACGTCTTGCTCCTTATCCAATTCTCTTGACTCTCCTGGTCAGTGACCTTGACATTCAGTCTAATATTAAACAGTTTTCTGACAAATGTGGCATGTTCCTGCCTGTCTGCATCTCCCTGCTTTGGCTAAATGCTACTGCCACCATACCCCTCCCAGCCCCTGGGATCCATACATCCACATACCTTCCATGGCAATTTTTCCCACCAAAGTGGGCCCTGGACTCCAAGGTGGAAACTGGCAATTTTATCAATTGCCACCTTACTCTTCCGGGTTCTACAAATCATTCCAAAATCAGAGCTCTCCATACAAACAAGCTTGGACAATAGTTTTCCCTTTTTAACTTAAAGTGCTTTAGAAAATGTCTTTAAAAGTTTTTAATGTATCAAAGTTAAAGGAACAACCTTCTAAAATAGGGCTGTTATCAGGGAAGTCAAGGTTCATATTTTAAAAGGTTAAAGTTACAAAACTATGCCAGGATTCTCCTCCACCTGATTTCTGTGGCTTATCTGGCCAAGCCATTCTTAGAGTCATGCTTACTAAGTGACTGATGGATGAATAAATCAAGCAATGAGCTTTCTATATCATAATTTCATGAACTGGGTTCTATCTTTGAAATTTTCTTCTCATTGCAATAACTCCTCATCCATCAGGCATTTTCAGGCAATTATATGTTTAGTTAAGTATTTCCTGATGACTGAAGCATGCCAGCTTAAAGCCCAGAACTCTATACTTCAGTCTTCAAGATGGAATGACTTGCAAGTGTGTATTTTCCAATTTTGTTGAACAGCATACATACAGCTTGATCTCTTCTGTGTAAGTCACAGCCATTACCGAGGTCACTACTGTGCTGTGGGACCGCAGGCTGCTTTTGTCCCTACATCATCCGTTTGTCACCCCTTAACGCTGGATCAGCCCTCCTCGTGGAAAATTTCATTTCTAATCTATGTGAATGAAAGTGAAATAACTGCTACTGTTTGTATTTGAAACTAAAACAGAGTTGGTACCTTTTATGTGAAGGTATAAACGGCATTTTTTCTATTTCTACATGTGACCCTTCCACTTAGCAGGCAAAGGATTAAGACAGGACCAAGCCAAGACCCCACAGAGGAAGGGCCTTTCAAGGATCTCAGCTAAGCCTCAGAGAGTGAAGGCTGCTGGAAGGATTACTGTGCATCATTTGAAGCATAGTTTAGTGTGAATATACTCTGTTCTATATTGTGTAAACCTCAATCCCCTGTATTTAAATTTAAGCTCTGTACAACTTTGCTTTTCATTCTTACATGCCTGCTACCTTCCTAGGCGGTAAGGATACCACTGCTGTTTCATGGGCGGTTCCCTATGGAAGATTCACCAGGGACTGGATCAGTTTACATCATTTGCTTTCATAACTGAGAGCTGTTTTGGCGTAACTTCAATTAAAATTAATGACTCATCATAATGAAAGAGGGAAGAGATCCCAGTCTACCTAAAAGTCTTGTCTTTGACACATTCCTTCTATCATTTAAATAATATTTATTGATTTCTGCTGTAAACTCTGGAGAAACCCAGAAAAAAAAAAAAAAAAAAGACTTCCCCTGGCCTTGAGAAGTTTGGAGTTGACTGGAAAAGATGAGTTAAAACATGGATACGATAAGGGTGGTTATTGCCAGACAGAGCCAGGAACATGTCACATTAAGGATGAGGCCTCCGAGGAAAGACTTCCAGAGCAAGAGATGCTGGAGCTGAGCCATGAAGGGAGAGCTATTCCCGGGTGAAGAAGGTGAGGACATTTTCTCAGACAGAACGGCCATGTGCAACATGGGTTGCCAAGGGGGCCTCCTTTCTTTGGCCAGGAGACTGCTTTTTTACAGATTTGAGCATGGATGTCTTTGGACTCAGTGACCGCACACCCGACTTGCGCCCAGCTGGTCCCAGGAGGCTTCCGACTTTGCCACCATTGACTGGTTGCAGGGACTGCGGGTGAGGGGGAGCCTGGAGCTGGGGACTGGCCAGGTCACTCGGCCTGCTCGGCCACGGAAAGGAATCAGGACCTGATCCTGATACCGGGCCCTTAACCTTACTCCCCAAACCTTCAGAGTCTTATACATAATAGATATTCAATAAATACCTGTTGAATTTAATTGAATTAATTTGAATCAGAGAAGCTCCAAACAATAGGAAGAAATCACCAAACAATATCCATTGTTCCTTGAAATTTACTCCTGACTCAGAACTTAACCAGTCTACCGAAGTACTGTAAAATTCAGAATATTTGCTGGTAAAATATACAGCAACAGATGTTTCCACCCATGGACATGCCCTCGGGTTATTACTTTTTGCTTCTCAAAATTCAAGCTGTCTCGCAAAACATCTCCCGAAACCAGCTCTCCCTCCAGGTGTGTCAGCTGACCCTGAAGAGTCTCCAACTTGTTTTCTGCTTTCTGGGCTCTCTGTAGAGCTTTCTGGTGAAACCCAGACTCATCTCCCAACTGTTCAACAAGCTCAGATATTTGGGCTTCAAGCTGGGAGACCATCTGGAAACAAAGAAACAGAACAAGGATAAGCCTGGTTTTAGATGCAACAAAGTGTTAAAATCCAGTGCTTAGCCCAAGCAACGGAACTATTAATAACACTAACTTCTAGATTCTTTGTAAAAATTAAACAACAACAACAAAAAAAAAACAAACAGGTATTTGATAGCTGTATTTGCCTCTGCTTGAAATAAATCTACATTCATTGTCTAATAAAATATTTTTGATTGGTATTTTTAATTTTTATATAATTCCTTAAACAGATTACTCAAGAACTGTTTATGGATAACATTTACTTATCCTGAATACTACTATTAATTTAGGAGCTTCAAAGCTTAGCTGGAAAAAACAAGTTTATACAGCACAGCACAGGGAACTATATTCAATATTTTATAGTAACTTATGGTGAAAAAGAATATGAAAACAAATATATGTATAATGAATGCATGTATGACTGAAGCATTATGCTATACACCAGAAATTGAGACAACATTGTAAACCGACTATACTTCAATAAAAATATTTTTTAGAAAAAAAGGTTATTGGAAAAAGAATTCAGACAAAAAGTACTCTGAAAACCTATAAAAGTGTCATTTTCCAGAGACACTGTTCCACCACGTGGAGCAGATTAAGATTATACAGTGAATTAATCTTGCTGAGTAACTGTGAGACATTATTGGGAAGTCAAGTGCAGAAAGGTATTTTTTCAAGCTTTTTAGAAGCTGTCTATTGACTACTGGTTACTTATGCGCTAAACTTCAGTGGTTCTGCATCTGTCCTGCAGAGTCATGGAGTAAGGTCATCACTGTAGCATTTGAAAGGTCAAAATTCCTTTAATATGGTGACTCTAAATCGGGTCAGTAGTGGAGTACAAGAAGGCAGGGGAATCTGATTACCACCTCCTCGTCTAGAGCATAAAACCACTGCTTCTCCATTAAAGGCCCCAAGACTTCACGCCCCCTACCTTGCCCTGGACTTCCATCCTTTCCAGGCGTTTCTCTTTGTCCTGACCTTCCCTTAAACCAAGAACATAAATCTACTGAAAACCTCAGGCACACTTGGAGAATATTCATACTAAGTCTATTAAATCCACTTTTCAGAAAATGTTGAATTCAATAAAAACACCAAATCTGAGGTGATCAATTTGTTTGGTTTTGATTGTTTTGGAAGAAGAAAGGGGGACAGTAGTAGATGTTTACATGATACTCAGTACCATTCTCACAGAAAGTGAAATATCCTGACAGTTCCAGACTTACAGTCTTAAATTGAAAAAAATTTCTGTTTGCCTATCTACAAACAACCAAGCTTAAAGGCAAGAAGACATTCAAGCTGCCTTCAAACATTTTGAAAGGCTATTACATGGAAGAATATGGATTTGTTCTGAGCTGCCCTCAGAGCTCAAATTGAGGACCAACAGGTATAAATCAAAGAATCATATTTTGATGTAACAAACAATTTCCCCCAGCCCCCATAATTTCAAAGTAAAGCAAACTCACTGTAAAAGGTTCATTAAGGACAAAACAAATGTAAATAAGAGAAAATTAATCCCCATGATCGCACCATCCAAAGGCAACAACTACAAATATTTAAAAACAATTTATTTTTATGCATTGCTAAAATATGATAATAGTAAAAATGCAATTCTGTACTTTTGTTTTTACCTCGTATTTTAAGCATCTTCTCACATCAGGTAGTGGATGCCCAGTTGCTAGAAGTGGCTAGAAGTTAGCCAACCACTTGTCAAGAATGTTACGGGGTAGACTGAAGTGCTACAGTCAGGAAGGGGAAACTCCTTGATCTCTGAAACTCTCCAATTTCATGCTTCAAGGTCCCAGGGCTATAATTCAATTAGTTCTATACTTCTGAGGGTGCTTAAAATCAGATATTTGATGGCAAGCTGCTCAGTATCATATCTAAGGAATTACATTTCCTAAGGAAATTGCAAATTTCATTATAGACTATGAGACCCTAAGAACTCTCACTTCGTATTTCCTACTGTAGTACTAATACTAGATCTGACCTTAATGATGCATTAAGGACAACATACAAAGAAACCTACGAAACAGGAGCTATCAGACAACAGCCTTGAGATACTGTCTCCTGGGGGCTGTCTCATGATACCATGTTACACAAGGGAATGACACACGTTTCTGTGCAACTGGAAACGTGGTTTTACATTGGACTCCAAGTGGAAAGTAAGTCTTTCTACCTGAAGATTCTTGAACACTTTCCCTATCTCACGGTCGATCTGGCTAAAAGAATGACACCAAAGAGAAAACAGACGCAGAAAATCTCAACTGGAGAAATGGAAAACTGTGTGATCACTGAGCCACAGTCGGAATGCTGCAGATCTTACCAGAGGAGAGCAAGGTCTTCCATGGAAACCAATCAGTCAAGACCTTGGGCAATTGCAGCAAGCTAGACTAAGCGAGTGACAATGACCCTGAAGGACGAAGCAGGCATCTGATGTAGACCAGACTGTGGGACGGGGACTGATTTCAAGTCCTCACGCTACCACTTCCCAACGTGTTAACTGAAGCAAGGAATTAACCTCTCTGAAACTCAGACTTTGCTATGACGATTAGCTGAGCTAAAATTAGATAATTTGAGTAGCACAGTATTTCATGCCCAACCGAAGCTCAACACATTGCATCTACTTTTATCATCAGTATTGTTCCTCCAGGATGTGGGTTCAGGCAATCCTACGCTTTTGCCATGAAGCGTTAAAGGAGCCCTTCAGGAATCGTCCTATATCATGTTTCTAAACTCTTTCCAGCCAATACAGTGTGTTTTTCAACTAGAAGTCTTTCTGGGAAGGACAAACAAGGAACAAGTGTATAGAATCAGAGGCGAGAGGATCCCTCCTGCATCCTCATCCTGTGTGGACCCGAGAGGGTTTCATGGAACTTGCAGAATCAGTAGAGTATAACTTGTAAAAACACCAGCATGGCTGAACTGTACAGAATCTACCCAGCTGCCCTGCTAAGATTCTGGCATCCAGAGAGGAGCAAACAGGGGTGAACTTTCCCACATGCTATGCACCACAGAACTTAGCTTCATAAGCTTATCTAGGTCTCTGTGCATATGATGCCACCAAGATATTTCAGAGCTAAATTTACATAAATTTACTCAAATAAATTAACAGTCCAGACTGACTCAGTTCTTAGGAACATCAAATACCAGAGCCTGGGTGAATATATGTGTCCTGCCAAAATGTAAAAATTGTGTTGTGTGTTTTTCATGCCAAGAAATCTAAAGAATCAGTAGGATTTTCTTTCCTTTTTTTCCCTCCGTTTTCTTAGTATCATCTGTAAACATATCCCTGATGTTCTGCGGGAGAAAATGTGCCGGGAATTTCAACCCTAGAGATGCACGGGGCAGGGGGCTGGGGAGGGGGGAGACTGTCATGAACAATACATACCTCATTTTAAAACAACAGCAACAAAAAAAGGCACTGAAATAACCTATATTTCAAAAACAAGCAGCTTGGATTTTGGCAGTGAAGTCATAATGCCCTAAAAAAATTAACTGACTTCCCAAGGACAAGTAGCTGTTGATTTTACCAGAGAGGCACATTTGCCCTAAGATTAAACCCAGTGGAAACCCAAGAGCTCTAAACTGAAGAAAGAAGCACTTGGGTCACTTAAGGGTCAGTGCCGTTTGGACATAAATAGCTCTTTCCTGATTATTCAAGCTAGAGTTTTCATAAGTGAAAACTTATGTATCCTGATGATACATAAAATCAATCATCAGGAACCAATCAAATTATCCTTCCTTCTTGTCAATACGCACGGCCAACACTACAGACTGGCTCACTCTACACCCCACCCCCCCACCACTGTGTATGTCAACTTTTGTTGTGGTTTGAACTGGGTCCCCCAGTGCCTCAGAATGTGACCTTATTGGGAAACAGAATCTTTACAGAGATAGTCAGGTGAGGTCATGAGGATGGGCCCTAATCCAGTATGACCGGTGTCCTTATTAAAAGGGGAATTATGGACAGAAAGACACACGCAAATGGGAGGAAGATGATGTGAAGACACAGAGAGTGTGACCCATAAGCAAGGAATGCCTGAGGCAACCAGAAGCCAGGTGAGAGGCCTGAGACAGATTCTGCCTCCCAGCACTCAGAAGACACCAGTCCTGCTAACACCTTGACTTTGGACTTAGAACGTCCAGGATCGTGAGACACGTCTCTGTTGTCTAAGCCACCCAGGTAGTAGTACCTTGTCACGGCCATCCTAGGAAACTACAGAGGCTGGGAGAGCTCGAATCTCCATCTGCGCATGTCCCCCGATGCCCTTGTAGCCA
The DNA here is from genome assembly GCF_009834535.1 of Camelus ferus. Classification (NCBI taxonomy): domain Eukaryota; kingdom Metazoa; phylum Chordata; class Mammalia; order Artiodactyla; family Camelidae; genus Camelus; species Camelus ferus. Next base: position 61,163,908 of record NC_045703.1, on the reverse strand, counting down.
GGGCTGATGGTGCAACATAACGGCGGACAATTAAATGTCAGTGGAAGTCAACTTGAAGCCTCTGGGTAAATGTCTGGCTTACGATTTTGGAGGATTAAGAGCAGAGTAGGAGGATGAGATCAGAAGAGGGAGTAAGGGAGTTGTGGAAACCTCTCAGGTCCTTTATGGCATCAGGTTGGGTCCCCACAGCTCCTACACGGAATTAAAACAAAACTCCAGTGGAGGAAAGATAGCCCTGTGTGTGCTCTAAAGCAGAAGGGAAGATAAATGTTTGTGAGCTTGCACTAATTTGTCTATAATGAAGAGGATGACATGGAAATCACTCATGGTCCTGTCCTCTCTGCACAAATCAATTCTCATCAGTGATCGGGCAATCAGGAAACATCTAAAAGTAAGAAAAAAAATTTACCTCAAAATTCTAAACTAAAATGTGAAAATGTCACAGCTTTCTGTCATCAGAAATCATTATTTCAAAAATACCTGTAACAAGTGTCCTGAAATTTTAAGGCTACATAATATCAAAATACTCACTTAGATAATTCCTAGGAATCCAACAGTAGAACATTCCTCTAAGAGAGTGGTTTTCCACTAGGGGTGATTTCACGCCCCCCCCCCACCCAGAGACATCTGGAAATGTCCAGAGACATCCTTGGTTGTCATAAATCGGGGGGAGGAGGAGGCACTGTTTGTATCTAGTGGGTAGAAGCCGGAGATGCTGTTACATCTGACAATGCACAGAACAGCCTTCACAACCACGGACTGCCCAGCCCAAAATGTCAACAGCCAAGAAACCCTGCCCTAAGATATAGTAAGGCCTTTTAAGAAGAAAATTAGATTTTGCTGTCATCAGAAAAAGCAAGGAACAAGTAGAAATGACTTACTGAAAAAGTGTGGGTGGTGTCCTGAGTTCTACCAAGAATTGCAAATACAGGAGAGTGACAACGAACAGCAAAGAGGTAAACAAGGAAAGCAAAACGTTCAGGAGGTAGGAATCACCACGCAGTGGAGAATTTGCCAGGCCCAGGGCACGTGGGTATTGCTCAACTGTTGTGTGTTTATCCATGGCAGCTGGCAGGAGGATGCAGCCTTCTCAACAAACAGATTCATCAATTTGTAAAGCTCCCATTCTTCAGAAACATTTCTAAGACAATATATGAAATCCATTTTCTCCTGATTTTACTTGAAGATGAGTCACACAAAACGCCAGCTATACGCTTGATTTCAAGCTTTTAAATAGTGAGAGCAGCTATTGAAAAAAATTACAGGGTAGGAGAGGCAGACAAAGGCACTAAAAAGACTGAATCATTCTCATTTTTATGGGGAGAGGGGGGAGGCATATCCAGCTTAACCAATTTACATCATTTTCCTTTAGAAAATAAACATATACATCATGCTGACAATTTTATGCCATGTTTCACATGCTGGAATTAAAATAGTCTTAGGAAAACATTTGGAAAAATAGAAGAGGGAAGCAATAAAATGAAATGGCAAAGCTCCATTAGCTATTGAAGTATGTCTATCACTGTTCAAGGTAAATCACTTAGTGAAGTTTTTCTCAGTCTTGTAAATAATTTCCTTCCCCAATTCAGTACCTATACATGTACTGAATCACAAGATAAACTGAGTCCGTCTCAGACCCACACATGTTACAGGGGGGAACATTTTATACCCACAAAGAGAATCCTACACTTGGACAAAGGAGTCACCAGGGCTGCTCCTGGAGCACCTGTGAAATTTGCAGTTTCTAAAAGGAATTAAACACGTGTTATCATTAGAGGAAATTTACAACTGCAATCGTGAACTGTGAGTTAGTGATCACTGAGTTTTTTAGGAACATTAAAAGATGGAAAAGTGCCTTTTTTTCTCCTTTTGAGCAGAAAATGAACTCAAGAGAAAAAATAATTCCTAATGGAATGATACACAGAATCATTTTATTTACTTTAAAACCCCAATAATTAGGACTTCAGTAATCTGGATTTGATGATAGTTTAAATAGAGTCTGGGCTGAAGTTGAATCAGCTAAGCAAAGCTTTATAAAAAAATGAGAATTACTAATAACACAGGATAAAATTAAGCTTCAATCATATGTGCAATTTAAACCATTTTCCTCCACTGGTTAAATAGGTCCCCTAAAAGAATGTTCCAGGTACCAACACATTAGGAAAAGGAGAAAAGAAAGGAGGAGGAGAGAGGAGGAGGAGCCAGGGCAGCAACAGTTAATATTTATTGTTGCTATCTGTCAGTGTATTAAGGACTTCATAACAATTCTTTTTCATTTAATGATCACGACAAACAATAACCTTAAGCGGCAGATCCTGTTACAGGTCCAGGAACTCTTATCTGCAATTCCAAAATCCAAATGAATCTGAAAGCTGACGGTTTTTTTCCAAAACTCATTTGCTGGCAAAGCTTGACCGGACCAGATTTGGCAGCAAACCCTGACCTGAAGTGACCAGGGCTATTCATAGTCTTGATAGATCCCACGCAGTGGAGTTGCTCACAGCTTTTGCTGCAGAAGATGAATGTGATTAATTATGGGGTGCTGCGCTGGACCCCACTGATGAGGAATGTGTAAGAGTGCTTTCTGTTAGCTCTCTGGGTACTATTTTACCTTCCTAAACCCTGAAAAATTCTTAATTCAAAGCCACAGCAGGCCCCAAGGGTTTCAGATAAGGGGTGTGGACCCTGGGCTGTCCCTGTCCAGCGGGCAAGGAAACAAAATCTCAGAGGCCGTCATCTCGGGAAGCTGCCCAAGGTCACATCTGGAGCGAGTGCGTGTGCGGCGGGGACAGGACTCAGCACCGGCAGCTCTGACTCCAGGGCCCGCAAAGCAGTGAGCTGTAGGGCTTAGGAAGTACAACATAAAACTGAAAGTAGTAAAGCTATATTTAATGCTACTTGTAACCAAAAGAACTCACTCACTCAGTATGCAACATGAAGGCACGGGCTGTCCTTAAGAGGCTGCGAAGCAGCCAGCGCCCACTCACCCGTTTCCCGCTCTCTTCCCGGCTGCCCATCTCTCGAATCCTCTCCAAAAGGACGTCCTCCGTGGGCCTCACTGTGCCCCAGCTGCCCCCCAGGAGGGCTGCAATCTTCTCCTTAAATGAGGCGTACTGGCTCTGCGAGGCTGCTGCTGCTTCCAAACTGGCCTTCAAACTCTTCTCCATCTGGAAAGAGCTTGTCTTCAAGAGACTCAGCTCCTGCTTTGAGGCATTCCAGACCCGCTGGCCAGCAAGCAGCCGTTCTTGGAAGATCTTAACTTCCCTCTCAAGGGCTTCTTTTGCCTCCACAGCACTGAGCAAGTCCTGAAACAATTAACGGAAAGTGAAGACAATCACATTAGCAGCCAATGAGGGGCAGCTGCATCCGCTTCTCATTTACCTGGCTTGCTAACGATTTCAAGGAGTTAGGGTTAAATGCTCATTCCATGTTTAATTCGAGGTGCCCTATCCTCTCTTCATAAAGTTATTCCATTGTAAAGCTATGTTAGGTGAATTTAGGTGTCTGAGAAAGAGAAGGGATACAAAACCAGGGCTAGGAAAAAAAGGGGGGGAACTCATATATAAGCCTTTTCTATGTGGACCTCTGGGAAGTGTTCATAAAAACAAATTGTTGGCTCACACACTAACAGATTCGATCCACATACAGAGTATGTTTGCAGAGCTATGCGTTCTCAAGTTAGGTATACATGGAAATTGATTTTCAGTAAACACTAAACCCTCAGAGTCCTAATTAGTCGCTGAAAGTTATTTGAATAAAGATGCCTCCCCTTAAAACCATTTTAAATAACAGAGTAGGATGATCATAAAACACCATTGCATAAAGGAGAGCAAGATCTTCTTTTCAATATTCATTGACTGTGTATCCCCTTGACTCATAAAGACAAAACTAATGCTGATAGAATCTGAAGAAAGGAAACAGAAAGGAGTAGTCATTTGGTGAGTGGTAGGATTAAAAGCAGAGGGACGTAAAGTATCATACTGAGAAGAATAATTTTAAAGAATATGATAGGTATGATTAGGTTTGTAAAAATAATAAAGGCATAGAGAAAGTTACTGGTGGACCTACTTCTATTTATCATATCCAGAATGGTCCAAAGAGGACTAAAAAGGATATCTTTAAAATTCATTTTAACGAAAAAAAAAACACTTGTTGACAAGTTCCAAAATAAATGAATTCACATCAAATATGATTAAGCAGTTGGTTAACCAACACTACTATAGTATTGCAGTCTCATTAAATAGCAAACACATTTTTGGTTTATATTTAAAATAGTATATTAGGGGCAAAAATAATGAAAAAGAAACACAGTATCTTCGAATAACAGATTCCACATCTAAACTGACCAGTGACATTTCAGGCTGCTGGTTAAAATGCAATCATCCCTTAAGCATTAGACCTGGACTTTAAAAGCAATTTGTCTCCACCAACAGTTTGAAGGCAGGAAGAATGTTATTTGAAATGTCACTTCCTACTTTTTATTTTAAAAGAAGAGAAAAAAAGAGAAAGAGCATCTTACTGTTTAAATTTCTGGTGATTTTTCAGAATCATGGAAGTCTTGGGCATCAATTTGAGTGAAAAGTCACCGAGCGGATACAGGCAGTCAGAGAAGCTGCCCCTTTCAGAGATGTTAATAACTGAACTAATGACAGAACCTATTTTGTGAAATGCTTTGCTTTTCCGGGTCCTGGCAAACAGCTCCGCTTCCCACTCCCTTTCCAAATCAGTCCTCTTTGCCGAGAATCCCCACTACTATTGCTAATTAAATTATATAGAGAGTCGAGGACAGTATCACAAATACAATATTTTAACACTGCAGATTTCTTTTCAGATAGCAATACTATAGCTACTCAATTAGAGTAATGAGCATCAGCGCTGCTGATAATAAATTGGGCACATATTTCACGTAGAAACGACAATCTAAGGTGTGGCTGGAAAACTGCAGTCCTAAATTCAATGACGCAGGCATGAAAATTAATCCTAACCCCCTTAGAGTTCTAAAACCCTATATGAAATTATATATTAACTTTTATATTGAAAGAAAGCCCCTAATGCAAAAGAGGGGAGTTTCCATGAACAAGGGAGAGAGATTTTCAATCAAGAATTTACAAAAGGTCCTAAAAATACACACATAAAAATATATATCAGACACTTGAGCCCTATGGACTTACTGTCAGTTTGGAATAAACTAATTGGTTGGCAGCTTACACCAGGAAACCAATAAACACAATTAAAATATTTTAGCTATGAGGAATTTTTTCCACCCCAATATTAGACTGCTGTCTCACTGCCTTAGAGACAAGGGCCAAAACCGTCCTCTTTAACAAATCCAAAGCACCAGCGCTTATGTCTCATAAAAATCAGAAAATTCTTCTGTAGTCATAGAATATAGTGGCGGCAGGCCAGATTTTTTTTTTCCTGAACACATTTCAGCCTAGTAAACTATATGCTGTTTCTCGTATGAAATGAAGGACTCAGGAGCCAGTGACAAGGCCTTGGGGACCTGCTTCCCCACTGTTCTGATTAAGTGCTTCAGGATTCAGGGGCACAGGGCTGATCTTCTAGAAACAGATGTCCTCAGATTGCAAATACAATTACCCGTAGAGCTATCAGGAGACGGCGGCCAGAGCGGAGTCTGGTTGCATGGCTACTTCAAGGATACACTGCAGATCTGTGACATTGGTGTCACTGGCCAGGACCTGGGGACTGCTGTCAGACCACGCTGACACCCAGAACAAGAAACCAGTAGCCCCCTCAGAGCGAAATCAGGGCTAACCTCCACAGAGGAATCCCATTTGCAAACGAGGACAGACCCTATAGGGACAGTAACAGGGATCACTTTTAAAAGATTTCTTTAAATTAACAAATCTTTAGATTCAGTCCTACTAATGCAACAAATGTATCACAGCCCCTACACAACTACTTTCAACAAGAACATCTGTAAATAATATGATCAAGGCATTTGATTTATTGTCCCAATTCCATGCATTAAGTAATGAAACTATTCAAAGGTTTGTGTTTTTAAAACCCAATTAATTCCTATTATGATGCTGCTAACCATCCTATGGATTTGGTTTTGCGTGAGATCAAACTGCCCCTCAAAACTAAAATGACTAATTATCGTCAGGGTGGAAAACCTCCGGCTTGAACTTCATACATCCAACCCTAGACAAATTTTGTAAAATTAAAAATTAGTTGGTTACTTCTACCTACTGCAGTTAACATAAACAAATAAACTCAGAAATTCCCCCAACCGTGCCCTCTCATACATTGCTGGTATAACTTTGATATAAATATCTTTAAAAATGTAATATGTACTATATCCTTTGGCCCTGAAATTCCATGATCTATTGGAGTGGAAGCTGCAGAGTAACATTTTACTTCAAAATGAGGAAGACCTTTCCTAAATTCGAGCTGTTGCAATGGCATCATCAACTTTGGAAAATAATAAGAATTCAGCTTAAGTTTGAAATTCTCATTATTGACAAACTCAATACAAGTTAACAATGAATTTAGCTGTCCATGAGGCCAGTGTGTTCCTGGGCTTCACTTCAGTACTGCAAAACACTCTGCCCTGAATTGGTCAGACTGTGCCTGGAGGACCATGGACAGTTCCCAGCTGAAATTTTAAGAGGGACATTGTTAAAATGGAATGGGTTCCGCATCACATTCTAGGACAAGACCCATAATAAAAAATATTTATGTAATCATGTTATTTTTAATTCTGTTTTAATTTATTTCAAATGTGTTGAATGAACCTAAAGACAAAGCATTGAAGACTTAATTATAATTACAGAAATATTACAAACCTTGACAATGTAAATACAATAATATAATAAAAACTAGAAAGTGGAAAGAAGGAAGTAGAAAGTAGGAGGCATTAAATTCATCATATTTTATGGCAGAACATCTAAAACTACTATCTCAGGTTGTTGAATGAAGAATAGAAATGTATTGCTTTAAATTCTAAATGGTAATTATCAGAAGTTAAAACAAGAATGTAAAGTGAGGCTAGAAGTGGGAAGAGAGAGAGTTTAAAATTTCACTTTGGAGTCATTAATATTTTTAGTTTTTTTAAAATATGAGCAGGTATTATTTTAGTGTTTATTTTCATTTTAATTCCTAACCATTTTAGAATCCTCTTTCTAGCTTATTAGCACCAACATATTGCCCACCAGCCTCTCAGCACCTGTACTGGGATGCCTCAGGCCAGACAGCTAGATGGGCAGGAACACAGCACTACCCACTAATTGGCTGGCTTCCCCAGGGCCCAATGATCCTCTTGCTCACCTGCCAGACAGCCCAGAACCAGGTCCCACCTACCAGTGCACCTGCACTAGCCCTGGCACCCTCCAGGGCCTGTAGCCAGCTGACAGGACTTGGCTGCAGCCACCAGCAGCCACCTCAGCCAGCCACCCAAGGAACCAGCCCCATCAGCCAGCAGGCAGACACCAGACTCAGGACCATTGTGACCCAGTCCACATACCAAGGAGCTAACACCAGCTCTGGGATACTTTGGCCCACTTAGCCAGCCCAAATTCCTAGAAATATATGATCTTTCAATACTGAATCAGGAAGAAATGGAAAATACGAATAGACTGATCATTAGTAATAAAATTAAATCAGTAATTTTAAAACTTCTGACAAACATAAGTCTAGGACCAAACAGCTTCATAGGTGAATTCTACCAAACATTAACAGAAGAGTTAACACCTACCCTTCTCAAATTATTCCAAAAACTTACAAAGGAAGAAACATTTCCAAACTCATTCTATGAGGTCAGCATTATCCTGATATCAAAACCAGACACAGATTATCACAAAAGAAGAAAATTACAGGCCAGTATCTCTGATAAACATAGATGCAAAAATCCTCAACAGAATATTAGCAAACCGATTTCAATAATACTTTAAAAGAATATACACCATAACCGGGTGGGAATTATCCCAGAGATGCAACTATGGTTCAATATCTGCAAATCAATCAATGCGATACATTCCATTAATATATTGAAGAATAAAAATCATATGATCATCTCAATAGATGTAGAAAATGATTTTGACAAAATTCAACATCTATTTAAGATTTAACAAAAAACTCTCCAAAAAGTGGGTATACAGTGGAACATACCTCAACATAATAAAGGCCACATATGACAAGCCCATAGCTAATGTCATAGTCAATGGTGAAAAGCTAAAAGCATTTTTTCGTCTAAGATCAGGAACATGATAAGGATGCCCACTCTGCCAGTTGTACTCAACATAGTATTGGAAGGTTTAGCCACAGCAATCAAACAAGAAAAATAAATTAAAATAATCAAATTGGAAAGGAAGGAGCAAGACTGTCACTGCAAATGACATATTACTATATATAGAAAATCCTAAAGATGCCACCACTAGAACTCATAGATGAATCTGGTAAAGTTGCAGGATACAAAATTAATACACAGAAATCTGTTGCATTTCTATACACAAACAGCAAACTATCAGGAAGAGAAATCAAGAAAATTATCCCATTTACAACCACATAAAAATAATTAAATAACTAGGAATAAATCTAAGAAGGTAAAAGAAAATCTAAGAAGGTAAAAGAAAAAAAAAGTCTTCTGTATTCAGAAGACTATAAGACACTGATGAAAGAAATTGAAGATGACTCACAGATGGAAAGATATACCATGCTCATGGATTGAAAGAATTAATATTGTTAAAATGAACATACTGCCCAAGGCAATCTACAAATTCAATGCAATGATACGTTTCATAGAACTAGAACAAATAATTCTAAAATTTGTACAGAAACACAAAAGAGCCCAAATAGCCAAAACATTCTTGAGAAAGAAGAACAAAGCTGGAGGTATCACACTCCCTGATCTCAAACTATTACTACAAAGCTATAGTAGTCAAAACAGTATAGCACTGGCACAAAAACAGACACATAGATCAGTGGACTAGAATAGAGAGCCCAGAAATAAAGCCACAAGGAAGCAAGAATATACAATGGGGAAAATACAGGCTCTTCAATAAATGGTGTTGGGGAAACTGGACAGCTACATGCAAAAGAATTAGACTGGGCTACCTTCTCATACCATGTACAAGAATAAATTCAAAATGGACTAAAGATAAATAAAAAATGAAACATAAAATTTTTAGGGAAAAAAACATAGGCAGTATTCTCTTTGACATCAGTCTTAGTAATATTTTTGGACCTATCTCCTCAGGCAAGGGAAACAAAATAAAAACTAAAAAATTGGGGGGAAGTAGTTTTAGCTCAGTGGTAAAACACATGCTTAGCATACACAAGGTCCTGGTTCAATCCCCAGTACCACCATTAAAAAAAATTTTTTTTAAGATAAACAAATGGGACTACATCAAACTAAAAAGCTGTTGCACAGCAAAGGAAACTATCAACAAAGTGAAAAGGTAGCCTATTAAATGGAAGGAGATATTAGCAAACAATAAATCTGATTAAGGGTTAATATCCAAAATATACAAAGAACTCATGTAACTCAACATCCAAAAAAATAAACAAAGAGATTAAAAAATGGGCAGAGGACCTGAAAAGACATTCTTCCAACAAGGACCAATGGCCAACAGACACATGAAAAGATGTTCAACATCACTAATCATCAGGTAAATGCAAATCAAAACCACAATGAGATATTACCTCACACCTGTCAGTATGGTTGTTATCAGTAAGACAACAAATAGCAGGAAACCTTGGTTCCTGGTTGATGGAATATAAATTGGTGCAGCCACTGTGGAAAACAGTAGAGAGGGAGATTCCTCAAAAAATTAAAAATTGAACAACCATGTGATCCAGCAATTTCACTCCTGGATATTTATCCAGAGAAAATGAAAACACTAATTAGAAAAGATATGTGTCCCTTTATGTTGATTGCAGCATTATACACAATAGCCAAGACAGGGAAGCAACCTAAATGCCCATCTATAGATGAATATAAAGAAGAAATGATATAGATACACATATATAATGGAATATTACTCAGCCATAAAGAAGAATGAAATCTTGCCATTAGGGACAACATGGTTGGACCTATAGGGTACTACACTAAGTGAAATGTCAGACAGAGAAAGACAAATACTGTATGATTTCACTTATATGTGCAATCTAAAACACAAAACAGATTAACAAATAAAACAGAAAGAGTCATAGATACAGAGAGCAAACAGTGGTTGCCAGGGTGTAGGGGGATGAGGGAAGAGAAATAGGTGAAGGAGATTAAGAGGTACAAACTTCCAGACAAAATAAATGAGGGGGGGAGGATATAGCTCAGTGGTAGAGTACATGCTTAATTAGCATGCAGAAGGTCCTGAGTCCAATCCCCAGTACCTCCATTAAAATTAATTAATTAACTAATTAAATAATTAAATCCTAATTACCTTGCCCTCAAAAAAATAAAATAAAATAAAGCAAAACAAAATAAATGAGTCACAGATACGAAATGGACAGTGTGGGGAATATACTCAATAATTGTGTATTATATTTTTATCATGACAGATGTAATTAGATTTTATCCTGATGATCATTTTCAAATGTACAGAAATATCAAATCACTATGTTGCATTACAGGAACTAACACTGTGTTGTAGGACAAATATACTTTAAAGCAAACAGACAAACTCATAGAAAAAGAGATCAGATTTGTGGTAACTAGGGATGTGAGAGAGGGGGAGGGGGAATTAGATGAGAGCAATCAAAAGATACAAACTCCCACTTAAAAGACAAATAACTACTAGGAATGTAATAGATAACATACATATAATTAACACTACTGTATGTTATATATGAAAGTTGTTAAGAGAGTAAATCCTGAGTTCTCATCACAAGGAAAATGATTTCTATTTAATTTTGTATTTACATGAGATGACGGATGTTCACTAAACTTATTGTGATAATCATTTCATGATATATGTAAGTCAAACCATTATGCTATGTACATCTTAAATTTATACAGTGCTGTATGGCATTTATATCTCAAAAAAACTGGAAGTAAAAAGAACCAGGATGAGGACATGAATTATAGGCATTCTGACTCTGACTTGCTACAATGAAGAAGTGTCAAACAATTAGAACTGCACAGAGGACGTGGCCCTCCTTGTACAGCAGTGAGTTCCCTGCCTCTGGAGGGGCTCAAGGGAAGGCTGGACACCAGCAAGACAGGGACATTTTAAAGGTGATTCTTAGAATCTGAAAATGAATATATGTATGTATATGCACGACTGGGACATTGTGCTGAACCCTAGAAACTGATACATTAGAATTGACTGTACTTCAATAAAAAAAAATAATAATAAAGATGATTCTTACTGCACATCGAGTTATATGATCTAGATTCTAGAAGACTCTCAGGTCCCTTCCAATATTGTGACTCTATGATTGTAAAGAAATCTTTAATCTTTCTTTAGTAATTTATCCTGTCTAACAATTTCTCACTTCCAGGAACTCTTCCCATATGCCTGTACTCTTAAAATAACCATAAGTTTATTTTAATCCCTAGGTAAAAGTAAATAACTAGAAAAGGGAAATTAAAACACTGAGCATCAATTATGCCCTGGGCTGTCTTGAGTGCTTTACGTATATTACAGCATTTGATTCTAAAAATAATTTTAAGTGGTAAAGCCTTAAATTATGTTCCCATTTTATACACAAGAAACTGAAGTTCAGAGAGGTAAAGTCATATGGCTCAGATCACACAGCCAAATGATTCTGGAGCCTAGATAAAAACCCAAGAGCCTCACCTCTTAGCCACTCTGCTTGTTGTGTCTCTTTTATACTCGACCCTCTTTAACACACACTGCTGCAGGACAACAAACCAAGAAAGCTGAAAGGGCATCCTTCCAAACCAGGCCTACTGACTCCAGAACCAATATTCTTTCCTAGCTTCAATTCTGGCCACTAGAATTAAAGAAAATGTGAGCCATGTGAAGGAAAAGAAGCTGTCTGAAATCCATTATGTAAGTTTAATTTCTGTTTCACTGATTGAAACTTCTAGTCTATAGGAAATATGTGTGGGGCTAATGTAGATAAAGTGACTATTATTCGGATTATTTCGAGACAACAAAAAGAAAAGGTGCCAATCCTTGATAGTTGTTTTAACACATACTGCAACATTAACTATTACATTTTTTCAATTAATATATTTTCCATTTGAATAATGAATCACCTGGATTTTTATTTGGGAAATTTTCATAACTTAATTTAAATAAAATTATGAAGAAAATAAGAAAAACTAAGTTTGGTAGAAACAGCACCCCAGCCCTGCAGATACTTCTACCTCTGCAATCAGTCATTCTGGACTTTACTAAGACGGTAAGTTTCCTATCTCAAAAACAGAGTTTTAGAAAGCATTATAAAGACTCTTCCTGAGACCATTAATGTGTCAGTAAAACCACTTGACAGTGTTTTTCAGTCGTAAATCTTTGGAATCATAATCCCATGAATGAGTACCTTGTTAAAGACCTCAAGTTTTATATTGCCCATATTTTTTAAATAATTTTTATTACTTTGGCAGGAACTTGATCCCAATGTGAACGTGTTTCGCAAGTCTGAACAACATTGCATCATCGGTCATTTGAAAGTAAAGACACTTACATAAGAAGAGGAATAAGTTCTGTATCTTTAATGTGCTCTTACGATACATTTTCATCTCCAATTGCCTATCTCCAGAAATGCATCTTTATAGACAAACATTAAGTTCTTCATAGTTTTCAAGGCTTGATGATTCAACAACTACTATTTGTAATCAAATTAAAGTCATTCATTCACTGAGGAAATTTGCATAGGTACTTATTTTTATTGTTCCACTGACAAATAATTTTTGGCAGCAGACACATACGTAGGAAGTATCTATGAATATACATGTAAAGGGGTTTATTGATAAAAGCACAATAACATAATGACCAGGGTTCAAATCACTTTGCCACTTAATAGCTGTGCAAACGTGAGCAAAGTACATAAACTCTGAGCACTTGACTATGCTAATGGTAAGTGACTGATAAATGGTGACTATTATACTATGATTGCTGACAGTACTAATGTAAAAAGCCTGAGAGCCTTAAACTTCACTAAGAAGGTTTATTGGTAGGTAAAATATTGAAAGTGTAATTTTGAAATAATTTTTTATATATTGTAAAACAAAGCAAATGAGTAAATATTGTTAGGATTCAAAAGATACTAATAAAAATAAAAAGATATTAAGAAAACTCTAGAATATTACTTTTAATTAAAAATATCAGTATAATTTATTACTAAAAAAGTATTTCTAGCTCTGTCCACTGAAAGCAATGACACCTCAAAGCAAGGAGCACACCAAAAGCCTGAATCTTGGTTTCTAAGCACCATTCCCCCAGGAAAAGGAATCGAAGCTCCATAGAAAATAGGCTGATTTTAGTTCTATGGTCTGAAAATTCTAAGTGAGCCTAAGATACCATCTTCCATCAGAAAGGAAAAAAAGCACTGAAAGACTAAAGGAGTCAGGTTATGAAGTCACAGAGATCATGTCACAGGGACTCCGACTGGCCAAACGCAGTGGATCTGGAGCACCAAAAGAAGAAGAATTGATCGTAACACAGGTAAGTAAATAAAAATTCATGTGTCCATAGAATTGAAAATAAAAGGAAAGTAAACCCCCCCAAAAAAGCTTTCCTTTACAGAAGAATGCCACCTAATGAGTAGAAGGAATAATAAAATTAGACTATTACCACTTTGCCACCTCTGATGTAAGTTAATCCAGGCAAGGATCAATGGATGACAACACCATTAGGTAAACTCACTGGGGAACAGAAATAACCTGCCACTTATCACCCTACAGATACCTTACTTGACTGCAAAAGAAAAAAAATGTACCTTTTCACTAAAGAGATGAGGAATCAAACTTACTTCCAGCAACAATGGAAAAATCTAACATTATTTGTCTCTAACGCAATGCAATAAGAAGTATCTAATTTTACCTTCGAAATAACCTTGCCGAAAAGATTTGACCTGAACCCAATGTAGTCTCTAGACACAACTTTAAGTGTACAGGGTGCAGAGAAAGAAGTGACATAACACCTTGAAGGAACAACCAGACCACTGCTCTGGACTCTCCAAGAAGTCAACACTGTTTTTTTTAAACCTATAAAAGGCTAAAAATAACCCAAAAATGCAATGAATGAACCTAGACTGGAACCCAATTTGGAAAAGAAAACAACTATAAAAGACATTCTTGTAGCAAATGATGAAATTTGAATATGAATATGAATATGAGATGGTTATTGATTATTGCTATATAACAAATTACCCCCAAATTTAGTGGCTTAATACAACAAACATCATTATTTCTTCTCTTCTATGGGTCAGAAATCTAGGCCTGACTTAGCTGTGTGTTTCTGATTCAAAGTCTCTCGTAAGGTTATAGTCAAGCTGTTGATCAGGACTACCCTCATCTCAGGATCCAACTGAAGGAGGATTCACTTCCAAGCTCACTCACATGGTAGCTGATAGACCTTGGTTCCTGGGCTCACAGACTTTGCAACTGGCTGAGTGCCCCCACCACATGACAGCTGGCTTCCCTCAAAAGAAGAAGTTCAAAAGAGAGAGCTCAAGAGAGTTGTCTAAGAGGAAAGCCAAAGTGTTTTCATAACATAATCTCAAAAGTGACATCCCATCACTTCTGACATATTCTGCCGCTTTGTCCAGCCCACAAGGGGAGGGGAATTAAACTTCACCTCTCAAGGGGCACAAAGAACCTGTGGGCTTGAAAACCTCCACAGATGATACTGTAGCATTATTGTTGACTTTTAGATAATGGTATTGTGGTTAGATAGGATAATGTCCTTCTTCTTAAGATACATATGCTGCAGTAGTCAGAAACAACACACATGAAGTCCACGACATATTTTCAAGTGATTCTGCAAATCCATGTGTGTGTGTGTAAAGTAATGAAGCAAATATAGCAAAATGTTAATAAATGCTGCACTGGATGGGAAATAAGTGGGTGTTCACTGTATTCCTTCATCCTTTCTATATGTTCAAAGTTTCTCCTAGGAAATGGTTGGAGAAAAATAATTGAGGATCGCTATGGAGTGAATTGTGTCCCCTCAAAATTCGTATGTTAAAGCCCTAACATCCAATGTGATGGTGGTGTCTGGAGATGAGGCCTTTGAGAGGTAATTAGGTTTGGATGAGATCTTGAGGGTGGGGCCCTCATGTTGGGATCTGCGCCCTTGTAAAAGACACCAGAGATCTTGCTCACTCTCCCTGCCATGTGAAGACACGGCAAGAGGGTGGTCATCTGCAAGCCTGGAAGAGGACTCTCACCAGGAAACCTTCATCTTGGACTTCCCAGCCCCCAGAACTCTGAGAAATAACTGTGTGTTGTTTAAGCCACCAATGTATGGCATTCTGTTACAGCAGCCGGAGCAGACTAAGACAAAGGTTTTAAAATGATTGAACTGACTTGATAACAGAGATAAAATCTTTGCTCCTTTCACAAAGTTAATGTGTCAGAAGAAGAAATCCAGTGGTAAGAAGGGTTTTTTGATACAGGGAATTGGGGGGAAATAAAAATTATTATGATTATTACTGTGAATCATGTTCACGTGTCAACTTCCCATCTCACCTCACTTGGCAGTGACATCACTGTAAATTGGAAAGCCAAAGAGGAGTTCCCACAAAGACGGTCCTTTCCACTGCATCCCGGTGATTCCAGAACCCCCTTCACAGCCTGTGGGACGCCACCAAACCTTCACCCCTCACAGAGCCTCTCTTTTTCAGCATTAGTCATTTCCTAATTTCAAACTCCTATGTATTTTATTAACCGATTGCACCAGCTCACTTCTGCTTTTGGAAATCAATCATTGTTATTTCTCCCATAATTAGTTTCTTTGATACAAAAATTTTTAAACATAATTAAAGGGTTATGTAGTATTCTTAAAAATACAGTATTAATTCTCATGCTCAAACAGGTTCTAGCTAATTTTAAAACATCAAGCAATTCATTGTATAAATAAAAGTTCAGAATTGAGTCACTCCCCCTTGGCAATATCTCTCAAAGTTACAATACCCATATCTTTGACCCAGCAAGCCTACTTCTAGGATTTTCTCTTGGTGATATATTCTCACATATGAGAAATGATATAAGATTATTCATAGCATCTTTGTGTATAATAGTATGCAGTATCTTAACATTTTTGAAAGTAAATAAAAAGAGGAACATAGAGTGTGCAGAGCATGTTGCCATTTGTGTTAAAAGTGAATAAAAAGAATAAATATATGCCTTTATGTATATAGACTATTTCTAGAATGGTATATAAGAAATTGTTAACAGAAGTTGTCTCTGAGGAGAACAAGCTGGGTGGCTGGGAGGAAGGCCAGGCGGAGACTTTTCATTATATTCCCCTGTGTCCATTTAGAATTTTGTATCTAAATGGATGCATGACTGCTTTGTTCCCAAAGAAATAATTTAAAATTTTTTTAATTTACAGTTTAACCAAATAAGACATTATCTACAAACTTTTTACTTTTAAGTGTCTTGTATTTTTCTTTTTTCTAATCAGAAAAAAAACTGTATACAGTGGCCTGGTTAGATCACTGAGTCCCAGGCTGCCCCCTAGCACTCCTGCTGAAAGGAGCCTTTTGAAACTGTGGTCAATAACACCAGTGTGCTCATCCACACCTGGTTTTCCATTTCTGCTTCATAAACATGATCAGAGATGCGCACACACACTCACGCACCGTACCTGGTTCAGCTTGTCTTTCTCTTCCAGGCAGGAGGCAGCCTTTTTCTGTCCTCTGTTTACTTCTGAAGCCAGCCTCATGATTGTTTCTCTGCTAGCTTTTGCTTCCATCTCATGGACATTTACAGTCTCTTCAAGAGCTACAATTTGTCCTTTCATGAATGCATTTTCCTTGCCCAGCTCTCCAAGCTGAAGAGAAAGCAATGACAGCTGTCCCATAAAAATTAATAATTTCAGACCACTTTTTCTAAGCAACACCGATCTGTGTGCCCGATGGTTCTATTCTCACATGGAAACAATGGAAGTGCTATCCCTCCGTCCACTGAAAAGGTAACATTTTCAAAGGCAGCCTCTAAACTCTGTTGTGATGTGCAGAGCAGACCGGGTGGTCAAATCAAAATCCATCAAAAGGTAGCTACACGGCAAACGGTGAGAGTTCAGCCAAAAGCTTCCAGACAGAATAAGCATCAGCAAGCCCCTGGCTGCTAAATACTTAACAGAGCTACAGCAGACCCGGAAGGAAGGGAGTCCCAGTCAGCCCCCGTCCACGGGCACCGCAAGGCGTTACCTGGCACGGGGTGGGGGTGGAGGGGGGAATACAGCAAAGAAGGCAGAACTCTCTTTTTTAAAAAGAAAATCCTTCTAATTAAGGTAAGCATAGGAAAATCCTGAATAACATGCTCAAACAATGGTTCTCACTGGGACCAGCAGGGCTTTTCACTCTTCGTATTGTGCATTTGCATGGTTCGCTGGAGAATTCATAAAAATGTGCAAGATTTATAAGGAGGAAAAATAAAGCCAACCAGGCTGCTCGGCCCAAAGGAACCAGGCATGCAGACAGCTCACTCTCTAAGGCCACAAGGATGCCTGTGGGAGGACCTGAAACTCCACATGGCAGGGTCAGTGTTTGTGTTAGGACCGTCTGGGCAAGTGGCACACCTTTCAGTCTCAGCAATCTGCCAACACGGTGCCCTGCTCCTGACTCAGGGCTGTCCCCTCTCCCTTGAACGCTTTTCTTCATATCTGCACGCTCAGTCTCCAGCTCAGTCTCCAGCATCCTCTAAAAGCCCTCGTCTCAGAGGGGCTCTCCTCGGCCAGTCCACCCAAACTAGCATCCCATGCCTCCAACCTGCTTCACTCTCTTTCCCCACATCTGATTGGTTTTCCCTCATTGCACCTTTTACTACACGGGATAACACTGGATAGTTATTTGTTTATTTCCTCATCATCTCTATCCACAATAATGAAAGCTCTAGGAGGGCACAGATTTAGGCTTGTCTCATTCACTGCTGCATCCCCAGTGCCTAGAACAGTGTCCAGCGCATAGTCATCACTCACTAAATATTTGGGGAATGGATGGAGGAATGTCAAATAAGTTCTTAGGAAGCCCCTCTTTTCCACCATGTTTCCTTAGAGTGTGTGTGTACATCAGGGCGGTAAAAGTGAGGGAATGGCTGTGAAACTGGAGTGGTTTTTTTTCCCCTTCTCAGCGTATTGCTCAAGATAACAGCCTTTTTGCTCTTGACCAAGGTTTGTTTTTTTTTAAAAGATGGGGACCTAACTCGGGTGACTGGGTTGCTAAAGCTTTAGGGTCCTACCATCTGTTTAAAAATATAGTTTATATTATTATTCAGGTATAGTGAGGTCAACAGATCAGGAGAACTGAAAAGACAGTTTGTTACTCACAGTTCCCAAGAGGGGGCACACCATGCCATGCAGGGCCACGCAGGGAGCACCAGGGCCGGTCAGGAGACAGAGGGAGCTAGGGGGAAACATGTTCTCCACAGGAAGGAGTGGGTGAGGCAGGGTAAGCAGGCTTACGACCGGCTAGTTTGAACAACTTCAGTGGGGTCTGGAGGGTAGGAGCTGTCTCCAGTCGCCTGGCACCTGGCCCTGGGGCGATGGCCCAGAGTGTAAGGGCCTGATAGAAGTGGTTGGGGCGTGGGCTCTGAACTGTTCATCTGCATTTGAAAGCTGTGCACCCAGGAGAGTCATTTGCTAGGAACTGGCTCACCCTGGGACCCAGTCTCTCCTGGGCCGGCAAGGCCCCAAGTACCAAAGCACTAGAATTAGGGAAAATAAGGAGGCATGGTTAACACAGCATCAGCAGCCAGGTTAGCACCTGGAGACTGTCTCTCATGTGGGAAAGGGTCTCTGGAAGAAAGAGCTCTTAATTTCGCTTTCTTTTCCCCACCATTTGGCTTTAAAGATAATCCCCCGAACCACAGTGCAAGGTGGACTTCAACAGCCAGGCTCCTGGTCACGTGTTAGCAACAGGGAGGACCAGGAGCTGCGTCCAGTGCCTCTAGGGCATCAGGCAGACCCCAGGAGGTCTGGGCAGCCAAAACCTATCAGTGAGCTAACATGGGGTCATTCTGCAGCTTTCGCAGGAGGCTTACTAACGAACCACTGAGGGGCGGCCTCTAAGAATGGCTGCATGGGCCAGATACTCTAAAACTCCTAGAGGGAAACATGGGCAGAACACTCTGACATAAATCTCAGTAATATTTTTTTCAATCCATCTCCTAGAGTAATGGAAATAAGAGCAAAAATAAGCAAAGAGGACCTAATTAAACTTAAAAGCTTTTGCATAGCAAAGGAAACCACCAACAAAATGAAAAGACAACCTACAAAATGGGAGAAAATATTTGTAAACCATGCAATCGACAAGGGCTTAATTTCCAAAATATACTAACAGCTCATACAACTTAATATCAAACAAACAACCCAGTCAAAAAATGGGCAGAAGACCTAAATAGACATTTCTCCAAAGACATACAGATGGCCAACAGGCACATGAAAAGATGCTCAACATTGCTAATTATTAGAGAAATGCAAATCAAAACTGCAATGAGGTATCACCTCATGCCGGTAAGAATGTCCATCATTAAAAAGTCTACAAATAATAAATGCTGGAGAGGGTGTAGAGAAAAGGGAACCCTCCTACACTGTTGGTGGGAATGTAAATTGGTGCGGCCACTGAGGAGGACAGCATGGAAGTATCTTAAAAAACTAAAAATATATAAAACGTATGTATAACTGAATCACTTTGCTGTACATCTGAAACTAACACAACATTGTAAATCAACTGTATTTCAATTTTAAAAAACAGTAAGACGTTAAAAAAAAAAAAAAAGAATGGCTGCATGGAAATCTGTGGGCAAGCAAGGATACGAAAGGTTTATAAACGAGCAAAGATGCCGTTTCCATCCAAATACCTCCAGGTGCCCTAATGAACCACCACAGGCCAAGTGAATTATTCAATTGATACAATTAATTTCCACCTTAATTTTTTTTATGTCTGAAGATATTCATATATTGTTGCAGTGTTGTTTTTTTTTATAATAGTGAAAAAGTGAAAGATGAAGAGGAAACTGTTTCAGCCAGAGAGGAAGGATGATTGTCTATGGTACATCCACCTTTAAGGAACTTTACAATCACAAAAGAAAAAAAAAAAAAAGTTCTGAAGAAGAGATAATAAATTGAAAGTTATTTATAATACGTTAAAGTTCTTTTTAATTCCCCTCCCACTGAAAATGAGGGTAGGGGAATGAAAAAGCCAGTAATGTTACATTAAAGCTGGATTTCAATTTTTTGGCTTTAGCATAAAGTTAAAAAATACTTTCGAACTAAATCTTAACCTTAGATTCAATGAGCATCCCAAAAATGACACACAGCTGGTTTTGTTCTTTTGGTGTGTGTGTTTCTGTCTTACAACTAAAACAAAACAAAATCTTCCTAAAACACATCATTAAAATGAATAATTAATTGTATTTGACTAGCTAAATATATTTTAGACAAAGCAATCAATCCCTTCTGGAGAATAATTAATCTCAAATAATGAGAGAGAGAACCTTGGACTTGAGGCTCAGAGAGGTGATATGGTTTTTCCCAGGTCACACAGACAATTAATGCTATACTAGGGCTCGGCTCCTGTCCTGTTCTGCTACCCCCAGACTCAACCACAGCTCTTCCTTCATGGCACACGTCATAATGACCACTAAATTTATAGTCTTTTTAATCTGCATGTAAACACCTTTAGAATTAAATCTTCATCTGATGCCTTTTCATTCTTCTTCTCTGGATCTAAGTAGTCACGAAGTTGAGCCAGAAATTCCTCGTGTCTCCTGCAATTCTCCAAGGCTTGATTCTTATTCTCTGCGTTTTCCTTCAAACATTGTCTATCAGGCAAATAACAGATAAGTCAAGTTTTAACACCAAAGAAGATGCCATTCATCCAAGTTCAGAACTCAAGCTCTCTGCTGAGAAATAACCAATCATCGTGTTCAACACAACACAGTTTCCCCAGACACACAGCACATTATTGTCTGCAAGCCCTGTTAAGCAGAGAGAGAAGTGGAAGCAACTCTGGGGCACCTACACCTTGCAGAAGCAAAGGAAGATCTCCATGGCATCTGAGCAAGGGAGACAGATTATCTGCCTCCTCTTAGGATCTGCAGAAGTGCAGGTAGTCCTCTAGACCACACTAGACCCACACAGTCATGAGTCTCTGCTGGAACTTCGTGGGGAAGAAAGAGAGTGATGCGACGTTGGTTCTAGAAACCAGGCTTTGTTTTATTTTCAAGCACTCTACAATGTTCTATCAGGGTTACTTGGGGCGTTCTCTGGTTCATGGCCAAGCATAACTATAATAAAAAATGTATCAGAAGCAGGGGATGTTCCCCTCAACAGAAAAGAGAGGTGTTCAATTATCAGCCAAGATCACTATTAGTTTTCCCACATCTAGAATTTTTAAAGGGTATTGGAATGGGCCAATCAAGGAAAATCAGTCAATTTGTGCTTAACTATGCCACTTTATTTCAAATCTCACATAGGTTTGCTGAAATAGCAGGGTCTATTTCTAATGCTTTAAATGTTAGAGACTAAGAGATCACCAAAAAATAGACATGTTATAAAGGCAAATTAGAATCATTTCAATAATTTGGCATCATTTTTAGTACCCTAGATAATAAACATGATTATTGCTTTCCCTTTTTACCATGGTGAGTGTTTACTGCAAATTCTTTCACACTATTCAGAGATTAACAAAGCATGTAATTGCATATACTCAAAAGCATATCATATTTCTATTTAGAAAAATGTATAACAATAAAAGACCAACATCAATATATCTCTAAATTCTTATTTTCAGCATGTGAAAGGTAATGTTTATTCAGTCTCCCTGACTCATGAAAGACACAGTTAATGCTATGGCTCTGATTGACTTATGTATATGACTCTATACATTTACTCCAAGATTTCAATCTACTCCTCTATTCCAGGAATTTCTAAACTATTTCCACTCCTATTTGCATTTCCCTTTGATCCAACCCAGTTCCAGGCATCTATCATAAGGACATAATCACATAAATGTGAAAATATGAATGTGCATGGATATTCATTGCACCTTGGTTTATAATAATATTTTGAGTGGAGCTAAACTAAGTGCCTAAAGGAAATTGCAAAAAGAACTGGTTAAGTAAGTTATGATATTTCAGGCAATGGAATATCACTGGCCATTAAAAATGATATAATGAAAGACTTTTTAAAATATCTACAACATATGATTCAAGAAAAATGGTTCATTACATGATGTCATTTATGTGCAATTGTCTAAAAATCTGTTGAACAAAATGTTAACTATAGCTTTCCTGGAATCATAAGGTTTTTAGTAATTTTAATTTCTCTTTGGCACTTTACTATACTTACTATATTTTTGAAAGCTTTCTTACAATGAGTGTATATCACTTCATTACTCATTTGCTTAATAAATATTTATTGAGCACTTACGATGCATCAGGCTCTATTAAAGGTGCTAAAGATACAGTAGTAAACAAAACAGATAAACACCCTTGCCCGCATGGGGCTTATGTTCTAGTTGGGAAAATGGACAATAATCAAAATATGAATGTGTATAAATATATATTATATTATAAAAGGACTGGAGAGGAAAATATTAAGCAGGAAAGGGAGTAAGAAATATCTGGGGGGGAGCAGGGTAAAATTTTAAATATAATCACTCATGTAAGCCCTCACTGAGAAGGTGACTTCTGAGTGAAGACCAAAAGGAAGCAGAGAGGCAGCCATATGCTATCTGGGCAAGAGCATTCCAGGCAAAGGGATGAGCAAGTGCAAAAGTCCTGAGGTAGAATCACACCTGGTATGTTTCATTCGAGAGACAACAAAGAAGCCAGAGGGCTGGAACAGAAAGAATACGGGAGAGACTGGAGGCAAACCTGGTCAGGATGAGCCTTTTAGGTCATAAGAAATACTTTGTCTTTACCCTGAGTGAGGAGAGAAGTTATTGGAGGACTCTGAGCAGAGGACTCATGATCTACCATTTGTGTTTTTACAGAATCACTCTGGCTGCAGGGGGCATGGGCAGAGCAAGGAAGCACTTAGGAGGCTACTGCAATAATCCAGGTGAGAGATGATAGTTGGCTAAGACCAGGTTAGTGGCAACGAGGGTGGCAACAGGAAGTGGTCAAAACTTAGATTTATTTTGACAGTAGAGACAAATGATGGGTTTACTGAAGTATCAGAGAAAGAGAAGTAAGGATGATCTAAGTTCAACTAGAAGAATGGAATTGCCATTAAGTGAGATGAGGGAAAGTGCAGGAGGATTTTATGGAAATATCAGAAGCTTTTTTGGACACGTTAAGTTTGAGATGCCTGTTGGACATCAACATGGAGATGTTCAGTAAGTTATAAGACATGTGGGTCTTGAGTTCTGGGGAGTGATCCAGGCTAAATCTAGAAATGTGGGAGTCACAAGCATTTAGATCATACTTTAAGCCCTGAGACAGGATGAGGGCACTGAGAGAGTGAATTTAGACGGACGAGAGAAGAGAGAAGAGAGTTAAGGACTGAGCCCTGGGGTGCTCCAACATCTGGAAGTCAAGGAGATTGGGAGGATAAAGCAAGAGACAATGAAAGAGCAGCTAGAAAGGTAGGATCAAAAGCAGGCATGTGCAGTGCTCTGAAAGCTAAAAGAAGAAAGTGGTTCAGGGAGACAGACCAACTCTGACTGATGGACTGGAAGGTCAAGTAAGATAAGACTGATCATTTAATTTGCAATGTGCGGTCACTAGTCACTAATGAGTGTCTTCAGTGGAGGAGATCTGAAAGAGGAGAGAAACTGGAGACAGGGAGTATATACAAACATTTTTAAGGACTTTTGTTGTAAACGGAAGGTGAGACAGAGGACAAGAGCTGGAAGTATTGGGTTTTTGAATTTATTTTTTTTAAGATGAAGTTAGTAAAATAAAGATCAAGTATTTTATTAATAAAGTGACTGAAGTTATTATACATAGAATTTTAAAGTGTATTTTAAGAACAGCTAGCTCCCAATTTTATCTTAATAATCACCTTTTGCCAGAAGTAAGTATAGAAACCTAGATTTCATGAGTTCTCACATAAACTGGTGATATAACCTCATTAGAGTGTTCAGGGTGGTCTGGGGTGGTCTGGACTTCTGGGGTATTTTCAGAACTACCTTCTGAATAAACTCCTCCCTCTGTGCACCAACCACTCCACACCTCCAGTTAAACCTCTGCTTAGGAGAAATCTCCCAAATTTTACATGTAAGAATTTGCAGCCCTAATCAATAGGGCATAAACATGCTTAGGACAACGCCATGTTTGTTAAGACTCTTTGTGACATTTAGAAATAAATTTGAGAAAAATTTTCAAGACTCCAAAGATACATAAGGTCAATGATTTTTTTTCCAAGTTGAGTTTCAGGACCCCCATATTGCAAAATGCCAGTGCCTCCAGTGGCATATCCTGCTATCAGAAGCTAGTGTTTTAACACTGACTCAATTAGAAATACATTGAAATATCCTTACTGTAATTTCTCGTCTAGTGCTACAACTTTCTTCTTTAACTCCTGGTTCTCCTTGATGGCAGAGTGAGCGGTAATTTCTGTTCTAATTTTAGCAGTGGAGAGCGCCGCTGATTCCTCTTCCAGCTCCTGAACTCTGTCTCTCAAAGAGGTGAGGAGAGATGATTTTCTGGCATTGTTTTCCTTGTAGTTCTCCATTTCAGCTTTCAACTCTTGACAGGAAACTTCTTTAGAAAGCATTTTGGATCGCAGGTCCCGAAGCTAACGTGGAAAAGAAGTAAAATGAGGGAAAGGACTTCAATGTGTAAGTTTGAATTATCTTTGGAAAAAACCCAAAACCATAATTTAAAATTTCAATCTTTTATTCATGACTTAATCCAACTTTCCTTTCTTTTTTTTTTTTTTTTCATATTTGTTTCCGTGTTACCAGATGGGAAATTATATGCCTCAATAGTGGACTTCACATTCTGTCTTCAGAAAATAATTGAGCAATGTCTTGGGGTGATTTAAGCTCACTCAGGAGACATGTGTGGTGTATTTTGCAAAAAGCAATAAAATATTTTGTGATGGGAACTCATTTTCTAACTCTGTATTGCTGCTGACAATGAAACGTGGAACCTACCAGCTACGCTATTTGTAACTTCACGGCCACAGCCGTTTCCCAAGTAAACATAGACTATTCAATATATCACTGTATTTCTCCCTCTTGCCTTCTAGATCCTTATTATGGGTGAGAAAGGGGAATAATATTTGTATTTCTAGAAAAAATATAGGAGAAAAGGAAAATCATTACAGGATTTACACAAAAGAAACATTTTAACGTCTATGAACTCTTTGGCATCAAAATGCTGAACACAGTATGAGCCTTATTAAGGTATCAGGTCCACCCCATTAGAAAACTTTATGAATGCATGTACTCCTTTGGAACTGTGAGTATTCGTGTATGCAGTTATTCACACACACACATGATCAACTCATTTCAGCAGGATCCTGGTAGCCCAGTAGGACTGCTAGTTACCTCCCAGGCAAGTCTAGGACTCCTTGGAGCCACAAGGTTATGATCACAATGAGTCTCAGAGAGAACCTCCCAGAAACTCCACAGTAGACCTGATCCAACTCAGAGGGTAGATGGATCTTAGTTGTCTTCCTAGAATGTTCCCAAACAGAACCACCACAAGAAAGGGAGTCAGAATTCCATCCCCAGAGCTGCAGACTGCAAGCAATCCACGTTAAAGATACTCCCAGAGATGCTAAAAGTCCTCCAAAGCCCACGCAACCCAAACCCAAAGTCCCCAGGTGTCCTCAGGGCTCTTGAAGATGTGGAGCTCCTCTGAGATCCAGAACCCACCCATGTCACCTTGCTCAGCAGCATGGCAAATGCACAGCCTTCCAGCAATTCTCCATAACTAGGGGGTAGGTGCACACTAAGAGAAGAAGCATAAACTTTGCCAAAAAGTTTGAGTCTGTGTCCCTTGGTCCTATTTCTACTCCCGTCTTTCCCCTGCTTCACACTGTAAGACGCTAACAAGGCCCATTTGTGAGTATGAAGATGCACACTCTTACCTGAGACTGAGCAGCTTCGAATTTGACCAACGTTGCTGCAAGCTCACTTCGTGCAGTCTCGGCCACATTCCGATAGTGGTTTAATTGCTCCCGAGTGGCCGGGACTTCCAAGAGATGATCATAAGTTTCCTGACAGGGTTCCCGAAAGACAAAACAGAAAGAGGAGAGTTAAACAATCTTTTCCATGCAGCTGTGCAAAGCAAGATTAAGAACAGAAGCATTCTTTCCAGTCCAGATATGTCTTAAATGCTGCCCAGAGAAGGATTTGGTTCAGATCATTTCATTCTCATTCTCAAAATTCTAAGGGAGACAGGGGGCAGCCAGGGAATGAATGACAGCTTCCCCCAGGATGGTGGTAGGGTTTGGCATTTACTAGTTGGCCTTTGCTATCTTGGACAGTTTCCTTCTGCCCAACTCCAGTGCTATGTGACCTCTGACCAGAACAGATAGAGTCAACAAAGAACCAGCAGAAGAAGGTTAACCAGGAGGCAGTTCATCATTCTGTTTCCAGACTACAAAGATTATCAACTCATCTCTGGTCCGTAGAGTAAAGGGTATCATGTGTTTATCAGAGAGATCATGTGATTTAAATGTGAAGGGCTGTCTCCCTCATAATTATTCACTATGCCATGTACTCTCAGTCTCATAGCCTATCATGGGGTCTTGATAGTGACTTAGATGGATGCTTGAGACCAGAGACAGTGGTGGTACCTGAAGAGCCCTTGCTCCATCCACAAGGGAACAGCTCTCAGCGCCACTGATGGCTACCAGTGCAGAAATACGAATCAGAGCATGGCCTCATTACTCCGATTTTTCAAGACAGGTCATATATCCAGACTTTTCGAAGTAAAAATTCCTAGTTTTTGCAGCTAGGCAACCAATTTAAATGTTTTAAAAAAACACCCTGTGATCCAAATAAACACAACCTTAGCGCAGACTCATGGGTTTGGGCTGTGGGTTGCAGTCTGCAATTTCTGGTTCTGTTTCTGTCCTGCTCTTGCCGTAACACCTGCTTCCTTCAAGAATTATTCCTGAGTTTGGACAGATACCCACCTCTATTGGAGTTTCCAGGGCCAGTGGTCTCTGTGAAGAACATACGAGAAAGTCATTCATTTCTGAAGGAATATGAAAGAGGTCACTTAAATGAGCGTTTCCCTGAGATATCTAGTGGCCTCGGGGGACACACCAGTAAAACCTGTTTATGACTGCCCGGTTACCGAACCGCCAGAGACTACCGTTTGGAAATACTCATGGATGCAAAAGTCATCTTAAAGCGCGGGACGTTACAATGAGCGTTGTCATGACTAGTGTGTCTCAATCCACAGAATGCCAAACAAAACCTTCAGTGCTCTTAGTAACAGCCAGTGTCTGCCAATAACAACATATCCAAGAAGAGGGCAGGGATGTACTGCTGGGGAGAAAGCATAAACCGTTTCACTGCATCTAATAAGAGAACCACATCCTGTTCAGCCTCTCTCAGTATTCAGAAGGAACTTCTCCACCCTAACCACCACAGCAGTATTTTCCAGCGTAAGGCCATGTGAGGACCTAGGTCACTTACAAGAGGTTTGAACTATAATACGTATGGCCCACCGTTTTATAAAATTCCTTAGGGAAATAAGTTTCTCCAATGGATGTGATTATTTCTTTCAATGACTAACATGATTTTTTTTTTGGAAGGGACATGGTCACACCATACTTTTATATCTCCTTATGAAAACATATAGTGTCCATTGGACATAATATTAAGAGCCTCTGAGGCAGTTCAGAAATGGGCCTTCCTTTGAGGAGGTTAAAACATAAAGCAGAACACTACCACAGGCATTAGGATCTTCAAATGGTGATGGACAAAAGAAACGACACATTAAGATAATATTAGCTCTGACCCTGAAGCAGGGCCTATGTGAGGAAGACTCTTGATTACTGAGTTTAGAAGACACTTGCGAGGGTCTAAATCACCCCTCAAAGTCCAGCCAACTCAAGATTATTCATCAGCAAGTGTTTACTGAAAGCCTATCCTGGCTCAGGCACTGAGCTTACAGTCTAGTAAGAAAAAGGACATTTGGGGAGGAGGGTATAGCTCAGATGTAGTGCACACGCTTAGCACGCATGAGGTCCTGAGGTCAAGCCCCAGGACCTCCATTAAAAAGAAAGAAAGAAGAAAGAAGATTAAAGACTATTTATCAAAGAACTGCACTGATGACTGCGTCATGACAGACTGAAATAAGTGCAAAGTAAGAAAGAAGCGGACAACAAATGAAACTGACTTAAAATTAGGGTAACAGGAAGGAAAGATTTCCCTAAAGAAGTGATGATTAAATAGAAATTAAATAAGCAAGAGGTATTGAAAGAGGAGCAGCCCACATCTTTCAAATATCCAAAAGTCCAAGCAAGGGTCCTGCGGCAGGAGGATGCCCTGTGTGATCCAGGATCTGAGAGGAGGCAGTGAGGATGGGGGATCAGAGCAGGCAGAGAACAGAGGCAGCAGGGCTGCAAAGGCAGTCCCGAGCTCACTGATACACTGTCGTACCGAATAGGGCTTCTTTTTCAGACTATTTCTCCTTGGGTATTCTTATTCATTCATTGTACCATATGAAATTTAGAATCAGCTGATCAAATTCCAAAAAAAAAATCTTGTTGGTATTTTCATTGAGAGCATGTTAAATTTATAAATAAACTTAAAGAGAATTAACATCTTTTAAATGACGAGTTTTCCAAATAAAATCCTATTTTACCATTTGCTCAGGAATTCTCCTATGTCTTCTATGTAGCTATGATGGTTAATTTTATCTGTCAACTTGACTGGGTCACAGGGTGTCCAGGTATTTGGTTTGAACATGATTCTGGGTGCATCTGTGAGGATTTTCTGGATGAGATTAACATTTGAATCCGCAGATGCCCTCCCCAATGTGGATGGGTGTCATCCAATCCACTGAAGGCCTGTATAGAACAAAAAGGCTGAGTAAGGGAGAATTTGTTCTCTCTGCCTGTCTTTGAGCTGGGACATCAATCTCCCCCTGCCTTTGTATTCAGACTCTGACTGGGAACTTACACCATTAGCTCTCCTGGGACTCCAGCTTGCTGACTGCAGATCTCAGCCTCCACTGTCACTCAAGCCAATTTCTTATCATAAATCAATTTCTCTCTATATATTTTTTAATATATTTATTTATTTATCCTATTGGTCCTTTTTCTCTGGAGGACCCCAACTGAGCCCCAGAGACACCTCTGTGCTGCAAGGTGCTCTGGAAGATACCATGGAAATCCCACTCCTTCAAGACACGCTGAGGTAGCTTGAAATGAGAAGAAATGAGACACAATAGCATGAGAGGATTACAAGCAAAAGGAAAAACATGAAAGCTGTTAGAAGAACACATGAAAAAAAGGAAGAAAAATTAGAACTATACTACATTTTATAAACCAAAAATAAAATCGGTCAAAAGCACACCAAAAGTTGCTCGACCTCCCTAATAATCAGGGAAGTAAGAATTCAAACAAAGACACACCATTTTTGGCACATCAGCTTGGAAAAAATAAAAGGTTGCTCTTATCAAGTGTTAGGAAGTTTTTTCATACGTAGCTTGCAAGAGTACACAATGGTTAAGCCCTTGAATGCCCTTCCAATTAGGTTATCTCTGTTAAAAATTTAAATGTAAATCCATCTGACCCAGCAGCGCTATCTATCTCTTCCTGGAAAATACTCACACACGTGCATGACGATATGTCTAAAGATAGTCATTATACCATTATTGGTAATAGCAGAAAAGAGAGGGATGAAACAATATAAATTCCCATCAACAAGGCAATTATTCAAAAAGGCACCCCCATATTGTGAATACCATGCAACAAGTAGCAGGAAATTGTGCTGAATGTTTCGGCATAAGAGTATCTCCAAGATATACCACTGAACAAAAGCAAGAAAGCATAGATCCATAGTCTGATACCGTTTTTCATAAAAGCACATGGTAGGGAGGGTGTAGCTCAGTAGCAGAGCACATGCTTAGCATGCATGAGTTCTTGGGTTCCATCCTCAGTACCGCCTCTAAATATAAATAAATAAATAAATAAATAAATAAATAAATAAATAAGCTTAATACCTTCCCTTCAAAAAACAACAACAACAACAACAACAACAACAACAAAAACATGGAGGGAAAATACTATGTCTTTCCTATAAATATATTTTGTGAAGAAAAAGAGAAAACGGTCTGAAAGAACACACATCACCTTCATTAACAGTCCTCACCTCTGGGGCTGACAACAGTTCTGGAGCTGGGGAGGGAAATGGTTTTGTTTTTATCAAGAATGATATATTTATGCATTATTTGTATAATTAAATATAATTTAAAGAAAACTACTGGAAAGGAATGTCAACTGTGGTTACCTTTTAGTTATGGGACCACATTTCATTTTCTTCTTTGCTATATGTTTTTATATTTTCCAAGTCCTTTACAGGGATGATACGTTAATTTCATAATCAGAGTAAATATCTCCCCCAACTACTTAAATGCAAAAAAAGGAATAAGGATGAGAACAGACAAAAATCAAAAATCTTGCCGTGCGGTATCTTTATGGAAAACACAAGGACAAAGAAATGGCCCTAGTAGCATAGGGATTTGAGTATGTTTAAGAGAAGACACTTCAGGATTTTGCTCTTTTAATTAAGCCCCCCTGAAGTTAGCAAAATTTTTGGAAAAATCTTTAACTTTTTCTATAAATATTAAACAATCTTCACTTAAAAAAAACTAATTTTCTCCTATTCAAAATGGCAAGATTAAAAACTCATCCATTTGTCCCCACATGCGGACACTTTTAAGTTATTAGGTCTCTCTCAGCCAACCTATGAAGCAATTTTACATTAATTTTAGAAAGCCAACTACGTATGATTTGATTCTGCTACTGATATTATGATAATGATTGAAATTGCCTCATAGGGTGGCTCATAGGCTTTTCAGAATAAAGGATGGTTTCAAAGCTCAAAGGCATAAAGAAGAGATAAGCTTAGTCATAATTTAGTACACAATGTGCCCAATTACCTGACCTGGGGACAATGTCTTGGGCCAGTCTTGCTTCTATGGTACTTCGTTGTCTTAATTTCCCATGGACAAAAAAAGAGAGAGAGAAGAAAATCACTGCCTACCTCTGACAAAAGCGCATAAATCCACTCCTATCTCTCTGCCCCATAACCAGTCCCCTTTCTTTGTTCCAGCATTATTCCACACTGCAGCGCACAACTGTGTCACCGAGGCCCCAGATGGAATGTTTCCTTTAGTCCCTCTCCCCTTCCCTCTCTCTCTCCCTCTCTTCAAGCCTCCAGTGCTGCCCCAGTGAACGATCTCTCCTAAGAATCTCTCCCCTACTCTCCAACTTCTTCCCACCAAGTCCAGTTGCTTCCCTAATTTACACTGCATAGTAAGTTAAGTCTTGCAAATTGTATTTCTCCGACCAATGCTCCACTCAATTTAGACCACTCATCAGTTCTCCTCCGGATTTTGAAGCACTTTCTTGGCCCTCCTGCTTTTCTTTCTTATATCTGCATTTGGTTTCCGGGGCTCACTAGCGCCCTCGGGGGACAGTGTGATGGGCGTGGAATTCAGGAAATAAATCTGAGTGTCTACATCTTAGCGGTTGTGGGAAGAATTTTGAAAGAAGACATTTCTGCATTAAATCAAGTTTTGTAAAAAAAACTGTCTATTACTTTTACATTGTTCTCACTCCTTTTTCCCTTGGGTGTCACTTAAAAACCCTTCTAAGACAATATCCCTATTGAGAAGAATACAGCATCCCAAAATGTTCTTCATACTATGGTTCTGCTAAAAGAAACTGGGTCGGGGGGAGGTATAGCTCAATGGTAGAGCACATGCTTAGCATGCACAAGGTCCTGGGTTCAATTCCCAGTACCTCCATCACAGATTAAAAAATTTATTAAAGAAATAAAAGGACTGCAGTCCTTCACCTTCATGGATGAAAGTTAGTTTGGCATCTAAGTTTTTTAGAAAAAACTTAGATGCCAAACCTTTTGAGGGTTTGCTTTAAGTACTAATCCTGATGTAACGCTAATATTTATTAGATATGTATCTTCTATACACACACACACACACACACACACACACATATATGATCAAAACTAACAGTCACTGAATCAGGAACTATTCCCATTCAGTCTTCACAACAGCCCTGCGAGTAGGGACTGTTCTTAACCCCTTACCTGAAAATGAAGCAATTAAGCTCTAAAAAGGAAATTCTTTTGCCAAATAGCAAACAACTGGTAGTAGATCTGGAAGCAATGATGGCTTTTCTGTGCTATATAATTTAAAAGTTAAGATTAAAGTATGTTTAATGGGAGATTCCTCAAAAGACTAAAAATAGACTTACAATACGATCCAGCAATCCCACTCTTGGGCATATATCTGGAGGGAACTCTAATTCAGAATGATACATGCACCCCAGTGTTCATAGCATCACTATTTACAATAGCTAAGACATGGAAACCACCTGAATGTACATCAACAGATGACTGGATAAACAAGTTATGGTATATTTATATAATGGAATACCACTCAGCCATAAAAAAAAAAGAATAAAATAATGCCATTTGCAGCAACATGGACGGACCTCGAGAATGTCATTCTAAGTGAAGTAAGCCAGAAAGAGAAAGAAAAATATCATATGATATCACTTATATGTGGAATCTGAAAAAAAAGACAAACGAACTTATTTACAAAACAGAAACAGACTCACAGGCATGGAAAACAAACTTATGGTTATCAGCGGGGGAAGGGACTGGGAAGGGATAAGCTGGAGTTCAAGATTTGCAGATACTAACTACTATATATAAAATAGATAAACAATAAGTTCATCCTGTATACCACAGGGAACTATATTCAATATCTTGTAGTAACTTACGGTGAAAAAGAATATGAAAACAAATATATGCATGTTCATGTATGACTGAAGCATTATTCGGTACACCAGAAATTGACACAACATTGTAAACTGACTATACTTCAATAAATATATATATACACAAATAAAAAATTAAAAAACAAAGTATGTTTAATGAATGGGCATATAAAATGTCCCTGACACTGCGGGAGGCAATTGGACACCTAACCCATGACCCACAATTCTACTCCTAAAAGTCTATGTGAATGTTCATGGTTCATAGTGTCCATCAATACAGGAACTGGTCAACAATAATACACCCGTAATATGGGAGCCCAGAAAAGAGTTAACTGAACCTAATCTATTTAGAGCAGCACGGATAGACCTCAAAAATATACTGTTTTTCAAATAAAGTAAGTTAGAGAACAACACTAGTAGGATGATACCATTTACGTTTTAAAAATACATGTTAAACAAGGTGACATATTTTCTTTAGGTATAAGTATGAATACAAAATATTTTTTAGCTGTCTGGAGGATACTTGCTAAACTTATTTAATAATTACCTCTGGAAATGGGGGAAGGGGAGCAGGACTAGGGGTGATTGACAAAGGGAACTATAGCGTCATTTGCAACGTTCTAATTTTTAAAGGAAAAGTGACTCTAGTTGTAACAATAAAATCAATTTCTTAATTAATTAATAAAAGACAACTGAAAACATGTTTCAGGAGTCCAATGTTCTAGAATTTTCAACATCCTAATCTTCAGACTTAAGAAAATGAATACTAAGTGAATTCCTTTCTGGCTGAGACCCTGAACTTGAACCTCAGTGTGTGCAAGGCAGCAGAAGTAGAAAGAATCACTGAGCTTCCAGCAATACTTGGAATGCTTTTGTTGTGCAACAGCAAGGTTTTGACTACATTTGGGAAAGGAAGTTCACCGCAAAACTGAATGGAACAACACAACAGAACAGCCAAAAGAATATCTTCGAGGATTAAAACAAGAGTTCAATGATTTTTAAGCTTTTTGTTAACTGTAAAAAGATCTCCAAATAACAAAAGACAAGCCAGACAGAGAAAAGAACCTAAATACCACCTATGTTGCACTAAATCCCTTCTTTCTCCTCCAAGGTGACCCTTAGCTCTGCCCAAAGAAAACTCAATAAAAATGATGCTCCTTTATCATTTCTAGTAGCCTGTCTTCTGTTAGAAGGAACCCATGACGTCCAGCTTACACACTCCTGGCAAAGCCTCCCCAGAGGACCATTTTGTAAAAAATGAGAAGACGGTGGGAAATGTTAGCAATATGTAATCTCTCCAGGTTTCATTTTGGAAAGAAATCAAATAATTTTTAACCTTCCAATAAGAATCCTGGCAAGGCAACAAAGCAAAATCCCCAATTAAGTTTTTAGAATTAATTTTTCTCTCCCTTGTGTCCAGAATAAATTAGGTTAAAGGTGGATTTCAAATTCTAAACTGCAGTGCTTAGCAACTCTCATTACTCATTAAGAGGTAGGATGTCCTCAGCACACTCTAGAGGACAGACTGAAGTGGGCAGACTCCTGTTTGGGAAGCCCTTCCTTTCTAAAGATAGAACCCATAATCTCACCCTCTTTTCTCCCCAAGACCTGCATTACATCATTCCTAATTAAGAGCTCAGGAGGAAGCAGCTGGGGAAGATCAAAAGAGGGGTCAGAGGTCAACAAGAAAATCAGCTAACAGACAGTGTATTCATCTTAAATAGTAATCCTCTCACTCATCTCATATTCACTTCCAAAGATCTAAATAGATATTTCTCCAAAGAAGACATACAGATGGCCAACAGACTCATGAAAAGATGCTCAACATCACTAATTATCAGGGAAATGCAAATCAAAACTACAATGAGGTATCACCTCACACCAGTCAGAATGGCCAGACTTAAAAAGTCCACAAACGATCAATGCTGGAGAGGGCAGGAGAAAAGGGAACCCTCCTATACTGTTGGTGGGAATGTAAATTGGTGCAGCCATTATGGAAAACAGTATGGAGATTCCTTAGAAAACTAAAAATAGACTTCCTATATGATCCACCAATCTCACTCCTGGGCACATATCCAAAGGGATCTCTAATTTGAAAAAGATACATACACCCCAATGTTCATAGCAGCACTATTTACAATAGCCAAGACATGGAAGCAACCTAAATGTCCATCGACAGATAACTGGATAAAGAAGTTTGTGGTGTATACACAATGGAATACTACTCAGCCATAAAAAAGAATGAAAGAATGTAATTTGCAGCAACATGGATGGACCTGAAGATCGTCATACTAAGTGAAATAAGTCAGACAGAGAAAGACAAATATGTGATATCAGTTATATGTAGAATCTAAAAAAAAAAAAAGAATGACACAAATGAACTTATTTACAAAACAGAAAGAAACTCACAGGCATACAAAACAAACTTATGGTTACCAAAGGGGAAACGGGGGGAGGGGAGGGGTAATTTAGGAGTTTGGGATCAGCAGATACAAACTACTATATACAAAACAGATAAACAGCAAGTTCCTACTGTATAGCACAGGGGACTACATTCAACATCTTGCAATAACCTACGATGAAAAAGAATATATATACATATAACTGAACCTCTAAGCTTTACACCAGAAACTAACACAACATTGTAAATCAACTCTGCTTTAATGAACAAAATAAAAAGGTCTTCCCAATCCATTTTTCCCTCTGCCTAATTTTCTGAAGGATATGACCAATCAAAATTCCCACCTGACCACACCTCTATCTCTCCACTATCCTCTCATAGAAACCTGTGCCTCTCCTCCACAGCACTTACACAAGGGTAAGGAATGCATGACATGTGTAATTACGTGTTTACTGTCTCCCTCCCTCAAAAGACTATGATGTCCACTGAGTCCTACTTAGCATCTACTCAGAACCTCACAATGTAAACGCTCAATAATTATCTGCAGAATAAGTGAATGGATGGGTGGGTGGATGCTCCCTTGATTAATTAATCCTAGCCCTCCCATCTGTTTCATTCCACAGTCTCAACCTGCTCTCATCTGCTATACCAAGTACCATCTGGAGCTGGCTGACTACTACTGCGCCCCGCTCCCCCACCGGCCCCGGCCCCAGCAATGATGTTTAGGAAACATACAGATTCTCCCCCTAAGACCCACTGCAGCCTGTCCATCCCCAGAGCATTAGCAAACTGGAAATCATGGATGGGTCACATAACCATAAGCTCTGACAGGAGGAAAACTGTCTTGCCTTTGACTCTGTGCATGTTCTGGAACATACTTCCCAGTCACCGAATAGCTTCTTCTATACCACGGCAGGATCTTAAAAGCTCGTTTCTACCCCACTGATGTTTCCTGTAATCGTTACAGTTTACCAAAGGTCTAGATCTTACAGGATGACTTTAACTTCTATGCAAAGTTTCAAGTTTATTTCTCATCCAACGTCAAAACAGGAAAAACCAAAAAGGAAGTAAACAAATGGCAGCAAAGATGGAAACAGGGAACGAATAAGAGGAAGCGCGCGTCCTGTACGAGCCGCTGATGCCGCGCACTTGTTAGGCGCGGACCAGTTTGACTTGGCTTTCACACAGATCAACGTGAGTCACACTATCTACTGGGACCACAAGGTAAAGCTAACGAGTTGCTCAGTAACAGCACACCTGTTCACTACAGGAAATCACGACAAATTTTAAAACTCACAGAACAATCCAACGGCATAACGCCAAGCCTTTGCTCAGTAAAAGTACTTCTACAGCAGAGTTCATACAATGGATTCTAAATAGGCGCCTCTCTTCGGTTTCTGACTTTTCAGGGATAATTTGAAGTAGAGCATAGAATGAATGAACGTAACTTCTTCAGCCAATCCTCTAAATGTCATTTGACAGCATTAATTTAGTTAATATCAGAAACACATTCCTGAGACCTCTTGTATTAAGACTGCATTCCTCATCATCTGTATCCAGCTTGCCTCTGAGACCAGTGAAATATGTCCTGTTAGGTGAGTGTTGAGGCCTCAGAGATCTAACTCCAACTTACCAAGCTCTCAAATGTCATATAGTCTAAGCTGATGTAATCATGTTAAGGCATGTCAACATTAGGAGTGAAAACAGCTCGGCCAAAGCTCCATCCAGAAATAAATGCAGACTGACTGCAACTGCCTCCTCTCTCTCCTCCCTTCCTTTCCTCTCCCGATCTGACCTTCTCACTGCCAGAGTAGACGTGATGAAATGTACACCTGAGCAGGTCCCTCCCTACCTCCAAAAGCTGCCCACCTTAAACACGATAAGGGATAATCTCTTGAAAGTATGCAAATCACCTCTCAGTCAGCCAAATGCCCATCACCAGTGTTTCTACCCCAGCGCTCAATATCTAGCCTAACCTTCAGTCACACGGGAAAATTTATATTTGTCTAAATATGCCATGTACCTTTCATAACAGTTCCATGCCTGGGTCCTTCCACCTTCTTCCCAGTCTCTTTCTCCACTTGACAAAAGCCTGGGCCCAATTCAAGAGTTCGAATTGGCTTCCCTGTGAAGCCTTCCTCGGATGCCCAGGCAGAATTTTTTACCCCAAATACCACTCCTGCCCTCATCCTCATCTTGTTCTATCTGTTTTGGTTAATAATTCGCTGATCACTCAATCAGTGAAAAAAGATGAATCTCACCCACATTCTTACCAAATGGAAACAATACTGAGAAATTTCCACGCATTTCTTTATCGTAGTTTTCCTATACATATATTGTGCACTTTTAAACAAACATAATTGGAGTCACACTATAACTGTAATTTTGTATCCTATTCACTAAATATTAACATTTCCCCAAGCATTCTTTATGAGACTGACATGCTGCCCACTATGCTAAGAAGGTGTTCCAAGACTTCTTTTAAAAAGTTAAGAGATGTACAATATTCCATCATAAAGCTGTAATTTAACTTTAGTTCTTTTTCCTATCTGTCACTACTATAAATCTGTTAGAATTTCTCATTGTGTCCTTAGGATAAATTCCTGGAAGGGAATCAACTGGGTCAAAGTGAATAAAAATTTCAAGGATTTTGATATATACTGCACAAGAAGTTAGCAGTAATTTACATTCCCACCAATACTTTATTATGAGTTATGATACTAAGGGTCACTACTTAATCAGTCCCTTCTCAATATTTCTCTATCACTTTAAAGACGCCTGCATTTGTAGGGGAGAGGGTGCAGCTCAGTAGTAGAGTATGTGTTTAGCATGCACAAGGTCCTGGGTTCAATCGCCAGTACCTCCATTAAAAAAATAATCATTAATAATAAATAATAAATAAATAAACCTTATTACTCCCCCAAAAGATACCTGCATTTTAATATTTATTACATCAATAATAACACAGTGACAATAGTTATCTTTTTTTAAGGATCTGATATACATAAACACTGCACTAACACGATTACACTCAATCCTTACAGCAATTCTTACTCCTTCTCGCTCAGCCATACTCAACTGATAGCAAGTGATAGAACCTTACTTCAAACCCACAACCTCAACCTGTCATTCTAAGTGAAGTAAGCCAGAAAGAGAAAGAAAAATACCATATGAGATCGCTCATATGTGGAATCTAAAAAACAAAAACAAAAACAAACAAACAAAAACAAAGCGTAAATAAAGGACAGAAATAGACTCACAGACAGAGAATACAGACTTGTGGTTACCAGGGGGGTGGAGGGTGGGAAGGGATAGACTGGGATTTCAAAATTGTAGAATAGACTACACTGTACAGCACAGGGAAATATACACAAAATGTTATGATAACTCACAGAGAAAAAAATGTGACAATGAGTGTGTATACGTCCATGAATAACTGAAAAATTGTGCTGAACACTGGAATTTGACACAACATTGTAAAATGATTATAAATCAATAAAAAATGTTAAAAAAAAAAAAACCCACAACCTACCTGCTCCTAAATCCACACTTCTACCAGGAGGTCTATGAATGTTTTTGCTTATGCAACCTATCAGTATGAACTTATGGAATAAGATTGAATATTAATCTATGTATAAATGATATACAACTATACATATTAGGCATATTACACCAAATGTACACAAAAATGTACATTCAGGTGAAATTAAAATCATAATGCAAATATTTTCTTTCTGAAACTCTCATAAATCATTTTGCACACCTCCTGCAACCACAAGCCCACTCTGGGGAGCAGAGCCCTCACCTTCTACACTAATTTTGGGTCTGCAACTAGAATGTAAGCCCCATGAGGGCCGGCCCTATGTCTGTTTCTCAGCAATGTATCTCCAGTGTCTACACTGCCTGGTGCACTCATGAAATGCATGCTGAATATTAACGGGTGAGTAAGTGATGCAGCTACAAGGCTGTGGGTTTGAGAGCAGAACCTAGAAATCAACTATATTTGTATCCCGAGCACCAAGCACATGTTCTAGCATATGATGGACACCTCCGTAAATGTCTGTTGAGTGGATATATACATTCACTGTTTGTTGAATAAATGATGAATGGATGGAAGATGGATGGATGACAGACGGACAGATGGATGAGTAGATGGACAAACAGAATGGAGAGGCTTCTTCCCCTGTGTTCACATCACTAGGATTAGCATAGCAAAGATCAAAATACCTAGCTGAACCTATTTATTGAATTTCAATACTTTCCTATTGCTAAACAAGGGTCCCGTTGGAGCAGGTAGAGGTGGAATTTTACTCACCTCTTGTAAAAACAGAAAATAACACGCTTTATATTTTTTAAATCAGCCCTGGCTAAAGATCAACCTAGAACAGAGAGATGAGCATCAGAAGAAGCTGGGAGGGAGAGGAGAGAGTTGACCACGGTGCGCTGGGGAGGAAAGGCTATGAATTATTCATCTACATCTTGTTAAATAAGGATAAAAGTTTAAAACACCTAAAAAATACTTACCTTGAAGGAACCAAAATTACAACTCTTAATCTTTGTCCCTTCCTATCTAATTTGTAATTTTTCTGTATCTTGTTATGAAAATATCTTGGCTAATAAGTTTGCAATTGTTTCTTTAACTCATCCTGTCTTTAGAAGCTTATTGTCACTCCCTGTGTAACAGCTGATCTTAATCTCAAAGTTTTACATGCTAGATGTACGTTATGGGAAATTACATTAATCCACACTCTTTAATGTCAGTATCTTTATTCTGTAACCTCGCTGATACATGTCACTCACATTTGCTTGTTAATCAGAAAACATTAAGATGTTTAGTCTCGTCTTTTCCTTTAGTTGTGACTGTAATGTAAAAAAATCATTTCGAAAATTAGCATAAATGTGGGATTCTTCTCTGAAGCGCTTTAAACAGCTATTAGCGTCTCTCTGCTTATTTCCATTCCTGACGTGGATATTATTACCTCACCAGAATGCAAACTCCATGATGGCATTATTACTATTTATAGCCACCAGG
Organism: Camelus ferus; assembly: GCF_009834535.1. Lineage (NCBI taxonomy): Eukaryota > Metazoa > Chordata > Mammalia > Artiodactyla > Camelidae > Camelus > Camelus ferus. The sequence continues at coordinate 61,123,431 of NC_045703.1, read as the reverse complement.
CAGTAAATATGTATTATGCTAGGTCTGTATTAAGCACAGATTCAAATACAATGTCAATTAATCAAGAGTGCAGCCATGTGAAGCTGTTACTACTGTCCATATTGTAAAAAAAGGAAATTTAGGTTCAAAGATGATAAGGTATTTGATCCAAATCTCACTTCTGAGGTTTCTGGCTCTTCTCTTCCCCTCCCATTTTCTCCTCTTCCCTCTCTTCCCCAACCCTCCCCTCCTCCCCTCTCCTCCCTCAACTCCATCCTCTCACTCTGGCTCACTCTACCAGCCACTGTGACCTGTTTTCAGTCCTTAAGTCAATGTTCCCTGAGCCTAAATCTAAACACTCTCATTCATGTCACACAATGCCTATCCTTCATGTTATCATCAAATCAACTATTATTTATTTATATGATTATTTACTTAATATCTATGCCCCCCCCCACTAGACTCTGAGGTCCACAGAGGCAGGAAAATGCCTGTTTTGTTCACCACTGTATCCCCACTGACTTGGTATCAGTAAAGATCATAGAATGAATGAAGGAGTGAATGAAGTGGAATGGCCAGAATTCAAACCAAAGTCTATCTGACTCCAAAGCCCCTATTGTTGGTTACTATGTTATTGTCATACACACACACACACGTAATCATTTCTCCCTAAATTGTACTCTTTTCTGACTTTCATTCAATATTGCTGTCTGCGAGGCAAGTCTGGCTGTTGTAATAAAGAGTTGCATTTCCATAGCTAATACTAAGTTCACAAAGTTTAACTTTAATAAATTCATAAACCTCTTTCCAACCACATTTTGGAAGATCCCTTCTACAACTTCATAAATGTTGTACAGGTCAGGTCTAGTCAATTTGGAAGCTTATATTTTCATTTAATACAAAACTCTTTTTTTTTAATCTGTTCACATTACCAAGATAACTTCGTAGTTGAGAAATTCACAGGCAAGTTAATTAATTTCAGGTCCTATTGTAAGTGACTAGCAATTTTTCAGCACTTTATTGGATCTAGCTCTGTGGGAGGTATTGGGTGTATCTGTCAAGGCTCATAATGAATGCAGATTTGGGAACGTTGTCACATATGGAATAGCTTCCGTGAGTGAACAGTGGAAACAAAAATCTGTTGACAACTAGATGGGACGTTTTCTTCATTGGTATCATGAATATACATGTATATATTCACATATGAATGATTCTAAAACTCTTCCCAAATGGGATTTTTTCCACTCCGTCTATTGTAAAACACTTGATAAATTATTTTAAAGTGAAAATATTTCCTAAATGCAATAAGTTAGTGCCTACGCTGAATGGTGTGTTTCAAACGTCACTAAGTTGTCCATTCAATTGGTTCCTCAGGAATATTTCTCTTAGAATGGAACTGAAATATAGTTTAACCCATCTTCCAAAAGAACAATTCTCTAACGCCATAAAATTGTCATAGGGAGACTTAAGTCTTGTTGGACTTCATTTCAATACTCATCATTTTAGGTCAACCCACAGGAGAAGGAGCAAGCAATTTTAAGATAAATTTTTCTGCAGCGTTATTTAAAACAGCCAAGACATGGAAACAACCTAAATGTCCATCAATGGATGAATGGATAAGGATGAAAATGTGACATATTTATATCTGTCTATATCTATACAATGGAATACTACCCAGCCATTTAAAAAAAAGAAGAAAATCCTGCCATTTGCAGCAACACAAATGGACCTTGAGTCATTATGATAAGTGAAATAAGTCAGACAGAGAAAGACAAATACCATATGATCTCATATGTGGAAACCAAAACGAACAAAAACTCATAGAAAAAGAGATTAGCTTTACAGTTACCAGAGGAGGGTGGGGGGTGTGAGGGGTAGGACAGTTGAGTGAAGATAGCCAAAAAGCACAAACTTCCAGTTATAAGATATATAAGTCCTGGGGATGTCATGTACACCACAAGGACTACAGTTAAAGCTGCTTGCTATATGATATATTTGAAACTCCTAGAAGTTCTCATCACAAAGAAAAAACTTTTCTTTTCTTTCTTTTTTTTTTTTTTGTATCTACAAGAGATGATGGATGTTAATTTAACTACAATTATTGTGGTAATTACTTCACAATATATTTATCTCAAGTCATTATGCTGTACCCCTTATACGTACACAGTGCTGTAGGTCAATCATATCCCAATATAACTGGAGACAAAAATTTCTCTTACTTACCTCTTAGTAACATATCTTCTGTTGCTTATCAATGCTTTCTATACAATGTTTCTACACACAGTTTCATCTCCCTACTAGGCCACATTATAACTTTTGTGGGTCACATGTACTTTTACCTTCATGGTCTCTTTCCTCCATAAAGCTATTAAAATTATATTTTATAACTGATTGGTATAAAGAGGAACATATCAAAATATTATGTATTAAAATATTTTTTTCAACTTAAAAGCTTTTTTTCCCTCTCTCTCTTGATTTTAGAAGAAATTAAAACATTCTCATGGGTCCCTTAAAATATGGTGGTCCCCAGTGGCACTGATGGATCGATCAGCCGTGCCTCTCTAGCAAATCAGGCAGTAAATACAACACACTCTCCCCAGTTTTCTGCTGTTCATTATTAACCTTTGTGCTGTGTGTGAAGCACCCACAGGCCTGGCTGCACTGTCCTTTGTGGTGGACCACAAACCCATTTGTTCTAACAAACTCCTCTAGCATGGAAGGATGCAATGAAGTTATCCTGTGTATTAGTCAGGGTTCCCCAGAGAAACAGAGCCAATAGAATGTGTACATATACAGAGAGAGAGAGAGAGAGATTTATTTTAAGGAATTGGCTCACATGATTGCGGGCACTGACAAGTCTGAAATCTGCACCATAAGCTGCCAGGCTGGAGATCCAGGGAAGAGCTGATGTTGTTGCTTGAGTCCAAAGACAGTTTGGAAGCAGAATTCCCTCTTTCTTGTGGTCTTTTTTTCTCAGGCCTTCAACTGACTGGGCAAGGCCCGCCCACATTATGGAGGGTAATCTGTCTTACTCAAATCTACTGATCTAATTTTAATCTCACCTAAAGAATACCTTCAACAGTGAAATAGAGATTGGTATTTGGCCATATATCTTAGCTTTTATATGTATATTCATGTATGACTAAAGCATTGTGCTGTATACCAGAAACTGACACAACATTATAAACTGACTACACCTCAATAAAAATAAAATACCTTAGCCTAGCCAAAATAACACATAAAAGTAACCATAACACTCTGTATTTTCAAAAAAGTATGATTTTGAGGTTGATACCAGGCTATTACACAAGGTTACAAAAAGAGAGAGAGACTCACAGACACAGAAAATAAACATGGCTACTGGGGGGGAGAGGGTGGGGAGGGATAAACTGGATAAAACTGTAGATACTAACTACTATATATTAAATAGATAAATAAGGCCCTATTTATAACACAGGGAACTATATTCAATACCTTGTAATAGCCTATAATGAAAAACAATATGAAAAGGACTATATATATGTATAACTGAATCACTATGCTGTACACCAGAAACTAGCACAACATTGTAAATCGACTATACTTCAAAAAAATTTTTAAAAAAACTCATGCAAATATCGTTGCCAGACTAGAGAAGAAATAAATTGTCTTGAGGGCATGACGATGTAAAACAAAGCTGCATCACCTGAATCTTGAACAAATCTAGCTTTGTAAACTTGAATAAATCTAAATATTTTAATTTTGCTTATAAGTAAATGCCAGCCTGCCCATTTGCCTTTAGGAACAGAAATGTAAACATGCTTCTTCACCCAAGTGGCATGGTTTTAAAATCACAGATTAGAAATGGCCTTAAAATATGTATTAATTACTATCAGAAAGAAACATTTAACAATCAACATGGCCAAAACCATAATCACTGGTTTTGGCAGCTATTCCCTAAAATTCTAACTGTTGATTCTAAATAAATCCAGAGAAAAGTGTGGCTCAAATACATGGGAAAAGAAGAATTGGAGAAAGACATGACCAGGGCTTAGATGTTGCCAGCCCTCTTAGGACATAACACCTGCAATGAGTGATGGGGGATAGAAGGAAGAATGAAAACGCCAGCTAATGCCCTTGCTCCCAGGATGTGGTCCTGGAGGGGAAGCCTCTCATAGCAGCCCCAAAGACAGTGCAGCTCCTGGGCACAGAACCAGTGGCGATGACTGAGTGTTGTACCAATTAGGCTTGAGGGTAGCCCCACCTCCAGCATCCACTTCTCAGGCATATCCTGGTGTCCCGTCTTCCCAAGTAAGGCAAAAAGGTAGGTGCAAATAAGACAACGAACTTAGAGGGACCTGGGATGGGAATAAAGAGCGGAGAGCATGGGTGGACCTTCAGGAACAGGGCAAAGCCAAGGACCTCAGCAGAGATGGCTGCCAGAGTCCATGAGGGAAGTTGGGACCAAACAGACAGAGGATGGTGTTCAGCCCAGTGCTCCCCGCCCACCACCGCTCCCCAAGATACTCATAACCAACTCCACCTGCAAAAACTTAGTTTACCTAAGGGGAAAGGGAGTGAGGGAAACTATTGTAATAAATTTCCTTGAATTGACAAAATGGTATTTTTCTTCTAAGGAGAGGAAATAATGTCTTCTGAGCTAAGTTGAGCTTGTTATAAAATGTTACAAAATTTTTACCCACCTAAGTTGTATCGTTTCTAAGCCTTATACTCACTATATATGTATTCGTACTTCAGTCACTCACCAGAGAGCTCTCCATCGTAGCTCAAAACCTGAAGACAATCAAAACATCAGCGAAAAGCAACAGAAGCAAGTCAGCTAAGCACAGCTTCAGAGTCTGTAAATTAGAGTGGCAGAAAGAGTATTTCTCTAGGTAAGTATCTTCCCTGAGGGACAGCTTAAGACACTTCAGCCTTTAAGGATATATGTCATGAGAAACTTTCATATGAAGAAAGTTTGTGAGATTAAAGACAATGTCCATTATGTTCCACCGTAATAGCACTTCATATTTGTTTGTAAGGCCTCTGCCCTAAATGGGCAGTGCTGGGTGTGAGTTTTGAGCGCATGAGTGGTTCTGCTAACTTAGCACAGGCTGACTATTAGTCAGCTCAGCCTGCTATGGCAAAGTCCCCCAGACGAGTGGCTTCGACAACAGACAGCTTCCTCACAGTTCTGGAGGCTGGGAAGTCCAAAATCAGGGTGCCAGCCTAGTCAGTTCCTGGTGGGAACGCTCTTCCTGGCTTGCAGATGGCCACCTTCTCGCTGTGTCCTCACATGGCAGGCAGAGTTCTAGTCTTTCCTCATCTAATATGGACACTAATCCCATCATGGGGGGGCCCACCTCTGTGACCTCATCTAAACCTAAGTGCCTCCCAAAGGCCCCACTTCCTGCTACATTGAGGGGTCAGGACTTCAACATATGAATTTGGGGAGGACACAAACATCCCACCCACCACAGACTGCAGGCTGAAAAGCAGGAAGTAGGAGCAGGTGGGTCCAAAGCTCAGGCAGCGGAGGGGCGCCGAGGACGAAGGCAGCCAGTCCACGTTCTGTTCATCAATTAATCAGCCTGATTTCTTCCCACTTCCTAATCCATATCCACATCTGCCAATTCCAAGCATGGAACCTTCCCGAGGTCTCTGAGAAATACGTTCTACCTCCACTGCTACCTTCTCCTGTGCCATTTATTTACCACCACGATGCCACTGCCTTTGTATTTTCCAGGATGGTTAAAAAAAATTTTTTTTTAATCTGGTGTTATTCCCAGCAGCATTAGAGAATGATTCTGTTTTCTATTTTTTTCTTCTCTTTGAATCGGGTTTAGAGAAGCAGAGGACACGTATGTACGCAGGTACTCAGTCCACTATCTTGATCAAAAAGCCATAATCAGCAGTAATATTCCCATTTTCACAAAGAGGGCACTGAGGCCTAGAAGGATTAATTAAGTCATGTTCACAAGGTCTCACGTTTAGCACATGGTAGGGCTGGCTTATACCACACCTTCTAACTTACTGTTTTATATATAATTCTGTTCTAAGCCTCCTCAAATTATTTTGGAAGTTATGATTTATTTATTAATATTTCCTAGAAGATGTAGGGTGGAAATTAACCTTACAACATACAGAAACCAGACAGAGAGGGTGAAGAATGAGCTCAAGACAACAAAATCAGCTCATTTCAGTCAATAAGAGCCAGGTCAGCAGGGAGGGTACAGCTCAGTGGTAGAGCGCATTCCTAGTATACATGAGGTCCTGGGTTCAATCCCCAGTACCTCCATTAAAATAAATATTTAAATAAACCTAATTATCACACACACACACACACACACACACACAGAGTTAAAAAAAAAAAAAAAAGAGCCAAGTCTCTTGACTCCCTGGTTAATATTCTTTTTAGGCCAACAAATGTTTGCTCAATAAATGAATAAATCGATGAGCAAATGATTTTCTTATGAGGTGCCTATACTAGGAAGAAATAGATGAGTTCCCTCCATAGCCTCTCAGTTCCCTTGGTCTGCTTCCCCTCAACCATTACATGGTAAACTTCAATGTTAATTTAAAAATTCCTTCTTACACCCTCCCTGGAAAGCCTCTTATTTCTCTGGACTTCCTTTATTCATAATTTCATGAACCATCTAGATGGTGACATGCCCCAAATATAAGACGATCCCCAGCCAAAACCTGTCTTTTGGGCTCAGGATCTCCTTAGCTAACTGTTTCCTGGATGTGACATGGATACTGGACAGGCCCTCACACCCAACATGCATAAAACTGAACTCATGCTATTTTGCACCAACCTGTCCTTTCTCGTCTCAGTGAAATGGCACCAAATATCCACCTGGTTCCTCAAACCACAAACCTTTGCAATCTCTCCCTCCTCACAGTTTCAATGCAACTCTCTTGTTGATTCTCACACCTAAATAACTATTCACTCTCAGGCCTCTTGTCCACCATCCAAGTCGAGGTTACCATAATGGCCTGCCCAGTCTCCTCAACGTCAAATTTACTGCCTCATCCCCCGCCACCCAGCCTCTAATCCGTTTATAGGCAGAGTGATCTTTTCAAAATGTAGAACTGTCCATTATATCCCAAGACTTGAAATTCTCCAGGGATTCCCCCTTGCCCTCGGGACAAAATCCAAACTCCTATAAAGTCCTACAGAATCAGCCCCTGCCTACCCTACCAACTCCAATCCCCACTGACGTCCTCGCCTCACCGTCTCCTCCAGCCACCCCAGCCACACTGGCTTCTCCAGTTGCCTGAACGGACTTCACTTCTTCCCATCCCACCGCCTTCACCCATGCTTGGTGCCGTGGAGGAAACTCATCCAACACTCCCAGCACCTACCCTTTGCCTGGCGAACACCTACTCACCTTCCAAAGCTCAGCTGAAACTTTACTTCCTGGGGGATGATGGCCCCAACCACCAAGTCCAGGGGACACTTTTACTCCTTATCGGCCATGACCTCCCTTTGGCATTTGCCACAAAAAGCACACCCTCCCTGAACTCTCCTGACTCACCCCTGATACCACCACTCTCCTAAGCACCTCTCCTTTCTCTGACTTATCTGACCTTCCCTTCTCAGTCCCTCCAGCAGCTCCTCCTCCTCCACCCACTCCTTAGCCTGGTATTCTCTGAGGTTCTCTCTCCATCATTCGAGACACCCTCAGTGGTCTACTTGATGCCCTCCAGAGATTTCAACCACTTGTAGTAACTGATGGCTCTGCAACCTGCATCTCTAGCTAAAGATTCACATTTCCATCTGTCACTGAACATCACCCACATCCTGCTGGCACTTCAAAGTCAACATCGTCCCCCTACCACCACCCTAGTAACTTCAGCGAAGCCTCCCCTACCCGCACCTCTCCCCATCCCTCCCCTTGTCTAGTAGAGCACCCTGTGTAACGAACGGCTTGTTTGTCTTCCTTTCTAGACCCTATTCTGAGACCATAACTTTATTCCAGCCACAATGCCTCCTTCCTTTTTCGAATTTTTATTTATTACTTAATTTACTATTTAATAACTATACCGTAAGCTCAATACTTAGAAACAGCATCTTCTACTTAGTAACCCGATTTGCAGCAGGCACAGAATTTTTTTAAGTTTTATTTCAATCTTATAGAAAAGTTGCAAGAATAATCAAGGATCTGCTTCACTTAGATTCACCAATGGTGAGAACAGTTTGTCACATTTGATTTATTCCTTTCTCTCTGCACATTACAGTCATGATTGCTGGATCATCTGAGTGATTTGCAGACATCACAGCCTTTCACCCCTGAACACATCAGCATGTATCTCCTAAAAATAAGGACATTCCATTGCATACAACTGTCAAATTCAAGAAATTTTAAAAAGATACCACATTATTCACCGATTATCTCACTAACGTTCCTTAGAGCGACTATAAGTGTGTTGCTTGTATTGTCAGGTATTTTTAGTCAGTTTAATTTGCTTCTCAGCCTTTCTTTGCCTTTCATAACATCGATAATAAGATGAACTGACATGAGGCTCCTGACATGATGCACTGAGAAGAACAGAGCATCTCTCATATAGAATCACTATAAATGCCAAAAGTGACTTGAATCTAAGGATGAGGAAACATGAGACATACCCAAACGAAGGCACATGCTACAAACTGGACTCTTTTTAAACACACTGCCCTCATTCCCCCTAAGGGAGTTGCCCTTGTTATATCTGAAAACACTGCATCGCAGCATCACCGTCCACTCAGCGTAGTTGTCATCTCGGGGGAGAGTCCATCAGACCACTCTACCCAAAGCAGACCCACCTCCACCACAGGCAGTCTTGATGCTGCTACCCTGCTTTATTATTTTTCAAAGCATTTAGCACACTTTGAAATTACCTTGTTTATCCATTTGTTTCCTTTTACTATCTATTCCCCCACTAAAATATATAACGTTTAGGAGAGTGGGACCTCAACTAAAACAGAGCCTGCTTTAGAATAAACCCTTACTTTTTTAACTGCTGAAGGAAAGAATTTCCATATCTTTGGTGCCTAAGACTCGACAAGCCTTTGCTGAATGGGTGACTCACCCAACATATGACTCACTAAGCAAATTTTTTATTTTTTCGCTTACTCCAGACACTCACAAAATTTCACCATCAAGGCTTCCTTTTTGGATACTCCACTCTCCCCGTTTCATTTACCCTCAAGTAGAAAAGACTTAGGGAAATGTGCTAATTATAGTCAGGTCTTGACATCATTCCCCTTATTACTGACATTGAGATTAGATGACGATGACCTAAAAATGCTGAAAAATACATTTCTGTACAAAGCTAACAGGGAAGACTGAGGAGGGAGAGCATAAGGGTAAATCGAGTCAACCAAAAGGGAGTTATTTCAATTACTCAGAGAGAGAATTCATACATTTCCTTTGATTAGCAATACTTAAAATATTTTATTCAAGTACTATCTAAACATGTAGAGATAGAAGCCATAATCAATAGTTGGTGCTGATATGAGTAAGAGAAAGAGTGCAGTGTTACTGGTCCACTTCAGCAATGCCTTTGAACTTCTCTGCCTGAGATCAAAGCACCAATTTCAAAGGAAAAAAAAATTTGGAAGCAAAACAAAGCGAAAAGAAACCTTGGGTAAGAAACCTAGCATAAACAATTCCTAGTACAGCAAATGTTACTCCTTTTTTCAATTAAATGTTTTTAATTGTCCTTGAACACAGAAAAATGTCTTTATAATTAGTCCACTTAATTCAAGTTCAAACCAAGGAGCACTCACTATTGTTCCGAATGCACTACCCATTACATTTGGTAACACTGAGTAAATAAACACACAACTTTTTTAAACTATGAAAGGAAAAATTTGCTCTTTGTTTGGTGTTCAAAAAGTTCTTTTTCCTACCTGTTCTTTGAATGCTTTCTCTCATGCTGCATTCTAAAGCCAGGTGGTAAACAAAAGAATCATTAGATACCAAGAGAAACCAAGTGTTGTAGTTAAAACAGACAAAGTTGGATAGATAAATGAATTAACTGGTTCTCATTAGCTTTTTAAATTTTTTATTCTGAAATAATTTTAGACTTAGAGAAATGTTGCAAAATTAGAACAGAGAGATTCTGTATACCCTTTACCCAGCTTCCCCTAATGTTAATTACTTATATAACTGAGGTATACTAAAGCCAGGGAATTAACATTAGTACAATGATATTCACCAGACTACAGATCTTATTCAAATTTCACCAGTTTTCTAGTAATGTCCTTTTCCTGGTCCCAGAGCCAATCCAGACTCCCACATTGCGTCTAACTGTCACATCTCCTTAGTCTCTGTCAATCACAGCCTTGACACTTTTGAAGAGTACTGGCCAGATACTGTGTAGAAAATCCTTCAAGGTGGGTTTGTCTAATGTTTTCTCAGGATCAAATTATCATTTTTTTTTGATAGTATAAAGCTCTTTTTTGTTAAACAAAGGAAAACATTTAATTATTTACCTAGTTCAATCCCTAGCAATAGAGTAAACTTTGTAGGATTTTGTCCAATTGATTGCTTCATAGTCTAAAGAAAGGTATTTGTTTCCTTGGACAAAGGGAAAAACTCACCCTATTAACTTTCACAGCCATATCCCAAATAATTCATATACTTTTCTTCTTCATAATGACTTAAGCAAGTTTGTAATTTTAGCTTTTTAAATGGTTCCCTTGCTAAATTTTTGTTTGGTGGATCTCTCGGACACTATGTTAAAAATGTTCTACTATTGTCATTGATTTGTCTAGTTCTCCTTATAGATTTTTGCTTCTGTTAATTTTTGTTTTATATATTTTGAAGCCATTATTAGATGCATAGAACACTTAGAACTGTTACTACTTCCTGATGAATAAAATTTTTCATCGCTATGTGATACTGATACAATTTTTTTATCATTATAATGAACTCTAGTAATTTTTTTTTTTTGCCTTAAAAGTATTTTGTATAATATATCTAACAAGCTTTCTTTGGCTTATTATTTGCCTAGTAAATCTTTTCATACACTTTGCTTTCAACTTTTCCATATATTTTTCCCCATATACTTTTGTTTACACAGTCTTTCATAAAAGCATACACCTGAATATTTTTTAAAAATTCAATTTGACATTTTTGTCAGTTAATGAAGCATTTAATCCATTTATATTTATTATAATTACTAATATATTTGTATTTCTTTTCATCATCATTTTGTCTTTTTTCTTAGCTTTCTCTATTTCTTTTCCTCTCAGTTCTTACCTTTTGGGAAAGCTTTAGGTTTTTTTCTTTATACCTAGACTAGGGAAGCCTCTGACGTAAATTCATATGAAGATATGTGATTAGACTCAGATCTTTTCTTAAATTTGAGTTTGATTAAGAGGAGGAAAAATAACAACAACCAAAGAAAGAGCAAACCAGAAGAGAGAGGAAATTGTTCTTTAAAAAGCGGAAATGGATACCACCTCACACTAGGATGGCTACAAGAAAGAAAGGAAAAGAGAAATGAAAAGAAAAGAAAGGACAGGATGTGGAGAAACTGGAACATTTGTGCATTGCTAATGAGAATGTAAAATGGGGCAGCCACAATGGAAAATAGTACAGCAGTTTCTCAAAAAATTAAAAATTGAATTACCGTATAATCCAGCAATTGCAATTCTTATATCCCAAAGAATTGAAAGCAAGATCCTAAAGAGACATTTGTGCACTCATGATCATAGTAGCATTATTCACAATAAAACAACACAAGTGTCTGTGGACTGATGAATGGGAAAACAAAAACATGGTATATACATACAATGGAATATCATCCAGCCTTAAAAAGGGAGGAAGTTCTAACATGTGCTACAACATGTATGAATCTTAGAGGACATTATGCTAAATGAAACAAGTCAGTCACAGAAGAACAAATACTGTATGATTCCACTTACATGCGGTAACCAGAGTAGTCAAATTTAGATACAGAAAACAGAATGGTGGTTGCCAGGAGCTGAGGAGAGGAGGGAATGCAAAGTTACTGCTTAGTGGGTACGGAGTTTCAGTTTTGCAACATCAAGAGTTCTAGAAAGAGATGGTGGTGATGGCTGCACTATAATGTGACTGTACTTAATGCCACCGAACTGTACACTTAAATATGGTTAAGGTGGTAAAATTTCATGTGATGTGTATTTTACCACAATTTTTAAAAGGTTGAAATGGTGGGGAAATAAAAAAAAACTGACGTGACTTTCCCCATAATTATACAGGACCAGCTGTAAGTCCTGCGCTTTAAGGAACAGTAGCTGTTGATAGACTGTGTTGCTATTTACATTTGCTTCTCATTAACAACCCCGTCCAACAGCTATTCTCATTAACCCATGCTTTACAGAGAGGAAAGAATCTTGCTCAATTCCTTAACAGTGGTATATACGGGAGCCATAACTTTAGTTTATGTCTCCCAAAAATGTGAAAACACGGACATAGCAAAGTAGCTCCACAGGCTTGTGGCCTCGGAGTCCAAATCCAAGTACTTTTTACCAAATGACTGCTGGAGATTTTTGCTGACTGGTGATACTACTTTACATCATTTGGTAACATTTTTCAGCTTCCATATCTGATTTCAAACGCAAGGCAAAGTTACACTGTTCTGCTCAAAGTGACATTTGCAAATTTCCCCCAAGCATGTTTCCGTCCTCTGTGCTTGAGCGGTTACACTTCGGTTCACATAATATTGCTCTTAGGATTCATCACATTTTCTGGCTTAGTAAAGCTCTGCTGATGATTTAATTAGGGGTAAACTCAACTTGAGAAAAATGCAACATTAAATTTGGTGCATGGAGAATACCAATGAATCAGTCATGTTATGTGTTACTGTAGACTCCTTGATTCTTCACTGAGAGCAGGGACTGCGTCAAATTCATTTTTGTATTCTTAGTCCCTCACACAGACCCTCAATAACTGACTGTTAAAGTGGTGGAGGAGGTATTGATGGAGGTGTCAGGGATGGTCACAGCACTGTGTGGTAGTGGTATTGCTGATGCAAGGCACATTCCAAAAGTTATGAAGAATAAAAACAGCTAACATTAAGAAGTATTTATTCTGTCACTCTATTAAGTGCTTTACATATATTAACTGTGAAATACCCAAACTACAGTGATAAGTAGTATGATCCCATGTTTCAGATGAAGAAACTAAAGTTCTGAGATGTCTTGCCCAGATAATAAGTGGTTTAGTCAGGACTGCTTGGACCCCAAAGCTAATACCTTCAGTCCCGCAGTATTAGACTTCATCACACAACTGCATACTATCCCTGCATTTTATTTTCATCTGTTTTTCAATGCATAATGGTGTGGCAGGAAAAGTACTGAACTCTCAAAAGAAAGATTCTTAAATTCCTGCTCCATTATTTGCTACTTGAGCAAGCTATTTCATCATCTATATAATGGGAAATTCCAGCCTTGCCTGAGTTATAAGATCGTCTCAGATGAAGTATTTTGGAAACTCAAAAATTGTAATAAATGCTGGCCTTTTGCTTCTACTTTTGTTCTCAATAAAATTTAGGTCTTTCGGGTCAATTAAAAGCTTGAGCTTGGTGGGTTTTTTTCTATTTTATTGGTGGTAAAATTTAGCCTAAAAATCTCAATATGAATCAGTAAGATTACTTAACACAATCAGGTATTATCAAAACTTATTTATTTTTCCACCTTTATAGTAGAAAACTGGCAGATGCCACCAGTTAGGAACATCAACACTAGTGGGGCAAGCTGACACTGTGCACCTTCTGCTGTGACGCACTGAGACTCATCAGTTATACTGTATTCCTGCCAAAAGTCTTCTCGTGAAAAGCAATCAGATAAACCTATTCTACAGGACAAATGACGTAGATTCTGTAAAGATATCATATCATTGAAGACCAAGAAAGGCCGAGGAACTGTTCCGAGGTTTACACAGACTAAAGACACACCACTAAATAAAACGTGTGATCCTGAAATGAAAAAAAAATTGCAGCAAATGGGGATTATTAGGACAATTGGCAAAATTTTAGCAGATAGTGTGCATTAGATAATACTATCACAACACTGTTAAACACCCTGAATTTGATCACTGTGTTCTGGTCAGAGAATGCCCTCGTTTTCAGGACATACACACGAGAGTATTTAGGGATGAAGGGCGAGGAGGTCTGTAATTTATTTTCGATTTGTTTCCCAACCAAACATAAATAATATAAAAATTCTACATACTTAAGCATAGACTAATATTCTTAACTCACACAGGACACCAGATAGGGATAATATTTGCAAACGTCAAACGGAAGAAAAATTAATTGCATTTGTACAAGACGGTACTAATTTTACACATAAATACGAGGATTGAGAAAAATCTAAATATAGGGCAGATATAAGGCACTCTTGGGTCAGATGTAAGGAAATCATCAAAGCTGCTGAATATTAGAATAATTCCCATAGCCTGCTGGAGAATCCACCCCTTGTTTTGAATCGAAGAGCGTGCCCCGGGGATTTCTGTGGTCGGCATGGCTGGGCTAAGGACACCTCTTAGGTTAGCAGTTCCGCTGAACAGAATTCCTCCGTCTCTGGCAACCACCCCGACATACTCTATGCCTGGTGGTGCCAGGTCCAGAAGCGAATACTCGACTCAAGCTGAGCCTGAGAGTCCCCAGTGCCTGAGTGCCTCCTGGGAGTAAGAGTAAATGCACGCAACCACAGCTTAATTGTTGTTTCTGGAGTGATTAGCAACGAAAAGGCCAGCGACGTTGCTCAACACTGGTTAGTCCTACTACCTCAGAGTTTGACAAAAAAACTGCTCTGAAACACGTCTTAGTAGCTAAATAGTGTTAAGCTCAACGTTAAGCAAGATTTGCTCCGGGGGCTGGGAGTTCAGAAGGCGCTACAGAAGCCAGACATGCTGTCTTTAAATTTTAACCCGTTTAAATGGCCAAGAGAAGCAAACTGGTACAATCTCAAATCCGGCCGCACTTCACAAATTCACGACTTGCCCCCTCAACTTCCTAAAGCTAAGCGGCCGCCGGCAATTCCAGTCCCCTTCTAAGGCGGGGACATTCCGCCTACGACCTACCCACGCGACCGAGAGGAAAATTTGCCCATCGGGAGCGCCTCGCGCCACGCGGGCCGAGCATCCCCAGTGCGCTCGCGCGGCGCAGAGGGGCCGTGGCGCCAGCCCCGCGCGCGACCCGCGGGCTGGGACCTGGGACCGTACCTCGGGCGCGGGCGACGAGGCGCCCAAGGCGGCGGGGCTGGGCGGCTGCAGGTGCCGGGGGCCGGAAGAGCTCATGGCGGCCGGAGCCCCGCGGCGCGCTCGGACCCGCGGGCGGCGGGGAGCGAGGCGGGCGCGGGAGCCGGCGGGTGCGCGCCGCGCGTCTCCTCGGGCAACCGGCAAACACCGCGGCGAGGCGGCGGGGCCCGGACGCTGGCGGCCCCCGCGGGGCCGGGAGGCCGGGCGGGGCTGCGAGCCATCGGGGCCTCCGAGACGAGACCGGGGCCGCCGGGCAGACCCGGATCTTCCCGAGGGCGTTCCCGCCAGGCCGAGGCCCGGCTGAGCGGCAGACACCGGCCACAGGGACTGGGGACAGCGGGGTTGGTGGTTGGGCTTCACCGAGGGACTCCACCGGGAGCGCAATTCTGGGTCTCGTCCTCAGGTCAGGACAAGTGACAACGAGGGGGTCAGTGCTAACGGTGCTGGCGGCGCGCGCTGTCGGAGCGTGCTTACCCAGAGGTGAACGAGCATTTATTTAGCGCCGACTGTGTGCCAGCGCTTCTGCTTCTTCCAGCGCCGGTGGCCGGCTTGCTGGGGGTGCAGTTCGTGCAGTTGTACAGGCCCTGCGCTCAGACGGGCCCCGCGCTGGTTTAATGCCCTGTTGTCTCCGTCTTGAAATTCTTAATGATTTTTGAGCAAAGGGCCCTACATTTTTATTTTGTACTGGGATCCGCAAATCATGTGGCCTGCCCTGCTGAGCGTTCTTTCATTTAACCTTATCAGCAACCCTGCACGGAAATATAAATAATAGTAATACTAGTGTTAGTAACAACTATAGCTTCGAGTTATAAAACACTCCCATGTGTTCCTTCAAGAGCTGTCCTAAGTACTCTCCAACTATGATCTCATTACTTAAAACGAGATGATGAAGTGCATGCATATTAGAATAATCCATTTTTAAGATGAGGAAACAATCCCAGGGAAATGAAATAAATTGTCCAGTAGCGTGCAGCTGGTCAGTAGCAGTCTGAGGATCAGACCCCAGACCGTAAGACAGGAAGGTGAGTAACCTAAGGCCCCAATTGTTGTAGCAGAACCTAAAAATGGGACCTGCATTCTCCTCACTTGAAAGTCCTTGGTAGACCTACCCGTGTGCTCTTCTACAATTAAATAAAATCAGACATATGGCAGCTTTTCTTAGATTCCATCCAGCCATCCTTCCTGCATCCGTTATTGTCTCTGAGGACTTCTTGGCCTTGACAATGGCTTTTGATTTTACGGTAATATTGCTATACATCCAATCCAGAATCACCTCAGTGCTTTCATTTGAAGCAACCTTAATGGAAACTGAAACTTTCAGGAATCTCCTATTAATAGTATAGTTTGTAGTAAACATGTGTTCAAGTCGCAGTTTTTCCTTGCAGTAGAATCACTACACGCTTGTCAAATTTTCGGTGAAATGACACTGCCCAAGGAAACACAAAAGCTGGTGAAACCTTGAAGCACCTGGAAGAGAACCAACCTGAGAAAGTCCCTTCTCTTTTAGCTTTACATCAGTTGTTTCAGAATTCAATTTTATAAAGTCTAATTCTGGTCTCTCTGGTTAAGCCTGTAACTTCTTCATGACAACAAAAGATATGAATTCGAATAGTCTTTAAAAAGCAGTGTTGGTGATGGATGTGTTAATCAACCAGATAAGAGGAATCCTTTCACAATGTAGACCTGTATCAAATCACCACTATGCCCACTTTAAATATCTTACAATTTTATGTGTCAATTATACCTCAGTAAAGCTGGAAAAAAATACAATAAAAAAAATTTTTTAAGCAGCGTTAAACAGATTTTTCTCTATGTAAAAACCATGTACTTTTGTGGTAAGTGGGAGCAGAAAAAGTACCTGGCCTGACCCCTCCCCAGATGCCTTCGAACAATATGGAAATGCAATGTCAAGACACGAGCCAAGTGACTCTTCAAGGCAGCATCTGATGATGTGTCTTTTGAAAGAGGAGAGGAGGACCCTGAGTCTGGATATAAGTCTGAGTTGGACCCTGGAAGGGACTGTAATTTGAGACTCCAAGCTGGCACTATGGTGACAGAATATGTAGGCTGGCAGTTGGGGTAACTCTGGGTGTGATGGTAGTTGAAGCAGGTGGGGCGAGGAGGTTGGAAAAATGTACAAAGCATGTTCTAGCCCAGATTTCTCACAAGACTGCATATGTGGGCAATATATTATGATTTGTAATACCTCAGTATGGACTTCTATTTTTCTCCATAATGACAACAGGGTCAGGAAGCTGCCAGCTATGTAACCTAGTGCATCTCATATATCTGCCTCTTTAGAGAAGAGGGATGTTCTTAATTAGATGCCAAGCTAACGTACAGACACTCTTCTGCTGGCCAAGTTTTTAATAAACAGCAACTTTACAAAGGCTGCACCCAAAAGAAGTTAACAGGGCAACGGTAGGTTAGGTTGGAGGAGCTGGGGGGGTGTAGGGAGGAGGCCTGCAGAAGGGGCTGTCACAAGCCAGGCCAGAGCGGGATTAGTGGCAATGGGAGCAGTGATGGTGAGGAGGGGGAGGATTTGGAGGGGGAAATCAACTGGAGTCTGAGTTTCCCAGCCAGGCTGAATGTGTGTTGAAGCCTGAAAGGCAGCGAGGAGATAAAGCAGAGGAGAAAGGAGGAGAGGGAGTTCGGTTTGGGTCACATTTAGTGTAAGCTGCTATCAGGGAAGGCAAACACTTCATAGTGGGGGAAAGGCAAGCCTAAACCAGCACTTCCAGCTCACCCTTCTATAAATGTTAAATTTTATTCTGCAATATGTTTATAAACCTGGCACGCTGAGATATATGTTAACGAAACATGATATCTGAGACAAGATTAAAAATGCCTCATAAGTAGCTCTGGGAAGCAATGATGATCTGTATCTCTCTGGCACTTGGGCTTTTATTTTGCAGCTTTCTTGTGGCTCCGTAAGTTTATTTCTCTGGTTTCTTCCTTTTGTTTGTGTGCTTGTCTGTTTGTCTTGCAAATATGTAAGTTTCTCATAGGAAAAATCTGTAATAGGATAACAACTTTTAGGGCTTTCGACATATTTAGAAACCTGTCGCTGAAAACTCTCTTACGACATTTTAGTTGTCGAAAGATTATTTTCAGAAACTGTGTTTGACTTAAATATTTTCCTAAACAACCGAATGAAATGTTGCGAAACACTGCAAAAAGCTACTTTAGTCATGGGACGCAAGGTACGTTGGTGACAGACCACCGAAACCGACTTCTATCTTCGGCACGTGAAGGTCTTTAAAACCATTCTCAGCCCTTTCCTAGACCAGCTTCAGTTGTTTTGCTGGTTTCTATTTGATCTAACAAATGAGTCCTTCTTTAGCAATGATTTTAGTTGTATCAGTTCATCCCAAAACAAATCTCCATCTCTAATTTGTTCTATTAAGGCAACACAACTAGTTGAAAAATAGTCTGTCAACGTCACTTCCAAAGATCTTATAAATTTTCATATTATTTATTTTTTAAACTCATTTTCTTTTCCTGATACATATTACTGTTTACAATATATTTTATACCCAAAATAAATATGATCTATTTTATAACTTTACAATTGGCTAAACTTAGAAACCGCTAAGAACTCACTTTATAAAAAATAACCAATTCAAGGACCTTCAGGGTTTTTTATCATTTAAGAACATCACAGAATGCTCTTTTTAATAAAAAAAAAGTAAAATTCTTATCAAAAATTTGAAATACTTTAAAAAAATTTTTAGGTGGGTAAATACAGGTTCTGAAAAACACTCATGATAAATATATATTTTCCAGACTCAATGATTTTTATATAAGTTTAAATTCAACATATTTTAATTCAATTTTAATTTATATTTCCTCAACTGACCAAGGAGGTTTGCTGTACATCATACTACCCTTCGTGGCCTTACTGAAGATATCTTTCAGTTGTAAAACTACAAGTTTAAGATAGTTTAATATTTGGGGGAAAATTTGGAAGGATTAATCGGGTCATCTTCGTTAATATTTTTCTGTCCCAAAGGGAGAGTGAACTTCCTGGAGACAGTCAGAAGAACCCACTCATCTGGCATCTCTTTATAGGAAAAGTGTTCTGTCAACCAGTCAGGATGACTAGGGAAAGCCTGGGATGAAGCAAGAGCCCTAAGGGTCTTCTTTGACTCCTCTGTTCTCCACACACCCCTGCAGCTATGGGTCTTTTCCTAAAGTCCTTTCCCTTTGGAGTTCCCCAGGAGGAGCCAGGAGTCAGGATTCTTAAGGAAGTGGTTTACTGAGGAGTGCTCCAAGGACAAGGCGATGAGGAAAACAGGGAATGGCAGGAGAACAAGCTACCAGGCGTGTGGCCAAGCCTGGAAACTAAAACTTCCCACTTTGATGCCAGGGGGCTGGCTCGTTGTACCTGCTCTGTCCCCCGCCCCATTCCCACCCAAGTATCCTGTCAGTCGGCCATTGGCAGGAGGATAAGTCTCCAGAGAAAGCAACAGCCTTTTACAGCAACACTTACAGCAGCTGTTGGGGTACCCCAGCTAAGAAATGGGGTTCCAGAAAGGATAACATCTTCAACTGCACAATTCAGTTTCAGAAATCTAACTCTTCAGTCTAGATCTCCTTTCTCTATTCTTGCTATTGATTGTCTTAGACTAGGTTTTTAAGGAGCTTTGTGTGTGTGTGTGTGTGTTTTTAAACCTGGGCTTTTATATCAGTCTGCTTCTAGTCCATTTTTAAACCAATACAAGAATTATTTTTCTAAAGACTAAATCTGATCAGATTATTCCCCTGGTCTAAAACTTAAAGGAAACTTCACTGTTTCTAGGAAAAGAGGGAGAGTCTTAAAATCATATGCCTCTTTTTCAAAACAATTGTCATTGGTTTATTATTTTTCCTCCTAAAATCAAATCCTCTGGAGTGGGAATTATTATTCTCTTATTATAGATGTAAAAACTAAAGTTTAGAGAGGGAACTTGCTCACATGCACATGGCATAAATGGCAGTACAGGTATTTCAAGTGAGGTTTCTCTGCCTCCAAATTCTCTGCTTTTTGTAATTAATGTTCTCTAGCAGTCAGTATTTCTTAAAAGTTGAAACCATGGAAAAGAATCTGAAAAAGAATATATAATACATGTATATGTGTAACTGAATCACTTTGCTGTACACCTGAAATTAATATAACATTGTAAATCAACTGCACTCCAATAAAAAAAATTTTTTTAAATTTAAATTAAATTTTGAAAAGCTGAATCCATCCATTCTGCCTACTGTGTTTCCCCAATGTAACCTATGCTACAGTCCAGGCTGCCGTGTATGATTGGTCAGGTTGTGTACTGCACAAGGGCACCCCATATGAAGGAACACTGTTCAAAGTAGAGACATATTTGCTATTTTGAAATTTCTTTGTATTTTATTAACATTTTTGTTGATTTTGAAGATGGGTGATTTATATATTTTTATGACATTTTTTCAACTGATAGAAGTTGAAGTAATGTGTCTTAGATCGGAAATATACCAGGGACTTTGATCTATGACGGAGGAGTAGGTTTAAAAACTGAATGATACATAAAATAACTTGGGTATCTACGTAAGAAACCATTTTTCTGACACAATGATCAGTATATATCTTGTCAAGCCTCCATATTTATGAATTCACCTACTCACTAAAATTTATTTGCAACCCCAAAATCAATACTCTTGGGGCTTTCTCGGTCATTCACAGATATGCATGGATTGGTGAAAAATTTGAGTCAACCAATGTGCACGTTCCCAGCTGAGATCAAAAGAGGAAACACTCTGCCTTCTTGTTTCAGCTCTCAGACTGTAAACACATGTCCTGTTTGTGGTCTATTTAGTGCCTTTTTTTTCTTTGCATTTTTGTGCTTTTTAGGGTGAGGGGTGATTTTGCTATTTTAAATGGCCCCCAGGCATAATGCTGAAGTGCTGTCTAGTGTTCCTAAGCCAACAGAGCTGTGATGTGCCTTACAGAGGAAACAGCATATTAGGTAAGTCTTATTTAGGCATGAGTTAGAGTGCTGCTGGCCGTGAGTTCAATTTTTTTTGGTTTGTTTGTGTTTTGTTTTTTTATTGAAGTATAGTTGATTTACAATGTTGCATCAGTTTCAGTGTACAGCAAAGTGTTTCAGATATATATATATGTGTATATATGTGTGTGTATATATCTATCTATCTATATATATATATATATATATATATCTTTCTATTCTTTTTCAGATTCTTTTCCAATATAGGTTATTATAAGACACTGAATAGAGTTCCCGTGAGTTCAGTATTAATGAGTCAACACTATATATTAAACAGTGTCTCCAAACAGAAATACACATAAAACAAAGTTATATATTAATCAGTTAATGAAGATGCTATGAACAAAGGCTCACAGGAACCTAAGCTTGTTTTTTCCCCCGGGAACAGTGGTTCAGTATTTGCTAATTCAGTGTAAAGCAACTTTATAGAAAGTAACTCCTATAATAAGGCCCTACTGTATAGCACAGAGAACTATAGCCAATAGCTTGCAATAATCTATAAGAAAAGAATCTGAAAAAGAATATGTATGTATATGTATGACTGAATCACTTTGCTGTACTCCTGAAACTAACACATTGTAAATTAACCATACATTGATAAAAATACATTTAAAAAAATTAAATTAGAAAAATTTTTAGAAAAATAATATAACTACTGTGAATAACAAGAATATACTGTATTCCATGGAATCAGTCACTGATTAAGTTTGACACACACATTGCAGTTTGAATCAGCTGTTGCTTGTGTTTCATTCAGAATGGTATCTCTGAGTTCCCAGTTTAAATCTGCAAGTGTTTTTATGATGATAACTGCCATTAAATAACTCATATTCAATAATACAATAATTAAATGGGATAAGCCAAATGTACTTCCTGCCAATCAAGGTATATAACCATGAATTTTTTTTTAAATTATATATTCTTGTTTAAAAAGTACCCACCTGAAATAAAAAAAGATTTTCCAAAACACTCTATAGGTACAAAGTTTTGGAAATTTATCACACATGGTGAAATGATTTTTTAAAAAATCTGTGAATCCTTGTTCTTTATTTCTCTCTTATAGTATTTTTATTCTACCTATATTTTAAACTCTTTGGGGATGAAAAATATGAAGTGAAGAATAAAAATGAGTTCAAAGACTTGCAGCATTTATCATGTATTCAAAAAGCAAGCCAAATGTTACTTCAAAAAAATGTAACTTTTAAATGCATTTGCTCTCTGTTCATTTGGTATGATTTTAAAAATAAAATTAGTGTTATCAGCAAAAAAAAAAAAGTAGGAATAAAAATTCATTGTGCATAATACCCTTGAAAGCGTCAAAGGGATTATGAAATTCTTTGAAGAAAAAGGAAGCAATGGTGCTTACAACGACATTTTGGGTTGTTAATGTAGCAATATTATCTTTCAAAGAGAGATTTACGATGCTAAGAGAATACCACTACTGCATCACTTCAGCAGATGTATTACTGAAAAATTAGAACTGATCGTGTAGTTGGCAGATTTCTCGCAGACAAAAGCCAGCCCTCCTTCTTGGTAGCTGGAAGTTGTAGATTACCCAGGGAAACTGCTGCAGGGTCAAGCATTTCCCCTGCTTTAACAAAGTTGGTAATCAGTCGATATACCCTTAATTGAAATCAGAGTATAAATGAGATCTAGCTCTTACCGTATATATGGGGGGGAAAGGCACCAGTAAAGCATAAATTTGTGTGAGAGATCCTGTCCTTTTAAAAAAAATACTAAAAGTCCTTGAATTTATCTCTGGACTTGGAGGCCTTCAAACAGTGGTTAAGTGGATGGACGCTGGAGCCAGGCTGCCTGGAATGAAATCCTGACTCCCCCACTTCCTAGCCTTGTGATCTTGGGCAAGTTTCTCCACCTCCCTAGGCCTATTTCCTCATCTGCAATATAGAGGTAATAACAGTACTTAACCCATGGGGTTGTTGTGAGGATTACATGAGTTAATGCATGTAGTGCTTAGAACAGAAATTGGGACAACATACACAAGAAGAGTTAGCTATTAGCATTTTTTTTTTATTGAAGTATAGTCAGTTTACCACATTGTTGTTAATTTCTGCTATTAGCATCAGTACTTTAAAAACACAGAGTAGAAAATTTCCCCACAAGACAATGCAAAAAAAAAGGACTAGAAAAGCAAAGGGTGTAGTCTTATACTAAATTACTCAGAACTTTGGAAGCTCATAGGCTTAAAATTTTTTTTAACTACGCAGATATAAGAACAAATTCTTAAAGCATTTTCTTTACTTTTGGAAAATGAGAGTCTTAGAAAGCCGTTGTAGGTAGAAGTACCTCATCTTCAAGAATTTGGAAATCAATGGGCGTCGTTTGATTAAACCAAAGCAGAAATTCACAAAACACCTTATAAAGACACTATTTCCCCAGCCAAGACAAGACTGTAACTTAACTGAATATAGTCACAGGTAAAAAGAAGAATACGGTAACCACAAGAGAGGTTAATGAACAGTGAAAGCTTAGGAGAAAAGATAGTGAATCTCCAATGTTAATGTCTTGTCCATTTCATAGCTTTATTTCTCATCTAAATTCATAAATAGGATTTCAAGTTTTTAAAGAACAGAATTCTACCCTCACAGCCTGCAAGCCCATGGCCACAAAGTCCTCCCTAGGGAATTTGCCTTCCCTCGGGATCCTCATCCATCCACAGGATGTGTCATGTGTAGAAAACAACGGGGCCCTGAAGTCACAGGAACGTTTAGTCAGGATCACTCTAAGACAGCGATGAAAGCATGAATGCAGCTCTCTGGGTTCTGTTTGCTCCCACAAGTTGAAGTTCTTGAAGGACCGATGTCAAACATTCCACCAAAAAATACGATAACTTGCCAAACAAATGGTCCATTAAACATCAACTTTCAAAAGCAAATGTGGTTTCTAAATTAAGCGAAACCCCAGCCTCTTCTGGATCTTTAAAGTGTCTTCATTATTTTGGAAAATCTTATGGCTTTGGGTAGGGGAGTGTGGGATTTTTCTGACCCCATTTTACACATGCTTTGGGGTTTCTTTTAAAATTATGCCAACTTTCTTTCAAAAAGCAACAAATAATTCTTGTTAATAAAAAGTTTGTAAAAGTTGAGGGAGAAGATTGCTCTTCACATGCTCTGCTTTTCCAATATGGATTCTAACTTCCTGCTGACGCTTTCACAAAAGTATTCAAAAACATTTCGATGATTTTTCTGATTCAGACCAGGCTAGATTTTGTTACCAATTCGATTTAGCCAACCTTATACATACATATAAAGTAATCTTCATCTACTCCTTTCAACAACATCATAAAAATAAATTAGTCTAATTTTTGGAAAGAGATTTTAATCGTCTGCTGATTCACAGATTTGACCTCAATTAAAATACCCTCTTTATAAGCTTGCATTACTGGTCATAAATTTCCTTGGTCTATAAAATGTCCTCTAATAAAAGAGAAAGAGAAGAGAGCAAGTTCCAGGAAGCCGAATGTTTGGCTAATCATTTTTTAAAGAAATTAATCCCTCAGCCTCCCCAGGGTTAGATGTCTCTTGAGGTGGTTCCCAAAAGTTTCATCATTGATACACAAAATACTGATTTATGACTGTAAACCACCTTCATTTCATTTGCTAAATCAGCCACAATTACCTAATACCTGCTTGATACAGAGCAGTGATCAGTGAGTTCAAAAGAGTAAAAGGTATCTAACCTTGAGGACTTTCCTATTAACAAGGAATGATAAGGTGCAGAAAAGACAAAAACCATAAAGCACGGCCACAAAGCAATTAGTCCCCTAGCAATATGGCAAACACGGTAAGTCGTCGCTGGAGTTATAAAAGTACCTGATGACAGGCTGGGAGGGGCTTCGCTAGGGAAGTGAAACTTACCGGAACTCTGAAAGAGACAATGAACAGAAGTAAGGATTATCCTAATTCCTGAGCACATCACGCTTCAGGGGCAGCCATTTCACAGCCTACATGTAAACAAACTTTCTGAATCAGATCTTACACATTTCAGTCTTCACCCAAAGTCACAGGAACTCAGACATAAATTCAGCTTAGCTTGCCCCAAGGCAAAAACATAAATTGAGGATTCAGGCTGATGTTTTCCAATCTTTATATCCCAATCATGTATGTGTCAGACTGGTTAGCTGTTCGCTAAACCTGGTTAGGTGTGACCTTGAATTCTGGCCTTTGGTATGTGGGCAAAAGTAAAGTGTATCACTCTCTGGTTTGGCCCATAAAATTGCCCTGTGTGAGTCTGTATGCGCTCTCCTCCTCTGTCTGCTGGCTAGATCCTGATTCCAGGATGACCTCCGAAGTATTGAAGGTGGCAGAGCCTGGGTCCCTGAATGTCAGCATACAGCAGATAACCCCATTGCTTCCCACACACATTCCGATTAATTGGAATTTCCATTTGTTAAGCCACTGAGCTTTGGGTGTTTATCTGTTATAACAACTAGCAGAATGTATTGTTTTTTAAAACAAAGAAAACGAAAGCAAGACATGATTCTGTTGCATTTTGCTGGAAAATGCTACAAATTATTAAAGGAGATATACTACAAATTCACTTCCACTTTTGAAAGTAAAATGTATATATGTGTAGAACTGAATCACTTTGCTGTATATCTGAAACACAGTAAATCAACTATACTTCAAGAAAAATAAAATAATAAAATTTAAAGAAACTGGGGGTGGAGAGGGTATACCCCAGTGGTAAAGTACCTGCTTAGCATGCACAAGATCTGGGTTCAATCCTAGTACCTCCATTAAAATAAATTAATTAACTAAAACCTAATTACCTCCCCCCCAAAAAGAAAAAATATTCTAAGTAAAAAAATAAAACATTTGAAGAGCAAGTAAAATTAAAATGCTAAATGTAGATATAGTTAGAAGAAAACGTGGAGAGAGAAAATTGAGGGGAAAAATATTTTTTTAACTGGGTCAGATCTGTAATACAATCAGCTGTGCCCTCCTGCTCCCCCACCCCACTCCCACCAATGCGGTGGGGCCAGAAGAGCTTCTGCCTGCGGGGAAGACTGAGACTCTCCATTCATTGAATAAGAAGCTTTGAGTGTCTGGTTTCCCACCAAGTAACCTCATTCCTTTTTTTTTTTTTTTTTTTTTTTTTTTTCCCCTATGTCTCACATCACTCCAGTGAAATTTTACAGGGAAGTAAATCTATAAAACAGGTCATCTTGGCGCTGCTGGGAGTTAAAATGGGAGTTAAAAATGTAGCTCCAGCTCCAAACTGCTCCTAGTACCCATGGAAATACTTTAACAAAACCCCAGAGGCTCTTAGGAGGACAGTTTGAAAGCCAAGGTTTACGTTAATTCCATCACAAAATATTAGTTTTAGCCACACCAGGCATCCGGAGTTTCCCTTAGAACTTATAATGGTCTCATTATCATCTTCCAGTGTATCTGCATTTTTGGAAATTTAAATTTTCAACTTACGCAAATTCTTAAGACAATAAACTCCATTTTCCTCTAAAATATTTCTTTGCATTCATCTTTCTTCCATTTTTCTCTACCATCAGCCTCGTTCAGGCCCACATGACATGACTACTTTGCCTCATCTGTCCCCACTCTCCCAACCCATCTTGCATGCATTCCTTTAAGAGTTTATTCTCAGGTTGGGGAGGATATAGCTCAATGGTAGAGCATATGTTTAGCATGCACAAGGTCCTGGGTTCAATCCCCAGTACCTCTGTATAAGTAAGTAAATACTCTCCCCCCCCCTAAAAAATTTAAAAATGAAGTTAAAGAAAAAAAAAATCTATACTCTGTCCAGCAGCACAAGTGGCCTTTACAGAATGTATATCTGAGCAAGTCACTCTTGCTGGAAACCCTCCAATGGCTGCCCATCACACTTTGAATAAAAATCCAAAGGTCTTTCAATGGCCCCTAAGACCCTGCAGGACTGGCCTCAGCTCCACGCTCCCAGCTTCACCCTTTGTACCTCCTGGCTCTTCCTCAAACGTGGCCAGCACACTGCCACCCCAGGCCCCTCATACTCCTCACGTTTCCCTACACCTGTATCTCTCACTTCCTGATGGCTGGCTAGTGGCTTGCTGATGTATTTTATTCAGGTCCAAGTTGAGATCTAGCCTGTTCAAGTGGCTGTCCCTGACCACGCCGTCCAAAAAAAGCCTCTCTCGTTTCAACGCCGCTCCCCAGAGCGTGTGCCTTCCTGATGTGAAGTCACACGTGGGTTTGCGTGCTTCCCCTCACTTAAATTGTAAGCCCCTTGAGGGTGGGATCTTTATTTTGCTCAAAGCAAAATGTAGCACCTATTTGTTGCTCCAGAGATTTCAATTCTATAAGCGAATAAATGAATGAATTCCCTCGGAGAGTATTAGTACCTAATGATTACTCTTTCCAGCTCAGAAACGTTCAGGCCCCAACATGATCAAGCCACATCTCCCTTCTGCAGACTTATTTCTCATCTCAGAGTCTCCTGGATGTTGCGGCTCACAGCAAAGTGCATGAACCTCAAAGGCATTACACTGGCTAAAGAAGCCAACCTTGAAAGTTTCGCATTGTATGTTTCCATTTATGTAACATTCGCAAAAGGACAAAACTCCAAGGACAAAGAAGATCGGTGGGGCCAGGAGTTACGGGTGGGGGTAGAGGGACTCTAAAGGAATAACACGAGGAAGGTTTAGCGGAGGGGGT
This sequence comes from Camelus ferus, assembly GCF_009834535.1. Taxonomy (NCBI): domain Eukaryota; kingdom Metazoa; phylum Chordata; class Mammalia; order Artiodactyla; family Camelidae; genus Camelus; species Camelus ferus. The sequence goes on along the minus strand of NC_045703.1, from coordinate 61,095,546 downwards.
AGAAATGCAAGTGTTCTGTGCCCTGATGGTGGTGGTGGTCACGAGTTTACTCATGTGCTGAAATTCATAGAACTGTACTCCAAAGGAAAGAAAGTTTACCATCTGATAATGTTTAAAATAAAATTTTAAAATAAATATATAAATATGTGGGGAAAGGTTTTTTAATCCTCTGGACCCTAAGATGCAGAAAAATTAAGTTTTTGCAGTTCCCACATCTTGCTCTGACTTTCCTGCCCTCCTCCGACCTCGCCAGTAACTTCTGTTGTATCTCTCCTGTTTCTATCCCCTCCTTTCTAAGTCTCTCTCTACAGACTCTCCCCATTGAAAGTTTTCTGCAACAAAATGCCAGATTGATCTTTCTCACACATGACTTTTGCCACTTCCCTCCTCAGAAACTTTCAGTGGTTCCCTATTACCTATCACAGTGGCTTCCAAACCTTTCTTCTTTTAGACAATGAATCTTTGTTCAATCGGACTCTTTTTCAAGAGCTCAGCGTGCAGAACAGACCAATTTGGAGATTTCCCTGCTTCACTTAGTTGACAAAGAGTGGGGTGCTAGAATCCCACTAAAGGGCCTCCTCATGGCTCCCTTCTTACGCACCACCCCAAACCCCAAAGTACCTCCACAGAACCCCAAGAGCTCCTGGAAGCACAGGTTGAGAATCAGTGGCCAACAGAACAAAGTCTAACTTTTTAGATAGACATTTCAGATCTCTGAGAGATCTATTTCTCCTGAAGAATTTATGTGACCAAATAAAGGGCAGAAGGCTTGGAAGCCTTTAGGTTCAAGCCCCAATCCAGCCACTTACTAGCTGTGTGAACCTTGTTGAACTTCTTTTGCCCTTGAATCAAGTTAAGGTAGTAATAATCTGTCTCATAGTGCTCTTGTGATTACGTGACACAGTATGTGAACTCTTTTGTAAGGTATAAATAAAGTCTTTGCAAAATGTATCATAGAGGATTATTATTACGGGAAGCAATGTAGGTGGTGACAAAAACTATGGGTTTGGGCCCTTTTACCTTGTTCAAAGGCAGGTTCTGTCAGTTGCTACCCTTGGCAAGTTTCTTATTCTCTCAAAGTTTTATATCTTGTATGTAAAATGAAGCAAACATGGCATCATTCCAAACACAAAAATCTCCAGAGGAAGAAGAGAGATATCTCCTTCATAAGGCCCTTTTCAAAGTAATCATTGGAAAAGGGAGTGGTACCAACACAGAGAAGGATGTTCAAACAAGATGGTGGCTGTGCCAGGAAAACAGAAGGGAAAAGGTCCGTTGTATAGTCATTCAACAGTGTCAGCTTCAGTTTGACCCTTGGAGTTTTGTTGCTAAGCCATACTTCTCAATATAATAAATTATTCCTCCATTCCACAAAGAATTTCTGTCTACAGTATCAATAGTCTATAGTGTAGAATATTTTCAATCAATTCTTTTAACTGAAAATGAATCAAAGCCTTCCATTCTTACTCATATATTTAATTATATCCTCATAATTTATCTTATAGAAACTATTTAAAATTTCCAGAATGGTTAAGCTTGCAAAAGCACTTTGTCACGTACAACAGATACCATCAACCTGCCCAATATGGTGGCGGGAATCACCATCTTATAGACAAAGATCAGAAGAGAAATTAACCAAACCTTCCATGGGTTAAACAGAGATTAACAGAAAGAAAAAAATAGTTTTCCACAAAGAAAAAATGACATAAATAAGTAGGGAAAAGGAAGTAGAATTTTCCACAAAGGTAAAACGCCAACTTTTGTGCAAGAAAGGTAAATAGGATTAATCTGTCTTGATGCATGGCGGAAATCACAGATAATTAAATCATAAAATTATAGATAGAGCTAAAAGCAAGTTTACTGCTTATCTACAAGAACATTAAGTAACAGAATAATTGAATGCCTAGCTAAAAATTACATAGTTAATTAGTAACAGGGCTTACTGGAATTCAGATTCCTTGCCCGAGTTATCAACTCTTTGAACAAGAACCCACCTCAGTAATGGTAGTTGATGGCTCTTCTCTAAAACCATCATTACTGGGATTTCAGCAGTTCAAATCACATTCCATATGGGAACTGACCAGAAAGGCAACAGAAACGTAAAATTAAGGCGTACTTTTACAGATTAATATAAAATTGCACCTCATTTAATTTTAAACAACTTATCAGTAATGCTATCAAAGATGAGGCAAGAATTGAAATAGTTTGTATGAGCAGATTTTGGATTTCACCAAAATAGCAAAACAACTTTTATATCATCCCTTTGGTTAGAAGAGTGAGCCAGTTCATTCTCACCAAAATCACTTCCATCTGGTCACAAGAACAATTTCCCTTCAAAATAACTACCCACTGGTTTTCAGCTGGTTGGTGGCCTGAAACATGAGAGGCTTCCTCTTCATAACTGGGTTTGCTGATGCTCAGCGCACTACACCAAAGTTAGAGAAGACTTCCTTAGTGCGGTGTTCAGCCTACTGTGAAATTCCACAAATTCCTAAGTGCCCAAATGATACAAAATGTAATGATACAGAAAAACAAACCCATTCCCACCCACCCCCATTCTAGATCATTGTTTTAAAACATATAATTGATATTTAGTTGGGCTTTTTTTTCTTTCTACTGAGACTTCAACATATGGCTGATGATCCACATAATCTCATGGCTCAAATTTCCCTTGATACTGTATTTACTTATTTTAAAAAAGAATTTAATTACATGGTTACAAATTATGGTAAAGGCAGAGTAACTTCAAATAAAAGTCATAATTTGAATCCAGTAGATCACAAATAGCTGCCTCCAGGATTTTTATGAAGATATCATGCCACATTTTTTTAAATGTTTTATTTTAGTCAGGGGTGGGGTAATTAGGTTTATTTATTCAGTTGTTATTAATGGAGGTACTGGGGATTGAGCCCAGGACCTCGTCCATATTAAGCAAGCACTCTACCACTGAGCTGTATCCTCCCCACTATCATGCCACGGTTTGAATAAAGCACTTAATGCTGTGCCTGGAATTTAGTGCTACATAAGAGGTATCTATTCTGATTATAATGCATCTATAATATGCATAATTGTCAGTAACTATCATAAAAATTGACAATATATGTGAAAGAAATTTTTGTTGAATTTTGCTCCTTGCTTTATATTTTAAGCTGCCCTTTCTGATTTCTGAGTTTTAGAATCTTTAAAATATTTTAAGAGAAGGAGTTCTAAATAAAAAAAATTTTCAAATACTTTTTCATTTCTTTTTATTTAAAAAACAAAAACAAACACACAAAAAAACCTCCTAGTGATAGGTTAAGGAAGACTCAATCCATGTGCACGTGTGAAATCTTTTCTTTCTTTCTAAGGACCCTTGGGAGGAACCAAGCTGGACAATAGAGGAATTACATTAAGTGAAGTTTGAGATGGGAAGAAAAAATACAGTACACTGTATCTCTTCTTCGCCTCAAAAAAATTTTTTTAAATCATAAAAATAAACCCAGTCATGCCTTTCACCAACTTTGTGAAAAAGAAAGAAAATTGAAGGAAAAGGAGAAAAATAAGAGCAGGTATTCTTGACTGTTTCTGTGGCATGAGCTTATCCAAGGAAAGTCTCTAAATTTCCGATGTAATGATGAAACAGTAATTCAGGATAGCTGAAGCAGCTGTAATGTCATATGAAAATATCTGTGATTTTTGGGGTGACAGAGGTGCAGGTGCTGCTAATATTGCTGAGGTTTATGGTCCATGTTCCACATTGAAGGAAATACTACATTTCAATTACAGACTAATGAAAATAGAGATGAAATTTTTTTCCCACGCAAGTTTAAAGGCCACCTGAATTCTATCTGCTGAACCCCTTGGACACAGTTGCAGACTGTGCATTGGAGACATACCTCATTTGTGCCTTCTTAAATGTAAGATACAATTGGAATATAAGGTCCTTCAAATTTTCTCCATCATGGTAAAACTTAATTTGCTGTTGTAATTAACAAAACAAGTTTAATTTCGCTTCATCAAGCAAAGGTTAAGTGAATGGAAAGCAATTATTTTTATTTTCTTACACTTTTTCCTAGTATGACTTTTCTACATTATTAACAAAATTCTATTTCTTTTTTCCACTTTTCCTGAATTGTACTTTCAAATTCACCTATTTTGATATACTTCTATGATAAACTGCTGTAACATTTTGTTACAAACAGTACAGATACATTTCAGCCAAGAAAGGAATGACACAATTTTGTTGTCATTGACTTTCTGCCTTTTACCATGGTTAGAAGCCCCAATCCTAGCTCCAGTATAATGATTTTTAAAGTTGAAACCACAAGAATGTGTGGTCAACAATGAAAATTATACTCTGCCAGTTTTTCTTGCTGAAATTGCCGTACTAAACAGCACAGAAGAAAAATCCAGCCACTTTACTATGCTAAAGGGTCTCCCCCTTGTGCCTAAACTTTGTATTGAACTCAAGCAGGATTGAAAGTCATCAGCATGATACATATTTTGAATTTTTTTTAAGTAAGGAGAAAAGTGACTTTCCTTCTCATATAAAGCAGTTGCTCAATATTGAGGGTTTAAGGCTAAAAGCCTACTACAAGCACTATTATAGGAGGACTAGAATAATTGGGTGACTTCAAGTAATTCTCTGTAACTGGAGACTCAAATCTTAATGGGTACTAGTAGTCTGAAGATGTTCATTTCAGCTTCTGTTATAATAGCAAAAATTTTGAACAATCTACATAGTGAAAGAAAATATGATCTAGCTATATGATGAAATGTTTGCAGCCATTAAAAATCACATTTTTGAAGAATTTTTAACAAATGGGAAAGTGAGCACAACATAATACTGAAAGGATAAAGCAGTATTCACAGACACACATTTATGGAAAACTCCAATTATATATTATTATTTCTTTATTCATTTAACAAGTACTTATGGATCCAACTGATCAGACTTTCAAGCAGACTGATTTCATCCTTCAGACTTCAATTTAAATAGCCTCACATCAGAAGTTTAAAAAATATATTTCAAATGCTGGAATTTGTCACCTACTAGTCATTCGTTGAACACTTACTCTGTGCTCAATATTGTATGTGGGGCAAACACATGGAACACAGTCAGTGGCTGCCCCAAGAAATGTGCAACTAATGGGAATTAACACTTTAAAAGTGTCTTCCATAAGAACTGATTTTCCTTTCTATATTCTAAAATGAGATGAATATTAAATAAATCAAAACGGGGAAATGCGACACACCAAAGAAAAGCAGGAAGGTAGGAGAACAAGGTGAATGGTGGTCTCTAATGGGATGGCTCTGAGTATCCTGGCTCCACATGCAACAGTACCTCCCAGTGTACAGTTTACAAAGATCACGGTTCGTGGAATATTCAGGTGGCCACTAGGGGATGCCAGAATGTTGATATCTTTCAGCATGAGTCCAGTTTCCCTAGAGGAATCTGGGTTTGAGACTGAATGCAGTTCCAAGTTGACCAGAAATAACTTCTCCTTTTCCAGTAAAACTGTGAGAATGTGACTTAGGTCACGGAGTTAACAGGAGACCAGGGATTAGAAGTCAAATAGTTATGAGTCTCAGACCCAGATCATACTGCTATCCAAGAAGAAAAGAAATCTTCTCTCCCTCCAGCAGGAACGAATTACAGCAAATTACAGAAAAATTATGAAAGTAAAACGACAACAAAAAAACCAACCAACCAAACTAAAACTTAGAAGTTGCAAAACCACTGCAGAAATTTTTTTTTAATTTAAATAGTATAATCCTGTATTTTTTGCCTTAGAAATGTACAAGATAGTTCATACATGGAGGAAAACTTAGAAATACATCAAAATCTTAACAGGGGTATTGGAAGTGGTGGAATAATGTTCTTATTGTTATTTTTCTCATGCTTCCCCCACTGCCTTATTCATTTTCTATAATTTCAAGATACAACCTACTGCATACTATAAATGTTAGACATTGCATTAGCACTTTAGGTAGTACCACAGGCATGTGTAGAGATGTTCAGTCTCCCCGACCCCCGATGACCAGTCCAGCAGAAAAGGCGAGACAAGAGGAGAAAGTTTGTGGAGGCAGAGGCTCCTGAACAAGGCTCAGTGAGGGTTTGGGCAGAGAGAGCTGTTAGGAAAATGGGCAGGAGAGGGAATTTTAATAAATCTCTCAGCTGTGTTTTCGATTCACCCTAGGGTTTTCTTAAAAGGTAAGTAAAGGGTTTGGGCTATGTTGATACTGCCTTTTGCAGTGGGAATTTCCTTTATAGAAACATAACCTTGAGGTCGAACAACCTCAAGGGTTCTGGCTATTAAAAGGTCCAAAAGTACGACTGTTATTTTATCAAATGCTAAATGCCACCTCAAATGATAGAAAAAGCTGGGTCATCCCAACAAATCTCGTTCATTTGCTGTTTAATCAAAAAGTAACATAAATCCGTGATGCATAAACCACCATCCTCCACCTAATTATTTATCTGCCCTTTATCCACATTAGCATCATCGTATACCTAAGATATTGATCTATGTCTTGCTAAAAAGTGGTACATGACATTTATAAGCTGCTCTATCCAGGAGTTACTTCATACTTAACCAAGGATGGTATCATTAGCAGTTGAAACAATTGAGGATGCTATTTTGAGAAAGATTCCCTAGATTGCTCAGTTCTTCAGTGGAAAGTTCACCTCCAGCTGACTCCAGAGCCTCAGCCTCCCCCATCGGGCCCCTCTGCACCTGTGCCAAACACATAGGCCACATTCGCTGGGGGAGAGACAGGTCGGGGAGCAGGAGATGCAGGCAAAGCCCTGCCCATTGGGTGTCTTGGGCCCTCACTTCAGTGGCCCTTCAGGGATGTTAAGAAGCAGTTCAAAAACCAATGTTTTGCAACAAAAGAAAAAAACAGATAAAGAGGACTTCATGAAAATCTAAAGCACTTGCGCTGTAAACAACACCATCAAGAAAGTGAAAAAGACAACCCAGACAATGGGAGAAAATATTTGCAAATTACGTATCTGACGAGACGTAATCAGAGGATTTAAAAACTCCTACAATAAAAAGACAATCTGATTTTTAAATGGGGAAAAGAATTGAAGACATTTCTCCAGATATACAAATGGCTGATAAACACATGAAAACATGCTCAACATCACTAGTCACTAGGAAAACGCAAATCAAAACCACAGTGAGATACCACTTCACACTGAGCAGCATGACTACAACGAGAAAGAGACAGTAACAAGCGCTGACAAGGATGTGGGGGAATCGGAGCCCTCATGCATTGCTGATGGGTATGTAAAACACTGCAGGTGCTTTGGAGAAGTTTGGCGGTTCCTTAAAATGTAAAACACAGCTGCCACATGATCTAGCACTTTACTCCTAGGTCTATACCCAAGAGAACTGAACACACACCTGTGTATGAATGGTCATAGCAGCATTATTCATAATAGTCAAAAGGTGGAAACAACCCAAACGTCCAGCCACTGATAAGTGGATGAAGAGGGTATATCCATACAACGGAGTATTACTCAGCAAAAAAATAAGGAATGAAGTACTGATACACGTTACAACTGATGAACCTTGAGAAGAAGCCAGTCACAAAAGACCACGTATTTTATGATTCTGTTTATGTATGAAATGTCCAGGACAGGCAAATCCAGAGACAGAAAGCAAGTTACTGGCTGTCAAGTGCTGAGGAGAGGGGAGTGCAGCGATGGCTAATCGGTACAGGGTTTCTCTTAAGGCAGGTGAAAATGTTCTGAAAATAGATTGTGGTAATGGTGGCACAACCCTGTGAATATACTAAAATAGTGTGCACTTTAAATGGATGAATTGTATGTGAATTTTATCTCAAGAATGCTGGTTTAAAAAAAAAAATCAACTGGTAAAACCACAGGAGGACTCTGGCTCCTACTAAGCATTTTTTAAATGCCACCTTGACTTCCTCTTCCAGTGCCATCTTCCTTGCTTGCTCTAGTTTGCTTCCTTGCTCACTTTCTTGTAGGAGGGGAACTATTTCCTCATACATCCTCCTCTCATGTTCTTAATAAAACATGGTAAACAGAAAAAAATCCAGTGCTTTGGAAAATGTTATATATTACACCGCAGCTCACACCATGGCTCTGAAGTCCATATAAATACACAACTGTGTTCTAACCTATGGCAACTGTCTACAAATAACTCTTAACATGCTCAGTATTTTGGTAACAATGTTTAAAGCAGGAACACATACAGATAAGGAAAAGAGTAAATTCAACATGTGCAGCTTTATATAAACATTTTACCAAAAAAAATTGTAAGCACGTAGGGCACAGACTGTAACTCCATTTAAATGACATAATTTAAGAACTGCTTTGACAACATCTATAATACACACTATGAGCTTCTTCATTATATAGACCTCATTTTTAATCTTCCCTTCTTTACCTTCCCCCACTGTAGAATAAAACCAGTGAGATTTTCAGTACAATTCATTTTATTATTCCAGTGCAATAAAATATTTCCAGGTTTATTTCCAATTTCAGTTTCAAAACAGACTGACCTGAAACTTACAGTCTTTTATAGCTGGTGATCACCAGTAAATGTGTAGGAATATAAAAAGTGAATTAACTCGTTGGTAGTCCTCCAAAGTCAACAGATAAGAATCCTTTCTATCTAAAGCATTTTTTTAAACTGCACTGCATTCCTATTCATTTAAAACACTTGTGTTAAAATAGCATATTTCAGTTGATTACAGACTATCACAAATAGAATGTAAAAGATGTTACATTTGCTTCATTCTGTTCAATTTTGTGTTTCCTATCATCCATTTCACACCCGAATCAAAACACAAATGCGTGCAAATAATATTGGTTACTGAAATAATATTCAAGAACAAAATTTAGAATTAACTTATGAGGTAAGTTTTACTTTCATGTGTTCAAATATCGCAGTTGTAAAAAATGCTTCTCTTTACCAAGCATATTCAAGATATATATTATATTTTCACAGAGCTCTTATTTCTAGAGCCCAAAACCAAGTTAAATAGAATTCCATGCCTCCTAGAATATTAAATATCATGCAGCATAGCATTTTTTAAATGTTAACTTCAAAAGCAGAATTCGCTTCTATTTTGCTTTCTGCCCAATTAAAAAATAAGTTCATTAAAACCATTTGAAATTATGCATTTAACTTGAAATAAGTTACTAAAATTCCAACATAAATGTAAATGTCTGTAACTAGTGTAATCTGTCTTTCCCCAAAACAAAGTGGTGGGGCAAAACGTTCAAAGGAAAAAAGCATCAATGTATGTAAATGAGCACTGAGAAGCCACGCTTCCCAGAGCTACCGCAAAGCCAATGAGTGCCTTAAGTCACACACAGCTTTTCTGGGGACGAAGAGTGCCTGTTAGATCTTTCTATGCAACCGAGAGTTCCTACACCAAGTCAGAGTGGCCCATCGAACTGAAATATTCCGTATTTCCCGCTGGTCATCCAGCTGGGATCTGAAGCTGAGAGCTGTTCAGCTTGCCCAGGCTGCAGACCAACCTGAACCTCTGCTTTTAATGTTCTTATACTGCAGAGAGGTGCAGGGTGGAAGCCATTCAAAGCCTGATGAAATGGAATGGTAAACTCCCATTTTCTGTCCCCCGTCAACTTCCTATAATTCAAATCACCCTTAAATAAAATCAAATGTGCCTTTTGTAGTTCAGCATGTAAGTCAGGAGCGACTTGAGACATTGCACTGAATTCATGAGGCAGAGTCCAAAACATATGATCGAGGTAAACCCATCTGCCCATTTTAATATGGTTTTCCCAGTTAACCCCACACTTGGACATCCACTTATGATTAGAATGTTTTAGTTGTTTGATTAGCCAGTTAAAATCATGTATAGTAGTATCAGAAACAAACCATGGAATCGTTTTTCCATAAAAATGGATCTCAGTAGCCAGTTTAGAGGACAACAAGAAGTCAGCTAACACTAAATCTGTAATAAGTTCAAACCCAGAATTATCCAGAATGATATCCACTCGAGTAATAGATGCTCTTTCTCTTGTTTTCTTGCAATTGCTAAGCAATGACCAAAGATGTTCCATGTCATTCACTAAAATGAAAGGTTTTAGGTCTTTCAAAGAACTGATAATATTGGTCTTCTGAGAACTCGTATCCCCGCCTGACAGAGACAGATCACACTTATTCCCCCACAGCGAAATCTGAAAGAGAAAAAGTACAAAACATTTACCCTTCTTCCGAATAGCCAACAAAATCTCTACTGTACAGGATGTTATGGGAGGAGGGGTTGCCAAAAACAAAAATCATAAAATATTTCTCCAAAACTTTTAATATAAATTGTCCACCCAATCTACATTTTCTCTAATACTATATTAAAAAAGGTAAAATGATGAAACTTTTAATCAGTACGTAATGAACTTTAAAAGAACAGTTTGAATGATTTTAGTGCACTTATTTAAAAATTCAGATCGTCAGTTTTTGCATCTTGAAGCTATTAGAACATGATCAGGTGCTATAAAAAGAGGCTACAGAGTTTCCTTTACAATCCAGACTCAAGAGAAAAATAAAAATTTCTTTTTCCCCCCTAAAACTGTTCGGTTTCTTTTGCTGGTTGTGTTTCCTTACCACACAGCAACCTCTCTGGGATTTATTTTTCTCACTTGCAAAATAAAGAAATTAGACAAAGTGATGTTTAAGACTCTTCCAACTCTAACAATCTATTATTCCACTTTGAAATCATACTCGTTTATTTGGTAGGAAATGATATGTAGTCCTATTTTTTTAAGCTGTAACTAAAATTACATATTTAGGACTGCAGGTTCTGGAATCAGACAGACCTGGGTTCAAATCCTAGCATCTCCAATAAATGGCCATGGTTAAACTGATCTCCAAGGCTCAGATGCCACAACTGAAAAATGCAGTAGTAACAGCACTTAGCTCATGGAGTTATTTTGAGAAGTAACTGACACAGTGCATGTAGGTTAACGTACCCAAAAGCCGGCGTATAAAAATATTCAATAAATACTACCCAACACGGGCGCTAGTGATCTTGTCTGTGATTCAAGACAAGAGGAAAATGCGTGTTCCACCCAAGAATATTATTTTAATTTTTAATACAATTTTTAAAGGTTATTTCCCATTTACAGTTATTAAAAAATATTGGCTGCATGCCCCATGTTGTACCATACATCCCATGGCCTGTCTTATACCTAACAGTTTGTCTCCCAGTCCCCCTACCCCTATAACTGGTAACCACTAGTCTATTCTCTACTCCTGAATCTACTTCTTCAGAATATTATTTTTAAAAGAAAGATAAATGAATGAACTTTTTTAAGTATAAGGTTTAAATAGTAACTTGAATGTCCAAATTTGATGAGGAAACATACAGTGGTGCCCAGCATGGCGCAGCAGCTGAGATCAGGGTCTCTTTTCTGTAGCACATTCCCTTCATATCATCTTCCAGTTTATAATTCTGTATTTATTTCTGCCACTATTTGATTGTTTTTACGCCTTCATGGTTACAAGTTCTATGACAGCAAGGACTGGCCTATTTTCTTCGCAATCATACGGCCAGCATCCAGAACAGTGTTTGACAGAGCAGGCCCTGAAGTATTTGGACGGTGGTGGAGTGCAATGGCTTTTAAATAGATCACTATTCCCTGCAAACACACACCTTCAGGCTTCTTGTAGGAAGTTAACCTGCTGGTCATCAGGAGAGCTAATGGAGACAACTTTGGCTTCCTTTACGTGGGAGCGAAGTGGCAGTTTGGGGTGGCTGGCCGAATTAGATGACAGTAAATAGACTGGTGCACCTTCTTCGCAACTGATTGATTAGGGACAAAGAACATATTCAAAGATTATTTCCCCCCAAAATGGGCTAGCTAGGGGCAAAGAGTGACATGCTGAATTTCTTTTTTCTCTTTTCTTTTCTAATTCTATGCTAAGCAGAAAGAATAGTGAGGGGAAGAAACAATAAGCAGGTTTACTAGTTAACAACACTGAAAAGCTTTTCTTCAAAACTCAAAATATGCCTTTCCCTCCTCATCATTCAGCTTACTCTGCTCGCCCTCAAAGTTTCATCAGGACTTCATGACGCCCCACAACCTGTCAGTACATTCTGTAGCCTCTGCTTTCAAAGTATATCCAGAATCTGGTGACATTTACCACCTCCAATGCTACAAACTTGGTCCAGTGCGCCCTCGCCTGAGTCATTTTAATAACAGATCTCCCCGTTCCTACGCTTGGGTCTTTGGTCTGTTTTCAGAAGTTATTCTTGAAATAAGTCTTTTCTTTTTTCAAAGACCTCAGGAAAGACCTTTTTTTTAAAAAATTTATTTACTTGCTTTTCTTGTGCTGGTTGCCTGGGTTTTTATTCAAGGTTTGCCTGTTTCACAACATTTTTAAAAATACTATTAATTAATTAATTAATTAATTATTGGGGGGTGGGAGATAATTAGATTTATTTATTTATTTATCTATTTATTTTTAAAGGAGGTACTAGAGATTGAACCCAGGACCTTGTGCGTGCTAACCACACACTCTACCACTGAGCTATACCCTCCCCTCGAAATAAGTCATTTAATGTTACTCTTGTGATCAAAACCCTCTAACAGCTTCCCATTTCATTGTGAGCAAAATCCCAAGTCCTTCCCTTTGCCTCTGTGGCCCTCCCAGCCCCTTCACCTCTGCTCCCCATTCCCCACAGCATACCCTACAAAGTCTCTGTCTCCGTCTCTGAGTCTCTCTCTCTCACACACACACACACTCCCGGCAGGCTCCCCCTCAGGGCCTCAGCAGGCAGCTTCCCCCAGTCGCCCTCTTGGCAGGCCCTGCCCTGGCAGCCCCTGCTCCCTGCCCCCAGCATTCTAGATTTCCTTTCCCAGCTTTATTTCTCTTCATAGCACTTTCTAACATCTCTTTCTGGAAATATTTTCTAACTTTTTCTGGGAAATGAGGGCTGGGGGCACTGCTGTGTAAAACTACATATTTTTAAATAGTTCTGATTATAGTACGTTATTTTAAATTTTAAGCTGTCTTGAGTGAGAATTAAAAACTACACTTAATATAAGATAGATGAAGAAACGTAATAAAACCATATTAAACAAGCCGCTGACCACCCGAGTGCTCCCACCCTTGGTGATAACTGCACAGCAGTACCGTGTTCCAGACTCTTTGCCCAACACTTCCATGAACAAATCCAGTTTAACTCTCACATGAAATTATGAGGCACATAATACTATCCTCATTTAACTGATGAGGAAACTGAAGCTCAGAAAAATTAAGTACTTTGCGCCTCAGGTTCAGCCACAAAGAAGCGACCCAGCCAACATTCAAGGCCAAGTCAGGCTGGGCCCATCAAATAACTCGACCTCAGGACTCTCTCAAGAAAGACAGAAGCTATGAAGCCGGATGACTCCTGTGCCACTAAAACCACCTCCAGTTGGTATAGAAGAGATTTAAAAACCCATTTTCAGAGATTAAGTGGATTTTCATCTCTTGAACACAATTATTAGAATGGTAAAAAAAATAAAAATAAAATCAATTAAAGCTTAAATGACAATATATAAACATGCTTTGCTGTTAAATGAGTACCCACTTATGTTTTAACTGTTTACAAAAACAATACACTCAGGAGATAATTATTACATTTACCTGAAGGACTTTAAAAAACTCATCTTTCAGCTGATTATCTTCTAGGTCTTCAATAGTTTTCATCAGCTCTTGCAGGTAAGTACATAAAGCAATGATAGATTGCTGTGACTCAAAGAAATTTTGGTCTTTTGATTCTTTAAATACATCAAAGTCATCGATTGGTGGACTAAAGTAGGAGAAAAACATAAGTGAAACATTTATATAACTACTTCTTTTTTTTTAACACTTGGGTAATTGCAGTTCCCTAAAACAAAGAGAACAGTAGCACCCCATCTAAAACCTTACTAGTAACTTCTTAGTAGAACAACACAGATCAAACTGTACAAAAATAAATAATAATCAAATTACACAAAATAAATCAAACTCAATTATGCAAAAATAAATCCCCAAACTCATTTTAATTAACTGTCAAAAATTCCTTAATCAAATATTTTACTGGCAGTATTAAAAAATTATAGTGACTATACCCATAATTATTTACCCAGTGGGTTTTCAGGGCGAAAGGAGAAAGACAAACAAAATTCCAAGATAATTGCTTTACTTTAACAAACATGTTTTGGGTGCTCAGTGTGGTGGGGTTCCAAGTAAGAAACATAAGGTATAAACAGAACAGTCAAACACAGAGTATTATGGGACCCCAATGACGGCTTGAGATTAAATCAGACAGTACTAATGTCAATTTTATTTTAATGACAAATTTTGATCATTTGTGTGTAGACTTTTAATTTTTTTGGCAACTTTTACTCCCAAGTTGACTTGGACCAATGGTGATACACACGTCATAGCTACATCTTCATGCAGGCCAATGAGAGATCAATAATATGAATACTAGTTGAAGAAAAACATAACTAAGAAGGTATAAATACTAACATAATAGCCCTTCCAGAATCCAGTAGCAAAAAGACAGTCAGATCATCTGATCTTCAAAATTAGCTACTTCTTCCATAGGTTATCTACCTTAGGGTAGAAAGACAATATGGCTGATGCCATGGGACTGATTAAAACCAAAAACATACCAGAATTTACACATCCACATGATTGCTGCCTCCTTCCAGTCAGTCAGTCACCTTGGGAAGCTACACTCTTTGTCCAAGGATGCTGCCATTGCTCAAAGCACTTTTGGAATTCCTCTTTTGGAATTTTCTTAAGAACCTGTGTGGCACATTATTAAACGTCCTGTCAGTGATGGCACATCCTTTGGAGTTAATTTTTGGAAACAGCCAAAAGTCACTCAGAGCAATTTCAGTAGAATGAGGTGTGTAAATCAAATGCAATAAAACATTTTTTAGTCAAAAATGAGGAGTGACTAAAAAATGGGACCAATCTTTCTGAGGTTTGTAAACTGGCTCTGAAAGAAGTTCCAAAGAATTAAAAGACATTTTTAAGCAATGGCAGCATTGCTGAAATCAATCAGTTCTCTCAAGGTGACTTAAAAGGACACAAATTTTTAGATGCACAAGTTCAAGTGCAGGGAGCAGCAAACTACAGTTGCAGACCCAATCCGGCCCACCACCAATTCTGCATGATCTGCAAGCTCAGAGTGGTTTGTACATTTCTGAATAGTTGAGAAAAATCAAAAAAAGAAGATTTTGTGAGACATGAAATTCAAATTCTGTGTCCATAAATGATGTCCTATTGGAACCCGGTCACGCTCATTTACATATGCTGACAGCTGCTTCTGCACCGCACAGCTGAGAGGCTGCAACAAAGACACATGCCCCCACAGCCTAAAATACTATCTGGTCCTTTACAGAAAAAAATTTGTGGACCCTTGTTTTAGTGTTTTATTAATAAATCATTCACTAATTTAAAGTCACAGCTCAACAGTAAAAGTAAGCTTTGTTCCTCATATTTAAGAGAGCAAACGCACATGACTATATATTACTTCTGACTTTAAAATGTTCGTTCTTTTAGAATCTCCTAAAGCCATATAAGTGCACATGCTCTGACCCGGGGGTTCACTTCTAGGTATATACCCAACAGAAATAGACACGTATGTTCAAGAACATGTGTTCAAATGTTTGTAGCATCTCTCTTCATAATAACCCCAAACTGGAAACTACTCAAATATCCATCAACAATAGATTGTCATATATTCATATAATGCAACACTACATAGCAATGAAAATGAATGATTTACAATTATATGCCAAAATATGGATGAATCTCACCAACATAATGCTGAGTAAAAGAAGCCAGACACAAAACTACATCCATTTAATTTCACCTAAATGAAGTTTGAAAACAGGCAAAACTAACAAAGGTCAGGACAGTGGTTACCCTTGAGGGCAGTGATAGTAGTGACTGGAAGGGGACCTAAAGGGGGTGTCTGGGGGCCTAGTAAGGTTCCACCTCTTGATCCTGCTCTAGGGACACAAACATGTCTGGTAAAGATTGTTGAACACTTAAGACGTGCGTGGTTCTGTATATCACATTTTAATGAGAGCTTAAGAATGTCTGTCATTTTCTCCATACTTTCAGTATATTTACTTAATATACTTAAATTTCACATATGGCTAAAACTTTGAATATTAAGACTTACAGACTGTTTAACTATTTAACTCTGATAAAAAAACAAAACACACATCTTGATAAAGAAAATTAGAAGTATGTTTCAGCATAAGGGGCAAAAATCAATGAACATATCTCTCTCTTTTTTTTTAATTTGTAAGTAGTAATTTATCAGGGAAAAAAACGAACCAATTCATTTAATAGGTAAAACGATGAATAATCAAATACTATAGAAAACGTGCCTAAGTTATAAAAACAAAGGTTCATTTTTTTAAAAATTTAAGTATAGTTGATTTATAATGTTGTGTTAGTTTCTGGTGTACAGTAAAGTGATTCAGTGACAGGTATATATATTCTTTCTAATATTCTTTTCCATTATGATTTATTACAGGATATTGGCTATAGTTCCCTGTGCTATACAGTAAGACCTTGCTGTTTATCTGTTTTATATACAGTAGTTTGTATCTGCCAACCCCAAACTCCTAATTTATCCCTCCCTCACCTCCTTTCCCCTTTGGTAACCACAAGCTTGTTTTCTACGTCTGTGAGTCTGTTTCTGTTTTGTAAATAAGTAACATGAATGTATCTTATAGCTAATGTGTGCTAACAATTTCCAAATATGCATGTTTAAAAACAAAACAAAAAACTCGGTGACCAGCATGCAGCCACGGCCAGGTTTATAAGCTTCTGTCCTAGATCTTCCATTCTCTGCACCTGATCCACCTCTAAAATCAAACTCAGAAAACAGCATTCCCTTTACCTTTCTAACTTCCAAACTCCACTAGACCTGTTCAGGGTACCACCCAGAGTTTCAACACCTCAGCAGCTTTGTCTAACACCACGAATATTTTCTTAAGTTATGAAACTACCACCCAGAACTTCAGACTAACCTTAGTCCTTGATATCCAAATGTACTACTTGTTTGCTGCAGGCTCTAAGCTGATTTACACAGACCAGGCTCCAATACTGGCTCTACCATTGACTAACCATGTAAACCTGAGCATATTATTAATCTCTATGAGCCTCAGTTTCCTCCATTGCGAAATGGAAACCACAATAATACCTCTAATTCACTGGGTTGCAAAGTAACTAGAACAGAGCTGGTATTCAATATATGTCAGTTCCTAGCATTAGCTATAATCTTTTGCTTGGGTCTGTGTGTCAGGTAATGGGCTATGTTTTTAACAGTGTATTTATTCTGCTTTTAGAGCATAAGACCTAAGACATACTTATTCAGCAAAAACAAAAAATTGTGATTTTAAAAATTATTTATATAGACAGAAAAAAACTAATGAAAAGACTCAAATTTATGCATGTTCCCCAAAGTAATCTTTTTATTTTACTATTAGTGCTGGTTTAATCAATTGCTTTAAATTATCCTATGCTGTTTAGGAATAGATACCAAAGGATTCCTCTTACCCAGCAAACATGTATTTTTGTAACCTGTGAGCTAAAGGAATGATCTACATTACATTCTCCTCTGCTTCATAAGCCAATTCTATATCAGAATTTTCCTAGGAAAATTAAATTAGTACAAACAAGCCTATAAAGAATTACTTTGAACATGTGTTTAACTTTTACTCTTTTTCAAATCTAGCCATTTAAAAAAAGAGCTGAAGATTAAGATAGTGTATAAATATAGTGATTCACTGTTCTGTTGACTTCTTTTACCAAATTAATTTGGATATATTATCTGCTTTTATGAACAAAATATATCCTTTCTCCTGTCTTGATTTTCTATATAAATAATTATTTCAAATTAACAGTTTTTGCTCAATAAGTACAATTTGTTTTATTCTACAAGAAAAGTATTTATAAGAATTTTTAATTAGTTCCTACTTCAGACATTCAATTTTATGTCTATTCTAGGCAAGTGGATTATAATTCAAGAATCTATTACATCGAGAACATTTGCAGAAATATCTAATAGTGTCATTAATATCGGCTGACCTGAATTCAGGCTTCCACTGGTTTTTATTTTAAAACTTACCATTTTATAATTTCAAAAAAAGCATAAGTTATTTAAACATTTGTTATTTGATGGCCATATACTCACCTTTGGATAATTGCTTCATGAATTCTACGATACATGTAGCATTCTACAAACAACCAAGGTGAGAGAAACCACCTTGGTTTTCCATCACTTTCATTTAAAAGGCTCTGTTGATATTCTAGGTACTGATTCCATATGTCAGTATCAACAAACTTCTCAACTAAGGGAACAATTGGTTTATCTGTTTGCAATTCATTCCGTAATTTAGAAAGAAGAGAAATCGCTTTCTTTTCAGCTTCCATGCCTTTCTGCAGAAATATGGGGAAGAAATTTATATATATATATACAAATAGTCTACATATAATTAACTTATACCTATTTTATCTATAAATATAAATATATATGTACATACATGTATATACATAATTTCTCTAAAATAACACATTTTTATGTATCTAAGTTTAAGGAAAAAATAATACATTTCAAAACTACATTTTATGTCTTTCACAAACTGTTACAAATATTTAAACTTAGAATTCCTAAGTTGAAAAATCAAAAATTCTTAAGTTGAAAAAAAACTCCTAAGTTGAAAAATCAAAAAACACACACAGATCTCAAAACAACATCATCTTTCTTGTCTTGTCTCTTGTGCATTTTTTTTTTTTTAAAGTTCCACCTTATAAGCTAGAGTTCTTTATCTCCAGGTGGAATGACTATTACCACACAGAGAAAACTGCTTTGTTAACTCTCCTTCTGTTAACTCTGTTAGCGTTAACTAACTAACTAAATAAAGTTAAAACACAATTACCTCTCCATGTTTCTCAAAAAATTCACTTTTATGTCGATGCAATGTATCAATAACCTTGGTTAAGATCTGTGGTATTCTGTCTTTAATTGTAAGATATGCAAATGACCTAGAAAAGAGAGTCACATTCACAATATATTACTTAGTGGCATTAACACTAGAAGACTGGTCATCTTTCAGTTTCTGGAACACTTCATTTAAATTTGAATTACTTTTAATACAACCACTGTAAGGTAAACCAGCACTGCCCAACTCCTATAATAACACAGAGGAAAATCTGAAAACCCCTCTGGTGTATCATGAAAGCTAAGCATTCTTTGTGCCTCAAACCTCAGACTCTCCCCTGGAGTCTGTTTAATCATTCTTATCTTTCTCATTGTATTCCTTTTATTCTCCTTAACCAGAAACTAGTTTAACAATGTGATAAGACAGAAAAAGAACAATCCTAAAAATCAAACAGACTCTCTTCCCAGATCTATTACTTACTAAGTGACTTCTCTGGCTTAGAAAGATGAATGAGGCAATGGAAGTAAAACTGCCTGAAAGACTCTACGGTTCTAGAAGAACATAAAGAATGTAAGATACTTATGAACCTGCTTCTCCCTTTTCCCTTTGTCAGTTTATATTCTCAGCCAACTTTAATTCTTTTCAAAGGTTTTTCCTTCTGCCTTCTCTACCTGCACAGTAACTCCTTTCGTCTATTCTGCCCCCAAACAAAATTAAGGCATGTTACCATCTTGTTCTCCCAAGCAGAAAATTAAAGATTTTCTAGAACTGTCAAAGAATGAAGAAAGCTGGAGATGAGGAAAAACTTGAGTATACATGCATCAAAAATTAAAGATATTCTTCATTTTCGACATACAAAATCCAAGATTTATAGAGTATCATTGGATGTGTAATTAGTTTTTTAAGCAAATACATGATTCAGTTAGAGAAAACAGACTTTAGTAAGTGATGAAATTCTATGCAGTTTTTAGAGAGCACAAAACTTTGAGTATCAGTTCAGTTACATCTTCAGATCACCAGAGACAAAAGTAAAAATGAAGAAAGTTGAAATACCTCTGCTCAAATCTCCTATTCTAACTTTAATTTGGGATCATCGCACTTCTAAAAATTCAAGTATCTTATTGCAATTTTTAAAAATAGAGTTATACCCTGAGTATTTCTTCAAGAGGCTTCCTCAAATGTTAACCATAAAACTTAAAGGAAAAAAATGCAAAAATGCTTTGATTGTGTTTTACAGTGACTAGGTTTTAATAAGCATAGTAACTGCTCTGATTAGAATTTAACTTTTAAGAATTGCAACTAATTTCCTAGAAGAAGAGAAGGAACATTAAATCAACAGACAGCTGAATTTTCCAAGGCTGTAGATACAAAAAAAAAAAAAAAAGTGACAGTCCTTTGGTATTTTACTGAATTGCAAAGTGTTACTATTTTTCTAGCGACTGAATTTCCTCAGAGATCTGCATCTCTAAAGCTAAGGTCTCAGGACAGGAATAGGGTGAAGGCAGAGGTGCCTAGGTCTCAACATTTAAGGACGCACACCCTCCCTATATTTGCACAACCCTGAAGGCCGTTAGGGAGTACACGCTTAAATTTTGGGACATTGGTGACTCACTGTCCTCAATCTACTACTGGTAAGGCCAATTTCTTCTAAGTGTTCTGCAATATTTTGCAGTAAGGACATACTGCAAATATAAATTAGGCCTTTCAATTTATGCAAAGATTTTTTTAATGGAATCTATACAAAAACAAGAAGGTACAGGCATTTTTTACAGTGGGATTATGAATTAATCTGATCAGCAATTCTCAATAGATCTAAGATCCCTAACTTTTGCAGAGAACTTTAAACCAAGTAGGTTTATTAATTAAATACGATTAAAGCTTCGCGCTGCAACACTCTGAAAGGGGGCATACACTCTCAAGACAGTCACGCGGGAGTGAAGACAACACAGTATCGAACCTCTTCAGAGACAAGTTAACTGTTCGATACAAATTACTATAAGGCTATCAAAACCCCTAAACGATCACCGCAGAGAGAGGTGGGGGGTAAACGGAGATTTTCAGCGAGGCTCGCAGTCCGTTCCCAAGTAGGCAGGAAGCAGCCACGAATCACCGCACTGGAAAGCCGATCCGAGCCTGAAGCCCGGAGAGCTGCCGCCTCGCCGTCGCCTCCACAGGAGTCGTTGGAAACCCAGTAGCCGCCCCCGGGAAGTGGAGCCCGACCGCTGGATGGAACTCGCGGGAGGCAGGGAGCAGGCGCCTCCGGCGCTGCTGTTTCCCCGCTGGTACCCACAGGTTCCCGACGGACGAGGAAAGCGACACGAACCCTACGTCCTGTCCCGAGAGAGAGTCCGGCAGCCCCGCCATCACCTTCCGCGATCCCCGCGCCAACGCTCGAGTCTCGCCCGCCGCAGGAAGAGGGGCGGTGCCGGCGCGAGGGAGGAGCTGAGAAAGGGAGGGGTATGGGTTAAAAAAACGTTTTTGAATGAAGAAACTTTATTTGGCGCCGGTAGAAGAGACAAACAATGGCCGGCTCGAGGACACGGAGATCTTCCGGGGACGAAGGCGGGGACTACTGAGGGCGACGAGAGAAGCGGAATAAGGAAGCGGGCGGAAGGCGGAAGCAAGCAGGGACCGGGAGGTCTCAGAGACTAGGGAGCGGAAAAGGTCACGGCTGCACAGGTCACGTGGTCCGGCGGTCACGTGGACCCAGCGGCTCGGGCTCCGTAGGGCCTGGGGTCCCGAGCGCCTGCGCAGCGCCGGGCGCTGGGCGGGGCGCCTGGTCGGGGTTAAGACTGGCTGCCGGGAGCGCGAGGCTGCTCCGGGGACTCTGTCTTTCCTACGGCCGGCCTGGGAGGCTTGCGCCCTTGGCACGTTCCTCTTCTCTTCCGGCGGAGAGGTTAGTGCACTGCCTTTTTCTGGGAGCTTGTAGGGTCCCCCACAGCGGTCCCCGACTTTGCTCCCTGCCACCCTGAACCTCTCTCGTTACAGGTTTCCCTGATACCGCTATGGTCCCCTGCTTATTACAATGATCTTTGATCGACTTAACTGGGAGGGAAAAGCACTCAATCCAGACACACGTACTGAACCCTTTTTTGAGCCAGTGAATAGCGGTAACTGCAAAAATAAAAATAATTTTGAGCAGCTTAAGGAATTGAAAGGCATGTTCCCAAAGATTAGCGTCACTTATCATTGAATCGTAGCCTAGCTGGTACAGTTGGTGTATAGTTCTTAAAAAGTGTCCAAAACTTGAGTAGCTGCCTTGTATTTTATTAAAAAAAAATGAGTTGAATACCTCCTGTGTGCTGGGCACTGTGATCACAGAAGGCACTAAATGAACAAAAGACAAATTTTTATCCTCAAGGAGCTTACATTCTACAGGACAGAGAGAAACAAAGATCTGTTCTTTCCTCTTCTGTTTTTCCCCTTTGACTTTATCACTGTCTAGTGTATATTTTACTGATTTACCATGTTCATTGTCACCCCAATGTGATGTAAATTTCAGAAGACGGATTTTTGTCTGTTTTGTTTTCATCTGTGTTATCAGCAGGTAGGGCAATGTCTGGCACATGATAGGAACTCAGTTCATAATTTGTTGTGGGAGTTAATAAAGTAAAAACGCAAATTATTTGCAAGTGATGTGAAATACAATGGAGAAATACAAACCGGTGGAAGCTAGAGTGTGGGTGCTAGTGTGCAATTTAAATGAAGTGGTTGGGGAGACTCCCTGGGTAGGATATTTGAGCAAAGGTCCGAAGGAAGGGAGGGAATGAGACTAGCAGATACCTGGGAGAGGAATATCAGGAATAGTAAGTGCAAAGATCCAGAGGCCAGAGTGACTGCAGCAAAATGAGCAAGGAAGAAAAGCCGAAGGAGATGTTAGAGTGGTGGTAGGGGCCACAGACTATAGGGCCATGCAGTCCATTTTAATTTCAAGTGAAATGAGAGGCCATCATCACATTTTACGAAGAGGAAACATGTGATCCTACTGAAGTTTGGTTGCTTTGTTGAGAAGAATCTGAAGAAAGAAGTTGGGAAACCAGTTAGAAGGCTGCGACAGTAATCCATGGGAAAGACAGCAGCTTGGACCAGGGAGGTAGCAGTGTTGGTGGTGAGGACTGGTCCAGACAGAGCCAGTGGGGTTTGCTGACAGAATGGATATGGAGAATGAAGAGAAGTGTTGAGATGGACTGCAGGTTTGGGGCTTTAGCAAAATAAGGATGTAATTGCTATTTCATGAGTGGAGGAGACTGGGAAGAATAGGATTTTCAGGAAAATTTCAAAAGATGGAGAAGTGACCATTGGATTCAGAAATGTGGAGGTCACTGCTGGCCTTGACAGGTGGGTTTTGGTAAAGTGATAGGTATGAAAGCCCGATTGGAGTCGGTTCAAAAAAAAAAATCAGAGAGAGGAGATGGAGACAGGGGATAAAACTCCTCTTAAAAAGAAAGGAGCTCAAAGAAAAGGCATAGTACATGAAAGGGGAAATGGAGTCAGGGGACAGCTGCTTTTATAAGATGGGAGAAATTAGAGCCTAATTGTATGCTAATAGGAATGTGCTGGTAAAAAGAGAAAAATACGTAGCTTGAGCAAGACAGAGGAGAAGCCACGCCTTCTCTAGGCAGGGAAGGTGTGCAGACGGGGGACCTGGCTGTAGATGGGACCATGGGCAACTCATCTGTAGCAGCAGAAGGGAAGACAAAAGTATATGGGCACAAAAGCAGTAGGTGGGCAGGCAGGTGATGGCCAGAGCTGGTAGAAGTTCTCTTCTGACTGTTTCTGTCTTGTCAACCAAAGACAAAGCAGGGTCATTATTGAGACTGAGAAAGGAGGAGGAAGCACTGAAGGTGTAAGGAGGGAACAGAGAGGGAATGATAGTAGCGAAATACAGTATTAAGATTGTTGAGTGGCATAAAAGGCCCACCTGAAGCGAGCGGTCAGGATTTTAAAGTGAGACCAGACAGTTGCCTGGTTGGTCGCTTGTCTGTCTCCAGCCACGCTGAGCTGCAGGAGTACCGGCACGAGTACACGGTGAATTCTGTTTAATTCAAGGTTATGTCACGTGGGTGTGTGCAAGTTGAGGGCGGTGCGGGGGATTTGAGGTGTGTGGCAGAGAGGGAGTATACTGGTGGATCAGGGAATAGAGCCAAGTGTGGAGGAAGTGAAGTGGGGAAGGAGGGACAGTGAAAAGATGGTTGGATCATTGAATTGTAGGTCCTGTTGGGGTTGAAGGATTGTTGGAACTGGGTGATGGAAGGAGTGAGTATGAATGATCAGAGATGGTCTTTGGAGAGTAGAATGCTTGAAGTTGAGAATATGAAATTGTACTTATTGGTAATGGGTCTAGAGCAGGACTCTCCAACAGAAATATGATACGAAGAGGGGTGAGTATAGTTCGGTGGTAGAGCGCATGCTTAGAATGCACAAGGTCCTGGGTTCAATCCCCCGTACCACCATTAAAAAAAAAAAAAGAAAGAAATTCAATATAAGCCACACTGACATTTTAACCTTTCTAGAAATTTTAAAAGTAAAAATAAAGAGGTGAGATTAATTTTTATTTATTTAGCCCAATATATGTAAATATATTATTTCAAAAAGTAATCAATATAAAAATTATTGAGACAGTCTGCTTTTTTATATTAAGTGTAAAATACGAGATACCAAAAAGTTTTACATTTTATTTTATAGAGCCACATTTCAGGTGCTCAAAAGCCACGTGTGCCTAATGGCCATGATACAACTCAGAGCATCTGACCCTGGGAGTGAGCGGCTGAGGGAGGGTGGGAGACAGAATGACTTGGGGAGAGGAGGTCGGGGTTGGAAGGATCACGCCCCCCACCAATCTGCACGGATGGAGAAACCATCAAGAATCACAAGGACAGTGTAGAGCTCGGGAATTTGATGCCCAAAATGTTACATAAAACACAAGGTTACTAAAAATCTAGCGTGCTTATCTTTAAATATAATTTGTACAATTAAAATTTCACTTTTCTAAGATGTGTTCTAGTTTTTAACAAAGCCTAAATAATTTTGTGTGTGTATCAGACACCTTAAATGCTACTCCTCTGTTTTTCTCAGCAAAGAAAAAGAGAAAACACAATTGTTTGTCCTGTAGCTTTTATATCCTTTGTCCCCACCTCTGTGTGAAGGCAGGATTTAGAGCTTGAAGGTAAGAATTTCCTAGAAGAGAATGGAAGAATCCAGGTCTCTATATACAGATTCCTAAAATATTGTATAATTAGGGTCTTCAAAACCCGCTGATTCAGCTGGCAAGGAATAAATAGTACTAGTTTAAGGTGAACTAGAAGATCCATTTGGACCAGAGCTAAACAGAAAATTCCAACTTTTGAAGTACTTGGAAAGTTGCAGGTTCTACGTCCTAGAGATCACAGTGACTCATTTTTGTCTTCATCCTTTTAAAGGGAGGTAATATATGCAGTGGTTACAGCGTAGTCTGTAAAAGTGGGAACGGCTAGGGTTTCGTTCTGTCTCTGCATTGCTGGCTGTGAGCAGGTAGCAGTTTATCTGTGCAGTACTTTATGGGGTCCTTGTGCGGGGAGGCAGAGCACTTGCTGGATACAGAGAACTCAGAAAGCAATGTCCTAGTCTCTCTCAGCTCCTCCTCTAAGATTTTACCAAAGATGTGTTTGTGAAATGCGTGTCTCACATGAAAAGGCAGGCTGCCCTCTCCCTGTGGAAAGTCTTCAGGATCAGGACTTAGGATCGGGCTCCTTTTCAACCCTGATCCCGTCCAGCTTACTCCTGCCTCCCCTGCCGTTGCACCCTGTTTGTCAGGTAAACAAAGCTGTGTACCTGGGGTGTTTGACTTGCTGACCTCTCTGCTCTTTTGAAACCCAGTTCACATGTCCCCTCTGTGGTAGTTCCCACGCACCCTCACCCAGATGCTCCCTGCTCTGCGCCCTGAAGCAGTTGATACACTCTGGTTTAGTATGGATCATATCATTGTTTCCCCCGCTAGACTGTTAGTACTGAGATGGTTGGTTCATCCAGCATCTGACATATGATTTTGTCAAAGAAAAGTTATTATTGATTACCTACTGTAGGCTTACTTTTAAAGAACAAGTATTCCATTCCTGAATAAGGGGAAATTATTTATATACAGTGTTTCCTTTGGGGAGCTGTATGTGTCTTTCACATCTTTTACCCCCACTGCCGTGCCCAACCCCAACCTGAAAAGCACCTTCCCTTTCAAGAATCAGCTCAGATCCTCTGGGAGCCTTTCCTGACTGTAGAATTAGGCAAACTCCTTGTGTGTTTCCTTAGCACCTTCTACTGCAGTTCTCTGGTGGGGTCTAGGGCTGTCCACTTAGTTACAATGAGCCATTGAACATGCGGGTCTCCTCCAGGAGACCATCAGCGTGATGCCGGGGACCCTGTCCTTTCTTATGTGCATCCCTGGGCCCTGGCTCATTGCTTATCTCATTGTGAAGGCCGAATACATTTTGAATAAAGGAATTTATAAGTACTGATTTTGTTTTAAATGGTTGACATATAGTGAAGTAAATGAAGCAATCCAAAGGTTGACTAAAGGGGAGGTGGTGGAAACACTTGTATTTATTTTTTTAACCTCATTCTTTTACTAGGCTTAAGTTAAGATGTATCTATTTTGCAAATTGTTTTGAAGAAATATATCTATTACCTAGGAAAATATTATATATTAAAAAAAATTTTTTTAACTTGAACTTTGAATTCTTTTTTTTCTAGCTTGAGATGTAGTGATGTCAGCCAGACTTCTCGGAGCCCTGGCCGGATCTCAGTATATTTTATCAAAAACACGTCAGTGCCAAAGACTTGTTCATCGAACCTTGAAGCTGCTTGAGACTACAACATACAGCGCCCTGACAAGAAGTCAGAAGTTGGATTTGTTCTTTCCTGATACGGCAACGGGTAGTTTGAATAAGTCCCAGATGCTGGAAATGAACCAGAAAATATCAAATACAAACGTACTCTCTCCATTAAACTCTGTGCGTGGCCAAGATGCAAAAGCCCACCTTCCAACCAGGAAACCCTTTGATACTCACAGGAAAGTGACCCACAAGCCGAATCTATTAGGTTCTAAGTGGTTTATAAAAATATTAGAGAGGCATTACTCATCTATATCAACGGAAACACTTGTTCCTAAACAAGACTTTCCACAAATCAAGAGACCACTAAAAGCATCAAGGACCAGGCAGCCATCCAGGACCAACCTTCCAGTTCTGTCTGTGAATGAGGTAAAAATACATGTGTGTGGTGGCGGTGCTACTGTTGCATAATAATCGCTCTAAACCCCTGTATTTTGCACCATGGCCTGACTGCCAACGAAGGAGAACCAGAGTGAAGCTCAGCACTTTTTTCATCAAGATCTTTGAAACCTAGAGGGGAGGGTACAGCTCAGTGGTAGAGTGTCGTACTTAGCATGCATGAAGTCCTGGGTTCAGTCCCCAGTACCTCCATCCATCCATCCATCCATCAATCAGTCAGTCTAATTCCCCCCCCCAAAAAAAGATCTTTGAAGCCTAATGGTAAAACTTGTTATCTCCAAAGAGAGTCAACATCTTCATTTTAAGAAGTAGTGATACATACGAAGGCAAAATACAGGCAAATAAACATAAAAATATAGTTTGTGAAAGGATTAGTTAATGGCCTAAAGAAAATTTTGAAAAAGACTAGTATTAAGTCCCATCTAGAAATGGTGCTGTAAAAGTGCTCATGTAAAAAAAATAAATAAATGAAGTCAAACTGTAGGGATTCTATATTAAATTTAAACAATCTTTTTTATTAACTGTGCAGACAGGTAAGCATTCATTAGCTGATTGTGACTTCATGGGAGGAGGTGGTGAAGTGACAGGGTGAGGTAGAGTTTTTGGTTTTGTTTTGGTGGGGGTAGGTAATTAGGTTTATTTATGTATTTATTTTTAAGTGGCAATACTGGGGATTGAACCCAGGACCTTGTGCATGCTAAGCATGCACTCTACCACTGAGCTATGCTTTCCCCTTTGATATGGTAAGGTAGAATCAATGAAGCAGAATGGAGGTTTTTGCTTTTTTATCCTTTTAAGGTTGAAGGGGGTGTTTTTTTGTCACTGTTAAGAAGTTTGTGGGAATTTCTCAACTACAGTTTGTGCAAATTGTGATTAATTTATTATTAAAATATTTACGGTCAGAATCAAGCCCTTTGTTAAGCTGTGTGTCTTGCATGATACTTAAAATTGTGCCTTATACTTGGTAAATGTGTATTAAATTGGAAAGAGTAAAAGAGAAGCGAAGGGATCTTTGATGTCTCTGGTCATCAGCATTACAAATAGGAGTGTCAAATATTTAAAACTTGATGAGACTTTCTGAATCTATCAGGAAACAGATTAGAATGTCTGTCATAAAAATCTCGATTCTGAGAAGTAGACCCTGAGCGCTTTTAATTCGGGTGTGTTTTTTTACTGTGTGGTTGACTTCCTTTGAAAAGGTGTACAGACCTTCACTTCTGATCCTCAGGTTGTGAAGTTAGGAGCTGGTTAATGATTTTTGTTATGGATTCTAGCTTTGTTTAAATTCTTGCTTGTCTTCCCTGAATCCAGGATATAAAGACGGAAGTGTTGTATCTGTTCTACTCTCCTTTCCTCCTAGCTCCTGAGTTTTTAATTACATTGTTTAGCTCTGATTGTCAGAGGAATTCAGTATTTAAGTGACTGAGATGAAATTAAGTGTAGATACCTGAATTCATGGCAGATCTAAAAAAGAGGAAGATCAAGTCCCTTTTTTCTTTTGTTCATCTGGGAGCCCAGAGTGGAATCAAGTTTCTCAGGAAGAGGCTGGTAAGGTCGAGATGTCACCTTTTTTTGTAGTTGTTTGTTGTAAACTGTCAAAGACTCATTATTTCTTTTGGGCTCTCCTTAAACTTGGAAGCAATTTCTTAAATTATGTTTTTTATTTTTCTTTAGATTTTTTTTTCTGCTTCCAGGAAAGGATTTGAAGTAGAATTTTAAAATTTAATATACTTTCAAATGAGATAATAAAAGCATTATATTTAAAATACAGCAGACAGTTCACAGAGAAATAAATAATCATCAGATACCTGATATGAATAATCTAGTTGAAGATTTAGTTCCAGGAAGCCCCAGGATTAAAGAAAGGCAGAAATCATCCTGGGTTGTACCTTTCTTGTTGTCTAATGGGAACAAAAGAAAAAAACCTAAGACTGTCTTACAAGAAATAATTTTTTTCCCTCACTAAGTTTAAGGAGTCATTTATTTCCTGGGTCCTGACACAGGACATATTATTTAACATCAGAGATGTGACTTAGTTGGAATTTTGCAAAAACAGAAACAGTATGCTGTTTTTCTCGGAGCGCAGGAAAATAATAGAAAATTTTTTCTATTTCGAAAAGCATTTCTATTGTGATCTGAGGCGATATGATTTTGGAACATTATTCTCTAATAATCTTACAGGCGAACACCGTCTTGAGGTGTAACAAGGTGACATATGTATGCCTGGGGCTGAAACTGGCTTTTCTATGCCCCAAATAGAGGGCCATGCTGCTTCCCCATGGGCGTCATGGAGCTGGCTTATCCCCTGTGTTGGTACAGCCCTTTCTTCCCCTCTGGACTAAGTCAGAAAAGGACTCAACTTTGTACCACAAAGCAGGCAGGCTTTGTCCCTTTCCCCAGGTGTGCCCTAGAGCACACCCTCTTACCTCTGCCCCGTGGAATTGACTGAGTGATGTTAATCTGTATTAACTTCTATATTGGAATCTGTTCTTCACCTGGTCCCATTTGCAGGGATCGTTACCTACTGAGATATTCAACTCACATCCCATTGGCTTATCATTTATCAGTGTTTCTTGTTGATCTGTCCTGTCTTTGAGGAGGACAGTGCCAGAGGACAAGGACCACCCTCTGAGCAGCATGGAGACCGGCATGGGGGAGAGCGTGCTGGGGTACCCAGGAGTGGTGTTCAGGCTAACACCCCAGTGTGCTGTAAAAATTAACTAGGGGGTGGTTACTAGGGAGGTTGGGTTTGTTTTTTTAATGAAATAGAACACAAAGTATCAGCGCATTACTCATAATAAAGGTAAATACTGTTTTGTGAAGCTTTTATGTCAAGTTAATGGTGTGGGATGTATGTGTGTACTGTGTATGTGAAAGAATTTCTCACCATGGATTGTAGTCAAAAAGCTTAAAAGCTAAAGCTTTATACTAGTAATATAAAATGTATCTATGTTTTATAACTTTCACCTATAATCTGTACATAATAGGAAAAACATGCATTTTCCCGTTAGTAATACAGAAGTAACTGTATTACTGTAATGCACTCATTTTTTTTTAAGTAAAAGAACGTGAATAAAAATAAACTTTCTTTTTTAAGAAATGTATTCTGTCAGAGTG
Organism: Camelus ferus; assembly: GCF_009834535.1. Taxonomy (NCBI): domain Eukaryota; kingdom Metazoa; phylum Chordata; class Mammalia; order Artiodactyla; family Camelidae; genus Camelus; species Camelus ferus. The sequence goes on along the minus strand of NC_045703.1, from coordinate 61,065,231 downwards.
TGTGATGCTCTAAAACCAGAATCATATATAAATTTCTAGCCCCATCTGGTGGAATATTTTTCTGTGGCCAGAAAAATGAAACATACTGAAACATGGTGATTTTTCTTGGCTGTGGGCTTTTTTTAAAAAAAAATAGAAAAGCATAGATTTAGGTCTTAAATCCAGTAACTATTTTAGGTTGATTTGGCACATTTATTTAAGAGCAAATAAATCTTAAATAAGATTTGTTGATTCCCATCTTAAAACCTGAAGTTTACTGTGTATAGATAGTGCTTAAAAAATAATGGTTCATTATAAAAATCCAGGAAAAGAAGTGTCTGAAAATGAAAGCTTTTTACAAAGTAACATCTTTAGGGAAAACACTGCAAAGATGACACATGCTTTCCCTTTCCCAAATGGATTTCAATTCAATCTTGAAATTGAAAAGCAGAGGAAATAAAACTAAAAAAAAAAAAAAAAAAGTCTAACAAGTCACATTTGAAAACTGTGAATCATTTATTCATAGAAGATTCATAACTTAAACAGATGCTCAGATCCCAGCTGTTTAAGGAGGACACAGACAATAGCGTAGCACACCATGTAAGTTATGTAATGTTGTCTCAGCCATCTAAACTGTGGGACATTGGCTAGAACTTTGAGCCAAATTAAATAGGAAATGGTGAGGGAAGGAAAGGTGACAATATTCAGAAAATCTGCAAAGGTCCTTGGAATGACTAAGTAGAAACAGATTGTGTTTAAAAACTTATAATCTGATTCTTTGCAGCTCAGCATTTATTTCCTCTTGGAAGTAGTGATTGAATGCCTTGACTTGTTCCAATTCTGAGGGTGCAAAATCGTGTACGTTTGTAGCAGGTGTGAGACAGTGGAGAGTGGGAGGGACTGCATCGCGGAGAGCCAGGCCCCCTCCTCAGCCCTGGTGGGTTACTGCCACATCGTCCTTCCTTTCCAGCAAAAGATGGTGAAAATCTAGATTTGGGTGAAATTGCAATTTATTGTTGATAGTTTGTTCAAATCCTGAAAACACTGTGAGGGTTGACTCTTGAGTCAGATGGTTCTCTGGGCTGCGAGTTTACCGTTGTGATTCTGGAGAAAGTCAGCCAGTGCCAGCAGTCACGGGAGGATCCTCCACTGGGCTTGCTCTTGACCTCCTTATCTGCTGTCTTCTCCTCTCTGCCTCCTGCTCTTCCCACCGCAGCCCAAACAATTGCAGTCCCAGAAGTAGTTCTGACATCCCAAACTAATGTGCTGGGATTTTGCTTAGCAAACTTCAGTTTGTCAGCTTTGGCAGAGTAGCGCCTTCCTGCCAGCCCTGGCCTTACCTGGTGCCTCTTACCAGGGTTCCTTTCTTTCAGCCCTCTTAGTCTCATCCTGCCAGGTCTTTTTAACTCCATGAAGCTTTAGAAGAACAGCTGGTAGTTCTAAACCTGAAACACATAACTGATTCCTGCACTCCAGTAACCATCTTTACTTTCTGTAGATCCGTATGTTTTTGCAAATCAGTGTGTTCTCACCTTCATAACAACTGCAGGAAGCAGCTTCTCAGTTACCTGCAACAGGAGGGGCCTGCATCCGTTCATCTCCCATTCAACAGCAATTTCAGTTTGTCTGACTTCTCTTTTTTTTTTCCTGATGGAATTAAAATCAATTAGAAAATTGGTTGTTTTGCTTATGAGTGGCTGTTTTACAGATTTTAGGTTTTTCAGTTTCTGTGTATCTTCAGGTCCTCTGTTTATTCCTCTGCTACTTTTTAAACCACACATGAGAGCTGTGGAACAGATTGAAGAAAAGGCAAAGCAGAGTTGGACCATTTCTTGAGAAAGGGCCAGGAGTTAGGTAACAGCAGTGGGAGGAAGGAAGGAATTAATATACTACTTTTCTTGAACTTCATACTAGGAATGTAACAAAGGGAAAGAATTTAGGAGCCAAGATGAGTAAATCTTAGGAATAAATTTTGGTTTAGTGACTCATAAACTTCTTTTGACCAACAATGGGCCAAAGCACCATAGGTATCAAAAAACAGTAGCATCACTAAGGTTCTGATTGAGATACTAAAATATAAAATTGCAAACAAATGAAAACTCAGATGTAAATTACTTGATAAACTTTTTAACCTCCCATAGATTTTGCTGGTTTAACCATATCTGGGTGTGCAGTATTAATAACTATAATCTAACAAATGTTGGACATTTGTCCTGTTCATGGTTCTAAGCAGTTGACATTAATCAGCTTGTTTAAACTTCACAAAACCCTATGAAGTAGGCATTATTGTTATTCCGATTTTTTTTTAGTGAATCTAATTCTGCGCCGCTGCCCATGGCTTTCAAACTTTATTGACCACATCCCATAGTGAGAAATTTATCTTACTTTATGCATAGTGACCCAGTCAGTATACATACATAGGCATATATGTGACAGAAAACATCATAAAATAACATTTACCCTTACTGTGAATTGTGTACTCTTAATATTTTCTATTTTATTCTATTTAGTCCTTTTTTAAAGCTGGTTTGGGGCAACTAAATCGGCATCAGGACTCACTAATGGCTTGTTACCTACAGTTTGACAAGAACACTATGTGCTTTGCTGGGTTGCTTACCGTAGTGTGCCATACAGACACACACAACATAAATGCGCACGTGTACACACAGCTGAGACTCCTAGTGCAGAAGCCAAAGCACTCACCAAGTCCGGACACATTCTCAGGTCCACAGACCTTTTAACCAGAGTAGAATTAACCAGAGCAAAAATTCTGTAATTCCCTTGTAGACTGAAAGTAATCTTTGCCTGTACAAGGCCGGTGACAGATTATCAAATGACCTCAAATAATAATGCTGCTCTGAAAAGGAGTCATGGAAAATCAAGGTTGGAGAGACTTTAAATAGCATTTCATCCAGGCATCCGTACGATGCCTTAATCCTCTCTGTATCTTTTGTCAGTCTGCGCTTGAAACACAACCAGTGGGGGTGGCTCCCTTTTCAGACGGCCCATTCCATCTTTCTAACAAGCAGGAGAAAGTTCTTTCAGACTGAGCTGAAATCTGCCTCCCTATGACTTCTTCTTCTACATCCTTCTCACATCCCTTGTCTGAACTTTGAGATGTTTGAAGAAAACTCTCACGTGCTCGCTTTGCAGCATGGAGTCCTCCCTACAAGGTGACAACCACCACAGGCACATTAGCCCCTTGGTAACCATGTCATGCTAATCTCGCTGACGCAGGACCTGATGCACTGCACTGCGTTTGCTACTGCAGATGAATACCATCTTGGAAGCCTCTCTCAAGATCTGGCCTTGCACGGATATGTCGAAGTAACAAGCTTGCCACGAGGTACATCCTCTTGAACCTGGGGCCAAGTATGTTAAAACGTATTGGAAAATAATTTTCCTATGATAACTCTCTTAAATATGCATTTACATTTGTTTGTTTCATTTCCTATTTAAAGGATGGTATCATAAAAGTGGTATTGAGTCTTTATATAAATGACATACAAAGATAAGAAATTAAAATGTATTTAGAGAGAGCTTAGTTTGCAGATTAAAATCAGTATGGGGTATTCAGCTTTATTTATAGGATCATTCTTACTTGGGATGATCAAAGGCCATGATGCTTCATTTCTGTCACATTAAGAAGTTATTTTAGTATTACAGAAGAACCATGAAATGAATAGAAATATTGGGGGGAGGCTTTAAAGAGAAATTTACCAGTGTAACCCAACACTTTAAACCTAACAAAATTAGTTGAAAGATAAACACAATGGATATTTAAAAAAGAAAATTAAAATAAGCTTAACTGAGTGTTTTAGGTTAGTGTGAGGAAGGCTTCTTGAGCAAATAGCCTGCTTTACATTAAAAAAATAAGTAACTTGGAACACTTTGATGGAAGATTCATGAATTTACCTCAAAGGGGCAAAAATAGTAGGTTGAAAACCTCTCTGCTGCCAAGAAAATTCTTAAAAGAGACGCTGACTCTGTAAGAAGCGGTCAAAATATCATTGTGCTTTTTACGCCTTGATGATCTGAACGGACCGTACCATTTGGCGGCAAAAACAAAACAGTTGACTCAGAAAAATGAGCCATGTCAAGGGCCTCAAAGATGAAAAGTTGCCCAGGGACATTCTGGGCTGATTCCAGAGGCTGTCAGCGGGTGGCGCCGTGCACGGCACACCTGAGGGCTTCCTGTACCATTCTCATTGTCCGGGTCTTTCCCATTTCATTTGTGCTGTCCCAGCTCTCTGGGTGAACCTTGCCCTCCATAGGATGTAGTACTTAAGGAAGTTTGCATTCACCAAAGAAAGGGAGTTTAGGATTTGATCTCTATCTGAGTCCCCTGTTCCGCAACCTCTATCTGAAGCTTTGAGGATCCAAATTTTAGGTTAAGATGTTATATAAAATTTTACATATTAATATTAGTATATTTATTAATTGATATACTAACATATGTTATTTATAATTTACATTATAGAATACTTATATGCTTATAATAAATATTACACTAATATACAAAGTAACTACTTATTGGTGAATATTTGTGTATTTATATATTTAATATTTAAATGTCAAAATATTTAGTTACTAGTGACGACCATGGTCAGGATCTTTGTTTCTGTATGTTTTCTATTTTCCACACTTTTACAAAATATTTAAAATTCAGTGGAATGAGCAGTTTGAGAATATTAAAATTATATTGTTAATAAAATGGTATTCAAAGGAAGAGGATATATTAATGGCTTTTCAAATTTTATTTTAAATTAATTATATAGAAAGGAGTATAATTCTTGAACCTTAGTTGTATTGAAACTAAGACTAATAAGTATTAACTGAACTCATGATTATTGAATCAAAAAGGGTATGAATAAGTTTTAAATTGCACTAATAATGTCACAGGTTGTTGAATATTTTGTTGAAGTAGTTTCTTATGGTCTTGTCATTTTCATACCTTAAATACTTACAGAAACCTTAGAAAAATGGACAGTGTGTTATAGAGCACTTCATGGTATATAAAGAAATGATCATAAGTACCTTTGGTTAAAAGTTTATAGGTGACTCTTAAATCACCTTGTGACATAGCTTTTTGCTCACTTATCACAGATGCGGCAAATATTTTGGTGGTGGGTGTGGAAAATTCTGCGAAAGAAGGAGATCCTGGAACAATATTCTTCTTCAGGTAAGACAAGAAACAACCCCTCCAAGAGATGGGCTGCAGTGAGGTAATGTGGTCCTTAAAGGTGCAGGTATACCTCGGCTCTTAATAGTAAATGTGTTCAAAATTTATTTGTGATTTAGATATATCCTTTGATTCTTATTTGATCTAGGAGAGTTTGTCAGTTTTAGGCATCTTCTAGTAAATCCTCTTATAAAATAAAGAATGTTTTTCCCCCTAGGGAAAAGATTAGGGATTTTTTATTCATTTTGTTCTAAATTAACTTTAAGCATTATTGTCATTTTTATATCAGCTATGCAAGTCATTTACACCATTCCTAATTCGTGAGGTAAAGGGTGCACTTAACATGTTATAAAACAAGAGCATTGGACAAAGCTAAGGTCAGGAAGCACTGTGGAAATAATGGGACCCTGCAGGATGCAGGGATTTAGGGAGCCAAGTGGAATTCCCCAACTTCCAGCCTTCCTGAGAGCAAGAGGCTGAAGGAGGCCTGGACTGAGATCATTAACAGAGGCCCACTCGAGTAACTTGGCAGGTGCTTTTCATCATTTGGAAATCTGGATTTTAATTTACTAAGAATGTGTAAATATCCTGTTTCCCATCCAGCTTCAGTGCCCCTGATCAGGTGCATGCTACCTGCCCTGCTGTCTTTTCTCCCTTTTCATTTTCTTCCTTTTCTGTCTTCTCCCTCCGGAGCTCTTCAGCTCAAGTTTTAGACCACCTTACCTCCCAAAGGAATTTAGACTGGGACCGTGACACACATACACTTACTAATCCTTTTGTTTAAAGGTTGTTTTAATACCAAATACTCCAGAGTAGCTAAGAGGGCATGATAAAGATAACAGAAACCACTTCAAATAATCTCATACTATCCTCACGACATGTGAGGAGGACCTTTTATTCCCATGTTGCAGCTGATGAAACCAAGGGTCAGAGAGATTTAGTGAATTACCCACAGTCAGGGGACTAATAAGTGGCAGAACAGAAATACATGGAACATCTACACAAATCTAAACTTTGATGATGTTTCTGTGGTCTGAGTTCTTACAGTTGATGGAAACTGGAAGCCCTGTCTTTTGTTCCTGTTGGTGCCTCTCCTTCCTTTGTCATAACCAAGAGTTATTTAGTCCAAGTGAAAGGGCATCCCTTAGACTCAAGTGAGGAATTTGGATTTCTGAGGTCCTCTAGATCAGAGCTACCTAGTAGAGACACAGTGCAGGCCACAAATGCAGGCCTCATATGTAATGACACATGTTCTAATAGCCACATTTTTAATTGAAAAAATTAGATGAACTTAATTTTTAACCACCTAATAACATCATATATGGCCTGAAATTAATTTTACTGGTGTATTTTGTTTAACCCAACTTATCTAAACTACTATCATTTCAACATATAATCAGTCAACAAGTAATGAGATTTTATATTCTCCTTTTCATAATAAGTCTTTGAAACCCAGTGTATGTTTTACACTTAGAGCATCTCTCAGTTTGGACCAGGCATGTTTCAAGTGCTCAGTACCCACACGTGGCTTGTACGCCATCCTGCACAGTTCCTGTGACCTCTCAAATCCGTATCCTGAGACCCTACCCTGGCCTTTGGCAACAACAGTTCAGTACCTGGTCTCCCCGCCTGTCTCCTTACCCCACCACCAGTCTGTTTGTCTGTTGTAGGCAGGATAATTTTTCAGTAGGTAGTTCTGATCACCACACTGTCCTGCTTAAAATTGTATGGAATTTGACCAAACTCCTTATCACAGCACAAAGTTCCTTCAGGAGTTGGCTCCTCCCTGCCTCTGACCTGATTGCCCGCCACACCCTCACCCACAACCATTCACACCACTAGCTCTTTATTCTGGGACGTCACCTGCTCCTTCACGCCTTCTCCCTGAGCCCGGGTGCTTCCTCTGCTATGTTTCCTCCTCTTGTTTTCTCATTTGGCTCTGCTAGTTCTTAGGAACTGTGTCCCTCCCATGTATGTCCACATATATTCTGCATATCTCTGTTACAGCGTTGACTGCACTATTGTAATTGGTGGTCTGTGTATCAGTCTCTTCTGGGTTGGGAGTTCCCTGAGCAAAGGATCCAGGCCATACTCATCTTTAAGCCCATACCCACACACATATTAAGCACAGTGCTTGAGAATGTTTGAAGAATGATATGGGAACATCGTATGTTTTTAACCTTTCTTTCGTTTCCACCCTTCTTTCCTCTGGTGCAGTAACCCAGAGATGTAACTCCTTTTTTTTCTTTTTTATCTGCTACCTAAAACAGCTCAACTTGTCAAACTTCAAAAGTCAAAATAAGTTTATTTATAGTTTTTAGACATTAAATTCTGTCTCAGGCAGAATTGGATTGAGAGGGCCTTCTGTGGCTTCATTGCAGGTCTGCTGAGCACTGTAAGGATGGTGGCGTGACTCCATAGGTGCCTTTAGCCTTCTGAGGCTTTCATTTATCTCAGTCTCTTTTTTTCTGCCGCTGTTAGAAGCACGATCCTTTATTCTTTCCCTGTAGCAGAATCTGCCTAATAAGAGTAAGATGGATCTCAGAAATTTCCTTATTCTGATTTCTGTACATCAAAATTGAACCAGGTATGAAACAGTCTAGACACATGAAGTTATGTACTATTACAGTAATAGTTATTTTTTCTGCCAACCACATGAGAAATCCATGAATTTTTGAGAGGTCAGATTTTTTTATCAGAAGTTAAAAAAAAAAAAAAGCTTTCGTTTAACGTATCCATCTAGGGGCTATAATGTCAAATCAATAAAAAATCATTTTTAAAAAAAAACTGGCATTCTAGATACATTCTAGAATTATCCTAAGCATGGCTTTGTGTATGGACCTAAAGAATGTATTCTGCCTTTAACTTAGTTTATTCTTTTAAATCAGGGAAGGAGCTGCTGTGTTCTGGAATGTGAAAGACAAAACTGTAAGTAAAATGAATAAAGTGTGACAGTATTAAAATTTAGTTTTCTGAGAGTAATTAATTGTTAATTAGCACTCAATAATCTGAGCAATTAGAGAATATATCAACAGATAACCCTCAGTTTATTTGCCCTGCATTATGTGATAGTAATCTTAGCAGTATCATCTTCCAAAATTGTCTTTTTGGCTCCACTGATTTGTGGAGAATTAGAACAGTCCTAGCTACACCGCAGACAGAAGGAAGTGTACTTTTTATGTGATAACCTACGAAATGAATAAGGTACACACGGTTCCCTGGAAGCTGGCTGCACTGAGTCTTATTTCACATCAAGTTTCCTAGAACTTTCATTCACTGGAAATAATTTCTTCAATATCCCAATCAGGATTTGTTTAATGCAACTTTTTTAGAAACAGTTTGGTAACACACATCAAAGTTTTGTATTTAACTCGGCAATTTTACATCTAGAAAGTTATCCAAAGGGAATAATCACAGTTATGCATGATGAATGATGTCCAGAAACGTTCATCAGCACATTATTTATAATAACAAAAATGAGAAATAACCAAAACATATAATAATAGGCAGTTTGTTAAATACATCCATAGGGTAGAATATACTATAACTCTTGAAAATCATGTGAAAAAAAATCTATCTGTGGGAAACTGCCTGTGTATATGATACAATTAAGTTTAAAAAGCATCTTACAAGATGTAACCAGTGTAATGCCAAAGCTGTTTAAAAAACATGCCTCATACAGTCCCAGTTTTACTAAAATATACGCACACGTATTGGGGCTGGGGGAGGGAGACTGGGGAGCAGTGTCCTGGAGAAAAGGAAATGGAAATGATCAATAAATGTAAGAAAAATGTCATACAAATTGGCTATTTGAAGTTGCAAAGATATAAAAGACTAACAATACCCAGTGTAAAATGCTCTCATAGATGTTTGGATTCTAAAACTGGAAAAACTGTTTCGGAGAGCTTCTTAGCAACATTTACCAGCGTTACAAGTGTGCATGTCCTTTGGTCTAGCAAATCCTAAAGAAATATTCCCATAAGGCCCTGAAGATAGACACATACAAATGGTACATTGAAATATTGTAATAGTGAAGAGTGGAAAAAAGCCTCCACGGATGCACACCTAGGATAGTAAATCAGTTATGTTTCCCCCATTGAGGAGAACAGCACTGAAAATGTTTTCATGCACAATATGGTCCCATTTATATACAAAGCAAACTAAGTGTACATACACTGACACCTGAGGGAAAAGTCTGGAAGGATATGCACTAAGTTTAATGATGGTCACCTTGGGGATTAGGAATTCAGGAGAACAGAGAGATTTACACCTCTCCATTGTTTAAATTTTTACAAGAATATGAAAAACATTTCTTTGAAGATTTGAAGAATACACACCATAATGTTACTAGTGGTTTTCTTTGGGTTGTGGGATAATGATAATTTCTGTTTTCCTCTTTAAGCCCATCTTTGTATTCCAAATGTAAAAGCAAAGGAATATATCATTCCGATTAGTTTAGTGTCAACATGAATTTGCTTTCCCTTAAAACCTAAAGAACCGAAGAAATGTCATCAAATGTAATTTTAAAATGTTATAAGCATTAACTCCGTAACATTCTTCTGTACGAGGGAGTCAAGTGTAATTTCAGGTTAATCTTCCTTTTCTTCTAGATGAAGCATGTGATGCAACTTCTAGAAAAACATGAAATTCAGCCTTATGAAATTGCACTGGTACACTGGGAAAATGAAGAGCTTAACTACACAAAAATAGAGTAAGCAACGTTTTACTGAATTTATGAAAAGGGCACTTGGAATAGCTAGCTAAAGCAGTAGAGGAGATAAGTTACTTGCAAATTTGCAGAGTAATTTTAAGGAATAAGTTATGGGTACAAAGACAGAGCCAAAATAATATGATAAATAGTAGTAGGTAGATATTATTTTTTAACTTGTCAGTCTACCGATAAATTAAAACAAGTAGGTCTAACCCCAAAATGGGAAGTTTCCCAGGCGGCCAAGATCAGTCAGGTAGCGTGCCTTCATCAGAGTGAACCTGTTAGATGATTCCGGTAAAGTCTCCTCTTCAGTAAATCCTTTTTGCGTTCTTTTCTATTGAGTTTGAGTGTAAAAAGTATAAAGTATAACGTGGGGGTGATCTAAGAGAACCACTTGTAGAATTAGGTGCCTGCAGGAAGTTTGCTCCCAGGTAAAATCTGTGGGTGGGCCACACACCTGTCTCAGCAAGAGCACAGGCGAGAGGGAGGACATCAGGGCCGAGAGAGAAGGCAGAATGGTCAGGGCGGAAAGGTCTTTCTCCTCCTTAAGTTACCTGTCTAGTGGAATGTGGGGAAAAAAGTCTTTGTGTTGAGAAAGGAAGTGACGGAAGCTGAGCTTTAGAGAAATTTGGAAGAGACCCCAGCTGTAGAAAGACCGGATGGGAGAAGAGCTAAGGAATGATGGCCCAGCGCGGAGGAGCTGCTCACCTCGTGCCAGGCACCGTTCCGCGTGCTTTCCTGCATCATTTCGTTTACTCCTTACGAAACCCCTGGGATTGTAGCCAGCCAGCTTTCAGGTGAGGTTCAAAGATGTTAGGCACCTGACTCGCGAGTGAGGACCCGGGCCCATGGTGGGTGAAGGCGAAAGTGATGCTGTGAGCCTGGGACACAACAAATGCAGAGCCAAGAGAATTTTATTCGTTTTATTCATTATATTCAGTGTTAAGAACTCAGCTTTGTGGTTATGGTTGCCATGAATTCCCCTCCTGTACTCCCAGATCCAGCCACGGCTTACTAGGCACTGTCCTGCACCCACCCACAGACACACACTCAGACACATAGACACATGCAGACACACACACACACACAGACATGCATGCAGACACAGACAGACACAAACACACGCAGACATGCAGACACACAGACACTCATGCAGACACACACACAGACACAGACACACACACAGACACGCATGCAGACACAGACACACTCAGACACACACAGAGGCAGACACACACACAGATACGCGTGCAGACACACACAGACAGATACACGCAGAGACATGCAGACACACACAGACAAGCATACAGACACAGACACACACTCAGCACCTTATAGTCTGGAGGAGGAAAGTCCTTGACTCTTTGGATCTCGGAGTCAGCAATTTGGTTTCATCAAAAAGACCACCCTCGGGGCCACCAGATGAGGGGCTGGGTGAGTCCCACCTGTGACCCCAGGTCTCTGCAGCCTCACCTAGTTCTCTGCTCCTTCGTGAAGCATCGTGTTCACTCTGCCCTCTTTCTATCTTCTCTGTTTCCCTCCACCTGAGGCAGTCAGAGCAGGCTCTGCCTCTCCGCCTTCCCGTGGACTGCCTTGTCCACCTCCCTCTGTCCATCTCTTCCTGTCTGCGTCTCTCATGAAGGTTTACCTTCCACTTTTCCTGTTTGCTTTTGGTGTTTCTCTCCCCCATTCCCTCCCTGTCCCCACCCCCGGGTCATTCCAGGGTGCTCTCTGTGTACATCTTAGGTTTTCACAGCTGCCCTGACTCCCTCCCCATCACGTCATTCAGCATTTTTTTCACTTAGCAATTTACTGTAATCATTTTCCCTTTTCTTCTAAATATCCTTTCAAAACATGCCTGTTCATTTTTGTTATAAGGAATCCCCACTTGTAAAGGAACCATTCTGTTGAATGTTTAGTTTCTTTCCTGATTTCGTACTGTTAAACACTTGACCATAAAAAGTTTTTTGTACATAAATCTTCTTTGCACCTTTGATTATTTCCTTAAGGTAAATTCCTAGATGTGGAATTAGTTGGATCATAGAATATAAGAAAATTTATTAAGACTCTTGATACAAATTGTCAAAATGACCTCTAGAAAGATTATAAGGTGACTTTTTCAAAAGAAAAAATTAAAGTCCTTCTTAAGACTTAGAAAATACTTTTTTTTCCCTCTTTTCTCAGGGGGCAGTCAAAACTTCACAGAGGGGAAATCTGGTTAAATTCAGAGCTAGATTTAGATGACGCCATTCTAGAGAAATTTGCTTTCTCAAATGCTCTTTGCCTTTCAGGTAAGTTATTACTTGTCAGAGAAGTTATTACATAGTCTTCATTTGATCAAGGGATGTTTACGTATTTAGTAAAGATTATGGTGTTTTTCACAGAATACTCAGCAAAGCCTTTTCCTTTTTTTTTCCTCCAAAAGAAAAAATATATATAGTATAGAGTATAAAATATGGTGTCCATGCTTTACTTAACTCATTCCTTATTAGTTGTACTGATAAAGCTTACCTCTTCAGAAATATTTTTATATTATTATTATTATTATTATCACTGCCTTTGTCCTCTCCCCTTCTCCCTGAGATTGTTAGTCTTAGGTTGTCCCTAATCCAGGTGGAGAAAGCCCAGCCTTGTGTGATTGGGCACAGGCCTCTGTGTAGGGAAACATACTCTGGTTTTTTCACAGGAATGGGACAGAGAGTCACAATGGCTCTAAGTTTTTTCAGAAAGATCCATGCACCTGAATAAAACCATAGAAGTTCTCTAGGAAATGTTCCTGCCACCTGTGTACACTAGGCTGCTGTTGCTCCAGCCTATGCGTACCACTCTTGGAGGCTGTGGGACTTCTGAGCTGTACCCACAGCCCAGAGTAGTGTAAGGGAAGATGGAGAGAGCCTGACTCCTGCCCCACCTACAGAGCCACCCTTAGTTCCAGGATGTAGCTTATCCTCTGGGTTTCTGAGATGCAGTATTAGAAAATCAAGGACTCAGCCCGATGCAGCTTTGGTCCACCAGCAGAGCTTGGAAATTGACTCAGTTTCTTCTGTCTCTACTTAGTGCTGTCTTTAATAATAATAATTATTCTTAAATTTCAGTTTCAAATTTTTTGCACATTTGCTCCTTAAACTATTATTGAAATGGCAATGAAGGCTCTGTGCAATTTTGCATTTTATAGAAACATGAATGTGATGGTAATGAAATGTTTCATTGTTCATTTTTTTCCCCAGTGAAACTGGCTATCTGGGAAGCATCACTGGATAAATTTGTTGAATCTATTCAGTCGATTCCAGAGGTAATTATGCCAATTTTACGCTTATTTTCAAGAATTGAGTTCTGTTGGGGAAAAACACAAATTTCCCGCTATATAATGATGTATTTAGGAGTATAATAAAGTAATAATAAACACTAGGAAAGCTACACTGAATTTCAACAAACAAACAAAAGAACCTCTAGGTACATATAAAATGATGAAACAAGAAGCCTTTTAAAACATAAAATTCAAATTGCTTTCCTCTAATGGTATAATATTTTTAAGGTAACTGAATAGAAGGGGAAAAAAATGAAATGTTTCCTCTCTAAAGAAGGAAATTGTGACTAATTTTCTTAATTAGCAAGTGTTTTGAGGTGTTCAGGTTTTTGAGCACAAGCCGCCTGTTCTTGCTTGGCCTTTGCAATAAACCTTTCTCTGCTCCAAAAAAATAAATAAAATAAAAAGCATTCTGACAAATTATGAGGAAAACAGTGGCATGAAAAAATGCATATATAGTTACATCAGAATTTCAAAAAACATTAAAAATCATGTTTACTGTAATTAACTTTACTGTGTTTTTACTGTGAAAGAATAACTACACTTGGGGAAAGAGGGCCTGGTTTTTCAATAAGAGATTAGGAGTTTATACCATAGAAAAGGCTAGTGGGAAGGGAAATGTGTGTATGTTTGTATCTATTTTTCCCCCTCCCAAATAGGCTTTAAAAGCTGGGAAGAAAGTGAAACTCTCTCATGAAGAAGTTATGCAGAAAATGGGTGAACTCTTTGCCCTAAGGTAAAATTTTCTCTGTAAATAAAATATTTCAAATGTTTAACAATCTCTAGAAAATATTCCTGTAGCTCTGTGGTAAAGAGCAGACTTTCATATTTTTATGGGAATTGCAGCTATTTTTATTTCATTCGTTATAAGCATGGAGAACTCCTGCCCACCAGGAGCAGCTGGGCTATGTTAGGACTACCCTGGAAGAAATTCTGCATGTGCAAAAGAGACCGCAGTTAACCTACATTAAACCTGCATCAGGGAATGTAGTAGATGTTCTTTGAAGATGGAAAGACGTATTCTGGAATTTGGACAATGGGAATTCACAGTGAAAGAGTATCACTGCATTGTAATGCTAAATAGACCTAATTGCTATGGAAAAGTTATGCACACATTTCATTGACCCTGGGACACCGTAAGATGCCACGGGAGAGTAAAAATGCTGCCAACTAATGTACGAGACAGTGCTTTTTTATCAGAGAATTTTAATTTTGCACTTACTGAAGTAGCTCTTTCAGTCTTACCTGGATGTCAGTTTTACCCCATTCCCTCTTGGCCACGCATAAAAAGGAAAGCGTAAGGGAAATAAATTGTCTAAGTCAATGACAGCTGAGTCACCACTGCCACCTGTGCAACGTCGTCAATTTTAAAGATGTCTCCCATTTTCAAAGATGGTAAAATGGGAAGATCGGTGTCTTAAAATTGATGACATATGATTCATTTAAAATTAAGTTAAATCAATTAAGTTCTCCAGTCTATTTTATTCTTGTAATTTTCTGAGCATTTATGAAGTAAATCGTGGTGAATCTTGCTGCTGTTCTCACTAGGCGGCATTCTCGGTGTTTCATCCCTTGTGCTGTGTGGGATGAGTCACTGGCATTCACTGGGAACAGTTTAGCTGGGAGTGGTTTTTCTGCGCTCTCTGTACATGCTTGGCCTGGAGGGAAGTGGTCCATTGTTTCATCACCTGTGCCTTTCTCAGAGCTCAGGGCCCCTAACTCAGGGCGCCGACAAAAATAAAACCCCATGCGTCAGGAGCATCCCGCAGCACATCTGAAGCCTTGAGCTCTCTAAGAAGTGGCATAGAGAGACTCCTCTCCACTTCTCCTGGTGATGCGAGCAGAATTTGATATAGCTAATTATAATGTCAAAATGCAGAAGTTGGGGGGAGGATGTAGCTCAAGTAGTAAAGCACATGCTTAGCATGCATGAGGTCCTGGGTTCAATCCCCAGTACCTCCTCTGAAAAACAAATAAATAAACAAACCTAATTACTCCCCTCCACCAAAAAAAAAAAAAATAGCGGAAGTTAGGACCAAATCTACTTAGGTTTGTGAATAGTTCCTATACAGTCTTCCTGTTCTTATCCTAATTTTTCTTCTCTTTACAATAAGAGTGCTTATGTGTTATTAAAAGGAATATGGTGAATCTGTGAAGAGAAAAAGAAGTAGAAATGTGGCAGGTTATTCTAGGTTAGAAGTTAAGTCACAAATTGTACAAGGTATGATCCCACTTGTGTAAACAAACAAAAGTGTTCATCTTTGTCTTGATGTGTGTGCGTACTACCAGACACGCACGTGGGCACACACACGTGCGCAGGCACGTACACACACATGTATATGCATAGACGCAGATCTGGGAGGTCACAGCAGGGTGTTTGCAGGGCCTAAAGGATTTCAGTTGTGTGTTAGGGTGAGAGGTCTGACCACTGTTTTCTGAATTCTTCTCTAGGGTTTTTATTTTTTATGGTGAACAGCTATTTATGTGTTACTTCTACAACTTAAATTTTCATTTAAAAGCAAACTCAGGCCTCATATGTTAAAAAGGGGGAAATTTAGAGGAAGTGTGTGTGTGTGTGTGTGTGTGTGTGTGTATTTGCTTGTCCAATGTTGCTCATACACTGGCAGGATACAAAGGAAACAAACTGGTTACCCATAAGAAAGATGGGGACAAGAACAGGGGTAAGATTGGTCAATTTTTACTTTTTTCTATCCTTTTTTATTTTTGAGCCATGTGATTATCCACCAAATATATATATATAGTAACAAATTTTAATGAAACAAGCAAGCTTAGAGAATTTTTAATCAGGTGTTTTTTTCCCTATGTACTTCATAAATGTTAATATAAAGATTGGATTAATTGGTTGCAAATTTGAAATTTTTTAATTTACATGTTCCTCAGAAGTAAAAGAATCAGCATTAAAAAATATTTTCACAAAGTACCATGTAAATACGAAATAAAATAGAGACCGTGATTTCTTAATTCAAGTAAAAAACTAAAAAGTTCTAATTTTCCTTTTTTTAAGACACCATATAAACTTGAGGTCAGACTTCTTGATCACTCCTGATTTCTACTGGGACAGAGAAAACCTGGAAGAACTTTATGATAAAACTTGTCGGTTCCTCAGCATTACTCGTAGAGTTAAGGTATGTATTTTGCACTTATACTGAGAAAGACACAGTGTCACCCATAAGTTGTATGACTATGTGAAGAGAAATTTTCAATTAAGTTAATGTGTTCAACTGCTTTTAGAGAAGTATCTTGTTTGACTTCTATTCAGATCTCTAGATTTCCCCTTCTTGTTTTCCTGTGTACAGTCTTCAACTTTTGCATTAAAAGATAATCTGATATTTGCTCTACAGACTGGATAAGATTGGTAAGAGTCTGGAGGCCTAGTGGTCTGTTAGGAAGTTCTTATCAAGTTTGAAGCAGGAGTTCGTGGGGTCCGGAACTTTACTGGTGACAGCGAGAGTAGAAATGAATTTAGGAAACAGTCCTTTCAGACAAATCAAGTGGTTGGTCCTGGGAGGCCAGGGAGAAGGAAGAGTAAGGATGACTGTGTACCTGTGGGTGACAGGTAGAAAGACAGCAAATTACAGAGAGGTTCGGGGTTGGGGGAGGAGCCAGATTTAGGGTGTGTTGAGAGTAGAGCAGTAAGAAGGCATCTGATTAGAACGGTCACAAAACCATTTAGAAGTGTGGAAGCAAAGTTGAGGACAGAGGCATCTGTACCAAGATAACAACAGAAGTGAGTGGAGGTGGTCATGATGGAGGTAAACCACATGGGGAAAGAGAGCAGAAAACAAAGTGGACATTAGTACAAGTGTGCGCAGTTTGGTGAAATTTTATCACGTGTGTCGATCCAGGTGATCACAAGATCTGGACACAGAGCTATTCTGTCCCTGCAGAGATCTCCCTTGTGCTGTCCATTTATAGTCACACCACTCCCTCCCCCACCAACCCTGACTCCTGGCAATGAGTAATCTCTTCTGCAGCTCTATAATTTTGTCATTTGGGGAACGTTACGCAAATAGAATCGTGCAGTATGTGACTTTTAAGATGCGCTTCTTCCAGTGAACATAGAACCCTCGAGATCCACCCAAGTTCTTGCCTGTATCAATCCCTGCCTTCTTATGGGTTACTTAGACATTTTGGGGGGATTCCATTTTAATTTATGTTGTTTTTGAGTTTCTCTCTTTGCATGGATACTTAGCGGTTGCTCTAGGTTTTACATTACACAGACCTAACTTACCGCAATCCACCTGTTTTGACATTTTGCCAGATTAAATCAAGCATAGAAACCATACAACACTTTACATCCCTTTACTCTCCACTTTGAGTGTTATAATGTCATCGGTGTTACAATTTTTGCTTCAGCCATCAAACATAATTTAGAAGACTCGAGGAAAACGAAATTCTACTATATTTACCCGTATTTTTATTCTTTTTTTTTTTTTCCAATGTTGTTCCAAGATTTCTTCTTTCATTGTTTCCTTTCTGTTTGAAGAATGTGTTTTAGCCATCCTTTTAGGGTAAGTCTGTGGAAGCCCATTCTCTTAGTTTTTCTTTATCTGCGAGTGCCTAGTTTTCCCTGTCATCCTGAAGGATTTTTTCACTAGATAGAGGATTCTGAGTTGACAGTTCTTGTCCTTCAGCACCTAAAAATTACTGTGCAGCTTTCCTCTGGCCCCTATGCTGGTTTCTGAGGAGAAATCTCTCTTTCTGTGACTTGACTGTCAGATCTTTAATCAGCCACCAAGCCTTTGAGTCTCCGTCCACTTTTTTCCTAGTCTGCTTTCTCTCTGTTGCTTGTATTGGGGAATGTCCATCGTTCTAGCCTCAGTTTCACTGATTGTTTCTGTTACTTTCATTCAGCTCTTGAGCCCATTGAGTTTTTATTTTGTTTATTGTATTTTTCAGTTCTAAAATTTCCATGATTCTTCATGCTTTCTATTTCTTTGCTGAGACTTAGTTTTTAGGGTTTTATTTCATGTGTTTCAAGTGTGTTCACAATTGCTTGTTGAAGCATTTTTATGGTGGTTACTTTAAAGTCCTTCTCAGATAATTCCAACATCTAATCCACCTTGATGTTAGTGTCTACTGACTGCCTTTTCTCATCCCCTCCTGCTAATTTTGATACCTCCAATTTCCCTTAATGCCTGAAGTGTTATGCTCAAGTGTTTTTTCTTGATATACAATGACCTCCGTGTTCTCTCCTTTTTCCAATCTTGGTTCTATCAAAAATAAATAACTTAAAATTCAAAAATCCACCAAGTCTCATTGAATGCTGTGGCAGCTCTGGTACCTACAGTTTTTTTCTCCAAGCCAGACACTTTCCTTTGAATAACCACATCGAATTTCCTGCAGTTGTCATTAATCTTGTTATCACCTGTTCCCGGAAACAGCCCGGGAAAGTAGAAGTCATCACTAGTGGTCAAGGAGAGAGGACCATTCTAAGCTATATTGCTTCTAGCTGACACAGAAATATTGATTAGTGATACTTTAAGAATCAAATTTCAGTGCATCAACAGCCTAACTGGACACAGATTTGACAATCCAGATGTGAAAAGCATTGGACTTCCACGGTTGTGGAGTGTCTTCGCAAGCTGAAGGTCCAGGGGATATAAAAGAAGTGTACTAAAAGCTGAGGAGGAATAGGTGAGGGATCTCCTGTGGTTGTATTAGTTAGTTTCTGCTGTGTAACAAATTGCTCCAGAATTAAGTGACTTAAAATAGCACTTATTATATCCGTATTTGTGAGTCAGGAATCCAGGTGCAGCCTAGCTGGTCCTCTGGCTCTTTCACAAGACTGAAGTCACCCAGGAATCAGCTGGGTAGGATTCAGTTCCTCTGGGCCATTGGAGCCAAGCCTTAGTTCCTCGTGAGCTCTTGGCAGAGGCCTCCCTCAGTTCCTCGACATGTAGGCTTTTCTGTAGATGCCCTCACAAACATGGCAGCCACTTCATCGTGGGGAGCAGGTGGGCAAGCAGGGGAGAGAGAGCTAGCGAGGCAGAGTCACAGTCTTTTGTAAGCTACTCACAGGAATGACATCCGTCACTCTTGCCGTATTCTGTGTGTTGAAAAGAAGTCACTCAGCCCAGCCCACGGTCGAGGGGAAGAGACTACACAAGGTGTGACCACTGGAGGTGGGAATCTTGGGTGGCATCTTAGAAGTCTCTCTACCACTGACTTCAGGTTTTGAAAAAGGTGGAGAGAATTTTAGAAGCCTGCTTCATAAGCACTGTGACCCCCATCTCCTCACACTGCCACAACATTTGTGATTCCCAGCTTCAGGCCACCAAAGGCACCACTACCACTGTCAGTCTCCCTTTGTTCAGAATCGTCAGTGAGCCCACTGTCACTGCCCCTGCCTCTTGACCCAGGCAGGGTTGGTGCAAAAAGAAATGTTCTGATCTTTGACCTGCACAGTGTCCTTTTTCGTGTGTCTGTCCTCACTATTCAAGATGGAATTATTGACATCAGGTCTATGACTGAGGACACCTCCTTCAGTGAAGAGCAGTACCTTGACAACCAAACGGTCATCTGTTCATGGCTAAGATCAAGTGCAAACATGAGAAGGGTGTCAGTGAGAGTAAAAGGGCTGTCGAAGCCCCTCATTGCCACCCCCCCCCCACCTGTCATATGGCTGAGTGGACGCCTTCTTCCAGTATCAAAGCCAGTTTGGGATTGGGTCCCTCCATGAAGGGACTGACATCTGTACCTCTGTGAGGCACTAGCAGTTGGAGAATCCGATGCTGACCCAGTACCCTAGACCAGTGGAGAAAGCCCTCTGCAATGCCATCCAGACAAGGCTTCAATCCCTTGTGGTGGCTCTCGCTATAGCCCCAAGATCTTAAATCCATGGGACGAGGTAAAGCTGGACTTATTTACAGACAACGTGATCTTATATGTAGACTCTCCTAAAGAATCTACAAAGAAACTACTGAAACTAATAAGTGAATTTATCAAGGTTGCAAGATGCTAGGTCAGTACATAAAAAATAATTGTTTTTCTTTATCTACCAATGAACAATTGGAAAGTGAAATTTTTAAATACCTTTACAATAGCATCAAAAACTTGAATTACTCAGTAATAAAAATTTTTAAGTGTACCCTGAAAACTAAAAGATACAGCTGCGAAACTAAATAAATGAAGACATAGACCATGTTTATAGAAGACTCAGTATTATTAAGATGTTACTTCTCTTGAAAATTGGCCTGTTCGGCCAAATCCCAGTTAAAATCCCAGCAAGCTTTTTAATATCTAACAAGTTGATTTTAAAACAGAAATGCAAGGGGCCTGGACTAGCCAAAGCAAATTGAAAAAAGGACAAAGTGGAGGGGTTTTATTTTCTTATTTTAAGACTCAAGCTACAGTAGTCAAGACAGTTGAATATTGGTAAAAGAATAGACATATACATTAATGGAACAGAATAGAGCCCAGAAGTAGACCTGCACACATATGGGCAATTGATTTTTGACAAATATAAATTAATTCAATGACAAAGGGATAATCTTTTCAACAAATAGCGCTACAACAATTGGATAGCCATGTGTAGGGGGGAAAATGAACCCTATCCTTTACTTCACACCATTTTTAAATAAATCAGAGACCTAAATATAAAAGCAAAAATTATAAAACCTCAGGAAGGATATGTAGGAGAGAAGCCTCATGGCCTTGGGGCAGGCAAAGATTTGTTAGGACAAAAAAAAAAAGAACCTTGGAGAAAGAATTTGATAAGTTGAATCTGCATCAAAACTAAAACTACTGCTCTTTGAAAGACACTCTTAAGAAAATGAAAAGACAGATCACAGGCGGGGAGGAAGTAGTCTCAGTATACAACCTGACAAAGGACTTGTCCAGAGCACACAAAGAACTTCCACTCAGAAGTAAAAAGACAACCCAGTTTTTTTAATGGGCAAAAGATTTGAGCTGACACTTCACAAAATAGGTGAGTGGCCAAATGAGCACAAAAAGATGTGCAACATTATGGCTTATCAGAGAAGTGCAAATTAACAGCACAATGCGATATCACTGCACACTCATTAAAATGGCTAAGGTTAGAAAGAGTGACGATACCAAGTGTTAGGAAGGATGTGGAGCAGCTGGAACTTTCGTACATTACTTGTGGGAATAGAAATTGATGGTACAACCACTTTGCAGAAACAGCCTGGCCAGTTTCTTATAAATTTAGTCGTGTGTTACTAAATGATCCACCAGTTCCTCTCCTAAGTACTCATGAGAAATGAAAACATATGTCCTCAGATTAATTTGTACACAGATGTTCATAGCAGCTTTATTCTTAATAGCCAAAAGAAAAGCAGTCGAATGTCCATCAGTAGGAGAATGGGCAGACAAACTGAGGGATCTCCATACAGTGGAATACTGCCCAGCAGTAGAAATAATTAATTACCAATCCATGCAACAACACGGATGAATAACAGAGTCAAAAAAAATCTAGACACAAAAGAATACATGCTGTTAATAGGAAACTCTAGAAAGTGAAATCTGATCTGTGGTTATAGAAAATAGATCAGGGATTCCCTAGGGCTTGGGGAGGTGGGGGTAGGGCAGTAGATTCCAAAGAGGCACGAGGGAATTTGAGGCGATAGAAACGTTGTGGCTGGGTGGGGAGAGTATAGCTCAGTGGTGGAGTGCATGCTTAGCATGCACGAGGTCCTGGGTTCAATCCCCAGTACCTCTGTTAAAAAAAATAAATAAAATTTTGAAAAAAAGAAAGGTTGTGACTGGTACTTATATGGGTATATTTTTGTCAAAAGTCTTCACATTTTATACTTAGAGTGGAAACAAATGTGCTTTACTGTATGTAAATTATGACTCAACAAAGTTAATTTCAAAAGAAAGCCTCTTGTGAGAATTCTTTAAGGACATTAAGCAGAAGCATCAGCCTGGCTGAGGCAGCCTGACTTACTGGGGACAGGCTTGAAAGCAGTCCAAAGTTAACAGCTCTTGGATGGCTCTCCTTTTTCTCTTGGGATGAAGACCTCTCAAGGAACCATGATGGTTGAGATGAGGCCAAGCAGATGCAGACCTCTTCTGATAGCCAGCCTGTTGTGCTGACTTAAGTCAGTGACAGTGGCTGAGCAATAACCAAGATAAACCAGCTGCTGGGCAAGTTTGGGCTTGGGCATCCTCCCCATCTCCTCCCTCCCAAATCCTGTGTCCTTCCTCACATCACAGTATCCTTTGATTTTGTTGCCCATGATGTCCTTCACATGTCCCTCGTGGACAGGAGTACAGGAGAAGAGAACAAGGTCACAGTCACCAAGGGTGAAGGTGGTTTGAGCAGGAAATACACTGTGTGTGGTCCAGGAGGAGAAGTATAAAGACAGAAAGATTCTTCAAGAACTTAGTACATTCGACACGAAAGTCACGGCTGAGGATGAGAAATGTCAAAACAGGGATCGATAACGAACATGGAAGTGCAGTGAAATCATCAACTCGCGGGACGAGAATCATAGCGCCAGGCAGGAAGGGGAACCCAGAGAAAGCACTGCCTGTCTTCACTCGGCTAAAGCGGGGAGGGAGCATGCCAGGAGGGCACCGTGGGGCTCTCCGGGGACAGTGCCCCTCCCAGTGGAGAGGCTTCCTTTGGGCCCAGTTGGGAAGTTGATTCTGCAACCCAGGGAGCAGGTGGGCAGGGTCTGCTCAGTCTCGAAACTGCAAGAGTCCTGGAACAAGTCAATTCTGTGGCTTTTTTTTTTTTAATCTTATGTGAACTCTATGTAACTGAGTCCCTGGGAGAACACATACATTGCACTTATCAGTCCTGTAAACAGGTGGAAAATTCAGGTAGTGTCCTGAAGAATAAAAATAAAGGTCTGTTTAAACTTGGCACGGGTTGTATCTGTGCTGCTGGAGAGCTTTGTACGTGTTCCTCAGAGGCAGCAGTCCACTCTGCATCGAAGTGATCTGATTACACGTGCACCTGCCGTTCCTGGTGGGGGCCCTCCTCCTGGCCTGCACACAGCCACCGTCTCCCCATGTGCTCACAAAGCAGGGAGAGAGAGCACACACGCACTCTGGTGCCTCTCCCTCTTACGAGGACACTAATTCAGACATCATCTAAACCTAGTCACCTCCCAAAGGCCTCATCTGCAAATACCATCACACTGGGGGTTAGGACTTCAACATAAGAATTTGAGGAGGGGGACACAAACGTTCAGCCTGTGGTGCCAACAGACTCTGGAAATCCACTTTAATTTTTCTTTAGGAGCTAAAATTCAAGTTTCATTTAAATTATCGTTATAAATTACACACTTCTGCCACATCCTTACTAGATTCTATGTTAGGAACTAGGGCAAGGTAGCTAAAAGTAGAAGTAGCAGGTATTGGGGGAAAAGGGATTTACATGAAATTGGAACTACACTCATGAGATTCCCGCCTCCTTCCTTAAAACACAGCAGCAAAAGTGGCAGAAGCGGCTTTCCCCCTGAATATATGATGAGTTCACCAGAGACTGAGGGATGATTCGGCTCCTGGGCCCAAGGGGAGGGTATGGCGGGAGACCTCTAGGAGGTGACCGCCTGGAAACATGACCGCAGCCTGGGTTTGAACTACATTTTATGTAACAAATTTGGACACATTGTTTCTGAAAGCTGCTTATGTAACAGTCAGAATTTATGCTTTCGGAATTTCTTTGGCACCTGCCACCCTTGTGGAACTCTCCTCACATTCCATTGAACGTGTCCTCCTGATGTCAGAGGGGCCAGTTCTCTCTACCACTGTCGGCTACTTGGCTGAATTCAGTCATGACAACTCACTGTTCTTCATTTCGCTCCCCAGCCTTACTCTGAGACCTCTCTTCTTTCTTAAATCTTCCACACGAGGTGTGAAGCATACCTACAAGTTCCCAAACGACACCTCTCAAGAGTATTTTCGCATCCCAAAGGCAGTTAAGACTAATTGGATTATGTGAAGATTCTTTAGGAGGCGTTAAAAGAATTTAGCCTCCCTGATGGTGCTCAACACGATGCTCACACTGTAGATAATACAAAAAGAAAAGAGCCTGTCCTGGCCTTCAGCAAGCTTTCCAGTCTCACAAGAAGACATGCAGCACAAAGAAAGAGCAGCGGTTGTGCTAGAAGAACATTGTTCCCTTGTTTTATTTTTTTGTTCGTTTTGTTTTGTTTCCTAGAAGAAAGAATCTTGGGAAAAGCAGGGGTGATTAGGTGTGAGATGTGCTGAAAATCAATCCAGAATGTTGAGGATGGAGGTAGTCATTTCCTTTGGTACTTGAGAGACCACTGAAGAGCAGAGAGCAGTGACAGGTGTGTCGCAGGGACAGAAGCCAGGTCGCAGGGGGTCCCTCGCTCCGTCTTCTCAGGTTGGTGTCCTACCAGGTTCTCTCGGTGGTTCCTCTCTCCCCGTGAGTAATCTTGTTCATCTTCACGACTTCTACTCCCACCTTTTCCTGGTAATTTTCAAATGGTATGTCTCACCTCAGCCTCCCGTTTGCCTTCCAGGTGTTTCTGGTTTCCTACCAAATCTCACAGATCTTCCACACGGACAGATCCACAGCATCCTTTGTAGAATTAATGACGTGTGTCACTCCCCACTAGAACCTAAGCTGCGTGAGATCAGAAAACAGGATTATTTTCTTCCTACTAGCACTGGCAAAGGTCTAACAGAGAGTACGTGCTCAATCCTTGTAGAATTAACCAGTGGTTAAGATTTTGAAGTGAAACTCACTGTATTCTCCCAGAAAACATCAACCCTTGCCCATCTCGCCTAACGGCACCACCCCGTAGCCTCACCCACCTGGTCAGTTAAGCAGAAACTTGAAACTCATCTTGGTTTCCTCTTCCTCCTTCATCCTCCACATCCAGTCAGTCTTTCATTTTCTCCTAAGTGTCATTCATTTGTTGCCAAATAGATACTGAAAATCTCTATGACAGACCCTGGGCTGGTGGAACAGGGAGGGACAGGGCTGACCCCGCCTCCAGCGCCGGCCTGCTGACGGGCGTCCCCACTGCCCTGGCCCCGGCTCTCCCGGGGCTGTTCTCATACCTTCTTCACTGTCTCCCAGCCTCGAGACTGGACCCCGGAGCTGAAGGCAGAGACTCATCTGTCTTATTCACTGGTCCATCTCCTCTGCCCAGCACAGTCTTGTAAATATTGAACAAATATTTGAAGACTGAACAGAGGACTGACTCCCTTACCTGCAGAAGAAGATTCCAGCATCAGAGCACCGTGTATTCTCGTTTCTCTTGCTGCTGTAACAAATTACCACAAACTGACTTAACATAAATGTATCACTTTACAGTTCTGCCGGTCAGAAGTCTGACGGGGTGTTGGCAGGGCTGCGTTCCTTCCCGGAGGCTCTGGGCAGAACCCGTTTCCTTGGCTGTCCAGCCCCCAGAGGCCTCCCGCTTCCCTTGGCTCACAGTCCCTTCTTCCACCCCTCAAAGGCATCACGTCGCATCACTCCGAGATCTTCTGCCAAGCCATTTCTACCTTTAAGGACCCTTGTGATTGCTCTGGGCCGGCCCAGATCATCTGGGATTCTTCTCTTACCTTAAGATCAGCTGACTGAACAACCTTCATTCTCGTACAGTCTTAATTCCCCTTTGCCGTGTACTGTTCTCGGGTCCCAGGATTAGACTGTGAATATCTCTGGGGGGGACCGTTACTCCTCTCACAATTTGCTACGAACTTACCCTTGTAGCCTCTCTTCCAGGCACTTCCAGGGCTTTCGCTGTCTAGCTCTACCTGCCTCCGTGCTGTTTCCTCTGCTTGAAATCCTCTCTCTCAGCACCCCCACTTTTCTTCCCGGCACCTGCCTGGTTACAGCCTCCTGCACGTTTACCAGCTCTGTGACCCCGCCTGTTTCCTGCTCCCTCACCTGTGTGCACGAAACATGCCTGACCCTGGAGCTCATGAAATAGGGAGCCTGTGTTAGGTGGGGCTCTCCTGCTCGCACATCGCAGGACAGTTGGGGTGATCTTGCTGATTTGTCACCATGTACTGGCTCACGTGACCGAGAAAAACAGAGAGGGAGTGTGGGAACAGGGGATGCCTGTTGCCCAGAGCCAGACAGGTCAGCAGGACTGTGTCTCTCCTCAGCATCTTCTATGCCAGTCTGGCCACATTCTTTCCTTCTCAGTGGCATTGTCTCTGAGATGGGGAGAAAGGGGTGGTGGGAAGAGGGACTGTCCAAGCTTACATTTCACTCTGCCTAGCAACTTCAAAGGATTGGGACATGTGTCCACGCTTTGACCAGCCCTGTGATAAGGCAGCTGGGTTCATGGTTGGCCAAGCCTGGGTCTTGTAGCGACCCCGTCTGCCCTCAGGTTTTTTCGGTGGAGGGGTGAGGGGTTAGGGGTTGGTGTCAGGTGGGTATTGATACCATGATTGGCAGCATCATGTGGTTGTGATGGAAGATTAACTCCCCAAAAGAAAGGAGGCAGGAGGGAAGGGTGCTGGGCAGACAGCAGGTGACTGTCAGGCCGAACAAAGTAAGTACTGAACAACAGGGCGGTGGGGGCACAGAGGAAGGAGCAGGGGGTCAAGAAGGTTTCACACAGGTTGAAGAGGATGCCACCAACCAAAGTGTGATTGGACTAAATGATCGGATTGTTTCGCATTATCAAGAAGGCAGTGGTAGGATGTTCTAGGCTTTTGAGCAAGGAAGTGACATGGTCAATATTTGTAGAGTTCAGGATGAGGACTCTGGTGTCAGTGCAAAAAAAAAAAAAATGAAACCATCACCACCTTTAAAAAAAGCCAAACAGACCCGTTTTAAGAGGTAGCAGATAGGTGATGAAGGCCTACCAGGTATATTCAGAAATGGTAAGGAGAGAACAGAGCCCAGACTCCTGCAGCAAGGATAACTGAAGTGCCGGGGTCCAGGAGTGCAGATTAGAGATCAAAAGTTTCCTTGTTGTGTGACTGAGAAGATAGTGTGAACTGATTTGAGCTAGGGGACCTGGAAAGAGGGATAGACTTGAACAGGTGTCAACAGTAGTTTGAGAAATACTAAATTGAAGGTGCTGGTAGGAAACCAGTAAGATGTTTTATAAGCAGTTAGAAATTCAGGCAGAGGAAAAATTAGGGTTAAACATTTATATTTGGGACGTATCGAAAAATAGTAGTTTAAATCAGTCTTTCCCAAAATGTGGGATACATATACACTTGTACAGGAGATGAACTTAGGTAACACATGGATCCTGAAATAACACTGAAGCGTTGAAGCAAATAACATTTCTTTTCAGTGGCGAGAAAACACGCTTCGTGTGGCTTTAGTGGCTCTTGGCCGGCCCTCTAATGTGTGCGGTCTCCCAGTCTCACCAGGCATCAGGCTCAGCTTTGTGTAGCCAACACTGTTTCATGTCATACTGGTTTTTCATTTTGGCAATGATAGTTTCCTTTTAAAATAAACATTTCTAAGTTAAGTCTTTTGGAATTTAAATACTAGTACAATTGGCACCTGTGTATCACGGAAGCAGTGATGGTGGGACGGAAATGACTTAAGTTCAGGAAGCGTGCACACAAACCAGAGTGGGCAGAGCATTCAGGGAGGGTGCAGAGCTAGGGGACAGGAGAGACAAGATCAGGACTCTGGAAATGTCATCTACAGGCAAGAAGTGGAGAAGACTCAAAAGGAATGAGGTCAGAGGTAGAACTTAGTACCTAGGGGAGAAAAAGCCAAAGGAAGTGTGCATTTCAAGGTGTTGTCAAATGCTTGAAACTGAGGTTTCAGAATCTAACCAAGAAAAGGCGATTAGGAGACACCTGAAAGTTTCAGGAGGGTTGTGATATCTACAGCTTCTAAGGGCTAAGGAATAGGTTGGGTGCTAAGGAAGTGGAGGAAGAAAATGTCTGTTTTTCAGTCGGATTTGAAAGAAAATGGAAGAAGGCTGGGTCAGCGTTTTGAAGAGAGAATCAAGTTTAAGGCTGAGCATATTTATAGACCAAGATCCAGCAGCCATTAGAAATAGGAAGAGAAGAGAGGAAAGAAAGAGGCACTGTTCTAAGCATGTATACAAATTAGAAACTACAGGGTGACCACAAAGCCTGGAAACGTGGGCAAACATGTTATCAGCGTGGTTCCCATGGGTTTGCTCTCATTAGAAAGGCAGCTAAATGCTGTGGGCAAAATCACAGTGAATATAGTGCACAGCACATTTGTCACTCCCCAGACACGCGTCTATGATTTGTCTCAAATTGACTGTATCTGCACTCTCAGTATACCCTGGGAGTTTTCCAGAGGAATCCAAAAACTGTTTTCAAAAATTTGTTTCCAGACTTTGCAATTTAAAAAGAAAGTGAGACACAGAGAGATTAAAGAGGTATAACTCACCGTTGGTCACATTCAAGTCTTAAATTCAAAGATTGTGTGTTTTGTAAGAGCTCTCTCAACCAGCTTGTGGGACATCGGAATGCAGAAACTCTGCAGCTGTGTTAAAAGCAGTGCCACCTAGTGGTGAGTGTGCAGCAGGTCAAGTTTTGTGTTGGCGGTTTTTGACAGTGGGACTCAGAACAGTTTTAGTAGAGGATAATCATTGTTTTTGTCATCTTAAGGCCATGCTAAAAGAATCGTATTTCAAGCTTGTTTTTATTAACTGCTAAACATCCAAGAGCAGCTATGAAACACTAGGACTCAAAAATTTTATTTTTATATCTTCCATCAAAATACTAAGCTTCAGTATGCAAAGTATTTTTTGCAGCCAAATCTGCATTACAAAATGTCTCTGGGTAGATTCACAGGAAGGAGACAGGTAACACTGGAAGGTTACCTTTGGGGAGAGTGTTGAGGAGCAAGAATTGAAGGGAGTTTTTCACTGCATACGTATTTCAAACTTAGAATTCTGAAGCATGTAATTGTTAATTTCTTAATTGAATTTGTTTAAATACACAGGACACTTTGACATTTTTCTAATGCAGGTAATGAATGAAAAACTTCAACACTGCATGGAGCTAACAGACCTTATGCGGAATCACCTGACAGAGAAGAGGGCACTCCGCCTGGAATGGATGATCGTCATCCTCATCACCATAGAGGTAGGTAACTCTTATGAAAGTGACTTGAAAATAATAGCAGGAAAGATCATGACCCTGTTCTAAATACTAAGTCTACTTGGAAGTGAGGCAAGTTTCGACTGTCATAGTATTTTGCAAGTGCATCAAATATGATTTTTGGAAAAGTTCTACATTTTTAAGGATGGCGTTCAGAAAAGGTCTAGCTGCAAATGTATAATGTACAGCCCAACAGCAAGCACCTGTGCCTCAGATCTGCAGCTTGCCATGTGGGACAAATGGTACTTCAGGTACCATTTTTCACTAATCAGTCTTGGAAAAATCATTTTAGTTTGTACCAATGATTTGCTGTGAAATTAACAAGTCTCATTTTTTATTTATAAGGTAATGTTTGAGCTGGGACGAGTATTTTTTCTGATCAAGTGATGACCAAAGGAAAAGTGTCATTGCAAGGAGATATTCAAGTTCTACAATCAAAAATAAATGCTCACCTGTTAAAATTTTTTAATAGGTATTTAATTTTTTGTAAATCAAGAAATTGTTACACTGACCTTTTTCAGTTCCTAAATGTATTGCTGCTTGAATAAAAATTATGAGGAACCTGGCATTTGGGCTGTTAACAGACAACTTTAAAGGATAATGTTCCTTGTATATTTCAAAGAGTTTTGGATAATCTTGGCATCTGGGAAATCCAGGCAACGATACTTATTAAATCTAGAAGGCTTACATCTCAGACCCTGCTCCTTAACATTTCCCACCCAAGACTGGGATTCATTTCCCCAAGAAATCCCAGTCTCGGCCCTAAGAGAACCACACAGGAGTGTGCTGAAATACATACCATGATAGGCTTTCATGGTGAAAATGAACTCTTATCTATTTTAGGAGGAATAATGTGAATCAGACTGCTTACGGGCACTTTCCTTTTATTAATCAGTAGTTTCTATCCTTTTACCAAGTTAGTCAAAATATTCTTCCCACAGAGGAACTTTTTTTTAAAGTTTCTCACATACTTTGGGGAAACTTAAATATACCGAGAACAAAGATTTTAACATTTATGTGCTTACCATCTTGAACTGATTTTTTTTTTAAAGAAAATTTTTGAAATCTCTATTTGCCTCATTTTTATGCGTAACTTGCCTGGCCCTACTACCCTCTCCACAATGAATTTAAATGTTCTATTTTTTTCATACATTATATACACATCCATGAACAGAGTATTACTATCTTAAATGGGGACACTGTCACTTTAAATTTTGTTTAACTGCTACGTAGTATTCTACCAAGAGAATACATATTTATCTATACCCTTACTGAGGACAGTCATGTATTTATTTGCTGGAATAGTGTGAAGGTGCACGTCCTGGTGTCTTTCAGCACACGGCAAGAGTTCTTGAGTACCAGTCTTCTATCTCAGGTACCTATACCAAGGTACCCAAGGACCTTCCAGGGAACGTGGACATGGACAGTTAGAGAACTGCCTTCTAGATCAAGTTCAATATAAGCACTTTCATAAACTTGCTGTGCCTGTGTACACACCTGTAGGTGGCAAATCAAGCTTGTTCCTTTCCCACTTTCCCATCTCACAACCTACAGATGGCATCTCACCCATCTTGAATCTTAGTTTGGTCTACTCTATTTCAAAATCTTTAAATATATTTAGAAAGCCAAAGGAGGACAGTTTCCAATATTGGTCAATGAAGCCTCCTTTAATGGAGACAATGTTTTCCCCCACCTATTAAGGGGGGCCATTTCCAATAAAATTTTACTCCAAGTTTCAGTGTGTACAATTTGCTGTTTGGGTCAACTGTGTAATTATAAAATTTTAATAATAAAAAGAACACAAGCAGTCAGTGTGTTACAGTCATGGCAAATTAAAATTTAACATTTCAACTTATTTACAAATTGCTACAAAGAACCAAAGGATAATCAATAAGACCTTCAAGCATAAAAATTTATTAGGATAACGTTTTGTGGGGGAAATGTAATACAAATACAGTTTTTCAGGGGGGAAAAGGAACGCTAGACTTCAATTGTTCACTTTTGTTTAAATGGATCATGGTGGACATCTACTTATTACGGGATTACATTCCACTAAGACATGTTCAAGACAGACATAACACCTTTATCTCAAAATATCAATACTTGTATCAGAAATTACATCTTTTTCAAGTATATAAATTTATGATAAAAGGTTCAACTTAAGTTACAGAAGTTTTTTTAAATTATTTTAGGTATAATATAAGCAAGAAAGTTTTTGAAGACCACAACTTCTCTAAGAACAAAATGACCAAGAGATTATAGCAAAATAGTGAGAGCCTAAAAAGTTAAGTACATTCCCCAGTGTCTCCAGAAGCACTCCTTAAAGTGGTATCAAATTTCTATCACATGGTTAAGACCAATCTGGATTTGAATCCTTGCTCCACACCACTTTAGTTTGTATCATGTTAGGCAAATCACAGAACCTCTCTGGGCCTGTTTCTTCATCTGTAAAATGGGTTTAATAATAACAACACTACCCCCTAGAGTTGCCATGAGGATTAATGGAATTAACATGTAAAGCTATGAGTTAACTGTTATTAGTACAATCCATCTGGGTAAAAAATCCACACGATTCTGAGACTAGATAAGGCTGAATGAATCAAGTCCCCAGGATCCCCTTTGAATCTTTAGTTAAGAAACATCATGTCTGAGACAAAGATAGATGTCAGTGAGTGCTGCATCCAGATTCATTTAACTATAAAGCAGTATTTCCACTGTTTAAAATGAACTGGCTCTTCCGTGCAAGCCCAAAAAGGCCTTTTAAACTCCACATTTTGCATACACCAGGCAGTATTATTTCTAGTATTATTTTTGGCAAAATGTAATCATATCATTTAATTATTGTCTTTTTTGCCACTTGGAGCAGTTTTTCCTAAGTATGGTCCTCAGACTAAGTGCATCAGCAAACATCTGGGCGTTCACAACTGGTAGTGACTCCTGTGTTCCACAATCAGAACCAAGGCTGCAGCTGGGGAATGGTTTTTACAACTCTCCCAAGAAATTCCTATGCTCACTAAATTAGAGATACAGATTTTAAAAAACTCATTAGCACCTCCATTTAATGTACTACATACTCAATCTTAGGCGGCTCAGTTCCCTCTCCAACCCAGTCTTTCCATGCTCTCCTCCTGCCTTTACAAAGTGCGTGTGTGTGACGAGTGCTAGGAGAAGGGGATGTGGATGAGAAGCAGAGGGAAGTTCTCCAAATACCTCCAATCTCTCTCCACTGCTTCTGCACTGCCACTTTTAAGAGTTACGGTCTTCCGAACTCCTTTTCCTGGAGGAAGCCTTCCTCACAAAGGGTTAACAAAACAGGACTCTCAAAGTCCACATACTCACTCCTGCACAACGTGAAACGAAACATAGATTTAAACATTTCTTGAAAAACAGAATGTTTCAACATCCCTTAGACTGTTATAGTAATAGGCTGGAGAGCATGCAGGACTGTAAAACCTACTCACAGAGAGTCATTCTTTCATGCAATTCAACAAGTACTTACTCAGAAGTTATGACGTGCGACTCTACGCTCCACAATGCAGCGCTAAGACATTAAGGGCCCCTATTTCCATGCCGCTGACACTGTAAGGAAGGCAGCAGGTAACAGCTGACTAATCTGCTTATAGAAATGCTCTACAAAGAAATCTACAGAAGAGATAATATGAAAAGTCAGGAAAGGGGAACACAATAGCTAAATAAGCTGGAGAACTTAAAATTTCGCTTCTACACATAAGCCTTGCAAACGTGCTTACCATAACAATTTTTTAAAATACTGCTAACATAAAAAACACGGACTAGACCTTCTTCACCTCACTCAAATGAAGACTTACAGAGGGCAACAAACCAGTATCAAACGCCTTGTCTGATGGCGCACTGATGACATCTGATCAACTGGAACCTTCACATTTTCTTCACGTGGCCCTTTTAGATACTGGGTTTCCTGGCACTGAGGGATTTTCTGGAGCAGCCAGACTTTTAGTGTTATGCTGGGGAAAGCATGGATAAAGCAGCCAGCCAGCTGGCTATCCTACCTCCCACCTTCAGACCACATTTCAGAAATGAGTGGTGTTTAAACAGTCATCTCTTTAAACAGGATTCTGCTGCAACTCTACAGACCTTTAATAAAACTAAGAACAGGAACCTCCCCTACCAATGAGCAACTACCTTCATAAAAACAAGTTGCTATCATACACACAGTGGTCATCAACTGGGGGAGGTAGTTTTTCACTACAAATTTCATCATTTATTTCACTTTCAAACATAAAACCTCGAGAAAAACACAATTCTATAAGCAAAAATTCAGACTTTTTTTTTTAAGAAATACTAATTCAAAATTAATGTCTTCAAAAGTCAGCTGTGCTACTGATAACATGTTACAACTTTTTATGACTCTTTCACTCAACTCAGCTGACTGAAAGCCAGTCTCAAAAAACTATATACGATTCCACTTATGACACACTAGACAGACGTGCTAGACAAAAAGAGAGATGGAGAAGAAATCAGTGGCTGCCAGAGATGAGGTGTGGGAAGAAGTTAAGTATCTGAGGACAGCATGAGGGAGTTTTTTCAAGTGACAGCACTGTCCTGTATCCTGACTGTGGTTACATAAATGTACACCACCTATATTCAAGTTCACAGAACTGACACTAAAAAAAAAAAAAGTTGACTGTATGATAACTCTAAAAACTTTAAATCAGTGATTATTTTTAAAATATATTAATGATCCTATCATTTACTGAGATACTGTGCCCCTTTACGTACACTTCTCATACTCACACAACTCTGAGATAAATATTACTCCTATTTGAACAAAACAAGAGAACGGAGGCTCAGAGGTTAACATGGCCAAAGCCAAACAGCTCAAGGGACAGAGCATGACTCCAACCCAGATCTGACTCCAAAACCTGTATTCTTAACCATTGTAATAGCCGACACTTTCCCCTATTCATAAATACCAAGCACTGTGACTCCCAATGTCAGGAGGCTATTAACTTTCCTCATCCTGTTTCCTAACTCAATGCACTACAGATAATGTGAAAATGTACAGATGAACAAAACAGGACCCGAGCAGCAGTGTCCAACAGAACTTTCTGTGACAACAGATGTTCAGTAACATCTGTGTTGTCCACTATGGCAGCCTCTGGTCCCACTGTGGCTATTGAAGTACATGCGGCCAGGGTGGTATTAACTGACAAAGCCACATGTGGTTAGGAGCTACTGAACTGGACAGCACAGTTCCAGAGAAATAATAAGAATGTGCCTGCCTCAGAAAGAGGCAACTTAGCGAAGTATGATGGCAACTTGCCAACGACAAAACAATTCAAGGCAGATGTATAATGAAGGAGTAAAGCTGAGAATGCACAAGCCTCCAACATATCACAAAACCAAGCCTCATCTTTCAAACACCCATTTCAAGATTCAGTTTTAATACCAGCTTCATTTACACCACCACAGTACTTTGCATACGTGCAGTGCAGAACAGTGTATTAAGTATATGACTGCGTTCTTTCTCCCCCAGGGGACTGTGAGCATCAAAGGAATAGAGAGTTATTAACATATACACCATCCGCACCTACAACCTATTTCCAGAAGTTTTCTACAACAATAAACATTTTTTCATTCAGTTCTCATGGGAGAAATTATCATCTTAGGTCCTTTAACTACGAATTCACTTCAATTCTACAAGCATTTGAGTACCAGCAGTATATATAAAAGGATGTCACCGTAAGGATTTTACGGTGGGGAAGGGGGTAACAAGATACAGGTAGACAAATATCAAGCAGGAAGAATAATTACATAAGAAGGTACAACTAGTGCTTTAGGGCAGAAGAGGACCTGTCAGGTATCCTGGTGCTAAGAGAAACTGGGAAGCAGTCTAAGAAAAAAGCAGCCATTATCTAACTCCATAATAGCAAAAGTGTAAGATGATTTACTGTATCCCCACTATTACTCAGAAAAGCCTAATGGATTAATAAGAAAAGAAAAAATCAAGGCAGGTCTTAGAAATTTATCCTGGCTTCATCACACTACCAATGTCAGGGACTCACCCCGCTTCCGTACCAGTAAGCCAAAACTAGTCTTAGAACAAATCCTTCTAGAGCCAAAGCTTCCTGGAAAATCTCACAGTAGAAAGCACGGTATAGTTTTCTTTACACGCATACTCTAATTGTCTTTTAGTTATGACATCTTTTAGGTCCTGGAAATGTGCTAACTGGAACAGTTACACACTACAATCTCATCGTCAGTATGTAGACAGCACAAGGTGCTAACAATAAAGCAGTTTAATTTCATTTAATAAGTACATTTTCTGTTTCCTCTAAAAATCAACTGGGACAGAGGTGCCGGTAAGAGGGGTCTGCAAATTCAAAAAGACATCAAGCATTACATGTAGGCCAAATAAATTGAAAGTATAACTACTATCATGTAGAAGGATACAATCTGGAAGACTAGGGACAAAAGTCCCACCCTTTATTAACTCTTTAGAAAAGATTTAAAAATAACCAGGCAACTTTCTCATCTCTAACAGCACACAAATTACTTAAGACAAAAATCAGAAAAATCTGTTTTCCTAAAGACTGAATGGGCCTGGCCAGTTACTTACTTAACTTTTTTGAGCCTGTTTTCTCAAATTTAAGCTTGAGGAAGCTTGACTAGATGCCCTCAGAGAAAAAACTGACTTAATTAACTAGGATAATTACTTACAGATTGACTTCAGCAAGAATTCTGGTTCAGTCCTAATTCCCCCATCAACAGGAAAAATACAGAACTGTGGTAGTTATTAAAATATTAAAATGTCATAAATCCTTTGATACTCTTCCCTTCAAGGCATGGATATTAACTTTCCTCTCCCTTAGCTGAAGGCTGGACTCAGTGACTTGCCTGTAACTAACAGCATGCGGCAGTGATGGTGTGGCTTCCTTCTTGCTCTTGCCTGGATCACTTGCTCTGGGGGAAGCCAACCACCATGTTGTGAGGACACTCAAGCAGCCCAATGGAGAAGAACTGAGAACTGCTGAGCACTAACCAGCTGGAGTGTGAGCCACCTGGGAAGCAGATTCTCCACCTTAGTCAACATCCTGACATAAAAAACACCCAGAACCACCTAAGTAAGCCATCCCCCAATTCTTGACCCCCAGAAACTCTGAGTAAACAAATGTTTACTGTTTTAAACCACCAAGTTTTGGGGTACTTTGTAACTGCAACTAATACTAAAAACTAATATACCAGTGTTTTTCAAACTGTGGACCCTAATCCATTTGTGTTTTATGAAATCAATTTAAGGTCCCACAATCAGCTATTTAAAAAAAAAAAAAAGAAATAGAAAAGACAACAGAATATATAACTCATAACAAGTACTGTTTCATGAAAACTGCTTCAACTACACATATACATGTGTACCAGGTAACATTTAATAAAATGTACTTCTTAGAATCACACCAAGGAAGTTTGAAACCCACAAGCCTACACTAAAAAGTTTAAAACAAACAATTCCCTAAAGAATAGGGAATCTTTGAAGGAATATAGTCTCAGTAATAACCAATTATAAAATAAGCATTTTCTATAAACTTTTTAATGAAGACAACGAAATATAAAACACTCAAAATACATCTTTTCTGACTTATATGTTAAAGTTGATATAAAACACAGAAGGCGTGGTATCTGCCCTAGACATAAATCTAGCATGTAAAAAGCATGTTGTTTTCCTAATTTAAGAGATTACCCATAGAACATCCTTCAAAAAATTATGTAGTGAAAAAGCAGCTTTGGCATCTACCCACATGTATTACTTCCTCTATTACTTTCATCATCAGTGTTAAAGGAAACTCTAACTTCAATCTGAAGGCATACAAATTTTTATCCAAAAAAGAAAAAGTTAAGTACAGTACTATTAAATAGCTTTCTGCCCACTGTCCAAGTCTCACTGGAACTATCCTCTTCAGAACACAAGTGCGTGCATATTTTTCTGGTTGTATCTCAGCATAACATACAACAGAACTTTCAGCAACACAAGACTGCAGAATATTTATGCATAACTAAATTGATGAATCCATTCAGATTATTTGCTTACACTGTGATTTTCTTGGAGGTAAGATGTGTGAAACTATTTTTGAAACCCTAATTTGCCAAATTTATTTTCAAAATGCAAAATAAATCAGTACACAAACACTAAAATGATGACTTAAATTATTTTTCTTATTACTTAACTCAGGGCATCTGGGGCTCTCCCACAAGCAGACTAATGGACAGCTTCCCTTGGTCTAATCCTGAAATACACTACTAGCTCTTTTCTGTAAGAACTAAGTTTTCTCCCCAATATTTGCATATGTACCCATCTGAATGTTTCTACTTCAACCAATTGTAGAAAGCATATATAATTTGTATAGCATTCTTTATAAGGTTATTATTTGATGATGGTGACTAAAAAGCAAAATGATTGGCATACTTGGCAAAATCCAAGAATGGATGATTATGCCTTGAAAGGACTAGCGGCAAAGCAGCCCAGCTCTAAATTTGAGAGCAGCAGCTCTAGAAGACAAGGATACTCCTGACAGCACTTTCTCTAGGAAAAAGATTCAAGAGTTTTAGAAATAACCCCTGGGTCTATTCCTATACAACTACATGTGGTTCTGTGAAACTTCATTGATCTTAAGAATAAGCATAGTTACTTTGCCTCAAGCCCAACTACTTGAGACACATAGGCAACTTTCTGCCCAATAGCTTCATCTAAAACTTTAGCATTAGTTTTGCCCCTTTTTCCTTCAGTTCCCTTTAAATCACTTTACTCTCCATGTAAGCACTCATCAGACCATACACTTTAAAGTCCAGAGTCTAAAAGAATTAAGAACCCAAAGATCTCTGTGTCTACCAATCAAAATCACTTTAGTTTCCTAATGAGATGAAATAGATCTCAACTGTAGAGCCAATCCAAGGGAACCCGCCATGCCGGTCTGATGACCAACTCTGATGTTTTAGTGATAACGCACTAGAAATACTTATACCAGGGTTAGAATTTGGTTTTGCAAGGCAGACATTTAACAAATCATTTATCTAGCTGATCAAAGAACAAAAAAGTTCGAGGTGGGTAAGTACTGAATCTATTATTCACTTTTGGACCATTTAAGTTACACAGCTGCCTATTTTGTCTTCAAAGAAAGAATTAGTCATCAGTAGTCCCAGGTACAACTGGATTACTAAATCACACTCAGATTTTTAGAAGGGACACTTCTGTATATTAATTAACTGTCGTAAGATAGTAAGCGTGCCTTAAGTACTTTGTGAACTACGTGCCAGGGCACTGTGCTGAGGTCTGGCTCTGTAAAACAAACAAACGCGTTCCACATCAAATCAAGCTTATAACCAGGATATCATGCTTTATAGCCAAAAAGTAGCCTGGAAACTGCTGCCTTCATTTCCTTACAGATCAAGCCACATTCCTTTTTTTAAGTCTTCAAAATCCTATATTACGGAAAATAAAGAAACCATTAGATGCAGTCCTCAAAGGACTAAATTGTCCTAATAAAGATACAAATAAAATTCCAGCAACAATGCACAAGTAAACTTTAAAACGTTAAGAAAGACCATCGAAGAATCTTAAGTGCCATGCTTGCCATGTTACCATGTCTCTTTCAGGGCGTCCCTGTTAGATTTCAGGACCTCTAAATTTAAAAGAATGGCCACCTCTGAAATCCACCCCAACAGTACCTCAGAGACCAAAACTTTAAAGGAGAGTAAACTGTCCTTAAGTAACACTTTTTGCACACTTCGATTTTTCTGAATCAACGCTTCATAAGCTAAAACCCAATTACTGAAATAAGCAACAAATTCAATCCTAACAGAAACGTCTTACATCACACTCAACTAGTCTGTAAGGAAGCACTTCCACCTCTACACACAGCACAAACAAGCATTTCTTCTTCAGTATGACTCCTCAATTACCACTGGCGATATAAAGGTACTAGTGATTCACAATTATCTCCCTGATTCTCAAGTCCACTCCATTTCAAATCTGAAGGTTAAAACTTATGCTAACACGGGAAGCAGACGGACAAAGGTGTAGGCCAAGAGATGTCAAGAACGTTGCAGAAGGCTCCAAGCAGTAGTTCTCCATCCCTTCCCCGAGCATCTCCAGGATTGCCTACCTAAACACTTTATGTAAACATGGGGCTTGTGACTCAAGCCTCCAGCCCCAATAGGTGGAGAGAAGTTTCCTCGCCTCGGCTGCACATGGTTTGCAGAAGTTTGGCTGGAGCAGAGCGCGGAGCCTGGGTGGGAGCGGCAGTGTACTTAGTGCTGCAGGCGGCGGCGGCGGCGGCAGAGCAGCAGGAGGCGGAGGCGGGCGGGGGGAGGGGAGGCGGCTGGGGGGGCGGAGGGGGCTCTTGCCGCCACAGCCCTCTCGCCGCCTCTCCCCCCCGGCGGGAGCCGCTCTCAGCCTCTTTGCACTAGTCGCTCCGCTCTCTCGGTCATGTGACCTTAACGTAACCGGACAGGAAAAGCCCCGCCGCCGCCGCCGCCGCCGCGCCGGAGACACCGACCGCGGCGGCAGCAGCAGCAGCAGCAGCAGCAGCAGCAGCGAGAGGCAGAGGCGGCGGCGGCGGGGAGAGCACGGCCAAGGCTGCCCAGCAGTGCCTCCTCCACACCCCCCGCCGCAGCAGCACCGGCGACAGGTAAGCGCGCACCGCCTCCGCCTCCCGGGGCCGGTGCCCACGTGCCGCCCCCGACCCAAGCTCCGGGAAGGCAGAGGGGGGGCGGGGGCCACCGGAGCTCTCAAACGGTTCCGGCAGCGACGGTGGCAACAAAGAAGACGAATGACCCCCGTCCCGGGGCTTCGGGTGAAGGCAGGCGGAGGGCCCGAACCACACGGGAACCCGGTTCTGGGAAGCGAGGGCAGGGGCGCCCCGCGGGGGCGGTGGCGGCTGCGCCTGGCGCCGGGGCTCTGGCCGCCTGACAAAACCATCCCCCGGAGCCAGGCGGCGGCGAGTCGGCAGCGGCTCCATCCGGGGCTTTGCGGGAGGGGGAGGGGACGGAAGCCGAGAGGGCGGGCGGCGGAGCGGGGAGGGAGGGAGGGAGGAAGGGGAGGGGGGCGATTAGCGTTC
The DNA here is from genome assembly GCF_009834535.1 of Camelus ferus. Lineage (NCBI taxonomy): Eukaryota > Metazoa > Chordata > Mammalia > Artiodactyla > Camelidae > Camelus > Camelus ferus. The sequence continues at coordinate 61,024,924 of NC_045703.1, read as the reverse complement.
CGTTCCCCGTCGCCGGTCCCTCCCTTCCCGCCGCCACCGCGAAGCGCGTCCCGAGCGGCGGCGGCCGGTGAGAGTCCCGCGCTGGAGCCCCGATAGGCGGGCCCGTCAGGTGCGTAATCCTTCCGACGTCTCGCCGCCGCCTCCTGCTGCTATCGCCGCTGCTTCTTCGGCGGCAAGGCCGCGAGCTGCGGAAGTGGGTTTGGGGGAGGGGAGCGGAGAGGGAGGGGGAGGGGAGGGATCCGGTCCGACCGGAGCAGGCCCGGCCTCTCTGGCGCTTCTCCCAGCTGCAGCGGCTCCTACAGCTGCTGCCGCTACTGCTACGGCTCCGCCTCCCCGCTCGCGGGCGGGGGCGCGCACGCGCGCTTCCGGCCTCCTCGGGTCTCGCGCTGTCTCCCGCTCTCGCGCGCGCTCTTCCCCTCTCCCTGTCTGGCCACCCCCCGCCCCCGGCGCCGGAGCTGTTGCGCCGGCCGGGGCGTTGCGCACGGCGTAGGCGTCGGCATTGTGTTAAACTCCGCGGGACTTGGGGCGAGCGCGCGCGCGCACGCGGGACTGAGGGAAGTGGAGAGCGTGCGGCGCGGCCCAAGTGCGTCGCTCCTCTCCCCTCCCCTCAGCCCATCGGGGATGGGGGCGGGGCCGGGGTGCGCGGCGCCCGGGCCCGCCGGGCCCCCGTCGGTCCGGCCGGCCCCGCCCCGGACACGCCCCCTGGGCGTGGGCGGGACCAGGCTGACGGGGCGGCCGTGGGGCGGCCGTTGGGCTGCTCTCAGGAGGGCGGGGGAAAGGCCGGGCTCCTTGGGCGCCTCACGGGCCGCCAGCTGCAGCCCCTGCCGCGGTTGTGGGCGCGCTGAGCCTACGGCCTCGAGCTTCCGCTCCACTGGCAATCGGCGCCTCGGATCAGGCCGAGGCTAGCCCAGAGTTGCTCTGTGGTTTGTGGCTGATTGGCTGCGGGACCGGCCTCCGAGCCGCGCTCCCGGCCGATGCGGCCCTCACTCCGGCAGGGCTCCGCAAAGGGGAGGTTGGGGGCGCGGAGGCTGCTTCCTGGGGCCGGAGTGTTTTTCTCTCTGTAGTGAAATCCCCTAACCATTAATTTTTAAACAAGGCTGCAGAGAGAACTAGTAATGCAGAAGATGCTTAGAAAGCAAGGTTTTTGTCACTTTCAGCTGGTAGGGAATTAAGAGGGCAATAAAGAAGAAAGCAAGGGTAGCAGAGCTGGCGAGAAAGTGGGCAGAGTGAAAATGCAGTTAGTTATTGCTACGCCATTTACTGCTAGAACTTCAGCTGCTGAACTCCTGATTATGCCTTAGGGAAATAACCCAGGCTCCTTGCTCCCCCCACCGTCTGCAGTGTTCATTAGCTCTTAATCATACAATGGGCCCACTTGGTGTGTGTGTCTCTCTCAAAGTCCATTCCTCTTCATAGGTTATTGTTTAGTAAAATAAAGCCTAAAAAAGATCGGAATCACGGGCTCACATAGAACTCCAAGGTGCTCTGGGTTTTATTAAACGCGCTGCCCTGTCGTTTCTAGGACCAACCTCTGTTTTGACCCTAGTGGGTCACTGGAGCAAGGTGTACATACCACGAGCATTTTAGAATGCAGGGGCCTGAAATTTTAGAAGGAAATCAGAGTCAAGACGTTTTAAACCTTCATTTCTCTGGTCACAAACCAAAACTAATTGTTAAGTATTATTTTTTATTCTAAGTAATCTTGGTGTGTGTCCAGGGTGTTTTCAAACTGGAAAGGTAATTTTTAAGAAGGAAGTTTATGGCTAATACTGCATTCCTTTAAACTGGGCGTTTCTAACTTAATAAATGTGTGGTTTGTGTAAGTTTATTTTCTAGCCAAAAAATTGACCTGTTATTGAAACCATCTTAAGGTCTCAAAGTACAAAAAGTGGTATACCAGTGATGACAGTACCAGGAATAGTCAACAGCAGAGGAGTCCTGGTGAAGGGTGGCAGATAAACCACCCTTAAAGCTTTGCTGTACAGTTCAGCCGCTTACCTGCCAGTTTTACAGCTTCTCCTCAGAGAGGGTATAAATACTGGAGGAGGGTATGGCTCAGTGGTAAAGTACTGCGCCCAGCATGCATAAGGTCCTGGGTTCAATTCCCAGTACGTCCATTAAATAGATAAACCTAATTACCTCCCGCTACCAAAAAAAAAAAAAAAAAAAGAGGTATAAATAAATGGTGGTCTGCAAACTCTTCCACTGAGTTTACCACAGCAGCAGAGGCTAAACACTGGACATGTTCTAGGTCATAGAATAAAAGCTGCCACAATGACAGTTTCTTTTTTATCTTAATGATTAATAAATCTGCACTCTCGTGATGTAAAAACTTTATAAAATTATATAAAATTTTATTTACCTCAATCCTCCAAAAAGATGCACCTTATAAATACTGCACCTTATAAATACTGTATGAGGGCATATGCTTTCCCCAGCCTGACCATCACTGACACGGAGATGTAGGGAGTGAGGGAGACATCTAAGGCTGATGATACATGGCACTGGCTTAGAATCAGCTTCTTTGGAGTTGGAGATTCTCCTGCCATCTCTTATCCTGTTTCTTGTTGCTTCATCCCTAAACCCACTCACCTTTCCCTGAAGTAACTTTAAAATTTTGGACCAGTATTATGGCGCCAGGCCATCACAGTAAAGGAAGAGCTGCTGGTCAACTGGAGACCTTACCGTAAATTTAAAAATACATCTAAAGAAGGGGCATTTATCACTTTTCCTACTTTGTATGATCTTTAGGTCACAAAGCATGACCCTGAAAACCTAAAAGGGAAATCAAGAAAAAAAAAAAACATTCTAAGCATTAGATCAAGAACATTTCTTAACCTTTTTTATGCTCAAGTAGGTTATAATTTTTATTAGCAAATTAAACTTAAGTAATTAAATATTTTTGAATCTACAGTAAATAAGATTCAGTGTTTTACAGTGCTGATAATGCCGTTAAGAGATGGAGTCATTAGCCACAGAACACTTAGGAGGAGTTGGCCATCCAAGACATTTAGGACTTTTGGGGGGGAGGGTGATTTTAAAGGCTAAGTTTTGAGGTTGGTATGTACATTCAAATGCACAATCCCCAGCTCATGCATGAGGAATGATGCATCATGTGAAATTCTCAGGTCAGGAAAGCTCAGTGTGCAAAGATGGGGATTTATAAAGCAATTTAATGCATGTAGTTAAGTGCTTATAAAACACATTTTACTTTACAAGAGAATTGAGTGTACAGTTTCTTTACATAGTGTACACCCCTAAGTTCTGCACCAAGGAAGGGTGAATGTCAAAATCGTGTGAGAACGATTTCAAAGTGTATACATTTTCTCCTACACCACGCCTCGTCATTTAGATTCTCCAGGTCCCCAGAGTGGTTCTGAACTGGGGGTGTCCAAGTGTGATCTGTAGTTCCTCGTGAATCCTCAGGACCCTTTCAGGGTTCCGTAAGGTCAAAGCTGTTTTCATAATGATACTACGATGTGATTGGCCTTTTTTACTGTTGACAAAATGTGTCAGCGTTGGGGAGTTCTGCATAACTCAGTGAGCTGATCGTTTCAAAATGACCAGTGGATGATGTTAAAAATCCTACATGGGTAAAAGGTCCACTCAAAGTGCCAAAGACAGCAGTGAATTTTACTGTAAAAGAGCGGGAAGTTTTCGTTCGTTCATATACTTTTAGATCGCACAACTAACCTCTAAGAAACTACACTTGTCAAGTTTTGGTTTCGTATCAAAGAAGATCCACAATTACCTGGAAAGTCTATTAAAATGCTCCTTTTTTTTTTTCAACTATACATGTATGGGTGAGACTAGATTTTTTTTTTTTAATACTCAACCAGAACAGATACTGCAACAGGGTAAATGCAAAAACAAGGTAAATGCCAAGACCAGTTGTCTTCTAACAAAGAGATATGTAAAAATATAAAAAGATGCCACTTCACTAATTTTTGTTGTTTTGGGAAATATAATTTTCCATAAAAATGTCTTATTTATATTAACATGCAATGTGCTATCATTGCTGTGTCTAATTGAATTAATAAATATTTTAAATTTTTTTCCATTTTAATTTCTAATCTGATAAATATCAATAGTTACATTCCATATAAACAAAATCTCTGATGTCCTCAGTAATTGTAGAGTGTGAAGGGGTCCTGATACCAAAAAGTTCGAGAACCCCTGAAATAAAATGTTGAAATAAATTATTTACTTAAGACTTTAAATTAAAGTACACTTGGAGCTCCTCCCTGGCATATACTGAGCTGTACCTATAGTTGACTGTATTTTCTTCAGATTAATTTTACTGATCATCATACAACATATTAAAAAAATGGCTTTGATGGCTTATTAGAAGCAAATTAGATTAGGTTTTAAATTCTGCTGTGCGGTCACATCTAGGTTTCCTTAAAGTTGGTTGTAGCATAATGCCTTTAGAATTATCACTTTAATATCAACTCTTTATTAGCCATAAATCTATGACCTGCTTCTCCTTGGACTAAGCTGTCCCTGAACTGCCTCCTTCTGACCTCAACTTATACTCAGAAATTAAAAACTAATTTTAAAGTTAACGTAAGCAAAGTACAGTTAAAAAGAAATCTTTTACAAATGCAGTGCTCTCCAAAGTTGAAATAAGCACCGTTGGTTAGTTTAAGTCCCTCATTTTTCTAATTACTGCAGAGGAAGATTGACTAAAGAAATGTTAAGAAAAATATGCCAGCCTGTCACCACAACTAAATAAGATACTTTTCCTAAATGTAAAATACATTTCTAAAATATGCAGTTCTAAAATGTAGTAAAATTTGAACAACCAGCCTCATTCACGTTTACTTTATAGGCCCTCAAATATTAATTATTAATAATACAAATTGAAAAAGCAATTTTTTCATCCTGGTAAGTGGTCTAAACTACTTTAAAGAATCAATCTTACTTGTGGGTAGTGCTTTTTCTGTTACTGATGTGTCCTGTGCATTACGATATTCATTTATAGCTCCCTCAAATAAAGTCAGGAACTTCAGAGGACCCTTTTAGTGCCGTTGAAATGAGTAGTCTAAGTGGTATTTAGTATCGTAGAAGGGCTATTATCTTTTAAAAATGAATCATCAATTCCCAAAAGCTGTTTTGGTCTCCTGTTCTTATACTGAAAGTGAAGGAGGAACTTGGGTTGTCAAAATATACTGTGATTATATTCACCACATTCAGCTATACCTCTAAAAGATGAGGAACTTACTTAAAGATCAGCCCACCAGGTACTATGTGATGGCAGCTGAAAGCACTTGACATCTAGGTAGTATCCAGTTATGAAAGTGGGAATCTGTGGTGAAAATAAATGCCAAAGCATTCAATAATATAAATGATATTTATATTTCCAGCTTTGGAAAGTGTTTTTTATTTATTTCAACATGTTATGTCCTAAAGTCTGAATTTACTTTAAAAAAAAAAAAACCACCACTTTGTACACATATATATACATAAATAATGAAGGCATTTGTGAAATCCTGCTTTTAAGAATTGACTGCCCTCTTTGTCTCTACTGTTCTTCAGTTCCTCTCTGCTCACTATTCTGATTTAGGAAAGACAATTTTTTTTTTTAAGTTCCATTTGTAGTGTTGAATGGTTGAGGGCTTTATATAGGTCTTCAGTTTCATGTCAGTTGTCTGCCCTCTGTGACTAGGATTGATAATAACTTTTAGGAATGATCTATAGAGCAAGGTAGTGTCATGGAAAGAGCATAAAATTTATACTGAGAAGACCAGGGTTCGCGGGACTCCTGTTAGTTTACACTTTTAACCTCTCTGAACTATCATGTTATGATTTAAGGACATGACTTCTGGAGTCGGACACACCTGGCTTCTCCAAAGACTCTCTGACATAAATCACAGTCAAGACTTGGGAGCTCCAGACCCGTATTACCACCAAATATGCTACATTCCTACTCGGGTATCTCAAAAGTATCTCAGTCCCAGCATGTCTGGACCGATCTTCCCCCACAGAACGGGGGTTTTTCCTATGTTCCCTTCACCGGTTGAGAGCCCCAAGGTCTATCCAGTTACACAAATCTAGGGGTTACCTAGGCCACCTTGATCTCCCCTGCCACCCTCCATCTAATCTACCGACCAATCAGTTCTGTTCATTTTTATTCTCTGTTTTTCAAATCCTGTCCCTCTCCCTCCATCCTAACCACCACCACCCAATCTGCCATCTCTCTTCTAGACCATTGGACGATCTCCCCTTTCAACCCCTTCCAGTAGGTCTCCCCTTGCCGACCTCTTTACCACCCCTTCCCCCAGTTTGGTTAGTCCTGCAGGTGCTGCCACCTGATCAGATAGACCAGCTCAGAATAGTACTTACACTATAGACATGTCACCCTGCTTCAAATCTTTGATGGCTCCTCACTACTCTTAAGTTATGGACCAGAATCCTTAATAAGACCTGAATCTCCAGCCTCACCTGCCACATTCTTCTCTGGCTCTTTGCCCTGCAGGCACATTGACCTTCTTTTAGTTCCTCAGTTGCATGTTGCTCCCTCCTACCTTAGGGCCTTTGCAAATGCTGGTCCCTCAGCCTAGAATACTTATCTCTGCCTGGTTAACTCTTCTCCTTCTTTATTGTTTTTTTTTGGAGGGGGGTTCTTTTTACCTTTTTCTTTTTAAATTATTGAAGTACAGTCAATTACAATGTGTCAATTTCTGATGTACAGCACAATGTCTCAGTCTTGTATATACATACATACATTCATTTTCATATTTTTTCCATTAAAGGTTATTACAAGATATTGAGCATAGTTCCTTATGCTATTCAAAAGAAACTTTTTAAAATATCTATTTATGTATATAGTGGCTAACATTTGTAAATATCAAACTCCCAAGTTTATCCCCTCCCACTCTCTTTCCCTGGTAACCATAAGACTGTTTACTAAATCTGAGAGTCTGTTTCTGTTTTGTAGATAAGTTCATAGTGTCTTTTTCTTTTTTTTTTTTTTTTTTAGATTCCACATATGAGTAGTATCATATGGTATTTTCCTTCCTCTTTCTGGCTTACTTCACTTAGAATGATGATCTCTAGTTCCACCCATGTTCCTGTAAATGGCATTATTTTATTTTGGCAGAGTAGTATTCCAGAGTAGTAGTATATACCACAACTTCTTTATCCATTCATCTGTCCATGGACATTTAGGTTGCTTTCTTCTCGTTCTTTAAATAGCTGCTTAACTTGCATTTCCTCACAAATATCTTCCCTGACCCACAATCCCCAAATTAGATCCCAGTTTTATGGCCTCATAGTTCCTTATATTCTTCCTTGATAACTCTTATCAGAGTTGGCTATTATAAATTTGTGTACTTATTTAATTATACCCTTGAACGCTGTGTATTCTGTACACTTGTATCCACTGTACCTGGCATCTTAGAAAGCCCTCACCAGATACATGACCAATGTCAGGATCTGCTTCTTAAGAGCTTGCCCTACATGTGGGCAAGTTACTTAACTTAGCTCTAAGTCTAAATTTCTCTTGGAAGGAGGATGATCAATCTTTGACACATAAGTGATCATTTATTATTAATACTGTGGTTATTTATTACAATGAATAATGAAATAAATAATAAGAAAACAATACACTATGGCTTAAATGATGTGTGTTAAGCAATTTTACAATCTTTTTATAACCTATAAAGCACTGTTCAGAACAGAATTAGTAACCTGAAGAAACACAAAGTGACAGTTAAAAATCGAAAAATTCTTCCAAAACATAGCACACATTAAATTGATGAGAATTTTTAGGTTAATCTAGGAAAAACAGAAATTGAACTTTTACCCCAAATCACCCAGCTAGTCAGGGGCCAACCCATGACTGGAACTCAACATCCTTCTCCTCTCTGAGCATACAGTTATTAATCTATTTAACAAATGTTGAACACCAGGCAATATGCTAGACACATGGGATAATGTAATTAATGATAAATAAGACTCAGTGCCGGCTTTTCAGAATCATCAGGCAGGTTCACAGATGCTTTGGAGGCATGAAGACCCTCCCAGTCTTGAGAGTCAGGGAAATTTTGCAGAGGACAAATATAGCTAAGGGGAGGGGCAGGCAGCAAGTGGTGGCTCCCTCTGCAGGTGGCATGTACAGAGGTCCTGCACAGAGGTCCCAAGGCCCAGTTCAAGTAAGAGTAGACATCCGGTTGCTGCACTGCTCAGTTTTGAGAGGATGGCACCTGAGCAGTGCGTGTTATGTTCTGCCGGGAGGCCACGAGTGACCTGGGCTTTCAGGACCTTCTGGGCAAGGAAAACTGCAGCTTATCTCAGTTCATCCAGAATTTCCAAAGTGAGTGAAATACATCATTTTGTCTCCCTCATCAACACACTCAGATGAAACTGGATTTCTGATAATGCCTGGACTTCAGAACAAATGGGACACTTGACGATCACTTGGTAAAGATCACCAGACAGTCTTGTATCAAGAAGACAATTAGGCACAATTTAACGGCTTAAAGTAAAATTTTAGGTTGTAACTTTTTATTTTTGCATTCGAAAAAAATTTACTTTTCCACGTATTGAATATAGTGCCACTGTCCTTCCTCTAGAAGGATATTCTGACATTAGGTCCTGTCTACCCTTTTATGTTGAAAAGCCCTCCATTCCTGCCAGATATGTGAATATTTTGTCTTTTCTTGCAAAATAAAGAGGGAGCCACACCCTGCTGGAGCCCAATTTTCGAGGTTGGCTGGTTGGTTTTTAGTAGGCCTGGGCAGTCCGAAAGTGCGGAAACCAATAGTTTAGATCAGCACCAGAGCATGGAGTTCAGGGTGAGCAGGCTTGGAGTCACACGGGGCCGGGTAAGCCGTGCTCAGGAGTCTGGGTTTCATCCTGGAGGCCATGGGGAATCGCGGGAGGATTTTCAGCAGGATGATAACATCAGGTTTGCCCTTTGGAAAGATGGTTCTGGCTGTTCCGTGCAGATGGATTAGAGAGGCTGGAGCTGCAAACGGGGAGGTGAGTAGGGAGGTAGAGCTAAGGCATGGGGTGGGATGAAGAGTTTAAATTGGTGGCACATGGGTGACTGACTGACCTGGGGAGAGGGCGGTGGAGGTCTGAAAGGGGACTTGGGGTTCCTGGCGTGGTCAAGGGGGCAATGATGGTGGGCACTGTGCTGGGGATACAGATGGACCAGGTTTGTGTCAGGGGCTTTTATTGTCGTTTTGGGAGTTGAGTTGTTTTGCCTAGACTGAATTTAGGGTTCCTGTGAGACATTCAGGAGGGAGTGGAACAGTTCACCACAGAGAGTCTGCAGAGTGAAAAGTGCGCGGTGGACCAAAGGCAGAGCAGCATCAGCAAAAGAGGAATCCTCGATGGGGATGAAAATAGAATAGCCAGAGCTGAGACGAAAACCAGAGCTCAGTGGCCTGGAAGCAGGGCCCGAATATTTATGAAGCAGGAGGAAGGGTATTAAATGCTGCAGAGAGGTGGAGCAAGCGACTCATCCACAGGGCTGGGGAATGAGAGGTCCTCTGTGACCTTGGTGGGCAATGCAGCGCGGGCAGGAGTGATGCGGTTGGGTGAGCAGTCGATGGAGGTGGAAAGATCAGACATCCATTTCCACAAAGAGCGGGTATCCTGGAGCAGCGCCAGCCCATGAAGACGCTGCATCCTCACCCTACACGGCATTGTGCAAGCGGAGTTCCGTGGAGGTGGTTGTGGAGCGGTTGTGATGAGGGAGGAAGGTTGAGGAAAGGGCAGTACCGTCAGCTGGGCCGGGGTATAGCAGGAGCTCCCCCAGATGCCCTCCAGGAAGCATCCAGGCTGGTCGGCCTCCTCCCTCCTCCCTCTTGCCCCTTTTTCCCAGGTTCATCCATATATGTAAGAATCTAGGAGTTTGTTTTCCTTTTTCTCTCTGACAAAGGTTTTTTGGTCTTTAGAATAAGATTTTTAAAAATTGATTTTCCCTCACGTGAATTTTGAACATAGGACTCATTCTCTTTGTTTCTCCTCCTTTCATTTGGTTTTTCCACTTCTTGGAGACTCTGGCACGTGTTCTTCCCTCTGTATGTGAAAGACGCTTCAGTTCATTTCCTATTCTAGATGCTCCTAAATTAAGATCCTAAAATAACTAGCAGACCCTCTTTAAAAAGAAACATTTCACAGTTTTATCATGGCTTTATTCTTAGGGTCTGAATAAAATACTTACATTAGTCTGTTGATGAACAAGGGTGAGCCATACATTTTGCTAAATCAAAGAAATGATAGGTATCCATTAATGTAAAAACCAAAAACCTCAAAATCGTTCTGTAAAATTATTGATTAAATTGATGAAAATTTTATGTCAAAAATCTCTATGAAACAAAATAAAAAGAGAGTGAGAAAAATATTAGCAACATATATGAAAAAGGGCTCATTTTCTTTATATACAAAGAGTTTTACAGATTGATAAGGAAAAGAACAATTGACCTGATAGAAACTGAGCAAAGTTCATGAAGACAAACAAGAGGAAATAAAAATATGCTTTATTTCATCATTAAATCCATAGAAGGCAAAACGTGATATTAGCAAAGATTCTTTAAAAAGTGGCCAGAGTGTGGGAGACAGGTAGGGTCGGGCGGGTGAACAGTTGTCACTGTTACTATGTCCCTGGTATTCGATTCTCTTATAACAAGTAGCTTTAAAGTAGCCATTAAAAATTTCCTATTCATTTCAAACAAACACAGTTGCTCATAGTATGTTCCAAGAAATGAGATGAACCCCAGTTTAAATCCTGCTTCTCATACTTAGGCAAGTTAGTGAGATGGAAAAGGAGGTGTTCTGGCACTTTTCAGAGAACAGCCTCGAAGACAAGTTTCCTAAAGTTACATCCTGCTGGAGGAGGTCAGGTTAGAGTGGTGTTTCTTTGTGATCTGGGTTACTTTGCCACCTGGCTTTCATCATGAACCCTGTGCCTTTTCTCTGTCTCTTCTTCCTAATACTAGTGCTTTCGCCTTCTCTGACACACACAGAAAACACTGGGGAACTAAGTTTCTGATCCACATCATCAACGTTCACGTGCAAACGGGACCACAGCCTGGGTCTCCTTACTCAAACTACTGCAGATGTGGATGGCTCTCCTGCCTCTCACACTTGGATATAGCTCTTGGTTGAAAAATACAAAACTTTGACATTCTGGAGTGTTGCTTTGTGACCTTATCAGTCTCTTAAAGTAGTATTCACTTTGTTCCTTTATTTTAGGGCATGCTTGTTAATTTCTGAATCTGTCAGACCATCCCTAGAACAGGAAGGAGGGTGAGGAGTTGAGAACCAGCTGAGTAAGAACTGATGAGTGTCTGTGTCTGTTTCTGTTTCTTGTTTTTGTTTTTAACCTTATTGGGAACACTTTCTCCACAATGGCTTCCTGATTCTGAAGTTAAGCATCACAGTTAGCCATTTTTAATCTTAATTTATACGTTATGGCTTTTCTTTTTAGCTTTTTATTTTGAGATAAGTGTAGATTCACATGCGGTCACAATAAATAATACAGAGCACTCTCATGTACCCTTTACCCAGTTTCCTTTACTGGAAACATCTTGCAAAATTCTGCTCCATCACAACCAGGATATCGACATTGACACAGTTGAGCTGCAGAACGTTTCTGTCACCACGAGGATCCCTCCTGTTGCCCTTCTACAACCAAACATCGTCGCCCTCCTCTCCCCTCCACCACTAATCTGTTCTCCATTTCTGTAATTTTCAAGAGTGTTATACAAATGGAATCATATAGTATGTAACCTTTGGGGACATAATTCACCCGGGTTGTTACGTGTATCTGTAGTTCATTTCATCTTAAAGCTGAGTAGTTTCCTGTGGTTTGGGCATACCACAGTGTTTACCTGTTCACCTATGGAAGCATCTGGGTTGCCTCTAGTTTTTGCCTGAGGAATAAAGCTGCTGTGGATATCACATACACATTTTTGTGCGAACCTAAGTTCTCATTTCTCTGGGATAAACATCCGTGAGTGCAATTGCTGGGTAGTGTGATAGTTGCGTATTTAGTTTTTCAAGAACCTGCTGTTTTCCAGAGTGGCTACACCATTTTACATTCCCACCTGCAGTGATACGAGCAGTCAGGTTTCTCAGCATCCTTGCCAGCATTTGGTGGTGGTATTTTTTATTTTGGCCACCCTGATAGGCATGTAGTGAAACCTTGTCATGGTTTTAATTTGCTTTTCACTAATCACTCATGATGTTGAATGTCTTTTTCATGTGTTTATTTGCCATCTGAATATTTTCTTGGTACAATGTCACTTCAAGTCTATTGACCATTTTCTAATTCGACAGTTTTTGTCCTACTGAGGTTTGAGAATTCCTTATGTATTCTAGATACTGGTCCTTTATCACATTTTTTCCCTTGTCTTTATCTTGTCTTTTCATCCTCTTAACAGGGTCTTCCTCAGAACAAAAGTTTTTAATTTTTATGAAGTCTGGTTTATCAATTTCTCCTTTTATGGACTGTACTTTTGATGTCAAGTATAAAAACTCCACATCTGATCCTACATTCCCTAAGATTTTATCACTTTTTTTCTTTTTCCTAAAGCTATAGTTCGGTGTTTTACATTGGAGTCTGTGGTGCGTTTTGTGAGTTAATTTTTATAGAGTATATGAAACTTAGATCATAGTGAGTTTTGTTTGGTTTTTGTTTTTGCTTTTGCTTTTTGTCTATGGAAGTCCAGTTGATCCAGCATCATTTGTTGAAACTTACTCTTCCTCTGCTGAATTGTTTTTGTGCCTTTGTCAAAAATCAACTGTACATATTTGTGAGGGTCTGCTCCTGGGTTCCCTATTCTGTTCTGTTGATCTTTGTGTTTATCTCTCTGTCAGTACCACACAGTCCTGAATACTGTAACTATATAATACATCTTGAAATTGGATAGACTGACTCCTCCCACTTTGTGACTCTTTTTAAGAACTGTTTTAGCTATTCTAATTTCTTTGCTTTGATGTAAACATTTTAAAATATTCTTGTCTGTATCTACAAAGAAAATCTTGCTTGGATTTTGATAAGAATTGTATCAAACCCATATATTGACTCAGAAAAATTGATTTTTATTTTTTGTCTCCCTAAATGTAAATACAGTATGTCTCCATTTATTTAGATCTTCTTGATTTCTTTCATCGGTACGTTGTAGGTTTCAACATACAAATACTATACATATTTTGTTAGATTTACACCTGTGTACTTTAGTTTTTTTGTGATTGTAAATGGTATATTATATTTCTAATCTCAGTGTCCACATGTTCAATGTTAGTATATAGAATTACAGCTGATTTTTTTTTAATTGAAGTATGGTCAGTTACAGTGTGTCAATTTCTGGTGTGCAGTATAATGTCCCAGTCATGCATGTGTATACATGTATTTGTTTACATATTCTTTTTCATCAAAGGTTATTACATGATATTGAATATAGTTTCCTGTGCTATACAGAAGAAATTTGTTTTTTATCTATTTTTATAATAGTGGTTAACATGTGCAAATCTCAAACTCCCAAGTTTATCCCTTCCCACCCTCTTTCCACTGGTACCTGTAAGATTGTTTACTCTGTCTGCAAGTCTGTTTCTGTTTTGTAGATGAGTTCATTAGTGTCCTATAGTTGATTTTTATGTTTATCTTGTATCCTGTGGCATGGTCAAGTCATTTAATAATTCCATGAGGTTGTGTAGATTCTTTGGGATTTTCTGTGTAAAACTCACGTCATCTGCAAATAGGGACAATTTTCTTTCTCCCTATCTTGCTTTATTGCACTGGCTAGAACATCCTGTACTATACTGAATAGTGAGAATGGACAGCCTTGCCTTGTTCTCAGTCTTAAGGAGGAAGAATTTGCTCTTTCATTAAGTATACCATTACTGTTGATCCATGTGTGCTGGGCTTTTATAAAATGCTGTTTGACCATGGGGAAGGAGCAGTTTACTGATTTGATACACTGGTTCCTCCAGAGGTAGTTTCCCTACTACAGAGAGATCAAGGCCAAGTGGTTTCCTTGAGTGAGGTACAAGGAATAAAGAGCTTAGAATTGGGGGGTCAGAACATTCAGATTTAAATTTTGCCTCCCCCACCTTCTGGCCAGATGGCCCAGGCTAACTACTTCCACCTCTCCAAGCTCATTCCCTCCTCCACAAAAGAGGGAGAAGAGCACTCATCCTGCTCGTGTGGGTTATTACAGCCCTGCCGGGGCCCCACCCCAGCACCTTAATTTACTTATCTCTGTAGAAGATTTGACAACTTCTGATGGATCATTAGAATTTGCATTTGGAATCTTAAACTCAAAGCCAAAAAGATCCAGGAATGTTTGCCCTCTCAAGGACTGACTGCTCGAGTCCATTTCCTGGTTCCTTCACTTACCATCCGTGTAACCTTGGACAAATCATATGCTCCCGGAATTGACCATAAGTTTCATCATCTGTAAAATGGGAGTAACGGCAGAACCACTGCAGAGGGCTGTTATGAAGACTGAGTGAGTTTATGTAATGTTTCTAGCAGTGCCTGGATGTATTCGATGTGATCATTACTATTGGTGACTAAAAAGGACACATACTTATTTGTGAATCACCTTTCTTAAAAAAAATTGTTTGCTTTGCAGATTTTTTAAAAAATGGATTTGGCCAACCATGGACTTATTCTCCTGCAACAGTTAAACGCTCAGCGAGAGTTTGGTTTCCTGTGTGACTGCACGGTTGCCATCGGCGATGTGTACTTCAAGGCACACAAATCAGTTCTTGCTTCATTCTCCAATTACTTTAAGATGTTGTTTGTCCATCAGACCAGGTAACTAACGTGGTTGATAATAATCGAATGACTGTAGACTCTGAACTTCCGTGCCCACTTTTCCACTGAACCTGCTCCTTTGCCCTCATCAAGACCATGGGTCTCGCTACCTCTCCCAAGGCTCCTGGGCCCCAGACCCTTGTGACCTCACTTGACCCTCCACCTCCAAATATCCTTGCTGGGTGTTCCCTGCACAGCTTGGGATCAGGTCCATTAGGAAGGCAGAGGCATGACCTCATTAACTTCTCACTCCTCCAGCCCCGTTCCCAAGCCTCCCCCTTGATTTTCAGTATTTATCCTTGTCTCCTAGTGAGAAACTTGATGGCATGAATTCCCCAATTTCCTTCTTTTCTCTCTTAAAACGTCTTAATCTCAGTACCTCTGCTCAGCTTTTTTCTTCCACTCTCTCCCATCTTGGAGAAAAGGGCGCCTGATTATCTAAGGAAAACGATTTTCCTCCTGCCTTCATGCTCCCAGATCCTACCCCATAGTTTTTATTCTGTGCTTTTCATTTTATACCTGTACCCCCACCACCGCCCCAGTCCAGGCAGGATGAGCCCTTCCATGACTCAGCTGGATGCTGCTTCTCTTTGTTTTACTGTTACCGTTCTTCAAAGGACGCTCTGTGGCCTCGCTTCTGCTTTCCTCACCCCACGCTCTTCCTACCCGTTGGCTCGGTGGTTTCCACCCCATCACTCCACCGACATCATTTCTCAAAGGTCACCTTTTCATCAGAACCACCGCTGTTCTCTCAGTCTCTGTCACCATTGTCCTCTGCAGCACTTGCAACTGTTTTCTCCCTTCTTAAGGGTTCTCATCTGCATTTTGATAACTCTGAGCACCCTGTGTTTTTCTGCCTTCTCCACAGGTGCCTCCTGCAGTTTGGAGGAGTTTGGTCTCCATGCTGCTTTCTCTCTGCCCGTCTTGATGGGCGCTTGTCTTTTTCCTGGATCTTGCTTCTGCTGGAAGCCAGTTGACAGCTCTGGCCTTGATCTTTCTGTCTCTAGAACTGTTTCCCAAGGCTCCAGGCTGCCTGCTGGACGTCTAGAATTGAACGCCCTCTTTTTATCTCATTTCACATGTCTACAATTGAATTGTCTTCCCCAGAATCCCTCCTGACTTCCCTATTTTTTAATCTTCAAGTAACCCATACTTAAATCTCTTTAAAATCATATTTTATCAGTCTCCAAATCATGTTTTCTTCAAAATTACCTTTCCCATTAGTTCTTTTTTTCCCTTCTCACTTCCATTTCCTAATCATTTTCCACATTATTGTCAGATCAGTATTCCTAAGCATTGCTTTGTTTGAAGTGTGCCTTTGCTCAGAAATCTACCAGATTGTGTTATGCCCTCGACTGGAAATCTTGAGGACCCCATCCACATCACGGTGGTGCACAGATTTCCCGTTCTGTCTTTAAGGCCCCCGCAGGCTTGGAGCCTGACCTGCTTCCAGCCAGCCTCCGGCTGCATCCCCTAGAAGCACCCCACCCCTCACCTGAACCACATTGTGCTAGCCTTCTGCTCACTCCCTAACCCCTAGTTCACAACACACATCACTTCTTCCATGACCCCTCCCTGCCCCCAACAGTCAAGTGATCGAAGATGATCGAAAGCCATCTCTTCTCTCACATCTCGTAGCACTTTATTTTTGCCACTTTGTCAGAGGGACCTGTTTCCCCTTTGTTGTTATCTGCGTATTTACCTCTCCTCCTCATTTGTAAGATGCTTGAGGGCAGAGACTGGGTTTCACAAATGTTTTTGAACATCACAGCCTATAGTTCTGAGGATTTGTACATAGTAGCCACTTGGTAAATGGCTAGAGGAGCAGAATGGGTGATTAATAGGACTAATGGCAGGTGGAGGTTGCCTTATCCTGTGACACCAAGGATCTTCCCTTTTCCTTCATTCTCAGAGACCTCCTAGCTAAGTCCCAACACAATGAATTAAATTGCCTTGAGAAGGGGAAGGTTTTCATTTTTGAGGAATGAAAGAATACAATTTAATGAGTTTTAAATAGACGCAGGAAACTCATGTTGAGTGTAGAGCAGTAAGTAAATGCCTTTCTAACAAAGGCACCCCAGGTGGAAGCTGTAATCTGTTAGGGACGCAGAGCTGGGCGTCCCTTTGGGCGACTGAGGCCTTGCCCACCTGTGGGATAGAGGTTCACACTTAGTTTGGAGTGTAGAGTCTTTCATGTCTGCAGTTACCACTAGGTGTCTCTGTCTTACGTACACTCCTCTAAGTGTAAGTTTTAAATCGTGTAGGACTGCAAACTTGAAGCTCTTGAAAATAAAACTGTAGGCCTTACTCTACTACAACCTCTGAAGATGTCTAACATTAGTTTAAAATCCTTCTTTTCAAAGTTCTTTAAGTCCATCATTTATTTAAAGAGTCTAGTGAAAGAAAAACTGAAAATGTAAGGTATGGTGAAAGTTTATACAAAGGGCTTGTAGCTGTGCTAATAAAACTGTATTTTTCCTACATGAAAGTGTTAAGTCCAACAGACATCTGCAAATCAAACCACTTAGGTGTAGTTATGTTGTAGAGTGTGACTGTCCTTCCGAAAGGACCTGGAAATGACCAGAGTGGCCCAAAGCAAACTGAGTGATTGGCAGGAGGTCTGGCTGCCTGGGAGTGAGAGCCGTCAAGGATGGTGATGGCTGGAACGTGACATACGGATTTTTTTTTCTTTTTAATATTTATTTATTCTACATTGTCTTTTGGGGAGGAGAGAGGTAATTAGGTTTGTATTTATTTATTTACTTTTTTAATGGAAGTACTAGGGATTGAACCCAAGACCTCGTATATGCTAAGCAGGCACTCTACCACTGAGATATACCCTCCCTCCTCATAAGGAACTTTTTAGAATTACTTTTTAAGTGTCTGAGCATGTCTGTGTGCTTCTGCTTTAAGAAAAAAAAATTGAAGATGCACAAATCAAAATAAATTGATGTCTGGAAACCTCCCCGGGCCCTGGGCGCTGGCTGTAAGCCCCAGGGACCCACAGGCTTCCCCTCCTCACCAGCTCTACTGAGCCTCGAGCCTCGTTCTCCCTCTAAGCCTGGCTGAAGTGTGGACGGGGGCCTGCCCAGTCACTTCCGTTCACAGTCCCCAGACAGAGGGCAACCTATACAATAACAAATGAGGGAAAACTGTAAAACTTACAACAGAGTTTTTCTGGAATGGGGCCCTGCTTGGCATTTACCTCTCAGATGTGCTGAAAAATCTAGCCCTGCTTTGGGTTTTTGCCCTTCACTTTTCTTTTCCCTGGAGGCAGAGGGGCTCACTAATGCTCTCCCCTCCTCCTGCCTAGAGGAGCATTCCACCCCCAAAGAACAAAGGTGCCCTCTGGTCTCCTGGGGGTGATTTGCATCTCCAAAGGCCTGCGGTTTCCAGGCTCCCTAGGCCTCTGCCTGACCCTAGAAAGATCCCCCCCTGGTTAAGTTTTCAATCTGGAGTTGACTGTTTACATTATGAAAGTAGTCTTCACCACAGGTAATCCCTGAAGCTTTACTTTGAATACTGAGATTCCCTAGAGCATCTAAGTGTGTTCTAGTACACCCGCGTAGTATTGTTGGCACTCACCTCGGGCTTGGAGGAGGACCACCTCCATCTACATTCCTATTTAAAGAACATAGATAATCTAAAGGACTGTAAAAAGACAACAAATAAAGACAGGAATGATCTGTCTTTTTTACAAACAGAGTCACCCAAACTTTTCCCATTTACACTGTCAAAGGGATGCTAGTTTTTATGCTTGATCTTTGTTCTTTGGCTTCTATACATTATAGTCAAACATTTCCCACGTGATTGTCTGTATGCAGTCATCTTGAAATATACACACATTGATAGCAATACAGTACTTATTCAAATCTGTTCTGTCACAAATTGCTATCAAAGTCACTTTTTCATCTTTTTAATGGAATAAAATATTAAATTTAGAAGAGCAGCATATACTGTTAGTATTTTAGCATATTGGAAAATATTCGTGAATAAGATAAACAGCCAAAGGGGACAAAAAGTCATAATAGTAATAAGTGGTATAATCAATTAGAAGTGATTACAAATTCTAAAGACATTCAAGGAAGACGGCTTTGAAATTGAAAACTGCACTGTCTATAGAATGTATTCACTCAGGGGGTGGTAGCACATATGCCTCTTAATGTGTAGACCTATATATCTAGATTTCTAATGAGAATTTTTGCCCTTACTGATAGTCAGAGGAGCGTTCTTGGGACCTTTTTATTATTGCTCCTTGAACCAGGATGCTGTTTCTGGGATGATGCAAACACTAAAGTCTGAAAGTTAGAAAATCAGTTTTGCCACAACTGCTTTAGGTACCTCAGATAAATCATTCAACTTGCAGAGACCTCAGTTTCTATATCTGTCAAATGGGAATAATCAGATCTGCCTCATCTGCTGCACAAGATTGTTTTAATGCTCCAAAGAATCTTGATGTTCTGGTTTAGGATTAGACTCAGATTTAAATCCCAGTTCCACCATTGACTAACTCTGATATTGAGCAAGGTATAAATCCCTTTGTGCCCTAATCCCTTATCTGTAAAATGAGAATTAATGGCAATTAAATGAGATAATGCCTGTACATCCCAGCTGCAGTTGTAATGATGAAGATGATTACATGTGATCAGGAACTGAGTTGTCCTGGAGCTGCTTTTAATGCAATCTGCAATACTGGGAGGGGTGACCTGACTCCGTTCGAGCTAGAACGTGGCTCACCTGCCTGTTCTTCCCGCTTCTACCTTCATGCTGGAGAGAGGGCATGGGGTGGCTGAGCACCCGCAGAATGAGATTTTATTTTTTCTCACTTTTGTTGTCTTGCTCTTAGGCACCAGTGTAGCTCCCCCATGTTATATTACAAGTGCGAAACTTGCTAATCTGATGTGTTGTTTGACTTACCTTAAAAGATCTGCTGAGCTTTGGATGGCATTGGATCCATAGAGTCCTAGGCGTTTAACTAAAAGATCTGCCAGGTCAGTGGTTCTTAACCATCACTGGGTCATGGGCCACTCTCAGACTGATAAAGAGCACTGGATCTTCTCCATAAAACACAAACATTCTTATGTGGTATAATTTTACATAGATTACTAGGAGAAAAGCTGCTTCAAGAGTCTATAAGTTAATATGCTGTGTACCAGAAATTAACACAACACTGTAAACCGATTAGACTAAAATAAAAAAAAGTCTGAGTTAAGATACCACATTTGTTTAACATGAATAGTCCTTTTTCAGCCCTTTAAAATATATGTATTGTATTTCTCTGTGTTCTTAATAGGATTAAAGTTAAATTACCTAAATTTTCCTTCTCTCTTGAGTATTCCATTCCATTTCATGAAACTAACAGTAAGCCGTGGGAGATATTCTTATTTAATTTGCCTTTAAAATACCTAAATTTTCCTTCATTTTGTGTTATCTTTTGAGACATGGATTGACATTCTCTCACAGACTTTTTTCTTGTTTTTTCAGTGAGTGTGTCCGTTTGAAGCCGACTGACATCCAGCCCGACATTTTCAGCTATCTCCTCCATCTGATGTACACTGGGAAGATGGCACCCCAACTGATTGATCCGGTTCGATTGGAGCAGGGGATCAAGTTTCTGCATGCCTACCCGCTGATCCAGGAGGCCAGCCTGGCCAGCCAAGGAGCCTTTTCTCATCCGGACCAAGTTTTCCCGCTGGCTTCTTCCTTGTACGGCATTCAGATTGCAGATCATCAACTGAGACAAGCCACCAAGATTGCTTCAGCACCTGAAAAACTCAGCCGAGAGCCACGGCCACAGACGTCTCGGATGAGCCAGGAACAGGTGCCCGAGGCCGCCCAGCTCTCCCAGCTGCCCTCCAATCTGACCCAGGTCAATCGGACACACATGACCCCTTCGGACCCGCTGCAGACCTCGCTGTCGCCGGACCTCGTCTCCACTCCTGTTCCTCCCCCGCCCTCCGGGGAGGAGACCAATCTGGAAGCGTCCTCCTCTGACGAGCAGCCTGCCTCCCTCACCATAGCCCACGTCAAGCCAAGCATCATGAAGAGGAACGGAAGCTTCCCCAAGTACTACGCTTGCCATCTGTGTGGGCGGCGCTTTACGCTCCGGAGCAGTTTGCGGGAGCACCTCCAGATCCACACGGGGGTCCCCTTCACGGCCAGCCAGCCCGGAGAGAGCCGTGTGCCCCTGTCTCTCTGCAGCAACGCCGCGGACCTCGGGAAGGACGCCATGGAAGTGCCTGAAGCGGGGATGGTCAGCGACAGCGAGCTGCAGCACATCTCGGACTCGCCCATCATCGACGGGCAGCCGCACTCGGAGACGCCGCCGCCCTCGGACATCGCGGACATCGACAACCTGGAGCAGGCGGACCAGGAGAGGGAGGTCAAGAGGCGCAAGTACGAGTGCACCATCTGCGGTCGCAAGTTTATCCAGAAAAGTCACTGGAGGGAGCACATGTACATTCACACCGGGAAGCCTTTCAAATGCAGCACTTGTGACAAGAGCTTTTGCAGGGCCAACCAGGCTGCCCGACACGTGTGCCTCAACCAGAGCATCGACACGTACACCATGGTGGACAAACAGACTCTGGAGCTCTGCACCTTTGAGGAAGGGAGTCAGATGGACAACATGTTGGTCCAGACGAACAAACCCTACAAATGCAATTTGTGTGACAAAACGTTCTCCACGCCCAATGAGGTGGTTAAACATTCATGCCAAAACCAGAACTCGGACGTTTTCGCCCTAGACGAAGGGCGGTCCATTCTCCTGGGCGGTGGGGACTCTGAAGTGACGGAACCCGACCACCCAGTGTTAGCTTCCATCAAAAAGGAACAGGAAACGGTGTTGTTAGACTGAATGTTACTTATCTTTTTAAAAACTGTCATTTTTACAAAGACTATCTTCCTTCCCTTCCCCCAATCCAGAACTGTAGTTCTCCGTGGCATGATACAAACAGGTCCCCAGCCCCTCCCTCCTCTCCCCCTGCCCTGTCCCCAGCCCCTCCTCCCTAAAGGCTTTGTGCATTATAAACCTGGAACATACTTACTTTAATTCAGGGGATATTGGAAAGATAATGGTCAGTAGTACTTCTAAACTCAAATAGACTTTGAGAAGTTTCAGATTATTTAAAAGCATACTTGGAACTAATGAAGAGTATATAACAAAACAAAACAACTCAAATGCAATTTGGTAAGCTAAAATTATGACTCTCCCTGGGTAGTAAGTCTTCCTTCTCAGAAAGACAATGTCTGAAAATATAGCGTGCTTCTTAGAGATACAGCGGGGCTCTGTACTATGCAAAATCTAGAGGTGTGGGGAAACTTTAAACCCAAGAAAACATTCTTTGTGTTTATTCTCCAAGTGTCTTATTTCAGAATGCATCCTTTTAGATTATGTCCAGTCAAGAAAAATCATTAAGAAATCTACTTGAACAAAACACAAAAGAAAAAAAAAGTAATAATGTGATGGCAATCTTAATTTTTGGATAAAACATGACAAGCTGTGAGTTTGTGTGTTTGAAAGAGAAAATATGTGGATACTTGCTGTAAACAGGTGAATTAATGCACATGCCTTATCTAATTGCTGGCTTCTTTCAAAGTTGAACAACAACAGAATACTGTGTTTTAGTTTCTGACAAACTGGTTGATTGTTTTAAAAATCAGATTTGAAAGTACTGGTCTATAGCTTGTCTTTCTGAATAGAAAATGACATGCCATTCGAGCAAGTTGCCAATGGTAAATTTGTTTTAGCACCAATCGACTTTTAAATCAGTGTGTGTACCCCAGGAAGAAAGATACAGGAATATGCATCTTACAGGAGAAGTTGTGAGCAGATGTAGTCAAGTTAGTGACTTTCAAAGTTTAATGTTAATAGTTTACTGGCAACATTCATTGAAGCATCAAAAATGGCAAAGAGAAATCAGGGACAAAAACCTAATTGCTGTTTGGGAAAAAAACTCAATTTTGATATTTGGTTTCTAATCTTTTTTTTAATACTTGAAATTTCCTCCATTGGCCTGAAAGCAGTAAAAGGTGTCCATTAATCTTCCCTTAGTTCAATAGCAGAATGGTCTCACAGAACAAAACAGGAACCAGAAATAAGGACCGAAGGGGAAAGGGAAGAACAGTTCATAGCTGTGCTGTACGTGTATGTTAAAAACTGAATATCCCATCATCCTATTTCGTGTATAGTTGAGTTCTCAGATTTGTAAGTTTTTATACATACTTTCATTGAATAAACATTTGATTAAATGGGTACGTGATTTTATCTGTGTATCTGTCTACCCAAAAAGATTCAGGAAGAGCAAGGAAAGAGTGTGGCCCAACGAGTCACTTTCTTGCTGCGTCTCCTCTTTCTATCTGTTGAACTTTGTGCAGTTCCCCTAACCTGAGTGGCACCTTCTCTATTTGTAGAAGAAAGGTGGTAACTGCATTGGGTCACAGGATTATGAGCATTGAATGAGGAAACAATGTAAGAAGTTGCTATTGACCAGGAAAGAGTCTATAGAGTGTCTTAGCCAACTTTCTTTTACAAGGAGGAAAAAAGAGGCCAAAAATTTTTTGCCTAAAGATGACACAAACCTAGATTATTAAATATTGGGAGGTTTCCACTGATTTCATTTAAAAAAAACAAAAAACAAAAAACTACAGTCGTCCCCCCTCATCCTCAGGGAATACGTTCCAAGAACCTGAAATTGTGGATAGTACTAAGCACTATGTACCCTGTATTTTTTTCCTATACATAAGTACCTAAGTTTAGTTTATAAATTAGACACAGTAAGAGAATATTCGAATTGCCAGCATCACTGCTCTTACACTTTAGGGCTATTTTTAGTAAAATAAGGGTTACTTGAACATAAGCACTGCAATACTGAGATAGTCGATCTAATAACCCTGGCGACTGTTAAGTAATTAGCTGGCAGGATATGCTGGACAAATGGATGATTCGTGTCCTGGGAGGGATGGAGTGGATGGCGCAGAATTTCATCACGCTACTCAAAATGGGCACAATTTAAAACTTTTAAATTGTCTTATTTCTGAAATTTTCTGTTTACTCTTTTCTAACAGAGGTTGACCGGGGAAAATGAAACCTTGATTAAGGGGCATTACTGTATATTCACATCTACCAACTTAAATGAGAGTCTTGTGCCAAGTTAACTTCTGGATATGTGAAAGGAGGTCAGGGTATGTCTCTTCAGCCCTTCAGGCAGGCGAAGGGTCTTGAAGACCAGAAAGTCATGGGAATCATAAAGGAAAGGAACTGATGGGGTGAGCACCTGCAACTTGGTGGAGACGGACGGGCGGGTGTTGTGTTCATCTGCTGGTGCAGGAGTGCAGGGGGTTCCAGCACCAGCTCTGCGTGGCAGTCCTGAACAATGCCCGTTTCCTCCCCAAATCAAGAGCTGGGTGCAGATAAGGAAGCACATCCACCCACCCTACCCTGGAATGCCCAGTGCCTATTTAATCCCAAGAGGTTGTAACTTAACAACGTATTCTGAGTTTTTGCTGGTACCAGTTTAAATAAGCTCTGAACATCTCAGTTGACAGTGCGAACAATCTGAACCCCAGAGCTTCAGAATTAATTTGAGCTGTCTTTCTCCACACTCTACCCTTATTAACACTACTGGTTTTATTATTTTTCCTTTGCTGGGGAAAGCAATAAGTGACTCATTCAACAGATGTGAAAAAATAGATTTGTAAAGAACTGTAGAATTTTATCATAGGAAATATGGCTTTGATGGGAAGAAAGCCATTAAACTGTATTTATCAATTATTCTTCAGTAAAGCTGAGAAATAAATAAAGTAGCTTGGATAATAAGAATGGCGAGTAGAGTGAACCCCAAACTTCTCCTGGTTAAATAGGAACTACCCACTATTCTTTTTTTGTAATTTCACCTTGTAAGAAAGGGAAGAGCTGAGATACCCAAAATAAACCCTTCAAGTTCAAAATGTCAGACCTGAGTCAATTCATTTCTGGTGAAACGCCAAATTGCAATGTTTAAAAGCTATAGGCACTTAGAAGGATGGTTGGGGAGCACGGTATGTGCGTGGTACCTCCTGTGGTTTGCGTAGGAATTATGGGAGAGGGGAGCTCTCTCTTACTAGTTCACTAGGAATGAATTCCAAGATAACATTATTTGTACAGAGAGCACAGTTTATTGTCATGGAATTTAACTTGTTCTTTTGGTTGACTTTTCATGTTTATGACAATTTTTGCTTTGTTTTAGTCCTATATACCACTTTTAGTTGCTATATACCACTTGCAGGTAAGCAAGATTCAGGCTGAGAAATCTTTAAACAAATAAAAAATTAATTATCTTAAGATACAGATTAATGAAACTCCCTTTTCTAGAACTAGCTCCTTAAACACAACTGGAAGAATATCACTAAATTATTAACAGCTCTCTAAATAAAATAAAAATTAGACTGAGAATCTTTAGTATGGGGGAAAAAAATAGACCAGGATGAAATGATAGTCTGTGGTTTCATTCTCCGCCAGCAGCTCAAAATGTCTTTTAACATAAGGAATCGTTATTAAATTTGTGGCTCAAGCATGTGCTATTCTCTGGAAAATAGTCAAAACCTGCCCTGCCTAAATTCCCTGGTTGTTGTGAAGATCACTCCTTGCAAAGAAGGCATTATGAACTGAAGGGCTGAATATGAGGGAGTGAGATGCTGAATTGGGTGTCTGTGTGCTCCTCGCTTGCCAGCAATCCTGTCAGATGAGTGTCCTGTGTTTACAGACGAGGAAACGGAGGCCCAGAGAATTTAAGGAACTTTTCTGAGGTCACCCAGCCAAATAGGGACAGCCAGGATTCAAACAACCCTCTGTGGGATTCAAATGCTCTCTTCCCAAATGTGCAAACATTTCTAGAGGCTGGAAGCCACTGGGGAGAAGGATTGTCAGGAGAGGGGTGGGGGTCAGGAACGGGAAATCTTTTTCATCTGTTAACCTATTCATTCTGCAATTGAGGCAATTAGCTTAAATCCATTTTATTGCTATTATTAGAGTGGCCCTAACACTCCAGCACATCAGAATCTCCCGGAGGGCTTGACAAAAAAGACTGCAGGCACTGCCCCCAGAGTATCTGATTCAGTCAGTCCAGGGTCCGTTCCAAGAATTTCCATGTTGAACAGGTTCCCAAAAGATGATGATCATGCCAGTAGCCATAGTCTGAGAACCACAGCATCACTATATAATTTATGCTATAGTATTTCTGCCTTTTCTTGGTTCTGCTGTCATCTCAGAATTATAACAACCAAGGGAACTTATAAAGGGTGGGAAAGGGATCTGTGCCATTTCTAGCATGCTTTTCTCTTTGAAGCAAAAGCTCCTTAATGAGACTTGTACAATGTACAGATTGGTGCATGAACCCTTAGAAGAAGTGCATGTTTGAGAGGCCCTACCTAGGATTTATTCTAAACCTCCCTGTTCTCGTTTTAAATGCCTTTGTAATCTCTGAGCACAGAAAAGAACGTAGCCAAAGTAACCAAACATCCTAACTAGTTTTTGAGGAGGTCACGTAGATGATCCTGCTTCCTCGGAGAGAGGCAAGGATCTGGATGAGGAAACAAAATGGTGTTAAGAAATTGACCAAGAGTGTACTACTACTTCGTGGTAATTAGAGTCCAAGGCTCCCAACCCAGGGCCCTTTCTGCTACCATCACTCTGCCTAGGAAACCCTTCTTTGCTGTGAGTCACTGAAAATGATTCCTATAATTTTTTTGTTAGAAAAGAAAAAAGACTAAAGAATTCTTTTCTCTTTCCATTTAGATTAGGATGCCCACAAGCAAAGTTCCAAAGGCAGCCAGCCAGAGAACTGGGAGCCAGAAGGATGCAGTCTGGGGAGCCCTGGGAGTGGCCAGGAAGAGACTGCAGGTTTGACCCCTTCCCCAACCAGAGTCCCCTACCCCACGCTGCATGCCCCGCCACCCCTCCCCACTTCAAGTCTCCCTGGGGAGATATGCTAGGATCCACAAAAGCTGAACCAGCAACAGGGAGAGGAGGGAAGATAAGAAACGCAGACAACACACAAAGTGGATGTTTCATCTCCAAAAGAGAGCATGTCTGAAAAAGACATTTATGATATTTTTAGAAGATCAATGTCATTATTATGAATCCACCAAAATATTCAAGGACATAATAGTCATCATGTTGCTTTCAGTGGACAGTTTTATTAAAATTTCTCCTCTTCTAATTACTAACACTCAAGATGGCTGTTCTACTGCACTCTGTACCTCCCCTGCTCCACCCAGTGCCTGCTTCACCTACACCCCACTCACAGGACTGGCCTTCCTACAGGCTTGCCCCAGGCCCCAGCTAATGATTGTTCTAGCTTTAGATCCGAACTCCCCACTTTGTTTATCAAAGGGGCACTGTGGGGCCTGCCCCTCTGCTGGTTTCCCCGGTAACCGATGAGCCAACCTGATGTAACTCCTCTGTAACTGGTGGTCTCCCTAGTTGCCCCGGGAGTGAAGACTGCCACCATGTCCTGCCCCGCCGTCCACCGCACACGGTGGGGTGTCGCCCCAGGACCTTGCTGCATCTATCTAGTAAACCGTTGATGTCTCTGTTCCTGACTCCAGGTTCTTTCTTTGGTCAAGCACAGGTCTTGCAGGCCCGCGTGGTGCAGCCCAACAGGTGCCCTTCGCCTTCTAGTTTATAAAGCACTTTCACAGCAGGAGAACCCTGTGAAGCGCCCAGTTACACACTCTGAAGTGAGGAAACTGCTATCACAGGGTAAGTGAACTCTACAGCCTCGTCTTTCTTAGTCACCAAAGTTTGTGCCTGAGATTTTAAGAACGTTGCAGGGATCTGTGTTGTTTATTTCCCTCTCTGTGTCGCCAAGGACACAGAACAGAAGAACCATTTTCTCTCTGCCCAAACTCTTTTCTGTTTATAAGACCCATATATCCAGCTGTCGATTCTGCATTTTCCCTTGGAGACCTCATAGGCCTCTCAAATTGAGCATTGCCCAAACTAACATCATGGCCTGCCCCCACCCATGTCTGTCCACGGCTCCATATCCAGGTTGGCAACACAGAAACGCCTTTCTTCACGCCACACTGTTCCCACGACCGATAATCAGGTCCTCTCTTGGTTCCACCTCTGACATCTCTTGATCTCACTACGACTCTCCAGCCAAAGTGCCACTACTTTAACATAGGCCATTATTAGCTCTTGCTAGATTGTTACAGTAACATGTTAGCTGGGCTCCCTCCAACCTCTTTAATTCTTTTTTTTAAATATATTTTTAAAAATATTTAATTCTTAAGAAGCACTTCTCTAGATGCAATGTTATTTTAGGCAGAAATGCCCTTCCTAAGGACTGTCCTGGGCCTCACAGGATCACAAGCATTTTTGGCCCCCAACTCATTAAATTCCAGTAATACCCTTGCCATTGTGATAACCAAAAACTCAACAAGGGCGGGGGGCAGAATCACAACCCCCAACACTGCCTCTGGAATCACTAACGTAGAAGGATAGCATCACCTCCCCGCTACACTATAATGACATCTTAGGACACATCCTTCCTTAAAATGGCCCGCTGGCCAACTGTACGATACCCTTCCCATAGGCCCTTTACAGGAAACCCTAACAGTGGTCAGGTTTCGGGTCCTGGGGGCAGCCCGTCTGCTTTCCCAGGAACTAGATGAACTCCTGAGAATAACAGGGATCCTAGGGTCAAGCACAGCGTGGTTTTTAAATTAGCCTAATTTTATGTATTGTCATTGTGCTCATTGGTTATACCGAGTTACCTGGGATTTATAAGAAGAAACACGGAGAAGCACACGGGTGAGTTAGCGCTAGCCTTGGCACTCAGTATCCTGTTGTTGGAAGAGTAACACATTGGGTCCTAATTTCATCACTGAAGAGATGTTACTCTACCTTTGGTCTCCAAACCTGAATACTGTCTATAGTGAAGCTTCTCTTAAGGGGTTAGATGTAGTACTTCTCTTGTGTTAAAATTTTTCGTGCCAGCAAGCAAT
The DNA here is from genome assembly GCF_009834535.1 of Camelus ferus. Lineage (NCBI taxonomy): Eukaryota > Metazoa > Chordata > Mammalia > Artiodactyla > Camelidae > Camelus > Camelus ferus. The sequence continues at coordinate 60,996,156 of NC_045703.1, read as the reverse complement.
AGTAGAATGTGCAAAGTAATGAGATTTCCTCTCTCATGAGTGTAGGATACTGCACAGATGCCTGTTACATTTAGATGTCAAAAAAAGGGGGTTGATTTCTAAGGTGTGTCAGTGAGACAGAAGGGAAGGGGTGGGGCATAACCATTAAGAGAATGACACAACCATTGAAGATTCAACTCCCAGTAGACCTTGAGGCCCAAGATGGCGGAAGATTTGACTTCCAGGGCGCCTTCTTTACATTATACACTCAGTGTAGTATTCTACCACGCTAAATGGCACATCCACAGGGCCATGGCTGGCCACTGAAGGCCAAAAAGTGATGATGGCCCAATTCCTGGGAACCCCAGGATGCTGGGAACCCCAGCTTCTTCCCCAAAGTAGCTGGAATAATCCCACTTGTTAGCATATGATGTTACCAAACCCATAAAAACTAACAACCAACTAACAACTTTGCACCTTGTGGTCACTATTTCTTGCCTTCTGAGATGGCCTGCACTCTTTCTATGGAGTATGCGTCTCTCTGAATATATCTACTTTTACTCAACTATGGCTCGCTTTTGAGTTCCTTCCAGTGCAAAGCCAAGGACCCTCACTTGGTGGAGCACATCCCAGCAACTCAGCTGAGACCTAGGACACAACCATCCTCTTGTACCCCATTTTCCTTACAAAATAGCACTAAAAAAAAGTCATGATTACCTTTACTGCCATGCCATCCCAAAGTCCTGGTCACTTTGGCTGAAACCTGTGTTATCATGTAAAGGCTGGTGATCTGTATCTCAACTGTCTCATATACAAGACAGGCCCAGATCATTTTCCCAATTCCAGTGATATAGGTTGGAGATGGTGAGGAATTTGGTGGTGAGGAGAAAGTTAGTTGCATTTGCACAAAAATTGTGCCAGGCTTTTCCAGCAGACCTGTTTCCACAATCATGTTAGAAATGAAGTTCTGGGACATTGGTCACATTCAGGTGCCAACCTCTTACTTCCTGGAAGTCCCTGGTCTATGTCCATTTCCTTTCTTACAGAGTTGATTAAGAGGTTTCTAACTTTTGGATAATTTGACTATCCAAAAACTGTAAATAAAACTCTGTTCATTTGGGGGAGTTGGAGGTCAGTCAGAGGTTTAGTGCGATTCTAATTAAAGGGGCCCCTGACCCAAAAAGATTACGAATCATTGATAAGGGATTTCTGTGCACTCATATATGTCCCAGATACATTCCAAGCTCCTATGAAGCTCTGTGGACCGTGTTACGCAGAATGGTTAAGTAGTTAAAAGTAGAAATTAAATGTGTGATGCACAGCAGCAAAGATCAAAGCAATCAAAACTGAATTAAGGTGAAATTAAAGAAAGAAAATCCATGGCATTTGATTAGGTTGCGTTTTATTTAGATAAATGGAAATCTGCTCCCCCAAACAGAACTAGGAATCAAATATTGTCTCAGATGAAAGGAAACTGCGAAGCTTGAAGCTTACATAGAAAGCGAGAATTTCCAGCCCTTGACTATCTGTTGTTCCAACAACAAAGGAAGATCCCAGAACAGAGTATCTGTGTAACAGAGACAGACAGCTCATCGTAGTATTAGCAAAAGACCCTGAGGGGAACATTTTATGGTCTTCAATTACAAGAAATGGCGAGAGTTTACAAGTCTTGCATTGCTTTCTATTGTACATGGCTCCAAAGTAATGCCAAAAGTAGCAAAATTTAGGCACTTGCTCCAACTTCTGCAGTTTACATTGGATTATTAGGTATGTCACAAATTAACAGCAGCTTCAGAATTATAATACAGAATTGTATTTCATGCTACTGTTAAGAGCATTCCTCTTGTAAATAAAACAATGCTGCTTATCGGACGCAGGTACAGAGTTTGTACACAAGTAATCCAGGGCACTTCAGGAACACAGCCATGAAGCAACCACCACTGGAAAACCCATTGTGATGGCCAGAAGGACCTGGCCGCGTGGTGAAGAAAAGACCAAATACAAATAGGATGAAGTGGCAGGATGGAATTTAAACCAAAAAACGAAAGTTTACTACAAACTACACAAACCTTTAGTCTGTTCAGAATAGCACAAAGTTTCTTCCTGCCAGGGGGAGGAAGTCAGTGGAAATTTGGAAGTGTAGTCAACGCCTTACAAATTGCTGTCAGATCCAAAATTTAACTGATCTTCAAAAATTGACACCAGCACTTGGATTGTTTTAGTCTCAACTTGGCAAAAGAGAGAGCTTTAGATCAGAGAATTTTTTTTTTAATCTGGGGATTTTTAAATTTAGTAATTAAGCACAGGTGGCTATTATATGGGAGAGTAACTCCTAAAAGGATATTAAACGTTTTCCAACTACAAGGCCATACGCTGTTACGAGGTGTCTTTCTAATACGGCCCATTTTTTATTGTAGTCAGGTTTGTTGGTTTAAGAGAAACTACTTTCCAGTTTTAACAGCAAACTGTCTTTCTGCAAAGATCATTCTACATTTTCTAGAATGTTATGCTTTAAAATAATTGGCAGTTAAAATTTAAGTTCACAAACTGGAGTACTGAGTTTAAGTAAAGTTTTAGAAGCATATATAGCAGGCCAGTTCTACATGTGAAAAAGTGGAACTTTACTAGGTCACTGACTGTTCTTTGTGTGGCAATTGAGAGAATTCTTTATATATTAGCTTGAATCACGAATCACTGTAACACTTAAAAAACTTTTCCAGGATCACGTTAGGCAAGGCGTTTTCATTACAAAGCCCTCTTAAAATTTCTTTCTAAAGACGTGTGTCGTTAACAAATACTAACAAAGAAAATTGACTCTTTTTTTCAGGAAGGCACCACCAGATGGTAGCATTGTACCAGTACTGTCAATCTGAACCACTCCTGGCTTATTTCAGAGGATCCTGCTCTGCTGATGGCCTCTGAACCCCAACTCAGAGCGGTGTAAAGTGGTAACGTCACGAAACGACGTGAGAAATTTCTAGCTTATCTGCTTTTAGAACGCAGTGAACATATGTCCCAGGCTTCCTAGTATCTAATAAATCCAGCAAATCTAAGTGAAGCAAATATTTTATTTAAATCAGTTGTCAAATCACAATTTATCCAAATGAACATAATGTTACATTGTTCTTAAAAGAGTGGGCACAAATATGGCACAGACACAATCCGGCATCTCTCAAAATACCATTTGTAGAGAACCTGGCTTATTTCAGGCTATGTGTGAGCATGGCCCAGCACAGAAGAGTAGACTCAAAGACTTACAACAGTCAATTCTCTTCCTGATAACATGAAAAACATTTCATTACTTTGCCTCAAGATTAAAGCACACTCATCTGTCCCAACAACCACAATTAGGAGAAAAGACTCAAACTTAATCTGCTACTGAAAAAACTTCCTTCCAACCTCCACTGGAGGCTAGAAAGAAAAATTTCACAGTAACAATGGGACGTTCTGTATGCTCTCCTCCCCCCTAAAAATGCTTTATATTTTTAGCACACTGTGCATAATAGGAAAGAGACCAATTTCAGAGTAATACTATGCATGGGCCTAATCCTTAGTGAATTTTAAAATAACTGTAGCTTCTGAGCAGGAAGGTTATTTCTAGGAAGCTCTGTTTTCACAGGTTCTAACTAAGGTGGAAGGCTTCCCAGGACTTCACCGTGGCTGCGTGCCCCGTCGTTTATCGTGTGATACAAGAGGAATGCGCTATATTGTACATTTCCTTAAACATTAAGAAAAAAATATACAATAGATACAGAAGGAGGATTACTTAAAACATACATATAAATACATAAAGAATGATACTCCAGTTTGAGAAGCAGAACTAGATATTGCCAACTCCAGTTCCAGGTTTTTAGGATCTTAAATTTAAATCGGAAACATTATATGGTGTCAAGGGAAACTCTTAAGAGCTATCTTGAAAACAGGAGATGTTAACTGGTTCTAGCTCCCGATGAAGCGTCAGGATTGTCAGGGGTTCTCTGGAAATGAGAGCAGGTGATGTGCCTCTTCTTTGGGTCTCAAAATTCTGAAATAATTGGTCTTGAGTCTCGTCAGCGGCTTTCATTTTCTTTACCTGTCTTCACATTCTGGGCTTGCAAACACACCAGGTTAACTGTAGAAGGAAGTCAGATTCAATAGTAAATAAAATCATTAAAAAAATCTGTCACTGGAAAAAAAGGTAAATAAAATCTGTTCCCTCCCTCATTCCTTCAACACCAGAAGAGTTGTGCAAGTGAGCTGCAGCAACTGGGAACCCCAAATCTTAACTCTGTAAGAAAGAAGGAAAGATGGGGAGGGGCCATAATACAGTGTGCTCTGCTACCAGAATACCAACAATCAGGCCTGTCATATGCACTGAAGATTTTTTTAAATGCTTGCTCCTACTGCAGAAAAAAAAAATTATTTTTTCCTAGAAAGCTTTAAACTAAATTTCAAATAGTATCATATAAAACTACACCGCACTTTTAGTTGTTAAAAAAAAAACTAGCTGGGGTGGTGCTCAGTGACCATGACATAGTTCTTGAATCTTTGAGTCAAACACACACACAAATGCACACTTGTATGCACACACAGGCCCCTTTATTTTCTTCTAAAGCAGTCACATTGTGGGTAAAGCGAAGTCATTACTTTCATGACACCAATTAGACTGAAAAGCACGTCAATGAGAAAAAGGAAACTAACCTGGATTCCTAGTCTGATTGATGGTTATCTTCGCAGATGAAGGTTCTGCCTAAAATTGTCATCATTTAAATTCCTGCTCCTCTTATAGCAAATGTGCCATCAAATGGCAGAAAAGAAGGAAAAAGTCACTTTAGAAGAAAAGGAAGTTACTTACACGATGTTTTAGGATTCTGTGGGTTCAGGTGTTCCTGGTTCTCCCTCTTGGTTCTGTGTCTCCTCCTGTGTTTGTGTTTTGATTTCTTTTTCTGACTTGCTCTGCACTTTTTCTTCCTGTAATTTGACTTCCTGGCCATCTCCCTTCTCTTTCAGTTTGGGTCCATTTGTATCCGGGGACTCTCTGGTTGAGCCCCTGGTGGCCTCAGCATCTTCCAGGGCTGAGCTTTGGTTCCCAGGGTCATCCACAGCACCACCTTCTCCATCTTCCTGGGATTCAAGCGGGGACTTCTCTGTTCTTTCTCCAACCCCGGCACCTCCATTGTCTTCTGGCAAAGACGCTGTTCCAGGGGCCTCTCTCTCATCCTCAGTTGGGTGAGTCACCTCTTCAAGCTGCTGGTCATTTACTCTGGAACTTTCTACCTTCATGGCTACCATCTGCTCCAAAGCTTCATTCACATCTTTGGAAACATCTGGATGTGTGGGCTCCTCAGTGCTTAGCGCAGACTCCTCTTCGGCGGCGATGGTTTGCATTTCATCCACTCCAGAGGCCTGAAGTTTGCTTTCTTCCTTCTCAATTTTCTGCCCTGCTTCCTGGCTGTGGGTTTCTGTCAGTAGAGTCTGGATCTGGAAATCGGTGGCTGTTTCTTCGGTACTTCCCAGCTGGTCAACAACTGCCTGAATGACGTTCTGTACGAGTTTGCTGCCCTCAGTCTCAAGTTCCAAAACCTCATTTTCTGCCTTTAAATCTTCCTCTCTTGTTCCACTCACCCTGACTTCCTGACAACCAACCTGCTCACTGCCTTCATCTGACTCCCTTTTCTGTGATGTGCTTTCGTCGCCTTGGAGGTCAGCATGGATGCCCTCTTCGGGGGTAACAGATACGATCACCGGTGTTGATTCTGCCTGAGATTCAGTCCTTGTGGGCACTACGTCTTCTGCCAGCTGAGCAGGGAGGTCATCATCTTTTTCAGAGGATGTTTCTTCTGGTACTGAAGGTGCATCTGCAGATTCCAAAGTTTCTGCTGTTTCTATAACCTTGATAGCTTCTCCTAAGAACTTCTCCTCCACTGCTGCAGCTGTTAGAGCTAATGATGCCTCAGAGCTCTGCACCTGAATTTCCACACGTGCCACTTCCTCTTGAACGGGCAGAGAAGAACTTTCTTCAAAGCGGATAACTTCCTTTTCCCCGTCTATGACGGTTACGGTAACCTCCTGCACCAGCTGCTTACTGAGCTCTTCACAGACGGTAACAGCTGGCTGTTGCTCAAGACTCTCTTCACTCACTTGGGTGGGTTTTGCTTCCATTTTCTCCCTTCCTACGTGAACTACCATCTCACTCTCCACTGGGGTTGGAAGAGACTTAGCATGACTCTGGAGTTCAATATTATCACCTTTTTGAAACTCAGCTTCTTTGGGAACTTCGTCCTCAAGGGCAACTTCAGTGACCTGTTTCTGACCGACTGTTACTTCTGTGTCAGCAGACGCTGCAGGTCCTTCGACAAATGGTTCGTCTCCACCTTGCTCGTCAGCACATCCTCCAGCCTCCTGAATCACCTCAGTCTTTGAAAGAACGTGTACAGTTTCCACTGATACCTCTTTATCTGTATGTTCTAGAACCTCTTCCACTTTTGAATGTTTGTCTTCCTGGGACTGAAAACTGGAAGGTGCTGGAGGCATCTCTTTCAGCACAGGAACTGCCCCATCGTCCATGACCTGGGATTGGGTACCAGATGCAACCTCCCGGTCTTCATGGATTTCCATGATCTTGTCCTGCTCCATTATATTTGGAGCTTCAAACTCTGCTACTGGGGTGCCTCCATTGGTCTCACTCTCTGTAAGGGTTTCAGCTGAGTCAGGAGCAACAGCCTGTTCTGGAACAGTCTCTGATTTTACCCCAACCACCATTTCTGTGGTTGTAAGCTCACTGGACTCTGCACTCTCTGTGCCTGGAGAAACCTTCCCCAAGCTTTCTGGGGTGGCCTGTCCAATTCCCTTCCCTAGGGTCAGAGCCTCAGTGTCAGTTTCCTGTACATGTACTTTCGAGACAACCTCCATCTCTTCCTCCAGATTCAGCCTGTGAGTATCCTCTTCTGCTTCTCCCACCTCCTCGGGGATTTTTGATTCGACCTTGTGCGTTGTCTGGATGGTGTCTTCCGGCCCTCTGCCATCAGGCAGCTGGGATTCTTCTCGAACTTTTTCTGCAACTGCCTGCAGCACCTCCTGAGTCCGCCTCTCTTGGTCTTCTATGTCTGGCACCTCCACCTCCTGAACCGGGGTTGCTTCCTCTGTGGTGTCGGGAGATTCGGTTAACCGGGAAACAGCTGAAACCATGTCGGCGGTCTCTTCAGCCCCAGAGGCTTCTGTTGCTTCCTCCGTAGCTTCTGCGGCCATCACGGCTTCAGACATCAGTTCCACCTCACTGACGAGCGTGTCATCACCAGCCTCCTGGCTCCCCGGCAGAGTTTTGGAAACGATGGGGGAAGCCTCCTCCTCAGCGACTTCTCTTTCAAACACCTCTCCAGTTGGTGCTTTCGCTTCGTCTTCTGATTCTTCAAGAGGTTCTGTCACTGAGGCAGAGATCCAAGAAGGCGCCCTTTCTTCGATGCTGCTAACGGCCCTTGCGCCGTCAACCACAGCGCCGGTCACCGGGTAGACCACGCTCTTACCGAGCTCCCTCTGCTCGGGCTGCTCCCCACTTTTCTCGGCCTGCTGGGCTTCGGTTTTCTCCCTTTCCGCCGCATCGTACTCGGACAAAGGTACCACGGCCGGGACGTCGGAATCGTCTTCGTTGCCCTCCGTCGGCCCTGTATCTTCAGCCGCGGCTTGCTCCTGTTTCCCATCTGACCTTTTCTTCCTTCGTCCGGGAATAAACTTCCTAATGGAAACCCAAGACTCTTCTTTCCCCGGTTCAGCATCTGAGGCTGGAGGTTCTACGCCAGATCCAGCTACCGAGTCTTCGCTTTTCTCTTCCAGTTTTGACTTGGACTTTTTTCTCGAGGTGACTAATCTTTTAAAGGACTCCCAGGTGGAAACTCCCTCCCCTTCGGAGGGGCTGCCGGCCTGCTCGGGGGAGGAAGCTCCTGGTCCTTGATCCTGGACTTGGGGCGGGAGCGCGTCTGGCCCCGCCTCTTTGTCTCTTCCTGCTTCCTCTGGTTTCTGGCTGTCTCCTCCCAGGGCTTTGGGGCCCCCTTCCTCGTCGGAGGAAGAGGCTTTTCTTGCTCTTTTCTTGGATGACCCCACACAAATTAACGCTTCCCAGGACACCGAGGTGTCAACCCTGCGCTTCGACTCTTCCGGCTTCTGCTCCTCCCCGTTCCCTTTCACCTCTTCCTGCATTTCCGAGGCTGCGCTCTCCGTGGAAGACAGGGTGGCGCTCTTGACCTTGTCCACCTTGTCCACCTCGTCCTCCTTATCACTTTCAGAGAGCCTTCTCACCCGTTTCTTGGGCGTCACCATCTTTTTGAAAGATGCCCAGGGGGTGACACCTTCCCTCTTTTTCTCTCCGTCCGAAGTGGTCCCTTCCTCCGCCTCTGCGTCCGGGGGCACGTCGGCCACGCCCTTCTCCAGACACGTGATCTCCTCGGGCTCCTCGGGGGACGAAGCCGAGCTCTCGCCCTTCGGTTCCTCAGGACTGTCCGGGGAATCTGCCGAACTTGGGTGCTGCTCCCCTGACTCTTCATCTCCTCCGCCTCTCTTCCCTTTGTGTTTCTTTCCAGAAAGCTTTTTTAAGCCACTGCTAGTGAACAGTTTCTTTAAAGGGCTTCCTTGCACCTTAATTCTCTCTTGTGATGACAGCATTTCCACCTCGCTTACAGTGCCCTCGGGGGGTGTGGACGGCGCCTTCCCATCCTCGCTGGGTGCTGCCGGCTGGGAGAGGTCCCCGCCGAGGACACCCGCATCTTCCTCCGTCTTCGGCGGCTCCTCCGTGGGCTCGGCTTCCGGAAGTTCAGCGTGGGTTTCAGGAGGCGAGGATTCTACTGCTTCTTCTACCTGGGCCTGCTGCTCCTCCGTTTCCTTCTCCGCAGTGCTGACATGGACTTCGGCGACAATCTCGACTTTTTCATCGAACACTTCTGTTGCTAAAGGGGCGGGTTTCTCTTCGGGAGGGGCCTGCGCTTGGTCTTCGAGGGGCAGCTCCACTTTTTCATATTCTGCCGACAACCTGGCATCCTGGGCCGGCTCGGGGGCCTCCTGTGGTTGCGGCTGCTCAGAAGCTGCCAGCTTCTCGGAGGGCTCTTCCGGCTTTTCCTGTTCTTCTGCGTCGGCTTTTTCCGGCTCTTGTTCCTTTTTCTTCTCCGAGGCCTCCAGCTCATCCTCCCTAGGCTTCCTAAAACTGGTCTTTTTCCGCCAGCCAGCCCAACCTTGAGTGAAGAATTTTTTGAAGGGTGATGCCGTTTCGCTGGCCACTGGACTAGTCGGAGAGTCTGGAGATTTCACAGGTTCTTTTTCTTGTTTTTCTTCCCCTTCATCTTTTCCTTCCTCGGCTGCTGGGCCAGACTCAGCTTGGGGAGAGACTTCTGTGTGGGTCTCCTCGCTTCCGGGCGTCCCTTCGGGTTTCTCTGTGGACTGTTTCAGTTCACTTTCTTTGGGGGTTGAGGCCTCCCCTGTCTCCCGGCTGGGCTCCGGATGGTCACCAGCCCCGTCGGAGCCTCCTGCCCCTTCAGCTTCATCCTTTTTGACGGTGAGGAGCTGGACAGTGTCAGACTTCTCGGTCTTGTCCTTTTTCACAGTGAACTTGAAGCCGACAAACTTAAACACCTTCTTAAATCCCACATCGTTAGCCTGGGGCTCAGCGGTCTGTGTCAGCTCCTCTAAATTGCTTTCGGAGGCAGGGATCTGTTCCATTATCTCAGGCATTTCCTCCTGCCCCTCCTTCACGTCTGGAACAACTGCGGAGTTAGCAGCCATCTCTTTGTCTGAATCTCTTTCACTCACATCTTCAGACTCTCTCTGTCCAACTATTAACAGAAAAAGAGAAAGAGAGAGAGAGAGAGAGAGAGAGAGAAGGGTGGGGGAGAGGAAAGTAGAAAATGATAACAATTCAAGAAAATTAAATATTTAAAAAACACAGCCAATGAATACTTTCTTTAACGTCAGTCAGGCAATTCCAGGCTCAGGTAAGGGTCTTAGCTGCATTTGTAAATCTCAATAGATTAGGCAGCTTTCAAATGACCTTTAAAAATTCCGATTCAGAGGTACTACTCTTCTCGTTCTGTTCTCTTTAAAGGGCAACTTAACAAACTCAACTACTCAACTCAAAAAATTAGTTACAGGTAAGTGGCCACGGCATCACTAAGGGTGGGTCAACCTGATGGTGTGTACAAAACAGCATCACACATCACACCCAGGATCTAGAATCCATCAAGCTTTACAGTAACTTCCACTTTACAGGAAATAGAGCGTTAGAGAAGTAAGCCAACTAGGTACCCAGGAGAACGTAAAGGAGGGGCATTCTGTGTGATAACTACCCGATCTCTTCAGCAAGCCCCCCAAAGGGACCAGAGCTCCTTGGGGGAATTCGGGGCTGGGTCAGGGAAAGTACAAGGAACATTTTGTGACAAAAGGAGGCGCTCAAAAGCTTAGGTAGGGGAGAGGGGGGCAGCGCATATCAAAAGGACACTAGAGCCAGCTTAAAGGGGCTCCTGCCGGCCAAACTTTGAATCGTTAAAAAAAAAAAAAAAAAGAGTAGCGACAGTGGTGGGTTATAACACATTGAGTAAAAATAGAATCCATGAATCAAGAGTGATACTAACAAAGTAAATGAGGATCAGGTAGTACTTCTTTATGAAAAAATGTCAGTCAATAAATTTAGGTATAACTTCCACTTTGATCCTTAGAGTCATTCTCTTTAGAATTCTACTGCATCACAAGTCATATATTATTTATTAAGGACAAGAGTTAAAAATGATCTTTCTTTTATAGACAACTGCCCAGACTCTTCCCAGGCCACGGTAAACAGCCGTTCAGCCTTGAAAATGTGGAGCATCACTGTTTCTAAACAGGTGTTTGTATCACTCATCAAGCAATTCACTTAAATGGAATAACATAAATGGGTTTTCTCTTGCAGTTAATTTGGGGAGGAGAAAGTCATGTTTTAATTCACTTCATCTGGAGGGTCCATTGAACTGGACTTTTTCAGTTGCTTAGAAAAATAAAAATAATTTCTCAATATATAAAATAAATGCATTAGTGTTTCATGACCGGCATGGTTACCTTCTGAATGTGGTCATATCTGAATGCATTTGGAACTAGTCGTATCACCATCAAAACCAGCCATTCAGAAACCAACAAGTAAAAGAAGACAGGAGTTAGGGGGAAAGTTTTTATAGACAAGACTTGGAACTAAAGCAAAGAAATTATTTGACTGGCTATAGCTTAAGTGGTTGCCTTATTTGGGAAAGCCAAGTTGGCTGTTTGTCATTAGACTCAGAAAATCACACTTAACTAATATGTTCTAATAACTCATTCAGTCAAGGATCAAGAGATGTTAAAAACTTTGGGTGAAATGCTGCCAGCACACTTACAGTTTTAGAGTATCAACACACAGATTACTTCATTTCAAAAGGAGATGGAAAAATCTGCCAGGCACCACCTTAACCAAGTGATCAAACTTAACATCTCCAACAATGGGACCAAACCATCATCATGCTTCCTGACGTGAGGCACTGAGAAGCCCAATAAATCACCTACATAGTATCACTGACAAAAATGTTTAACAGAATCGAATCATGTGGAAACAGTCAGACAACGGTCCACACTGAAGGATGTTCTATAAAATAACTAGCCTGGCCTGAAATATCCATGTTACAAAGGACAAAAATCAAACCTAAATATAAACGGATTGTCTGCAGGTAACTTTCAGATGGTTTAAGGAGAGGGAATGAGGGGGTAGGGGAGGAGGAGAGAGGGGAGGAAAGAAAATGTGGTTTAAAAAAAGCAATGAATGGTGATTATGTTAAATGTATAAGGGTGTTTATTATATTTTTCTGTAGGTTTGAATTTTTAACATTGTTAGGGATTAAAGAAGCAAGTAAATGTGATTTAATAAAGGGTGGGATTTGGTGCTAAATTTAAAAATTTAAGAAATATGACAACCAGAGATGGTAGGCATGGTCCGTCCTGGGTTGGATATCCATTAGAGCAAACCAGCTCAGCGACATTTTTAGTCTTCTTGGGATAATGTATGATTTGAGATTAGATGAGATGAATTTTTACTGAAATGAAAGGGTAGAAATCAGGATTGAGGAAAAAAAAGCAGGTTACCAAAAGTATATACACTATGACCACGTTATGGTTTAAAAAAGGTTAACTGAATTTGACACACAAGGGGGAGGGTATAACTTAAGTCATAGAGTGTGTGCTTAGCATGCACGAGGTCCTGGGTTCAATTCCCCAGCACCTCCATTAAATAAATAAACAAATAAACCTAATTCCCCTCCCACAAAAAATAAAATAAGCTAATAACAATACTAGATTGCAAAAATAAAAAAAAGAAATTGACACACAAAAAGGTCCTAGTAATGCTGTGAAAACATACTTAATGCCTACTGCACAAAATGAAAATAATTACAACTAGTTTCTATACTAATGCTTAGAACCTAGCAATATCTGGAAATAGAGAAATATCTGGAAATGTATATATGCTTCTCCCCAAATCCATAAATTACTTCAATTTGTATAATCTTATTTCCCCACGAAAATAATTTTATTCTTTATGTGAACTATTACAAACCTATGTCTACAAATTTCCACCATAATATTTATTGGGTTTCATCTTGAAACTGAAGCTTAAAAAGTTCACTGAAAAACTGTCCCAGGTGCCACGCAAGTTAAATATGCACAGCCCTGTTTGACTGTGCCTTGTACTGCGCTGTAAGTTAACCTGAAGTCCTTTTTCCCTTACCTTTTTTTTCCCCTCCCTAACATTACCAGATTTGGGGATACTGAGAGATAAAACCTGTGATTATCTGGGCCTCTTCTATGCAAAGAGGAAGGAAGGGATACTGAGGAGGTATTCTAACCCCACCCAGGCGCCACAGTGTTGGGCAGGGCCTTGGCTTTGGTGACAGGGCCACAGTTGTATTGGTAAGAGTTTTGGGAATCAGCCAACTCTCATTTTCTCTGACATCAGCATCTAAAGTAGTGTTTTAAAAACTAAAATATATGGAGAACTGAACATTTAGAGAAGGAGGTTTGACGAAAAGCCAATTCCATTACTTTGAAGTACCCTTCTTAAAGGATTCTCCTTTCTGTTTTCCTTTTTAAAAAAATTACTTAGAGAAACAAACACTGAACCCTAGTTAATGCTATGCATGCTCAAGTGTTTAGGGGTGAAGTATCCTGATGACTGCCACTTACTGTGAAATGCATAAAGAAGAAGATGGACTCATGAATGGACAGAGGGATGGATAGTTGGGTAGATATGTGATAAGGTTAAGGATGGTAAAATGTTTATTGTGGAATCTGGAGAAGTATATAATATTCACTGTCTTGTTCTTTCAACTTTTTCATATGCTAAACATTTTTCATAAGTAAGTTTGGGGGGGAAGCTCCCCCAGTGATTAAAAAAAATTACTTTGAAATAAACATTTGTGACCAACTTTAGACTTTATAAACAATAAAGGAAAAACTGATCCACATTAAATATTAAGGGAGATATTCCAAGAGAAAGGAAAAGTCAGACATATGCGATTAGACTGTCCAGAGTAGCCAATCCCAACCCTCCTTTCAAGCTGGGGTCTTTCAGGAATACTCTCTCCTCATTGTTTTTAAAAAGTATGCATAATCTTCTGAAATAAGGAAATGCTATACATTTCCATTTATTCCTATTATAAACTAGCTTATTTAGTGAAATCTATGAATTCCTTTAAGTGCATTTCCATGAACTGTTTCTTAAAAATTTTCCCAATTATAAAAGCATACTCACGAGAGAATTTTCCACAAGTACTTCTAGGCAAATGATATCATTGGAAATACACTAGAGAAAAAAGTCAAACCCCAATAATGAACACTATTCTACTACAATTTTACTAGTAATGCAAACATAAATATCCTGCCAGCAAGCATGAGCTAAAACCCCGAATTAACCTCTCTAGAAACCATTAGAAAATGCAGGCATTTTGCTAACATAGTGGGAGAAAGCAGGTGTTATACCCACCATTTCACCCCCTTTTTACCTCCATGCTCCCAAGTCTGTTTCAACTTGAAACAGTTTTTTTTTAAACTCTCGGATGACTGGAGTGTTTACAGTCAAAACTCAGGAAACAAAGATAACAGCTGCCAACTGGCAGAACAAAACAGCCATTGATGGTTCTGTTACAGCGCAGCAATATTCAGACGTTCTCTTTATAGTGATGCGTGGCTGAACCCATTACAAAAAGAAAAGCATTTAGGATCACAGGAGAATTTTAAATCCTAACTGGACAACTGGTCTGCTGTGTCTTGTGACCAAAGTAACCCTAAGAGTTACTACTGTCAGAACAATCTTCCGGACAGGGCAGGGCCTGTTGGTTTGTGCTGTGTGCACAAAGCTGGACACACCCAACTCAGCCCTGATTTCCACTTGCCTCCTTCATGGGGCAGGGCCTGTAGACTTTACAGAGAGGTCCTGTTTCCTGAAATATCCCTTTGATCACATCAGGAAGCTAGCGTCAAGCATCCCTAATGGCTCCAGAACCTAGAGAATAGTCTTCTAAACTACCTAGCCTGGCAGCTAAGGTCAAATTACATTTCTAAGCTACAAGCTAACTTTGCACAGCCGTGCTTTAAAGGTATGTGTGTATCCTGTCCCAAACCACGTCCGACCATCTGGCTAGGAACCCGAGGTGAAACCTAGATCCTGTTTTCCAGTCTCCTTACCTATTACTGGGCCGTGCACTCCCAGTGCTCAGCCGGAGGGGCAAGGCCCGCTCCATCCCGTCCCTCATCTCCCACTTTGCTCTCCTCCTGGCTCTCCAGTGGGAGATACATTTTCCAGCCTTGCTAAATCCTTGTGATTTTTTTTGAGGCCCATATCGTTTTCTACCATGCTTCCTCCCTGCCACCTGGGCAGAAATCTTCCCAGGTGACCCTACCCGCACAATCTCTATCCCAACCCTGACTCCCAAGCCTCTTTCAAATCGTTGTCTTCACGGGTCTGTTTCTTTCTGGCAAGAAGCAACCTGCACTCTGGAGCCTCCCTTGCCCGAGCCTCTGTTTTAATCTGTTCAGAACTCTGAGAGTGGAGGGTTTGAGCACCAGCTCCACAGGGCCCAGATGAGGCCCTGTCTCTCGGGGGCTTCAGCAATCTCTGCGGCCAGGGCCGGGGCCAGGATCAGGGCCCGGTGCAGCAGGGGCTCCGTAGTGGAGCCGAGAGGGTGACTCTGCTGCATGCGGCGTCCCCTCTGGGTGACACGGGACGGCGTGTCCCAGCATCAGTGGTTTGATCAAAGCAAGGGAAAGGAGGAAGGATGGAAACGCACACACTACCGGGCAAGGCGGCGTCCCTCCGCGTGGTCCCGCCCGCCGGCCCTGGGGCAAACCGCCGCTGGGGGGCGCGCGCTACTCACAGCAGAGGTTACTCCACCAGGGCATGGCGTGCGCCGCCGCCCGGCAAGGACAGCCCTACAGAGGCCCCGGAGGCACAGCCTTCCTCTTCCCTCTGCCCCATCGCTGGATGGAGACTGGCGGCGCTATCGGGCCGCGCCCCTGACGAGGGCGCCCCCTGGGGGCCGCCGCGCTCGTCACAGAGGGCGCAGCCTCCTCGCCAGCCTGCAAGGGAAAGCCCCGGAGGCCCTGAGCATCACCCCAATGGGTCCCTCTTCCAACCCGAGACTCTCAAGCGGAAAACCAGCCCTGGCTAAATGACGGCCACACTGCCGCTAAAACTCACTGCCGCTGCACTCCCGAACTGCTTTTCTCTCATCCGCACAACATTCCATGGAGTAGTCGATCCAAAACTCACACTGCACAACAGAGGCCCACGGCATGGCAGGAACCGGGCATGGGTTGGTTTGGTTTTAAGAATTTTATTTTCCTGAGTATTATTAGAACAAGAACTGGGGACCTCGCGCACGTTCCCATTACAAAGCTATCATTTCCAACCATAGAGCCTGGCCCCTCCAACTGGCTTACAAGGGAATAAACCGACTTCAAAGATGGTTTTATGTGGGAAATGGAAAATGGTACAGCCACTTGGGAAGACAGTTGGCAGTTTCTTGCAAAACTACACATGCTCTTACCATCTGACCCAGCAATCATGAAACAGCAGGACACCTCTGGGGTCCTCTTGAAGGCGGATTAGTAAAATGGCCGCATTTAGGCTAACAGTTGCTATTCTTATGATTGCCCTTAAAACAGTCAACTGACCGGTTGCTGCTCACAGTTCCAGGCCCATTGTTAAAACTAAAGCTACTGATATTACTGTTTTTACTTTATTCCAGTAATTGAAAGTAATAATCAAGCTTGATCTCTGGGTCCTTCTCCAAGGTCACAGGACTGTAACCTTACAAAATAGCCTGAGTTACCAAGACCACAACTTGAGTGCTTACGAGATAATGAGCTCTAACCGCTGGCCTCTGTAGAACTGGTTGCCTGGAGGCATCAAGTCACCATTCTAAGTCTTCTGATGAGAAAATGATTCTGTTGCTTGTTATCAATGCTTTATTGTTAGAGCCATGGCTGTAAAACCACCCCACCCCATCTCCAAGGTGGGTTCAGCTTTGAAGGCACTCGCCTGCTGTAAGTCCACTTTGCCCGGCAAAGCAATAAAATTGCCTCTTTTCCTCTAAGCTCCAAGACCTTGTCTCTGGGTTATCTGGCTCATCAGGGACAGGGGCCAATCTTTCGGCAACGCTCTCTGGTACAAATCCTTTCCTGTATCCTCGGTTTCTTGTTTGTAAGAAATAGGGTTCATTCAGCCTCCTTGACCTTCCCAGAGTTCCAAAGGGCAGGTTCAAACAGTTGCTAATCAGGCGGGAGAGACAAGGGAGGAACAGTCAAGAAGCAACAGCATAACCTTGGGGCAGGGTCCTGTTCCTCAAGGAATATATGTAGCAATTTCTTTGAGTTCTTCTGCAGGAACTAAGGCCCCACCCAGGTGGAGGATGGGAACTTCTGGCTGAGCACAAGATTCCTGGAGCCCCGTCCTGTTACCTCACCACCAACCAATCAGAAGAAAGTCACACCCTGCAGCCCTCACCCCGAGTTTTGCCTATAACAGCTCCTCCCCCCAAATCATATGGGAATTCGGGTTTTTCGAGCATGAGCCATACATCCTCCTTACTTCGCCCTGCAACAAACCTTTCTCTGCTGCAAACTCCGATGTTTCAGTTTGCTTGGCCTCACTGTGCATCGGGCACACGAACTTTTGTATAGTAACAATCATGCTCCTTGGCATTTACGCAAGTATCCTTGGTATTTTCTCATACCTACATTTGGTATGAGTTGAAAACATGTCCACACAAGGAAATGGACATGAATGTTTACAGCAACTTTGTTCATAATTGCAAAAACTTGGAATATCCAAGATGCTCTTCAATAGGTGAATGGATAAAAAAAACTATGGTACATCCAGGCAATAAAATATTATTCAGCACTAAAGACAAGTGAGCAAATCATCAAGATGTGGAGGAACCTTAAATGCATATTACTAAGTGAAAGAACCCAGTCTGAAAAGGCTACATACTGCACGGTTCCACCTGTATGGCATTCTGGAAAAGGCAAAACTGTGCAGACAATAAAAAGATCAGTGTTGCCAGGGGAAGGGAGGGGAGAGGGATGAATATCAGAGGACAGATGGTTTTTTAGGGCAGTGAAACTAGTCTGCCTGATACTACAATGGTAGATACCTGTCATTATACATTTGTTCAAACCCATGGGATGTACAATACCAAGAGGGAACCGTAATGTAAACTGTGGATTTAGGGTGATAATGACGTCAATGTAGGCTCACTGATGGTAACATGGGTACCACTCTGGTGGGGTCTGTTGATAGTGGGAAAGGCTATGCACCTGTGGGAGGAGGGAGATTATACTCTGTACTTTCCACACAGTCTTGCTGGGAACCTAAAACTGCCCTAAGAAATAGTTTATTTTTTATGGTAAACATAAAGCTTGTCTTTTTAAAAGAAAAGTAAATTCCATATACTTTCAAAGCATTAAAATTCTCATTCTGCATACATCATTGTTACTTTAAAATTTGTAAATGCCACTTATGACAAAAAGTATTTAGATCTGTCAACACCTACACTCAAACAGAAAAATTGCTGTGTGCCTGATGTGGACAACAATTCAAATTCTATTTCAGTGTAAAAAGCAGTTTTTTCATGGTTATAGTCATGCTTCGAAAAAAAAAGAAAGAAAGAAAGAACATATATCCTACCCACCCACTCACAGATAATGATTCAAAAGTTCACCTGAGTGCACCTGTAACTTATGTAATACTGTATATCCACTATCCTTCAATTAAAAATATTTTTAAATAAAAAAAGACCATTATTTTGTAACTATCAAGATAAAGACTGGATAAAGCAAAAATCAGTGGGTGCTAAACGGTGTTGGCAGGGGGCGGTGCTGGGCAGGATATTTACATGCTTCAACATTGAAAGGGTGCAGAAATCGGACAACTTAACATCAACGTATGAGGGGCCCATAGACATTGTGTACAATACCCAGAGAAGGACACGATGTCATCTGTGGCTAAGAATGCATAACCTAAATTTAATTAGGAGAAAACAAACACCCAATAAGAAATGTGGTAGAAATGGGGGGAGAGAACTATATGCTTGAACATGTCAATGTCTGAAAGATAAAGGCTTGTATCTGCAAATCCCGAATTCTCAATTTATCCCTCAGGATTTGCAGATACACAGTACTATATATAAAACATAAACAGCAAGGTCACACTGTACAGCACAGGGAACTATATTCAATACTTTGTAATAGCCTATAGTGAAAAAGAATAGGAAAAGGAATATATACGTATGTATAACTGAGTCACTGTTCTGTACACCAGAAAGTAACACGTTGTAAAACATGTCAATAAAAAAATTTTTTTAAAAGAAAAACTGACACATTGTAAACTGACTATACTATAATAAAAAAAAGAAAAAAGAAAACCTGTAAGACCACTTGAGACAAAAAATAGAATGAGAAGGTCTAACATAGTACTTCTGAAACTATCTGAGATGGATTATTTTTTAAACTGCCAATCTATTACAGCCAAAAATAAAATACAATAAAACTGAATTACTTTTTTTTAATCATGTGCTTAGACATCATGATAATACCAAGTTGCTATTAAAAGCTTCTAAATGTTTACTTTGGGGAAAAAAAAAAGACAAAGGCTTTACAAAAGTTCCAGGTTAAAAGAGGCTAAAGAGATAAGCCATAATACTTGACCTAAGGATGGATCTCGTAATGCACAGAGAGAATGCTAAAAGGGACACCATTAGATTCACTGTCAAGATTGGCACAAGAATGGTAGGTTATATAAAACTACTGTGATAATGTAAATATGACATTGATAACTGTACTATAGCTATGAAAGGAAATACCTCTCTTCTCAGGAACTACACACTTAAGTATTCAGCAGTAAAGGACCAGGATGTACCTAGCCTGCCCTCAAATGGCTGAGAAAGCGGCCCGTCTCTTGCCCACGTAAGACGTAACAGGAACCTGTCTGCTGGTGTGTGATTTTGCTTTGTTTCCCAACAGAGAGAGAGTAAATAATGAAACAAGTAAGGCAAAATGTTAACAGGTGAATGTAGGTAAGGGGTTCCTGATGTTCCTTGACCTATTCTTATTTTTGCAACTTTCTGTAACTTTGAAGTTATTGTTGAAAAAAAAATCACTCAGAAGAATAAAAAAACAGAAAACAACAAAAAACAGAGAGGGTGATGATTCACCCTACCTGATTTTAGAGGACACCGGATCTCTGTGTCCATCATACAGATTTATATCCATCATACAGATTTTATCAATGAAATAAATAACTGAAAAATGATTCTCCCTGAACCCCTCAAGAAAGAGAATTCACGTAGAAGGGAAGATTAAAGAGCAGAAGTCCTGGAGACAGACTAGTGTTTGAATTGCAGCTGCACCACTTATTAGCATGGGGCCCTTGGGCAAATTTCCTGAGATTTCTGTTCTTAGCGTCCTCACCTGGAACACAGATTACGTCCAGTACTTCCTGCAGAAGCCAGTTAGGAGGGTAAGGTTTCAGCTGGCCGATGACAACAATAAAACAAAAAAACTCTTTTTTTTTTATAATTATAAATTTATTTTATAATGTAATTGCTACTCATTTAACACTAATGTTTTTTCATAGTTTTCTTCAAAACAGAAATATTTATTTTTAATTACTTTTTACCAGTTCCAACAGTAATCTGTATGAATTGTGGACTCAGAAATATGGAAAATTGGGAATAACACCCACAAAGACGATGTCCAGAGATAATCGCTATTGGTATCTGGGAATGTTTTCTTCTGGATAAGTTATTCAGTAGCCTTCAAAACTATGACGTATGGCTGCACAATTTATTTTTCTGTCCCCCTAGTTTTCAACAATTTACACTGGTCCAATTTTTCATAATCACACTACGTCATACTCATATGTAAAAAATCATTGTCCAAACCCGTAAAGGAGTTTTTGAACAGAAGAGGGCAGTGTTGAGCAGCTTTCAGCACAACTGAACTGGAATTGAGACTTTTCCTAGACCATCAGGACCGCAGGATGTTACAGAAACCCATTGATATATAAAGTTTAGGTGCTCCTTCCAATTCTGTGAAGCCGAATGCCATGTGTACCTGTTTTTACCTGACTTCCAACATGGACACTTCAAGGGGGAGCATGGGCATTCTGAGTTAGCTGCCTACCTGCTATCTGTACCTGTGTAAAGAAAAGATCCAGATTCTTTTATCCCATTTGGGACCAAGTTAAGGTTAAATGTACTTGAGCCCTTCTTTCTGGGTTGAACTTCCCTCCTCCTCCCTTTCCTTGCTTTCCCAGACCAACTGTACACAGTCCCAGGCTCTGGCTAACGGTGGGGTCTCCCATCCCTGTTCCAGTTTGTGGTTAGCAGGAAGCTCTTTTTATTTATTATTTTTTGGTGGGGAGGTAATTAGGTTTATTTACATATTTATCTTTGGAGGCGGTACTGGGGATTGAACTCAGGACCTTGTGCATGCTAAGCATGCGCTCTACCACATGAGCTATATACCCACCCCTCGAGCAGAAAGCTCTTTAAAGGTGTATGTGCTGTCTGCATGCAGCGCCTGAGTGAGTTCAAAGCTTGATGACCAAATAAGGAGGCTGTTAAAAGCATAAAAAAACAGCCAAAAAATGTGAGGTGGCAGGCAGGCAGGAGCGGACCATGCCAGCAGGTTTGACGTTGGGAGGGGAGAGAGCAGGTGAGTGAAGGAGGCAGATAATGATGGTGGAGGAGGCTTCCAGGAAAGACAGTCCAGTGTTCACGTGCGCTGACTGAGCACAGCAGAATCCATTCACAACCACGCTTACAAGCATTTCATTAACACATTTACTTAAGCGACTTCAGAACCTCTTCTGCTAGAATTTGACGTATCAGCTCCCTGTGGAGTTATTTTCTGCCTTAGATTTGTCCCACTGACTTAGGAAGAGGGAAATCAAAATGCCTGCTCATCTAAGCATCACTGATTTGGGGAGGCACTTTTCTGGCACCCAAAAAGTCCTTCTGCAAAATAACTGGTTTTACTGATACAATGTATAGTTATCACTCATGCTAGGCTTTGAATTATCCAGCCATTTTGCAGAACACTGGTATTAATCCCGGAAGTCTCTCAAATGCCCGTAAAGGCCAAACGTGGTGCTCATGTATTCACGGATGCTGCGGTTTGGCTAGAAAGTCTACCTTCTCACCAGGCATCAAAGATGCCAAAAGGCTAGGAAAGGGAGTCAGTCAGTAAGTCAACTGGGAAAGCCTCTAGGAGGCAGGACTGGCAGATACTTTCATCTTTATGCAGAGTCACTGGTCCTCGCCCTGCCCCACAGGCACTTCAAAGGGCGGGAAAAGACCAAGGTCATTGCAAGGGTCCCCACACTCGTGGGCATGGCCCTAAACACAGTCTTACTGGGCCCATGGTTTGCATCAACATGTTTTTCCACTAAAACTATTAGTGGCAGCAACATCATAGATGTCTTGCTTCGTAAATAAACATGAGCTTAGAAACCAAATATTTCTATCTCTTTTTCTGGGAGAAGATTCTAGTCCTATGCCTTTGTGAGAGAGTGTCCATATGCTGGAAACATTACTTGGAAAAGAAAAATATGATTTTAAAATGATGTAGAAACTGCTTACACTCACTTCATTTTCTGCATATGCCCTTGGAGGAGCCTCCTGGCAGTAGAGAAGCAGGAAGTGTAACGGCGAGGCTTGGGCGAAGCCATGGTGTAGCTGAAGCTGTCTTACCATAGCCAAGACTGTGAGTAAGCTTTGTGTTTGTCTTTTTGCTTTTCTAAGACAAATGAAAGGTCCCCTTAAATAAAAAGCATGGAAAGTGAAACGGAGAAGAAAAATGACACCTTCTAGTACCTCCTTTCTGTAACTATATTTTCATTTTTAAAAGGATAAACTATCCTCAGTCACTGTATTAGAGGAGAATTGATAACATACCTGTAACAGAAATCATCTGAATTGTTTAATATTTTGAACAGCTTAACAAGCCCTTCCAAGGCTAAGAAAACTACAGAAGATCAGTGAAGTCAAGTAAAGGTGAAAATACACAAACAGTTACAGCTTTAGTGGCGTTGAAAGAAATCCAAATTTGAAATCATTTTGTGGCTAGAAATCCCACTTTGGCAGAGAATTGTTAAAGCTTTTCCCATTTAGGTGTTACCTTCTGCTGAACTGTTTATCTGCCCAAAGATATCCAGTTAATCCCAATTTATCAAATCATTCACCAGGGGTATATAACGAGTATAGGAGAAACATACACTTTCCTTGTGAAAGCATCGTAATCCCTCACCTCCCGAGCCTTAAAGGGGCCACGATCCCAAAAGGCTAAAGGTGCTGTCCGTCCTGCATCCTGCTCTCTGCGCAGACACCTCTCCCCCGAGCTCCCCAAAATGCAACAGCCAGGGGTTGGCTTTCTTTTCTCACTCTTCCTAAATACTTAGAGATTAAGAGAAAAAAAGGATAACTTGTTTTCTTTTACTATAGGGATTTAAAAGGAAAAAAGAACTTTTAAGGAATATGTCGTCTTATAGATGACAAAAATGGTAGTGTTTTTATCCAAACTTAGCCTGTTTGTCAGAGATAAAGTGCAATACTGCCAACAGCTACAACACTATTTTTTTTTCCAATTTAGTATAAGCAGCGCTCTCCACTCTCCAAGCACGTCGAGACTGCTTGCTGTGACATCTGGAACTGGTTAACTTTCCCCCACAATTTGCAGCATTGTCCTGGAATTTTTCCAGGAATTCTCCGCATTCTAAAATCCATCCCTTATAGCCTACACACCCGACTCTGCGTTCTAAAGCTCGTCAGCCACAAAACCTCCCAGGGGAGATGTTTAACTGGGATTAAAACTCAGATAAACAAAACGCTGTACAGGAGCGTAGAGGTGACGGGCATCATTGGCCTTGGCCTGGACTGTGACGTCCAGTGGCCCCTCATACATCTGTGCGGGCTGGAAACACGTGAGCACCACGAAACCACTATCAGCATCCTTTCCCCGAGAACGAGGTCTTTTACAGGCTAATCTGCGGCTGTGCTTGTTAGTAGCTGTGGGACCCCAAGAGAAACTTAGCTTTCATGAGAAAAAGGGGGTGAAACAACCACTTTTTTTTTTTGCAGGATTATTGCGGGGAGTAATGATAATGGCCACAGAGGGTGGACGCCCAGTATGTGGCAGTTATTACACCAGCAGCTGCGAGGGTATTAATTTCATGCCTCCCAAGTCCCTTGATGAGTTCGCCTCCTCGGCAGACAGCAGCAGCCCTGTGGGGGGTGTTTTCTTAATCTTGTGAAATGATTTGCATAAAGAAGTGCATTATCAGTAATCGAGAGCTTGCATGAATATTGGCGGATTCTTTCTTCCCAGTTTACTTTAGGGCTAAGGAACACTGTTGCCCTAATTCCTCATGATACCCTACAGTTAGTCTCAATAACGTGTGTGAGTTAGGGAAAACAGGAAAGATCTTTTCCGAATTCAAAAAGCTTTTCTTTTTCTTTTTTTTTTTTGCTGGCATGCCGTTGATATACGCGTGGGGAGGGGACACCTCTTTCATCATCATCGGGTCAAATCACTTGTTTTCTAGTTTTTGAACGAAGTTATTGTTAACATGATGTGAAGGAAAGATGTCAAGAAAGGCCAAGAGTATGTGACGTGAATAATCAATGATCCCATCCTTCAAGGTCTGATGCATTCATTAGAGGAGGGTGTGCGCTCAGGGTCTGGGAAGGGGAGAATAATGGTCAGTATTAAGTGACAGCTTTTCCCTGCTTTAAGAAATTAAAGTTAATTCCTAAGTAGTTTAGGAAAACATCACCAACTCATCCCCTTCTTATGAACTGTGAAACTGAAACACACTTCTCACATAAGGCAGTCCTACTAAAGCAGAGAATAACTTTCTCCTCCATTATTTACACGAGTGATCCCAAAGTTACAAGAAACCTTTGATATTTAGTTAATCCTTAATGCCAATTTCAAAAGCCTTCAGTGCTTTTCAAGATACCGACCAACTATTTAGACTATTGACTGTACATCTTCCTTATCAGACTAACTTGCAGAGGAAAAAAAAAAAGACAGTTGAAACTCCTTTTTAATGTTCACTTCTTCCATTATGAAATGTTTATTTGCTAATAAGTTTTTGGAGTGTAAGATTTTTCTGAGCACTTTCTTATTACCAGGAGAAAGTAGCAAATTTTACCACATTTTTATATCAACATTGTAATAAAAGTAAAACTCAGAAAGTGGTCGATCTAAAAAAGTTTCCTTAAAAATGAGGCAGCCCTTCCACCTGTTTCTGTTCATTTATCTTTCCACTGCCATTATCTGAACCAATCTTTTAAAGCCCCCTCAAGAATACCAAGTTTGTTAACTTAATTTCTGCTAAGAAGGACCACTTTCTTTTCCCATAAGAAACTCAGCATGTGATAAACTCATCAAATAGTGAATATTATAAAGATTGTACTGTACACAAAAAGCACCCAGAAAAAAAAGTTACACTCACAGAAGCCCCACCCCCAGCTGTGCCAAATCACACTCCCAGATAGCCTCTCTCAGGGTGTTTATAATATTTCATTTCTAGAAAAATTAGTGATCTGGAAAAAAAATGAAGAATTTTATGTTTTTAATGTTTTTAATCTTGTGTAGTCTAATGATAGCTTCTAGGTATCATGCAAATTTTCTCACTAGGTAGAGGGTAGAGAGGCTAGTCGAGTTAACCCAGGGAAGGGATTTTAAGGAAATCGCATAGTAAACAAGCTAATCTATAGGAAGTGAGAGATATTTTTAGTTTTGCTGAAGTTTCACATTCATCTAAAATTCCAGAGGAGGACAAGGCTTTGCAGAGGCAATTACACTGAGAAGAATTTGAAGGCCTAGAAATTCTGTACTGTGCTTTTAAGAAACCATGTATTCGGTGAGCAATGATCTCAAATATTTCAAGAGGAGCTGGTCTTATAAATCTAAATTAGCAAATGCAGTTTAATTTTTGATATGGGGAAAAAGCAGAAAGGAGAAAACAGACAGGATTTTACGGATTCAGGCTACAGTACAATTGTATGAAAAGATCAGATAACAAGTTAGAGGAACTCTGAGTACATCCCACACTGTTTGATATCTGTAACTTATTTGCTAGAGGTAGGCTTTAAATATTATCATTCACGCTCACGGCCAGGTCTCTCAAAAGCAAGCTTAAGAAATATGCATTTTACTACTCACTGCCTAAATGCTGTTGCCTGTTAGTCACCAATTTTATAGTAACTATGGCTTTATTAAAACCACCACTAAAATCAGAGCTAACATTTTTGACCCCTAAATCACTAAGTGTATCTTCACTGAAAGTTCCTAACAAGCAAATCAAAATGCCAAATACTGCAATTTCTCAACAACAGGGATTTAGTTTTTTATGACTGCAGCCAGCGATGAGGCTTGCTCACAACCTGTTTGCAAGTTCACCCCAATCTAACTGTATCTATTGGGTTGGGGCTGTTCCCATCCACAAGGGGAAGGGATACAACCGCTCACAAGATGCATTCCAGGTCTCCCTTAGGGCCCCTTCAAGGAAGATTCCTGCACAGGTGAAATGAAAACGTTGGCTTTGCTTTCTGCTGAGCTAAAGAGAGAATGTTCTTCTGATCAAAAGGTCAGCATGTTGAGAGAAATAAATGCCAATCAGGATGTTCAGCCGCTGCCCTCCAGCTCCCCCAGCCCCGTGCGGGTTGCTCCACCTGCCTCGGAGGGAGATGACAACAGAGCCGGCCGCGGCCTTACCTGTGACTGTCATGATCCCCAGCATATCGGACAGCGCACCTCCCAGGGGCAGAGCAGGGGGTCCTCGCCCTGCTTTGGCGGTGGGGGAAGCCGCTGGGGGTCTTGCCCACCCCCTGCAGTCTCGCTGTGATCAGAGAGAACCAAGGGCCCAGCCACCCTCGGAGATCAGGCAGAACTAGAGGTGCCTTCGGAGCGGCAGCAAGAAGTGGACTGGGG
The DNA here is from genome assembly GCF_009834535.1 of Camelus ferus. Classification (NCBI taxonomy): domain Eukaryota; kingdom Metazoa; phylum Chordata; class Mammalia; order Artiodactyla; family Camelidae; genus Camelus; species Camelus ferus. Next base: position 60,969,669 of record NC_045703.1, on the reverse strand, counting down.
ATGCACTCCCCCGGCTAATTATAGGAGGACCCACCCACCACCCACCCTTCCGGGCCGGCTGGGGCCGGGGGCCGGGGGCCGGGGGGGGCCAGGGCCGGGGGCCCAGGGGCCCGGGGGCGGCCCGCCCTCCCTGCTCTCCCGGACTTGGCACCGCGCTCACGAGTCATGTGTTTCGTTTTAAAGGAGAGGAGCCCTGCCTGTAGCTGGTTTCTGTTAGTGGTCAGCAAGGCTCTGCGAGAGACCCAGGGAGGGTTTAAAAGTTGTTGGGATGAATAAGACCCGAGTCAGCATCATTTTATCTAAACCGTTACTTCATTCCTGGCACTGACTTACTTCTGTATCTCAGCTTTTAATATTACTTAAAGGAAATAACCGCATAGAGATTGAATTCTACTGCCATTAAAAAAAAAATACTGTGTTCTGCATCCTTACATTTGTTTAAGGCTGATGAAGTGCAAAAACACTGTTCCCTTTTTAGCACCTGTAGCAGTTTATATTTTTACCATCTGCTACAAACACACACACACACACACACACACACACACACACACACGGCACTTGGGGGTTGGTTGGCAAATCTCATGCGTCCTGTTCCCTGAACTCTTTGAGAAGGGCTGTTACAATGCAAACTTTGTGTCTTCAACAGTTGATTGAGACAACTTTCAAAAAACCCTAATACTTGAGCATTCTTCTTATTTTTTTTTAATGTAAGTCATTTAGCTAAACTTTTAGGTCAAGCTAAAATGTATTCCAAAATAGAGACACTATTGTATCTCTAATAAACAAGCACACAGCAAGAAAATCTGTCAGACTGATATTTAAAATTCAGAATTTTTTGGCAGCCCCAAATTCTTAAAATCTTTCTCACTGAAACTTCAGATTTGTTCTATAAGTAGGGGGCGTTTTTACAATTTTGACACACAATTTCTCGTGTCAATTTCCTGTTGCAGTGGGTCCATTTAGGACCCCCAGGTTTGTTTCTCCTGTTTCATCCTTTCCTTTTTATCACTTCATGCCTTGCCTGTCTGACCCCATTAGCCCAGGCTGTCCCCCTAAGTAAACAAAAAAGGTTTTACTACTGCTCTTTTCTTCAGACCATGGAGATCTTGTTCATCACTTTTTGGGGGCTGGGAGGAAGGTGGGAGACTTCGTGTGGACCAGAGGGCCCAGGAAAGAGAGGGAAGGGTGGGGGGAACAGAATTATCAAGAAAAGGCAAATGAACAGATGACTGGATAAAGAAGTTGTGGTATATTTATACGATGGAATACTACTTAGCCATAAAAAAGAATAAAATAATGCCATTTGCAGCAACATGGATGGACCTGGAGATCATCATCCTAAGTGAAGTTAAGCCAGAAAGAGAAAGAAAAATGCCATGTGATATCACTTATATGTGGACTCTAAAAAAACCCAAAAATGCCACAAAAGAACTTATCTGCAAAACAGAAACAGACTCACAGATATAGAAAACAAACTTATGGTTACCAGCGTGTAAAGGTGGGAAGGGATAAATTGAGAATTTGAAATTTGCACCTCTTGGGGAGTGATGGAAATGTTAGCTATCTTGATTGTGGTACTGGTTTTATTGGTGTGTATGTCTATCAAAATTCATCAAATTGTACATCTGAAATATGTATAGTTTACTGTACAGGAACCATACCACAATAAAGGTGTTAAAAAAAGAAAGAAGAGAAGAGGAGAGGAAAAGGAGAGGAGAGGAAAGGAGAGAAGAGGGGTGGGGAGGGGAGGGGAGGGAAGGGAAGGGAAGAAAGGCAAATGAGCACAGGCGTGCCAGCTGGCATGGTACACAGGTGCTCCCTCTGGCCACCAGGGGGCGCTAAGCACCTTATTAGGCTTACACTGAGCAAGGTTAAGGCGGCATCGTTGCCAGCAATCAGACCTTGTACAAAAATCAGCTTCGGCTTCTCCATACTCCAAATTTCCCTCTTATTTTCCGGTAAACGCCCAGCCTGGCTATACGTCTGCATGGGAACAGGGAGTGATGCACCTTGTCCTGATGCCTGGGAGGTGATTCCCTGAGCCACTTAGCAGTTTTCTACCCCTTTATCTTCTCTATAGCAGTCTTAACTTCGGTTCACAAATTGCTTCAATTATAATGAGAGTCTGGCGTGTGTGAAATGTTGCTGGTGCTAACGGTTCCTCTGGAGTCCGCACAGCCAAGGGGTCAGGGCAGCTCTGCATTCTTCTGCCCCGGACCTCTGCCCCCCGCCCCAGCCCTGCAAAGTCCTAGCTGTGCAGATACGGGATAAAGCCCACTCTGGAGGCTGCACTGTGTTCGACATTAAATGAGTGGTTTACAGCCTTCCCAAATTGGGCTATGTATTAGCCCAGACACTGTCCCTGTGTGGAGCCCAAGCCCCCGCCCCAGAGTTGTCCTGGGAGCCTGGGTGACACCCCTGGGATCTGCATCATTTCTCAGCACCAGCTGTTGGGGACAGCTGATGACTACCATCTGAAATACACATATTCAACTTATGGGTGGCAGCTCTTGAATCCTGACCTTGTTTGGCTGTGCCACCAGCTCCTTTCCTTTCTATAAATCCAGATTCTAACAATAGGACAGGCACCAGCCATTCACCTGGGCTGAGGAGGAAGAAACATCACTAGATACAAATGTAAAGCGCATTTAAAACAACACTTAAAAGATAAATGTCCTGCTACTCAGTTTTGGTGCGTAGACTTCTTGTTTCTTTCTAGGACATTAGTGCAGACACTCACACAGCTGATTCGGTTTCTGAAAGAGGAAGTTAAAACCTTAGAGGCAGAGCAATAGCTCATGTGGCTAGTTGGTGCCTCTCTTAGCAGATAGCTGTCCTTTGATCTCCACCTCTAAGAGTGATCAAGGACAGGGTGTGTGGCACAGCTGCCTGATAAGCCTCTGTGTGTCTTGGATTTACAAAGAACAAGCCGTCAATCAGGATAAAAGCAGGAGTAAAGATCAGACCTCAGGTCAGGGTACAATGCAGGCAACTATCTTTTGTTATCACTGCCATTCTCTACTTGTTTGTTTTTGTTAAATTCAGATATTTAAAGGAAGACATCGCTACCCAAAGCAGAAACCACGGGAAGAAGTTTACCAATATCATAAATAGGTGGATGACAGGAAAAGTTTCCCCTAAATATCACCGTTCATTCAACAAATATTTACCAAGTTCTTGCTCCACATTAATTACACTAAGCAAACTGGATGTTGTCCTTGACCTGGGGAAGCTCAGCCTGGGGTGGGAGACACATCCAGAGGTAGAATTGGGCATGCCCCAGGTTAACCCACCCCAGGTAAAGTCTGAGCCAGGCTCTGAAAAAATGGAAGATGTGAGGGGGACAGTCCTACCCGAGGCACAGAGGGAGGCGGTCCCGCAGAAGGAGCAGCAGGGGGAGAGGCATGAAGAACGCGACATCTGGGGACTACAAGTGGCTTCCCTATAGCTACCAGCTCAGTCTACTTGGGGAGACCAGGGGACAGAGGTGATAACTGGAAATGAGGCAAGAAGTAGCATTCGAGGCCAGGAAATTAGGAAGGGTTTTGAATGACATCTTAAGAGCTTTGTAACAAATGACCCAACCAAAAAATGGGTGAAGGATCTGCGTAGACATTCCTCTGAGGTAGACAACACAGATGGCCAGTGAGCACGTGGAAGGACGCTCAGCATCACTGGCCATTAGGAAAATGCAAGTCAAAACCACAAGGAGACCCCAATTCATACTCGCTAGGATGCCTGTGTTCAAACAGACAGATAATACAACAAAGGAGGACCCGGACCCTCGTACATTGGTAGCGGGAATGTAAAAGGTGCAGCTGCTTTGGAAATTTGGAAATGTGCAAACTGTCAATTCCTCAAAATGTTAAACATAGATTTACCACCTGACCCAGCAATTCTACTCCAAGATATATACCCAAGAAAAAGGAAAACCTATGCTTGCACAAAAGCTTATATAAAAATATTGAGAGCAGCATTATTTATAGTAGCCAAAAAGTAGAAGCAACCCAAATGTCCATCAACTGATGGATGGAAAAATAAAATTCCAGCTATCCAATGGAATATTACTCAGTAACAAAAAGGAATGAAGTATTTATATATGTTATAACGTGGAGGAACACTGAAAAAATTTTGCTAAGTGAAAGATGCTAGTCACAAAATAGCACATATTGACATATTATTTAAATATTATTTATTATGTATTATTTAAATTCCATTTATATGAAATGTCTGAAATAGGCAAATCTATAGAGACACAAAGCAGACTAACGGTTATGCAGAACTGGAGAGTTGAAGAGAGAGCCTGCTAAAAGGTACGAGGATTCCTTATGCGGGAATGAAAATGTTCTAAAGTTCTGGTGATGGTTGTACAATTCTGTAAATACACTAAAAACCACTGAAATGTATACTTTAATTTGAACTGTGATTTAGAAAAGGTAACCGGGGCGGTAATCACAAGAAAGAAGGTACTCTAGAAGAAAAATAGGTGGAAACCGTGGTGACAAAGGTGAGGAAGGAGTCAAAAGTTACATCACCCAGGGAAGGCAGCTGCAGCCACGTAAATCTCTGAGGTCATCCGAATGGAATGAGGCAGGTGAAGTAAAAGGTCTGGAACTCTGAGGAAGAGGAATCTGGAAAAGGGCTTTGAGAATGGACAGAGATTAGAGGCAATCAAGGAGAAGATGGCATCAGAAGCCCAAAGTGAAGAGGATTAAAAGGCGGAAAGAGTGGGAATAATCTGACTTGCGTCACAGAGCTGTGACTCAGGGATGAGGACGGAGGAAGCCTCGCCAGTCTGGGGAGGCCGGACTGGTGGACAAGGAGCTGCAATTAAGACAGGGTCCAACACACCAGATCAGCACTGATGCTGGATTCATTACCTTCTTCCAAGGAGGTGAGAGCATTTAACCCCAACCTGAGCATCAGGAACGGGGGAGTTGGACCCACCCCAAATCCAGCCCCTCATCACCCTTCTTTCTGTTTTCTTTTCTGCTTGGCGTTACACCCAGAGGAAAAGAAACACAAACCCAGTGAAGTCACTTGTCCTCTGGCTGGAAAGGGCAGGTGGGATCTAAGGGAGCATCTACACAGTGCTGTGCCCTTAAAATGCTTCAAAGACAATCGAGGGTTGAGTCAGAAGCTGCTGCCGACTAATTCCCATGATGAAGATTAAAGTGTACACTGAACTCAGTGACACCTGGCAGGTTCTCTTGGACTCAAGTCTCCGCCCCTCTGCTATCAACACAGACAAATACCAGCTAATTGAATTTTATGGTCCAGTTGAATTGGACATGTTTGTGTAGACACGGCTATTTTGATTCAAAATCCTCTAGACAAATAATCTGAAGACGAGTGCCTCAAAGGGACTATTGTAATACAACAGAAAAGCTACGAAGATTTTACAAGTCACTTAAGACAATTTACCCCCCCCCAAAATAGGCAAGAGGAAATTAAATATTTAAAACCTCTATCCAAATAATAAAAGTGACATAGAATAAGCATTATTTCTCCTCTTATTGAGATGACATGCTTTTATACTCTTTGATTTGGTAATTCTTTTATGAGATATGGCAAATGAAAGTATAGATTTATGTATGAAAACGTTAACTGCCTGGGACATATAATATTTAAAGAACCTAAGTGTCCCCACAGTAGGAAAACAGTATATCTAACTCTTCGGTGGAATGTTTGGCCAAATAACATGTTTGAAGCAGTTCATGACAAGGATAATGCCTACATTGATACATAAAGTCACACACCTCTTTGTTCAGGGTATATATTATATATTCATTATAATTCCACTTTTGCTTTCTAAAATGTATATATATCTGCACGTAAATGAGGTTGAAGGAAAAAAAGAAGGAAAACTAACAAAAGCCAACCATAGTGGAATTACAGGCAATTTCTGTCTTGACATTTTCCCACAGCTTACAAATCTTCTGAAGCAACTTCTGTTACTTTCATGGTGAGAATGCAGACACGTTCCACATCCAGCGCCGGGCTGCACAGGGTGGTCCAGTACTTTGGGACCTTGAACCTTCGAGCAATACCTCCGATTTTCTATCAGAAATGCAAAGCAGTCTAAATCATGATCTTAAATTCCCAATCACGGACTATATAAATTAGCCAGATGAAAGCAGATTCAAGTCAAAGTATGAGCTTTTAAAAATTAGGAAATAAGAAAAAGGTGGTTTCATTACCAAATTTGGTCAGGTATTGGCATAAGAATCCAATTCTTTCCTGAGTGCCTTGTGTTCAAATCCTCTGTTCTTAAGACCCTGAACATCCATCTTTGGTTTAGTTAAAAGCAGATTCCAAAGTCTTGAGAAGCTAGCCTGTGGTTCTGGCTCCTCTGACAGCAGCATGGCCAGAGGCAAAGTATTCTTTTAAATCTCTGAGCTTTAATGAGAGAACAAATACACTGCCCTGGCTAGTGTTACTCTGAGGTGCAAATAAAGGTTAACCCAAGCACTATGAGTGTATTCTAGAAGCATAATTAATGTTAGCTACTATGCTTACTTTAAACCATGCATTCCCCAATGGGGTGAAAATTGGCTCGTGGTTTCTTGCTCTTTTATACACTAAGCACAGATATATCTATATCTCTATATAACTATATATACAGACAGATATTACTTATTTGGTATACAGTGTATGCTGTTAAAATTTTGTGGGGGGGTACCGTTAGGGGAAAAATGCCTAAAAAGACTCAGGTGGGGAGCAGAGGTAATGAAAAGAAGGTTGAGAAATACTGCTTTAAATACAAGTAAGCCTCATTTGAAAAAACCTTTGAAAAATACTTCTGTAAAAAGCAAGATTACCCCTTTATCATCAATTTCTCAGACACGCATCCTAATAAGAGAGGCATCATCTCACACTAAAAGTAATGAACCCGAGGGTCTCCTCGACTTTTCAGAAGAGAGTGACAATCTTTGATTTGCCTGAAGTCTTCACCAAAAGGAGAGGGAGGGAGGGGCGGGCCAGCCGAAAGTTCAGACTGGGAAGAAATAACGGTGATTATCTCCCCAACACCCGTTGACATTCCACGACTGTCCACCTGGACTGTAACGTGAGCCCCCCAGCAAGCCACATGCAAGACTGCAAATTTTCTAACAGTCACACTGAACAGACTAAAAGGAAACAGGGATAATTTTAATATATTTTACTGAAACCAATATATCCATGGTTATGTCAACATGTAATCCATAAGAAAATTATTGAGATATTTTACATTCTTTTTTTTTTTGTACTGAGTCTTCAAATCCCTGTATGTATTTTACATGTAGAACACATCTCAAATAGGATTAGCCACATTCCAACTGCCCAACAGCCACAGACGGCCAGAGCACAAATTCTAAAACCACGAAAATAACTGAACACTCCCCCCACCCCTCAATCTGCCAGCCCTTCTCGCAGTGACAATTCCTGCTTCTCTCCCGATGACACACCTCTATCCCTGCTTTCATCTCCTTGCCTTCTGGGCAGAAATGACCGAGATACCCAGTCACAGAACTGCCCTCACTTCCTCACTGTCCAATCTAGAGATGACTCCTTTGCTTTCTCAGAATCATCCAGCATAAGCCCAAATTCTACAGTGAAGCCTTCCCACCTCTCTGGAACTGAGCCATCCAGGCTAGAATCCGCCCTTGGCGCAGCAGGGTAAATAAACCTAACTTGGTTTGACTACACCTAAGTTCCTAGTGGTCTCTAAGTGGCAAAAAATTACATTTCCATCGATAGATTTAATTGGTACAGCTGTCTTTTTCATTGTCTCTGAATTCAATGTATTCGAATCTAATATTTTTCCCACCAACTTTTGCTGTAATTATACACAGTGATAAAGGGCTTAAAAAATTTTTTTTAACTTAAAAGATCAACTGTTATACTTAGACTGGCTTCAAAAATAATTGCAGGGGGAAGGTATAGCTCAGTGGTAGAGCTCATGCTTAGCATGCATGAAGTCCCAGGTTCAATCCCCAGTACCTCCGTTAAAAAAATAATTAAATAAACCTAATTCCCCCCACCCAAATAATAATTGCAAAGCAAGCATTTACACTTGTAGGAGTAATAAATTTATTTAACCTGTAGTCACATGAATTCAAATTTACTTGTAAAGACAACTTTTTCTACACATCTAGAGTGGGATAATTAAAAGTGTATCATTTTCTTCTTTTTTTTTTTTTAAGTCAAGGTAGAATTCACTGCCTAGATAAAGAGTAAATTCTGGATAACAGCCGACTTAACTTCTAAGCCCTCCAAGGAAACATGGTCCTGTTCATCAAAATTTAATGCATAAACTCCAAGGTTAGAGAAAGAGAAAAGATAAGAAATCTGCAGTGGCAACTGACACGACTACCTCATAAAAGCTGTATCCTGGGCCAGCTGTGGGGAAAGTAACTCAATTTATGTTACAGAAATCCCTCCAAACCTTGGTGGGTCCAAAGTAAGGAGACTGGTGGAAAGACCCCAGATAAGGATGAATGGACGAACACAATGTGTTATATACATACAATGGAACATTACCCAACCTTAAAAAGGAAAGAAATCCTGACATGTGTATGGTTCCACTTACAGGAGGTACACACCTAGAGGAGTCAAATTCAGAGACAGAAAGCAGAAGGGTGGTTGCCAGGGACTGGGCAGGGCAGGGACGGGAGGCACTGTTATTTAATGGGTTTTGCAAGATGAAAAGGGTTCTGGAGATAGATGGTGGTGATGGTTGCAAAATATGACTATTTAATGCGACTGCACTTAAAAATGGATAAGATGGTAAATTTTATGTGTATTTTACCATAATTTTAAAAATGTTATTAAGTAAAAAAAGGGCCCCTTAGGTCCCCTGTCTGTAGCCAGGCGCCCTTCACTCACCTGTCCCAGCAGATGACAGGAGTTATACTCTACACAAGATTAAACTGAGTCTCCAGGTGTGCACGGGTGGGGCGGGGGTAGGGGGCAGCCACACGGATACTGTCATGAGAAGCAGGTTGTGATTATGGTCCCTACTCCCAGACACCCTCCCTCACTAGGCTCAAGAATGCCAGCCATCAGGACATATACACTCCAGGAAGAAAGTCTTCTTGGGGGAATCTGACCTGCCCAAGAAAAGAGATGTTAAGATCAACCAGATCACCCTCCAGGGACAGCCACCAATGGCCTCAGGACACACAGCTTCTAATCAGTTTTTAAATATGACAAACCAGCCCCCAAATCAGACATGTAATGAAAACATCTAGCAAGAAAGACAGTAAAACCAAAACAAACAAAAAGGCAACAGAGGCTATGGAAGAGACAGAGGCTATGCAGAGAAATAAACTTTCAAAGAAATCCTCAGAGAGATGAACACTGCAGCCAGGGAAAAATAGGATACTTCAAAAAGGGGCATTTAGAACCAAAAACATCAGTTCTTACAAGGAATTAAAAATATAGTATCAAGATGAAATCTAGTCTTGAGGACAATTTCTCACAATAAAGAGATACAAACTACGTGAAAAAAAGTTTTAGTTAGGACCATTCTAGATGTTCTAAAATCTGAATAACAGTAATCCCAAAATAGAGAACAAAGGAAAAGAGGGGAATGGAAGAAATAACTTCTTAGACATGAAGCTGACAAGTTTCTAGATTGAAAGAGGTCGTAAGAACCCAGCATGTTGAATAAATGCATTCACACCGAAGTCCATCAATGTAAGATCTTCAAAAGACTGAGGATTGAAAGGACTCTGAGCTGATGAGCTGTCCAGGGGACTACGAATCAGAACAGCGTCAGAGGCCAAAGTAATACATTTATCAAGATGGCACTGACAGAATCCTAACGTGTTAGAAAACTGAGCAGAAATGAACACAACTTGGGGAATGTTCGGGGCTAGGATCTGACAACATTGAGCTCACACCGTGGGGCCACAAAGCTCCAGGTGGATCTCAGGGGCTCTCCAGGGGGCAGCTTAGAGGCAGACCCTGGCTCTGCTATGAGACCTTCCCACTGGAGGCCACAAATCATCTCCTTTAATTACAAGTAGCAATGATGTGAAAAGTGGGATTTCCCTTATTCTGATCTCGAGCCACTGTTATCTGTAAGGCTGTCTGCTTAGGATCCTGCTGAATGAAGTAGCAAAGGGGTGATTCCAGCGTTAGAAATGCTTACCAACCTGTATTGATACTTCCTTCTACTGACATCCTCCTCCTTCTGTGTGGCCGTGGCTCTCTTAGCAACAGCCTGGATCAGGGAACCCCCTATGCGCTTCTGTAGCAATTTACTCCTCTCCTCCAATCAATCCTTTTGGTACAGAATACGTGGTTTAAAGCAAACTAAGTTGTTCTCATGTTTTCAAGAGTCTGAGAAATCAACTAGTCTTTACAAGGGGGAATACCGAAATTAAAACCCAGTTATGCTCAGCCAGCTTCCCTCAAGCACATTCATATCTGAAATACATATACATCAGCCCTGGCATTCTTCTTCTGTTGCAAGACAGCTTGTTTTCTCTGGACATATTTCTCTGGCCTAGAGAAGAAAAGATTAAAAAAGGAAAGACACGATAAATGTTTTCAAATACTTATGGGGCTGCAATGTGGCAAAAGCAGGTGAGTTTGTTCTGTGTAGTTCCAGAAGGGCAGCACGAGGGGCAGAGAGCAGCTGGAGGAGGCATGTTTTTGCTGCACTGGAATAACTGGCCTCCTTTCATGGAGAAACTCCTCACATCTTCCAGCGTTTAAGCAGAAAAGCCTCATGTGTGGGGGCAGGAGACCGGCTTACACAGCCTCAGACGTCCTTCCCCCCTGAGGCTTCTGGGCCCCAAACCTGGCTTTCCAGCTGGTCAGTCATGAAGGCGGGTGTGATGGGCTGAACTGCATCCTCTCCAAACTCCTGGTTGAAGCCCTAACCCCCAGAGAACGTAGCTCTATTTGGAAAGAAAGCTTTTAAAGGGGTGATTAAGTTAAAAATGAGACAGTAAGGGTGGACCTTGAATCCAATCTGACTGATGTCTTTATAGAAGGAGATAGGACCCTCAGAGACACCGTGGACGGGCAGGTGCAGAGGAAGGACCATGTGAGGACGCAGAGAAAGGCAGCGTCTGGAGAGGCCTCGGAGAAACTAAACCCAAGGACACGCTGACCTTGGACTTCACAGCCTCCAGAACTGGGAGGAAACAAACTTCCATTATTTAAGCCACCCTGTTGGTGATGTTTGACCATGGCAGCCCCAGCAATGCAGCAGGATAACTGCCCTGTGCTCCGTGTCAGGCTCAACCCTGCACATCCGTGTTAAGACACGTTAGAGCAACCAGTTCATCCAGTGAACTCGATGTAGTGTGTGTCAATTTCCACCAGAATAACGAACGCACTCACTGTTAACCCTAAGGGTCGGTCGTCCTGACACTTCAATGACAAAGCAGTTTGTAAAAATTCAAAGGATGATGCTTAATAAGACTCAATAGGCTATAAAGTGGTAGAATTTAAGCTCAGAGAACGTATCTTCCAGAGAAATATGCAAATATAGATCAGAGAATATATCAGTTATCAAAGCATCCTTTCCTACAACATAGGGACACTGCCCTAGGATATATCCCTGCCAGAACCAGTTGGGGACTGTGATATTGGGTAAAACTGGAGCTGTTTGAAGGATGAGTCAGTCTTTGAGAAAACGCCTAAAGGATTTTCATTAAATAAAGTGGCTAAATTTAATGTTTTGTTAGTGGCTTAATCACCATTAGAAAATCATTAACAACCTCAGTCTCTCCAAGGGAAAGGGTTTGAATCTTGGTATGTCACTTGGATGGGCCTATAGCCCATCTCACTAAACGCCGCCTCAAGTGGGTCAGAGCATCTCCACCCCATTCACGGTGCGCTGGAGTAGCCTCAAAGCCACAGACTGATAGGTACATCACTGCAGTAATTTAAGACTGACTGACAGTCTTTGGGGCATTTATCAACATCTTTCACTCATCCTGGGCCAGAGCCAATCCCTAGTACATAATTCCGAACTCCTCCCATAGTTGGGGGGAGAAATGTGGTACCTTGTGGCCGCATTTATGAAGCGCCTTGTCTTTCTTCCGTACCTAAATAATTACATATGGAAGACATTCTTGAATAAATTTTCCCCTCTTGAACTTTCCGGTCCTTAAAGTAAAACTTCAAGTCTAGAAGACAGCTTTTAAGATCAGACTAAAAAAGAAAAATAATGTTTTTATAAAAGACATAAGGAAATTACCAAGGAGAGTCCCGCCTGCCCACAGTCACAGGTATCTCTAACAGCTAATCCGTCGTTTGCTTTGTTAATGACTGTATTACCAGTGATACTGATGGTACTCACAGAACTTCAGAGGTGGGTGAGGATGTTCATTTTACAGATGAAAACTGAGGCTCAGTGAGATAAAGGGATGTATTCAATTCAAGGTCATACAGAAAAAATAGAAAGGTAGCCTCACCCGTGTTTTAGTCTCCTGCAATGAACTGATTAATAAGAAGAGGGAGGGGGAAGGGTATAGCTTAAGTGGTAGAGCGCATGCTTAGCATGCATGAGGTCCTGGGTTCAATCCCCAGTACCTCCGTTAAAAAAAAACAATTAAATAAATAAGCCTAATTGCCTACCCTCCCCCTCTCCCTCTCAAAAAAAGAGGGAGAATGTTTTACTCCTTCTTCCTTCAACTGCCCACCTCCAACCTTCGCCAATTTTTCAAGTTGGAACAAAGATAAAGGTTCACTGCACTGACAGGCTTAAATATAGTGCAGAGGGGAAAAAAGTCTCTATACAGCCTGGCTGTGAGTTACTGAAAAATAAATCTGTGTTCTTTAGAGATGAAAGCAGTAGAGCATTTGTACCAGAAATTTGTCAATGACATAAGTCATTTCAGAGAGGAACGCTAAAAATATTGCTGTGGGGCAGAGGACTGAATTAAAACCAGTTCCCAGAAACTGCAGACTCTAGGACTTTTGCCTAAGTTCAAGGCCTATTTTGTGAGTGTTCTCCCTAGTTTTCAAAACATTACAAAACAGGATACAGCTTGAGCAAATGGCATGCAATAATATCGTATCTGAAATACCAAAGTGTTAGGGGAGGTGGAGACCCCGCTCTTTGTCTACTGAGCCCTCGTATCTGATAGCATCACCGGGCATCCTCATTTAATCACGAGCAGGTCAGGGTCTGATTTCATGTTTCCAGGCAACACCTGGATAACCAATGGTGAGGACCTGCGAGAAGCCAGCCCTGTGTGCTGACAAGCACCCGGCTTTGTGAGCGCTGATGCAACAATGGCAAGGGAGACTTGGATACACCTAGAAAGCTCTGGTGTTTAACTATGCAGGCAATGAATTCACATAAAGGGAAAAACAAATAGATCTTCCTTTCCCATATGAATGAAAATGTAAGACGGTTACCTCTAGCTTAAACCTGGCTTCATTTGTTCAAGTATTTACTGAGCACTTACTGAGTGCCAGACACTGCTCTACCTCTGGGGATTCAACATGGAAACATTGAGATCCCTTGCCCTCCCTCACCCCAAGAAACCTCCGCCCTCCTGGTTCTTCTATTTTAGCAGAGGTGGGGGGAAGAGACAGGCATATCGAATGCCAGATGTTGACAACTGATGTAGAGAAAAATAAAGGAGGAATGGAGGATAGCAATTTGGTCCACAGACGTGTCTTCCTGAGAATTCCAACGAGGTTCCAAGTATGTCACAAATTGAACTACTAAAGGGACTGACTCATAAAAACATTTCTTCCCAGCTGAGAAAGCAGCCTCTCAGAAAAACGAGTATTTGGGGGAGAGAGGGGGTCATCTTTTAACAGCAACCTGGAGCAGCATTTGGGGTAGGGCTGCAAATTCTGCTTCTAGACAACTGAGCAATGGAGCCTCCATCTTTGTTACTGTATCTGGGGGAAAATACCTGATGTAGAAAGTAGAACCCTGAGAAATGTAAGGAGCACACTCTCTAAAAGACTTCTGCTTTAAGGGACAAGATTTGAGAGGTTTTTGTTTGTTTATTTGTCTTGCGGGTGAGGGGATGTTTTCCAGCATGGCCTGTCTCCCAGATCAGAGGAATCAGATAGACGTAACAGCAATGACCCTAAGCAGCCTCCTCCCCATTCTGCTCAGCATAACAAAGCCTGTTCATCCAGTTAGCCGGCTAATATTTTTAATGATACTTTTGGCCCCAGAGTGGCCAAGGCCAAGGGCAGAGCACCCAACTGCAGCTCCACTGCAGCTGGTATAAATGCCCTCCCTCTGAGCATGCAATAATAAAAGTGACATAGAATAATAGAGTAATACTTATTCTATGTCACGTGAACAAAAATTAAAAAACCAAGGAGAGGACCACTCTTGTTTGTTCATACAAGCAAATGTGACCTGTAAAGGATGAAGAAAACACAACATTCACAGGCTTTACAATGTCTGTTGTGGCTTCTCTGCAGAAAGACAAATCGCAGAAAAAAAAAAAAAAAACAAAACCAAAAAACCCCAGAAATAACTGCCATGTAAATGACACACTGAAGTGTATTAAGATCTGAGAGTCACTTGGTTACCCACACATTCAATGAGTTTGGTAGGCACTTTACCAAATAGTTATTATCGAACTAAAGAGATCTTCAGTCTTTTGATTTTGTGATACTGCATGTTTCCATCTGTTTGGAAAGAAAACAATCTGCCCAACAAATACTAAGATTGAAAAGTTTTTTTAAATATAAAAGTTCTAATTTGCAAAAATTTTGAAATCCGTAAAGTTAGACCCTGACCAAGATACCATGCCTTAAAAAATCATTCAGGCAATAACTCATGGAAAACCAGGTAAGTCACAGACTATAGGACAAATGACAATTTGGGTTGTAAAGGGTCTTATTTTTAAAAAATCTTTCCAGCAGAAAAAGATTAAAATCAGCAGAAGCGGATTTTCCATAACGCGAACGGCACCTGTGCCGCCCTGTGAGTGTGACGTGTGGCGTGGATGATGGACCTTTCTAGTTGGGGAAAGGCTGCGTTTCTATTCAAGCAGTTGTGATCAATGGTCAATAACCTAAAAGAACTCGGAAGAAAGGGACCAACTCCAACCAAGGCTAAAGTAATTTGTTGTGAATTTTTTTTCATTTTAATAAATATTGTTTTCATGTCTGATTGTGTACTCTCTAAAAGATGACAATCTCCAAGCTCCCTCCAAAACACACTCCTCCACACACACGCATCTGAACCCTACTGCACAGCTGAGAAAATATTTAGTAGGCAGTTCTCTTTTTCTATCACTTAAAGGTTACAGGAAAACAAGATTTCATTTTCATTAGAGGAAGAAGACTGACTCTAAGTTACCAGTATTTCTGGTTTCAGAAGGAGAACGAGCAAGTCAAGGTGGGAAAATATTTTGAATTCTGGCTTTGTCTAAACGTTGTCTGTCACTTCAAATTAAAAACCCTCTAGCAGGAATGCCCCTCGTTCTTAGCTTTTACCTGTGGCAAGACCACATTCCACAATGGGCCACTCTTCCCAGGGACCAAAATGGCTCAGGCCTGTGCTTACTGAAGTGGACAAGACTAGAAACCAAGGTCCCACAAATCCTACAAGTGTTACATATCAAATTATGCCTTGGTTTACATCACAGTAAGCTTCCAAGTAGAACACGGATAAAATCTCACCACAGGTTATCACTGATGCCACAAGAAGAGCATGAAAAAGTGCTGCTTAATAATTTAACCTGAAGATGTTGTCTGCGTTTGTATTGCCAGAAAGACAAAATGGGAAAAGAAAAAAACAAAAGCAAGAGTACCAAGCTACCTTAGAGACTGCTAATAAGACAAAGGAATGATAGTTCTGCCCTGAAACAGTAAACGCTCATCCCAAAGGCAGAGCTTCTGGAAGTATCTGTGGGGTTGGCCTCCACAGCTCCGGGCCACAAGGGGTGGGAGTGGGGGTTCCTAGGCACCAAGGCCAAGGCCGTGGTCCGCTCAGGGAGACAATGGAATAATCGTAGGGTGAGGCCAGAATCACTTTCAGTGAAAACCAGTACACACCCAAAAAGCTGAAAAGGGAAAGAAATCACATCTAAACTAAAGGAAGCTAGCCAGCAGACCTGCAGGAGACATGCCACAGATTAGCCAGGATCTCCGTGCTACCTGCGATTGCGTGAAAAGGGCACCTGCTGAGGCCCCTATCTCCCCTTCTCTTATCAACACTACGCATCAGGCAGGTCAAAAGCCCAGCCGCAGCACTCCCTTGGGTGGCATATTTCAGTGACGCCACATTGCCCAAATACTTCCTAAACTCCACGCTACTTTCAGAAGGGCCCTATGACCCAGCCGATTTCCCTTCTGGGTTTTCATTCTGCTCCTTGCTCAGACGATGCTATACCAATGGGCAAACCTGTGGAAGCTCCCTGCACAGTAACAGCACAGGGGGTAAGAGCTGGTGCCTGGGGACCTGCTGATCTGGGTTTGAATTGAGAATGACAGTACCTGTCTCATAGGTGACTGTTTTAAGCCATGGTGCACAAAAGGCATAGATCCAAGGACCCATAATAAAGGCTCGTGAAATGTTGGCTGTTATTCTCCTCACTTTGATAGACAGCCCTTTTCCCAACACATCTAACCCCAACCTCCCCTCAGTCCCCAGACCTTATCCTGTCCTCTGATCTGAAACAAGAGCTTCCCTAGAACTCTGAGCAGCTCTTGTCTCTGGCAAAATTCATTAGATAACCACCATGTTGCCTTGTCTTAACCTTATTTTGATCTTCCCTCCATAGACTGGCTTGTCTTCCCTGATGGACTTAGCTTCCTTCCTCTTCCCTGACGCACTTAGCTTCCTTCCTCTTCCCTGAAGCATGGAGCACAGTGGCTTGGCCATTGGAAGGCTCCAAAGTGGCTGTGGCTTTGATATGATTCTGAAGTTACCGTGGGGAGGGCAGAGAGTGGGACTCTGGAATCTGAGTTGGGGCCGCTCCAATTACTTTGGTAGGAACTATTTGAAACTCTCACACTAGGTCATGCAGATCCTCCTTCTGGGAGACTATATGTATTTCTAACTTTCTATTGTGCCTGTGGTGCCTTAGAAAGATCAGGATTCCCACCAACTTCAAAAGCAGCTCCCTGCTTGAAGCAGCTCCACGGGGCATCGAACACGAGGAGAAACCGGTTCCACATGTGAGAAGAATCTCATCTCACTGAGGCAATGGCCAGGCTCCTTCCCAGGACGTCTCCCCTCATTTGTCTTATTCACGTTCCATGTGAGAGTCAGTTGACTGTCCGCCAAGGCATCGTTCTATAGATCTTCAACAGCAGTTGTTAAACTATTCCTTCGTTTGTGATTAAGTGGAACAATGAGATAAGAAACTATAACAGAGGAAGGTTCTTCTTCAACCTGTGGCCTTTGCAAGAGACAGCTTGTCAAGGTGCTTGATTCTGACTCCTAAGGTGTGGTCCTCGCCACATCCCCCCACCCTCCACCGCCACATGGGCTGGTATCAAACCAGTCATAGTGTTTTCACTGTTCTCCATGTTGTTTGCCCTCCAACCCCTGGTCCTGCCCGGAGCCTGGCAAGGCGGCTTACCATCTGCGACAGTGACTTCCTCCTCCTGGCCACTTGGGGCTCCCTCCTGGAGGCTGAGTTCTCCTTGCTCGGCTAAGCCGTTGACCGTGGACAGCTGGCCATTCTTCTGTAGGAGCTGCGGGGAAGACAAAACCATGGAAAGTTAACTTCAACGTTCACAACCAAGTTAGAAACAATACTGTAAGTTCGAGACTATAAATCATTTAGAGGGGAAAGACAGAGAAATGGAGGGTGAGTGACAATGGAAACTTAAGTCATTTTTCTGTCTGAACCATCAGCTATCTTATAAAAGATACAAAGAACTATAATCAAGCAGACGGGGCTTTGTATCTGGGTCACTGTACACACCACTCATCCATCCATTCATTGTTCTGATCACCAGAGGCGTGATGGCCCCACCCACCATTCCAGGCCTGTTTGAGATTTCAGAGTGACTGAGTCAGGTGTGGTCCCAGACACTCTGAGCTTACAAACTCCTATGGGAGGCAGATGTCTAGAAAATATTTTTCACTATAAAATAATATTTCCTTGTGATTAGATGCAAGTTATGCATGCCTGGCTGGAATATACCTAAGTGATAATGTGTCCTTTTCCGGGAAGAGGGCAGACATTTAAATAAATAATTACTGATTTGTAGCTATGGAAATTGTCAGGAAGGAGGAGTATCTCCAGCAAATGATAACACACAGAGGGCCTTGACCTAGGCTGGGGTGTTGGGAGGGCTTCTCTGAGGAAGTAAAGGTAAAACCGAGACCTAAGATCCCAGGTAAGGGGCATGTGAGTGAGCAAAAAGCAAAGGGGAGGCAAGCGAGAAGGCACCGAGGTTCAAAGGCCAGCGTATCCAGGGCCAAGTGAACAAAGAAGAGATACGTAACACATGTGTTCATGAGTCACTGTGTTATCCTTTAATAAAAATATTATTAAAACGGTCAGTCACAATCCTCCCCTAGGGACAGCCTGTACAATTGATGTTATTCGTTGTAAAAACAGTAGACATATAGACGTGCCCTTATGTCATTTTTTAAATCCTGAGAATGTAGGTAAAAAGTTTTAAGTGCAACAACCATTAGGAACTGAAAGATTTCTACAGCACTTTATATCATTCATTTGTCTTAAAACCAACCTTAGGGAGGTGATATTGTCTCCATTTTACAGATGAAGACACTGAGACTCAAAGAGATTAATTACAGAGGGCAAGGCTGGCTGGCCATAGGTCCCATAGTTCAGCTGTGGCCAGAAGGCCAGGACTCACTGCCAACAACTTTCAGGGATTTTCCACAACACAACAAATTGCTGAAGGACCTGTCACTACGCACAATGACAAAATGCCTTAAGGAGTCTTCCAGAGTACCCAGACCCACTTACTCCAGAGAAATCTCAAAGCTGGACACATTCCATGCTGCTTCACAGGCCAGCGGAGCACGCTGGCCAAACCACCGAGTTTGATCGGAGCCACGAAGGGAGTGGGTTCAAATCAAGAGAGCCAATCCAGAAGGCTTGAACTGTGCTTAAACTGGCTGTTCTCAGCTCCCAGCAAAGATGCCCTTCAACGGTGTGGGCTGCCTCCTGAAATAATATCACTGTACTTTAATACTCACACTGCAGATGGGATAGCTGGCTTCAAAATGCCCATGCTGAGTTCACGTATTAGATGGGATGCTCAGATTACACTTCCACTTAAAGTCTTCTCTTACCAAAATATGAAAGATGGGAGTTTTAATGAAACCTAAAGACAAAAGCCAGGGGACTGGGAGGAAGAGGGGGGTCTCCACAATGCTCATCAGCAAAAATGTCAGTATTTTAACAAATGCCGCTAGTCTTGTGCACGACTGAGACTGAGATTTGATTAATAAAATGATGAGGAGCCAGAGGGGGAAAGCAGGAAACACATTTTACTGTGGTCCACACGGGACCCAATGAACCTTAAGCCTAAAAGGTATTGCCGAAGACACCACGATATGGCAACCAAAATGGGGAACATGAGATAGCCGTTCTCATACCCTGACTTCAAGGCAAAAAATCTTGGTTACCTGTGCCCCTCATTTAAGAAACAGAACTCTGAAGTTTATTATAGAGTTTAGGGTTCTACAGAGCATCTGTAATTCTTGAAAGATTTCTCATAATTCTTCATTAATTGTCAAAACCAAGATATCTTTAGAGGAAGCCAAGCTGAGTATCTTTAAACACGAAAGCTTTATAAGATACAGGCACAAAAGTCTACTCTTGTAGAAATACAGTTAAGTATATTAGATAGTATAAAATAAATGAGTCTTTGAGATCACCTGCCAGACTTCTTTATAGCTGAAATGTGACAAGTAAAATGTGGATTAGTTATTCCCAGTGACCACAGGGCAACTGTCTCTGAGAGACACTTGATGACTTAACTTTGATGACAAGTTATGACAGCATTATTACTGATACTTAAGTTTTAAGCCTATTGTATTATATGCACAGCTCAGGTCCAGCTGGTGTATCCATGCTCTGACCTCACGGGTAATGTCTGGAGTGAACATTCAGAGTCCATGACACCAACACTCGACACAAAAATGGGACGTCATTCCATCCAGCCATATTCAGATATGTCCATCATTCTGTGTTTCACTTAGAGATGCTTTTTACAAAATCTTAAACGTGTTCTGGTAGATAGGATAATTCACTTTTTTCCAAGCAAAAAACAAAACAGTGTTTCTGTTTTCCTTTTCTTCCATTCCCAGTCATCTAAATAATTCATACTATTGTTAAGGGTTCAGGTGCTTCCGAAAGTTAATAGTAAGTTAAAGCCACCTCAAATCACAAGAAACCTAATCTAAGGTTCTTTAATGTTTAAGTTCTTTCTGTCTTTTCTCTCTTTTTTGGGGGGAAGATGGGGGAAGAGTAATTAGGTTTATTAATTTTTTTAAATGCAGGTACTGGGGATTGAACCCAGGACCTGGCGCATGCTAAGCACGCTCTCTACCACTGAGCTATACCCTCCCTTCTTTCTGTCTTTTCTATGTGTGTTTACATGCACACAAGCATTCTTTTTAAAAAGTAAACAAAAATGGAGAGTACATGCTTTTATAACCTGATAGTCTCTCATACATTGTGAATGCATTTCTTTAGATGCATTCCCTAAATACACATCTGGCTCGTCTTCAGTCATTCCCTTTTCTCAAACTCAAATGGACAAGGATTTCAGTTAAGCCCAGACAGACCCTGAAAGAGGTATAGACACAATTTAATGGCACAAGGGATGGCACGTGCTAGACCCAGGTGAGAGGCGAGGGGCGCTTAATTCAGGGAGGAAAGTAGCATGGGATTTAAGTTTCCAAACCTTTTTACTCTGAAGCTTGCTCACATAGCTTTATCCATCTTGCTCTTACTTTTACCAATAGTTATATCTTTTGAGATGAGCACTGGACTGGACTTCAAAGACATGCTCTTTGCACTTAGAGCTAACACCCAGAAAACCTATTTTCCCACTGGATTTGTGCTTCAAAAACCATAAACGCCTCCTCTGAGCAAATCAAAACTCTAAATGTTTTCAAGCTTATATCCTTTGAGTGGGTCAGCCAGAGTTTATTCCCGTAAAGTATTACCACATTACAACTAAACAAGTCTTTAAAAAAATAAATCTCAAATGCTTCCAGCAACAATGTTTTCCTCTCATTCATCTAAGAATGACTGAAAACATCAAAAGGTAGCCAAGGCACTGCAGGAAAAGCTACCCGACATCCTCGTCCCCTTTCCTTCTCCTCAGGACTGCCCACAACTTGCTTTGAGCCCCTTTGCAGAATAAGCAGTAGAAATACTGGGTTTTTTACTGAACACGTTCAACAATGAACCAAACAGGTGAGCTCTTGACAGCTGTCAGGATGCTGGGGGAAGAGGAGGTGAGCTAACGTGACTATTTCCTCCATAGGAGTAATGGTCCAGGCTCCACATTCTCACTGGATGACCAGCGTAGTGGGTGTGGACAGAGCCCTGCAGTCCACCTGGGAGATGAGGCTCTGAGCACTGCAATTCGTCCCAACAATGGCAGCAAAACTCAAGAAGCAGAACTGTTCCATGGCTGTCCCCAGAAGGAACCAGAACCTTGTCAAAATAAGGAGGACACATGCACAAATGACCAGAATAAAAAAGATCAGGAAGGAACTGAAATGTCATGACAAAACTTAGAAAGAAAACTCTTCGATGTGCTTTGTTTCCCTGCATTCTAATTGAAAGTGTTTTGAAAGTAAACCCTTAAGAATGTCAAACAGAAAAAAAAAAAGATAGAAGTCAGAGAATAAAGCAGTAAATATCTTTGGAGAGCAATTTGGAAACAGTGATAACCAATTCCAATGCACATAACCAGTGGCTCCATCATCCCATGCCAATAGATGTGGCTTTACCAACTTACGCAGGGATAGGTATAACGATGAGCAACACACAGTAATTTATAAAAGCAAAAAACCCTTATGTAACCATCAGTAGAGAGGAAGAGTTAAATTATAAGGTGTCTATATATATAACAGACAGCATTGAATGGAATGAGGTAAATCTAGTAGTGAATCTACTGATGTGGGTGGATGTCCCCAATTTAAATGGAAAAAAACAAGCTGCTAAAGAATGATTCCTTAATGTGTTCAAAAAAACACAAAAAAACAAAAATAACTCACTAACAGGGAGGGAGGCGGGGGTGGGGAGAGTGCTCACTCCAATATTTGCATGAGCAATTTTTTTAACTCTGAGTGGGGAGGGCATAGCTCAGTGGTAGAGTGCATGCTTAGTGTGCACAAAGTCCCCAGTACCTCTATTAAAATAAAGTAGATAAATAAACCGAATTACCTCCCCCCTCCAAAAAAAAAAAAAAAGACACAAAAATAAAGTCTGGAATAATATATACCAAAACGTTACCAGTGGCTACGTCTGTGGAATTTCTGATGTTGTATTTGCTTTTATCCTTTGGGGAGGGGTCAGGGAGGAGGCGTGGTTTTCCTTTTATTCACTTTCTCATTATAAAGGTGAAAATACATTCAACCCTAAAGTCCACAGGTGAGGCGACAAGCATGTTATTACTCAGGCTTTCCAGGGTTCATAAATCTTCTTGGATCATCTGAGCCCGTGGACCAGACAGCCCTCATGGAGCTTTAACTCTTCTGTCCATAATCTCCATGTAATTAGCACATTTATGCCCTCAGCCAAGCCATTAATTAAAAATACTGACCAAGACAAAGCCCAAAATATCACAGTCCTTCATCAGGCCACTAGTGGTGACTCTTGATATATTCATACACGTTATGCACCCATTTCACAAACACGTGCTTTCTATACCTTTGCTAATTTCATCCTACGCCCTAAGGAAGCTACTATCATCACCCCTGTCTTACAGCTGAGGAAGCAGGGGCACTGAGGGGGCCTGCAGCCAAAGTGACACAGCCAGGATGTGGTGAAGCTGGGGCTCAACCCAGGTGATCCGAGCTGCGCTCAGGCCGCAAGGTGAAGAATGTTCTGCCTCAGGGCTGGGCTGCTTCAGGGAAAAGTGCCTAAGTTAGGTAACAACCAGCCAACTCATTTCATAAAAATGGCTCAGGCAATCAGAGTATGAGTCCAAGTCCAGCTATCATAATACCAACCAGCCTAGGTTGTGTTTATGCTAAAACGTTTCCCTCTAATTTAGGTGTCATTTACAGAACCCTAAGAAAATGATGGGTTTCAAAAGGTTGGCTTCTGTTTTAAAAAGTAACCATTTTTATTTCAAACTAATCTAAGCAGAAAGCTTTATAAAACCCAAATCTAGGCAGAAAGCTTTGTAAAATCCAAGTCTAAACATGGTATAAATCTTTAGGACAGAGAGAGAAAGCTATACAGAGAATGATTTAATTAAATAGAATCGGTCCAATTCCTACAGTTGAGAGGTCACTGAAAAAAAAGAAAAAACTCGGAGGAAGGAAAGCAAAAGATAAACAAAAAAATTATAGCTTAAAATCAAAAATAGTTCTAAATATCTCAGATTTGGAGGGTGGTTACAGCGTATCTTGAAGACACTAAAAATGGTACCTACAAAGTGCCTGAAATAGTGTAGAGATGTATTTTATGTCATAATATTAAATTTCAAAGGCAAATTAACAGTTACATATATAGTATGATTATAAATATATAACAGACTCCAAAATAGCAAAAATATTACCAAATTGTTAATACCATAATATACGAAACTATCTTTGGGGAGGAAACTATGAATTTTTTGTAGTCTTTATTTTTCTACTGTTCCATGTTCTTTTCTTTATCTAATTCACATGATTACTTTTACAATTGGATGGTAGGGGAGAAGCCTTTCCTTGACAAGTTATTTTGTTTTATTTTGCATAGTGTATGGCTGAGAGTTAAGAAAATTTGGCTTTACTGTAAAGTATTTTAATTCTAATTTCTGCCAGTCACATGCATTTTTATAGGAAAACAGAATTGCTTTAAGATAGAAACTTAACAGTGAAATCATATTTCAGGGACACTTTCATGCAAACTAACTCATATTCACCCCTCAACCATGGATGCCATGGTGGGCTCAGAAGCAGAGCAGAAAGCTGGGTGCTCTGGGGCAAGATAATACTTCAAATATGGTATTTTGTAATTATACCATCACTGTTGCAGGCTAAAACTTGGTAATTCCAGGTCAACAAACAGGAGTTGGCCGGGAGAGCAGGGTCTGATCTGCCATATACCTGATCTGCGGTCTGGGAAACATTATTTAGCCTCTCATACTCTATGCTCTTTTTCTGTAAAATGGGATAAGATTCATTTTTATCTGCCTCAAAGAATATTTGGAACATCATCCCACACATGTTAAGTTGCTAACAAGTCAACTATTAACGTACGTTTTAGAAATTTTTGTTCTACCATTTGCTCACCAACTACTATCTCATGGGAATTACTTGTTCCATGCCCATTTCCCCTAGAAAATGAAAATGCCAAGAGTTCTTGCTTGTTGCATACAAACTCTGCACTCAACAGTGTGTGTGGTGTGACGACTTCTAATTCTTCTAATTTTCGAATGATCTGGGTGGGAGAAGAGGGACAAGGTAGTTTATACAAAGGTCCAAATGGAGGTGAGCCACTTGAGTTTCTTCTTTCTTATTTCAACCCTAAAAGGTACAGGGGAAACAGCAGACAGAGCAAGGCTCCGGTCAGTCATGGAAACATCTCTGAGCTCACTTTCCCCAAGTGGGACTAAAAATTGGGACTAATATCATCTCTGTTTCAGACTGAGATTCACATGAAATAACATTCATGAACGTTCTCTCTCTAAATGGAAAAGCACTCAGAAGCCATGTTAGGAATCTGTCCACTTGATCAAATCAAGGCAAAGGTTCTAGTATTCTCCAGTATTTCCATTATTTCTCTAGCCCTTTTTATCACACTAAGGTCGCCTTTTAAAAATTGTCCCCCACGTTTGTGTTGAGGAGGGTTTCGAAGAAGGCAGCATTAGATGTGAGATGACAAAGAATCTAACAAAATTAGGCCTCTCTGTACAAGAAACGCACCTTACTACACCTGATCATGGGCACTCGAATGGGATTGCAGCTCAAGACTCAGGCACTCCTGCAGTTAAAAGGGCTTGGTCACAAAGAGAGAAAACGACAGCTAAGGAGATGTAGCCTTTTCTGCTTGGGGTTCCTGGTTGGTTAGACCTTCAGGTAGCAAAAGCAAGTTATCCTGCTGTGGGAACGAGACTGTACATGACATCCCACACCCCACACCCAGGGCTGCGTGGGAGGCACGAGTGAGCCCATCCATCAACACCAACCAAAAAGTTGACCACCTTTCTGTACACGTATTACTGTACACAAGTCTATACCCACAGCTCCAAACAGTATATTCACTCTAGAACCAAGCTGTCCACACAGCAAAAATCTGGACAATGGTGAAAGTATTTCATTCCCTCTTTTATTTAAACACAGGCACACAGAGTATTTTCCGATGTATTTTTTGGTGGGGGGAGGGGGTGATAAGGTTTATTTATTTATTTTTAATGGAGGTACTGGGGATTGAACTTAGGACTTCATGCATGCTAAGCATGTGCTCTTCCACTGAGCTATACCCTCCCCCCTCCAATGTACTTTCAAATTTCTAGAAATAGAGGAAGGAAATAAATAGCTCAGTGATAGAGCGCATGCTTAGCATCACTGAGGTCCTGAGTTCAATTCCCAGTACCTGCATTAAAAAGAAAAAAATTCTATAAATAAGCTGAAAATAAGAGGGTAAATGCAGAAATGGATGACCCCATTAGCAATCCCTATTTATAAGAGTTTTTGAGGGGCAACAGCCCTAATTATTGTAAGCAAACTGGATTGAATTCTTTAATCCTTCTACACCTTCCCCTACACAGCCATGTTTTCCAACAAGTTAGCTTTAAGATGCTGTGTCTTAAACATGAAACTACTCCACCACAAGGACAGTCCAACTCTGAGATGCAGAAATAAAACCTTATAAGAACATCAGTGTCAAAATTATCTTTTAAAGTTTTCTTTAAGATCCTACAAAATTACCGTTAATTCTGTAAAGTGTGACAATAATGTGGTTATGTTATTCTATAAAGTCCTCAACTGTTAGAGGTATATAATGATGGATCTACAGATGACGTATCTTGTATTTGTTTGAAAATAGGCAAATAAAATTTAAAAATTTAAATTAGATAAAATCAGATCAGTAAAATGTTGAGTACAGTTAAAGCTGGGTGAAGGGCACATGGTGTTTGTTGTATTCGTCTCCACTTTTATATGTGTTTTGAAATTTTCCAGAGTTAAAAGAAAACATAGTTTTCTTTAGTGAAGATTTTCAGACTTAAAATTTAGGGTACAGTCAGTAAAAATCTATATAGTCAAGAAAATCTCAAAGCAGCTGACAAAATTTCAAAATTTTTATGTTTTCAACAGTAAAGTGTTTCACCCCTTGGGAATGATCTAATTTCCAATTAGCTCAAGATATATAGTGAGCAGTGCTAAGGCAATTCTTCAGTAATAAGAAAGATGTATTTCTAGTCCATGAATTTAAAAAAGATTAAAGGCAATCCACCAAAGAAAAATGAGAACTTTTAAACTTGCAAAGCTTTTCAGAGAGAGAGACTACGAACTACTTATCAAGTTTCAGAGGTACTGTCAAAATGTCAAGCCGAAAGCTCTCCCAAGCCACATGAAATTGAGAAGAGTATGTCCTCCCGGTCAGGAGGGCTTTTAGTGACCTCTAAAAATAAGAAGTCCTTGTCACTAAGAAACTGGCCATTAGAGATCTCCGATTCCAATTTTCCCCCTCAAAGAGATGGCAGCCCTCCTATAAGTGTAGGAGCAGTTCTAGCTCTTCAAATACTGATGATGCCCTGAAGCCTCTGATCATTAAATAAAACCTCTGCTTGTTTTTAATTTCATGTTACTTCTTCCCACTCATATATTCAGTAAAACAAAACCACCAAATGGAAATATCCCACCCTCTTACACTGTTGTTGGTGGGAATGTAAATCGGTGCAGCCATTATGAAGGACAGTATGGAGGCTCCTTTAAAAACTAAAGATAAACTTACAATATGATCCAGCAATCCCACTCTTGGACATATATCTGGAGAAAAATGTAATTCAAAAAGACACATGCACTCCAATGTTCACAGCAGCACTATTTACAACTGCCAAGACATGGAAACAACCCAAATGTCCATTGACAGATGACTGTGTAAAGATGTGGTGTAAAGATACAATGAAATACTACTCAGCCATAAAAAAGAATAAAATAATGCCATTTGCAGCAACATGGATGGACTTGGAGATTGTCATTCTAAGTGAAGTAAAAAAGAGAAAGAAAAATACCATGATATCATTTGTGAAATCTAAAAAAAAAGACACATAAGAACTTACTTATAAAACAGAAACAGACTCACAGACATAGAGAACAAAGTCATGGTTACCAGAGGGTAAAGGGGGTGAGAAGGAATAAATTGGAAGTTTGAAACTGGCACTTTCTGGGGAGTGATGGAAGTGTTAGCTATCTTGATTGTAGTGGTGGTTTCATAGCTGTACATATCTATCAAAATTCATCAAATCGTACATCTGAAATATGTGTAGTTTACTGTACAGGAATAATACTGCAATAAAAGTGTTAAAAAACAAACAAATAAAAAACCCTCCAAAAAAAAAAAAAGCAGAACAGAAATATCCCCTTACTGCTTGGTGACATTAAACATGAGTGAATTAACTCAAAGGACCATCTCATCACCATGTCATCACCATCACCCAGCGTCAGCACAGTCACACTTCTCTCCAGCCCTCAACAATGAACACTCAGGAACAGCTGTCTGACCCTCCGCTACCACTTTATCCTGCTGCTCTCTACTTAGAAATCTGACTTAGAGTCCACAGTGCTGTTCAACTAGACAACAGCCCCCACCATGGCCAGAAGCCAAAAAGCCACATTTAACCAAGTTCATCTTTAATTGGCTTAGAGCAGTTCTGTGTTGCTGCAATGTATTTAATTAATTTAATTTAATCCAAGTGGAAAAAATTCCAATGTTCAGAATGCAAAGATTAGTTTTATTTCACTTTTGAAATTGCATTGTTCCTTACTTATGGAAAGTTTCTGCAACAATCTTTGCACAGCATATAAGCTTGTGGGTCCCTAAATGCCACCTGGTAAAGGGTATACATACCAGATAGTCTCTGGTCATTGTCACAAATCACTAATTTTCCTGTTTCTCTTAAGTTTGGGGTAAAATTTGTGAAAATCACTTAGCAAGTTTAAGGAAGAATAACACAAACTCACTCCTAGACATGAGAAAGCATGAAAACTAGGAAAGAGACACACTAAAATCACAAGTTTGCTTTTAGCACGCAAAATGAACTTTCAACTCAATGGAATGTTCCTACTCAAATAGTCAAACGGTTGAGTGTCTTAGAAAATAATATACCTCATATTGTTTACATAAATTCCAAAGGACATGGCCACTACAGGTGAACTCATTTTATTAGAAGAGTTGTCTACAAATTAGGCCTCTAAATCTCAAAGATCAGCATTTTTCAAACTGGTATCCAAGAATATCAATATTCCAGATGTATCAAATAAACACGTACCAGGCTTCTCTCACTAGTGTTCTGGGCTCAAAGCAGCGTGGGAAACCCTGATCTAGACAAAGTTAAGCAGATTTATTTAGAGTTTAGAGACTCTTTAATGTGCACTCTGAACCAGTAAGGAGGAGATGGGTACAGCATTTTCTAGAATGACTTGCCCATGGAACCCTTTTTGAACCACATCTATTAACATCCGCCATAACTAAAGACACCAAGATAAATGCAGTATGTTTTAATACACAACACTTCAGTCAAATATTCCCCTATGTGAAAAAGTTTGAGTTGTTTTAAAAAGTATTAAAACTCCTGGGTTCTCTGGGAAAGTATGTGAAAGAAAACAAAGAGCTCTAAATCTGGTGAGGTAGGAGATCAACCATGCTGATTTCAGGCAAAGGGAATTTACAAGATCTCCGTTTGAGATGAAGGAAATAAAAAGCACCACCGACCAACTACAGCAATTCACTGCATGGAGATGGTCCAGCACGTGAAATGCCTACTTGTACTGCTCGGAGCCTCCACAAGATTTAGGGCTGAATCCATCCTACTTAGGATGCTTGATACACACAACTTAAGAAACCTGTGAATTTTAGGCCGAGTCTCTGAATCACCAGCATCCTCCTCTATATGGAAACTGTGCCCAGGAATTCCAGGCCATGGGGCATCCCTAGTGGTCCCCACATCACGTGTGCCACCTCTACTCGGGTGGCTGTGCTAACACTGGTTAAGAACCACTCCTCAGCCTCAAAGAATCAGAAACGATCTCTAAGGGTAGAACCTGAGGAACTGTATCCTTTTGTCCCCTCATTTGCCTTAAACCCAGAAAAATTCAATTCTACCTTATTATGTTGAATCAATAGTACATTCCGTCTAACATCTTATTCAAGTGAACCACGGATGAACTGCGGTGTCCAATTGGGGGGAAGGACTAACCATAAGCCACCCAACAATTCAAAACATTCTCACGTTAGGACAGGGAACCAGCCCCACGCAAGTTACTTACTCCCTTCTTAAGCTTCAAAGCATGCCGAAGTTCCCTGTTTAACAGAAAAGTGAGCACCTGTTGTCTGCTGGTTGGTTGTTTGACTGTGGGCCCCAGTGGGATGAGGCTCTACAGAGCTTTTCAAGTTAGACATCTCAGGATACAGACCCTGAAAGCTATTCTAGGATTATGGCACAGAGCACGAATGTCTAAGACAGTTACTTTCCTCCCTTCTGAGCTGTTGCACCTACAAGATGTTCGGGGCAGCTCAACTGCCATCTTGACTTCAGAGGTCCTGGCAGATCCCAGGCGCAAAATAAGCAAAATACTACTACAAAGAAAACAATTAAAATGAGTAGCCTAAAAACACAAGACTGAAGTTTTGAAACATTTCTGACAATTCTCATGTCTGGTTCCTTTTGAGCCCCTGCACCAGTAAATTCATACTACTTTTATTCGTGGTAGATTTAGAAATCAAGATTCCAGTTCCCACTCAATGCCTAAACACTGTGTCATAGTTCAGTCTTTACTCTCTCATTAAGTGGCTGCTTCTCTTCAAGAGGTCTGCATTTGGTAGTAAAATAATTACATCCATCAGTCCTTGCCTAGGAACTGATAATACTAAATGTTTTGAAATCCACTGCATGCCGTAGAAAGGCTAAATAGTTTCTGAGCCTGACAGATAAACAAATTTGACGAAGAAGGAAACCAGCGCCATCAAGTAAAGTTTAGATCTGAGGGTTCAAAAAATATTAGTTGCTGGTATTACTTCTTTTATATCAAAGATGTGTTCCTAAAACACAAGCATCAGAAAGTTCCCCATAGAAGGGGTCAGTTATAAAAATGTACGGATCCCAACGTTGTATAATAAGCTCCAATAGCCAAAACAAGACGCATGTCAGGGACTGAGGGAGGGTCCAGTGGCAGAGGCCCACCATCACCTGTGTACAGGAGAGAAGGCAGAGATGGGAAAGGGGGAAAACGCAAGAGGGCCTCTTACAAGCCCTTTTCCTATTCTGAGAAGTTTACTTGCTGGTCTCTTTCAAGCAGTCCGAGGCAGCAAGCATCACCTCCCTCTGCAGGTTCCACAACATGGTGATGATTACAACAGGGAAGAGAAGTTTACTCCAAACTTGGCCCAACACAGACAACATGCAGTTTAATTACAAATATGACTGAGAGCGCTGTCAGAGTTAAACCACACACATTATCAGTATGCAAATTTAGTGGCTGCACTGCTTTTCAACCACACTGCTTAAAATGACTGCTGATTTAAAAATAATAATAATAGCAAAAACCAGTTGGAGAGAGAGTGTATTGATCACACTGTTGCTACTTCAGTTCTAAGTCTGTGATCTATTTGATTGAAAAAGAAAACAAGCCATGTTGCTTGTCTTATTTTCAATAAAATGAATTTAATTTGCAAAGATGGCCCATCTAAGAGAATGTGATTTAACCGAGAATCAACAATTGCTATCCTATAATGTTCTACTCCAAATATTTCTAACACAGTCACTGGAAAAGCTGAGACACAGAAGAGAAGAGCTGCAAATTGCTCATCCACCATGAGCCGTGCTGTGTTTGCTAAGAGCATCTATTGCTTCCTAGGCTGAATTCAAAACTGGTTTTCAATTGATTAAATGTCTGCCTCACATCTGCTGCTTTCTGAAGCCCGCTAAGCAGGGGGTTCCACTGCCAGAACCTCCCCTGCCTGGAGCTTTTAGGCTAGAAGGCACTCAGCAAGGAAGCAAGGGGAGGGGCCCGCCAGCGGCCTAGAGAGCTATGTTAAGCCATCCCGAGGGACGTCCAGAAATGCCTCCTTCTACGTGAAAAGACTAAAGAAAGTTTCCTATACACCATGGCATGGATTATTTAATAAAGTTATTAAACATTTAGCTCTGATAATGGGCTCGAAGATGCCACTTTGGAGGAATCCATTTAGGGTTTGTGGATGGTTAATGGCAGAATTAAAATGATAAATTGAAATGTGTCTCTCTGACGCGTGTGCTCAGCTCTGTACTCCCTGGAATTCAGACGGCCTGCTGCATACCAGAGTAAGTGACGTGGACCCAGGCCTGCAGCAACTCGAACACAGCCAGTGTTGATCACTAAGTCTGGTCAGAGAAGACAAGGCCTTTGTCCAGGCCCACGGATTCATAAAAGGCAGGTGAAGGCAGGACCCTTCCCTTAACTGGTAGAAATGCTACAAAGCGTCTCTGGATCCACACAGCGCAGTGCAGTAAATGAAAGGTGGGCATTACAAGCAGACACATGGGGAGGGAATCCCAGATCAGCCTCTATTAGCCCTGAGCTTTTAGGCTAGAATACCTTCCCCATCCTCTGAGCCTGTTTCTTCACCTAGAAATCAGGGATCATACATTGCAGAGTTGTCGTCGGGGCCACACCCCCAACCCAACAAGGCCAGCATCTCTGGGAATGGGATCCAGGTATCAGCAGTTTCCAAAGCTCCCTGGTGATTCCAGTGGGCAGCTACTGTCCCAGGAGCATAATACTGACCGAAGGAACCTGACCACTAGTGAATGGGACACTGGATTTGGTTATTTGCAGCAAGTGAAATCCGGATCTCAAAAGGAAAGCAAGTCAGAATGCAGGGAAGTTTACAGGAGGTTAAGTTTCCACACACACGGGGGGGGGGGGGGGGACTATCCACGCAGGGAGGTTCAGAGGGACTGGCCAGAGTAACTTCTAAAGAAGGGGACAGGAAGTCCCTTGCTAACGGGAGACGGGGAGGAAAAAACAAGATACTGGTGAAGGTTGGGAGTCACCACTGGGAGGAAGAGGAGAGGCAGGTGGCACTTGGTGAGAAGAGTGAGGAGTGCAAAGTGAACTTGAGGCCTTGGTGCCAGGGACCAGTGTGCCTGGCCTGAGACTGTCCCCAGGCAGCACTTAGCGTCCTGGATTTGAGGGGGAGAAGAGGGCTGGTGGGGGGATGCAATGAGACTGCGGGAACGCTGCTTCTCCGTGACGTCCAGCCCGAAACTTGGCTCAGAGTGGGTCCAGCCCTCCTGGGGGTGCTCAGCCCCCTCCCAGATACTGCCTGTCGTTTCTGTCACCCAAATGGCCCTGAGCAGGCTACTGGAACTCAGCAGGGAAAGAACGCCATAATAGTAGGTCTTCCTAAGCATTACTAGGTGCTAAGATCATTTTTTTCCATAAAGAAATAGAGTCTATTCTAAGAACAGGATGATGGTGGTCAGTACATTTCTTCAGTCTCAACGGTAGGCTTCCAAACAATCTTGTTCAGATGCCTCTTCCCAAAACGCTCCTCCTAGACAATTGAAAGCATGTTAAAAGCGAATAAAAGCAAAATACAGTGTGGCGGGGGGAGGGTAGAGCTCAGCGGTAGAGGGCATGCTTAGCGTGCATGAGGTCCTGGGCTCAATCCCCAGTACCCCCATTAACATAAATAAACAAACAAACCTAATTACCTCCTCCCCTGGGGGAAAAAAAAAGAAGCAAAACAGAAACAAAACTGAAGGAAACCCTAAACACACTAGTCATCACGTTATCTAAGGAGTGGAGAGTCACAATCCAGATTACCCAGCAGACATCTCTGCAAATTAAGCATCTCTCAGTCTTTGCTTTGAATGAGCTGAAAGGCAAGCCTATTATGAAAACCACACGAGGGAAAGTGACATCGGGCAGCCCCACTGCCCTCCCCTTATAAAATCATCCTGGCCACAGTATCTATACTCAACAGCCCTGAGCTTCCTTTCTCCAGAAAACTCTAGGCTGGCCTAGGCTGTATGAAGGAAGTCGTTCTGAGAGACAAATATTTACACTGCACATATACCCACTTTCTCATCAGGATCTAACTCTACCCGAGGGAAAGGAGACAGTGTTTCTAAAGAAGCAGACATTGTACAGAGCCTTTCCACTGGCAAAGCCCCGAAAATACCACATCTACTACAAGGTATTTGGAGGGCTTTTTGTTGGTTTGGTTGTTTTTTGCCATCAAATCTGTTCCCTCACATTTCTGCTTCTAGCACAAACAAGTGGTCACAATATTCACAAAAATATAAGCAAACTCTCTAAAAACATCATCTAATCAAAAATGCATGCACAGCCTAGCCAAACATCATCGTGAATCTGCAGAGGAACTTAAAGCCGTGTAACCATCTCTCTCTCAGCATTCGGGGTGGAGAATATCAGCTTGAGCCTCTTAATCTGAACTCAAAAAAAAAGTCCCACGTCTAGTTAAAAAAAAAATCCAGCAAAAAATACAAGCCTAGGAGGAGAAAGCACTCACAGGAGGCATGTAATTATTACTTGAGTAAGTGATCTTATACAAGTGCATTTCCCATTAAAAAAGGAACCCATTAACCTAATTCATAAATCACACATTATATCCGTCAAAATAGCTTTTAGAGCTGCCAGCTATTACAGAGAACATCTAATAATGCCATTAATACTTTAATTTTTTTTTTTTTTGCTTTATCAGTAATACAGTGGGATGCAGAGTGGGCCTCATTCCCCACATAAACACACTCAAGGAATCTGTCCTGACTCAGGAGGCAGAAGGCATTAATTTGGGAGAAACTCACTGTTCTTCATTCTGAATGGGGATGGGTGCAGTGAGGGGCAATTCAGATGAATCCCAAACCCAACAAAAATATGAATTAAATATTTCAGGATATCTCTGTCATCCTGAGTTATAACTACCAACTTTAGAATAGCACTTTTAGCACCTATTGTTTGAAAAGTCAGTTTGAATAGTGTGTTCCTAATTTTTTTTGTGTGTAGGGGGAGGTAATTAGGTTTATTTATTTATTTATTTTTAATGGAGGTGCTGGGGATTGAACTCAGACCTTGTGTATGCTAGGCATGCACTCTACCACTGAGCTATATCCTCCCCTCCTAATTTTTTTTTAACCTAATAAAATATATGTACCCCTATCTGGGTTGGCTTCGTCACTCCAACAACTGTGGTGTCTTGACCAAGTCAACAGCGGCAGTTTTGGTTCTTGTGTGATTATTTTGTTCCATAAAATGTAAGCCCTGACCTCCTTTGAGCTCTGAGCTCTAACCTTCTCTGAACCAGATCGTATTCAGGACTCTTAGTCAAGAGGAACAAATTACTCCTCTTGGAGACCTGGACAGACGGAGAGTAGAAAGGGGCTTATTTTACCCCAAGTGCTTCAATAAATGACAATGAGCATCTAAATGGAGGTGGCTGATTCCTTAACCACTTGGCAAAAGACCTGGAAGCTAAGTAAATGATTTCTGGAAGTATAGACGTTAATCGCTGGCAGAATAGCTCCAATGCTCCCATCTGAGTGACTAGAGAGGGAAAGCTCCTTTGGTTTTGTTTTTTAAAAATGCAAGCAACCCCTTGTCTAACTAGGGGTGGGGGCTCCTCACGAAGCAACGAGGGCTTCTGGGAAGTGCCTCACCGATGCTGCCATTGATCTTGAACCTTGAGAGCCAGCGAGGGAGAAGCTATTTGGGTATCAGGACAGAGAGCTGGGCAGGCAGGTGCCAGCCTTCCCTGCTGACTTTATTTGAAATACAAACAAAATCCCTTCAACTATATGCAATTCCTACAGCAAGTTTGCTTCTCCAGGGAAGAGGGCTGCGTCTAAACAGGGTCCCATCAGCGACCCTCTCTCAAAATTGCCTTTCTTCATCGTCTTTAAATTACAGCCTACAAAAGATGCCCATATTATACATGTGAATGATCACAACGCCTTTGCTCCTTCTGGACCAAATGCTGACCTACATGAAATGATTTGCTTTAAATTCATAGCATACAAAAGTTATCTTAGAAACTGGAGAACATATTTGGCCTTTTTCATCACATGCACTGTCCAAATGACTTCCCCTCTCCCCTACAGCTCATCCAAAGGATAAACCATAATACTTTGAATATTTTTCTGTTTTCTGTACATAATCCACTAACCACCCCCCACAACCTTTTGCATGAAACATTTTTTCCCTAAAAAATTATGACTGGAGAAGTTACTGTTAAAAAAAAAAAAAAGAACTTTTGATTGTTTTAATACTCATTTGTCTCAAACCTGCACATCATTCTTCTAAAAATACAACCTCTTTTTGTCTTTTCCATAAATTCTCCATTTAAGATGGGAAGCCCTCTGGTAATCAGTAGTTTGAAAAAGCCACACACAGAGAATGAAATGACACTTTCTCTGATGGGTGTGATCACCTCCTGACAAGGAAAAACTAGTTCAATGGTAAACAATAATGTGAATCACTGGCAAGACAGGAAAATATTACTCGGTATCTATTTATATAATAGTGGGGAAAATCGTCTTGAGATTGGAAAGTTTTTATATCAATTAAGTTAGCATACATCCTATAAAATTGTTGCTAGTTACTGTGTCTGGAGAGTAGGAGATAACATTTGGCTTTAATATGCAAGTTTTTATGATGGAACAGTCTTATTTGATCCTAACAGACTCCCCTCTCTGTGGCTTCATGAATTACGTTCTTTACAGTAATTATTCTTAATATAAAGTCACAGAATCTGGTAACTCAGACCACTACACACTCCTATGTTGCATGGCAGTCTCTGGACAGACTTCCTAAGTTCACTATGCAAAAGTCTCTGTATTAGTCTGCTCGAGCTGCTATGACAAAATAACACAGACTGGGTGGTTTAAACAACAGAAAGGTATTTCTCATGGTTCTGGAGGTTGGGGAGTCCAAGGATCAAGGTCCCAGATAATCTGATTTCCAGTGAAGGCCAGCTCCTTAACTTGTAGATGGCCACTTCTTCCTGTGTGTGCTCATAGGCTGAAGTGAGAGGGAGGAAAAGTCAGAACGAGGGGAGCGCCCCCTGGTATCCCTCCTCGTAAGGACACAAATCCTTTCATGCTCTGCTCTGTGACCTCACTCATCCTCCATTACTTCTCTCCAAACTCAGGGGGGTCAGGGCTTCGGCATGTGAATTTGGCAGCGGGGGAGGGGTGGGCACAACTTGTGCATAGCAGGAGGTAATCATGGGACTCCATCAAGCTATCCACGTCAGATTTGCATGCTTCCCTGGATGTAAGTGGACCTTAGGCAAACAAATCTAGAAACCCCCCCAAACCATTCATCTGGCTGCACAGTGGACATGGGAATGGAGGCCAAGAAGAGAGGCAGGGAGGCTGCCGCTGCACCCAGTGCAGAGCTGGAGGCAGGAGGGGACCCTGGGGACGGGAAGGGTCAACCTGAGACAAATTTTGAAGATGAAGTCGACAGGACCTGCCAATGGAAAAATGCCAGATTTGAGGCTGGGTTATGTTAGCGACAGTTCCTGAGTTTAGGAAAGCACTTGTCCCTGTTCATTGCTTAAAACCCTAAGCTTTTCTGTATACTGACTCTCTCTCTCTCTCTCTCTCTCTCTCTCACAAACACACACACACACACACACACACACACACACACACATTCTCTGAGCCAGAATACCTAGTCTTGACCAGAGGCCCTAGCTGCATGGTTCCTGAATCTCTAGGTGCCTGTCTCCGCACTGGTAGAAAGAGGATTTACGAGTTTATGTGTACAAAGTGCTTAGGACAGCGCCTGACACATAGCACTCACTCAGTTAACATTAGCTATTATCAGTATTACGAAGAACAAATCAAAATCATTGTTTTTGCTACCCTTTCCCTCTATTTCGCCAGCCAGCAGTTCAGTCATGTCTTTTCTTGATACTGCTTTTTTCTCAGGAGAGGAATAGTATCTCAGGTGTGAGAGCCTAGAAACTTGGGGATCGTCTGGGGCTTTTCTGTTTCTCATCCACCCCCTTGTCCATGTTCCATTAAGTGCCATCATTTCTGATGTCTTCAGGGCTGTCTATACCCATCCCTTGACTCCTGCCCTAGCTCAGGCTTCAAGGTTTCACGTCTGATTTAACGCGATATCCTAAGAGCTGATCTCCCCGACTCTGGGTAGCTCTCTGACTCAATCTGCCATGCTGGTCTCCTTTAGTCTTAAGGTGTAACTCCCCAGCCTCCTTATCTAAGAGCCTCCACTTTTCCGTGATCTCCCACTGCCCTCTTCCCTAAGGCCTCCGTTCTGGGCTAACCAGGAAGAAATTCTCAGCGTTTGTCACCAGTCACCTCTGAACCTTTGCACAACGCAGGCTATGCTGTGGGAAGCTTTCAAGGGCTAAGCCAAGATAAAAAATCTAAACTCCAAGAGGGTGGGGACACACCCAGCACCTTTCATATAATACTTCTTAGGTAAATAATTACTGAATTCAGGTGTGACTAGCTTGAACAAAAGCTGGAGGTAGACAGCAGGGAATGGATCAAGTCAACAGACAAGAGGCAAACAGGAAAAATCGATGACATCAAAGAATCCTTAGGAGCCATGACGACACCACCGGCCCCAGGCCAGAGAGCCTCTCACTTTAGAGAATCCTGGCCCTCTTCGGGCCCTTCCCTTCCCCCTACAGGAGCCTAGAGGAAAAACCTACCTGAGGTGACCATCCCCCTTGCCCTGGGACTCAAGATTGTGGAGTTGCCAGCGCACCCCAAGGCCAGAGGGCCGGCCACAGGGTGTTTGTTGTGGTGGATGTTGGAGGGTAGAACAGAGTTGGACAGCAGGTGGACAGTCACATCCCTAGTGCTGAAGGCCCTGCCCCTCAAGGGCAGCCAGGGAGTGGGAAGAGGGCAGGCTGGAGGCCGACCCTGCCTGCATCACCACTTTCTAGCAGGAAAGGTCTAGGGGTCTAAGAATTCTAACCTCAGATCTGGCCTTTGAGATCATTTCGTGGAGGTTTCTTTGCCAAGATAAGAGGATACGGCGTTTCATTTAGTAATGTATTAGCTTGATTAGTAGTTTTAAAATATCTTGACACGTGGTACATGTGTCTACATTTGTATTCTTGCCCTGGGCCCTGCAGACGTTAGGGGTGGGTCCATAGGAGCACCAAATCGGGGTTCTGACCAATCCAAGACCTAAAGGGAAAAACCCAGCCTGCTCCGTTAGAGTCAGCCCAGTGGGGTGAAGAGCACAGTGTTTGGGAGCCAGACGTCCAGGATTCCAACCCAGACTCCACTCTCTGGAGCTGGGTGGCCTTAGGCAAGCCGCGTCACTAGTCAGCCCAAGCCTCAGTTTCCTTGTCTGTAAAATGGGGCTAAGAGTACCTACACCTCAAAAGGGTTTTGAGAGAATTACATGACTTAATATTTGTTAAGTGCCTGCAACAACCCCTGGAACATAGTAAACACACTGTGTGAAGAAAAGTTAGGAACCACAGGAAACTGGGTTCTAACTGTACACAGAATGCTTTACTCACAAAACCCCAGACTTAAAATTCTCTGGTATCATCAGGACAAAATGGGTTAAGTCAGGTCTAGGGTCTTGGCCTGGAAATCCAATTCCTATGTGTAGGAAACTTCGAAGGGAAGACACTTTCAGTAACTTAACTCACTAAAAAAAATTTGGAAAAAAATTGTTCGTTGAAGGACTGCGTGCAAATGTGAAAATATAAACCATGAGCTTCGAAGCATATACTACGGCCCCAATAGATAAAATGGGCCACGAATACTGTTCCTAACACGAAATTAAATCAGAGAATCAACACATGGAAATACATCCATCTGCTCCAATAAAGTAAAGGAATGCAAAACCCAAAGCAAATTTAAGATACCATCCTTCATCTGTCAAAGTAAACTCTCCCAATACCAGTGATGTGGCAGGAAAATCTGAGGACATTTTTCCCCCCAGTGGCATCAAAATTAGCATCACTTGTGAAAGTATACTCTTAACAACCAAGACAAATCTTGAGTAAGTGGCAGACGGGAGATTCAAATCCATATCTTTTTTTTTTAATTGAGGTATAGTCAGTTTACAATGCTGTGTCCTTATCTTGACGACAAAACATCTGCTCTTTCCACTGGTAATGAAACCTGGAAGGCTACCCCAAGGAAACAACAGAAGGGGGGCACAGAATCAAAGCCACTCTCTGCAGAATGAAAATCAGCTGTCAGCGTGTTCACTGGCAAATAAAAAGAACGACTTCCTTAACTGTAATAATTTTTTTAAATGACATGGAAACACAAGGAATTCTACAAGGGAAAGCAAAATGGGAGTCTTTCAAGCTAACTGCAGCTCAATAAAAATTCGTACACTTGGAACCTTAAATTATGGATTAAATAGATCCAAATTTAAAATGCATATGCCAAAATGGGGGTGGATGGGAGTGTTCTGATTATTTTGTAAAGTATCTGATATTATAGTATTGGGTATTTGTTGTTTGTTTTGGGAGGGAGAGGTGGTTAGTTTCCTTTATTTACTTACTAATTTCTTTAATGAACCCAAGACATCATTCATGCATGCTAAGCACAGGCTTACCACTGAGCTAACCCTCCTGATATTATAATATTTTTAAGAAGGAAGGAGACAGACTACAACTATGAAACATTAGGGCCTGAAGTGTTCCTCTCCAAGATCATCCACAACAGTCTCTCCATTATGCTGCTGAGAACCAAGCCCTGGAAGAATGCTATTTGTCCAAGGTCACAGACCTCATTCGGAATAGAAACCACACTAAAAAATTCTCAGCTTCCGGGCCACTGTTCCTATCTCCCTCTCTATCTCTACTTTTTTTTTAAGATAATATTTTAATAAGATACTACCAGGGAATACAATCTTTTAAAACACTAGAATAATAACACGCCTTCCCAAGCGTTAGAACAACATCTTGGATGTGCACACTCTAGGCCACTGAAGCATACAGCCTGTAAGACGCTCAAGGTTTGCTGTTCTCAACTTCAAAATTCCTTTACATCCACTACCACTGTTTGTTTAAAAATTTCTTCAGGGAACGTTAGAAGATAGCAACGAGGTAAGTTTTCATGACCAACACTTCTAAGCTCATGGCCCTAAGCTAAGTCATGAAGCAGACACTATCCTAATGATCTTACTGGTGTAACTGCAGCACCGTAACGTCACCGCAGAGACACATGATCTCCAACACCAGTGTGTACAAGGACTGGACTTCTCCTAGACCCGGAGTCCAACCGGATTTATGATGTTTCTTTGCTAACAATAAATGGCACTTGCATTCTCCCTCATCGTGAGTCTATCCATATTCACACATCATAGGCCCCAAGGTTACCTTCAACATGGAAATTAGTATGAAATTAATTCATGAACTTTTCAAATACTATCCGAGGTGATACATTTTCATCATTGTAGATTTTAAATGAAATATGAAAGAGGGACAGCATCTATGACCCCCCTTTCACAGCTATAAGAGAAATGCTTCTTCCCTCCTAGAAACACACACGCACACGCACACGCACACGCACACGCACACGCACACACACTCACCCTTATTAGCTATTCCCTAAGGAACTGAAAAGGGAAGGCTTAATATGTCTCCTATATTCCAATGATTAATGCTTTATTCAATATTAGGAAAAACACCAGTGCCAAGTGAACCAATACAGTTGAAAAAAGTAAATTCTTACAAAATCCACACATTACTCCTAAAATCTGTTCCTCTGCATATTCTTACTAGCATTTAAAATGCCTTTTATATCTGTTCAAAAAGAACAGAAGGGAAAAGCTGAAAAGGACGTGGGATTTATAGCCCTGTTAAAATACAGTACACTGAAGAAAATGCTTAAGTAGGCAATAATCTGCTTGCAGGTTAAGCCTCATTTTATTAAGGAAAGAAACTGGTTACTTTCAAGACCTAAGAGTTAAACTCATTCAATAAATACCTATTGAACGTCTATTACTTATCAAGCATCAAATTTTGAGTTAAAGAAATTTAACAAGGATGTTTTCAAACTATTTCAGTTCTACAAAGCTGTCCTGTCGTAAGCATCTAGACACTTAGAAGCTATATGCCATGTCCTCTTTGCATCCATTTTGCATTTTAAAAACTCTTCTTAAAGAGGAGTAGATCCAGAAATTGAGTTTTATCTGTCTGGGTGTGGTTATCTTAGGAGCACCACCCTCAAAGAGAAAATCCAGGCTTTCTCTTAAATTAGGAACATACACATTGCTGAGTAAAGCATTCCCGTCTATGTAACATTTATAACTGACAAATGGTTCTTGCAGCCCCATCGATTAATAACTGCTCAGACATTTGCTCAACATCTCCATCTGCTCCAGTGGAAATCTGGAGCCCCCGTGTACAGAACCCACCTTGAAACAGCTGCAGAAGTAATTACCCCTAGGAAAAGACAGATTCATTTTCTTCTGTATCTTCGTGATTTTATAAGTCGCTGTATTTGTTTTTGGGTTTGTTTGTTTTCTTGTTCACTAGATGATCAAGAGCAAGATTTGTTGAAAATGGCTTGAGTATGTGCCTGAGCAAATGCACACGCAAAGAATTCCACCTCCAAACTGCCAAATAAAAGGCAATCTTTTGGCATCAATCCATGAAAGATAATCTTTTAAAGGACAGATCCCTTGTATTCTTACTAAAGAGGTAAATTGACAAAAACAGACAGACACAGCGATTGGCTATCTATAGCTTTCAAAAAAAAGATAGGATTGTGATAAAACACAACTGGCAATTTCCTAGGGGGAAAAAGGTAAAATAAAGTAAGTAAAATGAGTTCCTCCAAATCTTGGATCTCCCGGTGCATTGTGCTCCTGGAGCCACGCCCAGCCCTGCTGGCTTCCCTTTGTGTGAGGCACCGGGAGTCTCTGTCCACAGGGAGAGGCACTGCAGTGACTGTCAGGCACGCTCGGAGCCGGAGGGAACCGGAGCTGGGAGGGAACTGTATACCTTCTCCAGCCCGGACTGCTGACAAAGCTAACTCGGTTTCATAAGCCATCCTTTCTCAGTTCCACTAAAGCCCCAAACAAGAAGAGAAACATGCAATCCAAGGCATTGGCACCTATGAAAATGTCTTAATACTTTCAAACATGAAACAAACACTTGGAGGAAGAAATTTACATTTTCAATTCCTTCTTGGCTCTACTAGCAAGCTTCTGCAACAATGACTAACCACCAGAACACCAGGCTATGAAAATGAACTGTTACAGCTGTAGCTTCACTACATTTAAATTTTGTGCAAGATTTTAAAAAGTGTTCGGGGAACAGGGAAGGTTTGGGAAAAAAAACAAACAAACAAGATTTGTTGTTCTACACAGAAAATTGGATTTCAAGGCCTCTTTAGGCTCAACACAGCCATCATGGCATTTATACACAAAATTTCAGTCTGATCAATTTGTTAGACCAAGACAAATGGTCAGGGGTGTCATTGATTAATAATTATGTTCAATCTAATTTTTAGCCTTCACTAGCTATTTTCTTTCTGCAAAGATGAATGTTAAACACTTATAAGCCCAGTCTAGATGTCCAGATAATTAGAAGAGCTTTCCAAGTCAATGAGCCATTCTATTGGTTTAATCTGGATAAAGTCACTCAACAAAAATAAGAAAGAAGCAGCCCTTCTGCGATCCCACACTGGAGTGGAAAATACAAACGCACAACTTGCAGGCAGACAACAAAATGCAGGTGATCTTTTTGAGACCGATGGCAGGAAAATAATGAAAACCTTTCTCCTTCCAGTGATAGTCATCGTAAAAGATTTCTTGATTTTAACATTCAGATTACTAAATCAATATAAAACATATAAAGTATTCTGATAAAATGGACATCATTCTTCAAGGGTTACTCAACATCCTGAACTCAGGAAACCTCAGATTTGACACGAGGGACACTATGCAGTTCTAAGTTCTCTCATATGTGAAACCGCTGCCCTCACCAGCGTCTTCCAGGCCCAGCAAGGTAAGGATGGTTTAGGTACCCTCACTGCGATGCTCAAAAGGGCGGTTAGGGCGACCTGCCAGCATCATCGCTTGACTACATATGGACCAAACAGGTTTATGAGAACTGGCTTAGAATTCTTACCACCATTTTCCACTGTTTCTATGGACCTGAGTTTATGAGGTTTTGTTTTTTTTTTTTTTTCTGTGAAGTTAGAAACTATAAAATTATGACACGGCACCAAGCATTCCTTTTTTCGAAGAATATGCAAAAGAGATAATGGCTGTGAACCTGGAATTTCCATTTTTTCCCTCTGCTATTTTTTAATCTTTCTATAATTTCTAATTTCCATATTTATAATGTGTAGAGATCCTTACTGGTCATGCACAGAACTTTTATTGTTTTGTTTTATAATTTACAACTTCCTTCAGGGAAAAAATAAATGAACATTTCTGACAAAAGATTTCTGATCCACTCTAATGAAATTAAGACTGATTATTCTAGTCAACTGCTTCCCTGCCACCTTTCCCATCCCTGCTCCCCCAACATCACCACTCACACCCAAGTGACCCTCAGGGGGTGACAACCACCTTGATCCCATTCTTTTAACCAGTCTAACAATAATTATCTAACCATTCTCTTGTTGTATTAAATGCCCCTAACAAGAAGAGTCTTTGAATTGGCCTGCTAGAGGTCTCCCTTCCGTATGGTAAGTTTGAAATAAAAATTGGAAATAGCTGGGGGAGGGTA
This sequence comes from Camelus ferus, assembly GCF_009834535.1. NCBI lineage: Eukaryota > Metazoa > Chordata > Mammalia > Artiodactyla > Camelidae > Camelus > Camelus ferus. Next base: position 60,925,645 of record NC_045703.1, on the reverse strand, counting down.
TAGTTCAAGTGGTAGAGCACATGCTTACCATGCACAAGGTCCTGGGTTCAATCCCCAGTATCTCCTCTAAAAAATAAATAAATAAAGCCTAATTGCCTGCCCCACAGGGAAAGAAAAGGAAATATGCTCATAACATTATTATTGGGGAATTTTTTTTTAACTTTAAGGGGAAAACAAAGGGAGAGAAGGCAAAAAGGGGAAAAAAAAAAAAAAAAAGGAAAAGCTCTTCTCTACAGAAGAATGCCAGATGTAGAAATGTAGAAAGAATGATGGATGAGAACATTACCATTTTGCATCCCCCAAGGTGATTCAGCGAGGATCATCAATGGAAGCTAAAACATTGTTTGGCAACAGAATAATCAGCGTTAAACTCTCATATTATCTCATAGGGAAAAGCATACCTTCTAATGAAGAGATATGGTGGGGAACCTTAATCAAACTCAAACTCAGCATCACATATAATGGGGCAGCTATGACTCCCACTGTGATGTAATAGTAAGTACTCAGTATCACATACATACATTCTTGCTAAGAACGTTCAGCCAGAATCTAATCATACAAAAACAAATCTGACTATTCTACTGTCCAAGGAACTAGCCAGGGCTCTTCATGATAATAAATCCCACAAAAAAGCAAAAAGGCCAGAAAGGTGTCTAGCTTGAGAGATTAAAAGAAACATAACTGAATGCAATTTGGAAACTTTGATTAGATCCTGGATCCAATTTTTTTAAATGCAGGTATAAAACACATTTAAGGAATAGCAAGAGTTCGAATGTGGACTCTATTAGATGATGTCATTAAATTTATGTTAAATTTCTCAAATGTGATAATGATACTGCGGTTAAACAGAAGACGGCAGGAATTTATTTTTAGGAGACAGTACAAAGCTCTTTAGGAGTGAAGTATTTTGTTGTCTGGAAGAGTTCAACAACTGTAGAAAAGGATACAAACAAGAGAAGGAAAGCAAATCTGGTAAATGTGGATGCCTGGTGAATTTTATAGAAAAAACTGTTTCTGTGTATTTGGTGAGAAATATATTTAACCAACAGAATTCTCACTGCCTCCTCATCATGGAAACATTTTATTATTCTAGCAACTCCCCCATCTAGAAAGAGTATTTCTTACCTATTAAGTCAGGATTTTAAGAGCCATTTTTCAGAAGCCAGAAATGCATACGCTTTAATTGCCAAAGGTGCACAATGCATGTATTCTTGGATCCTTTGAGCTGTTTGTTGTATACACACTCATTTCAGAAGGCATCTTTAATTTTTAGCTTTACTTGGAGTGGATGTGTAAGAATACCAGATACATTTTCCTAGGGCAGTCTACCGAGGCAATAGAAGTACAAGCGAAAATAAACAAATGGGACCTAATTAAACTTGTAAGCTTTTGCACAGCAAAGGAAACCATAAACAAAACAAGACAGCCAACAGAAAGGGAGAAAATATCTACAAATGATGTGACTGACAAAGGCTTAATTTTCAGAATATACAAACAGCTCATACAACTCAATAAGAACAACAAAAAACAACCCAAATCAAAAATGGGCAGAAGACCTAAACAAATATACCTCCAATGAAGACATACAAATGGCCAATAGGCACATGAAAAAATTCTCAATAGCGTATTTATCACAGAAATGCAAATCAAAATTACAATGAGGTATCACCTCACACCAGTTGGAATGGCATCATTTAAAAAGTCTACAAATGATAAATGCTGGAGAGGATGTGAAGAAAAGAGAACTCTCCTACACTGTTGGTGGGAATGTAATTTGGTGCAGCTACTATGGAAAACAGTATGGAGATTCCTTAAAAAACTAAAAATAGACTTATGATATGATCCAACAATCCCACTCCTGGACGTATATCTGGAGGAAACTCTAAATTTGAAAAGATACATGTACCTCAATATTCATAGCTACACTGTACACAATAGCAAAGACATGGAAACAACCTAAATGTTCTTCAACAGATGACTGGATAAATAAGTTGTAGTATATGTATACACTGGAACACTACTCAGCCATAAAAAAAGAATAAAATAATGCCATTTGCAGCAACATGGATAGACCTGGAGATTGTCATACTAAGCTAGAAAGAGAAAGAAAAATACTATATGACATCACTTTTATGTGGAATCTAAAAAAGGGCACAAATGAACTTATTTACAAAACAGAAAGAGACTCACAGACTTATGGTTACCAGAGGGGAAGGGAGGTGTGGATGGATAAATTGGGAATTTGGGATTTGCAGATATAAACTACTATATATAAAATAGGTAAACAGCAAGTTTATACTTTTTAGCACAGGGAACTATATTCAATATCTTGTAATAGCCTATAATGAAAAAGATTATGAAAAGAAATATAATCTATATATGTATAAATGAATCACTATGCTGCACACCAGAAATTAACACAACATTGTAAACCAACTATACTTCAATTTGGAAAAAAAAAGAATATCAGATATTTAGTTCGCCAAAAACAAACTGGATCAACACCACCAGCCATCAGGAAAATGCAAATCAAAACCACAACAGGATACCACTTCACATCCACTTGGATGACTGTAGTCATGGGGACAGATAATGAGTGTCGGGGAAGATGTGGAGAAATTAGAAACCCTTTAGACTGCTGGTGGGGAAGTAAAATGGTGCAGCTGCTTTGGAAATCAGTCTGCTAATTCCTCAAAAGGTTAAATGTAGAGTTAACATACAATCCAGCAATTCTGCTCCTAGGCAAATATTCTGAAAACATATGTCTAGGCAAAAACTTGTACACTAATGTTCAAGGCAGTATTATTTATAATAGCCAAAAAGTGGAAACAACCCAAATGTCCATCAACTGATTCATGGATAAATAAAATGCAGAGTATATCCACACAATGCAATATTATTTGGAAATAAAAGGAAATGAAGTACTGATACATGTTACAACATGGATGGACCTTGCAAACACTACACTATGTGAAAAAGGCCAGACATACAAGGTCACATACTATGAGAGTCCATTTATACGAAATGTCCAGAATAGACAAATCTTTATAGATAGAAAGGAGATTAGTGGTTACCAGGGACTAGGGGGAAGGAGAAATGAGGAACGGCTGCTCATGGTACAGTGTTGCTCTGGGGGATCAAAATGTTCTAAAATTGACTGTTGTGATGCTAAATGTACTAGCACTATGAATGTACTAAAAAAAAACCCCACTGAACTGTACACTCTAATTGTAAATTATACACTTTATTGTAAACTGTAGGTATGTGAATTACTTCTTAATAAAGCTGTTATTTTAAAAACCTGGAACAATTAACAGTCTTCCAGAAACTGAGACTAGGAAATACCTCAGAGGGAAAGTCACTCACAGATATCTTCCTGGAGTAAATATATCTGTTCATTTCCCACTAATCACAAATAAGATCTACAGTGCTTCTTGAGCAACAGTAAAATGTCACGACAAATCAGATTTAAGTAGTGTTGATTCCCAAAGGAAATAAAATACATTCTAACTATGAAAGTCTCCCCAGATGTTTTGGCAAGTTCTTAGGATAGAAATAAACACTAAATTTGGAGGGAGGACTGAACAGGATGACAAACAAGTCTAAAGTGCTATCAAAAGATATTCTGCACTAAATTTTAAAAATTTAGGAAGGATTTAGAAACCTTAAAAAAAAAAATCTTAAACTCAGGTGACCTTTTGGCATCCATCTTTGAATGGGCTGACTGACAGGTTACAGTCATCTTTAAAAAGACAGCTAAAATCTAAGAAGAGCCATTTGTAGTGTCTCTATTCATATGTCCACAGAAATCTTTTATGAAAAAGATTCACCTAAGCTTGAACATCTTTCATCTTGGTGATGAGATTTAGTCATTAGACATTAAATGTTTCCCACACCTGGTGTTGGGGGCAGCTTCCTCCCAGCTTTCTTAACATGGAATTTATATTACCCTAAACTCTCATATGCCCCCAGTTCTAATTTTATTTCCATAATATTAAAACAAGGGTTTGAAAGTGGGTCAAATACCTGGCAAATTATTAACACAGGTCTGTTCCAAAATTGAAACACTGCACGAAAGTTTTCATATAATGTAGGTATTTGATTAGATGTCATACTGTCTCTTGTAAGCAAAAAGATCAATATTGACAGATTTAGACTAAATTTAGTTAGGTATATAGCTGCCAAAGTTTTATTTTTGTTTTAAATACACATACTTGAGAACATGTCCCATTGTTTTAATAATGGTGACTTGCTTGGTCTCATATGAAGGTCCCCAGATCTCTCTTAGTAGGAAAGAAAAACATAAAGTGAGTCTTGGGGGGGCACAGGTAGCATCTGTCAGGCAGGAAGGTGATGCCCAGTGAGTGTGTGCAGGAGTCAGAGAAGCTGAGGAGGGTTCAAGGATGATCACTGAGCTCTCTCCATCTGCAGTAGCTGAAGAAAGTCAGGGAGCCCAATGGCAACAGAAAAAATTGGAAATCTGGAGACTTTGCCTTTGAACTGTCTTAGCTGCCACTGAAAACAAACCACAACCTACACCTTCCTCGCAACCTCACACTGTAAGTTCTTGCCATTAACCCTATGAAAAAGCCTCGTTAATTAACAGTGACACTAACTTGCCAACTCGTGAGAACAGCTATGGTGTCCGTCCATGGTTGCATTCTAGACATTTAACAGGCCCTGATAACAGATCCAAAATGGTGTACAATGGCTATCGACACAAAATCAGGTCCTTTGTCCTACAAACCTGTAACTTACTTTGCAAAACTTGTCCCAGGATACATGGCTGGCATTCTGAAGATCACCCTTTGCAAAATAACCCTACTCCAAGCCCCACGTTCTCTCTGTTCACCAGGGTTTTGTGAATTCTGCTGTGACGACTGTCTCTCAAGGACCTGAAAATGTTCATGAGTCTTTTAAAGACCAAAATCTACACTTCTGACTTTAATGTAGCAATATCTGGCACTAAAATGTGACCCTGAGGACTAAGTACAATACTCCAGATGGCCGCTGACCTGGGCAAACCACAGTACAGTATTTCTATTAATACAGCGTAAGAGTGTATTTCAAAATGCTCTGTATTTATTAGCCCCTTTCTCTCATTTTGTATTATAGTCAACAAAAAATCAATCAGCCCCCTAGCGTTTTACTTCCTTTTAGCTTTTAAACTAGATCTTTTTTCATGCTAAATTCTCTTCCACGTTGATCTCTCTGCTGGTTTCTCAATAAGCTTAAAAAGCAACATATTAAAGAGAGCTTTAAAAGTTGACACAATCTAACACACTGCCATTCTAACACTTCTTCATTTTCACGTGCTCCTCTCAACTTTTAACCACATGCATATACTTTCCATATAACTGCTGTTGTGGAGGACAGTTCTGCTTATTTCCCCCATTTTTAAACCATAACCATTTTCTCAAGTTGCTACAAATTCTCCTCATGTGTCCCTTAATGACAAAGGATCAAGTATATGTACCACACATAATTCACTTACACCGATCTTTAAATATCTTAAATAAGACAGTGATAAACATTTGTAACACACATTTTATGAAACTTAATTTACCTTCCCTGATATTATCTATTTGCTGAATTTTCAGAATTAAGTGCACTACAACAAAGGATGTGAACACTCATACGGTTGCCAAATTGCTCCACAATTTTTTTTTTTTTTTTTTTTTTAAGCATGGGAATTGATGCAATTTCATCAGGGTGTTTTTCTTCTATCCACCCTCCTCCCCTCCCCCCACCCCACCTTCCACAGATCCAATACCTCTCTCTGTCTACACTGCTTGCCTTGGGTCGGCCTGCTCTAGTGGGCGGAGCTAAACTGGCTTTCCTCTTTATCCCAAAGCATATCAACCATACCTATGTTTGAAAAAAAGACATAATCCAGCATTTGCTTTCCAGTCTACCTTTTTTATTTTTTGTCAATTTGAGACCTCTGTCTTCACTTCTGATGCAAGCTGATAAAATATTAACTCACTCTTTAGGCTAACTGGTCAATTATGTTTATTCAACTGTATGTTTCACCAGATCACATTTAAGGAGAGTTACTGAACTACTCAGTTTTGTCAGACCTCTCGTGAAATCCACACTCTCCATCATCCATTTCCCCAAAATCTTACAGTCCAGGAACTGGACAACCTCTATCACAATAAAAAACCAAGAAAAGAAAAAAGAAAATTAAATAAATTTGATTATTCCTAAGTGAACCTAAGCTGACCCCAATGATCACCATTTTTTTTTCCTCACACATTTGTTGATGAATCCATTCTAGGCCAGGAAGGATGTTATAATCACCATTATCTGTGGTTCCTTCTGATAAGGGTGACTGTCTTGGGGACGGATGGGTAAGGAGACTTCTGTATGTACTGTTACATTTTTAACAAGCATTATTATTCTTGAATTTTAAAAACCTGAATTTAAACGAAGTGGTCCCTTCTCCAGATAAGGTTAATATATTCACATTTATTGTCTTCTGCTATATTTTTTCAAGTTCATTTTCTTCTGCTATATTTTTAATCTGCTGGATTGAAGTTAGTTTAGCTAACTGATTTAATAGGTCACGAAATTCCGACAGTGACTAAAGTTCAAGAAAGTAAAAGGAGTTCCCTTCCGTTACTTTCAAAAATTTTTTAGAAGGGGCCAACTGGATTCCTTCATGAAGGGAAAGTCATAAGCAACTGTAAGAACCTAAGTCAGGTCAGTTAACAAGTTTCACCTGTTTCCAGTTGTTCAATGATACCATTTTTCAATAAAGAATGTTTTGATTACTAAAAACCATTGAACTGTACACTTTAAATGAGTGAACTGTATGTTATGTGAATTAGATATCAATAAAACTCTTGCAAAAAGAAAAGGATGCTTTAATTTGCATATACAAATTTAACTTTGTCCCTAAAACATAAGCGCTTACTACAAATTCTATTTTCTTACTGACTTAAATTCGGTCTGTATCATCCATAGAAATGAGATCTTTGAAGCTGAATTTACTTTTAACCAGAAATATTTCATACATATTTATATTATATAAAAATCTATCTTTAACGTGTATTTGCATATCCTGCTATGTTGATGTAGAATTTATTGGCAAAGAGCCACCTAGAATTTTGCATTACATATAGATCTTAGTCTTTTATGATGCAAGCAAGCAAAAGTTATAAACTGCTTTAAGCAAATATTTTAGAGCCTAATAGGCTTTTGTTTATTGTCCCCAAGGCATGTCAGCCTCCTTCCAGGACCACACCCTGCTCAAGCTCTCATCTTGGGAGGACTGTGGGACCATCCTCCGAGCTGCTGTTCTCCATTCCCTTCCTCTCTTTCATTCAATCCCTTCTGCATATCATCAGCTTTTCTCATACAACAGCCTCCTCTCCACTTGCCCCAAGCTGGAGGCTGCACCAACCGGGAAGGTACAGAATTGAGGTGGGTGGGCTCAGCTTGAAGCGGCAGAAAAACAAAAGGGTGTCCCTGGTGAAGAGATGGACAGTTTCAGGATTTAACAGCTCGTAGGTGTAAGGGGAGACAAGCAGAGGCACAAGATATCTCCCAAGAGTTTGTGGAGCAAAAATGGCTGAAGAAATACCAACAGACAGGAGTTAATATTTGTTGAATGGATGCCCCAAGGACCAGCTTTGCATGGATGCAACTCAAAAAGGTCTGAGTGAGAGAAAGCCCAAGAAGGATGTAATAATTTTCCTGCCGTAACAAACAAACAAAAAACTGCAGTGCAGGAGGGGCTGGGCTACCCTTGGCATAGTGTTCACCTGGGAAATAGTCCTGACAGAGAACGGTTTAAGCTGTTTTAGGACAGAAATTATAAAAGGCTTTAGAGATTTTCTTTTTTCTTTTCTTTTCTTTTTTTTTCTTTTTTTTTTTTTTGAGGTGGGGAGAGGAAAAGGAAAACAAAGAATTTCTAAACTTTAATTCATACCAGATATCTGCTTGTTGAAAATGAAAATGCCAATAAATCAAATGCTTGAGCTTTGTGAGTCAATTGGCCATGTTTCTGCTTTAGACAGAATCCTCCAAATAAAAACTAACCCAAGAATGAATGAATTTATAGCCCAAACTATGTTTTTATACAAATATGATCAAGATGCCACAGGCTGTGTGTAGATCTCAGGGTGCCCACGGTGTTAGAAAACTGACCTCAGTTACGTAGACATTTCTCTGAGGCCATGTTACTGCACGACATGGAAAAGTATTTAAAATCAAACAAAGGCAATAAAAGAGCTTCGCTTTATTGCTACATTCACTGACGGAATGGAAAAAAAAATGGAAGAGCAAAAGAAAGCATGTAAAAAGCCACTGATTTTTATCTTCTCTCTCAACCCTCAAGGTGCACCTTGGGGAATGAAGGATAAAACAGACCCAGGTGTGAGACTAGCGGCAAAGAGGAAACTTCCAGAGGGACAGGCACACCTGCACGCAGAGGGCCTCTCAGATCACAGGATTCCAGGTGCTCCCACTATGCAACTCCCTACATCTCTAAAGGAGTCATACACAGAGGAAGATGGCCAGAAGCAGGAAGACTAATTTGAAGACTAGACAGATCAAGCAGATCTAGAACCCACAGAACTTCATGAGGGCGTGGATGTTGGTAAGTGAAGGGAGGAGCAAGTTGCTTAAGGTACCAGAAGGGAGTTCTCTATGGGAAGAGGATGCAGGCAAAGGGGACAGAAGAAACACTGTTCTGGGAGCAAACTTGTCCAATACACAGAGGCATATGTGGGACTGAAACTTGATGGATATAACTGAGTATTAAAAAACCTGGTTGAGGACAGTATCTCCTAAGGACAAAGCCTTGACCTGGGCTGGCAAATCAGCTGGAATGACCCTTAGGGAGGAAATGTCTTTAGAATGGAATGGGGTTTCTGCCAGTACTGTAGGACGGATGATGCACTGGGAGGTCAGAGCAAAACGGGAAGGGAGAAGATGGAGATTGTAGATGCCTGGCATTCAGTCACACGCAAATGAAAGGGAAAACATGAGCTCTGTGATTTGCCTCTAAACCCAAGGAGCTCTCACAGCTTGGCATCGGCTGTTTCCCCACCCTGGTGGGATGGGAAAAGTGGGGGTGGCTCTGAAATGACCGGTTGGTCCACAAAGATGAATCGGTTGCCATTCACTTGACAGTAGGTAGAGGGATGCATCCTAAAACACCTAGAGAGCGGGGTGCACTGGGATCAGAGGTGCTGCCGAGGGTGTGAGAGGTGAACACAAGCCGTCTTCTCAGCATCACAGCCATGGCCTGTTTCCCACGGCAGTGGTCTCCTTCCCACCAGCCCCGAGCCTGGGAGCTGACCAAACCGGGGCAGCTTGCCCCCTTGTATTGCAATAGTGCATCCAAAGCTCTGTAAATGTTCACTTCGGTGGCTCCTTTTTTAAAGGGAGCTGATACCACCCACCTCACAGAAGTTATGAGCAACCGGTAAGACAGGAAAAAGCAGGTACAAGAGCCCCCAAACTGTCTGGGTCCTCAAACCCGACAAAGTCAGTGAGCTGACAGTCAGTGAGAGACGGGACTCTATTTTTGCTCTTTTATATTTCTGTAGGTACCTGACCCTTAAGGCTCATGCGTTAGTTCATCACCTACAGGTTTCATCCTTGTCATCAACCCAGAAACACGCGCTAAAATAACTGTGTGAGGAGCCCTCAGACATGGACAGAGCACGAAACTGGGACCAGTCTCCCCTCTTTCCCACAAAGGTTATGCTTTCTGTAAGCACAGAAAGTTGCACTGAAAGAAAGAGTCAGCGCGTGGATTTATTAAATTTATTTTTATACATAAGCTCATTTTTAAAATAAACACAGTATCAGTAAATATTTATTAAGAGGCAGGACTCACTCCTTTATGCCTAGATTGAGATGCTCCTGCTTAAATGGCCTAAAGTAATCTCACAAGAACAGCCCTACTTCAATTTTTAAGTTTTCAAAGAAGCGACTTGCTTAAAACTTTAGCTTAGTTACAATCCCAGGATACAGTTATTTGCTTTGATCAGACTCAAGGAAAAAATAAATCAGTGTGCTTCTCAACTTCTTATCCGAGGCCGAAATAAGCCAGCTGGTCAGCTCATAGCAAAGGAATCATAAGCTTTGGGGATTTTTCCTTCTTCATGACCATAAAAAGCAACAAACGGGTGACATTTCCCTTTACTCTTATTTGCCAGAGGAAGAATTTGCAACTCCATTCAAGAAGGCTCTATTTTGACCTTCCCCTGGTCTTCGTTCAAGTTCACATACAGTTACAATACCTCCAGTATTCACTGCAGGAGCTGGAAAGGGTTTGAGGAACACAATAATTTACAGCATTTAACTCCACAGTAGTCCAATTGTCTTTGGCCCCAGAAAATACGGTTAAGGGAAAGTTTCAAGGCATTATGTGACTTGTACTAGGATGCTCAGCTCTACGTGCAATTAACTAAGTGCCACAGAAACTGAGTCTAAAACGTGACTGGACTCCTGCACACAGAAAATAAAAACCATAGCTGCTGCAATTAACTGGATTATCTGAACAATGAAACTAATCCAAAGCATATTCAATCCAAAAGTTTTTAATGATCCTTATTGTTGCTCTTTCTACTTCTTTCTCTCTCACTGCAACCCTCCAGAATATATTAGGAACTCCAGACATAATAAATGAAAAATACGGAACATTTCATCTCAGGATAATCTGAGGCATTTCCAAAATAAGGTACATTTAAGAGCTGGGATATATTTCACATTTCTTTCGATTTTAACCAGATAGTAAGAATCTCTCTACATGTGGTTAATTTGTGAATGAAAATCTGTCCTCCTTGCTCCCACCTCAAAGAGAATAAATTTTCTACTAGCTCAGAACGATTCTCTCAGTCTCAGATGATAAACAGAAAGTTCAATTTAGGTCCCGCCTCCACCCTCACAGATGCAGAAGTAGATCCCAATTATTGGATTCACATTGCCAATCACAGTAAATGCAGAAGTCATACACTGGTGTTCAAATTCTCCACGGTAGAGCCACAAAATACCTCTTCTGGCTTCTCAATCACTGTTCTAATTGTGCTCCTTCACTAGCTGACATTTCCCAGTTGCATTTGGGTAAAGATGTATTATCTACGTCCCCTTTGGGAAAGATATAATTAATAACAATAAAGGCCCTGCAAAGTCCTGCAGTTAAAAAAAATGAATCATTATTCCAAGTTTTCCAAGACTATTTTTCACTCAGTATTTCTCCCAACACAGTAAGGTTCCCCCTTGCCTCCATATTTTATAATTTAGTATTTTTACTATTTAAAAAATTATTTAATGATTTTCTTGCCTCCTTCTCTCAAGCATCTCTGTTCCTCGACAATGCACCATAAATTCCATTTCCTCTGTCTGAGTTTGGGCTGCTATGTGTGGCAAATTACCATAGACCAGGTGGCTAAGCAACAAACATTTATTTCTCACAGTTCGGGAGGCTGAAAGTCCAAGATTAAGGTGCAGGCCAATGTAGTTCTTGGTGAGAGTTCTCCTGGTTTGCAAAGAGCATTACTTGGGGAGTGGGGAGGGGAGCAAGCTCTCTGGTGTCTCCTCTTAGAGGGGCACTAATTCCCTAAGCAGGCTCCACTCTCATGACCTAATTACCTGCCAAAGACTCCATCTCCTAATACCATCCCACTGGAGAGTTTCAACATATGAGTTTTGAGGGACACACTCAGTCCATAACATCCTGCATGCCACCTTTCCTGGTACCCCATATGTGCTCTCTCTTGCCTTTGAGCCCGGTCATGTTAGTGTCTCTTTGTCCATCACTCAGCTACAATTCAGGGCAAAACATGGTTTCCACAAGCTCAGGTCCCCAACAGAGCTTAATCCTGGCAGCAAAGAAAGACCTCCAGTTCACTTAAAAGATGCTCTAATTTTCCTAAATATAGTTACACATCAACTGCCTATTTACTTTTTTTTGGCTGTCTTTTTTTCTGTTTTTAAATTATTTTTTAAATTAATTTTTTAATTCAAGTATAGTCAGTTTACAATGTTGTACAATTTCTGGTGCACAGCACAATGCTTCAGTCATCCGTATACATACATATATTCCTTTTCATATTCTTTTTCATTATAGGCTATTACAAGATACTAAATAGAGTTCCCTGTACTATACAATAGAACTTGTTGTTTATTTTATATATAGTAGTTAGTATCTGCAAATCTCGAACTCCCAATTTATCCCTTCCCACCCCCTGCCTGTTAATTTTTAAACAATTTTTATTCCAAGATTATGCAATAAAGAAAAAACCCACCACAGCTCTGATTTTCTAGTCATTAATCTATAGCCCTAACTCATTGGTTTTGGAGTTGGGAGTGCAAGTGCATACAATGCACCTGTAACTTTTAGTCCAGCCCTTGAGAAGTTAAGTTAGCCACCTACTCTGCCCAAGACTCAAGCACTCTGGGTAAGGAACAAGCAGGGATCCAGCGATCACAGGAACTGCTTGGGAAACTTTCTCTGACAAATGTAATGAATGCTGTAAACCATGACCTACTTCCCTGAATACTTCAGCATTCTTAGAATTCCTCCCTGTCGTGGAGGACTGTTTATCACGCACAGCTCCAGAAATGACTTGAAATCTCTGTCACTCTGCAATTCTAGATAATACTGTAGGTTCTCTTAGCTCCCATTTAGGACAAGCCTCCACTTAGGACAAAAACCTTTTGACCATTCAAAAGGCCTTAGGGTGTCTTTAATTAAATAACAAAAGAACAACCAATCTTCATAGTAATGAAAGCAAAACAAACTTTCTATACTGCAAACGAAACAGACAGATTAACGCTGCCATCAAACTGAATTTAAAGGAAACCTACACTTCTAAAGGTTTGATGACAACAAAAAATCAGACACAAAACCAAATCAGTTTGAGTTTTGCCCCCTTGTAAGTATTTTTTGTTTGAATTTTATACACTAACTTTTGTCAAGATTGGAGAAAAGATCTTAATAATCAAGACTGACTGATTTGGTAAACTTTAGTGGTGACATTTTCTACTGCTTTTTAGTAACTTACTTCATATAAAACAGAACAGAACAAGAACAAAAATTTCCACTCAAATATTTAGATTAACACTATAGGAGTCAGGAACTCATGTCTAAACATTGGTTAAGCATGTCATTTCTGAAGTAATTAAGAAAAAGCCATTATAGACTGTCTAATTCTTAGCAATTTCCTATAGATTACAATCCTTTCTCCACCCACCCCCCTCACCATTTGGTACTGCAGTGTATATCAATTGCAGATTCCACATCTAAGGTTGAACTCATAGCATAGCATTCAATATGCTACTGGTATGGAATAAGACTGTTTTATGTACATACCCAAGTGAAGGATAATTTCAAACATAAGTTTCTTAGGAAGCATTATACAAGCAGTTTGTTACCTTAGTGAAAAATTATCACCCAGAACTGAAAATGTAAAAAAAAAAAAAAAAAAGCCAAGAACCATAACATACATCAACAATCTTGTTTTATGCATCACAACAATATGTATTTCAAAGAGTAGGGAAAACTAGGAAGGACACAATGAAGCATGTCTTCAATAAGGCTGGTCAATATCAGGAGTGAGGACAGAAAATTGATCATGAAGCAGACAAAACCCAGAGCCTCTAATGGCTCAATGCAATAAGAAATCATATGCTCAGACATGAAGAAAAATAGCAAACCATAAATCATCCTCTGAACAACAAACCAAAGGGCAGACGCCGGAGACGGAAAAAATTGCAGGGAAGAAATATCTTCTTTGAAAGGGAAGATAAACATTTGCCAAGCCACCTAGATTCTTTGCCTACAAATGGAAGGAATGCTAGTCAACCATCAGCCTCGCATTTTTAGGTGGACCCAGACGGGCTGGGGTAAAGTGGTCACTGTTGCATGATGAAGCAGAGATCCAACGTCTGTTTAACCCGGTGCCATCTGTTTTACCTAGTCTCCTCTACTAACGGTCACTGTTGGATCCACTTTCCCCAGAAACACCATCAGCTCTTCTGTGCCATCATCTCTTACCCTTTGATATTTGACCTTCCCCTGTGCCCCCAACTCCGCAAGCCTGGACTGGACTGCCCTCAGTGCTGGTGGTCTGGGCTCTGATGCAGACCACTATTTAGAGGAACAGCTGCCCTCTGTGGTTACCTAGACTCTGCTGCAAACCTCTTCTTTATGTTAAAAAAAAAAAAAAAAAAAAGCCTGAGGCTGTTACTATCAAGTGATGGTCTCCCTTTTAAAGATACTCTTGGTGTAAACCCTTGTTTGCTCTGGTGGCTAACACAGCAATCCACAACTGAAACTGACATCATGAGGGGGACATTCTTGTCTATTACAGAAACTGAGGCACTCCACCTTCCAAGTCTTGGAATCTCAGTTGTTTTTTGACCACCCCCATGCCAAGCCGATACCCTGCACCCATCCTGTGCCCCGGCTAATATCTGGCACTTTACCACATCGTGGAACTATCTCCCCTTCCGGTCTCACTTCCCCCCGTGCTCCTAGGATGTCGTCTGTGCTGTGTCTGAGAGGGTCTGCCTCTTTGCTTTGTTCTTTATCAGAAGCCTTCACTTCACTTGGTCTCTGCTGCTTGTGCAGCTCTTGCTCTGATTGGCTGCAACTCTCTCATCAGCTTTCCATTATTCTCTTACAAACATTCAGCTCTTTAATATGCTCTGTACCTTCTGGCCTCCCGACTAATGGCCTTTTATCTGCCTGCAACACTTGCCAAAAATGTTCTTTTCTTTGTACATCAGTTATCTGGACAATTCACTGAATAGACATGTACCAACTAACGGCAATTCTTCTATTGTCTGTCCAACTTATTTGAATCTTTTGTTACTGAATTATTTCCTCTAGAGGGACCGTATACCTCACTTAGATTATGAGGTGTTCAAGAATAATGCTGTGAGTTATTTAACCTCCCAAAGCATTTAGACCAAGGCCTTTCATATGGTAAACAGTTAGGAAATACTTGGTTGACTGTTTTTTAAATGTTATTATTTTTTGTTTGTTTTTTGGAGGGGGGAGGTAATTGTTTGTTTGTTTACTTTATTATTCTTTTTAATGGCAGTACTGAGGATTAGACCCAGGACTTTGTGCATGCTAAGCATACACTCTACCACTGAGCTATACCCTCCCCCCTTGATTGACTATTTTTAATGCATAATGTTATTATATACCAAGAAAACAAATTCACTTCGGAAGACAACACAGGCTCCCCACTTTTTAATATTTATGTATGTATAAACTTATTATAGCCATGAACCAGAGTGACACCTGGGACGTAGAATTTAAAAGTATTTTAAACCATGGGCCTCCCATTAGAATGGAAGATTTTTAGCCACTCTCTAATGCTTTTAACTAAATGTACAAATAAAGAGAAGGAGATTTTTTAAAGTAAAAAGAAACCATATACATATATATATGCATTTGGAAACTCAAGTTTCAACAGGACGGACTATTTAATCAATGGTATTGGAACAACTGGTAACCCGTATGGAAAATGAACTTAGATGTCTCCCTCTAGACATAAAATAATCCATTTTAGTGGACTGGAGAGATGGATATCTGAAAGGAAGCACTTTAACCTTTTTTCAGCACCGAGCTCTTGGATTTCTCTCCTCCTCTTTGTGCCCGCAGTTCTCAGCACAGCACCCAGAGAACAGGAGCCAATAAAGATGTTAATGAAACCAAGAATGAACAGTAAATAAGTGGGGGGAAAGCCAGAACCCTATTCTTCAACCACTTTGTTAGGTTTTAAGATTTCTTCACAGATTTCTGGACCAGCCAAATACCATCAGCTCAGTCATCAGCCACTATCTACTTACCCAACACAAGGGACGATTTAAATTGATAAATGAGGGAGGAGGTTGAAGAGGCAATCAGGTGGGAACGGAAAGTGAACAATGACAAGTAGCTCTTGGCTTAGAAAGGATAAGAGCATCTGATTCAACACCTGTTTACCCTGAATAGTACATTCTATTTAGAATTCAGAATTTTAATTTAGAATATTTCTCTAGTAGCAGCACACTTGTTTTCAATCCAGTAGAATAAAGGAAAGAAATTACGTAGGAGAAATGTTTCCCTTTATTTTCAATTCTGATATGGAGGGGAATACCTAACTCTTTTTACATCGGCTGAAACCCTCCCGCCTAACCACACCACACAAGCTCCAGCCTTAATCGCTCTGTGCTGTTACCTCCAAATGCCTCTTGGGGGCCTCTCTCAGCTCCTACACTGGCTTCCTCAAGGCAATGATGGCCCCACAAGGCAAATCGAAATCCCTGATGAGCATTAAGGCTACAGAATCTCAGACCCAGGGATGGCCTGGGGTTCTGATTGAATACATCTAGAATGGGGCCCAGTGGTGTCTTTAAAAAGCTCCCCAGGTGATTCCATTGCACAGCCAGGTTTGGGAACCACAGAAAATTTAATCTTTAAGTCCTCTCATCGTTTGCAATGTCTGCATCCAACAAACAGAAGATCAGCCAATGATTTAGAGTAATTGCCCCTTCTTAAATTTTGGCTTATCTAATTTAGAAACAAACATAAAATTGACATTTTACTAAAAGCTGGTTAAGTTAGACAGAATGAAATTACAGGGTTTCTTCCATTTGTGTGTGCGTGCGTGCGTGCGTGTGTTTGTTTGTTTGTTAAACATCATTGAGATGTGTGTGTGTGTTTGTTTGTTAAACATCATTAAGAAAATGTAAGGAAGACAAAAACCTTTGAACTTGAATGAATACTTACTTGTATTAAGAGACACCTAACAGTGTCCAGGAAAGGCCCTGTAGTTTCCAGTGCTTTGAACACCTACATTTTTTTCTGGGAAAATATTTATTCCAATTAACAGAGCCAGGCTGTCATCTGTTATGAGAATGAGAACAGAGCCCAGAGGAGGGGCCCACGATCTACTGTTTCCCAGGAGGTCGATTTCTGCTGCCCCCAACCCCTGATTCCAACATTTCATGGATAAGAAGTATGAAGAAATTCTGGCAACTAGATGCTTTTAGATTCTTCCCAGAGGACAAATTTTAAAATTGAAATTGATAGCTAAAGAAATAGGTCATTGCAAAGTAGATCCAAGCAAACAAAATTAAAGACAGTTTATCAATTTGGGAAGGAAAGGGAGTAAATAAGAGCAATGCCTTAGCTCCCTTTTTACTCTAAATTTACTTTTTCTTTTAAAATTCTTTTTCTTGATTTAATTTGGGAGCGGGGGGAGTCTTTACAATTAACTAACAGTAAAATAAACCGTAGCCTTTAATGCTCTAAAAGCCAGTCCAGTTCCTAATGGAGTGGTACCCAGAAGAAAAGCACAGAGCCAACATATGTGACAGGGCACCCAACTTTATCATTAAAAACGAATCGAGAGAACTGAGGTGCAGACTGACAATCGGCTATCCACTGAGGCCAAAGCATCGGAAAGTGAGTGTCAATCTCCACAGAGGAGGGATACAAAATGGTCAAATCTCTTTGGAAAATAAATTTAGCAAGCACTATCAAAATTTCAAATGCATGTAAAGTCCTTTGATCCAGCAATTCCACTTCCAGAAATCTATCTTAGAGATACATCTGCACACATACAAAGATGTCTGAACTAGGACTATTCCCTGTGTCAATTTATATAACAAAAGACTAGGAAAATTTAAATATAGACCCAGGCGATTGGTTAAATCATGATGGAAGTTCAACCCATAAATAAGAAATTTATGTAACCAATCATAACAATGGGGGTAGGTCTTTATGTCCTGTTATGAAAAGATATCCAAACCCTAAAGCTGTAGAATATATGTGATATGATCTTATTTGTTAAAAGGGAAAGATGGGGCTGTTCTTATTAATATACTTGCACATACATACAGTTTTTTAAAAGAGCATGCAAAAAAAGACCAATACTGATTTCAAACTATTGTCAACAGTACTTGAGGGGTGAAAACGAATAGACTTCCCTTTTAACCAGTCTTCAAATTAAGGTTCTCAATCATGAACATTTTTAGAAAAATTAACATTAAATGAATACTGCTCACAATGACTTTAAAGAAAAATCATTTTGTAAGAGTAACCAAGTGCTTTTTCTTTCTTTTTTTAAGCAAGTGCTTTTGATTATCTTTTTATAAACCTTCATGATTCAAGAATGATGATGTCAGGTCTACAGTTTGTTTTAAATAAGTAAACTCAATTATTCATGATAAGAAATACAAAGGTATGTATAAGTGAAATTATTACAGATTAGTATCTCCACTTTAATCCTTTTATTAGATATACTAAAACAAGTAAGAACGTAAGTAGAAAACCCTACCCTTACAGTCTCTAATAAGGTGCTAATTTGCAGGAAAATGGCCCAAAATCTAAACAGATGAGACAAAGAACTACAATTACAAATTTTTAAAGAATTTATTGAAAATAAACTTACACATTTATACGATATAGTGTCTCTTCCTCCCAAACCCAGCTTTTTTTTTTCATATTTTTCTATTGTATTATTTTAAAATGAAACATTCTAATGTATAATTTTTTTAGGCTATAAGAGAATTAAGAATTGGCTTCAAGGACATCTAGGTTTTTTTTTTTCATGAGATAAAAGTCCTGATATACTTTTCTCACAATGCCAAATGCTAGAAATTCTAATTTCTTGCTTCACGAATGACTACAACATAAAGAGTTATATAGATCAAGTACGACCAGTTTAGCTGGGTTTTCCTTTCGTTGGTATTCTGTATCACTGAGTATGTGCTAAAACTGGTGAAGAAAAAGAAACAGTATCACAGTCGCTTTTAAAACAAAACATTTTAGTTCCATCTTATTAATTATCCTATAAGACACCAAACTAGAATCATCTTTATAACATAGTTTAAAGTTATCACAGCCCAGAGACTAGTGGACCCACAGTGAATTCAAAGAGGGAGGACATTTGCGTTCTGTTCCTCACGGAAGAAGGCGTTTCAAGTGGAAATCTCCACTGATCTCACACATCTAAGAGCCTAAAAGGCGGTAATGGATTAACGGAAGACATTGCAATCCCCGAAGGCTCTCACTATCCTAAATGATCATCCTCACACTCACATCTCCAATTTCTGGACTGTGTTCTAATCAGAAAGTAGCACCTCTTGCAATCTGAGGAAAATCAAGAACACAGGTAGCCACACACCAAAACACCGCTCTGTTAACACATAATTCTCTCCTAATCATCTTAAATTCTGGGCCTTGTATGGTAAAACTGGTGACATAATCACACTCTGGCGATCTCCATTCCCATTTTGTAAACACAGGGCAAGTGGGAAACAGCGCACTACGTTAGACTGGGAGAGGAAATATGAAATCCAACTGGCCAACTCAGTTGTCTGTGTTAATGCACAAACAGCACGGACATCCTTAAATCTGCTAATCCGGACAATGGATTCTTCTACTTGAACACATCTTTACGTGAGGGTGAGTCACTGCTCTTGGAACCAAATGGAACCACAGCTTGAAGGAATGACAAGGGTCCCCATCTCCCCACCTGCCAGGGACCTTGGCCTACACAGTTGCAACTGAGAGCTGTTCCAGTTTCAGCTCTGAGTCACTGAGCAGAAAAGACAGAAAGGCGAATTTACAAGATTGTCTGTTCAGACTTAGCCTGGAGCCTGACTCCAGAAATCAAGATCTGCTGGAGATAAGGAAGTTTGTTGTTGGCCAACCTACCCTGCATTGCTACTGGGATGAAAATACTCTTTCGAAGACAAAATTTGTAAAAACAGATGACTGAGGAGTAACATGAGGCTTTGTTTACCACGTGCGTTCAGGCAGTCTCATCCTCCTGCACCCTGCAGTAGCCAAAATGGCCAGCTCTCAAAAATAAACCTGGAAAATAACCAATCAAGCCATTTCCCCTCAGAATTAATGTGTAAAGAGTATCAAAGGTTGGCTGGAAGATAAGACTCCTTCTATTTCCACTGAACTTTATCACAGATAAAAACAAGACTTGTCTCAGTGATTCTGAATGTTAGGCTTGAGTAATCAAGTTTTATCTTCCATATGACCTCCAACTCAATTAGAGTAATGTCTTTTGAGGTGTGAGCACTTAGAAGTGATAAAATTAGCAGAAAAAAAAAAAAGAAAGTAAACTATACTGCTAAATGGGCAGCATGCATGATACAAATATTATTTAGATGGAAAAAAAATCTGCTAACAGCCTTTAATTAATGATCAGCATTCTACTTGGGGGGAAGGAATGTATAAGTCTAAAACTCCCCCAGATGTCCACACATCCATTCAAGAAAGCTCAAGGTGTAATTCATATGAAGTTGTCTCATTTAAGCAACATGCATTTATAATACATTTGTCTATTTGAGATTAAATGCAATTTGAAACTGCAACCAGAACAAGCCATTCTAAAGAAACAGAAATCAAAGTCCTCAAATCTTAATTTTTTTGCTAAATATCCACCTGGTGTGTAAATAACCAGACTGACTTAGTCACTATGTGATAAATGAGACAGATCATGATAACAAGAAAGTCAAAGAAAACAGGATTCTCCAACTTGACAGTCTCCAGTCAAAAGCAGGGAGCCAGTACCATCCTACGTGCCACACATGGGGCAACACCTGTTATGAGCAAAACCAGATATGGTTCCTGCTTCTGGGAAGCATCAGAACCAACAACCAGGAGAACATATATTAATCAAGTCGCTAAACCCACAAAAGTGGAAACTGCTAGAAAGAAGAGTCCATGATGCTATGGAAACCTAGAATGGCCAATGGGACTACTCAGAGGTCAGGAACTGGAGCTGAACAGGGCAAAGAGGAGAGACACGAGCTAGGTGCTGAATCATTCTTAATCAGAGAGCCCTTTTGAAAAGACCTAGGTCCTCAAAACCTGAGTAATTCTGCTTGTTGAAATGAAAAACCACACATTTTCCAAGGATACATGTAAGTGTATTGATTTGTTCCCAAATTGATAACTGGGCAGTATGCCAAAAAGTTCAATGATATTCTGGATGTCATTAAAGTAATTTTTAAAAGGAGGTCATTTAGCTGTTTCAAGATGGTGGTGACTAGGAAAGAGGGAGAAGGATAAAGAGAACAGAATGGAAGGAATATTTTAAATGAGCACATTCAACTTTATTGGGAAGGGAATAAGTATCATGTTCTCAGTGTAAATTGTTAATAAGACCTGAAGGACTGGTAAAAGCCAAGGAAAAAATATTCCCCGATTGCAAGCTTTTAGCCATTCCACCTTACTTTCATTGCTGGACTCTAAATACAGGGTTGCAGCCATTTTGACAGAGTTGGCATGACCAAGTGACGCACAGTAAATATTAAAATGTGACCAAGATCTCAAAAGGATGGTGTATATCAAAGGCACCTCTTAGAAAATCTAGATATGCCTGGCACAGCTAGTACTTGTGAGCATCTATAGGTCTAGGGGCCAGGATTCTACAAGTAGTTCCGTTAACTACTAGAGATAATCTGGTCAGGAGCAGTCTCTCAGCCGAAATTAGACTAGGACAGCTGAAGAGGTCAAGGCAATGAGGTCATAATTCTCTGAAATTTACCTAGATTGCAAAGTTTTTCTATTCCACACTGTAACCATCTGTACTTCCTGAGATAACTCTTAAAGGTCCTCATGTATTCGGTATATCCTCAAATTTGACACAAGAGGGTTTTTTCCCCTATTTAAGTATTAAGTATGGTTACCCACATCTTCCTATAAAAATATCACAAAATGGGTTGGGCAAAGCCTTGCTAATGAACACACACGCTGGGAAAATATCTAAAGGACAATGATCGGAACTAGTCACAATCTTTTCGGCCGTAGTAGCGAAGAATAAATATTTCAGCCTTTAAGACTTAAGACTATAAAATGCCAAATATCTAGGAGGTTCAGCACTGCCTCCATAGACCAGAGTACAGGGAATGCTCGCTTACGCCTCTGACTGCATCCTTGAGAACTTCTCACTACTCCAGTATTTGTTTATCCAACTGAGTCCACAGGCAATGAACGGAGCGAAAAGGAGGACGCTGCCGTGTTTGGAAATCTGTCATCCCCTTTGGAAATGCAGCGTCTGCTCAGGTTTTCTTCTGGCGCTGAGCGAGCTACACCCCAGGCTTTCTGCATCAGAAAGGCGGTGTCTGCTCCAGCCGCTGCCGCAGGAGGACTGGGTACCAAACCCGGGTCGCTCCAGTACGCTGCGGGGAACCCACGGGTGGCGAGTTCGCCAGGAAGCAACACCCATCACGGCTCAACAGCTGACTTTCTGCATGGGGGAAACGGGGGTGGGGGTACCGGGAGCTCAAGACGCCTGGCCGGTGGGTCAGTTCGCAGACTGCCCCACGCAGCTCGCTGGTCTCGGGCTGGGTCGCTCCCACCGGAAGAGCGTGGGGAAAGGCTCTGTTAGCGGCGGGCAAGGGACGGATTTTATTACTGCGGATGGCGCAGTCGCCTCGCATGGTAATCCGCGACAAAGATGCAAGCGCCCCTGCCGCGCTCGCCGCTGCTGTGGTCCCGCCCCGGCACTACAGACCCTAAAAAGCCTAAAAAAAAAAAAAAGGATTCATACTCCAGAGTTTCCAGATAGGCTGGACGGGCCATTAAGTTCTCGCAGGCGGAGATCGGGGGACCCCCGCCTCCCGCGCCCCCGCCTCCCCTGGGGAGGTGGCCCGGCGCGTCCATACCTTGGTGGCGGGGTCCGCAGCGGCGATGGCGGTGTCCCCAGGCTCACCGGGCGCCGCCTCCGCCGCAGAGCTGCCGCCGCTGGGTTCGGGCTCGGCTGGTGTCACGCTCCCCGCCTCCGGCTGCTCCGGGCTCCGCTGCTCGGTGGAGCTCCCGGCGCCCATGGCTTGTCTGCGGTTCTCCCACGCCCAGCTACCCGGTTACGCCTTCTCAAAATCGCAGGGACGCGGAGGAGAGCCAGAAACCGTGCGCCCGCGAGGTCCCAGGAGCGCCTTCCTCTCCCGCCGTCCTCCTCCGAACCCGCCCAGACTGCGAATGAAGGAGACGCGCTCGCGGCAAACTCCTTAAAAGAAAAAAAAAAAAAAAAAAAAAAAAGCCACCTCTTTGCCTCCTCCTCCTCCTCCCCCTTGTTTTTCCCTCGCTTCATCACATGAGCACAGCCCCAGACACGCCTTGCACCAGCATCTCCCCCCAGGCTGCTAGGACCCAAGAAGCAGCCAGAGCCTAGAGCCAAGGGCCAGGCAAGCAGCCCACCCTGACCTAGGGCACCTCCCGTTCGTAAATGGGGACAGGATCTAGGGGACCACCCAGGCCTGCCTACCCGAAGGTGAAGGGAGAGCGAGAAAGAAGGGAGGGCAGAAAGCCCCCCGGGGAGGTCGGATTCGCTGGGGGTTATTAAATGATTAATGACCCAAGGCAGGGCATCTGCTGCAACCGACTTTCAACTCGCCCAGAAGCGTACCAGATCCCCGTTTGCTTTCCTTCAGATTGTTTGCCTCTAGACCATCGTTCCTGCCTCCTCCCCATTAGCAGAAGAAAGGCAAGCGCTCCTTGGCTTCTCCGGAGTCTGACCATATTAGGACACCTCACGTGGCAGGAGCTGGGAACGGAGAGGTTAATTCAGTCAGACCACGGATGAGGTGGGCCAGGCGGCCCCACGCGCTCCTATCACCCGGAACAAGTGATATCAGGCGATGCCATCAGCAACACTGACTGCCTTCCTCCCCTGGGGGGAATTTGGGGGAAGTGAGACTGTTACTGGAAACGGGCCTGTCCTTTGAGGGCCTGATGCTGGAGGTCCAGGCCACTTCTCCCTCGCGCCCCACTGAAGCAGGATGACATATATCTGCTCATTCTCCGTCAGTTTTCCTCCATAGATGAAGGCTCTAAATAATATCAGCTTAAGTGGCTTGTGTTGTCCCTTCCTAGTCTTGAATACTTGCTACATGAATATCTCAGTCAGTCAATAAACATTTGAACTAAATTAAAATTGTAGCTGGATTACCTGGGACATAAGCACGAAGGTGGTGGGGCTGAAAGAAAAATTAGCCCAGTTTTCACAGACAGAATCTCATTAAAAATGAAGAGACTTTGGAATATTGCCACTAGACATCAGATGAATATTCCAGACCCAAATTTAGGACAAACTAGTAGAGAATTGATGTAAACAGTAGTTCAGCACTTGGTTGGCATGTAGTAAAAGCCTAATTAATTGCATGGAGTAAAATGGCTCCTTGGAAACCATAGGTTATTTACCCAGCATAAAACCTTTCTAAAGTTACCATTTTTCTTTGATGGAGTATATAAAGGCCACTTTCTCTGGAATCTATCTCTTAAGAAGAGTATATTTGAAAAATGGTTGTTTTTCAAGACTTTTAAGCATTTCATAAATTTTGACTATTTAGGAACCATTTGAGTACTTATTCTGTGGCAGACATTGTGAATGCACTTTGTGTGTATACTCACATTTAATCCTTACAACAACGTTATGATGTAGATCCTATTGTTCTCATTTTACCAAGGGAGTGGAGGAAAGCAGGCCCAGAGAAATGAAATCAGGTGCTCAAGGTTCCTCAGCTGGGAGATGGAAGAGCTCTCTTGCCAACCACTGCCCAACACTTCACCTCTCTCCACCTTCTGTAGGGAAGCTTCAAATGTGTTCTCTTTTCTCAGAGATGTAAGTAAAAAGTAGTGTTTAGGCCTCACCTAGGATGTTGGCTAAAAATGCTGTTAAAACCTGTTTGAGAATGCATCAGAACCTATGAAAATGCATCACTAAGTAGTGCAAATACTATCAAAATTTCCCATTCTCTGAGATTATATTTATTCAGTTCTTGGGAAATATTTAAAGCTTTTCATATCTACTAGCCGTTGAATTTTCAGAAGAGATGGCAAGGTCAAAGATTTCAAGCCAGCAGTGTACAACCCACATGCTGAAGAAGACATTGCCAGGGTCTGATTAGATAAGCCATTGCTTGCTTTGTGTTTATTTTTCAGGCTGTGAAAATGCTCATATTCTTATTTTTTAACTGCAAAATCTTACTTTAAAAAATGTGCACGTTCTAGTACTCCCTATTCTGCCTGAAACAGCATCATGATAAGGAGATATTAAGAATAATGGGCTCCTTTGTAGATTCACACAAGCACACACATTAACTGCTTTTGGTTTCTAGACTGACCCAAGAATCCTTCCATTCTTACTTGTAGACTGGGGAATTACTTTGTTATTTTTGTAAGGAAGAGTGGTTAGGTTATTTATGGTCCCTAGTAATGAGATGTCCCAAACTTTTGGACATGCTACTTAGTGCTTTAGAAAATTACAAAGCTTATTCATTCATTCATTCTTTCTTTCAACACATATTTATTGAGTGCCCATCGAATGCCTAGCACAGAGTTACTGTGCTTCCCATTCAAGGCTCTAAATCAAGTCACCAAGATATTCTTTTCCAGCGTTTTGGAGACACCTTCAGAATTGCTTGCGTTAGTGATGGAGAGGAAGGCAGCTGTGCTGTATTTTCCACTTCTCCACAGTCCAAGGCTGTCAGTTACCCTGATTTCTCACCAGCAGCCCTTTCTCCTCCAAACTGCAAGACGCAGGTGTCCTCGCACATCCTCTCCCATGGGGCAGTTGGTGGTTGACTTGTTTCCCTGAGAGAGTTAATACTCTCATAAAAACAGTTTGAGATTTCTCAAAAACAAATACACATTGCCCACATCGCAGGCAGAACTTGTATGACTTATGCTTATTTCTCCAGAAAGACAGATCACACAAGATTTGCCAATGAAATTTAGAGCCAGAGCTGCCCATCTTGTGCATACATCAAAACATTTTCAGATATGTTTCAAATGAGCTCACAAATGTAAACACAACCCTTTGAAAGCACAATACTAACTACAATGATGAAAATAGAATTTAAAATCAACACTTAACTCTACCCCGCAGATTCATTCTCTAGCTACAAAGCCTTACAGCAATTTCACTTGGAACTGGCAACTCTTTACCCTTGAAACTATCACTTATCCCTTGCTTTCCCTAAATAAAAAGTCTGCTTTTGTTCTGGAGCAATTACTCTACATCAAGATATCCAAGTCATTTAAGAACCCAGCTCCTACTCTCCTGTCCTGCATTTGCTGATTATTTACCAGAAAACTAGGAGAATTAATTATTTTATTCAATTTATGAGTAACTGATAATCCAACATTCATACAGAAACTACAGGGAAAGTTCAACATACAGATTAAGTTCAAAGGTCAACCTCCTGTGGATATACATCCAGTATGGAGACAAATGTGATTCTTCTAACTTTTAAGGAATGTATTGCTTTGGGATTTAGTAGAAAGCTAGCTATTCATATATCAGTTTCATTTACCAAGATTTTAAATTGGCTCCTGAGTCAAATCTGAGATTACTCTAAAGTAACAAAGTGGAGAAGCCATGAGTTGAGGGTTGGAGGGGGTAAGGAGTTGAGGGGGTGTGTTTAGCTCTTTCATTCATATCATTTATGTCTACATGTTCCTCCCCCTCCCCAGCCACTGTGGAAGCCTTTACAGAAGCAGTTATTTACACAGAACAAATTTAACATAGCTCCCACCACTTTGTTCAAGATGTGTCTAAATATAAACAAATAAATGAATATAATTGAAATGCAGTCACCAATAAGCCAAGATAGCCAATTTGGCTTCTCATTTCCCTAGAGTTGGGCTGCTCTCTACCCACTGCGGAGTGACTAGAACCCAGACACAGAAAATGATTTGCCCAATATGGAGAGAAAATTTCTAAGGGTACATTTTTGAAGGATACCTGAAGGTATCTGAAAGGTTTCTGCACTCCAGGGCAGATCAAGTTACTATAATCCAACAACTTCAAATTTCTTCACAAATTCTACAAAGGGTCTTGTGAATATCCAACCTTTAAAAATATATTTTAACCTATTAATTCTACAAACTTTCATTAAGTGTCAAGCAAAATGCTTGGGCTTTTTCAAAACTGGAAACTGGTTTCATTAAGTCAACATTGCTTACTCAAAAAAAAAAAAAACATTATAGAGACATACACTGTAAATTATTGAGATATTTTTATGTTCTAATAATTGAACCCCTTTGTGAATTTTTAATCTTAGATCTGCTGTATGTTGTTTTTGACATTAGAAAATACTCCAGTTATTTTTTCTTGTGATTAAGAACCCAATGAAAAGACCCAAACAATTACTAAAATTGTATAGAAGAGAGATTGACTATTTTATCCCATTTTATAGATCTCCCATCCAAGTCTCAGTTGGTGTCTTGAGATTCTGTATTCCTGGGAATTGATCTCAATTCTATCAGCTGTGTGTGGTTTCTTTCTTTCTTTCTTTCTTTTTCTTTCTTTCTTTCTTTCTTTTTCTTTCTTTCTTTCTTTCTTTCTTTCTTTCTTTCTTTCATGACTTCTTGTCACTCCTACAAATATAATATCTATAGGAGGGGGTAGCTGTGATAAATCAGAATAAAAGATAGAAAATCAAAAGTGAAACTACATATTCTTCTCCCTCCTTCTCTCCCCTCAACATGTTACTTCATTACAAGTTCATTGAGAGCATAATTAGTTACATAAAAAAGGATTCCAAAATCTAATTTGCTTATGCTTATGCAATGAAAGCTTTGAAAAGTGAAACAATCACTCAGATATTGTTTTGAATGTTATTATGCTCTTGAGAATTCTATGGAAGAAATCATGGGCAAAATATTTGAATTTTACTTTCTCTTGGAGATTTTGAAACTGGTTATTTCAGAGTGTGAAATTATGAAGTGTTTTCCTGAGTAAAGACGATGAGTCAGTGAAAATAATATCCAATAAGTGACTGTAATATCCAGTATTTCAAGCAAAACTTTACAGGAAAAAAATTCCATGATTGGAAGTTGCCAAGAGTCTCTAAGAATATTGTTTTGACAGTTTTATTGAGGTATAACTGCCAGAGAAGGAACTACACACACTTAAAGGGTACAGTTTGATGGTTGTTTTTTTTTTTTTTACTGGGGACTGAACTCAGGACCTTGTGTGTGCTAGGTAGGCACTCTACCACTGAGCTATCTCCTCCCCAGTTTGATGGGTTTTAGGACAAATATATCTATCTTTGAAATTATCACCACAATCAAGATGATGGGCAAAACCATTTACCCAAAAATCTCTCCGTGGGTCTTTGTAATCGTTCTATTCAGCCCCTCCCAAGTGCCCACCTTGTCCTCTCAGGCAGCCACTGGTCTGCATTCTGTCACTATGAAATAACTTGCATTTTTTACTACTTTATAGAAATTCACAGAAATGGAATCACCTACCATATACGTTCTTCTTCTGGCTTCTTTTACTCAGCATAGCCATATTGAGATGCATCCATAATTATATTGAGTGGCTGCATTCAACAATAGTTGCAGGTGATTTTTATTAAAACTTTTTTTTTGCTTATATGGCTTTCTTAAATATTCAGTAGTGCTATGTATCAGTTTTTCTCTTTGTAATGAAAAGATTTAGGCATATGTTCATGATATACATACATATCTCCTCCCATTGAAATCTAGAGAATAAAAATTCAACTGGCATTTGAGTCTGAATTAGAGAGGAAGGAAGTTCCATTCTGTATTCAATAAGCCTGTATTCATTTTATGTGTTTTTCCTGGTTCATATCCCTATTCTAGTCCGAATAGTTGAAGAATTTTTTAAAAATAATTTTATTATCTTTACACAACAGTTGTTAGTTTGGCTGGGAATGATGCATTTTAGGCCATAATTCCAAACTTACATATGACAGCAGTAATTTCTCAATTTAGGGGGAAAATATTATGGAAAGTATAGTTATGTGCCTTAAATGTCATAGCAATGTAAAATGACTTATTAAAAAGTATGTCTTACCTGCTTATATCCATGACCTGGATCGAGGTGTGTGAAATTGTAAAAATTGTGACAATTTCAAACCAATATTAATTTCACACTTTCTGCTACTGATACTAATTTTTGCATTTATCAGATATCTAAAATAACTGATAAAACTATATAATATCATCTCAATTTTGAAAGGATAAAAGCTGAATATATATGTTAGTGTGTGTGTGTATATGCCTAATAAAAAAAACTAGAATGTTATGATAATTCTTTCTGGATGATAGAATTTAAAACGATTTTTTTTTAGAATGCTATGAACTCATCTACAAAACAGAAACAGATTGGCAGACATAGTAAACAATCTTATGGTTACCAGGGAAAGGGGGTGGGAAGGGATAAATTTGGGAGTTTCAGATTTGCAAATGTTAGCCACTATATATAAAAATAGATTTTTAAAAGTTTCTTCTGTATAGCACAGGGAACTATGTTCAATATCTTATAATAATTTTTAATGAAAAAAATGAAAACTAATATATGTATGCATATGCATGACTGGGACTCTGTGCTGTACACCAGAAATTGACACATTGTAATTGTACTTCAATAAAAAATATTTTTTAATGATTTTTTTTTCATTATGCTTGCCTGTTTTCTCCCCAAATTTTCTACATTGAACATGTGTTACTCCTGCCAACAGAATAAAAAAAATGTTAGAAATTTTTAAACTATCTAAGGAAGAGTAAAACCTGAAAGATACACATTCGTATAGTATATTATGACAACCCAGTACACTGTATTCGCAGTATTGAGTGATAAATTATAATACTATAAAGTTTCATAAAGAAATAAACAAAAGAAGAGACCTTAAACATTGAGCAGTAGTTCTCAGACTTGGTTGCATACTAAAATAACCTGAGAGTTTTAACAGATACTAATGCCTGCGTCCCAACCCGAGAGATTCTGATTTAATTGGTCCATGGTGCAATGGGTACTGGATTGTAAAAAACTCCCCAGCTGATGCCAATGTGTAGCCAGAGGTTGAGAACCACTGCTCCAGAACCTTGAGATTGAACTGACTTTCTTGATGTCACCTGGCTTCCTACTGGGAATTAACAGTCAACTGTAATAAGCTAGGATATAGGAGAAAAGCAATTTCCTTTTAGTACAGTTTTTAAATGGTATTACAGGAAGGGGGAGTCTATACTGTGGAATCATAATAATTACATAAATTCAATCTAATCCTTCCAAGAAAATCAATCCACCAGGAAGGGGTCCAACATAGGGTTTCATGGCATAATGAATTTTGCTTTACAGTGGGAATATCTTATAGTGAGACTGTATTTTTAAAAATCATGCCAAATTAGATGGTTATTCCAGTATGTAGTTACAGATAAATATAAAATTATCTATATTCAACTATATACTCCTTATCATATTCCTAGGCAGAAAACCATTAGATTATGAAATGTTGAACATTTGCTCTAAAGTATAGAATTTAATCACTATAGAAAAATATTTGGTCAGCCAAAACCCACATGCTTTCAGTCATGAAAATAATCAGTGTGAACTGATAAACATCTTAACTAGGAATACATTGAAGAAAGGCAGATAAGTTCATCTAACATTTCTTTTGCATTCTTGTAAACTGACTTGCTAAACACTTTTAGAATAAATGTTAAATAGTTTTACAACATTTTCAATAAACCCATATAAATATGCACAACTGATTTTTTACAAAGGTGCAAAAGCAATTCATGGTGGGGGGAAATAGCCTTTTCAACAAATGGTGCTGGAACAATTGTACATCCATAGGCAAAAAAAGTTAACCTTAACCTAAATCTCATACCTTATAAAAAAAACTAACTCAAAATGGATCAGGGACTTAAATGTAACATGTAACACTATAATACTTTTAGGGGAAAAAAAATAGAAAATCTGAGGCATCTAGGCTTAGGCAAAGAGTTTTTAACTTGACACAAAAAGCATGAAGAGGAAAAACTGGTAAGTTACGCTTCTTCAAAATGAAAAACTTCTGCTCTGCATAAAACCCAGTTAAGAAAATGAAAAGAAGCTATGGATTGGGAGAAAATATTTGCAAACTACATATCCAATAAAGGACAAAGGACTAGTATCTTGATGTCAAGAGGGTCATCAAGTTATGACGGTTCGACTTACAACTTTTGGACGTCACCGTGGTGCAAAAGCGAAATGCATTCAGAAGGAACTGTTCTTCGGATTTTGATTTTTGATCTTTTCCCAGGCTAGTGATACGCAGCACGCACCTCTCGGGATGCTGCCAGTGGCAGGAAGCCATAGCTCCCAGTCAGACCCACCATCAAGAGGGTAACAACTGATATCCTTACAACCACCCTGTACCCACACAACCTTTCTGGTTTTCACTTTCAGGACAGTAGTCAATAAATTACATGAGAGAGTCAACACTTTATTATAAAATAGGCTTTGTGTTAGGTGATTTTGTTAGGTGATTTCTGAGCACATTTAAGGTAGGCAAGGTTAAGCTATGATGTTCTGTAGATTAAGTGTATTAAATGCACTTTTGACTTTTAACAATAGTTTCAACTTATCATGGGTTTATTAGGATGTAACCCCATCATGAGTGGAGGAAGCTCTGTATAAGGAATTCTCAAAACTCAACCCTGAAAAACCAAGGAATCCAACTAGAAAATGGGCAAAAGACTTGAAGAGACATTTCACCAAAAAGGATACATAGATGGCAAATACATACATTGAAATGTGTGCAACTTGGGAAAAGCAAATTAAAAACACGATGAGCTATCACTACACAGCAACTAGGGTAGCTAAAATTAAAACATAGGGACGACATCAAATGCTGGCGAGGATGCAGCAAAGCATCTCATCCATTGCTGGTGAGAATGTAAAATGGCACAGCCTCCCTGGCAGCTTCTTAAAAAATGAAACAGGCAACTGAGCACATGACCCAGCAACTGCACCTTGAACCTTTACAGACTTATGTCAACACCAGAACCTGTACATGAGCATTTACAGCAGCTTTATTTGGAAGCGCCCCAAAGAAAAAACAACCCAGATATCCCCTAACACACTGAATGGTTAAATAAAATGTGGTACGTCTATACCATGAAATACTGCTCAACAGTAAAAAGAAACCCCCCATTTGCAACAGGTTAGACAAATCTCCAGAGAACTGTGCTGAAAGAAAACCACCAATCCCAAAAGGTTATGTAGTGTATGACTTCATTTATAGAACAGTCTTGAAGTGACAGCACTGTAGAAATGGACAAGAAATTAGTGGTAGCCAAGGTTAAGGAAGGGTAGGGGAGGAGAGAGGGGGTATGGCTATAAAACTGCAACAAGAGGGATCCTGGTGGGTTGGGAATGTTCTGTACCTTGACTGTATCAATGTCAATATTCTGAGTGATATGTATTACAGTTTTGCAAGATATTACCATGGTGGAAACCGGGTGAAAGGTATATGAGATCTCTGTATTATTTCTTACAACTGCCATATGTCTACAATGAACTTTTTGGAAGTTTAATTAAAACAAAAGGACAATAAAATATATATTCTCAGAAGGGCTAAAATAAAAATCCAAGATACTTGTTTTTATTCAATTTTAGTCTCTGCAATTTCCCATCATCCTTTTTAAAAATTTTTCTTTCTTTTTTTTTTTATTTAGGTATAATCAGTTTACAATGTTGTGTCAATTTCTGGTGTACTGCACAATTCTTCAGTCATATATGAATATACGTATATTCATTTTCTCCCATCATCCTTGAAATGCCCTTTAAAATGAATCTAAGCCAAATTAGATGTCAACACAGTGTTAATAGGTTGATACTTTGTTTTGCTTCTAAGCTTGTTAACTCTGAAACAATCAGACTTGATAAAACATAGAAACAATAGATTTCCTGACTCTGCCCTGCTGCGTAAATACACTCTTTTAAGTCCTTGGCTTCATCTGCCTATGAAGTCAGGGTCCCGCCTGTAATTATCCTGGCCAGTATCATCTCCAAATTCTCCTGCCTCCAAGGAACCAGATCAAGCAAGAAATAAAAGCAAGGGAGATGAACTCAGAGGACCATCTTAGACTCTAGACGAGTTCCTGCAAGTTTCCCTACCTTTTCTGCTTCTCTGTTCACGAGCGCTTAGCATGGCTTTAGTTAGCAAAATACATGTAGGAATCCAGCAATATCATATCAGATATCAGATAAAGAAAGAATAAGAGGGGGTACTTTGGGTTTTAAAATACTAGTTTCCTAGGGTAAATTTAACTTGAATAAAACTGAGCATGGTTTACATTTTCTAGAGTGAAAAGAAATCCACACCCTTCCTGGTCTACATTTAATAACAATTATTATATATTAGCTTTTCTGTAAACATTTGCAACATTCAAGGCAATGCAGCAAAGAATTCCCCAAGATTAAGAAATCAATAACTCTATAGCATTTAAAGCTCCAATAATGGTAAAGCTGTCAGCCAGCACATAGCAGCCACCAATATTAAGCTGATTTTTCAGCAGAGTAAGACTCAGACCCTGGCAGTGGTCTTACCCCAGAAATGTCCCCAGGAGAGTTTTTATTTCCCACATTTAATTGTATTTAAGTAAAATGGTTTCAGGACACTTTGGAGATATGCAGAGAAAAATCCTATCTTAACCTCTTTTCAAAATAATGGTCTGCCTAACTCTGGTGGCTGAGAGAAGAGGTAAGAGGATTTTGAAAGATCTGAACAGTTTAAATAGCTCGTTTACCATTCTGGGGAGGAAGACACTGAACTTTCTCCATTCCTGAAAAGAAGTGGCTCAAGGCACTAATTTCCCGTTTGTCCCTGGCTCCTGGGTTTTCTTTGACATTCCTGAGAAGGGTTTGGTCTGAACAAATTAGCAACTGAGTTGAAGAATGATTGCTTTTATTACTAGATAATCTTCCTATAACTGATGCAATTTTTCTCAGCACAAGTTGCAAAAACAATTCCTTTGAAATGCATTATCATCCAAAACTCAAAGCCAAGCAGGTAACTGTATGGGAGTCTCCTCTCCCCCACCCCAAGCCACAGTCGGGATTCAGGAAAGTGTGTGGAGCTGGTAAAAAGGTTCAGCCTTGGCCCTTGTTTGAGTTCTTCTTTCTTAAAACTGCAAAGTTCCAGTTTGCCTCTTATCACTACCTCTTTATCAATTTATTTTGTTCTAGTTCATACATTGATTGTGGAATCTGCTGCTCTGATCTGAAGTCCCTTTTCGGCCCTGACTGGACCCCACTACTTTCAGCTCCCCTCCCGTGTTCTCCTCCTCAGTTCCCCTGCCAGCCCTGGGAATCTAGGGGTAGGAGAGGGAGTTTGCTGTGGAGGAGACTCACCCAGGGCTTCCTTGCTTTTCCTAGCGCCTCTGGCAGCCCGTCAAGTGTCCTGGAACCCCTAGACTCTTGGAGAAACAAGCACAATACTCTTTGGGGGGGGGTGCTTAAAAGGAGGAGGGGCTGATCAGAAGAGGGCCCAAAGACAGTGAAATTACTCTTGGTAAGGCCGACACTTTGTAAATTGGCACATCTGGCTTCTTTCTGTTTTGTTTTTTCTTTTTGACGATGAAGTAAGGAAACTTTAAAACGTGTTTATTTCACCAAACATTGTGGGATCAAAAAATGCTGTCTTGACCAATTAATGGTAGGTGAGGATTTTGTCTATGGATCACTAACTGATGAACAAGAAGAGGTGAGATCAGTTGTATTATAGGCTTTGCCATTTGGAGAACTTTTTTCAAGAGGAAGTGCTGGTGGAAACAGTAGGAATTACGTTTAAACTGTTCCTAGGATCAAAAAAAATGAGAACTACTTATTTTGAAAATAATCACGTGGATATGACAATTAAAACTTTCATTTCAGAATCTCTCTCAGGTGCCACTCTAGGTCTGTCATGATTTCCCACTAAAACAAGAATTCTGAGACTGAGATTCTCTAGGAATTTTCTGTGAGCAACCGTCTGAGTAGCACAAGGATGCGTTTCAGAGGGCTGCCCCTAACTGGTTGGTCCTCCGAGGGAGGACTCCTGAGATGCAGGAAGAAAACAGGAAGGCCTCTATTTACATGTATTTAATCTCATCCTGTCTAAGTTACTAATTTGTGTATTTGGTATGATGTACCTAACATATTAGTGTTATAGTAATATAATATTTATAAATAAGTATAAATATGTCTATTGGATCTGATGCTCAAGTTTAAAAAAAAACTGATGGAGTATACAATCAAAAAGGCTGGAGATCACTTTGCTAAAGGCAAAAAAAATCAGGCATTAGTGGTTGACTATTAATTCATTCACACGTCACACAGCTCCCAAAGGATGGGACCACATTTTATAATTTTTGTTGCCCCGTGACCTAGCATCATCCTTGCAGGTGTAAGAGAATTGTTCATGGAGGTTACACTGGATTGTGAGAGGAGATAGAGAGGAATGGAGAGGAGCTGTTCTTAGATTAGTTTACCTGGATTTGTATCTTGGTCAGCCACTTGGTAGCTGTGTGACTTCAGGCAAGTTATTTAACCTTTCTGTGCTTTGGTTTTCTCAATAATATTAATGCCTGCCTTATAAAGTCATGAAGAGTAATTGTGAGGATACATATAATGGACTAAGAACAGTGCCTGGCAGCAAGAAAATATTTCCTAAGCAAGATTTCTTCTTTTCTGGGGCAGTGGTCTTCAACCTTTTTGACTATATACTGCATCAATGAAAAAAAAAAAAAAGCATTTATCTTCAATGTATGTATATATTATTTATTTAAATATTTTTGTTTATGATATATTCTTTCTATTAGTGAACACTCTGGAGCATTAGTACTGCAAGGCAATGCTGTGTGCTATTTTGCCAGGATTGGACTGCATGCCTGATCGAATATGGCAGAAATAATGGTATCACTTCTGAGATTAGGATGTGAAGGACCTCAGCTTCCATCTTAGATGCACACTGGCTCCCACTCTCTTGTTCATTCTCTCTCTCATCTCTCAGTTGGAGGAAAGCAGGCTGCCATCTTGTGAGCAGCCCAGTGGAAATGCCCATGTAGGGAGGGGCTGAAGCCTCGTGCCAATAGCCAGCTAAGAACCGATGATGCTTACCAACAACTGTGAGAGTGAGCTGGCATTGGGTTCTTCCTCCTAGTGAGCTTGGGGATAATGACAGCAGTGACCAACAACCCCAACGCAACCTCATGAGACACCCTGAGCCGGAACCACTTGGGGAAGCCGTTTTCAGGTTCCTGAGACTCAGCAACTGTGTGAAATAACAAGTGTCTGTTGCTTTAAGGTGTTAAAAAGTGCTAAGCATTTGTGTCTAAAGGACAAATAAACTACATTTGAAATGGCAAGTCCAAGAATTTTTAGATGCTTATAAAAGAAAAAGATGGTAGATTCTTACGATTTTTAGCAAATGCATATTCCCAGTATTCACTCGACCTATCTGAGTGGAGGCCTTGGTGTTTCTCATGTCACAGTTTGGCGACAGCCATGCTCTGCAAGGTGGCTGCATCATTTAATTTCAGAACGAGATCTAGATTGAGCTCAGAGGCAGGTGTACGACCAGGAAATGAGCTCATTAAATGGCAGGCAGAGCCGCAGAACAATTTCACAACAAAGACATTGCAACAAAGGCAGAGCAGACCTGTGCAGTGACCACAAAGGCAGGATCAGCTGTGATAATCCCACGTGCAAATAAAGACCCAGGGGTGCTTGATTCAGACCAATTTAAATAAGACTGTAGGTATAATTGCCTTTTTCTTATGGCTGTTTGAGAGGCTCCAGAA
Organism: Camelus ferus; assembly: GCF_009834535.1. Classification (NCBI taxonomy): domain Eukaryota; kingdom Metazoa; phylum Chordata; class Mammalia; order Artiodactyla; family Camelidae; genus Camelus; species Camelus ferus. The sequence goes on along the minus strand of NC_045703.1, from coordinate 60,889,077 downwards.
TTTTATAAGATGACACTAAAATAATACCTATTTTCAGATCTAATCATGGAGTTGGTGATATATGTAAATTTAAATACCAAAGGGGCAAGATAGGGGTAGAGAGTGAGGGGGTAAAAACCACTACGTACAAAATAAATAAGCTACAAAGATATAATGTACAACACAGGGAATATAGACAATATTTTACAACAACTTTAAATGGAGTGTAATCTATAAAAAATATCAAATCACTGTATTGTATATCTGAAACTAATATAATGTTGTAAATCAACTACACTTTAAAAAAATTAAAATAAATAAATACTGAATTTTAATGTGGAATAGTCTTAGGATCTGGAAGAGCTTCCCTGGAGGTGCAGGAAGTGTCTGGAAGAGCAAACAGGAAAAGTAGAGCCCACTGTGGAAGGCGTGCTATTGCAAAAGAGGCCAAGCAGAGGTTGACAGTTTATTCCCCACAGAGGGAAGCTGCAAAGCACTGCAAAGTGCAGTAACTAAAATCAGTATTTGTGAAGGGCACCATGGGTGGGCGTGAAGATGATTGCAGTAGGTCTCTCAGATCTAGGTGGAAATTTGCAGGGTCCCATCTTCTCATTGAGAGGAGTGATTTTAAACATCTCTGCTGTTTTTTTTTTTAATTTTAGTATCTCTGGTTTTTAATTGAAGTACAGTCATTTACAATGTCATGTCAATTTCTAGTGTACAGCATATTTATTTACTTTTTAACAGTGGTACTGGGGTTTGAACCCAGGACCTCGCGCATCCTAAGCATGTGTTCTACCACTGAGCTATACCCTCCCCCACTAAACATCTCTGGTTTTTAAATGTGAGATTTTAAGCATATTTAGCCTTAATTTAACAGAGACAATGATTCTAGGATATGAACTTTTAGGGCACTGTCACCTTTATTAATAGGTGGCCCACTTTTTTATTCTCATAGCAAAATTATACTTTAGATTTCTTATGCTAAATGTTATTTTAATTTGTAAACATGGGGCCTTGTGCTCTAGTGTCACGTTTCATCAACGTGTCCTCCACGGTAGATCGCTGTGATGAGGAGGCCTCTACTTCACTCAGTGCACTGCATGGGGACTGGCCTGGTCACACATCCACCACAGGAGGCTTGTGCCTCTGTGTGCGTCCAAGTAGCATCTCCCCAGGTGGAGACTATTAATATATTGCAAGAGAATTTGGGTTTTCCAATTTTTTCCCCCAAAACAGCATCTCCCGTCCTTCCTTGTCACTGAGATCCCATTAATTATCCAACTTAGCTCTTCGTGAAACTCCTTCTAGGATCCTAGTTCATGGAGATGACAGGGGCTACTATCTGAACCCTGGGTTAATGCCACTCCCTGGGCTCCACAGGGAGTTCTTCTCCCCCTGCTCCCAGCATATCTGAATTCCCTTCCTCTGTTGACTTTTTCTTTTATACAAATGCTTAAATCTATTTGAGACTTAAAAATAAACAACCACTAAGCTTTGCTCAACTCCCTCAGAGACTGCCTTTCTTTCACAATCCAGTTCTTGGAAGAACAGTCTATGCAGCACATTGATCTTCACCTTACCCTCCTTCACTGCTCAGCTGTCTGCCATCTGGCATCTGTCCCACCACTGCAGCGGGCTGCTCTCTGCTTGTCCCTGTCGCCAGCAGCTGAGAACAGGCCTCAGCTTCTATCTTTGTTCCCATCCTGTGATCCAACACTGCGAACCACTCCCCTTGGGAAATCTCTTCTCCTGAGGCTCCCCAGCTGGAACTTTTTCTCAGGCCACTGCATTTTGGTCTCCTGCAGAGTTCCTTTGGACTCGCCTTCAGTGTGGCTGCCCCTCCCGGCCCAGGCCCAGGCCCTTTCTTCTTTTCTGGCCTCCTCTCACACTCCATCTCCGTCCAGAGTGACTCAGTCCACCCACAGCTGAAGTAGCCTCTTAATGTCTGAATGTGTCCCTCTGCCCCGTCTCTTTCTGTGATCCAGGATGGATGATCCAGCTGCCGCTTTGAACATCGACAAGTATAGGCAGACCTCAGAAATATTGTGGGTTTGGTTCCAGATCGCAGCAATAAAGCCAGTATCACGGGGGTGGAGGGTGTAGCTCAGTGGTACAGCATGAGCTTAGCATGTGCAAGATCCTGGGTTCAATCTCCGATATCTCTGTTAACCGAAAAAGAGACAGACATATCACTACAAAGCGAGTCTCACAAATCTTTTGGTTTCCCAGGGTAGATCAAAGGTATGTTTACACTATAGGCAGCACTCAGAGAGTTGGAGAACTTATGTTTATTACTCCAGCAGGCCCAGAGGAGTTAACATTCCAAGCTCTGGATCCTGTCTGCAGGTTTACATAGGCTTTTATAGGCTGCCAGTTTTACACTTTGCAATATCATATGCAAATAAAGTATAACAGAAGTTGACCAACCAGGAACAAGCGTTGTAGAAATAGACCAATCAGGAGTGAGAGAAATAACCAATCAGGAGTGAGCTCCATGTAAATGAAGTACTAAAAATGGACCAATCAGAAGTGAGAGTAATAACCAATCGGGAGTGAAGGAAATAACCAATCAGAAGTGAGCTCAGGGAACCAATAGAACTTTAGGGGTAAGTAAGCCGTTTCAGAGGCAAAAAGTGAGATAGAGCCTCTGGGCCAGGGAACCGGATGGTGCCAACAAGACAGTAGCGGCCCTGCTTGGGGGTCCTGGTGGTCTTTTTATGGGGCTTCCTGCCTGTCTTCAAAGTGAGCTCACCTCCCTTTTCTAAAAACTTACTCCTTCTCTTGTGTTTCCTATTTTTCTAGTTCATCAAGCCAGAAAGCTGCGAGCCAGCAAAATTACACCATCTGCTGCATCCACTCACCCAGTAGCCAAACTTGACGACACCCTGAAAGGTTTGATACTCACTCCCCTCCGTCCAGTTCACTGCTACAGACCCTTGTCAGGTAGGCTCTTACAATCCTCCCTTGTTACAATGTCCGAATGGACATCTTCAGCACAGCCGTGCATGGTTTGACGTGTGTATGTTTGTGCAAGTTAACTTTAACCCACATTCTAGAAATGGTTAGTGGATGTTTAAAAGCAGAATGGTGGTTACCAGAGGTTGGAGGGGTGGAGAGAATGGGGAATTCTTGTTTAGTGGGGACAGAGTTTCAGTTTGGGGGGTTGAAAAAATTCTGAAAATGCATCATGGTGATGGTTGCACAACATTGTGAAGTACTTAATGCCTCCGAATGGTTTAAAGATGGTTAAAATGGTCAGTTGTAGTTGTGTATCTTACCACAATTTTAAAACTGGAAAAAAAAAAAAAAAAAAAAAGGCTAATCAGAAGTCCACCCCAGAAGGCACTTCAAATATCTCAATTTGCACTAGAGGCTTTACTGATTAGAATAAGAGATGTTAAAGGTCATTTTCAACTGGTAACTAAGGTGATGGGGACATGTGGCTGTTGAAAAGAGTTACACAGGCATCTTCCTCTTGTGAGAGTGGGTGTAAGAACCAGGTGAATCTTTACACCCTCAGAATGGCTCCTTACGTCTAGAAATCCTAGCAATGTCCACTCTTCTCTCACAGTGACAGAAGGTTTTGTGAGGGAGGCCCGCTGTCATCCTGCCCTCAGAACACGGTCCCACGTTCCATGGATTAACTGTCAGGTGTCAGTCCCCAGAGTGCAGAGAACTGGGATTTCATGGTGCTGACACAACACATCGTGTGACTGGTTGCCTGCCTACTGGCTCCTAAACCTTTGTGCCTATTTTCAAGCTCTGGGGTGGCTGCTTTTGTGGTTAACACGCAATCTGAAGTGAGCTTGTAGGAGGAGACTGGTAATTCTTGGCTGCCTCTTGACTGTCATGTCATTTCTCTCTCAAAAGTCTTCCTTCCACTTTTCAACATCCCAAACTGAAACTCTGTCCCCACTAAACTAGAATTCCCCATTGTCTCCGAGCCCTCCCAGGGCTGCCTGCCCCAGGCAGCCTGAGCTCTCCACTCAGGGATGAGCTGGTTTAGCAGTCTGGCATCTTCCAGTCAAATTAGGTAATTTGACTTTCAGTTCCATTCAGTTAATCATCAATAAAGGATTTTTTTAAATTCTTAAATTTTTTTTAATTTTTATTTTGGGGAGGTAATTAGTTTTATTTATTCTTTTACTGGAGGTACTGAGGATTGAACCCAGGACCTCATGTATGCTAAGCATGCACTCTACCACTGAGCTATACCCTCCCCCTAAGAAAGTATTTTAAAAGCTGAAATAAATTGTTAATATCTTCAAGGGGAGCTTATGTAACCTCAAAAGGAAAGAAAAGAAGGAAGGGCATCTAAGAGAACAGCAGAAACTAAAGGATGGTTTGCCAGGGACGCACTAAGCTGGAAAAATACAGAAAAGCTAATGGTCATACGGCCTCTTTTTAGGTTAAGTTCTGGAAAAAGCATTTCCTTCTAGAGTGTTCATTCACTTATGCTCCAACCTGAGGCTCTTCTTAGGAGCTTAGATAAAAGTGGAAATGTGAGTAAGCTACAGTTGCGGTTTTTAATTTAATAACAGCAGGAAGATCCTGAATGGAATCTTGATGAAGTCAATACCAATATTCTTGCAGGGCTTGTGTTTGTAGCTGATTTCCAATGAAAAACTGAGGGACTTTTTGCTGTAAAGCTGCACACGGGAACCAGAGGTGCCTTATCTGACGAACATCCCCCCCTGTGCTAAGTCAAGGCATCCTCACCTGATCCTCCAGAAGCACTACCTGTGGGCTGCAAGCTGACTTGCCAGTGATACAGAGAGGCGCCCAGCAGGTGCCCAGCTGGAGCGTCATCAGATTGCAGGGAGAGCCAGGCTCCTCGGTAAAGGAGGGTGGAGCGGGCACCAGGCAGGGGAAAAGCTCATTGAGAACAAGGGCAGGATGCAGGGAAAGAGCAAAAAATAAACCTGAACTCAGTCTCAATTACAGTTAAGTGGCAGCCACCGGAAAGCAACCTTAAAACAGAAGGCATCCACCTCATCTGCCAACGCCTGCAGGCTCTTCTGACCAAGCCCACTGTGTAGCTATTCTTAGTCACGATCTTCCCCAGACCAATCTGAACTGGAAGTTCAAAAGACTCCTCTACTGTCCCTTCCCCTTTTATTTCTTGATTTTTACCTTTCACTGTGCAGTCTGTGTTAGTGCATGTTCTGGACATGATAAAGTACAGCTAATTCATGCAAACAGAATCTTGAGAGGAAGCATTGCAATTAACAAGATGACTAGCAGAAGGTAAATGGAGGTTACAACTGGCTTTGTTTTAGAAAGTCTGGGTGGGCCGTCATTCAAAAATCCACAAATGACAAATGCTGGAGAGGCTGTGGAGAAAGGGGAACCCTCCTACACTGCTGGTGGGAATGCAGTTTGGTGCAGCCACTATGGAAAACAGTGTGGAGATTCCTCAAAAGACTAGGAATAGACTTACCATATGACCCAGGAATCCCACTCCTGGGCTTGTATCCAGAAGGAAATCTACTTCAGGATGACACCTGCACCCCAATGTTCATAGCAGCACTATTTACAATAGCCAAAACATGGAAACAGCCTAAATGCCCATCAACAGGTGACTGGATAAAGAAGATGTGGTATATTTATACAATGGAATACTACTCAGCCATAAAAACCGACAACATAATGCCATTTGCAGCAACATGGATGCTCCTGGAGAATGTCATTCTGAGTGAAGTAAGCCAGAAAGAGAAAGAAAAATACCATATGAGATCGCTCATATGTGGAATCTAAAAAACAAAAACAAACAAACAAACAAAAACAAAGTGTAAATAAAGGACACAAATAGACTCACAGACAGAGAATACAGACTTGTGGTTACCAGGGGGGTGGAGGGTGGGAAGGGATAGACTGGGATTTCAAAATTGTAGAATAGACTACACTGTATAGCACAGGGAAATATACACAAAATGTTATGATAACTCACAGAGAAAAAAATGTGACAATGAGTGTGTATATGTCCATGAATAACTGAAAAATTGTGCTGAACACTGGAATTTGACACAACATTGTAAAATGATTATAAATCAATAAAAAAATGTTAAAAAAAAAGAAAGTCTGGGTGCCTTTTTTTAAATTGAAGTATAGTCAATTTACAATGTTGTGTCGAACTCTTTTTCTTATGGAGTATTCTAGGTAACTGTGAGGTTTTTGGGGTTTGGGGTGTTTTTTTTTTTTTTGGTCTCTTGAATTCAATCTGGATAAAGTTTTATTTTTTTCAAATGTATGGAATAACTGAGACTCACATCTAATAATGTGCAAGTCCTCGCTGTGTGGTTTCAATGATTTTCAATGCTCCCTTTGAATGAGTGTGATTTCTAAATCAAAATGTTCTGAAACCAATAGGACTGTTTACCCTTAGGTAAATTAACTATGGCTCCGACGACTTTGTACTTTCATTTGTGGAAGGGATTCATTATTCATCAGCAACGCTGGCAGGGTTGTATTGTTATAAAAGCAGTGATGTGAATTCACGAGATTTTCCGGGATCCTCCTTGTTGGATTGGGTAGGTCTCACTAGTCAGTTGCAGGACAAAAAAAGGAATTGCACGTGTGAGACGGGGCACTTGACTCTTGGGGGTTGGTGTCTATGTACAAAGAGTGTAGATTCTGTGGAAAGGCAAGGAGGTGTTAAACTGTGGCCAAGAACAGCCTTTGCAGGGAGGAGGGGGTATATCTCAGTCGTAGAGTGTCTGCTTAGCATGCATGAAGTCCTGGGTTCAATCCCCAGTAACTCCATTAAGTAAGTAAATAAATAAAACTAATTACCTCCCCACTCCACCTCCCCCCCAAAAAAACACACCCTTCACTGTCAGACAGACCTTGGAGGAACTACTTCCTGTCTCTAAGTCTTCATTTTCTATTTTCTCATCTGTGAAGTGGGATATAATTCACTCAGTTCACACAAGACTGTTAAAAGGATTCCATGAGATGAAAGATGCAAGGCCCAATAAGTAAAATGTCACTGCTCTAGTGTCAGCTCTAGCATCTACTGACTCTGGAAGGTTGGGCAAGGCTGCGAAAACCTGGCTCCTCGTTTGTAAATGGGGCTGTTAATCTCTGCTTCTAGGGTGACTGTGAGAATGGCTGGACAGAAGAGAGTATGTGCGGAGTGCCTGACACATAGAATGTAGTCAGTCAGTCTTGATGCCTCCTTCCCACCCCTGACCCCTTCGTGGACACAGAAATGGATGGAAATCTGCCCACTAATTGTTTAGATTCATCTTGAATAAGTTGCCACTGTATTTGGAGCCCCATAGAAGGACTGGCAATGGAATAGTTGAAAACATCATGTTCAAATTCCCTAATAATGTGTTTTGGTCCTGTCTATGAGGTTAGAACATCATTTACACTTACTCATTCATTCCTCCCTCAAACTCTAACAGTCTATTCCCAGGTCTTGGTTAAACACTGGAAATATCATTATAAGCAACAACTTCTGCCTTCTGGGAGTTTACATCCTGTGGGGAGACTGCAGTATGAGCAGAGGATTACGATACAAATAGATGGAAATGGGGCTGGGATCCCACCGGTTTCTGAGGAAGGGCTGGGAAGGGGGAGGTCTGGGAATGTGAGCCTGAGCAGGTTACAGGCTGGATCCAAAATGGTGAAAGGATGAAAGGTGAGTCATGGACAGCCACATGGACATGAGGGGGAAGAGAATGTGAAAGGTGACCACAAAGGGACAAGCGTGTACAGCGCTTGGTGTGTCTGGGGGCTTTGGGCAGATTGGCAGGACTGGAGCACATAGGGTATGTTCCAGGGGTGGTGGGGGGGGTGAGGGCTGAATATCGTGTTATAGGCGTGGTCCCCAGAAGCAAGTCAGGGTCAGATCATAATGGATCTTGTAAGAGTTAGGACATTTTCAGATGGCCTTTGGGGAGTCATTGAAGAGTTTCTGGTTTCTTGCATCTCTAAAATTTATTAACATATATATTCCATTAATTAAATTTGGAATCATATAGGATTTTTATTATATTTATTTAATTTTATTTTAAAAAATTACCATATCAAAAATTGACCTTTTGAGGGATATATAGTGCTATGGATTTCAACACATGTGGAGTTTCATGTAACTAGCACCACTATCGAGATACAGAACGGTCCTATTACACACCCTTGAATTCCCTTCTGTTGCCCCTTCGTAGGCATACCCTTCCCCCACCCCAACCACCAGCAACTACTGATCTGTTCTCCATCACTATAACTTTGTCTTTTTGAGAAGGCCATATAAATGGAATCATATAGTATAGAAACTTTGGAGACCTGTTTCTGTTATTTAGCCCAGTGCCTTTGAGATTCCTCCAAGCTGTAGTATATATCAGTACTTTTTCCTGTTTATCACTGGGTAGTGTTCTGTTGTATGCACATAGAACAGTTTGTTTATTCATCCCTCATAGAAGGACATTTCATTGAAGAGTTTTTAGCTCTCAGAAGAAGAGATGGGAAGAGGGCTTAACTGTGGAGAGGGAACAATTTCAGGAAACTAAGACAGTGACCATGAGGCCACAATAGAAGGGGACAGATAGATTTCCAGAAGGGAGCATGGACAGGGCATGAATGACTAGTTGGATATGAGCTGGAGGGAGAAAAAAAAAGTCTAGGATGAAGCTCAGGTTTCTGGTTTGGATGACAAATGAGATGACAAACTAGAGAATTCAGAAAGAGGAGCATGATGCAAATCATGTCAGTGGCCCAGATTTGACCTCACTAAGAAAGCCCTTCATGGAAGGATGAAATTTTGTGCATTGGCACATAGCAGAGGCTTAGTAAAGGGCAGATAATTGGGAACTTAATGTGTCCCGGGTACTGGTCTAGTGCTGTAGGCACAAAGATGAAAATAGCACAGTCACTGACCCTAAAGAGACAGATCTGTAAGGGGATCATTTTAATACAACTGCAGGAGGTGCAAAACTGGAGAGATGTACTGGGCATTTCCAAAGTATGAAGGAAGAGCCCTGAGCTCAGCCCAGGCTGTCAGAGATGGCTTCCTGGAGGAGGAAGTGGCTTAAGGTTTGATGCAAAATCTTTCCTTTGAGAAAAACTCTGTCTTCCAGATGGAACCACTTACTTTGCAACTGTTAACTGCAAGGGACAACAGTTGAGCTCTGGCGTCAGGAGCCTGCTAGTATGCAGTACACAACCAGTTTGTGCAAAGCTAAGGATGCTGGGAAAGTTTGCCTGGAGGATGGGGTAAAAACCCATCATGTGGGACAAGGGATCGCTGAGTTATCCAGTTTGGGAACGCTAACTGAGCAACTAGAATCACGCAGGAGCCTTTAAAAAATGCAGGTAACCGAGCTGTGCCACAGACCAAAATCATAGACTCTCTAAACATGAGCTATGTAAAAACAAAAAAAGGTGAAGGAGGGTGTAGTTCAGTGGTCGAGTGTGTGCTTAGCATGCATGAGGTCCTGGGTTCAATCCCCCGTACTACCATTAATACATGAATGAATGAATGAATGAATGAATAAATAAATCTAATTATCTTATCCTCCAATAAACAAACAAAAGGAAAAAAGAGAAAATGGTAATGGTTAACCTTTTAAATTTTAAAATTAAAATTAAAAAACCACAGAAAACGACTTTGTAGATGATTCTAATGAAAAGTTGGGTGGTAAGACTAAACTGGCTGGATAGTTTGGCCGGATCCTGGGGATACTGAAAGTTACCTACCCCGATTTTTGCCACAGACATAGTCTAAATCTTCATCCTCAAAAATGCTGGCCCATCAGTCATGAGGGAAATGGAGCATGTGAATGATTCAGTCCCTCCCATCCTTATTCTTGAAAATCCAACTCCAAGAACAGGCTTCTCTGACTAGGGGTTAGTTGTCCTTATTTATAGTCAAATAACCCCACTGTACCCAATAAAAACACGTGGACAAGTTCAATGCATGGGTTTTATAGAAGAGCAATAGTAGCTCTAATTTCTTGAGTTCTTACTATGTCCCAATTTTGCATATACATAAACATTTCTCATTTTCTGACAACTCAGCGAGGTAATTGTGAAATAGGCCTATTGTTACTTGTTCAAGTTTGTGCATCTCCCAGTGGCTGAGCCGTCAGATTCCAAATCTCATTCTTTCCATTATATCAAATAAACGACCTTGAAAGATTTATAATGAGGACAAGAGTGACCAGTCAGAAAAATGCCAAGGGAACCAGGAAGGAGAAGGAATATGACAATTAAGTGCGTAATCAATCGGGTAGAGGAGATAATGAAAACCACACAAACGAAGGAAGAAAGAATGAATAGAATTCAGGGCAAGCATCTATTAGCAAAGGAGACTGAAAAGTCTGAGGGAATCTTTTGTGAAAAATAATGAAATAGGCCCAGCATTTCCTGACCCGTGTTTTATGTGTGTGCAAGGCTGGTGTTTATAGTTATTCCTGAACACTTCTTAACCCTACCCCACTTCCCGGGTTTTTTGACCTCAGGAAAATAGTTCTAAAGAAACTGTTTCTGTTGTCTCCAGCTGTCCCAGTTGTCCATCAAATCCAGCCTTTGTTTCTCTTGCAGCATCTCAGCCTCTGGGTTCGGCTTCATCTTGGCCTCGAATTGTCTAAGCGGCTGAGGGCTGACAGCTGAATCCAAGTCCCAGAGACTCAGGCCTTGACCTTAATAACACACATCAAGTAATTCACATAAGAAGAGATGGAAGAAAGAGAAGCACAGAAGAGGGCAAAGGATCATCAAAGGAGGAATAAAGGGACTAAGAGCCGAGCAAGCTGACCAAAGATATCTGGATTAATAACATGGCCAAGAGATTGCTTTACAACAAGCTGTGAAGGGTCATGGTAAGGAGAGTTCACAGCTACTTTTTTTTTTTTTTTTCTCAACAAAGGCCAAAACAAAGGAGCTAAATATAGTCTGGAATTTAGGTTAGATGTAAAGAACTTTCAGGGAGTAAGATGGGTTTTAATAAAAGAAAAGATTATAAACAAGGCTATAAAACTCACCCTTCCTGGATAATATTGAGGGGTAATTATTATTCTCAAGCACCAACAATATGCATGGCAGAATGCTGGACACTTCAAATATATTCATTACTTCTTTTAATCTTTTTAGGAACTCCCAAGGTAAATATTATTACCCACATTTTACAGAAAAATAAACTGAGGCTCAGTTGTGTGAAGGGGTTTTCCAGGGACACAGGTAGTGAATGGAATGGCTGGGTTTAGACCAAGTTCTTTTTGACCCTAAAATTGATGCTCTTGCCACCATATCAGCAGGAACCATGGTCTTGAATTGATTCAGACTAGGTGATGACCAAATCAAGTCAGGTGGGCGCCAACCCTGCCTTATCTTAGCAACTGGGTGGAGGAAAAGGGAAAGAAGGAAAGAAAAGCTGACTGACCTTGTGTGGGATGAGTTTCATGATAATTGCCCCCAGCACAAAGCCAAGGAAAACCTTTAGGGTAAATCCTTTTGGATGGGGAGGGGAGGGTACAACTCAGTGGTAGAGTGCATACTATGGTCCTGGGTTCAACTCCCTACTACCATTAAATAAATAAAAATAAACCTAATTGCCTCCCCCACCAAAATAAACAAATAAACAAACAAATAAATAAATCGCTGATAGGAGCACTGCCTTGTATGCTTTATACACACTGTCCTGAGCACTGTTTTCTGGATTGTCCCAGGCCACGTGGACAGCATTGAGCAGAGGGAACAAATCTTCCACCCAGGTTCCAAATGTAAAAAAAAAGAATATCAGCCAAAAAGGCAGAGAAAGGGCCTCTGAAAATGCTCTTCTCCATAAAAATAATGAGAAAACTGGCCTATGTTCTAGTGTGCCATTTCAGCTCCCTAGGGTAATCCTAGAGCCAAGTTGAAAAGAAAGGACACTAGAAAGTAATTTGAATTCGCATGGAGAAATAAAGGGCATTGGTGAAGGTACAAAGCACAGCATAACTTTATTTTTTGTTTGTAACACTTTTCCTGTCTGATTTAAAGGAGAACTGCATGCAGCAATAATTACAGATCTGTGTTGAGGGGCACACAATGCATAAAAATGTAACTTGTATAATAATAACAGCACAAAAAGAAGGGGAGAGAACAGGTCTATATAGTAGCAATGATTTTGTACATGGTTACAATTAAGTTGGTGTTCATATAAACAAGGCCCTTATAAATTAATGTCAATGTTGATCCCCAGGGCAATTCCTAAGAAAATTGCTTTTTAAAAGTTAGTAAGAGAAATAACTAGGAAATTGAAATGGTATACTAGAGATCTTTATTTATTAATTATTATTATTTAACATGCAAGACAGCAGTATGGAGAATAGAGGAACAAAAGGACATTAGACATAGAAATAAAGGACAAAATTACAGACATAAATCCTTCGTTGGTAATTATATCAAATATAAATAAATGGATTAAGCACTCAAGTTAAAAGGTAAATATTAGAATGGATAAAAAAAAAACAAAACAGTGATCCAACCGCAGTCCACAGGAGACACGGTTCAGATTCAAAGACACAAGTAGGTTGAAAGTAAAAGTCTGAAAAAAGATAAACCACACAAGCAGTAACCAAAAAGGAGCTGGAATGGCATACTAATATCAGACAAAAATAGACTTTAAGATAAAAAGTATTATCAGACACAAAGAAAGACATCCCTCAAGGAGATATAACAATTATAAACTGTTATGACTAAATTGTGTCTCCACCCCACCGATTTATATTTTAAAGCCCTAACCCTCAGAACCTCAGAATTGAATATATTTTGATATAGGGCCTTTAAAGGGGTAATGAAGTTAAAGTGAGGCCTTTTGAGTACGTCCTAATCGTATTTGACTGCTGTCTTTTTAAGAAGAGGAGATTAGGACACATGGAGAGACACCAGGGGTGCGCAGAGGGACTGCCATATGAAGAGGCAGCAAGAGGGTGGCTATCTGCAAGACAAGGAGAAAGGTTTCAGAAGAAATCAGCCCTGCTGGCACTTTAATCTTGGGACTTCCAGGATCCAGAACTGAAAAAATTAATTTCAATTTGTTTAAGCCACTCAGTCTGGGCTATTTTGTTATGGCAACTCTAGCAAATTAATATATAAGCATATATGCACTTAACAACAGAGCCTAAAAGTACATGAAGCAAAAACTGAGAGAAATAAATGGAGAAATAGACAATTTAACAATAATAGTTGGAGGCTTCAGTGCCCTGCTTTCAATAATAGATAGAGCAACTAGACAGGAGATCAAAAAGAAAATAGAAGAATAAACAAGACTACAAACCATTTAGAGCTAACAGACAGATATTAGATTAATCTACATAACCACTCCACCCAACAGCTGCAGAATATACGTTCTTCTCAGGTGTACATGGAACATTCTCCAGGGTAGGTCATTTGTTAGGCCATGAAACAAGTCTTAAAAATGTAAAAGGACTGAAGTCATACAAAATATATTCTCTTGACTACAATGGAATGAAATTAGAAACCAATAATGAAAAGGAATTTGGGACATCTTCAAGTAAGAGGAAATTAACACACTCCTAAATAACCAATGAATAAAAGCAAAATCACAAATGAAATAAGAAAATACTTGGAGATGAATGAAAATAAAAACATAGTGTACTAAATTCATGGGATTCAGCAAAAGCACTGACTAGAGAGAAATTTATAGCAGCAAAAGCCTATATTAATAAATAAAGATGGTTTCAAATCAATAATCTAACCTTCCACCTTAAGATACCAGAAAAAGAAGAGCCAACTAAAATCTAAAGCAAGTAGAAAGAAGGATATGATAAAGATAATAAGGTAAATAAGTGAAATATAGGATAGAAAAATTACAGAGAAAATCAACAAAACCTAAAGTTTATCTTTGAAAAGATCAACAAAATTTACAAAATTTTAGCTTGACTGACAGAGAAAAAGAGGGAAGACTTAAATTACTAAAATCAGGAATGACTGAAGAAACACTAGACCTTTCAGAAAGAAAAAGAATGATAAGGAAATATGCATTTTGAACAACTGTGTACCAGCAAGTCAGATAATCTATATGAAATGGGCAAATTTTGAGAATGATACAAGCTACCTAAACTGATTCGGGAAGAAATGAAAAATCAAAATAGAAGGTTGAATTAATAGTAACACAAACAAAATGAAACAAAACAAAATTTCCCACAAAGAAAAACTCAGGACCAAAGACAGGAAAAGAAAGGACTAATGGACTTTTAATAGACCAAAGGAAGGAAAAGGAGGGAAAGGTCCAAGCCCCTCAATTATCCCAAGCTTACTTTATTTTTTTTTAAATTATGATGAAAAACACATAACATGAAATTTACCATCTTAACCAATTTTAAGCATACAGTTCAGTAGTGTTAAATATATTTATGTTGTGAAACAAATCTCCAGAAAATTTTCATTTTGCAAATCTGCAATTCCATACACATTAAACAACGACTCCCTTTCCCCCCCTCCCCTCAGCCCCTGGTAACCACCATTCAACTTTCTGTTTCTGTGAATCTGACTATTTAGATCCCTAACGTAAGTGTAATCATACAGTATTTGTCTTTTTGTTGGCATATTTTTACTTAGCATAACATCCTCAAGGTTCATCCATGGTGTAGCAGGTGATAGGATTTCCTAGATTTTTAAGGCTGAGTAATATTCCATTGTATGTATATATCACATTTTTATTTGTCCATTCATCCAACAATAGGTACTTGGGTTGCTTCTACCTCTTGGCTATTGTGAATAGTGCTGCTATGAACATGAGTTTGCACAATTCTCTTAGAGATCCTGTTTTCAATTCCTTTGGAGATATATACAGAATTGGGATTGCTGGATGCTGTGGTACTTCTATTTTTAATTTTTTGAGGGCCCTCCATACTGGTATCCATAGGGGTTGTGCCATTTTAAAATCCCACAAATAGCGCACAGGCTTTCCAATTTCTCCGCGTCTTCACCAACAGTTGTTATTTTCTCTCTCTCTCTCTCATTGATAGTAGCCATCCTAATGGGTGGGAGGTGATATTTTATTGTGATTTTGACTTGACTTCTCTGATACTTACTAATTTTCTTTTACCTGTGGGTCATATACTTTGGAAAAACGTCTATTCAAGTCCTTTGCCCATTTTCTAACCAGATTATTTGATTTTGTTGTTGTTGTTGAGTTGTGGAAACCTTTGTATATTATGGATATTAACGTTTTACCAGATACATGCTTTGAAAGTGTTTTCTCCCATTCTGTAGGTTGCCTTTTCCCTGCATTGATTGAATCCTTTGATGCACAAAACATTTTAAGTTTGATGTAGTCCCGTTTTTTCCAATCTCACTTTTAAAGCTGATTTCCCACCTCATGCACCCTCTTGTGCATCCATCTTTATTCAGTGACTCTCAAACTCGAATACGCATCAAAATCTCCTGGGGGGCCTGTTTACACTATGGATTGTTGAGTCCCACCATAGGGGTTTTTTTTTTTTATTATTTAATGCTTTTTTTAAAACATTTTTTATTGACTTATAGTCATTTTACAATGTTGTGTCAAATTCCAGTATAGAGCACAATTTTTCAGTTATACATGAACATATTCATTGTCACTTTTTTTCTCTGTGAGCTACCATAAGATCTTGTATATATTTCCCTGTGCTATACAGTATAATCTTGCTTATCTATTCTACAATTTTGAAATCCCAGTCTGTCCCTTCCCACCCCCGAGTCCCACCATAGGGTTTTTGATGGAGTAAGTCTGGGATGGGGCTTGAGGACTGACAAGTCTAACAGGTTCTCAGGTAATGCTGATGCTGATGGTCTGGGGAATCACACCTCAAGAACTGCCTTTCCAGTCAAGCTCAATCCCTCCATAGTTTTTAGAAATTATTGTCATGTTTTCACGCCTTTTTTCATGCTGTTTTTTTCTGCCTAGAATGTCCTTTATCGACACACCTTCTCTGTGAACTTTCACTGAACCCTCAAGCTGGAAAGAAATCTCTCTCTTTCTGAGTTTCTATGTCACTTTATATTTACTTTGTCCCTTACCACCTTTCACACTTATTTATGTACCAGTCATATGCTCTACTAGGATAATAAACTTCTTGATGTCAGTGCTCTTGTTTAATTTATCTTAATATGGCCAAACAGTGCCTAGCATGGTCCTTGACCAGTATTAGTCTTGCAATGGATATTTGTTAAATGAACAAAAATTAAGGAAATATCCAGGGAATAAAAAGACAGCAACACTAAGGAAATAGAAAATTAAATAAAAGATACAGGAAAAGAGAGGAAATAAGTAGCAGAGGAAAGTGGATTTGTGGGGGAGGGGGAGTTCTTTCCAAAAGGAAATTTTGTTTTGCCAACTAAACGGAAAATAGAGCAGGTCTCTCCAGCTGTTCTGTTTGTCTGTTTTCTTGCAGCTGTGCTAGAATTTTTTTTCTTTTTTTTTAGATTACGATTGCTAATCACTATGCCAGTAGGGCCCTTGTGATTAAAAAAAAAAAAAAAAAAAGAAAGAGAAAGAAAAAGATTAATGGCTTTAATTCCCAAACACATAGGGGATTAAAGTGTGGAGGCATGCGATGTTCTGGAGTATTGATTGGAAATCTACGCTGGCTGTGCTTTCATCTTATGAAAGATCAAGACACCTTCCCCCAAAGAGAATTAGATGGGTGCCACTATAGTGTGAAAAACAAGTGTTGAAGGAATCATGTGAACTTTTGAATTAAATCTCTATGAATGAAATTTTAAACCAATATTTATAAAATGACCCCAATGTGTAATTCTTTATTGCATTTAGTGTCCCACTTCTCTGGTAGGTTGGACTGGGCCCGATTTCTAAATTCTACTTTTTAGTGTGTTTATCAGGATAGCCTTCATTTAAAACTAGCAGTGGGGTGTTTCCCCTGCCATGCTTTGCTCTATGGATCGGCAAGAGACTCTTAAGCCTGGGAATGAGGCCCCATTGCAAACACCACAAGCAAAGGAAAGAAGCAAACCACAGAGAACCCAAGGGTTTCTGCAGGAATTGTGCCCTGAGCACCCTTTGGAAGTTTCTGTGATCTTTGTCCCTGTGGCAGTGGTTTGCTGTGGGTCAGGGCTGCTCCCCTGGGATTGTTCTTTTCAGCTGGTTTCCATTTCCGTTTTTGTTTGCTTGCTGTTTGGACACTTAGGCAGATCCTATTGTGTTATCTAGTCACTTCTGTCCCCAGGTGCACTACCAGAGCATTCTAACCACTGGACACGTGTTGCTCTTTAATAGTACATAGGAAATTGAGAGAATCTGGAGAGCCGGCCTGAAAAATTTATTAGGCTCACACTAACTCTTCATCTTTTAAAATCATTTCTCCATGGTGTGGTTGCACCTGGAAGAACTGGAAATCAACCACTCAATTATGAGTTTGAGATTCTATGAAATTAATCATGTCCGGAAATTAATCATTTTTTTTCTCATCTCTTCTGTGAACATCTCAGCAGTCAAATTATCTCCTGCTACTAGGGGATATGCAAGAGTAAGAATTTGGAAGCTCTTTCTAAAAGACTTTACATAAGATCTTGAAATAGATTTTTTGCATTTGTATGCAAATTTACCTTTTAAAAATTTTATCTGCATATGCTGAGGGAAAAGATGAAATTTATCTAGCTATGTCTGTGTGGTGAAATGGGGGCCTGTTTTTTTTCTGGTTGGTGCCTTGGGGAAATTAAAGCATGGGTATAACATTAAATGAAATTCAACCTAAATGTTAAAAATCTTGGAGGAAATTGGATACATCATATATGAACCTGTTCTATCATCAAATGAATGAATTATTTTGATGCTCAATCAGGGGAGAGCTAAAGGTGACACTAAGCTGGATGTCAGTTTTCCCTCGTTTCTGCAAGGACTTCCAAAACACAGTGACCCTGTTTAAGCATAAATTGAACGAGATCCTGAAAATCATTCTAAGGCAGAGCGGAATTAAAATTGAGATAGAAAAATGATTTTCAGTACTTGCAGTTTTTTCTTTTCCTTTTGAAAGTTGTTGTATTTTAACTTTTGGAAAATAAAAACCATGACTACACATACAGAAGACTTTTTAAAAAAAATCTGCCTAGTATCAATCCTGTTCTTGGGAATTGCTCCTTCCATCACTTCAAACCTGTGATTCTTGTGGAGGCAGCCGTGCTTGTATGTGACCTGGCTCTCTGCCTATGGTTGACTGAACAGAAGGTAATATCAATGATTTCCTTCCTGGGATATTGGAACCTAATTCCAGAGATGGTCGTCGGGATCCATAACCAGTACATGCTGGCTGAACAACAATAGGGAAGATAGGGAGTCCCTCTTTGGAGGCAGAAGTTAAGTGTGACTTGGGGAAGCCATGGTTTCTGCATGTAGACAAAGCCGATTGTAGTGAGTAGGAGTGAGGCCAACAGGAGGAACTAGGGATGAAAAGAGAGTCCTGAAGATGTTGAAATTCCTGGGTCCTTCCAGTGCGCCAGCTGGATTCTTGCTCTTCTACAGCTCCATTGTGCAATCCTTCCTTGGGATCTGGGAGCAAATAAATTTCAGTTTTGGCCTAAATTACCTCAAGTTCAGCTGTTTTTTACCCTGTAACAAAGAGTCCTAACTGATTCAACATTAAAAACTACATTCTCACTTACATGTTGCCTTTCAATCCTGTCACCAAGTTTTCATAATTTTTATACAGTTGTAACTAGCAGAGTTTTATAATATTTATCTTGTTGTCTCTTATGTAATAGTGTATTATTAATTTATAATATATTTACAATTTTATTATATTTGTTTTTTAAAGTACAATTTTCAAATAAATAAAAATTTACATAAATTATAAATAAAATCATATTAATTATATTACATATTATATTTATGTATAAAATTTATTATATTAAAAATAAATACTTATTAATTATATGATATTAAGTATCCTAAGCTATACATTTGCAACAATTAATCAGTAAAAATATCACATTTAATATAAGAAGGCTTACAGCTATACAGTATTCAGAATAATCATTTTAATGCTTATGAAATATTCCATTCATTGTTGTGACAATTAAGAGTTATTCAGGGGGAGGATATAGCTCAAATGGTAGAGTGCATGCTTAGCATGCAGGAGGTCCTGGATTGATCCCCAATACCGCTATCAAAATAAATAAATAAATCTAATTACCCCCCCAAAATAAAATAAATTAATCAAAAAAGAAACAAAAGTTATCCTTCCTGGGAAGGGGTAAATTGGGAGTTCAAGATTTGCAGGTACCAACTACTATATTTAAAATAGATAAATAATAAGTTTCTACCATACAGCACAGGGAAATCTATTCAATATCTTGTAGTAACCTATAATGAAAAAGAATATGAAAAGGAATATATGTATGTGTCTGTATGACTGAAACATTATGCTGTACACTAAAAATTGACACAACATTGTAAACTGACTATACTGAAATTAAAAAAAAAAAGTTATCCTTCAGCGAGTGCTCCTTCTGTTCCAGGTACTGCATGTACATCTTCTACATATCCCTCATGACTATAGTGTAGATGATTGCCTTCAGTGTAGAGGTTTGAGAACTGGCTTGGAGAGGCAATGTTACTTGCTCAAAATCTCATAGAAAGTAATAGACTAAGCCTCGGTCCGTCCCACTGCAAAACCATGCCTTTTTTCCATACAACATGACTCTTTACTACGATGGTGTATTAGTCTGCTCAGGCTGCCATAACAAAATGTCATCGACTGGGTTGCTTAAACAGATGTTTATTTTCTCACAGTTCTGGAGACCAGTTGTCCAAGATCAAGGTGTCAGGAGGCTGGATTCCTTCAGAGGCCTCTTGCTTATATGGTCTTTTGTGTGTGTGTGTGCACACACTCTTGATGTCTGTGTGTCTAATCTCCTCTTACAAGGGCACCACTCAGATTGGACTAGGCTTACCTTAATAGCCTCATTTTACCTCCGTCACCTAAATCAACCTTTAAAAGCTCTATCTCCAAATATAGTCATTTTCCAAGGTACCCAGGGTTATGGTGTCAACATATGAATTTTGAGGAGACACAGTTCAACCGATAACATGATTGACTATAGCAATTCCACCCTTGGCTGACATTTTTCTTCCTTCCTGCATTTCGGATACTTTGAATTGGGTTAGATGTTTGGCTTTTAATATTTTGCTTCTGTTGACTTCAGAACTCCTCTTTTCATCTGCAAAGAACATTTACTCTAAAGATGTAACCATGGTATCAGATTGTTGGACTCTATTTTATATTCTTCTGTTGGGTCCAGTTAGTCTTCCTTTATTAATATACTAAACAAATATTTATTGAGTAGCCAGCCTGTTGTTAAGTATTACTATCTGATGTAAATATGAAGAAATATGATATTCTTGGGAATATCAAGGTTAATCAATCTTGGATGCAGTCTGAAGCTTTTAGTCTAGTAGAGAAGGAAAGACAAAAAAAAAAAACCCCATCCATAATTATAATAAAAAGAATAAAAGTTTAAAGCAAAGTGTACACTAAAAGATAAATATTGTAGAAATTCAGAGGAGGAACAGATAAGTTGCAGCTGGGAGGACGGGGGAAGACTTTCAGGAGGAGATTGGCTGGGATAGTGTTTGAACCCGGGAAGGACAAGGGCATTTCAGGAGCAGAGATCAGCACCAGTGCTGCGCTTCTCAGACAGACCCGGAAGGCCGGTGTCCTCCAAAAGGAAGCACTAAATGAGAGCCCAGACATCGCACAGGAGGAGAGAAAAGAGGTCAGCACCATGATTTATCAACCTGAAACATATTATTAAGCCAGAAGATGGAGTTTATTTTCCTTTCAGATAATATTACCCTGCTAACTTCCCATCCATTCCTCCATCCACTGCAATCTGACTTCTAAAGTCAACAAAAACCTCCTAATTACCAAATTCAGTGATCCCCGTTCAGTTTGCATCCCTCCTATCTTTCTGAGGAATTGTACTTTTCTCCTATTTGAAGCTTTCTCCTCCCCTGGCTCCACCGTGACGCCCCTTTCTTCTGGCCCTACTCTCCCCTCCCCCTGGGTCCACTCCCAAATCTGCACTTCCTGGCTCTACACCAATGTAAACATTGGCACTTCCAAGTGTTGACTTCCATGTTTTAGCTCCTGCCTATTTGCGGATGTCTTCCAAATCTGTATTTTCAGACAGATTGCTGTTCTAGTATTTTCAGTCTCCACCTGGATGTGCCATGAGTTTCTCAGACTCAGGGACCAGATTCATTTGTTTTTTTAAATCTATGCTCATGTCCTACATGATTTCAACAGTCTGTGGTTTTAAACGCCTTTCACGTGCTAATGACCCCAAAGTGTGTATCTCTAGCTTGGACGGCTACCCTGAACTCCAGACTCATGCTTGCTTTTTTGGTGCCTCCACTTGGATGTTTAATAGCTACCTCAGATTTTTTTTTAAGTATCCAATTTTAAATTTCATTTTATTTTGCTTTTTTTTTAGTGGAGGTACTAGGGATTAAACCCAGGATCTCATGCATGTTAAGCACATGCTCTACCACTGAGCTATTACCCAACCCTCATCTCTCGCTTCAGACTTAATATAAAAATTGTACTCCTTGCTCTTCCTGTTGTGTCTCCATCTCAGTTAATGACAGCTCTATCTTTTTCAGTTGCTCAGATCAAAAGCCTTAGGGTCACCCTCGCGTCTTTTCCTCTCTCATCCTGAATCTGCTCTGGCAACAGAAAAACTGTTGGTTTTACTTTCCGTATACAGTTGGAACATGACCACCCCTCCCCACCCCACGGCCACAAACCCAGTCCAGGCCACATCATCTGTCGCTTGGATTCTTCCAGTAGATTCCCAGCAGGTCTCTCTTCTTCTGCCCTTGACTTTCCTCAGCCTGTTCTCAGCAAAGCAGTCATGTTGAAGTCTGCTTACATCCCTCTGCTGGAACCATCCAAGGGCTCCCACATCACTCAGGGTGAAATCAATTCCCCCTTCTATGTCTTCAGTGTGACGAGCTTCTGTCATCCCTAGGACCTGGCTGCTGCCCCTGGCCCCATCTTGCCTCCCTTGCGGCCTCTTTGGCCTCATGCTCTTCCTCTAACAACCAGACAAGCTCCTTCTGCCTTGGGCCTTTGTACTTCCTCTTCCTGCAGCCTCCCCCAGGCTCGCTTCCTTCAGGTATTTATGCCAAAGGCTCCTGCTTGGGGCCTTCCCAGGCCGCTCTAAGATTCTAACTCAGCTCCTTACACCGTACATTTTCCTTCCATCCTTTATTTTTCCTTCTTGGTGCTTATTTCTGTCTGAACATAAAATGCATTTTATTGTTTATTGTCTGTCTCCCCACCGAGACCCAAGAGAGCAGAGAATTTTGCCTGTTTTTTTGAGTTGCATCTCCATTACCTAGAACAAAGCCTGGCACCTAATAGACACTTCTCAAAAATTTGCTGAATGCTGACACCACTTATATATAATACTTATTTATTTCCTCTGTTTTGTACCTAACCACGTACCACTCTTACACTGCTATTTTTAAATAGGTTCATGAACATGGTAAAATGTTCAAATGGTACGAAATGGACTACTTCATTTGTCATGGATTCGTAGTTCAGGCTGCTATAACAAATTATCATAGAGTGGATGGCTTGAGCAACAAATATTTATTCCTCATGGTTCTGGAGGCTGGGAAGTCCAAGATTAATGTGCTGGCAGATCTGGTGTCTGGTGAGAGAGCATTTCCTGACTTGCAGCTGGCCATCTTCTGGCTATGTCATTGCAAATATGATTAATTAAGAAGAGGTTTTACTGGAGTAGAGTGGGCCCTGAACCCAGTAGAACTGGTGTCCTTATAAGAAGACAGCCACGGGAAGAGAGAGGCAGAGATTGTCGTGATGTGTCTGCAGGCCTAGTGATGCCTGGGATTGCTAGGGACCACCTCTCTGACAGAGACAGAAAAGGATTTGTCCTTAGAGCCTTGGCTCGGACAACACTCTGATTTTGGACTGTAGCCTGTAGAACTGTCAGATGAGAAATTAATGCCATTTGAAGCCACCCAGTCCATGGTACTTTGTTATGGCAGCCCTGGGAAACTAAAAATCATTTAAAAGAAATACATCCTTTTTTGATATATATTAATTTTATTGTTTAGGCTTTTTCTGACCTGAAGTTAGGTACTGAAGAATATTCCATGTCTATCCTGTTAATGGCCACGTAGGACATTTGCACTTTTGGGCTCACACTGCTACAAATGTCATTGTACACATGCATTTAGAATTCCTTCTAGTAACTTGTGCAGTTCTTTTCTTATCTTCTTTTTTTTTTTTTTTTTTTTTGAAGTAAAGCTTAACCAAGAATGGAATCAGTAACAATAACTCACGTCTGCATTGTGCTTTAGGACTTAACAACGTGCTCTCAGATCCATTTTCTCACTCTGCTTTTGTTAGAAGGAACAAATGAAATGTTGCTTGCTAGTCCTGTTTTCTTACCATATATCACCTTCACCAAATGCAAAAGTCAAAGCAAAATGCATATATTAAAAATAATTGTAGTTGGGCTAATCAGTAGTATAATTTGTGAATTTTTCTTCTTTGCTCACAATTATCTCTAATTTGGTGATAAATATGATAAATGCTTGCAGAATGTCTAGCAAACCCCATAGCTCGCCATGCTGAAAGGCACTGCCTTCTGGGAGCTGCTGTTTAAATCAGGAAGAGAGCATAAATCCACAGAAGCTGGGTGATTGGAAATGTGTCTGTTACAGCCTCCATTGTTGAGAGCTGCAGAAAGACACAAATCAGGCAGACATTTTTTCAAGATGCGGATCACAAATAACCTTTCTCCATTACAGTTGTTTTTTTTTCCCATTCCTTCCAGAGTAGACACTAATTAAATTAGCCTTCTTTACTCTGATGCTTTAATAAAGATTTGTGCTTCTGTTTTGATGTCACGCCTTTCCCAGGACTAGATGTGTGTGTCTGGGGGCAGGGCAGGCAGGGACACTAGTATCTGTGTATACATGTGAAATGAGAGAAACTGTTGAAGAAAAGCAATGAACAGGCATTAAAATTCTCAGGCTAAATGGTACCCTGATTTTTTTTTGCTTCTTGACGTTTTAAATACCAGTATGCTACAAAATATATGACCTCTCTTCCCATCAAATTTACAGCCTTAAAAGATAAGACAGGCAAATGTAAGATAGAAGTGAAAAATATAAATTTAACTTTTTTTTTCTTTATTCAGCCATGTTAAAATCAGAATCAGATCTTACAAAAGTGAAGCTGTCCACTTCTAATAGCAGTGAAAGTCATCAGAGATAGGTTTTACTTGCAAATGTGTTACCTACAGCAACTGTGAGAGGTTTAATCCCCTCTTCTTAAACTGCCTCTTACCCCAACACAGACTGTCACCTTGAGCCACTTCTTTATTTTTCATACTTCTGTTGTTGTCATATTACTGCCTTGGACATCATGGTACCACTCAACCCCCCCTCCCCTTTTCCTGTAACTCTGCCACTCGGGGTCTGCCCATTCAGGAGCCCACACCTCCCCCACGCAGCTCATGTGCTTCCTGGAAGCCGTCTGCCCTGCTGAGTCTAGGAAGGATAAATGGCTCAGGTTCAAACTCATCTACATAATCTCATTCTTGGCCGGGGGTGGACACATGTCCATTTTGAAAAGAAGTTTGCTGGGGCTCTTGGGGATGAAGACGCCCCATTCTCCTGAGAGCTTCCAGAAGAGACCTGGTCCCATTCCCTCTGCTTGAATTAGGAAGCCTATGGGCCTGAGGCTGCTGGATGGAGCCAATATGGCAGAGTGCAGGTGAGAGACTGGAAGACCCTTAGGCCTCGAGGACATCAGAGAATGAAATAACCTAACCCTGGAGGCTGTCCTGACTCTCAACTCACAACACATCTCCTTTGTGGCGTAAGGCAGTTTGAAATGGGTTTTCTGTTACTTCCAACTGAACATATCTTAACTGGTGTTTTGTTTTTAAACTATAGTGTATTCATAGAAAATTTGAGGTACAGTAAGATTGACAGGCCAGGAGATGATTGCCATCGAATATATAATTTTTTACTCACAAGTCCCAAGAGAAAGGGGCATGCTACACCAGAGTGGTCCACACAGGGAAGCACCAGGGATGGTCAGGACCAGAGAGGGAGGGAGGAACTGTGGGCAGGAGCCTTTATTGTGGTTTCTGTGGGAAGGAACAGGTGAGGCATGGCAAGCCTCTCCTGAAGCACCTGAAATTACTTCGGTTAGCAAGATTGGTTTGAATAATTTCAGTGGGATCTGAGGTACAGGGGCTGTCCCTAGATGTCAGGTATCTGGGCCTGGGGTGATCAGGGCAGGTGGATGGGGACCTAGAGTGTGAGATCCTGATAAAGAAGGTGTTGGGGCATGGGCTTTGGATTGGTTGGTTCGTATTTAAAAAGCACACTCATGGGTAAGCTGTTTACCATCTCCAGGACCTGCCTGCCTAACCCTGGAGGGACAATCCCTCCAAGATCAGCAAAGCGCTGGATGTCAAAGCATCAGAAAACAGAAAATAAAAGACCACAGTAAACATATGATGTACACAAAAAGCTTTTTACTAAAGTCACCGAAGAGATTATGTTTTTACTATTAATACTGCAAAAGAACAAGGAAACAACTAAAGCTGATTCTTCATAATGCCATCACAGATTTTTCTGACCAAAAAATGTTGATCATGCATATTTATGGAATGAAGCATTCTGGACTGTCAAGCTATTCACTGAGTTATTAACTAGTTGTGTGTAGTCACTTTTATTTTATTAAAATCTCTGATATCCTTTGCTCTTTCTCCTTTATTCATTCAACAATTTTTGGTTTGTTTGTTTAACGCCTACTATGTGCTAGGTACTGTCCAGGGTACTGAAAACACAGCAAGGACCACAAAAGGATCCTTCTGTTTTAGAGCTTATAGTCTGGAGGTGGTGGTGGTAGACTATAAAAAAGGAATTGAACAATTATAGAAGACAATTTCATATGGTGATAAGTACTAAGAAAAAAATAAATAGGATAGGGAGTTAACAGATGATGGATGAAGACTGAAGGAGAGCCTACTCTCTGACTGGATGATCAAGGAAGATCATCCATTGCCTGCCCCTTCTCCCACCTCCCCTCCTCTCTGGATGCATTCTGGAGGTGTCTTATTTCATGCTTAGGGCTTCAAGAGCTTCTGAATAAAAGTGCAGGTGGCTTTTGCCCCTCCCCTTTCACCTCACTGTCCTAGACATTGAGGATATTTTTGCTCTTTGGTTGTTGTTAAAATAAAGGCAACTCACCAACAATGTAGAGGTTCTCTCTTCCTCTTTCTGTTCTTTATTGTAAATTCAGTCTAGCCATTGCTTCCTCTGCATCTACTCTGGTCAGAACACTCTATTGGGTGCTGGGTCTTCCATCCTATCCTGCTCTGTACCTCTTGGTGTTGCCCAGTAGGGCCTGGACTCTCACTGTCCTTCCCCACAGATAACTCACTGCAAAGCATTTGTGCAAGTGCACCTGGATTTGTGAGTCTCTTGGTTGGATTCTTTTGTTTGTTTGCTTGCTTGGTTTTGGCTACGCACTGGTTTAGAGCCTTAGACTGTTCTGGCTGCTATAACAGAATCATATAGACTGCAGGGTTTATAAACAACAGAAATTTATATCTCACAGTTCTGGAGGCTGGAAAGTCCAAGATCAAGGAGTCAGCACATTTGGTGTCCGGAGACAACCTGCTTCCTGGTCCATAGATGCCCATCTTCTTGCTGTGTCCCCCCAGTGGCAGAGGCTCTCAGGGGAAATAATCCCACTCATAAGGGCAGAATAAATCACCTCTCAAAGGTCCCATCTCCAAATAACATCACAGCAGTGATCAGGTTTCAACATAGGAATTTTGAAGAGACACAAACATTCAGTATATTTCAAAGCCATTCCAGAAGGCTGAGGATTCTAGAAGCCTTCTTTCTCTAGGGGACAGATGAATCTTTCCAGACGGCAGGTTTTACTGATTTAGGTTTGCATGGAACTGGCTGCCTGTACCTTTCAGCTGTAATCGTTGCTTTTTCTATAAATATATGTTGAAATCCAAGATCTATAAATTTCCTTAGTGTCCTTGTTGACAATGGTGAGTATTTCGGACTCAACTGGGTCCCCACCCTCACCTTCAAATTCATATGTTGAAGTTCTAACCCCAGTGCCTCAGAATGTGACTGTATTTGTAGATAAGGCCTTTAAAGTGATGATTAAGTTAAAATGAGGTCTTATGAGTGGGTCCTCATCCAATATGACTAGTGCCATGACAAGAAAAGGAAGAGACACCAGGGACATGTGTGAACAGAGGGACAGCCACATGAAGGGGCAGCAGGAGGCCAAGACCACCTGTAAGCCAAGGACAGAGGCCTTCGGAGGAAGCCAACCAGCCAGCACCTTGGGCTTCCAGCTTCCAGAACTGTGAGAAAATCAATTCCTGTTATGTAAGCCCTCCCTTTTGTTATGGCAGCCCTACCAAACTAATACAGGGAGAAAGAAGGGGGCCCCTGAAGCTCATTTCTTGTCTAGGTGAATTTTCTCTTCCATTCAATCCATTCTGTTTCTCTCATGTCAGACTTTGCATCTTTGCTCTTCTTCTTCTCTGCTCTAAACATTCTTTTTTAATCATTTCTATTTTTATTTTATTTGGCATTTTTCTTCCTGGTTTTCACTAAGATTTTCATGGGAACCCAATTTTTCATTGACGTACATGGACATACAGAAAATGACACAAATTATAATTGTCAACGTGATGAGTTTCGCAAAGGGAACCTACTCATGTAACTGGCACTTTTCCCTGCCCTAAAATTTGAACAATATTCTCACCCCCAGCATCCATTTCCCTCCTCCTGCCACTTGTACTCACTTTTGCTTTAGACAATCACTCTTCTCAAATCCTCAATCCATGCCGCTTGAGTGGGATGCGCCACCAGAGGTGGGGACATGAGCAGGTCAACATAAGCACAGTCACAGGGAGTCAGGTAGCTTGAGGGCTTCTCTGCAGCCCTACGGAAGGAGATAGTTTCCACTGGGGCGGGGCTGTTAAGCTAATAGGCTGTAAATCCACAGCTGCCAGATGCCACCTCTTGCCTTATGACAATGCAGTGAGTTCCAAAGCAGAGCTGAGACCACATCCTAATGACATCATTTGGTCTTGATCCAGCCTTCCCTGAGCTTACTTCTTGCCTCTTTAATTACATGTACCAACCACCAACCCCAACCCTGCCCACTTTTTTAAAAAGCAGGGTTGAATTGGGTTTCTATAGCTTGTAGCTCAAAAGAGTCACAATTTAGAGACAAAATTGGACTCACTCCTTAATGCCCAGCTTATACCTCATCTGCCTCATCAAACCTTTAATCATTTACTCCAGCACACAGGTTTTTTTCCTTCTTTGAATTCTAAAAGAACTTAAAGTTTGTGCTACACAATTTTATTTATTTTAATTTAATTTAATGAAGTAATTTTTTTTTGTGTGCTACACAATTTTAAACGCTGCTCTACACATGCTATTCTTAAGCACTTCAGGAAAATTGTGAGTTGATTAGTTCTGTGTGTTTAGCTTTTTTCTTTTCTCCCCCACCTCCCCGCCACCCCTCCCACCTCCCCCAGCCAACACCACACTATGTCATAACAGGCCAACTAAAATCCCTAAGTGCTTTCTCCTGTTCTCTCATTGGTTGATCTCTTTGGATTCTCCCAGTCACCCTACTAAAGTCTAAGTGACTTGCTGAAGGTCACACAGTAGGATTTGGGGAGGGGGTGTTGATGGTGGCGGTAGAACTGTGCTCTGTTAGCAGTTAGTTAGAACTAAATTTGCCTGCAGTGACAGAAGCCCCAAATAGCAATGGCTGGGACTAGATAGAAGTTTACTTCTCTCCCACGGGAAAGAGTGAAGGTTGGCAGTCGAGAGTAGAGGCTGTGCCACATGGAGTTGGATCTCTGGGCTTCCCCGAACTTGCAGCTCTGCCACCAGTGATTTACTCCCAAAGCTGCCTCGTGATTCAAGATGGCTGCCAAAGCACCAACAGGCAGGAGAGCTGAAAGGATGAAGCAGGACATTGTCTTTTCCTTTAAGAATTCCCATCAATGGTTATACTTGTTATTTCTGCTTTCATTCCGCTGGACGGAATTTAGTCACACTAAGCTGCAAAAGAGGCTGGGAAATTGAGTCTATATTCTGGATGGCTATACTAGGGGCAGGAGCTGTCTCACCAAGGAAGGGGAAATGGACTTTGAGGGCTATAGTTAATAGCCTCTGTCATGTCCCCAGAGCATTTTCTGCTCACTGGATGCTCAGCCTAGTCCCACCTATTGCTTCATATTTGGGTTCCCTTACCCCAGTCTGTGAGCTCCCAATGGGCAAAAGTTGTAGTCAACTCTTTTTTGCATCCCCAGCTCCTTGGGTTGTGCTTTTTACATTATAGCTTGATGATCATTGATCTATATAGGGTAAGGAGAGGAGGATTTGTGACAGGAAATCAAAAGCTAGGTGTTACTCATCTTAATGATTCCTGAAAGACACCACCCAGCATGAAGCCAAGACTGTGGTCTTGCCCAGGCATTGAAACCAGACAGTTCAGCTTTAGAATCCTGGCGTTACTTCCTTTGGGCTGGAAGATCATGGGAAAGCAGGTAAATCTTCCCAAGCCTTATTTTGCTTATCAAAATAGAGATGATGAGACCTTCGTTTCAGTGTTGTGAGAATTTCGAAGATGATTTATGTAAAATGCCCAGCACATTATGGGTTTCATTCACTCCTGTCTTTAATCTTCAGTAAGTGATAATGGATTGGGGGTTGGTTATAGCTGGACTCTATCCAGCTTTGTGTGTGTCTAAGTCAGCAGATCAGGGTTACTCCAGGCCATGAGAAATGTGTCTTTTCTTTCTCTGACTTCTACATTTAAGACTTAATCTTTGTCCTTGAAGGGCAAAACAAAGGATGATCCAAAATGTAATTACAATGTTAATATAAGAAGTATCTCGGTTTGCACACATGACTGAATAAGTAGCATCTATTGGAAGATTTTCTCAGCAATGACTTGCAAATAGCAACTGTAACTTAATTATTCTGAGAAGTTCCAGGCACAGTTTCTTTGCCTTTGCACCTCCCTCTCCTGGAGCATCAACAAATCATTCCCTGGGTGACTTTCAGCAAGTTATTTAGAAGGTTATTGCAGCTTGGATATATGATACTTGGTCCCGAAATGCCATATTTATGATAGGATCAATCCCTGACCAGAAAATGGCTATAGTCTACTTCTTCTAAATAATTCTCTAAATGAGCCAATAGATTACATTTTTGCTTAATTCATATTAAGTGAGGTTTTGATGTTTGTAACTGTAAGAGTCTAATACATAGGGATTATAGATGACCCACTCCCTTTGCCCCCCAGTCAAGCACCTCTCTTCTGTATTTTAGGGCAGGGCTTTATCCATCAAACATAAGCCTGTCCTCACAAGCTTGTCTCAGTTCAGAAGGGAGCCAGAAATTTCTCATGTTTAGAAGGAGAAAGAAAATACTCACCGGAAGAATATTTCAACCCAGGCTCAGCCAGGGGCAGAATCATCCACACAGATCAATGTTACACCTTCTGTCTATCATACTCTGTTCCATTCCTTCCAGCTGTTCCTTTAAACATCTTCAGACTCACCTAATTTAGCGTGAGATACTGTCAAAGCTCCTTCCCACGCCATGTCCTACCTCCACCTGTCAGTACTGTCCCTGTGTTGGATGCACAAACATCAACACTTGTGACCAAAGAGTGACCGGGCTCCTTAACGCCCTTCATCGTCTTTTCTCATGCTGTGACCACTGCTACAATTTAGCTCCCTCTTCCTGGCTGCATATCCTCCTCAGCAAAGCAAAGCTATTCTTCTTAGGAGGGAGATTCTCATGTGGGCTATGCACATTTATTCCTTTTAAAAAAAAAATGAATCGGCCCCAGCACACTTTGCTTTTGTAATTGCTTTCAGTTCCATCTCATGTGACTACAGTGTGGTTGTCAGTTACAGAGCTCAAGATGTGACTCCAGCTGGTCCATGTTCCTCACTCCTTAAGACAGGTATGGGTTGAGATGCAAGCATGGCTAGGTTAGATAATTTTGAGGGACTGAGATGGATGCAGATGGAGAGACCTTCTCTCTCTTCCCTTCTGGGATTGCAGTCTGGAGGGATCAGAAACGGAACACCTCCAATGGCCATCCTTCCCACCATGTGGAAAGAGCATGAAACAATGGAGAAGAAAGCCAGCTGGGAGAGGCGGGAGAGAGAGTCCAGTGACCAACATAAAAAGTCTCAGCCAAGCACAGACTTGAAGTGAAGTTTCTGATGCTTACAATGGGAAAACTCTAATATATAGGACTTACAAATACTCATTGCTCCTCTTTCTTGTCAAGCACATCTCTTCTATATTTTAGGCTCTATCCATCAAACATAATCCTGTGCAATTCTGGCCACTGACATACTAAACAAATATTCCCAGGCAGTGTCATGTATCTCTTCATTTCAGTACAGACCAGGACTATATATTGGTTTAAAGGCTTATTTGAAAGCTTTCAATTTTTCCTGTGCAAATATCTTGCCATCTCAATTTTGATTGTGTGCATATTTCTATCTTTTTGGTATCCCTGGACACTACCCACTATATTGCAGGTACAAAATCCTTTACCCAAAGCCCTGGGGGTCATTTGTGTTTCAGAATTCAGAATTATTTTAGATTTTAGAATCCCCCCAAATCCCCCAAGATGGGGCTCAGGAAGTTCCCTGTAATTAAAGGCAGTGATATATTTGCATACTAACACTGATGGGAGTAAATGAAAACTGAATAGCTTCACGTCATTTTAGGTCAAGATTTGGTACCAAACAAGTATTTTTTTTTTTTTTATTTTGTTTTGGGGGGGAATAGTAATTAAGTTTGTTTGTTTGTTTGTTTATGGAGGTACTGGGGATTGAACCCAGGATCTCATGCATGCTAATCATGCACTCTGCTGCTGTCAAATTTTAAAATATTTTTGTGTTTTGGAGCTTTTGGGGTTTTAGAATTGTGGGTCAGGCTTTGTGTCCCTGTGATCTGGCCTTTATCACTCTTCCTTGCTAATATTTATGTATCTTTGTTTCCCTGGTCTGATTTCATTTGCCAGGATTACAAGTGTTAAGTAATAATGTGACACAGACCATTATTGCCTTATTCATGACTCTAGTAGGAAAGAACATATTTATAGAACTAAAAGTTAAGTGAACACTTTTAAAATTCATTTTTTAATAATTGTGTGTCTTTAATGCAATTTTCAACTACAAAAAAACCTGTCAAAATCATTCTAACATTTCAGCTGTAGGTATTCATCCTCAGAGAGTACTATTTTTTTTAAACTGAAGCACAGTCAATTACAATGTGTCAATTTCTGGTGTACAGCACAAAGTCCCAGTCAATGAACATTATTTTTAAAAGCTTTCATAATTTTGATTTATACCATATAGGGAATTGAAATGGGATGGATAAAAAGGCCTTTCTAAGTAAAAGGATCCAAACAAGGGTATAACATAAACTGTTTCACAATTACAATCTTCAACACATATTTTTTTAGAGGATAGACAATTGGAATTGGAAATATAAAGTCAATAATCATCCAAACACTGATTTTTCTCTCTATGCATACTTTGAAGTAGCAGTCTTATAAAGCAAATTCAAGAAAATATAATCTGAAAGCTAAAATGAAAATATTTAAAAGGAAGGGGAGAAAAAGTGAAAATATAGCTGCAATAAAGTACTCTAGAAAGATAATTGGGAAACCTAAAAGAAATGAGAAACAGAAAAAATTGTAAATAGAGTCCAACAAGGGTTACCAAACAAATAAAACAACAATAACCAAAATATATAAAGTCCCACAAAACTCCCAGAAAAAATATCTCAACTGTTAATGACTAAGAAACAGAGTATATCAAAACTATGTTAGGAAAGGAAGATAAACTTACGATCAATTTGAAGTTTATAAGAACAGATTGAAATAAATACAGAGAATTTAAGGAGGAGAAAGTCACTCTTCCATGCCCCATTAAAAACAAGCAGACAGACAAACAAACAAAGGAACCATGTGTGTGCACCACGCCTGTTGACATGTGGCAGTGAGAAAGCTATGGTATGGGGTGTCTAGTTTCTGAGATTCAAGTCCCAAATCCTGCCCACCTCACCCAGCAATGGAATTTTTCCTGGGGGTCCTCACACGCTTATTGCAATCCATAAGGGAGCCAGAAATAGTAACAAAAATTTTTACATCCCCCTTCCCCTTGGGCTACTAAATTGCCTTTCACTCCAGGACTATTTGTTTAGACAGAAATAACTTCTATAGAATTATGCAGATTGTAACATTTCAAAAGAAAGCAAAATTCTATTTAAAGGGAAATTTGCTGAAACAATGCTGAGACCAGGTATTTTTAGATCACAAAATACTTTCACACTTTAAAGGAGTGACTATCCTGTTTCCTGTATAGAAGTTTCCAGGAAATTTTAGCTATTAAAAAATTGCTACTATTCTATTGTTTTACTTATTTTCCACAAATAATTCCCCCAGCCCAATCTATTATCATGATATCATGATAACTTCTTTTTTTAGTGTCTGAAGTGTTAAGTTTTAGCATGTCTTATCTTTCTCTATCTATATCTATCTATATCTATATCTATATATAAGTTTAAGTACATCCAAAATATACCATTGACCACAAAATATACCTGTGACTTGCTTGCTATCAGAGGATTTGTTTTTCCCTGGAAAATTCAGGTTTTAGCTCTTCAAAGAAGCAGCACAATTTTAGGAGAGAATGTTCTTTCCAGCTCAAAAGGATCTGAAGAATTAGGTGGAAGTTCGTTTATAAGCATATGCATTGAGTATTTACAGCCAGCCACCCAGAGCGGTAAGTCAGCACACCAGCTCTCACTGCAGTCACCATAGGAAGAGGGAGAGGAATGGCCTGCCTCCTCTTCATTCTCCACCAGAACATGCTGAACGAATTCCCTTCTGCAAAAACTGGAGTTTAAGAGCTGGAGGCTGAGGGCTGGAGGCTCATCTGGAAGTTGAGTCCGGCTGAGAGCAAAAGCAATGACCAGTATCTAGTTTGGGGGATTGTCACGGGAGCTGGGGGCATACAAATCCCCACTGAGGGAATAAGGAAGGAAATCAGCCCCAGCGTGAAGAAGTTCTCTATGGATTGCCGTGAGTATTAAACAAAAAATAAATGGAACCACTTCTAGATCGATGGCCCCAAAGAACTGAAAGCAGGGACTCAAGCAGATACATGTACACCCAGGTTCATAGCAGTGCTCTACCCGAGAGCCAAAAAGTGGAAACAGCCCAAAAGTCCATCAACAGATAAATGAATAAACAAATTCACACGGGGATCCAGATGCATTTTGTTTTGAGAATATCAGTGGATACACCAACTACTGCTTTGGACTTCACCAGTTGGCAATGGTTGACCAGCTGTTTGGAATGCAGCCAGTCTGAGTGAAGAAATATTCTTATTTGTGGCTCTGTTACAGTGGTGAAATCTACAACCACAAGAAGCTGCAACACCATTTTGAATTTCAATACCAGGCCAAAGTGGGTGGTGAGATAATCCTTCATCTTTATGACAAAGGAAGAATTGAGCAAATAATTTGTATGTTGAATGGGATGCTTGCATTTATTTTGCTAGATTCTGCCAATAATAAAGTGTTCTTGGGTGGAGATACCAATGGGGTCAGATCTTTGTTTAAGATACATGCAAAGGAATATTATTCAGTCATAAAAAGGGATGAAATTCTGATGTGAGCTACACTGTGGATAAAACTTGAAAACATGCTAAATGATTCTATTGTTAGATGCTACTTATGTGAGGTAGCTAGAATAGGCAAATTCATAGTGGTAGAAAGTAGAGATTACTAGGGACTGGGAGAAGGGGGTCATGGGGAATTACTGTTTAATGAGTACAGAGCTTTTGTTTGGAGTGATGAAAAAAAAGTCCTGGAGATGGGTAGTTGTGATGGTTGCACACATCGTGAAGTACTTAATGCTTTGGAATTGCACACCTAAAAATAGTTAAAATGGCAAATTTTATGTCATATATATTTTACTGCAATCAAAAACAAAATAAAGGCAATAAATACTAAAAACTTAAAAAAAAAAAAAGTACCACAAAGTTCCCATGTCTGCCTGGCATAGTGATTTGCCCAATAAATGCTATTTTCTCCTCCTACTCTGACCCCACCTTCCCAACCCACCCATATTCCCCACACTTAGCTCTCAGTGTCATACTTCATACTGCGGGACACTCCATGTACTTAATTTAATCTTACTTCAGAGAAAGCTGTTCTTAAACATCCTTGAATGAGGTTGCAAAGTAGTTGTAGGATTTCATTCCAGTAGCTTCCTTTCTGTCCCTGGTGTCATCAATTTCTCCCCCTCCACTTTCCCAACCCAAAACCCATGAGAACTTCATCATTAAAAAAAAAAACAAAAAACCAACCAACCAAACAAACAAAAACCTTGAACCCATATTCCCCTCCAGCAACTTCCCCAGTTCTTTGCTTTTGCTCTTCTTCACAGCAAAAGTGTTTCAGAATTGTCTACTGTTTCCACTCAACTCCATCCTCAGTCACTACCATCTGGCCTCCCTCGCTACCACACAACTGAAATGACATGTGTCAAGGTGACCAATAACTCCCCCTTCGTCAGTCCTCACCTTCCTTGGCCTCACTTCCTCTTGACACATCATCTTTTCTTGGCTCCGTTGGCACCACTCTCTCCTGGCTTCACTCCTACTTCATTGACATTCCTTCTCGGTCTCCTTTGCTGACTCCTCCTCCTGTATTGTAAAGTCTGAAGTCCATTTTCTTCTCCATCTTTTTGCCTTCAGTGATCTCATCCTGTGTCATGGCTGTAAATGTCAGTCATATGCTGATGACTTCCAAATTTATAACTCTAGCTCTGCCCTTTCTCTTGAACACCAGACTCATAAATTCAATAGCCTACTAGACTTCTCCCAGAACATTTGGTAGGCATCTCAAATTTAAGAGTTCTAAAAAAGAATTTCTTATCCCTCTTAACTTTCCCGCTCACAAACATGCTCTTCCTTCATCTTCCCCGTCTTAACAAATGTAACCACCATCCCACTCAGGTGCCCACGCCCAAACCCTACAGATCTGAAACCTGCTCTAAATCCTCCAATGGCTTCCTACTGCAGTCAGAATGAATGACACACAAAGTCTATGATGTGGCCCCTGCCCACCTGTTACGTCCTGTGGCCCCTTCTCATCTTCTCCTAGTGCACGCCATGGTAGGTCTTCTTTCTGGTCCCAGGACACACTGAGGTCAGCCCTGAGCACGTGCTAGCTGTTTCCCTGCCTGGAAGGCCCTTTCCCCAGGCGTGTGTTCAGCTGATTCTTTCTCATCATTTAAGTCTCTGCTCGGATTATAGCTCCTCAGAGGAGACTTGCTTTACCCGCCAATCTAAAGGAATGCTTTCCCCACCCTTTCTTGTTGTCGCACCCTCTTTCATTTCCATGGAATTCATCGTTATTTGCAATTATCTTGAGTATTACTTGTTTTGCTTTTTTGAGGTTTTCTATTTTCTCCAATTAGAATGTAAATTCCATGAGACAGAGAATGTCATCTGTCTTGCTTACTGCTCTAACCCTGGTGACTAGAAGATGCCTGGAAAAAAAAAAAAAAAAAAGAAGATGCCTGGAATCTGAAGGGCTTAATAAAAATCTATAAATAAATAAATGAATGAGTGATTCTCTACTTTAAGAAATGCATTGCTCATTGTCCCAGACATTAGTAATCCAACACTGTGCTGACCCCTAGATCTCTGTTGGATTCAGCTGTCTACGCAAGCAGAGTGTCTCAGGGTTTTTGAGGGGCAGAAGTACAAACGGTGGAATATATATTAATATTTATGCAATGGCCTTTAAGTTCATGTGCACTTTGCCTTGGTGAGGTAGGGCAGGAAAGACGGCCTGCTGAACCTCTGTGTCTAGAATGCTTTCTCTAATGAAACCCACAATCAAGACTCTTTTGTAGACTCCTGGCTCAAAGGCCCCATCTTCAGATGCTCTACCTGCTGGCTAGTATCTTAAAATTGAAATCATCTTGCCTGGTTGCATCTCATCAACCTGTTAAGGAAGCTGGTGAGGTAAACCATCTCAGAACTGGTTTGGAAATGTTTCTTTTTCAGCAGGATTTTATTTATTTATTAAAAAATTTTTATTTATTTAATGGAGGTACTGGGGGTACAGGACCTCATGCATGCTAAGCATGCACTCTACCACTGAGCTATTTCCCTCCCCCTCAAGGGAACTTTAATACAATAGTATTTGTTTGATGAATTTGGGAGAGAGAGACAGAAAAGATGAACAGTGAATACGGGGATCTGAAGAAGGCCCTGGAAAAGATTGGTTATGCCTGCCTGGGTCCTGCCAAATAGTACAGAGGAGATAAATCCTATCAGGATAAATATGATGGGTAATTTTCTGTAGTTGGTGAGACTGGCAGTGTGGCCCCACTTGGGCAAAGAAGATTTTCCTAGACTGGGATGCTCTGAAGATGTGCTAGTGGATTGTAGACATCTTTTTTCCTGTAGCCCTAGAAATTCACAGCAGGTAGCTGTGAAGTTAGTAACCAGGTGCGGGCACTGGGCTAAGTGTCTGTGCTTAGGGTCTCATAGGATCCTCACAAAAGTCTTATGAGACAATAACGTCACTGTGGTGAATATTGTTAATGATAAATCAGTCACCCAAGGCTGCATAGGAGGTAAGCAGCAGCCTTTTCATGAAATCTTGTCCACAGACTCAAGTTGGGAATCCTTACCCAGGAGAGTTCCTGCAAACTCCATGAAACTGTATGTGAAATTTTTCATCTTATGCAAACATTTCTGGAGAGAGGGTCTATAATTCTCACCAAATTTTCGAAGGGGTTGTAACCTCAGAAGATTAAGAACTACTAAGAAA
The DNA here is from genome assembly GCF_009834535.1 of Camelus ferus. Lineage (NCBI taxonomy): Eukaryota > Metazoa > Chordata > Mammalia > Artiodactyla > Camelidae > Camelus > Camelus ferus. Next base: position 60,851,141 of record NC_045703.1, on the reverse strand, counting down.
AGTGACAGAGAAAAGAACAAAAGACTATAATTTGGCCTAGAGCAGTTTCTATATTTTTTTGTTTCTTTGTTTGTTTAGACTAATATTTATCCATTCACCAAGAAAATGCCTTTTTTGAGTTTTCCTTCTTTAGTGTGTGTAAGGAAAAAGAAAAGAAATTTGTAAACTGCAGATGCTTTTTAAAATTATACCCTCCCCCAAGAACCAAAAACTGTCCTAGACTATTTTATAAGGGCACTGAGTTCTGCCCTCTGTGTGCCTCAGAAGCCTGAGACAAAATATTTCTTTTTCCTTTGGTGTCCAAATGGAGAAGTGCATAGAGCTTTGTTTTCCTTAGGATAAGAACCTAAGATACGTGAAAGCTTTTTGGTAGAGGAATATTTCTTGCATACATATCATCTGCCAGGCTCTCTGCTTTGACTGAAGCCACAAACATGTGTGGAACAGTTCTTGACTCGAGGGTTTAATACTTGAGTAGGGGAAACAGATATGTCAGTCCACAATTTCCCTAATTTATAGTTTCTATAAATGAATGTAAAAGACTAACTTCCCAGTGAAAAGGTGGCAACGGCTATTAAGAGACAAACCCCAGGAAAGGAAATGCACAGAATTCTTAACCATGAAACACTTTACCTAATCATACTGTGAGATAAAAAGTAGATAAAGTAAAACTAAAATGAGAGGTAAAAATCCTGGCAACAACTGTGCTGGCAAGAGATTGGGAATATGACTCTATCACATGTATTACTGGCGGGAAAATACATACATATAACATTTATGGAAAACAATTCGATGACATTCATCGAAATTTAAAATCAAAGGGACAGAAGAGCCAATGGAAAGAGTTCCCAAAGCTTAAACAATCTGAGCTACAAAATAAATAAAATAATCTTGGAATTATAGCCTAGGATATCAAATCAATATCCATGAGTCCTAACTGATATAAGTAAATGATTAAGTAACTTAATGGGAAGAAGAGACAAATTTCCCACGCAGCAGAATTCCAAATGGTTTATGTAGAAACTCTGCCCTCAAGGAGGTGGAACACAGCACTCAACATCTTAAGTGTTGGCTGCATAGAATGGCTTCCTTCCAAGAGTGCAAAATGCAAAGGGCTGGGGAGGGACTCTAGAGAAACCTGACTCGTACCATTGCATTTAGATGATCAAGGTTAATATCAACGGTGATAAGTTATGCTGATGGTATGTACCCTTACAATGATGTGATGAAAATAAAGACCACTTTATTTCTGTGGTCTTCCTCCCCCCAAACACATAATCCCAGTCTAATCATAAGGAAAACATCAGACAAATTCCAATAGAGGGACTTTCTATGGAATTCCTGACTAGTACCTCTCTGTATATTTCTAAGGAGGAGCTAATAAGTGAAAGGACAAAAAGAACTGACCATAGACAAGTCACAGGCTCAATGGGTGACCACGAGGCCAGCTGGGATGGGCAGCTATACACTTCCAGTGACAGCAATCCATGCACATCTTTCCTGTCGTGAAGTAGTCTGTAGTAGGAGCAGAGAAGACAGACAGGGTGAAAAGATCCTGGATTTCTACAGTGAGTGGAGTGATGGACTAAGCGTTCTGGAGTTGAGAATCAGCGAGTAGCGAAGAAGTGGCAGCCGGGAAGGAAGGCAGCAGGACCAGGAGGAGCTAGGTAAGTGGGGAGGGGAGGCCCCTAGGAGCTGGAGCTCTGGATTTGGTTGAAGAGTGTGGGTGGTGGGAGGGCAGAGTGAAATTCCGGTTCTGGTCAAAGTGTGGGCTTTGAAAGTGAGATGTGTAAATCATGCAGTAGTAAACCACCGTACATTCGCGTAAGCAAGTTCTAAGTAGCGCTTAAGCAAGGTAAATGGGAAAAGCAGAGATAAAGAGGTGGGAGAATATATAGGGTGGATGAGAAATGTTAAATAATCCTTCTTGGCTATTGGGTTACTTTGGGACATATATTGGAAAAGATAAGTTGGGGCCAGATTTACCAAGTTTCTGGTCTGGAGTAGTGGTGTCTGCACACAGTGCACATCATGTCTTCTGGTTCAAGTCCAACCTCCTGTCAGAGGGTGAAAGATATGGATGGAAATCATAGAGGTAGACTGAAAGATTCAGGCTGAGGGACGACTCTCCTGATTTCTGCAGTAGGTCAATGTCATGAAGAAACAAGCAAGAGGAGCTGCTATAGATGAAAAGGGTCTTATGAGGCATAACAGGATGAAATGTTTGAAAGCTTGTTTTTGGCTACTGACTCAAAGAAACCAACTCAAAAGATAGCTTTGTGAAATAAGGGAAATCTGTATGAACTGTGATTTTGATAATACTGAGGAATTGATGTTAATTTTTTTAGGAGTGACAAAGATATAGTTATGTAGAAAACGTCAGTGTTTTTAGAGACACTTCCTGAAGTAGGAGGGGCTGAAATGACATGAAGTCCAGGATTCGCTGTAAAGAAACAGGAAAAATAGGACAGATGAAGAGATGTACAGGTCTTGATCATTGTTTTTTTAAAAACATCACATTTTCTTTTGCTTTTGAAAGTGGCAGTTTCTTTTTATTTATTTTGTTTAATTTTGGGGGGGTAAATTAGGCTTATTTATTTATTTATTTATCTATTTATTGGAGGTCCTGGGGATTGAACCCAGGACCTCGTGCATGCTAAGCACATGCTCTGCCACTGAGCTCTACCCTCCCCCTTGCTCATTGTTGAATCTGGGGTTTGCTACACCATGCTCTTCACTGAGTATGTTTGAAAATTTTCATAATACGTAAGTTTTAAAAAACAACAGCTGACAAAGATAGGATTGAAAGTAAAGTTAAAAAGGTTGATTCCACCTGCAGTCCCAGGTGAGTAAGAGCCCACGGTGACACCGCTGTGGCAGGTAGGCTGGGCGAGAGGGTAGCTGATGGAAGCGGGTGGGCTGCCCCTCATTCCAAGGCAGAGCCGAGGTGGCCTCTTGGGAAACCCTGAGGCTCCGTCTTTTGGAGTCACACCCTGCTCTCCAGCCCACGGAGGACAGGCTGGCTGATGGAGCAGAAGCCCCCACTCCACTTGTGTGTTTGTGGCTACTTAGCGGTTCTTGCTACCCCAGAGCAGGCGTGTGATAAACAGCGATCATGGGGAAAGCTTACCATGTTGTTTTTCCCAAGATCAAAACTCCATCTCTCCTCTGTTAACATAAGCCACCAAAAGTTGATCTGTATTTAATTTTCCCTGGGTGGTCCTGGGTTGACATTGTGCCCTTTTGCCTCACCCTAGGAACTCGAGAACCCAATCTTTCGTTCCATCTGCTTCTAAGACAGCCCGCCTCCCGCTGCTGGCCAGGCGGTTCCAGCCTGGATTCTGTGTTTTGAAACCTCGTCTAATGTTACAGAGAACAAGAGATCCTTACATTTCATGTGAATATTCTGCGTGTGTCCTGGCCACATTTGTGCACAATTGGTCTGCATTCATGGGAAAGCTGCTGAGCGGGAGCTTGGATGAAAATGTGACCCCTCCCTGCCCCTACTTAAAGGATCCCCTAGACTGGAGACTGTCCAGTAGCTTGCAACAGAATAAGTGAACCCCATTTTGTGAGCGAAGAGGTTCTGAGGGCTGGCAATCTGGGTTCACAGTGAAAGGACCCTGCCTACCTGGCAGGGACTCTTCTAGAGGTGAAATTGTCGGGGTGAGGGTGGGGGAGGGGGTGGAGACAAAAAGTGGCAGTAACAGCTCTGGAGAAACCTGAGCTCACCGCGTTTTGAAAGAGCCTTTACACACTGGAATTCTTCCTGAAGGCTGCTTGCTTCTTTTTCTTCAATAATGAGCACAGACTTCTGGCCAGTCTGCCCTCTCTGAAGAATGTGTTTCTCTGGCACCTGCAAGGCGGGGCTTTCCCAGAAACACAGAAATGGGCACATGGCTGCGTGCTCAGGGACCAGTCACAAGTCACAGGGCCCACGGAGGCCAGGCAGGGGGTGAAGGGAGGGGTAGGGTAGTAAACTCAGGTGTCTCTCCTACCTGAGCATCTCAACCTGGACCCATCCTCTCACCACACAATGAAACACGCTGCTTTGTTACTTACCTTCTGGCACTCTCAGGCTACTGGACAACAGTGTTTGAAATTTAGCCATCATTTGAAACTTCATTTCACTGTCTTCCATGGCCCTGGAAGTCTGAAGTCTGTTCCTGTTGAAAATCCTAAGAAAGCTGGATCCAAATCATAAAACACAGCTTGTATGCAGAATTCCTATGATGTGGGCATCTTGAATTCATTACGCCTATGGCTTTATAGGGTCTATTTAAACTGTATATACAAAAGTGAATATAAACTTTATGATTCATTTTGCCCAAGAGGAAGAAAAGGATGAGAGGAAATTAAAGTTGTGCCCTGGCACATTCACTGAGGTGGAGCCTCAGTCAATGCTGCTGATATACTTGGATTTCAGGGGTCGGGACAGCATCCCCTCCCAGGACAGCCTTTCTGCGAGACCGTGCTCATTTCCCTGGAGGCTGACCGTCTTGTTTTCAAAGGTTCCTGCTCGTCATCAACTGAGAATCTGCCAACATGAAACTACCTGATGGCTTGGAGCAAAATTGTTCACATTTTTCGGGGCTGTGGATGAAATTATACATCCAGAGATCTGGGGCTCTCGCTCACTTGTGTGTGGGTATTTATTAATCATACCAGAGCCTTCCTGGAGATGCGTTCAGAGATAAACTCATTCAGACATGATCGTGAAACTCTAGCCTGAGAAAGCAGACTTGAAAAGCTCCATTTCAGCAAACTTGCTTTTCAGGTGAGACAGAACTCCCTGATCTCAGTGACAGAAAACTCTGATGAGGGCAGCCTCAGGTCTCCTGGGCATTCTGTCACTGTTTAATGTTCTTAAAGTCACTTGTGGTCCCTGAAAATGTCTAGATGAACTAAGTTGTATGTGTTGGCTTTATGGGTAAAATAAATCAACATATGTAAAACACTGTATATAAAATAAATCAATATATATAAAGTCAATAACATATAGAAGGGCAATTGGCACGTAATAAGTGTTACATACTATTGTTTCAGCATCTGGTTTTTAAAACAGTGTGATCTGACTTATCTATCCTCATCCATTGAGGGACACTGGGTTTGAATCCTGGCCCTGCCACTTTGTAGCTCTGTGATTTCAGGCAAGTTAAACAGTCTTTGCCCTAGTTTCTTTATCTGCACAACAGACGTAAGAACAGCACCTTGTGATACTGTTCTGAAGATTAAATGAGTGAATAGCGAACTCTTGGAACAGTCAGCACACAATAAGTGCCCTGTGAGGGTTAGCCATTATAATAACTATTGCAGCTGGAAAGATAGACACTGAAATGTTGGCAGTAGTGTTTCTGGGTGGCAGAATCATGGATGGATGTCTATTTCTCTTCATATTGGGTCAGTATGGGCTTCCTCTAGGACAGGAGTACATTCTCCGCCCTTCATAATCTTTGTGTGCCTAACCCGTGTGTCTCGCTGATAGTAGTTACTCAATAAACGCTGAACTCAGCTGTCAGGATCACACTGGGTGATCAGCATCTCTCCCAAATAGCCACCTTCATTGTCTCATGTTTTCATAACTGTTTAGTCAGTTTCAGGAACAACATTAGTAAAGTGAGATGAAATAAACAAAGCTTAGTAAATAGCAATAATCATGAACATGTTTCTCACAAAACTGTGTGTCTTTTTGAAGACTCCTCGAGGGCTTAGATAATGGGTTCTGGACTTACCCTCGTGAGTGAGGCCTCTCTGTAAGCCGCACTATGTGGTTTGCCATAAAAATAACAAACTACTAGTTAATCATGTGCATATGTAGCCCATGTACTGGTGGTCCCCCGGGAATGGTAAGTAAATGGGATTTTATGGAAGTCAGCCCTCTGGATTGGCAGTGAAATTGGCAGTCAAGAAAAACAGAAACAGCAAAAAGCAAGAAAATAAGAAAGCATATATGGTATGATTCCATATACGTGTAAAATTATATATGCAAGTCTGTTTGTACATATATGTACAGAATGTCTTAAATGTAAGTGGAGGTTATCACTGCATAGTTAAATTTGGGGTGATTTTTTTCTCTATACATTTCTGTGCAGAAAGATGCATGCACACACACACATACAATGAGAAAAAGAAAAAAATAACCACATACTTTCAATTAAGTGCTCATCAAAGGAACTGCTCTGTTCAACAGACTTCAAAAATTAACTGTAAGGAAAAAATTGACTAAGGATGTAAAATCTGATGTCTCGTAGGGTTGCCAGATTTAGCAAACTAAAATACAGTATACTCATTTAAATCTGAAGTTTGATAAACAATGGTAAGTATATCTCATGCAATATTTGGGACATCAGCTCTTCTCTTCTATAAAAAGGTAGAAGAAAAGAGGTAATAATCCTACCATTATTTATACTTCTTTTCATTCTTTTTTTCTCTAAGTAGCTTTTGTTTCACATGGCCAAAAATCATACTGCATGTACTGTTTTCATTCATTTACCAAATTTGTATTAAATTTCTGCTCTGGATCAGGCACTGTGCTAAGCACTGCGGATATCCCAGGGGTAACACACCATCGACTTGGCCACCACTTAATGTAAAATCATTTTTTTTATTACATGGTTTTTATATAAAACAATTTAAATGACTGCATAATCTGCCATCAAGTTGGCATATTCCATTTTACTTAACCAGTCTTCTATTGTGGGTTAATTTATTCATTCATTTACATATTCACTTTATGCTATTATAAATAATACTGCCTTGAATGTCTTTGCACATCAAGCTTTTCTCAAGCTCCAGCTTATTTACTTCTAGGTGATATCTAAAAATATTATTTTAGGTGGGTGGGGAAAGCTCAATGGTAGAGCATGTGCCTAGCATGTATGCATGAGGTCCTGGGTTCAATCCCCAGTACCTCCATTTAAATTAAAAATAAATAAATAAATAAATAAAATCTTTTAATTTTAGGATACAGGGAATTTCATATTAATTTTTATAAAAAGGCTAATTGACTAAAATAACAAAAATTTGAGTGTCTTTACTAATGTTTGCTCACCTTTTCATATATGTGTTTACCAACTTTATTTGCTAGATTATCTATTTATTTTTAGGGGTAAAGTCTTAGTGATTTTTCTAATCCATTTATGAACTCATATAAAAGGTCTCTTAATTTTGTGTCATATTTGTTATTTGCATTTTTCAGCCTGTTGGTGTTTTATTTTTGGTTATTGGTTTTATTTTTGACCTAGAGCAATTTAACATCATGTCTAGTAAATTCTGTTCCTCTCTTGATTTTTTTAAAACTGCTTCTCAGTATAGAACATCACTTTTCTATCCAGATGTTTACTATCTAATTAATTCTTTTTTATTATATTTTCTATTTTAAAATATATTAAAATCTTAAATCATCTGGAATTTATTTTGGCATAGACTTGTAGTGAATAGTTAATAAGACTTTTCCCCAAATGATCCATCAATTATTCCCAAAGAAAACTCCATCTTTCTTTATCTTTCCCATTGACTTTTGTGATGACTTTTTATCATCTATTTTAATTTTCTTGTATAATAAAGTTTATCTTGGGACTTTATTTACTATTCTTCTGATCTGTCTGTTTAGTTGAACACCATTATCATGCTTTTCTACATTATAAAATCTAATGGCATTTTATTATAAATCATTATAGTATTATATTATGAAGTGTATAGAATGCAAATTATTACAGCTTTACAATGTATTTTTAAGCATTATAGTTATTCCCCTAATTTTATACCCTTCTTTCTAAAAAACGATTACATTCTACAAAACTTCCATTGAGATTTGAGTTGAAATAGTGTGAAAGCTATGAATTAATTTGATAGGAAAGAACATTTCTCCACCCAGGGAAATGGAATGTCTCCATTTATCCAGCTCTGCTCTTATATGTTAACAAAATCTTTTATCTATCTCATTTCACCTTTCTCTTACGAAGGTTATACCTGGGTTTCTCATATCTTTCAAGACTGACACCCACCAGATCCACCCCGGTCTAGCCAGCTCAGCTCCACTTTTGGCTTTTATACATTGTCTCTAAGTCATTGTTCAGTTATTTGAAAATTACTGGACTAGTCAATCTGTTAAGATCCTGAAAGTCTCAATTCTGTTATCTCGTAAATGCCTGGTGCTTTCTTGACTCTGCCTTTGCTAGAACTGCTCTTCCTGCCTGAAGACTCCTCTCCGGATCTGGATCCGAACCGAGCCATTCCTCACACTCCACCAGTCTCCCTCCTCCTCATCCAGACTCTCTAGGGCTGGAAGGCCCTCTGCTCCTTTGACACTAAGTCATGTGTAGACAGTCCCCAACTTACGATGGCTCCACTTCCCATTTTTCAACTTTACAATGGTGTGAAATGATGTTTTCAGTAGAAACTGTACTTTGAATTTTGAATTTGAATCTTTTCCTGGGCTAAATATACACAGTACATCCTCTCTTATGATGCCGGTAGCAACAGCCGCAGCTCCCAATCAGCCAGGCGATCATGAGGGGAAGCAACCAACACGCCTCAAACCGCTCTGTGCCCACACAGCCTTTCAGTTTTTCACTTTCAGGGCCGGATTCAATAAATTACATGAGATAGTCAACACTTCAGTATAAAATAGGCCTTGTGTTAGATGATTTTTCCCAACTGCAGGCTAATGTAAGTCTTCTGAGCATGTTTAAGGTAAGCGAGGCTAAGCTGTGACGTTTGATAGATTACGTGTATTAAGGCATTTTCGACTTTCGATATTTTAAACTTAGGATGGGCTTATGGGGCTATAACCCCATCGTAAGTTAAGTAAGTTCTGTGTTGTTTCTAACTATCCAAACCTTGTCTTTATTTTTAAAATTAGATTATAAGGACTTTGAGAGCAAGAACCATAAATTCACATCTGTTACAATGACATAGTGTTTTATATGTTGTATATGTTCTTTAAATATTTATTAAGTGAATAAAGGAATAGATTGTAAGCACAGAATAAGAAACATATTTATTTGCTTGTTGGTTTGATGCTATGAAAATACAATGGAAGCACTTGTTAGTTTTCTGCTGTAAGTAAAACTCCATATCTGAATGCAAAAAAAAAATTAAAAATACTAAAGATTCCAACACCTTCACCAGTCTGCTCCTCCAGTTTTGGGGAGATCTCCTGTATTTCTGAGATGCCCACTTTCAATTAGCATGAACAATGTAAAGTTTACTGAACTATCCAGATTTATCTTGTGTAAATACAATTAACTTCCCTTATTAGAGTGAATAAAAAGCCATGAATTTGAAGGCTTGCTCACAGGACCGTAAACCACTGCACTTTCACCTTGTATTTGTGTGAAAATCTACTTGCGCTCACACTCACACCGTCTCTAAACACTGAAAAATGTGTGAGGAATTGCTCATTTGGGAGGACGGGTGGCAGCTATAGAGGCCAAAGGTGATTTTATCTATCTATCTATCTATCTATCTATCTATCTATCTATCTATCATCTATTTTATTTATGTATTTATTTCTTTATTGCCAACTAGGTTTTCCTCTGATTAAGACAGTAAGCACAAACCAAGAGGGTTTGTGTTTTCCGGTGAAGCAAGAGATTCTGAATAAATGTTTCTTAAAGAAGCAGACTTAGCATCCTGAAACTTTGGCCAAAAATCCAGAAAAAGAAATAGAATCAAGCACCATGTGGCTGGAGTGAGGGTTGGCTAGTGGTAAAAGCTCATAGCACACTTCTTTTGAATGTATTTTTTCTGCTCCTGGTATAATATGTCTAGCTGAATAACCTTTTTGAGGGTCTGCTCCATGTCAGGTACTATCTGAAGTTCTCCCCTAGCCAGCTGTCAGTCTATAGCCTCTATTGGACACCTATGGGGTATAAAGCATTATAGAAAAAGTCTATGATCCCGCAATCTTGCTTCCCCTGTACTGACCCCACAAGCCCCACTGATTTAGGCATTCATTTCCTAAACATAGAAAAGAAAGGATCTTGATATTTTTTGCCCCTTCTCAACCTCACAATACCACCAAAGCAGTGCAATTTCTAGATAGAAAGTATTTGAAAGACTATTAGATTTCTAGGGCTGCCAAACAAAGTACCACAAGCTGGATGGCTTAAAGAACAAAAATTCATTGTTTCACAGTTCCAAGGGTCAGAAATCTGAAATCAGAATTTGGGCTCTGCTCTCTCTGAAACCTGCAGGGAAGAATCCTTGCATGCTTCTCCTCCATCTTTTGGGAGGACCAGCAATCTTGTAGATTGCTTGTAGAAAGTGTTCCTTGGCTTGTAGACACCTTGCCCTGCTCCGCCTCTGTCATCACATGGCCAGCTCCTCCCTTTGTATCTCTGTCTCGGTGTGTCTTCTTATAAAAATACCAGCTGAATTGGATTAAGGGCCTACTCTTATTCCAACATAACTGCATCTTAACAGTTACATCCGCAATGACCTTATTTCCAAAAAAGGTCAAATCCCGAGGTACTGGGGGTCAGGACTTCAGCATATCTTTTGGGGGTTTCAGTTCAACCCATGCAAGACCTTGTTCTCTCACCAATTCCTTTTATGGCTGTTTCTTTCTAAAGGAAGTTAGAATCTCAGAGGTTGAGTTGGAGAGTAAACTTGTATGAAATGATGCATTATTCATCTTGGTACTCTTGGTTTCAAGAGACCAGAAATCCATTTTCCCCTAGGAAAGAGGGATTGAAAGGAATTCTGGGATTATAGAGACAAAAGAACAAACCAATCAGACTGTGAGAGGTCAGGGTTCCAGCTTGGCCTCAGAAGCTACTGGAATCCGGGGTTAGAGTGGATCGGGGTTTCTTTCATTCTCTTCTTCAGGCTTCATCTCTGATGAAAGAATGTTTCCTACTTGTAGGTAACATGGCTTCTGTCTAGTCCCAAGTTTTACCCTTAAGCTTTCTAGCACTAGAAAGGACTGCCTGCAAGGCTGGACCTCAGGGTCAGACACCCTGCAGGAGAGAGCAGGCAGCCCATGGGGTCAGGGGTGCCTAGCCATGGACCAGTGAACTTTGGCTGGTGGGATGGAGTCCAGAAAAAAAACAATGCAGTTCCTGTAGTAGCCATGTTGATGTGGACAAGTGGAGCAGGGAACTGAACAGACAATATTACAGATGTTCGCTCTAAAAAGACAATTCAAAAGCAGAAAATCCAATTTTTATGTAAATTATCCAGATGGGTTCCAATGCTGGTTCATATTTACCAGAGAAATTACTCTGTTCTCTATGTTGTGTCATTTAGTAAATCAGGTTTATATCTGTGCTCTGGGGCAAAGACCCATGACATTGACTAAATCTGAATTCAAATAGTAATTTCTGATTAATTTGAAAATTGACTAGGTCAGATGGTTTTGCATACATGGTTTTTGTCTTTTTGGGGTAGTGGGTGAGGTCCTAATATCCATTTATGGACCCAAGATTTATTTGTAGAAACAGACTTTCAAAATAATTAGTAACATTTACTAGAGTTCATTTGTTTTTAATGGAGGTACTGGGGATTGAACCCAGGACCTCGTGCATGCTAAGCACACACTCCACCACTGAGCTGTACCCTCCCCCTGGAACACTGGAGTTTAAAGGTGGTTGTTTTTAAAGTTCATATTTTAGAAAAGCTATCTTTCCTTTTATTTCTTGAAAAGTATTTTTTTTAACTGTGAGAAATAAGCAACTATGCAAATACTAATTCACTCCAGGACTATGGAGAGCACATTAAACGTACTTATCTACTTCTAGATTATCAGTACTGATGGTTTGGCTAAATCAATCAAAGAAAATAAAAGCAAGTTTTACCCCCCGCCACTGCTAAACTGCAGAGACCAGCGATTATGGGAGCATGATCTTTTTCCTCCCAGACGTCAAATTCTCAAGGTCATAAGTGACAAATGGCTCTAGTGAGCATCACGCCTGAATCCCAGCTGCTGAAGGGACATTTTAATCTGGATGCAAGTGGGCACCTCACACCCCACTTATGTAAAATCATCTTAACCCTCGCTTCGCCAGGACTCCCTCCCTCACGTGGCGTTACCATCTTCCCTGATGGTCAAGTCCAGGGCCCAGACAGCTCTTTCCCTTCATCCTTGCCTTCTGTGAGTCACCAGAATATTGTCCAAGGAACTGCTGATGTCAATGGTTCCAAACTGGGCTGACAGTCAGAATTACCTGAGGGATTTAGGTGATTTTGGATTTGAGGTCCTATTACTGGAGATTCTGCCTTCTCCAAACACTGTGCCAATCAGTGGAAGTATAAAGATGAGTAAAACAAATTCCTCCTCTCAGGACAAGTCTTTAGTGAGGGAGACAATCTAGGAAACGAAATTCTGCTCATGAGCGAGGTGCTGCGAGTAGGAGATTAGGAAATGCCCTGAAGCCCCAAAGCGGGACTGGTTACCTCAGCCTGAGAAAGTCTCAGAAAGCTTCACAGAGGAAGTAATGCTGAATTTAGGGTAAGGACAAGTTTATCAGACAGAGAGGGAAGAAGGGAGAGGGCATTCCAGACAGTTTTAAGCCCGGGAATAACACGACTAGATTGGTGTTTTAGATTTATTTTCAGACTTATCTTTGGGGATCACACTTCAGAACTTCTGCAAGGCCTGTTTGAGAGATCTTAATGGCTCCCCAGTGTCCTGGGCATCAAATTCTAACTCCGTGGTCTTGTGGTCAAGGTCCTTGGTGACGCAGCCCATCCCTCTATCACTGTCACCTCTCCTCATCTTCCTGCCTGTTCTCTGGTCACGATGGATGGTTGGCTTTTCTTTTAAAAAGCTATGATCTCACTTCTCAAAGACGGTTCCCTCCCGGTCCTGTTCTTCTGCCCTTATTGCTTTGCTCACTCCCTTCTCCTCACTTCGCTTGGATAGGTGGCGGCCACACCTCTCGGCCTTCAAGTCCAGTATCAGCAGTGGGAAGAACAAGTGTGGGGACTCCGTCTGTGCTTCACTACTTTGCAGCTGCAGGATGCTGGGCAGGCTGCTTCACCTTTCTGAGTCTGTTTTATCATCTGTCAACCATGTTTAATAATAATTACCAAATAGTTCTGAGGATTTAAAGAGAAAAATGCTTATTAAAACATTCCCAGCGTAATGTTCTCTTTCTTGACATGGGTGGTTACACAGGCATTTGCTTTGTGATAATTCATTAAACTGTATATTTATGTTTGTGCCCTTTTCTATGGGTGTGCTGACGTCAACGAAAATGTTAGAAACAACTGCTTAGTCCAGCTCAGTAGGGTCTTAATAAATATTGTAAATATTGGTTGTCTTTTCTCTTTCTCATTTCTGCTGGAAGGCAGACGACCCGGAGTTGGGTTGGATGGCTAATTCAGGAATGACAGATCCAGATTCGCAAGAGTCTAAAGGTGCTACATGGAAGAAATGAGGGCACTAAGAGGAAATTTAATAGGAATCAATGTGCAGGATGTTCAAAAGGAAAGAGTGCAGTAATGAGTGGGAGATGTGCTTTAAGAGGAATTGTTATGAAAAAGCTCAGAGATTTCAGCTGACTACAAACTTGATCTGAGTCAACAGTCTAGCTTGGCCCCTCGGCTCCATGGCCCACTGTTAAACAAGTAAGCAAAAAAAAACCAAACCGACCAGAACAAAACGGAAATCTCAACACAATTTTGGTTTTCAATAGAGGTGTAATACTCAGATCCCAGGAAGTAAATGAACCCATTGACTTCTTGCACTTGTCAGACCAGACCTGAACCGTGCACCTTCGGTCATGGAAGCCTGTTCTTAAGATGGGCCAGACCAGCCACCAGGCAGAGGTCTATGGCTATGGTCCTACGAGGGGCCTAAAGCTGTTGTATGAAGATCAGAGAATTTAGCCTTAAGAAAATATTTGAAGGCTGACTGGCAGGGCTTTCTATATAAAAGGATTTGCAAGAGTGGTTAGATTTATTCTATGTGGTTTCATAAGGGAAAACTGGAATCAATAGGTGAAAGTCTAGAGAGAGAGATTTTGGATCATATTAAGCACTGAGATGGCTCATGACTGGGGCAACCTGAAAGTAGAATGGATTGCCTGTTTGTCATTGGCAATATTTAAGCAGAGCCTTTATGGTTATGCATCATGGACATTGCTGATGGCATTTTTATTTGGGATGGGATGGTAGATGATATACGTCTGGGATGGGCTGAATTATGTCCCCCCTCAAGATGTGCTGTAGTCTTAACTCCTGGTGCTTGTGAATGTGACCTTACTTGGAAACAGGCTCTTTGCAGTTGTCATCAAGTGAAGATGAGGTCATGAGGGTCAATTGTAATCCAATGGTTCCAGTGACTTTATGACTTAGAAAAGCGTAAGAAGAGCTACAGAGGCAGACAGGGAGAATGCCAGGTGAAGACACAGACGCTCACAGGGAAGAAGGCCACGTGACGACAGGGGCAGAGATTGGACTGGTACAACGGCAAACCAATGAAGGCCAAGGGTTACAGACAACAGCCAGAAGCAAGGAGAGAGCATGGCTCTGCCAATGCCCTGATCTCAATCTTCTGGCCTTGAGAATTGTAAGAGAATAAAATTCTGCTGTTTTAAGCTGCCCAGTTTGAGGTACTTGTGACAGCAGCTTTGGGTATTTAATATACCGTCCAAAATCCATGTCCATTTATAGGCTCTGAATCCTGACTACAGGATACAGGTAGGCCTGCTTTCCAGGCTCGTGTCTGGATATTCTGATGTCCATGACGCTCTGCAGCCACCCCCAGCATTGCCCATGGCTGCTGAATCTATAGGAGACCCTATGCCACATTTCTCCCTCACCTTCCAGCCCTGCTTTCAGGCCCAGCAGAGGCCAGGGCTCAGAGTTTGGGAGGTCTGTGAAGCCCAGGGTCAGGGTCAGGGTCAGGGTCAGGGTCAAGGTCAGGGAGCTCCCAGGGCTCTGTCTTGCTTACAGTAGGAGTCAGTAAACTCTGGGATCTCTATGCCCAGAGTATATGAAAAAAGGCACTCTGATTCGCAAATAAGTCACCTGCCAGTGAACTTCTGGAACATGATCATTTGTGAGTTCAGGGACAGCCTGCTTTTGATGCTCAGGCCCAGTTTATAGATAAGGTTATAACTTTGCAGCATATTGTAACATTCAACCGTTCAGAAACATGCTGAAGGAGCTCATAAACAACTCATTTTTCCTCCCACTGAAACTCAGGAATGTCCTTTGAGGACTTTTGCTGAGATAGTGAATGATTTGCTTCTCAAAAAACTGTAAGTCAGGACCTCCATGTGATTCCCGCACAAGAGCAGCCGGTCACGTGCAGGGCTTCTCTGGGTGCCCGGTCCTCCCCATCGGGGAGCAGACAGGACCTGCGTAGGCTGAGACCCAGATCCAGAGACGAAGGGTAGGAGGCAGTTCTTCCCAAGAAAAACCAAGTACAATTTGGTCCTCCCTCTGGCCTCCTTAAAGGGACAGCAAGAGCTTGAGTTCTTGAGGCCCTGAAATCCACTTGGCCCTTGCTCTGGTGTGGGCCCCTGCCCGCTGGCCTCCCTGCACCTCACCTCAGCCACACAGCTCAACTTCATCACTTTACATGTTGGGGTTTCACATGAGATTGCATTTTAATAGAGAGTCCACAGCTAACATGCGCACGCATGTGTGTATTTGTATTTTGTGTGTGTGCCGTTTTGAAAACCATTCATTATGGTCTTGAAGAACATTGCAGTGGGTTGAACGGAGGTCCCCCCAAAGGATATGCCCTTGCCTTACCCCTGGGAACTGCGATGTGAACTTACTTGGAAAAAGCATCTTAGCAGATGTAATTAAGAATCAGGAGCTGACACTGAGGGTCTGGCTTCATCCAGGGAGAGCATTTAGACACCCCAGAGGAATAGCAAACAATTCACCTTGATTGGGCCCTCACCATGTGCCCAGACTATTCTGAGCATTTACATGTTCTCTTCACATCTTCTATTGAATGTTGTTTCTTAAAACAGATTTTTAAATTAAGGACTTGACGGTGGAAATTTCAAGGTTACAAA
Source organism: Camelus ferus (assembly GCF_009834535.1). Classification (NCBI taxonomy): domain Eukaryota; kingdom Metazoa; phylum Chordata; class Mammalia; order Artiodactyla; family Camelidae; genus Camelus; species Camelus ferus. The sequence continues at coordinate 60,835,158 of NC_045703.1, read as the reverse complement.
GATCATATATTTTGTCAAAAATTTGGAGAATACATATTCAGTATTGCTGAAAATTTTTCTAATGCTGAAAAAAAATAAAAAGAATCTGGAGCTTAGACCATCCTGGATTTTCTGAGTAGGCCCCAAATCCGATGACCACTGTCCTTATAAGAGACAGAAGAGGAGACACAGACGCAGAGAGAGAAGAGGGGAAAGCCACATGAAGACAGAGGCAGAGATAGGAGTGATGCCAGCACAGGCCAAGGAATGCCGGACCCCCAGAAACTGGAAGAGACAAGGAACAGATGCTCCCCTAGGCCCTTAGAGGGAACCCGGCCCTGCTGACTCCTGCATGTCAGACTTCTGGCCTCCAGACCCGAGAGAATACATTTCTGTTGTTTCAAGTCACCAAGTTTGTGGTGATCTGTTGCAGCAACCACAGGACACTAATTAGAACCATGATGAGGCATCTGAGTGCACCTGAGAGAGGAGAGTGGGGATTTCTGCCCATCACTAACCCCTGGACCTGCCCTTTCTTCGTGTGCACCAATGATCTCAGCCCCGAGTTAAAATGAACATCATGATTCTACTTCTGGGAGTCTGTCCAGAGGAAATAACAGAGAAAACATGCAAGGATTTATCTCCAAGCGTGTTCATCACAGTGCTGTTTGGAATAAAGGGAATTTGGAAGCAATCTGAATGTTCCACCATAGGGGATCAATTAAACAAATGACGGTGCAGCCATTCAAAAGGATCCTATGAAGCCATTAAAATAACATTACAGAAATGTAACTATTGATGTGGAAAGATGTTATCATTTGCTTGTATAAAAATACATTATGTTATGATCTCATTAAAAAATACGTAAGTACATGTACTATGTGTGTATACATAGAAAAGTCTGGAGGGGAGTGTCAACAGTGATTTTCCTTGAGAGAGTGGGTGTTTTAGATTCTTTTTCCTATCTTGTCTGTGGTTAATATGTAATTTATAATAATAGTGAAAAGCTTTTGTAATAATAACAACAATAATAATAATAAACAATGAAAGACATTCCATCTGGAGGGAAGAAAGAAGCCTGAAACTTGCCATCAGCTACATGGTGGGGGGATATTTAGGGAGTTGGGCCTGGGAAGGGATTGATTCAGCGCCAGGAGAGCCCTCACTCCTGGGAGGTCAGAAATTGATGTGGGCAGTTAGAGCATCAGGAGTAAAGCAAGAAGCAGGAGACAGTAGACAACTCAGGATGTCTCAAAACCTCCTGCGTGTTCACGCCGCTGCAAATCTCCAAGAGATGGATGGGGTTATAATTTCCCTCCCACTTTATTTGATCACTGAGCTGGGAACATATGCTAGTTCCCCTGCTCTGAGAAACACAGTTGGGGAAATTTTGGAATACCATCTGACAAATACCAGATCCATTAGGTGAGGAGCAAAACTACCCAGGTAAGAAACGGGGAAGAACGTTTTCAGTTCACAGAATGCCGAGAAAGGCAGGCCGCGCGCCTGTCAGATCCATCAACTGAACACAAGCAACTGTGTCTGAAGACAATACTGAAAGTCTGGTGAGTAAGACTGAGGAGCCGGGAGTGGACGGGATGCCGTGGCTCTTTGGGTTCTGTACTTGAGAAGGAATGTGGGCATTTTAGAGAAGGTCCTGAGGATGGTGGCAATCCACAGTTAGAAGAGGTGATTACACGATCACAGTGGGAGAGCCAAAAGGAGTGAAGGCATCGACAGGCTTTAGCGGGACATGATCTGAGTCCAAGCCGCAGTGTGCAGAAAAGAAGCCTGCCAGCAACGGACTTCCTGGTGCTGGCTGCTGGGGAGAAAGCCAGCCCTTTCCTGAAAAGGGACACCACATTCAGCTCTGCCTGGAGGCAGTGTAGTTCCTAGACTGATGTCTCCCTGCCGGGCCAACTCACCTGGCTTCTCTTTCCTGCCCACGTTGACCACACACCTGTCCCTCATTTTGCTATGTTTTGGGCAAACTGAAGATCTGTGCAGCCCCGCATCGAGCAACTCTATCAGGGCCATTTTTCCAGCGGCATTTGCTCACTTCCGGTCTCTGTGTCACATTTTGGTAATTCTCACAGGATTTCTGTTTTTATCGTGATTATTCTATGTGTTATGGTGACGTGCGATCAGCAATCCTTGATGTAACTATTATGACTCGCTGAAGGCTCAGAAGATGGTTAGCATGTTTTAGCAATAAAGTATTTTTTAATGAAGGCATGCACATTGTTTTTTTAGACCTAATGCTATGGCACACTTAATAAAATGACGGTATCATGTCAAAATAAATTTCATCTGCACTGGGAAGTCAAAAGATGCACGTGTCTGTTTTTATTGTGATATCTGCTTCATTACAGTGGTCTGGAACCAAAACTGCAATCTCTCCAAGGTCTGCCTGTACCTCTAAGTTTGGTTTTTCTTTTTTTCTTTTTCTAAATTCTTTTCTTCTCCCTAAGAAATGAGCCTTTAGGAAACTTGAGGCCTGGGCTCTATTTGCTACAGAGTCTCAGGCCGTGGGGGCAGAGGGCGGGCGGGGCTGGGTGTCCACCCCTGGCCTGGGCAGGATGCAGGAGGCCCGGGACCGACAGGAATGCGAGGGGACATCCTGCACTGGGGGGACGCTCCTGGATTTTCACTTCCTGCCCCCCACCCCTCCAAGCCCTGGGGAGGCCTGGCTGTTTTCACCTTCCTTCTTCCTGTTGTCCCTCCTTTGCTCAGTGCAAGGCATCCAGCGTGAGGGCAGCAGAGGTGCCTCTGTGCAGGTGGTGTTCAGCTCTGCGTGGCTCTTAGTTTACATGCTCTCCCAGCTGACCCGGGGCTGAGGTCACTTCTGCCCGGATACGCAGCACAGCCCCCACCCCAAGCAGACGTGCTGATCTCCCTGCCTGCCCTCCCTCCATCTCACTCAAGGCGTCTATGGTATCCACACTTCACCTGCAGGAAAGCTACCTGGGCAGCTTGTTTTCCCTGAAGTTTCCTGGTTCCTCACCCAGAGACTCTGATTGACAGGGTCTAGGCTACAGTGAATCTGCATTCATTAAAAAAAAGAAATACAAAACCAGACCAAATCAAACCAGACCCAAAGGATTTATGATGCAGACCCACTGACAGCAGGTTGTCAGCTACACGAGGGCACAGCTGGACTCTTGGTCCTCTGCCTCTCACTGCAGGTCTAGTTGAAATACTATTTATTATTTTAAGGTTTTTCAAGTATGTCCTCTTCATTTCCAATGCAACTGGATGGATAAAGGCCAAATCCTTAGTCCATATTGTGTAACGAGGATGACTGTATAATTGATTGTCCAAGTTGGGATAGTTGAGTGAGTGATGGGGACACTATTAATAATTAAGCCAAGAAATACTCGAGACCCGGCCAAGCTGGCTTATGCAATTGCTCTCTGTGATCTGGGCCCTCCTTGCCTCTCGGGCCTCCTCTGAATTCTCTCCTTCTGGGACCCCAGCCTCCCTATTAGAGATGCCAGGCTCCCTGCACTACTCAAAATTCCTTAACGTGCCTCATTTGCTCTCTCTTACCTCTAGGGCCTTGATCATTCTGCTCTCTATGCCATCTTCATACAGCTAAGTTCCCTCCTCCAGGCCTCAGCTTAGATGTTACCTCCTCGTGAAGTCTCCCCTGACCACCGTCCTGCCCCTCAAGATTGGGTGCAGGTGTCCCACCACCAGCTCTCGCAGTGCAATATTTAACTTACTCACGGTGGCCGTGTTTTCCATAATTGTCTGCACTGGTCTCTCTTTCCTCCCAGGAAGCTGGAAGCTCCTTTAGGACTAGATTTTACTCTTTACTACATTTGGGGCCTAACTTGTTTAGTAGGAGGCCAAGACAATCACCCAGTGGGTCTCAGAAAACGACGGTCACGGTAGCATTTATTCCTCCCCCAGATTCGTTCGACACTGAGTGAGCATTCGCCACCATGTATCCTGCTAAATGCTGGACACACAGATGAGGCAGGTCCCTGTCCTCACCCAGCTCCCTCTCCAGGCCAGAGTCATCTTCTCAAACACGTTCGCATTTTAAAGGAGGTCTCTCTGGGTAGCCGCTGCCTTGATTGGAATGTCTCCAACTTTCATTTCCAGATTAAAGGGAAAAACTGAGTGACCTGAGACACCTTTCAAGTCTTAAACATTTTTTGCATGTTGTCTAAACAAGACGGCCACCGCAACAAAAAAGGCGAGACGTGGACGACAGCAATAGATAACCCCAGCTGAACACAGTGCCTCTGCTGCCTGAGGGGGGTCAAGGCTGGGCCCGCAACTTCCTGACAAGTTACTTACTTCAGTGCTTCAGTTTCCACATCAGTAAAATGAGGATGGGAAATTGTGCCAGCACATAGTAAGTGCTCAACAAATAGCACGGCCAATAGATGGTGTGGTCTGAGGGCTGCATCTCTAACCCAGATGCGCATGACAGGATCACAAACACATGAAAGGGACCAGCAAACCTATCAGGAAACTGCAGCAGAGCGTGCAGGCCACTCCCCATCTCTGTTTGGCTGTTGTAGAGAAACATCTGGAGGGTTAGGGCCAGCTGGAAACAGCTTTAGGCTTGGACAATAGCCGCTCTCAAGTTTTGTCCCAACCGGAGCAATATTGGGCACGGCACTTGGGACATAATAAATACAAATACAGCAGGAGAGGCTGGGCATCTTGTGGGGAGCAAGGCAAGGAACACAGAGGACCTTCTTCGTCTGAGACTTTCAAAGATGAAAGGAAACTCGATTCAAAAATTCCTTTGGGGGTCTTTGATGTCACCGACCAATGACTGTCAATCAAGAGTGGCTGGTTGATTGGTAGTGCTTTGTGCACGTTTCTTTCATGCCCAGAGCAAGAATAGCTTTGACAGTCGAAGCTCCACTTAGTGGATGTTAAAGAATAAAGAATGTTGCTGTTTGCGTTGAGTTTGCCCAAATGCCCCCGTTTATGTCGACTGGGTTTAATTCAACCTCTCTCTCCTATAGGGGAGGAACTTTCCAGCTGGGGAGCTGGGTGGGAGCTGGTGGTCAAAAGCAGACAACAGATCCTGAGCATCTGCAGGGTGTATTCCTGACTTTTAAACCCCGTATGACGCTGGAGCTTCTCTTACCCCAGGCTCCTCCCTGACCCTCCTCCCCGTGAGCAGAACGACCAGTTTTGAAGGGAGTCTGATGCATCTGCCCTCCAGGGGGTCTGAGTGCTGTCTCTGCGAGGCCCTGTGCTGAGCATTGGGGGTACAGGGGGTACACCTGAACAAGGCAGGGGCTCTCCCAGCCTTCTTGTTCCTCCTCTTCTTAGTCAGAGAGGGATGAGGATTTAAATAACAACCACACAGGTACTGCAGAACCGGGCCTCTGCTTCTCTTGGAAGCATCCCGGCCTGAGAGATGGCTGGTGGGGCCAACACCCGGGAGAGGAGCTGCCTGAGGAAGAGGCTGGTGAGAAGTTCATGGGGATGCTACCGCCTGGCTTGGAGGGTATGGAACCCGGAGGGGTGTGAGTGTGTGTGTGTGTGTGTGTGTGTGTGTGTGTGTGTGTGTCTGGGGCTGACACATCTCATTATTCACCATTCAGCCTGGATGTTACTTCACTTGGAAGACTTTTCTGCCCATCCTGGTCTGGGCTGGCTGACTGCCTGCTGCCCTCTCGGTCCCCTGTGCTCACCCTGTTGCAGTCCTGAGCACACGGTCTCTAATTGCCAGCTTCCTGTCCGTCCACGGGTGTCCTGACATCCAGGAGGGAGGATAAATAGTGCCTGGCGTGTTCACCACTGTATCCTCAGCTTAACACAGGCCTGGCATATGACAGTCACTCATTAAGTATCAGTTCTGTGAAAAGAAGGAAAGGAGAAGAAATAGAAGGAAGCAAGAACAAAAGATAAGGCATGAAACTGGGACTCCATTTTTTCTCTTTACCTATGATCATGAAGCTACGATTAAACAATTCAAGACCACAGGCTGGTCTGGAAGAACTAGGCTCTTATTTCACTTTCCCTGTCAATCTTCTGATTAACTTTGGGCAACTTAGCATAATTTCTGGGGCTTCATTTTTTCCAGCTTTCAAACAAGGATAATACTAGGAATTGTTAAATGTGTGTTGAGGTTCAAATGAAATGCCTATAAATAGCTATAAAATTCAGTATATAAATTTCAAAAGCCATTTTTGCATGTAAGTATGGAATTAAGGGAACTTGATTAAAAACTTCGTAAGTCAAGTTGGAGCTCAGGGGTAGAAGTTCCACCTGCCACGTAAAAGGTCTGGCCCAGTGGACTTTTTTCTTGCCTCTAGCATTTTCTGCCTGAGTCCCACTTACAAGCCTGGTCTCTGTGATCCCCAAGGCAGTAAGAGTCCAGGCTGCTCTATGGGAAGTGGGTGCAGTGAAGAGGAGGCGCCATGTTTCACTTGACTTGATGTCTCAGCCAGAGATGTGGGACATCACACCCTGGACAAGCCTGAACTCCTCCCTTGCAAGCACTTTTAGCATCATATTATGGGAACAATTTCATAAGAAGAGAAACAGATGACAGGGTATCAACAGCGTGTACAAGTCTGGAACTAGAAGACATTTTATCTGCTCTTCAACCTACTATAATCTGGTTTCTGCCCCCATCATTCAACAGAAACTGCTCTCACTGAAGTCAGCTCTTCTACGTCCCTCAATATCTTTGGTTTCCAGAGCACCACTCTCTCCTGTTTCTCCTCCCTGCCTCCCTGACCACCCTTCCTCAGGTCTCTGGGTGGGCTCCACATCCTCCTTCCTCCCCTTACATGAAGGAGTTTCCCATGGTTCTGTGTTTACACTTGTCTTCACTCCATGCACTCTTCTTTGTAGATCTTTCTCTATGTGTAACAGTTGCCACCTTTACCATGTGGAAGAGTGTCACCCCCAGATTCATTCCTTCCTACAACCTCAGAAAGTAACCTTATTTGGAAATAGGGTGGTGGTTGCTATAATTAGTGAAGACGATGTCATACTGGAGTAGTGTGGTTCCTTATAAGAAGGAGAAAAGAGAGAAAGACAGACCGGGAGAACAGCACGTGACAGTGAAGGCAGAGACTGGAGGCATGTGGCTTCAAGCCAAGGACCACTGAGGATGGATGACAACATGACAAGCTGGAGGGGGTTCCTTCCCTAGAGCATTCAGAGAGCGCATGACCTTCCACACCTTGGTTTCAGACTCAGTTTCTGGAAGTCAGTGTGTCAATGGGCCAGCCTCCCTCTGAAGGTTTTAGGGGAGGATCCTTCTTTGTCCCTTCCCAGCTCTGGTGGTTGCTGGTGATCCTTGGCTTTCCTTGGCTGCACATGTGTTACTCCAATCTGGTCTTTGCCTCTGTTGTCGCATGGTGTTCTCCTTGTGTGTCTGTGTCCAAACTTTCCTCTTCTTTTAAGGACACCAGTCATGCTGGATTAGAGACCACTCTAATCAGCATGGCCTCATCTGAACTTGATTACATCTGCAAGGCCCCTATTTCCAAATAAGGTCAGTATACATATGTTCCAGGTAAACGTGAATTTTGGGGGGAACTATTTGAATAGTGACTTTTGACTGAAGATCCTTTGTATCTTTTGAATTTTGCATATTAAACGTATTAGTAGCCACTCATTAGGCATCCATGCCTATTCGATGAGTATGTTTTGATTCTATTTAATTGGGGAAGATTCAGAATCCCTAAAGCAAAGCAGAGTATCAAAAACCAGGTATTTGGCCCAGCACTGCTGCTCCCCCATCCCTCTCCCTTGAGCCATGATTGCAATAATTCCTGAGGCTGTAAACCCCCTAAGGGCAGGGCCAACTCTGTCTTCTTACCAGTGCAGTTGCAATGTCTGGCTCTTGGTACATGTTTGTTAAAGAATGGATATATGTATGATGAAAAAGAATCTGAAAAGAAAAAAAAATACATGTGTGTGTGTGTATATATATGTATGTATAACTGAATCATTTTGCTGTACATCTGAAACTAACATTGTAAATCAACTACACTTCAATTTAAAAAAAATCAGTTAAAAAAAAAAGAGAATGGCTATATGGATGAAAAGAGATGAATATTTCCTTTAGATGTGAACGGCTTTTTGGAAATCATTTTGAGCACTGGCATATTTAGGCAAGAAGAATGATAAATGGAAAGATGTCTTATGTATTTATATGATTTTAACATCCATAAGGTCTTTTTGCATATGATTTAATCTGACACTCACCCACTCTTGAGAGAGAAGCTGAGTCCAAAAGAAATTAGGTTTCTTGCTCAAGTTCATGGGGCCAGTAGTTAGCAGGTTTGACCCATGAACTTGAACCCAAATCTCCTTGCTGCTGTTGGGCTTTGAGTCTCTCTGCTTTTAGCAAACAGGTTTTGGTGAAGCACAGTCCTTCTACTCCACTCGTCCCAGTCTGTCATAAAAGATGTTTCAGTGGAGAAGGCTATTTTTCTCTTTGGAAATGACAAAAATATACATTTGAAAATAAGAAAAGTAGAATTCCAATTTGATATGAGAAAAGCCAAATGAAGGGTTTTTTTCCCCCCAAGCTAAAAGCTAACCTTGGAAATCTAAATATTAAACATTTAACATTTAAATCATTTGCTTAAAAAAAGTGGCCCTGAGATGCTCAGAGCAGATTATTCTTAATTATTACTCTGAGTAACATTGTAAACATTTCTATTTTCCTTTTTCCTACTTATGACACACTGTCATCATTGGTAAGATTTTCTATGAAACTCCAAATACAAATAAATATTTTCATCTGGATGGCTATATCAACGGTTGGCACACTACGGACTGTGGTCTGTTTCTGTATAGGCTGAGGGCTCAGAATGGTTATTACATTTATAAATGTTGTAATAAGAACAAAGAATACACGGCAGAGTATGTGGCTTGCAAAGGCTACATTTACAGAAAAAGTTTGCTGAGCGCTGGTCTATATTGATATTTTTACATTGTTGTTCTGGAACAAATAGATTGCCAGATATTTCTCCAGCAAAGATGGCTGTATTCGAGATGAGCAGAAAATTGCAATTTGGGGGTCTGCAGCCATGGTGAGCCACGGGCGAGTCCCTGCAGGCAAGGGAAGGAGAAGGCTTTTCTAGAGAGGAAAAGGAAGTTGGGAAGGCGGTAGTAAAAAAGGAGCTCGTGGCTTTCCATTGGCTGAGTCCTTGCCGAGAAAGAAGAGGCATCGTTCTTCTTCCTGTTGGGCTGTGCTGTTGTAGCTGAACATGGGAGTGCCCCATTCTGGTTTCCAGACTCTATTTAATTGGCATTTATGTATTAACAACAAATTCTTGGGCCAGACATTATAGCATACATCTATATTTATCTATCCAATCTATTCTTCCCCTCATCTCACAAAAGGTTCTATTGAAGCAGAAGAACTCTCAAAGGTCTTATAAGCCTTCTGCAAAATAAACTCCCTCAGCGTACATAGTGTCCATGGCTTACAGGTTGATAGAGAAGATGCAGAATTGAACAGTCAGCTGCGTTCAGTGAAAGATAATGAGAAGTGATGAAAAGCATGGAGGATAAAACCCCACGCAGAGGAGCAAGCTCAGCTAAGAAAGGTGATTTACAACTTATACAGAACTTCATAGTTTCCAAGTGCATTTTAATTCCTTTTTATCAATTTTCCAATAACTCCTTGATGGTCTGTGTTCTGTTAACTATGGAAAAATCAATGAAAAAATAATGGTCTAAGGAGATGCTAAGCAGTGCTCTGTCAGTCTGTTTTCTGGTGCTATATTGATACAGATTTTAAATATTCCTGCTTCCTCTGAGAGGTGATCGAATTGAGCTCTGATATCTGTGGTCACTGTTAGGATGTCCTCCTCTGGGATTTGAGAGTGGCCTTTAAGCTCTCAGGACCTCTCAGTTAAAGTGGAGATGCAGAACGCTGGAAGAGAGAAGGGCAGGGCTGGGAGGGAGGGCAAGTAGAAAAGAGGATTTTTGTCCCGAATCTGAGCCATCTTTGTTTGCTTTCCCCAAGGTGCACACAAAGCATGTTTACTTAGGGTAGGGGTGGGGTGATGGAAGAAAGTGGAGGGGAAGAGAATGTGAGGAAACGTGGTGAAGCAGCCGGGGTTACAGGAATAAAAACACCAGAGGCATTTGAGTCCTGGACACCAGTATTCAGCATGTATCCTAACTAAACAAATAAATTGTCCCCAGTTTACAAACACAATCCTCCCCAAGGACAACTGCGGGCCGTTTACTCTTCTGGCCCTTGGGAGGTTGGAGTGATGTGCGCAGCATGTCACTCAAATAAACAAGGACAATGTGTGGTTTGCCACTTCGGTGTCTCCCCTTCCCCACCCCCTTAATTATTGGACTGTTGGCTGCCTGCAAACAAGTCTTTATTTGCCAGGAGGGAAAAAGAGGAAAAAGTTGAAGAGTGAGAATCAGATCAATGACTCGCCTCAAGCTGATTTTTTAACATGAGTAGCCCCATGTTTCTGAGAGAATTCCGGGGTACACAGAAGACGGCTCTGGGGAGTCTCTGTGTTAGTGTGCTGGGGCTACCTTTACAAATGATCACAAACTGAGCAACTTAAAGAGCAGACACGTGTGGTCTCACAGCTCTGGGGGCTAGAAGTCTGAGACTAGGGAGACTAGGGTGTTGGCAGGGCTGGATCCTTGTGAGGGCGGTGGGCGAAGGATCTCTTCCAGGCCCCTCTCCCTGGCTTGTAGATGGGCGCCTTCTCCCTGTGTCTCTCCATGTTGTCCTTCCTCTAAGCACTCCTGTCTCCAAATTTCTCCTTTTTATAGGGACACGAGTCATATTGGATTAGTGCCCATCATGACCTCGTTTTAACTTGATTACCTTTATAAATGTCCTATCTCCAAATAAGGTCACATCTTTGAGCTACTGGGGGTTAGTGCTTCAACATGTGAATATTGTGGGGACACAATTCTATTCATAACTTCTCCCACATCCCACTATGCACTCCATTTCCTTACTCTTCTAGCCTTCTGCCTATGTCCTCTTTTTCCTTCCAGCCCTGCCACCAGCTCTGCCTTTCTTCTTCTGTCCGCAGGTATCACCACGCCACATGCACTGGGCTTTGACAATCCTTCTCAGCTTTTTTCTCCATTTCCATTATCACCACCATCCTGGCTGATTTCCACTGAGTGTGGACAGCCCATTCCACACCCAAACCCATCACTTCTTTGACTTCCTCTATGCCAAGGTGATCCTCATCTTCATTTTTCTCTAGCTCTGTCACTTGCTCCCTGGATGCAGTTTGGACCTTGGCAACCACATGAAGCTATGACACCTCTCTGAAATCTCCAAGGCCAATATCCCACTCTGACACCCCCCTCCAAGTTCCTTTCAGCTCCCTCACTCCCACATGCCCATCAAACCTGCCCTTTGAGCTGATAAACTCCTTTAGTCCCTTCCCTTCACTCATCTTCCCAGCTCCCTTCTAGCTGTTTCTTTTCCAGCATGCCACAGATCTATGCTGTCCAATATATTAGCCAGCTTCTAGGCTCATGTGATTATTCAAATTTAAATAAAGTTTAAAATTCAGTCCCTTAGTCATGCTAACCACATCTCAAGTGCACAATAGCCACATGTTGCTAATGGCCACTGTATTGAACAGTGCAAATTCAAGAACATTTCTATTACAGCAGAAGGATTATAAACAGCACCACTTTAGATCTTGAGTCCTCCTTTGAACTAATTTTTAAATTTTGGACAAATTTGCACAATTTGTTGAGTAAATGAATAAACCCTTAAATTTTTTTAAATCCCTTGTCCTTTTCCTGCCTCTCAGCCAACAGAGGCACAGCTGTGAATCAGTCCTCCCTCCCACCTGCTTTTTTCCTACACCTGACTGATCAGCACAGCTGGAAAATTTATTCATCTGGGTGTACAAGTATCACTTCATGCTTCTCATCAATAAAATGGGGACAATAACAGCACTCATAAGATTATTGGAAGGACGGCGAAGATGCCAGAAAAAAAAATGCTTTTATCTATCAACTTTGAGGATCAAAGAATTATTCAAAACTTAGACCACTATTCGCCTGGACAGGCATCTCCCTTTGCTATTTTGTAGAAGTACAACACAGAGTCCCCCTGACCCACCCTAAAAGAGAGAGATAATCATATAGTTTTAAAGTTGAAATTTGTTAATATAATAAATTATGTTAATATTTAACTGTCCTTGCCTTCCTGGAATAAATTCTACTGGATCATGATGTATTATCTTTTAAAAACACTGCTGGATTTATTTTCCTAATATTTTATTTTGAATGTTTGCTTGTCTAGTCATGAGTAAGAGTGGACTAATGTTTATAATATCAAAAAAAAAATGATAACAATCTTAACATCCATCAGTTGGGGAACAACAGAATAAATTATGGTGTAGTGCACTATGGAATGTTATTCAGCCTTTTAAAATTAATTAGAGTTCCATTTGCTAAACTGGAGATAGCCATGGTATATTCTTAAATGAATAAAGCAAGTTACAAAAAGCCTTTAAAAAGTTATTGGATGGATGGAATGAGATAATGCCAAAAAGTGATGAACAAAATGTTTGGCAAATAGTAGCAGCTCAATTAATTTTAGCTATTATTATTGTTTAAAAAAATTTTTTAAACCTCAGCTGGACCCTCACAATGTCCATCATGGCCCTATCTTTCCCAGTAACTGCATCCCTGCCTCTTTCTAGTCCTAAAGAAGAGAAGCATTTTAAATCTACTTCTCTTCCCCTACAAAAATTTTTATTACATTCTTCTTCCAGGTCAGTGGGAGAAACTTTTGTTTTTAGTAATTCTTTCCAGAATAAGATAAAACTGCTTCAAGGTGGTGATTTTTCGTCTCTAACACTGATGGTCATACTGTTCCCGGAGAGTAGAGTTCTTGTCTCACACAGGAAAGAATTCAAGAGCTTAAGTTTATTTAGCGAGATACACACTCCATAGGCAGATCCGATCTGGGCCATCTCAAAAGGTGAGGAGAGAGATGGAGAGGTGTCGGGGGTTTAGTTTAAAGTAAAAGTGGTTACACACTCCACAGACAGAGTGTGAGCCTCACCCTTTTTTGCCCTTTTATGGTCAGCCTAGGAACTGTCATGGCACCTGCGGCTGTGCCATGAGGCTCAGGTCCCCTGGAAATCGGATCGTCTGCCATCTTGTCCTGAACAGTTTGTCCTGTTCTCAACGGCTGGGTCATTCCTTCCGTGATTGTGCCCTGCCCCCTTCCCTCCTGTCTCAACACCTCTCCTTTACGACAAGAAAAAACGAAAAGTGATTTCTGGACGTGTCTCTTGGTAGGTGCTGTATTATTTTCCTGTGGCCCCTGCAACAAATGATACACTTGGTGGTTTAAAACAACAGGAATTTATTCTCTCATGGTTCTAGAGACCAGAAGAAGCCTGAAAGCGAGTTGTTGGTGGGGCCATGCTCCCTCCAAAGATCCCTCCTGCTGGTGGATCTCAGCACTCTGTGGCTGTGGCAGCACAACTTCCATCTCTGCTTCCTTCTTCACGTGGCCTTGTCCTCTGTGTGTATCTCTCTGTCTTCTCCCCTTCTGTCTCCTAGGAGGACAGCTATCATTGGATTTAGGGCCAACTCTTTTTTGGACTTGCAGAATTTTTATCTATGGAGACGGGAGTGATGACACAGTTGGTCAATGCCACTGAAAAAAGAAATTTATTACTTACAGTTTCCCAAGAGAAAGGGGCTCCATGCCACACAGGGCCACATGGGGAGCACCAGATTGGTCAGGAGGCAGTAGCAGGAATGGAAAGCAGGAGAGGAAATTCTAGGCCCCAGTCTTCACTGGAGTTTCCGCAGCAAAGGCAGGGCAGGGTAAACCTTTTAGGACTGGCGACTTTGAATAATTCTCATAGGCTTTGGGTTAGAGGGGTGGGTCTCTAGTTGCCTGGCACCTGGCCCCAGCATGTTTTAGGGCAGGGGAAATATGGCTTAGTGTGTGAGAGTAAAATAAGGAGGTGGTGGGGGCTGTAGACTCAGGATTGGTTGGTTTGCTTATGAAAAGTGTGCCCCTGAGCAACCTTCTTTATTATCTTTAGGAGTTAGCTTCTGCTAGGAGAAGGACAGTCTCTCCTGGGTCTGTAAGGCCTCCAAAAGCCAGATTATCAATAGGGCAGAAAATAAGAAAATACAGTTAATATCATTGGCCTTGTGATGAGTGGTTGCCAAATGGACAGATGGAACTGGTTAATCCAGGATGATGTCATGTCAAGATCCTTAACCCATCTGCAAAGACCCCTTTTGCAAATAAGATCACATGCACAGGTCTGGGTAAACATGTCTTTTCAACCCCCTACCAAGCATCCTACTAAACAAAGTTTCTTAGTTACTTACCCCTTCCCACTCTCCTGGGTCACCACCTTGTCACTTCTTGACTGGTCTGTCATAAACCCAGTCTTCCTGCCTCGTCTGCTCTCCTAGTGCATCCTCAGGGCAGCATCAAGATGAGCTTTCTAAAATGTAATACCAGTCACTCCTCTGCTTCTAAAAAGTGGGACCACGTTAGCACTATAATTCTGAATGTTACAGGAAATAAGTTGTAAAGGAAACATTTACAAGCTTTCAAACTACAGAGCACTGGCTCCAATTTGTAGATTAGAGCGATTTAAATGCATTCTTCTGGGTGATGGCTGTGTATAATCTCCCACTCAGACCCCGGAATTAATGAATTAATATCGCATGCTCCAGCCTCTACCCAGCTCTTTTCTCTAATTGGATGCAAATTAAATATATATATATTTAGTAAAGTGAATTTAGAAACTTCATAATCCTTCAGAGGAAACAAACTTCCAAATGTTCACTATGGCCAACTGCTTCCCCTAGACCTCAGCATGAGATAATTTTCTTAAGATTTCCACACTTCATCATAAACTTAGAACAAAGAGCATGAGCTAGCACAGGATAAAGAAATGCATAGCCCAGGCCCAAACCCAATCCGCTTGAGATCATGCAAACCTGCTTTATTTCAACAAATGCAAAAAATCAAGTCAAAATGAGCATTATTTTTTAAAGACAAATATATTCATATATATATATGAATCCTCAAGCATGCATTGGGACTCACTTGCTAAACCACTCATATTTCCAAAATCACTACTCAGACCCAATGACTCATGAGTCTTTGCTATTGAAAAGCAAATAGTATTTTTTAAAAATATAATTGCATCTCTGAAGCTCAGACAATAAAGGTTTAAGACTTGAATCAGAAAGTCTCAAAGTGATCACCAAGTTGAAACTTTCTCATTGGTCCTGTTCAAGGCAGCCCAGACAGACACCTGGGCATGTGCCACAGTGGGGGAAAGGACTGAGCTCTTCATAGAGCAACATTATTGCTTGGTTTTTGCTCTGATTCCCTAAGTCTCTTGAGATAGTAAGTGATAGAAATTTAACTCAAATGGGTGTAAAGTAAAGAATTTTATTGGCTCAGAGATGGAACAGCTTTAGTAGTCCTGGTTGAGTCCAGGCTGTCATCAGAATATGGTCCCTTTCTCTGTCTTTAACTCTCCTTTCTCTCCTGTTGGCTTCATTCTCAAGATGTCCATCTCTAGGTGGTACCCTGGCAGCTCCAGGCTTACTTCCAACTAACTCAGCAACCTCAGTGGAAAAACTAGTACTTTATTCCTTCAAAAATCCCTCTACCCAGAGCCCTAGGATTGGCTTTCACGTGAGGTTCTGAAGAGACCAGGTAATGATATTCAGGCTTATTTGTAATGAATATGTACCATCGCGCTTCAGGGACTGATTTGCATCTCGTGTACCTCAGCACTAGTCTGATGGTCAGCATGCTGTGAAGGTCAGTCACTTCCAAAGGGACCAAGAACGCCCCTTCCCTCCTCACTGCTTTAGGCTTGGCCTTTACTGAAATCCCTGTCCCAGCAGTGTGGCGTCTCTGACAGGCTGCCGAAGTAAACTGTGCCACTTCCAGCTTTGTTTTCTCAGCCCTGGAAAGGAAAAGTCACAGATATTTACTTATTGAGTACAATTTGTCTGTGTTTTGAAAGCTCAGAAATGTGTTTTTTAGGTCTCCTCGCTTGGCATTAAAACACCCAGTGTATCATTATATACATGAACCCCTATGTCACCCCCACTCACAGTAGGATCGCCACATTCACTGGGTGCAAAGATCTGTGCTTAGGACTGAGTCATTAACACAATCCTGTCTTCATTCTCAAAGGCTTATTGGAGAAATTTAAGATAGGATATTTGAATTGAAAGGGACGTCCAAAGCCATCTTCTTTCCTGTTGGTTGACTGAATCCTTTCCTACCATTTCTTGAAGATGCTCAGTCAGCTCTGCTTAAGCATTTATTTCCCCTGTGAAGAAAGTCTCTCATTAGAGATTCCCAGCCCCGTTCATTGTGGAAAAGTTTGTATCATCAGCACGTTCTCTCCCATATTGATCTAAAGTTGCTCTCTCCCTAACTCCCGCCTCTTCACAAAGCAGCAGAGCAAGTTTTGAGCAACTCTTTGTGCCTCTTAGTAATAGATCAGAGTGTGCACTTCAAACGATTTCTTGAGTGTCTCTTTACAAGTCAAAAGCTCATCATCTTTATTTCAGATCAGTAACAAGGCACATTTCTGGAATGTGTGTATGGTTTCGGTATAAACAGTCCCCAAACTCATGTATCAACCTGACAAAGTGTAGACTCGAGAGTTTGTTTCAAGAAGAAAAACAAGCCAGCTATGATACAAAGGATCGCCAGCCTATAAATTGTGCTGAGGTGTGTTTATATAACTAGATTTGAGTTTAAATAAAGCAATCGAAGAGTAAACGAAACTACCAGTCAGAGTTATAAAAGCAGCCTCAGCAGAATTGGTTGAAAAGACAGGTTACACTTGTCTTGAATGTGCACATAAGTGAACACAGATTCCGAAGCAGATGGCCAGAACATCAGGACACTGTTTCCAGAGGGTAAGTGTCTTCATTATCATTCTCATCTTGAGAAACCCAAGTTCAAAGAGAAGAGTGACTGCCTCAAGTCAGATGGCGCCTTCATTGCAGGGGCTGGAGTACCCATCACCACTCGGACCTAATTTGGGTGTCAACTGCCAGCTGATTCGTATGACCCTGTGGATTCAGGCCAGCACCCCAAAGCTATTTCCCGTCTCATAGCACAAGCTCACCTGGGGGAGCCTGTACTCCCTGTAAATTGTCATCAGATTTTTAGAGATGTCTGTGACATGTCCCTGCCCCTCCCCCGACCCGATGGACCCCTAGAACTGCTGAATCATAGTTCAGCCAGCAGTCAAAGTTTCTAGAGAGCCAGGGACATAATTTGCTCAGTGATTTTGGCTTATGCTAAGGGTAAGCAAAGTCAGAAAAGGAGGACACAGGGAACTTGAGTAATGAATTCAAGTACTACACTAAAAACAAATCCAAGAAGAAGCTGTAGGAGGAAGTTTGTGGGGTTTATAAGCAAAATCAATGTTTTATAAAATTTCATTGCCATGTGATAAGTAGATATAATTTTAAGGCAAGCTGCTTTATGTTATATGTGGATGATTACAAATACAAAACTATATATCAAAGGTAAGTCTTTAAGACCTGTAACCTATTAATAGTAGATGCTGAAATTATTTGGGGTCTTTGCTGAATTTAAAACTAGAGAGGAGCAAACTGGACCAATGGTATAGGCTGGCGGCTCAGAGATGTAGATAAATGTCACTGTCCAGATTCCTGACGTGTCTCACCTGGACCACTTTAGTGAGCTCCCAATTGGTCTCCCTTTCTCTAATCCATCCTCTCCAGGGCCATGAGGGCAATCTTTGCTGCAGATACTCCCGTGGTCCCTCAGTGTCCCTGGAATAAAGAGCACACTTTCAATGTGTCCTTTAGGACTCTCTGTCATCTGGCTCTAATGTACCTTCCTAACCCTATCTCCTACCATGTCACCAGACACCGAATGTTCCAACTTTGTCTGTTAGGATCCACCTAAGACTTTCTTGTACATGAAATGTTTGCACCATGGAGCATTTTCCTACAGAAATCAGCTTTAAAGCAGAATTCTGTAAGGGTAGGTTGTATTTTTCCAAAGATGGCCACACCTACACACATATCCCTCTCTAAATGCTCTTCTTCCTGTGTGGCTGATGTCCATCCCATTGAGATGTGAGTCTATGTTCTTTCCACTTCGGTCTGGGTGGGGGCTTGTGACCACCTTGATCAATGGAGTATGGTGGAAGCAAACCTGTGTGATTTCCAGATTAGATCATAGTAAGGACACAGCTTCTCCTGGTTCTCTCTTTGGGGATGCTTGCCCTTGGATCCCAGCTGCCACACTGTGAGGAGGCCCAGGCTGCATGGAGAAGCCATGTGTGGAAGTTCTAACCAATGTCCCAGTCAAGCCCTCAGCTGACAGCCAGCATCAATTTTCACACGTGAGAGTCAACGAGCCCTCAGATGATTCCAGCTTTCACACTGCAAGCCTTCCAGCTGAGGCCCCAGTCCTTGTGGAGCAGAGACAAAACTGTATTCCCTCTGTGACCCACATGCCTGGCCTACAGAAACTATGAGAAACAATAAATAATAACTTGCTTTAAGTCACTAAGGTTTGGGTTAATTTGTTATGTGGCCATAACTAACTCATATAGTGCTACTTACTGGGTTTTACTCACACCAGGTAACAGATTTTGGTTATTGGTAGTTAGTATCTAATGCTAAAATCTCTACATAAAAGTATCACCAACGGCGTTTTAAATTATGGACTTTATAGGAAAAAAAAAGAGAATATTTGAATCCCAAGAAATGAGGGGTGTGTGTGTGTGTGTGTGTGTGTTTAGTATCTTAAGAGCAAATAAATATACCAGAACACAAACACTGGTCAGTGGAGCTCCCCCTCACTGAGTGCTGGAGAGCAGCCTTAGTCACTGGGGTGCTGAGGAGCAAGTCATGGTTGGGTTGAGATGCCTGTTATTAGCACCTGAGTTGCTCCTCTATGGTGTCCTATGTGATTCTTTCTCTGGGTTGTTTGTTGTGGCTTTGGTTGCTTCTTGTTTAAGGATCTTCTTACTGTTTTCAGATCTGTCCCCATGTCTGCAAGGATGATTGCTCAACTTGGCTTCAACTTCCTAAGCTTCGTATGTCCATTGATTTAGACAGTGCTTTTCCCTGTTAGAGATCTGACTCACTCTTAATGTCTACACAGCGTCACTGCACGGATGTTCCAATGATTTGTTGTTGTTGTTGTTATCTAATTCCTAGGTTGATTTTCAATGATTTTAGTCAACAAATGCATGCAAATACTCCATGGTTTTGCAATATCCCGCAAGCAGCCAATGCTCATTTGTACTGTTGCTGCCTTTTCTTGCTTTGTTTTCCTGTTTCTCTGGCTGAGGGTCACTGGCAACACACGGACATGCCCAAAGTGCTTCTCGCCAAGAGCCCTAATTAATGCTGTGGTTGAGGGGGACAAAACAAATCATGGTTAAAACAGACTTAAAGAATATTTGGTTTTTTAAAATAGTCTTAAACACTTATTTTTTTACATTAAAAAATTTTTATTTTTTTATTGAAGTGTAGTTGATTTATATTAGTTTCAGGTGTACAGCAAAAGCGATTCACTTATACATATATATATATTTTCAGATTCTTTTCCATTATAGTTTATTACAAGAAACTGAACATAGTTCCCTATGCTCTACAGTAGGTCCTTGTTAAAACAGACTTAGAGAATATTTGAAGGCCAGTGAATCTTCATTGCTTAGCTGGGAGTTAGCTGGTGTCTGCTTCAGAGCCCGGATTCTCAGGCAACCAACTCTTGGTTGGATTAGTTGTGGAGAACAGGAGGAAGCATAATCTAAAAGTAATGCTGGAATAAGGGTGTATCTAATTTGGGGAGCTTTCAATTGGTTTAGGGCAAAATAATGAAACTTACTGTGAAGACCTGACTTTGCAGGAGCCAGCAGGCTGGCCAGCTTGCCCGTCCCGCTTCCTGCCTGTGCCCTCAGCCCTCCATCCCCCAGGAGACGGCAGCATTGTCGCGAGAGGAATAAGAAAGCACAGCAAAACCAGCTCCTGGCTGGATGTAGGTCTTATTTTCTGGCTAATGGTTTTTCCAGGGAGAGAGATTCGTGGTGGGTTGGCTCTGACGTCTGTCCTGCTGCAGGACTGAACAGCAGCTGAGAGCCTGGGCTCAGGGGTCCCATGGACCTAAGCCCCAGTCCCTCTCCTCCCACTTGCTTGCTGAAAGTGGACAAGTCACTGAAACTTCTAAGCCTCTGATTCCTCTCTGTCAGATGAGGATAATTATACCAGCCTCATGGGATCTTTGTGAGGATTAAATGAGGTCATGCGGATAAAATGTGTAGCAGAAAGCCTGGTACATGGCACACTTTCAATAAATGCTAATCCTTGACCATCAGGGCTGTAAGCAGACAATTCTTTTCAAATTTCTCCTGTTACATGTGAGGCAGCTGAAGACCGGAAAGGTGAAATGACCTGTTCAAGGTCACATAACTAGTTAGAGTAGAATCTAGTCATCAGAACCAGAGCTTGCCTAAGCCGCAGAGATAAAATGGATAAAAACAAGGAGATAAATTTGTATTCAATGAATGAAAAGGTTTGTAGGTGTCTAGTAATAAAAGCACTTAAAATTTTTTTAATTGAAGTATAGTTAGTTACAATGTGCCAGTTTCTGGTGTACAGCATAATGTCGCAGTGATGCATATATATACACATATTTGTTTTCATATTCTTTTTCATTAAAGGTTATTAAAAGATTTTGAATACAGAAAAATGGATTTTGATGTGGCAAAATATACGTAACATGAAATTTACTACTTCACTCCGTTTTAAGTGTACAGTTCTGTCGTATGAAATATAATCAAACTGTCCAACATTCACCACCTTCCACCTCCAGAACTTCTTCCATCTTCCCAAACTGAAAGTCTATAGCCATTAAACAACCGTTAATGTACTTTTGAATCAGAAACAAACAACTTTGCATTGAGAAAATGAACTTCCAGGGTATCCTAACATACAGTTATGACTTAAAAATCTCACAAGTTCTCTTCTACACCTTCAGCTGTTAGTAGAACACCGCATTATTTTGGGTCACTTTTACTTAGGAATTCTTCGTTCATTCTGGGGCTGTGGGAGCTTTCTGTTTCCTGCTCTCTGTCCCTGGGGGCTGGAGAGGGGCCCCTAGACTCTCCCGGGCTCCAATCTTTACAGCCACCCCCTGTCCCCACAAGCCCCCGCCCCCAACAAATTCCCAAGATTCTTCAGGCACTGTGGTCCCTTATATGAAGTGTTCTGTACTGATGCCAAAGTGGTGGTGACTAAGGGGAGCAAAAAATGTGCTCTCTCTTCCCAGGAAAGGGCCGGTGCTACACAACACAGAGAGGGAAATACCAGCCTCCAACCAGCAACAGCAGCTCACACGGAGGAGAGCAATCAGGACACCATGACCTCCAAGCTGTCAACTCTGTTATCTTTACATCTCGAATCCAAACTCCTGCCCGCTGGGCTCCTGGGAAACCAAAGCTGCGAAGGCTGAGGAGTCTGTTTATGACGGGAGAGCTGTTGTTCCCCTGCCCCAGGCTCCCTCCTCTCCCTGGAATAGTTTCCTATCAGGCCTGACACCTTCAAAGTGGATGTTAATCCCCAGACCAACTCAGTGGCCATTTCAGACACCTGCCTGTATGTCGCTGGGGTCTGGAGTGGGAAGGTTGTTTAGAGGCTGGAGGGCTAAGGGAAACAGAAGGTCCGGGTGCCTGAACTGGTGATGCACCCCAGGAGCATAAACCAACACAGTGCCAGTGATCAGAGCAAACAGAATTATAGAAGCAAAAGACACTGTATCCATTTGCCCACAGCTGTGCTTCACAGCTGCTGGGACCAGAGGCTTCCCCGGAATCAGGCTGAAGACTCCTGAGAATGACTCCCCAAGTTGCCACCAGCAGGCTCAGATGGTGGAATGTTCAGGAAAGCTTCATGCCCTTTCTTAACTTCCAGGACTGAGTTTCGTCACACGCCTTTGAGCCATGCTGTATGGTTCCTCTCCTCAGAATGATTAGTGCTTCTTAATCATTTTCCCTCTTTTAATCTCAATCAATTTAAAAAAACCCCCTAAGTTCTGTCAATTGAATAAAAATAAGAATAATAGCTTAACTATGAGCACTTACTTTGTGCCAGCACGGTACTAAGCTCATAACACTTACAACACATTTTATCCTTACAACAACCCCATGAAATAATTAATGTCGTTATCACATGAAGTGGAAACTCAGGCTTTGGGAGGACAGGTGACTGGCTGGGTCACACAGGCAGGAAGCGGAGAGCTGGCGACAAGGCTGGGCTGCTGTGGCTCAGCCTCTGCTCCCAGACAGTGCATGCTGGTCACGTGCTGGCTAAGTTTTAAAGACATCGAAAACTGGAGTTTTATGCTGGGAATAAATGTCACTACAGAGATTTTAAATACAAGCCAATAATATTTATAATTGATCCAGTAGCCAAAAACTTCATACTAATAAAAAGCCTGATTTAAAAAATTTTTTGTGCTAAAATATACATACCACTGATTACTTGAACCATTTTAAAGTGTACAATTCAATGATAATAATTACATGCATAGTATTCCGTAACTGTCCCCACTATCTCATTCCAAACATTTTCATCACCCAAATAGAAACTCTGTACCAATTAAGTAACAGCCTCCAGTCCCTGTTAACCTTCAACCCACTTTTTGTCTCTGTGGATTTGCCTCTTCTAGCAATTTCATACAAAAGGAATCATACACTATGTGTCCTATTATGTCTGGCTTATTTCCCTCGGCATGTTGTTTTCAAGGTCCATCTATGTTGTAGCGTGTGTCAGAATGTCATGCATTTGTATGTATGTGCCACATTTGGTTTACCCATTCATTTGTTGACGGATACTTGGATTGCTTCCACCCTTTGGCTATTGTGGACAATGCTGCTATGAACTTGGTGTATATATTTGAGTCCTTGTTTTCAATTCTTTGGGCATATACCTAGGAATGGAATGGCTGAGTCATATGATAATTCTATATTTAACTTTATGAGGAATTCTTTTTTGCTGTGGAAATAAACAAGTTTAAAAAGAGATTCTCTGCAATTGCATGGATTAAATTTCATTGCTTTGATAAGAAACCAAACAAAACCATCCCATTTGTGGTTTAGAATGGCAAGAATATTCTTGACAATGTATTTTTAATTTGATAACACAGAGTTAAGAAATAATTGGATTGTTACAAAAACTGTATTTAAAATTCAGCCTTATTAGAGTGACTCTGTGGTTATATTCCAAAGATAGAGTCTCTGTTCTTAAGATGATGTTTGAAAGACAGGCTGGAAAAACTGGCCCCGTCTGCCATCAGCAGTTTTGTAGGGCAACACTGAGCCTGGGGAGGAGACTTTAAACCTGGGAGGCCAGGGGTCTGGCCGAAAGAGGGTACTGTTCCAGGCAGGTAGAACCCGAAGGAAGGAGGAGGCGCTTCTGAGACACTGGCTTAGGTAGAGACCGGTTGGGAGCAGGAACACTGATTTCTGCCTGAAGTTACTCCTTGGCCACTCAAAGTCTGCACATGAATCAGAGAAGAGGCAGTTTGGAGCTGCAGGTGATCTGGAGTTTGAGAAAGCAGAGTTGTTATGAAAACCCTGGGTCCCACTGCTGAAGGTCACTAAGAGTAATCTTGGTGAAACCAGGATGGCTGATGGCTCCTCAAATTCCTCTGTTTCCTTTGAAATATCACGGTAGAGCTTTGTTCTTTTGCTCAGTTCAAAGCATTTTTACTGCTTGCAATGACTCAGCGTGTGGGTGGGGGGAATGGGTCTCTGGGGAGCCAGGCTGAGTGCGGCAGAGACACAGCTGAAATCATGGCCATTCTGATGCTTCACTGTCTGGGGGAACAGCCCCCACCAGGTCATGTTCAAATAGAAATACCCTCAACAAATGGGTAAATATGTGATATTGGATTAAATTCACTCATAAAGCATCCCAGTGAGTGTGTTTTCTCTCCAGTCTTTTTCTAAGGGCGCCTTGGGTGGCAGAGGAGGACGAGATTGTTCTGGAGTGGCTGCCTCAGGGGAAGGGGATTTCCCTGGGAACCCAGGCCTGGCCCTCAAGTTGGTCCTTGTCTGTGGGCTTTGTGTCTAAGAGGTGAGGTCTCAGGGGGCAGGTAGGACTCCTTCCTTGGGGGTCTGCTCCACGTGTGGTGTTTTTCTGCCCTCGGAGGCCCTGGTGGCACGTGTACTCCCAGCTCCTGGCAACCTCTGGTGGGTTTCACAGAGCTCCCTCCAACTCCTCTTTCCCATGGTTCAGACTCCAGCATGTTACTGGATTCTACCCCTCAGGCTTGCAAGTCTCAACCTAGACACAGTACAGTTGACCCTTGAGCACTGTGGCGGGGGTTAAGGGCGCTAACCTTCTGCGCGGTCATAATTCCTGCGTAACTTACAGCCGGCGCTTCACATATGTGGTTCTTCCATGTCTGATTCTTCATCCATGGATTCAACCAACCCCCAATCACGTAGTACTATAGCATTTGCTATGGAAAAAGATCCACATGTAAGTGGACTCGCACAATTCAGACCCGTGTTGTTCAAGGGTCAACTGTTTTTAAGCAGATGGAGGAAGTCTTTAAGGAAAATGACTTTTTTTTTTTTTTTTTTTTTAAGTGGAGGTACTGGGGATTGAACCCAGGACCTTGTGCATGCTAAGCATGTGCTCTACCGCTGTACACTCACCCTCCTAAATGTCTTATTCCTTTAACCTTGTACATTATTTATCCTGCATTACTGTTGACTATGGATGTGCTTCAGCTAATGTGAGGTGTGAGCGTACCCATCCTTCACTGACACTTCCTGTTAACCTTCAGGGCAAGCCTCAGGCGCACCTTCCCCGACAGCACCTGGCTCAGGGATTCTCTCTTTGTCCCCTTTCCTCCTGCCATCTTTGGCAGCTGTACTGTCCCTGTTAATAATGAATTGGTTGATTCATTCATTCGATGAAAAAATTATTGAACAGTTACTACTGTTGGCCACTAAGCAATGTTAAAGTAAAATATGGAATGAAGACAAGATTTGACTATTTCCTGAGCAGACAAAATTGTTAAGCCATGTAAGTGAAGCCTAATTTAGATTATTTAGTGACATTAGCTTGAGTCACTTCTTGTAAATGCCTTTGAAAATCATAAGTGAAAGTTACACTGTTTTCCAAAATTGGCGTAAGAAAACCACTTTTAACCAATGCCCTATCATTAGGAAAAACTTCACTATTGTAACCAATCATTGTAAAGAATACACAGTCTCTGAATTTTCACTATGTAAGTTGTCCTGTAACATAGACCTCTGAGCTTCATTCCAATGTTGGTTTTAAAGCACCCAGTTTGAGAACTGTTCTTATGTGCAAAAAATAAACTCTTGCTATTACTATTTTGTTGATCTGATGTTTTTTCATTTAGTGGTTTCTGGATTTTTGACAGCAGGAATAGAAATAATGCTATCAGTAATAATGATAAGGAATCATCCATCTGTCGCACATTACATTTCCGTAGCATGCTTGCCTACTTGTGCCGGGGGAAGTCCTTACTCATCCTGGCTGCGTCTGCCTACAGCCAGGGGTCAGAGCCCAGTGTACGATAAGTACATAACCCTGAAAAATGTTTCTTAAGTTTAATCGAATACTGGATAAAAGATGCTGTTCATCTCCAGGGACACTGATTCAGAGACAATTCCATAAGACAACAGAATTTTAAACACGATTATCCTAAAAACATCTGGGTGGAAATGATACCGACTTTACCATTAATCTCTCTGTTTTGATACCATAACTCAGGTCTCGGACCAAGGTCAGCACCTGGGATGTCTACTCGGTGTTTGTGTGGAATTTGTAGTTTTGCACAAATGTTGACCCCCCCCCCTACACATCCATCCTTGGCATGGGGGTGGGACTTGGTCACACGGTGGGGAGAAATCTTTGCCTCCTAGGACACTTGCCCCCTTGGGTCACACTGAGATGGAAGCCCTGGTCTGGAGAGGTTGCTGACCGTGAAAGACAGGGCACCAGCTCTGTGGTAAAGTTACTGTCTTCTCACACAAGTAGGAGACAGCCTCTCTGCAACTTATGTAGATTGACCCTGGCCTTCACTTGCTTATTTCCTGTGCCTGTTGTTACCTGGGTTGCTGTGCTTCCTCTAGACTCTTCCTTATCCTCCCCACCAGGCTGGTCTCCATCACTCTCAGTCCTCACCTGGCAGTTGACCTGGCTCCGTCTGGGAACTGCCAGCAACTGTCAGGTGTCTGTATGGAGGAGGGACATTTGCTTAAAGCTCTGTTCCTGCTTCAGTATCTGCTAAGAACTGAACTTCTCGTGCTGGATTTCTCCTTTAGGAATGATAAATACTGCCAGCTAATTTTGGGCTTTAATTCTCAGGTTGCCTGCTGACTTCATTCGTGTTTGAACACAGTTTCTCTGTCATTTACCTCCACGTGTTTGCTTCGGACCACACTCTGGTGGTGACCCAGAGCCTTTTGCGGGGACAGCATCACATTTTTCTACTCTTAAAACCTGCATGTTCTAACTAGCTACTTTGAACTCTATTTTTTTTAAAATAGGGGAGCCCCAAGCCTTTTGCCGTTTAACACATTCTTGCTCCCAAATTGCTAGCCGTTACAGGAGAGTGTTGTTTCTAAGAAAATTTTTACCCCTAGCTCACTCTGCAGATTAGGGGGCCAGTCCTGGGGTGGAATGCTGCAGATGGAATGTATTTCCTTGCGCTGTGTCCCAAGGTTCCAGGAGGACCTCAAACATCTCCTATCGAGCGGACTTTCTTTCTCTTTTTTTTTTCCTGTTGGCTGGGGCTCCATCTGTCATTTTTGCCTCGCTTAGCTCAGACTTGTCAGAAACCAGAACCCACTGCTCATCTGTACTTCCCTGCACGAGTTTAGCTTCTTAGCCCCTACCACTCCCCCTTCCTCTCTGCCAAGTCCCAGCCCTCCTCTTCTTGGAACCAGCTCCCATCTTGCTGGCTATTTCCAGTTTAGTCCCAACTCACTCATCACTCCAGAACTATGGCCTCCCACCTTCCTTGGCTTCCCTCCACCCTAATTATTCAGCACTTAAGTGGATTTTTCTGTTCATCTGTAGTTTGTTGTGGATGTTTGTTTCTGTCACTTCTGTTTGTACATATTTACAGTTAGCTCAATTATCTGTTCTAATGGCGAATAGGTGGCATGAATAATTTAAAAATAATTTACATTTGGCTTTGGAGTGCCTTTCTGCACTCACATTTGAGTCTAGGGATGCCTGATATTCTGGGAATTCACGTTTCAAACTCAGTAATGAAGCCGCAGTATAAAATGCCTTGGAAAGAGTGGGGGCGTTATTCAGCACCTTCTCCCCTGGCCCTTGAAACATCCTTTGGCTCCCAGCTCCATGATGAAGTTGGAAAGCATCACTTCTCATATAGTTGGCTTGATCTGGCCCCGGGAGAGCCTCTCCAGTCCCTTCGGGCTGTCTGTCTCAGCTGTTTGTCTGGTACATGTTGTCTCTATCAAGGGGGAAGGGAATCAGAAGGCTGGCTTGGAGGAACATTATTAGGCCTCTTGTAATTATCTGGGGAAGAAAAATTCCTTAGTTGTTAAGATTTTGCCAAGTGAACATTCATTCAATATGTCTGCTCATCAGGGCACGCACAAATGTAAGCGGTCTGACTGCTTTGAAAAATTGTCTCTGCAATCCTTATTATAAAATACGTAAGCAACATGATGTATGATTGAACATATTAACTGGCTTTAAGCTAGCAGGGTCCTTTCACGTAAACAGAGATGCCCACACAGGGTTGAGTAAACAGATGACATTCATGGTAGTGAGCCTGGGCAAAGGTTTGCGGCCCTGACCACACCACAAGAAATATTTAAGTTTAGCGGATTTGTTACATAAACACTCTAACCTCAGACTCAGTCTGGGCAATTACATCGCTCTTCTCTGAGCTCTGCCCTGCCAAAAGGGACGAGGCATGGGTTGTTTTCAAGACAAACCTGCCTTGAGTCTCACTGCAATCGTGGGATGAAATACGATTGACAACCTATTTGAAAGTTTGTATTTTCAAAGCATTTCAGGAGACTTAAATGCAAACCCAAGGTGCTAGAAAGGAGAGCCTTACCACTGAGTGTGATTTTATGACAACAAACTCAAAAGCATGGGTATAAACTCCCCCAGGCAGACGGGTGGAAAGCCACACCCCATGGATGACCCCTCCTACCAGGACCCTCGCAGTGGCTTCATTTCACTGGCACCCCTCCCCAACCTTGATCATCCTGGTTAATCCATAGAGCCTTGAGTGAGACCTTGCCTGGGTAGACACCCAACTCAACCCATCCTGGATTATTAGACACGATTCTGGAATGAGGGATCCTGAACTTGACTGGCCTCATACATTTCTTTGTTGTCCACTGACCCATCCTAATAGGTCTGTGGCTGCTGAGATGCTTTAAGGATTAAACTTGGGAGGCTAGGGAGCCTGGAGAAGCCACAGCTGAGGAAGGGAGGGAGAAATACCCTAAAAAAAAAAAACTCAATTCCTTAGCCATGAAGGGGTAGCAGGAATTGAGAGCGCTGTAACCGTGATGCATAACATGCAGGTGGGGCCACAGCAGGCCAGGAGAGGGGCTGCTATGAACGTTTATTCAGCCTTTTAAAAAATCTTTGTCTAGCATCTTCTATGTGTTAAGCATTATGCTAGGCACAATGGTGATACAAAAGTGGAGTTGAGGTTGATTCTTCTTTTATTTTTATTTTTTATGTATTTAAAAAAATTTGTTGGAGTGGAGGTAATTAGGCTTATTAATTTTTTAATGGCGGTACTGGGGATTGAACCCAGGACCTCGTGCATGCTAGGCAGGCACTCTACCACTGAGCTGTACCTCAGCCCCAGTTAATTCTGGTTTTGTTTTTTTAGCCCCAGTTAATTCTTGAACGTAGGATAGAGGAGAATAATTTAGTGAATTGTTAAAATACAGATTCTCTGGATCCATTACAGAGTCAAATTTACTAGGTCTCGGTGGAGATGGGAAGCTGCGTGTTTAATAAGAATCTCAGGTAATTCTAATGCAGGTGGTCCTGAGACCAGCTCAAACAATGACAAAATCACGGTTCTAAAACCTATCAGTAAAGCTCTCCTGAATGCTTGGGAGCTGGCTATTAATTGCCCAGAGAGGATTTCTTTGCTCAGCTAGCTCACATGGATTTAGCTTAACTTGAATACACTGGCCATCGTCAGTCACGGTGCTGCTCCATGACGTGTCTGTGGTAGCCTCAGACTCAGGAAAGCCATGCTGGGTTAGGTGGCCACACTTCAGACCCGGGGAGGATGCCTGCCCCAGAGCTTAGGCAGCACAAAGGGAGAGCATTAGATTATCTAGGAAGACAACACATACTGATGAGGCTGAGATCAGAGGAAGGTGGTAGGGTGAGGAATTTCATTCTCTTTTGTCTCATGATGAAAGCTCAACTACATGGCCCTACTCCATTTTTGTGAAGTACTTTCCCCATCCTTTTCGGTTCATGACATCCACCTTCTGTCCTAGAATCAACCGTCTTACTGAGACCTGAAGGAAGGCCCGGCAGTCATCACTAAGAATGGTTCTTTGGACAATCCCCTGAATCTATGGTTGTTTTCACTCAAGTTCAGAACATTGTGCAACTTTAGATAGCATCCCACAAACAGCTGCCAAGGAGGGGGACCCTGGCCTTTCAGGAGGGGACATGGCTGTTTAGCTCTTTCTCATCTCCAGTGACTGATCGTGTCTGCCCAGGTCTATGGACACTGGCTTGCTCTCAGGAAATATACGGCTCTAGCAGAAATCTTGCCCATCTCTTGATGGATAAGAGCTTGAAACCAAATCAAATCTTCTGATTTGAGCTGACCAATATAGCTCAATCTAAAAATGAATGCCTTCCTTTAAGAGTTGTTCTCTTCTCCAAAGAATACATGCAGATAGCCAACAGGTACATGAGAAGATGCTTAACATCGCTAATTATCAAAGAAATGCAAATCAAAACCACAGTGAGGTATCACTTCACACTGGTCAGAATGGCCATCATTAGAAAGTCCACAAACAATAAATATTGAAGAGGATGTTGAGAAAATCTCTTAACACTGTTGGTGGGAATGCAGTTTGGTGAAGCCAATATGGAGAACAGTATGGAGATTCCATAGAAAACTGAAAATAGGAGTTACCATATGATCCAGCAATATCATCCCTGGGCATATATCCTGAAAAGACCTAATTCAAAAAAATAGATGCACCCCAATGTTCGTAGCACTATTACAATAGCCAAGACATGGAAGTAACCTAAATGTCCATCGACAGATGAGTGGATATATGCATACATATATATTCTATGTATATATACATACACACATATTCCATATATATATATATACTTAGCCATAAAAAAGAATGAAATAATGCTATTTGCAGCAACATGGATGGACTTAGAGATGATCATATTAAATGAAGTAAGTCAGAGAAAGACAAATATCATGATATCACTTGTATGTGGAATCTAAAAAATGATCAAATGAACTTATTTACAAAACAGAAATAGAGTCACATAGAAAACAAACTTATGGTTACCAAAGGGGAAAGGGGGTGGGGAGGGATAAACTAGGAGTCTGGCATTTGCAGATACAAACTACTATATATAAAATAGATAAAGAACAAGGTCCTAATGTATAGCACAGGGATCTATACTCAATAGCTTATAATTACCTATAATGAAAAAGAATATATATATATGTATAACTGAATCACTATGCTGTACACCAGAAACTAACACAATGTTGCAAATTAACTATACTTCAATAAAAGAGATTTAAAAAAAAAAAAAGAGTTGTTCTCAAAGTGTGACATGGAATCTGTGGGTAATTCACCTGGGACATGTTGTAGGCCATGAAATCTGCCCCATGATTTCTGAAACTTTTGGTATTTATGTATCTTAGTAGTTTTCACGACATGAACTATAATCTTTTGCTTACAAAATCCTCCCTTGGTGTACCTTCCGACACCAACTAGATGACCTGTGACGCAATTCAATTCTGATGTTCACTTTGCAGAATTAGCCTTGACCCCTCAGATTAAAGAGCAGGGTCTCCACCCAACAAGACTGCACCCACTTGCAACACCAGCCACACATGGGATGACACACACCCAATGAATAGGTGAATGAATTCACCAGAAAATACCTACTTACTATCTACCTTCCCATCCCCTATTCTCTGGGTTGGAGATACAGTGGAGAACACCCTGACACGGTCCCTTCAGTCATGGAACTTGTATGGTAACTTTTCTTCTTAAAACACTCTGCTTCACACTTGGTAGTTGCCCGATGCGTGTTCGTAGAATAAATAAATGAATGAACAAGTTAGTGAATTAAACAATATAACTCAACAATGGTATGATTCCCTCATCAGGAAAACCATACAGTAAAACCTGTAGTTTTGTGGAAATGGCATTAGGTTGCCCTGAACCCATAGTCCCCAGAGCTAGGACGCAAGCTGAGCCCATATGAGCTGTGAGGGGACCAGGTCAGGTGGAGACTTAGCTGCCAGGAGCAGCGTGTACAGCCATGTGTGGAGGTTTGACCCCAAAGCAGGGTGGGTGGGAGCTCATGAGCTGGCCTGGGGAATGGGTGGGGTGTCGACCAAGTTGTACATTGACACATCACTCTACAGTTTCCAGAGCTTCTTTTGTCTCATCTGAGGCTTGGGAGGGCTCCAGGGACAGGTGCTGCCTGGGCTACTCCCAGAACAAGAATCTCAGATACAGACCAGGAGCCCTGGAGCAGGGACCTTTAGGGACAGCCTGGAGCACCGATGCAGACGTATTAACATCCAAGGGCAGCAAAACACAGCCACTGGATCTAGGGGTTAGAATTTCATCTAGTCCCCGGGGGTCATCACCATTTTTGCGCTGTAGATCCGTTTAACAGTTAGGTGAAGTCCATGTACCTCTTCTCAGAATGTTTTTAAATGCCATGTACGATTTTAACACAGACCAACAATAGTGAAGTGCAATTATTAAAATATTGAAAAGGGCAATCAAATTTGGTTACAGCAATGTATGTGGCTCGCGACATGAAATAGCAAGATAGTGGCACATCTAATAACTGTCATGCTGTTGCACGATGTGCTACTGTGATGAGCATAAATGCCACTGTGCGTATCTGCAGAAACCGGACTGTAATATTAGACCAGTGAGTCCTACCGCGACAGACACAGGTACTGGGAACACTGCTGTGGTTCGTGCTGACATTCTTAACCGAAGGAAATGCTTCATCACAGTTTGAGGTTTGTGAACACAAAGATGTAGTTTTTTCCCCAAGTTCAGTCTCTTGGATTTTAGTCCACTCTCCCTTGCTCAAAGGTGTAAGATCT
Source organism: Camelus ferus (assembly GCF_009834535.1). NCBI lineage: Eukaryota > Metazoa > Chordata > Mammalia > Artiodactyla > Camelidae > Camelus > Camelus ferus. The sequence goes on along the minus strand of NC_045703.1, from coordinate 60,802,787 downwards.
TTTTGGGGGCGTCTCTGTTCATGGCTGTGTTAGCGTTTAAGGAACCAGTGAGGATCTGGTTGCTAACCAATGGCTCTGCCCACAATGCTCAACTTTCTCAGTGGGTATGGGTTATTAGTTTCTAATAAACGCTATAAAAGTGCACTTACTACTTTTTACAAAAGCAACGGATATGTGCTCTGTGTGTCTAAATATGTGTACCTATGTGTATGTGGACTTTTCTGGAATAAGTAAGCTTCATGCATCATTTTATTTATTGGCACGTGTAAATTATGTTAAAAATCAATCCCACAGGTGGGTGGGGGTATGGCTCAGGGGCAGAGTGCATGCTTGGTATGCATGAGGGCCTGGGTTCAATCCCCAGTACTTCCATTAAGGGGGAAAGAAAACAATCCCTGGGTAATGTTAGATGGGAGGATTCTCTTTGAATATCTGTTGTGAAGAACACTCAAGTGCTGCTTTAATGGAGTCAGCACATTCTAGGTAAGACAGAGATTAACCCCGGAAATAGAAGAATGAAAAGAACAGTGATGCCTGGGTTGCCTAGTTGCCTTGCTGCTTCTACTTTCCTGAGTGCCCCGTCACCTCTTTCTTGTTTTCAGTTAATCCCCAAGGCGTGTTCCTCTGGCGGCTTTCAGAGGTTCCTTCCAGTCTGGGTCTTAACCTTTGCAGGTATTGCAGCTGCAGGACCCGGAGCAGAGAGGGAGCAAGGCCACACGTCTGGGTGCCACAGTGGGCCAGCAGGGCCCACACCACGTCTGGTTTGTTACTGGTTTCTTACATGTCAGTTACAGAGGCAGACAGAAATCAGGATCTACCATTCTTGGGAAGATTTCTAGTGAAAACCCACCATGCCAAAGGTTATGTGATATTTATTTTTTTTCTTTTTTCTCTCATTCGTTGGCCTCAGAAGAGACGTTAGGTAACCTGCTCTTTTCTAAAATAACACCATCTCCTGCCCATGAATGCCTCAAGTCATCATGAGTTGATAAGCCCATTAATTAACCTGCCAAAGAGCTTTCTTCTCAGTGGAGACTGATCATCACTCAGCAGGAGGGTATCCTCGTAGGGTTAGTGCACAAGAGAAAACAAATCCATCAGAACCTGAGTTATGACATCGAGGAGTTCACATGAGCTCACACGATGGGAAAGCAGCGTGCAGTGCCCAGCCGCTCCTGGATTATAGGTCCTTCAGTGTGAGTGTTGAAAACCTGTCCCACATCTGTTTGGGATGCTTCTATTTTTCCTCCTTTTTTGGGGGTACAGTGGTGAGTTGCCTGGTGAAAGCAGGTAAGGAAAAGAAGTATCTGGCCTAAAGCCCTTGGTCTGTAAAATACTTTTTTCCTAAAACATTTTCAAAAATACAAAATGAAACTTTAAATGGCAGAGGAAAATAATAAGCAGGAGGTAACTGCTTAAAGACCAATTCACGAGAAAGGCTGCTCACTGAGCACGTTATACAGAGAACAAATTCACCGTGGACCCTCATAATCTGCAGATAGATTTCTAGATCGGAGATACCAGTTCACCATATTCTTGGAGAGGCACATTCCCAAATAAGGGGCAGGGAGACGATGGGACCGTGACACTTCACCAACACCAAGCGAAATTATTCTTGGGGCAGATAGTCTTGGCGTAGGGAGGCTTCTGAGCTATTAAACCATGTTTTGGAACAAATGAAATTGTGCATAAAGATACACTGTGGCAGAGCGGCTAATGAGCAGGGTCACTGGAGGGCACAGAGTAAGAACACGCAGAGTCTGACGGCAAGGACTTCTGCAGGATGTGCCTGGGGGACACTTAAGACATTTACGGTGACTATTTTCCTTATACTGCTTAGAGGACAATCACTTCTTGTTTGTTTCTGAATCCTTGGTTTTGTCAACTTTTATATAATTTTATATTATTGTAGGAAAAAATGGAAACAAGAGAGGGTCAGGAACTCCTGGGAGAGGGGAACAGAGCATAGAACATTCTTTATGCTTAACTACAATTTCAGGGCTGGACAAATGGAAAAACATTTGCCAACCACCTGACCTTTAAGAGTCACTTCTCCTGCCCTATGGGTCTGCGAAAGCTTAATGGTTATTGAGATTCATTTATTGGTGGAAGAAACCAGCATAAACCCATTAATTTTTAGGTAAGTGATATAAACACTGGGGCTGAAAAGTAGTTCTGGATATAAAATGCACTTCGTTCCAAAGGCTATTACAACTCTCCAGTCGTCAGAAGATTTCACAATTGACCAGATATTTCTCTCTCTCTCTCTGTGTTATTTTTCCCTTGTTATGTTTATAAAGCTCTGGTGGCATTCACAATTTTCCAGGAAATCGGTGTCAGGTAACAACCCCACCATGAACAGCTACCTCTAGAGAGCAAAGGGTTTCAGCTGGCGCTGAAAACTCGCTGGTGGGTTTTCTACATACATGTTTATTTTCAGTTCAAAGACAAAACAGAAAACTCCATAGTGGAAAATGTTACCTTTGAGTTCACACTCTTTTAATCCCTCAGTCCCCATAAAATAAACATTCTAAAGTGTAAGCAATGGGAAATAATGTAAACTCTGCAGAAACAGAAAATAAATTAGTTTCTTTCAGACTTAGTGGAGGTCCTTTTACTGAATTCTATACTCTGTTGCAAACAGAATTCATCTTGAAAGGAGAGTAAATCTTTGGCCTATCTCACCATTTCTCCAGCATTGCGTAACAGCATATTTCAAATTCACTTTCCTCTCCAAATGCAGCCAAAAGGCAAGGAGTTTGTGTTTGTGGAGCCTGAAAAACAGAAAAAATGCTTCAGTGGTTTAGGAACAGCTTTTTCCTCTGGTGTCAAACTGTTAATATATCACAGGGATAAAGCTGGAGACCAAAAGAAAATTCAAGAGCAGATAAGTGATTCTGTTCGTGAGACAAGGCTGGGATGATTGCTTCGAATCTGTTTACTCATGAACACTGGGAATCCTGCATCCCTCTGGACGGAGTCAGCATGGACCCGGCAGGCAGCAGTCGAATTTCCTTAAAGATTTGCTCGGGGATGGTGGCAGAAATTCCATGACTTCCAAATTTGGGATCTACTGTTTCCAGGATCCTGTCCAGTGAGAAGATCTAGGATTCCAGATTAGGAATCCTGTGGCCCTTGATTTCAGTGTCTCTTTTACAGTAGGCACAGCACAGAAAGGGAGGTCTGAAAAACGCATTTAGGACAAGAATGGAAGTGAGTGGGTCTGGAATTGCTTATTATTGTTAAAGCTTTATTGTTTTCCCTCAAAGGATATTAAGACTTTCTGCCCCTGTTAAATCCTGCAATCTCTTAGAAAAAGAGGTGATCAAACTACATTTTAAAAAGAGCAAAACAAAACACGTAAGTTTAAAAAAAAAAGTTCACCAAGATAAATGTAAACGCAAAGACTCGGACTTTGATCTGAATTTATACACGGAGGAATTTATCTACTGGGCCAAGAGTTCAAACTCGGCTGGAGTACAGGAATACAGCGAGCCGGCCTCCCACAGATGAGCGCGGGGTCTGGAGCCAGGAAGGATGCTTGATTAGCTTCAGAACAGAAGACAGTGAAGAAGACAGGGGACTGGGAACTTCAAATACTGCCCTAACGTCTGATGCAAGTCAGGGAAGTAAACAGAATACAGAAGTACTGCAAGCATAATAAACATTAACAAAAGGAAAATACTTTTGATGTTAGGGAGGGAGGCTTGTCTGCTACGGGCCTTGCCCCTCTGCTCAGTGACGTGCCAGCCTCACTTCAGTGGCTCTGGTGACCCTAGACGCGAGGCACAGTGACTCCTGGGGAGGGAGGTGGGTGGGCTTGGTGGACTGACGCCCCTGAGACAGGAAAGGCTGGAGCAGGGCCTTCCCGGCTCGGTGGGAGACCAGCTGATTCGCTACATTACCTCTGCATCAGTGGCTTTGTATTTAAAGGGGCTCAGAGTCTGTGGTTCCACATTTTCAGAAAACTCAAGGTACAGAAAGTTGGTAAAGGTACAGAAAGTCTCATTATAGACTTAAAAAAAATCAGAAATGCAACAGCGAAGGTGAGAATGTAAAAATGAATCAGTGGTTTAGTGTTTATTCAGTAGAAAAAAATTTTAGAAGTGTATCCGGTCAGAAATATTTTGGAAGATAGACTATATAAAACATTCTAAAATGGCATGTGAATAACAGGAAGCTACCAAGTGCCCAGACACCCAGAGGAGGAAGAGGCGATGTGACTGACCACAGAGACAGAGACCAGAGATATGCGGCCGCAAGTCTGGCCACTACTGGAATGGGAGGAGGCAAGGAAGGGACTCTCCCCTGCAGCCTCTGGAGGGAGCGTGGCCTCTCTGGCACCTTGATTTTGGCCTAAATACCGATTTCAGACTTCTAGCTTCAAGAACTATGAAAGAATAAATTGCTGGTGTTTTAAACCACTGAGAAATTTGTTACAGCAGCATAAGGATTAAAAACCAAAAACACACACATCATAAGGGAGGGAGGGTAATTTTCTGCTCTTTATTAAACTACGAACGTTTCATTGTATTTACCCTTACTTAATTATTGGTAATAACACTTGGTCACCGGCTTCTCTTTGCTGATGATCATTGTTTATTGGTTTCCATTGTTGAAGAACAGAGGCTAAAGTTAAACATGCTACCAAAGTGACTTTAAAATAAAAATTAACCAGTTTGAATGTCTGATAAAAATGTCTTCTGTAGTGGAGAGAATTTCAAGTTCACTGCATTTGGTTAAAACGTCGCCGCTACCTTACAAGTTCTCATTTTTTTGCAACCAATAAGTAATACCATAATGGAGCCTTTTCTTTTTTCTTTGATGAATAATTTCTTATATATTAACCATGTATAGATTTAGAGTTGTTAGAAAAACTGTATTTTCCAGAGTTTGCTGAAATACTTATTATTTTCCTTAGTTCCAAAAAAAAAAAAAAAAAAGATCCCTAGATTCACCCTCCTCAAAAAATAGTACCCAGAAAACATTTCTTTTAAAAGGGAATTAATTTAGAATTACACAACTGTTAAGCTTCAAAACATTCCATTTCAGTTAGATAGGGGAGATTTAATTATTGCCATCTTTCACAGATGTTAAAGATGTCATCTTTAGATTTAATTATCACAATCTTTTATTTAAGCAGCCTGCCTTGGTTAAAGGGTTCCTGCCTTGGAAGTGGGAAAAGACAAGGGGGTCCACTTTACTCCGAGGATGACATGGGGTGATGAACTGAGGACCTTTTTCTTGAAGCACACTGGTGATGAACAAATGAATCATTTTGAGATGCTCCTTGAAAAGAAAGAATTTTAAGACCAAAGTCAGAGAGCCCAGGTGCTCCTCAAGGGAACGCTGAAACTCTGTGGTTTACAACTTGGGGATGAGGGGCCCTGTTCACAGAAGGGCTGCAGGCAGCAGCCACACTCAAGATTAATGTATGATTATTAAATCTCACTGAACATTCCTGCTGCAAAGGCAGTTTGGGGAAGAGTGAGCTCGTATTCTACTCCTTTCTGCGTGTTCAATTCAAGAAAAACAATTCTTTGGTAAGTAACTTAACATTAACAGCAGGGCCAGAGTCAACGTGATTCTGTACTAAACATCACTTTGCACATCAGAATGAAGTAAGGGAGTGTCTGAATTCTTTAGGAAACCTGCCAGGCTTTCTTGAGTTCATTTGACTCCTGCCAAGGCTCAGAAATATGATAAAGCTTGAAAATGAGAAACCAAAGGGGGAGAAAACCAAATCCCCAAATCCAATCATCTTCAAACAAAAGACAGCCCAGTAATGTCGCAGGATCAGTTTCCTTGGGGCAAACAACTTATTTTAATGAGTTCTATTTGGTAACATCCAAAAGAATGAATCATGCCCTTATTCTAACAACAGTGAAAGCAGGACCGGGAAGTCTTGGAAAGAAGGAGCAAAAGCTCAAATTTTGGTGATTTCCTGGCCCCTCCCCTCCATAGTAAGTCTCGCACAGTTTCCTGGAGGGTGAGTTAAGCAGGAAAGGTTAGAGAGGGGTAGGAAAGAAAGCAGCCCTCAACTTAGCGCTGTCTTCTTCCACATGGGACATATCTGCAACACGTTTCGCAAGGAGTGAAGATTGCGTTCAGAGAACGATCTGGCATCTCACCACGATGTGAACAAAGCACCCAACCAGATATTTCCTCTCCCGATGCCCAAATCTGCCCGAGCCGTCCTCCAAGCTCTAACACTTTTAATTTATGCATTTTTAATAGCCACAGACCTGTGACCGTTTGCAGGCATGGTCCCTGCCTGCTGTATGTGAGAGGGGACAGGAAGCAGAAGGAATGTCTGTGGGATCATTACACGGAGGAGTCCCCGGGAGGGAATGCTTGCTCTGTACAGTGGTTTTATCTTACGACACCCAATCATTTGCAATTGTTTGAGCAGGGTCAAGTGATGGGTTTTGAACCACTGCCCACCAAGCCCAGATAGTGCAGGATTTGGCAATTCACAAAGAAGAAAGAAGCCTTGGATAAGTGAGTGGGAAAATGTCATTCAATGAGAGAGCTAAGAGATAGCTCTAGTATACTTTGATTGAAAAGAATTTAGCTTTTAATACCCAAATAACTATCTAGTTATTGAAAAAAAAATCACCCAGTTATCCCCATATTACAGGTCTATTCAAATAGCTCGTTATCATCTTCTAGAAGGGGCCAGAATTCATTTACCCCATGACCAACATGGAAAGGGCATCTTTCTGGCTTGGGGCAGAAAGGATGGGGTGAGACCGAGAGTAAGCAGACCTGGGTTGAGTCTTGGCTTTTGTACTTATCAGCTGTGCAGACTTGAGCAAGTTGTTGACCTCTCTGGGCCAGAGTTTCTGCAGCTCTGAAATAACACCACTACCTATTACACTGGGTTGGTGCCAGCATGACAAGTGACCAGGGACGGCAAAGCAATTCAAGCCCTAGCTTTGGAACAAGAAGCAGGGCTGAGCAGTGGAAAGACAGTACTACCCCTCGGCCGTCTGGTGGATCTCAGACATCCCCCAGCTACCCCCTCTCAGTGACCTAACCTCTTAGGACAACACTGACCCAAAGGGTCTGGGGACCACTCATGAGAGGTGCTTAGCACAGTGCCTGGCCCATTGGAGGACTGACCACAGAGTCACCACAGGCCAGTGTCCGGACTCCCAACCCCTGCTTTAAATAAAGTCTTTAAACAAACCCCAGAGGAATACTTGTCGGGGAACACACATTCCTAAGGACATGCCCCTGGCGTTACCTGAGTCTTAACTGCACTAATTAAGGTACAACTGGGTTTATATGACCTACTTGGACAGCACATGAAAATGGACCAACAGGCTGGAAAAATACTATGTCCAAGAGAGATGAAAGAACTGCACACACTTGTTCTGGAGAAAAATGACAAGTGGCAGAAATGGAGCACAGTGGGTTGACCCGACAAGGGGGATCCGTCAGGACAGGGGTCAACTTGAAGTTGGAGAGGAATGATATTGTGTTTTCCCAAGGCCTGAATGGGAAATCCAAAACATTCACACACACATACACACACAGTCGTATCAAAAGACCGAAACAGCTCTGTTATCAACGCTCGAGTTCATGGGCTTCTCTGTGAAATGAGTCTCCGAGTCTGTTTCCTGGAGTTTCCTTTTTCAGAAATGACAGATATGAAATGTGGTTGTGGTTATAACTGAATACACCTCCCACTCCCCAGCAAAAACAAACAAACAAACAAAAACCAAACGCACACACAAACCACACCAGACACCACACACACAACCAAAACCGAGTAATCCCATACTTCGTTTTAATGTAATTTCACATAAGATGAGAATCAGAACCTAAGTCTTTAGTATTTTAGTAACAAAGGCTTAAAAAAGAAAAAATATCTCCCTGTGTTGACTCTGGAAGTGAAACAAACAAAAGTGAGAGTCCCGTGTGTCTGGCTGGCTTAGGGCCGTGACTCGGAGACAACTGGAAGGAAGGGTCTTTAGGTCAAGTGAGGTCATCTGGAGGGTCCAAAATATGCTGGCAGGGGGAGGGGTGCTGGGCTAAGGAACAGGAGTGAGTGGGGAGAAGGACCCAGGGGTGTTCGGGGGGAAGGAATGTGTCTTGGGAATCTGGTGAGGACATGCTTGATGTATGGGATGGGAAAGCAGCTCCAAGTCTCTACAACTTCTGACTGGGAGTTTTCCAGGGAGGAGGATTAGGAGGCGGTCATTTTTCTTCATGATGGGAAGCTAGGACAGAAGCCAGCAGGTGTGGCTGCAGGGCTGAGGGGCAGACATGAGTAAGACCAGACGCGCCCAGCTCCACGTCAAGCCCGACCTTCTTAAACTGGGGACCATGAGTCCTCAAGGGCTCTGGTTTCCACTGCCCTGTCCTTCCTGTGACTCACAGGACCCTCTCAGTTAGAAGATCTGTCCTATCTCTATGGACTTTTCAGGTGGTATAAGAGCGCCATCCGCCTGTGGTGCTATGGCCAAGTGTTATGAACCCACGGTGTCCCCAAAAGGTACGTGGGAGTCCCGACTCCCAGTACCCATGACAGTGACCTTAACTGGAAACAGGGTCTCTGCAGATACACTCAAGTTAAGATGAGGTCAATAAGGTGGGCCCTAACTCAGTGGGACTGGTGTCCTTTCAAGAAGAGGATGTCACGTGAAGACAGAGATGCACAGGGAGACAGAGGAACACCAAGGATGGATGGCCACCACCAGAAGCTGGGAAGAGGCCGGGAGGGATTCTCCTGGAACTTCAGAGGGTGCACAGCCCGGCTGACACCTTGACTTTGGACTTCTAGCTTCCAGAACTGTGGGAGAAGAAATTTCTGTTGTTTAAGTCACTCAGTTGTGACACTGTCATAGCAGCCCCAGAAAAGGGACACACGGAGATTCCTCTACCACATGATCCTAACTCCGTACCAAGAGATATGCGGGAGGAAGGTATGGTTGGTAAAGCTGATGACAGCAGATATGAGTTTTAATTCTAGAAGAAGAATAATGAGTTTAAGGGGGCTCCGTTGTTCTTGCTAGAGATGCCTTAGATATATCTACATTCAGAGATGCTGTGGCTGGCTTACTTCACTGGAGTTGAGTCTGGGCACAGCAAGGGCCTCTGTCCTGACCACCTGACTGAACATCCACACCCGGGAGTGACCAAGGTCACGGCTGTTATTAGGTAGGAATTCACAGTAACCAAAGTCAGGAGATTACTTATCAGACCATTTTTGTAATGAGTATCAGAAAAACAAAACCAAGTTTTAAGATCTGAACCAGGAAAAAATGAAAGAAAAAGTTAAAAAAGAAAAAAAAGAAAAAAGCAGCAGTCTACCTGCACTGGGTCCTGTGAACGTCCTGTTCATCTAGAACAAGCCTTTGACTTGCTCTGTTTCCGTATCAAGATCTATGTCATAAAAGCAGGGCCGGGTCGGCAGTCCGGGCATGGTGCTCATCTAGGGGAGAGAACAAAAGATCATATGTTAGTCAGCGCTGCCATGCAGCCACCACGAACAATGTGCATCCAACGACATAAATTAACCATATAATTCAGTTCAGCCTCCTATAACTTAAGGTTATATATATATATATATGTATCTCTTTAAATTCACCATCTGCTATTTCAATCTTTGTTGAAGGCAATGAAATCCATGCCCCCGTGGTCCCACGGTACACTGTAGCTCCAAAACAGTGATTTTCAAGCCTTTTTTCTAAGTCAAATCTTCATGCAGAAGCCCCTCTGGCTGAAGGGGACGGTGGGTGTGGATGGCCTCCTGCTCACCCCCAACACACATTTTGGTAAAATCGAGAACTCTTGGGGCACAGTTGGAAAGCTCCTGTTTTCCAGACAGGAATGATGCTGGTCTACCTGACGAGCAATAATCGTTGTTCATTGAGGACTTACTACGTGCTACGCACTGTGTAGGTGTTTTACTTTTTTCATCATCCAACAAACTCTATGAAGTAGGTACTTTTATCGTTTCCATGTTACAAGGAAGAATATGGAGGTTTAGAGATGTTAAATCATTTGCCCAAAGCCACACAGGTAATAAGCAGCAAAAGGGGAAATTTGACTCGATGACTGCAATCTCGAATTGTTTAACCACCACCACCACCACCACCGCTGGGATGCTCTATGGCACTCTGAATTTTACATTGATAACTTAAGTTCTCTGTCACTCATAGGAATAGGCACTAATTTTAGCCTCACTTTATTGATGATGACAGATGATATTTAGGCACAAAGGCATGTGCTCAAGGACACACAGCTAGTCAGTGGTGCAGACGATTAAAACCAGGCCCACACTCTTCACTGCTCTGCTGCACTGTGGCCAGATCAGCGTTTTCCCAAGGGCACCCTTTATCCACCTGCATCAGAAACCCTTGGTGAGCTGGGGAAGACTGCCGGTTCCACCGGTGATGCTCACACCCTTACACACGGGTCTCAGGCCTCAAGTGGGAGGCTCCTGCATAAGCCACTCTTTATGGATTTTAATATTTCCTACTGTGCTTTAACAGTGCACGTGTCATACAATAGATGCTCATAGAACAGTGATGCATCCAGTCGCCTGGAAGAAAGCTATCTGGTTCTGCTTAGCCTGGCTCCTTGGAGGACTAAGTGCTGTGTCATGCAAAACTCCTGCCTGACCTGGCCAGACACCAGGCGGAGGAGACAAGGCTGTGATCAGCTAGCGCTTAATGGGGCTGCTTCTCCCCTGCCCCCTTACCCCCACCCCCCGGACAGGCAAAAAGTTCTCAATGAAAAAAGAAGCCAGATAAGGCCTCTGTAACAGATCTCAGCTTTCTCACTCCCCACATCCCTTCTGTAGTGACTCAGGATTTCCCTGTCTGCCACCTACTTCCCCCTCCAGGATATTGATAGACTCTTGCTATCCCGACTGGGGTCTGTGGACCAGTAGCATCAGCATCACTCATGAGCTTGTTGGAAATTCAGAACCTCAGGGCCCACCCCAGGTAGAACCAGAATTTGCAATTTCAGCACATCCCTAAGAGACTCGTGTGCATATTACCACCAGAGAAGCCCTGGCTTAGACAACACGGCCCAGGATGCCCCCAGCTTTCCCTTTAGCACCAGGAAAGGAGCTCCATGGGGACAGGGGCGAGGTGGTGAGGAGGGGGGGTGAGGAAAGCCCTTTCACCCGAGATGAAGTGCTGCTGCTTCTCCCCTGGCTGAGCTGCAGGTCGGGGAGGAAATCTGTGCACCCGCGGCCTCATTAACCACCTGGGCTGTAAGAGTGCGCGTGAGGATGGTCCACGTGGCCGGACGCGTAAAACACTGATAGATGGTGGCTGACGCCTGTCTTGCTAATTGCACAGGATTGTACTCTATGTACATTATGGGCTAAATATGCTTCTGAGACCTGCCTGGAATATAGGTACAATTCATAGCATGTCTTCAGGAAAATGTACTCTGGATTTCAAGCAATTAACCACAAATAACGTTTTGGCACACAACCTGCTTGTTGGTGGGGACTTTCTGTACTTTCAAACTTTAGGTATGTGGATGGCCACTTATCTTCCTGCAGTTTCTGTTTCTAGCAGGGGGATAACATTTTTCTCTGCTTACTACAGTGGCTGCTCCCAGGAGACCCCAGAAAGAAACCCACGCTTAATGTTTTAGCACTGAGACATCAAACACAAAGGACATTGGTGGGAACCGTTCATATTTTTTCTGGTTGCCTGGGCTACAAACTCACACCAGTGACTCTACGGGCATTTTCCTACCTAACTGCATTCTGACATGAGCATTTTGAGATGCCTTTATAATCTGTCTAAGGACATGGATTTGGAAAAAGGAACCAGTGTTTTATAGTTTAAGAGAAAGAAACGAGTGATCATATTCAACCAGAGTGATGCTGCCCCATCTCTTAAATTAACTCTGGATCCAAGGCGTCTGGGTAAGGCTGTCACCCAGACTTTACAGGCATTACTTCTGAGGCAGATTTAAATCCACAGGAGGCAAGAAGACGTGAAGGCAGTGCATCTGGGCCCACCTGACCAAAGCTACAGTGGAAGCTTCTATGGTGGGTAACACAGTTGCACTGACTGCTTGTTTATATGCTGTTTCTACAGACGTGAAAATTCAACTTTCCACCATTAACTTTTAGCTAGTTCAAGACCAAGACCGACAAAGGTAGTGTGATTCGTGTGCTTCCTGGAGTTGAGCCACTGGCTGCAGTGACTTAAGAGTAGGTGTCTCTCTGATACTGTCACAAAACTGGGAGTTTTCCAAAGTAGCCGGAAGATTAAATGCCTGGAAGTCGGAAATGTCTCTCCTCTATTTTCAACTTATTTCTCTCAAATAGAGGGAGAGTGAGTTCAGTCAGAAGGCTCCCATGCTCCTTTCCGATGATGCAATTGTCGCTTCCACAAATCATGACCACTTATTTGGGATGAGCAAACGACAGACAAGGAAGCACATGGAGCCTGCAGAGCTGAGGGACTCCCAGCCCTGCGGACAGAGCCACCTCCAGCCAGTCTACTCTGGAAATAAAAGTCCTGCCGAGCAGACACAGTACAGAATTCTGTTAACAAGACCTTACAGTCTCACAGTCAGATTCTCTCCCAGTAAAAACCTCCGTTATCAAAGGATTGTGGCCCCCAGACAAGAGTCAGTGCAGCACTAAGGAAAGAATTCGGACAGCCCTTGGGAGGTGACCTCTGGCCCAGGCCTGGGGTCAGTGGTGATCCACGGTGACTTTATTTGTGTGCCCCCTACGATGACCTCCTGCTTAAAATAACGAGGGGCCACTAGATTGTACTTACCTGTCACGGTGTAGTAATGGATTCTTTTACAAAGGCTGAAAAGCATGGGCTTTTGCCCTTCGTGCCCCTAATTTTAACTACAATGAATCTTCCATATCTGTGATTTCGGGCTGAGCTCATATTGGAGAAATGATGAGCTGTGGGATTAGCTTTTATAAACATTCATTAAGACTAGTAAACAGAAAATATTCATATATCTAAAACGTGTCATTAAGAAGTAACAGTAAGGGAGGAGGGTATAGCTCAGTGGCAGAGTGCATGCTTAGCATGCATGAGGTCCTGGGTCTGGTCTCCAGTACCTTTAAAAATAAATAAATAAATAAATAAAAAAAACCCCAGTTGCCTCTTCCCAAAAAAATTTTAAAAAAATCTTAAAAATATAAAAACTGAGTAGAACACTTTTAGAATGAGTAGAAAAACTACCAAAAAATCTGTTCCAAAAAATGATAGGATCATACTTAGCCACTTAACCAAAATATTGTTGTAATTTTGTTGTGTTTGAGAAATAATTTCTTCCTTCAATTTAATTTTTTTGGGGGGAGGAAATTAGGTTATTTATTTATTTATTTTAATGGAGGTACTGGAGATGGAACCCAGGACCTTGTGATGCTAAGCATGCGCTCTACCATTAGCTACACTCTCCCCCTGAAATAATTTCTTTTCTGACTTCTGCTTCAATTTACTGCTTTTTCCAACTGGATAAACCATCCAGTTTTACATTAATTCAGAACAGAAATAAGCATTTTAATCCACATCTATTTTGTTCCTTCAGTTCATGATCTGAAATGGAACCCCTTCTACACGTTTCTTTCTGCCACCAACAGATGACTGAACACATGTGATCTCATTTCAAAAATTTAAGAACAGAGAGGATGTGGAGAAAAGGGAACCCTCTACATTGTTGGTGGGAATGTAAATTGGTGCAGCCACTATGGAGAACAGTATATAGGTTCCTTTAAAAACTAAAAACAGACTTACCATATGATCCAGCAATCCCACTCCTGGGCATATATCCAGAAAAAAGGAAAAATCTAATTAGGAAAGATATGTGCACCCCATGTTCATAGCAGCACTAGTGACAATAGCCAAGACATGGAAGCAACCTAAATGTCCATCCACAGATTAATGGATAAAGAAGATGTGGGGTGTATATATATATATGAATATTACTTAGCCATAGAAAAGAATGAAATAATGCCATTCACAGCAACATGGGTGGACCTAGAGATTATCATACTAAGTACAGTAAGTCAGACAAATATCATATCACTTATATATGGCATCTAAAAAATGATGCAAATGAACTTATTTATAAAACAGAAACAGACCCACAGACACAGAAAACAAACTTATGGTTACCAAAGGGGAAGGGGGGGAGGGATAAATTAGGAGTTTAGGATTAATATATACACACTACTATATATAAAACAGATAAACACAGGGAACTATATTCAATATGTTTTGTGTGTGTGTATATATATATAAAATATAGTATGTGTATACCTATAATGGAAAAGAATCTGAAAAGGAATATATGTAAAACGAAATCACTTTGGTGTACACCTGAAACATTGTAAATCAACTATACTTCAGTAAAAAAAATTTTAAAACAACCAAAAAACTATAATGGTTAACTTACATGATGTAATTTAAATAAAAAAAGATTCTTTTTGATGAAATAACTCAAAAATTTAAACTGTTGGGCAAAAGTATTTTCTGAATTGAATATACAGTACCTGGCAATATCAGGCCTGCTATAAGTATCTTTTTAAACAGATGTGTAAAATGGAGAATTAGAGGATTAGAGAATTGGGAAACAAAGAAAGCTTCTTGAGGACTGGGTGTTCTGTTTCTTCCCTTCTCCTTCTTTGGACAGAAACATTTATGTCGAATGGTCATTTAGATAATTAAACAAACTACCCTGAGACGATGCATGAGGGAAAATGGTTGGTATAAACATCAAGTGACTGAAAGGAGAGAAGGGAGAGAGATTAAAATTCATTACAGTGAAAACAGTGCTGCTACCATTGCCTTGGTGGAGATGGATGTTCTGAGACCTTTTTCTGGGTGAGGTCACATCCATCTGCATAGTCTGTGACTGCTTTCAAACGGTGACCTCTGCTTCGTAGCCAGGGATACCCTGGGGGCTGGGAGGGTGTCCTGTCAGAGCGCACTTACCTTTCCTGGGGGCCAGTGAGTGCCTGTTACTGTGCGAAAGGACATAGTGATGTTTCATTCAACCCACAGTCCTTTGCTGAGCACTCAGTGTGAGGACACCAAGGTGACCAGGACCTGGTCCCTGCTTCCAGAGGGACAGACCATTAAGTAGACCATTTGGGTCAAGTCGCCTTTACTTTTTAGTTAAAAAAAACTTTTTCATTCTTCGCTTTTTATATAAAAAGAATGAACATAATAAATTCTTAATGGATGACTTTCTAAGATGGAAGTCAAGTTCAATTACAGTAAAGATGACCATATTGTGCCAGTTTTACAGAGCTCAGACTATTCCATTTTATTTCAATGGCCTTGAATAAAAGACTAAGCAGGTAGAGTGACTTTTCTCTTCTTTTGTAAAGGAAACTATAACTTTCTCTTAGTGGTAAGAAGCCTGTTCTAAACGAACTTTTCGATTAGTTTTAAAAAACTTACTTTCAACAATATATACTTTAAAAAAGTTACTTTCAACAGAGAAGTAAAAAACAGTAGAACTAAAAAGCCAAGTCCTGTTCCTCTAATACTACTCCCCAGAGGTGACCCCGTAAACAACTTCTTATGCAAACTCCCAGGTAATTTTCTATTTTTATAGAAGCCATGAAACTGTGTAACATATATTTATATAGTCATGTACAGAAATTGGATAATTCCACATGTACAATTCTGAAATCTGATTTTCAGGGAGATTAAAACTTAAAATAGGTAATTGGGGTAATTTCTAAACAAAGGAATGTGGCTGGAGTGGGGAGACTCATGAACAATTATCACCAACACATTGTCCAGTTGACCCTTGAACCGCGTGGGGGTCAGGGGCACTGATGGTCTGCACTGTTGAGAATCCTCCTATAATTTATAGTTGGCCCTCCATATCTGCGGTTCCTCACCACCTGCAGATTCAACCAACACAGATCGTGGATGAGGTAGGACTGTCATAGATTGAAAAAAATCCGTGCAGAAGTGGACCCGTGTGGTTCCAACCCTTGTTGTTCAATGACCAACTGTGTATGTAAAGTCAATGGGCCCTGCCTTTTGGCAAATGAGAAATTAGGGAGAGTTCTTTGGAAGAAAAGAAAAATAAATGTGAAACAGAAGGGTCTGACTGACTGGATGTTGACAAAGGAAATGAAGAAGTTGGCACCTTTTTTGCACTGCCTCATGCATTAGCTAAAGAACTCAAACATTACAAAGGACTAACAGTTTGAAGTTCAAAGACCACTATGCATTTGAGAAGCCTTTTTCTCCACCAAATAATTTATTTTCCTTTACCTGTTCTAATTTTCAGGATGGCATCCTTAGCTTTCAACTGTGGTTGCCAGGAACACCCCATGCTGGCTTGCTCAGCAAGACACTGTCCTTCCTGTCCCCAAACCTGGAAGACCAGAGGTGGCACAAAGCAGTCCCAGGGTCTCTCTCTGTTGTTCTCCAGGTGCTGACTTCATCCTCAAGCTTCCTGCTCTGCGTGGGCAGCTCCAGGCCAGACAGCCACACCCCGTGATACCGAATGCAAGAAAGAATGTCATCTTCAGTGGCTCCTTATTTTTTCCCTCCTCAATTCCTTTCTTTTATTTACCAATTTTCAAAGCAATAATTTGGTGCCCTGGCAACTCCAATGGTAACATCTCTGGGACTCCACTAAGCACTTTCCATGCACTGTATCTCATTTAATCCTACAACCCCACAAGGTCAATGTTATCATTGTTCCATTATCCCCTTTTTGATTAGGAAAATAAGACAAGGAAAAGCATAATACTGTGCCCCCAAATCACACAGCTGACAGCTGGTGGAGCTGGAATTCAAATGCCGACAGTGTGACTTCAAAGTCCCAGTGCTAACCACTGATCCCAACTGCCTCCCTTACACCACGGCATTTAGTGTCGGAGAAATACGCGGGCTTCAACCACACTAAGAAATGTTATGAGCTACCTCTGCAGTGGGGATACATGTCCCATCAAGCTACTGAGATTTCGGCTACAGTATTCATGCCAATAAATTTACATGAATTTGTAAGGCAAGTTCATTTACTTTATAATTTTAGTCTTGCTGCCTTTTAAACTTTAATATTTATTCAAGAATATGTTACACAGGTTACACCCGGAGGAGTATCTTTCCAAATTACATCTTAAAAAACTAGTCATAGGAGTCAGCAGTGAGGAAATAGTCCCTTAAGACTGTTACAATTTTTTCCAAAATGATACACATACAGTTACATGTAGACTTTTTCTTTAAAAATAATAGGCTGGCTACTTGATAAGGATGAGTTGTAAAACATGGGTTACTTATTCCCATCTGAAAAGTGTAAATAGTAAATATCCACTGAAATAACCTAAAAGCCACATCAATTGGTCCTTAAAAAATTTCAGGGAAAATATTCCATAACTATGTTTGGAATTTGCTCTGGGAACTAGTTTTGGTGGGCTGGCAAAATACAAGACAGACAGTTCTAGAACATCGCCACTGTAGCTCAACCAATTGGTTCCCCTATCACTTACATGCTTTGTTTTTATTCATTACCAAAATGATGCATAAAGGCCACACCCACACAGGCATTACACTGGTCACATTCCACTCCTCCTGTTTCCACTGGGGAGCCGTGGAGATTCTTCCCCACCTTGCCTCACTTCACCGTAAGGACCACAGCTAAGCCTGGTCACAGCCCTGTAAGGCAGGTGGGATGGGAGAGGCCTTCGCAGCCGCACTGACAGGTGCGGAAACGGTCTCAAGGCAGTTGTGTGACTTTCCCGGGGGCCAATTACAAATGGGGCTGACGAGTGCAAAGGCTGGAAGAGGTAACCCAAGTCTGATGGGGAGTGGTAACCCAGGTGACTCTGCGGGGTGGGGGGAAGGGCCCGTCCCTGCACCGGCTGCGTACCTGGGTAAGCTACTTCACTGAGCAGGGCTTACATCTGGAGATACAGTGTGAATATAAACAGGGCTACACTGTGGGCTCCATTTCAAAATAAAGTGAGATAAAGTAAGAAAAGACCCTAGTTTAGAGTTTAATACACAGTGGATACAAGTGTTATTTTATTTCAGAAGATAATTATGTAGTTGTCTCTATGAAGTGAGTGCTGTAAGCTATTTCTGATAGGATCAGCAAGAGGAAACGAAAACAAATCTGATCCATGTCTAATTATATGTTTCTTTTATAAGAAAAAAGGGTTCATTAGTTTTATGAGATTCCCCCCCCTAATTTTTCTGGCTCTATAAACAATGAAAAAAGCTACTTTCTGTCATTCCTGCTCATGACAATCAAGTCTGATGCTAAACCCAATAACCGAGACCTAAATATCAAGCAAACAGGGGCCTCTGATGGATGACAAATATTATTTTGAGAAACCTTCAAGTGTAATGAGAGATTCAAATAGGTATGATTTTCAACTGAGTTCAGTCTCTAGGAAAAGAAAAGATCACTCTCTGTGTTGACCAAAGAAGATGTTCTGAAGGGCAGAGGCACGAATTCAGGTCTTCACACAAACCTGGCAGTGTGTTCATCCACCAGCCTTTCGATGGACAGGTGGCATGCCAGGAGACACTCCGCCAGCTTTGGCAAAACAAAGCAATTAAATAATGTTTCATTGTTTGAAAACCCAGTATCAAGTAATCAAATTCTGGTTTCTGAGAAGCTCATCTTTGGAAAATTAACTGTGATGTTCTGGGCATGTGTTTTATCCCAAGGTCCTACTGGCAATTAAATCATTATTCTGTAACCCTTTTAAGAGAGAAGACAGAGGGGCAGGGAAGAGGAGGAGGAGGAAGGCGTGGGGGATGGAAAGCTGGCTTTCTTCGCTGAGCTGGTCTTTTTCTCCAAGGAGCTTGTGCTTGAAGACATAGCTGCCCTGTAATTTAGCATTTCCCTTTGCTTTTCCCCCTCCCCTCGCCCCCTTCTGACCCCTGCAAGGCTCCTCCCCAGAGATAATAAGCTGCTGCGGCAGGAAAATATAACAAGACGGAGGGAAATTGTATCCGTTATTTTAATGTCCCCTTTATGGTTCTCGTGGGACAGAGGCAAAGGAGTGAGTGGTCTGAGAGAGCCTGGGAGCAGGGGGAGGGGCGGGGGAGCGGCCTCATGGAATGTTCACTAACGGCCACTTGGCTGGCTAAGGCTTGATGAGGAAGCTGATTTAGGAAGAATTCATGACCACTCTGCCACCGAAGTTAACTATACCAGAGGCCTCCACTGTTCTGCCATCTCTTTGTTTTTTCTTTTTCTATTTTGCTTTTAGGTGGTTGAGACCAGATCCCAGTTGAATGCTCAGGACCTCAGACTGGGTCTAGAAGTGATTTACGGTATGTTATGGACTGGATCCCCCCGACCCAACCATATGTTCAAGCTGCAACCTCAATCATGACTATTTGGAGATAAGGCCTTAAAGAGCCAGGTCTCCGGAGAAACCAGCCCTGCTGACACCTTGGTCTTGGACTTCTGGTCTCCAGACCTTGGAGAAAATAAACTTCTGTCATTTGAGCCATCCTGTCCGCGGTACTTTATCACAGCAGGCCTAGCGACGCATCATACTTGTGGGGGTACTTCCTTCCCTCTGCAGACTTTCATGAATATCCACAAACATACAAAAAAAAAAAAAAAAAAGTGTTTCCCCACATTACCTTTCTCCAGTTTCTGGACTGAAAGAGCCCTAACTAGTCCTACGTGTAAAGGCTCCTCCAAACAGAACGCTTTCTCGTCACAAGGGCAGACGACAATTAAAGGAGTTCGTGGGCGCAGATCCTGCCTGCGAAGTACACACCTGCTGCCCCTCCCTCGGAGCCCCTCCTGGGTGTCTCCCTCCTCATGTGGCTTCCCCAACACGGTAGGGACCCTGCAGCCGCCAGACCTGCTTCCTCTGGATTAAGGCAGTGGAAGAAAAATCACTGTGGGCCAACAATCTTTAAATCATTCACAAATCATGCACCTTTCTCTCTGTTTCTCACGAACACACAGCATGTATGAAAAACAAGGAGAAACACCAGGAGAGCAAGATGATGGATTCCTTTTTCGTAAATTTAATTTTTATCGAAGTAAATCATGGACGCGGCTTAAAAGGTCATGTTGTTCCTCAAGGCAGACTATAAAAAATGATAGTTCCCCGTCCACCGCTGCCCCACCCCAACTGTATTCCAACTCCTCAGAGGCAACCACTATCAATTCTCAGCTTTTTCTTTTTTATCAGCACCGCTTTCTTGATTTGCAACCTCAGATGTTATCTGTTGGCTTTCTAATACAGAAGATGAGGATTTAGCTCCTTTACATCCTATTACCCGTGCTCCCCCACTTCCACTTTCCAGCGCTCAAATATAAAGCTATCATTACCTTCAGTCAGATCAGGATTTACTAGAACATGTAAATATTATTCACAGTAGGGCCATCATATATGTTATGACTGCATTCCCATTCTTGTACAACTCCTGTTTCTCTGAGAGTTAATAACTGTCTTGCATCTTCATTAGCTTAGCTTTCTATATGCCCATCATTCATGCACTAATGCATGCTGACAACCCAGGTCATCCCTTCGGATGCCCACGCATGAGATGAGTTCTCCTTGCAGCCACCCTGCTGGCGCCCTTCATCCTGTAGGCCTGACAGGCTGTGCAGTATGATCTCCCTTTGCTTCGATCCTGGCGAGTCCCTTCTACTGTCTCTCCTTCCGTTTGTTGTATGAGAGTGGGGTGGATATACACTAGGGTGACTCCCTGTAATGTTCTCTCCTGGAGCGCAGGTGAGACCTGTGATTTACTTCTAACCAGGAGAACACGGCAAAGGTGATGGGGTCCCTCTGTTTTAGCAGACTCAACTTTCCCCGATGCTGGCTTTTTGGTAAACTACCATGTTACGACAGGGCCTAAGAAAGCCACGTGGTAAAAACCACAAGTAGCCTCTAAGACTTAACAGTAGCTTCCAGCTGACAGCCAGCAAAAGGCTGGGCCCTCAGATCCACATCTGCAAGGAACTAAAATCTGCCAACAACCCTGGGAGCTTGGAAGAGGATCCCCAGCCTCCTATAAGACCACTGCCCCAGGTGATCGCATTACTGCGGCTGGAAGCAGGCAACTTAGTGAAGCTGCGTTTGGACTCCTGACCTGAGGCCAACTGTGAGATAACAAACATGCTGCCTTAAAGCTGCTAAATTTGTGGTCATTTGTTATGCAGCATAGAAAAAGAAATTAATGCACTTATCTTTAAAAGTCTTTTAAACAATTTTGTATCTACTTTTAGCAATTTTATTTAAACTGATTGCATTACTTAGCAGCCTGGCATACAATAAACTGCACATGTTCAAGTGTAAAGTTTACTGTGTGCTGTTACAAAACAAGCTGCTGCGCACATTCACATACAGACGCTACGTGGACACGCTCCATTCCTCTTGAGTCAGTACTTAGGAATGGAACGGCTTGGTCATATGGTAGGTACATGTTTAGCCTTTAAAGAAACTACCAAATTGTTTCCTAAAGGGGTTGCACTATCATATATCCTACCAGCACTGATAAGAGTTCCCGTTGTCTTCACATCCTCGCCAACATTTGGTATAGTCAGTCTTTTCAATTTTAGATACTTTAATAGCTATGTAGTAGTGTCCCACTGTGGTTTTTATTTGCATTTTCCTAATGACTAATGATGATGAACATTTTCATGTGTTTATCACCCATATACAATTCCTCATCAGACAGATGATCTGCAAATGTTTTCTCCCTCTCTTTGGCTTATTTAGTTTCCAAATACTTGGGGTTTTTCCAGGTGTCTTTCAGTTTTGATCTCGAATTTAATTCCACTGTGGTTAAAGAACATATTTTGTGTGACTTGAATCCTTTAACGTTTATTGAGAATTAATTTGTGGCCCAGAATACGGTCCGTTTGGCAAATACTCTGCATTTGAAAAGAGTGTGCATTCTGCTGTTGTTAGGTAGTGGTCTTTTAATCCAGTTACATCAAGTTGGATTATAGTGTTGTTCAAGACTTCTAATATCGTCATTAACTTCGTTTACTTGTTCTGGAGGAGTTTTAAAATCTCTTACTATATTTGTGTCTACTTTTCCTCACACCTTTCCTTCATCTATATGAAAGGTTTGTTATTAGCTGCATAAACACTTAGGATTGTTACGTCCTGTTGATGAAATGACCTCTTTATAAATTTGTAACAACTCTCTTTATCCTTGTTGATATTATTTGTTCTACTTCTGTTTTGACACCAATCCAGCTTTCTTTTGATCGGTATTAGCATTTTCCCAGCCCTGGTCTTTTAACCTACTTATGTCTTGACATTTAAAATGAGTTTCTTTTTGGCAGTATATAGTTAGATTTTGCATTTTTAAACAATCTGACAATCTTTGTTTTTTAATGTAGGCATTTAGACCATTTATATGTAATGTGATTAATGATAATGGTCAGGTTTAAATCTACTGTCTTGTTACTCTTTTTCTTTCCATCTTATCTATTCTTTGTTCCTTTTCTCTTTTTCAGCTTTGGATAGATTATTTTTAATGATTTCATTTTATTTCTTCATTGGTTTATTAACTACAACTCCTGGTGTTATTTTAGTGGTTTTCTTAGTGTGTATGATGCACACAGGTAACTGTTCAGTCTATCTTCAAGTGGTATTACACTACTTCATACACAAGGTAAGAATCTAAAAAAAAAAAAGGATAGGGCCATTTCTTTCCTCTTAGACTTTGAGCTATTGCTGTCATATATTTTGTTTCCATGTATTTTAGAGACTTCACACTACATTTCTATTATTTTTGCTTTATACAGCCATTTATCTTCCTGAGAGACTTGAATAGTAAGAACACAAGTCTTTATGTTTTCTCATGTGGTTGCCATTTCATGGTACTCTTCGTTCCTTTGAGTAGATCCAGGTTTCTGTCTGGTGTCATTTTCATTCTGCCTGAAGGACTTCTTTGACCATTTCTTATACCTCAGGTTGGCTAATGATAAATCCTTTTAGCTTTTGCTTATCTAAAAAAATTATTTATTTTATTTTTAATTTTTGAACGACATTTTAAGTGGATAGAGAATTCTAAGTTAATATTTTCTTCCAGTACTTTAAAGATGTTGCCCCACTGTCTTCCAGTTTGCACTTTCTGACAAGAAATCAGCTGTCAATTTATCTTTGTCTGTATATAATGTCTTTTATCCTCTGCTTATATTTAATATTTTCTCTTTATCATTGATTTTAAGCAAATTTATTAAGATGTGCCTTGCTCTAATTTTCTTCACTTTTCTTGTACTTGAGATTCACTGAAGCTTCTTGAATCTGTGGGTTTAGAGTTTTCATAAAATTAGAAGAAAATTTGGCCACTATTTCTTAAAATATTTTTAATTCTCTCTTTTCTCTCTTTTGGGATTCTACCTCCTGATTGCTCTTTTCAACTTTTTTCAGCCTTTTCCTGTTTCATCTTGGACAGTTTATATTGTTATGTCTTCAAGTTAACTAATCATTTCTTTTTTGACTTCTAATCTGCCATTAATCAGAGTACCTTTCATCTCAGACACTGTAGTTTTCATCTGTGGAAGTCTTATGTCTTAATATCTTCTTTGTCTCTACTTAATATGTTAAATTTTCCTCTAGACTCTAGAACATAAAAAACCTGTCATAACTGTTTTAATGTCTCTTGTCTACAAATTCTATCATCTGTGTCACTAAAGTGTAAGTTTTGATTGATTTTTTCATTACAGGTTGTATTTTCCTACTTGTTTGCTTGCTTGCTAATTTTGGATTGGATATCAGACATCTTAGCTTTTTTGGGGTACTGAATATTTTTCTATTTTTATAAACATTTTTGTATTTTGCCCTGGGATGTAGTTTAGTGACTTGGAAACAATCTGTTGGACTTTTCTTTTAAAGCTTTGTTGAGTGAGACCAGAGCTGTGTTTAGTCTAGGATTAATTTTCCCCCTACTACTGAGGCAAGACCTTCTTGGCCTTGTGTGGGAGCTGTATACTGTTCCCTCTAATTCTTTTGGGTTATCCTTTCCTTGGCTTCTAGTAGATTCTTTATATGCACGCATTGATCAACACTCACAAGAATACTCAAAGAGGACCCTCTGTAGACCCTCAGGGCGCTCTTCCCCTATGTAGCTCTTACCTTTCAGGTACTCTGCAATCCATAGCTGCCTTGGTTCCCCTGAGCCCCCAGTTCCATGTCTCCAACTCAGAGACAGCTGAGCTCTGTCTGGGTTCCCTCTCCCTACAAGGCAGCCTACAATCTTTCTCCAGGCAGAACGCTAGGGCAATTGCAGGGCTCACTTTGTTTCCTGTTTCTCAGGGATCAATATCCTCTGCTGCCTGATGTCCAATGTCTTGAGTGATTTTTTTTTTCATGTACTTTGTCTAGTTTTTTTGTTGTTGCTGCTTAAAATAAGAGGGTAAATCTGGTCCCTGTTATTCCATCTTCAGTAGAATGCAATTTACTTTTAAGAATGTTATATATCACTGGGTGAAATATTGCCTTATAAATGTGAATATGAACTTTATAGGCTGATGGGGGTTTTAAAGATTATAACCCCACTCACTGTATCTAATTAAAGAGTAAGATTATTAGAAACATATTACATTCAATGACAGAATCTGATTTTAAGACAAGTAGCCCCCAAATAAAATTATATTAATAAATGAGGTCTAATGGCATAAAACAATGCGCTAAAACTCACTAAACTAAATCACTTTCTTAAACTAAGAGCCAAAATTTCATTTATTTATAAACACGTGAAATAAACAGGATTTTTTTACAGGGCGGGGAAGGGTGGGGTGGGGAGAGAAGGCTTGCAATTGTCAAAAGGAGACATGAGAAAATTTATCTTTAAGATGTAGATTAATGTAGTATGTCCAGTTTTTAGAAAGAAAACTGTAGAAATGACCAGGAATAAGGTAATGCACATTTTATGTTTATGTTTATAAACTGAAAAACAGGGGTTAAAAAAAAGAGGATTCTTTAGTTGCTGCTCAGCTATCTGCTTTTCTCAATCAAAACAAGACAGTTTTCTTCCTGAACTTTCCTTCTTTTGGCAGCTCAGCTCCTCACTTTATTGTGTTGCTACTGACACTAGCAGCAAGAACCATCTGAAGTTCAGTGTGCCTCCCCCTGCTGCCCTCCCAGTGACCTTGGTGAACAAACGCTTCCCGTGATGGCACATTTTCAAATAAATATGTGGCTCAGGCATCTGACAAGCGTCTGAGTAATTCTCTAGCATGCTGAAGGAGAGCGATACCATCAGCCCATTAGCTATGTTCCCACAGAAACCCGGCCAATAAGACCTGAATTTTTCATATACTTGTACATAAATAACAGACAGTCCCGATGTGGATGCACTTTACAACAGCAGACAGTTCTATCCATGCCACCTGTCTCCCATTTTGAATGAAATCTCACTTTTCAAGTGTTACTTCCTCCACCTTCTATCCTCGCCTCCCACGACCATTCTACCGATCGCGATGTAATTTTCTACAAGCCAAGAGCAAATCTGATGCTTATGTGAAAATTTAATTTCAAGCACAGATGTCTACTAGATGTGGCAAGTCTACAAACAACATCTATTTCATAGGCTGTTACATTTCAGAGTGGAGGCAGAGTGACCTAGAGCCGGACTTTGAATTCCCTCAATAAACAGGGGCTGGCTGGGAGCTCCCAGACCAGCTGCTTCCCCTCCGGCAGCCCATGGGGATTTCCACGAGGGAAAAGAATAGGGCTGGCTATCTGCCTCCGGGAATGGTGTCTTGGCCCTTTCCATTTCATTCCCACCAGTACTCAAGGACACTGGGAAGCCCAAACCAGTTCCCAATGGGAAAGAGGGAAGGGGGGCCTGAGACAGTTTTGGGTGCTTATTACCCAAACATGAAATTTCACGGGCCTCTCTTTTCCTCTAAATCACAGGTTGGAAAACCATGGCCCGCACACCCTATCAGACCAGCTGTCTAGTTTTATAATAAAGTTTTATTGGAACACTGCAACACTCATTTGTCTACTGTCTGTGCTCACTTTTGTGCTATAAAAGGTTTTGAACAGCGGCATTGAGTCGTTGACAAGAGACTGTGTGGGCTGTCACACCGAAGATACTACCTGGCCCTTTACAGAAAGTGTTCGCTGAGCTCTGTTCTAAAAGACAATGTCACAGACAAAAGTATTTAATAAAATAGCAAGAGAGATGAAGAACTTGACCATGAGTATTCTTTCACTTTCCCTAAAGACACAAAAAACATTTTATAACTAGTTGAGCGCAGGTGTCAACTGAAAGACAGAGGCAGGTGATGGTGTCTGAATCTAGGTTACCCATCCAATGACACACACGTTTTCCCAAAGTGAAAGGTCAAGGGCACTAGCCTGGTATATTTTCAGTGGTTTAGGAGACCACTGGCGGAGAGTCATTCTCATTTTTAAAGATTTAAATGCCTGTGGCAGGATGTTAATTTATAGTAATTTTTACCTAGAATCTACTTCAGAGATTTTAATTCATAGAGTTCTCATTTGCAAAATAAAATTCATAACACCTAATTTCTAGATTCTAGAGAAACATTTTACTTGAATGTAACTTTTCTGGATTGGGAAAACACCTGACTTCTTCTTAGGGCTACGACACGGTATATGCACCAGAGGGCGAAACCTCCGTTCCACTTGGGCTGGAGGTGGTAAGCCTACTATCGGTCATCTGAAGGATGAGAGGATGAACTCAGACTGACTAACCAGGTCCTCCATGGATCATGAATATCTGAGGTAGTGTTCTGTGGCATGCTCACTGTGTGGGTGGGACTTACTGAGGGACCAGTGATCTGACAACTCTGAAATGGCAGTGGGCTGATCTAGCACTTGCTGACGCCCTTTTAGACCTGGCCCTTTGTCACGTGGGACTGACAGGCAAATGGCACCAAAGGCCCTGATGGGCTCTGAGACGAGAGGGTCCCCAGAGGGACCTCAAAGGGGAAAGTGATCCCTGGACAGGAGGTTAAACAGAACCACAGACACGCGTACAGAAGAAACACTCAAGCTGCTGCAGAAAGGACGTTGCTATAACCAAGTGGTTTAGCTCATAATGGGAAGATAGGGTCACTTTCCTAAGATGAGAAAGTTATAAATTCAGGGGAAAGGATTGCAAAAGGAAAACAATATAATGGAAATTTTGGTCAAGGGTGAGGAGCAGTGAAGGGGAAAAACACAGAGTAAGCTAGAATTTATGGTATTTGGTTTTTTCGATGAACAGCCAGCACCTAAAAGTCCTCTGGCCTACTGAGTCAGTGAGGGAGGGAGAAACCTGCTTGTTCTTCACCATACCTCACCCTTCCTGGCTATAAACCTGGAAGGTTAGGGGGTCCCATCAAAAAGGGGAAAAAAGAGGGGAGGGTATAGTTCAGTGGTAGAGTGTGTGCGCTTAGCATGCACAAGGTCCTGGGTTCAATACTCAATACCTCTTCTAAACATAAATAAATAAATAAACCTAATTACTCCCCCCCTCCAAAAAATAAATAAATAGAAGGAAAAAAGAAGAAAATGTATTAAAAGGGGAGGGGAAGAGAGAGAGAGAGAATAAAATAAGAGGATAAGTGCCTAATTAAAAAATGTATGGTTTCTATATACTCGGGTATGAGCCTCATGACTTTGGAATGAAGCTACAGCTAAAAAGTCATGAGGTAGAGGTGACTGGAGTTGTAATATGAAATCATTACTCCCTGCCCCCTACCGCCTTTGCCACTGGGCCCGCCTGCTCCAGCCTCTCGGTCTGAATTCCTCATCTTTCACCAAGACCGACCCAAATTATGATTGATGTGAGGACTGCAATAAAACGATACCATAGTTTTAGCCCTTTCCAAAAATTTAATGAAATCAGGCAAACTGGCACAAGTCCACAGGAAAGGAATCAAAGCTGGATACCATGATCAGCGCTTCAAAGAAACAGAGCAGAGTTCCAAAGAAATAAGGCCGGGGACAAGTACTGATACTGTTCTTAAGGATACTGATGATGCCTTCTGCAAATGCATCACTGTTGACAGTGCTAGGTGCGGGGGGAAATGGTACCGTTCTGACTTACCTAAGAAAATTCTTAAATTTTTAGCATTGATATGCTGTCAATAACTCTCTCAGGCTGTACATAAATGACTATTAAGTTAAAAAATGTATGCAAGTTATATCAAGCTTAAGAAATTTGTATGTAACTTTTGACAAAAAAATAATTGGGCTGAATACTCAGAATATTGAGTCTCCTGGGATTAGTGAATGGAAACATTAAAAGCCTGAAAAAGTACTGAAAAGGAATGAAGGTCAGGGAGCGGGCTGGGAAGCATATGGATGTTGTAACTGGATCCTCAGTTCAAGAAGAACCTGACCCACAGCAGCTACTTGGAGCCACGAGGAAATGCCTCAGGATTTGAAAGATCTGGTAGCGTTAATAATCATGTCCAAGAACAGAAGTGAAAAATGATATGGGAGAATCCTGAGGTGTCTCCATCTCCATCCTCGATAAGATCTCGGCTCAAGTTCCTCTTAAGAGGTCACTGGGCAAAAGCATCAGGGCCCTGAAAAATCACAATGTGGTTTTTCACTTTGGTGCAGTCAGGGAGGTGTGCCTCTGTTGCGGCAGACAGGATGACTAGCAAAAACGATCTTTTGCCATCTTTTCATTTAACCGAACAGCACCCGTTATCAGATCTGAATTCTAGCTGTTATTGCAGTCTGTTTACCGAAAAGTCTCCTCTCTTGCCAATGGAATTAAGTGGAATTGTGTTTTGTGTTTATTAGCATTACTCATCTCTTTTATGTCCTCATGCCTGAGAATGAGCTCGTTATTCAAATGTTCCTTTCAAGTCCTCCTGGATCTCCCTCAGAGCCTCGCTGAGTTACAGACGTGCAATCAAGAGTAAGCATTCACTGCTTCCATGCACCAGAAATCGACATGCAATACATGGGACACGTGAGGATTCACCTGGCTGGTGTCCACACGACATCAGCAGAAAGGAAAGGAGTTGCCAGTGATGCCAACCTGGCAAACGGCCACCACATTTTAATTCCTGGAGAAGAGTTAACCACATGGCAAGCCTGGGTCACTGGGCTTGACAGATTTCACTCTACCAGTACGTGGAGATATGCGTGCATACATGTTACCTGCTAAATATTAACACACAATCTCATTTCCAGTGTCATCAGGCAATAAATGGTATCTGCTACTTATGAATCCAAATAAAATATGATTAAAAATGGTTAAATAATTTGTGATATTTTAAACTGATCCAAAGAATATAATTTGATTCTATAATAATCAAATTGATGTTTTTAACACCTACTAATATGGACCACAAAGACCTACATAAACTGCTTTTTTTTTTTAATGTTTATACATTTAAGACAAATTGAAGTATACTTGACTTACAATGATGAGTTAGTTTCTGGTGTACAGCATAGTGACTCAGTTTTATACACACACACACACACACACACATATACATATTACATATATATACATATATATATATTCTTTTTCATTATAGCTTATTACAGGATATTGAATACAGTTCCCTGTGCTATACAATAGGACCTTGCTGTTTATCTATTTTGTATATAGTAGTTTGTATCTGCTGATCCCAAACTCCTAATTTATCACCCTCCCCCTCACCCCTTGCCTTTCCCCTTTGGTAACCGCAAGTTTGTTTTCTATGTCTATGAGCCTGTTTGTTTTGTATACACACTGCTTTAATGAGCTGAATAGGAGAGGAGTAAGATAGGTAACTGTAGACATTTTTGAGGAATAAGATGAGAAACCTTAAGTTTGAGAGGACATGGTTTGGAGGGTGGGGGTGAGGGTTGTGGACTCAAGCATCACAAAAAGGATGCATGCTGTGGAAGGGCCAGAAACAGACTAAGGACCAACCCATTTTTCCCGTAGTTTATTTAAAGCCAAAACATTATTTTAAAAAACCCAGTGCTGTCTAATCATGGTGAGTATGGAGACCTCTTTCTGAAGTAGAAAATTAGTTCCCATGGGGTAGAATCCATTCAACATGAAAATGCATAGCAAGAAGGAGCTACTGTAAATTGAGTGTTATGCTTTTAAAAGGCTTTGTATTTCATACATGCCAACCTCTACCTGTAATTAAACAGTAGTTTTGGCCTGTGGGACACACTTGATGTATTCACTCTACAGATCAGGCACAGTGTGAGCAGCAGCCTTTGGGGTCTTGCCTGACCAGCACTCTTGGCCTAGGCTTCTGGGTATCGCAGGGGCACTTTATGTGGTACAGGTGGGTCTGCCCCTGCCTCGCCCACAGGATGGGCATCACCCCCTGGCTGGACACAGTGATGGGTAAGAATGGGGATATGGGGCAAACCGGGCCATGAAGGGATCCCTGAATACAGCTGACCCTTGAATAGCATGGGTTTGAACTGTGTGGGTCCACTGACATGGGAATATTTTTCAACAGGAAATAGCACAGAACTACACGATCCGTGGTTGGTTGAATCCACTGATGTGGAACTGTGGATACAGATGGCCCACTACAGGTTATATGCGGATTTGACACTGCACTAAGGCCAGCCCCCAACCCTGGTGTTGCTCAAGGGTCCACTGTACCGGCAGGCAGATGGTGGGAAAGAGAAGGCGCCTCTTCTTCTCGGATAGTGAGTTTTACGTTTTAAGTAGGTCACTCTGTGATACAGAGGCATCCTTTCCAGGGAGCCAGGGCTGACAAATGGAGAGCGAAAGCCAGAACACAACCATGGCTAAAACCAGGCAACCCTAGACGTTTTTCTTTCCCTGGGTCGATTGGGCCCTCTTTTTGGTCTACACTTGAGTTGAGCTGCAACCAAAAGAGAGTTCTGACAAACACAGTGAATGTGAGATCTCATTGGCGAGGAGACTCTGCCCTCAGCCAGGAGAAGAGGCAGCTCTAGAGGGAGGCAGGGGAGCAGGGAGAAGCTGGGAGGTGGAGCCAGGGTGGCCTGAGTCCCTGTCCCGCTGTCTCTTCCCACAGAAAAAAGGGTCGGCCCGTCTGTGCTCATTCATTTGCCTGAAAAGCTCTTCCTTTGCCAACATGTCCCCCCCAAAGCTGTTAGATGGCAGTGGCCTTGCAGATACTCCTAAGTTAAATTACAATGAAGGTACAAAAGTGTTAAATGTGCAAGAGGTCATCTAAGAATATTAACACCTTTTTCAAGATTAGCCAACACAGGCTACTTGAAAAGTTACAAGCTATGATTTGATTTAATATTTTAAGGTTTTGGTCTGGAACAATGGTATTGAACCCATCTTCACTAAACTGGATTAAAAAAAAACAAAACCCCAAACCAACCAAACCTCTATTTCCAACGAGTTAAAAACAACTTAACACTTAAAGGAAATTTATCAGGAATTTGAGAAATGGCATAAAGAGAAAAAAATTTTAGATTTATGACATGCAAAGTGAATTTCTTTGGAAGCAAACTCTGTAAGAGAAATCAGAGTTTTTTAAGAGACAACTCCTCGAATTGAGTATTTTTGCCAAATATTAACCTTATTTTCCTTCTTTGATTTTTTTCAAGACTCTAAAACAATATATTTTTAAGATCAACAATTTGATTATGTATTTTGAGAAACTCTCATTCTGTGAGTTCATCCAGGAGTGGCCGAGTCCCAGAGGAAAGATTCATGACAAAAAGGCACTGAATATCTTTAAAAATTCTAAGTAGCATGTGCTGCAAATGAACACTCCCAGAAAGGCTCACAACTCCCTGCAGCAACTATAACATTACATTGTGCTCTATTCAAATTATTGCCCTCTTGAAAAAAAAAAAAGAACACAAATTCAAGTCTTTGGTTTTAAAGGTATATTTTCAAACACTTCATTAACTTTCAACTTGAGTCCAGATAATGTGATGTGACAGCTAATGTTACTTCCCCCTTCCTCTTCTTGACGTCTGGCTGTTTGATTATTCTATTCGCTTAACTGTCTACGTATATTTGCATAAGTTTGCAACAGTATCAGATGGAGGGCTTCATGAATTTGTCAATATTATTTTTGGCTAGCTTAATGGAAAGGAAACATGTTATGCTAAAGGCACAAAAATACGGAACAGGGAAATAAGCAAACTGCCCTTCCATCTGCATAAGCCATATTTGTTGTAAAGTATAAAAGGAAAGAAAGATGGGCGGTTGACTAGATGACTCATCTTACAAAATATTCAGCCCCTGTCTTATGCTATGGTGCACCACATCAATTAATCATGTTTGAAAACTGAGAGAACAAAGGCTGTTTAGATGACAAATGAGGCAGTAAATGAAGCTGAGATAGGAATAAAGATTCAAGAGGGAAAGATTTTGTTTCTTTTTTCATATGTATTTTGAGACTATACAAATGACCCGCAACTTGTTTTAAAATCAACATTCTACCATTAGGTTTGACTTTGTCCATATTGTATGGTATCCCTGGAGACAACTTAGAATAATGCAAAATTGACTATTAATAATCACACAAAAAGCAGTAAACACATGTGACTGCATCCAGTCTGGCCAGAAAAAGGCTCGAGTGGGCACCAGAGGAGCATCCCTCTTTAGGTACTAAAGTTAACTCCTAAGACCTAAGCTGAATTATGAGCTAAGAGAAACACATATCTTACGGAACAGCAGTCACACCGCTTTCTAGTATTCTTCTATCCAAGTTTAAGGCCACCCAGGAATGAAATGCAAAACTAAGTAAATAAGCAGCAACCTCATTTGACAGCTCCACTTTATCCTTCCTTCATCAGAGCTTCGAGCAAATAATGAACATGTTTTGAATTTGACTTCTTTTCATTTCCCATATCCTGGGGTCACTCTGCCTACTCTTGCTCCTGACCCGCCTCTAATATATTGTGTTTTTCTCTTTTCTGACTCTAGGGAATAAGTAACTGGAAAGCAAAGATTTTGCCACATTTACTTTTTTATTATTAGCAGCAAAGTGGAAACAAAAATTTGTTGAATGGACACAAAGTAAAGAGACAAGAAAGGGCCTAATAATTTATTGCCCTTTGATAAGGTCAGGTTGATTGACCATGAATGGTTGACTTTAGGGGCTGCTTAGAAATTCCTTCCAGGTGGAGGCCTTGATGGAATCAACTCAACTTTTTAGAGTCCAAGGCTTCGTTGTGAAGTAAGCTGCATTAAGCAAACATACAAAGTCGGTTTTGCAGTCTAAATCACATTTTATCCATTTTGGGCAACGTATGACTTTGCCATTTTGGGAAGACAGTGGAATGATGGAAAGAGCCACAGACTGGAAACAGAAGAAAGTGCAGCCAAGCCCCACAGCAGGGGGCCTTAGTTTTCTCACATAACGAGAGAGTTGAACTAGGTGACCTTCAGCACGGTGGCTAGTGGAAGTCCAGGGCTGGGCTTCCTCTCCGTGTGACACTGGTTTTAGTAACCATTTGAAGCGCTAATAATGCCCCCAGAACTTTTAATTTATAGCATGGATCTCATCATAGAACCCCAGATCCAGTACTCAATTGCCCAGTGGACATTTTCACTTAAACTTAAAACAAATGCTCAGATTCAATGTGTTCAAAATGGAATTCATTATTGTGCAGAAGAGAGTTATTTAACATAGCAGGCCCTCGAATGCGACCCTTAGACGTGATCTGCAAGGTTGATGTCTAGAAACAGAGGTTTTAGAAGGAACCCCACTTTCCTTGTGGGAGCCTGGAATTTGGTGTCAGGCAGAGGGCGCCTACGTTCCTCTGGACCTCACCCCATGTGCCTTTTCTCTTGGCTGACTTTGCTTTGTATCCTTTTGCCGTAATAAATCGTAACTGTGAGTATGACTATATGTGGAGTCTGTGAGTCCCTCTGGTGAATCACTGACCCTGGGGCTGGTTTGGGCTCCCACAACACAATTATTCACCTGCTAAAACTGGTGTTTTCTCCTTTATTGCTTATCTAAGTAAATGATAACCCATCCCCCCAGGGGAATAAGCCAGATATTTGAGCCATTTTTTAATTCTCTCCTGCCCTCTCCTGTTTGCTGAGTCCAGTCCCTCCTACCCCACAGTCTCTCTAGCACCCAGGTCCTCCTCCATCTGCACTGCCTCTGCCTCGGTCTAGGCTGGGCATTTCCTGCCTTCAAAACTACTACCACCTCCTAACTAAGTCTTCATGACTCTAGTCCCCTCTCTCTCTCCACTCTCCAGACTGCTGCATGATTGACGGCTCTAAAATGTGAACACACTTCTGATACTGCTCTGCTTAAATCTGTAAGTCTTGCAGAATGAAGTTCTTTTTTAAAAACTGAAGTATAGTTGGTTTGCCGTGTTGTTAATTTCTGGTGTACAGCATAGTGATTCAGCTATATATTCATTTCCATATTCTTTTTCATTATAGGCCATTACAAGGTATTGAATATAGTTTCCTGTGCGATACAGTAGGACTTTGTTGTTTATCTATTTCATATTTAGTAGTCAGTATTTGCAAACCCTGAACTCCCAATTTATTCCTCCATACCCCCTTTCCCCTCTGGTAACCATAAGTTTGTTTTCTATGTCTGTGAGTCTATCTCTGTTTTGTAAATAAGTTCATTTGTGCCCTTTATTTAGGTTCCACACATATCACTTATATGTGGAATTTTAAAAAAAGGACACAAATAAAGTTCTGATTCCTAAGCTTGACCCTCAAGGTGCCAGTGCTCACACTCCTTCTAAATCTCCTGTTGCCTGTATGCACAGTCACCGTGTTCCAGGGTTTTAGCAATGTTCTCACTCACCCGTGATGCATTACACTTGCTGCTTTCCTGTCCCACAGCACCTGGCTAACTTGTTCTCATCCTTTACAATCAGGCTCAGTCAGGCAACCCCATGACCAGCCAGCTCCCATGCCATCTGCTCCCATGGGCTCTGGGGCACCTCTGTGTCCCTGTCTCTGAGAGTTCCCAGTTCTTCTTTTAGGTCTTAATATGATTTAACTGCAATCCCTCACCAGCCTGTGAACTCCTTGAGGGCCAGGGCCAGGCCCTTGCTGTTGTTTTGTTTGTTTTTTCTCATGGCCTAGTGTACAGCACTCTTCAATAAATATTGAATAAGTGAATCAGAAATCAGGCATTTGTGTGGTCGCACAGTGATGCATTCATTAAGCCAGAGTGTGCTGATGACTCATCACTGTTAGCTTGAGTATCTGAAGTGCATCTAAAGGAAGAGGATGAGTCACTTCCAAGGAGAGGACCTCTCCCCTGGACTCTCCTGGTGAGGATCATAGCATCGTATTCTCCAGTGTTCCCTTTCCTCAACCCATATGGTCCTCCTATACCTTCTGTCCATAACCCCCTACCTCCCGCCCTGGGTCATGCATTTGATTCTTTACTATGTAAATTTTAACTGGGATGTTTTCAGTAGATTTTTCTGCATTGTTTCCCACCAATTCAGGGCTGCTTCTGTCTTAGAGATGTCCGCTCGCTGACCTTGGCATGCTTTGCCCTTCACTTAAATCCTAATGTCCTTCTCCAAGTCTCTACTCTCCCTCCCTACGATACATGAAGGATTTGAGTCTGGAACCAAGCAAAGCCAAAATCCATTGGAAACATCGACTTCCTCATAAATGAAACTGATGACTCCCCGGTGCATTATGTAACCCGCTCAGGAAGAGCCCTTCCTTCTCACCTCATGGCCGATCTAGACGCGTGCCCGCAGGACAGAGAGTGCAGCAGCCTCCAGCCTGAGAGTGTAAAATGCAGGGTCAGGTACCCTTGAGAAACTGCTCTGGGAAATGCCAATCTCCATGTGCTTTGGCAAGAATACGTACCCTCTCTATTGAGTTTTCAGGAATAACATTTATTGAACAAAATGGTAAGAGAAGGGCCTTCATACTTAAGGAAGGACCCGATAGCTTTCATGACATTTTCATCAGTCAGTAGTTGTCATTTCTCATAAAAAAGAAGAACATTCTCAAATTTCATATTCTGCTTTGATAAAACCCCCAATCGATATCCAGTTTAGAACTATAGAGGCGTAGAGCCAACAGGGACCAGAAGCAAAGGGACTTGCTCTGTGGCAGAGGCGAGACTTTAACTCCAAATGTCCCAAGGCCTCATTCAGGGAAAATCCAAAACCAAAACCCCAAAACCCCCCAAAGCCCAACACTTGGTCTACACCTGCAAATAACCCTCTAAACAACTCACTTGGCCAGGCCACACCCAGCCATGCAGGCACGGACAAGAGTCCTTGGAAAAGAGGGTACCGTGGCTTTGCTGCAGACATGGGGGGGGGGGTGTGAGCCAGGCTCTCCATTCTTGGGGGGGAAGAAAGAACTTAAGCAGGCTTACTTTACAATAAAGCTTAAGAATTAGATTGACAGAGTCAGGATGGTGGAAAATATACACAGAATAAACACCAAGATCCCGCTAGAAAGCAGGTGAGTGGTCCAGGCATCCTACAGTCATTGGAGCTGAGCTGTTTATTAGTTCTAGAGCTTCTTGACAACCAAAGCAAAAGGGGAAAAGACTCAGGCCTAGGACGTGCCTTGAAATGGTATTTTCATCCCCCAGGGAAAACAGCACAGAAAACAAAGTAAACCCCCAAACATTACTGTCACTTGAAGACTGGCAGAGATTCAGTCAACAACTAGAACCTACAGTGTGCCAAGTGCTGGGCCTGGCATTTGGGACGCAGAGACTAATGGGAAGTGATCCTGACCCTCGTAGGACCGATCACTTTCTGGGGAAACAGACAAGCACATGGGTGTCATGACTGGGAGCCGGAAGCGCTGTAAACGGAGAAGCCCGGGTGCGAGGGGAGCGCACAGCACCCGCTGAGCCCGGAGCACCTCTTCTGTGCGCTTTCCAGAGGGGACCCCAGGTAAGGGGACAGGGTCCAGCAGTGGCATGCTGGTAAAGCTGTTCTTCAGAGAACTAGTGTCCCTCAAAAGAAGAACTGCTCCAGGGGAACAGACTGCAGAGTCTTCAGACAATCCTCCAGAAGTACCGCAACCCCAGCAGACCTTTGGTAAGAAGTCGGGCAGCTGACGGTTCAGGGTCGTCACCACCAGGGAGGGCAGGGATGGGACCTCTTCTGCCATGCTGCCTGAGCGGGTTCCTATGTCTAGTAGACCAGTCGTTTGGCTGGTAGGGTTGATAATATTTTTATGAAATTAGGGAACCAAATCAAGTATCTCACCTAAAGAGATGACCAACCCATCTCAAAGAGAGAGAGAGAGGCCAGCGGAAAACAATTCTGGACTTGCTTCAAGCACATTAACTAATGAGTGACAGAAACACCAAGATCCACACCCAAAGAAGTGGGTGGCATTATTCTGGCTTAGCAGATACCCAAAGCAAGAATTCCAACCAGAAAAGCCATAGAAAAATCTTGGCACAATGAAAAACTTACTTTTTCAGCCACATAGCTTTCTGCTAACCAACCAAAAAATTAGTTAGAATGCTTATCCTAAGATAGGACAACTGGAAAAGCTATAATGGAAATGACGGCTATCAAGCAATCAGGTTTTGGATCCCATCTGCTCAGATAAATGGGGTTAGTTTTGGAGCAGACTATCTGAAGCCACTCTTTCTAATTAGATGGCTGCCAGAATCAAGGGTCACTTTCAGTAGCACACAGGATGCGAACATAAGGCCATCAAGAGGAGGACGGTGTAATATTTCTGAGGAAGCAAGCTGGGGTTGAATCCTGGTTCTACTACTCACTGACTCCATGATCAGGGCAATGCACTTAACCTCTCTGCGCCTTGGTTCCCTCTGTGTAAGCACGGGCAGTGGTGGTACCTACCTGAAAGGGATGCGGTGAGCATTAAGTGAGTTAATATCTATGAATTGTGCAGAACGCTGCCTGGCCCTAATGTTAGCACCCATCCTAGTTTTAATTTTTATCATTATAATTTAAGTAAACATCCCTTTGTTTCTACTGGCTTTTCCTATGCATTTTTATATTGTTGAAATTATGCTCTATGAATCTCATTTATTTCCCCACTAAACAAGCCAGGTATTTCTCCAAGTCATTACACATAAACATAAAACCACTGTATATATTTAGGGAGAATCATTCTGGTCCTGAAACTATCCAGACATTAGTATCTTTAACACTCCATTCAATGAAGCCTTTTTGCATCACATATTACACGTAGGGGAAAAGAACAGACTATCTGGGGACTAGAAATATGTCAGCTCACATGCTCAATAGAGAAGATACAGAAGAAACAAAATTACAATAGGAGATCTGTGAAAACGTACTGAACTATCTATTGTAGGTAGAGTTCGTGCGTGTGTGTATGCATATGTTTAAAGTAATGATATGCAGAGAGCAGTGTCTCTATGTTGATAACACAGGAAGGAGGACAGGATGCCAGGGAAAGATGCAGAGTTGCCTGGTGCACTTGAGATGAACCGGACGCTCCATCACTGTCCTCATCTTCTACGTGTGATCACAAAGAAGTACTAGAGAAGGATTTATGGACATTCTTTTTTTTTTTTTTTTTTTTAAATGCTGCAGAGATTCCCCATTATGGTTTCCATGTACCATTAACTATTTACTGTCCAAACACAAGAAGAATCTGCCTGAAGCTCTAATCCATACACTTAATATTCTTCTTCTTCCTGAAACTTCTGTTCTTTTTCCAGTGATGTGATTGCAGCAATCATTCTTTTCTGTAACACATTCTACTCCAAAGAAAGATAGCAGGTTCCAATTTATGCCCTAAACGAAAACTAAAAGCGCTTCGAAGAAGCCAAACAGATCTCCTCCTGGAAGCCCACTGTTAGGTGGGGTCTGTCTTCTCTCTCCCTGCCCAGACTTCTCCATCTCCAAAATGGAACACGCTCCCTTCTTTGTGACAAATGGATCAAAATTAAAACAACAACCTCCAGCTGTCCAAACAGCTTCAAGAAAAAAGGTCAGTTGTGATTATTATAAACAGTAAAGAACTTACAGCTACCTACGCAATGATTTTTACCCCCCGTGAAAAGTATTTTTTAAGTAAATGGTTTTTAGAAGGCATCAAGGATGACAAATGAGCAATTTACTAAATTCATTCTTTTATAAACTCGGGAGGGAATGCCAACCACATCATGAACCTGGGAGCCAGACTGACCACCCTCATCTTGAAGAACCACCCTTTTGCAGAGAAGTCTTTGTTATCATTCTTTTCAGGCCAAAACTGAAAACCGTCTCAATAGGAGTAGTAACTTGGGATTTACACTTCAGAGAGAACTCTTCACAGATCATTGTGATTTTATATCTTTGATGACAAGTTAACTCTTTGCCACTTGGAAGCAGCCTCAAACTCACCATAAAAAAGAGAGAGCAAAGATAATGGAAACCCAGGTTACTGGTCCCAGTGGATTTATAATCATTGTGATGGAGCAGCAAACATGCCGAAAATAGAGAATTCTAATGGACTGGAAATATTTGTGTAAGGCAGACAAATAATGCGTCTCCTTTGTAGGACAATTCTCTTTATTTGTGTAATGTAGCTTGAAACAACTTTAAAAGCTTCTGACCTGTAGCAAATCACAGTCCATTCAGAAACCAAACAATTGAGGCTTAAATGACTAAATGGACACAGAAATAATATTTCACTGCAGGCGACCGCGTGGGGTGCAGCAACAACTCATTTGTCCCCTGAGACAGCCCAGAGCTGCCCGTTTTGACACTGCTGGCTTTCCTGGTT
This sequence comes from Camelus ferus, assembly GCF_009834535.1. Lineage (NCBI taxonomy): Eukaryota > Metazoa > Chordata > Mammalia > Artiodactyla > Camelidae > Camelus > Camelus ferus. The sequence continues at coordinate 60,763,215 of NC_045703.1, read as the reverse complement.
ACCTAGTAAAAGAGCCACCCCGGAACAGGGCTCCCCAGCCTGGGCGAGGGAAATGCTGGAAGTTTTGCTTTTCTGCCTGAAAGGCAGTGAAGAATGACCTGGAGACCTTGCACCTTGGGCACGTGGGCGGTGGCCCTGCACATCCGCGGGGACAACTATCCACACATACTGCTAGAAGGGAACTGGAGTGGTGCCCTGATCCCTGATGGCTTCAGGGTCAAGTTCAACTCCTAACTAATGTCTAAGGCCCTCTGTGGTCAGGCGCCTTGCCCACTGCTGTCTGGAAGGCTTCCCCTCTAAAAGTCGCCCGCCCTTTATCAGGATACCCAAGAGCACTTCCGGGCAGGTCCTTGGCACTGCTGCCCTTTCCCCCAGGAGAAGCGAGCACGCCCTCCTCTGTCCCTTCACACGCCGGCACCTTCAGCACTTTGCATCTGCTAGTCTGTCAGGGCAGGGGTTGGGTCTTTCCTGTCTCAGTGACCTCGGTGCACAGTGCATGTTAGACAGGCAAAGGTGCTTTGAATTGGAAGGGAACTGAGAGACTGCGTGGCACTCCAGTGTGAAAAACTCCCCAAGTTTTTGCGCTGGTCTCTCTCCTAAACTCCAGAGCTAATTTCTAACTGTCTGAGGGACGACTGGACAGGGAAGTCCAGTAGGCACCTCAGTAACACAGTGCTCGCCAAGTCAATCACCTCCACTGAAACATCAGTCTTTGTTCTTTCTGGGTTCTGCGTTCCAAGTCCTCAGGAATAACCTTGGACCACTTTCTCATGTTCTTCTGCAACTCCTACTGGTCTCTCAGCGACACACACCTTCCTCTCCATTTCTACCGCTACTGCCCCCATCCTGGGCCCAAGACATTCACTTAAGGTCTCCCGACCACAGTCTCTCCCTCCTTCAGGAGATCAGTGCCACGTGGTCCTCCACCCAAAAAACCTCAAAAGCCCTAGTGTGCCCCAGTATGTCATTCAAGGCCCCGGTCTCCATAACCAACCTTCCCAGCCTACCCAGAGACCCACTGTGGTCTCTGTTTTCTTTGAAGTTTTATTGCATTTATCATTTACGCCTTCCCGGGGTAAGCAAACTGCAAAAACCATTTGCTTTAACTTCCCGGTGTTGATGCCTTATTCATCCAAACAATCCTGCTGCCCGCTAAAGGGGACACCACCTTCTATGCTTTGAGATGTGTCTCAGTGCTCAGCACACAGCACCAGGAATACACATGGATGGACCCATCGAAAAGAGGATATCTAGATATTTAAAATCTGAGTTATTCCTAGGTGAAGATCTCATAAGCTTTAATATTCATGGAACCACCTGAACTCACCTTTGCCACTTATTATTAACTAGGTTCAGGGGGCTGGTGCAAGGAGTAGCGGATGAATTAACCTATATAAAGGACTGGGAAGAGTGGTCTGCAGTAAGAATAGTATAATAGTACAATAATAGCTATTATTACAAAATGTGACAAGCAGTTTTCACACAAATGGCCAGACTCCCAAGCGATGCAGCTTGGTGGGATACTGGATCTATCAGTCCATATCTAAGCACATTAAGAAAAAAATACCTGGTTTTATCACCTTGCAGGTCAGTAACTGGTTTGCAAGAAAGGCTATGGCACCGACCGTGAAAGGCTGGAGTTGGGAGAAGATAAGACAGGTGGGCATTCGAGCCTGTCCTCTTAGCTTCTTACAGGACGTGCTTTTCCAGGCTGGGACTGGAGTGGGGATTCTCGTACTGTGCGGTCACCCCGGCAGAGGGCCCGTAAGGATGCCGGTACCCTGGATGCAGCTGGCCGGCCCCCCCACTGGGTTGGCTCAGCAGTTCTGTTCTGCTCCCATCTGCGGACAGGTCCAGAGAACTGAAGGCCAGGTCCCTTCCCAGGGGAGGCCTGGATTAGCAGGAGACACTGGGCAAGGCAACTTGGTAGAGGGATAGGACCCCCACAGGAAGTAAATCTTGGCTGGGTGGCGCTGGCAGCCCAGAGGCCGGGGTGGGCTTGGGTGAGACGTGCAGTGCGTGGAGGCGAGTAGACGTCACAATGTCAGGCCTGGGGGAAGGTTTTGGAGGTTGAGTAAATGAGTCTTCAGAGGAGAAACACAAAACTGCGAACTGGGTGATGGATTTTGGAAGGTGCAAGGCAGGTAACTTTCGTGGGTCCTACCCTCCCAAGAGCCAATTCCTGGGGTTGGGCTGAGTCTGAAATAGGAGATGGACATCCACGATGGATTCAGCCACCTGGATTCACTCCTCCTCAGCAGACTCTGGTACCTTTATCAGGAATGGCCTGGGGCATACTTAATGCAGGTGCCCCAGGAAATCCTTGCAAAGGGGTGGCAATGTGACTATGAAAAGGAATTCGGGGTCTTCCAGGGACTTCATGAATAGCCACATCTAATCACTTAACCCAACATACATTATTTCTCTGACACCTACTTGTTCCCTGATTTAATTAGAACTGGCTACATTCACTGGTATGAAATGTTTTGAATTTTCAATGACACCCAGAAAAGAGGACTAACTTTCTCAAAAAGCAGCATATCACAGACATTTTACAGGGACGAATAATATGTTCATTATTTAAACATTTAATCTGGTGTCCATGGATGGATAATTCAATGAACATATACAGTTGAGCCTGTAAACTGCCATGGGTTCCAGATATTATCAATCATATTCGCCCCGCAAATTACAATCCCGGTGTGAAAGGGCCACATTCTCCTTCTAAGTCGAGCCTGTCTTTCTATTCTTTCATCCCACCAAATCCTCAAACTGATTCTGAGGGTGGCCTGGCTATTTCATTTGAAAGCTGGTCTTTTGGTTTGTATTCATTTTATTTCTCTTGCTTAAACTGCTTAGTTGCTTCTAACTATGGATGCCTCTTAGACAAGGCTAGGGTAACAAAATATAATGAATGCAACACAGAGGCACAGAACAAAGAGAACTGCCCCAAGGACTACATACTTTGATGGGTGTCCTTCTGAACTGTGTGTATCCTGATTGTCAGTTTTATGCTCTGAATCCAAATTACTACGTGTCGGGGAAAACAAGTAGGCTACAGATGGAAGTGGAAGAGGAATGGGCCAGTATTCCATCAATGCCTAAGAAAACGAGAGATCAATATGCTGACGACAGGGGTGGAAACCTAAAGCATCACACGCACCCTTTTCTAGGTTCATAGAAAGTAAGACAGAGCCTACACACAGGGAGTAACAGCAGTGGGTTCAAAATTTAACTCAATTTAAAAAATTAACTCAATAATAGAAATATCTGGCTGGTATCACTCAGCATGTCTCCCTGCCTGAGGCTGATTTCATTTTAAGCAATTTTATATTTATGCTAAAAATAAATTAGCATCAGACTAAGGGAGAAAAAATCCTTGAACCAAACGGACAGGACCTAGATAACCTTATGCGGTAGAGAGGCACATATCATTTCCATGAGTCACAAAGCTTCCTCTGTCTCAAGAATCTGATAAAGGGTTTCTGGAAATCAAGAACGCTGCTGGTCATCTTCCTCTCCCTGAAACACGCCATACTGACAAGTTCTCTCCTGAGGGACAGACGCATGTGTGCCTTTCCTCTGGACACTGGGAAGGAAGTGTGGTCACAAAGCAATTGGGCAACTTGCTGCAGGGACGTCAGGATAAGAGGAAGTGAGGGATGCTTGGGCCAGAGGAAGGGCATGTTTGGGAGAAAGCAGGAAATTCTGATGTAGGGATAAGGAAGAGCAGTGGGAAAGGGACCCAAGGTGGGCGGAGAAGAGGAAATCAACCAGATCACGTCCCCAGGAATGGAGTGAAAGGACACAGGGACACAAAAAAAGTGAGGCCAGGTTGGAGGTGGGGGAGGCAGCGTGTGAGGCAAGTCTGGATTACTTCAAACTAATCAGAGAGATTTCGGGTGTCGGGTTAATCGGGGCCAAGGAGCACAGGAGTGAGGAAGGTCACTTGTAGAGACTTAAAAAAAAAAAAGCTGAGAGTTTATTTGTGGGGGTGGTAGTAGGAAGGCAGGGAGAGTGGAGAGCGAGGGAAGGGAGAGAGGAGAAGTGGGTGATTTTGTACGAACGCCTGACACTGAGCTTCTGACGGATGTTCTGCGTGATCTCACATGATGGGGAGCTCTCGGCAGCCCCACTGCTTACCCATCTCATGTAAAGGCAGCTTGAGGCGTGAATGTTTAATTTTTTCACTGTATACCTGGCCATAAATCTCTGGAAATGGGAGGAGGGGTGCACTGGACTGAAACCTACAAGGTCTGAAGTAATTCACCTTCACACCTGACCAAGTGAACCAAGTTTATAAGCCTGTATCCCTGAGTAGGGTCAGGACGCTGAGAAGAAAACATCTCCCCACTGAGCTGGAGAATAACTTCATCGCTGACCTGAATCAGATCCAGTGGAAACGAAACATTCAGTGCATACTTTTACAGGAGAGGGAGTACAGCGGAAAACAAAGTGAGCTTAACTGAAATGTGAGAAAGAAGGCGGCAGTGACTTGCTGGGTGGGGCCCCAGCCTGCTTTCTCACCGTCCCTCTTCCCCCAGACCAGTAACTCTCCACCCAGCATTAGCGGTGGATGACATCACTGACTTCCCAAATATGCTCCAGCAGTTTCCTGCTTTCCAGAGTCAAGCTGAGCGAGGCCATCAGTGGTGCACCTGGGTAGAGACGCAGCTGGGTCAGGTCACAGAGTGGAAATGAGGCCACACCATGGTCTGCTTGCTGATTTTTCAGTCCCTTTGCCTTGGATAAACTTCCATGCAATGATGGGTTCAGCCCAGATCAATCACCACAGGGAATAAAAGACCACATGTACACATATGTGGTGACCAGGATCACACCTTCTGCTCCAGAAAGAGCACAGGGACCCAACTGAAGGGTGCAGGATGGGAGCGGGGAACTGCCCAGCGAGAACCACTGCCCTGGATGGACCCAGGAGCCCTGATCTGCTGCATCTTACAGCTCCAGCCCAGATGCTTTTCTCTCCTCATCAGTGGGTGAGGCCAAGCACTAGGAGTCTCTCTACAGTTTCAAGTAGCCACTCTGTTCCCCCAGAAACGGTCCAGCCGGCACCGAACACCATATAAACGCCATGGGAAGTCTTAACCCCTTCTGGGGAAACTGCAGGATGGCTTACGCCCAAGATTCTAGCCCAGATTCTCATCAATAGCCATGATGTCCTAATCTTGTGTCCTATGTTTGTCAATAAAGAAGACTTCATATTCAAGAAGACTTCCAAGTTCTTCAAAACTGCCTCAATGTGACACCAAGGGAAGCCAGTCCGATACAGCAAAAGCTAGCTTTAAACGGGCTTCTACTAGGAATTCACACTTGGCTGGACACCTCTCCAAGCCAACAGTTTTGACGATGCCTCTCTGTGTAAGGAAGCCCCGCAAGAAGAAAGGAAGTACTCACCCTCTCTCCACCCTGTGGCAAGAAAAGCAAGCAAAATAACATGGAAAAAACTGTCCTGCGTTTCCTTAGCAGAATTTGGGAGCTTGGCAAACATTAGACAGAACTCGACCAACCACACTCAGGAGTGCATTTCTTCTAGGAACATTCCAGCTCTTTTGTCGTTTCTTTGGGATCCCAGTTTTCAGGTGTTAAAACGCTACAAGACAGCCAGGAAGGGCAAGATGATTCTACCCGCCGAATTCCACCTGCTATACCTGTGTTCAGACTCCCTCACAACTAACCGGCGCCACCTGAACATCTTCCCAAAGAACTTTCAGTTTATCATTTCTCTGTGTATTGTATTTTCATGTTATGAAAGTGACAGATGCTTGATACAGTCATTTGAAATAAGCAGAGAAGTAAAAAAACAAAGCTCTTCATAACATAGCACAGCCCGATGTTAAATTAACATTTTGGTGTCTTTTCTAAATGGAATGTAATTTACTACCCCAATAACATAATTTCATCAACTTTGCTTACATATTAATGTTTTTATGTCATGAAATGTACGTCAAATGATTAAACAGCCCTTGTAAATTATAAAAACCGGAGGATAATATCAAAACAATGGGACCACCAGACAAAGACCACCTAGTAAATTTGGGGGTAGGGGGCATGAGATTGTTTTGGAGAAGTTTTATAAGCTCCTGGGTTTATTGAACAGTATAAACCATAAGCTTCTGAAAGAATTTTTGGAAACGACGTAAGAGAGTAGTCTGTAGCATACAGGATTGGAGAATCTTAAAAACAATCTGCTCTTTGTGAACTGCTTCCCACAAGCAGATGTACTAAGTGGCAGACGCACTATCGGTGACGGGTTGGTCGACACACACACTATTTTGTAGCTTTCAATAAGATGCTGGGAGGAACACGTAAGTTTAACATCACTAAAGAAAGTGAAGAACACACACGGGGCTTAGTAGGAATGGAGACATATTAGAAGGGAAAATTCCTGACAGCAGGATGGGAAACACTGCCAGAGCATGGGAGAATGTTAGCGAAGGTCTTCGATGCCCATCCGCTGAGTAACCTGCGTACAACCGCGTGCGTCTATAAAAAAGGCATGAGGAGGTAAAATGTACCAAGTGAAGCGTCTACACCAACTGGGGATCTCTAATTGCTGATCAACTCCAGTGAAAGTAGTAACTAAATAAAACATGATGAAACCATTAAGTGGTAGAAACCTTGGCCTACAAGGGAGGATGGAGGGTGAAGGTAAGTATTCAGAAAGCTAAATCTGGGGGGGGCAAAACCCCCGAACTCTCCAGCACTTCACCGAGTAACCTCCCAAAGTCAGCAAAGCTGGAGATGTTTACCGTTTGAGGAGGGACAAGCTGGTGTTGAGATTCTCCATTTTCACACCTATTAGGTAGCTACGGGATGTGCCTCCCCTGAGGACACACCATGAGGGATTTCTTCTGATATAAGCCCACATGCACTTGTATGGTTTCATCTGCTGGAAAGGACAGGATATTGTCCACCTGTGTGGTTTACAACACCTCACACACCACAGGTGTAAATAAATGAGTGAATGAATGAACAATGCAGAAAGACTGAGGAGCTTTCTGATTTGGAGGTCTCAGCTTAGGCTTTTTTTCTGGCGTGGAGAGATGCAAGTGTATATTTCAAAGGCACTCGAATAAGCACGTGTTGAGTGATTACAAGTAAGGGTGATTCATGATGCTAGAATTTTCCCACCTGCAGGAGCCAGTCCCCCCGCAGTGTCCCCATGCCCCTTTCCCGCAGTCATCTCAGCAGGAAATTGCTACTCTAGGTCTCCCACACGGATGATGAATGTTAGAAGCATTCTGGCAGACCGTGGCAGGGCCCAGAACGGGGTCAAGTAAAAGTAAATACCAGCCCTTATTAGGGGATCCTGGCCGCCGGCGGTGCGTTTGCCCCAGACACCGGAGGCTTCCTGCTCTGTCACAGAAAGCCACCACCTCCACGTGACGTTTCCTGACCTCCAGGAACGTCTTTAGTCAGGCACCACTTCCTTCCTCGCTCCTGAATGTTTCAGAGGATTTCACCGCGCGGCCCTGACGCTCACCGCCTACCCTGGTGTGGAGGCAGCGGGACCTCCTCGGGGAGCCCAGCCAACCTGAGGCTGCCTCTTCATTTTCCAACTGGTCATAGGTCAAAGAGGACCAGAGGGACAGACAGGGACTAGGGGTCACACACACATGAGCAGTGGCCGTCAGCACTGTGACTTTCCAGAACTGGCCTTACAAGGCTGTGGGTGTGGTGCTGTTAGCTGGCGCAGGAGGAGAGCCCCAGCATCTATTTGTTTAGTGACCCCAAAGATTTTTATTTTAAGTTATACTTTATATTTAAGGACTATTCAATGCTCAGAGACTAGTGAAGGTATCATTTATCGGTTCACAGTTTTAACACCAAACCACCTTCTTGGTGAATTCCCTTCTACTGGCTGTAAGCTGCCTGAAGGGGAGAGAGCTGCTTTATCTGGGGCTCCCCCACAGCACGGAGCACAGGGCCATATGCACACGGCCGGAATGAATGAACGAATCTGTTGGATTTTCCAATCCGTACAGGACAAGACGGGACAGATGATGAACTAGGCTAATTTTGCTCGCAGTTACGCCTGCCATTTCGTGCTAGTTGGGACCCTCATGGCCCCGCCACTCCGGTCTCTCTGGGCCTACACTACCTGGCTGTGCTCTGGCCCCTCAGCAAAGGCCTTCAGTGACTGGGGGCCGGCCATCACTGAGGTCATTCTAAAGAATAGAATGCAAGCTCTCCTCATGTTTTTGTTAAATTATACTCAATAGAAGTCACCCTTTTAAAAGGTGTAGGTCTCTTGAGTTCTGACAAATGTGTACAGTTATACACCACCACAATCAAAATATAGAGTATTTCCATCACTCCCAAGTTCCCTGGTGCCCCTTCGCAGTGTCCCCTCCCCTCTCCTCCTAGACCACTGATCTGATTTTTTTTTTTTTTTTTTACTTTCAGTTGTGCTTTTCCAAAATACCATTCAGAACCTGTTTTATTTGAACCTTTCATGTTCAATCAGGGCTGTTGCTAACCCTCCCCCAACTGGAAACTCCACCTCCAGCTCCTGTGGTTACTCCCCTGTCTCCCCACGCCTCAGACGATTCTGCCCAGACTCCTCAGGGGGGCCTCTTACCCAGTCGGCTCCGTAAATGTTTTCCGAGTAGCATCCTTTATCTCTTCTCACTTCTCATCCCTCTTCCCTGCACCTGCCTTCATGTGTGTTCTTAAAACTCTCACCACCTTCTTTCTGCCTGTTCCATTCCCATGTGTTGTGTCTGTATTTCTAGTGGATTCCCAGACCATTTTATAGAGTCTATTAGCTCTTCCAGCTCTCTCCGTCCACGCCAGACGCATTTCTGGCCCTGCCAATCTGCCTTCCTGACTGCGTTCCTTCCACGACTGACAGCCTCGCCAGCCACAGTCAAGCTAGAAGAGCCCCATCCCCTAAGCCCCACGCACAGGTGGCTGCCTTTAAAACGTCTCCAACTCGCCTCCACTCTCCACCTTCACTTCTGCGGCTGCAGTGCCGACCTTGATGATCGCTGGCCGCAGCCGGTGTCCCCTCCGGGTCTGTTTTCTTGCCTCTAAACATTCTCCACATTGCTACCAGAGCTATTTTTCTAAAATACAAATCAGACTTTTTTCTTTGCCTTCTTATAAGAATAAAAGCCAAGCAGAAAACCCACTTTACTGTAACTCCCCAGCATACACGGAATAAAACCCAAGGTCCTTAAGATGGCAGCTGTGATCCTTAATGGCTTGGCCCAATGTTGCTACTAACCCCACTGCTCAACCTCCCGACTCCCGTCCAACTCCAGCCACCGCAGACCACCTCGGGGAGGGAACCATGGACCTCTGTGTCTTTGAGTCAAATTTCACTATTTCCCTGGGTCAGAGGTTGAGCCCTTTATGAAGTATTCTTGATTCTCCTTTGCTTCCACACACACTCTGCTCCTAACAGAAAGAGTTGTTGCCTCCTCTGCGCCCTGAGGGCATTCAAAATGCTAACACCAACACTGTACTTTCTACCTGCTTCTCTGCAGTTCAAATCAATGCTTCTCACTTACTCCTCTTCGTGTCTCCATGCCTCACACGCAGAAAGAATTCAAAAAATGCTTATTAAAGACACTTTGCCCAATATCAGACGAAATGCGTACCAATGCACATTTTTTTGCGTTTTGCCTGTGACTGCTTGTTTGCGTAACAATAGAGCCACACTGCTTATTAAAATAACTGTTGTTTCCTGTTTGGACTTGGATCAGTTTTGTGACAATAATGACAAGGATGATGCTAATCCAAGAGCATCCACTGAGGAGAGGACAAATTTCAGTCACTGATGGTTACCAAGGGAAGGCCATCGTATCACTGTGCAGCTGTAATGAAGCACTTTATGTATTAGGCCCGTCAGCGTGGGTTTTAAGTACTTCGATAAACTCTCACTTCTTTGCTACCTTCCCTCCGGCCAAAGAGAACCTATAATAACCATCCTATGGCAACAATGTCCCTTCGCAACTGTGTCAGAAAATGAGGGCTCCTGTGATCCGTTCATTTTCTAAGCCAGAGCTTCCCCCACGGATGTGCCGACAAAGAGGTGGAGGGTGAAAGACTGACCTCCCCAGCCCTGGGGTCGGGGGCTGCTCCAGGCTCTGGGACATGAGCGGTGGTCTCCATTTACCCCACCGCAGTGAAGTCTTATTCTGAGTGCAGTGATGTGACGGCGGGGGCGCCCTCTACGAAGCCATCCCGCCATTTCCAACAGTGGGCTGGCTCCTCCCAGGCTACTCCCTTCTGTGTTCTGAGGGGAATCAGTTTCATGACTCAAAGAATCCTGAGCACGTGATCTAAAGAAAAGAAAAACCCAAAGCACCACCACAGCAGGTGTGTTTTTTATGGTGGAAGAGAGTATTTAGGGAAACAGCAAATACTGTTAATTACTTCCCAATACCTGATTTGCAAGGTGTTCGCGGAGTATAAGGATTTTCGGCATCACGACAACACCGACTGCGGAAGGTTTTTGGAGAATGTTACACACTCACCGTTCCAACCAGTGGGTAAATGAAGCCAGCGCCTATGCTGGCCCGGACATCACTGATGGGTAAAATGAAATCCTTGGGGACGCCTTTCTTGTCAGGTTCGTGAGACAGGGAAAGGTGTGTCTTTGCCATGCAGATGGGCAGATTTCCAAAACCCTGGAAGAAAGGGAAGCAGAGGTGCTCCTTGAGAGTCACTGTTAGTCTCCCGTTCCTGTTTCACTTGCCCTCCACATGCTCCCCCGGGCGCACACCCTGCTGGCGCTTGTTCCGACTGTTCTCTGAGCAAGAAGATGGGACAAAACTCATGTGCTGTGGCCGTCACCTGGCACGCTGAGGGTGTCTATGATTTATCTTGGAAAACTCCTGTTACAGAAAGGTGGCATTGTGTGTGTGTTTGAACGAAAGGTGCTTATTTGCAGGCAGAGCAGCAGCAGCACCAGCAGCAGCAGCTTTCCAGGGATATTCATTTCCGGGGCTCAGAAAGGTAATCTGGAGAAAGGCTTTCAGTCCCGTCATTCATTCCTTCTTGGAGGCTGTCAGGAAGCACAGGGCCTCTTTGTGTTGGTTTATGAATCATGGCTATTTGACCTGCGATTACATTATATGAACTAAGATGAGGTCACTACTCAAGCGTCTTATTTTTAAGGACCAAAGGCAATGCCTGACCCAGAGTTCCAAAGGTGAAAGGGCAGGAAGTCACATGTGGGGTCTCACAAAAAGGGCAGTGTCCTCGCAGCCTGGTTGTGATTAAGGGGACACAGTGGCTCCTTAGAGAATCGGCTAATTAATTGCAGCCACGTACTTGACACGTAACTTTTAAGGAACACTCCCTCAGTGGACACACAGATAAAAGGAATACAATCTTTCAGAGGTAATCCACACAGAATTTCTTATGATTCAATCTAAAACTATTCGGAAAATTTCAGAGTACTATTAATGGGCGGGGGGCTGTTCTCATCATAGAATGAAGTAATAATCTTGTATACTGATCAGAAACCTACCACGGGACAATTATAATTGCTCTATAGGAACAGTGCCCAGAATTCTGGGTTTCAGAGGTTCGTGAAATACTGAAATGATTTTTATCAACTGACAGGGGTTTGCCAATTTTAAAGTTTGCCAGTAGGAACATTTTTTTTTAAAACCCAATATGCTGTATCCCATCAGCATACTACTAAACTTTTTAAGACTTAAAAAAGGGAAAGAAGGACCTAATATTTGAATAAATGACAGCATTATCGAAACACGTGAAGAAAAGAAAAAAGACCTCATGACAATGACCCTTTTTTTTTTTTAAAGCTCGTTTCATTGCACACAAGTGAAAATTTCCCTGCAGACCACCACCAGTGTGGACAGCACTGTTTGGGAGTCATTTATGTTTTAGAAGCACAAGCCAAGAGCATTCCAAGCCCTTGGAAAATTCTAAGAAGAAATGAGCTGCTGATTGTCTTACCAAACCTGGGTGAATACTCTGGTTGGCCGGTGCTGGTAGCCTATAACCAAATATTACATATGCTTTAAAACCTTTAAAAAAAGGATTTTTTTTTAATCCTTTAAAAACAGGATTTAGGAGTGGGGGAATTAAAAAAACAATGGATCAGTGATCCTCACACTGAAGCTCTTTCGCCAGCAAGCTCCTGAAGTGCTTTGACTTCGGTCTCATCACAGCACACAGGCGGGGGCATGTGAGGCAAACGGTCCTTTGAGTCAGGGTGTCTGAATGCGCTGCAGCAGAGCCCATTCAGCGTGACCATGACAGGGCCAGACTCAGGCTGCTGAATCACAGCCACCTGCCCAGCAGAAGGTGGTGGAGCCTTCAAGCACTGCAGACAGTCTCAGCACCAAGTCAGTGGAGCACTTGTATTAAAAGAGAACACCAGGCACGCCATTTCTATATGTTGCACTCCTATCTGATTAACCTGGCACTAAAAAGATCGTAAGAGGAAACACTACAGACCACTCAAATCTGACTCCATAGCTGCGCATCCAAGGACACTTTCAATGTTTCTGGCTGAGCAGGCGGGACGAAAGATCACCCAACACAGATAAACATGGGTACCACCCACGTGAGACGCGTTTACAACCATACAAGTCAATGACGTATATGTTTATCTATTCTCACCACAATGTTCTAATTACAGTCAACATTCTACCCAATGACTTTTAATTCAATTTTTGCAGACCACAGAGTAGATTAAGTCAAGTTCAGCTGGTGGGACCTATACCAGCTCTCAAATCAGTGTGAATCATTTCAAAAGTATAACTAGGACTCCCCCCGCTCAAAAGTGTAACGTTTACCTGTTCCGTGTAACGATCTATTTTGGATTGTGCCTCAGGAGAGAGTTTGATATCTTTGGCTCCGTAGACAGCTTGGGCAATGGTTCTTATCTTTTCCACAATTGGAAGCTGGAGAAACACAAATGACAACAAAGTCATTAACTTTATTTAACCTGGTTAAAGAGTCAAGGGAAAGCTTACTGAGGTTTTCTGTAATTGCTTAAAATTCATTACAGATTCCCTCCTCAGCAACTGTGGTATTTGAAGCAGACACTTTTCTCCTTCAGTCATCTTTAATGTACAGAAATTTTCAGATCAGAGATCAGCCAGTGAATATATGAAGACGTAGATGTTCAGCCAGTTCAGAGGCTGCTTATCTAGTTAAATCATTTTTATCTACTGTATCATTTGAAAAAAAAAAACGTAGTTTTATACTATGCTTTTTAATGGTCTTACAAGTCAGAATAAAAGTCTCCCACCTAAACAGGGCTGGTGTTCAAGTGGGCCTTATATGACAGAAAACGTAGCAAAACTAAAGAACAAATATATTTTTTGTGAGCAGGAATGGGTTGAGATTTTAATATAAATGCTGATGTGATCACAGACTTTATTGGAAAACCAGAGGTTGAATCTAGTGTCACTTTAGCAAATTATGAGACACGAAGGAGAATGGGAAAAATTCGAGAAGGCTAGATGTGGACAAATAAGCATATGAGGAGGGGATGGAAAATCTTCCGTAATGTTTGATGGAAAACCTGGATGCAGGTTGCAAGTAAAATACTGAGAGTGGTCTAAAGAAATGAGAATGGCTCTTTAGGAACAGAATGTGCCATAGAAAAGTGCTTCTTAATTCAATCAAAGCATTTGACAAAATTGCCCCTAGTTTTACTGTAAGCAGAAAATACATAGGCATAACGCAGTTGATGGATTTACTGGTCGGTGAACAGCTAGCTGCTGGACCAAGTGCTGATGGAATGGACATCAACCAAGGGGCAGAAGCCTCTTGTGGCCCACCTCAAGGACTCCGCAGGGCAGTGGCAGATGGCACGTTTGGATGGATTACTGTTGCTATATACAGGAAGGAGACCTACCTAACAGGAGAAAATAAAAACTAGCTCCACTCTCCCAATCTGAGAGAACCCAAAACTGCTATAAAATGTGTTTTTCATCCCTACAGTTTTTATTACTGTAGAGTTGCTCTGTGGTCTGGAGCTGAAATATTGGACATCTCGGCAAATAAAAAAGAAATGAAAGTGCAAGTCATTATGATGTTTCACTGAAGGACATAAAAGAAGGTCTGAATCAAAAGGGAGAAATGCTACTTTGTTCACGGATGAGGAGATGCAATGGTGGGTAGAGGTCAGTTCTCTCAAACAATCCATTAGTTCAATCTAGTTCCAATAAAAATCTCGAGTGCTTAGGTAACTTGGCCAACCAATTTTAAAATTCACAGTGACGAGTAATGGCATAAATAGGTCAGATAACTTCAAAAATCAATAAAACCCAAACAACAAAGATAGGGTGTCTTTGAACCGGTATCAATCATACTACAAAACTATGCTAATTAATTCCATGTGGTATTGGCACAGGACTAGATGATTAATCAATGGGAGATAAGAAAGAACACAGAAGGACATCTCAGCAGGTGCTCAACCATATACAGTAGAAAGGGCACAAAACAGAGGAAGGGCTGACTATCCAACTGACTTTTGGCCTGAGAGAAATAGAATTAAATTCCTCCCTCACACTGGGCCAAATAAATCCAATATGGAACAAAGGCAAAACCTTCAAAATGAAAATTCTACATATTGGGAACTCTCTTTATGATCTTGAGGTAGGGAAGGATTTCCTTTTTTAGGGGGCAGGGGAGGATTTATTAAACAAGAAATCAGCAAAATACCCCCTAAAGGAAATGATTTCTAGATTTGCTGACATCTTGTATTAAAAAAAGACATCATACATAAGGATAAAGTATAAGGAACTTTCAAAAGACTGGTTACCAGGATGCATAAAACTCTCCTAAATTAAGAAAATGATAAACATTTAATACTGGGCAAAAGAGTTACTGATAACAAGATGAAAAAATGACCAAATCATTAGTAATCAGAGAAAGGCAAATTACAACGATGAAAAGCCAATTCACAGATTAGATTAGCCAAATGGAAAAGGTGTGAGAATATCACGTGTAGGTGAGGATGTGGGGAAACTGATCCTACCACGTGCTCTTGGTTGAGATGCTAATTGTCTAACCTAACCATGGACGCTTCCTAAGTGATCACTTCTAATATACCCTCCACTCTACCACAAGTCTAACTTTCCTACAATGTCCCTAAGGAAGAAAAACTCAAGATAGACCTCTGCTAAAACTCCCTGAGTGCTCTAAGATCTATCTCAAAGGCCAGCTTCTCCAGGAAGCCTGTACTGACCTTCCCCAAGCACACGTGGGCATTCACTTCTTTGCCCTCTGGATGGTCCTGTAATGCTCTGACCTGGCTCAATGAGGCCTGGCAGTGAGTGGCCACTAGCCGGGCCCACGCTCTCTTGGGTGCACTGATGGACCTCAGATGGTAGCAATGCCAATCCCCAGCAGCCACCAGCACCCACCCCCTGGTACTCTGTGCTTCCCATGCCCCAACTCCAGCCTCACCAGCCCCAGAGATGAGGGCGCTCCCTCACGGGCCATGACATGCACAGCGCTGTCCAACGAGAGCCCAAGAGAAGGCACCATCACCACCCGGTGTGTGTCCTGCAGCCCCACGCTGGATAAATAAAATGTCTCAGCTCACGCAGCTAGAAATTCCCAGACCAAAGTTCTCTTGGGACTCCTGCTATAGTTCTTCCTTTTCACCTATGTGGACTAGTAAATACTTAAAAAGAACATCTCAATTAAAACAACTTTTGGGTTTGATATAAAAACTAAAAACTGCACTGATAAGGTAGTTCTATCACATAAAATCGATTTTGTATTGTGTCAGCAGGCAAGGATTTTCTGCTGTTTTTCTGCTCAATGTTGCAGAGAAGTGTAAATCATTAAAGAAAGAAAAAAGCCAAGTTCAGTCCAATGATCTTGATCTGAACTTGATACTCACTTGTACTGCTTTGTTTTAAACAGTAGTTTCCATAAAGCAAATAAAATGGCAAAATAAATTACGAATGTTTATGCATTAAACATCCCTGGCATTTCCCCTGACTCCATAAATGTTTACTAATTTATCTATCCACCACCTCTTTCGTCCCCATCCCCCGATGTCCGGGACAGCAGCCTGCCCACAGCAGCTACTCCACAAACATCGGCTGAATGAATAACCATCTATGGCAAGTACTTTCAAGATGTCACAGTATACAAAGAACTTTGGGGATGTTTGTCCCCCCCGTCTGATGGTGCAGGGACAATGACACGATAAAGCAGCACAAAATGGAGCGTGTGATAAAAACTCTGCGTAAGTGTTAGTAGCAAACTCGGATGAACGCAGATCGCAGGGGAAGGCCTGGAAATCAGCAAAAGCTGGCCAGACCTAGAAGGGAACTTGAATGGTACCTGAAAAATGTGAAAGATTTTAATAAGTAAGGAAAGGAAAGATTACTTCACACAAGGAGAAAGACACACGACAAGGTGTGAATGATGGCAAACACAAGACTTCTTTGGAAAACAGTGACTATTCTGTTTGTGTTACGCACAACTGTTTAATGTATTCATAAGCTACTTCATAAAGCCTGGCGTCTACACCAGGGTCTTCGATCATTTGGGAACTAAGACTGTTAAATCTTCATCTTGACTGGGAATATGATTCTGAACATATTTTACATTAATTGCCCCATAAACCTCTTAAATGTATAATGTGATGATGGAAATGTTCTACACCCATGTTTCCCAGTCCAGTAGCCACCAGCCTCATGTGGCCAATAAGTAGCTGAAATGGGACTAGTGCAACAGAGGAAATGAATTCGTAACTTTAGTTAATTTACATTTAAATAGCTTCCTGTGACCAGTGGCTACTGCAGTGGGCAGCAGAGCTCCAAAACAGAACCATGACCGGCTGTCTTAATGTCTTTGGTCTCTTGCACAGAGTATGACCACCTGGAACCCTGGCTGAGAGACACCAGAAAGGGAAGCTGGCGGATGTGGAGGCATTCATTCTTCACCACATTCATCTTGCAGATCTGGTGATCCAGGCACACAGAAGCTGAGTTACTTGAAGTTAGACAGCACATTCTTCTTGAATGTGTCTGGGAAAGCACAATCTTTATGTTACATTATTTAAGACCTGCTTTTTCATGGACTAAAATTAATCTACAAATTCCAAAAAAGCAGTGACTTAAATTTAAAAATTATTTTTTTTTTGGTAAGAAGAACGTGGACAAAAATAAAGTGAAATGGAATAAAAGTTTAAAATGGAGCTGAAAGCCACCATGGAGGACGCTACGGAGGTTCCTTAAAGAAAATAAAAGTAGAGTTAACATACGATCCAGCAACCTCACTCCTGGGCAAATATCCAGAGAAAACTCTAACTTGAAAAGATACATGAACCACAATATTCACAACAGCACTATTTACAATAGCCAAGACATGGAAGCAACCTAAATGTCCATGGACAGATGACTGGATAAATAGGTTGTGATATCTATCTATCTATCTATCTATCTATCTATCTATCTATCTATCTATCTATCATCTATCTCAGCCATAGAAAAAAATGAAATAATGCCATTTGCAGTAACATGAGTGAACCTAGAGATTATACTGAGTGAAGTAAGTCAGACAGAAAAAGACAAATACCACATATTACTTATATGTGGAACCCCCAAGCAAAAAAGATACAAATGAATTTAGTTACAAAACAGGAAAAGACCCACAGACGTAGAAAACAAATTTATGGTTGCCAAAAGAGGGGTAGGGATAAATTAGGAGTTTGGGATTAGCAGATACAAACTACTATATATAAAATAGATAAACAATGGGGTCCTACTATATAGCATGGGGAACTATATTCAATATCTTGTAATAACCTATAATGGAAAAGAATCTGAAAAAGAATAGATATGTATTAACTGAATCACTATGCTGTACACCAGAAACACAACATTGTAAATCAACTGTACTTCAATTAAAAAAAAAAAAAAAAGAAGCTGCTGAAATTAAGGAAAATAAAGAAGTATGAGGGCTTTATAATATAGTGGCATCTCATCTTACTTGGATGAGGTTCTGAAGTCAGCAGCACTGAAGGTCTCTTAGAAGACCCGTGAAAACATGACACAATATTATCAACATTCCACTATCTCTTAAGCACACAGCTGTTGAAGTGTTGGAACACACTGCTGTTTCCTCAGTGGCCACGCTGAGTGAATGAAAACTACATTGTTCTTTTGTTTTACCAAGGCCACAAAGTGGAGTTCACGTAAGTGTTCCTATGCTGTGATATTGCTGAGATGTATTCCAACGCCCACAAAATATTTAAAGAGAAGAATCAATTAATAAAGGTGTAAGTCGAACAGAAATCTCTGGACACACAACAACTATTTTGATTTGCATTTTACATTTTAAATGAAGCATGAATTTTAAATGATTTATAAGCACCATTTGGTAAACTTTCCTGTACTCTAAATAAAAGTATAACCCCAGGAGCAAGGGGTTCATTACAACATACCCCTAGTGTCATGGGAGCAGCTCTGCGTTGTGACTGAGAACAACAGACCCTTGTAACTTTGACACAAAGCACGTCCTTGGCTGGAAACCAGAACATCTGAGCTACCAAAGGTGTACGTGCCGACTACCATGAGCCAGCTCACCGAGCGGCTATCCCTGCTGGCTCGCTGGCCCTGAGCAGCAGGTCAACCCAGTAGAATCCCAGAGAATCTCGCTTTACTAAGGCAACCGGGACGTGTGGCAGAGATAGCTGGGGTCTGGGAAAGCAACAAGGGCTCACTGCCAGAAAGTCTGCACTTGTCCATGTGAAATGAGGATGATAAGGAATTCACATGGGAGATTTGCATACTTTCTTTTTTTTTTTTAAGATTGAAAAAATTTTTTAATTAATTTATTATTTTAATGGAGGTACTGGGGATTGAACCCAGGACCTGGTGCATGCTAAGCACGCGCTCTGCCACTGAGCTATATATACTCTCAAACAGAACATCACAGTAATGGCAAATGAAATGGCGATAGAGGAGTAGGTGATTTTAATGTTCTCCCCAAAGAAGGGGGAAGGGCTGACAGTGGGCCAAGCACGTGCTTGGACTAATGACATGCACGTGTTTTTATGACATACTTGTTCATCTCTTACAAACCTCGGTGTGTTGTAAGACTAATATGAATGAACACAAGGTGCAGCTTGGGAGCCCTTTTTTTTTTCCCCTGCAAGTGGCTCTTTTCCTTGATTGTACAACAGGAATCATAGTTCCCTCATTCATCTACTGGACGCTGTGCTTCCAAAGGAAAAACTTCCGGTTGAAGATTAAAAGTCTCACTCAAGAGGGGAGTAAATTACTTTCATGAAAGGAAAAAGAAATCTGAAATAAAATGATTATTAAAACAAATTCCTAACCTCTCAGATACTGGGGTGCTTCGAAGCTTGTGCTCTTTTGAGTGATTCCCCCCAAACCCTAAGGTTATTGTTTTCTCTTTTGAAGTGGTCTCTAATGATAATGCCTGTGATAACACTTGAATAATCTTCATTAAGTGCTAGCTGTTTAGGCTGAGAAAATGAATACTGTCCCTACCGAATGGTCTTGTGTCATCTGCATTTCAGCCAGAAAGGCCAGGGAATGGATGGAGTGACGGCAGAAGGTGACTGGCTAACATGTGGTGGTGGGACACTGTCAGTTCATTTTAGACCCTCGTCTTTCTTGATTTGCTCATAATTTTACATGACATAGTGCATTTCTAGAAACTTCTGCCATAGTGACATTCCATTTCTCATGCTAGAAGAAAGCACTTGAGTACAGGGAAGATACATGGATTTCTGAAAGAGAACCTTAACTGGCTGGAAAATATAAGGGACAGCATCCCACAGAACACTCCAAACACTCAACTGCACAAAAGGGGAAAAGGAGAGAGCTGGAGAAAGGATGGGAGGGAACAGGCAGACCAAAGGCAAGTCTGGGGACAGGGAGGAAAGAGCCAGAGGAGGTCAAAGGCCTTGAGAAGGAGACAACAGTACAGGGACAAGGGCACCCCTTCTCCTTAGAGTCTTGTTAGTAATTACTGTGAAATAGAAAAGACATAGAGATGTCCATAACTATCATTTTACGTTTTTAAATTTTATGAGTTAAAACTACATACAGTATGAATATTCATTTTAATATATTCTATATACACAGAACTGTACATTTGAAAGTGGTTAAAATGGGAAATTTCATACTACATGCATTTTTTATCACAATTTTTTATCACAAAAAACACTATATATACTCTATATATGTACATACAAGTACTTATACATATGCATTTTTATTATTTCAGTCTCTGGTTGCAAATGCCTGGAGTCCAATTAAAGGATAACTCTCAAAACCCTACCAACAACTGGTTTGAATCCTTAAGAAATATAAAATACATAATTCCTCAGTAAACAACCAGTCCCCCCGCTAAAGCCCTGGCAGCAGGGGAGAAACACTCCTCAACACACACGCAATGAAAGTACAATAGTTCAAAAATCTGCGCTGCTGGCCATGGCCCTAGACAGAGTCTTCCTGGTCTGTTTTGATCTCCCTTCATCCAACCCTGCTGTGATCAAGAGAATGGCTTCACACGAGGAACAGGAAAGACCTTTGAATAAAAACAAACACCATCCTCTGTTGCTGTCAAGGTTATACCTCAAAATGTTTGCAAGGTTAGAGGAAGGATCTGGTGGGAGCTGAAGATGGTTTTCAACCTTGGCTCCTGATTTAATAAACAAGGTTTGGACTCTGACTTTCAGTGCCACACATATCCTTTGCAGAAACGACTGACTTTTTATTACATCACTAATGGCTCCCAATACTAATGGAGAAAGAATGCTAAATGTCTTCCTGTAGTTTGGGGGCACTGTTCTTTCTTGGCGCATTAGGAGTCTCGGCTTCTAAACGCTGGTTTTAACTCACTTGAACAGGAAACCAATCCTGGAGCCCGACAAAGTTACCTGAGTTACAAAACAATTCCTAAACCTCAAGCCAAGAAATCCCGTCTTCCTGAAGCGAAAGTGATGAGCTAACATTGATCTCCAGCCTCCTCTGTCCTAGCTTTCAATTGGTCCCCACAGCAACGGAGTGATGTTGGTGTTAATATCAGACACTTTTCTATAGATAAGAAACCTGAGGCTCAGAGAGAAGCCCACATTTACACCTATAGTGGAAGCCCTGGTCAAGATTGGAACTCAATTCCGAATGACCCCAATGTTTTACCCCTTTAACCATATAATGTTATTCTTCTATCAAGTGTCCATTTGTCATGAGGCAAGTCCCTCACTTTTTCTGAGCTCCTGTTTCCTTATTTAAAATGCAAAGTTGAGCCCACACACCCCATGGGATTGGGTGAAACATACTTGTAATGTATGGAAGAGGGAGTTGTTAGCTAATACAGTGTAAATACAGGAAAGTTTTTTTTTTTTTTTGGTCTGCTACACTATTTTCCCAGGTGCTTGCATTTATAGAGATACTGTATCAGTCAACTGTAAAGATATAATTGTTAAGTGATAGTGGAAAAGGAAAAGTCCTAGACAAGATG
The DNA here is from genome assembly GCF_009834535.1 of Camelus ferus. NCBI lineage: Eukaryota > Metazoa > Chordata > Mammalia > Artiodactyla > Camelidae > Camelus > Camelus ferus. The sequence goes on along the minus strand of NC_045703.1, from coordinate 60,741,738 downwards.
GTTTTTTTTGGGGGGGGGGGCTTCTAACAGCTTAAGGGAAAGGGGACTGTGATCATGCTTAAGGGTTGAGAGGAAATGATGCGGTGTATTTCAAATTTAAATAGATTAATTCTCACATGATACACTTCCTTTGAGCAACTAGGCCACTGCATTTTTTTCCATATTTAAAAAAAAAAGTTATTATTCTGAATTGATCAACAACCACCTCTAGTACCATGAACAGAAGTTGTCCCTCTGGTCAAAGAGGTGCAGAATTGTTCTCTAGAGAACAGTGGCTGCTTCACACGATTTTCAGAAGTTCAGCACAGACACCCCCCCGCCCCAAGTCAGAAGAGCAGCTCGTTTCTCACTTTAACTAACGGACTTGTCATCACAAAGCCTCATGCTCTGTGCGTTGTCTGGTCTCACAGTGTCTCAAGTCAGCTGTTTCTATTTCTCTCCAGCTCTTCCTCTTTCCATCTGGGGCGTGGGGACGGTTTCTGCACCCCACACCAAAGCAACCATGCCCCATGCTCCTACACTATTTCCAATCCCTCCAACGACCTCAGGTGCCTTCCTCCTGTAACACAAGACTGGGGCGGGGGTGGAGCAGGAAATAAGATGCCATCAATCCTGTGCCAAATACATTCTTGGTGGAATGGAGTCTGGGGTGACAGCCAAAGGTACGCGGAAGCCCAGTCTGCGCAGAGAAGCAAAGAGGCAGGGCGTTTTATCTGGAAGCATTTTATCGCTTCTTTTTTCCTGTAGGGCAATTCTACACCTATCGAGCCACCAAGCATCAAAGGGTTAGTTGTCGGGGAAAAAAGAACAGGAATTAAAAAGGTTTCAAGAAAACCATTACTTAGTCCATAAAGGTTCCCCAGCACTGACTATGCATGAAGTCAGGAAGAAAAAAAAAGTCTGAGCTCTGTTACTGATTACAATGAACTCAGATTTCAAACTGATACAAGACCATAAATGGTCTTATATTATTTAGAATCTTCTCGCCAGTGTGAAGGACACAGCTGTTAGGAGACAGACAGTACACAGCGAGCAAAAGCAGCAATGGCCCTTTTCATAAATGGCCTTGGAGCAGCACAGTGAGCTGCTGATTATCTGCGGAACACTTCCGCAGCCCCAATCTAATTTCTGTGTTGTAAGAAAAGGGAAGAGAATACGTGAGCAAAGGAGGTAAGCAGCTCATCCAATACAGGACTTTAGATCACATTATTATAAAATTGTTCTGCTTTTCACAGAAGAGCAGACATTTTAAAAGCATTATTTGCACAATGAATGGAAATTCAGAAAAAATAAATCTGAAATACCAGCGGGAAGGAAGAGTTCACCTTAGGGTTACTGCGAGTCTAAGACAACGTAACGCACAGAACACCGTTTCCACTTACTGATCTTCTTTTCACCTTGGATGGTTTCCTTGAAAAAGCCGCACTTTGTGAAACCATTCATTTAAAAACTGCCTTTGCCACTCCGAGTGGGGAGGTTCGCCAGAGTGGGGCGATGGTCTAAGTGTTTCCTGATGGCTGTTTGTGTAAAAGGGCCGAGAGCTGAGCCAGGTGCTGCAGCCAACACAGCAAGGCTTCCCCGGGCCGCTCGGCCCAGAGGGAACACAAGGTTACCTCGGCCAGCCACCCTGTGAGCTGGCTTCCATCCCTGTGATGTGTCCACTGTGGGGCTGCATCTGTCTTATGCTTAACATCTCCGGAGAACTCACAGCTTCTAATTAGAACATTTTCCTTCCTGTAGAACACAAGTCCATGCCCCTCCCCACCACCACCCCCGCACCCCATCACCTCTGTAAGCCGGAACACTGTCGTTGCTCGTTGATAAAAACGGCCTTTAAACACGACCAGCCTTTACTGAGCTAACCATCCCACTTCATTCCTGAAATCCTTCCTTCCGCAGACGTTTACTGAGTGCCTACAATGGCCCCAAGTAGCCATTCTTTGTCACTGTCCTCCTTCCTCTTCAGGTGTGTCACTCAGTTACTGCCCCTTTGAGCAGGATGCAGACCGCCATCATTCTACATATCCCGCAGCCCTGCCTCTGTCTGGCTGTGGGACACTGGGCATGTTGCTTAACCTCTTTTTGCTTTCGATTCCTTATCTGTAAAATGAGGGAAAATCAATAGTTTCCACCCAATAGGGAAGTAAGGACTAAAGAAGTTACCAAGAACAAAGCGCCCGCATGCTTGGCAACCAAAAAGCCCTCCTTAAGCGGGAGCCTTTGCCCCAAAGTTAGTGTCATGCTCTTTATGATATAACTCTAGAGTCACAGACCAACAGAATTTGTGGGGGACGAAGGCATGAAAGAAGCCATCAGCTTGAAGGCTGAGCACTGTGGCAACCGGGGACTACCTATAATGACAAATCCAATGGCCAGAACTGGAGCCATCAAATTCAGAATGGAGACGTTCAGGTGGGAGCAAAGATGAACTGAGACGAGTGAGGTCCTGGGAAGTCCAGATATTCCAACCAAATGTTCATTATCCAGCTGTGTTTAAAAACACGCCAGACAATCCATCCAGCCGTTCCACTCTCCACTTCTGGATATATACCCAAAAGACTTGGAAGCAGAATCTGGAAGAGATACTTTCACACACATGTTCACAGCGGCATTATTTACAACAGCCAAGAGGTGGAGGCAACCCAAGTGACCACTGACAGATGAATGGACAGACAAAAAGTGGCAGGTACACACAATGGACTATTGTTCAGCCTATGAAGATGGAATATGAAAATGAGGTGTGGAAGCCTACTCTCCCATGTGATGCTGTGTTAGGATGTGACTTGGGGGCGTGATTAGGTCCTGCAGGTACAAACCTCATGAATGGGATTAGGGCTCTCATAAAAGACACTCCAGGGAGATCCCTCCCTCCTTCCCCCTTGTGAGGACACAGTGAGAAGATCACCTCTATGAAACAGGAAGTGGGTCCTCACCAGACATTGAGTCTAAGGTCAAGACTTAGACTTCCCCGCCTCCAAAACTGTGAGCAATAAATTTCTGTTGTTTATAAGCCACTCAATACTGTGGTATTCTTTATGGCAGCTGGAAAGGACTGAGACAGTGAATAAGCCAGTCTCCACCCCCAAAAAGGACATAGTTTATGGTTTCACTGGTAGGAGATACTTAGAGCAGTCAGACTCAGAGACAGAAAGTAGAATGGTGGTTTGCCAGGGACAGAGGAGAAGGAGAAATGGGGAGTTAGTGTTTAATGGGTATAGAGTTGTGCTTTTCCAAGATGAAAAGAGCAATGGAGATGGACGATGAATCCATCTTTGCAAGATAAAGGTGGAGATGGATGGTGGTTGCACAACAATGTGAGCTGACTTAACACCAGTGAACTATTCACCTAAAAATGGTAAAGGTGGAATTTTATGTTATATGTATTTTGCCACACTTCAAAAAATTTTACAAATATACTAGGCATAGATCAAGAAAACCAGGATGAAAAAGGGCTATAGCAGAAACAGACAAGGAAATCCTGCCCAAGTCTTGTTCCTGTGCAAATCCAGCTGTTGAACGCTGTTCTCCAAAGTCCCTCTCCACTGGGACCTGCTGTTTGGAAGGAGAGGGCAGGCTTCAAGAGCACAGGCTTGGGGGCAAGGAGTTGAGGTCCCCTGGCAATAGGACCTTGTCAGATAACTTAACCTCTTTAAACCTTCCGTTTCCTTATCCACAGAGCTCTTACAACAGCCCATGCAAAGCTCTCAGCACTGACCCGACACGCAGCTAAGGTGCAGTCACTGTGTTGGATCTTACCTGCACATCATACAGGAATTGGAAACGGCTTCCTTTACTTGCAGCTTCTCTCACGGCCCAAGCCAGGTCCACCGACCCTTTCCCACCAACCGACCAGTGATAGCAGGGGACCGCATCAAAGGCTCCAGCCCGCTTCGCCAGCTCACACACCAAGTCGATCTCTGCGCGGGTGTCGGTCCTGGTGATGAAAATGTTCGTGGTTTTGCGTCTGTATTCATTTAGCGATGTTTTTAAAGAAAGACTAACGGCTTATATAGAATTCTGCTCCCAAACGCTGAATATATTTTAAACATCAAAAGTGGTTACACTGTGCTTATATAAATCAGACCTAAAGAAAATCATGGGGGAAAATCCTCTCCAACATGACTCCAATATTTCACTTTGTTGAGGGTTTTATTGAGAAAACTCCATAACACATCCCTTTGATCATCTACAGTCTTTCAGTCAGAAATGATGGGTGGAATTAAGGGAGAAAAAAAGCCAAAGAAATGGGAACTCACTGAATAGATTCCACTTTCCTGATAACATTTGAGAACATTTCTGCTAAAGTGAAACCAAACCAAACCGAACCAACCAACAGAATGGGCAGACTATTTCTATATGCTTTTAGACGAAGCAGAGAAAAGGCCAAACACCCTCCAAACATAAATGCAGGTCACAGAGTGGCCAAGTGATATGACCACATTTAAAGTAGGACGCTGGACTTACTTGAAGACATTCAGAGCCATGACAACAGGGACCCCAAAGAGCTGAGCGATCTGAATTTGCTTCTGGAGGTTACAGCAGCCGTCTGCCACCAGCTGGAGGTTCTGTAAGAAAACCAGACCCAGATGTATCACCTCCCACCAAACCTGCCAAACTACACTGGTAGGCCCGCTCTGGCGGGTTTTGGTTCCATCTATGCTCACTTTATTATCCTGGAAGCTATTAAAGACCATAAATGACTTCTTCCTCCAAGAAAAGATGGCTGCAGAAGGAGGGGGCTCATTTTCCAAATAATGTCTAAAATTATCCTGGGTCCAATGGCATATTTGGGTCTTGAGCCAGGCAGCTCTTTCTGCTGCTGACTGGCGGCCAGGACATAAACAACGTGCCCACGCTCTGTGGGCTGCTGGACAAGAAGGCATAAGGCCCAGAGCGGGTGGCCGGCACGGTCCAGCTGCTCCCTGCTCAAATCCCTGGCGCCACCTGTAGGAGCTAAGAGGTACTGCTGCCAGTTGATCAAAATCTGTTTTCATAAAGGAGTCAAGTAACTCGCGCTAGTCATAAAGCCAACTGTGTATCTTCTAAAAGTCAGTATTTTCCACACCAAAAGAATACATATGTCTAAGCTTCATGTTTCTGTGCTGGAGATCATGAGGCCTGCTCTGATGGCTGCCCAGGAGGTAGGGAACAGAACATAAATCTTACATCCATTATTTCTTAAGACTGGAGAGTTAACTGGATGGATTTTACCCCTTCCGCCACCCACTTCCTCTTGGATTATCAGCAGATCACTCCACTGGTGGAGGACCCCTGCCCTGACTGAGATTCGACTGCAGGCCAGTGGTTAACTGGATCTGAATGATTCTTTACATAAGCCCCTTAAGTGTTTGGTCACTCTTACCTCTTCCGTATATTCTTTCTTAAGAGGGACACCGGCAGTCACCTGAGGTAACAAAAGACAAAAATTAAGAAAAATCCTACAAAACAGTTCACTGTGATTCAGCTCTGAAAGAAAAGTAAGTCATCGTCCTTTCTGAGGAAGGTTCATTTAAAAAGCACATTTTGTGCTTCTAAACCAACAACTGGCAGCCCTGGCTGAACATAAAAGTATTGCGGTATGCTTTTAAGAATCACCGATGCCTGAGCTCCACCCTGAGCAATTAAAACCAGGATTTTGGGGAGTGGGACCCTGGATCAGTAATAATTCAAAACTCCTCAGGCAATTCCAATTTGAGCCTATATTAAGAACTTTCAAACTACTGCCCATCATCCCAGCATAAAAGGAAACTGACAGTGTGATTAATACCTTATTATATAAAGTGCATCATTCTAAATAAATTCTAAATCATTTAAAAATAATTGCCATTACTTTTTTTGGCCTAGTATCTCACAGAACCTGGGGGGCTGGCAGTTTAAAGATGAGGAAACTGAAGTTGAGAGAAGGCAGGTGTCTTACCACCACTAACCAGCAAATGAGAGACAGGATGGGGACGTGGATATACGAGGGCTCTGAAAGCCCAAGTGAGGACCTTTTCACGGGTTCCACAGTGGTTTTTTTTTTTACAGCCTGCAACTGACTTCAGTGAGAAACACTAGAGAACATTTTACTTCACTGAGGATGTGGTGACTTGCTCTCCTCTCAACGAAAGAGGCCTTGAGAATGTTAGAACTCCTTTGAAAGGCTACCTCTTCGACAGATTGTTTTTTGAGAGTGTGACGGAACATAATAAAGTATTTTCAGATGGGTTTTTGTCAGCATTAGCGTAGACTAAAGCACACAGTGAACCTTTCCATTGGAATAACCAAAATGCTGGATTTAAGAAAGAACATGAAGTATTGCCGAGCTTGCACAAATACAATGTTCAAAAAACAAGGCAAAAGCAGGGGTGGGGGTATAGCTCAACGTGGTAGAGCACCTATGCTTAGAATGTATGAGGTCCTGGGTTCAATCCCCAGTGCCTCCTCTAAAAAAAAAAAAAGGTAAATAAATAAATAAACTTAATTACCTCCCCCACCAAAAAAACCTTTAAAAAAAAAAAAAAGCTCACAGCGAAATAGAATGCGACAATGAATGTATGTATGTTCATGTATAACTGAAAAATTGTGCTCTACACTGGAATTTGACACAACATTGTAAAATGACTATAACTCAATAAAAAAATGTTAAAAAAAAAAGAAAGAAAGAAAAAAAAAAAAAAACAAGGCAAAAGCAAGAAGAATGTGTTGTATGCAAACGCCAAAAAAGTAGAGGCGAGCAACCAAACCAAAAGTTGGTCTTAAAACACTAACAAAATTGACAATATTCCGGTAAGAGTTTTTTAAAAGGAATGAAAAAAATTATAACTACACAAGCTGTCGGCAGAATTAGTAGGATACCAGGACAAACTTTGTACCAATACATTGAAAAACACAGAGAAACTTAATACAAGCTTTAATATAAAACTCATTTAGGAAGAAATAGAGAACTTAAACAGTTCTTTACTCATTAAAAAAATTAAGTTTGCAAGTAGAGACCTACCTTCCACCAATAAGCAACAGGCCCAGACAGAGTTACAGGTGACCTTTATAGCTATTTATAGGTAGATTTAGCTGTTAGCACAATAAAGTCATGCGGATTTAATACACAGCATGGTGACTGTGGGTAACAACACTGTACTGCATATTTGAAACTTGCCAAGAGAGTAGATCTTAAAAGTTCTCATCACGAGGAAAAAAAGAAAAGAAATTTAGACTACGTATAATGACGGATGTTAATGACTTATTGTGATCATTTCACAACGTATACAAATATTGAACATGATGTTATACACCTGCAACGAATGAATATAATGTTGTTTGTCAATTATACCTCAAAAAAAATTTAAAGACATCACTGGATTACATATAAGAATCCAGTAGTAACCTGTTAAACTATTTAAAAATATAAAGTATACGGGAACAAATCTACAAAAGGACATAGAAGCCCTTTGTGCAATAAATGTTTATTAAAATACATCTCAAAAGACCTAATTCAGTGAAGAGACATCCCAAGTTCTTAGATATAAAGCTGTCAAATCTCTCCAAACTGATCTACTGATTTAACAGCATTCTAATAAAAATCATAAAAAGATTCCTTATGGGACTTTGTGAGCTATTTTAAAAATACACATGAAAGAGAAAAGGGCCACCAACAGGCCAGGCATGCATGAAGAGAACTGACTAGGAGAGCTTGCCCTGCTGGCTGTCAGTGTAATACAGACACAATTACGTGTAAACAGACCAGGGCAACCGAGGGAAGGTCCCAGAAGAAGACCTACACATGTACGGAAAATTGATTTATCACAAAGTAAGCTTGAAGATCTGAAAGGAGAGACTGATTAAAGACACAGTGCTAGGCCAATTGGTGATTAATATAGGGAAAATGAAATTAGGTCTGGTCATTGCACCATACACCAGAAATCAGTAATGAGTGTGATGGTTAATTTTTGGTGTCATCTTGGGTGACGGATGCCCAGATATTTGGTCAAACATTATCATGGGTATTTCTGTGAAGGTGTTTTTGAATTATAATAACATTTAAATTGATGGACACTGAGTAAAGCAGACTGCCCCCATAATGTGTGTGGGCCACATGCAGTCAGTCGAAGACCTGCTAGAACAAAAAGAATCTGCAAGGGGAAATTCTCCAGCAGATTCCCTTCAGGCTGGGACTGGAATACTGGCTCTCCTGAGTCTCCAGCAGAGGCCCACTCTGGAGATTTTTGGACCTGTCAGCCTCCATAATTGCATGAGCCAATTCCTTATAATAAATCTTTTTATATAAATACACTTAAATCCTATTGGTTGTGGAGAACCCTCCTTAAGATGCTGTGTTTAAGGAACTGATTATAAAAGAAACATCTGGATCCAAAAGTATCAGTTCTTCTATTGCACCAAGAATGGTCAGCACTTTGGAAGACAGGATATGAACTTAAAATGATTGGGGCTAAAATGGGCAAGTTCAAGGGTCATAGGACTTTCCACTGCACAAATTATGAAAAAAAACAAGCTGAATAAACATAAGAGGCAGCCACGGTTACTTGTGTAGTGATATCAAAAGGAAGTAGAAATTATAATGGATCAAAAACATTACTACAGAGTTGTTTCAAGTAAGAAGGAATGACACTGAGATGGATAGTATGGAATATAGTATTAAGAAGATAAAAGCTCATTTATTATTCAATTATTGAAAACATTTCCTTGATACAGACTACGCCAGGCATGAGGGGTACACACATTAATAGGACAAAGCCCTTAATCTCAAGGAATTCAAGGTTGAGTAGGGAAATAACTTGTAGACCATTCATAAAATAAGATGATGCAGAAGGCACTACTGGAGCCCAGGAGGGGATGCTAAGCTTCACCTGGCTTCCTGATCCTCCCCTTTTATTATCCACCACCCATATCTGTGCCTGCTAATCTTGGGCCCAGTGGAAATCCTTAAAAATGAGAAAAAAAAATTACACTTTTGCTTTGAGGGAAAAAAAAATTCCCCTTCAGACATGTGTGAATTCTATACATAAGATAGGTTCATATCATCACTGGCACGGAACCATGACTTTAACTGGAAGTGGAAGAGGTATCAAGAATTAGGTGAGCAGAAAATGCAACCATTGTAAAACAGTGCACAGACAGTAAGATGAACTGAAAGAGGATTATAAATCTTAGAGTGAAAGTTTTTATAGGTCAGAGACTGGAGTGTGGGAAAACATTCCACTCGAAGTCAAGAGACCTCGAGTTTACGTCTGACTGGTCCCCTAAATGGAGGCATGATACTAAGCAAGACGCAGACTCCTCCTGCACATCAGTAATTTTATCTTTGTAAAGACTGAACCAGACTAGACAGTTTCTAAGCTCTTTCCGGTATTAAGGCCCCAAATCCTTTGGTTTTATAATTTTCAGGGTGCAAAACAGGGAGGGAGAAGTTAAAATTTATCTTATATAGGTAGAGACAGTATTTTGAAAGTGGAAGTTAGAATACTGATTCCAAGTCTGAACTCAAGGAGTGATTGCAGCAACAAGTGGTGTTTTGAACAAAAGCAGAACTCTTTAGGATTAACTCTATTATAGTATTTGTTCTGTCAGCCTTGCATTTGATATAATGGTGCAGCTCTAGGCTAAAATGCAGTGCTCAAGTGTCTGATACTAACGAGCGAATTGGAATTCATAAAAAGTTTACCCTTCATTAAGAATCAGCTCTGTGTGGTGGACATAGAGGATTTGGATCTCAGCCCCAAGCTTTAGGTTTGACTCTTTGCTGGCTTTGTGACACTGCCCACATCCGCTAAACACATTAAACCTCAGCTTCCTCACCTATAAAATGATATGAAATAATGTCTGCCTCTCCTAGGACAAAGAACTGCTAAGATGATCAAATAACCGCACGTTATGGTGTTTTCCGAGGGCAAACTTACTTATTTTTGCTATGTAATTAATCACTGCATGACCTTTGTGGACACAATATACCAGTTAAGAAATCAGATTTGGCAGTTTGTATAACAGATTAATAGTGTAAGTGATAAAAGAAAATCTCAATTATTTTATTTCAAAAATGATTAATCAGCGTAACATTTCTTATTCCCCCTTTGGAAATCCCTAAAAACGAAAAAGAAAAAATTTACACCTTTGCTGTGGGGGAAAATAAAAATTCTCCTTCATACGTCTGTGAATTTTATTTGTAAGATAGGTTCATATCAAAAGTCTTTTCAAATGTTAAAACAGAATTTGTGTTTTCTAAGCCAAGTTCTCTTAGAAATAATCCAGTGCTCTAACAGAGTTATAAAGTGAAATCATAATAAACAGAAACAGAAGGAAAATAGTGCTAGAGGAAATCTGATGAGATGTAGCATCAGTGAACCAAGAAACCATCCGAACCAACAATGAACAACCTCACCCACAAAAACAATCACCCTAACCCTTATGTTCTCCATTCAGGAACCAGAGCCTCCATCCTCCCGTTACCACGGGGTTATAAAATGTTGACATAAGCTTCAGTTTAGACTTTTAGTACTAAAAAGTCGTTACGTTATGCTCCTTTCCAAAATACTGCTTAGAAATAACTTTGTGGGTGTTACTAATTACTTGATCTCACTGAACTCTAAGTGCCCTGTAATGGTGAAAAAGCAGACATTCTAGAAAACTGGAGTTATGAAGCAGGTTTGAATGTTTCAAAGACTAAATTCTGCTTCATCTTCATTTCAAAATTTGTTTTATGAGAAAGGAAGCATGGCACTTACACTTGGCCCACCCCCATGCATCTTCAGAGCCCGCACTGTTGCCACCAGCACCACGACGTTGGGTACCAAGCCAGAAGCCCGACACTTGATGTTGAAGAATTTCTCCATTCCAATATCAGCACCAAAACCAGCTTCAGTTACTGTGGAGAGTCAAGTTGGAAATTTGCTATTATCCTCCTGAAAACAACAGTAGGTTTTGACAATCGTTGGTAAGATTCAATTCAAAGGATGACAGATTCCCCTCCACTTCAAGGGTTACTATACACCACTGCATCCTGTTCATATTCAAAGGGGAAAAAGAGTCTCCCATACTTTTAGAAAATATTCGACACCCCTACATTCCATAAAAAGATGACTCTCTACTCTGCTTCACACTACTCTTCCTTAAGGATTCACTGCCCTGGCCAAGATTTTTTTTTTCTCCAGTAGAGAAAGTCAACGCAAAGCTTTTCTTAACATAGATGGGATTTTCAACTTTTTAATCAGGTTCCAAGTTGTGTCAAAGAACATTGCTAGCATGATTACCACAGAAGATCTTTCCTTACTCTTTATAACATACATACAGAATCACTTATTTTAATGCCATCTGGCCATTCCTATTGATGGACAAAACTGAAGTTAGCTGAGTGGCTTAAGGAGGCTGATCATCAGGCTGGATACTAAGATAGCATATTTATTTCATAACCACAGAGGGCATTCATCTTTAGCCATCCCTCCCCCTGCCCCCAAATTGTTGGGATGTTACGGGTGCAGCTGAGAGAATATCTAACACTGCCTCTTGAGATAATACTCCTGAGACAGTCAGCCGCGGCAGCATCTTCGTACACAAAGCAGGTCTCTGGACCAGCCACACCAGCAGACCCTGGGGGCTAATCAGACATGCAGGCTCTTGTGCTGTATCTACCCCAGAACTATTGGATCAGAACCAGTGAGATGAAATGCCCATTAAAATTTTAGAAGCACATTGCTCCAGGAAAGGAATACTACTATTATAATAGAAAGTAAATATTTACAGAATATTCACTATATAACTCACACTACAACCAAGGTCATAATTTATGGCGGAGGCAGGAATTGGCAGTAAAAAAAAATTTACTAAGGTAAAATAACCATTTAACATGTGAATGAATGAATATATTTGTCCCCAGTGTTTGCTGAACACACACATTTTAATAAAAATTAAGGAAATAACAACAATAAAATGTCACCCATAATTTCAGACGGATCAACCGGCTGTTCTAATTCCTTATGGTTTCCTTTCTGTACTTCACACGCCTATATAATTTGTATAAAATAGGTAGAATTTTGTAGTCTGCTCTTTTACTATAAAATTATCACAGAGTTTTCGCACTGTACTACAAACTTTCAAAGTTTATGACTATAAGTGGCAGCTTATAATTTTGTTAAGTTGATACACCAAGATTTGCAAACTTGTTCCCTCTGTTATTAGATGTTTGGGTTGTTTCCAATGTAAATGATGCTGCAAAATATCTGTGCATATGGGCTTTAACCTCTTTGAAATTATATTCTTGGAATAAGTTCCCAAGGGTAAGAGAATGGTGCCAGAGGATATAAAAATTTTTTATGACTGTTGATACGCTTCTGACAAATTGAAAAATATTCCTTTGAAAGTATTCAATTTGGAATGAATGTAGCTACAAGTCATTTTCCCCCTCTTTATTATATTTCCTTTGTACAAGTGATGTAGCAGGACAATTTAAAGAAGTAAAAGACATTCCTTTTAATACAGTATTTGGGACAATTCTAGTGATTTTATTAGTGTGGCCAATCCTCTGTATCCACAGGGGATTAGTTCTAGGAGCTATCATGAATACCAAAATCCGAGGATGCTTGTAAAATCCCTTATATAAAATGGTACAGTACAGTGAATGCAGTCAGCCTTCCATATCCGACAATGCAAAGGGCTGATTGCATTTAAAGGTCAAAACCAGAGAAGACTGTTGACAATAACAAACCCTGTCTCAGTGGTACCCCTGGTAACACCAATGTTAACTTTTGCGTGGTAGTGGTGTGCTGAGTTCTAGAAAAGGAATATTCAGTTGAATCTGTCAAAGGTCATAGACTGGGCTCTAGGTAGGGAAAAAGATGGTAATAACGCCATTAATATCAGATTAGAGGCGACTGTTCTTGCTGATGAGTATCACAGACAGACAGACAGACAGACAGACAGACAGGGGGATCCAGAATCCCTCGCAGCTGTACAACCTTTATGTGAGTTATTGAACCTAACTGAGTCTCAATGTCCTCTTTGGACTTGGGAGCATTAAACGTGGTAACACACGTAAGGCACTGAGTGACTACTTTTCGGTGCATAGAGAGCTCACAAAAATGGTCAGCATCATAATTACCAAAAGAACAATTCTCCCACTTGCTAGAAATCATACTCAATTTTTAAGCATTTGTTGAATCCCTGCTATGTCTAGGCATTGTTCTCAGTGGTAGTAGCCCAGTCTTGGGGTCCCTAAGCTCAAGCACTCTGAGGACATGGGGGAGAGATGACCTGCTATGGAGAGGTGCCTTCTGCCCGGGAGGTTTGGAGGAAGGTGACAGTGGAGTCAGGCAGGGAGGAATGAGTAGCATTTCTCCAGGCAGAGAGAGAAGGAACTGGGTGATGGGAGGGAGACGGGAAAGGGAAGGAGGGGTGGCGGACGAAGAGATTCACAGATAAAGCTGAGAGCAAGTGCAGAAATCAACTTTTCAAGATGAAGAGAAATGGTCTGTGAGGACTGGAGAAGGCATTACTTCAACCAGCAAGATTTGTTCTCTGGTTGATGAGTTCTGGGGAGTGGGAATTCAAGTAACCAAAGTTTTACGCTTTTTATTTTTAAATGCTTTGGTATTTTGAAAACAGTTTAATACCACCCTATAGTTGGAAGCGGACTGCTGTGTACATTTTGCATAACGGAGTCTGACCAAGTGATCTCTAAGGTCTTTCCAACCGGACGCACATTTCCACTTGAAGCCCCCTTGTTAGACCATAAACTTGACAAGGACGGGGATCATGTCTGCTGGAGAGGTTAACACTGCAAGGCACACAGCAGGCACTGAATGAATGTCTGTATCTCCAAGCCAAATACGCGGGAAGAGAAAGTTTCAAAACACTTGGTCACAAATATATAACGCATTTCATTTACAAACATTTAATTCCTTTGAAAAAGTTGCACACTCAAATTCTAACTCTTTTCTTCCTTAACCTTCACATGTAGTCACCGAGTTCTCTGACCTCCATCAGCTCAGTAACGCCTAAGGGAAAAACTCCAAGTTCCCTAACACAAAACCTAAGGCCACCCTGATGTAACTTCAAGCACACACCTCTACCTTTATCTTCCTGGCTCTCTGCCTCAAATTTCATGCTTTAGTAACACCAAGCCTTCCTGGAGAGCCCACCCCACTGTGTGACTTGTCATCTCTGTCCCCTTCCCCCATCTGGAATGTTCCTCTCTCCACTCTCCCTTCATTGCTCACACCTTAGGTCAGATGTCTCATTTCCTGGAAGCCTGCTGCGATCCTCTCAGGCAGAGGAAGCTACTCTTCTTCCTCTCCTAGCCCTCTGCTTTGCTCCCTCAAGGGGCCCACATTCATCTCGGGCAACCTAAATAGACCTAAGTGTCATCTCCCACAGGGAGGGCAGGGACCATATCTTATTCATCTTTGTATTTCTGGTACCTCACATAGGACCTAGGGCAAAAGGTGAGCGAATTAGCAAAGAAGAAACTATCAGAGAGGGAGAGCCAGCGGTGATCTAAAGTAAAGGCTATTGGGAGTGGGGAGGGTATAGCTCAAGTGGCAGAGTGCATGCCTAGCATGCGCGAGTTCCTGGGTTCAATCCCCGGTACCTCCATTTAAAGTAAATAAATAAACCTAATTACCCTCTAGAGATAAAAATAAATTAAAACAAAATAAAACAAACCAAAAAACAAGGCTATCATTCAATGGAGATAGGTAGCCAGACACATGAAATAGAACTGAACACAATAGCATGTACTTACATTTCTCTGTCATAACTCTTTCTTTCTTACAATACCAAAACAGTTTTAATAAGGAAATTATTGGTAATGCACAAAGGTAATTCATATCTGATAAAGATATGACCATCTCAGACGTATACATGGGCTAGCTAAGATTATTTCATATTTTAAGAGACAAGTTGGGGAAAAAGCATAGTAACAAAGAGAACTTCAGTTAGGGAAGGAAACAGGATGCAGTAATAAAGGTCCAGGACAGCGGCTTCCAAATGCAAAGGAAATACGGAGGCAAATAATGTGAGGAAAACAGAAGGAAGTGCCAAGTTCTCATACTTTGAAAATTGTTCGGAAATACTGCACATCATCCTTTTTATTTGTTTTCAAATATCAGGCTGCTAAGGGAAACGGAGTGTATGGAAAAGGTGTGCTGATGTGGAGTCAGCAATTCCAAAAGTAAGGACCGCTTACTGTGTCATCAACAAGTATGAACTTGGACACTGACACTGTGGAGTGCTGGGAATCTGTAGCTTGGTCCCCAGGGTTGGGGGGAGGGCGGGGTCTGGCTGTGAGAAGGCGAAAAGCCACTCTTACTGGCAAGTTCCATTTCATAGACAACTCCTGGGAACTGTCAACATTGAAAACCTGTAAATTAAGTTTTCTTAGGGATCTGAAAGAAGCAATTTATCCCCTTACCATCTTCCCCACTCCCTATAAAATTTAAAAGGAATACAGGCCAAGGAATTATTTAATGGTGATTGTAGTACAGGCTTGTTCTTGAGTCACGAAGCAAGTACATCTACTATGATTTAGCATTCCTGAAAAGCACGTAATGGAGGCTTCTGAAAGCTGCATGTTTTAAAAGGCTTGCAAGAAAATGCACATGCCACCACAATTATTTGTCTTGGCCATCTCTCCCGGTGGGGGGCGGGAGGGGTTACGGCTGCTCGTGAATGGAAACAGGAAAACGCTGACTGACAGTCTTACTGTGTAAGCACAGAAGCTATTCGATAGTGGTTTTGTAGCATGGCTTGATTCAAACTTCGAAACCCATAATCTGCCCAGAAAGGAAGTCTCACAGGGCCTGCTTTGGGAAGGGACTGACTATTTGCACAAATACTGTTAGTAACCTGCACAGGAAACAGAGCTCTGGGTTCAGCTGGAGAGTAAACACCAATACTGAGCAACGTCGTGGCTGGATATCCACGCAGATCTGCTAGGACACCCCGCGTCACAGGGTATGAACCGAATGGGAACAACAACAACAAAAAAGGGCACATTTGAAGTCTATGAAATTCTTCAATGAGGCACGATTTTTATATCTAAATTATTCTACCACGTCCCCAACTTGCTGTACACAGTGAAGTCGCAAATGACAATTAGGACTCAGTTTTGTTTTTTTTTTTAAAGATCCCACTGCAAGATGGTATGGTAGGACTCAGATTTTAAAGTAATCACTGATCTGCTAACTAAAAAAAAAAAATTAACATCATGACATCATAGGCAGGCTTTATAAGATACCGGTTCATGAAATTCTAGTGCTATGAGGGAACGCATTAGGGACAAATACCCTAACCTCCTTTGGGTTCCTATGTGCCAGGCAAGCTACTTTCTTGAGATAAAGATGCAGAAAACCCACTATGATGTCCCAGGTTCCTGTGATGCCCAGCCCAGAGCTCTCCTTTCTGTGTTACACACTCTCTACCATTAAAGCTGAAAAGCACTCTTGATTAAACATATACACTGGGACGTTGTGCTGTACACCGGAAACTGACACATTGTAATTGTACTTCAATTAAAAATAAATAAATAATTTTTTTAAAAAAGAAAAATACACACATCCCAGAATTTAGGAACGACCTTTGTTTCTTTTCATTCAATAATTACTGAACCTCTATTACCTTGTCTGACATCTAAGCACTTATCAATGTGCCCTTGTCTTCACTTAGTGAGGAAACAGTACATTTCTAGTACATTTTGAACGTGACAAAGACGAGAAATCATTAGCTAATGACAAGAGAACAGGGAACATCTTTCCGACCTTTCCCTTTCATTTTTTTCCTGCCTGAATTCCCTTCGGTACTTTAAAATATTAACTTAGTTACCAATACGTCAGTAAATTTGCATCAACTCTCACATTTCACATTTCTTTCTGGATGATCTCATGGTTTAGTACATTTATTGAACCCATTTCTAGGGAATCACAATCATAAGTGCAGCTCAGTGGTTCTCAGCTGGGGACATGTGACAATATCTGGAGTCACTTTTGGTTATTGTAACTGGCATCTAGTGAGTGGAGGCCAGGGATGCTGCTAAACATCCCCTAATGCAGAGAAAAGCCCCCCCACCCCAAATTATCCACCCAAAATGTCAAGAGGGAAAAGACAGTCTGCGGTAGTTCCAGCATGGCAAAAAAGTCTCGTACTTTCTAGATACTCTTCCTGCAAGTGTTACAAGTCCATTCAATGCATCAGAATAAAAGATTGTACAAGATTACTACAGGAATGATAAACTTGTACACCGTAAGATACTGAAACGTGAACAGAAATTCCACTCAGCACAGTCTGACGTGCTGCGTCAACGATGCGTTTGCTACAACATGGCAGCTCCTGGTGATGAAACGTAGTGTCTCACTGGTGACTGATGTTCCAACTTCGTAAGGAAGCAGGGAACACAGGACAGCACAGGTGCTGGCAATGAACCGTTTTACTACTAAGAACAAACATATACGATGGGGAAAAGCCACCCCATCCTGTCTTGTCCATGTCTCAACCCATCCTGCAGCATTTCTCTAACTCAGCTGCTTGGCAAGTTGTGCACCGAGATGAAACTCTCAACACCTTACCATTTTTGCACTATTTTGATATCTAAAATGTAGCTCTAGGTTCCTCTCTGGGACCCCAGGCTTGTTTTTTAATTGCAGTGTGGCCCTGCTGTGATAAAATAAAGTGATCTGCACTCTTCTCCATTATATAAATTAAATTCTTAGATCGATTCATTTAGGGACACAGTGCTCAGCCCTGGGCAGGAGCAGGGAATATACTGGTGAACAAAGGAAAAAATCCCAGAGAGGAAGCTCCAAGGACCAGTTCCATCTGGGCTTGGGACCCAACACCAGCAGAAACAGGCCAGCGGCAGTATTCGCTACCCTGTCATCTGGCCTCCAGGGAACTAAACAGTACCCTGGGGGCCGGGGGGCTATTCACCACCTTTCACTGGATGAATCAGATCCCAAGACTTGTTCCCAGCCTTCGGCCAGGCGTCCAGCCTGCAGCACAGGTTGGGGAAATGAGCGGCTCCAACTCTATCTTAGGTTTTCTTTTCCAAACTGTGTGTTCCCGTTACCACCACGAGCACACAGTGGGAGAAAAGGCCACAAAGACTTTAGGTCTGAAATTCTCATTTTTGCTTTTACATGGAGGAAAACCCTCCTTGGACCCTGAGATGGAGTTAAATCGAGGCACCAAAAGTTGTCCTTGAGTTTCTGGCTACTTGATAAGCTTGAATGTGGTCGCCATCACAGCAAATTGAATTTCCACCTTGAGATGTCACTAAGGGGTCCTGTATTCCATGTGTACTCAGAAGATTAGAATTTTCAGATTTCATGGCCACTTCATAAAGGTAATAATTTTTTTCTCTCCACGATACATGCAAAGAACATATAGGTCAAACACACAACATACTGAGTCCCCATTATTTTGGGATAGGAACTTACGGGCTGTTAGAGGTCTCATAGAAGAACTAGCCTTTGCAATCAGCTTTGCTCAAACTAGGTCTGAGATAAGAAATATGTCTGCACAGGGTAGATTTTGCCAACTTGACCCTCAAAAGAATCTCTTGTAAACAGAGGGAGAAATAAAACTGTAGCTTTCATTCAATCAGCATTTTACTTTCTCATGGCAAATCAGAAATAAAAATAAAACCTCTGTACAAGAAGAAGTAAGGTACATGGTGGACTAGGCTTCGCTCCGAAGCACCGGGGGCTATAACTCGTGAACAACGCTAAAGAAAATGGAAATTGGACTCTCCAAACTGCCTTCTTCTGCGCTATGTAAACACGGCTATTCACTGCAGCTGTCTGCAGACCAACTCGGGGAAAGTAGAGTTCACAGTCACAGAAGCACATGCAATCTGAACTGGAGCTCAAGGTGGACTGGCCTTTGAGGATTTTAATTATTTTTTCAGTGACTAGAAGGAGACTAAACAAACCAGGATGAATCAGTAAATGACAAGAGGAGCGCCGAACTGTTCCTCCAGTTTAAAAAAAAAAAAGGAACTTGATTTAGAACGTATTAATTTTGAGGATCCAACTCATCTTAAGTCTGTGAAATTTTACAAAAAATTCAGTCCTTTCTGCTCTTTCGGATTTGTCTATTTGATTGAGGATCCTCTTTGGTTTTATTAAATGTCTCAGGGGCAAATTTCCATCAGGTATACAGATTCACCAGGGCACACATTGGAAAGAAGAAACCAGTAAAAAAAGAAAAAAAAATACCTAATACTAGCATGTGCCTTTCCTCTTAGTGTTTTGGTGATGGCAGCGCTGACACACATGAGGGGAAGTCTGGTAGTCGTGTGGAACGTGTGAGAAAGTGACTGGGGATATACACGGGGAAAAGGAAAGAGAGGATAAGCGAAGTACACAGGGGACACAGGTCCACTTGAACCATACGTTTCTGGTAGGAATAAAACCTTTGAAAACATGAGTAATGTCATTCAGATGCACTTTGGTATCAGGGCCCAGAATTTCCTTCCTCCAAAGAATTGGGTACAGACACTTGGTTCACATGATTTGAACCCACTGTTAATCATCTTGTTTCGCAAAATGATTTTGATCAAAGTGAACACTGATTTGGGGAGAGGGGAGTTTAGATGAAAATTAAATCATACATGTTATTTTTTTTTAACCTCCCTATGAAAATCCAACTGAATTAAATTCATAAATCTATGATCCAAATAGTTCCCATCTTCTCGTAGAGATTATGAGCATTTGTACAATGGCAATGCAGTGACCAGGGTTTTAACCCTTCCATTTTTAGCAAAGAGTGGTGTCCCAAAGTTCTGGCTAGATGCCCGGATTTCTGGATGATCACAGGGGGCGGAGCTGTTCCCCTGGAGCTTTTGAGAGCTGGATACCAGGAAATAACTTGAAACCAATTCCAAAAGGCTCTGCTAATAACATGCCTTAACCTAAAATAATGGAAAGATGAAATAGACCATTTTTCATCAAGCAGTTTATGAAAACCAACCCAGGGAGGAAAAAAGTATAAATGTCAAAAGGCAAATGTATTTTGTCTTAAAGATTCCCAGAAAAAAAAACCCAACATCAAAAACCTATGTTAGCTTCTACTATGAGTGTAGGAAACCCAGCAAGGGAAACCAAGATTCTCGAGTTTGAAAACTAATTAAATCTACCAGCATTCCTAGTATGACAACTTCTATTACAGAAAAAGAAACTGAGACAGAAGGGAAACATCCTAAACTTGAAAGTTGGATGATTCTGCAACGTCTTTAATATGATCAGGCAGAGCAGGGATTTTTGAAGTCAAAGTGGAGACCCATTAGTGTTTCACAAACCAATTTACTGGGTTTCAACCAGAATTAAAAAAAGAAGAAAAAGGAAAGAAATAGGATAGGAAATATTAGGATACATTACATATGATAAGAGAAAGTAGTCTTGTTTCCTGAGACATTGATTCCATTTTTGCACACATATGCATTTTGTAATATAAAATGTATTTTATGCTCTGGGTTTCAGTCAAAACATCCAAGAGCCACTGGCCTAGACTCTACTTTGCAGATTTCTTATCTAGGAAGGGATGAGATGGGCTGGCTGGTTTTACAGTCATGTCTAGCCCTATGGGTTTTTAAAATGATTATTCAAGCTCGGCCCCATTCTGCTCAACATTGGTATGAACAGCACAGGTAGCTCACAAGGAATGATGGCCCTGAGCTCAGTGTTCTGAGCCATTATCATTTTATTTAGGGGCACAGGTGCGACATTACTCTCATTGCTCCAGAGGCTCTATTTTGGGGCGTGGAGGCAGGAACGGTCTAGACAGTCCTTCTTTCCATGTTTCCTTCAGTGTGTCTGGTACGGACACTACATTAGACAAGCCCCAATTAATGATAGCAGTTTTCACTTCTATCATTTCAGTTTGCACATAGATGCTGATTTTGGGGGGGGGAGTAGGGGGAGGTAATTAGGTTTACTTATTTATTTATTCTTAGAGGAGGTACTGGGATTAACCCCCGGACCTCATGCATGCTAAGCATGCACTCTACCACTTGAGCTGTACCCTCCCTCCCGGTTTGCACATAATTTGAGCATTATGCAGTGTTTTCTTTCTCTGTACAATAGTAACTCTGGGACTGAAGTCAAGGTTACATTTCTAATTTAGAAAAGATGTGAGATTTGCTCCAAGTTTTGCTGATGAAAAAGCTAAAATTTCGGAGGCTGAGATGTGGCCTTAACTCTTCCATAGATGCCCCAAAGCTATGTCACTGAGGGTAAGTGAGGGAGGGTCTAGTCAAAAGCTCCAGACACTGATTTAAATCAAGACATCAGATACCAGTATGTACGTCAGTTTGCAGAGAAAAGGATATATATGTATGACTCCTGCTCATCTGACTTCAGGAACTGTTCTCCCTCTAAATTCTATCTCCTTTGTATATGTGCTAAACAAACAAATGTTTTTTGAAGACCGAAAAAAAAACCCCAATTTTTATAGTTCTACATATTTTTAGAATTTGTCATGAAATTATTGCCTGACATTAAAAAGTAAACACAATCCAGTCAACCAAAACATTCATGCAATTTTATAAAACAAACAAAAAAGGATTAAACAATGAGGGTGGGGTGAGGATCAAAAGAAGGTACTCAGATTGCTGGTGTCTAAACAATGAGGGTGGGGTGAGGATCAAAAGAAGGTACTCAGATTGCTGGTGTCTAAAATTCAGAGTGTTTGTGTGCATAAACACTTTAATATATGAAAAAATTAATAAAAAAAAAACCCCACCTCATTCATTAGGACATAACTGAACACCTCAGTGGGGAAGAAGGAGCATTTAGTGGATGAATAAGCCATCCTCAGTGCCCCTGGAGAGCAGGCTACAAGGGGAACCACCGAGAAATCTCACAGTCTTGTTCATTTCTCCCAGTTGCAGAGAGAGGTCTTACCAGGGCTCAGTCTGCCTCATCCCTCAAATCAGCTACTGTTCACATCTCTACCTCCCATCCCAAGGGAAATGAAAGGGCATGGATGGTTGGCTACATACAACCACCACTCCTGCTGGAAAGTAACGTAAAACCCCTGACCCACGAAATATAGACCCATGACTATTAATGTCCAGATTTCGTGCTAAAAAAAGTAAAGACTTGACCACATACTAACGATAACTGCCAATTGATGCCTCTAGCCTCAGCCTCTCTCCTAAATTTCAACCCATATTTCCTTCTTCTCCCTACTCCATGCATAACATGAATAATGTTAAAATTCTGCCACAACTGCTTACTGTCATTTTACAAAGAAGTAACACAGTGCAGGCAGCGTTGAAGTCTACCCTCACATGTGGGTGCCCAGTTCAGCTCGCTCCCTTCTTCCCATAGTCAACAATTCTTATTAACGTGGTGCTTACCCAGGCTATGTTTTCATTCTTTTTACACATGTCCAAAGGCATAAACAAAATACAGTGCCGCCTGTATGTTTTCCAAATGTGTTAGACTGTATTTACAATTCCTCTATCTGCCTTTTCACTCAGCGTTGTGTTTCTGAGATCTTACCTCGTGTAAATGCCCAGGAGCAGTAATGCTGGTTCTATAATACCCAACTCTCTTACTGCAGACTAACTGAGTCCTTTCCTGGGGGGCAGAGGTGGGGGGAGCATTAGATAAGCCTTTGACCTCTCCCTCCCCTCACTTACTCTCTTCAGGAAGGTGGAATGACTTATCTGATGAGAGGCGGGCACTTTGGAAAGAAACTCCATTTTCAAGTGAAGTCTTGGTAACAATAACTCTACAAAATCATTCTGGAGGTCCTCATGGATCAGAAACTTTACGCTCTTCTCTGTGACTTCTAAGGACATTGAAAATATACCTCCAATCTATTTCTTCTGCCATATCTCAGCTAACTGAACTAGGGTGATTCCCTGAACACATACCAACCTGTCTCCCCTCTGTTCTGCTTTACTAGACTATTCCTAACCTTTCTTCAAAACTTCCCTCAACTGCCATCTTCTCAAGGGAGTCTTAATGGAACCACTATTTTAAAATTGTCAATTTATCTCGACCAGTCATTGAAAGCATAAAATTTCAGATCAGCGTTTACTCCCCACCAAATGACTGCATTCAACCATGAAATTCATCTTCCCCACATGTCTTATACTCCAGCTAAACCCTCCTTGGACCCAACAACGCCTTCCCGTCCACATGCATTTGTTCGTTTTATGCACTCTGCTTAGAATTCATTCCTCTCTGACTCTGCATGTCAAATAACTTCAGATTTTAAGACAATTTTTCCTTTAAAAAAAAATCACAATAGTATAAGACACTAACTGTAAAAATTTCATGAATACCAAAATGCGTAAAGAATAAAGTGAAAGTTACCATGACCCCATTTCCCACAGATGAAAAAAAAGTAATCATTTGATATACTTCTTATATATCTTTTCACTGCATATAGATACTTACTTAATAATTTTTAAAATACAATAAATATATTGTAAATATTATTTGGCAACTTGGTTTCTTTTACTTTGTATATCTTGAACTTCTTTCCAAGTTCCATACATGTCTATTCTTTTTAATAACACTGATGTTATACCAGTAATACCATATTTTTTTTCCCTTAAAGCTTTAGGTTTTAACTTTCACATTAAAAATTTAATCTATCTTTATTTTGAATATATTGTGACACAGGGCTCTAAAGTTTATGTTTCAAAATTAATAACCATGAAAAAGAATGTGAAAATGAATATATGTATGCATATGTATGATTGAAACATTATGCTGTACACCAGAAACTGACATATTGTAACTGACTATACTTCGATAAAAAAGAAATGCCATTTGCAGAAATAACACCAGTAAATAAATAAAGAGCTTTTAAAAAAGTAAAAAAAACAACAAAATTAATAACCAAATGTCTGAATATCATTTAATCAGTAACACATCCATTGGTCACTGATTTGAAATGTCATTTTATCCAATTATTAATTCTTACATATGATGGAATAAGTCTAATTAAGGACACTCTGGGGTGTTCTTTTGATATCAGTTTTGTTTATCCCTCTTTATTGTTATGGCAGTATTATCTTATTTTGACATGCCACCCCAAAATGTGTGTCTTTGGCACGAGGATTATTCTATGTTCATTATTCCTAAAAAAACAGAAGACTCAAGAATTCTTTCTTTTTATTTCTTCAACTGCCTAGAAAATTTTAGATAAAGGGACTGGTTCAGGAAGAGATCACCAGAGAACGACTAATTAACATAAAGAATATGGGCTAGGTGTGGTGGAGGGCCCTCGAGACCAAAGTCTTCTCTGTGTCCCCATGTCTTTGCATAACCCAGCAAACATCTGCTTTTTCATCTTCCTGTGAATTGCCTTCCTTCCCTGAAGTCTCAGACCCCCACCTGCCTCTCCTTGGTCCAGGATGACACATACGCCTCATTTTACCTGATGGTCTTTAGAATCTCTTACGTTTTGATAGTATGCACATAATTAAAGTTGGTTTTTCTCCTGTTAATCTGTCTCATGTCTATTTCATTATTAGGCCAGCCAGAAAAACCTACAGGGGCAGAGGGAAATTTTTCCCTTCCTCAACATGACTATACACTATGGTACAGTACAGCATGGCACGGCAGAGCACAGTAATTTCATAGAAATTTGCACATTAGTTTGTCAGAGGAATGATGATTAATACTGATTATTCCCATTCAAGAACATGGTGTGCATCTCACCAGCGATTTAGATTCAAGAGTCTTGCTCTGTGTCTTTCAATGAAATTTTACACTTTTCATTCTATATGCTCATTTCTTGTTACATTTATCTCTAGGCATTTTATAGCCAGGGGACACATATGAATAGGATATTTCCCCCTTTGCAGTATCTGTTTATTGCTGATATAAAGAAAAACTATTGTATATTCACATTGCATCCAAATATCCAACCAAAACCTTTACTACTTAAAATAAATTCCTTGAGCTTTTTAGTTATACAATCATGCTGTATATAAATAGTGGAAAACTGGTCACTTCTTTCCAATATTTATACTTTCTTATTGTTCTTGTTTTATTACAATGGCTAGTATTTCCAGAATAATGATGAATGGTGATCATCATAAACATTCTTGTCATGGCTTGAATACATTCATGTGGCGTGAGGCTTCACTGTTTAATATGATGCTGATTGTGAGTTACTTCTTTACTCCATTTTATTTTGAACTGGATACCCAAGCACTTTGTGGCTTACTCCTTTTAAAACTCGGGTAGTTTTTAAAATGGGTATTACTTGTATCAAAGCATTAATGGCTCAAAGAACATTTATGGTTGAAGCTAGCAAGAAGTTGAGACTTTCAGAAAGCCCTAATAATCCAAATTTATCTCCCTCCTCAGAAAGGTAGAGAGGTCCATGCAATGATACGCCATTCCTTCAGTGATGGCCAGTTTCCTTATGTTCCGTATTCAAAATTCTATTGTTTTCTTTGTATTAGAAGAGCACGAACATTATATATCAAACATTGCTAAAAGCTTAAAATAACTTCACATCTATTTTCTAAACTACAATTTATATACTCGGAGAGGGTTATTGGGTTCTCTTCAGCATCCTCAGGCTGAAAGTTCACAGCCAAGGTGGGGTTTAGCAGCCATAGAATATAAATTTAAAAGTCACTGCACAGTGGATATTTTTATTTTTGATCCTCAAAAAGCCTATGCATTTTTGAATCATTTTATGTTAACTTTCATAGCACTGATGCCTGTAAGACAGTGTTTTGACAGGGTCTTATTTTAACCGCACATTTTACGATGGTGAGCAGAACTACATTATGAGCATATTATTCAGAATATACAGAGATCATAAGTAGGGACAGGCTAGATATCTCACTGAAAATAAATTTGCATCTTGCAGCACACAAAGAAACAGCCAGTGTCAAGTTAGACATTCCTAAAGTTCAAAACTCCTTTCCAAACTGTTTACCCTTTTAATTACTTTATTTAACTACTGTCTCAAAAAACCACAGAGCAAATATGCTGATATTCACCATAAAAAGCCGAGAGGAAATTCAGACATGTTTACAAGTAGAGAAGTTATTCAGTAAACTTGTGTGTATTATTAATTTTTCATTAAACAAACCATTTATTTAGTGCCAGTGATGCGCTCTGCACAGGGCTATGGGATGATGATATGGAATGAGAGAGGCATTTAGGAAGTAGCAAAGCACAGTGCTCAGAGCAAAGGCTTGGGGCTGGGGCTTAGGCTCAAATCTCTGCTCCCCCCTTGCACTAGCTGTTTGCTTTGGGGAATTACTAACTCACTCGGATGCTCAGTTTCCTCATCTGTAAAATGGGGTTGGGTGGGGAGATACTCTGGTAGCTGCCTACTAGGGCTGGTATAACACACGTAAATATATATATATATAAAAACACGTAGAAAGCACCCAGCAGGATGCCCAGCACACAGCAGGTCCTCAAGAGGAAAGGTAAACTCATCTATGCCAGGAACTGCATGTGCTTTATATGCATCATTTCTGTAAAGTTGCTTTATATGTTAGGTCATGTTATTTTCCCCAGCTTTACAGACAAGAGAACTGGGGCAGGGAGGGGCTGTCAGCTCCCAGTGGATAGCACCCTAGGGGATATCTGGTTGGCTCAGGGACTGGGAGGAGCTGTTGGCATTTGGAGGGTGGGGCCAAGGTACTGAAGACCCAGGATACAGGATACAGAAGAGTCCCACAAAGATGTGTTCTCTGCCCAACACGATCTTCCCTCCCGTCTTGTAGTTGGAAAACCTGTTTATGATTAGATGAACCTAGAGCCCACCCCCAATCTGCTTTACGTAAACACTCAAAATCAAGCTATCAACATGTACCGAATTTTTAAGGAATGCAAACAAGCACGCACGTTGAGGGAAGGTTAATTTTATTTTCTCTGGAACTTTGCCAAGAGATGTTCGGTTTTTCAGAAACATCACATCACCAGTGCCAATAACCACTTGTGATATGTGAGTTGCCGAAACACCCCTGACCCTTCTGCACTCGTGCAGTCCCATGTACCAATTCTCATGTGTGTGCAAGCACTGGACCGCTCAGAAAATCTTCTAGGGAAGTTGAAATAGATCTCCTAATCAGTACATACTGAAATAAATATTGTTACCGTAAAATACTTACACAGCTAACGCATTACGTTGTTTTTTGAAATTATATGTAGGTTATAGTACCTGAGTTGTACTTCAGGATAGTCAAGTGTTGGGTGTTAAAAGAGGTAATGGGTATGCTGAGTTTGAGAACACATTAGGCTACGGAATTTGTCCAAAGTCACAGCTGGTAAGGAATGGGGCTGGTATTCGACCCTGTTCCAGAAAACAAACCTTCAGCAAACATACTTGAAGTGAAATGTTAAAAGCTTTCTCTCTGAGATCGGGAACCAGAAGGGAGAGCAGCTCTAGGAAGCTGGAAGTGTTCTATTTCTTGACCTGGGTAATGACTTCACGTGTGCTTACAACAACACATTAAGTTCTTTATTTTATGTTTTATGTGTACTTTGAAATAGATTTTGAAAACAAGAAAGAAAGAAATATTTGGAGATGAACAAAAGGCCGACCTAGGCTATTATTACTCAAGCTGGGCAACTCTGCAGGTCCTAATTTTTTCCCCATTATGATTACTTTCAAACCAAGTAAGATTTAGTAGGCCTATAAGACAAGATTGTACAATCTGGAAATGTTCATGTTTCATAAACCTTAAAAATGTTTGTATACCATCCAATAACTCCATTTTCTATGAATCTATCCTAAGGAAAAAGAACAAAATAAAGAGAAAAAAATCCATAATGTGCTAAGATGTTCACTGACCACATGATAATAAAGTGGAAAACAACTAAATAACCTGTAAATACAGGGAATTGTTAAGAAAATTCATTTTTATAATGGAATTATTATACAATCAATAAAAAAAACACTCATGCTATGACTAAAGGGGGAGGGGAAGTCCTAGGCACAGACGAAAAAGAAAATGAGAGCGGGAGGAAGGTGAAGGTGGGGAGAGAAAGGAACGGGTTGGGTGAGACAAAAACTACACTGGTTTTCTTCACATGATGAGCTTATGAATGTCATCTGAACTTACTGCACTTCCTAAATTTTCTTTAATGACTATGTAAAACTTCAGTAATGGGGTATATAAGAACTGAAAAAAAATAATCACAAACCTAAAATATCCTAAATACAAAATAAAGTTACTTGAAAATGGAACTTTAAAACTTCCAGATCAAGATGGAATAGAAGGACGTGGAGCTCACCTCCTCCCATAAATACATCAGAAATACATCTACGTGTGGAACAATTCCCACAGAATACCTGCTGAGCTCTGGCAGATCTCATACAATCAAAACGACAAGAAAGATCACCATGTAACCAGGTAGGACGGAAAAACAAACAAAAAGAATCAGGGTGGGGACCTGTGGCCCTGGGAGGGAGCTGTGAAGGAGGAAAGGTTCCCTCACCCTGGGAAGCCCCATCACCTGCAGGGAGATTCGCTGGGGCTCGGAGGAGAAAGTATAGCAGCTGGTTTATGGCAGGCAGATCAGGGACCAGCACTGAGGGTTTGTGTTACCTCGCTGCACCCCAGCCTGAGGGGCTGCTGGAGCACTCAGGGGCTAGGTGGCTTCAGAGGAAAGGCTTAGGGAGAGGGCTGGGGTTGGCTGTGCGGAGACAGCCTGAAGGGGCGGGAATGTGGTACGGACCACAACTGGGAGTGTGTGCAATGGAGCCTGAGTCTGCCATTAAAAGCCCCATTGTTAACGCATGCAAAGGGAGGGGCAGGACTGAAGAGAAGGGAACACTCCCGAAGTCCTTCTATGAAGCCACCATCACCTTGATACGAAAACCAGTAATAATACCAAAAAAGAAAACTACAGGCCAATATCTCTGATAACCATAGATGCAAAAATTCTCAACAATATATTAGCAAACCGAATCCAACAACACATAAAAAAGATCATACACTGGGATTAAGATGGAGTCATCTCATGGTCATAAAGATGGTTCAACATACACAAATCAATGTGATACACTACATCAACCAAAGAAAAGACAAAAACCACCTGATCACCTCAACAGATGCTGAAAAAGCATCTGATAAAACTCAACATCCATTCATGATAAAAACTCTTACCAAAGTGGGTACAGTGGGAGCACATCTCAACGTAATAAAAGCTATTTATGACAGACTCACAGCCAACATAATACTCAATGGTGAAAAGCTGAAAGTTTTCCCGCTAAAATCTGGAATAAGACAAGGACGCTCACTCCCACCACTTCTATTCTACACAGTCTTGGAAGTCCTTGCCAGCAATCAGACAAGAAAAAGAAGTAAAAGGAATCCAAATTGGAAGGGAAGAGATAAAACTGTCACTATTTGCAGATGACATGATACTACATACAGAAAACCCACACAAAAACTACTAGAACTGATAATAATTTGGCAAGGTAGCACAATACAAGATTAACATACAGAAGTCTGTTGCATTTCTTTATAATAACAA
The DNA here is from genome assembly GCF_009834535.1 of Camelus ferus. NCBI lineage: Eukaryota > Metazoa > Chordata > Mammalia > Artiodactyla > Camelidae > Camelus > Camelus ferus. Next base: position 60,712,282 of record NC_045703.1, on the reverse strand, counting down.
TGAAATAACAGAAAGGGAAAGTTAAAAAAAATCCCTTTTAGTATTGCATCAAAGAAAAAAAACCCCAAAAAACCCACATAGGAATAACCCATCCTGAGAATTATAACATATCAATAAAGGAAACTTAAGATGGTTCAAAGAGGAAAGCTATCTCATGCTCTTGGATTGGAAGAATTAATATTGTTAAACTGGCCATATTACCCAAAGCAATCTACAGATTTAATGCAATCCCTATCAAATTACCCAGGGCATTTTTCATAGAACTAGAACAAATAATCCTAAAATTTGTATGGAACCATAAAAGACCCAGAATTGCCAAAGCAATCCTGAAGGAAAAGAACAGAGCTGGAGGCATAACCCTCCCAGACTTCAGACACTACTACAAAGCTACAGTAATCAAAACAGTATGGTACTGGCACAAAAACAAATGTACGGATCAACAGAACAGGACAGAGAGCCCAGAAATAAACCCACACACCTATGGTCAATGAATCTTAGACAAAAGAGGCAAGAACATACTATGGAAAAAAGAGTCTCTTCAGCAAATCATGTTGGGAAAGGTGGACAGCCACATGCAAATCAATGAAATTAGAACACTCCCTCACACTGTACACAAAAATAAACTCAAAATGGCTTAAAGACTTCAATATAAGACATGACACCATAAAACTCCCAGAAAACATTCTCTGACATAAATCATACCGGTTTTCTTAGGTGTGTTCCCCAAGGCAACAGAACAGTTGTGTTTTCTATCATCAGGACACAGATAGTCTTCATTTGAAAGGATGCATTAATGTTTGTGAAGGTTTGACCCCTAGCATCTTAAGCTGGTAACAGCAGTTGGCGTCCGCTGTTTGGGGCCAGAGTCTGTGCTTTTTCCAGAATGACTGCACTTCAGTCTGAGAACAAGCCTTGATTTAGATAAGGAGAAACCAAGATGTGGGGAGGTTATGCGACCTACCCAAGGTCACCCCCAGGGCACAGCAGAGAGCAGTTCAAATCTAGATGGTTGAAGCCTGCAAACTAACACGTGTGGCTGCTCTGAGGAAAATCATCTATATTACCTGGGTTTTCAGTATTATAGCAGAAAATGACCAATAAACCAGAGGGGCATCAGAATGAACCCTCCCCCCCAAATCAGTCTAACTTAGTATTATTCTAACTAAAATCCTCTGGAGCACTGGAAGATCAGGTTGTAAAGCTCTGGTGACCTGTAATTAAGAAATACTATTCCTAAGTTTTTTAAAAGTGTATGAAAATAGTTGATATATACAAAAGAATATATGTAAGTTAGCAACAATCACTAAAAAACCTAAACATCAATAACCCAAATTCAGGATGGTGGGCACTTCCGGTGGGAAGGCAGAGAAGTTGGAATCGGGGGGGCGGGGTGGGCAGCGGGGCATGACTTCTAATGATTTCCTATCCCAAAAGCACCACAGAGAAAAACAAATGGAAACTAGGCTTCTAAAGTGGGCAGAAGACCTAAACAAGCAATTCTCCAATAAAGACACACAAATGGCCAATAGGCACATGAAAAAATGCTCAATATCGCTAATTATCAGAGAAATAAAAATCAAAACTACAATGAAGTATAACCTCACACCAGTCAGAATGGCCATCATTCAAAAATCCACAAAAAATAAACGCTGGAGAGGGTATGGAGAAAAGGAAACTTTCCTACACCGTTGGTGAGAATGTAGTTTGGTGCAACCACAATGGAAAATAGTATGGAGATTCCTCAAAAGAGCAAAAACAGACTTACCATATGATCCAACAATCCCACTCCTGGGCATATATCCAGAGGGAACCTTAATTTGAAAAGATACATGCACCCCAATGTTCATAGCAGCACTATTTACAATAGCCAAGACATGGAAACAGCCTAAATGTCCACTGACAGATGACTGGATAAAGAAGTTCTGGTATATTTATACAATGGAATACTACTCAGTCATAGAAATAATAAAATAATGCCATTTGCAGCAACATGGATGGACCTAGAGACTGTCATTTTAAGTGAAGCCAGAAAGAGAAAGAAAAATACCATATGATATTATTTATATGAGGAATCTAAAAAAAAAAGACAAATAAACTTATTTACAAAACAGAAAAAGACTCATAGACATAGAAAACAAATTTATGGTTAATGGGGGAGGGGTTAGTGGATGGGAAGGAATAAATTGGGAGTTCGAGATTTGCAGATACTAACTACTATATATAAAATAGGTAAATAACAAGTTTATATTGTATAGCACAGGGGACTATATTCAGTATCTTGTAGAAACCTATAATGAAAAACAATATGAAAATGAATATATGCATGTATATGTATGACTGAAGTATTGTGCTGTACACCAGAAATTGACACAACATTGTAAACTGATTATATACTTCAATTAAAAAAAAAAGGCTTCTAATTTAAAAGTCTGTTACCTTATTACATTAAGTTCTACAGTTACTTAATACTCGGTTTTGTTTTTTCTTCTGAAAAATAATTCTAGACAATTGCCATCATCACGTGCTCCTTTTTCTGCTGAGCCAGATCATAATGAAAGGCCTTTACCGCCTGTTATCGCTACTTGTGAAGTTCTTTCTTCCTTACCTCAAAAACATTTCAGGATTAATTCATATTTAATGAACATATTAGCAATATAAACAAGGGATAAACTGAAAGTATTCCAGGAAAAGGTCAACAAATTCTATTCAAACTGTCTTGAAAAAAAGAGAAAAGTAAAGACAATGTGGAATCTGATCATAAAATAAAACCCTTTCTTTTCAAAGTTCCAAGGGATCTTTTATGAGAAATACTCGGAACTAGACAACATAAGAGCAACATACGCAGTAAGAATAGTGTCCTTTACTTTTCCAGAAAGACCAGGGATCACTGGTGAGCAAAGCTCAGGATCAACAGGAAGGGTCGGGCTGAGATGACGCTTGGAACCCTGCTAGAAGAAAAGCTCGCATCTCTGCAGTGACAAGCATGCGTCCCTTACGCTCTGCTTCCTTGGGGAGACAGAGTGCCAGGGAAAATGAACTTAAAAGCTGTTCCTGAGGCAGAGGTCCCAAAGCCAACAGCTGACCAGCACATGTACTGGCCTTGAGCACTCATTTAGCTCTCTTGAGGCTTCTCAGCCCTTTTTTAGGGCCGGAGTTGACATGCACCTCTGAAAGAATCATGGAGGAAGGAAAGTTCCACATATTTTATGGCTTAAGAAAAAGGGACACCATATATAAACATAAATTCTGAGATGATTAAAGGCTTAAATGTAAGCGCTAACATTTTATGAACCAAGATCGACGACCTTTATGATTCCAAAAGCTGAAATCATAAAGAAAAAGGGATGGAAAGAGGAAAAAAAAATTACAACAGACACATTGAAAAGGTAAGCTATATACAGTAGAATACATTTATAACAGAATGGCAAAGGATTCATATTCAGAACATACAAAAGATGTTATAAATTAATAAAAAAGAGATACATAGCCCAAAAGAAAGTGGGCTCTGAAGTGTCCGTAAATATGCTTACACTCACGACTGTAATAAAGTACCATTTCACTACCACTAGATTGGCAACTTTGAAAATCTAACAATACAGATGTTGAGAAGAGTGTGGAGAATCAGAGATCTCATAAATGATGGTTAGTAATATAAATTGGTATGACTTTGAAGAACAGTTTGGCTTTATCTACTAAGATGATCTAAAGCATCCTTATCACCCCCCAAATCTCACGCCAAGGCACAGGTCATAGAAACACCTTTGCACATGTTCTCAGAGACATAAACAAGAATGTTCCGGGTAGCATTATTTGGGACAGAACACTGAAAGGACTCTAAACTAAATGCCCCTCAGTGAAGAAGGCACAAATACATGTGCTGTGTGCATGCCAAGGAAGACGCTGCAGGCAGGCGAAGCTTTTTGATCACAGCTATTGGGTTAACAGAGGAATGTTAACACTGACCAAAAATAGCAAGTTATAGAGCAGGGGTTGGCCTGCATACCTCCTGGCTTCATGTGGCCTGTCAATCATTTTTTTTAAAGAAAAAAAATCACTTGGTAAAAAAAAAATCAGAAGAAGCATGTTTCATCACACATGACAACGATGAAATTCAAATGCCAAAAGTCCATACATAAAATCTATTGGAACATAGTCTCCTTCATTTTTTAAAATCTATGGCTGTTTTTGCAATAGAGTGCACAGAGACGCTATGACTCACAAAGCCTAAAATATTTATTGTCTTGCCCTTTATGGGAGACATTTGCTGACCTCTGTTGTAGCACAATGCAGCCAGTAAATGTACGTGTCGAAGCATCCTGAGGCCCAGCAGTGAACCAACTCAGAGGAGCCTCGGGATATTTTAAAATTTGGAGGGAAACTCGGCACCACTCGACATCCGTTGGACACTGCAATCTACTTGTCTGAGGCAGCTCACTGTTTGAACACTTTCACGCTGCATTCCCTTCAGTGACATCATAGATTTGCAAAGCTAAATTCTAGGCAGTTGCTGCAGTAAAAGCAAGAACTGGGTGAAAACCAATGTAGAACCAAAAACGCGGTTTGAAGTGTCAAGTGATTCCAAGGACTGAGAAGTTGTTCTGTGCCCAACAAGGACACACACCTTGTTAATAAGTTATGCTGGCTATTTAAGAGTGAAGTATTATTTCCTCTTTCGATTGATATGCACTCCTTTTTCAGACAGCTACTAGGTTGTTAGAACATGAATATCCATTAAGATGTTTGGATCTAACTACTTAATGAGTGTCAGGTATTTCTTTTGGCCTGAAGTGTGATGAAAAAACTGCTGAGACTCTAAGACGTGTCATGACAAGAGAAGGCTTGAGGATTTCTGTTGTAGAACTTCTGCAGACTTATGTGATAAACTAAGTACAAAAGCACGCCTGCAAATGTTAACACCCCAAATCAGGATAGTGACTTCTACTAGAGATGCATAAAGGGAATGGATCAGAGAGGGACTCACGGGGTCCTCAACTCTATCTCTAATGTTTTACTTAAAAAAAAAACAAAACAAACCAAAAAACAAAACTAAAGGACACATAGCAATAGGTTATAATTTTCACACAACAGGGTTGTGTGAACATGGATGTTTATTATTTTAACCTGCATACTGTGAAAATTAGTAAAGGGAAACCTCACTAAAATGGAGCTGGGGAGCCTGAAGGTACAAAATACAACTCTATGTCAATACAGACCCGAACAGGGGGAGACGTACCTTGCATCTTCAGCAGGAAGTGACTCTATTTTATAACTGCCAGGAGGAGGAAGAAAGATTTTCTGCTGGCCTGGCAACAGCACAGCCAGTGAGACTGTCAGCCAATGAAAAGCCACTCAAACTCCCAGTTTTCTCCAATGGCCTTTCTGTTTTTAACAGCCCCTCCCAACTTCCCCTTCTTTCTAGAGAACAGTTTCCTCTCCTTTGCTTTACTGGACTTGCATGTAGTTCACCGTAGTGGCATGTCCCGAGTTGCAATTCTTTGCTGCTCCAGATAAACCTGTTTTGCTGATAAAATAACTGGCTATTTTATTGTTTTATGTTAACAATACTCTCCTGAATACTGTATACTTGGACTATTTCACTTTTTTTTTAAGGGTAGAAGACTGAGTAATGAAAGAAGAGAGGGCTACTTTATACAAAAACATAGGAAGACAAAGGTGAGGCGGAATAAAGGCCAGAACAGAGAGTGAAGGGAGAATGAGATTAGGCCCAAAACTGCATTAAGAGAAGTCAGACTTCCTGGGACAATGAGTAACAACCTTCTCTTACTAAGCTATCCGGATTATAGGGGTTTAAAAACACAACTGGTGATGAGTAGTTCCCCTGAAGGTTAACATGTGACCTTCAGCCAGCGTCTCCAACAATTCAGCACTACTGCTCCTTGATTTAATTACAATACAATCACTAGAGGAAAAAACGGGTAATATCATAGCAGAAATGGAGCACAGGCTGAGACCAGCTTTTCTAAATAATGTAAACAGACCGAGGTCTGGGGGAATTAAAGCTTCGTAAGCTGGAAGGCCACTTGACGTCAGATTTTTCTTAAGGGTGGATAAAGTGATGGCAATGTTTCATTTGGTCTGGTTCTCTTCTACCAAAATGAAGGAATATTTAAAATGTCACGGCAATAAAAGTGGAAAAAAGAGGACAAGCTAGTAAGTGGGTGTAGACACCAGAGTCCCCTGAAGCCCAAGAAGAAAGATCTGGAACTGTCTGCAAAAGGACGCAGGCGAGGGGAGTGAGGAAATGAGAGTGTGACTCAGTAAGATAAGCTTTAATTAGCATATATTTGAGAGAAAGATCTTGTAAAGTACTAAGGAGAAAAGAAGAAGAGGGAAAAAGAACCAAATGTATTTCATTACAGTTGGCACACACTGTTCTGTATCAGCACAGTGTAATCACATTGGCACTAATTGACCATCTGCTGCAGACAGACCATCTGAAACTGATTATTTTTTAATGGGACTGGATGGGAACCAGGTAAAGAGAGATTAGAAATCACGGTGGGCAGAAGGACCGGTGGATCATGTGTCTAGGTCCGGGTGAGGGGAGCCGGGAAGATGCATCCTTCACCACTGACTGGCTGGATGCTGAACATGTGTCATAATCTCGGGCTTCAGTCACATCAGCTGTAAGATGGGGATAGTAACACCCATTCCTCAGAAAAGAACTGTTTAAAGATCAAGTGAGAATGTGCACAACAGCTTTAGCACAGGTCTGGAGCTCGGGAATGGCTCAGAGAATGGGAGCATTTGTAATGAAAATATTAACAAGGCTTTGTTTCCCAATCCTACTCAGTTTGTCTTGGAAATGCCACAGCTATTGGTTCTGATCTCTAAATCCGACTCCTGAATGTTCAAGGCCAAGCTCCGTTCATGAAATCATTGGGCACTTGTCTAATCTTCCCCTTCTGCTGCGTTGTTTGTTTACCCTTATGTACCCAGGAAGCACCCAGAGAGCCCAGCCTGGGTCTGTGTGATTCTTTACAGCCAGCAAGGGAAAGACTCAGGATAAATTAGGTAACTTCTTGACATCTTAGACTTTGGACGAGGATGCTAAATGCCAGAGGTAGTTGGGACATCAAAAGCCACTAAAGCTTCACAGAGATCACTGTAAGGTGAGTGGGCTTACACGACATCCATTAGGCTATGAGATGATGCTTTTTTGAGTCATGATCCCCTTTGAGGATCTGGTGAGAACTGTGGAGATTTTCTCCCCCTTTTTTTTTTTAAATATATATACTCATAGTATATAATTCTGTACTTAATTATGGGAGGGGTGCCTGGTGACTGTCGGTTAAGAACTGCTGGCTATAAAGATGTACACGTGGACCCTGCATTCTAGAGCAAAGGCAAGGGATTCATCTGAACTGCAATCAAAACCAAATTAAGAGAACAGAAAACAAATTAAAAATAAAACAAGGTTCATGTGTAAGTTTGAAATCTCTACAAATAGTTTCAATATGAGATCATTTCTTAAAACCTAGAAACTCTATGCTATTTTCCTTTACATGCTTCTTTTAGAAATAACACGACTGAAGTTTGATGCCAAAGAAATGTTTGCCTTTACAGCAATAAATGGAAGTCAAGTGGACTCCCATAAGGATGGCTGACTAAAGGAGAAATAGAAATCACAGTGACCACAGCACTTTCTTCCAAATCCTCATGAAACCTTTTGCTCTAGTTTAACAAATTCATGCAATTAATTAAATAAACTTCATTCTGTTTTAAGTTTAAATGGAATACTGATTCCATTAGAGTAATTACTGCAGAGTAGACAAAACAGTACCTTCTTTGTGTGTTTTGGGACAGAACAAAAAATTAGATGAAATGTACCTTCGTCAAGCCAGTATATGAAGAAAATTCTATCTAAGAGATGCCCACCATCTTTTAAGGCTCCTCATTAATCAATACGATACTAACTCTCATAAGTGCATGGTACTCACCACTGAGATTCTGTTGGTGGGCTTCTCTCAGACCACGTTATAAATTACTGGAGGCTAAGAAATGTGTCTTAATGATCTTAGATTTCCAGCTTCTTCTCTGTATTACTTGACATATAGCAGAAGCTCAGTAAATGTGCACTGAAATAAATTATCTCAAAAGGACTTAAATATATTTTCGTTTGACTGGTTTTTTTGAAATGCTGTCAAATCACTCTTTCTTCTGTGAGTTACCTATGACCTTTCAAATTCTTTGCCAGTTTTGCTATTGGATTATGATTTTTTTAAATCAATCTAGTCCACGGTGGGCTACTGTATATTCTGATAATTGTCATTTGTCTATTATTCTTGAAAATATTTGCCTCCCAATCTGTCACTTGCTTTTTAAATCCTGTATCTTTTATCATAAACAATTTATTTTTTAATGTAACTCAAATTATCAATCTTTTTCTTTTAGGTTTGAGCTTTTTTCTCTTAAGAGAGTTTCCTATACACAACGTCTTTTCCAAGGTCACAAGCTCACCCTCAGACTTCAGGTAAACCTGTACTACTGCATTTAATTTCTGTAGAAGGATGTTAAAATAGGGCTTTTTTGGAATCACTTTCGTTTGAAGCCCCCAAACTATGCTGAATGCTCACATGCCAGAGGGTGATGCTTGACCTAACAACACATGCAAAGGAAATGTTTGAAAATACATTTTTGCATCCCTTAGTCCCCAAGAGCCACCTTGAGGTTTCAAAGGGGATGCAAGTTTGGAAGCTGGGAAAAGATTTCTTCAAAGAAAGTAATGGATGTGCCAACCACACACCCGGCCTCCCCCTGGGAAGGATGCAGAGCTGCCCCTACTTTTCTCCGGCTAGTGAGTGAGGCTACAGCAGAGCAAGTGAAAAGGCTTGACAGTGTCACTGCCTTTGGGGGACACTGTGGTAGACAAGGGTATGAAAAGAAGTCTAGGTTTACAAAGCAATTTCTCGTTTGATATGACTCGTTAAAGTTTTGTAGCATAGATAGTCTCCTTTTATCAAAAGAGGACACTGAGCCCTAGAGAAGTTCAGAAAATTGCTTCAGGTCATAATACCAGTTAGGGTTCTGATTCCACAGCTTCTAACTCTGGGTCCACAGCTACCTATCCAGATCCAGTTTGTCTTCTGGTCCAGTTTCTGGTTTTTTCAGATGAGAATGTCCACAAGGGACACACCCAGAGTGGCTAATGGCTTGTCCAAGGTCACCCAGGGAACTGGCATGGTTTGCATACATCACCAGCATATACCTTTTAAGATCCTTTGCTGCGGTAACACATATTCTATAAATGTGTTGATAGAGTAAGGATCGCACAGAGGCAGAGAGCTCTGTCAGCATACAATAGAGTGCTTTCTTCTAGAAGCTCTTCTATTTGTGGAGTCAGTGCATTAGAACCAGCACTTCACACAGCACCTAACTTTTCAGCGCCGGCCCTTACCAACCTCCTTGTCCATTAGCTCTACAATTATGCTGTGATCAATTGAGCAAATCCATTTAGATGGCATGTCTAGTCACTCTCATAAGTGGATCTGCTACCGAGGCAGTAAAGTACATAAGAGTACATAATACAGACCTTTGAGATGTGAACTATATAAATCCACATTTGGTCCTGACTGTGTCTGTAGGGAACTCTTCCAACCATCTCACTGACCCGGAGTGAACTTTGTAATGGCTGAGTATAAAAGTGCAGAGCTAAGTTCTTTTGTCCAGGAGAATCTTTTCTAGTAACCAGTGTGAAGGAAGCATTTGCTAGACTTGATTACAGGCACTCACGCACTGAATAGAAATGACCTGCTGCCATGTGAAAATCTGCTGCCATAACCCCTCAGATGTCAAGCAAAGGTGCCATCCCATGAATCCTTGTTTGTTTGTCTTTTGCTTTCTCACAGCCTTAATACTACAGGTGGCACTTGGGCTGGTGCAGACCGAGCAAACTCTATGGTAGTAGCTGCTCCCTCCTTCTGGCCAGAATACCCAACAAAAGCCAAAGAGAAGCAGGAACCACAAAAAGAATTTGACAGCAACAAAAAGTCTGCAGTCCTACCAATTAAAATTCCCAAGGCTAATGGTTGGGAGTCTACCTCTATTAGGCCACAAAAGCATACGGCGATTCGAGGAAGAGCAGGCTGATTTCATCTCAAGGGATGAGTAGTACGATTACTGCTAATAATGGGTAACGTTTAATGAGCATTTTCTCCTAGGAAATGACATGCATCACCCGACAGTATGCTCCAGGAGGGCAGGACTAGGTCTGCTTCGCTGACCATGCAGACAGAGCTCTGAATCACATGTCTCATGTGGGGTTAGGTTCTCAATGAATATTTGCTGAATGAATAAATAATTTCATTTGGTTTTCACAATAACTCTATAAGGTTTGATACAATAGACATCACCATTTTACAGATAGGAAAACTGAGGCTCAGAGGTCATTAAAATGTGCCCAAGGTCATGTGGCCAGCAAGTGTCAGAGCTTATATTCAAACCTGAATGCACCTGACATCAGAATTTATGTTCCAACCATGATGTCATGTCACTAGCATAGACCAGACCTTAGGGCTTTTCCAGTACTGAGACCATCTCTGGAAGGTGGGCCTAAAAGAATGTATTTTGAGTCAGAATGGGTACCACTCTGTTCCAGGCATCATCTTTCGGATTTCTTCAATATTTTGCAACAACGAAGTTTAAAGGAAGTGACTTACCTACAAATCCTTCTTCACCAACCAGTTTCAGGGCAATTTTATCAGCTAACACAGAAGAGTTGCCATGGGCAATGTTGGCAAAGGGGCCAGCATGCACAAACACAGGCGTCCCCTGTGGGAGCAGAAGAACACATTTTAAAAAGCTGTGAGAATCGGTAATTTCCCACTATAAGTTTGATAAGCCTCTGTGTTAGCTGCCTCAGGGACCAAGAAATAAACTAGTCACCTTATTTCATAATATTCTGCATTATATTTTTAAAAGAATGGAGTTAAATCCTGATGGTTGTTTCAAAGGCTTGGTCAAATGTTTTTCTTTTCCCCATTAAGAAATTAAATAATTCAAGAAAAATCTAAAGTAATCATAAAATCAACATAATAAATGAATTGTGGGAATCGTGCCAGAGCAAGTACACGAGGATTAATTTTATCATAGGCCACTTTTATATTTACAATAAGCTTGTTATACTGATTTTTCAAAATTTTGTCTTTCTCGTTTACCTTACGTGTTAAAAATCTGGTAATTATTAAGACAAAATCTGGTAACAAGAAAAATTTCATTCATAGTAAAATGTTAGAGTAATTACTGCTAAAAAGGCAAAAGAAAAAATAAGGGAATTATCAAAAACTTTAGATTTTAATTATTTAATTTTTACCTTAAAAATATTTTTTAGATTTTAATTATTTTAACAAAAATCTGTCGTATATGCATTTCTACTTTCACTTCGATACGTTTCCTTTGTCAAAGAGAACAGACTATAGCCCTTTCTAAAAAAACTCATCCACATGCATTAAAAATGTTCAGGTTTTATTCAGAGCCAGCCAGGGCCACTGGGGTCTGTGTATACGAAGCCTTGTTTCCACCTGTGAAAATACAGGCTGCCCTTATGCTGACACGGGGGAGGCGGGGAGTGACGCAGGGGATGGGGCCTGGGAGCCATGGAAAGTTCCCATGAACCAGGATGAGCCGTTAGCTGAACATGTTTCAAAGCTGAGAAAGCTGAACAAAAGCAGGAAGAAAGGCAGTGAAAGAAAAATCATCGCTGAGAGTGAAAAAGAGTTTATCAAAGCCACTCTGCGAGTTTTCTATTTACGTTTCCTTCCAAAGTCCTCAGGAGGGACAGTCACAGGATCCCGATAAGGTCATATAAATGTCTGTGGAAATAAAAGCTGGGACTAGGAAACCCAAACACACCTGTTTATGGAAATGCATACAAGTATGTTTTGTGTCTAGATCTCTGTGTACCTATCTGGGTATCTATCTGTAGTCTCTCACTTCTGTGCAGATAAACATTTTAAGCGCCCTAAAGAAAATGCCATTTAAAACATCTTAATGTCTTCATCACCTCCTAGCCTAGGATGCCCCAGGATGTGGCTGCCTATGGTAAGCTAGCGGAGCTAGTGAGAAAAATTTAAAGAGGACCAGGTTGATGGCTCCACCCCTGGGTGGCTGGCTGGCTTCACTACTATACACACTGCAGCCCTCACCGTGGCCACCTGTTCGAGCAGCACCCAGCACAGGTTTCCAGGGAGACAGGTGACAGGGTGTGGCTGGATCAGCATGAACACATTATGATTCCTGGGATAACTGTTCTAAGAACTAGATCAGCAGCATTTTGATTTTAATTAAAAATTAAATAAGGCCACATTGCAAATTAATCACTAAAGCAGCATCAGAGCCCTGGTTTTCGAACTCCCAGTATGTGGTTTAAACAAAAAAATTCTTAGGACGTCATTGTTAGACATTCAAACACAAAGACACAAATACTCACAAACTCAACTGACATTTGTACTTACATAATGCAGTAAGCTGAGTTAATACTCCTAAGAAATTCTATCACTAATCCAAAGACATAAAAATATCTATCCTGAGTTCGATACTTTATTTTATACACAGAACACTTACACAAGTAAAAACAGGAACTACCTCGGTTTCTGTGATGACAAAGCTATGAATAGTCTCCATATGGACTTTTCAAACATTTAATAAGATTAACACTTCAACTGCTCATTGCTTATCAGAGGTCCAAAAGAACATTATCCAAAAGAATTTCCTGCAATGCTCAAAATACTCTAAATCTGCACTCCCCAATACAATAGCCACCATCCACACATGGGTACTAAGCACTTAAACTGTGGCTGATAAAAATAAAGTAATAAACATATAAATCGAAATGCAACTGGTATGACTGCAGACTAAATTTTAGATTTTATTTAACATAAACTAATTTAGATTGCAGTAACCACAAGTGGCCAGTGGCTGCCATATTGGACAGCACACTGTAGCACATGGGTGTTCCCCTCAACACTGCCTACGTCTAACCCACGGTAAAATGTGAAGATCTCTCATTCTCTCTCTTCTCGATTAAAAAGTCTTCCACAGGGATGTTCTCCACCTGGCTATAAATGAGAATGACCCAGGAACCCAGACCATATCCGCCAGATATTCTAGGTTCACTTGGTCTGGGGAAGAGCTTGGCATCAGCATCTTTAAATCCTTCCGGGAGATTCTAACATGCAGCCAGGGTTGAGAACTACTGGTCTCCTGGCAACCTGCAGCACGGAGCCCTTGGGAGCCTCCTCTGGGACTAACAATCAAGCATGTTCAAACACAAGCACGAAAGCACAATCTGTACAGTGAGCAGTGATTTGGGGATCATTTTCTGATTTGAATTCCTAGTGCCACCAATTAGCCAGGTTAATGTGGAGTGACTATGTAGGACCCAGGCAGCAGAGCTCATACATGCAGATACTTTAACTGAATGGTGTGTTCACTTTTCAAACAATGCCCATTGCCTGTTAAAGTAATGTCAAAATGACTTATGTCTTAAGTGAAAAAACAAACACGAATATAAGTACAATAAGAACTGCTAAGGGGCAGCTCAACCTACTAATTCATTCACTAACAGGAAAAAGACTTTTAGGGTAAGAAATATCTTAAAAGTGCAAGTAATTTTTAATTTAAGAGATCATTATTTAAAACAGTAAGCTAATCATCCCTAATAATTGTAATAATTTTTTTTTTTGGTGGTAGTTTCTTTTTATTTATTTACTTTGTGGGGAGAGGTAATTAGTCTTAGTTATGTATTTTTTTTTTTTAAATAGAAGTGCTGGGGATTGAACTCAGGACCTCATGCATGCTAAGCATTTGCTCTACTGCTGAGCTATACTCTCCCACCCAGTGTGTTTTTATTTTTGAGGGGGAAGTCTTATGAGGAAGCAATATCACATCTCATTATGTATTTTTTCTCATTCATTCAGTTATTTATTTAACAAATATATATTTTTAGGAGCAATGTAGTAAACATAATAAGTATCCATGTAATTATTTTACTGGGCACCTAATATGCGTGAGGCACTTTCTAGGAGCTGGGACACGGTGGTGTACAAGATGGGCAAAGCCCTGCTTTCATCCTGGTGGGAGGAGAAATACAGTAAACAAACAAAGAAATAGGGACAATCAGATAATATTTTGTGTCATGCAGAGAATGACAAGACGGTGACAGGGCAGAGTGTCTGGGGCTTTGCTGGAATGAGGGACCCCAGGAAGCTGATATTTAAAGTTCATGAGTTCTGAGGGATGGGAAGGGACCAGACAGGTGAAGAGCAGGAGGAGCGTTCTGGGCAGCAGACCAGGGCAGAGAGAATGAGGGACGGGTTAGGGGAGAGGTGGGGCCAGATCCTGTGGGATTTCCAGGGAAGAGTGAGGACAAGGGTAAACCACCCAAGAACTCTAAGCAGGAGGGCAAGAGGACCTGATTTAAGTAGAGATATCTGGCTCTGAGTGGAGAAAGAATTTTGGAAGAAAGTGGAAACAGCAAGACCATCTTGGAGGCGGTTGCTATGGGGCAGGAGGACACGCTGGTGGCTGAGGCTGGAGAGATGGGGATAGATCAGAGACTCATCCTGGAGAAAGTCTCTGCAGGGCTGAGATGGGGAGGGAGCAGAGGGAGGGACCTCCAGGACCATTCCTAGGTTTTTGGTTTGAACCACTGACTAGGTTTGGGGGATGAAACAGTTGGGAGGAAGTAGGACGTGGCTGAGAATCAAAGATGCTTTTTTTCATACATAAGTTTGAAGTGCCTTTTACCCACCCTAGGGGCTCTTGTTAACCACACCTACAAGGCTGAAATTCTGAGGCTGGGAGATTCAGAACCAGAGTTCAAGGGTCATCACACGGCTGACACTAGAGGGAAGTGCAGCTGGAGATGTGAGCGCTCAGGCCCTCCAACATTTCAGGACTAAGCTGAGAAGGCAGCAAAGGAGACAGGGGATGCCTGCGGGGAAGCCAGAGCTCCAGAAGGAAGAGATGTCAGCGGTGTCAGCCCCACTGAGAGGTCACACAGACACCAACCGAGAAACAAAGACCTGGTCACACGGAGAGACTGACCTGACAGGAGCAGCTGGGAGAAGAGAAGCCTGGGGTCAGGCTGAGGCTCTTGAGGACAGAGGGGAGGTAAGGAAGCGGGGACCCCAGTTACAGATGATAACCTCCCACCGTGAAGGGGAGCGGAGAAATGGAGTGGTAGGTGGATGGGGATAAGGAGGGTCTGGGAACTGTTTTGTTTTGTTTTAAGATGGCTTTTATCAGAGCACGTCTGCATGCTGATGGAATGATCCAGAAAGAGGAAGGAACTCAAGGTTCAGGAGAGAAAGGTCTATCATTTGTCTTCACTAATGTGTAAGCTTCAAGAGGGCAGGGACCTTGGTCTTCGGGTCCATGTCCTAGGCACCTACTACAAAGCAGCCTGCTCACACTACCTGTTAGATAAACACTGAATCTTCACAATAACCCCATTAAGTTAGTCACTGTTACGCATTTTACATGGAGAAGATGGAGGCTGAGAGTATTTACAAACTTGCTGAAAGTCACAGTTAGTAAATGGCAGAGCACACACTCAAAACCGAACTTTCCATCAGCCGAGTGAGTGAATAAACGGATGGCCATTCCACTTGTCTTTCTGCCCTGTCTTCCCCCAATGTACCTGCCTTCTGGTCCCCCCTCCCCCTTTTTGTCCCACCACAGCTTGAGGACAAACAGCCTGTTGGCACCACTGCTGGTGGGCATCTCATCCCAACTCCTTTGTTCAGTGACATCCGGAAGGGAGCTAGGAACTGGCCAAGGTGGGGATATTTACACCGTGGAAACTGGCAAACACTGCAACCCGGCAACTTCCTGCCCAGAGAGCTGTTAAAACACCTAGGATACGTCACTGTCTCCCCAGTCCCAGCCCCATCCTCCCACTTGTCTCTTTGTACCAACCCAGGTACTGCCTCCCTGTTTACTTCCAAATCCTGGGGTCTCATTAGCTGGGAGGAAGAAATCAGTCAACTACAACATCCAATGAGCAAGACATGTGACTAGAAAACGGACTACAATAGAGATATTTGGTGAGTAAAGTTCAATGAAGACAAGAGGATGGCAAAGGGCATTCAGTGTACTTTTCAGGAGAACGTTTCTCAGCAATTGCTATCTGTTTTTCTCAGGAGAAAAAACAAAAACAAAAACCTCCCCCAAACCTAATGATTATGAGATGCTATATCAAAAAATATCATGTAAAAAATCATGTATACAAACTACTATATACAGAATAAACAACAAGGACCTACTATATAGCACAGGCTATATTGAATAGCCTGGGATAATCTATAATGAAAAAGAATATATATATATATATAAATAAATTGACTCACTATGCTGTACACCAAAAACACAACATTGTAAATCAATTATACTTCAATTTTTAAAAAAATCATGTAAACAGGATAAATGTGGCCAAACAACTTACTGAAATATTAGACACTGAATTTCTAAGTTCCTACTCTGGTCAATTAGGACTTCATTAGTCAAGAGACAAATCATATCAAAGAATTGATAAATACACTTTTAACCTTTTTTTTTTTTTTGGATGACCAAACAGTTACTCTGATGCTCCTCGGGGCTCACATTGGCTGTAAATGCTCACGTGTGAGGAGGTACAGCGAACCAATGAATGCAACTCTGTCAACAACTTCTACAAAAAGAATATCTACTTACTTCTAGGGTCTGCATCAGATTTGGTTTTATTGCATCTTTCATCAAAACAGTCAGAGCACCTGTCACCCCCTAAAGGAAAGGGAGGAAAAAAAAAACTTATTTGGATTATTGACGAAAGATCATTTGCACAAGTTCGAATCTCACCAGCCTGCCTCCCACATGGGTAGCCCCAAAGGCTGCCCTCACCTCTGAGCTACGGGTGACGCAATACCCTTGCCTCTGTCCATCTTTCCTCCACTGGCCGGCACGGATGCCAACTATTTTCAGATGTGAGGCTGATGGGGAAGTAGCAGTCATTGCATTTTTTTCAAAACCTTCCTTGATTGGGAAGATGCTTGCCATAAAGCAGATCTTTCAGTTCGCCTGAAAGTGTTTTCCAGCAATCGTGCACGTTATTTTTCATGACCAGAGATTACATTATTGCCCAGAGAAATCAGATGAAGAATGAAAACAAGGCTGGTTACGAATCTCATGCTATGTCTGCCTAGAAGGAAGCTGATGCCACATGTGCACAGACTGTGGCTGCCTCCTTCTAATCCTATGAAGCTTGAGTCGGGCTCTCTCCTGAACCTTCCTCTCCCATTCTGGAAAGGAGGAGGAGGAGAAGAGACAGCAGGTCTGAGAACTACTGGGGAGAGGGTGCCAAAGAAGGTCACACAGGTGAGCTCCCTTCCACCTTTCCTAAAGGCACTGGGCAAGTATCTTCCAACAAACTAGCCAGTTACTTGAAGGCCACAATATGAGAAAATGCATGGGAATATAGCCCTGAAAAATAGAAGCGGCATGCAACAGATCCCAGCAGATCGGGTGGGAGAACCTAGAGAATCTTCAGCTCTCCATTGCCTTCTCCTTCCACCTCCATCACCAACAATATTAAATGTTTCTCTTATACGATCAATTTCTATTTTTAGAATATTTAACCATTGAAGATTTCTAAGAAAATCCAATGTAATTTCTACATTGTTGTACAAAATAAACATTGCAAGAACTGTAACCTACCTATTATAAACATATTAAGATGTCTTACTGTGAAAGCAGCCAGCCGGGAAGGGCTCTAAGCAATCAGTTCCCTTTTCATAACAGAGCAGGCGGAAGAAGGCAGCAGTCTGTCTACTGTTCTGTGCTCTCCGGGTTTAACCACCCCCGTCAAATCTACTTCCCAGAAACTAAAGGGAGAAGGAAGGCAGGCATTTCCGTGGGACTCTCAGGTAGGTTACCACCTGCTTATTTTTCCGAGACACAACTCATCTTCGGCTGCTCCTCCCTCACTGACAGTTATCAAACACATGCAAAGAAACCCTCACCAGATAAAGCAGCTCTGGGAGGTCGTGTCCACGACAAGCTCTGCCCTCCATTTCAGTCCCGAGTCCCCAGCGGAGAGGGCTTGGACATACTCTTCCAGAGGACATCAGAATCAACCACCTCACGTGAAACTTTCAGGGGCCAGCTATTCCGATTTTCATTATAAGACAGAAATTCTTTTGACCAAATCAAACACAAGTTATAAAGTAGAAAAATAAAAGGCTAAAAGCTCCTAAAATCCTCCCTCAGTTTCCTATGGCAGACGAGCTACTGACAGCTCCAACCGCATGAAACACAATTTGAAGAAATTAAGTACCTTTGCAAACAAGCAAAACATAACTAACATGGGTCAACTTTGGGTTTTTTTCCCCCTCCCAGATCCAAGATATTTATCACAGATAAAAACAATAAATTTAGGAAAATAATATTTGTGGATTAAGTTTCAAACCACTGCTGACACATGTTTATTGATAACCAAGATTAAGAGGATACAGAGAAATATACAAACTATAATATGCTAGTTTAGACAGAAATATTGGGATGTTGATAATTTTTAAAAAGTAGTACTTTTACAGCAACCAGGATTTGGGTTTCCCCTTTAAGCTTTATACCAAGCATCCCATGGGCTGCCGATACAAACATACCTACTTGATTTACTTGACAAGACTAATGAGGCAGGCAGAGTTCTCTTCAAAAGTAGCGAAAAAGTTATCATGACATTCTGGCAAAGGTTTAAAATTACATCCAAGCCCTTGGAATTAATAAAATATTAATTTGCCTTTCTGCTTTTCTCAACAGTTTTTCAATCATCAGTGTGCATTTAAGATCCCAGTATGATACATGACTCAATATGTGGGAAAGTAAGCTTAAATCCAGAGTAATAGCTGTCCAATAGGCCTCTGTCATACGTATGTGCTTATGAACAACACAAGCAAATGAAACAGGTACACCACTGATGGGGGTTAGCAGTAAAGGTGGTTATTAAAAAGAAGAGGAGGGGGAAGGGTATAGCTCTGTGGCAGAGTGCATGCTTAGCATGCATGAGGTCCTGGGTTCAATCCCCAGTACCTCCATTAAAAAAAAAAATCTAATTATCCTCTCCCCCTCAAAAAAGATTAGCGTACCAAATTACAATTGGCACTACGAAAGGTGGTGGTGTGCCAGGATGCCAAGAAAGCTTTCTAAGCATCATTCCACTCAAAAGAAAGAAAGCTACCTGAGTTAGCATTATTAAGGGGGAGAGCTGCTTTATAATATGAAACTCAAGTCGAAGACAGAAAATTAAACACGCCAGGGTGTCCAGGGAGCAGACTAGAGCCAAAAATGTGCCAATTTCAACTTTCAATCTTTCCTTTCATAAAGGTGGAGTCACTCCTTCTTCTTTGGAAAGGTGATTTGCCCTCAATCTACAACAGGCATAGATCACTTTCTAAAAAAGCCACAGGCTGCAGGAGGACAACCCCACCCCAGGCAGAGCAGAGGTCAGAACTAGAAAGAATCATGAAAGGCTCATGAAATAAGCTTCATTGCTTCGGTGACAGGCAGGTACAAGCACATTGAAAATGCCCCCCGAGAACATTATGAAGCTGTAAGACAGACGGGATTGTGAAGGGGAAAATATGTGTGCAGAAATTCTCTGAATTCCCACTATACCCACTGACACAAGATGATGAACATCTTCATCCTCTTGACTGCAAAAGAACAGGGGCAGCGAGCTCCCTGGAGCATCTAAGACAGACTTACCAAATCATCCGCTGTCACGGGCTGCCCGTTTTTGTCACTGGCCACCACCATTCTTCCCAGCCGCTCCTTCATGTCCGCGAGGCTGTCGGTCAGGGCCAGCACTGCCATGATCTCACTGGCCACCGCGATGTCAAACTGCGCCTGAGACAGCAAGAACCAAGGTACCGGTCAGCTGCAATGCCACCTGCGTGGCCACTACCACAGGGAGCGGTACTTCAGCAATGAAGTGCTTGCAGGCCAGGGGATATAATCCTCGACAAGCTGTTCTGGAATGTGCAAGCTTCCTAAGTGTCCAGCACATGCACAATCCTTGGCTTGGTGCTCTCTGGGGTGGCCTGCCCCCTGCAGCCAACTTTCTTCCACTTGCTATGCTCAGCAGGACTCGGCCAGGCTAGGCCCCCGTTACACCAGCTTGTGGCATTATGTGGTCTGCTTTTGTGGCATGCTTCAGGCTTTTAATGATTAATGTGATGATCTGATGGATGCACGTCTCCACTGCCGGAGTGTAAGTGCCATGAAGACGGGGACCATTTAGGGAGGGTTTGCTCCTAAGTCCCCAGCTTGGAGGGCTGAGTGTGAAATGCACTAGGCGTTCAATGCACGTGGGCGGAATAAATGAAGAGCCACCACTTCCGCTGCTACTTATGTGGGGCTGCAGGTGTCTGCCCAGCAAAGACCTAAGGAGCAGACAGTGAAAGAAGGTGGTTCTGAGGCCAGTTTCCCAGAGTTAGAGCTCAGACTAGTGGTGACGAGACCCTGACTTGTGTTATCCACCCAGTCACAAGGTGACACAGAATCGATTTTAAGCTGTCCATGGGGGCTTAGAAACATCAGATCTTGAATTTTCCAGCCGCCAATGCTGGAGAGCAGCTACTTCCTGAGAATTGTTCCCAGGCCCTCCTGTTCCCTCTCCTGGCTCTGATTCCAAGCTGCACACAGTCCAATAGGCACTAAAAGAGACCCAAGGAACGTGGACTGCTTCCTCCTCCTGATTCAGCCACTGGACGAAACCATTTCATCACACTCCAGCTGAACTCTCCTACCTAAGAGGCGGGTGAACTGGGTTAACTTCAGCGGGATCATCTCCTGAGTCATTTTATTGTCCACTTCTGACACGGACAAGAACGGAAATGAGGGAAATAAGGAGCTTTCTGGCTACTTCCTGGTTGAGATTTCATTAGTCATTGACTTAGTGAAAAAATATTACCTGCAAGTCAAATATACCTATATTAAATTATTACATTCTCAGTATAACCCATTCCAAACATATGTGCTTTTTCATTGTATGAAATTGAAGATTCTCTATACCACGGTTCCATTAAAAACTGCATATGAAAAATGACTAAAACTACTGAGAATTCCTATACAAAACCTGAGACTGTAAATATTCTTGAAATATTAACTGTGTAAGTAATAAGTGGAATTTACAGTAGACATATAAGTTCTCCATTTGTAATCATTAACAATTTCAAAATTTTGCATCATAAGCAGTATCAAAAATGAAACAAGGACCAACATAGAATTACTCATTTTATGCCTGAATGATGTAGCTACGAGAGGGCTATTTTTGTTTTGCAAATAAAATATTTCTAAATCACATAAAAGTATAAACGAGATTATTCTCACTGTTTATTACAGGTTTAAACAAAAGACAATATGCCATGTTGACAAGGATGTGAATTGCCATGGCTTTCCAGGTATGTAATGTGGAAATGCATGTGAACAACTGCAATCTGCATCTTCTTTGACTCTGCAATTACTGATCTAAGAATGTGTCCTAAGGATATCATCAGGCAAGATTACATGCAAATATGTCTATATGTTATTATGTGTATGTTACAGATCACTTATGATAGCCCAATACTGCAAATACCCTAAGTGTCCATTAACAGGGAACTGGCTGACTTGATTATGGGACATTTACACGATGTGGTATTATATAGCCATTAAAAAATCATGACATAGATCTACCTCTACTGACATAAAAAGATGTCCTCAATAGTTTTTTTTTACATTAAGTTTATTTTTAATAAAATAATCTTTCACTAATGGATTCATTTTACCATGATGCACATGCATTTTTTTTCTATCATTTCCTGCTGGTTATTTTATTTTTTAAATAGGAACATACATATATTCATTTTCATATCTTTTTCACCTCAATAGAGTTTTAAGGTTAAAAAAGCAGTTAAAGTTATTAAATATAATCTCTTTTTATTTAAAAATATGTATGCATAAAGCAATACAGAATATAACCTTGGCCAAGTTACTGAACACGATATGCCCACTTTTCTCATTTGCAAACCAGATTTACAAACTCAATGTGCTAATGTATGTAACGAGCCTACCAAGACAAGGCAGGCAGCAGGCATTCCAGTCACAGACACTATTAATCCCATATCTCTCCAGTGCCTACGGTACAAAAAGACGCAGCGAAAATGTGAAAGGCTTTTCTTACGACTCGTCTTTCTAGACATAACTGATGTCAGAGGTGAACGTTTTTCCAGCTTGCATTCTATGTGTTCATGTGCAGAAAAACACAGATGCCGGCCTTTTCTTAATGTAAACTGGATTACACTGTATGTACTTTATATGCACTTTAACTTTGGGTTTTTGTTTTTTTTTTTTTATAAAAGTCTATTCTTAAATATACAACAGGTTCCAAGACAACACTTCATTCTAGCTACGGGTGGCAACAAATGTTATGGCAGGGAATCCAGATTTTTAAACAGGAATGGAATTAAGGATCATCATTGCCTCAGGCACAAGGAACAGCTTACTTTTTGCCAGATTTAATTCCACCTGTGGCCAAAGGACCTTTTCCCGCAGCCTTCGCTTTTAGCAACTTGAGTTTCTTCTGCTCCTCTTACTGCTCTGCTTGAATGCCTTATCTTCCTTGTCCATCTCCTTGGCCTGCTTCTTGGGCTGCTTCAGGGGCTTCTTCTTGACACCTTCTCAGCCAGACATGGCGCCTGCCACCCCTTCCCCAGACCCTGCCACCGGAAGCCTCACTAGGTTTTTTAATGTGTTAAATTTGTTTTTTAACTTTCCATTTCACAATCGGTACGAGAGCTCCGTGTCACTCCCCCTTATATACACTGTTTTATTTTCAACTGTCACCTGTGTCTGTGGTGCAGAAGGATATGCCAAATATGGGTGATCGCCCCTAATGATGAACGTTTGGGTTGTTTCAAATTTTCACCAATACAAAAAATGCTGCAGGTAATAGTCTTATACAGAGGTTTTTTTTTTTTAAATTTATTTATAATTTATTTTGGGGGGGGATAATTGGGTTTATTTATTTAGCTTTCTTTTTTCTTTTTTTTTAAGAGGAGGTACTGGGGATTGAACCCAGGACCTCATGCATGCTAAGCACATGCTATACCACTGAGCTATACCCTCCTCCCCCCAGAGGTTTTTGTTTGTTTGTTTGCTTTGGTATATGAGCAAATATTCCTCTTTCTCCTCCTCCTTTTTTTTTTAATCTTTAGTCTCAAAATTAGAATTGTTGGGACTTTTCAAATTTTAATACTAACAAATTGCCATCCAAGAGGCTTTACAATTCACACTCCCACTAAGAATGTATAGGAGTCCCTATTTCTTTGCATCTTCACTAACATTTAGTATGAATTTATTTATGTCTTGATGAGCTCACAGGTAAATAAGACTCCACTGTTTTAATTTGCAGTTTTATGGCTGCTTGTGAGCATTTTAGCTCTGTGTTTGTTAATGATCGTCTACTTCTTCTATTCATTTCTTTAGTAATTATTGGACATTTACCACTCCTGCCTAACAAAGTTCTATGCACTGAGAATACAGCAGTGAACAAAACACGCCAAAACTCCTGCCCTTATGAAACTCACATCTTAGTCGGGGGAGACAGAAGATAAACAAATAAGGACGGCAGGGAAAGGAAAGAGGGAGTTTGGGAAAGGGAGGTGCAGTTTAAAAGAAGGTGACGACTGAAGGCCTTACTGAGAGCAGTATTTGACTATTAATTTATGGAAATTCTTTTTATGTTTGGCACATTAATCCTTTGTTATATATATACTGCAAATAACCTCTCCCAGTCTGTTGCTAATCTTTTAATGATTTTGTAAATCACTTTTCCATATGGAAGATTTAAATTTTTCATTATGTCAAAATCATCTAGAGTTTTTGCATCTTAGGTCAGTGCCAGTTCATATCTATAGCAACTACTAACATGTTTGACTTATTCCAGCCAGCTTATCTTGTATTTTCTATTCCAGTATTTTTTTTTTTTCCTTTCTGCTTAAGGATTCTAGGTCGAAAATCCTTTTCATTCAGAACTCCAAGTGAGTGTCCCAATGTCACGTCACATTCAGCGCGGTCAGCGACAAACCTGATGCTGATCTCAGTCTTACTTCTTTCTGACTAATCAAGACTTGTTTTTCTCTCTGGCTCTTTTGAATTTTTTTTTCACCCCTAGTAGTGTGAAATTCAAACCTGATGTGCCTAGGTGTATGTCTACCTAATGTATCTTGCTCAGCATTTGTTAGACCCTTTTAACACAAAAATTCTATGTTTTTCCTTCAAGTCAACAAATTCTCTTTTCATTATTTCCTTGAATACATTCTTCACTCCATTCCCTGTTACTTTCACTGATAACTCTTAAGAGATGCTTGTTAGAACTTCTCCATGTGTCATGTCTCCTGACTTTGCCTTTGTATTTTCTGTGGCTTTCCTTGTGGTAGTATGTTCTCTAGAGAGAATTCCATTAGTTAAACTTTCCACTCTAATTCAGTTAAGCTATTCTCTTATTCAATCCACTAACTGTGGATCTGACACCATAGTTTTATTTGCAAGATTTTAACTCATTTTTTTCCATAACAGCTAATTCTCATCCCGTGTAGGGTAACTCTTAATCCTTCATGCTGATGGTAAGCTCTTTAAAGCTCCTCCATCTGATCTGCCATCTCGTTTTCCTTGGGCATCTGAGCTTCTCTTTGCTGCCTTTGGTGTCTGTGTTCATGATAAGGGTTTTCTTTCAATGCAGGTGATTCCTGGCTTTGATGCTCCCTCTTCCTCGTCTGTGGACCTGATTTCTGACGACCTCATCCCATCTGCAGACATTCAGGAGGGCAGGACATAGCACATGCTGCTCCTTGGCTTTCCATCCTGCAGTCACTCCCAGGGCCACTGCTCGTCCTCAGGGTGCCCTCTGCCCAAATGACAAAAGGCTGCCATTTCCCAAGTGTCACAATATATCGCTTTTCCTTGAACAAGATGCTTTGCACTCTCAGATAGTAAGCACAGTACATGTGCTGTGAGCCCCCCGCCCACCCAGGGCTGGGCTATGAGCACTGGCCTCACAAAAACACTCAGGCCCACAGACTGAGACAAAGGCATCCACTGGCTGTGGCTCAACACAGGTGTCCCAGGAGGGTATGTGTCCACCAGCTTTTTGGGAACCGTCCCCATCGCTATCCTGTTTCTGAAAAGTAGGTATCTGTTGCCTTTAGATTTAAAGACCCCACCCTCAGCACTCCCACCATATTTTCATTGGTGCTTTTCTCCACCAATCCAATTCTTTCAGAAGCTTCTCCAAAGTATGTGGCAATGACTCTGGTTTTCGAGCAGGGATATTGCCTGTCTGGACTCTGTGTCTGCAGGTTCCAGGATTTGGAAGAGGGACAGCACAAGGGCTTAGCTTGCCTTCTCGACTCAACTGTCATATTCACTTTTTACTTCACAACATTTTAAAAGGTCCAACAGTCTATTTGATATGAGGACTGAATACTGCAGTAAACATGATTCTTTTTACACTAATAAAAACGTAACAATGCAAAGTCTATAAATCTAAAACTGTCTTAAAATATAAAGTATACTACAAAACATAATAATTTAGAGTTCTGCTGTGCCTGGCTGAAAAATCATGGAATGAATTTATATTCCCTAAGCACCATCACTCCATCTATTAAAATGAAGGTAGGCATCATAATTTATCTTCCACACTTTCTAGATTAGGGTAATAAGACATTATCCTTAACAACTTCTCAGGCTATCAAGCCATATAACTGAGTGTTTGTTCTTTGGTTTATGAAACGTTGAGTAATGTGTCTGAGACTTTCATTTTTCAGTTGTCATGCAGATACAGTACTAACTGGGTGGGTTGGCAATAAAATACATTAGAATTTATATTCAGGACATTCTGAGTGGCTCTCAACAGAAACACAACTAAAATCACACAGAAAAAGGATGGCAAAATAATACTGGAGACCTTCTGCCTCCTGCTCCTTTCCCAGTCTGTAGGGGGAGTGGAAATGTCACCTTGAAATGGGGGGAGGCCCACTGGCCACGGCAGGTGGAGGAATGATAAGGAGAAAGGAAGAGAACCAGCTTCTGGGTGACTGTAAGCGCAAGTGTGGGCAGAGCGCGCCCTCGAGAGAGCGCCACCTACCTGCCGGGAATAGCCCTTCTCTGTGTTTCCCTGCCCAATGGTTATTTTTCGTAGAAATCGGTCATTTGTATCCACGACTGGAAAAGAAGAGAGAACAGATGACTTGATCAACAAGCAGGAACTGGCCACCTGGTGTGTGTCTGGCACTGTCCCAAGTGGAGAGCAAGCGACAAAGCTTGGCTTCCCTGGGCTGCTGTCCTGGGGGAGGACACAGAAATGATCAGTAGACTAGGGTCAATTTGCTGGTGGTAAGTGCCTTAAGAAAATAAAGGAGGGGCTATGATGCTTGCGTCAGGGCAGTGGTAGGGGTAGGGTGCCATCTTGACTGGGCGGTAAGGAAAGGCATTTCTAAAGCAGTGTCCCTTTTACACTGAAACCTGAGTCACAAGAAGCAGCAATTAAGTAAGTTTCTCAAAGGGTTAAACACTGAACAAACATCTGACCCAGCAATTCCACTTCCAGGTGTGTATCTAACAGAGCTGGAGGCAGGTACTGCACACCTGTGATCAATGCACCATCATTCACAACGGCCAAGAAATGGAAACAACCAAGTGTCCACTGACAGATGAGTGGATAAACAAAATGTGGTATATATGCACAATGGAATATTATACAGCCACAAAACAAGCTTTTGATATATGCTGCAACATGGATGGATGTCGAAAACATTATGCATAATGAAATAAACCAGATACAGTATGATTCCACTTGTATTAGGTACTTCGAATAGATACATTTATAGAGACAGAGAGCAGAACGGTGGTTACCAAGGGCTGAGGGAAGAGGGGGAGTTACTGTTTAGTGAGTATGAGTTTTTATTGAGGATGATGAAAAGGTCTGGGGTAGAGATAGTAGTGAAGGTGTAACCACTGCAAGCCTTGTGGATATATTTGATACCATGAATTACACACTTATGAATGACTAAAATGATGATGCTATGTAGACGTTATCACAAAAAAACTTCCAAAATAAAGTAGTATTAGGGGGTAAAAAAGAAGTCAACTTGATTAGAGTGGGTACAGTTTTCTTTGTTCTTTTCACTGGCTTGTTTGAATTGCACTGATTTATATTTTGTTTGTAAAACCAAATTTACAATGCCGAGAATCAAAGCCAGAAGGACAGGCTTTACTAATAATTTATGGGGCATCAAGTAACAAGCTGTCCACACTTACAGCTTAGATCCAATTTACTGAATGTACAATACGGTGCTGACAAAAACAGTGGTGGGAACTGTGTTTTGGGGACCAAAAGCACCTGAAGGAGGAAAAATGTGAATGTTTTTCTTTCACACACAAAGTACTAGCCGACCTGCCCAGCTTGCGCTGTTCCCTGCTGTTCCCTGACTCACCTGCTGCCCATTTCTTTCTCTACATACAATGCTCTTCTCTCTCACAAACACACACATACATACACTCGCATTAACGCACACCCATTCAGACATCCAAGCAACACCCATGAAGCACACAGAAACCTTCTTTATGACTCTAAGCCAGAGTATACACAGAGGAAGGAAGGCCCCTCACTGTTATCACTAGCTAGTACTTACTCCCAAGCCCGACGGTGCAGAATCAGATACAGTAAAAATACTTCCTACTCTCATGTGTAGGACACACGATCTTGAGGTGATCGTTTCACTGGAAATTCAGCTGTTTTTTTATTTAGTGAAGAGAACACAGCAAGCCAAAAAAAAAAGTAAGCAAGATTATCTATCATCAGTGGCATGAGAAGCCCCCCTGGGTGTCTAGAGGGGAATGTGAGGGAGACGTAAGAGAAATGTAAAGATTAGACTGTGACACACAAGAAAGATATCAGAAAGTAATGCTAGGTTAGCGACACCTATTTCCTGGCATCTAAGCGACAGAGCCAAAGACGCACAACAGAGCACTCAAGGATCCTGATCCACATTCAGTGCTTGCTGCCCCACCCGCGGGGAGGGCAGCTCAGGAGATGTGAGCAGGTGTCCCAGCAAAGAGGGCAGTCGGCGCAGGTGTCCCAGCAAAGAGGGCAGTCGGCGCAGGTGTCCCTCCACGTGGCCTCTGAAGTGCTGGAGGGGATTCTAGTTAAGTGGCTGGAAGCACTAGACTTAGAAAAAATTCCGCACTGAAAACAGAAATTTCAAAGCTGCTTAGAGCTAGTAGTAAGAAAGAGAAAGGGAGAGATCAGGATGGCAGGGAGGGGGGCAGCGGGACAAATTAGGGGAGACACATTTTCTCCCAAATATAGGACAAGAGGCCAGAGAAGAACGAGACAAGAGAAAGGTCATTTTCCTCGGAAACCCGGAAGAGGTGGGGTAGATGGGACTGAGCTAAGGGAACCGCCTTTTCTCCTAAATAGGAGGCCAGAATGAGAGAAGAGGTTGGTAAAATAACAGTGACTGAAATAAATGGAGGATTTGTGCAACACAAGCTGGGAAGAAATCAAATTGTGCATTTGTGAAACTGGTGGAAAAGCTTCCGCGGGACCTCGGCCGCCCTCCTGGTCCGGTGGTCAGCACCCACCTCTCTGCCACGTGATGGTGGAGGGGTCCATGTCCAGACGGGCGAACTTCCTCACTTCCTCATCCGTCAGAGCGCTGGGATCAGTCTTACTTATTCCTAGTTTCTAACAATAAAGAAAAATAAAATGCGATCCCTCTCCTTTCACCTTCTCCACGACCAGGAAAGCCTTTTTAAAAACTAAGCTGACCCTCATAAATCGTAGGTTAGGCCAACTTACAAATAAATGCCAGAATCCAAACATCTGTTAAATGGAAGACACTGGTATTTGTCATAATAAACAAGCACCATGTTGTCTGTTGTGGCCTGAAGCTCTTAAGTCTGCTCTACGTGGTCCCCATGTGCTGTGCTCAGAAGGTCCATCTCACTTCTGCTCCAACTCATTGGTTCTTCTTTTCAAATACAAATACCAGTAATTCAAGTAATGTGTATGTCTACATTTTCAAAACAAGTTATTTCTGGTGGAGGTGTAGAGCTCAGTGTTAGAGCGCGTGCTTAACATGCGTGAGGTCTTAGGTTCAATGCTCAGGACCGCCATTAAAAAGCAAAAACAAGTTATTTCTAATTCCATGAGGAAAAAAAACAACACATTAAAACTTTAAATGCACCTCTTTCCATAAGGGAAACATTCTAAGAAAGTGGTTTTTAATGAAGAAGCATAAGAAAGGAAGCTGGGAAATGGAAACTATACACATCGGAGCTGCTGAGGACACTACACTGTGCGCTATTCTCAACAAACAGTGCCTGGTTCAGTAAGAAGGAAGGGGATGGATTTCTTAAGCCAATTCTCACTAACCGGTGGCTGTAAATTATACCATTAAAGTCATTTTTTAATCTCTAAAAAAGAGCACAAGGAAATCTATGTGATGAGTAGGGCATTAAGTAGCAAATAGCACTAGAAAATGATAACCTGGATAAGGATTAAGAGCACATCCACAAATACAGTCTTAGTATTTTGCTGCAAAAAAAAAAAAAAAAAAAACTGAAATAGATGAATTGTCAAAGGCTCTATCTTTTTCCTAGAAAGACAAGAAATGTGAAAGAGAAAGACTGCTGGCAATTCTCACTTGCTAGTTGACTAGGGTACTCGAGACCAGCGAAGTGGTCCTCTCATTTTACAGATGAGGAACCAACATCTACAAAGGTGAAATAATGTGTCCACCTGCTGTTTGGTGCAGGATCCAGGCCTCAAGCATCTACTTCTGTGCAATCTCTGCTGTACTGTTCTGTCTCTTTAGAGTCTAATATCCACACCCCTCCCCCCAAAAAAAGAAAGAAAGAAAGATCTGGAAACCAAAATCAAATCAAGTTCAAAATTCCTGGCTTCACCAATTTTTCTGATTTGTTTTTAGGATATTTTCTTTTTAAAGAATCACTAACTGGAAACTTACTTTCAGCCGAGCAAGTTGGATTTTTGAAAATTCTCGAACACCATTCACTGAAGGAACTAGTCGATTATACAGAGCCTAAAAACGCAAAACCAAAACAAAAACCCCACAAAAGTTTAAGGGCCAACTATGAACTTGGACGATTTATACAATATGACAAAGTTCATTACATTTATAACCAAACTGTTTGGATTACAGATCCTATTAAAATTCTTGGCTAATGTAAACAATTTAGACTTAAGTTCTGTCATTTTAATAAATCTGACTAGATCTGAAACAATGCACATTGTAAAGAGTTTGCATGAAAATATATTCCTTGATCTACAGCCTTATAACTATCACGTTAAAATTTATCTCTGTATCTGGCTTCAAAAACTCACTAGGGAGTTAGTTTAACTGGAGGAAGTTTGGAACCTTATAAAACGTACCAGAAATTCCCACTTCTATCCACATCCTATGTCTATGAGGAATTAGCACCTGGGAGTCTGTCCTCTTCAGGTGTGTGATTTACCTCTCAGACTGCACGCACCTGAAGCCCCAAAAAGGAGCCTGATCTGTTTAACAGCACATCTAGGGTAGCTGCATGTAACGTTAAGAGTCTTAAAAAGATACCCCTCTAACCCCCTATTCTAGACCAGAGATTAGACCTACAGGCAAAATGAAGAGAACTGGTCTACCAACTACCTTTCAAGCTAAAGGCTCATCTTGAAGACTATTTGGCTTAAATTAGCATTATTCTCCCAACGACGTGGCAGTGGTCATAAACCCATTTGAGAATGTGACCAAAGTATGGATCCTCTCCTTAAGAATTAAGGACATATCCCAGGATAAGATGCCCCAAAATGGCCAACAAGGAGCCTTTCTCACCTTATCTGTTTGAGTGTTTTCATGCAAAATCCTTGTGTCAATCGCAGCGGCCAGCAAGTTATTGGCAGCGGTGATGGCATGGATGTCCCCAGTCAGGTGAAGGTTGAACTGGAAATGAAATGAAAACAGCATTCTACTTGTTTCAAACAACCACTGCAGTATTCAAAGACTTTTTGAATAAATAAAATGCTACACAAATTACACATCCTTAAAGGGACTTAGGGCCATAAAACAGCCTAAATTAGAACCTCGATGTTAGGGTCTTCCACTTGACAGCAAAGAACACTCAAACAGATGTTCTATGGCAGAGACTTCCTTTCCCAGGTTAAGAGCAAAACAATTCTGATGGACTTAATGACTGATTTGCTTATTTTGGTGTTCTTCTTTTCATTTACTTGTATGCACTGTTTTATAATTAAGAAAACAGTACCATATCAAATTTACTTTGGAATAAGGCAGGAATAAAATAAACAGTAGATACACAAAATAAAAATAGTAATATAAAATATGAGAGCCTGAGAAATAGGAAGCAGTGTATCACCCTCACAACTCTACATTTCTGTTATTTTCCTTCTAATCTTCGTGCACACATTATTATTTGTGGAATCAGCATACTTGTACCTTAACTTAAAAAAAAAACTTACTATGTAATAATCTCATTTGTGTATAGTTACAGTTAACAGGGGCTGTATAATTATGCAGATGTTTTAAAGAAATTTTTTAGTCTCCTATGTCGATATTTAAGTTGCTTCCAAATTTTCACTTTTGCAAAGAAGGCTACGACAGCTATTTTAAAAAAATCAGTCTCTAGGAAGCAATACCTTTTGAGCAATGTGGTTACCAGATTAAAGGATCTTGGTAATATCACCAAATTCCTTTTTTGAAAGGGTTGTAATACTACCCACAAAATGTTAGTAGACCAGTTAGTTCAGAAACAAAGCAAACTTGAGACTAAAAAAAAGTTAATTTAATAGTTGAAAAAGTAGTCTTCTGTCTTAAGCTGCATTTCTTTAATTTCTTAGGTTAACCATTTATATTTTCTTGTTAAAATCTTATTTTACAACATAAAATATATGATCACTAGAAAATAGGGCAAACTGCATGTTTGTCATTTTAAATATTGAGATCATAACACTACAATTGTTTATCTTAGATTTTACCCTTAACGTTAATATAACTAGCACTTTTACATCATTAAATAGTCCTCAAACTGTAGTTACTTTGATATCCTATTATTAAACATTTAAGCATTTTCCCCCATTTTTTAATGCTATAAGCTATGTGAAATGGTTTTTTTTTCATTTTTTTAAGATTCTAATACACATGATATCATATATTTCTCTGCCTCTACTTTTTAAAATAATGACTAGACTTATGACTGATAACACTACACTGAACATATCAGACAGAATACTGACAAATTTCTAGGAACTTAATACAATTTCTGAAATAGATAAATGGTTTTTATCTTTGCACATACAGCCAATTTTTCCTTAGGATAAACTAAAAATATATTTATTTGCAACAAAGGGTATAAATGTTTTTAAGGCACTTGATATTTATTTCTAACTCCCCTTCAGAGAAGTTTTACCAACATACACTTCCCAGCAGTGTATAAACTGTATTTCAGTCTCTCTTTGTCAAAATTTGGTATTATTAGCATTTAAAAAAAACTCCAAGTCTGTCAGTTTGACAAATGGTGGTTTTAATGTGGATTAATTTGATTACTAGTGAAGACAAACATTTATCTGTTGGTTAACATTTCTTTTCTGATGTTTCTGTTGAATCCTTTGCCCATTTTACAATTGAGAATTTCTCTTTCCAGCTGTCTATGTGATATCCACTTGGATGTCCATGGGCCCCAAACAGGACTCTCTTCTTCAGACCATCACTACCCTCTCAGCCTCAGTCTTACACCCATTGCTCACTCGCTCCTCCATTTCAATACATGATTCTATATAGTTGCTCAGCCCAGTATCCTGCACGTCATCCTCGAGTCCTCCCCCCATCTCACCCCCCATATCAACTGCTAATTAACATCAGCAAACAAGTCTTATATTCATGGTCATCCTTTTTCCCGTCCTCACTGCCACCATCCTGGGCCAAGCCATCATCGGCTTTCCCCTGAGCTACTTATAGTCTCCTTGCTAGACTCCTAGTGCCCACTCTGGGCCCCCATCAATGTGTCCTCTGCACAGAAGCCAGAGTGGTTTTTATAAAACCCAATTTGCATCATGTTATTCCCTTGTCCAGATCCCTTCAATGGCTGACCATGATACTTCACATCATATCCGGCCTCTTGGCTGTGCACTTCAATGCCTCCAAGAGCTAGCCTCATTTCTCTACCTCATCTCTCCCTGCTCCCACTGGCTCATGCTGGTGCACCCTCCGGGCACCATGGAAACCATGGATGTGGAACCGGTGGATGCAGACAGCCGACTGTATCTGATTCCGGAGTCTCAATTCACGGAAGTGAAGAGTCCAGGCCTTCCTGAATCTGGCAGTGTAACAGATGATCAACAGAGATACAGGTCTGCATCCTCTTCTCCAGAACCCTTGGGATGGGTTTTGGGATTCAGAATGTTTTGAACTTCAGAAAGGCAGTGTGATTGTACATATAATTTCTTTACAAAACATTCCAAGCAGGGTCCACGGCAGCATCCATTAATCAAAAACAGTATTTCTGCAGCAAAATATATGAATATTCGCACCAAGTGGCACAGACAAAATCTATAAGTAGCTCATAATAGTAAACGTCAGGTTTGGCCGCCAAATGAGTCATGCAAACTTTTCTGGTTTCCAGGGTCTTTAGGACTTTGGGATTGAGGATAAAGTCTTGTGGACTTTTATTTACAGGAGCACAGAAAAAGTTTCAGGAGAGAAAAAGAGTGAGCCATAACACGTGTCTCTTTGAAATCGTACCTCTTCCATAGGGATGACCTGGGCATATCCGCCACCAGCAGCTCCTCCTAAACAAGAAAGCAGGTACCATTTGAAATGAGTTGCCAAGTATGGCTACACAGGAGCCCCAGGGACACAGGGACACACCTCCCCGAACCCAAGAGGGAGGCATGTGCCTGCCAAGATGTAATAACAACAGGCAGTGAAAAACATTACGTGCCTGTCAAAGCAGAACAGAAGGGACAAAGAGTTCACACTATGTCCCACTGTGTAACTTAAGGACTTTGGTTCTTTGTTTACAAAAAAAAAAAAAAAAAAAAACAAAGAGTAAAAATAATATAGCAAATGTCATTACAGCAAACATGAGAGTAGTTCATTAATTTAGTATTAGATCTATGTGGCTATGCTTCACCTAAAATGCACGTCCATTTAAGGACCAAAAAACTTTGCTAAGTAAAATCTACCTTATAAACTCAGACAAACACACCACAAACTTCTCTCAGTTTATTTTAGATAATGGTATATATGATTTATCCTGGTGCTCATCCCTCAAAATAGTGAAGTTATTACATTAAAAAGGCTTCTCTTTCCTCAAACAATAATGAGACCTTCCATGTCCATATCATTTTACATTTTACCCTGTTTTTATATGCTATCTCATTTGGTCCTCACAACACCCTGGTAAGCCTGGTACTGTAAGCCTTTTTGCACTTTGACAGATGCAACTCAGAGAGGTTATGACGGGCTAAAGGTCACACAGCGGTAAGAGTCACAGCCACAAGTAAAACCTCAGCCTTCTTGTCCAAGACTAGTTCATGGCACTACATAATGTATGACATGCTGAGAGTACTTAAAGTTAGGAGTTATTAATATCTGTGACAGTAATACAAACGTAATACTGCTAAAAACCACAAAGTACCAGAACAAGCAGTAATTGCAGCAGTCACTGCCATTATAAAGTGAGCTGGAGAATGATTCATGATAAATCAATGAAGACTAGTGAATGTCGAGGTGCCAGATATCAGCCCAACCACAGCCAAAGAGGAATTTCATCCCATCTCCCCATCCACGGCCAGTTTCCGGAGCCCCTCAGGCCCCACACAGCAACTCTGAAGAGATGAATTATTTGGATGGAAAGACCTTTTACCTTGGCTGCAATGATAAAACACCAGTGTGAATGGCAGAGTTTCAAAACAGCTCAGCAGAGGAGGTACTAATGAAATGGAAGGCGTCGGCTCAAGGCTGGAGTCCTGAGTGAGAGCCCGGCCATTGCTCACCGGAACCCAGGGAACAGGCTTCCTGCAGGGGCTCCACTGACACCCGCAGCAGGATCAACCCCGGGGGCAACCATCACTGAATGTGCGGGGTTGGGGGGGGTACACGTAGGTATGAAATGTGCCCGCTCCTCCGATGAGTTTTAATTCCACATTCATTGGTGGTGCTCTCTTAAAACTTTCCTCCCCTTCTAAATTTTACTCCAAAAACTACACTAACTGCTAAATAAAGTACCTTTAACTCCAAAAGTCGGTCCTTGAGAAGGCTGCCTCAGACAGGCAAAGGAGTTGATGTTCAGGTGTGCCGTCAGCGCTTGGACAAGCCCAATCGTAACTGTACTTTTCCCTTCTCCGAGAGGGGTGGGTGTGATCCTGATTTGCAGAAGAAAAAAAAAGTAAATTTAATAGTATTTCCTCGACAACCTACACAAAATCAATCAGTGGGTACAAGAACCAAATTGGAGGAGAGAGACAGAGACCAGATCACTCCAAAATTCACTGCATCCTTCAATTTTCTTGGACTTTCATGGTCTATGAACAACTCACAGGCTATGGTTAAGCTAAAGTCAAGATATAAACACATTTATCCAGCAGTAGTGCCAATAACATGATCAACTTCAAAAAATTATCCACCAAAATGATTTAAATAATTAAACTGATGTCATTTCTTGTTGATGGATAATTTGGCTTCTGTTCTTCCAGGGCCATTTATTGGGTGCGTTATGTGCACCAGGCGTAAGTCAATGGTCCATGAGATGTGAGGGATGGCTGGACTCCCTTATTAGAAGGATTCCTAACGTCCTCATTCATCCATCTTCTTCTAGATATCAGAGTGCAAGCCCCTCTTTGAACAAAAATTGTGCTAGAGGCTCATTACCTCCTGGGCAACCTATTCATTTCCTGATAACTTTTACAGCTAGAAAGTTCTTTGTCCTCAAGAGATCTCTGCATTCTTATAGCCTCCTACAGACACGCTAAGCCTAACCCCTTCCAATACAACAGCCCCCCAAATATCTGGAAGAAGTAAGTCCACAGCAACTCTGAGCACACTAAGGAGGTCACCTCTGCTCTGGGGGCTCATTGTTGGGCACACACCCTACAAAACCAAGCATCTCACCTTCATAGCATCATAGTATTAAGTAATGGGACAGGTGTGTACTCTATTTCCAAGTAAGGACCCATGAAATTCTCCCTTAGCGTATTCTAACCATTGTTACAAGTTTCAGAAACTCATTTTGTCTTCCAACTTGGTCTTCTATGGGTTAGATGATGTGAGCCAAGTTACAGGATACTCAACCCCCAAAAAACTGATGAGAGTTTTCTGAACCGCTAAACCCAGCGAGGTGACCACAAAGATGTAACGCAACTATCTGACCTCCACAGCAACACAATCAATCATTCTTTCAGCAAATATTTATTAAGTACCACTACATCTGGGTTACTAGGCCCCAGGGACACAATGATGACCACATGGACACCATTGCTGACCTCACAGAGTTATAGCTGATGGGAGATATGGAGAGAGAAACCAGCAATTACAACACAAAGACAGGAAATAGGGCAAGTAGATTGTACTATGAGAGCACATGAAAGGATGATCTAATTAGTTTGGGGACATCAGGGAAGGCTCCCTGGAGGAAGTAACATCTAAGCTGACAGCTAACAAATGAATAGGTGTTAGCCAAATAAAAGAGTGTGGGTCCAGGTTAGTTCATTTGCTAGGTTCTGTACTTTATATTTATTGGGTTAGTTTTTATCTTCATTTGATAGATGGGGACAGTGAGGCACAGGGATTTTTAAATAACTTGCCCAAGGCCACACAATTAGGCAATTAAGAGCTGGAAGTCAAACCTAGGCAAGTCATCTGCCTTGACTAGGTTATTTTTACTTTATTTTTGGCGGGGGGGTGGGTGGGTGGTGGTAATTAGGTATTTATTTATATGGAGGTGCTGGGGATTGAACCCAGGACCACATGCAGGCCAAGCATGTGATCTATCACTGAGCTATACCCTCCCTCCTCCACCCAGTTATTTTTATGGATGGAAATTGTAAATGAAAATGGACAATTTAAAGCATGGGAATGGGTAAGATCAGTCAGTGAGGGTGAACAGAGTAACAAAAAGGGATGAAGACAAGAATTGTTAAGGACATCGTCTCTTAGGGAATAGTCAGAAGCAGCGAGCAAAAGGAAACTAATAGGAGCAGCATAAAGTTAGAGGAGGAAGAGCTGTGACAGGGCAGTCTCTGAAGGGAACCAGGCAGGTGTCCACAGAGTCAAATGCCCAGGAGGTGTGCAGCTGGGCAAGGATCGAGAAGTGGTCACTGGATTTAGCAACAAGGAGGTTACTGGGAGGGAGCTGGTGAGTTTCTGGGTGAAGTACACCTCCAAGAAGAGCCACAGGCATCACAATCTGATGTAAAGAAAATGCAGATCAAACACAGGGTAGATTAAGTACTGCACCGGCATTCACTGCTTGCAAAAGAATAGGGCTCTTCTTAAGTGTGTCATATGAAGGATTCCACTTGAATCCCCAAGGATATGCTCACATCGCGGCTGGAGAGAGCCAAAAGCAGACACGCCCAGAGATGACCTCCCGAAAACTTCAGCTAACCATCCAACTCTTAATTAGAAACACAGGACTGCTTAGCGTTCTGCCAACTAATACAATTCAGGAAAATCAGAAAGTAGGAAGTATTTACTGGGAGCAATCAAACGAGAGCTGCAATAAAAATGTTATTTCACCTCATTCCTACATTTGGCATCAGAATTTGGCTTAATTGTTATCCCAGCATCTTTAGCCCAGATTCCAAATTATCAAGTTGACTTAGGAAAGAATAAGCACCATGTTAATCTAATTTCTTTTTCTACAAAAACTCGGAGTTTACGGAGATGGGACTGTGATTTTTTTATTCATTATCTTCCTCAACTTTGAGCAGATTTACCTGCTCTCTCCAATTTTCCACAGCCTCGTGATGTGCTTATTAACTAACTTCTCAGAGGGCACTGTTACTATAAGCTTGCTGAAACTAAGGAATGTTGCCATTGCGTTTCTGTCACCTGTCCAGACACAGATGAGCAAAAAACCGTAGGAAAAGGAATGACATCTTTTCTAAGACAAATGTTATTGTCAACTACAGCAAAAATGTATTGGAGTACTCTATGACAATTTGGACATATATTAAAAGAAGCTCGCCACTTACTTAGAGGTCAAAGAGACTGCTTATGCAAAGAGAAGTCATAATCTAGTCAAAATCTAGAACCCCATCGGACATTATTATTGCCATCAGCCATGGGTCTAGCCGTGAACTCCAAAACTCTGTGCTCAAACAGCATATGAATATATATCACTCATCCCAGGCATCTGCAGGATTTGGAAAGCTTTTTTAAAGTCTTTTTAAACCTAACAGTAAAAGTGGGTAACTTTGGTCCATTTTGTTGTTTCCCATCATACTCGACCGAGGCAAATAGTTCAAAGGTCCTGACTCTTCTAAATACCTTTGTTTTTTCTACTCTGCAAGCAGTGCAAATAGAAGAATTCACAGGTATTTAGTTACTCTGGGTAGAAAATCAAAATCTTATAAAAGTCAGTAAGTTGTTTTTACACTGACCAAAACAGTTTGAAACAGTAGAAACTATAAATGAATAAATAAAAATCAAATCAAATCAGGTACTTGGCACTCTACAGAAAAAAAATAGTGATGTCCATAATTAATTTTACTTTAATGTGAAATTCAGTCTATTCACAGACTTTGAATTTGGGTTTCTTTTTCAGCTGTGCAGTCCAAGTGATTCAGAGAAATTCTAAAAACTTCTGCGTGGAAATCAATAAAGGGCCGGAGATGGAGGGCCGTTCTGCATAGACTCTCAGTGCCCCGCAGCTGCACTCCGAGTCAAGTTCTCAAACAAATTCCTTTTCATTAGTGTAACTGGGAAAATATGTAAAACTCAAGAGCCCCTAAGATTCTCTTGGCATATTTCCCTGAACAATTCCCAATACTTTTCATTTTGTCAGGCAGAGCAAATAAAGTGATGTGTAGGTGTAAATACCACGGGATGTGTAGCTGATGAAATACAGATGATTCTGATGGAGTAAGAAATTGTAAAGTTTGAAGAATAGCTTTTTAAAACGAATTAATCTGTTCTGCATTTGGGTTATTAATAGTAGAAGTTTTTTTAATCTCATGGTTTTATATTTTAATCCCACTGCTGACATATTTAAATCACACGTATCCATAAATTCAAATGTACAATAACAAATACGTAGCTATTTAGGTTTATTGAAAAATTACTTGGGTATTTGAATTCTTATAAAGTGTGAGAAAAGACTTATGTTCAGAGATAAAAGCAGAACACAAAACGGTATTTATGGCGTGATATGTGTAAAATGGACGGATGCAGAGAGAAAATCTTAGAAGGAAATATAAAAAGTTTTAATACTTCTGAGTAATGAGAGATTTAGTTTTCTCCCTCTGGAGGGGTAATTTATATTTGTAAAGAAGTTGCAGTTGTGTGTCTAATAGCTTGATAATATCACTTCTCCATAAGTGACCTGACCAAAATTCAAGGTGATTTTATTTCAAATCCGAAGTTTTCATTTTAGATTGTAAGTAAAATGGTCTTGCTGTTTTAAAGTGACCTCAAACATCCAGCTATTAAAAGATTAGATAACAAAGGCAGTTTACATGGTTAAAAGAGTAAAGTTTGTTGTGTTGGCGAGGGGAGATATCCCTCTCTTATAGAGTCCAGTGTGGTATATATTTCCTACGAGCCTGTGAGTTCTAAGACAGATGCACATATATCTCAAAATCCTACCTTCACAGCTTCTTTTTTAATGCAGTTGAAAGGAACACAATTTAACTTTTCTTCCTTCATAGGTCTTCACTGTGTAATGGAATTTATACCACAGTTTCAGAAGAAAAAATAAAAACCCCAAACCTTTGATCTACTGGGGTTAAATCTATATTTGAGAATTAAGGTTTAATTTTCATTTCTATAGGCAACATGGCAGTGGCTTCTTCAGCCCAGTTACACATCTAAATGCTAGCAGAGATGGTACCGAGCGATGTTTTGCTGGGTACAGACCTGCGGTGACAATTCCAGGCAGCCAGGCTGGTGGTCACTCTCCAGCATGTGGCTGGAGGCCAGGCCTTGATGGTGTGACTGCAAGTTAGGAATCTAATAACAATACCATCAGAGCCGTTATCAATTCTGGGTTCCCAGCTAAGGGCAGGGCCGTGTCTAGATCTGTGCCTTTGTTTCCAATATCGATAAATCCAAAACAAAGTAAGTCACAGCCGTTTCATATGCAAAATGGCCACACGATTCTCCCTTCCTAATCCCGAGATCACATCCCCCTGGGTTTTCCTAAGTCCTCCTACCTTACTCAGGGTGGGAAAACCAGCAAACCCACCTAGCAAGTCTACTTAAAGCCCAGAAGAAGGGAAGTCAATCTGTGGCTAAGATGCTAAACTTTCTTTGAAGCCCTTAATGTCCAAGAGCTAATTTATTCATTGCAAACAAACGTTTATCAAGCAACACTTGCTCTAGAAAAGCAACACTACAAGCTGTTTGCTCCAAACTCTGGGACCCAGGAGTCCCCCCCACCCCAGCCAGCCGGTTGCTTTCACAGATCTGGCCCAGAGGGTGCCTCAGGTGGGGCCAACATCTCCCCTCAGCAAAGAGGTTTCCTGTTCCTCGGTTACGGGACATCAGGGTTGGGGTCCTAGGTTGGAAAGGGTCCCATTAGGATTGGGAATCCAGCTGCATGAGCCTGGAAACCTCAGGGAAGTTAAGCCACAGGCAACCTAGGTGCTGCAGCAAGGTATGAATTCCTTAAAGCCACAGCCACTGAGTGACTCCAGCTGCCCATTCCTCTTACAAAACAGTAGGAGAGGGAGATGGACAAAGAGGAGGAGGGAGAGAGGGGGAGGGGAAAGGAAGACGAGGAGGAGATTTGAGGAAATTATTATACCATTAAAGAGGTGATACTATGGATGATATCTTGCTTGTAGTTTTATCTTTATTTGTAGGTTTAAAAAACTGAATTCATCTCTAGGGATTTTTCCTAAGGAGATCACTGGATAAAGGCACAAATATGAACATCTAAGGTCATTAATTTCAGCACTGTTTATAACGGCCAAAAATGGGAAATAATTCAAGTGCCCATCAATAGAGAATTGGTTAGATAAATTGTAGAACATCTCTCTACCATATTTTCAGACCTTTTTTCTGACTTGATACACTTGAAGAATTAGAAACATGTTATACTATCAATGGCTGAGCCACAGACATGCTTCTCGGTGCTGGGAAGGTGTATAAAATGAAATCCACCCTCACCCAAGGCATTTTTACCACCCTCCTCACCCCCAAGCCCCATCCCCCAGCACACTGAAGAATCTGGGATGTGAGCAGTGGATTGTTATGCAGTCATGCAAAAATGATCACATGGCTCTACCCTGACTCACAGGGAGCTAGGTAAACGATGTATTGTTAATAATCAAGTTGCTTACAGAATGGCATGTGTAAGATGATCTCACTTATGACAGACTGTATCTCTGTCAAGAGGGTCTCAAATGTTAGCAGCCGTTTCTACTTTCTTGTTTCTATTTTCTGTATTTTTGGAATAGTCTTACACGTATGCATGATTTGTACAATCCGAAAAAGAAATAAAGCACTTACATGAATAATTAGACATGTAAAAACAGAGTTAACTGAGTCAAGTCCAGTTATAAAAACTGTCTCTGCCTGTTAACAATAGGATTTTATGCCTCAAGCCTTGGCCAGTATATCATTAGTAAGTCAATGCAATGACATTTCAAGACAACAAAGGAATTTATATGGTCTCCTGATGCTCCCTTAGGTCACATTAAATAAATATCTGAAATCCCTTGTTTTCTATCGTTTTTCAGCTGGTGAATGTATTTCTTTTTTTAAAAAGACGCAAAATAAAACCAACACTCCTTTTCAAGAAAACTGGGCATTTGCCTTTTATAAAATGAGCAACACAAATGAAAATGGCCCAATGTTAATTCTGAAATGCGAGAAAGGAGAAAAGAAATCATGAGTTTTATAACACAAATTTATAAATATTAAGGATGTTAACTGAAAAACCTAAGTCTCACACAACTATCTGTTCATTTCCCAATGTTATTTCCAAGTAGAACACAAAAAACACCCTGCTCAGTTCAAAATATTTTACTTTCAATTCTTATTTTGATTTTTATCGTGAAAAACAAAATGAAAAGTCTAAGGCGGAACCAGAGTGATCAAAACCTAGTATGAGAAACAAAAAGCAAAGTCCTGGATTAGGAACTCAATACACTTTATGTTCTGCGGAGAAGACTCATTTGTTTGGCACTGAAAATAAAAACTTACCTCATATCAAATGAAGGAATGCCAAGTGAAACAGACAAAATAATGTTAAGTTGGAGAACAGGGTGGATTTAAGGGGTGTGGCGACTGATAAAAATAGGGAATTTAGGGAAGAGAGTTCTATGAACATGTCTTCCTAGTAAATAAAATAGGTTTTAAAAGCAGTCTTGGGGGGAGGTATAGCTCAGTTGTAGAGCACGTGCTTAGCACAGGTCCTGAGTTCAATCCCCAGTACCTCCATTAAAAAAAAAATCTAATTACCACCCCCACAAATAAATAAGTAAATAAAAGATACCCTTAAAAAAAAAAGTTGTCTTACCCAGCAACTAAGACGTATTTTCCATCTGCTTGATCCTTTAACCTTTCCAGCAGGGACAAACGTACTTTGGCTTTGCTTTTGCCATAGATTTCAATTTCATCTGCAAGCAATCCTATCTCCTTGGCAAGGATATCCACAGCCTTTGGAGTCTGTGCTCTTGAAATCTCAATATCACTGGGTGGGGGAAAACATAAGAAGAGAGTCCTCTCAGCTTAGGTGGTCGCCACTAGAGTAGAAAACAGCCATGCACCATGCCAACAATTAAATCAAATGGCTTTGTGGTCCTTTCTCCCAAGCAGGATTAAGCACAACTGCTAACAATTAAAGTGCAAGAGAAAACGATACATTGCTTTTGAGAAGCCACTCTTAAAAACTCATAAAAACCCTAGAATTCTGCCTGGCTACACGTACATGGATAACACCAATGCATTCGGAGAGGAGATGGTGCATTAATTACAATGTGCCCAAAGGCCCCCCACAAAGGTAACTCCATGACAGAGCACAGCGCCTTCTACGGGTCATTGCCGAACTCGCTGACCAGGAACAGAGGGGTTATTGCATAATGCTCTCTTAGTGGGCTAGCCACGTGTGTCTCTTGGCGATTCAAAACTGTGGAAATGCTATTTTGTTTTTTCTGCATCCATACTTCCCTCTCTCTTTCCTAGTTCAAGTCCAAAATCATATTTCATTAATTACATAACTGTCGGTAAATGGAGCTAGTGCCCGAAGCTCAACTTCAGACACAGGAAATTTTAGGAACGCCAGAGGGTCGCTGGGCAAACAATCGAACTATTCTATTTTACTGGCAAGATGCACACACCGTCGCTCATCTTACAGGAGTGCTATGAAAATCAGCATGTGCTGAGCATCTCAGAGTCTTTTGGGGCTCCTGAGCTCAGCTGCTTCTTTTACTGGGGGTTCAGCCCATCCATCAGTCTGAGACTCGGTCTTGAGGGCTGACAACTGATAAGAAAGCAGTTTCCTGACTCACCACGGAGCCCTCACTTGGGGAACACAGCGGTCTCCTCTAGCAGGCAGCCCCCTGCTCTGACTTTTTTTTTCTGTTGCTACTGCTGACAATTTCCTCATACTACCTTCTCTTCTCCTCCATGACCCCACGAAGCTGATCTGGGTGCAGGAGGTAACAGTGATCCTACCACTAATGCTGCCTTGGCCACAGCACACTACAGTGGGAGAGGGAGGATGTGGGCAGGGCTCTGTGCTTGCGGCCAGGTCATCCCTTCCCCAGGTCCGCCTGCATTTTCCTTTCTGGTTCTCCTCCGTCCTTCACTGTCCAGGCTCCTATTTCATTTTGCCTTCCTGGCTATACCTTTTTTTTTCTATTTCCCTCCTCCCACAATCTCCTAAAGTGAAGAGCCTACTCTTGGAAAACCTCCAAGGTTTTCTCTTCACTAGCTGAAGAGTGATAGTGACTTTTCGAGTGATTTATGAACTACTGGGCCTGCCTTTCTCTCCCTAGTGACTCTAGAAGTCAAATTTGGTTAAGCAATTTAAGGACTTTCCCCCTCCCTGCCAGCGGAATTTATTTTGATTTGTACAAAGACTTGGGTACACCATTTGGCAGAGTCCAGCTCAATCTTTTAAATCTCTATGTAAGTAGAGTTTACTCATTTACTTTTAAAAATAGAAGGTCCTGTAACAACGTAAGTAACTTCAAAAAATATTTTATGAAACAGATTGCACAACTACAGGGATGACATTACAAAGACATTCCTTGGAATTTATGTATTAATGAACACAGAAGATGACTAAGATGTTTAGTCTATTTGCGGGCTGAAAACATAGCCTGGAGGGTGTCACCAGCCTGGTGGGTATAACTGAACTAC
Organism: Camelus ferus; assembly: GCF_009834535.1. Taxonomy (NCBI): domain Eukaryota; kingdom Metazoa; phylum Chordata; class Mammalia; order Artiodactyla; family Camelidae; genus Camelus; species Camelus ferus. Next base: position 60,667,640 of record NC_045703.1, on the reverse strand, counting down.
AGTGTTCAGCGATGGCCCAAGGAAACAGAGGTCAATTCTGAAAAGCAACTGGTTATCAGGTGAAAAATTAGTTGATAGTTGAGTCCCGGAGGTGTTATCTCCTACACTGCGTAGGAGTGTATTCCCTGCTGGCAAACGGCATCACCTGGGTAAGCCCTGGCCTTATGCACACCCTGCAGGAAGGAGGTCGGGCCAATTCACTGGAGGAGGGGCGGCCGGCGGGGATTCATCATGAGGCTGGAAAACTCATTCGTCTGGCTCAGATATCTTATCTAACGAATTATTCTCAAATCACATGCTGAGACTAGGTCTGTAGTTTGTACTTTCAAATTTACACAGAGAAAATCTGTAGCTTACACTTCATTAAACATCACTCTGAAGAAAATATCCATCTGGACCCTCCCAGCATCCTGTCAGATAGCAAATATCACCATGCTCTGAAGAAAGCTGAACTCCACTCCCACAGGGAATGGCGTTTGGTTTGGTCGCTCATTTATCCCCAGCGGGGACACCTACAAGGCCCTTAAGACCAAGCTGACATGGGTGTCAGGCCCTTCTAACGCTGAAAAGCATATTTCACAGTATTACATTACTGTATTTCGTAAATCTGTAAGACATTATCTTATGGACCGCTGAGAAGAAAGAATATTGCCATCAAACACAGGATAGATACATCATTCATAATAAGGTGCATTTTGATGTCAGAAATTAAAAAACCTACATCTTAGAATTGATAGAATATGGTAAACGTGTTTACTATCATTTCGTTTTAGAGGAAGTAAATGATAGAAAAAATAGTGCAGCAATTTGATGAGAGAAAATTATCCATCATCGGCACCATAACTCATAGGAATGAATTGTGGCCCCATCCAATGGATAACTCTGGATATCTAAGGCACCTTGGTGAGCTGACGACAGGATAGATAAACCACCCAGATACCTTGGTACAGGGGACAGGGGCTGAAGTTTCAAGCAGTGAAGTCTCCACCTACTGTCCTGCTGCTCTCGGAGCCACCTCCTCCCGCTCCCGACCACGTTCTTCAGGAGGGACAGAAAGGAAAGCACGTTAGAGAGGTAAAAGGCGATGGGTTACGTATCTAAACTATGAAAATATCATTCATGGATATTTTGTCATGAAAAGGAGTAAAAATGGCACAATAATCCAAGGGAGTAAGAGGAATAATCTTATCCACCTGTAATTTAAAGGTGCAGGCTTCTTTTTGGAAAAAAAATATATATACATATATATATATATATATGTATATATATACAGATATATATGAGCTCTAAGCCCTATTATATGAATACTCATTACCGGCATCAAGTACATGGATTTAAATTATAGAATGGGTTCTTCACCTCAGAAAAGATACAATGAAGGAAATATGAGAATGCATGAAGGATTAGCTGGTATGCCCAGCTTCCAAAGTTTGCAACACCACTGCAGCCATAGTCCTTCTACAGTTGATATAACAGAACAAGCAAATTGAATTATTAAATAGTGATTTTATATATACACACACACACATATCTAGAAATAAAAATTTTAGTTGAAACGTAACACGATCCTTACAGAAATGCACCGCATCCCCTTTTGAAGTAAAAACTTTTGTGCATTGCATGTATTAAGAAAGAAATGAACTAAAACCTGTTTCGGTTTAATTCTACTGTGGCAGGAAATCGGGCTCAGGCTTCTGTACCGCCACTTAATGCCTCTGCTGGACGTCACCATCTCTGCAGCCTGCAGTGCCAGAGAATGCACAGCTTATGTGCAGAGCCAGAGACCTGGGGCTTTAGGTCACATAGTGGTGGTTTCAAAAGACGTCCACAAACTCTTTAATACTCCTGTGTTCAAGACGTGAGCCCAGTTCCATTGCCCTTGAATGTGAACTCACATTCATATTAGTGGCTCACTTCTAGCAAAGAAGAGAAAACGAAGGGTGTGACTCTAGAAACTAGGTCATAAAACCTACTGCAGCTTCCCCCTTACTCTGTCCTTTGATCCCACATTCTGGAGGAAGTCAGCTGCCACACCGTGAGCAGCACCATAAAGAAATCTACATGATGTGGAACTAAGGCATCCTGCCAATAGCCAGTGAGGAATTAAACGCCACATGCCAAGAGCCATGTGGGTGTGCCATCTTGGAAGCAGCTCCACTGGCCCCAGTCAAGCCTTCAGATGACTACAGCCCCAGCCCACATCTTGATTTCAACCACACAAGACACTCTGAGCCACAACCATCCAGCTAAGATGCTCTCCAATCACCAACCCACAGAAACAGTGAGATAATAAACATCTGTCATTTAAGTTGCTAAATCTGCGGGTAATTTATTATACAGCAATAGATAACTAACAGCAGACCCTGATTTGGGTCCCTGCTCCACACACGTCCTGTGACCAAACTTAATTTTTCTCGTCTCTTCTGTCAAATGGGAATAACATCTTATAGGATTGTGGTGGAAATTAAATGACATTATGGGTGTAATGTAAAAAGGGTTCAACACTGTCACCTAAACGGAAAACACTTGCAAAATGTTAGCAGGTATTCAACAAAGCTCCAAACTCAAAAAATTCTCTAATAGCCATGTCAGACACACCTGAATCCGCAGGGCTGCAGCAAGGAGACTCACATCTTCTGCGACGAGACCACTCCCAAGGACACCAGGGGAACCACACCCAAGCTTCCCTGGAAAAAAATTTGAGGAGTTAAAAAAAACAGAGACTATCAGCATATTAGCATTTATAACCAATTTTGCTCCTTGCAAAAAGCCAGGATGTTGAATCATGTTCTCATTTGCAACCAAGGAAGTTAGGATGTCACAGCACAGCTACAGGTAGGTTCTGGCACAGCCTTGGGGCTCTCAGTTGGGCCACGGACTGGCCTGAAATCACGCCTCTACCTCTTACTAGCAGTTGTGACTTTGGGCCTGGTAGGTAATGTCAGTCAACCTTGCAGAGTTTTGAGAGAACTGAATGTGATATGGTATGTAAGGTGCTGGGCCCATAGTGTGTATATTTAAACAACATACAAATTGAAAGCAGTTTCACTTACGAAAACAAAGCATAAACAGGGAGACCAAAACACCTACAGGATAAGCCCAGCCAAAGGGCTGCATGAAAGATCAGGCTTTCTTGGACAATTTTTTAAATCCCTGTCATAAAAGTGATAGAATCAATTTTCCATCAAAACTGAGAAGTTGTATTTTAGGATATTAATTTTGAGGATTACCTGGATTTCAAAATCAAGACGCATTTAAAAGTCTACTTTGGTTGGCATTTAGGAAGTTTATGAAAAGTAAACACACATATAAAATGCTTTAGCCTGTTTCCTCCTTTAGAGAAAAGAAACACTGCTAATGGTAACCTTTTTGAAGTAAAAAACTATTTTCTTCCTTTTTGGACCACTCTAATTTTAAGTTATCCATTTTGCTGACAGTCCTTTGCAAGAAAGAGCTTGGAACATTTAAGAGCAAGTGTTTTGTGATGTTCTATTATCAAACGTATTAAGGCTGTTGGAAAATCATATCCCTGAGGTACTGTTTAAAGATTAGCAATATTTCAGCTTTATAAATCATATTTAGGCAAAAACCAAGTCTAGAGACTGAGAGAGATTTGCTGTGTTTCACTTGAACCCCTAGATATCTGATCTAAAGGTCTTGTACAACCAAGACAGAAGAAAAATATTCTTCTCTCATTCCGATCTCTATCTTTAAATGATGGAGAAATAAGAAAAAGTGCCACTGAGGAGCTGGTATCAATTTATAAATGCATATTCCCAGAATACAATCACCAATACCCATGTGAATGAAGACTATTTCACCCACAGAATTGCACAGTAATTAATTTCTCCCATAATCTCAGCCATTGCCTTGAATAAAATAGAACATGACTAAAATCAACAAAGACACTCAAACACAACACAAAAGGCTCATACACACATTTTCTAAACTTTAGAGGAATCTTGTAGCAACCAATATTTCTCCTTTTAAAGAAAGTAATTTGAATTTCAGCAGTGCTTTTAGTGTTTTCTTTTCCTGCTGCTATGTTCCAACCAATAAAATTCAGTGTAAATTTTTTATGGAAAAAAAATCTAAGATAGTTATCTCAAGGTGACTGGGTCAGAAGTTAGTTATTTCCTTTTCCATATTTCAAAGATTTTCCATCATACTGTCACTGTAGTGCTTTTGTAGTAGGAACTCATGCAATCTTAAAATGGAATTCAGAAGTTCTGCATCTGGAGAAATTGAAGCAATTAAGATGGTAACTCAGAGAATCAGAAATACATTCTTAATAGATTTCATGGCTAAGGAGAATCAAAAAGGAAATCATTACCTCACCCCCCACCCGCCGCCCCGCCTATGTAGAAGCAGGGCCCCACCCAATGGGTTGTCTACACTCAGCCTGTGAGTCCAGCCAGGCTCCCATCCCAAACCAAATGGATCTTTTCACTTCCCACTAAACACTCCCCACTAACTCACAGTTCCTTCCTCCAGGGACAAGTCAATGAATCACTTTAAATGATGGCCTTTCATTTTAATTTTTCTTATAATAACCAAACTTTCCACAATAAGAAAATTCAAGGCTAAAGCGTTATAATACTGTCCTTGGAAGTCAGAACAGCCTTTCTCTGACAGGAGCTGTTTTGAGACCACCTGGGGAATTTTAGCAACTTTGATTAGCATGAGCCCTGGGTTGCAGCCCAGGGTTTCCCCCCAACTCCACACTATAGAATTATGTTTGCTTCAAATGATGCTATGAACTACTCTGACTTATAAAGTTGTTGTTTGGATACTGTTCTCTGGGCCAAAGACATTAGACCAGTTTCTCCTTTGTCCCGTTTGGTACATCAGAAAATAAGACTTAATATTAGGGTACAAAGTGATTTTGCATAGGATGTATCTTGCCCTTTAGCAAGCAGAGCATTACAAAATCACAGTCTGCTGCTTTCATTTGAAATAATTTTTAAAAAAATAAAATTATTCTTATAGCTAGAAAACTGAAGACTGCTACGTCCCTGTTTTCAATCTAAACATTCGACTCATGCCACAGAAGAGTGAACAGATCCAACAAGTTAGGTCTAATTGTTTTCCGAGCACAGCTTCTGGGATATCAGCCATCACGAAAATCTCTCTGGGGATTAGGTATTCAATAAAATGCCTCTATAGAATTACCTCATCATAAATCACCATATCCCATCTATTTTTATAAGGGGGAGGGGGACCTTGGACCATTAAGATGAATAGGAAAATTTCATTATAAAGCTCTGCCTTCACCCAATCATAAGTATATTGAAAATTCTTTTCCTCAAGTTTAAATAAAAGCAACTTTTCTTTTAATAATGCTTGAAAAAGTCATTTGTTTAAAATGGAAAATTACATACAAAAGAGAGGAAAGAGGCCTTTCTCCAATTTACTCATAGATTAAATTTTCATAGTAATCAAATTTGCTAAAATTTAAATTTTGTTGAGAAATGTAATACTATTATAAACAGTATCGACTAGAAAATGTTTGTCCACTTAATCTGCGAAGCATTTTTCATCTTTGCCTTTGCCCTGTCAGCCCTGTTTTTAATTGGGAGACAATTTCAAGGAAATGTCTCTAAATCTGCAACTAACTTAAAACTGCAATTAATCAGAGTACAATTCTGAGTCCATGTTTATTCATTCATTCATTCACCACTCAGTATTTACTGAGCCCTTCCCACGGGTCAGGTGCTATCCTGGGCACTGAGCATTCGAAAATCAATAAAACTACTACTACTGGACCAGATAAATTAGAAATAAACTAACTGCAATCAGTCTATGCACAGAATCATTAAATCAAAACATAACACTTGGTCTAAACATATGTCAACTTCCATATTATCACAGGACTCGGAGGCATTCCAAACGGACATTGAAGTAGACTCTCCAATCTCCATTAAGGATTGTGCCAAAACTGTCCTAAACATATAAACTTTAATTAAAAGATACAAGAAGTAAACATCATAGCAAGGAAGCATTCATTAAAATAACAATAATAAAGTAAGTGACTTTCACAATCTAACTAGGATTCTAAGCAGAGAAGCAAATCTGGAGTGCATGTCCATCATTTGTGGGTTAGGCACTGGGTTTTTTTCAGGAAAAAAGTTATGCCCAGAAATTGCATATATTTAGTGCATGCCTCCTATTTGCTAAGAAGAGCCATTAATCTCATATTCACACATATTGTACCTCTAACTGCTTCACCTGTGCGCTCATCTGTGAGCTGAGTACCTGAGCATTCTGAGAAATTCCTGAGCATCTTCCCTTCAAACCACCCCAATCCATCTCGTGTCCTTCAGCCCCAAGGGGTTTTTAATCTGACTGGTCAATTCTGGGAGGAGCTACATTTCCTAGAGAGGAAGGTGCATGACTTCTCTTTTTGAAGAAACAATTATATGAATTTCCGTAACACTTTTAGTATATATCTTTTCTAATATATTCCAATAAAATTAAGTTTAATAATTTTTTATTGGAAAAATGTAAAATAGTTAACTCAAGGTGACTGGATCAGAAGTTGTATTTATTTTCTTCTTGATACTCTTCTGTATTTCACTCTGTGTTACAGGGCTGTCTAAGTTTCAAGATCTACCTCTACTCATTTTGGCCCAAGTTCTGATCAGCCTTGGGGGGAAAACCACTGTCCTCCAGGCCTACTCAGCACAGCCCCCACGGCCCGGCCCCCAGACTAAAATTTGGAGACCGCAGGTAACAAGGAAGGAGTGTTCTCTGCCCACTCCGCCACACGTCACTCAGGGACTTGAGGGAGTGGGCTGGGTGTGGTCCAAAGCTTCCTTAGCCTGAGTGTCTTTCTGTGAATGAGAGAAGGGTGTCGCTGCTGGGCCAGCTCCTACCGGCCCCTTGGCTGCGTGCCCTGGTGCAGGCACAGCTCCAGCTACCCCGATGTGGTCCAGGGCATGCCTGGATCCCTTGGCGAATACCATCGGTATTAGTGCCCATCCTAAGACTTTTTTTGTTTCTAACGGTGACTTTCACACTGAAGTGACTTTGGGTCTACCCGCAGGGGAGTGCTTGAGGGGTCACTGCAAAGGGGAATTACGGACATAGGAGGGCTGCTATCCATTCCCAACCCTCCCAGCACTGTGCTTTCATCTGCTTTTACATGCTGAGGTTCAGTGAAGATTTCCTCTGGAGAAAGGATTCTGTTGTTTTTGAAAGACTTGAAAACTACTATTTCTAGTTTAACTCACATGTATACAAATTACCTACATTAGGTCACAATCGACGTAACTGCTCGATGCTAGAGGCCAGCAGGGGGATGTTTCGATGTGGGAGGAGGAGGAGGAGGCTATTGCAGTTGGCATCCAAGCTTCTTCTTTTTGCCCAACAATGTGGTTCGAAAGTCATGTAACCCAAAAGGCACATCAACATTCTCAGTTTCCTATTCTGTGTACGTATGTTGACAGCAACCAATGTTTCAGGAACATACTCTCTTCTGAATAAGGTTCATCTTTCTCATAACAATCTTACCTATTTTTATCAGCGGTCTGGCACCAATTTTAAGACATTTACCTGACAGAAAGTCATGGGAACAATTGAGAACAGTAGTTCCTGGTTGGATCCAAGAAAGAGGAATCTCTTCTGGCTTGGGTGAGCCTAAGACCACAATGTCAGCCTCATGTAGCTAGAAAGAAAAAGAAAAATGGCACACAGGTTTTAAATTGTAGCATAAAGACCTGAAGATCAATGTCAAATGACTTTAATGTAACAGACAGGAATCGCCATTCCAGAGTTCAGTTCCACACTGGTGCCATGGACAAAATCACGTAACTAATTTACTGATATAGCTCATAGTAGTACAAATAGATGTGATCATCATATTCTAGAAAGGAAGGAAAAGAAGGCTTTAAAAATTTCTTTTGGGTAATCATTTCAGCATATATATTATGTGTAGTGTTATATTGACATGTTTTCACCACTAACTGCAACACCAAGAAAAGGATGGGGCCCAGGAAACTGCACTGACGGGAGGAGACTGCCAGGTGCATGGAGAGGGTGGCACCCTGACACGTGCACCAGCTTAGGAGGGAAACAGGGGTTGTTGCCGGGAAGCCACTTGAAGATCTGACCAGTGCAGGGGGACTTCCGGCCTCACAACTGCACAATCATAATCAGACCCATATGGAACTTTTACCAGATCCAGAGAAGGATTTTCAAGAGCTGGAGAAAGAATTTCATTTTCTGTGAGGCCCTGGTTAGTCAAAAAAAATTTTTTTTAAAGGAAAAGGGAAGAATACAACCACTACTACAAAACATATTCATTGTGTCCGTCCTGTTTGTATCGTGACAACAGAGCGCTGGAGGAAGACGTCTGCTGGGACAGTTACATGGAGAAGTAGGGTCAGAGGCTGCTTCTGGCCTCAACCAAAGAACAACCACCTGCCCCAGTACCAACTAAGCAACCAATGACTTCAAATGGACCCATACGAAGAGAGAGAGAGATGAAGAAGGAATCATCTGAGACTGCAAGGAAAACAGCGACAACTGTGCGTGTCAGCTCACAAATATGTGAAGTTGGTGTCATTGTACCCATTTAACAGACAAGTAAACTGAGGCTTAGGGAGTGTTAAGTAGCTCCATGGTATGTACTGTCTCCCCCAGCAGACCTAGTCTTGGAATCCTTGATACTGAGGTAGAAAGAGAGGGAAGCCGACCGCCCTGCGCTCTCCAGCGCTGATGGCCCCTCTCTCAGTGCTGCTTCCACAGACTTAATGCCCTGCAACTAACTGCAGACTCTGTAGAATTAAACAGACAGAAACGGAAGACAAAACACAAAAACATGCCCACGGCCACTACCCCTACTGGTTCACCCAACCACCCAATGGCCCAGTAAGTGAACCATCTCCACCGGTCCTGTCCCCTCTCAGTTCGGACAGGCCGACTGCTTGCTAAAGATCACAGGGAAGAGCCAGGCCAGCTCCTCAACACTGTTGAGCAGGAGGCTGCATTCGGCTAAGGTCTCAGGAATCTTGGGAACAAAAAAGCCAAGGTCTAGAGCAGCTCCAAGGTCCCCCGACAGAGGAGGAGCACAGGGACAACTTAAACAAACGTCTTTTCAAAGAGCCGATAAAGCCAACTCTTATAGGTTAACATCCCAGAAACACCTGATCAATGTGTTTGATTGATCATACCATAGGGAAAGGCCATTCACTGAGTGACGCCAAGGAGCCCACCGGGGCTGGCTGCTTTCAGAACGGCCCTTATAATGAAGGAACAGGAATACTGAAATGGTGCCTCGGAGCATCCACTATAGGAATCACATTCAAAAAGAAGAGGTCTCTGCTGGGAAAACCACTTTTTTCCTGCCCAAGCGACCCTGTGAACCTGAATCAAGAAATTTACAATCAATCTGCCAGCAATCTAAGCCATTAACACCACACAGAACTGAAGCCTTTGGGGTGATGTTGTATTTAGACTTTGAGGGTGATGTTATATCTATGGGGAAAATGTGTTCTTGTGGAAAGAGCTTTTTAAACATCTGATGAGAAAACGTATCTCCCCTCTTACCTATACCACTGCAGACACTCAACCACAGCAAGACTAGAGAGGAACTCAAACATTTAATGCCAGTTTCAAGTATGATCAGCGGATAAGAAATGCCATTTGGCTTCATCTCCACGTTCGACGGCGGCAAAACCAGAACATGTAAAAAGCAGCTATAAAGGAAGTTAATGTGCACAAGACTGCAATGCTCATTTTGGGAAAAGCCAAGGATCACAGGTTCACTCAAGTCCCCCCAGAGCACTCAGTTTCCTACACGTGGTATCTTCAGTACAACCTGTTCTTTTCATTACCTATAAATCTCGGAAATCTCACTTCGACCCCTTAACTCCGTACCTAGACTCCACTCTAAAGCGGGCTGCGCTCATAAGCAACACGGGACGGGGGGAAAGGGGGATGGCTGATCCCACAGAGAAAAGACAAAAATCTCCTCCCTTAGCAATGATCGCATCGGAGATGCTAACTCTTTCTGGAAAGGGAAAGTGCTAGATGCTCAAACCAGGAAATAACCCCGGGAGGCCCAGGCAAGGGTTTAATGAGCTAAGATTCAAGGAGAATTATCGTCTCACTGGCTGTTTCTACTTTCTTCCTCCCTAATGGGAAGGACCCTGGCCAAAGCCTGGTTTGAAACTTTACCTCATAACAAAATATTGCCTTCTCTGCTGAGACTTGAGTAGAAGCAGCTTACAGAGAACCGCCCACTCCCCAGGCGGAAGACCAAATGTTAAAACAATCGCAAGAAACAGATATGCAGGCATTCATCGTGGAGCATGTGGGAGAGTTCAGATTCCATGAAAACTATTTTTCTCCAAGTCACTGATTTCCAAGGGGGGTGGGGTGGGGACAAGTGTCAGAATATGAAGAGGGGGGAGACGGAGGACAGATATGACTTGCAAAGTTATAAGGAACATCATAGCTCTGCACTGAGCAAATGAAACGAGCATTTTAAAATTAAAACTATAGAAAGGATAGCCCCACCCTCCCAGCTAGAAGACAGAGCTTAGCTTCTGCTATCAGTGGTTTTGGAAGGGCATACGTGAGAATCTCGGGTATGAGACAGACGTCTGTACATACAGAAAGCTGGGGTGGATTTAAGAAAAGGTTTGGAGATATGTTCTGAAGAATTGTGATTAAATTACCAGAGACCTTTAAAACCTGCTTCTACAGCCTTCAAATGTTAGCAGCGCAGCTCAGAAAACAATGTTCAAAATGAAGAACGTTGCTTTAAGAAAATCAACAACAGGTGCTTTCCCCAGCAAAGACGGACTTCTAAAATTACGGTCACTGAAGAGAATAAAACAGACCCAGGATTCCTTAGTGAATATACTCTTTCATCTGCCGTCTTCCAGGTGCCAGTTGGTGCAGACATTGAGGGTGCACAGGATCTGAATATGAAAATCCCTGCCTTAAAAAAAAAAATCCCTGCCTACAAGATTTTAGAGCTGGGATCTTCAGGATGAAGGGGCAGGACACACCACTGGGCTATGGAAAAGAAACAAACATTTGATTTCTACTTATTTTGCTCACACAGTTCGTAAAATACTTAAACATTCTGCTAGGATTTAACATCGGCTCAGGCCCTGTGACACCGGGCAGCTGTCACACACAGTAAGCACAGGAGTCCTGAGGGTGGGAGCCAGGGGGAGAGGTGGCCCTGCTGTGGTTCTTTCGCTTTCAACGAACTGGAACACTTTGTGGTTACTGTGAGGTGGATTCAGTGGCTTTAGCGATCACACTGCGTTCCAGAGAAAAGTCTTCCCTGTGCTCTGTAATGACAGGGAGCGTCTGTGAAATATGTGGCATGGAGGCCCCTTGGCTCCCCAGTGGCAAAGTCACAAAAAGAGGGAGGTTTTTTGCTTTTTTTTTTTTTAATGAAATGTCACTTTCTTTCAATAAATGCCATATTCCCGAATTGGCTAGCCTTTTCTTGGTAATAGACAAGTGGCTGTCAGACCGGGCTACTCCAGTTGCCCTCACACCATCAGACGTGTTTTAGAAAGATTACTCTGGATGCTGGATTGAAAGGGGTCTGAGGGGCTGAGAGGGAAAGCACGACACGGCCACAGGCGGAGGACACAGCTGGTTGGAAGCTGGATGCGTGGAACAGGGTGGTCAGGGAGGATGGGGACACAGGCTGGGATTTGCCAGCATCGTAAATGCGGTTAAAACCAGAAGCTTGGATAGGACCTCTAAGGGAAACAGGCAGAATGGGAGGGAAAAGGTGTTTAAGTGTAGCCCTGGGGAGCACTCATCTTAAATGAAAAGAGAAAAGGAATAAATGACGGGGCTCAGGTGTGGCCCAGAGGCAGAAAAGGAGGACCAGTGTCTTCAAGCAGGCTAAGGAGTAAGGGTGTGGTCCGTCTATTTGAATGATGCCCAATGGCTAAGCAAGCTAAAGGCAGAAAACTCCATTTCTGGCAATTAGGAATTCATCAGTGACTGCATTATAGAAACGGGCATTGGCAACCATGCCTGGTAAATTCTGACCCTTTGAGTCGAGTGTGTTCCCTGCATATGGAGATTTCACTGAGGCAGAGTTTTCCCTGAGCAGAGTTCCTGTTTATCCATCCATTATTCAAACCTAGAACATCTAACTTTTTATTTGAATTAACTGAATTTTTACCATAGGATCACTGCTTTGTACCTATGGACCAATATCCACATTTTCCCGCAACAGTAAGCAACCTATCAAATGAAACATTAAAATAACATGAAAATACTCTAAAATTAGGATGTCAAACCATCTTCATTCAGATGCTGAAATACTCTGACAAGACAGGAGGACAGTCTCAGCCAAAGGCACTTCCCCAGCTTCTGCCGAGCAAGTGATCTCCTCCTGGAGAACTTTTTTTCTTTCAGGACTTGCCTTTGTTTATTTTTCCCACTCTCACCTGTGATCAGCAGAACACTACTGGTTAATAAAATTAAGACCCATTTCATAAATCAGAATGACTACAAGCCAAACTGATAATTTGGGATTATGATTACAGCACTTATCTACCAAATTCCCCCCCAAAGGATAACAAATGACCTTCCTTCTTCTACAAAGTTCACCTCTTACTTCATCATTCAGTGTATTCACTGCTCAGCGTGTAAGAGAATTTCAAAGATAGCTGTGTCCAAAACGATAGAAAAGACAGCCAATCCCTCTTCAGGTTGACTTGATTCTCACCTAAATCATGACAGATGATAAAAGGAAAATGCAACCTCAAATCCAGTGATGGACACGCCTTGAATGATACATCGAGAATAAATAATTCTCTTTCTCACACCTTAGGACGGAATAAAATTAGAAAGTAGGGCTGAGGGAGACTGCCTGTGTGTGTGTGTGTGAGTGTGTGTGTGTCTATGTGTGTATGTGTGTATGTGTGGTGAGAGGCAACCTAACATCACAAACACTCAGAACCACGTAGCACAACAATGAGGAAAAGACCAGGTCATGGTTCCCAGAGCCACACGCAGCAAGCCACACTTCAGAGGCAGGACAAGCTCGTGATTGATGGTTATGTTGTGTTTAGGTTAATGGAAATTGCTGCGGCTGTGGGAAGAGGCTTTGAAAACGAAATCTTACACAAATGTACGATGCTTTACTGTTATAGATCATGTTAAGACCTACCAATTAGAGTATTCTAATCCTACACCCTTAGAAAGCACTTACACTGGAAAAGACGGGGTAAAAGAAGAAGCCAGGCTCTGCTGATGCTGCAGGCAGGCAAGTAGGGACGACCTGGGGGTGGCCTGGAGGTGACGTCACTGGTCTGTTCTCTGCAGGACCAGCCTGAGCCCTTCCCCGGTTGCACAAAACACACGAACCATCTAAGACTTCACACGGCCCCCTCTGGATCTCATGCTCATCCGTTTCAATAGAGTCTCTCACAGATCCTTTTCTCAGCACTACTAAATATAAATGGCCTGATTTGGGGGTTTTAAAAAAAAGTTCTATTCGCCTCCTTTTCTGTGTTAATAAGTAACGCAATGATCAGGCAGAAGCAAGAATGAAAAGAAAGAGAGCTGACATCCAGCGACATTTTCAGTCCATGAATATTGAAAAATCTGTCCAGGAAACTCAGAGACCTGTATTACCCAGGTCACCTAATCACACGTTACGGAGTAACCTTGGTTTTTGCCTGGCACAGGATCTGTGGTGCCCCAGGGTTGGTGGTATCTTCTCCACTGACCTATAAAAGGGCGGGGGGGGGTACCCGTATCAATGACGCTGTCCTGCGTGTCCACACGTCTGAACAGGGTGCCCCCAACCATGCCCTCTCAATAGGGTGGACACCATTTCTTCAAAAGAATGAGCCTGGAGGGGTGGTGACAAGCCCAAGGCCTCAGGAGAGAAACTGTTTCCTTCTCTTAAGAGGATGTCTGGGGGATTAGTAACTTTGGGAAGTGCTAACTAAAAACTGGTCCTGGCCACCTGCCTCTCCAAGGACTGGATCCTGTTGGCACTTGCCATCTACCCCTGCTTGGATTACATCACGGGCCACCGCAGCCGCTGACCTCCAACACTCCCTGAAAGGAGTTCAGGGTGGAGATCAAGAATGAGGCTCTCTGTGCTCTGGGAAAGCTGGCAGAACAGGCCTTCAGAGAGTTAGACATTTTCAGAAGATTGTATGAGCCCCAATTCTTGCGTCTCCTCATATCTAGAAAAGCACCAAAATCATTAACGGTGACATCTGCCCCTAGTGACCAGCAGCAGCCTCTGCCTAAACGTGTGCCTGACTGCACGTCCCCCTCCACTGAAGTCATATATAACACTGAATTCTCCTCCTGTGTCTTTGGAATAGCTTCTCAGGTCTTTCTGAGGTGCTATCTCCTGGGCTATAGTCCTCATTTTGCCCCCAAATAAAACTTAACCCACAACTCTCACGTTGTGTGATGTTATTTCAGTGGACAGAAGGAACCAATAGTGAACTCAACACAAGCCTGATGTCTTGGGCCTTGTTCCAAGCTGGGTCCATCCAAGCTGTTGGGTACTTTTGAGTTTGGAAGATTAGACTTTACAGGTACTTTTAAAGATTGGATTTTGTGATTATCTGGAATAAGAGCTGACACGGGATAGTGGCTAAAAATACTGACTGTACTGCCACTTCTGTCATTTTTAAATTATAGATATTTGCAAAGTCTCTTTACTTCTCTGTGACTCAGTTTCCTCATCTGTGAAATTGGAAGAGTGAGAGTCCTGCCTAATAGGATGGCTGCAGAATCAACAAGACAACACGAGTAAGGGAGAGTCCTGGTTCACAGTAACCACGCACTCAATGAATGTTAGCTGTCATTACTGCCATTATGAGGTTGCTGGTTTAAGTGTAGCTTCTCTGGTTAAAAAGAATTCTCATGCTCATCAGAAACTCTGAAGGCCAGAAGACAGTGGGATGACATATTTAAAGTGCTGGAAGAAAAAACATCTGCCAACTAAGAACTCTATATCCAGCAAAACTGCACTTCAAAAAAAAAAAGAGGGTGAAATTAATACATTCGCATATTAGCAAAAGCAGGAGTTCATTACTGTTAGCCTCGCTCTGCAAGAAATGCAAAAGGGAGTTCTCTGGCTGAAGAGAAAAAAACACTAGTCAGTCACTCCAAACCATGTGAAGAAATCAAGATCTCCAGAAAAGCCAGTATTATTGTACTTTTGGTTTGTAACTGCATTTTAAATTTCCTACAGGATTTAAAAGACAAAGCATTAAAAGTTATAAATATAAAAAAAGAGAAGAAAAATCATGTAATTTATTAATCTAGTCCAGTTTAAAAACTAGGGTTCCCCCCACCCACTAATCTTTGCAAAAGATTATTTCTGCAATATTTCATATGTATAATACAAATATACTTAGAACGGTGCAGTTCACTTTTAAAAACCTTTCATAGGCCTTGCCATGTACTGAAGTTAAACTGGAGTGACTCTGTGATAATCCAGTTTAATCCAACAAATGGCCTCCTTTCATCCTTCAAGTGTGAAAGACCTATATTTCTCCTTCTTTTGTTAGTACTAGTTTTGACAGTTTCCATACTCAGGAGGAGAAACAAGACACTCTGAGAAAAACAAAGTAAAACGGTTCTCTTATTTCTAGGTTCTTTCTTATACACGCAGCTAGGACGGACCCGATTCGTCACAGCTGGAGGCCGTTTTGCCATCATCCTCCAGCTGTGTCCAGCCGCAGATTCGGAAGAGGCTTTCCAGCCAGCGGGGCAGGGTGTGAGCACAGCCCCGAGATGCCTGTCAACCTGTCTTCCCCGGAGAGGGGTACCACTCTGCCCCATCAATACTAAATGCACAACATTTGCTTTTGGCAGCAGGGTGGACTCATTGGGGTGAGGAAGAGGACATCTCCAAATCTAGGCCAATTCTCAGGAGGCAGAAGGCTCTGTTCCCTCCCACACAGGGTGTCATTCCATGCCAGGGGCCTGGGGAGCTGACTGAGGGGCCTACGTTTGGGCGGAGGAAGGATGCCTTCGCTCTACCCCGAAACATCAAACCCAGTGTTTGGCTTACTCGCAGCTGACGCTCCACAGCGTGCGGCTAATTTGGACAAATGCCCAATCTCCCCCTCCCCCCACATAAATACAAAATGCATCTCAGAGCCCAGGAGTGATGCTCCGAAACAAAGCAGGAAACATGCTCTTAATTTTCAATGATACACTCGGAGGGGCATAAACTGTAAAGCTACCACACACAGAAGTCTACTGTTTTCTGAAGAGGCCATTCTCAACTCCTCATTTTTGGGCCCCACGGAGATTTCATTGTAATCAGTATCCGAACACTATCCTTAGATTAGGGCAGGCTGACAGAGAAGGGATCCGTTTCTATTTAACTAATCTGATGCAACTAATCCTCAAAATTGTAGGAAGGAATACTATTCCTGGAAGGAGTGACTGGTAAACCAGGAATCCCCAGCAGAGATAAATGGAGCGGCTAGCGAGTAACAGGAATCAGGGAAAGAAGAGTTCCACAGACATGGTGAGCCAGCACTGGCCAAAGCTCGGCACCCACTCTCTCTGGGACACTGTCTCTTAGTTTTGCTCTGGTTTTGGTTCCCTCGGCCTCCACATTTTGCTGAGTGACCTCACAAACAGAGCGACTCTCTTCCTCCCTGCAGCCATGTGTACCAGGCTTACAGTAAGGAACCCTGGGTCCCCCTATTTTATCATCTCCTACAGTGTGACTGACCCACCAGCCTTTCTATTTCCACATCGAGGATCAGCTGCACATCTGTGTGGTGAAACTTGCCAGTGTCCTTCCTGACTCACCACCAACAGCAGCCAAGCTACTAACGGGGATGTTGACAGGTGCCAAGTGGTGTGCGAAGCAAACGTGCATGACTACTGGATTCTCGCAGCAGTTCCAGGAGGTAGACGTATTATGACCCCCGTTCCACACATGAGGACACAGGCACAGAGAAGTTAAACAACAGCTAAGGCTCCAATCTGGAGCTGTTTGCACCAAAGCCTATGCTTTACTGTTTCCGAGGACACAGATGTTGCTGACTCCAAATCTTCCAAGGGAGTTCCTGCTGGTTGCAGCAGGCTGCAACTGCTTCCAAGTCATCACAAACCTGAAAGGCTACACTTTCAGGAGGCAGTAGACAGGACTCTAGTGTTCCAGCCACCCACCCCTGGCCCCCAAACCCCTCACCACCTCCTTGGTTTTGAAAATCCCCAACCAGATGGCCAGCAGGGGGACTTGTTCTGCGTCAGATACAAACAAGCATGTAAGAAATGCTTTTCAAAGATAATGTCCTTTGACCTAATAGTCATGATCCTTTGCTTGCTCTTTTCTTTCCCTGACACTTAGCATTGCTGATCATGAGAAGCTAAATAGGCCATATTCTTAAAATGCACTGTTCAGATGCACTTAAAAATACACTATTATCTTCAAATGCATGTTGATAGAATTAAAACACAAGAATCCCAATCTGTTGTTAAACGTATACTTTTGATTTTTTTCAAAAAAACATTTTCTAGGTGACTTTAATTTTTTAAATTTTTAGGGGGAAAGGTAATTAGGTTTATTGTTTTGGTAGGCGGTACTGGGGATTGAACCCAGGACCTTGTGCACGCTAAGCACGTGCTCTACCACTTGAGCTATACCCTTTCCCCTTCAACGTTTTTCACAGTGAAGGTTTTCCAAGGGTGGACACAGCCTATCCTGGTCTGGAGCGCCAGGACGCTAACCCACGCCGCAGTGTTCTTTGCACCACA
The DNA here is from genome assembly GCF_009834535.1 of Camelus ferus. Classification (NCBI taxonomy): domain Eukaryota; kingdom Metazoa; phylum Chordata; class Mammalia; order Artiodactyla; family Camelidae; genus Camelus; species Camelus ferus. The sequence continues at coordinate 60,649,895 of NC_045703.1, read as the reverse complement.
TTAACTGCCATCACCGTTGTTCCTTGTCTGCAGAGGGCCCACTGAGCCTCTGAAATGAGCCCAGCAATGGCCTGTGTTTTAGAAATATAGGACAAGTAAAAAGTAAAATGTCAGGCAGAAGCGTGGAGGCATACCAGTGGGAGGCAAGCGCTGGCTGCCAGCACAAAAACATGGAAAGGTACAGGCTTTACCCTGTGATGTGAGGGAAGCCTGCAGTGTGTGAATAGGAGGCCAGGTAGACGGGGCCAACACCAGAGGCCACATGAACTTTAAAGACAACTATGGGGAGCCCAGAATCTTTCTTTCCCTATTTTTGGCTATAAACATGAAGCAGTAAAAAGAGTGAAAGTTGACAGCCTCTCAGATTCACAGTGGTGCCGCTCCGAGTGCCAAGGACTTAAGAAAAAAACGTGGGCAGCACCTGCTATTAAAGAGAACCTTCTTAGATATGCGGAAACCACAGTGTTACCCAGTTTCTAGATTCTCTAGAGAGAAGCCACGCAATGGCTCTCAAAGTTAAAATGAGCTTTATCCTACAGAGTCAAGGTGATTTATTTCCACAACAAGTAAGTACTTTGAAAGATGTCTTTGTTTTTCGAAATACAGATACAACTAACAAAAGTATCGTAACAGCTGTGAAAACATTCAACTGCCAATGAAGGCATTTTTCTCTTTTTCGCCACAGCTGTTCAGTTCAGGGCGAGGTTTACTGTCCTCTTGCACTAAGCTTCCAAATCAAAAATTCTGGGCTCTCAAGCACAGAACATCGCCCTTGAATTTTCTGGTATAGGCTGCCACCATGTGGTGGTCACTAAAAAAGCACATAGGTTTGAGTTTAATTGCAAGACCACTTTCCTGGGCTATTTTGAAACAAGAAAGAATTATGTAAATCAGATCCACCTGCCACTCAAACATTACAAATCTGTCAAGACGCCTGCCTCCCCTGGGCAGGACTACAACTTGCTGGTTTCTATTCTCACGCTGCAGCGTGAGGAAGATGTATTTTTAGATTTTAGCAATTTATTGTACTTAGTGCAATTTTTAAAATTTTTATTTCATTTATTTTTGTTTGTTTGTTTTGGGGGAGGAGTTATTTATCTATTTATTTATTTATTTAGGACGGCGGTACTGGGGAATGAACCCAGGACCTCATGCATGCTAAGCATGCACTCTACCACTGAACTATACGCTACCGCCCTGTACTTAATGCAATTTTAATTTAACTTCACTTTAGTGGACATTTGTGAAAATTGTCAATTTTTGAAATTAAAACCTTGATTAACTATTTCAAAATGGAAAAGACTACAATCACAACCCCACCTATTGCCCAGTTTAAGAACAGGCATGACCAACATGAGTGAAGGTCTCCTAGCCTCCTCTCCCCAGCTACATCCACATCTTTGTCTCGTCATGGCTTTCCGGATTTGGCTCACAGTTCCCATTCATTTCTTTATACTTCTACTTTATTATGTCAGGATTTTGGTTCAAATTTATAGGCTAGTTTGGGGAGAAAAAGTATCTTTAAGATATTGAGTCTCCTTATCAATGAATATGGTATCTACTTTTAACTGGGTCTTCTTAATGGTGTTCATCAAAATTACATAATTTCTTTCAAAAGGTCAGAAGTAACTTTTGTTAAATATATTCCTAGGTGCCTTATATTCTCATTACGATCGTGAATTGTATTTTTTTAAAAATTGATTTTCTAACTGTGGGGGTGGCGTTTAGAAATGCAATTCGTTTCTGCATGTTGATCTTATATCCAAGATCTGAGCTGAACTCTTAGTATTTCTGGTATTTTAAGAGGTTTTCTGGGGGCCTTTTGTGTAATCATACTATCCACGGTTGTGGACAGTTTGGTGTCTTCCTTTCCAATCATTATAAATTTTCTCCCTTTCTTTCTTCACATTACTGCATTGTCTAGGAATTCCCATATAACTCTGATTAGGAGTACTGATAACAGGCCCCCTTGGCTTTCCTAATTTAAAAAAAAGTTTCAATTATTTCACTATTAAATGAGACACTCTAAATTTTTACACGTTTTTATCTGGGTAAGGAATTCCTTTAAAATCCTAGTCTAAGAGGCTTTTCAAGAAAAAAATCATGATGGATATTAGATTTTATCTAATGACTTTTCTGCATCTATGGTGACAATATAGGTTTTAATCTGATAATGTGGTGAATTACATTAATAGATTTGAACAGACTTTAATGTTAAACCACCCTTGCAATCCTATGATAACCCCAACCTGGTGCTGGATTTGCTTTTCCATTTTGCTGTTGGTTATATCACCTATGTTCATAGGTGAAATTGGCCCATAATTAATTGGAAGTTGTCCTTTAGCATCTTGTCGTTGGCTGCTTTGGGCACTCCTAGAATGAGTCAGGAGATATTCCGTCTTTTTCTGTTCTCCAGAGAAAACAGATCTGTTCTCTGACTGTGGTAACTCATTTATAAAACTACTTGTTTGCCTTTTTTGTTTGCTTGTTTGATAGGTAGACTGATTCAGTGTCTTCAGTATATATGACTATTTGGTTTTACTTGAATCCATTTTGTAAGTTATATTTTCTCAGAAAGTTTTCGTTTCACATGATTTTTGAATTTATCAGCATAAACATGTTCAGTCTCCTTTTTAAAAAATAATTTTTGTTTCTGTGGTTATGTCCTCTTGTTCATTTCTAACATTGCTGGCCTTCTCTTTCTGTCTTAATTATTTTGGCTAGTGGTGTGTCTATTTTACTAGATTTTTTTCCAAGAATCAACTTCTGGCTTTCTTGATAATCTCTCATTATATTTGTTTTCCATTTCACTCATCTCTGCTCTTTTATTCCCATCCTTTGAGATTTTCTGCTGTTCTTTCTCTAACCTCTTATGTTAAACACTTAGCCTGTGCATTTCTCATCCTCCTTTCCCAATACAAGCACTGAAGGACATGTTCCCAACATGACAGATGCTTACCCTGCTTTGAAGCTGAGGTGTCTTCCACTGGGAGCTCATCGTCATGGACCCTCTTCTCTGGAACAGGCATTGTAGGCTGGCTTCCAAAGACCCATGGGCTCCTGTTACCAAGACCTTCTTTCCATCTAAGTTGACACCTACCCACCAAATTGAAATCCAGTATTATAATCAAAACTTCAAAGTCTCCCTCCCATTAAAACTTGGCCCTCTGAGCACCAAACCTACAATGGCTCTAAGTCATAATTTCTTTCTCTGCAAATTTTATGGTAGGGTGACCAGAATCATCACGCTAAGTATCCGAAAGATGGAAAAACACTGTCTATGTGGATTTTCTCAGAGATTTGAGCTTAATGGCTAATGTCCTAAAGGTATATCTTGAAAGTTAATCTTCTAATAGAATTTTGGCATGTATTTTGGAATTTTTGTTTAATCGTTGCATGTTTGGGTGTAGGGGAGGAGTGTCTGTCTTCTTTTCACTCAAGCTGATATAAAGAAAAATTTAGTTAGTTGAATTTCTATGTACTCAGCTAGAAAATCCTTAAATATATGAAACTAATCATTTACTCATTAAAGTTGGTAACTGAGAAAAAGAAATGATTCATTTCTGTGTCACTGACATAAAAGTACAAGGTCAAGAGGAGAAAAATGGAAATTAAATACTGATTTTGCTGAAAGAGAGGGTTCTCACTGATAAATCTCAATCTAGGTTTCTAGACCCTAAACCATATCTAACAGCTCCTTCATTTAAGTCTTCAATATAAATCTTATTTAGGTCTATGTATTGACAGATTTGAGAATTTGAAACTTGAAACACTTTTCATTGTGGTTATTTTGAGTGTTTCATGACAGAAGCTAAGAAAATGCTTAATATAGGTTAATCATTCATCTTTACCAATTTTTCTTTAAAATTGTAATATAGTAGATCCTATTAGAAAAATATGGCATAGTATCTCTTAAAAGATGAGAAAAATAAAGCTGACATTGAATGTCACTTCCATTTTTCAGTAAGAATCTTCTGGAAACAAATCCTTATTAAAAATTCACATAAATACCAAAAAATAGCAAAACAGCAACATTTCTGAAGGAGCATCATACCTGACTTTTCAAGAAGTTCAATTACAGCTGTGGCCACAGGTGAAACAAAACACTCATGGGCATCCCCACGTACCAACTTCCCCAGGTTTACATCCGTTACTCTGAATCCAAAAACAAGGGAACAGGTTAGTCAAAACTTAGCCAAGACTCACTCATCTGTACGTCACATGTATTAGTCCCAAATAACAGCCAAATCAGTATTTGACAGACAGGATATACTCAATAATTAAACATAAATTAAAGCGTGAGCAGGAATAGAGGCCATTAGATTCAGGCAACTCCAACATGGCCCCTATGAGTCAGAATGAACTCGAGTGTTCTGGTTCTGCCTGTACAGCAGGATCGCAGCTCAGGTCATGCAGGGGTTCACTGTACAACTCCAGGGAGCTCCGCTCAATGGGCTCCATGGGATGGTGCCCCTGAAAGCACGCAGCACCATGGACCCGCAGCCAAACCCACTTCACTCTGAGGAAATCTACGTCTCCACTGTATCAAAATCCAGAACCAATCCTAGAAATCCGGGGTGACCCAGCCAAGACTTGGATTCAAGGTCGGACCCCCACTTGACATCAGTACTTATCTCCTTAGGAAATCAAGGGGAAAAATGAGTGACCACGCTTTCAACGCCTTCTGCATTCTTCCTTGTTCAAATCCAGGACAAAACAGTCCATAGCTCTCTAGCTTAAACTGATGGTCCCAATACAGGTTAGTAACAAAATGCAGATACTCGGAAAAGTTTTCAACATTCTCTTTTATTATGAAAGATCTGAAACTCCCCCTTGATACCTTGAGGCTCTGGATGTTTTCTGATTGGTTAGAGCTCCTTCTCCCTTTGTGGTGTGACCGCTAGAGGATCAAGGATTTTCATGACAAATTTTCCACCTGTGTTTGAGACTATCCTAAGTCTGAGTCACAACAGAAGGCTAGGATAATGGAAGAACCTGGATGTTTCAGTGAGGTGGTGGCCTGGGACTAAGGCAGAATATGCTACTGCTGGTGAACCAGGTCCCTATTTTTTTCTCTGGTCTAATAGAATTATCAAGGAAAAGCTATTAGAAGAGAGCTGGCCAAGGACTCTGTACATCAGACAGGAAATTATCAAATGAATATGATTTGACTATTTCCAAAACGGCACCCAAACACTACAAAAAGGCAAGTGATTTCCCAAACATGTACTTTCTTAAACAGAATTAACAGACCCTCAAACTCCTGAAATATTTCAAATGATTTCTTTCAGGTCTTAATTACTGACATCATTGAAAGAGCAGAGCTAAAAAAAATTCACAGCAGAAAAATGTGTTTGGCAATAAGAGTTGATTGTTTTCTTTTATCTGCTCTCACCCATCCACATCTTTTTCTGGTTTCAAGGCATTAAGGATTTTGTTGCTAAATGAGGCCTCGGAGATCTGAAGGGCAAGGCCATGGACTCTGGTGTCTTCATTAATCTTCAGGATTTCATCTATAATCTAACGAGAAAAAAACTAAAGTCAGTTTTGCAGAAATAAGACCCAACAAAAGACACTTTATATCAAAAAATAGGTTCATTAAAATGCGTCTATTTGAGTTTCTTCTTTTCCCCTTGTTGAAGACCTGGTGTACAGCAGAATGAAGAAGTCTATGTTCCCTTTTAACCACGTTTATAAAAGCTTGGCTGAATTTTTTACGGACTGCAAGTCCTTCTTATCGCTCTATTCTCTACCAGAGCAGAACAGAACAAAACAAAGCCAAAGCTGAACACTTAGTCAAGCGAGATCGGCAAAAGACAGTTTCCTGTCAGATTTAAGCCAGACGTATCATCAGTTTTCTGAGAGGCCAGGAAGCACTCCGACCCGGCCCAGACAAGCCTGTGTTTCAAACACAATGTGCCCAACCAAAGCTTACTAATCATGACATCTGAGGAGTTGTCACTCAGGCCCTCCTATTGTCTGGATCAGAACAGCACATAGAAAGCACTTCCAAAGGCTTGTGGCAGATAAACTCTAAGCATAAACAGCTCCTTTTTATAAGAAACACAAATAATTCACTATTTATGAAAAAGACCAGAGCATAGTTTGGGAAGCTAATGGAATAGCTACTGAATGGCAAAGTCTGTCTTTAAATAAGCAATGCTCTGGCCTCTCTGTTTATCTCCAGTTTATGCCAGGACTTCACTTAGCAATCTTACTTGCTCATGAGTAAGAGAGCTACTAGCCCATGGATACGGATCTCACAATGAGAAGTGTTGGTTTACCATTTGTGTTTCACTGTCTAGCCAAAATCACTATGGCATTTCTATCCAGTAAGAATAGAAAGGCTAGTTAATATACAAAACTCAGAAGATTTTGGTTCATTGAGTATTCATCTTTTTGTCATTCATTCAACAAACATTGAATATTTTGAGTATCTGCTTTGTATCAGTTCTTTTTTTTCCTTTTTTCTTTTTTTGCAGGGAGGAGGTAGTTATATTTTTATTTATTATAAATTGAGGTGCTGGGGATTGAACCCAGGACCTCGTGCATGCTAAGCACGCACTCTACCACTGAGCTATACCCATCCCAGATCAGTTCTGAGTAAAGGAAATACAGTTGTAAACAAAATATTTGCCCTTATGGAGCTTATATTCTAGCAGCGAAGACAAGACCAATGATAATAATAACAATAGCAACAATAAAAAATAATAGTATAATCTCTGGAATTGATAAATGTAAAGAAAAATAATTCAGATTAAGCAGGGTAAAGGGCTAACAGAGATGGCAGTTAGGGGGTGGGCAGAGGGGCCGCATCTATACGGACACCAGAATGAAGTGGAGGTACTACTGTCATTCTAACTAGAATCTGGTAGCAGCAGCAGCAATAGCAAAAATCTTAATAAATTAAGATCCCTACTCTTTTCCAACGTAATAATAATACCACCATGTAAATTTCCATTTATTAGAATTTCAAAGAAAAAGAGGGAATAAAGGACTTCTTGTCAAAAAAAAATAAGCCAAGGGAAAAAAAAAGTCAAGGGCTCTCAATATTAGTGGCAAAACAAAGAAAAAACGTTACTTCTGCTACAGAAAATGACTGTCTTTCTACAGAAGGAAAACAAGTTTCTCTGCATTTTGTTGGTGCTGGCGCGGCAAGTGTCAGTATTTGGAATACCTTACAACAGTAAGTGTGGTAGAAACTGCCCAATACCCAATTTCCACTCTTCCTCAGTCATAAACTCTTAATTTTTAGCTGTGCTAAGAAATGATCTAAGGCCACTTGGTATAAAAAGACCACATTTCCTCAGCTCCCTTGCAACACGGCCAAGCAATTAGGTGCAGGCCAGTGGAGCGGAAACAGAATTGTGATTTTCAGGAAAGAGACTGGGGGCCAACTTTGGTCTTTGTCCTTTCTTTTTTTTTTTACTGGTGACAAGAACTTGTTGAACTAAGCCCTGTGATGCTGGAAAACTGGTAAAGAAATGCCCCCACCCTCTGTGCACTACAAAGAACACCTTCCCCAGGTGACTGGGATAAGGCCATCTGATGCTCCCTTGTCTACCCAGGACAAGGCCAGACACAGAGCCCACAAGTTCCCATTCTTTGTCCATAAATGATGAGCCGAACTGCTGGTCCCCACTGGTCAGTCAGAATAAAATGCTTGTTAATCAAACTTTGGGTAAGCTTCTCTCCTTCCTCCTGGCTCCTTTGGCCTGCCCTCATTCTGACTGGCAGACATCCCCCTGTGACAACAGGCTGGCCTCAGGGTAAAACATTCTCTCATCTGCTATCCCATCACGCCACCCTTCCATCCCATTTTATCTACCCCTCCCTATAAAACAAACCCTTTGCCTACCTCTCAGAGGTGTGCAGATCTCACACCTCTGGGCGGAGCGCACTCCCTTAGCAGCCCCTTCCGCCACCTTGCAATAATCCTTCCGGATTACATCTCTCCCCACCGAGTCTGGGTTTGTGTTTTATTTGATGCTGACGAGAATGTGGATGTGATGTGGAGTGCTGACTCCACCACCTTGGAGAGGAGGCGGCACAGGTGGATGGCGGAGCAGCAGGACCCAGGGAGCCTGAGTTTCTAACCACCTTGTGATGCCACCGCACCAGTCAGGGAGTGCCTGCCTCCAAACTTTATTCACGTACGAAAACAATAAACTTCTGTGTTATTTCAGATTCTCTTATTTGAGGTTTACATCACTGCCTCAGCCAGTCTGAAGAAAACTCTAGCCACAGAAGGACCAGTCACCAGGGTGGCCTGCGGTCCAGCCTCCTCTCCCCTGCTTATATGGGGGTGACTGCTTCTCCCAGGCTTGAGATGACAACACTTACGAAGGCTGCTACCTACTCCCCGCTGGCAGAAGCAACTAAAGCACATACAGTAGCGGCAGAAGAATCCTCTGGGGTTTTTTACCAGCTGCCCCAAAACATCACTGAAGGATTCACACAGTGTTAGCCTGGAAAGGATCCTGAAAATGATCTTGTCCCTTATTTTATCGATAAGACAACTGTGACCTAGAGGAACCAAAGAATGGCCCGAGGTCCAACAACCGGTCAGGACATCGCAAACCAGACACTGACAAGTTCCACTAGATGGTGCTGAAGGAACACAACCAAAGTCACCAGGTCACAGAAACACAGGGTAAGGGACAGACAGACGGAGGAGCATCTACCCTAGCGGGAAAAGTGCAATCTTCCCCCTACAAGTTCAGCCCCAAGAAAAAGCGCAGTCCGTTCCGACCACAACTAAGAGATGCCAAGAGGTCTGTCAGGTCTAAAAAGGAACACAAAGTGCCCTGCTGTAGTTACCTCATCTTCACCGCTGTCAGCAGGAAGGCAGATGTGAGTGATGTTCAGACCCGCCTGAAGAGAGAACACAGGGTAATTCTGTCACTGAGAGCACGTGTCATCCAAAAATTAAAATGCATTTTTGAAAATCAACAGTCCTTACCTCCTCAGCCAAATTCTGGTTTATTTCCTGCATCAAGCTATCATCGCCTGCCTTGGGAGAGAGGAGCAAAAAGGAAAATGTAACAACACAAACATAGCTTGAAAAGGCACAGAACACAGGACAGAGACTAACTTTGTGAGTATAAGTGATCTAATTCCAAAGATGATAAGGAAAAGGCAGAAAAAGAATCCTATTGCTTATAAAAGGGACTAATGGCTGGTATTTATTAATATGTCGGTTTCTCAGACTTTCAAGTTACGTCACTTTTTAAATAATAGGCCTCAGAGGGCGTAGATAGCCACATGGCCAGCATCCCTTCCTAAGTGAGGACGCCAAAGAGGCGCTGAGGTGACTTGCCCTTAGGTGGAAAGCTATGAAGCCAGCAGAATCCCAGGAGGCCAGATTCCTGACTCTCTTTTCTCTCTGCTCTGCTCACTCGCCTACCCTGGTAGGGGCGGTGGAAACAGACCCCAAAGAACGCAAGTGACTTGAGCAGAGCCCTCCCGTCTTGAAATCACAGTGCTGATGAGACTAGAGGCTGCTTACGGGCCTGGCTCAGCGCCTCGCTTCCCGGCACCTGTCATCACACGGGTGTGCCAAAAAGGGGGGCAAACAGTGCCAACTGCGGTTGGGAATGAAGAGGCCGCAGCCAGAAGCTATGCATGGAATGCAAAGTCCTATTGACAGGCCACGGCTTTTGGCCCTTCCGACTCCGGGCAGGCTTTAAAAGATTTAGTAGTAAAATCACCAAACACCGTGTCTCAGCAAGCCTCTGTCTTTCGCAGGAACAAAGAGTAATGCTTTCCCCTGTCACCTACAAACCCCATCTGATAAGCATTTATAATGGACCACAATATACCTCGCCTAATGCAGCTCATGTGAGCGCCTACCTCCTGACCACACCGAAAGGAGACAGACTCAAAGGAAGACAGGCTGGAACAGAAGCTGTAACCTGAAGCTGCAGAAGGACCAGGTAAAGGGAGAAGTGACAGCACTGCCAGCTGAGCCTTCTACCCACTCCCTGAAGCCTGCCTGGGGACTTCTGTGACAAGAAATGCAGCTGGCCTCCCGCGTACAATTATCTTCTAATTTGAAAGGCATCCTAAAACAGCAGGACAAACCACATTCTGAACTTACCTGAATAATAGCAAGAACTGGCTTGAAGGCAGGGTTTTTTTCTTGCAATAAACTCAGAACTTCCTTCGAATTTCGGATGACTTTCCTACATGGAGAAAGAAAGACTAGTCATGTCTCAGGTAATGACTAGAAAGGATGGATACAACACATTTTCTTAGGGGGTTTGTGACTCTAAGTGGAAATAATGAGACAACAGAAGGACGCACGTCTCCAAGGGTGGGAAGTGTGGACGGAGGGGCCGGAGAGCAGCCATGAAATTCTAACACGGCGTAAAACGAGACACTCTAATTTTCAAAAGAAGCAGAGGTAAACAAACTAGGTAACAGTAATTCTCTAGGGGTAAATTTTTCTCTTGTATTTTCTAAGTTTACTGGAATAAGAAGTTTGGGTTTCTTGGTTAAATAATCCCACTTCTCCACCATACTCCCCAAAAGAGTTTGGGGTCGACGGGGAAAGCAAACATTGCTGAGGGGAGGGCAGCGGACACGGGGGACAGAAGAGGGGGCTTGCTGTGGGATAAGTGGTGGGTCAGGATAAACTCCAGGTCCCAGGGTTTACAGAAGAATGGAAATGGGAAGCAAACGTGCAGAAAACGGGAGGAAGGCATCAGAATTTGATACTTTCCCAGGGCCTCTCAGGGAGAAAGCCTCTCACTTCTATGGGTCCCCAAAGTCTGGACATGGACCTTCCACATGTCCCAGCAGGGACCATCTTCCCCTTAGCACCACAGGGGTGCCAGCCCTGGGGGCAAGGGCAGACCCAGATACACGTGGTACAAGCAGGCTCTTTTTGCCTCCTTCCCGGATGAATAATTTCAGGGACCACCTTCCCCACCATCCACATGAAATGGTCATCCCTTGTTTATAATCAAGAAAGCTGCCTCTTTTTCCTCTCGCAATAATAGAAGACTCAGCTGAGATAGTATCCACCCTTCCGTGCTTAAGACCATTTTTAAGTTTTATTTTCCATCTTTATCATGTTCTTGTATGCAAAAGGCTTTTTAAAAAATGCAAGGTGAACTTCCAGCCAGATCCCATCAGCAATAAATGGCTAAGGGCAAAGAGGCATGGCAACATGGCCAGGGGCAAAACTTCTCCCAATTTTCAGAGAATTTGAAACAAGCTTGGTGGGCACCGCCCTTAGAGTAGGTGGAGGTGCGCTCAAAAAATGTTTACAGGCTTCAAAACTCAAACAGGATGAGCTTTCCTACTGTCAGCTGGGCTGGAAGATACAATAGATGGGCATGCAGCTGTCTCCCACCCGGGAAGGCTTTTGCTTGCTTTTAAACACAGGATAAAGCAACTTGATTCCCAGTGAAACAACTGTATCTGTGTCGTGCTGAATAAAGGAGATGATGTGGGGAAGTTCACAAACTACCTTATAAATAAGCAAGGATCTTTTGTCCAGTAACAGGTGGCTGAGGACCACATGCTGCAGATTCCCCACCTTTCTTCACTGCAAATTTGGGCCCCACTAGGTCCTCATTTCTGTCTAGTGTGGGAAGGCACTAGTGTGCAGGTCCTGAGAGGTTCTTGGCAATGTGTGTGAGGATCACCTGGAGAGCCTGGGAGACAGAAAGGCTTTGTGCCTTGGCCCAGGAAGTCGGACTCCCCAAGTCTGGGTGGGGCCCGGGGATGCACATATTCAACAAGGATTCAGGGTGGCTCTGAAGCACAGAGAGTGGAAACAGCCCTGGCCGTTGGTTGACCAGCATGGGTCATTCAAGGAGCCCCCCCCCCCCCGGTCCCTCATCCGTAGAACAGGGGCACTACAGGGGCTCTATGTCTTTGTTCTTACACAGTTTTTCTCTGTGCCTCAAAGCTATCCTTGAACACTAAAAACACTCCTACCAAAAGCGATTTTCCCAGAAACATTTGTAGTGCCTACACTTCTACAAACGTTTGGTGTTACTAAAAACTACCAACTGAAGAGAAGGGAACACGTCTACAGAAGCTCAGATCTGCCCCCAACTCGGTTCATAAAACTGGCTAATTCCCCCCACGACCTGTTACATGTGTAATGTTTCATTCTTTGGGGTTACTCCTTATTCTTCTGTACAGTGACAAGCAAACCAAGCAAGGAGTCATCAGGCTCCATCAGTCTAAAACGTAGCATAAATGTTTCCAATCAGAGACTTTTCTGCCCTGGGTGAGAAAAGTCACCTTGTCAACTTCCAGTGGGAAGGAATGTGCAACTCTAGCTGGGCAGCCATGTGTAGCTAAAACTCAGAACTGTATTATTAAAGAATGATTTGCTAATAATTTAAGCTACCACCATCGGCTTTATTATCTTTCTTATGATTACTGTTACTATGAGACTTAAGTATCTGCTACCTCTGACTCCACTGCCTCATTTTAGCCTCCCTTTGGCTGTCTATGAAACAGCGTGTGTTGGCAGAGCACAAGACTGCTGGAATAGTAATGCATCTCTCAGCCTCCCCTGCAACTAGCTGCGGCCATGCCAAAGAGTCTAGGGAGCTGATGATGTTATTAAAAATTACCCAGGGAAGTTCATCCCTGAATGCTGAACCTATTTATTAATAATAGTCTACATTTCAGCTTTTCAGTTTTTTCAAAGGTGAGGAGCTTACCTGTCTATAAATATGGTAAAGATTTCCAAAATAGTCTCTTCCAAAGACAGTCATCAGTATTCCGAGAAATAGCCGCACGTGGCCACCCAGTTATAGAGCACATTTCCCAGCCTTGCCTGCAGCATGATGGGATCATGTGACTAACTTCTGGCCAACAGGTTGTAAGCAACAGTCAGAAGGAGGTGGGACGTGAGGAATGTGCAGCTAAGAGAAAGGGGCACCAGCCACCTGCCCCCCCCCAACTTGCTGGCTGGGGGACCCAAGCAGCTGCCTTTTACCCAGAGCCAGAGCAGTGAGGAGATATAGGGTCATCCTACCATCCCATGACTGCGTCCTTCTGGACAGTAAAGTCCACAGTTATTTTGATGTATCTTTATGAAAGCAGCCTAACCTCTTTCTTACTTTATGCATGTGCCTGATCTGGGAGCTTTAATTTTATTTACTGTGTTATACCCAATTTAGGACAGAAAATGAAAGGCATACCATTGCTTTACAAACCAAGAAAAAAATGTTGCCAGTAAACTACAGTGCAATCTTTTCTTAACACAGTGTTTGTTCTCTAAGCATTGAAAGAATTTTTTGGATTTATTTAGATACAGTTTTTAAAACATGCTGTTAACTTCTCATATAAGGACATAAAAAGGAAAACATACCAAATTGATTGAGATATTCCTAAAACTGCTTCATACTCAGGATCTGATGCTTCTGAATGACTTTTGGCTGGGGGGAGGGGTGGATTCGGTTTATTTATGTATCTTTTTATTTATTTTTAGAGGAGGTACTAGGGATTGAGCCCAGGACCTTGTGCATGCTAAGCATGTACTCTACCACTTAAGCTACACCCTCCCCCACACCACGGAGTGACTCTTTTGACTCACAGTCAAAATGAAATTATGGTTTTCATTTTGCACAGGAAAAACTGAAATCAAACAGCTGGCCCAGGCTCTCACAGCTAGTAAGTGGTGGAGTCAGACCGCAAAGCAAGGCACTTGTCTCTTAACATTAATCCTAAGACGCAGTAATTCATTGTATGATGCTTTCTTCTAGTTTAGAAGAGAAGCTGGCAGACCATGGCAGCCAATCAGCTAAAAATGGGTTTTACATTTTAAATGAATCTAAAAAATCAAAATAATATTTTGTGGCATGTAAATATCATATGAAATTCAAATCTCAGTGTCCATAAGTACAATTTTGAATTTCATCAATTAAAAAAATCTGAAAATTTGATTTTTTCTCATGTAAAAGTACCTATGTAATATCTTCTATTTTGCCTCAGCCCGTAAGACGTAAAATATTTGCCATCTAGTCCTTTAGAAAAAATGTGTGCCAACCCCTGGCTTACGAGTGCTGTAGGCGCCTCACCCAGGCCCTGACTGTCCACTCTACTCGTCTCTAAGTCAGTCACGGCTTTAAATGAAAGAAAAGGCATGAAAAGAATTCACGAATGACCCCACATCCTGAGCCATTCATTCCCCAACTAAGTCACAAGTGCCTGCCCTTTACCAGGCAAGATCTAAAGATCTAGCAGATCTAAGGATCTAAGGATCCAGCAGGCCCCATAGCTTTCATTCCAGGCAGCGGAGACACACGGTAAATGAGTAAGATTCAAGTACTGGTAAGAGCTACCCAGAAAATAAACCAGGGTGATGGGGTGGTTTTTGCCTCCTATACTCCTATACTGTCTTCAGACCCTTTACCCTGAAACCAAGTCCCCATGAAGTTCTCTTACCCACTTTATGATTAATCTCCTTACTCAAAACTGTATTCCCTTCCTTGACCCTGGTGCCCTCCATCCCGTGTTAACTGAGCACTAATCAATGAGAGTCAGGCAAGTAAAACTGCTGCCCTTGATAATATCGCTCATGTACTAAAAGCACTATTATTGGTATCATCATTAACGTCTGTTAATTAGCCTTTGAGACTTTTAGAGGCTCGGTAATGAGCCTTTTCAGACAAATCCCAGCCTCTTTGTTCTTCCTCTTAAAATAAACAACAAACCCTGACTCAAAGACTGCGTTGGTGTGGGTCTGGGGCTTGTCTCCCCCTCCCTGACTTCCCCCTGCAATAAACGCGGTTCTTTCCACACCATAACCCGTGTCAGTAGATTGACTTTGTGGCACATCTGGCGAGGGTACCGGAGATCAAGATCAGTTTAGTAACAACCCCTTAAAATGAGTTCAGCTGTACGCTGCTTAAAATCGGATGACCTGAAAAGACCTAAATGCAACACTGGAGAGAAGACAAGGTAAACCAAACAAAAGGGACCTTGGAGTCATGAGCCACATTATGAAGCACATTGGTAATGGGGTAAAATTACTTTTAGAATGAAGGATGGAAGGAAAACGGAAGAGAATGTGAGTGGATGTAGGTGAACAGCTCGCTCGGTGACACTGGAACTAGGGATCTCCTAGTTCGGGAAGTCAAGAAAGGGCTTTCCTGCCACCACCAGGTTTGTCCAGGGCGCTTCACTCTACACCGCCTGGGTTCCCAGCTAACACACTGCTCCAGGAAGGGCCTACCTCTCCTCCCTCCCACTGAGGAGCTAGGTGGCGTGGCGAAGGGTTGGGGTGGGGAGGGGTCGGGTACGGGGCTGGGGGCCCCTGAGCATGTTACGTGCCAGATGCCGGTAGCGGAAGGCACAGCTAGGGCTCCCATGGTTCGCCTCTGGCTCGTTAGAGAACTTTGGAGATACAGCTGCGCAGGAAGGGGACTCCGTGTCCCCGGTGCAGCGACGCTGGAAACGAGTCAGCTCCAGCTTCTTGGGCCGCCTTGGGGCCATCACCGGGTGAGCCCGGCTGCAGCTTTCCCGCGCGCTGGAGGCTCCGGCGTTTTAGGAGCGGGGAGACCTCATGGCATTAACAGTACGCCGCCCGTAGCCAACGTCCCGGACGCGGAGCCCCCGCGCGGACTGGCGCCGATCGCTGGGCCCGGACCGCCTCCCCCGAGCCCCGCAGGCCTGCAGCGCCCGGGCCCCAGACTGGAACAGCTGGCCGGCGGGCGGGGCGGGAGTCCCTCCTCCTCCAGGTTCTGACCCTCGCCGCGCCGCCCCTTTCCAGCCCAGGCCGCGCCCGGCGGGGTTGCATCAGAGCCGGCGGCTAGAGGTGCACGTGTAACGGGGCTGGCGGCCCATGGAGCGCAGCACCCGCCGGCGATGCCCACGCCCACCCGGCCCCAGCCCGATCCCCCGACCGGGGCTGGCCCCCGGAGTCCCCTCCTTCCGCGCTCCCAGCCCACGCACCCCACCCCCACCAACCGCCGTCACCCCTAGAAAGTTGGCACCAAACACTCACGACCCTGGGCTCAGCGAACCCTCACTGAGGCCTCGGGAACCCGGCCGAGACTTGAGCGCTCCGGCTGCCCCACCTCCTGGGTCCCCCGGCCGCCAGGGTCCTGGGCGGTGGCAAGCGCCAGACACTCACCGCACGATCGAGTCCCGCGCTGGGGGCGTCCGGCTGCCTGGACCCCGGCTGCTCCCGGCCTGGGTGTCTTGCAGCCGCCGCTGTCCGAGCAGGCCCTCCCCGCCGCCACATCCCCCGCCCCCGCCGCTGCTGGCGCGACAAAGCGCTCGGAGGCGGTGTGGCGGCCCCGGGGGCTGCGGGCGGCGGAGCCGGCGCAGCACTAGCGGCAGACGCGCGCTCATGGCGAGGCGCGAGCCGTGCAGCGGGGACGCGGCGAGGCGGCGGGAGCGAGGGGCTGCAGGTCCTCCCGCGACGCGGAGATGCGGCGGCGCAGCACGGAGACGCAGCGGCTCACGTTCCTCCTGAGGGTGGCGGGGCGGGCCCCAGGCGGGAGAACCGGACGCGGCCGGTAACGGGCCAGAGGCGGGAAGGACCTGGCTCTTTCTCCTCTACTGAGCGGGAGCCCCTAGGGGGCACTGCACCCAGTGGCCGTGACGTCGGGAAGGCGGGGGCCTGCGGGATGCGGGGTTACTATTCCAGAGGCCTGGACGTCGGGGGCAGGCTTTCAGGCACTTTCAATCACACGCTGGAAATTTGGCTAAACTATAAAAATAAGAGGAGGGTGGGGCATCAGGAGGGGGCTCAGGCCCAGCCGTGAAGACTACATTCTTCCTCCGCCTAGGATGCTTATAACATTCTGCCCTCAGGCGGCCATTTGCTTCCTGAAAGGGCACTTGGTTTAGATCCCAGGGATTGGATTTATCAGGCTGGAGGGGGCCTAACAATGAAGAATATGTGGGCCTCGGAGTTCGAAAACTGACTTTGTAGCCTTAGGCAAGTTACTTAACTCTGAACCGTAGCTGCCTCAACAGTTAAAAATTACACTGTTCATAATCTTATCAGGAGTATAATTCCCAGGTCACGTGGGAAGAAAAACAGTCCAAATTATAAACGCTGGTTTTCCATCAACTAAGCACTATGCTAGGTGGGGGAGAGACGTAAAAACGTAATGAAGTGAGTATTGCCCTGATAGTCAACCTCCGGGAAGCGAGTCCAGAGTCGGTTTCTTGGCAGAGCTGAGATTTTACCCGACTCCAGTGACCGTGTCTTAATCTCACACTGCTGTCTGTGATTTTCATTGTAAGGATGACATTGCACAAAGCTGTGAGGTAGATATTGCCACCTTTGTTCACACTAGAGGAAACAAAATCACAGAAGTTATGTCTGTGTAAGTGTTACCGAACCAAACTTGGGTCCCCACTTGGGGCACAGTAAAGCCACTCTACTGACACCAGGTCGTGTGAAGGAAAGTGCAGCGTTTATTGCAGGAGCCAAAGAGGGAACACAGGCTGAAGCTCAAAAGACTGGAACTCCCCATGGCTTTCAGGGGAAGGTTTTTAAAGACGGTGAGGGAAAGGGTTGTGAAGTGCATGATCAGCTCATGGACACTCTTCTGACTGGTTGGTGGTGAGGTAGTTTGGAGTCCACATTGTCAACCTCATCAACCTTTTGGCTCCAACCGGTCTGGGCTGTAAGGGGTTGTGGTTAACTTCTTCCGCCTGGTGGGGGTTTCAGTTTCTTCAAAACAGTTCAAAGGACATGGCTCAGAATACTGCCTAGTGCTCTTGAAGAAGAACTAAATGTCCTTGGCTTGGCTTAATAGCAGAACTGCTGTTATTTTGTCTTGCTTGACTGTCTTCCTTTGTTTCTGCATTTTCTCACTTCTCTGATTAAGTTTCTTCTTTGGAACTTGGGGAACGTCTACTAGGCTAAGGGTTTTCTACAAACAAGTGGCAGGTGGAGGACATGGAGTTGGGGGATCTGTCCCTGGAAGGCCCCACTGGGTCCTGCTCAGTTACATAAGCATATAAACGTCAGAAAGGAGACCTGAATGACCCATTCGCCTACTGTCCTGATGATCTTGGGCAAGTCCTAGAACCCTCAGAGGTTCATTTGTCTCATAAATTGAGGACCACTCATTTAATGAACATTCATTAGATACTGCTGAACATGGACCACTGGCCACAAAGATGGAAAGTAACCCAGCCCACAGGGAGTTTATGGGAAATCTCTGTACCTTCCTCTTAACTTTGCTGTGAAGCAAAAACTGCTTTTAAAAAAAAAAAAAATTTTTTTTAACTTACCTGGTCTCTGCCCTCAGGAGTTTCCAACAGTAACTCCACCATAGTCGTGACAGTTTGCCACACCATCTGATCACTGCTGACCACAGTGATGTTTAAAAAGACTGTGGCAACCACGCTTTGTATGAGCCTATTTACAGGAAATGTCCAGAATGAGCACATCTGTAGGGACATAAAATACTACCACAGAAAACACCAGAGGATCTGATACTTGAGCTGAGTGTGTTTTTCAAATATATACACACTATTTATTAATAATGTATATAGAAAAGCATAAAGTAAAAAATAGAATCACCTACAACACTGTCGCCAAGACATAACTGTTAATTTTGATCTCTTAGCTTTATTTCAAATTGCTTTATAAAATTGCAACCATATTATGTATGTATAGGTCTCCTGCACTTAACGATATCTGTTTTCATGAAATTGGGAAAGGATGGTACTTGAAATCATGACTTCTGGTGGTTATATATTATGACATCTATTTTGTGGATAGACCATAATTTATTTTACCTTTTCCTGATGTTGTTTGTTTGTTTTGTTCCCAGTTTTAGATGTGAGGAAATAACATCCTTTCAGTCATTTACTCAGTAACTGTGTGTTAAGTCCTTCTGTGTGTTGGGGGAGGGATGGGAAGGAGGTCAATCAGGGCCACACCTGTGATGATAACATTTATGCACCATCCCCTGCAGAAGCAGTTCTCAGAGAAGTTCGCAACCACTAAAAATGTTAAGTGGAGAAGAAACAGTGCAGAGAATTGGAGGATGAACAACATAGCCACAGTGTCATATAAAAAACCAGCCTTCTTGATTGTACTGAATTGCAAGGAAAGGTAGGGCATTTTTGTGAATTGCATGGCTCAGCACGGCACAGCAGGTCTCCAAGAAGACTTCCCAACAGTTAATGAAATATTCTGTATGGAAGAAAGATTTGAATTTAAAAAATCAAGTTAAAAACTGTGCACCTAAGCTAAACTGATTGGGAACTGTGAGCCACAAAAACCAACTTATTATTGGAAATGACTCAGACTGCATGTGTGTCTTGAAGAAGGCACTTTGCAGGCTGTTCTCAGTCATCACCAAAAGCTTATGGCAATCCACACCTGAAAAACGACACTCTACATCTTTAAATTAGATAATACGCTAAAGTATAATAAAATTCACCTAGAGGACACAAGGCTTTTTTTTTTAACTGGATGAATGTCATACTTTCTAATCTTAAGAAAATTTTAGGTGTTTGACACTGCACTAAGGTCTGCCCCATTCTAATATGATTAACTGTGATCTTATACGTAATTTTTAAAAATCTCTTTAAGATCTAGGGCGACAAATGCCTGTGCTCATCAAGCCAGTTAAAATATCCTACTCGGCCCCTTTAAATCCTCATGCGGATGACCGTGGGGGCCTCTGTCCTCTGCTTACCTTCAACTCCCTCTCCAGCCCCACCTTGAAGTCAACAGCCTGAGACCCAGGTGCTCACACTCCAGATGAGAGCTCTTTGGGTTCTTACACACTCATAATGCACACTTGTAGGACAGAAGGGTGGGAGAGGGAGAAGATTTATGAGGGTCAACTCTAGGAGCCTTCATAGGCCCAGGTTTGTTTCATAGGGAAGCACTGGGATCTCATTCTGAGACATACATCTGAATCTGTTTATCCCAAACTCAAATATATATTGGTTTACTTAGGAAAAGTCAATTACACAGGGAGAAAAGGGCTCTATTATGTTGAAGCCCTTAAAAATTCATTAATTGATATTCTTTCTCTAGTGAATATAGGTAATTCAGTGCATTTTGAGACATTTGGATGTACGTCAAAGAAAGTTTGTTTTCAGAATAAGGAATATATATATCTGAGGTTAATGTAATACTTATGCATATAGAGAGAGTGCGAGGGTGCATTTACTCTGTACCAGGCTGTATGTTGGGCACATGGTGAAAGAATCAACTCTGAACAAGACAGACACAAACTTGGGAGTCACAGAGTTTACTGTGCAGAACTGTATAGCAGAACACAGGCATGTTAATGAGAAGCTATAAAGCATGCTGGATCAGAGTCTTACGAGGGTTCTAGACCTGGAGAGTCAGAAAAGCTTCTACCCCATCAACTGGAACTTCAGGGATGATGATGGTGGCCTTTTCTGACCCTTGTAACTTCAGTTAATTAAAGTGTGGACTCTATCAATCTTTGCCCCAATTCCATGCTGAATTCTCCTGCTCAGACGCCTTCAGGAATATGCAGACACTGCCCAAGCCCCTTCATGAACGTGTATATTCCCTTAGCTTAAAACTTCCTTCATTTTAATGTTCAGGAAGACACTGCATTGGGAAAGATCCCTCATGTTCTCCTTACTTGCTGCAAGAAATAAGTCCTTCCTTCTCTTTGTTTTGGTTGTGTCTTTTGTGTCTTTTGGCTTGACACTCACCAATAGGTGAACCAGCAACAGTATGATTGTTCTGAGACACTCTCTGCGGGCTGCCTGCATTGTCATCTCTTCCTGTCTTGTTCCAGGCTATCGTTGCGAGGACATTTGTATAGCAAACCTTGGAAGATAGACAGCGCCTCCCTCCAGGGCAGAGGGCAGGTATGTTTGCTGCCCACAGTGTAAAGATAATGCTTCTGTCCCAGGGCCAAAGATTGGGCAAGATTTGCTAGCAACTCTTTAAAATAAAGGATTATTCCCAAATCCAGGAAATCTCAGCTGTGAAACAAACCCACTGTGTGTGTAGCGTGAACCTGGGCTGCTCTACAGGCCCCTGTGGGCCTGGAAGAACTAGAGGAAGTCATTGCAAATGTCAAGTTCATGCTACCTCTTATGCTGGGAGCGATCATGGGCTCTGAAATGGAGGCAGGCTAACTTAGCTTGCAAGCTATGTAAAATATCAGACCCTGCACTGTTCTTCACAATAATTTTGGGGCTGAATGTTGAGAACCAGGCAGGTCTTCTCCTGGTGGCGGTCGAGCATTTAAAGCTAATCTTTACCACTGAAATGACTGGGAGTCTTTACAACTGATATCTTTGCTATTGTTACTTCTCTTGCCTGTAACAGTTTGCTCTTTTGTTTCCTTGAGATCATTGATTCCTGACAACCGTTCAAGGGCAAGCCCAAGGCCAGGCTTAGATCCCAAAATGGCTTAGGCCAAAAATGGCTTCTCTTATGTCAAGAAAGCCATGCCTGGTTCTCTTTCTCTGGGGACCTGCTACCCTATCTGCTTACACCACCACCTTTCAGGATGATTTTACCTTTAAATTCCATCCTCAGATCTCAGAGTCACCTCAACAGAATCCAGACCCAAACAGGCCAGATCTATTTTTTTTTTTAAAGAAGGTGAAAAATTGGAATTTTATGTTAAATCTTTTAAAAGTTGTGTAAGCCCGATTCAGACTCTGGGCCACCTGTTTACAGCCTCTGATTCATCTCGTCTGTACAAGGAATCTGCTTACCCACTGCGGTCTTGTTGACGGCTGTGGGAGGGCTACGTGGAGAGCCATACATTACCCTGCAAACAATAGAATATCTGGGGGCTTGTGTTTGCCTCATAGAGTGGATGATTTGCTTACTATCAAGCCCTGTTCTTTTACATTTGAGCTGAATAAACATGGTTTTAGGACTAATGAAGTGGAAATGCTTGCTTCTCTTCCTTTCCTATTGTGTGATGATGCATTGTGGGCAAGCCGCCCTTCAGGAAAATCAAGATTTGTTGTTTATCAGAGATACACAAAGGGGACTCTGCCCATGGGCTTGTCCACCGTTGTAAAGTTGACAAGTTTGCCTGTTGGCACCAAAAGATCTTGGCATTCTGGGCCCCTCCCCTGTACCTCAGCTGGCTTCACCCCCACAGCTGCACAGAGCCGGGCTGCGTGCTCCGTGCTCTCCTCATATTCTCAAAGCCAGTGATTGGGGAAGACACTTGGTCTAAATGGAATTTCAGAGAAGGGTGTGATAATCTGACTCTCATATGACCATGTAGATTCCTAGCTTAAAAAGTTACTGGAGAAAAAATTTTTTAAAGAAGGAAAAAAACAAAAAACCCCCCAAAACCCCATCAAACCAAACCAAAACAAAAACCAAAAAGAAAATAAAGGGGAAAGGTTACTGGAAATCTCACTCACAGTACATTTCTCTGGAGTTCTATCAGCCAAGAGATGGAAAAGGGGCACAGTCTTTTTCCTGCCCTACTGACTGGGGACTCTAAAAATAGTTGGTGACACTGGGTTTCTGAGGGTGTGTGCTGTGAATTTTAAAAGGCAGCTCAGTTGCTGTTGTTCTTGCTTACCACGTTTATGTCCCTGCTTTGAGTGTGTGTTTCTCATACTTGGTGCTGAAACAAGTTTCGGACCCTATCTGCTCAATCATTCAGTATTTACGGGACACCTGCACATTGTCAGGCACTGTGCAAAGCTGGTAAAAAACATTCCCATCTCAAGGGGCCAAAGGAGACACATGCTAAATGTTAACATATTCTTCCAAGAAGAAACTTTTGACTTCCTATAAGTTTTCAAATATGCTAGAAACCAAACATCCCAAATTTTATTAATTTACAGTTATAGGGATTGTGCAATGATATATCGCGTTTATTAACCTTCTTAATGCAACATAATTCCACATCATCTTGGTGTTCCAAGCCCTTAACTACCTGCAAGGAAAGAAAAATGTGAGAAGCCAAAAGTGAGAGAATGCTAACATCTTCATTTTTAAAAAAACAAAAAACACTGGAAAAGCATGCATAACCCTTGCAAATCCCTTTCTGGCTGATAGGATTGAATGTGGTTCCATTGTCTGGATAGAGGAAGTTATGTAAAGAGGATGTGGGAGATCTCGAAGTAATAACATTTGCCCTTCAAAATAGAAATTAAAAAACAAATTTACATCAAAAGACAACTTAATAGTCAAATGTTAATTGAAGAGTCATGTTTAACAACTGTATTAAACCTGCTGATTTTTAAGATTTCTTTTTCTTCCCCCTAAGGATTTAATTTATGTATGGAATTTACACAAGGCATAGATTTTCTACGGTTATTTGCTTCCAGATTTTTAAAATGTATTATTATTATTTTTCTTTAATGGAGGTACTAGGGATTGAACCCGGGACCTCAGGGCATGCTAAGCACACACTCAACCACTGAGCTATACCCACCCCTCTGCTATTGCTTCTAAATTGAACTTTTATGACTTCTGGAAAACCCCATCTATTTTCAGCCTCAAGGTTGGGCAGTAAGATAAGTCTGATGGATCCTCAGGGTGAGGTTTAGAAACTCTCCAGTCTAAAACACTCTGAAGAAAAATTTAAAAGCCATTTTCCCCTGTGTGAGGAAAGTTAAGGTGCAATATAATTTCATAATAGTAGGGTAGGGCATTATGCTTACATTTGGAAATAGAATTGCTGTAGAAATTATTTATAATTATCTATTGATATTAGCATGATTTGTTCCCTGTAAAATTTTTTAAATGAAATTCAGAACATGAAAAAAAGTCTTAATTTGTGCCTCCAAACTTTTATATTAATTTTTGATTTAATAATGAAATAGTTAAAAGGATGCCTTCTGTTATTACGAAGTGAAAAAATAAAAAAAAAAAGATAATCTACTATCTCTTAGTAGATTGAGCTAATTTAGTCACCTATCATAAAAACAAATACCATCCCAGGCTAAAGTCAATATTTCCAAAGTAATCCAAAGATACAGAAAATGGTCTGTCTCGGGCCACTGAAACATAGTATATAATCATTACCCTGAACCATTTTCTTCATGGCTCAAAAGGCAAAGTATTATAACTAAATATATTTCAGACAAAATCATGACCTTTCTAGAATAAACACATTCACACTGTAATTTACTTTGTACTTTACAAACTTTATTAAATAATGAGCATTACTAACTTTCATTATCTTATATACAGTATTTAAACTATGTTTTCCTAGATGCATTTTTTTTTGCACAAAGAATAGAGTAGGTGAAAAGTGAACTTATAAAAAAAATTGGACCCTCAGTACAGAGACCTAATAAGAATTTGACACACACTTAAGTACATATAACTCTTTCCTCCCAATTATGTACATCCCTACCCCACCTCCAAAAGAAGCTATTTTAAACAAAAGCCCTTAACTCATAACTTTGAGGAAAAATACAGATTATATATACACACACAGCTCTCAAAATCTGCATCCTGGCTGACAGAAGGGATCTATAGAACTACAGATTTGTCCTAGAACCTAAAGACGATCATACAGACATTTTATACAGTAAGACAGCAGCCTTCGTGCAAGGTGGTGTATTCATATAAGCGACATCAAAATCATGCAATAGGACACTGGTGTGAAGAATGGGTCATTTCTGAGAGTAAGACACCACAGTAATATGGATAATACAGAATTTGGGTCTTACAAACTAAAAAGCAGAAGTGGGACACTGCATTCCTGGGACAAGAAGAGTCAGGTAACTTGGTTTTGTAACACAAATACCTCTCATGGGGCTGAGGATGTCTTCTTTGTTACAGCGCTTCTCTTTTCTGATACTGCTTAATTTTGAAAACTCATATCATGTTTAAAGAAAGGCAGTGTAAGAAGGAATGTTTCCAGAACAATGCTCGTCAACATGGACTCTGTTTTATAAGCTATGAGAAGGAAGAACAGTATAGAGAAGGAAGAAACTTGGGTTGTTTTTTGTTATTTAAAAAGAAAACGAATGCCTTAGGTACCTGTGCATAAAATAAGGATCACATTTTATGTTTTTCAGTTAAGAAAAAGAGGCCTAGCACCTAAAGAGAGAAAAGGAATTCTGGTAAGATGTCAGTGATTCAGATCAATATCATTGCCTATCTTTAAATGAAAAGCCTAGATCCCCTTTCCCTACACATATTATCATATCTTTAAAAATGAAAACTGAGGCGGGGGAGTGGGGTGCACAGAATGTAAAACGGCTTACAGTGAGAATGCAAAGGCCACTGTTGGAGAAAACATTCTTGTTGCATTGACTGGGGGCTTCAATAAAATAGAGTATTTTTATAAAGTGGCAATTCATTTGCCTTCATTTTTCTCTTTAGTGTCTTTAATTTTGCATTTTACTCACAAGGTCCTGCTTTTGTTTTTCTATTTCCTTCCATAAAGAGTTGTATAATATCACAATGAACTGCTATTTTAAAGACCATAATTACAACATAAAAGATATGATTAGTCAGAACTTAGTTACCAAAGATCCTGCTCTTGTATATGCCCCCAAACAAGGGAAAAGGGCCCCCATATTACATTTAGATTAGCAAATAAATTCCATTGCAGTCATTGAGATTATCAAGGCTGGGATCAGGTCATCTGGCTGAGTACAAAACTCATGAAAGGACATCTGAAACATTGCTCTGGAAAGGGTAGCTTTAAAGCGCTTTGTTTTTTATTTTAGCTTATGGTTTACTTCATATTGATTAGTGACAGGCACAAAAAGCAGTGAAGAATTAGATACGCCCCCCCCCACCGCCCCACCCCTGCAACTGAAACATGAGGAGATGAAATCAAATTGTACCAGGATGCCAACCCATCTTTTCCAATAAGTCCATTTGCGTTTTCTTGCACTTGGTTGTAAACCAATAAGGGAATCATTCATCTAACTCCAGAAACCATCAAATAAATGAGCAGCACGTTGTCCAGGCCTTGTCTAGGAATACAGGTAAGGACTTTTGCTTCTAGAAAACTGATCCTGCTACATTTTAATTTCCAGCAGTTACACAATTTCTGCATTATAATGAAATGATGCAGGGATACTAGCATAGAAACCCCAAAAGGGGCACCTAGAGATTAGAGATCCCTTGCTTAAAGTTATTCTAGGGTCTTGTCACAAGTTTAACAAAATGCCAGACGTAAGCATAATCCTTTAAACAGCTTTAGTTTTATTTCTTTTTAAAAAAAAAACATGAAAAGGCCTCCTTGCTGCCTTTGAGTCCTAGGATAAAACTACTTGTGGCTTCTGGACAAGAGGAGAAGATTATTGCATTTCTTAAAGTCTGGGCACCAGTTGTTGCGATATAGGAAAAAATACCATGGCCATCATGTTAAAAAAAACCCAAAAACCCAAATTTTCAAGTAAGATTAACTTACATGAAATATGAAGACAATTAACATCAGAAAACACAGTGGTCGATGTGGACTTTGCTACAGTACAATCCTGGCTGGATAGCCAGCTGTTTCAAAAAGTTGTGCTGTTAAAAGGATATTTTACACCTCTGGTTATTACAAAGTTGTTTTCATCTGGTACATACAAAACACCTGTCAGTATCTGTAATTTGTGAGCACGATGCGAAGTTAATTCAGGCAGCTACTATTAAGAACCTTAGGCAAAGCTGCTTGAGCTGAGACACTGGAATTTTTCCCTTAGAGACTGGACAATATTTTGCTGATTGGGGGATGGCCCTTTCCAGAGATAGTCATTCAGTTTGTCAGAATCGTTGTATGATGTCAGATACGGTGAAATTCCAAGTTTACCGCTTACTGGCTTTTTTGGAGTGTATGGACTATTCAAAGAGTAAGAGGTGTTGCTCCAGACATTATCAGAAAAGTCACCATCCATAACCTTTGGGTCAGATTTCCTTCTGCGATTGTGAACGAGGTCTAATTCTGACTCATCTTCTTCTGATTTTATCTCCACATAGTCATCTTCATCTCCTTCGGTCTCTTTGAAATTGGAAAAATAGTTCTGTGTAGCTACTTGGGCACTTAAAGGTAAACTTCTATTTACTACCAGAACTTTCTGCGAGTCCTGGAGTGTGAGATCTGAGTGTTTTTCAGTGCCCTGTTGACATGAGTCAGCAATCCCTGGCAGCAAATCCTGGTGACTCTCCCACCTTGAATTTTTGTGTAAAGACAGTGGCTGCTTCTTTCCCATTTCACTGGGGTAGTTGATGGAGTCCGTGGACTTGTTTATCAAGATTGAGGAAGATGACTGAGACCTGTTATAAGGCTGAGATTTGGCACTGATGCCTTTCCGACCCAGAGAGTTGTAAAGATGACCCTGACAAGAGTTCTCTTTGTTTGGCTGACTGACTATCACGCTGTGTCTCTGCATGGAGCCCAGCAGAGGGTCGGAGGTTTGGAGAGAAGGCACAGAGCAAGCTGTGGACAACTGTCTTGGGGTACTTTTTGTGTTGATCTGTAAAGTGGGATATTTTGACTTCAAGTCTTGCTCGGGCCAGGGACAGAAATCTGCTAACTCTCCATTACTATAGGTTGAATGCAAAAGCCAGTCCTCGCCACCATGTTGGGTGTGGGGAGGTGCTGCAGAGCTGAGGTTGGGAGATTCTTGAGGGGTGGCCCAGCCATCCTTCTGAGTCTTAAAGGGCGTCTCTCTGAATACAATCTGGTCATACAGTTGGGAATACTCAGCAATCCTGGCTCCTGGAAGGCAAATATGAAAACAATAAATACACACAGGATCATTCCTACATGCGAAGATTAAAAAAAAAATAAGAACATTCTAACAAACGTTTTAAAAATGTAAACAGTAGACAGGACTTTTAAGTTTGAGGATGAGTAATCATCGAATACTAAGCAACACAAACTAATAAAATAATCCACAGTTTAATAAAAATAAAAATACCACCTAAAACTTCATTTAATTTGATCTAATTTTGGATTATTTTATTTTAGCAGCAGGTCTGCAAGGATTCTCTATGTGTCATGAAAATTTCTAGTGTTCTTTATAGGCATGAAATAGTGTTAGTGCTAAAAACAGGCATCATAAAAATAAGAAAGTCAGCACTTAAACTCTGGTCAATGAAAAATAATTCAAGTAGTCATTAAAAGAAGCGTAACCACAATCCACCCTGCCATGGCTGCCCCTGCCTCCTCCCCAGTCTTGATTGCTCTCAGACAGCTACTCCCAGGAGAGTCTGCTCCCAGAGGCTGTCCCTGCACTTCTAGCTTCCAGGCAGCCCTCCACTGCCACTGTCTTGATGGCTGCAGGAGATCCTCCCTTCCAGTACTTCAGAACCACATGTATTGGCTGAGCCCCATCTCCCTTCCCATCACTGAGAAGCTGGGCACTGAAGCCTATGCTTTCAAGACATTAAGAATGAACCATCCTGTGCATATAATTGATAATCTAATGCTCTCTAGTGTAGGCTGCAGAACAGGATTTTACCATTATTTCCACAACAGCTAACGCCGCTTTGAATTAAGCTCTAAAGCCATTATCCTCTCTGCTCCACTTCCGAGTACAGATGTTTCTAAAGACATGAATGGAACCATGATATAAGTAAGGAATTCTCTTGGGCCAGGAATGACTTAAAAGGGAGAGCCCAGAGATGTCAATGTCACGAGCTGTCTGCTTCTGCTCCCCCAGCTCCCAATCCAGGAACCCACATGACCGCTCCATGAATCCTATAAATTGCTCCAACCACATCTCTACAGTCTCTACAAAGGGAAGCTGCCCCACATATAATGACCAGTAAGTGACATTACATTTTCTTCCTCTTTAAACTATTTATATTTCTAGTAACCTGCAGTTAGTAAATTATTCCTTGAATTTAAACTAAACGTGTAGTTGAGTTTCTGCCATTTCTTTCAAGTTTGTCTTCACGAGGACAGAAATCAACCTGCTGTTATTCTGTGTGCCTCTTAACTGCAACCCCCTCAGATCGCTTGAGGCTTAGTCCCCAGAATCAGAATACATGGTGTGTTTAACTTCTCATTATAGATTATACTTCATTCAAGATCCTTCAGGCTTTCAAGTCTAACTTCCTTGGAAGGACAGCGATGGTTAGTTTAGAACTTTTAGTGACAAAAACTTGAGCTATTACTCCTTAGAGGGCAGAGTGAAGACTCCCAGCACCGATTAAGATTTGGCAACCCCTTAAGAGACTGGACCCCAAGGCGCCTGTGTTAGCCATCCTGACATTGATAATGTTTTGTTAACTATGAAGCCTAGCCAGTGTTAGCTGGCCCTTAGACTTGTCCTTGGCTAGCAGTCCCACATGGAAGTCAAGATGGTTCTGCCCGAGCCATTCTCCTCTACACTGTGGCTCTGAGCCTGATCCCACAGCTGAATCAGGAAGGCTCTGAACTTTCACAAGTTTCCAAGAAAATGACAATTTGGGGGAAAGCAGTGAGAGCTAATTTAAAAAATTCAGTTAAACTATTCCAGTACCAAAATTTAACTATAAGGTCTTGTAAGAACAATTAGCTCTTTACTTTAGAACATGGTGGCCCAGATAATCTAAAAACCATGTATTATCCAAAATATGCATATTATTTCCTATTCCTTTTTGCTTCTTTATCACACTTCTTCCTTTGCTTAAGCAAATCCTATTTACCTCTCAAGACCCTCCATAGACCCTGTCACCTCTATGAATCCTTTTCTAAGTGATTTCTCTTCTCTCATGTCTTATAAACTTAGTGAGCACCATAATACTTAGCTATTGGTTATATATGCGTGCATATACATGCACACACGCATGCAGTCTTGTGTTGCTCATTGTTTTATATAAGCTGGTTTATTTTTCCACCTAGTTCATGAGACTTTAATCTTGGAGAACAATCCCCACAGAAAACCAAGCATAGTTCTAGACAGAAATTGGTTTCAAGAGCTACATAATTACTTAGATACTTTTTGGACTGCCTCCTTTTATTCTAAACGTAGTGTTAAAAATAAATGTGCTTTCCCGAGGACTATCCCACTGAGAGCAGAAAGGCAGCCTAGAATTCCGGCATAACAGAAAAAGGAGAAGCAGGAAGACAGCCTTGGATAAAATGCTATACAGACATACATTATGTATTATAGACAACTCACAGGGCACAGGTTGTCTTTGGATAATAAAAAGTTGACCATATATAATTTTGGAATGGAAAGTATCTCACAAGTACGTAATACACAGTGCCTATCTACGTTTTGGGGCTTTTTCTGGTCTCAGTTTGACCTTCTAAGAGGGTCTATAACTTGCGTGATGCCAATGTGAACAAGATACAAGCTTCCAGAGCAATGGCTACCATTAAATAGATTCCCTTAGCCAGATATACAGGAACTAGCCAGCCCAAGACGCCACCTCTAGCCTAAAAAGCTTAGTCACATCAGTCAACCGGATCAACGTTCCCCTCATCCTTAGTTCTGGCACTGATCGTGTTTATAGAAGATGGACATTATTATGGATGATCCCAGAGCTATCTCTGGTTTATTTCTCTTTTGTAAGTTTAAAAGGTGGACTTATAATTCCAGATAAAAAATCCGAAATGATCCTTGCTGAGAGGAGTATGAAATATACTGTTTTCAAGACAGGATTAAAATCAATGTTTCTGGTGTTCCTTGAGATGCAGAGCAAAGCATAAAATAAAAAGTTATTTTGCCTTCCCTACTTTACACGAGGAGGAAAATTCCTCAAGCCTACATGGAGTTTTCTCCCATGTGAAACATCACACCCATCAAAAAGGGAACCCAAAGGCTTCCATGGCCTCAAAGGCTATCAGAAGGGAGGCCTGGCGGAACAAGATGGCCAGCATGCTACAACAGGCTCAAAAAGGTGGGAAGGACTGGACCTGGTTGGGTGATTTATAGGCGGAAGTCTGACCCGGGGCCTGTAGACCCCGGCTAGAGAGTTCAATAAAGGTGCTGGAGAGTTTCAGCAGGTGAATAGGGTGCTCCTCCTTCCGCACAACACCGAGAGCAAGCTCCTGGCAAAGCGGCAAGGCCCATACGGAGAAGTCTGGAGAATCGGTCCGTTCGATTACGACGCCCTGTGCCCAGATAAACGAGAGAGAGAAAAGGAGTCATCACGTCAACTGATTGAAAGCCTAGTGGGCACAGGAAGTGGTCTCGATCCACCCAGATGGAAGGCTCCTCGGGTCTGAGAGATGGCAGGCCTGACAGACGTGCTCCTGCCAGACAGCAGGGGGACACGCCCCTCTCAGAAGATGACTTTGGAGAGATCTCCTCTTTGTTGGAGAGAACGTTGCTAGTAGCCCACCGTGTCAGGAAAGGGCCCAGACACAAAGCTGAGAAAAAATCCTACAGGAGCCCAAGAAGACACCAGTAGGCAAAACAAAAAGAACAATCCAAAAGCAAAAAAAAAAAAAAAAAAAGCAAAAGAAAACCCCAAAGGGAAATCTATTAATACTTAAAATCAAAAGGTGGATAAAAAAGACTATTCAAGGTAGCTGTAAGCCCTAACGATTCAGTATTGAAGACCGTGCTTCTATGAAGGTTGAGTTTTGCATGTTAATGGATGGTCCTTATTCAAAACAACACGTCTCAGGAGATTGTCACTTTTTAAACAACTGTCTGCTGGCATAATCAATCCATCATCATCAGAAACCTTGGTATTATATTTTCTCTCATTCAGAGGCGCCCTAGCCCAGATTCAGTCAGTGGATGCACTGCCAATACGCTACTATTTCTAATGCCATCTGTGCTCCCAAATAGTCTGTCTGCAGCTGGAACTCAGCCACGTTTTCTGTGTGTAACAACAAACCAGCTTAACAACTCTAGCGTTGGAAAATGGACATGAGTTACTTCAGCCATGTTATTGCAAGAAGAAAAATATATGTAACCTCATCTCTCTCACAGTCACATAGAAATCACTTTTAACCTTTATTTAAAAAGAAGAAGTCAAAGAGAGTTTGTAAAAATCCTTTGGGTAGCAATTCCAGGGCTTAAGTTTCCTATGTGTTAAGAAACCTTACTGTATGATTAAACTCTGGAAAAAGAGTAAAGCTTTAGATAATTCTTAAATACTTCCAAACTTAAAAAAAAATTTCCTACAGATTCTTGTCATGCAACTTGTGAGTTCACTTAGGACTTGGATAGCCCCTTCTTATTCTCTGGTTTCCACCTAAGAAAGCAATTCCAAAGAGAGGAGGTTAGGAGCATCAAGCTGGCCCGAGGAGCCACATCACCATCAAGCTAAGTTAACTAAATGTGCCCTGATACTGAGCCACCTCGTTGTAACTTTCAATTGGAGAACTGTCTTTTCTCATTTGATACTGAGGTGGTCCTTTGTCAGAAGATCCAGGGCAGGGATTCTTAAAACAGGACTGAAAGTCCACAGTTTTAAAATTCAGATTCCTGGGCCTAACCCCAGAAATCTCTCTGGGTCTGGAGGTGAAAAATTCCCCAGGCAAGAGCCAGCCAGCACCCACGGATATTTTTCTTTTCATGACAATCCTGTGCTTTATTCACATCTATGCTCTTCCACCAAGATTATGGTTAAGGTTCATCCTTCAGAAGAACCCTGTGTAATTTAGCCAGGGAATATATGCTTCTCTAAAAAAGAGAAAAAAGTGAAACTGTGAACATCTCATTCCTTTAACGTTAAGAGTACTGATATCACACCCATGCCCCTGGTTTAGTTCTGCCCCACAAAGGAGGCTTGACATAAATAATTAAAATTCTTGGAAGCATATATGAGAACACCAAATGAGAGGTATTAAATGCATTATGGCAGCTATTGAAAAAAATCAACTAGTAAATGTAATGCGTGAGAAAACAGCTGAGTTATAGTGTGAACAGCTAAAAAAAAATGCAAAAAGGACAGATTTTTGTCTGTGTTAGAATGAGTAGGCATTTTTGTTGGGATTCTGGAGTGGAGAGCAATCCTATTCCATGTGTGTCCAAACCTTAAACTCTCACCCAGCTACCCTTCTCTTAACTCACTGATACACAGGGAAAAGCAACAGATGCCACCAGCGAAACGGATTGCTATCATTATATCAACTGCTTCAAACATCACAACTGGAGTGACGATGTCACAGGCACCACGGAACCCTCCAGAGCCAATCACGCTCCCACACATGTGTTCCGGTGGGTGCAGGGAGGGCCCGGACTGTGTGCATCTCAGCGAGTCTATGGTCTCACTGTGAGAATGAACAGCTGGGTGACAGTGTCCTCAGTGCTATGGACGTTTAGAACCTGAATGCGGCTCTCCCCATCCTCGGAAGGAGAAGGAGGGACCTACCGATGGCGGGTCCGCCCTGCTTCTTTTCTTCCAGGATGGCCGCCAGGTCCCTGGGCACCGGCTTCTGGGGCTGGCTGCCAGGTGTCTGCTCCAGCTCTGGGCTTTTGACCTTTAACAGTTGATTTGCCTTCTTGATCTTCTGACTGTACTGCCTGGCCATCAGGAAAACCCTGCTCCTGGTCTTGTCCACATGGTCCATGCCAGAGTCAGGGTTCTCCAGGTCCGCTGGGGACAGGCTGCTGCCGGCCACTTCATAAGGACTTTCTATGGGAGGCAGGTCGCCGGTCAGTGAGAGCCGGTGGAGGCTCACGCAGGAGCCGTCTTTGGAGGCCGGGGTTCGGCCGAGGGCGCAGGAGGCCAGCCCGGGCTCGTCTTCTGGCCGCGCGAGGAGGGCCCGGCCCGTGGGCAGCGAGAGCGGGGAGCGTGCGCTCAGCTCCGGGGCGCTGGCTGCGAGCGGTCGCTCTTGCACGTCGTCTTTGCTGACGGGAAACGCTGCCAGAAGCCGGTCTCTGGCTTTGACTTCGTTTTTCTTGATGTAATTTTCCAGGTCGTTCCAGATTTCGTCTACTTCTTCAGACAGTTGATCGGAGATGGACCGATCGGCTCTGGACAAGTTGCAGCCGAAGGAGTTATAGAGCAAACTCAGATAATCGTTATCGGAGGGTCCCGGGGGGTAGGGTGCCTGGTCCTCACTGAACTGGAGGCTGTCCTGGGAAACAGAGGCCCTCAGACTGTCACAGCACCCCAAGTCGGCGTCCAGGCCCAGGAAGGTGCTCCTCTTGGGACGCTTCAGGCTGCTGCACCTGAAGTCCAGGGAGGGCGGGTCCGGGAGCCCTATGGTGTCATAGATGTTCTCCTCCACCACCTGGAGATCGCGTGCGCTTTGGTTCAAGGCCTCCCGGCCCGGGAGTGCTCCATCTTTCTGCGGGTGCGGAGGACTCTTCTCCCGGCCAGCTGGCCTCTTTGAGAAGGCGAGCTCCGGGCTGCTCTTGGGGCGAACAGAGTCCCTGGCGGGTCTGGGGAAAGGGGCTTCGGCTTCTTCCCGTTTGGCAACCATCAGTTTCAAGTCCTCATAACTGATGTTATCATAGACATGGTCTATGTCATCGATAGTCAACTCCATAGAGGACCCGAAGGGGGTCGTCCCGTCCCGCCCCTCTGTTTTCAGGTCATTCTGCAGGTCCCTTTGGGAGCCGTACTGGGAGCCGTCGCTGTCCCTAATTCTTACGTCAGAGGGGCACGTGTTGCTCTCGCCAGCGCTGCTGGCCCGCCGCACGACCCTGTGGCCAGAGCTGGGGGTCTCCGCGGACTCCATCTGTCCCATGTGCCAACTGCAGGGTCGACTCGAAGTGCTGTCTTCACACAGCCGGGCAGAGTTCAGATCTGAAGAGGAGAAGGACGGTACGAACATCTGATAATCGTCTTCATCCTCCTCGTTCTCCTGCGGCGACCGGCGGCCGGGAAACAAGGCTTGCCGGATCTGGTGGTCCGTCCAGATGTTTCTAACGGCCCCACCCCCGCGAAGCACGCTGAAAATGGCAGAACTGCTGGGCTGACCGTTCCTCTGGGCGGGAGACGCACCTGCTGAAGTCCGCTGGGGAGACCCTTCCTCTCTGGAAACCTGAGGAAGACAGGAACATAGCAGCTGAGCTGCAGCACTACAGACACCTTACTTATGCCCTCCTGTATTTACACGCTGCCTCTCCCACTAGACTGTGAAAGTCTTAAGAAAGTGATCAGTAAACATTATTGATTTTATTTTTTTAATTAATTAATTTAGTTATTTACATTTTTTTTTTTGGGTGGGGAGGTAATTAGGTTTATTTATTTAGAGGAGGTACTGGGGATTGAACCCAGGACTTGGCACATGCTAAGCATGCACTCCTCCACTTGAACTATACCCTTCCCCCAACAATGTTGATTTTAACTTGAGTTGAAAAGCATGTGAAAATTCTGCAAAAGGGGCAGTAAGGAGGAATTGATATTTACTTAGAAATAGGGTAGGCCACTTGAAGACATTCTCCAAACTTAATGTTCACAATCACTCTGTGAATTAGTATGATTGGACCAGTTTCACAGTAAAGAAATCTAGGCTCATAAAGATTCAGTAACTTGCTCTCTCTCATCGGTGGAAAGGTTAGGATGCAAACCCAGGTTTGACTCCAAATACCTTACCCCACTGCAGGGAATCAGCTAAATATGGAAGACTCTCAGATACTTCAAGTAATCCCCCTGCGTCCTGGGCAAATAACATTATATGAATGAACATAAATAGGTGTCAAGGGCCATGGAATCTGGTTTTTATTTGGGGTTCGACTCTTAGGAGTTCTATCATGGTTTCTGGTGTAGCAGAAGCCCCTGTAAGTGATCTGACTGCATCTCATCCAAGGGTTTTCCTTAAATCTGCAGACCTGCATGAACCTGGTCAGCACTGCCTTGGTTTATAGATTCTAGGCAAAGAGCCTTTGTTGCAGGAATTTAATTTAATCCACTACTGAGTTAATGAAAAATCTTACTTTCTTTTAAAATGCATTTAAGGAAGTAATGTTTAGATGCCTGTTAGGAAGTAAAATATGAGTGATATTAACGATTTCTAATCGGAGAAAACAATGGGTCTCATAACTTGGAACCTTTCTTCATGGAGCTTGGCTGTGCAGACAGGCAATGGACTGCCCTCTGATGCCCACTGTGGGTACTG
This sequence comes from Camelus ferus, assembly GCF_009834535.1. Taxonomy (NCBI): domain Eukaryota; kingdom Metazoa; phylum Chordata; class Mammalia; order Artiodactyla; family Camelidae; genus Camelus; species Camelus ferus. Next base: position 60,614,046 of record NC_045703.1, on the reverse strand, counting down.
GGATTAGCTGCAAAGAGTTGAAAGGGTTAAGACAGATTCAAACCAATTAGTACCAGGGACATAGTTTCTGATCAAAACACTATGGTAACCTACTGGAAATATCAAATTAGCAAGAATTTTTCATCAGTAGTCAATGAAACTGGGATACATATTGCCTTGGCCTCCTCTAATAAATAAATAAGTAAACTTAATTACCTCCCGCCACAAATAAAAACAAACAAAAGAAACGTATTACTTTGGAATATCCACCTATCAGTATTTCTGCCTTCGTGCCTACCTACCTGTGTATCAGGACAAGGAGAGGAAAGCAGGGAGGGAAAGGATAACATTTCATCCTGAATGTTACTTTTCTGTCACAAATTTAAAACTAGAAAAGTCCAATTAGGCACTTAATCTTTTGTTCACCCTTTTCATATAGTAAAACTGGACCATTTGAGGACTAGGAGTAAATGAATACACACACACACAGATATATAACACACACAAGTACATAAATCATATATGTGGCTTTTCTGCTTTTTTGGTTTTTTTTCTTTCCTCTTTACCCTTTAATATCTCTCCCTTTTCATCTTACTCAGAATGCACTGGTGTAATGTTTACAAAATATGGGCACCCACTAACTGCATTTTATAAACTAAAATAAGTTCGCATTAGCTAGTGAAATCATGATGCAACACTGTGAAAGTGTAACAATGATTTTTGTGAACAGCCAGAAGTAATATCTTCTTCAAATCTTTCATCCCAGAATAATTTCTAGACATTTTAGAAAATTAGGAAAAACGGAATTGTTCATATCAAAGTATATTTTTAAGGTAACTACACTTGAAGTTAGCAGGACGTTGGAAGCTGAAATTTTATATCAAATAAATCGTCAGGAGAATCTGAAGCAACTCTCAGATTAAGAAATAATCAGTGTATGGAATGGACACAACACAGAAACACACAGTGTAGATTTCTCAGTTTCACCAGAGGTATGATGAACATTTTCCCCCTTTTTCCCACATTCTCGGCATTATGGCTATTTAATAATAATACGATAACAGGTATAATTTACGGAGCACTTGCTTTGTGCCAAATACTGTGCTAAGCACTTTAAAAACACATCACATTCAATCTATATAACAACTCTGTAAATTAGGGAACTAAGTCTCAGTAAGGTTTAACAACTTGCTTACAGTCCTACAGCTTATAAATGGCAGAAATGGATTTGAATCCATGTCTTAATCCAATTTATATATGAGCTAAATCTCTCTCCTTCTCTCAATCCCTCCATGTCTCTCTCTTTAAACATCTAGACATACACATACACACACGGCCTTGGCATGTATATTCTGGGAGAAATGTTAATCTTCTTAACTCTTTAGTCTCTCCCTGAATTTAGTATGCATTCCTTATTGCTAGGAGATGGGATTTTATAACTAAGAAAAAAGTACATTGATGTTTTCTTTCTTTCTTGTCTTTGGATTTTATAAATTTATCCTTCTATGGAGACTTGGCTTTCTCACTATTCTGGAAAGTTTCTGAGAAGCTCTTGAGATTGCATCTCAAGGACTGATAGAGTGATTTCCCACCTGTGACTGAGTGGGGCTTGCTCCGTGGTCTTAGTTTGGCTACCTTACACAGGACACCTATCCAGTGTTTGTTCATGACAACAGTGTATATTACAAAAAAAAAAAAATCAAAATCTCATGCCATACTCTAGGACAGTGAACCAATTAATGTTAGTAAGTTTCAAAAGCTCATATACTACCTGAAAAAAATCCACATGCCCTAATTTTAAGATAATCACTTAAAGATAAGGTTATGTTGATTTTTAAACATTTAGACATCTTAAATGAAAGATACATTATCTATTAACAGGGCCACTTTGACCCTGTGTCAAGGAGCGATGCAAGTGGAATTGTGGGGAGAGATTTCACAGCCACAGCGTTACAGAACACGAAGCAAGAAGCCATGATCAGTTCTCTAAGACTTGCTAATCAAGCCAACTGATGAAAACCATATTGGACGTGGTTTACTCAGGCCAGAATATAACGTCTGTTGTTCATGCCTAATACACTTGAATATACATCTTCCAATAGAACACACCATTTTTATTCCTCCTCTTCTAACCTTCTATTGGACAAAGAAAATCAAGACTAGGTAAAGTTTCGTTATACCACAAATAGTCACACCTCTTATATCAGCAGCAGGACCATACTCTTAGAAGGATCTTTGTGATTGAAGGCTGATGGTTTGAGAAGGGAGCAAATACTCAGGATGACAGAGCCTCGGTCTTACACGTGCAGAGGCTCAGGGCAACATGGGGTGGGTGAGACTAGCCCTACAGGTGTTACATCTTAAGGTAACCTTATAGCTTCTGAGATGAGAGAGGTGGGGACAGAAGGATGACGAAATCATTGCCTTAATTCTGAGAGATGAAGCTGGGGGCTGTGGAGTTGGTGGAGAGTTGATAAGGACCAGCCCTAACTTAAAACTATTCCAACATGTAAAGTAATTATTTACACTTAGAAGAGGAAAGGGTATGTAAAAGGAACCTAAAGTAAACATTTCAAAATAGGCAATTTAATAGTACTTACCTTTTGGATATCTTGTGCTGTTTCTGAAAAATAAGAGTTTTTTAATTTTTTTATTTTTTATCTTTGAGAATTATAAATGTAACTCATCCATAGGTTAGTACTCACTTTATAGGACTTCTAAACTTGTTATTAAGAATTGAAGCCCAAGAGGCTCCTGGGCCCTTTAGAGCTGATTTTCAGAAAATGCTTCTCAGTTATCCGAGTTGCATTTCCTGTACTGTATGTAAAACACACTTACATACATCTGAGTGTTAAGTATCTTCCTTAATCCTTGAGAGCAATGGACCAATTCATATTAATAAGTTTCAAAAGCTTCCCCCTCAAAATATATATTGCCTGAAAAAAAAAAATCCACATGCCCCAATCCATGAAAATCACTTACACATAAGATTATGCTTTTGTTAATTTTTAAACATTTTATTGGTGTTAATTGAAAGATACAGCATTTATCAGCAGGGTCACCTTGGCGCTGTGCTCAGGAACGGTGCAAAGGGAATTGTGGGGAGAGATTTACTAGCCACATCCTCAGAGATACCCTCACAGTACCCTGATCACGTGTGTCTCGTCCTGAAACTTTGTTTAATTACAGAAGCATACAAAGTAAAAAGTGATCGAATCCTCTCCACAAATTCCACCTCACAGAGGTAACCACATTTGAAAGTTTGATGTTCATCTTTCCAGGTCCCATACCCACTGCCCCCATCCCACCATAATGCACAGGTTTTTCTGTTTCTAAAGTAAAGATGCAATATGCAACACTGCATTTTATGCTAAATATATGTGAACACGCTTGTCAGTAGACAGATATGTACTTCATTGCTTTTTTATAGCTGCGTAATATTCCATGAAGTATTCCAGGATTTACTACAACTTTTTAAACTATTTCCCACTAGATGGGCATTTTATGTGATGTTGTTACAAATGCTGCAAAGAACACATGTACTCATGGATCTGTCCACACCCTTCTATATAGGAAGGGTACATTGTGAAATTTATACAAGTGAGAAGTTTGAAATTTTTGGTCCGAGGGCAAATGGGCATTTTAAATTTAATTGGGCATTACCAAATTTTGCTCCAAAAAGGTTGCAGAAATTTATACTCCAATAGTTTGAGTGCCTGTTTCTTTTTTTTGGCCATGCCCACAACTTTCTTTCCTCCTCTATCTCATTGAAATATATGATTTTTCTGATTGCTAATATGGGTGGCCATTTATAAATTTTATTGGCAGTTTGTGTTTCTCCTGTAAAAGAAGATTATATGCTCTGCCTTTCAAAAAAGAGTCGTCTGTCTTTTCTTTCTGGTGTATGGGATGTCTTAGATCAACATCAACAGGCATTAATTTTTTTATGCTTGTTTGTCTATATGGCAAACATTTTATGCCATTCAGCTTTACATTTTATAATGGGGCACTATTTGTTACAGAAGATAATCAGTTCTGTCGATCTGTAATTCTTCTGGGGGTTTATTTTTTGGTGTGTATGGTCTGACTTAGTGGATGTCAACAAGAATGAAAAAAGAAAAGCTACTTTAAGACTTACCACTGGTCTTCAAAACTTTGTGTGATCTTGAGGAAGGTTCTGAGAGAAAAAATAAGGTCAGCATCATTTGCAAAACCAGATCAAGATTTTTTTTTATAAGTGAATTATTAGCTTATGGACAAATTAATTGAGCTCTAGCAATTTTCTATCAAATTCACCTAAATCCTCATTGCTTAGAGATTCTTGACAGCAAGATGTTCACTCCATCAAAACTGCCAATTTCATTTGCCACATTGAACCAGAATTTTCTTTTTAAAAGGCAAATATTTCATTGCTTAAAATCCTTCCACAGCCTGCAGGATCAAGTTCAAACCCTCTGCGTGGCCTCTTTGGTTTTCCATGATGAGGCCGCTGTCTGCACCTACAACCACATTTTCCATTTGACTTGCCCACCTCCACTGCCAGCCCACCGTGCAACCAGGCCTGACAACTGGCAATAGCTGCCTGGCCTAAGGTCCGCTGGCTCAAGTCTCAGGGCCTCTGCATGTGCTATTCCCACCCCATCTGCCTCCTTGGCTCCCTGACTCCATCGGGGGTACTGGTCCTCTGTCTGCGAGGCCTTCTCTCTCCTTCCTAGAGGGTTAACCTCTCTCCTTTGTCTCTCCACTATTCCTTCCATTTAACCTCCATCATAAATTCATGGGATGAACTGGTATTTGTTTAACTTTTTTTTGACTCTCCCATTAGACTACAAACCTCTTGCAAGCAGGAATCAAGTGTATTATTCTTATATTCCCAATTCTTAGCATAGTGCCAGAAATTAGGCAGGTACTCAATAGATATTGATTTAAATGAAAAAAAAATCTGAGAGCTAAGGGAATGCGACGTGAAGTCTAGTTTAGCAAACGTGTCAAAACTTTAGGTTTGAATAATCTTTTGTATGTAGCAATTACATGATACAATTTTGCACTAGCGATAGTAAATAAAATTTAAGTGCCGGCTTGCTAATGGTAAAATGCTCTACAAAGCAAAATTAGCTGATGGATATGCTTTATATTCACTGGAAAATAGAGTCAAGTAGGAAGAGTTTTAGAACAAAAGCTTGAGAGTCCCACCTTGAGGCAGCCTCAAATGTATTCAAACTGGCAGTGTGCCAAAAACCAGAAAGAAAACACTTTTTTTTGTCAGACTGAAAGGGACTTTCATCGCGAGTGCCCCATAATGATTTAATGCGGATTACAACATCCTATTTACCAGATTTTCTTCTCAGCCGATATGGAGCAGAATTGTCTTTAGAGCCACAAAATGCTTTCATCTCTCCCTCGGGACTGTAACAGAAGCCTGGATAGTCTGTAAAGAGAACCACGTGCATCTATAAGAATGAAGTGTTCAGTGACTTCTCGGGAGACGGGTGTAACTTGCTTTGGATACTGTGGGACTTCTGGGACTTGCAGGATTTACAGGACTTCCACGTGAAGCTGCCTCTCCACCCCTCTGCCTCTAGGCACATACATGCACGCTCACCTTTTTTCACTCTTGGGCAGAAAGAGCTACAACCATCGGCTTTACTCTTCCTAGAAAGTTAGTTAAAATGTGTGAGGTGTGATAACTTCCTGCTCCCACTCAGAATCATCTGCAACTCTATGACCCACAGAGGTCAAACAATACATGAAAATGAAAATCCCTGCAGCTGAACTTGCTACCAAGGCCCCGGCAGACTGCAGTGATGGGCTCCTTGACAGAGGCTCCGTCAAGGTGAAACCTTCTGGAGAATTCCATCTAGGTAGGAATTTGGGGAGGCGTCTGTGCCCGGCGTGGTGGTGGAGGGTCTCAGTCCTCCCTGCCCCCGTGCAGGCTGTCCTCTAGCGCAGCGACTCTTCGTATCTTCTAGACATTGCTCCTTTGAATATTTGATACAGGGTGTAGGTTCTCATCCCAGAAAAGGGATTTTCATTTTATTTCACAGTTTATATCTATCTAAGGGTGCCCAGACTTTGGATTAAGAAAAGCTGGTCTAATCCTAAAAGGTCTTGCAGCATATTCAGTGACCACCTTGCACCCTGAAGCCTGAGGCTACACAATTTATGATGCAGCTGGAAATGGGTTTTCTTCAAATTGGGGTTAAAGCTCTTCAAGGATGTCTGAAGTTCGAGAAAGTTCCGAGGCTTGGAAAGACCACATATACACTTCTCCAATGTTAGAGGCAAAATTATATAAATGAAGTCATTTGGTCCAACAGACTGGCCTACTCTGCTCACAGCCAGCCAAGCCCAAAGTCAGGGGAGGACAAGTAAGGTTATTTTCCTAGGCTGGGCTGCTCTGGCATACGCCTGGCCTGGAAGAGAGGCATGTGGCACCGATTAGTGGCTTGACATCATTCTGTGCCCTCACAGAATCTTAACAGTGGCCAAAAGCTAGCCCAGAGCCTGGGAATAAGTAAAAGATCTCGTTGAATGTAGCTGGTCACGTGGAACAGCTGACCTCTCCGGACACCCATCTTCCTCCATCTTTTTCCTCCTAATTCTCACTTGCCCATCCATGACCTTGCCTTCTCTTCACAGTGCCCATATATATATCATGTGTGTGCATATATATATATATTTATAACGTAAATAAGCTACAAGGATATACTGTATAGCACAGGGGGTACGGACAATATTTTATAACTATAAATGGACTATATAGTCTTTAAAAATTCTGAATCACTATGTTGTACACCTGGAACTTCTACAATACTGTAAATCAACTATATCTCAAAAAAAAAAAAAAATCTTAGAGAAGTTCCACTGGGTAAGCTAAGGGGATTCAGAGAACACAGGGCAGTGAGCCCCGGTCCAGCTCTCTGGTGAGGATCACCTTGCATCATTTCTCAGGATCTGATGGACATGAAATGGGGCATCTCAGTGACAGTGGTGGTGCTTGTTTTTCTAGGTCAGTAAAGTTTTATTTTTTAAATCCTGGAGACTTAACAACCAGCAGCCTGGTGGGTGAGTGGATAAGTGAATCAGTGCTTCACTTGGGGAAAGATTTCTCAAAAGTTTGTTACTTAGAAAGTTTTAAGTAAAAGTTTCTGTCAAACCTGGCTGTAAGTCTTTAAAACTGTTGCTTCTCTTTTTATTCTGTTTAATCTGGAAGGTAACAAGGGTGTGATAAGTGCTTTGAACAAGGCCTGATTTTACAGGAAAGGCCTCACTTACAAGGTAAGCCCAGACATACAATCACCCATGTGAAACGGTTGTAATTTTAAAATGTGTGCCACTTCTGGAAAACTGGCACCTACCTAGTTAGCATGATTCTTGCAGATAATCAACATAGATTTCCCACTAATGGGTTGAGGTGGGAAATGCACTGTGGGACCTTCATTGGTGGTGGTGATGGAGGTGGGGAAAGCGTTGACCCTGGAAGCACATCTCACATTGTGAGTTGATGCAGACACGTGGGGAGCCACCAGGTGGCGCACAGGTGGACCAGGTGAAATCCATGTAGAAATAAACCCATGGATTAGGAAGAGGCTATACCGTCTGCTGGCTCTATTTGTTAAAACAGTGACTAGAGAGCTGCTACTTTCTTACAACTGACATTTTTTAGAAACTTGAAGATAGAAAATGGGATAGATACAAGCAGACCACGAAATTTCAAATTGTGTAGAAAACAAAACTTACGAATGGCATCCATTTCAAGTATTGCTTGCTTGGCCTGAAAGAAAGAAGGTGTAGCTATAATTGCAGGGACCTTTTTTTGTTTCTTCTTTAAACTACCAATCCTAATACAGGTCTTTTCCCACCTGAATGAGTGGTATTTGAAAAGCTTAAAAAAACAAGCTCACTTCTTTTAGGCATTAACACATAGTTCAAGGGATTCAAACAGATGAGCGCCCTCGTGTGGTTGGTGGGTGTGGTGCAACTGGTGCCCCAGAGCTAAACTCACAGCCCCCACTTGAAAAGAAAGGAGGGAGGGAGGAGAAAGGAGACAAGGGGATGGAGGGACGAAGAGGAGGAGGAGGAGGGCGAGAGGAAGGGGGAGAGGAGGGGAAAATAAGAGCGAGAGAGAAACTTTCACTAAAGGTTCCAAAACCTGGCTGAGCAGTTTATCATAAAGTCTAGATTTCTGCTACTGGACCCTAGTGACTGAATCCAACCCTGGTCTATGGAACCAAAAGCTCAAGGATAGCACCTAAGGTCTACACCATCAACCCTCTCCATATCACTGGGGCATTAAAACTCTTTTGAGTTGAATGCAGAATAATAGCCGGAAGTTTCGTCTGTTGCCCTTCTTCCAAGTACTATGCAAGTATCATCAGCTGACTCCCAGCTCCCTGCAGCACTCCTGCACCCACCATCACTTCTGAATGAGCTGCGGTGTGGGGGAGGGGCCCTGGAGGACAGGGTTTGTGATTCCAGCTCTAGCATCAACTAGCGGGTGCTCTCACATTTCTGCCTGTGTTTCCTCAACTTTCAGATGGTAAGACAGGACCAACCTTTCAAGGTTGCTACCGGGACCAAATGGCAGGCACTCAGCCCCAGTTAGTTACCATCTACTCCCGCAGGGCATTGGCCCTGATAACCTTGCGTCTTGCTTCCTCTACATACATACTTCTCATCTCAACCCCAACCTTCTGAAGTTTGTTGCTTTGAGGCTTCTTTTTGTTGTGATTATTACCATATGTTATCAAAGGTTAAGGGACTATAAGAAGATAAGTTAATGGCTGTAACAGGAATCATTTCACCTGAGGATTCAAAGATTAAAACTAGGTAGCCTTTCTTGCCTCTTTAGTGTCATTTTCATTTTTCAAGAGTAGTGTAACCGAATCTACAAACACTACGCTGAAAATAACTTTAAAAATAATTTTACTAATACTTTGTCACAATATGTAATACCACAGTAAAAACATCCAGGCTAAGTGGCAATCATATTTAGTTAAAAGACAAACAAGGGGAGAGGGTATAGCTCAGTGGTAGAGTGCATGCCTAGTTCAATCCCCAGCACCTCCATTAAGAAAATAAATAAGTAAACCTAATTACCTATCCCCTCCCCCCCCAAAAAGCCTTGATGAAGTCACCTTAATTCTGAGAAAATAAATGCTTAGACTTTTATAACACGGATATTTTTATCATATACCCCAAGTCTGAGATTACTAGCTGAAATTAATTTCAAACACAAATGTTAGCTCAATGTTGAGAAGTGCATCTACAGAACCATGTGAATATATAAAATGCAAGTCTCTACCTCTATCTTACTCCCAATTAATCTGGACAAAAGTTAGTTTGTACGCCATGTGTATGAATGGACCATCTGGCTAGTTTCCAGGAAGCTTCTTGATATCTATAAACTTGACTTCAAGAACTCAGGTTTGTTTGTTTGTTTGTTTGTTTTTTTCCTATCTTGACGTTTAATTTCAGAAAAGTACTATTCCCACATTTTCCACTAGGAGTCAGCCAGGGACCATCACTGGATTAAAGGAAGTGAAGGAAGTTAGGAGAAACTATCCTAATGAATTTCCAACATTAGAACAGTGATCCTTTTTTCGAGATGTTTGTTCTGATTATGCATTTCTTTTGTCTAATGGGAATAAAATACATTTTGAAAGCTTTAAGAAAACAATTTAAGATGTCTTGAGAAAAGAAGTGACAAGTTCAACTTAGTAATGATCCTGCTTAAATAAAATAGAAAATCCTCATAACCTTGTAGTGGATAAAGTACATTCAGTAAGTGTGCTTTCACTTTCCCTGGGAACCACGTGATTAAGATGCTCTTTGGAGCCAGGCAGGCCTGGGTTTGAATCTGGGCTCGCTCATGTACTAGTTGTACAAACAAACAGTTCACTTATGGTCTCTGAGCCTGTTTTTCTTTCTCTAGAATGGGGAGAGTAAGACCTTTCTCATAAGGTGTCTTGCTAAGAGTGAAATGAAAAAATAAAGTACTCAGCACAGTGTATGTGTGCTCAAGAAGTTGTAGCTGAAAACACATAATGTTTCCATTCTAAAAGGATCAGGAATTTGGACGAAAAAGTATAATTCTACTGTGACTATATTATCCATTATAACACATAAAGGGAAAACTGCCTGGAATACACACCCCTCGTGCGGGAGAAAGAGGAAGGTCTGTCGGCTAGTCTCATTTTGTAATGGCTGATAAATGCCTTTTCAAATCCCTGTGGCAGTTTTGATTTTCCCAGGGACAGGTAAACAACAGGTGGGGCATATCAGAGACACACTGCCCCTGCTCAGCAGGGCATTCCAGGGCGCAAGGCCGGCAAACAAATGACTAACCATGAAGAAAACGCAATCGCCTCTCTGCCTGGTATGCCTAACATCTTGGAACAAACATCCTGATGAAATGAGACTCCTGCTGAAGTCAAAGCACACACCTATGTGCAATCATTTCCTGGGCGCAGCATCATTGCTGACAGCCCCTGGGAACCAGCTTCAAACAATTTTCAAAAAATAGGTAAAGAAATTTAAAAACATATGCAAGGAGCAAAATAGACTTTCCTTTCTCAGAAGTCTCAGTTCTCCTTATTTTCCACCCAGTTCTACTCTCATGGCCCTCATCCCATTTCCTGCTCCATGTCACTCCTCCCTGCCCCATCATAGACCACTTCCCCACGCACATGGAGAACCCACTCTCCACCTTCACTTCTGTTTCTTGCCACTGTATGTCTGTTCCCTCCTCTCCAGAATGGCAACGCATAATCCCAGATGCCCCCAGAGCCTTTTTGTCACCCAGAACAGTCCTACCTTTCAGGTGAGACTCCCAAAGTCCCTTCTTCAATTACAGATCTCTTTATTTCCATCGCTCCACCTTTAACTCTTGCTGAACCAGTTCTCTGACTTATCCTTCAACCCGTGCCTATTTTCTGGGTTGGTTCCACTCTCCACTCAGCCAGGAGCTCATGCTCGTTAGTGCCGTGCCTTCCCTTGCCCTGCTGCCCTTCCCCTCACCGCCCTGCCCATCCTCAGCCTTGGGGAACCCACGTGCACGGTGGCTCCTCAACACTAGTCTCCAAGTTGCTGAACTGATATTAAAATGGCCTCATCACACTGACGGTGGTGGCCAGCCTCAGTGGGGTCTAGACCCCTTTCACAGATGACCGTGGTCATCCCCTCTGACTCGCTAGCCCGTGTTCTTTGGCACATGTTCTGACCTTCCCACTTCCCCACAGACACGCAGCTGCAGCTCTGCCCCACTCTGCTGTTGTCCCCAACTCCGGGGACGGCAAACCCTTTCTCTTCCCTCAAGTCTGCCCTGAAGTTTCTCTACCCTGTCTCATGTTTCTTCTCTCCCAGCTCAGGGAGGATGTTTCAGACCTTTTCCAAGACTAACCCCTACACCTAATGATAAAGTTAATATAAATAGTGTAATATGTGTAGAAGAGGTGAATAGATATGTTAGTTTTATTTGGAGCTGCACCAATTTCTTGGTTCCTAAGACCAACAGGATTACCTCTATCCTTTAAAAGTTTAAAAAAGCCATAGTGTTATATGTGGAGGCATGCATTCAAAGTTCTTGCATATTTTTTTGGTAAATAAGAAGTTTTGAGCTTCTAGCATCAAATTCATAATCTAATGTTTTTATTAAATTACATTTACAGTACATGGCCCCCCAAATTCTGGGGTTAAGGATGAACCAATCTTGCCACCTCCCCTGAGTCATACTCCAAGGAGTATTCCCACTTATCTTTTTTTGGTGGGGGGCAGGTAATTAGGTTTATTTATGTGGAGGTACTGGGGATTGAACCCAGGGCCTCCTGCATGCTGAGCACACACTTTACCACAGAGCTATACCCTCCCTACCCCTGCCCCTTATCTTTCCTGTCTCCTCCTCCCTCCCCTCTCCCCCTCAGCCTGATCACATCCACAACATTCTTTATGGAGACAAAACTCTTGCTTTGATCTGACCTCTTCTCAACCTACCACCATTTGTCTCTTCTGAACTTTGTTTAAAGAAAGAAGTCCACACCTGGTCTGCCCCTGATTTCTCCCTTTCTCTTCCAACCCACTGCCATGTCTCCGTTATCTCTTAGTTGCCAAATCTAACACCTACTTTTCTGTTGGAATCTGTTTTCACCTCTGCAGCCTTTGAGACTCCCTCTCTGTGACATTCTCTCCTTCCTTGGTTCCCAGCCCTCCCTCCCTCGGGTTTCTTACTGCCTTATGTGGCTGCTCTTCCTCTGGCTGTTCTCCAAACCCTCCAGATCCCCCAGCCCTCGCAGGTCACTCCGATGCTGGGATTCCCAAGGGGCCATCTTCACGCTCCACCACTGAGCTGTTCCCTCCCCTGTCAACTGTCTTCATGGTGAAGGTGAACATTCACTGCCGTCAGGCTGCCTTCCCAGGGCTTGAGAGCATTTACATCGTGCTGCTTGCCGACCGCGCTGTCTTACCTTGGCGGGAATCTTCGCCGCGTGATTCTCCAGGATCAGCCTCTTCAGGTGCAGAACCCACAGGCGTTTGTCTTGCTGCGACTTCGCCTGCCAGGAGGAGATGTGGACGGTCACACAGCCCCACCACTCACAAGACACAGATGCCCCTATGACCCTCTGACCCGACAGGACACACATGATGTGGCCGGAAAGCCCTGGAAAGGCCACTGGACACATGGCACTCATCACACAAGGGTGAGCCTGGCGGGGGGGCGAGGGCGGTGCTCTCACCTGAACCGTGTGCTGCAGCTTGGGGTTCTTGTAGTGGAAGACGCTAAAGCTGAGGGGCTCCTTTGGTATCACCTCCACCAGCATGAGGTTGCCACACTGCAGGGAGAGCAGAGAGGGCAGAGGCAGGCTCGCCAGGAACGGAACCAGCGCCCCAAGTCCTCGCCCCAGACCCCTGCTCGGACCTACCAGGATGTGAGCTTTGTACGTAAACGTGTCGTCTCTCTTCTTGGTGATGAGAAGCAGCTTGTCAAAGAGGAAGAGTGTCCGCTCGTTCTTGGCCCGCTGGAGGCGGAAGGTTCCCTCGAGCACCAGTTCCCCGTAGCTGGTCAGGTCTGGCCCCTTCCAGTTAGTGAGCAGGCTCTGTATCTCCTGAAAAAGAGAGCGTTCCCTGTGATGACACCGGAGGTGGGAAGGCAAGGCAGTGAGGACACGGTGGCCCATTCGGCGAGCCCCAAGGGTGGTGACCAAACATCAGTGATGGGCTCTAAAGGGCGTGCGTGGTAGAGAATGGTGTCTGATGTCCCCGGCATAAATCTACATTTATGGGCAGTGCCACTTAAGGGTTAACAAAGATGCATCAAGTTGTTATTTGTTGAGTTGCCAATTGCTTATTTCCATCCCTCAATAATCCCTCTGCTAAGACTGGCAGCAGAGTGGTCTTTCAAAGGCCAAGTAAAGAGACCGCTGGTGTGTGGTCTTCTCAGCCATCCTTCCCTTGGCTGCTCTGGACAAAAACCTTCAGAGCTACTGACTTGGAAAACCTTCTTCCAGAAACTGAAGTCCACGCCTCATACAAGTAACTCAAAACCAAAGCCTGTGGAAAATCACACAAGATACATCTTCTCAGAAATTTCCTGATATTAATCCCATTTATTTGGGGAAAAGGAAATGAATGTTTCTTCACCACTGGGTTTTTAATGGATCTTGATAAACATAAACTGGTAACATGACTTAGACGTTTCTTTGGGATTTACTGGACGTCCGTATCAACCCATTTCAAAGGAAGCCGATTTTTGTTATTTTGGAAAATGTAAATGTTCACAAACAGCACTTAATTAAGCAGCCTGCCAAGCCACCCAAACTTGATTGATTGAAGGTGGACGTGGACAGAAGTGGAGGGGAGTCTGAGACAGAGCCTGATTTAGTGGTGTCTTCAGACAGCCAGACAGACTCATAAGGTAGGAAAACCCAGGCAGTTAGCCATTTATGAATAAGTAACAGACATTATGTCTGACCTTATGTCTACAAAACACTTGGATGATGAAGCCTTAAGACTTTTCTTACTGCTACAAAAAGCAGATACAGCCTGGAAGATTTGAATGTCACCTTCCCTTGATTTTGGACAGACAGCTGCATCGTACCACTCTGGCTGCCCATAGATGAAATCTAGAGTTTTGTTCGGATGTATGGGCCAAAGGATGTTGAACTCTGGAGTTGGATGGAGGTGCTCTGCATAGCAAGAAATCACTCTGGGCTTTGAAGTCTCACTCCAGGGACAACCAGGAGCCTAAAACCAGACTCTGGGCCCACGTGACCTTTTGTTTTTAAACAGTGCATCTTTTGAGGTGCCCAGGACATGCTCACTGACTTAGCATCATCTAGCCAAAGTTCCCTGGAACTGAAGGCTCAAACTGTTGGCGATGGAAGGGAACTTGGTAAACCTGACTTATTTTTAAAATGAGGAATCTAAAACGAAGTGGTGAAGTCTCGTCTCCAGTGAAATTGCTAAGAACCTGGTTCCAGGCTTAGCTTTCCTTCCTCGGAGTCCCCTGCCCCCTCACCACACGTTCATCACCTCATGATTTTGCATGAACTAGTGAGAGAGGAACAGAGGCTTAAACCGCCTTTAAACAGTTTGGAGAAAGTTGCTTTCCACAAGAATTACTTATTTGTAATTAATATAAAATAAAGGCCCGGGGAGACTCAATTTTTAACGTGGGTCATGGAAGGGGCTCTGAACTTTCTCTTGAATAGTTACATTAAACAACAATCACCATTATGGGTGTCTCGATCTTCCTTCAAGGAGAACTGGGGTGAAGACTATGAATGAAGTGCAATACCGAGTAGCCTTAATGTCTGATTTGGGAGGTGGTAACAAGTCAGCGCGGCTGCCGCCCCGCTGGGCACTGCGGCCCCAAGGGCTCACCTGTAACCGGACAGCGTGTTCGTGCTTCCTCTTCATGTCATTGATGTGCCAGGCCACTCGCTGCATTGTGTCTATAGCATCAAGCACCACATCATAGCCTTCGGTGTCCTTGTCAAGGTGATTTTCTATTTCCTTAAAAAAAAAAAACCCAAAAAACAAAACCAAAAAAATCCTAGTTATTTTCAATTTTTTTCTTATCTATTCCATGAAACAAATGGTACCTCTATGACTAGTTTCTCTTATTTTATTTTTGCTTATTTATTTACACACCACCGTCACTCCTTAAGATTTTGAGATAGTGTGCCAGAAATAAGTAGCAAAATGTTTATATTGCATAGCACAGGGAACTATATTCAATATCTTGTAGTAACTTATGGTGAAAAAGAATATGAAAACAAATCTACGTATGTTCCTATATGACTGAAGCATTGCGCTGCACACCAGAGATTGACACAACACTGTAAACTGACTATACCTCAATAAAAAAAAAAATATTAAAAAATAAGTAGCACAATGGTAAGATAGGAATGAAAATGGAACTAGGAAAAATAGAGAATTTCACAAGGAGGAAACTGACAAGGAGGGTGAAATGAAACAAGTATATGGGTTATTAAGTCTCATGGAGATACAAGAGTTATTGCAGGAGACAGGGGAGTTAATATTACTTCTGAACTACCTGGTGGCCAATGTAGTACGTACAGTTCTCAGTAATACAGGTCTCACTCTTACCATATAGGAAATATAAATATATATATATATATATATATATTTTTTTTTTTTCTCCCAGAGGAAGCAAAACTCACACATAGGGCTTAATATGTAACAGATGCAAAAAATAGTGGATATTATGTTTAAAAAATACCTATGTAGCAAGTACATTTTCATGTACTCAGGCTTTAAAACCTAAATGAAATTCTCTAAAGATAATCCCTCTGAGTGTTGAGCGAGATCTCATGGTTCACATCCTCTCTCTCTGATGGTCAAAAGTACGTAACATCAGTACTTAGCTGAGCACTGGAGTTCCCCAATCCCAGGGAGACAAGAAAGGGACATGGTCTTAGTTCCAATTCTTTCAAGTACATAGGACACATGTCCCTAGATTCTTCATGAGTCTGAGGATAGGGACTATTGCTTTGTTTTTTAAATTTTCTTTTGTCCAACTATTTTAATTTTATTTTAAAATATTTTGGGGAGGGAGGCAATTAAGTTTGTTAGTTTGTTTATTTGTAACAGAGGTACTGGGGATTGAACCCAGGACCTTGTGCGTGCTAAGCACACACTCCACTGCTGAGCTGTACCCTCCCTCACTATGGACTATTGCATAGTTCCTTTAATCCTTTATCTTTTCAACAGTGCCCACCAGAGAGCTGGGTGGTAAATAAATGCTTATTTAATTGAAACTATATCTTCCTAAAAGAGCAACAACAAATTGCAAGTATCTAAATCCCTATGTAAGTATCTAAGACAGTAAGAAGACATTACAGTCAACCAGATCATTTCTATGACACTTATCATGCACAAACATGATGCACAAGGGTGGAGGTTGGATCTTAATAGTACAAATTATGATTAGTTTCATCACTAAACTTTAAAATCTTTTCTTACTTTTATTGAGTCCCCAAGTTTTCCATCCAGCTTGAAACTGGAATGAATTTTCATTTTCTTTCCACACTCAGACTCAGCTGTTAAGAAAAGTCCTATGAAATAGCATCACTAAACCAACAACCCCCAGGTAAGCTAAAGACCAAGAGCAAGCTTTAAAAAATAATAATTTCCTCTTTTAGTCTGAGAGGCAATCTTACTCATGAATAAACAGACTCAGAAGCACAGAGTGCACTGCTGTGGCATCTTCATGGATGGCCACACAACTCTGACGTGATGTGAATAACACAGAAGGAACACTCGAAGTCAACTGTAAAAGCAAAAATTCTTTAAGGACAACCAGAAGTTCATTTTCAATTAATCAAACCATGGTTCTTCCCTTTTTTCTTTACTACTGGCTGTTACGCGCTGAACGTTTGTGTCCTCCACAAAATCACATGTTGAAACCCTAACTCCTAATGTGCTGGTGTTAGGAAGTGGGGCTTTTGGGAGGTGATGAGGCCGTGAGGGTGGAGCCCGCGTGAATGGGGTTAGTGCCCTCATAAAACAGACCCCACAGAGCAGTCTTGCCTCTTTCCACCATGCGAGGAAATGAGGAGAAGGAGGCAGTCTGCAACCCAGACCTCAGCCAGGCTGGCCCCCTGACCTTGGGCTGCCAGCCTCCAGAACTGCGAGGAGTAAGTGGTCGTTGTTTGAGCCACTCAGTCTGTGGCACTTCACGACAGCAGTGTGGACTGATGAAGACACCAGCTTCTAATTTAGAGGGCAAGGGCTGTTCTTCCCAGCAGTTAGCTTTTCGTAAGGATCTCGACGTGCTGTATCCGACATGCGTACGTAATGGAGATCCTAGACTTTTCTTTTGACTGACTTACTGTCTAGAAGGCCGTAATTAGATTATTGGGATGCATTAGTCTTAGAGGCCATATCAGCCGAGTCCAGTGAAGATCTACCCTGGGAAAGGTAGCATTTTTTTTTAAAAGAATTATTTGGACATTGATTGACTGATTGATTAAAAATATTTTTATCTATTATCGTAGTATTTAATTATTTTATTTTGGCAGGGAGTAGGGAGGTAATTAGGTTTATTTGTTTTTAGAGGCGGTACTGAGGATTGAACCCAGGACCTCGTGCCTGCTAAGCACACGCTCTACCACTTGAGCGATACCCTCCCCACTTGGACACTAATTCAGCAGATCAGTCCCACCACATTTAGAGGCCATCAATACCAACTTGACAACTAAAGTAACACCCCTGACATGGCTTCACAGGACATAAGGGTCTCCCAAGATGAGCCACCCAGGCAAAAAGACAAAGCTGAGAAATTTCTGGTAAAGTTGGATCATAAAGAGTTCTTAAAATTGTAAATGCGTGTGAACTGAGCAACCTTGGAATGATTACCCGAGTCAGAAACCTGGAATCATTTAAAAAGAGATACAGATAAACTGCAGGCATGTTGATATAGATTGGTGCTCTGGATTAAAGTCATTTTAAGAAAAGATTTTTAATGTAGTATTAGAAACAGTGAGTAATAGCTTATTTTTATTGACTGTCTGTGATCCACCATGAATGTGGGAAATTTATGGGATTAAACCCAGCCAGTCTTGCCCCAGAACCCTGCCCCTGACCACTCTGCTAGCCTGTCTCAAGTTGCAAAGGCAATCAGTCCTACTTACAGAGTGAAATTACTTTCAAGAACATTTCACTCTATTTTTATCAACTTCCTTGGAGGATAAGAAATGAGAATGTATAAGAGCTACGTCTACCTTTTTTCTAAAGCCTCCTTGAATTTTGTACAAATAATGGGAAATGACATAAAGAAAACAGACCCTGAAGTGATGCAAAGCCCAGCCCAAAGGTCATTCATCACACTGCTCATCTGTCTGCTCCCTTTTCAGTCCCTTCTCTTTGCTCCTACAAAAGCCAGCCTGTGACAAATAGCTCTCCCTTCCAACTGCCTACTGAATCCAGGCTCATGGAAATAAAATAAAACATAAAAAAAAAAATCTGGTGTTCATTAAGATGCTAGCTCCCTGCCTGAAACTGTCACTGCCCAGAGTGAAGTCCTCCTAAGCCTTATCACCATCAGAGATTAAATGGCTCTTTTCCCTTGGCTGTTGTCAATGAGGCTGCAGGCCAAGCATATATATATCTCTAATTCCTCAAAGCAGATTAGTCAGTTGTAAAGTATGAATGTGGAAAATGTTTCCATATGTCCACAGCTTTTTCTGATTTTTTTTCCTCAAACTTAATACACACACACAAAATCCCCATCCCCTAGAAAGCACTTCAAGCACAGGCAGAAACTTACGTGCAAAAGGAGATGATACTTGAGAATCCGCTGAACTGGTTTCAAGAGATAGGACCCCAGAGGCAGTGAGTGTTTCAGAGTTTCCTGACGTTCCCTGAAGAATTTGGCCAGTGTCTTGTTCCTCATGCACTCTGTTAGCACAGCCACCGATCTGCAAGGAGAAATACTTTTTAATCAGTATTCAAGTTTTAAATGCCAGAGTAAGTGAATATGCCTTAACGCAGGTAAGGTGGCAACAGAGCTATAGCTAGACTAGAATCCCTCTGGGCCAGGTTAGGAAAAAGTGTCCCTCTGGGTGGGTGAACTAGAAAAAGACACTTAATAAAAAGGTCATAAAACATGGACACATGGTTTCTAAACAGCAATCTCTTTCCTTAAGGGAGATGCAGCTCCTGCCAGGACACAGGGCTCGGCAAAGGGGACTTAAATTGGATATTAGCCCCTAATTATGCCCTGCCTTGGCATCTTTGTGCAGTGCTCAAATTGTGCATCTGTAACTCAGTGTTTATAAGTTAGATTGCAAGGAGTGGGCACCTTTGTACTAAGAAAAAGAGGTGCCTCTTCCCAGTAGATCCAGCCCCATGCTAGACACTTGTCACTCCCTCTGCTGTTAACCTTTGTATAAATGCACAAAGCGCATGACATTATGTGCAGGTCTCTGGAGATTTCAATCCCCCAGGGAACTTCCCTCTGAGAATCTCAGAAGAGAGCCTTCTTTCTACCTTCAGGTGTCTCTCCTCATTCTAAATTCAGCTTCTGAAATAGCTGGAGAGCCTTGGTCCTTAAGGAGCATGCCTTACAGAGTGGGTTAGAAAAGCGGCTCAGAATTCCTTGTCCACCCCGAGCTACTCCAAAGGCAATAAGTATGCCCCCCTCGCCCCCCAATCTTAGAGGGATGGTTGCAACAACGCTCACATCTTATACATAAAAGAGCTGGTGGGTTTGTGCAGTCTCCCACACACGTAAATTGAAATCTTCTGGTCTCATAACTTAGAAGGAAGCAGGTGGAAGTAATTTCAGCCCTTCTCTCTCCAAATCAGTTACATGTTTTCAGGGCTAATTTAGAAAATCAGATAGAGCCAAACAACAGAATAAAACTCCTTGGAAGGAAGTGGCATGGAGGTCCCCTAATTAAGCTATCAGAATCCCTCTTGTGCTCGTCGGCTTTGAGAAATATCTGTTCAAATGGGTTTATTTCCCCCTTAAGTTGAGATTTCAAAACTCTCCATTATGTGACCCTGGAACTTTTCTAAGGTTCTTTAGAGTCAGAATTAGCTGCCCACTTAGCCCTCTGATCATCTGAAGTCTTGAGTTCTTGCCCAAGGATAAGATACCCGTAAAAAATCCTGAGCACACTGAACTCCAGATTCAGGCCACTGGGAGACACCTGAGGACAATGCCCTGACCGAGTCTGTGCCCCTCCCTGGGGACAAGAAGGATGGCTTGTGCCTCTTCATTGCGAAGTCACTGGGGCGTGACTGGTATGAAGGAGGACATCTGTCAAGGTGTGCAGGTGACATTTAATATCACCAGCCTGGATCTGAAGGGGAAAGATGCGTTGTCAGATGGGCTGGAACACCTGGCACTCTCGGCTTGTGAGGACAGGGGAAACGAAACCTCAGGTCTCGGGAGCAAACTGATGGGAGGTGAGCGGACGAGACAAAATCTTTCTATGAATGTGAAAACCACACAGCTGGGCAAGAGCCGAATGCACCTGCTTCACTGAGTGTCTGGGGAGCATCTCTCTGCTAACTTGTTTTTTCCTTCTTCAAAGTCAGACTCAAAATAAAAAAATGTCCTCCAGGAAACTGTCCTGAATCCTCTCCTCTCTGGGACTTACTCCTCCTTTATGTCATGCACCTTTAGCTTCTATGACACGTTGCTGTGTTCCTACTACGTTAACTTGTATTTATTGATTTGTTCTTCCCTAATGGCCATTCCACAATCGCATTTGGTTCATTCTGACCCTCAAAAGAATATAAACTGCTAGAAGGCAAGGGACACTAGTTCCTGTTTCCTGCCAATGCACCCCAAGCTTGGAATTGTGCTCCGTGAAGGACAGGCTCTCAAAAATGTCCTTGCACAAATGACTCTGCCTGTCCCCTGACCCTGAAGCAGCTTAGTATGTAAAAGCTGCCTCTATTTTGTACTCTGTATTCTTATTACTAAGTCAGAAAAATTTTCTCAATATAAACTTCCAGAATTGCAAATTCAGAAGTTATTTCTTCAAATGACATGTTTATATTGAAATTTACACAGGCATAATCCTCCAAGCAAGCCAGTCCAGCATCTCAGCTCCTGAGAACTAGGTCCAGAACTTTGCTGATTCTTCAGAGTTGAATTTTTTTTTTTCCTTTTGTTCAGGAGGAAGTTTTATGGAGAAGTTGAGGGCTGATTCTGTGACTTCTGTGAATTAAGAGTATGGTGCAATGTTGGCTTTTAATGTAAGGACCACGGATTTAGTTGGGGCGTCCTACAATTTCCTGACATCTTCAGCAGACAGATGGAAACAAATACTTCAGGTGAGGATATTGCTTAAGTGGAACTGTGTAAACTACAGGTGAGGATATGGTGGTAAATACACTAATCTGCATGTGGGGTTTTTTTTGTTTGTTTTTTGTTTTTGGTTTGGTTTTTTTCAGGGAAACCTAGGACAAGCATGGTTGGTTACCAACCAAATAAATCACCATAGCAGGCTATCCTAACCAAAATTTAGAGGAGATGAAAACCCTCCAGTGGAAAGTATTCTGCCATCAGCAGATCTGAGCCTCTGGCTTCATGTCTTCTAACCCACTCTGGTTCTCCAGCGCCACTCCCAAGCAGGAATGGTCCTTTGTTTCTCCTTACCACAGTGGCCCGAGGGCTCAGCCTGCTGGCTTCTCTTCTAGGTGGATCCCACCACCCACTTTATCCGTTGGGACACGCCTCTTTTAAGAATGGCTACCGGGTACATACAGTCTCCCGAGCTCTCTTCTTGGTTCATTTCTAACATAAAAACTCGAGCCCTGCTAGTCATGTGGGAAAACAGACAGTAGAAAGGTACGGGAC
This sequence comes from Camelus ferus, assembly GCF_009834535.1. Classification (NCBI taxonomy): domain Eukaryota; kingdom Metazoa; phylum Chordata; class Mammalia; order Artiodactyla; family Camelidae; genus Camelus; species Camelus ferus. The sequence continues at coordinate 60,592,232 of NC_045703.1, read as the reverse complement.
AGGGGGAGGCACAAAGCTTCAGAAACTTTAAAAGGATATAGTGGCACAAGGTCTGAGGTGGGACTGACCTTGGTTCAAATCCTAGCCAGATTCAGTCACTTATTAGCTATGTGACCCTTGTAGAATCAATAAACCTACTGGAGGCCCAGTTATTTCATCCATGCAGTGGGAATGGGGTGGGATGATGATCAACTAGCAGTCGTTCAGAGCCTGGGAGGCACCAGGCACTGTACTGTCAGTGTGTCTGTGTGTTCTGCTTTTCTTTAATCCCTCAGTATCTCTAAATTGCTGGGAAAACTAAATTTAACAATATTGTGTATTTACAGTATTGAGCACAGTACTTGGAAATTAATAAATACTCAATAAAATATCTTTTGCAGGAAAAAGAAATTCCTACAGTGTGGCCCACGTTCTTAGGCTGATTCCCTTACTCAAATGGTCACTATATTGTCAGTGGCCACTCCCCAGATGGCTCTCCTGCCAGCACCCCCAGTGCAAGCAAAACAGAGGCAAAGATCCAGGCGGGATGCTGGTCCTCTTTTCTCACATAAGCTTATCATGATCTTTCCTTTCTCTATACTCCATACAACTTACGTAGTTCCTAAAACATACAGGGAAAAATGTAATATATTTCACCCCCGGCTAGATTATATAAACTCCTTAGCAGTGCATCCCATATTCTTAAAAACACAGCATGCACCACAAAATCATTGATAGATAAGACTTACAGCCAAACACAGCTGGTTTACTCAGTTTTCCACTGAAGGACATCTAACAATCTTTTTGGTCTCCATCAAGGTCTTTCATGATTTCTCCCTACTCTGGCTCTGCTGGGGAGTCCCCAGGACTGAAGGGACCAGTATCTGGGTACCCCTGCAGTCCTTTCTCAGCAGGTTTGCAGCTTTCCCACGGTACTCAGCACATAACGCTTGACCAGCACATGTACCGCAGCAGCCGACTTAAAACAGTACAGAGGTGAGCAAAAGGACGCCTGCACACTCGCAATGCATACCTCGGGTAGTTAGTGCAATACTGGGTGTAAATGTGGAACTCTTCACTCTGCAAGGAAACAAAAGAGATTTTATAGGCCAAAAAAGCAGAGGCATCAACATTCAATTGAAAACAATAAAAGATATATCATTCGTATCTTTAAATTAGTCTCTCTAATCACACTGGCCTGTCTCCTGAGCCCCCGAGGCAATCATCTCTGACTTTTTATCTCTACCTTGATTGATACCCAGAGTCCACATGCACTTGAACTCATTTGAGATCAATAAACACTTATTGAGCTGTGTTAGATGAATCTGAAGGCAGACAGTAAGATGAGGAAAATAGTTTGTGCCCCCAGGTGCTCATGGTCCTCCAGTGGATATGCAGTATGGGAGGGAAACAGGAGAAGATCATGTAAATGTCACGTGGCCAGAACACGCTGGAAGCATGTGCAGGGCACACGTTCAAGCCCTGTGTGTGCGGTTTTCTCTGCCCACTGTTTTCTCCACCTTTTCCGCTGGATAGCCACTAAGCACCCTTTGACATTGAACTTGGGTTTAGGCCTTCCTTGAGTTCTCAGGCTAAGCCAACTGCTCCTACTTCGGGCTCCCACACACCCAGTACCAACCTGTCCTGTCACATTTGCCAAATGTTAATGACATGTGCAGGGGATCTGTCCTTCACTCTCTGCTATGAGTTCTCACAGGATGGGGGCCATGTCTTCCCCGGGCACATCATGTCTGTTGAGCCCCTCTCTCTGCTATGAAGCTGAAAATTACGTGAGAGCAGGATGCAAACCTACTCATCTGTACGCACCTCCAGGGGCAGCCAGGCCTCAAAAGCAGGAGGTGTTCTGCTAACTAATGTGGAGTTCTTGCCTTTGCTGTGACTGTATTTCAAGTTCCTTCGTACCTCTTAGCCTTTCAGATGTCTAGTCAGATGAACAATTATTGGAAAGTCTTAATGCTTCTTGCTCTTAAAGGATAATTTTTTAAAAAGGTAAAACCATGACTTCTGTGCAGATCATGGACACTGTCAAAAATTTTATTTAACCCTTTAATTAATAGGAAAGCAGTACGATCTTATAATTGGATCAAAGGAGGGATAAAAGTATCACAATTAGGTCAGTGGGGATTGTTGAAATACTTCTACAAATAGATACAAAACTGCCTTTCTCTACAGGGATGAGTGGGTGAAGTAATCAATCACCCCTGCGTGGGACGGGGTTCATATTCATGCTTGTGGTCAAGAAATGTCTACATTTCTACCAGTTACCTGTAATTTAGAGTTGTACAATCTTCAAAGACAGTGAATGGTGCACAGATCTCACTAATCATATAATTTATAAGGGTAGATTGCAAAATATTTAAGTTTTCTATGGAAGGAACCCAGTCACCTTTTTGGTCGATTTCAAAGTCTTTCACAATTTTTTCCTGCGCTGCCAAGGGAAAGAGGGATGCAGATGGAAGGGGAGGCAACAGAAGCTAGGTCTTGAACTTTTGATTATAAAACTGTCAGAATAAATAATTCAAGGCCAATGAATTCCTAGCTTTTGCAAACTCGAAAATGGAATTACATTCTGAAAAAGAGCCATAGATTATTTTGGCGGTTTTTCACATTTTGCTTTTCAGACTTCTTACTGCCTTTTACTTTTTAGACCACTTCATGCTGGATTAACATGTGATTCCCAGAGAGAATCTTTTGTTTTGGTAACTAGTATTTTGTGGGTTTTTTCTTCTGACTTAATAGGAATTTTTAGTTAGAATCCTTTCTGTTAAATTCAACTAGGATTAGACTACACTTTTTTTTTAATAGAAAGTTTCAAGCATACATAAAAGTAGAGAGGATGGTGTAATGAGTCCCTGAAGTACCCATCGCTCAGCCTCAGTAATCATTAACTCATTATCTTATCCATCCACACCCCTGCTTCCCCATCAACAAACTCTAGGCATATCATTTCCCTTGTAAATATTTTAGTATATATCTCTAGTATGAAGACTTCTAAAAAGAAGCATTGCCACAAAGCCATTATCATATTTAAATAATTCCATAATGTCATGAGAGTTCATCACTGCTCATATTTCATGTTTTCTTAATTTTTCTTTTTTTTGTAGTTTGCTGGTTGATTTGGAATCTGAATAACATCCACACACAGCAACCTGACGTTGTTGATACCTCAAGCCTCTTCTAATCTATAAATTCCCCCTCTGTCTATTTTCCCCTTGCAGTTAAGTTGAAGAAACCAGATGGTTGGTCCTGCAGAGTCTCCCACAGTCTCAGTTTTGCTGATCACATCCCTATGGCTTCCCCTTACTCTGTTCCCCTGTCCGCCACACCCCTTGTGGCTCAGGAGAGGCTTGTTCAGATTTAGGTTCCATAATTTGGCATAAGTACATCATAGGTTGGATTGTACTTCCATTGGGAGGCATATAATGTCTGGCTGTCTCTTTCTGTGATGTTAATAACCATTGGTAATTATTATCTAGGTCTGTTAATTCATTAGAACTTGCAAAATGGTGATATTTCTAACTTGACTATTTTTCTTCATTTATTAGCCAGAACCTTCCCCCTAAAGGAACTGCCTTATATTAGCTTTTAATTACCCTGTAGTTAGTGGTTTGTATGGGTAAGGCAGGATAAATGCTTCATTCTTTTCCTTAATTTTCAAAATAATGCATGGTTCTCCCTTTGCTAAGCACACGCTCTACCATTGAGCTATACCCTCCCCGCATAGCTTATTTTTTAATTGATTGGAATTCCCTCTGCGTGGTCATGCCATAAACTGAATACACAATTAGGTTCATTTTTCATTTTGCTCTCAATTTTTGGAGACTGTTTTAAATTTTAATTTTGTTTTATAATTATGTAAAATAGATACATGGTTTCAAAGTCAGCTCTCCAAAGAAATGCACATTCAAAGAAGTCTGGCTTCTGGTCCTTCCATTCTAGTCTATTCCTTCCCTTCCCCATTAGGAATCAATCTTTAATCTTATCCTTTTTTTTCTTTTTTTTTTTTAAACATACATATTTAAATACAGGCATAAACTCCACCATTCCTAGATAAATAAAAACAAGCTATGCCAGTGCTTCACAAGCTTGAGTATCAGAGTTACCTAGAGGACTTATTAAAACATGGATTACTGGATTGCACCCCCAGAGTTTCTGATTTAGTAGGTCTGGGGTGGGGCCCGAATCTTTGCTTTATAACAAGTTCCCAGTCCAGAGACCGCGTTCTGAGAACCAGTGCTACACACCCCATCCCACATCCTCTCTCTCATAAAACAGAGAGGTTCTTTATTTGCTTTTCATGCTTGTAGTAGTACTCCATTATGTGGATATACCATAGTCTATTCAACCAGCTTTCTGCTTATGGACATTTGGGCTGTTTCCCAAATTGTATATTCCTATACATATATTTAAATACATATATTTAATTCCTATACATATATTTAATTTCCCTATATTGTATATATTCTTATACATATATTTAATATAGTATATATTCCTATATATTTAATAATTTAAATATTAAAATTTTAATGTATATTTAATGTATTTAATGTATAAATATTTAATGTATAAGGTATACATTTCTATATATTGTATAGATTTATAAATTGTAACAATTATTATGACAAAGAATAGCATCACTCTTGTTGAATCTTTGTCATTATACCTCTGGAATAAATTTCTGGAAATAGGATTGCAGGGATAAAAGGTGAACTCAGATGTAATTTTGCTAGATATAGCCACATTCTCCTCCACAGGGTCTATTTTATTTTCTCACAATTACGAGAGTGTCTGTTTTCCCAAGGCCTTGCCAACCTAGTTATGCTGCCAAATTTTTCAACATAGTTTTTTTTTTAACCCTAAATTAATTGCCAAATTCTAAAAATTAGACTATAAAAATATCTTGATTTCTGGCTTCTCCAGAAAAGATCCAGTGGCCCTGGGCCTACGGTTTCCCATAACACTTACGTCCCCAAGACATAAGTACCTAGACTGCCTGAGCCTCCACCTGGGCCCATTCACACATTGTGTTCACCTCTTAAGCTCCTGAAGGCACCAGAGTGTCCAGCCGTGGTTCCATGGATAAGAAAGGCAAAGTGCTTTGCCCGAGGTCTTCTAGGAAGTTACCATTAGACTGGAGCTTCTCTCTCGCTTTCCTGTAACCTCTCAGTTTCTGCTTCTTTCCTGCCTCCCGCTCCACTCAACCTGGGATTGAACAATTATCAGGATGGTTTTCCCAAATTTAGGGACCTTCAGGATCACATGAAATACCAAACTTAAACACAATGGCCTCATTGAAAATATATCTAAATTACATCATATACCTGACCTGCACACACCTACACTGATAAAGCCTCAAGGCCTCTGCAGAACTTAAATTTCTGTGCATTTTGGGACATCGTGGCTCCACTCCTATCTTAAATTAGAGGAGCTTGATTTAAATCAGCTGCATAGTCTTAATATAGAATCAAATGCATATTTGATCTTAGATTTATAAGCTCTGTGGACAATTCAAACAATGGCTTTACACAAAAAATCAGTAACTCCTAGTTAATCCCTAAATGCCTATTACTTATGATATTCATACCCAAACCCTTTTCAGAAGTATTTAGGGAAAAAGAAGACAACGATAAAAAAAATTATATAAAACAGACATTTTCTTCTGGTTATTCCACTCTTTCAAATTGTAATTAGAGATGATGACAAAATGAGACACTTAACTGTGAAAGAGCCAAAATGCGAGTCAGTGCTGGGCTGACCAACTGAACACATGGGGCTCTCAAATGTTTCTTGAATGAATAACCAGAGCAAAGAAATCTGTATGATTTTAGGGTTTCTTCTGCTATAAGGTCAATTTCTCCCCACCCCACCTCTCTCCCTTCCTCCCTCCCCTCTAACAGACACACACACACACACACACACACACACACACACACACACACACTCTCTCTCTCTCTCTCTCTCTCTCTCTATTTCTCTGATTCCTGAGTAGTTTTCACAGGACACTATGAGAAAGGCTTACTCTGTAAATAGCATACGGGTAAGGTGACATTGACTTGAATGCACTCCAGGGATACCAATATCTGATACCAGTACTTCCTAGAGGATAATTTCCATTAGTGGGTGGGGTGTGTGTGTGTGTGTGTGTGTGCGTGCACGCGTGAACACCTGGGCTCTGAAGAAAGGCTCCATTGGGAGGGGGGCCGTGCATCAGCAGAGAGGAGGAGGTTAAGGGAAGGCTAGTCTGTAAAGACAAACTTGGTCTCCCTTCTGAACGTTACCCAGGGTCACCTTGGCTGACAGTCAAGATGGGGATGGAAATGAGGGTGGTGTGAAGGCAGGAAACCAAGGAAACCCATTCCAGGTATTTCCAGAATCCTAAGAGCAGACACACGCTCAGCTGGGAGAGAGCCTGGCTGGCCCCGTAGGGAACTTTATTTCTATTCCTCACGAAAATAGTTTCTGCGGTTCCTTGTTCTTTTATGGGCGGCAGGTAAGAAGTACTGTATTCTCCCCTTGTCAGGAAGGATCTCTGTAGCCTAACCACACCACAAAAGCAAGGTCAAAGACGAATCTCTGCATAAGCCTCAGTGACGCAGATAAAAGCAGAAGTCGACTGCCAGCTTTACCTCCTTCATTAACGGCCGCTCAATTAAAGCAATTTTCCATTCCTCCCCGGAGGTGAGCAGCTGGTTGTGTTTCAGAAAATATAACATCTTCTAAATTTCAGGGTGCTGAGTGAAAAGCTGGTCGAGCCAGAGCCACACCCCTCCAGCGATTCCCGGCTCACATGTGAGAGTGTGCAGTGCTGCAATCAGTCTTCTAATGAAACTTGGCAATATTATGAGAAATAAGATTTGGGAGTTGGCAACAGGGCACATAAACAAACTTTTATGTGAATAATTAAACCAGAGCTAAGCATATGCTGGACCGTCTTTAATCAACTGGTGATTACAGTTACCGGTAACAGCCCAAATGTTTCCGAAAGCTTCTATGTGGTTTACGTGCTGTGGTTATTGTAACACAGTTTCTTTGATATACTCAGCATATCTTTTTACCCATTTCTCCCTCTTTCATTTTCCTTCTCTTTTCCAAATTCCTACCCTTCAGCAGAATTCACCAGGACACAGGCCACTTGTGAAAAGAATTGTGTGTGTAAGCGCATATGCACAAACATTTTGCATGTTAACGCCCACCCACAGAGACAGGCGTGTTTTATATACAAGTCCATCGACTGCCTTTAAGGAGCCACACATGAGTAGAACCCAGAGTGTTGCGTTTGGATTCAAACCCATTGGATCATCAGAAATGACCCCGTGGGGCAACCCCGAAGCCCGGCCAGGCTGGGAGGACATCTCCAAGTTCATGTTCGACTCTGGGACTCTAAATGAGGTGCTAACTCTCAGTTGACCCCAAAACACCATCATGAACTTTACTTCAACCTTTGTACATCTGAAACCACAACTGCAAAAAATCACATCAAGCTCTGCTACAAAAACAATTTCAGCTAGAGGTTTTCCAAACAAAAGCTGTTGAATTTTTAAGGGACATGTTAAGATACGATTCTATATACAGTAGGTAGCATGTCAAGGAAATAATGTTGTAAAGGATTCCCTTGTAAGTTTCAGAATTTTTTTTCCCTTGCTAGTGGGAGAGGGAAGAAAAACCTCAGAGTGAGAGCGATTAGTGGCAAATTTCATCCAAGATGGAACACAGCAGTCATTTTAACTTTAAAATGAAAACAATGTGTGCTCTGTCTCTGTCTTGGTTGGCCCAGGGAGATGAACCCTGCTTACCTTGGACACAAAGCATTCTGCTATGGCCACAGGATCATTTTCACAGTTTTCCAAGTCTTGCAGAAGTTCACTAAAAAAAAAAAAAAAAAAAAAAAAAAAAAGAGCCAGAAAGCATCAGAGTATAGTCTGAGGGTTGGGGACATGTTATATAACTTAGAAGTTTAAACATTTATATGACATTTACAGTGAATCCATATTTAATTAAATAACTGATCATCTACTGTCATTATATCCAAGGCTTAGATCAGGGAATTGCCCAAGTTCATGGTGAAGCAGGGACATAAACACCGGTCTGACCTGCAACTCTCCCGCCGAGATAAGCCCCACCTAACATCTAAGTCTTCTAGATGTTTGTCATTGTCCGCACACATGCTCACACACACTTACTCATTCATCAAATAGCTTTCTAGGCACTAGACACTGTCCAAAGCACCAAGAACAAACACATCAGTGAGCCAAATGAGGTATGATTCCTAGACTCTTGGGGCTTGAAATCCATTGGAAGAGTCAGACATTCAATGAAAAAAATCACACTGACAAATATAAAATTATAAATGGAGATAGTGTTCTAAAGGAAAGATATGCCAGGGGAGGAAATCTCTTTCTGTGGATGAAAATCTATTATTTTTAATGGTTCATCAGTTTAAGTAACTAACTGCACAATATTTCATTGTGTGGATGTAGCATAATTCATTTACCTAATCTCCATGGTTGGATAAAATTCTATAAATGGGATTGCTGGGTCCTAGGGCATCTCAGTCTAAATGTGAATGCATTTCCAAACTGCCCTGCATATAAGTCGGGTTAATATGTACTTGAACATGTTAAGTGTTTATTTTAATTAGCTGTGTATTACCTATTTAATAAAAAGTGAAACAGTTCTATAGGAATTATGATAAAAATACAAAGTTTCTTGCTTTCTGTTTCCTAGTCTTGACTGCCACTCCCCAGAAACACTCTCAGTCTTCATCCACGTTTCCAAACATGCTGATAATGCATTTTCATTATTTTTCAGTTCTAGATATTTACTTCTTAATTTCCCCAAGCTTCCTTTCCTCCCATCTTCTCAACAAGCTCTGTTATGAGATTTAATTAGATTAAAGACTATGTAAATATTATTCTCAGCTGAGCCTCGGAGTATACCATTGCTTCATTCCCTTTCTTGTACAACCAACCATGTTTTCCCTGGAGTTAAAATGCCCTCTTTTTTTTTTTTTTTTTTGCTTTGTTTTCAAAGTACACACCACCAATTTACCTTCAAGCTTTGTGCCAGAAGCATACATAACCCTCTTTTTCTCACCGTGTTTCAACATCAGATCATCTATTGGCCACACTCTTTCTTGGTGACCTTCGTCCTAGAGCTCAGTCTTTCCACTCCCACCTGAAAGGTGCTCTCCAGGCCAGCTGGGTCCTCTCAACACCATCCTGACATGCCCTTTCCCTAGCTCTTGTGTTGGATGCTTTGTTTCTTGGGTACCATTAAGGTATATCCCCTCCTTTGGGAGATCCTACCCCCCAGCAGCTTTCTGAGTAGGGGTAATAGGTGGTAAATTTTCTGAGACTCTTCCTGTTTCAAAATGTTCTCCCCTTCACCCTTGGCTGATGTTGTCAGTGGATATAGAATTCTTGGTTGGAAGTTATTTTCTCTGAGTATTCAGGGAGCTCTCTGCTGCCTTATGAATCCTAATGCTACTACTGAGAAGTCCAGTATCATTCTGATCCATAATCCAGGCTCCACGAGACCTGTTTTACTGCTCTGGAAGCTTTTAGAGTTTTCTCTTTGTTCACATAGTTCTAAAATTCTTGGATGGTTGGCTCAGAGGTGGGTCTTTTTTCATGCATGGAGCTCATTTCAATATTTGGCAAATGTTCCTGAGCATCAATTCTCAGAATGACCCCTAGATTCTTGAGATCCCTTCAGGAAGTCCATGAGGTCACTATGTTCATAGAAATGCTTTGACACTATTAGATTTTTTTCCTTTTATTCTCTCGTGAGAGTACAGTGGCCTTTCCAGAGGCTCCGTGACCTGTGATATCACAGATGGAAAGCAGAAGCAGACATGAGAATCCAGCTGTCTTCCAGGAAGTCAAACAGTAAAGAGATTTGTAAAAACATAGAATAATTCCAACACATACAAAAATGTTATCCAGAAGAGTAGTAAATTTATTTTTCTAGAAATTTCTGGGTTTATTACTGTTATTGTTGAACATTGACATCTGAACAGTTTCTCAGCTTTAATTCCTATCACGGTAAACAAAACACCATAAACCATAAAAATGCTTTGGGGGCACTTGGTAATTTTTAAGCTTGTACAGATCCTGGGACCAAAAAGCAACGGAACCTCCGTTCTTGAATTAGGGCTTTGACGTTCCTCCCCTCCACTGGATTAGACACTCTACCCTTATTCTTCCTCTCCTATTTTCCTTATTCTTGTTTATAGTTCTGTTTTCTGAGAGACTTCACCTTTATTTCCCACCCTTTCTATTGAATTTTTTCATTTCTATCTTATTTTTTAAGTATGGTATTTTTTTTAACATGGTCTTTGGATGCTTCTTATGTTTCTGTTCTTATTTTATGGGTGAGACGATGATGATGATGATGATAATTATTTTGCACTTATCTTTCCTGTTTTTTGCTTTCTGCTGAACTACCTTTTCTCTGCTTGATCTTTTTGGCTTATGTCATTCACATTAGAGGTTCTCCCCAAATGTCTGGGAATCTGCATTTGTCCTGTCCTCTTTGAAGCTTAGACATCACAATGCAAACCACAGACTCTGCACAGAAGTGGAGTTTTTCAGAGGGTGTTCCTCACTCGAGGCCATGGTTCCCAAACTTTTTGGTGTCACAACCTGTTTACCTCTTAAAAATTCTTTATGTGGATTACATCGACTCCTATTAGAAATTAAGACTGAATAATTTTTTAAAAGATCTGTTGATTTAATTATACATTTAATACCTGTATATTATAACTTTTTGTCAAAAATAATTAGATTTTATAAAACAAAACAAAATTTAGTGACAAGAGTAGCACTGTTTTACATTTTTGCAAACCTCTACTGTCTACCTTAATAGCACACAGGTGGATGCTCATTTCTGCTTGGCATTCAGCAGATATGCCATTGGAAAAGGGAGGAGTATTTTAATAGTCTTTTAGATAAGTGTGGATCTCTTTCTGACAATACCCTGAAACTCAAGAAGTGGTAGTTTCTTAGAGGTTTGTTGGAGTCTGAAACCATACTACACTACATCCTATTTCATTAAACTCGGTGGATCTATCTTGCACTTTGAAAAGAACTTTCCCCAATGCATGATTGCAGGACAGCCTCCATTCATTTCAGATATTCTTTCCTAATCTTCTTATGAAAACATACCCTTTGTAAGGTTATTTTTAGTTTGGAAAGTATACTTCTGACGTTTGTGTCAATGTCTAGAAAGATGAGTGTGATTAAAAGGTCAGTTGAAATCTGATCACTGGGATCTAAACACTAGATGACGTAAAGGAAAAGGTCTCAGAAAAAGAACAGCTAGAGCAGCAACATTTCTGGGACAACTCAGTGTTTTCCATGAGTGGAGGATGGAGTGCTCTGGGTGCAGGTTTTGTATCCAAGTCTTTCAATATAAATCCTCTTTCTGAGCAGAGAAGAATTTTGAGCAGAATCCATCATGTTACTTATCAAGACTTGATAGAAACACTTCTTGATAATATTTAACTCCCTGTGTTCTCAATGTTATGCTCATCAGGCTTCCCTTTGAGCTTTGATTTCCTCTCCAGAGTGGACCTGCCTGCTGGTAGGAGGAAGTGTCTCAGGGGACCCACCCAGGCTCCAGCACAGCTCACTGTAAACTGGCATTCATTGCTCAGGAGCCACAGAGCTGGGAGGGAGCTCAGATACCTTCCCATTCCCAACCCCTAATTTTACGGTGAGGAAAACATGGCTCACAAAAGGGAGATGGCTTAGCTAAGGCCACACAGCTAATATTTAATGGCCATAGCTGGGGGTAGTAGCAGGGCTTTTGAATCCGAGCCCCACACTCTGTTATAAACACACCTATTGAAAGACTGGTCTTCTGATCAGCACAAGAAAGCTGAAAGCTGGACTCGGCATCATGGTTTCTTCAACCTGAGACTGCCTCCTGGGGAGGCCTTGTGTGACACCTGGCCAGCTTTCCGGTACAAACTTTCTCTCCAATAGGATAAACACACTAAAAGTGGAAAGAGTGAGGAGGAAGTAGCTGGATTTCTTTCGAGCTCATATCCTGATACAGCTGGCTGATTGGCCCACCACCTTGTTTGCTCTCCACTCAACACAGTGATGACTGAAAGCCTCCTGCTCCAGGCACTGTCATAGGTGCTGAGGTGACGGCATAAAGAACATGGATGGAGGCTCTGTCCTATGGGGCTTATGTTCTGATCAGGGGTGATAAGTGATAATAATGGACGAAATAAATAACACAATATCACACAAAAGACAATAAAAGTTGGCAAGGATGTGAGGAATTGGAACTCTGTACACGGTGGGAATGCAAAATGGTGCAGCCGCCATGGAAAGCAGTATGGATGTTCTTCAAAAAAATAAAAAATAGAGCTACAATATGATCCAGCAATCCAACCTTGGGGTATTTATCCAAAAAAGTTGAAAGCAGGATCTTGAAGAGATATTAGTGCTCTCATGTTCACTGCAGAAGTACTCACAATAGCCAAAATGTGGATACAACCTAAATGCCTACAAATGGATAAAGGTGACTAATTAAAGAAAATGTGATTACACACACACACACACACACACACAGAAATATTATTTAGCCTTAAAAAAAAATTCTGTGACAACATGGATGAACCTTGAGGACATCATGCTAAGTGAAATAAACCAGTCACAGAAGGACAAATACTGCATGATCCTACTCATACAAGAAATCTAAAACAGTCAAACTCATAGAATCAGATAGTAAAATGGTGGTTACCAGGGGCTGGGAAGTAGGAGCTTTTAACTAACAGGCATAAAGTTTCAGCTAAATAAGATGAGTAAGTTCTGATCTGCTGGACAACACTGGATCTAAGTTAACAGTAATGCACTGAACACTTAAAAATTTAAGAGGATAGATCTCATGTTGAGTGTTCTTGTTCTAATAAAACAAACTAAATGAAATTTCATTCTTTTACCAATAGAAACTCACACACCATAGTACAATATTGCTTAATAAGAATGTTTATGTGAAAAACAAGAAATGATTAAACCAAATAAACCCAACAGAATGTGATATTGTACTGTGTGTTATGAAGGAAATGAAGAGGACAATGTGATGGAGTGTGACTGAGGCTGGGTGGGGAGGAAGAGTATTGAAAGTCACGGAACATTTCCTGAGGAGGTGTTGTTTGTGTCTGGGGAGGGTTGGAGGAGAAAGCCATTTAAGAAATTGGTAGTGAGTCTAGGACAGAATGACCGTGGTCTGTTCTTGTGTGAGGTATAGAAAGGACCAGACTTTCGTGAACAACAGGGAGTGTGGAAGATACGGAAGATGACTAACGATAAAATAAGACACCACGTACTATGGGAACACAGATGCGGCCATGGAATGTGGGATGTCAGTCACTGAAGGTACTCCATAAAGACCAGAAACACACTGTCGTTCCAGAGTTACAGCCTAACAGGGGTGGGGATTAGGTTTCTCATTGCATCAGTGTAACTAATGAACAACTTTACAAGTACATTAGCAGGAAAGAGTGACTCATAGGCTGTGTTTTGTACTCAAAGCTAAAATTAGAGTCACTCTACCTTCAGGTTTTGGGTATTTTCCCTTTTCCCTGAGCAATTGTTCCAAATATTTCCTCCTTTTTGAGTAGGATTATGAAAAAGAAAATATTTCTTACTTGAGTTCAAGTCCCTTGTTTGGATGGGCAATCAGAGGAAACACTGTTCTCTTTTAGAGAGCATAGTTGATGTAAGATTTTCTCTGACCACTGATGTAAACTTGCAGTCAGGAAGTATAATATGACCTTGAAGATTCTACTTCCTTACACTGAACAAGATTCAGGAATGGGGACTCTCCTCTTTCGGTCTGCAACAGACTCTAAGTACCACTTCCTTTTCCTACCCACCTAACTAGGTCAGCTGGCATTTTAACTTGTTGCACCCACAGAGCAACAAGTGCATAAGGGAAGAGAAAATGGAGTGAGGTTATACTACCAAGTGCTCCCTTAATTTCACTGCCACGTTAGCACTGACTTGGAAAAGTTACCTTAAAAAAAAGTCTGTGGGTCAAAATATTCCTGTCACTGGTGAAGCCACTATGGAAAATAGTACAGAGATTTCTTAAAAAACTAAAAATAGAGTTACCATATGATCCAGCAATCTCACTCCTGGGCATATATCCCAAGAAAACTCTAATTCAGAAAGACACATGCACCCCAATGTTCACAGCAGCACTATTTACAATAGCCTAGACATGGAAACAAGCCATATGTCCATCAACAGATGATTAGATACAGAAGATGTGGTGTATACACACACACACACAGACACATGCACACACACACAAAGAATGGAATACTACTCAGCCATAAAGAAGAATGAAATAATGCCATTTGCAGCAACAAAGGTGGACCTAGAGATCATCACACTAAGTGAAGGAAAGAAAAATACCATATGATATCACTTACACATGGAATCTTAAAAAAAAGATACAAATGGACTTATTTACAAAACAGAGACTCACAGTCACAGAAAACAAACTTCTCCTTACCAAATGGGAAAGGTGGGAGAGGGATAAATTAGGGTAAATTAGCAGATACAAACTACTATATATAAAAGAAACAAGATCCTACCATATAGCACAGGAAACTAAATTCAATAACTTGTAATAACCTATAATGGAAAAGAATCTCAAAAAGAATATATATATATATATGAATGACTGAATCACTGTGCTGCACACCAGAAATTAATACAACATTGTAAATCAACTATGCTTCAGTTAAAAATACCCTCTACCATTTGCAGAGGTGGAAGACATCTTGGTGATATGAAAATGCACTAAGAAAAAGATAACTGCCTCCCTCTTTTGTTGCCTTATTGTTACATGTATCTGATGATTTGCTTTCTTAATTACATTTCAGGGAAGAAAAAAAGCATGGCCTAAATAATTTTTTGGCCTTAAGACATCAGTTACTTGCTCTGTGAAGCTTTCAGACCAAATAAACTGCACGCTCTTTAGAGTTCTCGAAGCATTTTGTTCATTCCTTGACCATATGGCTTGCTGCCTCTGCTGCACAATGATATCATTCGTCTTTATGCTGTGTTAGACTCAGCATAGACTCAGCCCAGTGTTTTACATGCAGCACTGACAGCATAGGTGTACTGAATAAAGAGAAAGAGTTACAGGAAAAAGGAAAATTTACTCTCATCTTTTGAGCAAGGAAGAGAGCTTAGATGATTTCAACTTGCTAAAAAATAATTTAAAAACAGAAATTCAATATGGAGAAACAGTCTCTATTTCCTCACTCTCCAGCCTTTCACTTTGTGAAATTACAGTTTAGATTAACTCTATTCTGAAAGAGGGATGCTATGTAAAAATAACACATTTTTTCTTTAGTTGGCAATAAAAAACGGCTTTGGGATTTTAGGGGCAAGTTAAAATGGGGAAAGTCGTTTCTCCTGACTGACCCAGTTTCCTGACCATTTGGGAATTTCTTCCAGACACCAGACCAGAGTCTTAAATTTCTAGTCTACCATAGGGATTATAGGAGAAAGATTTAGCTACAAAAAAGAAAACAAAAATGAAATCTCAGTTGTATTCCAAAACATTTTGTGTTGGAAGACTTTGTGAAATAACAGTTTAAGTCTAATAATACGCCAACACTGAACAAAGACAGTACAAGGAAAGAAGTTATACACTACTGTCATTTATGAACATGCAGGGAAAATCCTTAAAAAAAATGCAAACAAATCAAAGTCCACAGTGCATAAACATAAAACGTCACGTCCAGGCAGAGTTTACTCTATAATGTATATATGATTCAAATCAGAAGGCCTATTAAAATAATTTACTACATTATGATAAATGGAGAAAAGTCAGGTGCCAATTTTCTTAAAGGATGATTAAGCATTCAATAAAATCCAATATTCATTCACACTACGATCTTAGCAAAATAGAAACAAGTGTCTAAGTCTTAGAACAAACATCATGCTTAATGGTGAAATATTGAAAGCATTCCTGATAATGTCAGAAAGAAGACAAGAACCCAAACATTTAATCAACACTGAATGTGAAGACTTACCCAGAGCAGTAAGACAAGAAAAAAACATAGGGGGTAGAAGAAATGTAAAGGAAGACAAAAAATTCTTGTTTTCAGATAGCACAGAAAATCCTAAAAGTACCTGTAAACCATTATAAGAACTAATGGTACAGTTTAAAAGTTAGTTAAATGTAGTATTAACATATAAAATGCAAAAGCATTCCTATATGACAATAATGGCTGATTTAAAAATAGAAAATGGCACAGTTTAAAAGTTAGTTAAATGTAGTAAACCCAAAAGCATTCCTATATGACAATAATGGCTGATTCAAAAATGGAAAAAAATAATCTAGTCAAAATAACATCAAAAAGAACAAGTTTTTAAAAGTTACATATAGGAATGTGATGGTGAAATTATAAAACATTATTACAGGACTTTTTAAAAAAGGCTTGATTGATGAGATATATTTATGCATGGATGACTCAATGATGTCAATTCTGCCAAAAGTAATCTATAAATTAAGTGTAATTCCAATTAAAGTCCCAACAGAGTTCTTCATGGGACTGGAGGAACTAATGCAGAAAATGAATCACTTAGAGCAAAGAGTCAAGAAATGCTAAGATAATGTTGAAGAAGAGCAATGTGGGTTTAACATTTAAGACAATATGGTATAGAGTAAAGGATGGACAAAGAGAACAGAGATACAAAACACAGAGCCCAGAAACAGGCCAGTGTACATGGCTAAACTTCACATGGGAGAAATGTGGAACTATAAATCAGCATGGAAAGGATGTACTTTGCAACCAGTGCTGATGGGACCGTCGGCTAGCCAAATGAAAATAAGAATTTGGATTTCCTACCACATACCATACTTCCATCAGTTTTAGTTAGATTACATGAAAAGCAAAATGTTGACTTTTAGGGGAAAAAAAATAAGAGTATATTTATGAACTGAGAGTAGGAGATAATTTTTTAAACAAAATCTACATACCATAAAAATTACATTTACTTAGTGTAGTCAAACTTATGAAGTTTACAACTTCTTTTCAAAGAAACCATAATTAAAGTTAAAAGACAAGTCTCATACTAGGAGACGATTGCAACTCATATAACCCACAAAGATCTCCAGGCAGAATTCACCAAGGACTCCTCCTATACAACACTAAGAAAAAGAAACACCCTGACAGAGAAATGGGCAATGGATATGAACCAGAAATTCACAGAAGAAATCAAAGAGGGCCAAAAAACAAGAGAAAAGGGCTCACTCGTACTGCAATCAGTAAAATGCCAGGTAATGTAGCCCCCAGTGGAATATAATGTTGTAGTTAAAATAAACGAAGTAGAGCTATAAATCTCAAAAGCAACGTTGACTGAAAAAAAATTTGTAAAAGGTTGACACAATTTATGCTATGTTTGAGATAAGTTAAAACATGCCACGTAATTTAAATAAATACTTACATATATAGTCATGGCAAAAAAAATCCCACTTGGGAATGAAATACTAAGTCTGGGGTAGCAGGTACAGATGCAGTAAGTATTTTGAGCCAGATTACACTGACTTGCCTGAGCCAGTTCTGCACATCTCTTCCTAATTCCTTGTCCAGGGATGTCTTGTTAGTAGCTTGTAATCTGCTGTGATGGGAATGTTTACACCATAGAAATTGGCAAACACTATAAATCCCGGATTCCCCCTCCGTTGTCCTCACCCCGGAGAACTGGGTAGCAGCACATCACCGTGCCGTTCTCCACAGAGTGGGATGCCCCTGGGAGGCGTATATCAGGGGACTCGGCATTGTTTGTAACGCCTTTACGCTTTAAAGAATTTCTACAGCAAATACGGCACAGAGAAGGCTTTGACAGCCTGGGGGGTGGTTCGTGGGTGTTTGTCATATTACTCTGTGCTTTCCTGTGTTTTGGAAATATTTCCTGAAAAACAAAAATTTGATCAAGCTGAATTTTTCAGGCCAGCATAAGGCCATTTTCTTTTTGCCCTCTTTAACTTTAGAGATTTAAATCTTACTTAGTTGGTCACAATAGTTTCGTATTCTGTTGGAAAACCTGGATCTGGACTAATAATAAAAACTTTAAAGTTACGAGCTAAATCTTAACCACAGACTTGCCAGATAGTTGTATCTTTGAAATCAACTGATGTAGGGTATAGACTAGAGGATTCATAAGAGGCATTAACATAAAATGTCATATTAGTACTCTTATTTAACCAAATATAATATCAAAGATATTCAACCTTGAAATTTAGACTCCAGATTTAAGAGAAAGCAAATGAAAGTGAATAGGGACAAAATAGTGTAGACAATTCAACTGTAAAAGTGAAACAGGCAGATATTCTTGAAAATTATTTAAAAAAAAACCCAGTTGAGATTTGACAAAACCAGGTATTCAAAATAGGCCATGTTGGATTTCTAACTTTATGTCCTTGAGCAAAGGACTTTCTACCCTCTACACTGAGTCCTCGGTCTGTAAGATGTGTATACACTATGTGTTCTAGCTACCGCAGAGAGCTGTTGGGAGGATTAAATGAGAGAATGCACGTGCAGGAGACACAGAAATGTGATCGACTAAAGGGAGAGGTATGAACACGCTCACACAGAACTGTGTCACTGCACTGATGCTTCCTGTATCATCATTGCCCTGACTCAGGTTTACTTTCAGCACATCCGACTTCCTGGTTCACAGACACCATAGAGAAAAAAGCAACGATGCAGAGAGCCGACGCAGGCATGTGAAGGTCTTCTCAGTCTCCCAGCTTTTCCAGACTGGGCTCCACTGCCAAGGCCCCTTCTAGTTGACCTTGGGGGATACTTCATTCTTGTCTTTATTTAAATTAAGCGACATCTGAAGATGTAAACTCCAGGGAGTAGAAAACCCTTCCTGGACTAAGTCGCAATATCATAGACCATGACCAGCGAAGCAGGGCTCTCCTCTGGCAGGAGGGGACGTGGCCAAATGCCTGGGGCTTGGAATCTGAGAAGCCCAGACTTATACAAAGTAATCATGCACATAAAGCTCTCGGGCCTCTGGCATGAAGTAAGCTAGACAGTCATTACAATCACGTACAGCCAACAGCAAAAGGCTCAGGCCAGAGCCTTCCAGCATCTAGGCCTTGCCCCCTTCCCGGTTACAGAGCCATGGGGCTCCAGGATTTTACCCTCAGCGACGGCCAAAGGGAAGCCTGCTCTAACACCAGCACGTCACCAATGAACACGCAGGCTCTAAATCCCCTAATCCAATTTGTTATGCCCTTTCTCTATTTTCTCATTATTGTACTTATTTTATCTAGACAGCATTTTTCAACCATCACCAACATCTGAGCCCCACCTCAGACCAAGTAATCAGAACTTCTGGGGGTAGGAGTCATCATATTAAAAAAGCAAAGCAATGCTTCCCAGGTGACTCCAGGGTGTAGCCCGGGATGAGAACCACAGTCTTAGAACATGCAAATTGGCTTTCAAAGTCTGCTGGGTCAAATGAAAGAGATATTGCAACACTGACACTGTTCTATCCTAGGCTTTCAAAATTACAGGATGAATTGATGTAATTTAACACACGTCTCCCAGAGGCCAGGCTTGCGCTAGGAGTTGGGGACTCACACGGATGTTAGGGCTGGCAAAGGAGATGTGGATCCTTCCCTCAATACCAACTTCAGTGAGCAAAGAGAGGGAGGGCTTATAATCTGCACTGTGGTTGAGTCCCACAGTGATAGGGCATTGTAGAAGTTTGGAGGGTCCTATGGGCCAGCAGGCCCTATTTTAGGCCGTTGGGCAGTAATAAAACAGGCAGATCCCTGCCCTTGGGGAGTGTTCTGTGAGTGAGGGCAGGGAGGGAAGAAACAACAGATGTAACACAAAAGTCAATCACAGAGTATGTTAGAAATTGCTAAATGCCAGGGGAAAAGGAAAAAATAAGCAGGTAAATGTTATTGTGAAAGGAAGATTTGAGCAAAGACTTGAAGTGAGGGAGTGAGCTATTCTACATATCTTTCTCCACTTATGGTGGGGTTATGTCCCCCAAAACCCACTGTAAGTTGAAAATAGCATAACTCAAAATGCATTAAAATACACTTAACCTACCGAACATGAAAGCTTAGCCTGCGTGTTCCGAACACTTACAGTAGCCTAAAGTTGGGCAAAATCATCTCACACAAAGCCTCTCTTAGAGTATCTCAGGTAACTTATTTGAACACTGGGCTGCAATGGAGAAAAAGAACGGCTGTAAGTGTGTTGGTTGTTTACCCTGGTGACGTGATGGCGTGGCTGACTGGCAGCTGTGGCTCATCACCAGGGAAAGGTCAAAATTCAAAACCTGAAGTATGGTTTCTACTGAGTGCATCTTGCTTTTGCACCATCGTAAAGTAAAAAAAAAAAAAAAAAAAAAATCACAAGTTGAACCATTGTAAGTCAGGGATGACCTGTATTCTGTTTAAAACTCCCCAAAGAATACATACATGGTTCAGCTGCGATGCAAACCCAGCTGTGTTGGAAGCCAGAGTCTGTGCTCTTAACCTGCCTGCTACTTGGTCTTCCAAGAACTGTCACAATATATTGTAATTGATTTGCTTGCCCCACCCTCTTCAGCTCCCTGTCTGTCTTGTTTACTATTGTGATTTTCTAAGCCCAGTGCCTGAGACCCAACAGGTACTCAATACATGTTTGAATTAAATTAAGCATTGCAAATTTTGATTATTAATCAGAATTAATATCTGTTATGACTTAAAGTATTTATTGTGAGTTGACTCTCTCCTGCCCACTCCCTGGGGAGAAGAAAATTTTTAGAAAATCCAGAAGAGGTGGGGATGCTGGGAACCCCAGCCAGCATATATTTTTGGATGTTCCTGTTGTGTTACGGAAGGAAGATGTTGCTGCTCTGTCAGGGCAGAAAGGTCTCTTCTCTGAGCCAGGAGGATGGAGTGAGATGGGACTTTGAATAAATGTGAGACTCATACACAAGCAGGGATGTTTCCAGGTAGAAGACTTCACGGCATGATAGCCCACAAAAATTTATAAAATGAAATCAGGGACTCCAGGTAAGGTTTTCTTTGGCTGCGTTCATTTGAGAGAAATTAATCATGTTCTTACGTGAGAACAATCTTTTGAGTATTAACTTACCTGTTAAAGTGGTAGATATCCTGTATGTTTCCAAAAAGGGCCAATCTTTCTTCCGTCCCCAGAGGAAGCTTTGTTTGGTCCCTGATGCAGTCAAGGTAATCCTGTGAAATCAACGAGAAGGATGTCTTAACGCCTGTCCTTTGCCAAGCCATCTTTAGTTATGTAAGATGAATCTGTCACATCAGCTTCAAGTAATCACTGCAGCAATGTGCTCACCGACTCTACTATGGGAATACAGAGTCTGTTAATAATGACAATACTCCTGCGTTTATAAAACAAGGAACTGGAGCAGAGGGAAAGAGTGTAGTCTATATTCACATATCTACACCCCAAATGTATTAGAGCTTCCCCAGATGGGTCATTTAATGACCACAGTTAACCGATAAAGTGAGTTTCGGCATAACAAAATTGTTTGCGGTTTCCTTAAAAGGCTTATGTGATAAAAAGATACTTCAAAACTCATAGAGTAGGAAACCAGAAAGAAAAAAATCTGACATGTGATAGAGTTGTTTTAAACATAACTTTTAAGTCAGAAAGCTATCAGTTGTGAAAGAACAGAACTAAATTCATCCTCAAATACCAGTTTATTTTAAAAAACGACACTTTTAAAAATAAAATAAGCATGTAACTCACTTATGCTATCTCATAGGCTTTGTTAAAGAGCCAGGGAAAACTTTTAAATGATCTCATATGTTTTAACATGGAAAGGGCTCCCAACGTAGCTAACACGGGCTCAGGCCCACAGTGGGTTAAATGTCTGTGGTTTAGAAGCTATTCGGACTGCTGAGATGGGAAACTGCTCTCCACAGCGCTGTGTGCTGAGTCTATAACCAAGTGTGCCCCCTCCTCCCAAGTGATGCTTGGAAAGAACTCTGCAGGAGGCAAGAAAACAATAAAGAAAAAAATGAAAACAGCTGAAATAACGTAAAATAAAAAATAAATACAGCCCCCCAGCCCGGGCTGAACAGCATAGTATGGCCCTCTACCAAATGTCCCCGGAGTTCTGCAGCGTCTGGGGAAGTAACCCCGTGACAAGTCTGCCAGACCGTGAAAATCCCAGCACTCCAACCGCATTCCAACGTCCAGTCGCCAACACAATAGCATTTAGGCGCAACTAGTGAAAGGAGAAGCTGAAATGCGAGAACCATCAGATAATTGTTTCTTTCATCTTTCATAAGCCACAGTCATCCTCGTATGCCCTTCGTGGTCCTCAAATGAAACCCAGGCAGGGCTTCGTCAGTAATTTTCTCAGTAGCTCGTTTCACAGAGCGCATCGGGTAACCTACCATTCTGGTTCTTTAATGCGAAAGCCACTGTTCTGCAGGAACCGATGTTCACGAGCCTTTTTATGTTTTAACAAGCTTGGTGGTAACATCTTTCCTCCTTGAGAAAGTGGTCTCGCAATAAGAAATTAAACTCACAAGCTTTAAGGGTAATTGCCATTAAAACCCACAAAAGCAAGACCGAGCCTCCTTACTTTTATGAATGGAATAATTATAAGGAGCTTATGTGCACAGGATGGAGAGAGAATGCCCAAACAAGAAATGCTGAAGAAGGCTAGAAATGAATTCAGAGAGCATTCTGAACGACAAGTGCAAATCTAACTCACAGCTCCTCAGAAGAACAAATGTATTTGTTGATAGTTTCATAAAATTACACATGGCACAAAAAGATGGGCTAACATTTAATTGCATTGAATGCTTATATTTGATAGTTAATACTTGGATCAACATTTTAAAAGGACACATATGCAAAATTAAGACAGTGAAACAGAAGGTTCTAGATGGGAATGAAATTTAAAAGTAAAACAGAAGGATACCAGCAGGCATGCTCCACACCAAACAGCAGCACAAAGGTGGGGACAGAGATGGTCTGCGCCTGCCAGATTCACCGGGCGGGCGGGGGCAGTGGGGTTCAAGGAGAAAAGGAAGAATCCTGTTTCTCACTTCAGGTGCGAAGCTGGTTCATTTGCAGAAACCTGATACTAAATTCTTCAAGTCAGGGAAAGACTGAGTTAAGGGGGTTGAAGAATTTCATCTGGGGTGAGAGACAAAGAACCATGGCCCACTTCCAGCAGATGATGGCCCGTCTCCAAATGAAAGAGTTTCAAAACCCCAGAGTCCGTGGCAGAGAAACTAGATTTTAAAAGCTGCTTATTTTCAGAAACGGTTGAGAAAATAGATTGTTAGCAGCCCCAATTTTTGCAGGCCACTCTAGAAAACAGATCAAAGTCACACGGCCTCTGCGTGTTTCCCCCACTGATCATAATTAAGTCTTTTAAATATGATACTTTAACCCTAAACCAGTTACTGAAAACTACTGTAGCATGCGCTGCCTTACCAGCTGTAATCATCTGAAGCCAAAATGAGAGGTTTGAAGCTTGGGGATAATAATAGTTCATTCTGTGCTCAAATGACAGAGTAAAGGTACCAAGGAAATTTATTAGAGCCTGTCACGCTGCTTATTAATTTTATTGGCTTGATGTCAGCACCTTTGGCTCCAGTTAATCATAAAGGGTCAATTTAAAACTTTTGCCCTGAAAACAATTGCTCTCCAAGAGGATCAAAAATTCACTCTATTTTGAGAAGCACTGGGGGGTGGGGAGACACACACACAAAAAAGAGCTTCGCACTGTTTGAAAATTTTTTATTATCTTACTATAAATTTTGCCTAAAGTATGTTTCTAATCAATTTATGTCCTTAACAGCTCCACCATTGTAAGATTTATACAAGTCTGACCTCTCCTCAATAACCTTTTTATTCCTGCAATGTCTATCACTGAAAATATCCAAGTAAAGTTGAACTCACTGCTATTTGAAGTGTGGTAAATGGACAGGAGCCAGTTTGCAAACTGTTTGCTATTGATGGACAACCAGATAAGTGCAGAACTCGAGAGTAAGCATGTAGAAACCTTTCCAGCATTTTGACAGAAGGATATACAATTTGGGCTTGTATTTTGCATGTCTGATTTCCTCTGTTTTGTTTTTTCTAGTAATTCATTTATTGGTGCTGTTTTACAGAAGTGTCAGTGTGTGACGATCAGAACACACACACACACACACACACACAAACACACACACACACACACACACAGGTCCCTCACCACCGATTGTCTGAGAAGCCCTGGTCTAGACAACCGTCCAGCAGAGACGCTGGAGAAAGGACGCTGAACTGGGACAGAATTCAAACTCAACGTCCTTGGGAGCTTGCTTCATTTCCTTAAGATGCCCGGAAAGAATCGAGCTAATGCCCCTGCCCCTATCTCTCTTTTCCCTCTAAAATAACATTTAAAATGTTTAAAAATTATAACCTGTTTAACATGATAATGAAGATTGAACCATAAGAAAAGAGATTTACTTAGAACTGTAAAGTTAACAAATATTTTATATTTTTCCTACTCTTTCACTCTCTGGAGGATAGTTAGACGTTGGAGAAACAAAATGAAAACAGGTTCCATTCCTAAATCCTCTTGCTCACGTTTCAAAATTCTACCTCGTGGTTTGATGGCTTACTCTTTTTGAACTAGTTCTTGTGTTAGCACCTCCAGACTCCAAGCCCTTTGATATAACTCCGGTGGAGGATTTTGCGTCTTTATTTTGGAGGATGTATCTTTTTCTACTTCTCCAATCCCTCCACCTTTTCTAGAAAGTAGTCATCTGTTTATCTAAAACTTGCCTCCAAATTTCATGTGTTACACTGGGATGCCATTGATCCTGAAATAACTCGCACTTGTGTATCAATTTACAGTTTAAACGCACATTCACATTCATTCACACAAACCTTCCTTCCCCTCTCTTTCTGAGGTCATAAGAATGTGTGCCAAGTTCTGTTTTACAAGCTAGGAATTTAAAAAATGAATAAAACATGACCCCTTCCCCCAAGGAGCTCCCTGTGTAGTTGAAAGACAAGTGTAAACAAATAAGTACAATACAGTGTTCAGGCAGCATGACTGATAAATAAACATTCAGCACACAGGAGAGAGGGGGTAGAGAAGGACGTGGGCAATTCCAGGGCGGGGACAGGTCTTATAGAGGTGATAGTGGAGCTGAATCTTTAAGGTTGACCAAGAGTCAGAATAGAGAGAAAGGCGTCAGAAGGAGGCACAACATCCAGGAAGACAGACTAGAGCACTGGGCACAGGGTGATGAGATACAAGGTGACAGTCAGCACGCTAGAAGGAGCTGAGGTGGGCTGAGGGAGCGTGCGCACAGACCCTGGCGGTGGGGCTGCACCGTGAGACGTGGCTGGAGTCAGGACAGGCCTGATCATGGAGGACCGTCTATGCTCTGCAGGCGGAGGCACCCACTGAAGGAGGTCATGAGACCAAAGATCATCTGAGCATCAGAAAAGAACAGAAGAGAAGCTACAAAGCTGCCCTGGGGAGGCCAGTTAGACGGGGCAGCAGTGCAGGTAAGACCAGACCCAGTGCTCCGCGAGTTCCTTGGGGAGGAGCGGTGTTTAATTAGACGTGGAGGGCGAGAGAAAGGAGCCAGTCAAGGGGGACAGCTTTCGGGAGGAGGGAGTCTGCCCTCTCCTTCCACTCCGAGGAGGAGGGGTGCTGTTCTCGCTCCTAGCAGGGACATTTCCAATCCCTTGTCTCCTTATCCCTTTGGCTGCCACGGGGAGAGAGCTGGGTGCTCCCTCTGGGGAGAAGGCTCAGCCAGCCTTCAGTTTTCCTTCTGAGTTTCTTTCCCACGTGGCTGGTGAGGCAAAACTAACCCAACCCGCAGAGGCCTTGGCAGGGCGGTTCTGGGCCTTTCTGGCTGGCTGGGACCTCCAGCACTGGGCTGCCTCGTGCTCAGATCAAACGCTGAAGGACACCTCTGGGGACTCGTGGTCAGAAGGAGACAAGGCATGTCTTTTGGCCTCACTCATCTACATGGTGAGTCTTCAGGGGCACAGGTCCGCTCATGGTACTCTTGTGAGAGGAAGCTCCGAGAAGAAATACGAGTTCTACTTTCCAGCTGTTGCCCTCTGCACAAATGGTGCCCTTAGGGGACCTCAGAGGGATGCAGTGGGTTCAGAGTCACAGGCCCCTGCTGGAGTCCCCCTTGTGCACTTTCTCTTTCCATTTTTGAGCTGACTGAAGAGATTGGGGGGGTATGAAGGTAAAGACAGTGCACTGGCTTTACATGTGTGAACTCGGGGTGACTGTAAGACATCCCCAAGGAGGGGTCTGTCCCGCATAGGATCTGGGAAGAAAAACAGAGCAATTTGCTCAGAGAGCTCTTTGGGAGCTAGACTGTATAGCTTTGGGCTCCATCTTACACAGCACTGACGGAAGCTTGGGGCCAAAATGTTCTCCTGTCTTAAGGGCCCAGGTACGTGTCCACCTCCTGGCCATGAGAAAGTAGCTTCAGAGTATCTCAGTGCTAGCAAACTGCAACCTTGGAGGGGTTCAGCAGGCCATGGCACCTCCAGGGAGGCTCCCATGTTGCAGTGAGAACACCAAACAGCCCTTGAGAAGGAGAGTAGCAAGGCAAATTCAGAGCCTCAAGGCCTTGGGCAGCACAGAACTCTGCCCACACTGACTGCATCCCTAAGTGGGAGCAGTGGCTTCATCTGGCTCCCAGGATCTTGGCGTACAGAGCCAGATATGTGCTTCTTACCTCTTTCAGAAACAGTCTCAGGGAAATTTAGGGAATAATGGTGTCCTGAGTCCAGTGACTAGAGAGAGTTGTAGACTGATTTGGAAGTGGAGTAACAGAGGAGCATACATTATGAGATGTTCGGTTAGGAAGGAAGGAGACTGGTAGGGCAGTAACTGGAGAGATGTAAGATCAGGAAGGATCTTTTGATTGATTTGTTCATCCATCCATGCATGCATCTATCCACCAGTCCATGCATGCATGCAACCATTCATTCATGCATCCATGCATTTATCCATCAATCTATGCATCCATCCATCCATCCATCCATTCACACATCCATCCATGCATCCACCTGTGAACAGGCTGGTGGGAGGTGTAGGGAAGGAGAAGATGGAAGGAGGAAGCCTGAAATGATAGGAAGGGATAACTGGCAATGGTAAGCACAGAGGAACATAGAAGGTGGCTGTAAAAGCCAAGTTGAAAGGATGAGATGAAAGGTAGAGGACAGGAAGATGAGCACTTCTCCTGGGAAGTCTGGACGGGGAGCACTGTCTATCCAACTAAGATGATGTTGGTCAGCTTCACTTTATGCTGTAGAAAACAAAATTCTACCAAGTCAGAGAGTATGAAGTAGTTTCTTCTTCCTCCTCAAGGACCTTCCCTGTCTCCCCAGATGTCACTTTACAGAGGTAACTCTGGTTAAGGAGGTGATGTGCATGCTTCTGGGTTATGTTCTGGGGCATAATTATATCTGTAAAAAATGAGACTCTATGCTTGATTCACAGCTTCATTTTTCCATTCAGTGTATGTAAATACACATAATTCCTATATGTAAATACAGTTCTTTCTCATTCTCTATAACAGTTGCATTGTATTCAACAGCTTTATTATAACGTACTTAATAAAAATTTTGGGGGGCATAGACCTATGTGCTAGTAACTGTGGGAGGCAGGGCATTCAGAACTGAGTAAGACACAAGCCAGAAAAAAGAAGAAAATAATGCCATTTGCAGCAACATGGATGGATCTGGAGATCATCATTTTAAGTGAAGCCAGAAAGAGAAAGAAAAATACCATATGGTATCACTCATATGTGGAATTAAAAAAAAAAAAAAAAGAAAGAAAAGGGAAAAAAAGAGACACTAATGAACTTACATACAAAACAGAAAAGAGACTCACAGACATAGTAAACAAACTTATAGTTACTGGGGGGAAATGGGGTGGATGGGAAGGAATAAGTTGGTAGTTCGAGATTTGAAAATACTAACTTCTATAAATAAAATAGATTAAAAACAAATTTCTTCTGTATAGCACAGGGAACTATATTCAATATCTTATAGTAACCTATAATAAAAAAGACCATGAAAAGAAACATATGCGTGTATATGTATGACTGAAACATCATGCTGTACACCAGAAATTGACACATTGTAACTGACTATACTTCAATTCCAAAAAAAAAAAAAAAAAAAAAAAAGCAGACAGACATGATCTCTGTCTCTCTAGGTGCTCATGAGGGAATAAGGGAGAAAGAAACAAGTCATAGCACAACAATGTAAATGTTGTAAGAATTATTTACAAAGTGCTGTGAGACTATAGAAGAAAACACTTTCAAATGAAAGAAACCTTTTATCTTTCTTCCAAATAAGCCACCAAACAGGGTTTATAGTAAAATTTCCTGCTGTAGCCTGCAGATAAAGTACCAGAAGTCTAATCTTCACATCAATCTCATTTCTTTCTCTATAGACATTCATGGAGGAGGAAGAAGATATAGCCAAAGAAATGGGACTGGGGGTCTTTGGCCGACCCATCAGGCTGGAAACAAAAGCTCTTACTGTGGGAACAATGTTGTCCCTGAGTCTATATAATGTAGCCTCCCCAGCCCCACCCCACCACAGAGAACTGTATTGAAAATACAATATATCATCCACAGGACAAAACCTTTCTGCCAACATTGTTGGAGAGGATGGGGGGAGGGGAAGAGAGAGGAGGGAGAAAAGAGAAGAGAAAAAAAAGAGGAAAGAAGACAAGAAGAGAAAGGGGGAATAAAGCGTGGAAGGGGAGAGGAAAGAGAAGACAGAGAAAGACACACATGCACAAACGAGAGTCGGGGTGGGAGAGCGAGAGGGAGCAAGCATGGAACTGAAACCCAAATTAAGTTAAAGTTAAAAGCAGCTTCTGTTGCTGATGTGATTTGGTTCTCATTCAGAGGTTTCCTAATTGATGGTGTAGAGGCTGATCTTAATCAGTGATATGTGGAAGTCAGTATCAATGGCTCTGAGACATTTAAGTAAAAGAAGAATAAAAAATGGGGAGCTTTCAGCCTCATTTACCTTCTATAATTGTTTCAATACATAAGACATCAGCAAAAAATATTGAGAATGACCTTCTTGCTAAACTGTGACAAATGATACCTGCACCTGCTCAGTCCCCTCTGTTGTCTCGCTTCTTCCTCCTGAAAGAAGGGTGGGGTGGTAGGAGGTGCCTCTCGGGGAGGAGACAGAACAGTGGAACCTGGAGGTGGGAGGGAGGGTCAGACAGTTCTTCCCAGAAAGAGAAACTTGGGGAAGGGATGGGGAACAGGAGTTCTGTTAGAAGCAGCAGTATTGAGTAGAAAGAGCAAATATTGGGGATATTTGTTTGGCTTTCTCCAAAAACTCAAAGCAGAGTATATTTTATGTGTGAACCAGCAGTCTGCTGTAATCTAGTGATATAAGCAAGATACTAAGAAACAGGAATAGCATTCATATATTACAAGTCCTTAATGCCACTAGTTACCTATTTTTGCTATACTTCTGACAATCGTTACAAAAATCAATTGTCTTTATTTACTTCACATTGACTGGATGTATATAAACATAAATAAATCTAAAAATGTATCATAATAATTAAAAAGAAGCTGGGTGCAAATTTAACACTAAAATTAATCTCTTCTATTATCCTTACTTATAACAAGTAGAAAGTTTTTTAGAAGAATCCCTTCTGCGATAACACAGCAAAAAACTGTAACTTTCTATTGCTTTGTTAAATATTTATTTAAAAAATTGTGCTTAGGATTTTCAAATGACATCGACAACATTCTCACCTGCAAAAGCTCTTCTTAAGATAAAGAGGTGGGCATGCCCATGAAGAGGTCCTGCTGTCTGTGGAAACTATCTTTCCATACTTACTTGAAATCTACCATTACTTTTTCTCTGTCCTCTTTAATCCTAGCATCACTTCCAGCTACCCAAAAAGGAGGAAAGCATTACTAGGGTAATCTGTGTGCTTACTGAATGTGCAGAAATACAAAATATGCTTAAAAGTCTTCAAAATGGGCAACCAAAGAGTTTGCCAGACTGCCTGGAGTAAACCGTGGCACCTGGGTCCCAGCAGGCGCTGATGAGATCAGAAAGTGAACGGTTTATTAACCACTCCCTTGAGAACGAACCCTCTGGTTTTCCTCGGCACTGGGCTACCTTTACTTAGCATACTTTTTTACTCCCTTTCCACTGTCCAGGTAAGGGAGCAGACAAACACAATCAGATGCGTCTATAATCCTTCAGGAGGAAAACGGAGAAGGCTGATAAAGGGGCAGAGGGATGCACGTCCTGGCAGAGCTTTAAATACTGAAAATAAGAAACGGATTCATCATCACAATTACAATCTCGGCACTGCTGGTATAATTTGAAACATGGTAATTAAGAAAAATTAAATAAAGCCCAAGGGGTTTCGTGTATGGGAAAGAAAACATCGGTAAAACAAATTCACATTATTAGATCATCTGAGGTTGAAGCCCTCCTCACTGCTGTTTACTACTACTGCTCTATGATCATTATCATCATTATTCTTCCTGTTATGAGGTTTGTTGCCAGGCACTGAGCTCACTACTTGACATGCATTATCTCATTTAACCTTCATAGCAACCCCAGGAGGTGAGTTCCATTATTAATCCCATTTTACTGGTAGCTTCAAAGGTTCAGTTGCTTCCCAAGGTCACACGGAAAGTTGAATGACTTTGTATGCAAACCAGGATCAGCTGACTGTAGCTTGGCCCCCCAGACCCCATACTACCGCTTCAAAGGTTTTAGCCCTTCATTGTACGGTATACCAGAAATTGACACATTGTAATTGACTGCACTTCAATTAAAAAAAAAAAAGATTTTAGTCCTTAATACAGTATCTTTAAGTAGCAGAAGTTTGATGCTTACTCTGGGACTAAATGTGTTTTTTATCAGGTATGTGGCAGGAGCCCATCAAAGAGGACACTCTCACTTGAACTCAGTGACTGCGCGAGCCAGGACTGTCACATACTCTACCTGAATCAGTACGGGTCTATTCACAGGATGAACCCACTTCCTTCATGTGTTCCTCAGCACACATTCCAGGCCTGCTTTTCCATCAGCCAAGCACACCAGCTCTCAGCCATCTGCCATTTTCCTTTCAACACTGGCTCTTGCTTTCCCATTCTGCTCACCTGTTCTCTTCCGTGTCACTAGTGCCTGGTTCTCTGCTCCTTCAAAACATCCCACTGTCCTTGCCAGTCACTCCAGGGTCAGGCATTCCACCCCTCTTTATTTGCATCGCTCTACAGAGCTCTTCCCATAGGAACACACTCCTTTACAAAAGCAGTCATGCAGAAACACTACACATGCATTTCTCCTGCCCTCCCGGCGCCAACCTACTTCTAAGTATGTTTCAAAAGAATTACATAATGAAGAGCCTGGAAAGCAGAGAGTTTAAAATGTATAGAATCAGGAATCACCGTCAAATGAAGATCAATCAGAAATGAAGAGAGAAACAGCAGGTCTGCAAGCACAGCTTTTGTCAGGGGAAAGGGCTGATGCACTGAGATGAGGTGCACAAAGAGGTGCAGGACCTGTGCGGGCCGGCTTCCTTACGATGGTGGGTAAGTGGCCCTGCAGGGGGTTTTACTGCTTCACAGGGGAGCGTGCACTCTACTGAGCTTATTAGAGTAGCTTCCGGCGCCCACTTTTGACAACCGTCGGTCTGGATTTTTATCAGTGGTGCTCTGACTTCTTCCACGGAGCTCTGCCCACAAGGTTGGCTGTTGATTTCTCAGCAAAACATTTCCTGTTGGCAAATCAGACCCATACCTCACCCGAGGACTCTCAGTTCTAGGGCACCAGACATTTTGAAATAAGGACACCAAATAATGGTCCATTAAAACAGGTCCAGTCGCAGTTTTCCACATACACATCACAGTTTTCCACATACACATTAGTGTGCACTTGGCCTAATGATGTATTGGACAGTCATGAACCATATGATTTATTTAATGAGTTGGAACACTTTCTAGTCTCTGAGACAGAAACTGTGACGTAAGTCATTCTCATAGCAATTGGCCTGTATACAGTAGTTGCTCAAGCAGCTTTTCACTTGATGGAGAAGAAACAAGGCCTTAGACACAAAGGCCTAGCACAATTTATGCTAATTTACTTGGACCTCTAACCTTGAAACAAACTAAAGTCTCAACCAGGCCCCGAGGCAGAGTCCACCTGGACAATATTAACTAGAGAGAGGAAAGGGCTGGAAGATATTACTCGACTTCCCATCTGCGGAGTCACATACACTGACCCTCAAGGTCAAGCTGTTCTACTTGAAAATTGCAACACAACAAGGCTGTATATATTTAAATAAAGAACCTACATGGGGGGTGCCCATCTCTTTATAGGCAGTTTTTCAAAGAGGATGAATGTGATTCTACTCTGGCAGTATTAGGTAATCCACTGCTAAATATGGAAATGCATAGGGGAAACCGTTCCGTTCATTGTACCAAAAAACAATGAGCAGCCCTAAGGACATATCTTATTGCTTCTCCGGCTATTCTGCTGTTGACTTCATTACAGCACAGTCTTAACCAGAAGTTATTTATTGACTTAGAAACAGCCAGGGGCTTGGTGACCTCCAGGGGAGCTGGAAGAGGCACCGTGTGGAGGGTAAAACGGGGTGCAGGTGGGCCAGCATGATGGGACCCTCCCAAGAAACGTGACTTTCTCAAAGAGTGCTGGGCCTCTGGAATGGGGCAAATTCAAAGATTTCCTTGCCATACTGGAGTCCTGGTTCCAATCTGTGCCCATGGAGTAAAATGTGTGATTTGGGGAAAACTAATCTTTCTCCTCTCTTAAATCTAAAGTGCAAAGTCCATGGCCATCATGTTACTTAGAACTGAAAGAAAGAGAGAGAGAGGAGAGAGACCTCAGAGGATGAGGTTTCCATAAATGATTTTTGAAGAGACTGTGCACGAGGAATTTCTGCAGCAGCAGTTTTACCATCTCAACAGAAGTACACTGCAATGCTTTCCCCTGCAATAGATGCAGTTTCTGTCTGCTGCTACTTTCCAGAACAGCAGATCTATCTGCGGACAGAGTATGGCACTGGGGAAGGGACAGCAGATTCCTCCTGAAGGCCTTGGCTTCAGCGCTGGCTCTGGAGCTGTGTGGTGGGAAATGCACCAGCCACCCGGGCAGGCAGCCTGGGTCTGAGAGCCGGACCCGGGGTGGGTCATTGGCCTTGCTGACACTCACTGCTTCAGCTGTTGAGGAGGGATAACACAACTCCCCACTTGATCATCATTCTGGAGGTTAAATGACAAGGTTCATTTAAGGTGCCCGGCACGTGGTGCCCAGCACACACTGGCTGGTAGCAGCGGCTGCTGTGTGTCCGTCTGTGCCCCAGGTGTCTCCCCAGTAGGACAAGGAGATAGCCAGACTGGAACTTCTTTTGGACCAAAAGCAAATTAACTACATTTCAATTTAAAAAAAAAAGTCTATGAAGCATATATGAAAAAAAATTTTTAATTAAAAAATATTAACTCTATCTGTACACTGACAAATTATAATAAAAGGCTCTCTCATCCCCTTTCTCTGTCCAAGGGTATAAAGAGTGACATAGGAAGGCTAAGTGCTTGAGCAGCATTGTTGGGAGAGGGTCTGAAGATGGTTAGAAGACACACAGGCACACAAAGCCCCGATGACACTCAAAAGTCTCCTGGACCCCGGCCCTCTCACTTGCTATGTCCACCGGACAATAAACGCCACCTCTCCCGCTGGTAGCTCTTCTGAAACTGAGCCCTTCTCTCGCTCACTGCTGCCCTGGTCTCCCAGCTTAGCTCCACTGGGACTACGACAAGGACATCCCAACTAAACCCTCGACGGTGGTCCCACCTCCTCCAATGTTTCAGAATGAGTCTGGTGTGATCTTTTTAAAGTTCAGATTCTTTCCATTACTCCCCACAGCCTTCAGCACAGAGGGAGGGCCCTCCTGGCTTGCACCCCTACCTACTTTTCTAGGCTCATCTTTTATCACTTTCTTGCTCACACCCACCCCCCAACACACAGGCACCCACTCCTGGTACCTTCTGGAAAGTCCCGTCTTCCCATGCATCACTCATCCAGACTGTCCCTCCTAACGCTCTAACCCGGCTAACTCCTGCTCCAAGATTCGTCCAGGAATCTTTCTCTGATCCTTGCCCCCTGCCGCCCCTGTCTGGGTCAGGGGCTCCCCTGAATATTTACATTTATAATTTCATGCTAAAGGAAGTTACAGGAATCAACACCTAGTGCTATAAAATCTCCTTGTAGCTCCTCCTCTCCCACAAAACTGACGTCAGCAATGACCAGGGGTCCTGCTGTAGAATGTTTGCAGAGTGAATCCCTGTGAACTTGATCCATCTGCCATGTGCATGAAGCAGAGCCCAGAAGGCAAGAGTTAACCTAGTCCCTGGTGGATCCCTCAAGCTCTCAAAGTGGCAAAAGTTGTACTGAATTGTAACCCAGTCCAGCGTTCTTCTTTACTCCCTCCCCTCCCCGTGGTCTCAGGGACAGCATTTTTACAATGCGGCCTCTCAGAGATGACAAAGGTTCCTAAACTCTGCGTCCCTTTTTAACCCTCTTTGCACCCAGCTAACTGCCGCCTTTGCACAAGAAAAGAAACATTTCCCTAATCAAAAGTAGATTAACTCTCACTCTTTTCTTTACATTCATTTGCATTTGGAACACCATTTACAAGGCTGTAAACAGCCCCCTGGGTTGAATGATTTATCCACTGCTTTATGGAAAACGGGACAAAAGCGGCAGTCTTTTCAGCCCTTCTGTATTGACGGTAGGCGGCCGCCAGGACGACAGTGCCCCTCCTGACTCATCTCCCACTTAGAGCTTTCTGAAAGGTTAACAGCGTAACTTTAAGCCCCGTTATAAAACTGGAGGAACACTTGTAACATTTCTTGTTGGTCCAAGGAGAAAAAAAGGCTCGTTTCAGAAGAAAATATTTTAAAGTGTAGTTTAAAGGAATGGCTCACTCTGCCTCCCCGAACACAGACACACACAGACACACACACACACAGACACTGTCCTTTAGGCAGCATGTGGAGAAAACAAAGGAGTAATTTTGCCTCGATGTGATTTTGCCATTTGAAACTACAGACAGGCTATAGCTTCTCTCCAGTTTTTATGTGATCTACTTTGGGTGGGTGTGTGTGTGTGATTCAAGCACAAGAATCATTATGGATTCTTTTATATTAGTTTAACAAAACAGCAAATCTTAACATTCAGAACAACCATTCCATTTTGCTTTGGGTCGGACAGATGCTTGTAACTTCTCACGCCTTTGTTATTTTTCACAATACCCTCTCCTTATAGAGTAAGGATGAGTTTCACTTTTTATAAAGCGTCATCTCACTTTTGTTGAGGGATCATTTATTGTACAGGAATTAAAGTATTAAATAGTTAAGTATTAAAACTTAACTATAATTAATGAAATTATGACACATGCTACAACATGGATGAACTGGAAACATTATGCTAAGTTAAATAAGCCAGACACAGAAGGGCAACTATTGTCTGATTCTAATAAATTCATAGACAGAAAGTAGACTGGAGGTTGCCAGGGCTGCGGAAGGGGGCATGGGGAGTTACTGTTTAGCAGGTACAGAGTTTCTGCTTGGGATGATAAAGTTCCAGAAATTGATAGTGGTGATGGTTGCAAAACATTGTGGATGTGCTTACTGCCACTGAACTGTACGCTTAAAAATAAATTTTATGCTATGTGTATTTTACAACACAGAAAAGCATTTTAAAAGTCAATTATCATGATTAAAAAATCATTTTGTTTATGAAGCTCAAGCATCAGACAATATATTTCAGACGCTCTACCAAACATAATAAATTTTCCTGCTATTCAGGCTCATCAGTAAGGACTCAGGTTATGCTCTGGGCTGTAAGTCACAAGTGAAATTCACCAGGGTGATGGAGGTGAGTTTGCACCCACTGTAAGTGGCCTTATGTTAATTTATTTACTAAGGAGTTCTTTCCTCTGGCTCCTTAGTGCTGTCACATCCACCTCCTCCTGCCCCATCCCTCCCCTTGCTGTGGGCTAGGAAACCAAATAATTAAGCTTATTTTAAACATGTAGAGTAAATAGGCTCTTAGTGAGAGCGTGGGGCCTCTGTTTGGGTAAAGACACAGGATTGACTGTTCGCCGTTTGAAGTATCTATTTTGGCTGCTCAAAGGACTCACTTATTTCCTGGTTACATTCTTGAGAGCTGAGGCTGTTGGAGCTATGACCTTTAGTCATCTTTAGATTTTGGCTTTTTGAATTAGACTCATTTACAGAGGATGAAGCTGAGGTCAGCCTGGTTGGACGTCCACGGGTACACGGTTGACTGTCAGCACGGGGCCAGAGCCTGGACCAGTGCTGTCTTTTAAATCTATCTCAGTTTAGCGCGGCTCAAAGCAAAATTCTGAAAATAATTTCAGTCTGCTATTGCAGCTCTGGCAGCCCTGTACGACACTGGAAATGAATTCCAACTACATGTAGATATGCAGGTAAACTAAAAATCCCAACAAGATACATCCTTTTTAAAATGCAAAGGTAAAATAATTTTAAGAAATATTTTAATTTTATTAATAAGAAAACTTACAATAGGCTAGCAAGAATATTATGATACTTTAAATGTACCAGAAATTACTGGCCTGGCCCTTCTAAATAATACTAAGTATGTTAATAATAATTCTCATTTGGGTGTTTACTATATGCCTGGCACTGTGCTAGCATTTTGCATGGATAATCTTATTTTCACAACAACCCTACTAATCCCATCTTACAGGTGAAAACACTGACTTAGAAAAGTTTAGTAACTTATCCAAGATCACAAAGGGAAATGGCAGAGTCAGGATTTGGATGCAGTTCTTGCAGATTTTAGCTTTTCTTCATTTTCATCACTTCATCACAGGGGCTGGAGGGTGGGGTAAATTGTGCTGCCTTTAAATATCTGTTTGCTTTATAACAAACGGAAAAAGAATCCCTTTAGTACAGTGTACCTCAACGTTGATGGCTTATTGGAACCTGGAGAGCTTTAAGAAAAAGTGACATCACCCTCGGAGATTCAGATTTCATTAGCCCAGGGTGCAGCTTAGAGGGGAGGAGTTGCAAAAGCGCCCCAGGTGATACGCAGGTGCAGCCTCTGCTTTAGAAAAACCCTATTTTTTAGCTGCTCCTCCTAACCATATTTCTTAGGTGATATTCTTTAATTCTTCAAATAACAGCCCCTTTGATTGACACAACATTGTAAAATGACTATAACTCAATAAAAAAATATTGAAAAAAATAATAGCCCCTTTGAACCTCTTTATAAGGACTTACTATCCTTAGGGTGAATCAGCCTGATGACCTGTTAGCTGTGAGTTTCTCATAAGGGATCTTTACGATGTTTTACTTTTTCCTATTTTTGAAGTAGGCATTTTATTCCAGTGGATTTTCTTGCCAAAAGTAGTATCTAGAACATTCCAGACAATTTTGAATATCAAGTAAATGTATACAATTTATCAATGACCTTCTTTACTTTCTTCCTTTTCCTATAGGACCTGGAACTTCAGAGCCAGCTCCTACTTCAGAATAGGAGTTGGCACAACAGGGTCCTAGAGTATCAACTGGTCTGTTAATTATCAAAAGTAGACCAGCCCAGACCCTCTGGTCTTGCAGGAGACGATTTCTCATCCTCAAAAAGCTACCTCTTAGTGTGCTAGGGGTAAAAGGGGTAATTCCACAGGTTGCTTGAGACTGTCCCAAGAAGGTGCTAAGGAGGTGATCCTAAGTTTTCCCACTTCTCTGTCTCACTGCTCTGGTTTTGTCTAAGCTCTGCGATGTCTAGACATAGGAGCAACAGGCTCCTCCCTTTACACGTGGTCCATGTCGATTTCATCCTTGTCAATGGCTGAGATGTGGACAGCTGGGCAATAAAAGTCCTGTGTTCCCAGAAACTTTCACTAACATGTAAGAGAACCCTCCTTACTTGGTATGGAAGGGGCGTTCAATAAATGCTTCCTACATTTTTCTGCTGTTTCTAAATGAAGTGGCTGGGAGACAGGACCTGGATATAGTCCTGGCACTGCCAACACTCAGCTGCAGGGTTTAGGACTTGAACAGCTTTCAGCTGTTGAATGTCTACACTATTCCAGATCCGTGCAAACCACTTTACAGGCATTCCCTCCTTTCAGCCTCATGACATCCTATGAGGTATGCAATATCTTTCATTTTAAGGAGGAGAAGCTGAAGGTTACAGAAGTTAAGAAATTGCTCAGGATCAAAGGTAATAGGTAGCAGAACTAGGATTTGCATCCAGTTGGAGAGATCACTTGGTTCTCTGGATCTCTATTTCCTCACCTACAAAAATGATTGATTAAAACTAGATAATTCATTCAGCAAGCATTTACCAATGGCCTGTTAAGTGTCAGATACAGTGTTGATTGCTGGGAATAGAAACTTACGCACACACCTTGCTCTTTCAGAATCTATAGTCAGATCTCCCTGAGTTGTTTTCCAGTTCTAAAATTGTGTGATTCCACTTAAAAATTCTGTGCAATTTGAAGCAATCTAAGTGTCTACCAACAGAAGAATGGATAAACAAAATGTGATATGTACATACAATGGACTATAATTCAACTTTAAAAAGGAAGAGGATTCTGACACATGCTACAACATGGATGCACCTTGCAGACATTGTGCTGAGTGAAATAAGCAGTCACAAAAGGACAAGCACTGTATGATTCCGCTTATGTGACATACCTAAAGTGGTCAGAGTCCTAGAACCAGCAGAATGGCGGTTATCGGGAGCTGGAGGGAGGGGAGAATGGGGAGTTACTGTTTAACAGGCAGAGTTTCAGTTTTGCAAGATGAAAAGAATTCTAGAGATTGGTTGAACAACATTGTGAACGTACTTAATGCCACTGAACTGTACACTTCAAAATAGTTAAGATAGTAAATTTTATGTTATGTGTATCCTTCCACAATTTTTAAAAATAAAAAGGATGGCTGAGGCTTTGGGAAGGAGGAGTGAAGAGGTAATGTTTAATGGGTACTCATTTTCAACTTGTGGTGATAGAAAAGTTCTGGAGATGGATGGTGGTGATGGTTATGTAGCTCAGCGTACAACAGTGTAAATGTACTTAGTCACTAACCTGTATACTCAAAATGGTTAAAATAATAAACATTATGTATATTTTAACACAGTTTTAAAAAGAGATTAAAAGAAATTCCACGTGAGCTGCTGTATAGAATAGTCCCCCTTAAGTGGCAAAGTCGTGGTGGGCAGAGGAGAAATCGAAATGATCAGAAAATGATTAACTACTAAGCTATGTACGCTGACAAGTCCCACATCAGTCCAGGTCGCCTCTTCCCTCTTCCCTAGGCGTTACAGAGCAGGGCTGCTTCAACACCACCTTGCTTTAGGCTTGTCAAAGAACCCAGGTAAATTGTTCTATGTAGTTGGTTTCAGAAGCAGCATCTTTTCTTTGGAAGAAATTTCCAGCCATGGGAAACTTCTCCCAACCAAAGGTTGGTTTGTTTAGAACACAATTTCCTGAATTCTGTAATTTTCTACCCACTCAGTCTAATGGACTATTCAAGATGGCACACACCCAAAAGGCAGCATAATTCTACCCCAACTGAACACGACCTGTTTTAGCAAATCTTCAATAGAATTTTGCCCACAGGCAGTCTTTGAAATATATTAGCAGTTCCCTAGCAGACCAGCAATAATAGCTGCCCAATCACCTGAGTTAACTGAAGGTTTTGAAATGCCTTTTCATTCAAATGAAAATCAAAATGTTGCCTTAAAAGAAAAGCTTGATAGAATGGGAAGAGACTTTTTAGTTGCAAATGTTTCTTCCAAGTGCTCGATCTCACAAAAGAAATGCATGTACTCAGTTATGTCTGTGAAATGTATAGAAAAATAGTTTCTATTTTCTTTTTTTCCTGAATTACACAGTAAGTCTATCCTTTCCTTGAATACACTGTCTAACTCTGAATCTGCAAGTGTAGGTGGAAAATATTCTAATTTTAACATCAGAAACATACTAATATTTACCCCTTAAATCTCCCTGGTGTAATAAGAGTTTCATAAACAGCAAGGGCTACAGCTTGCGTAGGAGTATTTGACTGAATTGCGAAAATCCTTTCAGTAAAAGAAAAATTTCCTACAACTCCACAACACTTGTATTTTCAAGTAGTCATATTTTTGGGTCCAAGATTAGGGTGAAAAAATTTGTTAGTGTTCAGAAATACCAATAAACTCTCAAATTACTTAGAGAGCTTGAGATTCTTTTAAACCATTTCTTTCTTATAGGGTGGAAATAAAGTGTTTTAGGGACATTTGTCATTGTCTTTATCAGTCCTTTGAACACAAATGGAAGACCATGTGTTTTGACAACAGGTATAGTGTTCTTTAACCTTCTAGTCTGAGCAGAGGTGAGACCTATTTGTAGCAAGTCATAATACTGTAGAGAGTAAGTATGGTCAGTTCTTCTCTAACATTTGAAAATACGAATTTGTTCCCACATGATTAATAGACTAAGGAGAAATCTGAACTTAATTCAAATTTCTCAGTTTTGCTGAGGTAGGATCACAGCCACGATAAACACTAGGTGAACACAGAAAAGCGCATCCACTTCCGGAGAGCAGCAGAGGAATACAAACACACACACACACCCCTGCAAACACCCACCGGCTACCTCAGTCCACCTGCATGCCTTAGGAGAGCCACACCTCTCCATGTCAGGTGTATCAATATTGCATCAAGGTCAGGTAACCCTACATCCTAATAACTCATAAACTGCAGCCCTGCAATAGCTTCTTCTCTCTTTAGGGGGGAGGTTTATTTATTTTTTATTTTTAAAGGAGGTACTGAGGATTGAATCCAGGACCTCATACA
Source organism: Camelus ferus (assembly GCF_009834535.1). Classification (NCBI taxonomy): domain Eukaryota; kingdom Metazoa; phylum Chordata; class Mammalia; order Artiodactyla; family Camelidae; genus Camelus; species Camelus ferus. The sequence continues at coordinate 60,551,281 of NC_045703.1, read as the reverse complement.
TGCTAAGCATGTGCTCTATCACTTGAGATATACCCTCTCCCTTCTCGCTTTAATTTTTCTTTCTTTCCTCTTAGCCTATTGTATATTTTTCCCTTTCTGTTCTTTTCCATCTTTATTGTTCTTTTTTCTCACTTTTTCTCTCACTCCCTTTTGTTTCCTTCCTCTCACAGAGGGTGGCAGGTGTGGGAACCAGGTGGCTTCTATAGGAAGTTTTAGGGCTTTTTTATAAGGTGAAGTATCATATTTACCATAGTAGGTATGTATTTCTTAACCATTTAACATGTGTAAAACTGTTTCCATTTTTGTTTGATTCCTTTCTTTTTTTGTGTCACTGATGTTTCTGAGTGTTGTGCTTGGAATCCATTTTTCCCCCATATGATTTTGCACAGTGATTTTTAGGCTCACATATGTCATATGTCAAATTATAGCAGAATTGATTATGGGCACTTTGAGACTTATACAGCTCTTTCCCTCTACCATCTGCACTCTCTCTTTCTTGGGTCTTAGACATATGATATGGGAGCTAAAAACAATCTCCTTCTATAATCTATTTTCAGATCATGAATTCTTGCAACCTTGGAAGAATGCCCTACAGAGCTTGACAAAGGGCCTCCAAATCCCTGGACATCCTTAGACTGACCTCAACTATTCATTCTGGCCCCAAGTTTCAAGAAGCAAGCCACAGTCAGGATCATCAGGAACTCAAGGGTGACTTTCCATTACCTAAGGTTTAGTATTTCTCAAGGAGACAAGGGGGAACATCACTAAATCCCTAATTATTATACCAACTGGTAATCATTATGCTATGGCTACAAAGTTCTTAGTATTTTGAAAATTGTACTCCAGGTAAAGGTTAACAACATAAATAGACTATGCTTTATCAATGGTAAATTTACTTTGTCCAAGTTCACCTCTGAAAAGATGCAAGTTGACTTCAACTTCTCGTGGAAAACCATTCATCATGATGTCAATTGATTTGGGGTGTGCAAGGCCTAAGAATGTATTAGAACGATTTGAACAATTTGGTTTTTCATTGCTTACTTTTTCTTCAAGTGTCCACAGTTCTCATTTTGGCTTAGTTACAGAAATGAGTTTAGAAGAAGGGCAGGGCAGTAAAAAGGAGGACATTCAATTTTCTTATAAATTTTATCAATGTGGCAATAACCTTGCAGCTTCTAAGAATCATCAGTCTATGAAGGCATTAGTCCATTAGCCTCATTGACTTCAGCCTCCTCAGAAGGTTCGGGAACACTAGCAAGATAAGCAAAATCCCTGCCTTTGAACTATGTAGACCCAGCAGTCTTCTTTTTAAACTGAAATGCTACCTACTGTGTTCAATAATCCCGAAGAGCCCTCTTGGCAGGTCATGTGGACAGAAATAACTATAAAACAAAAGGGGGAGGCAGTTAGGAGTGACGGCAGAAGAAGGGGGTGGTGGTGATGGAACAGGAGAGGGGGAAACAAGAGAAGGTCCAATTGGTTTGAATCTGTTCCAGGCCCTAAACGAAGAATCCCATTTAAAACATTTATTTATTACATATTTATTATTATTATTATTATTATTATTTAGTAGAGTATAATCTCAGAAGTAAGCATCATCAAAATCTTTCCTGCTTTCTTCTTTTTTTAAAATTATAGTCAGTTTATAGTGTAGTGTTAATTTCTGGTATACAGCATAGGGATTTAGTTAGATATATACATGTATATATATTCCTTTTCCTATTCTTTTCCATTATAGGCTATTACAAGGTCTTGAATATAGTTCCCTGTGCTCTACAGTGGGACCTTGCTGTTTCTCTATTGTATGTATAGTAGTTAGTACCTGCAAATTCCAATTCCTGCTTTCTTCTTTATGTATTTTTTGTTTTTACTTCTAGTGCTGGTGGTGGAATGCATGGTGTAGGTTTTACAATGAGAAGGTTTCGTTCTATATTGTGGAGACTGGCAGTTGCTCACACAAATGTTTCCTACCTTCTTTGAGCATGTGGCTAGACCATACCTCCAAACTTACAGTCTGATGTGGAATGAGAGACGGGGTGAGCCATTCCTATGCCTGTCCCAGAAACCCTCCCTGCCTCCCTCTTCCCCCCACCCCATGCATGTCTCCATGTCCTCTCGCCCTTCCAGCTGACTGAGATGGAGCAGACCCCAGCCAACCTCGGGAGCCACGTGCTGAAGGTGACAGAGCCTCATCTTTTGGGCTCCTCAATGACTGTGCGGAGAAGCAGCACTCCCACTAACCTGTATACACACACACACACACACACACACACAGGATTGTAAAAGGAGAAACTTCTATTGCATTAAATCACTGAATTTGGGGGCTTACTTGTTACTGTGGCTTAGCCTACCTTTATACACTGTGTGTTCCAAATCTTTAGAACATTGGTTCCCAACCAAGGTACTTTTGTCTCTCAGGGGCTATTTGGCAATGTCTAGAGGCATCTTTGGTTGTCATGAGTGGGGACGGTGGTGGTTCCATTAACATCCAGTGGGTGGAGGCCAGGTTTGCTGCTAAATGTCCTACAATGCACACGACTATCCCCCGCAAACAACAGTGATCCAGCCCCAGATGTCTGCTGCACTGCTGTTGGAGCAGCCTGCTCTGGAGAACTTAGCAAGGAGGCCCCAACCCCTGAGCTCTCTGCTAGAGTCTAAGAGGAGATTTGTAATAACAGTGTAGTAGCAAAGGGGGGCTTTGGGGCTTGGACAAGTTGCTTTACCCCTTGAAAATGCAATCTTCTTGTGCATGGAAAATTCTACTAGCACCCCCGTGACGGGGCTGTGGGTGAGGCTATCAGTACTTAATCCAGTGCCTGATATACGGTAAGTACTCAGATATTAGTTGCTGTTCATGTTACATTTAAGTGTTTTTGTTGTGATTAAGGCACATAATGACAAAATTGAGAAGCCGCAGCTCTGCAGTATGCTTACAGCTGTTGGGATCCATTAAGGTGGTGGGAATGGTCACAAAGCTTAAGGTTTCACAATGGTGATGCTCGCTGTCTACCATGCCCCCAGGAGAATCTGACCAATACAGTTATTTTGAATAATTTTCCTAAGTTTTGACTCAAAATCTGGCCATAATGATTTGGAGTGAAGAAACTGATATCATTCATTAAGTACACACGAACTCTCATGAACAGCCAGTAGCTACTTTGCACAGCAGCTCTGCAAACAGCGTACTCTGCTTTTACTAAACGTTGCCCGAACTATTTTCCATGTTCATTAGCAATCAATCAGAAGGTATTCAGAGAACATTTAAAATGGTTGAAAGAAGTAAAAGGCCAGGTCCCCGTCCACCCTCCCATGTCAGACTGCAACCAAAGAGATGAATACCCCAAACCATGTGTTCCCCTCTTCTAAATTTCTGTCACTGTTAAGGCGGCGAGAGATGAGAGTGGAGTAGGGAAGAAGGTGGCTTAACAACAATGGCAAAGAGGCTTGGAAATGAACAGAAAGTAAAGTTTTGGGGGCTTAGGTACAGTGGTTCATATACTATTTGAGGTATAACTTCTTCATCAGTAAAAAAAACTACTTTAACAGGTTTGCTTCAAAATTACAATAGATCTTAAATGGTTTTAGGAAAGATTTCACCCACCATGATGAAAGCCCTTGGAAGGAAACATAAAGCGACACATTCAAATAAAAGTGCTCAAATGCCACGTAAAAGAAAAAGCACATTAAGCTGTGTCAAGCACTACAGTGTGTCAGTTCCTTATTCAGTCCATCCACATAGCAAGCCCTCATTAAAGAACAATCCCTACCAAGCCCTACACTCTAGCATTGAACACATATTTCCCTCAGTGTTCAAAAAACATTCATCTAAATGAATCTCCTAAGAAGTGTCAATATAATAAGTCATTATTTAAACCGGAGGGCAAGTGTTGAGTGAAGACATCCGCAAATGAAAGACAAGCAAACCTACAAGAATTCACCTCCTCTCAACAGCCGCCTCCCTTGGTTCAGGACCTTTCCCGTCTCGTCAAGGATCCTGAGCAGTTAGGCTGGCCCGGGGAATGCCCGTGGCCCATGTGAAGCCATCCTTTTACAGCCAGGGGGAAAGAGGAGCAGAGACACAAACTGACCTTTCTACACCAAACCACCTCCTATCTCCAACAGAATCAATAGGAAGCCAGGCTTCAAGAGAAACCACCTCGGAGCTGGACACTGTTGTCCTTGAGGGCTGGTGCAGGACAGACGCCAACTCAGATTCTATGTTGTCCAGGTCTTGGTCACCTCTCAAGCCTGAGACCTAAGTCTCCAGGCAGAGCAGACAGTAGAGTCTCTTACAAACTCCCTGGGCACAGATTTGGGAGAGGCTTTCTTCTCAAGTGTAAGACGGCTTGCTCTTCTTCCAACTAACCTGATAGCTCCAGCGTGAAGGGCAGCCTGTTCTCTAAGCCATGGTAAAGGGCAGAATACTTTTCACCGTGTTTCATGTCACTAGCTGTGTGAAAAGCACCCTTCTCTCCTCCACCTCCCCTGACACTGTCTATATGATCACGTAAGAAACAAAGAGTCCGTGTACACTAATAACTACAAGAGCTGGGGGTGGGAGAGCAATGGTCCAGTCCTCGTTCAGCCACAGCTTTTGAACAGCGCTGATGCTCTTAACAAGGATGGCTTAAGGCTTGGTTCTTTACATTTTACACATTAAGGAGTTAGTATTCTAGCCTTATCCTTTAAACATACTGTGTGGATAAAGGGGCTTTCAGAAGGATTTCAGCTTTCTAGAATATGATCAAAAGAAGTAAACTCATGTGACTTTAAATATTTTACCCACTTTTTCCTCATTAAGTTACACATGTCCTCAGTATCCCCAAAGATGATTTAATTTAGCATTTCTTACACTTCAAAGATGCCATTTTGTAGTAGGGATGTAACTTCTAATTACACAGTATTAAATGATGTTATGATCTATTTTAAAACTTCCCTAAAAGGTTAAAACAGGCCATGAACTATATCTGGGGCCAAATCTTATGAGCTGTCAAAGGCTCTTTTTATAGATCATTTAGAAAGATTAAAGAAACCCACTCAATCCATGAGTGTCTCTGCTCAATCTACGTTCTCATTACACATGAAAGAAATCCTTATTTCCTACTTTCCAACTGTGCATTTCTGTCTCTCCACAAATTGTATCATTGGAGATTTTACTTTTAACTTTTAAAACTTGCTTTCATATTTATTATCTCATTTTATCTGTGAATGCTATTAGGAGCCATATATAGAAATGGAAATAAGAGAACCATTGTTTCTTTGCGTATGGCTCGTAGTCAAGACCTCACCTCTCTCTCAAATGTCAAGTATATAAAAAGCAAACGACTAGGATGCTGGACAAAGGAGCTGAGGATGGAGCAGCCATGGTGAGGGGACAGGGGGCACAGAGTGAAGGGTCTAGGGAAGGAAGCAAGTGATGAAGACCAATAGCAATAAGAACAATAACCTTTTTTTCAGCTGAGTTTTCCAAAAGCATTATTTGTTCATTTCTGAATCCCTAAATGGCATGCGAAAGGAAAAATACTGATCTATTTGGGATTATTTTAATATAGCGTCTCTAGGTAGGGAAAGTAAAGCAGACATCCTTCTTTGCATTGTAACCAACATCGGGAGTCCTGTCGCCCAGATAGGTTAGAAGGATCTCTTCTCAGAAATAAGCTACTCTGTTGCTATTTGGGACCATGTGAGCTATCAAAGATACTGTGTTAATATCTTTTAAATCATTGTCTACCAATGATCTTTTCCCAAAATGTTTCTGATAATAAATTCCAAAAACAAAATCTAAACCTGAGTGGTGAGGATTATGTATGGACAGGATGTATGACAAATAAAACATACCACTCATGGGGGAAATCAATTAAACCGAGAATGACTATTGAAGGATGTCAGTTGGTGGGAGTGGAATAAAGCCCAGTGAAGACAGTCTGAAACTGCTACCGCTTAAAGTGAAAAATGACTTACCCGTTATTTCTATAAACAACTAGACCCTTTGGTATTTTCAGAAATAATTCTTTCTAAGCAAGAGTCAACTAAAAAACTCTATCTTAGGTGTAGTGAGAATGATCATGGCAGGCTGTTACTGAGTAGCCCTTTTCCCAATTAAAAATTCTGCTCTTGAAAAATCAAGCCTTTTAGAGAAGTCAGTTACAGAATTATAAAAATAGGTTATAAATGGATCAAGGAAAACAGATTTGAAGGAATTGATACTTTCTGTATTTTAAAAGAATACTCATCCTAACAGTCTTTATTGGGGACAGTGGTTGCAACCAGGAAAATAACTGGTTACTCTTCATGAAGGAAAGAACTAGACAAGACGGGTTTAACCACTCTGTGAACATCGTGATCTTGAGAAGCAGAGGTAGTCACACACAAAAGTGTGTGAAGAAGAGACTGCGATGATGCATCTCAATCCGAAGAGTTTCTGAACTTTTTTAGGTCGGGAGCGGAAGTGACTCGAAGCTTCTGGCGACTTCTGGGACTAAGCAGCATCTCCTCCTCCCCACCTGGGTGCTCCTTACACATTTCGGACATTTCTACCCTCCTTTGCCTTTCCTCTGCCGAATTGTGTGTCACCTCAGCTTTTCCACGGATTCTTTGGAACTAATCCAATTGCATTCGAAATAATAACACTGGAATCAACCACTTAAAATGACTTTTTTCCTAATTAAATTTCTGCTGTGGTGAATTACTCATCTGTTTGTTTTTTGTGAAAGGCCCAGGGAAAACAGAGCTGTAAATTGTGTTTACACTCCACCAGCAAATTCAGAAGAGGCCCGTGATGATGGTAGTTTCCACTGACTAACTGCTCTCCATGTGCCAGGCACTGTTGCAGGAGCTGTTAATATATTATCTCATTGAATTCTCATAACAACCCCATAAGGGAGGTATTATTTATTAGTCTCATTTTACAGTTGCTGAAATGTGGGCACACATTTAAAGTGTAAGACATGGGTTGGGACACCATGGCCTTTGTGACCCTAAAGTTCTCCTGGAGCTTTCACACCCCTTCATGGACAGAGTGTCTCTGGCTGCTGTCAAGTTACATGGTGGAACTGAGCAGTTTGGACTGACACCTCAGGGCCCAGAAAGCCTTAAATATTTTCTAGCTGGCCCTTTATATAGAAAAAGTCCTCCAACCCCTAGTGTAAAACATGGTTACTTCACTGATCAAGAAAAAATGGCAAGAACAATTGGGGAGCTTGGAATAAAACTCCTGCTGAAACTTGCTTAGAAAAAAATCTGTCTTGATCTGATTTCTTTCATACACATCTTGCCTTATTTCTTCTCCCCTAAGGTTTGTCAACCAGTCTCCGAGACAAGCGTGTTCACAGAATATTAGCTTAGTAAGTGAAGGTTTCTCTCTCAGTACGGCGAGTTTTGACTATGCGCAAAAGCTTCCAAGAAAGAAAGAAGAAAGGATCGACCAAAGAAAGCTTTGACAACCACACATTTCCTGAGAGGTTTCAAAATTTTTGGCAGTTTCACAGGTATTTCTTCTTAAGTACAGATGACATCATTGTTGGAATTAAGGAAACAGTTGGCCTGGTTTCTTCTACATATTGTTTTGGTTGATGCATCAACTGATTTTTCTATTTTTACCGAGAAGCTATGTCATAACTATTTTTAGTAGACAGTGTCTGGTTCTATCATTTGTGGAACTCAATACACAATCATGTCTTAGAATTTTTTTTCCCCTAAAGCTCAAAGAATGTATGTATTTGGTGGAGAATGTCCTCATCAGCAAATACTCCACTCTACTCTGAAACACATTTTAGATTAAAAGTCTAAAACAGGAAGTAGACGCTAACAAATGCTTCTACTACAATACTAGGCAGCAAAGGGAGGGCAGCTGTATCAACTTGCCTTTGAAATATTAACATTTCAAGTCATTAATTGAGAATGAATTAACATCTGAGCTGCTCTGGTAATTTTTACTTTATCCTAAAAACCTGCCTATAAATCAAAGTCAAATGAGTAACTGAATTTCCAGAGTTGGCGATCTGGTACCTGAGCTGGGCTCAACTTGCAGGGAGTCAAAGAACTTATGCAAACTTGTTTACTACAAAAGTGAAGAAAGCAAACGCCCCAAGTCCAGGGTTTTTCTCTGCGTACCTTTCACCACCTTCCCCCAAACACTAACCAATACAGAGAACAAACAGCATCACGGCCCTTCCCAAGCTTGTTTGCACAAAAGAATCACCTGGGGATCTTCCACAATTTCCTCCCACCCCTAGGCCATGCCCGAGGCCCATGAAAAATCACAGTCCTGGAGGTGAGGCAACAGGAAGTTTTGGAAGCTCCAGACATCAGTAGACAATTGTGATTAAAGTGAAGATCGCCGGATGGGCTCAGTCAGTACAAACCTGACACCGGCAAGTCAGGAAACCTGAATTCCTACTCCATTCTCTGCTCCACTCTCTGCCAGGCATTCAGATCTTCCGTGCAGGATTTACTAACACAACATGTAGGTGTCTGAACTGGTAGCATCATTCTTGCTTCTAGCACATAATCCAATTATTAATGCAAATATTAAGAGGATTCTAACACAGTGAATACAGTCCTAGGGTTCCTCTTAAGTTATGATCTGTTTAAGCAGTCACACCACTTCTGCATCTTAGGAGACACCACGCTTGGCTCCTTATTTTGCGAGCGCATGGATCCCGCAGGACAAATGTAAAAAAACCAACAGTGTGCCTTACCTCTACGATGCTTTTTAAATCTTGCACGTAAGTCCTTTCAGTCTCCAGAATTTCCTGCACAACTCTATCCACATAAAGCAGCTTGGGGCTGGTGGCGGATTCCGCACCCATTTTGGTGGCCGAGTTGGCTTCCACTCTGCGCTGGGCCCGGGGCTGCCTGTCGCCGGCCTGGTCCGTGCTCTGTGGCCCAGCCGCGCTATCCCTCTGCAGCTCGCTGCTGGAGAACGGCCTGGCTGGAATCAGCTCCAGTTTTATGGCCCCTGCATCCTTATCCTGGGGAAACAGGCCCAAGTGGCTGTTGGAAACTAGGGTCATCCTGCTGCCGAAGGAACCATGGCTGTCCCGGGAGGAGGCGGAGGACGACGTGGAGCCGAAGCTGATCGGGCGGTCGCTGTCGGAGAGCTCCATGCTCGTGGGCTCCCAGGAGCGGGGATGCCTGGCTGCGGGTTTGCGATCTGGAACTTCTGTTACAGCTGATGGCTCTTCAGGACGCGACGTGGGCACATCTATATACGTTAAAAAGAAAGAAAGAAAGAAAAAGGATAAGATAAGCAAGATAGGCAAGTATTTCAAAATTCTATCACACAGAAGGCTTAAGGGAGGTTAAAACCTAGCCAGGACAAAAGCAAAAAACGGTAGCAAGTTAGTTATAGAAGGAAATGCAAAGATACCCATGGGAGGTTGAGTTAAAAAGTTGGAGTTTCTAAAGCATCACCTGGAAACGTGTTAGAAACCAGAGTCTTGGGTGCTCCCGGACTCCTGAGCTTCAGTCTGTGTTTTACCAAGATGCCAATGCCACGTGCACGCACTTTAAAGCTTGAGAAGCTCTGCACTCATGACTTCAAAGTGTGAGCACCTGGAAGGACTAATAGAGCAGATCAGTCCAGATTTACTAAATCAAGGCTCACTGCTCAGGGCACAAGGGATCGAGAGCTTTAACTAGCACCACAAGTGATTCTTATGTACTTAAAATGCATCTTTCTTAAGGAATTTTGAGAAATCATGTTCTAGATTTTAAACATTCCACTAATAATCCCGCAAAATTTTAAGCTACCAACCTGGAACCACCACAACCCAACAACACGGACAACTTCACATTTCACTTTACACATTACACAGCTTTGAAGAAAGTGTCACATGGACAATGATTTTCTAATGCTGAGCAAGAAAAAGCAACATATTGAGACCCACTTCCCTTTTAAAATGCACCCTCCTACCACAACACTTCTCTAAATCTCCTCTTGAAAGCTGGCATTCCATGTGTGGTATATGTAAGTTACACTTCACATCTGATGAACTACACTTTCCACATTTAGAGTTAGATAACGTGACAGTGTAACCATACAATTAAATAATCTACAGGAATTGTTTTTAAAGAAATGGGGCTGTTAGTGTTTACAACAAGGAATAAGCAGAGAGTGTTTGAAAAGTCAAAAGGTCACTTTAAAGCCTGTAGCACTTAAATCTTGGGTCCAAAAAAGGCCCTGCCTGGAATTTAAACTTTCAGAAGCTATTTTGGTGGAACACACAAAGTTCCAATCTTCTTCAATCGTAAGGCAGGAGCAAAGCTTTTCCCCTCTAGTGATGCGATCCCAGGTTTATGGAAGCAAAATGCCTCACCATAAAGAGTGGGATTAATGAAGAAATTTGCTTCATTTTAAAATCCACCAAAATGCATGTTTATAGGTCTTGTCAGAAAAGTAGAAGAGTGCAACTTAGGTATGGAAGGTCATAATGAGACAAGCACAGTAACAAGAATATAGATTAATGATCGTCTTTTCAGAAGGAACATGAATTTAATTCAACCCTACGGATCATCAAACAGCTGGTACCAATTTTTCTAGAATAAAAAAAAATCCATCGGAGTCTATATACTTCAACATCAAGACTTCTAGGTAGTTTATATTCATGGCAAATATTAGTGAAGGGTTATAATGCAAATATGAAAATTGTAATATAAAATAAAGGAACTAACTTGGGTCAACAAGAAGAAATGGTAAGAAATGTGCAGGAAATGAGTAAATTACCAACATAACCACTACCACATGGTATATTTGCCGCAAATTTATAAAGCTTTTGCAATATTTTCTCTGCTTGCTCTGTAACAACTTTATGGCCTATAAAACACAGATTGGTTATAGCAGTTAAAATGCACTTGTGCTGAAGATCCTGGCCCAACGTGAGTGCTGGAAAAATCCACGCAGCAGCCAGGCATGTAGGTAAGTCTGCAGGATCAGAAGGATGCTTCTCTGTGTTTGGGATTGCTGTTAAGAAAGTCCTGGGCAGTTCAAATTAGGAGCGGACACACAAGGATTTCTTCTCATTGGCATCCACCATAACCATAACCAAGAGGTTGATCTCACTTTCAGGAATGGGCACTAACTTGGGACGTATGTAAGGATTCTTTAAGGTCCCAAAGGGCCAATGAGGCTGTGAGTTAGGACCAACGCAAGTTGGATATACTGCGCTATAAGAAAGCTGGGGCACCTGGAAAGGTCTAGACCTACAGACTCCCCATAGATTTGGACACACTGGTCTCCAGGACAACCTCTGATTTTCTGACTAGAAGAGAACTTTCTCTCCAGCAGAGAAAACCCTCTTTGACAGTTCTATACCTCTTGGCAAATATTCATTATCAGGATGGTGAAAAACGAACAGAATGGAGAGATTTTACCTACTTCCACTCCAAGTTAGCCAGCCACTATTGGGACCAAGGGATTAAGGGGGAATAAAAAATTGCCAGATGTTTTAGAGGGGTCCGTGCTGGACTGCTAGGGATGACAGTGCCTTTTATACTTTCAGAGGCAGGAGACAGTGGGACGTGAAAATCAGGTCAACAGGGACCCCTTCATGGATGAATCTTATACCGCAACATGCACTGGGCCCTGTTCCAAGGAAGGCTTCATGTGTTCCAACTCCAGGCCATGTAGTCTAGGCCACTGGGCCAGCCTATGCAGACTGCCAACCAGGCACTTTATAAAACAATATTTGAGATATTTGGTATCTCTAGTATTTAGCCAAGCTTACTGTTCCAAATTAAATACCTTCCGAAAATGACTGATGACAGAAGTGAAATACTTAAAGCTAGGTCATATAATGGCAGATAATATGAGTCCACATTTGCTAATGGATAACATTTTTAATGCTGGTTCATTGCTTAGAAGATAATTATAGTTTTTCCCACATAAGGAAATGTACCTCATAAAAACTGTCTAGTCTTGTTCTCACCTCCCTCAAAATAATTTAAGATTTCCACCCTGCCTGGCCTGTTCTTTCTAATACAGTTCACCAATTGTTAATATTAAATCCAGAGCTCCACTGTTCAACACAGTAGCCGATAGCCCCACGTGGCTATCGTGTGCTTGAAATGCAACTTGTCCAAACTGGGATGGGCTATGAGTGTAAAAGACACACCAAATTTCAAAAATGTAGTCTGAAACACAACAGTATGAAATACTTCAGTAACACTTTTTATATTAATTACATGTTGAAATAATATTTTGGAAGAGTGGGTTAAATGAAATATCTTCTTAAAATTATTCACTGGTTTCATCTTTTTAAAATGGGGCTACTAGAAAATTACAAAATATATTCGTGGCTTGCATTGTATTTTAGTCAGATAATGTTGATCTAGAAGTCTTCTAGATAATTATATCATTCTGTAAGAGTTAAACTTGCTTATTCATCAATCTTTGTTGCAATAATAGTGAATGAAGAGGTGCACACAATTTGAAATGTATCTTTTTTTGCTCTATTCATTAATTATACTATATTGTTATGAGTCAGCAAAAATAGAATTGGGAGACACTCGCTGTGCACTGGATATTGGGGTAGCTGATTTCCCATGATAAAGTGAGACACTCAGATAGAAAACCATAGAGCAAGAAAGCGTTATCCTCTGCCTTGAGTGAAAGATGTTGGTGGGTTGTGTCCACATTTGGGTAACTTGCTGCTTTGCTTTCCTTTCCTTTCCTTCTCAAACCTCTCTTTCTTTTTCTTTTTTTCTTTTTTTTTTTTGCTAAATCTTAAACCCAGGGCTAATAATATATCAATTTCCGAGAACTTGCCAAAGATTGCTAGTGGCCCATGTCGGTGGGTCTTTTGACCATAAACACCCTAAAATCTAAAATAAGTTGCTTTCCTGCCTTTAGGCTCTTGGTCCATCTGACCCCAGTTGGTAAACCTGGAGGTCATGGTGGTGGAAGCATGTGTAGAGGGGCTTTGCTTCTTATAACTAGCAGTACAGTAGCCTAAAAGCCATCAAAATATTCTTTCCTGTGCCAACCTCAATAACAAAGAAAATATGGCTGTAAAGCTCCCATGTAGATAACTTTCACACATTTTACTTCACGGCAAGTCTTTCTCTCTAATTTTTCTCTAGGTGAAAGAGCTTGAATTCCTTGGCTTTTCCTTGTTTGCTCTTCAGACTTACATCGTTTTAATTGCCCTCCTTTGGAATGCCACTGCCAGAATGAAAAGCAGCCCTTCTTGGCTCCAACGTGCCCCTGAGGCTGATTGAGGGGTGAGGCAGAACTTTCATTGGCAAGTGAAGCCCAAGCTTCTCCGACCATGTTTACATGTTGAAGGGGGAACTGATGGGGCCACAGCTGGCCACTCTGTGTCACAACCCCCAGGGAGAGAAAGCTTTCACGGCAACACAGAACTCTATGCACAGCAGGGAAGGAGGAGTGAGCAGGACTTCCAAATTCTGCTCATTGCTATTCTAGACTTCAAATACCTAATCTGAGTTCCTTGGCAGGACAACCATGGACATGAAGAGAATGTGCAATGCTCAAGACCAACGAATAACTAAAATTATGTGGCTCCTTACTCCACTGCCTGTGGAGGAGAGGCAACAGAGAGACTAAAGCATGAGCAAGTTATTCTATGAGCCAGCAAAGTTCACTTATTTCAGAGCCAGTCTTTGATAGAGCCTCAAAGTTGTAAACTGACTTCATGATTCAAAAAACAAACATTTGAATCAAAGTTATAAAAAACATACATTTATGTATTTCAAAGAGGACGCTAAGTAGTTGAGGAGAATCCTTTACACATCTCAGAGATAATAGCGGAGCGCTCAACAAATAAAAGCCACCACATATCAGTGTGAATTTCTACCTTTTGGTTTTCCAAAATATCAGTGTGATTCTTGTATCAACAGCAGGTCCAGGACTACAGTTACATATGTTCTTTGGTGCTCAGCGTGTTCAATCCAGGGAACATGATTTTCATTCTTATTTGTAGCTGTTTGGTAATGAAGAAGTGAAAAAAAAAAAACTTACCATGCTAATTTCTTAGTTATGACCAATGTACTCTGGTTATGGAAGATGCTAACACTGGGGGAAGCTGGATAAATGGCATATGGAAACTCTGGACTGTCTTGGCAAATTTCCTGTACATTAAAATTTTTCCCAAAATAAGTAATTTTTTTAAAAAGCTTGTTACCATTGAAGAGTCAGTCAGTAAAGAAGGAATCTGAACAAAAAGATCGAGGATGGAAAAAGATGCCTTGCAAAAAAAATGCTCTCGTTCAAACAAGAGACGGGAAGTTGAAAGAGGAACAAGGATTCTTTCAAGCTGTAAAGTCTGACGCTAAATATTCAGATAATTTACCAGTTGATTCCTATACTAGTCAATGAAAACTAAGAGAGAACAATGGCCACTGAAGTCAAGTGGGGATTTAGTTAGACATCGCTAGCTATATGCAGCGAACGTGTTAGTTAAATTGCCTTAGCTAAGTGGCGACTCCAGAATTTTTACATTCGAGGGCACAGGCATGCCAATTTGGTTAAAAGGGACTTAAGGGAATTCCCTTAAGGCCTTTTTATGCAAATACAGTTGTTTTTACTTTGTCTATCTGCTTTTTGGAGGTGATTTAGTGTGGGAGGTGAAGGAGATTATGGAGTGGGGTGAAAACTAAACTACAGGTTGTTATATCTACTCCTTCTTCTTCTTCAGAGAACAGAGTTCCAGCTAAGCACAGCTCCCAGCCTCCCCGCCATTATATGTGGCCATGTGGTCAAGTTCTCACCAGTGGAAAAGATATGTGTCCCTCTGCGTGTCCATTTCTCAAGCATCAGACATTGTTTCTCTATATTCTTCCCCCTTCCCACTGGGGCTCGGATGTGGCAGGGACCTTGCCGGAACCATGAACATGACACCAATGCCCTAGAGCATGGTAGGGCTTGGAGCAGAAGGACCTTGCAAAAACTGGGTCTAGATGTGCCCTGAGCCGCCACATAAATAAAGCCTGGTTATCCTGATGCTGATGTGCTGGAGAAACCATCTGCTGAGAACACATCAATATACAGAGAGATGCTGAAGATCAGGCCCCCGCTGATCCGGCCCCTGCTGTTTGAGGGTTTCCAGCCCAGGCACCAGACGGGGGAGACGGGGAGAGAAGAGCCTGAGAGATGACTCCGCCCTGTCATGTCTGATGGCAACCCTATGAGCCCTGAGCCAGAACCACCTGGCAGAGCCTCTCCTGAGCTCCTGACTCACAGAAACCTTGAGAGATTAGAAGTGACTGTCATTGTTCCAAACCACTAGGTTCTGGAGTGATCTGTTACACAGCAAGAGATAACCCGAACAGCCTCTGTTATAGCAGATCAGCCTTCCCATCAGGTGCCAGTGCTTTAACCTTCTATCAAAATTATCCCCTAAAGAAAGCATAGCAAACCCCCCCCCCCATACACAAAGCCTCCCAGTTCATTTGCATGTGTCTTTACTTTCAGAACATTTTATAGATGGGAAAAAATAAACAGAGAGGCTAGGTAACATCTTGCTCAAAGTTGAACTGTGAGTCAGAGACTATGGTTTCTGATTTCTAGTCCATTATTTCTTATACTTGGATATAGATTCATAGACTAGGGCAGAAAAGGAGAGTACAGATCAGGAAATGAAGCACTAGACATAAGGCACTTACATGAAGTACATGGTACCAGTGTGCCTATAGTGTATGTATGAGGGAATCAATATGAGCCCAACTGCGTGCACAGAAGGAGCTCAGAGGACCAACCAGTCCTCTGTCAAGTTACGACAAAGCACTCTCTCCTTTAGAGGTTTTGCATTTCTGCCTGGCTCTGAACCATGGAAGTTTGTATTACAGTCTTTGGGTCTCTGGTTTCCTCATGTGTAAGTGAGGCAGTAAGACTAGATAACTTCCCAGGTCCCATCCAACCACTGGGTTGCAGCTCCAACCCTGAAATAAACACGAAGTTGCTGGATGCCACTTCTGCATTGTCCATTCCCTGCTGGAATCACAGCACAAGCAGTAAACACAAAATAGCAATTTTCTTCTACACCCTACCGATGCCAGGTCTTGGATGATGAAATATGTATCAATGACTTTGCCAAAGGCCAAAAAACTCTATTTTTAATTTAGATTAAGTAATAATCTATGCCCTGGCTTCCTTCCTGTTCGTATGGAAACATCGGTCTCGAGGCAGTAACTAAACAATGACAGCTCTACACAAAGGCTCCATCTGCACTGAATGCGCTCAGTTCCAAAAACATCTCAGCGCACTGGAGAGGGAGGATTAGGCTAAATAACATTTCTTAAAGAAAAAGGAGGCAGAAGAGGCGAAACCCAAGTAACTAACAATAGCACTCTGAGAAAATAAACCATCCATAAAGTACACTAAACATTTTCTCCCAGAAAAAAAGAGGAGGAGGAAGAGAATTCAGAGTGGCTAACAATAGAGATCTGAGTGAATAAATCCATCTAGAAAGTACAATGCAAAACTATTAAATGTCATGCCCTTTCAAATCCATAAGGGTGTGGGAAATGGTCATAATATACAGTTGAGTAAAGTGGTGGTTTATAAAACACAGGAACAATGTGATCCCAGTTTTGAATTTAAAAGTGCCACTTTTTTTATTACCCACATTAGAAAAAGATTGAATGGATATTGAATAAAATATTGACATTGGTTTTACCAAGTAGGAGAATGGATGACTTTTCCTTTGATATTTGTCTGTAAATATCACTTTTTTTCAGTAAGTGCACTACTTCTATAATCCGAAAAAGTTATTTAAAGAAATTAAAATCACAACCTCAGTTTGTATTAAATATTTAAATACATTAAAATAACTTGATTTTTATGTTCAATATGATTAATGAAAAGGAATGCCAAATATATACATCTTCTCTCAAATACATTAGTATCACTAAATTAAAATACTTAAAAATACAAAATCAGATTCCAATGTGCTACAGCACTGAATGCCATCCGTGCCTTTTTCTCCCCAATTATTCCCCCTAACAAAAGAATTTCTTACCAATAAACACTCAAAAGGGAAACTGCATTTTCTTAGTCAACTCTGGTTACCACCAGACTCAGACTAAATTTCATCACTACAGTTGCTAAGCATAAAATTTGCAAACATTTATTTTGTTCCCCCAGCTTAACCTGCCTGAACCTCGTAAAGAAAGCACATTAAAATACTCAGTATTCACTGCACGACAACTTAGGATTTGAGTTTTCTCCCCAGAGTCCACCAACATCAGCTCTCTAGATTATTTCAACCTAACTTTAAGGGAAGATCAAATCCAAACCAAAACAAGGCAAAAACCACTGAAGACAGACTGCAGTTCAGATGGAGGAAAAAAAAAAATCACCTCCTAGACGAATTCTATTGTTGGAGAACTCTTTTCAGTGCATCGCATTTATAACAGAACAGTTGTAACATATCCAAGCAAGCGGCTGTCCCGGTGCAGGGCTGCGGAGAAAAGCCCTGCGACGGTTTCTCACCGCGGTGGACCGGCTCTGCTGCTCCAAGAGGAGGGACCGAGTGTGTCGGGCCTCGGTCCCCCAGGCACACCCACACTGGCACCTACCTGCGCTCTACCCAGGCTGGGCTACATCGTCCGCCTTCAGCTGATGCGGTGACCTCACTGGGAGCTCAGTCAGGTAAAACCAGAAGCCTCTGCTAGTCTGTGCAGCTCCTTCCGTGGAAATATTGCATGAGTCAGCTTTTATCTCTCAAAACCCAACACACAAAGGCTTTACAAAAACCTGATTGGCAACTTTCTCACTGCCTTTTTCCCCCTGGTGTGCAGACCACAGACTTCAGCATCACTAAGAGCCTTAAATGAAACATGACATCATTCAATTGAGAAACAGGACAATAGACACCACTGTGGGTAACTTGAAAATGCACACTTCGCTGAGCAACACCCTGTGACTGCCATTCTTTTGTGAACATCAAATACAACCCACACTCGCCTACAGCTGCCTGGGCTTTACCTTCCTGGCTCCGGCCACCGTTCTCATAAAAGTCCACAAAAGCAGCAAGATCTCCAAGCTCTGATATTTTCAGTTCGCTTCCTGAATTATAAGTTTATTTCAAAGGAAATGGACACATCTTTCACCTAAGTTTTAAAGTGAAGTTTGGGGGTGGGGGTGGGGCAGAGAATAACACACCGTTGAAAGAAGTTAGTTTCCCTTAACGGGAACACTTAATACAGTTTTAAGGAAGCAGAATTAAACAAGAATACGTTTAAGGTTGAGTTTTTTTTTTTAAACAGTATTGAAAAGTCTGTCTGAAGACAAATACCTAAAATGTAAACTTCACAGGCATTTCTTAGAAAAACTGTTTAGTTCTGTGATTTTATATTCACAAGTGCTAAGCAGTAAAGACAGAATGATCTAACTGCCGCACTTCAGAGACCTTCACATCCACTTCCCTAAGGCCACTGGTCCTTCTGAAAATGCTCTATTATTATACAAAGATTCAAAAGGTTCATATTTGAGAATGATATTGAGTTCCTTAGATGCAGGTCTTCAGGAGTACAAAAATGTTACTGAAAACCGATACCACTGCATCATGGAGCAAAAACTCAAAATATGGATTATGCCCATGTATAGACACTGAAAACTCAACTATTTCAGAGGATCAAAATCCTTTAAATAGAAGCTCCACTTAAAGCATTCGTTTGTGGTTATGGAAAATAATGTTAGCCGATCATCTTTAATATAACTATTTCTGTCACACCTATTAAGTGATTTTAAACTAACAGCATAATAGGATAATTTGTTTTAATGCCCATTTCCTTCCAAATAAGACTGAACATACCCAGAGCTACTTCAGGGAGCCCATTTTGATGGAAATTTATCAGTCAGTTAGGAAGACAACTTGTTGGAATCACTTCTCCCCCACAAAATTCACTGGTTTAATGAAAATCACTAAGTCACGGGTGCTGAAGAGGCATTTTGAGAGGAAGGGTCCCCCCCCCCGGGCTGTGGGGACTCTCTTAATCCTTTCTGACCTCCACAGCTATCTCTCTGGCCCCCGAAATGACGTCCCCCATACCCGTGTCCAGCCCTCCGGTTCTGCGTAACTAACAGTCGACTCCAATCTTTTCAGCTCCATCTAATCTTCCACAACCACTCCAGCCCACTGCTCCTCCCATTTGTTAAACGGCTGTTTAGTGCACTTAGAGTAAGTTATCACGTGGTCTTATGTTGAATTTTTCTTCTAGTCATCTTTCTCCTGTCTTGGATTATCAGCTTGGGGAGCAGGGAACCTTCCTTTGCTGCAGATTGGATATTCATGTGGAAGATACCAAGTTCTAAATTCTATAATGGGGTAATATATACAAAGACTCCTGGCTTCTCCTTGACTCATCTGCTTTCCGTGCATATCCACAGATGACACCTTAACTCCTTTCTCTTTCAATAAAGTATTATTGTTCTTGGATTTTTTTTTCTTGCCAAGAAATATTTTTCAAAAGCCACTTCTGAGAGATGCTGTGTCCATTACAATTGAACAAAAACAGCAAAGAGACTTTGAGTGTGGATGCTGGGCCGTCTATAACTTCTACACTGGACAAGTGGCTTGGCTTGAAGGATGGTTTTGAACTGACAGCACAGGCCACATATGTCCCACTAGTCAGTCATTTCTGCTCCATAATTCCTGCTAATGTAGCAAAATCATCAACTTGTCTGAGTAAAGACCTTTCATATCACTTGCGCGTAACTGAAACCACCCTATACTGCAGCCACAAATACGCAGAGTTCATAGGATTCTGAACCTAGTTTTTAAAATGTTAAGCTTTTGTAGAGCATGGAACACATACACACACCGTTTTTGCCTTTGTATTTATCCCAGTACCAAGTGCAGTCCGCCCTTTGTATCTGCAGGTTCAGCACCCACGGATTCAAAACCAACTGCAGATGGAAAATATTCAGATAAAAATATTTCCAGAAAGTTCCAAAAAATCAAAACTTGAGTTTGCCACCTACTGGCAACTTCATTGCATTTACAACTATTCACCTAGCAGGTAGATCATGCCAGGTATCATAAGTAAGTCTGGAGATGATTTAAAGTATACAGGAAGATAGGTGTGGGTTATTTGCAAATACCATGCTATTTTATATAAGAGGCTTGAGTATTGGGTGGATTCTGGTATTGGGGGGCGAGGGCGGTGCTTGAAACCAATCCCTGGCGGACACCAAGGGATGAGTGTTGCCCACTGAACTATCAGATGAGCAGGGCGTGGGGCCCAAGAGGCGTCATACAGGCGTGGAAGGGCAGAGAGCAAGGAAAAGGGAGAAGAAAGTAACATTCCTTGAGCAACATTCAAGGTTCTTTGACACTGGAGCTCAGAGAAGCCTTCTGTGCCTCCGTGTTTCCTTCAGGCCTCTGTTTGTCCCCCCTCAGCCCTGCGATGGCTTGGCCCTCCGGTCCTTCCCATCTCATCCCACACGCCAGTTACACTGGGCTGTAGCACATCTTCCAGGTGCCCTGCAGTCTTGTCACTGGACTTTTGTGCACACAGCAAAACCAATCCCAAGACACGTAAAAGGCACAGACACTGGTAACCATGCTGTTTCTGGCTGCCTCATTCATTTGCCAATATTAAAGGTAGGAGAAAACATAGTTTTTGCTCACTGAAATAACTTTTTAAAGGATAGAGAGCTTGGCCACAGATAAATGCACATTTCTGCTTTGTTAGGTGGAAAAGATGCTCTCGCTGGAACGCCTCTCTTGTTAATTCCCTCGCAACACTGGTCACACAGTCAGGAAGCATGGGAGTTAACTCACGATGTCCTCGCCAGGAATGGGGACCCAGGGGCAGAAGAGCAGCACCCCCAGGCCATGCCTACAGCCAGCAGGACACAAGCCAGCCAGCCAGCCAGGTGCAGGCCAGTCTTTTGGCCTTAACTGGAGAAAGACCAGAAGGCCCCACCACTTAAAAATCTCCCTGCCCAGATGGCTGCATTAGGGCCTGCAAGGCCCCCGTGAGAAACCAGTTCTTTCTGGCTGAGGGCAAAAGTCATCAGTTAAAACTCCAACATCCCCTGGGAAGGGTTGTGGAGTCATTGCCACCGTGGCGTCATCAGCCTGGGCATCCTTTCAGGGAACCACACGGGTCTTTCAGGAGGGAGGCCACGATGGAGTTGTCTGGGAGGCAGGGAGGCTGAGGGGAGGAAGCACAGATAACACGCAGCTCGAGGGGCTTAACGAGGTCTGACCTACTGGAGCGACTTCGCTGACTTTGCAGCCAGGCAACAGCTCCAAGAACTCAGGCAATGAAGGATGAAAGAACGGCCCGGAGAAAGGAAGGAGGGCAAAGGCATGCATACATTTTTCAGACTCAGGGCACGATTTGTTTCATATAATCAATAGCTGATAAGGCAGATTGAGACAACGGTCTTACATTTTCAGTTACAAAGGGGCTAGAAGTTATAAGGGATATTTTAAATCATAAGTAACATTCTCTATATGGTGCATAACAGTTTAAATGCTGGAGCAGGGGTTGGGGGGAACCTGTTTGTTTTGTGATTCAAGGTGTTACGGCCACTGTGACACTGTTCTCTAGACAAATGGCAAAACTATTTTCTAGTGCACAGGCCACTGACAAATTTTTTTTAGCCTACCAGAACTTTTTTCTTTGAAAGAAAAAGGCATGAGATTACATTTTCTCAGTGCATGCCACGATAAATGTGCCACACATTAAAGTCAGTTGCATGCCAGGAAGTGTCACACAACCCCATTGATGTCCCTTAGGAGGGCACAGTGACCTTCCTCCCGAAAGTGAGACATCATGCACTAACACACTTCTACACTGAAGTCTTTCTTTATTAAAAATCTACATACACTTTTCCAGAGGTCTCCTCTCAACCCAGAAAATGTCACCAGCTATAAACTCTGCCTTGCCCTTGAGTTACACAAAACAAACTATACGCTTTGTTAAACAGACAAAAGAGCTAGTAGGTTTTGTTCTTTCTAAAGGACTATTTTCAAGGTGAAAATATTTTAATGGTAAGCAAGTTTGTTGTCAACAAATTTAAAAAGTGTTTATGCTCAGCAAAAGACATAGGTTTAAGGCAGACAAGAGCACTCAGTTCTGGGAGCTATTTAATAAAAGTAGTGTTTTCTGTTGGTCCTGGAGTACTGAACCTCACAATGGAAACGGGACTATAAATAATAAATAGGTACCAGTACTCAAATTATCCAACTGAAAATATAATTCCTCACCCCCTATAGCAGGGAAGTGTCAGCACTGAGGCAGAATGGTAAGAACCTGAGGCAGCAAACACACACACACACACAATTCACCACACCTTTTCAGGCTCATCCTTACCTTGCTAAGCAAGTCACGGTGTAATTTCTCTATCATAGGCCAGTCTGCTGTGACAACCAGCTGAGGTGGCCTGGAAGGGCACGTATCCTTGGGGACTCCAAAACTGTGCTGTTTCAAGAGTTCCACCCTGGGCTGACTTCTCTGTATCTGTGATAACCATTAGCTCTGTTTTTCTCTCTCTTCTTTTATTAGGATATTTTGGTCTTTATTGTCCAGAGACGTTGAAATCAAGCCTTAGTCGTTTCTGAACTGAACAATTTTTAGATATCAAGCAAGCAATATGTTACAAATGTTCTCTTGCTTTCAATACTAGATCAGTCCCATCTTTAAGGACGCCATGGGAGGACTCGCTGGGCTATGCACAATGAACTAATTATCCCTCTCAGAACGCAGTCTGTTTCCAGACACATTTTTTCTCCAGGAGATAACACACATCTAATCCATTCATAACCAAAGGCATTCAGCACGATCTATACTTTTGAAAACATTCTTTTAAAAATGTACTTGAACTTGTACAAGGGGCTTGGATATGCTTTTGAAATCCTGCAGCAGTATTTTTCCAAAGTAATAATTAAAACAAGAATTTATTATCGTTTCAGAGTGACAGCCATGGAGGTTCATAACCCTTATGTGAGCTTGCAAAAGCATTTCACATCCTGGCAGAGGAAGGAGACAGCCCCCTTGGCCAGCCTTTCCCCACAGCTCCAAGGGGATGGAGTGATGGGGAGGTGTGCAGCTCGACATCTCCAGCTCCATCCCTGTCCTGTAGACTCCGAGATGGTGGGTTCAAATAGACAACTATCAAAAGTAGCAGAGGTGAGGATGTAAGCCTGTGGGGGAAACAGACAAGCCGCTCAGAGAGGCTCTGGGTCACTCTCTGAAGGGGTTCTGAATCTCCCCTCCAACAACTGCCATCCTTTAGAATTGCCAGTGTCAGTCTTCTTCCCCCAATCTCAAGGTTACCTTCAACGTCACAGTGGCTGACAGCTGAACCTCTAGATGTAAGACCTGAGAGCAAACGGATTCATCCCGGGAGAGGCTATCTAATTTCTAGAATTGAAGTGGGGTGGTTGGAGCTTCTGTTCATTCGGCCTCCTGAACCAACTCACAAGGACAACCCCACTGAGGCAGAAATTTGTAAAAGGTCAAATACAGATTCCACTCCAGAAAGCAGAACTTAGTCCTCTCTAAAGGAGCTGAGATGACTTATTACTTTGCAGATTTTTTTAAACCAAAGAAGGCAATGAGGCTGCACCACCTTAGTTATGTTATTACAATGGTCTTAAACACCTGTCTGTTGCCATGTGCCCTTGTCTTTGCCTTTCAGAACTTTGGCACACACAGCGACAACCTGCTGACCATCTCCCTTTGCACCTTCTCTCTTAGAGCATCCACCGCTAACTCACCCTCGCTAACTGGTACCTAGTGAATGCCAGGTTCCGTGCTGGGCTCCAGGAACAGACGAGACTTTGCCTTCTGGAAGCTCCCATCTGGCAGGGCTATGCAAGCACCAGATAAATAATGGGACAAGTGTAAACACTGTTACGAAGCAACAGCTCAGGTATTAACAAGAACTGTATGCATATACATTTGCTCTGTTTTCCTAAACTGCCTCTCCCCGTTTTCAGACTTCCCTTCAAGTTATATGAAAAGCCGACAGTAACCCCACATTGCAGTACCATCAAGCTGATTGGGGCTGCCTTCACTTATATTTCTCTTTCAGTCTTAGACAGCAAGCTCTGTAGGGCTCATCTTTCATCTTATGTTTAATTACTCAGTATCCAAGCTGAGAGCCAAACTTGCTGAAACTTTTTGTGCGTCGAAACACTTGACTAATTCCCTGTTCCCACAGAGGTATATGAAGTAACTTGTTTACATTAACAGAACAAAGAAAAGGAAGTAGGGCTCTCTGTTAGGAGACGGGGTTAATCTTAATTAGGCCAAGAAACAAGTGTCACCAAATTTATTTTGGTTTACTTTGAAAAACAAAATTCAAATCCTTTATACAAGTAGATGAAAGGAAAAAAGAGAGAAAGAAGGAGAAAAAGCCAAAACCTTCCTACGAGCTGCATGAGGAGGTGCGATTATGGGGTTGCTCCCTCACTACCCACTGGGATCTAGTCTCTGCTTTTTCTTTAAGGAATGTGTATTATTTGTGTAATTAAAGTAGAAGAGATAAAATAAATAGAATTTAAAGATAGAATAATTTACGTGAAGGTTATTCCCTATATGGAGAACCCTCCCCACCCTCATCTTTTTCCCCCACGCCCTGCTCCCTGCTGGCTGGCTTCCAGCTGGGTTGGGCTGATGGGAGACAAGAGGATGATAAGGCAGGAGGCGAGGGGAGAGGGAAGTAGGGCATCTGTGCCCGCCCCCTGGCTGAGGACGGGTCTGGGGTTCAGCAGGGGCTGCATCCTGGGCAGCCTGGCCTCCACGGTCCAGGTCTCATTGGGTTCTCCTAATTCTACCCCTGGGGGGTCCCTGGGAGTTGTCCCCAAGATCGGTGGTTAAGGCTTCCTGCTGTTGCTGCAGTCCGGGTGTCTCATAGTCTCACAGCCACATCACCTTCAGTGAAGCCACCCCATCATTAAACTCTCCATCATGAACCAGCTGAGTGAATCCCATTCCTCACCAGGTCCCTGGCTGATACCATTTCATTGCAGTTTCAATTCTGATTCCAGAATCTCTGTTCTGAAAAGCTGGTAACAGTTCGACTTCACATACTTAGTCCAAAGGTTTGACTGCAACTTTTCACTAGGTCCTTCTTTGATTTACCAGCTGCTTAATTCAGGACAACGAAATAAACAACTAGAACCTTTTCTGTGCCAGAAACATATTTCAAATTTGATATCTACTGACATACTTGTTAACTCAACAAATAGTAATTGAACAGCTACTCTGTGCCAGGCACCGTATAAACACTGAAGATACAGCAGTACGAAAACAGGTAAAAATCCCTGCCTTTGTGGAGTTTATCTTTGAGTGGAGGATATCTGGACGAAAATCCCACGATAACAGTATTTCAATATTGGAAAGATACTTTGAGGTTTTCTAATCTAACTGCTTAACTGGTGTTGAATTATCACCTACAATAGCTCACCTAGTACGGCCAGTCTCTGCTTGGATACTGTTAGTTCCCGGACATTTGATCCCTGCTCAGATAGTGCATCGCACTTTGGGTAGTTCTAATCTTTAAAGTATTTTCTCACGTTGAGCTGAAGTTCTTCAAGGACCACGACAGGAAAACACAAGACAAATCACACGTCACTTCCATTCTGAAGCTCGTTAATTATCTGAGATGCTATCAGGTCATACTTGCCTCCTTGTTCAAAGATTTATTAAGTACCCTAAGTGATTTCTGGAGGCAGGGTTCAACGGGGTGGGTGGGGGGCCGAGGAGCTGCCCCTCATGCTGTGGGAGCATGGATGGGATTGGGCTTAAAAATGGAACCACCCCCTGACCCCCTTGTCCACGGGTCTCACGATTTAGCTTTCCTACAGCCGCCACCAACATGTTTTCAGAATCGCAATCCTCATGCCTACTTACCGCTGTAAAAAATATTAAAAAGACACCAATTTTAGAGAACATTCTCTGGGAAATAAATGTCCTCCCTGCTTCTCCTATGTCAGACTTTCAGATGCGGCAAACAACACTCAGTCCTCAAAGGGCACAGAGTATGGCCAGGGAGACAGACACTGAGCCATCACAGGAATAAGTGATTAATTCTACACGAGGTGTGTGCTTTGCAGGGAAGGCATGGGGTGCTGGGAAAACAGGTCAAGGGGACCAGGCCTGATTTGGGGTGGTCAGGAGCGGTTCCCTGTGGGAGGAGTGTGTGAACTGAAATCTGAAGGCTGAAAAGAAGTTAACTGGGGGAAGCCAGGCAGACAGAAGAGACCATCCAGGTGGTTCTACTTCCTGTAAGCACAGAATACTGGTCTACTTGGCATAAAGCCCATGGCGACTGCTCAACCTAGATTTTTCTCTGAACAATCTTGTTTGCAAATGTACGACTGCATACCACAATTAGTAACTATGTTTACTGTAAGTCTGCCCCCTTATTAAAGACTCTTCTAGTTTCCTTCTCTACTCGGGGGGGCGGGGTGCATCTTCTAAGCTGCACATATCAGCCTCCCTCTTCTGGGCTTTTCTTTCTCCCCCTCCAGACACTGGGCAGAGCTGCTTGGGCAGAAACCATGACTGTTCTTGCTCAACCACTCGGACAGGGCCCCTTATAAGGTGTGGTTACAGTAAATCACAATGTAGACTTCCCTGCCCGGCGTTTTCATCTAGGTATAATCAGATGAAAATGAACATCAAAGGAGCCCTGAAAGGAGAAGCGGTCATGAAAGGACAGCCTGGGGGAGGGGCCGCCCCACTCAGTTTGTGGTGCTGCTTCTGTGGGATTCACGGATTGACCGTGTGCTTGTGAGCCTTGAGGACTTCCCAGGACCACGTGGTCACCTATCCCAGGACACTCAAAGCCAGGGACAACTTTCCCATGCCAGTGTGGCTCCAGGCACAGGGCATCTGCCTAGGAGTCTGTGCAAAATAGGACGTAACAAAATGTAAACCCCGATGAATGAAGCTACTTGAGAATACTGGGGAGGTGGATTTTCACAAGGACTGCTGGGTAGTGTCCTAACGACGTCACAGTAAAAACCACCCCCAAAGTTGAACTCATGTTGTTCAATCCAAACCATCATTCACTGCACAAAACATGACATGTGGAAAGGACATGGATCTGGAGCTGGGATTGTGTGGAATCTTAGCTCTCCTAGATAAGTGGGTCATCCTGGGCAAGTCACTCACCAATATGGGTTCCAGATTCCTTCTGGACTAATAAAGTGCAAACTCTGGAGTCACTTCCCAAATCTTCGAATCTAAGATTCCGTGGTTTGGGGCGATGTATCCACACGATGACCCACTTCTTGACTACACAGATGGATGGTCCCTCTTGAGGTTCTCATATAACTTGAGGATCTTAAATGTGGTCCCACTATTATGGTCAGCTAACCACAAATTGATGCAAAAACCAGGAGCACATGGCCTTTGTATAGCCAAACTGCTTTAAATTATCTATAATTCCCCATGTGGCAGAACTTGTGAGAAGACATCTTAACTCATCAATTATCAACAGAAAGAGTCCCCACAAAAATTTTTAACAATATCAACTGACAGGAGACCAAAGTCGAGCATCAAGATCATGCTCTTTACTTAGTCACTGACATCATCTCGACTTTCTGCAAAATTGCATTCTGGAAACCAGCATAGAGCACAGATTACAGAACTGCTCATTTTACCACAGGGATATATAATTTGGGGTTGCCTCCCAATCGAGCACCTGTCCTAATATACTCTGGAATCGTGGTAACATAAAAGTTGATATAACTGGATAACTGCAAAAATTATGTTCCTATAACACAGATAATGGAAAGTATGGCTAGTTCTAAATTATCCTAGGAGCTCACATACTTTAAGTACACATGCAATTATGGTGATTAGAACAAATTCATGGTAATGGGTGTCCTGGCTGAACCTCCACGGAAATTGGGTGGGTAAGTCCGGAAGATTCTTTATAGTGGTCCCCAACCCAGTTTACTTGCTTTGATTGAGGGGCTGACGGATTGGCTGGCTGACCAACTATTTTTCAAGAGGTCTATTTAGTTGGCTCCTAAAAAAGAATTCCAGCAATATCTGAAACTCGGACTCAACAATTTTCAGGTGTACATCACAGCTTCCGTGGAGGGGACAGAGGTTGGGGCTGGAGGTGGGAGATCTGGCGGTAGCGAAAGACTCGGTGGTCCTAGGAGGGACTGGGGAAGGAGGTCAGGCCTGAGAAATAGACTTAGCACAAGGACATGAGGGTCAGAGGAAGTACTGGTTTCTGATTTCATGGTGGCAACTACTCAGGCTGGCCTCACCCTTGCAGCCTGTGAATGTCCTGGAGAAAGAAAGACTGGGTGGTAAAAAGAAAAAAAGAAAAAAAAAAAGAGAAGTTGCAGGGAGGGAGAGGAAGAGAGATAACAGCTATAATATCTCTAGCACTCAGCTGTGAGATTCTATCTAAAAGGAGAAAACAGAAGAGGAAAGGGAGCCCTTTTCCCTTAAAATGAGGGAGACGTGAGCATCCACAGCCTGGGGTTGGGGTTGGGGTGGTCCACCAGGTGAACTCCCAGGGGAGCTCTCAGGGCAGGGGCCCCTGGGAGGGCAGGCATCCTGAGGCAAGTCAGGGAGTCAGGGGGGCACTGCCTGGGGGGAGAGGGAAGGGAGACAGGTCTCATTCCTGTGCCCGTGGGAAGGGACAGCTCAGCTGGCAAAGTTTAGCCTTTTACTGTGACCCAGCCCCTCAGGGCTGGTGAGGCCTGGCGTGAACTGAAGACCTCCCCCCTCAACCCCGAGGTTGTGCTCTGAGGCTGGGCAGGCAGAACGTCACCTGAAGACTTGTTTGTTAACACTGGGTGCACTTGATAAGTCAGAATTAAAAAATCAGGGTATTTCAAAAATAGAAGCATTAAATTAAAAAAGCAAAAATCAGCATATTTCACATAAAAATCCAGATTTTTCTGCTTCAGGAGGAGGTGCTAAAAAAAGAAACAATAAAAATGGGTCACCTTGCATTCCTACTCAGCAGCAATGGGTGGAGCTCAGAGGCCTCCCTTTCCCTTGGCTGCGCACTTTCCAGTTGGCCGCAGGCCCCACCCCTCCCTTCAGTATCACACCTGTCTCCATTAACTCTTTCTCATGGCTTGCCTGGCTCTGGAGCCTGGAGGCATTTGACTCTGGGTTAACTCACAAAGTCTTGGACACTACACCATATACTAGGTTAGTAATCCTAGCAGGACCCAGTTTATGAGAAGTGATCTTGTAAGAACAATTTATTTCTCTTTGATTTGTAAGTCATGTAGAAATGACACGTAAAGAATTAAAAATGTCACTTGTGGTCTGTTAACCTGTTAATACAAGATTAGGCACACACACACACACAAAAAGTGCCATGAGACCAAAACCACCATGGAAAGATTCAGTGAAGGGAGTAAGGGAAACATGTCTGCAGTCGTGGGGTAGGAGGAACATTAACTGTAGGCCAGGCAATTGGAACTGTCTTTACCATTTGACCTCACCAGCTTTTACTTTCATTTTTCTACTCTTATCATTAATTAGAGTTTTTGTTGTACTAGGTCTTTCACAAACCTACAACGTATCAATAAATGTCAGAATCTGTTCAGGGTCTCGATGAAGGAATTAAGGTGAGAGAAGGAGTTTAACTGGTGATTCTGTCAAACCAAACACTGAAGTGACTTGGCGTCATCGTTTCTGACATTTGAAAATCCTGGGACAGTAAGACAAAAACCACAGCCCTGAAAGAATGACACACTGAGCCGCCTGGCAGCACTTGAGGGTCCCTTATATTAGACCCGTATGCAAGTATTGAAGCCAGGATTTGTTTTTGATACTCTTCTGAAACACAAGCCAAGATCAACTATAAATGTTAAAATTCACATATCATAGGAATGTACTTTGGTGCAGCCATTATGGGTAACAGTACGGAGATTCCTTAAAAAACTAAAAATAGACTTACCCTATGATCCAGCAATCCCACTCCTGAGCATATATCCAAAGGAAACTCTAATTTGAAAAGATATGTGCACCCTAATGTTCATAGTAGCATTATTTACAATAGCCAAAGCATGAAAGCAACCTAAATATACATTGATAAATGATTGGATAAAGATGTTGTGGTGTACATACACACACACACACACACACACACACAGGAATACTACTCAGCCATTGAAAAAGACTAAAATATTACCATTTGCAGTAACATGGATGGACTTGGAGATTATCATACTAAATGAAATAAGCCAGAAAGAGAAAGAAAAATACCATATGATATCACTTATATGTGGAATCTAAAAAAACGACACAAATGAACTTATTTACAAAACAACAGAGACTCGCAGACATAGAAAACAAACTTATGGTTATCAAGAGGGGAAGGGGAGGTAGAGGGATAAACTGGGAGTTCAGGATCTGCAGATATTAACTACTATATATAAAATGGATAGACAACAAGTTTATACTGTAGAGCACAGGGAACTACATTCAATACCTTGGAACAGCCTATAATGAAAAATAATAGGAAAAGGAATATATGTATATACGTATATGTATAACTGAATCACTATGCTGTACACCAGAAATTAACACAACATTGTAAACTGACTATACTTTGATAAAAAAAATACAATTCACATATATCCTAATCTCATATAACATTAGTTTTGTGGTACCCTTAAAAAAATAATAGAACAGAAGTTAAGACTTAGAACTGGGGATCCTAGTCCCATCAGAATAAACAAGGGCTGTTAAGACTGGGTTTATGGACAAGAAAAAAAGAGAAGTAAGCAGTCTCGCCTCGCTAGGAAGAGCATTTATTCATTTTGACACTGAGCATTTAAGAAGATACCCAGAGGCATTAGTTAATCATCAGCATTTTTCCTAGAAAGGAGAAAAAAACCCATCCTGCACCCCATCCCAGTGTTTATTTCTTTCTGGACCCTGGAGATAGAAATTTTAATACACAGGGGCCTCAGTGAGGATTTGTGGACGTACCCAAGCCTTTCTGAAGAAGAAACGTCTCTGATATATGATCTCTTCCCTCAGGAGCCGGAGAAGGAGGGAGTGGGTGAGGGGGATAGAAAAACAAAACCAACGATTTTCCCCTAATCCCGATGTGGGAGAAAAGCAGAAGGCTAAAAGCTTCCCTGAGGGAAAAAGCTCCTGCAGACTGAGATGGGATCAAGCAAGTCTAACAGACCTCAGGCTACTTAGCTCGCCTGTGTTTCTCTTCACGGTTCTCAAGTGTGCTTATGAGGCCACATGTTTCCCGCACACCTCCCGCTGGGCATCCAGGGTGAGGGCCAGAGCAGAGAAAGGCCTAGGAAACCCCGATTCAGGCCAAAAGAGGACAGGCTGGTACCCGTTTCTTCTGGGATGAACCTCTGGAAACCCCATGACAAGAACGTGTTAGAGAGCAGGGGATTCTTTTTCTCCTCCACATCAATAAATCCCATTCCATGATCTCCTTTTTTAAAAAAAAGTTCCTCTGGAAATGCAAATGGCCAATGGGCACATGAAAAGATACTCAACATCGTCAATCATCAGTGAAACACAAATCAAAACCACAATGAGATACCACCTCACACTGGTCAGAATGGCCATCATCAAAAAGAACACAAACAATAAATGTTGGTGAGGACGTGGAGAGAAGGGATCCCTCGTACACTGTCGGTGGGGATGGAAATTGGTGCAGCCACTGTGGAGAACAGTATGGAGGCTTCTCAAAAAAACAAAAAGAGAACTACCTTGTGACCCAGCAATTCCACTCCTGGGTATACATCTGTGAAAAACAAAAACGCTATTTTGAATAGACACATGCACCCCAATGTTCATAGCATTATTTACAACTGTCAAGATATGGAAGCAGCCTAAGTGTCCATCAACAAATGAATGGATAAAGAAGATGTGATATATATACACATGGAATACTACTTATCCATAAAAATGAATGAAATTTTGCCATTTACAACATGGATGGATTTGTGAGCTATATGCTAAGTGAAATAAGTCAGACAGGGAAAGAGAAATGCTATATAGTATACCACTTACATGAGGAATCTAAAAAATACAACAAACTAGTGAATATAACAAAAAAGCAGCAGACGCATAGATAGAACAAACTAGCGGTTACCAGTGGTGGGGGGAGGGATAATGTAGGGGTAGGAATTAAGAGATAAAACTACCATGTATAAAATAAGCTGCAGGATAGATTGTACAACACAGGGAATATATCCAATATTTTATAATAACAATAAATGAATTAAAACCTTTAGAATTTGTGAATCACTGTATTTCACATCTGTAGCATGTAATATTGTACAGCAGCTGTACTTCAATTTTAAAAATGGGGGATAAAGTTTTAAAGATGAGCTAAACCATTGATAGTTTATAAAAATGAATGCTCTGTTGGCATACCTTCAACATATACTTTGCTTTTCATTCTTTTGTAGGCACTTAGAGATTTTAATCTATTTATAAATTTTAATACATCAGTTATCATAATGGTGTAAATCAAGTGTTTGCTGAATGAAATCAGCAGTTGTTAGTACCTACCCGAAGCCAACATTTTTCAAGGTTTGGCTCAACACCCCCTAAGGCACCGTTATGGACTGAACTGTGCACTCCCCTCTCTCCAAATTCACATGGTAAAACCCTAACCCTTAATGTGACTGTACTGTAACTGGAGATAGAGCCTTTAAGGAGGTAATCCAGGTTAAGTGAGGTCATAAGGGTGGGGCCCTAATGTGATAGGACTGCAGTCCTTATAAGAAGAAAAGACTAGAACCCTCATACACTGTTGGTGGGAATGTAAACTGATGCAGCCACTATGGAAAATAGTATAGAGATTCCTCAAAACCTACCATATGATCTAGCTATTCCACTTCTGAATATTTACCCAGAGAACATGAACACACTAATTTGCAAATATATATGCACCCCTGTGTTCATTGCAGAATTACTTATAGTAGACAAGATATGGAAACAACCTGTAAGTGTCCATAGACTGATGAAAGGATAAAGAAGATGTGATAGATAGATATATAAAACAGAATATTACTTAGCCATAAAAAAGACTGAAATCCTGCCATTTGCAACAACATGGATGGACTTTGAAGGTATTATGCTAAGTGAAACAAGTCACATGGAGAAAAACAAACACCAAATGATTTCATTCATATGTGGAATCTAAAAAAATGAAACAAACAAGCAAACAGAATAAAGCAAAAACAAACTCAAATACAGAGATGAGATGAGTGGTTACCACGGAGGAAAGGGGTTGGAGAATGAGTAAAATGAGCAAAAGGAGTCAACTGTATGTTGACTGATGGTAACTGGACTGCGGTGGTGGTCACTTTGCAGTGCATACAGATGTTGAATTACGGTGCTGTACACTCAAAACTTAAATAGTGAAAAAGAAGAAAAGACAGCAGAGATCGCTTTCTCTCTCTGCTATGCACAGAGCAAAGGCCATGTGAAGACACAGTGAGAAGGGAGCCGTCTGCAAACCAGGAAGAGAGGCCTCACCAGAAGCCACCCTGCGGGCACCCTGATTTTAGACTTCCAGGCACCAGAACTGTGAGAAAAGAAATGTCGGTTGCTTCAAGCCACCCAGTCTATGGAATCTTGTTATGGCAGCCTGAGCTGATTAATGCAATCACCACCAGTTTGTATTTTCAACAAGCAACCAAGGTGCTGGGATCTGCCCAAGAACACTACATCGAAATCTTCAGTGATGGGAACCCAGAATGAACGTTGGTGACTACACTTCCTGGGTGATTTGTGTGCATTATGACGGTGGAGAACCATTATTCCAGGGGAGCTCAAGGCCACGCCAGCCCCCCAAATCCTCCCTCAGCCTCCCTATTCTATCACCCCAAGGAGGAAAAGCTTTATGGAGTCAGTGATAAAATAGAGACCACAAACAGTCAGGGTCCCCAAGAGAGGAACAGAATATTAGAAGCAGCACTAGTGGGGAATCAGGTTGGAGTCCAGGGTGAGGCACTTTGCAGGAAAAGCCCCCCAGTCTTCTTATTTGGGTTTGTTCTGAAAGGACAAGCAGGGCCCTAGAGACCCACGTGAGATCTGCCCAATTTTGTTGTAAGGAGTCCAGATGAAGATTTGGGTCTGAAGCCAAAGGTAAAATTAAGCGTGCATTTTGCTGTGGGTATCCCCCAAGCCTCAGGCGCCTATGTGGAGGTGGTGGGGTGGGTACCAGTGGGTTTGCACTTGGGATCCTGGCTATCTCCTCTCTCACTTCGAAGAATCAACCCAGGTTGATTTTCAACATTCTAACAGGTGAAAAATAGAGTTGGACCATCGACCACTGAAGGTATTTTAACCTCTGAACTTCAAGGGCCAGTAGGAAATAAATATTTGCTATTGTTAAACTCTTTTTTTTCAACTCATGAAAGTGACTAGAGTGAGGATTCAACTAAGTCAGCCAAACTGAAAACACTTGAAAGTAGTTTAGTTATATTTTCAGGGATAAAAACAGCGTTTAAGCAGATCCAAGGGCACCAAGTACGTTCAATTACGTTAAAATGCTACACGAGATCCGCAAGTCTTCAAAAATCAAGGTATTAAACAATAATCAAGCATTGTTTCAACAACAGTATATTCTGCGGAGGATGAGATCAGGGCCCTAGAACTTTTTTTCTTAAAGCGATTCTTACGTATTTCCAGGGTGGAGTGCCCCACAGCTGTGCCCCAAGAAGGTTACCAAACCTCCAAATTAAGGTTAAAAAAAAAAAAGCAGAACATGTCTTGACTTTTTTTACACTACAAAAAGTTCTCTTCAAGCAGAATAGAGCTTTCCTAATGAACAGAATAAAATTCTACGTGTTAACTGAGTCAAAATTGAAAACCCCTCTGGTAGATAATCTGTGTATCCTAACCTGCTTTCACTTTGAATAAAATCATGGGAAAGAGGAGGGGAGGAGATAGGCAGAAAAGAACAGTATGATTTTCTTGACTCTGAGACAGAAAACCTGGTGTGGCTCCCTCTCCCCAGCAATGTCGTCCCCTCTCCACGCATGCTGGCCATTTTTTCACCTGACGGCCGAGAGAGAGAGAGGGGAAGAATGATGATCAAAACACAGGCCTAGGTAAGGTCCTTTGAGTTCTGTATGTGCAAATGAGAGAAGCAGTTTTGATGCTGAGAGGTTCCCAGTGCCATTCAGAAGATGCTCCATACGCTACAGCATTTGACAACCACTGAGTGGTCTAGTTGTGCTTGTGAAGTTACAATGTCCATGCTGCATTTGTTGAAAGCTTAATTTTGTATTTTAAAAGTGTAACAAAGAGCTAAGTAAGTGATGCCAAAGGGTGAATTATGGAGTGAGAGACACCTACTTTCAAATCTTGGATCTATAACTTACTGTAGGGTCATGAACTTTAATTTTAGTCAACATCTTTCAAATCAGGAACCATCTTATTTCACAGGGTTACCACTTGATTTAATTGGTGTGACACTTATAAAACATCCATAATGGTGAATGACACCTAACAGACAACCAATCAGATTAGTTCCCTTCCCATTATGAACAGACAATGATCAAATGATTAAAAAGAACCCCAAATATAAGTAAGTCTAAATTCATTTTATTCATTTTCTTCCAGTTATAAGATGGAAGCAATCACAGGTCTAATAAGCTTGCCCGTTGCCAGACTTGTAACCACAACTAACGCCCTCCTAAAGAATTACTGCTGATTCTTTAAAAATTCAGTTTTCATGCCATCCCTAGACACATCCCAATGTGGAGCCTTCCTATGAATAGATATTTTTACCATGTTTATTATCTTATTTCTTTAGCAAGTGCTCAAGAGCATTTTTAATATACAGCCCATGCATGGGAAATAAAGCTCTCTAAGCTACAACTCCCATTCTCAAAGTTCCAGAATTTTTCAGTGGGAGAGAGATGGGTCTGCTAATACCTAATGCATGAATTACTTCCTATGGGCTGGGTGCTGTTCCACATGTGTTAGATAATTCCTCACAAGCCCCTTAGGACACAGGTGAAATCACCCCCATTTTATGGAGGAAGAACACTTCAAATAGGACAATTCAGTAGGTGGCTTGGGTGTGCAGTGTAACAAAGGGAAGGCACCAGGATTTGAACCCAGGCGGTCAGGTCTCAGAGCCTGTCCTCTCACTCACTAGGCAATACTTCCCAGGTGTGTAGATTTACACCCCAGATTTCTAGAATCAGAGAGCTTGTGATATGTGCCTTGGAGCTGTGAGGGGGGGCCCTAGAAGCAGCTTACTAGAAGTCTTCCATTTTACAGAAGAAGAACGTGAAGCCTGGAAAGGGGCTCACCCAAGGTTATTAACCTCACGATTCTCAAACAGCATGACCTGGAAGCCCTGAGAAGCACAGATCTCTGGTCCCACCCCAAGAGTCTCTGATTCTGTGGGCCAGGGAGTAAGGTCTGAGAATTTCTAACAAGTCCCCAGATGGTGTTGATGCTGTTGGTCTCAGGAACATGTTTTAAGAATTACTGATCTACACCAGAAACTAACACAACACTGTAAATCAAATATACATTAAAAAAAAAAAAAAAAAAAGAGAATCAATGACCTAGTTTGTGGTTGAGCCAGAATGAGGCTTCTACTTTCCTCACTCTACAGCTTCCCAGTAAGTGGTGGATACCAGCTGCTCTGTAATAGGAGAGTCCAAGGCAGACGGGCCAGCCTGCTGGAGCAGCCCTGAGCACCGGCAGGGAATGCTGACCTCTTTCCAGTTCAGCTGAGACGTCTGGAAGCTTCTTGCTGGCAGGTATGTTACACCATGAGTCACTATAATATTGGGACTTTGCTAGGACCCTCTCTCCTACCCCCACACATAACCAATCTGAAACAATATAAACCTGCTCACTGCCGATCATAAATATTCTTCTCACCCTGAGCTATTTACCAAAGATTGTGATCTAAAATTTGGCTCTTTCAATGCTAAACATAGCAGAAATTAGCAAAAAGCAGGGGTCATGGATAACTGCCAGTATTTATTCTCAGAAGACAAGGATGATTAGACAATTTCCAAGCTTTCTTTTGTTTGCATTATAAATCAAAAGGAGAGCTTTGTGTTTATTTGTTCAGCCAAGAGGATGCATTGCCTTGCACTACGATTCCTTGTAAAGTGAACTCTTTAGAAAGTAGGGACACTAGTTAATGATTGTTTAAACTTGCCACATTTGAACTTGTTTCATTTTTGTGCTGTCCTGGAGTGATCTGAGGCTTAAGCGATCTGATGAGTGTAAGGCATGGCCGAGCCTGGCACATACTATGTGCTCACAGAACGCCAGCTAACTCTCAACATTACTGCTTCTATTAAGAGAGCCCAGGGATTGGCCTGTTTGCTTGGGCAAGTAAGTAGGGCCCAAGGGCACGGCCTAAGTAGACAGACCTCATAACCAAAGGTCTTTCATCCCCATTAGCAAGGTGATTTAGGGATTTCCAGAAGGATTTATGGAACATCTGCATTTACAAGGCAATTATCTGTTACTCACAAAACCTTACAGGACTTAATGCTTGGTAGTCACTTACTGAATCAAAGCATCTTACTGGAATACCTGCTCAGGCACTAGAGACCTCAGGTAGGTGTTTTAGAGAACAGTTACATTAAATTTAAAAAAAAATTCTGAAGTATAAACGCATAAGAAGTCGCAAAAAGAAGGGTACAAGGAGGTGTCCTGTGTCCTTCACTCAGTGTCCCCCAGCGCCAACACCATGTTTGACTATAGTACAGTGACAAGACCCTGACATAGCGCCAGTCCACAGAGTACAGTCAAAAGCCACCAGTTTTAAGGACAGTTACATCTTAGCCATGAAGGACATAAGAATACAGAGAAGAAATTAAAAGGAGCCTCACAGGCAATGACCGCAATCACTGCCATCTGAGGTTACTTTGAAATTCACCGTTGCACGTATTCTAGCCACGAGGAAAAGATAAATGTTAGTTAGGCACATAAGTGTATGAATAAGACTCCTCCTGAAAAAAGAACAGGAAACATTTTTTCAGACTGAGCTCAACAATTATAATCAGATGAACCTGTTTTCCAAGTCATCTATAGACATGAAAGCTTGTAAGTGAAGCCACCTGGACTTTTCAAGTGAGAAGTGGACTCAAGATCTGCACACAAATCCCAACCCCGACCAAACACACACACAATCTGTGCAACTGCTGTAAAAGGATAAATGAAGAGCTTTAGACTTTTCTATGTTGCTTGGCTTGGAGTGACGTGTAGGAGGTAACTGGATTTTGTTACATTTCTAAAGATTACAAGTAATTATTATTATATTCATTATACTTAGTCTTATCGACTCCTTAAAGGTTCCCAAAATATCCTTCCTTGAGCATACTCTGTTTTCTTATATATGTATTTGGAAATGGTATAACAGAATATTTCAATCAGCTGGAATATGTAAGGTTTTTTCTGTATCTCACCTTCATAGTATGTTAGGGAGTTTAGGCAGCCAAACCATTAACGTGCCAACAACTTCCTTAACTAGTAACTATCTTTCAAAATTGATACACTTGCTCTTTAGCCAAAATAAAAATAGATAGATAGATTGATTGATTGATTAATTAAAAGCAGCAGCAGCCCACCGGAAGAACAAAATATCTTCAGAAGTTTGTAAGAAGCAAATTCTCCAGGTCTGTCAAAAAGGACCAGAGCTACTTTCCTGAGCAGGTAACAGTGTGGTGACATTTTGTATTCTTCACCCTAAGAAGGCTTCTTTGGTATTAGGAAACAAAGCACAGCATTTTCCCTCAGCACGTCTGTGCCCATCTCCCCGCTGCGAGGCCGGCCAGAGTCAACAGATGTTTCAACGTGGGGAGAAGCCACACTGGCTGCCACTGGTACACAAAGAGCTGATGATCCCGGCTGAGGTCACATGAATTCTAAATGACCAAACAGAACTCTTGCAACTCCCCTCTTCCAGGGTCAGCCCTAGGCAAGATTCTGAAATAGGAGAAGCTTGTCCTGGACCACACTGGTTCCACCTCCTCAGTCCTCAGGCACCTCGGCTCACTTCCCAGTTGAGTGTCCTGAAATCTCCACTCCGTGTCCTCCCCTGCCCACTCAGGACTCCTTCCTTCAAGGGCTGGGGCCCTAAGCTCAGCCACCCCTCAAAGATTCTGAGGACACTGAGAGGGTGCGCAAACAGCCTGCCCAAGGCACGCAGCTAGAGGGCTGTCGATGGACTCCGAGTTCAGGGCTGTCTCCGCTGCCTACAGCAGGCCATATTGTCCTGTGGCCCAGGTAATTGTAAATTTACTATGTAATTCATATTTTTAAGCTTGAGAATTTACAAATTGTTCGTAATGATCATTACTCTTTCAGAATCAAATCATCACATATATTCTGGAGAAATTTTTAAATGCTTAAAAGTATTCATATATTTAAAAGTACTTCTGATAGCAATATATGATTTCCAAACAGTCTTAAGCAAAATTTAGCACAATATACATGTATATATACCAACATAGTTTTATATATATAGTCAACTATATGTGTATATATACATATTCTATATACATATATACATATATACATACACCTATATATAATTAGAACCCACCAAAATAATCAAAACCAAGAAATTTTTCATTGGCCATAGCATAATTTTTGCATAATTTCTCGGTGGTTCAAAAGTAATTTTATTCTTGGAAATACACTAAAATCTTCTATTTAATAAATCACAGGTAAAGCTCCCGTAACAGCTTTCAACTTTGATTTCTGAAACCACTATAACACCACCAATGGACTCAATCTCAACACACACAGAGTACTTACCTTAAGATCTTTGTTCTCTGCACAGATGATTTCTTCTATCTCTGGACTTAAAAAGCCCTTGGAAAATGATGCTCATGAGCCAGTGATTCATTTTTCAAACCCAGTTTGGCTAAAGATTCCTTTGATGCATTTTGCGTAGAGATGCTGTTGCTCAGAAACACACCCACATAGTGCAATCCATGGAGCTGAAGGGAAACAGGCCACTGGACCGAGCACCAATGCTGCCTGAGGAGGGGAGAGGTGTGCGTGCATTTGTGTGTGTGTGTGTGTGTGTGTGTGTGTGTGTGTATGTAACTAGATAGTTAAAGTGTTTACTGCAAGATTAAGAAGTGTCTAAATGTCATCCTCTGATTTCAAATGAAAACTGCTGATTTTTTCCAGAGCTGGCAGCCTGCCATCCCTGCAGGCCTTCAAGTGGCTCAGGGGTTCGGGGAGACAGGAGAAAAGACTTCACACACAGAGCACTCCACCCCTCCCACCAGTGGCATCTCCTGGTTTTAGCATGAATTCCGCTGCCAGACTTCCTAGACATTCAACTTAAGCTATCAAAGAAATAATTTAAAAGATATATGGGCTTTTAAAAATATTTACAGAGGGAAGATGTTCTAAAATATTCTCTGTGATCTGAATTCTTGCTCATCACAACCTTGATATATAACCCAGGCTTCAGACACTATTTGAGGCTAATACCAGTTTTCTGCACTCTCTGCATAACTTACATAAAGAGCTCCCTGGCTCATTTGATCGATTGTAAAAGTGGCCAAGAAAATGATAAATTAACAGTTTTTAAGGTGAAGGTTCTAAATCTGAATTTTTATTTAATGTTTTTCCCCCTCTTACTTCCTGACCAGAGTGACTTCAGTGTACCTGGTCACTTTACAGACATTTTCACACAGATCTCTATTCAAGGAGGGCACATTTTGTTTCCAAGAAGACTTCAACGGCCAGGTAGAGTTCAGAAACTTTCAGGTCAGACCTCTGCAAAACCACAATCACCCATGTTGGTTTGTTCGGTACCGCTGTGAACATTTAATGTATTGACTTTGATTGTCCCCATTTCAAAGATGGGCAAGTTGAGGCTTAGGCAAGCTGGCAAACAAGTCCAAAGTTACACAAGTGGAAGCACGAGAGTCAGGATTCTGTCTTGATCTGTAGTCTTAGCCACTGTCCTGTACTTGAACATTTTAAGAGAGGAGTCAGAAGTTTTCTCTAGAAGGCAGAAATACTTTCTGCAGTTTAGGATCCTAGTCAATAGGTCAGAGATATACTTCTAGTGAACCCCTAACATCTTCTACACCCTCTTCTCAAACTAAGACCAACTAACGACAACTCAACATCAAAAGAAAAAAAAAAAAAAGAAAAAAACCCAAACCCCCCAAAAAAAACAACCACCAACGAAACAAAACAAAAAACCCCCCAAAGGATGTGCTGTATTTGCAACTTTTAAGAAGTTTTAAAAAGTGATCAAATATGAAAAAATTACATTTGTGAAAACATCAAGCTAAATTCAAATTCTGGAAGCATAAAGCATTGAGCACTACTTCTTTGTAAAGAAAATGGAAACCAGGGTTGACTTTCAAGTAGGACAAATATTGTTCTTTGGAATGGAAACTTGTTGCTGAATCTCACCATGGAGCAAAAGGCTTATAAACTTCTGAAAAAATAAAGTTCACATGGAAACAAAAACACAACAGAAACTCCAGTATGGAGACCAACAGATGCTGTATGTCTTCCCAATCCTTTTCTAAGCCACTGTTGGCTGTTAAAATGTCAATGTAGAAATAATAAAATACTGATAAAATGCTAGTATTCCAGGGGAAATGCGTATGCTGAAGTTTTTTAACTTTGGTTTTGTAAGAATTTACTAGCAGACTGATGAAAGTGATGACTTGTAATGGTAAGGCAGCTCCAGGTACTAGGAACTGACTAGAAAAAGATGGGAACCAGTCAGCCATGAGGACCACAGAGTAATAACTAATAACTAATAACTAACATACACTGAGTTTTTACTACGTGCCAGGTATTGTTTTTAACCTAAAACAATCGACTTATTTAATTCTCAGAACAACTCTAAAAGGTAGGTATTGCTATCACCTCTTTTGTGCACTTGAGGAAAATGAGGCAGAGAGCGGCGAAGTAATTGTCAAAGTCATATAACTACGAAGTGGTACAACTGGTATACGAACCAGACGTCTAACTCTGGGGCTGACACGTCCACTCCCTCTGCTATACTGACCCCATACAGCAGGGCCCTGCCTGCAAGGACAGGGCTGTCTCCATGTAACTGGACTAATGGTGGGTAGAAAACAGGAATTTCTACCGCGTTCCTTCTGCAAAGTCTCTTAAAAACGAGACTTCTCTCTGATGGGTCACAGTCCAGTTGAAGAGTGACAGCCCCCAGGTAACTATCACACAGACAGGTGAAGGTGAGTGAAGCAATAGCTGTACATAAGTGGTACCAACTTGGTGGGGAATGACTTTCAAACTCTTGTGTGACATGGCCTCCCTTTTCTGAAGGGGGCTATTTGCACCTCTTTACCATCGTACTCTGCCTCGCCAGGCAGTCACAAGCTCCCTGAGATCCTGACCTGGACCACTCACGGCTCTGTGTCCCCCTCACGGCTTTGTGCAAAGTAGATGCTTCATGGATGTGGCTGCATGATTTACGTGGCTGTGGACGCCTTCCCACAGAGGCTGAGCACTGAGCTGGCTCTTTGTGGAAGTGATGCATGAAGATGTATGGAGAGAGGGGATGAGAAGGCAGCCAAATGTTAGAAAACAAAGCCATGGCAGTTGTGAAGAGACAGACCTCACGGGGAGTGGCTGGCTGAACCAAGGAACCGTGCTGGACAACAACCACACAGGCTGGTTACTAATGCAGGACCTCCGGGTCTATCCCAGGGAATGCAGAGACTTCCGTAGGCAATTTGGATCACTGGCTCACGACACCAGGGAGGAAAGAGTCTGCCAAGGGCTTTGTTTGCTGACACAAGAGCTTTAAGTCCCAGAGTTAAAATGATCGGAGAGAGAAAAGCCAAAAGTTAAGAATCAGTTTCCAGGAAGGGAGGAGACAGTGCTTAAGTCACACATTTTTTTTTTTTTTTATTTCTTTAAGATGGCATGCTGAATGGTAGGCCACCAGTATGCAAATACATCTTCACACTATTCTGACAATGCAGGTAGGAAGAGAAAGACTTACAGAGACTGCACCATATGACTCCACCTCTGGCCCCAGTGCAGTGAGCCCTGGGGAAGCGTCTACAAGTTTCTACCACACCCTTTTAACAGGACTGGTCTCACATTCTGAGCCCAGAGTGAGGAGTAATCAAGCAGAGAGCTTAGTAGCAGGGGCTGGAGTTGACGATGCCTAGGATTGAATCTGGCTGGAAACACCATTACCCGTATGAACTTGGGTCAACTGTTGAGCCCCTATGGGTCTCAGTCACGTCATGTGTGAAATGGGGACGATGTGGTGCTTACTGCAGATCGCTGAGAGGACTAAATGCTAATGCATATAAAGCGTTCAGCCAAGTATCCCTATTACAGACAGAGACTTTCAAACTTGTGTTTTCTTCGCTTCTGTATTCATCTATTTAATATCCATTAATTGTAGGACCAAACAAACAGCGAAAGTTGTTTATATTTCCTCTGTGATCCACAGCCCATGCTTGGAACCACTTTCTTATCTCTCACACAAAAGCCGTATTTCCCCTGCCCTACTCACCCCAGGGCCAGGGCCCAGACAAGCAGGGAAGCCCCTCTGCCCCAAGGCCAGCTGGAATTCTTCAAACTAGCCAGTCCTAAGCTGCTGGCCCTGGCCTGCCCTGCATGGGCAGCCCCATTAGAGGCCCAGTAAAGGCCTGGCCTAGGCCTTCCCTTCACTTCTTTCTGCCTCTGACCAGCACTGGTGCTTCCCTGTGTGGCCCTACGTGGCATGCCAGGCCCCTCTTCTTGGGAAATGTAAACAATAAAAATCTTCTTTCAGTAGCATTAGTTTCTCTGTGTTGTCACTCAGCCACCTCCATAAATTAAAATCCCACAGGTACAATCATTGAGACAATGGGGCTTAATAAGCAAAACTGTAATAACTTCTGCATACATCATAAAATAGAATCAGATAAGTTTATGTCTCTTCTTTCCATCCTTTCTCTCCTCGCTGTCACTTTCAGAGATTTGGCCTGAGTCATTGCAATGACCTCCTTAAGTTGCTAAGTTCAATTTCTTGCTTCCTCAAACCATCTCTTTACATGGCTCTCTTCTAAAACTCAGAATGTAGGTTACCCTCTGCCAGGAAAGCTTGATCTAGTTTCCCATGGTTTACGGATCAACTCAACGCTCCTTATCTTGGCAGTGAGCCTTCTAGGGTCTGGCCAGGTACTGCAGTCATACTGGACCACTCAGTATTCCCCACAAATACTATCGGCCTTTCATACCGCTGGGCCTTTGCTCAGGCTGGTGCCTGCCCTTGGAATGCCTTTCCCTCTCTTCTTAAGTATGGACATCACAATGAACTTGAGGTCTTTGAATTTGCTTCTGTACTATAATTGCCCCTGACAGTCTATAACTAGATTAATTTCAAGACTTCATTTTAACTTAGTAGAACCTTCATGAGTGAAAAAAGGCTAAAAGTGCAATAAGAGCAAATATTTACTTTCTATTAGTCCCAGTTTCAGAGTTGAAAGTATCTTCAAAGGTTTGAAAGGCCCAACTCAAGTTCTACTTACTTGGGAAGTGATATTGTCTCTTAAAATTAATCATTTCTTCCTCCAACATCCATTTACCATTTATTTAATTCTGTTTATTCATATTATATTTGTTGCATTTCTTTACATTTGTTTTCTCTGGATCACAAACACTTTTTGGGGGTCAAGGATAAGCCTCAGATAGATCTTAAAAGTTGTCATCACAAGAAAAAAAATTCTGTACTTGTGGTGATGGATATCAACTAGAATTATCGTGGTGATCATTTCATAATATATACAAATATCGTATCATTATGTTGTACACCTGAAACTAATATAATGTTATGTCAATTAGGCTTCATTTTTTTAAAAGGAGAAGCTTTAGTAATTCTTTTATCTTTCCAGCATGCCCATTGGCCTTATCCATAAGCAGCTGCTCA
This sequence comes from Camelus ferus, assembly GCF_009834535.1. Lineage (NCBI taxonomy): Eukaryota > Metazoa > Chordata > Mammalia > Artiodactyla > Camelidae > Camelus > Camelus ferus. The sequence goes on along the minus strand of NC_045703.1, from coordinate 60,506,445 downwards.
GTGAATATTTATTGAATCATAAGACTCAAGATTATTCTAACTAAAATAGGGGGCTATTATCAAGTGGTAATTACATAGTTAATTACAGGTAAATACAGGGAAAGGGATACACAGCCCATCTAAACTAAGTAAAATTAGTACAGATCAGAGTATTACAGTAAATTATTTTAAAACATTGTTGTCATATTTAGTCATTATCATTAATTATAAAATGGAGTGAATTTTAATTTTAGTTTACAAAGATAAAACAATTTTAGTTTATAAATAAGCCATACCACAGGCTGTGATGTGCAGTTGCTCAGCATTCATTTTACCTTGCCTGGAGTTGGTAGGCCATATATGGGGTAGGGTTAAAAATTCCAGTTGGAATTTACAGAAGCCTCATGAGGATACCTTAAACTGCTCCCAGTCCTAAAGAAGGAGATGGGCCATGTTCTGGCTGGACAGAAACCCAGATCCACCCCTGATCTCCGGTCCTTCAAGCCTAGGCTGGAACTGAATGAACAACCAGGTCTCAGTAGAACTCAAGTCATATTCTCTTTGATGGCTACATGAACCTTCTCCCAGGTCCTCAGTAAATATTTGGTGATGAGCTGACTTCATCATTGGACTTTGCTCCCAGCATGATCGTTGGAAAAGAAAGTTGGCTGAGATTTACAGCTACCTCTCCTCACTAGGTGGGTGGTGGAGCTCGGGAAGGAATGAGAACCATTCCATTCAACACAAGGAGAAGCTGTTCCCCAGCCGGCATAATGAAGGAAGTAGTGGTTTAGAAAGAATCTTAAAAATTACTCAGAGATGATTACAGGCTGTCACTGAGAAATGAGGAAGGAAGGGCTTTCTTTTTGACTACAGGGTGTAGAGTCCTACAGTCAGAAATTATTATTTTATATTGAGGCCAATGGTAATCTGTAGGCCTTTGAAATGTGAAAAGCAATAATAACTCAAGTACCTGGTGTGACTTATAAGGCATCAGGATAGATTATACAGGCCGACCATAAAAAACAGGCTCCTTACTCGACAACATTTTGCATTTCATACTTCTGAAGGCTCTGCTGTCAAACAGTCATTGAGGACCTACCCTAAGTAGGACACTGGGCGTGGGGGATTTAGAGAGTATCAAGCCATGGAGTTCTAACCGGGCTGGTCATCCAGACAAGGAGGGAGGACCACGGGGAACCTGAAGAGTGCGTGCTGCCTCTGCCAAGCTGCAAATGGGTGACACGACCCAGTCTTTCGGGCATTTGCAGAAGCTTTGCCCAAGAACAGAATTTCTGAAACAGCGCATGCACTAAAATGGACATGATTTGACTCAACAAGGCAAGTAACTTGGTTGCAAATTAAAATGTGCAAAAGTTTGTTCCTGATTTGGGATTGAGAAAGTTGGGTGTGGCAATCATCTACAGCAAGAGATATCCTTTGATGATTTCCAAGTCCTACTCAAAGGGCATTTTGCATTCCTCATCTTTCCTCTCATGTCCTTCACAGCTTTTGAAGTTAAAGCACGATGCAAGCACAGTTTTAGCATGCTGGATGGTGGTCTGCCCCTTCCGTGTCCCTCCTCCCCTCTCTCCCCCCGCGCATCCCTGCTTGTTTGGACAGAACTGGCAGAAACGTAGTTACGTTTTGTATTTAAAGGTGAACACTGTGAATCACCCAAATCCACCTTTGCCTTCAGTTTCCTTACTTCCAGTTTCTGAGCTCAGCACTGAGAATCACCAGGTAGACAGGTCCAAGAGCAGTTACGAGCTGAAAAGACGTATTTCACATCATACTGCTTAGCAGATGGGGACACTCTGATCACCCTCAATGACCAACATCATCAGGTATTCTCTAAACTACTATGAACTAGGCATTGTCAGATTTCCTGAGCTAACTTTTGACATGTCACAGATAAATATTTGTATTATATAACACATCTACCTGATATTTAGGGATTCTATGGAGTGAGAAACAATTGCAGCTAGCACTTTTAATGTCAAAAGAAAATTCCATTGCTCCAGAAAATAAAGAACTAAAGCATAAAGATCATGTTATTTAAAATCTCTTTCCTGGTACCTAAAAGTAAAACCTATAAATCTGTCCATCTCAGGATAAATTTGTCGAATAATTGCCCTAGGTCAGGACTTGGACTAGACATTAGGGAGAAAAAGATTTTTAAAAAAGATTAATCAATGGCACTTGCCTTTGAAGAACTAACTGAAAATAAATACTTCCCGGAGTCTCTTCATACTTTAAATAAATATAAAAATGCCAGGAGGCTGAAAAGTTCCTGAAGACTCTTTCATGCCTGGGTTAGAAATTAAGGTATATTTAAGGGAGGGGGGAAAACTAGAAGGAAATGAGAACATACTACCCCTTCAGCCATAAAAAAGGAACGAAGCTCTGATACATGCTGTGGATGAATCTTGAAAACATTATGCTGGGTGAAATAAGCCAGACGTGAAAGGAAAAACATATGATTTCACTCATACGAAGTATCTAGACTAGGGGTATACACAGAGACAAGAAGTAGTCTGGAGGTTACCAAAAGGGGGGGCAGGGAAGGATGGGGGGCTACTACAGAATTTCTGTTCAGGGTGATGAAAAAGCTTTGGAGGCGGACAGTAGTGATGGTGGCACAAAATTATAAATGGAATTAATGCCACTGAATCATATACTTTAAAATGGCAAATTTTATATTATGTATTTCCACAACTTGAAAAATGAAGAACGTAATGTACCAGATAACCACTGAATTGTACCCTTTAAATGAGTGGACTGTACGGCATATACATTATATCTCGATAAAGCTATTAAAAAAATCCCTCCCATGTTAGCATATCACTTTGTCATCTTGTAAGGCTCTGAATATTGTGAAGCAAATGTGCTGGGAGCAGACCAGGTGATCAACGTTTGAAACACTTCTTACTGAACGCCAGGTGTTACCACTGATCACAGACTTTTGGCAGCTTAGACCACAGCAGAGCCGTCTACCTTTTGCATATCTGGTTCAATAAGTAATTGACTATCTTGCCGTGAACAGACTTATCAGGCCAGTTTCCCAATAGTCTCTTGGTTTGATTCTTCTTGAGTACAGCCAGCCAGAAAAGTGTGGTTGGAAACCAACAAAACGAATCACATTTCGTTTTCACACCTCTCAGTCATAGGTTGACTAGAGACCAGAGCAAGCCGGGATCTAGAAAAATGCCTGGCACGTTCTGGCTTCCAATACGTATTTGTTGAAATGAAAGAACAGTTTGCATTTACTGCTTAGGAAATTCTTAGGGCAGATAAAGCACTTGGAGCGGCAGCAGGCCAGCTCGGAAAACTCCTGGGAGTTGACTCCTTCTGGGCTTAGCCCTGCTTCTCTCATAGGTCAATCATCAGCAAGACCAAAGACTTCCCTTCTAAGTATCCTTAAGAAATTCAAGGTCTAGACAGAAGAGAATGAGGTCAGAAGAGGCCATGATAACCTTCTGAACTAAGTCAACAGGAGAGCTATATTTTGGTTACGAGTTCAGTTGCTCCTTCAAAACAATAGTAACAGAAAATAAAAATAATTCGTGGGGAAACTCAGAAACTAACTACTTTTACCATTTCCCATATCAGAGGTAAAAAAGTGTTATGATTTTTACACTAGAATTTGCCAAAAGCCACTAAGTCTTTTCTGTCTTACTCGTCAAATACACATACCACAGAATGAGGATTATGTCTTAAAATAAAAGCTTATGAAGGAAATTGAGGTGGGATAATGATCTTTTACTCTGTGACCACCAAAGGTCCCTATGTCTTTGATTAGGAAAAGAGAAAAGAAACTTCCCACGAGTGAGTTAGCCGTAATTTATAATAAGCTGAGAAGAAAAGCAGACTTTAGATTTGTTGATTCTATTTGAAGGGGGTGAAAAAGCTTGTAAGATCATTTTCATCTTCCTGAACCCGTGAAAAAGAAAATCATACAGTCATAGCAGAGTCACACACATACCCTGAGTCTGAACTCCAGCTTGGCTCTGAGGAACAAGAAGTTTGGATTCTGCCCTTCGAGGAGAGCTTCGGTTCCTCCATCCTCTGACCAGAGCCCCCACCATGGTTGTGGACAGCATGCCCCCCAGGTGGCCGCGGCCCTGCTGGGTTACCAGGAGGGGCTGCCCTGTCAGGCTGCCGCCGTGGGAGGATCAGGTCCACCTGCAGTGGTGCTCCACCCCAGGCAGACAGGTCTGGGCGGTTCCGCCGCCCTCGTCCTCCACCCACATGCTCATCCCTGCGTTGTCAGGCCTTCCTCCGGAGGCCCAGGGAAAGTTGGGGGGTGGGGTGAGATAAGCAAAAGCAGACAAGAGCAAAAACAAAAATGAGGGATATGAACAGAGTCAATCAATAGAAGAAGATGGTCAATATTACAGACATGCCAACCTCCTTTATATGGATTCTTTATTCTTTATTTGGATTCTTCATTTTTTACTTAAGGAAGTAAAGTCTAATTTTTCAACATTTAAAAATGACTGTGTGTGTGTGGAGGTAGGGGGCACGTACCTGTGTATCTCTCTTTTCCCAGCTTATTTTCTCTCCTGAATTGGTACAGCTTTTGGGCAATTGTTTTTCCAAAGAGAACCATTCATCTAGCTAAACAGAATTTGCTTACAGTGTATGAAAAGTATTTCTAATTTACAGAATTATATCAGCTTTTGCAGATGAGGAAAGTGATTAAGGGACTTTCAGAAAAATTCACAACCATGTAAATGCTCAAAACCTTTTTAAAAAGGAATTGATTCTGATGGCCTAATTCTCCTCTCCTGCTGAACTAGCCTCAGTTGCCTCAGACTGAGTAGGTGGGACCGTCCGGGCATATGGTTCGCTGCTCACAAGCGCCCCCTACTGGTCAGGATGCCAGGAGCACATTGGTTAGAGACTCATAACTGTATTAAAGCTGTGGGAGGGGCAAGACGTAGAAAGTTCTAGAATCCCATGGTCCGCTACATTCATTCAGCCTGGGTGGTACTAGGATTGAATTAACTGTAGGCAATCTGAGCCTTTTGATATTATTTACTGTCCTTATGATTGTTGTGGGTTATGCAGATGGAGTTGATGGAATAATCCATTATCCGACTTCACCCTTTTCCTCTCTTCCTCAGTTACACTAATTATCTAATAAGATCAAGGTTGTTTTTGCAGGAGGTGGGCAAATTTCCCAAATTCCCCCATACGCATCACTATATATATATTTATTTAAAAGCCTACACTGCACTAAAAAGCAGCAGTGTTTTGGGGACACATTTACACATTACCTATGAATTTTACATATTCATTTAGTTGAAATTTCCCCCCTTTGCTCCTTATTTTGACTTGTCCAAGATGTCAGGAAACTTTGGTGTCATGGCTGATGGAGGGAAGGTAGAAAGGCAGGATGGGAATTTGAAATGGTATAAGAGCAGGAAGCTGTCGGCTCTACTCTCTGCACCCCACCCTCAGACAGGGTCCAGGCACACCTCTGGGGCACAGTGTGCGGTCATGGAGGGGCAGCATTTGCTGAGAGGGACACGTCCTGTTCCTCCTGGCAGTGCACCTCTCCCTTTCCTCACTGGATTGGGGGCCCCTCTGCCACAGGCAGCCCCTTCCACCACAGAGGTCCGAGCTGGGCTCTGCTGGGGTTCAGGGGAGACCTGCTCAGGGAGCAATGCTGCCTGCCCTTTAGGGAAAAGGGCAAAGTGGCCTTCAGCAGTCTCTCAGTTCCTGGGACCCCGAGAGTCACTAAGACAAGCTGAACCTGCCTTCTGCTGGGGGTACTCCCTGTGGGAGTGGGGTGGCATCAAGGCAACAGGCGAGCCAGATACTCAAACCTGGGATCTGATCTTGGCTTAGAGGCAAGGGATTAAGCAGGGATCTTAGGATGGTCCAGTGTCACTTGGAATTCCTCAGGAGGCGGGAACACGGGTGTGCATTTATCCTGGATGACCTCTCATGGGAATTCTGTGTCCAGCTGTAGGAGACTGGGTGGGCTGGGAACGTAGGATGGTAGGGATCCCAGGAGAGGATCCATCAGGATGAGCAGAAGCCACCTGGCCCCATCCTCAGGGTGAGGTGGCCGAGATAACACAGTGATGCTGAAAGCAAAGGATTAGCTCTCTGAAGACTAGACAGAACTACTAAGGTCCCCCAGATGGAGCTCTTCTTTGAGGCTCCATCATTACTGCTGCCACGTATTTGAGATCCCCGCAGACAACAGGCACCTATCCCTAGTGGGCTCATCAGAAGTCCAGGGTGGGAAGCACAGGAATCAAGGCCAGAAGCACAGCAGACTGCCCCAATTCAGACACTGAGGACCCTGCACACCTGCTGTTATCAGCCACCAAGGTGAGACAGAGATGGGTGAGAAAGTAGGTAAATGGAGCCAACAGATACTTCCAATAACCTCCCAAGGCCCTCCCCACGTGAATTTTCCACATCCGTACGGCTCCTTCGAGCACACAGTCACAGCAATCGTCACACTCCACTGCAACAGCCCTCTGTCCCACTCGGCCAGCTGCTCCCAGACCGTGCATCAGAAACATTTTGTAAAATACAGATCCTGGGGCTCGCCCTGGAATGACTGCTCCCCCAGGTCTGAGACAGTGTCAAGGAACCTGCATTTTCCCTCACTCCCCATGTTTTCTTACACTGCCAGCCTGGAACTGATCCAAGGAGGGTATAAAGAAATGAACTCACTTGACTGTGGGCTTCCTGAAGTCAGGAACCACCACCTTTATTACCGCCGTGGCCAGCACAGTGTGTGACCAGCTCTCAGACTGCTGGATGAAGACCCAGCAACGGCTACCCCTCATCTCCACACCAGTCGGGCGGCCTGATACCGTCATCCTCCCGTGAGGCTCCCTTGCCTGCACAACCCCCAACGCCACCCTGGCTGCAGCTGCCATCTCATGACACCACCTTGTCTTGTCTCCATCCCAGGCCCCCTGGGAGTCCCCACATGTCACTCGCCTGTAATGTTTTGGCCCAGAACGTGATGGCCCAGGCAGCAGCTTCTGTTCCCCTCCACCCTACAAAGAATGGCTCCATCTTTGCTTCAGATGTCTTAGGCCCCAGATCCCACTATAAAGCGGTCTGCGTGTGAACTCAAGGTGTGGGTTTCATGGCAGCCTGGAACACTTTGCCTTAGTTTGCTGGTTGTAGCAGGTGGACGCTCAGTAGCCAAGGTTTTCCCCGACAGGAAGTTGAGTAATGACCATAACCGCTCTGGGAAACATGGTCAGGAAGGGAAGGAAGAGTAATGTCCTGCCCATGGAGGTCAACCCAACCCTTTCCAGTTCCTACACGTGCGCTTCCGGTAAGAGAGCCGCCAGGGCCGAGGGTGCTCTTCACCAGATGCAAAGGGAAACAGCTCCCTCTCGAGCCCATCTTCCCCGCAATCAGTCTGATTATAAGATACTCTCCCCTCTCTGCTCACGAAAAGGGATGCACAGAGGAAGGAAACACACCTCTTTTTTGGACGGGACATCTAGAAAACCAGAGCCGTGCTGAAGGCTTTGTAAAGGCCAATACGGCCCACGGCAAAGTTCAGCTCACGGAGGTTTGCTTCTAACCTATGGTGACTTTGAGTTACCGACTATGCTCTAAACTTCAGAAACATAAGTACTGTCCCCGCCCACCTTCTATGGAGGATGAGGGCCGAATCAGGCCACACACTTCTTTGTAATCTTTTGGGACCTATGTGGTCCTGGGTACACAGCGGGCTCTCAGCGAACACCGATTGTATAAATGCACGTCAAGCTGTGATGATAAGGTTGTCAATGGCTAAAACATGCACTGAGCCATCAGAACTAAGAATGACTTCCATCTCTAGCAAGTATCTGACCTCCTACTATTAACTTCAGGAAAGAGCTGTGAGATGGAGGGTTGGCTACATGGAGAATTTCTCTCTGGCTCTTGCTGTTTCTTTCCATCTGGGTGGGGTTCCCAGAGCTACGGGCCTCTCTTTGAGTCCTCACACACATTTCTCCTGGGGGCAGGACTCAGGAATAAGATTGGCAAATGTGGAAGGGAAAACTGGGCAGAGGTAATTTAGCCCCACTCTCTGGCTTTTTTTGGCAGAAGCTCCCAACAGGGAGCGTGTGGTGCTCCTGGTGGTGCCACGCGTGGGATGCACACAGCTCTGCTCCTGCATGGGGAGGCTGGCCCCTGCTCAGCCCACTGGTGGGAAGGCTCCTGATTCTGACTTTAGTAGTAGGATGCTCACCTGCCTGCACATGTAAGACGCAATCTCCAATGTTGGCTTTATCAGCAGTAAATGTGGTTCAGTCTCCTTTGTTTCAAATTCTCAAGTTGGTTCAGAACTCTGGTGGGAGGAGAGGGTCTTGGTGGCCCTTTCCTCCTAAACCCCAACATCTGGTGGATCAGCTCTTGCACGTGGCATTTGGGGAACAAAATAACTCCTGAAGATTGATGCTTCTGGCAGATGCTGTACTGAATGTGGGCCACTGGTGTTTCTTTGGTGATTTACAGCAAATTGTTTTGTGCCACCATTGGCTGTCTACAGTCATGCAGCTGGCCCTTTTGGTGACCCAGCTGAGCAACTTTAAGCCTTATTCCACATGCAGTTTTGACTCTGCCAGCTGACTCAGTTGAAGATGACTTTGACCACAGGTGAGGGGCTCTGTCAAGAGAGTCAGGCCTGCAGTCATCAGGCCTCCCAAGCAGGGCTCAGGCCTCACCCCCTAAGCAGGTAGCTGGGTGGCCTCAGAAGTGCGGGCTGGGCCTTAGCATCCGGGGCTTTTGGAGGCAGGCTATCCCTGCCTGACCTTGACCATGACCTGCACAGGGCAGGGTTCTGAAGCAGGTGTACTAGGGAAAAAGTCAGTTATAGAGAAAGGAGAGTCTGTGTTTACAGGCTTTCTAGACATCAAGGCTGGAACAACACCGCGAGGCAGCAAGTGCTTCATGCACTGCCAAAGTGGCTGAACACCAAATCATTATGGCCGGGCTGATCCAGGCAGCACTTGCTTAGCTGCTCCGAGTTCCATTCTGCATTCCAGGCCAAGGCAGGGGAGGTGGGTACAGCTCAGTGGTAGTGTGCGTGCTTAGCATGCACAAGGTCCTAGGTTCAATCCCCAGGACCGCCATTAAAAAAGAGAAACTAAAAACAAACAAACAAACAAAGAAACAAAAAAACCAAAACAAAACACAAGGACAAGAAGAAATTGAAGGACATGGAGCTATTTGTGCTGGCACAGTCCTCGACATGAGGAACATGAAAGAAATTCTACAAAGTATTAAAGCAAAGGAAAATGAAAAGAAAATGATGATGCTCTAAGTGATAACCACAGCCTGAGCTGAATGGCTCTGAACTGGATGCTGTACCGAAATCAACAAAGCCTGACAACCTAACCCCCCTGTGCCATGTGTATGGTCCTCAGCATCGTAGAGGTCCCACACGGGGAGAAGATCAACACACGTGTGGCTTCTGCTAATGTCAACTATTCCCTGAAAAATGTATCTGTAAATTCACATAGAATTTGGAGTCTCACATACACAAGTGGGTCACACTGTCTAGAGACGTTCATTAGCTGTCAAAAGCACCTCTTGTCTATCCGCCCTACGAGAAGGAAAATGTGCTCAGACTTGCCCGTTGAAGATGTTCCCTTGACTCTCCCTGTGTCCATCTCCTCCAGTTGGAGCTCTCTTCTCATCAAGGGTAAACCTCACAAATGGATCATCTGTACCTCATCTGCATCTCTGCCCCAACTGCCTCCACTCTAGTTTCCCCTCACCGTCTCCAACCACCAAAACAGCTCTCTGCAGCATAGTGCTGCTTAATCCCACTGGTCTTCATCAGTCTCTTTCTCCTATAACTGCTTGGCAGCACCTGACGCTCTGGTCACTCTCTTCTCCTTGAAGCACTGTCTTCCCTGGGGGACCACGATGCTCTCTTATTACCCTGGTTTTCCTCCTACTATATTGACATTCCTTTCCAGTTTCCTTTGCAGGACCACCCACTTATTTTTATCTTTGGCCCAAACACCTGAGCAACAGAACAGTATATCCAAGTGACTGCTTGATGTCTCAGCTTCGAGATTTCACAGGAAGCTGAATGCTACCATCATCTGCGTGGATATAGCAGCCTGATGTTCTGGAGCCATCCTTTCCACTTTCACTCCAGGTAGTCAGATCATTACTACCTCTAGTTTTTTTCTGTTTCTGTTTTTGACTTCCTAATGCTCTCTCAAATGTCACTTACTTTTCTCTGTCTTTACCCTGTTCACCTGTCATTTGCACTAGTATAGTATTCTCCTAACCTTCTCTGGAGGGTGTAGGACTGTCACGCCAAAAACTTTACAAATTTCAGATCTTGATATCACCCCAGCCTTACCCCATCAACCAAATGCCTTTTCATTTCTTCAAGGACAAGGATCAAATCTTTGACATGGCCTCTAACACCTTGCATGTCCAGTGTCTGCCTCCTCGCTCACCCTATGGCCTTCTCTACTGCACCACTCCAGTCCCATTGCTCTTCTCTAAGTTTCTCCAGGGAGTCATGGTCTCCCCACTTTGCTTTTCTGCCATAAACAACCTCCCACCAAAGCTAGTACTGATCTGTCAGTGCTCTTTGCAGGTATCACCTCCTCAAGGCAATGCCTGCATTTTTCCTTTCTAGCATTTATAATTTGCAGTGAATATTTGGTTTCTAGTCATCTCCCTCCCCACTAGTCTACTCTGTAATATTGATGAGGGTGAGGGAGCCATTTTTTTTCCCATTTCAAATCCCCAGAGCCTGGAACAGTGCCTGGCACACAGTACATACTCAAGGAGCATTTGTTGAATGAATGAGTGAACAACTATAGTGCACGGGGGACTTTGGTAGTGTGCATGATACTTCTATCACAGTTGTAATGTTTACAAACATGCTATTGTTTTAATTAGATGTAAAGGTCTAGTAAAGAAAGTAGCTTATAATTATAAAAACATTCCTATGGGAAAACATGATCTACTTTATTATATGGATTCTTCAAAGACAACGTTGTGGTGGAAAGTGAGCTGCCTATATTTGCCTCCTATTTTGTTTTAAGATTCACATCTTCTGTGCCCCTAGAAATCCTATCAATATTTCTGAAAGTAGCCAAAAAACTCAGTAGTTTAACAAATGACTAAGTATCTCTTTGCAGCTTGGTATTTATTTTAAGATTAAAACCTAGGTTAAAATATATTAAAAGCTGTTAAATGTGCACATTATTTAAAAAAACACAACAACTCAAATAAAGAAAAGGCAATGGATTTTGATTTTTGAAAGAGAAAGAAAAATACCATAAGAGATCGCTCATATGTGGAATCTAAAAAACAAAACCAAAAACAAACAAACAAAAAACAAAGCGTAAATACAGGACAGAAATAGACTCATAGACATAGAATACAGACTTGTGGTTGCCAGCGGGGCGGAGGGTGGGAAGGGATAGACTGGGATTTCAAAATTGTAGAATAGATAAACAAGATTATACTGTATAGCACAGGGAATCACAGAGGAAAAAATGTGACAATGAGTGTGTATATGTCCATGCATGACTGAAAAATTGTGCTGAACACTAGAATTTGACACAACATTGTAAAATTATTATAAATCAATAAAAAATGTTTAAAAAAATTATCAGTTGGAAGAAAAATCTTAATATGATTAAAAAAAAAAAAAAAAGAAAAGGCAATGGCGCCTTCTCATGCCAAACCCTCAATGTGCAGCAAAAATGATTTCCACATGTATTTTTTTCTCCTCTATGTCAAAGTAGGACAGGGCTGCCATCCATTAGTGTGGCACCTTCACTTACATATGCAGTTTCATAAGAATGTGTTTAACATGTTGCCTTAGAAAATTATTAATATTTTTGTCCTTTTTTCTGGGGTTTATTATCTATTTTCTCAGAAATGAAAGGTGATATGTCTAGACTGATTTCCAGTTTATAATTAATTGGTACTCAGTATCAGTATTAACCTAGTAGGAAAAAGTCCAGGTTTTCAAATCATATTTAAAAGGCACCTAAATGTTTTGTCTTTAATTCATATACTCAGACATTTGCCCGTAGATGGTTAGAACAGATTCCTAACAAAGCCCCAACACTTGGCAGCTGGAAATAACCATCTGCTATAGCAAAACCTTTGTTAATTGTAATTCTATCCTGAAATTTGAACCCTATAAAATTGTAGAACTCTATATTGGATTGGTGCATAACCTTAAACCAGGGAATGTGCCAACATTTCTCTCTCTCTCTTAAAAAGAGTATGTGGATTAATTACAAGGCGCTGATTGACCTGGCTTAGTCTTTATCCCTGTCTGCACAAAATTAATTCCTACCACTTACATCAATTAGATTGGGTCGAGATGGGTAATTCAGGCTGAACCTAACATAAAAACTTCTGCTTACTATGGCATCTGAAGTTAACATGGATTATTTCTGTTAAAAAATAATTCCTCTTTACATACGGAGAGTTATTAATGGCATAAGGAGTTAGATGTCTCCATGCTCACTTTATAGAATTATTAAAGCTTGTCCAGGCATCCCTCAATTTAGGCATTCATTGGAAGCAGTTTTAAAATATATGACAAGAAAAAGTAAGAAAATATATTCGCCTTTTTTTTTTTTTTGGCCACATTTGGTCTTTAAGTATCAGATAATACTCATAACCACATTTAAAGGGTCACAAAATACTACTGACATTAAAGACAAGGGAACACACTGAAAAGACCTTATAAGGTTGCCCTTCTTACTCGTGCTGAAAACATTTGATATTAGGCTTTTAATTGATGAAGAGTTGATGAACTGGACTTTCCAGTTAACGGGACTTGGGCAGTCTCAGAGAGATGCACCTTTAACCAGGTCAGCTCCTTCTTGGGTGACCTCCCTTTTACCTCCTGGTGGTCTAAACCTCCCCCTTAATTCCACTGGAGGTATATCCCGCTCTCCTCCCTCTTTTGCTGTGGTTGTTGAAAGCTCCTAAATCTGGCAGTCCTAGAAATCTGTTCTTGTTTCTGCAGATAGCAAGGAAGTGAGGGAAGAAATACAATCCTTATACATAATTTTAAGTGGTTGTACTTACCACTATCAATAAAATAGTATAAAAGGTAGTATTACAACTAACACTATAAAGATTAAGCGGGATGATATTTTGCCTCAAGTTAAATGGGAAACAGACTGTTCAGATAGGAGTTTTCAGAATTTTCAGAAGTTCTTTCTCAATAAAGACACCATTCTACATGAGGGGTAGTCAGTGTTGTGAGCACAGGCGGGCCTCCTCACCTAGCCTGCGTCTGTTTCTGTCATAAGGGGCCTATATCATTCAGATGTCCCTGGAGGAGATGATATCTGATGTGAATCCAGAAGAACAAAGAGAAATAAATAGGAGTCAGCCAGCCTGGAGTTCCAGGATTGGGTGAGGAGCAGGAACAGAGAGTGCCTATTAGGGGAACTGTAAGCAATGCAGTGAGGCAGAAAGTACTGTGTGTGTGTGTGTGTGTGTGTGTGTGTGTAAAGAGGGGGAGAAACAAGAGACAATACTTAAGAGGTAAGTAGGGACCAGGCCATGAAAAGCCTTATATATCTTAACAGAGTTTGACTTTATCCTGAAGCAACAACAGGGTTTTGAAAGGGTTGAAGTTGAGAAGTACCACGATCAGATCTGCGTTTGGAAAAGAAGACACTAAATGAAGTTGGAGGAAGTAAGAAGGCAAGTGAGGAGATAAAGAGCAACTAGGAAAGAGAGGATGGCAGCCTGGGTAAAGGCAGCTGGAGTGGGGATGCACGTGGCTTGGGAACGGATCCAGTGGGCTTGGGGGTGAGGAGAGAGGGGAGTCAGGGAGGGGCTCAGACCCTGGGGCTCAGAGAGATACATGCGAAAGAGCAGAGGAGTTTTGGTCGTGGGGTGGTGGGTGATTCAGGGAAATGATGACTCTCCCATTTTCAGACACTTAAACTACCCTGTATTTTCCCCCCATTATAATTAATCCTTTGAAAACATTTTTGAACAGGTACTATTTTAGTGCCTTTAAACTGCATTAGTTGCTCCTTCAGATTAGCATCTATCTCCTTCATCTCTGCTTCTCACAGCTTCTAACAGTTACTCAATGAGTGTTTATCTGATGCTATCCTCGGGATAAACTCCCAGGAAGAGCACTGCAGGTTCAAAGAGCGAGACTTTGATAATTCTTACTGTGCACTGCCGGGTTTTATCCAAAAAGACTGAATCAATAAACATCGTCAGCAATAATTCATGAGTATATCTGTTTTCCCTACAATCTTTCCAGATCTGGCCTTTGACTTTAGTTTGCTTGGTAGGTGTAAAATTCATTTTAAAGTTTACTGAAATAGAATGTACAGATTTGGTGTTCTATTTGTCTTATTTTGGGTGAAATGGCTGAATGTACCCGTGGACTGCTTATTTAGTTATAATCTGATATTGTGCTCACATTTATATAAATCCATCTGTGTGCTACCAAGTCTTTAATTTTGGCTATGTGTATTTTCCCATTTTGTTGCTTTCATGCTGCTTTAGTTTTAAGAGGTTTTAAATTCTATATAAACACATTTCCCATCTTTCCCTTTTCAATTTTCAATTCTTTCGACAAAATTTTCCCCTTTGTAGCTGAAACCACGCTACTGAAAAATCCATAATTCTTTAATTCATTGGTAGTTTGTTGACATATGCATTTTTTATGGCATGTGGTCTAAATCTTAGAGATTTTTTTCTTTTGTATTATATCCTGTGGTTAGTAACTTAACTAGGTTTTACTCGATTCATCTATGTCTTATAGGGTTTTTTTAACTCATGATACCTGCAAGAAATATTTATGTAGGTTCATTCTGGCTACTTAATTTTAGCATCTTAGATTTAAATTAATCCCTGTGCTTCATTTTCCAGTAAGGGAAATAAGTTTTATCATCAAAGACAAAGAGGCTAAAATACAACTATCTTAGCAAGAGGGTACCCCAGCACCAGGCTAGATGCTTTACATAAAGCCACCTTGCAGGATAAGTACTGTTATACCCACTTTACAGATGAGGAAACTGGGGCTCTGAAGGGCTGAATAATTTGCATGGGCTCACACAGCTAGCAAGCGGCTGAGAACCTAGTTAAACACATTATAGATGCTCTAGCATGTCACTAAAGTTAAACAGAACACAGATGAAGTCTGCATAAAGAGAGAAGATAAAAGACCCCTAATATATTAGAAATATAAAAAACTGAAAGATGAGGTTATTGGGTAAGACTTCCTTTCTCCCAGTCCCCCACCCCAACCTGGAAAGCATGAAAGAAAGAAGAAGAAAAGGAGCAAGAACACAGGAGCCTGTGTGAGAACAGGCCCTGGAGAAAGTGCATGTGTTACAGGCAGGCACTGTGGTGCTGGACAGATCTGCGTGTGAGTCCTGCTTCCGCCACTTAGGAGCTGCGTGACCTTAGGAAAGTTCCCAAAGCACATAATAGAAAGTGGAGTAAAGGGAACAAGAACAAGCAGGAAGAGCTGTCAGGAGCTGTTCTCGGGGGGCGGTGGGGGGGGGGGGGTTGGCATCAGGGAAATCATGAAGCGCCTGCAAAGCACTTACCCTGCACTGCCTGCCAGCACGTGGTAAGCTCCCCAAAGGTTGCCCGTGATTATTAAGTATTTCTCAGTGAGGCCACGTCATCAATTCATACAAAAGTTTTGGGATCCCCACCACATTTCCAAATACGGAACAGTTGCCAACTTGTGTGTACATTTTCTAGGAAAGGAGTGAGGTATGATCTAGCATCATGCAATTTGAAATAAAAGTGAAACCCAGGTTCCATAAACATAGTTGTATGATAATCTGTAACGAGAGCTTGAACCCAGCCATCTCTCCACCGCTCATTTTGGTGGATATCATTCTCAGATGAACTTCTAGAACTTTCCAGGAGCAAGCAGATCCTGGGAAAGTCGGGGAAGTGGCCTTGGCCTCTGAGGTCTTTAGTTCCGCCTTTGTTATTAACTAAAATTGCAAGTGATCTCAGTTCTTCAAGAGATGAGAAGTTCTGCTCAAATGAACTTTCTGGTCACTTTAGGGTTAACAGTAAGAACCTCTTTCGACCCTTGTTAATTTATTTATTTATTTTTTGTAAACTGGGTCATACAAGCTCCCACCTCAGTAAGTACTGTATCCAAACTATGATTTCATCTTCCTCTGATGATTAGATGCTTGCTCTGCCTCAGGGTCAACTGTCTAAGGGGCACCACATAAGACTCGGAAGAAAAGATGGTGGAGTGGGTTTAATGGAGACCCATAGCCCAACGCACTTCAGGAAGTTTACCTGTTTTCCTTAAATGAATTCTTCATGTCTAACTACTTTGTAGTGGGGAGAGAGGGTTTCTTCTAGAAACTGAATTTAGGGAAAAAAAATTTATTAAGGGCTTTGGTTTACCTGAGTTTTACTTGACTACAGATGTATACATGCTTTGAATGAGTCTGGTGCCCTGAGAAGTGTTCTTGAATATATTTCAGCATCCAATCGCAAGCAGTGGCTACAGACAGGCAGAAGAAAATTAGCTTTGTTTATCAAGCTCTTCATCTAAACACTGACTAGAATGGGGAGCAGAGGTCACAGATGACACAGAATGTTTAAAAATAATGCAGTACCGCACAAATCTGCATATGCTTGAAGATAAAAGGATCCTTTAATGGAATGGCGCTTACCTTAATAATGCTTTTGGAACTCGTATCCATGATGATTTGCCCTTTTTAAAGAGGATGCTAAAGGTTAATTTTCTATGGCATAAGGGCTGCAGACAAATGCCAAAATCCTATTCCCAGACCTAAATTATATAATCAGAAATAGAGCATTCGAACTGCACATCAAATAGTCTCGCTTTCTGGCAGGCTTTGAAAAAAAATCAGTTTCGATGTTTGAAGTAGGCATTTGTTTGTATAATGCAACCAACCATGACTGCCAAACACAATAATTAAATGCTTTAACAAGTAAGAAATCTTGCCAGAGTATGTAATTTGAGGGGGAAAATAAGCAGAGTTGATATGTAGCAGAAAATGCTGAATTATTTATTCCCTGCTAGTTAGAAGCAGACACGCATGCTGTGAGTCTACCTGCAGAAATACTAAAGGAGAAGGGAGGCCAGCAGAAGGGACCAGTTATCCTCCTTTTTCTCTCTCAACATGCTTTCTTCCCACCCGAACTGGAAACGTGAGGCGTTCTCGCCCCTCTTCCATGCCAAAGTTACCTGTGTGGACGGGAAATTCAACATCTACAAAGAAAACAATAAATAATCACCTTTTCCTCTTTTTTATTCTTTGAATTACCAACTAAAAATTGACTCACTCTGGGCTGTTCCTGTATTTCTCTTTTGGAGAGGGGTAGAGTGGGATTTTTTTTTTTTTTTGAGTCCATTACAAGAGAATGTTTTTATGTCATTTACTTCTATAAAAAGAAAAAGGAGTTTTATACCTATTCATCTTTTAAAATTCCTTCTAATTCTAAAGTCTTTGATATGATTTTCTATCATAACATTCAAAGGAAAAAATCATAGCACATTAACAAATAGCTGAAGAAATTATACATCAATGCTTTAGTAATACTTAAAATAACTGAAACCATTCCTCAAATATGTCTTACACTGTTATTGTCAATTTAATGTATGTACATTATATATAAATAATAATTTACTACTTTTATTTATACATTAAAAAGTTTATACTGATTATATTACACAAGTGTCAAAGCAATAATGATTTAAAATTTTCTGTATTCTTTTATTTCACCTAAATGCTACTACTATTTGTGAAATATTGCCTCAATTTAATACAGGCGTATAGTTACAATGATCTTTTAGATGATCTAATTAGATCTTTTCAAAGGGTTCAACTTCTAAGACAATTGTAAAATCATCCTTAATTTTAATGTTCACTCATGTCCATGAACAAACACTATAAATGCCCTCTGGCTTCCCCTGGGAACTTCAAGGAACAAAGGGGAGAGCAGAGGCGGCAGCAGCCATTTCTAGAATCTGTATAGTACTGCAAAGCACCTGGTAACATGGCTTTATTCCTGTGGGCAGCGCTGGAATCAGGCTCTCGTTTTCTCCATGGTACAGAGAGACCCCAGGTAGAGGGAGTCCTTGCACCACTTATAAATGGTGAGTTAGTTAAGGGTTAAAGACTTATGCTCTCATGCATGCTTTTTTACCCCATTACTTAAATAGTGGTTCTAGGACAACATCTGCACATCGTTTGTGTGCACTGGAGGGTAATTTCTTTAATATCAGGGATCCTATTGGTTCAAGGGACTATCAGTTCTTGACTAGCCTGTTGAAAAGCCACCTAATTGCTTCTCCCCTTTCCACTCTTATCTGCCATTCATTCTTTTCCAAAAGAGCAAACCCTCAAAAAACTAAACTGGATTACATCACTCCCCTGCTTAAAACAAAAGCCAGCCTCCTCAACATGGCCTGCAACCCCATGCATGATACAAACCTCGCCTGCCTCTCCAGCCCCATCTCACTGCCACTTGCCCATTGCTCACCAGCCTCTAGCCTCTCACTCATTCTTTCATTCATTCTCGTCCAACTAGGCCTTCCTGCCAATGAAAATCCACTCCCTTAAGAGTCCCGTGTTCTCTCCATACATAGCACTCACCACAATGTGCAATTATACTCTTACGATGGCCTTCACAATTATCTTTCAGCTCCAGCAGATCCACTAGCTTCCTGCAGGTGTCACTTCCGTGTTCACCACTGTATCCTCAGCACCCTCTCCGGTGCCTGGTGTATGGCGCCTGTCCTTAAGTGCCAACTACATGAAAGACTGAGTAGATGAGATGGGGGAAGACTCCTGACTCGACCAACTTCTCAACAGACTGGGGCTTTGCTTCCTTCTTACCCATAATGGCTCTGCCTTCTCCTCTTTAAAGGAGCATGCTTTAAGACGGGGGTGAAAGCAGCAACATAGGGGCTGTGACACTGTGCCATTTGCCTCGGCCAAATGGGCTACTATTTGGGGTCAACAATACATAGGCTCCTTAACTATGAACACTGTGTGATCCAGGGTTTCCCCATCAATCCTAGGATAATTAGGGAACCCCAAAGTTTGCTGAATGAACCCAAAAATGTGAAAACATTTTTTATAACCCTTAGCTCCAGGACTGACATGTTGTATAACTCCGAGGGGGCCCCGGTCCTGGGGGGTCTGGGAGAGTAAGAAGCAGGTCTGTGTAGCTCTCAGTGGTGTCCCGCTCAGCTCCTCAGTGTTGCCTTTCTGTACTATTCTTCCTGCTCTGTGCTTTGCTCCTGGGTTTATTCTTCATTAGAAACCCAACATTTATCTTATACACATCTTTAAAAATATGATTAAGTGGATCGTATTCCTTATAAAGTCAATGAAATAAGTTAGCAAGAGGCTATGAAAAGTGAGCCCACTTAATTCAATTTTTTTATTAGAAAAACACCACCAACATTACTGATCTTTGAAAATTGATTCCTCATTGTTTATTTACTTTGAAAACATAAGCACATGTGAAAACATTATATAAAATTTCTTTCTTGATGTTTTTTTTCTTGATGTTTCTATCAAAAATCCATGGGGTTTATGAAGAAAAATAAACATGTATTTCATTGAGGGAGCAAGGATAAAAATTAATAAAGCTATGTCTTTCCTTAAATACAAAAATCCCTTAGTAATCTCAGGAATGGTTTCAAAAGGAAATTAGAAATACATTTTAAGGTCAAAATCCGGGTTAGCGCCATGTCAACATGAGGAACACCTTTGGTAAGAACCCGGCTGACTGTTAAGAATCATTCTTTTCAACTGCTTCACTGAAAAGATCTAAATGTATAGTTCAAGTAACTTTGACATCAAGTAAAGTGTTCAAAGTGATTTAGCTAAAGATTTCCCCCAAAGGACATCGTAGCTAAAGAGTTAATTCTCCTCTTAACTAATAAGGCCTTGTGGACTCAAGCAGAAGTAATTGCAAGGGAGTCAGGCATCAAAGTAGGTTGGAGAATGTCCTCTGTAGGAGCACAAATGCCGTCTCAGATGCCTCTTCAACCGCCGCCCACCCAGGCCAAAGTCATATTTTTTTCTCTTTGCACCTACTCATTTTGTACAATAACAACACATCCCAGCTCACTACAGTTACGCGCCTTGCAGGCTCCCATCCCCCTCTATTTGAGGGCCAGCTCTCAGTCAGAAGTCTCCCTTTGTCTTTCCTGAATCCACAGTGTAGCTGTGCAAATGTTTGACTTTAAAAAATGAACGTCGGTATTTACAGTGATCTTATTTTAGCCATCCTACAAAACTACGTGGGGGAGACACAAAGAAGCTCTGCAAAGAAGGATGAAGTTAAAATGTTTAAAAATAAATTAGGATTAACAATTGCTTTGAGTCATCGCTGCCATGAAATAAAAAGATCACTGCCAGATGTATGAAATAGATTGGTCACAATAAATTGACTCTCATTTGATCTTCATTTAAGGTCAAATAAGACATTCTGTTTGGTATCACTTTGTACAAAATAGGAGGACTGGTCCTCAAAAGACTAAAATATTTTTCCAGAAACAAATCAAAATGCACATACGTGAAAGAAATACAGGATTTTAAACCTTTACCACATTCTTCCCCTCCAAACAATCAACTTACTTTCAGGATTACGGATAAAGCATTCTGATTTTAAAGTCCTTTGTCCAAGTATTTCAGGTCAGACCTGATTAGGAACACAGCACCCCAGCTGACAGGAATGCTGAATTCTTACTTGGTCATGAGCCAGCCAGACTCCATGGAAACCCGTGAGTCCCAACAGATCAAAGAAGAGTTTAGCACTCAAGAATCTCCTCCAACTGACCCAATAATAGAAACTATGCTCAATACGGGTTCAATTTCTCAAATGGACCATTAAATTTTATTGTAGAAGAACTCAAAATAACACCAAAAAAAAAAAAAAAATCCAGAAATTTACAAAGGGAACTGTTGGCTCTCAGAGAAAAACCATAATTCCTTTTTGGAACTAGACTATAGGGAGTCGAAAAATATTTGAGGGACTCATAAAGAACCAAATCATTTTGCACTTTGTCTAGAAGGTGTTCTGGTGTTTAATGCTCCCATGATAATTGCTTTGTTTTGTTTTTAGGAAAGTTACAGGAAGGGCAGCCAATGCTTTATGTCCTCTCTTGGCAGGTACAGAATGCAGTGAGGCTCACATTCAGCAGGTATGGAAGCACCAGGACATCTCAGTATGTGCGCAGGGAGCCTCCCTGCTGATACCCATACCCAACAGCAACCAGCTGAAAAAAGAACAAGTACGCTTGTAGAATCTAATTGGAAAGACCAATTTGTATGTCAGTATTTTAGCCACTCTTGTACACAAGTCAGTCTTCAAATACTTCCTCTCTTTATGGCTCTTTAGACACACATCTCACAAATAAACAAGAGGTCTTGAAAACTTTTATCCCTGCTGATTGACCACAAAACCTTTTCAAGGGGCAGGTAGCACTCGACAGCAATAAATAGTGTTTTTACTTGTTATTCTTGGTGGATTTAATATCACCTTTAGTTTTAAAGGAGGGTCAGTTGTGCTTTTCACTGCTTCCTGTCTCTCCATGCATTTGAAGTCAGCTTCTCTAAATGTTCCCAAGCAGCATACACTCCTTATGCATAAGGAAAACCAGGTGATATCAGGTGATTTAGCAGAGGAAAATATTTCTGCTTGAGTTAACAAAACACATTGTTTAGACACATCTGTTGCAAACAGGAAAAACTAGACTGCTATGAACAAGGAAAATTAATGATACTATGGGAGGTTGTCACTGAAATCTGTGCTTCAAACTACCCTTTCCTGAGATACTTTATAATGTTAGACTGTGTGTTACAAACAGAAGTCTGTTCTGCCCAAACCCCATTTCAGTGTCACATTAAGATAACATAATGCTGTCTCTTATAAGTTTGCTGAAAACACAAATACTTGGTTGAACAGATAATAGAAACAAACAGCTTTCTAAGTGCTGATCTTTAGTCAAGGACTAGACACTCATAAAGTCACATGTGGAAATTCTTTTAAAAAGTCATGTTTACAGCAATACAAGATTTTAGATGTCTGGTGATCACATATTTGGGGATGCTAGTATCCTGAAGTCTTAGTAGTTAGGTAACCAAAAGTGATACAAACCCAGTCCTAATATATGTTTAAACAGGCTTGATTTTCATGCAAGATTTAAATGGTTGGCATTCCCAGCTCCAAACAGACTAATACAGCAAATCAATTTAAAATCCCATCTTTCTTATTGCTCATCAGTTTTAAAAAAATTGTGTGTATGTGTGTATCCACTACATACCCTCTTTGTGGAAAAACTAAAGGATTTGATAAATGCAGTTTCTATGATGGTAAATACACTGGGCTAGAAGACAAGATATCTTAATTCTAGTTCAGTCTTGGACACAAATCTGCTGAGCAAATTTGGTGGTGACACCGACTCTCTCTGTGCCTCAATTTTCTCATAAGCAACATGAGATATTTAGGACTAGATTTTTCTAATGTCTAAAATTAGCATCTAGTTATGGCTGAGGTGAGCACAGAGAGGGGTAAAAATACTAGGTTTATTGGTGATCTGGAGGGTACAGTTCTGCCCCAAGCAGAGAAGAAGGGCATTTCAGGAATGGGGCAAGATGACAAACAGACACAAGTAAGCAGTGAATGGACAGACGTAGCAGAGGGTGTATGGGATGGAGGAGTAACAAGAGATTCAGCGGGACATAGCCAGACACAGAAGCCCTTTAAGAGGAAAGCCAGTGTTATCTTGTGATGATTGTAGCTTGTTGAGAAGAAGGCCTAGTTTACCCTTGTTCCTAAACTTTTTTCTCTTGGGAATATTCCAATCTGAATATATTGGCTTACTTCTGACAACCACAGCTCCACTGGACTGTAGAAAGTGAAACATCTGGCACTTTTAATACAATTTTTCCACATTATATGCCTGTTTTGATTTATATAACTTGTCTCTTTCATCCAGAGTGCTGCCAAGGTGGAAGGAAGACTCACTTCCCCATAGACACAACGTTATAAATGATAAATAGGTTCTAAAATTGCCTACATTGATCTATGTAACTTGGGTGCTAAATACCACAAAAAGCCTAGTCTTCTGGTTATAGCCTAGTTCCACCCAGCTGTCCAAGTCAGAAGCCTGGAAGCCATCCTCAGTTGTTGATCTACTGTCCTCAGGCCTCATCTCAATAGTTTATGTTTAAGTTCTAAAGATAGAAGAATGCCATAAAGTATTTTCTAACAGAGTAATTTCCACTTTAAATTCCAAAAGATATTAGAATAATCTGCCCCAATTCTGCACAGAATATAGTATGACTCTGGCACATGCTCCAAAGAACAAAGCACCAACTGGGCCAGGCTGGCCCCTGTGCTTCAGTGATTCTGGATGACAGTGTTGGCTGGTTTGCAGGCAACTTCCAGTCAAGGAGACCTCAGCAACTTAGGTCAGAAGATGAAGACAATACCACAACTTTTCATAATATGAGACATTCTCCCCCTCCCTCCAAGGTGCCAAGAAATAACTTGAGGAAATTTGTAGAAGTACGGACAGTCTGCATTAGTATGTAGGGATAAGAGCCAGGGATGGAAAGATTATACTCAGAACTACGTTTTATTTAGAAACAAGGCTGTGAGAATTAAGTACAATGGTCCCACTATCATGGGCATTGTTGGTATCCCAGTATCTATGCTCCACTTTTTCCTTCCCAACAATTGTTTTATTGAGGTATCCACCTCCTTGTCCTTTCTACTCACAGTCATGTGGTATAGGTGCAACTGATCCCATCCCCAACTCTACCAATGGATCCTGATTAATAAGCCAATTGGTGCATGGCATTCTTAGTCTTGTTACTGCTCTCCATGATGTAAGTGGTCTCATCAGTTTGGAAGAAGGGACTTATATTCCATGGCTGGGGAGAGGTTCCCTTCTTTCTCCTGGTGCATTTGGACAAGGGAACCTGTTAATCCATTTGTGGTTAGCAGCCATCTTGTGACCATTTAGGGGAACCTACCTGAGGAAGAAGCCAAGAAAGATATGGAGCAGAAAGGTGGGGAGAAACGAAATCTTCAGTGATGTTTTCCTGAGTCACTGAGTCAATAATGCTTAAAGGGCACATTTCCTCAAGAGTAGTTCAGTAATTTCTTTTTCTGTTAGCAAATTTGAGTAACAGTCTTTCTCACAGTTGAAAATGTTCTATCTAATAAAGTGAAAAACTAGTAAAGCAGTGAAAGTAGAAAGCTTGGGGATGCAAGAGTGGGAGATAAAAGATGTAATAAATGTGAAGAAATGTGAAGAACTTTCAGAGATGCCTACATATCTCCAGTATTTTCTTCCTGAACATGTCACTGATCTGTTAAAATAAAAATCATTCAGAATGTAAGTCCTCAATTTGTTATAAATAAATCCAAAATTAGAAAATGCTCATCATTTTCTCTAAATGCTTCATTTGGGAACCACATTTTTCTGAACCAAGATACCATATTATTTAACCCATTTACGGAGCAACTGCTCAGTGTACAAGAAAACTAAATAGCTTGCCTTTAAGGCTAAAGCCTGGTGGCAGGGAGAGATAATTAATCCTCTTTCCATATAAAACTGTAAACATTTGATGTTTAAATTGGTGCTCCAAAAGCATGGATGATTTGTTTAATTGTAAGTCTGAATGAACTTCCAAGAAGTAGTTGGAAATAATCAGAAGAAAAAGTTTCCTTGGATGTCTTTCAAGATGTTCAGAAGTACGATCATGGAGGAAGAAAAATAAATTAAAGTGTTCAGTATCTCACAGCAGGTCAGCTGGTCATGTCAACGAACCTCTTACCATCTGTTTTTTGTATTCTAAAGTGACCCCATGAGCGTCATAATTATTTTCGTAAGTGTTTAAAGTTCCTCAGATAGGAAAACTCGTGTTCAGAAAAATCATAAACCTGGCAAACTTAGAAATTGTATTTTGTGTCTAAGAAACACACAGTTGAGACTGATCCCTAGGTATACAAAAAAGTACAACAGTCCACTGAATTCCAAAGGAAACAAAGCCCTATGTCCACCATGAGAATCCAGGCGTTTTACTGTTCTCTTCTCAGGTTCACTCGACTCTATACACACAGGCAGAACCAGTTTTAAAATGGAGCACGTTCCAAAAGACTGCTGGTAAATGGCTGTTTATTCCAACAGGAAAATTTGTTCCAGGTTCTAATGGTATATATGGTTCCCAGGTCTGCCTGTAAAAGCTTTTTAACCCATAATGATTCTCAAATGTGGGATCTAACCCTAGGTTATCAGTGCTTTTATGGAAGAATATGTCTAAGATACCAGGGGGTAACCCTGACTGGGAAGATGATGACTTGAAAGGCAAAGATTTCCTTACCCTCTCCCTTCTTCTCTCTTTCAACCTAGTGTTACCATAACCAGCCAGTTCCCACTTTGGGATTACGAGAGAGGAGGACTATCATGATACGTTCCTCCTTTCTACAGTCCACTCTTTTGAATTATTCATTCCACCTGCCTCCCCTAAGAGGCCCAAAGAGCCCATCATTCTCACAGCCTCCCCCAACTCCCCTCAGGATACCAGGTCCCATCGCACTGTTCATTTCAAAGCATTCCACCTAAGCTCTTGCACTAAGTAAATAAGAATGCCTGGGTCTCAGAGTTTCAAAACGAAAACAGGCAGAAATTATAAATACATCAAACTTTAAGGCGCTATAGAATTGTAATATGCTTCTGTTATTGCTTTGATATGTTGAGGAAGGTCTGCTGACTCATTCTTAGACACCATTACTCATTTCCATGTTACTATAGTTTTACAGCTAATACGTGAATCTCTAAACTCCAATTTCAAGAGACGTGGCCTCATAAAAATGTTTATGCCACATTCTCTAGTTGGGAGATGTTCGCCAGGAGATGAGGTTGGTCCACAGATACTGGAATTTCAATTGTTTATGTGAACAGTGGGGAAGAATATTAGGAACTGCAACTGGCCGTCCAGATGGCCTGAAGTGCTTTTCAGGTGCAGCAGGGGTTAATCAGGCTCTGTTTGCCTGAAGGCGTCCCGCGCACAGCTTTATGTCTAATGAGGAAAAAGTACACTCTGAAATATTTTTCAAATGAACGTTTGGAAAACAACCCTGCTGAAATTGAAGATTGACTGCATGTAATGTACACTGTGTTTACATATGGTTTTACTGATTGAATCCTTACTAGTTCCTCATCTTCCCCTACAGAATCCTAGTCTTGAATGTTCAAATACTCTCTAGAATTTTTGAGTTTTTGAAAATGTTCTTTGGAAAATTCCTCGTGCTAAGAGAGAGATCTTGCTAGATCCCAGTGTTGGTGTGTGCTGGGCCAGCCCGCACCTCTCCACCCTCTGAGACCTTATCTAGCTTTGCCTCCCAGACAGACAAGGGAGATGAGGGCACAGAGAAAAGAATTCACTCCCGGAGCTGGGCATTCCACAGCTAGGGGGTGCGGTTTCCAACCCTTCACCCCACCTCCTGGACCCCAAGAAGGAAGAACGCCATTCCCCTGGGGAGATTCCAAAGGATCTCATACAATTCCATTTCACAGCTTTAAGCCTGCGGACCAAGGGGACTTTTTTTACTTAAGTAAATATTTCAACAAATAACTTTTCTATATAGGCAAAATACTGCCAAAATTAGTACTATATATTTTGCTTAGAAACAGACTTTGTGCAAATGCATTTAAATGTGATGTGAGGATGGAGCACACACCTTGGCAGGTGAAACTTGCCTATGTGTTTCAAATAATTGTTCTTTCGCCCACACTTATATTGTCAAAAGAGGGACTCCTCAGACCTTCAGTTAAAATGATAAATACAGAGTTTTAAAAACTGGCTCAGAATATGGGGTGATTAAATAAAGCTGAAAGGCTCATAATTAACAAAACTATTCCTTCTGTCTAAAAGTGGCACCGCATTTTTATCTTTAAAAGAGATCTCCTGGCACTCTTTCACAGGCTTACTTCTTCATCCTCCCCACCACACTCTCCCAAGGGAAAACCTGGCCAGGAGGAGAGGGGAGAAAAAGTCATCTGGACTGAAGAGGCAAAGAAGAAAAAGGAAAATCTGCCCAAGAAAAATGTTTCTATCTGCCCAGAAAATAATAAGTTATGGAGAAAATTAAAGTATTTCCTAATTTAGAGGTACTCCAAGAAAATAAAACATGACCATATATACAGTCATGTTTTAAGATTGTTTAAAAGACAATTTTATCAGAAACATTAGACAGTGAAATTTCTTGGAGTTTACAAATTTACTCTGCAGTGTTCTTCACATTCAGAACTATGAACAAAGAAATTTGGGTTAATCACGTGGATGGAGGCATTTACCTGGAAACTCTCTATACTTAAAATCAACACAGCTGATTGGTTTCATCTGAATGTGTGTGAACCTTCTTAATTTTGAGTCAAAAAAATTTGTGAATAGTTATATATCAGATACCAGACTATATGTCACATGCATTAAGATCTAGTCCTGCCTTTGGATTACTTTAGTCCATCAGAGCAGGAATTAACCACACTCAAGAAGGCATTTCAAGAAGGATTTTTAAGACCACAAAGCAGTGTCAAGAGGCACTACATAATTAAAATTGAGGCTAACTGACACAGGAGGAGGCAGATAAAATCAGGCCGGAGGCGCTTATAAAGGAGGAGGAATTTGAACTGAGTTTAAGAGGATGGATAAGGTCCAGATAACAGTATTACTGCAACTGCCCTCCAGCTCCATTTGAGAGCCTGCCTGGCTCTCGCTACAGCTGGCATGGTACACACTCGCTGCACCCACAGCTCATCTGAAGTCAATTTACCATCAGGATTCTACAGATGAGGATGGCAAAAAAAAAAAAAAAAAAAAAATTGCCCGCAGCCTCCTGGGAAGGAGGTGAGCAGTGATGCACGCCCAGCTCCAGGCAACCTCACAGCCCACAGTGCTTCCCTCACAGCGACTCCAAAAGAACAGGTGACTTAAAGATGAAAAGGAAAAACAGGTTGGAGCTTATGGGGCAAGCAACAATATATTTTTGCGAATGTTAGACTAGACACCTAACATGATTAACCCAACACCATGGGTGGACCAGGCTGGTGGACAGAATGAACTGGAGGTTCATGCATTCGGAAAAACCAGAGAGAAAGAGAATCCGTTTCTTCTGACTCAACATGGTAACACGGAGGCACGCGACATGGCTGGGCTGCAGGAGGCACTCCACACTCCAGGGCAGCAAAGACGACCATGGACTTGGACTTGGAGTTGTACTTCGGTATTTGTAACTTGACCTGTTTCCAAAACTACTGGTTGTGTGACTTTGGTCAATAACTTAAATTTCTGAGAGCTTCAGTCTCCTAACCTGTGAAGTCCAGTTTGTGATAATAACTGCATGAGACTAAAAGAATGAAATAAGAAAAGTATAAAATGTGTAGTGTTCATTTTTTTCCCCTTTATGAAGGCCATGGAAATGGAAAAGGAGGGATGAGACAGATGGCGAGGTAAATTTAATTGAGATTTGGTGACAAATTAGATATCTGGGGTGGGTGTGTGGAGGAGGAAGGGAGAGAGATGTCAAATGTGCACTTGATAAGTCTGCACAAAAACATCTTCATTTATAAAATAATGCCATTTTCAGCAAAATGGATGGACCTGGAGATCATCATTCTAAGTGAAGTAAGCCAGGAAGAGAAAGAAAAATACCATATGGATGTTGCTTATATGTGGAGTCAAAAAAAAAAAAACAACTTATTTACAAAACAGAAACAGACTCACAGACACAGAGAATAGACTTATGGTTACCAGTGGGTAAAGGGAGTGGGAAGGGATAAATTGGGAGTTCGACATGCACATCTCTTGGGGAATGTGGAAATGTTAAGTATCTTGATTGTGGCAGTGGTTTCATCGGTGTATACATCTATCAAAATTCATCAAATTGTACATTTGAAATATGTGGTTTACTATACAGAATTTATACCACAATAGAATTGTTTTTAAAAAATCTTCACTTTCCTCAAATAGGAGTTAAAATGTAATTTTAGGAATATGTAACCTTAGAGGTGACTGGGAGATCCCCAACTGAAAACACAGAAAAGAGAGAAATGAGACAGAGGGCTTAGAAAGAAAAGAGAAACCAGTGAGCAATGATTTGGCAATCATTTGCCTAAGAGCCTGATAGTTACAATATTCCATTTATGAGGACTTGTGAAATTGCTAAACTCTGTTTTTCTTTGAAGGACTGTGCTTTAGAAATCAAAGGAATATATATGAAGTTACAACATTTTAAGAAACCAGATCCCACATTTCTGAAGACAAAGGATATTAAAAGAAAATACTCTACTTAATACAGGACTTAAGATCAATCGTGACTCCTGCGTCTTTCAATTTAAAAACACAATGATTGCTTTAATACCCGACTTAACTCTAAACAGTCTTTATCACAAATGTACTCTTCTTCCAGAACAGGCTTTCCTTATGGCATAGAAAAGGAATGATGGTGCAAGGCAAACCCCACAGATTTCTGGGAAGTATGCGTACCTTGGAAAATGCAGCTGAAAGAGCGATGGCTGGGGATCCTGAACGAGACAGGAAGCACGGGGCCAAGACAGAGGCAGAGGCGGTGTCGGCTTTCGTCAGTCTGCGTGAATACAGACCTTGATTACCTACAGCCACGGTGGGTGATTCTGTTCTACTGACTTCCTAAACTCAGTGAATCTGGTCCAGCGTTTCTACAGGTTTCTCAAATATTACAACTAACTGTCTGTTCCAGGCACTGGATTCATTATCTACAGCTGCTGAAAGCAGATCTGGCACAACTGAACGCATCTGGTTCCTTTGAGATTTCACGTGATGGCCTTTCCATGCCTATTAGATGGTCCCTTTGCAAGCCCGACAAGTCGTGACGCTTAGTGCTTCACACAAAGTAGGCATGCATTTATCAAATGATCATCCTAAAACATCACTTTTAATGATGTGTCAATAACATCCTATGCTAAACCATTTCATGCTACTTCTCTTCCAATAATGTATTGCATAAGGAGTCCATCAGAATCTATCAAATGTTATTAGGTTGGAGGTAGTTTAATAGCAAAAGATCTCAGGAACCTTTTCTTCACATTTGAACTTCAGAAGACCAAATGCCATCCTTTGCTGATCCCTGAGCCAGTGGCTTAGCTGAATGCTTCGAGATGCCCTGTGAGTTGTATGCATGGAACATACAGGTCAGTCTGAGGGGAGAGCAAAGGGTGAGGGACTCCCTAACTGGCAAGCTCCAGGGCTGGCTCCATTACTGGTTACCCAGATGGAGCTCTTGGAGCCACTGTATGGAACTCTGTGCTCCGGATGTCCTCTCCAGCTCCTCCTACAGGGACAGGTCACAACTACACCTTCAATTCATCTATAGTTCTCCCTATAACCCATTTCTGTGTTTGTGCTCTTCCTCTTTTCACACTTGACCTTAAACCTGCATCTGCTAAACTACCTTCCACAGAACAACACGGTAATAAGTCAAAAAACTAGAAGGCGGCAGGGTGGGGGCTGTGGAGAAAGAGAGGGATTCTTTTGCAATGTTTGGGAAACCCTGCCTGTAACATCTCCTTGTTGAAGACGCACCGTTCAGGGAAGCATAGTAAAGACTTCGCAGAAGAAAGAATCACTAACCTTGCTTAAATCCCGAACTTGCTTGACCACGAAGCCCCCCCCCCACCTTGTTTTTGAAAGAAACCTATTACCATAAATGCACAAAATTGAGAACATACTGTCCTGAGAATCCCCTCACGCTCAATGCCAGGAATGGGAACCAGGTCCTCATTCTAAAAGTCATCCCTTTGTGAGAAAATAAGTACTTTTTAATTTTTTTAACTTACATCCTTTTCCTCTCAAGAATGGAGTCCCTCACCCTCTGCTCTCCCCTCAGACTGACCCATATGTTCCATGTGCACAACTTTCACCAGCTGTAACGAAGGATCTACAGTGAGGAAGTCTTCCTCCTTCACCCCCTTACCCACCAAAAGGGTGTCCAATCTCTATCTCAGCTTAAGGCATGCAAATTTCTAGAAGATATTTTAAATTTTTTTTTAATTTTAATTGCAGTAAAATACACATAACATTCACACTGTTATACAGTCCATCTCCAGAACTCCTTCATAGGAGATATTTTTTAATACGAGAGAGGCCCACACTCAGAGAGTCAAGTCTGCACATCCTCCTGACTGCGTAATTTTGTGCTATATTTTTGTAACTGCTACTATATTTAGTTCTTATAACACTTTCAATCTTCGATTATACATTTAAAACATTATTTTGATGACACCGCCATGCCAAAAGATAATCAGGGGGTTTTGCAATGAAACAAACTGAAGGAAAGCATCTCAAAGACTTTTTAAAGATCGCATACTGCATTAAGTCCCTGTCCCCTAGCATGGTGCCAAGAACTACACCGGATGGGTATATTATTAGCAATGTCTAGCTCAATATAGTGAGTTATTTATTCACAATGTTAATCATTTATGCTGTAGCCACTGATAATTCTTCTATTAGCTGCTTTCCAACAAATCTGTCAGCCTTAAGTAAGATATTTCCGGGACCTGGAACACAGTGGCAAGGTCATTTACGGGATATGAAAAGGGCTGGGCAGTGTCTATTCCTCCTTAAGCATCCTTCACTGCATTGTTTGTGAGTCTTAGGAGTAATCAGCCCCAATACTGCAACCCCACAAAGCCTTTAGCTTCAGGACTTTTGAGGTGCCACCGAGCAGCTACTGACCTGGGCCAGGTTCAGTGCATGGGCCTCCTGCAGTTGCTCATGAAAGGGCTGTGACAGCCCTCAGATAGGGATGGAAGAAACTAGAGTGATGTTTACGCCTTCCAGAGAAAAGCATGACCACGTAGTGGAGCTCAGAAAATGCTAGCAAGAACAGCAAAGATCAGGATGCCCTGAGCACCCCAGCACCTGGTGTGTGTCTTGGAACATTTAATTGGCATCTTTCTGTTCCTCGGGCAGTCCTATGCTGTGCGGTCCTAGCCTCCACCCCTGATACACTTTCATTAAAGAACAAGGGCAGGTGAAACCCTGGACAAGATGGCACCAAGAATAAAATGTATGAGCAAGTTTATTCAGAAAAAAATGTTTATATGAGTTTGGATAAATACATATATTTAGCAGCATTGCAAAGATGTAGTCTTGAGGCTGAGTAACACAAACACAGGTCATACTAAGAGAAAAATAACACATTCGAGTTCCCTTAGGGTCAAAAAACTGCAAAACAGACCTATACTCCGCTGATTTTTCAAACATTTCTATAAATCAGGACCATCTAACCAAATACTACTAACTGAGGACAGTTGATTTCTTCTGTTTGCACCTCCAGACTTATGTCTTCAATAGCTGGAGAGAGCCGCACTTTGCTCTTGCATTCTCTTGCTTTCCTAGCTTAATTTGACTAATTGGTACCCAGTGGCATTGACTGGCTTGCTACCCTGGAGAGAACAGTTCTCATCTATAGTTTTGTAGATTATTATTTCAAGCTGATGCACTATATAGATTTGTGTGTACATGCCCAGATACTTGCTAGTCTGAGAACTAGAGGTTTTACAGTTCACTTATATACCCCAAACAATATCAGAACACTTCAGAGGTTTAACATGACTTCTTTTGGGGGGGGGTTATTAACTTAATTATACATATTTACATTTAAAATGAACAACTGTTTTAGAAATATAGGGGTGGGGGTATAGCTCAAGTGGTAGAGTACATGCTTAGCATGCATGAGGTCCTGGGTTCAATCTCCAGTACCTCCTCTAAAAATAAATAAATAAATAAACCTAATTAACCATCCCCACCACCAGAAAAAAAAAAATGTACAGAGGTATTTTTCCTTTTGGGGGAATGTGGGGTGGCCTGGACCAGCCTGAGAGCAACATGGGGTAAGAGGAGTCTAGGGGTACCACCGAGGTGGGGGAGGCCATCAGAATGCCTCTTCTGTTGTTGTTTTAAGTTCTAGAAAAGTAAAAAAAAGTTCCTTCCAGCCCAACTGTTTATTTCTGTGAAAGGGTAAACTGAGTCTTGAGATGGAGGCTGACCAGCACAGGGTCACCCCTCCAGGCACTGGGGAGTGGTCCTTCCGGTGTCTGATCCCCACATCATTACCTCTAACAGAGGCCTGGACACGTAGTCCCCCAGAGCGGGGAACATGACTTTCCTAAAGAAGGAAATTAGCTCATTCATTCTTTCAGCAAACATCTGAGCTCCCCTTGTGTCTGGCTTTTTCTAGAGTATACAGAAATACCTAGAAATATACAGAGCAACAGGCAAAACACACGAAGATCCTGGCTTTCAGGTAGCTGATGTTTGAGTGGCACAAATTTTGAAACAGAAGTTCCTCAGACATTCAACATACTTACTTTCAATTAACAAGTGACTTTCAGAAGATATTCTACACACAATTTCTATGGTCACTGCAGCTGAGGACTAACAAAGGTATTTTCTCCAACACTAGATCACGGCTTCAGAAACAAACCAAACCAGATCAGTCGTGGCAACTGAAAATGTCATATACTCAGTCACACAGACCAGCAACTACGGAAGAACTGGGAGGGAAAATTCTAGACTCCCATAGCAGCGAGGAGGCGGGGTGGGCCACTGTTCTCTTGGAACTCACACCCCTCGGGCAGAAATGTGGGTCCCAAGTGAGACCAAAGAATCCCGCGCTGGTCTGGCTTTCCCTTCCCTTATGATCCATATCATATTACAAAGCAAACACGGTATCAGTGCATCTCTCGGGGACAAAATATTTATTTTATTCTAGGGAAACATAATAACCACAGCTATCCAACCTAACAATACGTCATCTTTTTTTCTTTGGAGACAGAACCATGTATCTCTGATGAGCAGACAAGTCTATGCACTCATTTACAGAGAAGGTAATCATCTCTGAAAAAGAAATGATTATTCCTCTTCAAAAAAAAAGGGGAAAAAAAAGCATTCAAATGACTGAATCTTTTACATACAGAGAGTGTGCCTGACTGAGACTCGGGTAGGGGGACGTGATGCCTTTCTTGGGCTCTGAGGCACTTTGGCTCCTTCCTCCATAAAAAAAAAAAAAAAAAAAAAAAAAGTATTAAAAGTTGTATTTTACAACTGCATTGGTATAAAGAAAAATGCAATCTAGGGTGGGTTCATTGTTATGTATTCACTACTATTATATTCATTTTTTTGTTGTTTTTGAAAGAATTAAAATGAAAACATTTTCGTGGGCCACTAAAAGCATGCTGGACCCCAGGTACTGTGCATAATGGGTGAGTCAACTCTGGATCACAGATGCTTCATTTTTAAGCTACTCAGCATTCTAGTCATACATTAGGCAAAAGAACTTCTGGAACTTTCTTCCCAGTAATGAAGATCTGTGGTAAGAAAACCATTGTTTTACCAGTTAGCAAAATACCGATGAACTTGAACTTCAACACAAGTGAAGTTATCTTTACTCCATTAAAATACCATTTGTCTCTGTAATAACTGTGAGTACCTCAAGAAGAAGAATGCAGTGTATCAAATATTCATGATTACAATAAAGCATGATTATTTTGCTAATTAAAGACAACAAAACTCTAACCCCTTGTTGCACTTATACTGTAATTTTATTTTTATTTTACTGTTTGGTTAAAAAAAAAAAAGACCTGGTATAAAATTGAAAGTATAAATGAGTGAAAAATAATAAATGCTATGCTTAGCAGGACTGAGTTTCTTCACACATTCCTACCATTCTAGTGAGCATTCGCTATGTAATTGAGCAATGTCAGCTCAACACTTCAAGTCTTGACAAACAGCTTATAATGTGGTCAGAATATGATAAATTAAAGGACTTAGGAAAGGAGAAACAATAAAATCATTGCCCAGACCTTAAAAAAAGGGTATATCCCCTTCCTTCCTTTCCTTTTTATCATTCATCGTGGTTTTTCAAGTACTACTACCACAAAATTGGATTGAGATTTTCATAGCTTGAAGGAAAAACAGGAACTTAAAAAGAACAGGAAGAACTTTTCTGGCCAATGAAAAGCATTTAAAATAGCACCTAAAAAACTGACGCCTTAACAGTACAAGGCCAATGGGAAGAAATGACTCCAATTTGGGTCACACAATGGTTGACTCTTCCTGACTCCATTTTTATTGGTCATACATGCATTTTGAAATATGCACTTTCTTTTTTATTTCACCCTTTGATTACACCGTTTGTTATTTATGTCTTTGTAAGCCAAGAAAAATTTTGCTCACAGAGCGTACTTGTAACAAAATACCTAACAAACCTGAAATATGAATTTATTCATCTTTTAACATGTTTCATAGTCAAATGGTAAAAAAATGAAAACGGCTCACTTTTATGGTTGAAGCCTTTCCAGTGTCTTCATCCACAGACTACTAACATCCGTCTTCACCTGTAGTAGAAACACAAACAATAAATTTCTTTTTACTTAAGTATATTACTTTTCCAGAATGATTTCAGTGGAACATGGATGAGATATCCAGGCCAATTTTAAGTGGCAAAAGGATGACCAGATGCAAAAAGACCATAATTTTCCTAGGAAAATGCCACATCTACCCTACTGGTCTATAACAGACCTATAGCAATAATCGTAACAATTTAATTTTTAAAAAAGCTCACAGGTTGTGGTATTAGAAAGTTACTGATATCCAATCCTTGATTTTTCCCTTTCCCTTGAAATACTTAGCAAATTCAAAAGGCACTCGAACTTTCAGTAGCACTAAAAACTAAGTTCAAGGACTGGCCAGAAGCCAAGGAGAAGGTCCTCTACCAGGTAGAGAAAGAAAACTTCAAGGAGCAGAAGGAGAATGGATGACTTCACTCAGTCCCAGCCCTCGTATTTTCATCTCTGAAACACAAGTCATCCACAGGATGGGAACAGCCTTCTAAGGCCAAGGCCACTCTAACCCTGAGTTCCTCTC
This sequence comes from Camelus ferus, assembly GCF_009834535.1. Taxonomy (NCBI): domain Eukaryota; kingdom Metazoa; phylum Chordata; class Mammalia; order Artiodactyla; family Camelidae; genus Camelus; species Camelus ferus. Next base: position 60,470,503 of record NC_045703.1, on the reverse strand, counting down.
CATGGTTGCATCCAGTGATTCCTCTCAGTTTCCATCTGTGCAAAGCAGTTGGGGTTGGAAGGTGGAAGTTCATGGGGGTGGGGGTGGGGGTGATGCTTACAGGTAGTAGAATTGGGGTTTGCTTTTTTTCTGGTCACTGTTTTTGAAAAGAAGGAACCACACATGTTATATTGGAAAAACAAACATGCCTAGAACTGTATCAGCTAGGTATCTTTATGAACAAAAGTGACTTGAAAATATTTCCAGTTGACTGAGGGATAAATTCAAATAAAAAGTTAAGAATGAAAAAGTAGTCATGTAGTAGCACTGATGGTGAGCATTTAAAGTCATAAACAAGGAATGAGTGTACTAATTATTTCTAAAAACAGTCCAGAGTACAACCTTCCAAAATTTTTGGAAACATGTCTAATAAAAACCTTATTGTAATAACTAGGCTCATATAAGTCTGAAATCCTGGATTATGTTATGAAAAATGGGGAAGTGAGTGGGGATAGATGGAAAAGTGAGCTAATTTCATTTTGTATGGGGAGTAAGAAATGCAGTTTTACTTGTGACACTAGTAACTGGAATTTTTCCCCTGTAAGTTGGAAAGAACAAAGAAGTGAACTACATAGTTAAACTTCAGTTCTAAAATAGCAATGAACACAACCTAGGAGGGCAGAAAAAAAATGAAAATGGGAATTTGTCATTTAGATATTTTAAACAGTAGTCACTGGTTTATTACAGAATGAAATATCTCATAGACAGATTTCAGGCAAATCTAGTCTTAAAATCCAACAGAAAACTAGAATTATCAGAAGAATATATCACAGATATGGAAGAGAGGAGAAAAGCTGAGACTGCCAATAAAAAGATCCTTAGGAATGAATTTGAACATCTCAAGTTTGCTAAGGTGATATTTAACTATTAAAACTGAACCAGATAGAGAGAACAAACTTATGGTTACCAGGGGGTAAAGGGGGTCGGAAGGGATAAACTGGGAATGTGAAAACTGCACTTCCTGGGGAGTGATGGAAACGTTAGTTATCTTGATTGTGGGGGTGGTTTCACTGGTGTAAACATCTATCAAAATTCATCCAACTGTACATTTGAATATGTGCAGATTACTGTACAGGAACCGTACCACGATAAAAGCGTTAAAAAAAAATGAACCAGAAATATAACAGCTGAAAAGTTAAGAAAAAATGGTCTACTTCAAGGATTAGATAATTCCCAAACTATATAAAAAGCTTCCAGGATATAAAACAAATAAGACCCTCCAGTTTGTTTGGTGAAGCTTATCAGATAACCAAACCTGATAAGACACAAAGGAGAGAAAAAAAAGTAAAAGGCTTGCTTCACTTAGATAAACAAGAAAGAAGCATAGCAAACAAAGTGCTCAGAACACCTGATTTCTAGTATATTAGAATAGTAACACAGCAATATAAACTGGGCTTATTCTACAAATATTATATAAATAGAACTCTTACAGTCTATCAATAGGTCACAAGAGATCAACGTATATTTATATTTTCAAATATGACAAAACAGCATGTGATAAACTCAGCACTTATATCCGACAACCTCTCAGTAACCTAGAATTAGAAAGATCACTATGGTTTTTAAAAAGATCTAAAATCAACAGACAACAATTTTTGTCAAAAAGTCAGGAATAAAATAAAAGATGCCCACAAAGCATTAGTGAAAGGAAATGAACAGACCAAACCCCACCATCAGCAGGTGCAGGGTTGAATACCTAGAAAACTCAAGAGAAATATCTAAACAGAACAAAACCCCACTGGAAACAGTAAAGGTGCCATCGGATGATTTGAAACACAATATGCAAAAAGCAATGTTTTCTGTCCCGTGGTGGCAATGACTAGTTGTCAAGAAATGAAAATGGAGACAGTCTGAAAACAGATCATATTCAGAAAAATTATGCTTATAGTAAAGAATCTATATAGAAAATATTTAAGGAAATCTTTAGGATAATGGCTTCCTCATGAGAAATGATGAAAACTATAACTGTACTTTTTTAGAAAAGGAAAAAAAAAAAAAAAGACAAGCATCATCTAGCCAGGAAATTCAATACAAGGTAAACCAATGAATTTATATTTTTGGTCTGTAAAAGGTGAAGTACCATTATAGGAATATGAGAACAGCAAGAAGCTTTTACAATCAGTGATGCTATTTATAGATGAATACTTGAGGATCTTAGAGGCTGTTCTATAAATTCACGATAGAATTTTTAGAAAAAAAATACATTAAGACTATTTGATTATCCGGCCTTAAGTGCAAAATCCACTAATATATTGCACTCAGGGCATTAGATGCAAATAGAATTTGGTATTTAAAAACCCCAAAACACTTTACTACACTTTTGAAGGTTAGGGAAATGTTATAAATAGCCATTGATGTTGTATTTCTGAAAAGAAAATGCTAATTGCCCTTCACTGAACCATGATAAAACGGGTCATGTTTTATTATTGCTTTTGGCCAAAGAACAATGTGAAACTTATTTTATAGTCGGGGGACATGCAAGGTGATGTTTAAAATAAGTTCTATAGGCAAAACACAACTATAGTGAGTCTGAGAATAAAAATAAATAAAATGTCAGGGCTGGTTTTATAAAAAGGAGACTCAAGTCCAATATGGCACCATGTCTTTTCAGCTACAGCGTCTAAAGTAAGCTTACCTTTCATTTTAGACCATAGTAACTGTGGGATCAATTCCAGTCATTCCAGAATGAATGTTAATGAAAATTACCCACAAAACAGACCATCTTTGCTGTTTATTTTAGGGCAAAATTAAAGGCCTGGTAGCTTTGGGGGATGATAATACCCAGTGACTAGGTAAAAGCAGATTTAATGCTCTGAGTTTGACATGATTTAAACAAGAAACGATTTAAAGTCACGTCTGATAGAAATACTTCTACTTATAATAATAACTGAACAAATACCAAGGCATAAACAGTTTCCCTAAAATGTCAACTATATGAAATACAGGAGCCCCAGAGATCTGCTCATAAGCATGAAATTTGTTATCTTAATTTCTTGGGTAAAACACATGGACTTCATAGAAGAAACAAAGTGATGGTGGAAATTCACAAAAGGGGCTACCAGAAATCACAAGACTTTAGGCCGGTGTACTCAACAGTAATATTGCCAAAAAAGGGCAGCTCTCCCAGCGTTCCTCCCATAAGTACCTAGAAAGCATTCCTTAAATCAGTAACATAGATGGGCAAGTAGACAAAAACAAGGCGAGTGTTTTTGAGGGGATACACAGTTTGATCGTGTAAATCCAAAAGGAATCTCTGTATGTGGACAAGAGTCCTGCCTCTGCCCTACACCTACCATCCTGGAGGACCATCCCACATTTGTCCATTCTGATTTGAGAATGCCAGGTAACTTGGGACTCTGGGTCCACTGCAACATAAGCACCACCTTCTCCCTTCTGCTTAGCAGTCTTCGAGCTGCCTCATTTCCTTCATAGACCAAAGGCCAGGAACATCAGCTAGCGTAATACAAACCTTCTTAACCTGGCTGCTGCGAGTGGGCCGAATAATACCGTCACCAGTATTTTCCTCTGCTTTGCCCTAATGTCAGCCCAGATGCTCTGGAAAACATCAATCAGGCGAAACCATTCATCATATTTCATCTCCCTGATCACTGTGATTTGTTCCTGGGTAGGCACACTATTTCCGTTTTTCTCTCCCATTACAAGCAGTGTGGTACAGGGCCCCTGTATTCATGTTTCTGCATTGCATTTACCTGAATTGGAACTGCTCGGTGGTTCGTCATACATGTGTTGACCTTTTTCTGGGTAATGTCAATTTTTTTTTTTCAAGAGTAATTGTACCAATTTACACTCCACCCACAGTACAGGCGTACCTCATTTTATTGTTCTTTACTGCACTTCAAACATGTTGAGTGTTTTACAAACTGAAGGTTTGTGGTAACCGATGCTGTCAGATGATGGTTAGCATTTTTTAGGAATACGGTATTTTTACATTACGGTATATAAATTGGTTTTGGGGGGCATAATGCTATTGTGCACTTAATAGACTACAGGATAGTATAAACATAGCTTTTACATGCACTGGGGAATCAAAAAATTTCTGTGACTTGATTTATCGTGATATTAGCTTTATTGCAATGGTCTGGAACTGAACCTGCAGTATATCCAACGTATGTCTGTCTATCTATGAGAGTTCCTTTTGCTCTACATTATGTCCAACACCTGATTCTATAAAATTTTAATTATAGCTATTCTGATGGGTGAGAAATGGTATTCCTACTAATGAAGTTGAGCATAACTTCATATATGTGTTGGCTATTCATGTTTCCTTCCCTGTGAAAAACTTGATCATGTATTTTGCCCATTTTTCTACTGAATTATTTTTATTATGAATTTGTTGGAGTTCTTTATATATTTCCCAACATGTAAATCTATCTGCCTGTTATGGATTATGGCTTCTCTTCAGTCTCTCTTTTTACAGACAGAAGTTCTTAAATATGAGGCAGTTACATACGTTTCTCTGTGGTATAATGATTTTTGTGTCTTGTTTAATATCATGTATAAATTTATTCTTTCCACTTATTTGCATTTCAGCTCTGTTACATATCAGGTTTCTAAAGAAATGTGGGCTTATTTCAGAAATACTGTTTTACTAGCCTAGTCACTTATCCCTATTGCCAAAACTAAGGGTCTAAATCACTTTGGATTTATAACAACATAAATAACATCTCTAAATCCTTGTACCTGTTTCTTCTTAAGGATTCTTTTTGCTGTTTCTGGATCTTTGGTCTGTATAAACTTGAGAATCAACCTGAGTTCCACCAAAAACATGTTGCATTTTGATTGGGATTGCACTGGATCTATATTTAGGAGAATTGACATCTTTAAAATAATGAGATCACCTATGACTATCTTAACCCCTTCCAATTACTTAGATCTTTTAAAAGTATCTTTCAATAAAGTTAAAGATATTCCATTGTCTTCATAAAGATCTTTCATCAAATATGTTTCTAGGGACTTAATTTTTGTTATTATTGGAGAATATACCTTTTAAAATGGATCCCGCTCTTTCCAGAAAGGCTGTTAACTTGAAAAAAATGTATTCGGAAATATACAGAAAAGTTGCAAAAATAAGAAGAGTAGTTCCTAGCTTTTTCTTGTCAAAAGTTAATTAGTTGTTTCGTAGAGCCAAGTTTTGATTCTGGGATGCCATATGTACATGTAATTGTTCAGACGTAAGGAAAAACCCCCACTAGCTACAGAATTCACAGTAGACACTGTTTGACCAAGGAGGGAAGGGAGTGGGGGAATTAAAATGATCAAACATTTTAGAATAAGAATGTTAAACAAGTTTTATTTACAAACCAAAAATGGACTCACAGACAGAAAACAAACTATGGTTACCAAAGGGGAAAGGACAGGGGAGGGATAAATTGGGAGTTTGGGATTAACAGATACACACTATTATATATAAAATAAACAACAAGGACCTACTGGGTAGCACAGGGAACTATATTCAATTTCTTGTAATAACATATAATGGAAAAAGAATCTGAAAAATATATAGCTATGTCTGTATATGTATAACTGAATCGCTTTGCTGTACACCTAAAGATAACACTGTAAATCAACTACACTTCAATAAAAAATAAAATTAAAAAATAGTTAAACAATCATAAACATTTTTCATTCAAGCAGGTAATTATTTAAATACCTGACTCAATTTTTTATTCATTCAATAAGTATTTAGGATCTATTATGTACAAATAGTTTTTTTTTACTCTTTATTTTCATTTATTATTTTTTATTCTTATTTTTTACTGAAGTGTAGTTGATTTACAATGCTAGTTTCAGGTGTACAGCAAGGTGATTCAGTTATACACATACATGAACACATATATATATTTTCAGTTTCTTTTCTATTATGGCTCACTACAAGAAATTGAATATAGTTCCCTGTGCTATAGAGTTGGTCCTTGTCTTTTATCTATTTTATATACAGTAATGCAAACACACATTTCTGTTTTCATAGAGACCTCCAAAGACAGACACTCTATAGCTTTCCTTGCAAACTTGTCCATTTCTACTTGTAATTCGGTATCTCTAATTAGCTATTTCTTGTTTCAAAAGAAATTCAGTGGGTCTCAACCACTTAAGAAACCAAAACCCTACAATGGAAGTGGAGACTATGGGAAAGGGGTACAAATCTTTCAATAACAAATAGTTATTGGTTTCTTAATCAGTAAATATACTAGTTTTACCCACAATTTGATTAAATTATATGGTAAATACCTGATGTGTGCCAGGCGTCATGCCAGGCATGGAGGTTATAAAATGAGTAGAGCATGGTCTCCGAGGAATACATCTCATATTACAAAGCAGGTGTGTTCTTGGGAAAACTGCACACCTAAAGCAACTTTTAATAAGTTGAGTTGTTTTCAGTGGCATTTTAATAGATGCATTAGAAAAAAGTAAACTGTCAAAGTGAAGGTTCCGCCTGCTCAATTCAGATGTTGCATCCTGGGTTTGCACGTCTCGTCAGGCATTGCAGGCTGCACGTAAATAAAACGGATGAAATGACAAGTTCAGTCTTTAGGTTGTACTGGTTCCTGGGATCCACAGGGCCACACACCAGCTGTGTGTAGGCAGAACTGATTCAAGTTCTTTATACATCATGAAGATACGTTAGGCTAATACTGGATGCTTCCCAAATCTAGGCTACAGTTAATGGTAAGCTAGCTGTGAATTTTTAAAAAAGGAAACCAAAAGCAGGTAGACAATAAAAACTCTGCACACCAGATTTTCACGGCCAGACCTTAGACTTTGCCATTTCTTGTTTATATTTTTAAAGAGACTAACAGGTGGCATAATTACTTGACGAAGGAGCCTTAATTCTAATCCTTAATCAGCGACCAGGGGTCCCAGCAAGTGACCTCTTCCTCATATTCCCTTGTGTGTCCCTCTCTTTTTCATTCTTACAGCAAACTTTGGCCTCTTCATAAGAAAAGCTGGGCAAACAGAACTGGGGATTCCAACACACCACTTTCCTTTATTGTCCAATGTTGGAAGAGACACTGGGCAAGAATGTGAATGTTCCTTGAATGGACAACCTTCATTCAAGTGCTGTTGAAGGCACTAAGATTACAAAGCAAAATACCACGCCTCTGCCCAAGACAGGTGGCTTCGGAGGGCTGCATACCAGTCAACAGGTTGGATTGTGGCTAAATTCCAAGTGCTATAAACCAGTCATCAACACTTTTCTTAACTCACTTTCCGATCATCCAAATAACCTGTGTTACTCTTAAAATGACCTGAATGCATTCTACATCTGAGCACCAATGATGTGGGTACTGAGGACTCAGCAGTGACTGGACAGACCCAGTTCCTACCCTCACGGAACCTCCAGTCAGTGGGATGGGCTGTCACAGAGCTAGCCAGCAACAATGCCCAGAGGCAGCTTGTTACCCAGTGTGCTCTTGAAAGCATGAAAAGAATATAACTCGAATATTCAGACTTGGGGCTTAGTAGCACACCAGCAGAGGAATACTACGAGTGAGACAAGCACTTTCCAAAGATCTTCAAGTCCAGACATAAATAAAGAGAAGGAGAGGGACTGTGAAGGTTATAAAGTTTGGGCAGATTCTGTACTTAACAGAATGGAGGAAATCATGGAAATGGATAAACATGTCTAAGCAGAAACATTTTATAAGCAACACCTTTTATAGAGTCCAAGAGCTTCTTTCAACCTCAGTCAATAACTTTGAAGTGATTCAGAATGTGTTAGCAAGCAATGAAAATGAACAATGTTAGTTGAAATTTCCTAAAATTAACAGAATTCAGATGGCTGTAGTTTTTAAAGTTGGACTGTCTCATAAGTAAAATAGATTTTAGTAAAGGGAAATCAAAGAGATCATCTTTCTTTTGTATACTAGTTATTTAATAAACTAACATTTGGGGAGACAGCTTTAGAAATTTGAATTTGTTGTTGCCAGTTTATTTAATGGTAAGTACTGATTTTTTTAAAAACCATGCTTCTGTAAAAAACACTACTTTTACTCAAGCAACATAGGGAAAAACTGTTACATCACTTTAGAATGTTATATTTAGAAAGGTAATTTCCTTTCACTGAAGGCTTTTTTTTTTTCAACCCTTCCACATCAGTCAAGAAAAACAGGCTTTGATATATCAGTTTTTTAAAAAATGAACTACAAAATACATCATAGAGTTGTTATTTAACATTCACCTTGAGGATGTTTCAATGAGCTTTCAGGTTCAGGGAAACCTGAACATGGGGGACAGACTTCCTGTAAAACATTTTACTGTTTCTACCAAACAGTGATTTATTCATCCACACGTTCCCCACCATTACAGCAACTGGTACTTCCTGGAAATACTTGGTTTTGCTAATGCAGACTGCTTTTACTTCTAAAAAGAGAGGATATGCTAAAATTGTATTATGCAGCCCAGGAGGAAACTGGGAGGGTTATAATTGACACTTGCAAAGAAACCTTGTCATTTTAAATCTGTATTTGAGAAAACTGTTTCCCTTCTTATTAAACTTGTCTATCGCATACCTATCGTGTACTTACGCAGTTATTTTGCTAATTTAAAAAGGCTCAAACTCAATATGAATGTCATTAAAAATATTCCCGGGAGTCTGAACTGAGCAGATGATTCTTTCTGCATAATATTTTCGGTTTTCTTCACAGAGAACCACTAGGATATTTTTCAATCTGCCTTGTAAGTTTAAATTGTATTAAGTATTTATTTATCTGAGAATAAATTTTATTTTTTTTATTTTTTTTTATTGAAGTGCAGTTGACTTATAATGTTAGTTTCAGGAGTGTGTATACACACACACACACATATACATACTATATATACACACACACACATACATACTATATATATACACACAAATACATACTATATATATAGACACACACATATACTATATATATACACACACACTACATATACACACATACATAATATATATACACACACATATACTATATATACACACACATACATACTATATATATACACACACATACATACTATATACACACACATACTATATATATACACACATACTATATATACACACACACATACATACTATACATATACACACACACATAATATATATACACACATACTATATATACACACACATACATACTATATATATACACACACACATACTATATATACACACATACTATATATACACACACACATATACATACTATATATGCACACACATACTATATGTACACACATACATACTATATATATACACACATACATACTATATATAGACACACACATACATACTATATGTACACACACATACTATATATATATACACACACACTATATACACACACACACATATATACATTCTTTTCAGATCTTTTCCATATATGTCATTACAAGAAACTGAATATAGTTCCCTGTGATATACAGTAGTCCTTGTTTTTTTAATCTATTTTATATATAGTTATGTGCATCTGCTAATCCCAAATCTTAATTTATCCCTCCCCTAGAATATTCTAAATCTAATTTAGAATAAGTATATATGGTTTTTAGTTTCTAACTCCATGAGCAGATTAACATTTCTTCAGATTCAGATTTACGTGCATTTTAGCCCAGATATTTGGGTGTGTACAACAGCCTGTAATAGCAAGGATGTTTGGCCATGTGACATTAAAATTAAACTGAAAGCAAAGGCCAGTCCTCTGGTAATGCACAGATATGCTAATGAGAACACACTGCCACAAATGTTACTATGGAACTGAAATACCATACCTACGAAAAACCTGAAATATAGCACCCACTACCATAAAATCGTGCAGACTGCACTTTCCAACCTAAATGTTCAGCAAATGTAGATACTCATTTAGCATCTGTCTCTCCCATCAGACCATATGAGACCCCTTTTCTTTTGTACGTGACAGCAAGCCTAGCACCTAGCACATGGTGGGCACATGGTGGCCACTTGCAAATAGTCCGCAAATAAGTAAGTGAGTGAAATGTGCTCACTGGATAGGTATTCTAAGTGGGGTTTTAAATGAAAAAAGTCCAGATGATATATAAATGATGACATGGCACATCTTCTAGAGAAGAAATGGTTGAAAATACTAGAAAAGGGAAAATAATCAGAAATATCCCTGAAAAGACAAGAAGGAACTGGGACCGAGGGCCCAGGACCCAGCATTAAATAAAGTGGTGACACTTTCACCGTAAGAACAAAGGGCAGGCAGACCAGACTTAGTCAATGTGATGGCAGGCAGCAGCCCAGAGTGTTCTCAGGGGATTTCTATTTTCTCTGGGAAGCAAGAGATAAGATTGTCTTCTGAATGTGGTGGGCGAGGATGTGCATTTGGGGAGAATGAGGAGGATTAGAATTAGGCACTTGGAAGAGTCGGGGCATGAGCTGACCAGAAGAAAACAGTAATTCAGTCAATAGCCCACTGTGTCACCAACCACCAGGTGACAGGTCCTTAGGGGGATGCTGGCTCGGGCTTGTGCCTAGCAGCGAGCAGGAAGGGCAGGTGGGAAGCATCACAAGAAAAGCTTTGGCTTTGGAATCAGCAGACTTGGGTCCAAGCCCAGGTGCTGCTAGTGATGAGTTGCGTGACTTGGAGGAATCACTTCATTTCTTCAGGCCTTAGGTTTTACCATTTGTAAAATGAAAGGACTGTATAAGAATCTCTTAGGGCCCTTCTAGCTCTAAAGGGGCTAAATGTTCACAAAATAACCAGTAAATCTGTCTAATGACAGCACAATTAATACAGCATAAAAACTTGGAGCTGGGCAGGAACCATTCTTACTGCCTTGGTCCATGGCTCCATTACTTCATGACATGGATTATTACATCACGACCTCCCCTCTGGTCTGCCTCCGACCCTACCTCCACCCTGTCATCTGGATGACAAATGTGATCATGTGACTTCTTTGCTCCAATCCTTCAAAAGTTTCCCCCGTTGCTGACTGATGAGCCCAGGCCCCTCAGCCCAGCCCAGGAAGTCCTTCATCACCGCTTCCTGCCTCACTTCACTGCAACGCTCACTGCAAGACTGCTCTTCAAAAAAAAAGGGGAAGGGATTACGCTCTGTTAAAGCATAAATAAAATAAGGGTTATTCTAATCCCCTTAACATACTGATTTACAGCTTTAGGGATATATGTATGGGCATTTGTTATTTTAAGACAGACAGTCTAATTAAAAATCATACTTGGAGATTTGGGCCAAGCAGTTTTCAGTAGCAATGGTGAGAATTCTGAGGCTGAGTTGATACACACTCAGGTGAATTCCTTTCACTTTTCAAGGTGAGTATAAGCTAAAGCCCTCCCCAAAGAAATGGGCTTTTCCAGAGGAAGTGAAGAAAGAGTATAAGTAACATTACCCCATTCATGAAAGGAATGGTATTCAGTGATGTTTACACAAGTGGTTCTCACTCTTTAAACTTAAGTCTAAATATATTTTAAAAGCTATATGTAAAGTAGTAATTTACTGGAGCCAAACCACAAAGAAATTTTAAGGAATGCATCCAGGTTATATAATTCTGTTCCCTGTCACATAAAGATAATTTTAATAGTTTCTATTTTGGTCATCTATTGACTAATTGTTACTTAGAAGACTTTTGGAACATACAATAATTTGAAAAATTAAGTTTCAGTCCAATTAAGTTTCTAGGTGAGAGGTAGAAATGTGAGCCTCTAGCCACTAAGGAGCCAGTTTTCACACAAGGTACCTGGCAGGGACAGCCTCCACCTGCTCACTAGAATCCCCATCCTCTCCCTCCTGTGTCTGGGAATTTCCTTGTTCCCTTGATACCCTTATTTGCCTTCATTTCAGGAATCTTGCTCTAGCAGTGGGGACCCTCAAGCAGAGAAGGAGGTGTAATGGCAAGAAAAGTTCAATCAAGACCAGTGAACATTAAGAGAAACGGGAGACTCCTTCTGGTTGAGGGGGATGTCCCAGAACCTTCTGTGTAAATGGGGTGCAGGGGGCAATCAGAATAGCTTTTAGGGGAGAGTTAGGAGCTGGAAGGAAAGACATCCCAAAACAGTGGGGGAGCACAGGAAAGAAGAAGCCTAAATTATCCCAAGGAACCAAGACAGGTAACATAGTTGGAACTGGAGTTTTGGTGGAAAACAGTAATACAATCTATCTACAGATTAACAAATTAAAGAAGTGTTTGATGCTGGAAAAGAAAACTTTTAAGCAATCCAAGAAGATTATCAGTCCAGATCATCACTGTCAAGAACAATACTTTCTTAAGGGCTGAAGTAATGGTCATTGATATTCACACTCCTTTCATGGAAAAAAGAACAAGAATGGGAACATTCTCAGATTGTTAAGCAAATAAGTGCCAAAACAGAAAACTCAGTGGACTAAATAATAGAATTTATATAGCTAAAGACTCATCTAGCAGGCTGCAAAATTTAAGCCAAGAAAATCTCCAGAACATATGGCAAAAAACAAAGAGAAGGAAAATATGAAAGACATGGAGAATCAGTTCCAGGAGGACCAAAATCTATCCACTGGAGTTCTAGGTGAAGAGTGCATAAGCATTAGTGGACAGAAAATATCCCGAGCTAGAGGAAACTTCAGATCATAAAGGCCAAAAAAAGGGGGGGGGGGTTCATGAAAAAAAGATCATTGGAGAAATATCTGAACTAAGGATAAAAGTAAAAATTCCCCAAAGCTTCAAAGAGGCAGACAGACAGAGATACATACATACACAATCAACTAAGTTAAAAGGATCAGTCTACACCAGACTTATTGGCTACACTAGATTGTAGGTATCAGAGGGGCAATGCCTTCAAACTTGAGGAACTATCATTTTGAATCTAGACTGAAATTATCAATCAAGTGTGAAGGCAGAATCAGACATTTCCAAACACGCAGTAACAGAGCTTACCATCTGTGTGTATTATATATAAAAATTTACTTACACGGAATAATCTACCAAATGAAATCAGGATTCTAAGGAAGGGAACAAAGTGGATGTTGAAAACCAGTAGGAGCTGACCATAACCCAGAAGCAGAGGAGTGTCTAAAAAGAATTGAAACCGTTGGAAAAATCTCTTTCAAGCAGCAAAATTCAGTGATTCAGTGCAGAATTTCTTTCTGTACGGATCTCATTATAGTGAATCCTATTTGCATACTGGCTTTTGACTTTTAGAAACATCCATAGACAAAGGCAGCATTCAGAGTTACACTTTAACAGCAAGTATTACCATGATGCCGTAAACATTACGGTCGGACATTGTGGGGTTACAGGTAAGGGCTGACCTTCCTGGGACTGAGACAGGGAGGGGGCAGGGCACAGCCATTCCAGGAACGCTACAGCAGTTAACATCAAAATGGTGAAAGATTCAACCCCCAGCAGGCTTTGAGGCTCAAGATGATGGGAGATTTAACTGCTAGTAGACCTCGAGCTTCATTATATGCTTATTGTAATATGTTAGCATGATGAATAACATGCCCACAGGTGCCATGGCAGTCCCAAGGTGAGCCACAAAAGGTCAAAGAGTGGGAAATGGCCAACTTCCTGGGAATCCCAGCCCCTTCCCAAGCTAGTTAGACTGGTCCTTCCACTTATTTGCATATGAAGCTACCAAAGCCCATAAAAATGGGCCACACTGCCCCTCACGGCCTCTCTTTCTCTCCATTTAGAAATGGCCAGCATTCTGTCTATGGAGTGTGTACCTACTTTTACTCTAATCTGAGCACCCAACCCCCACACCTCGTGGCTTTTCTCTTGCGTTTTTATGTATCTTTCTAAATGTATCTACATTTACTCAACTGTGGCTCGCTCTTGAATTCTTCCCTGCGTGAAGCCAAGGACCCCCACTTGGCGGGGCACATCCCAGGGGCCCAACTGAATCCTAGGACAAAGCCCTTCTCACGCCCCACATCCGTTTTTCCTGCATCAGGACCAAGGGGATTCCTGGACATGGGGCTTTCAGTCCTAAAACTGGATAAATAAGGACTAGTTTGTCATCTTAGTCATGGGGTGAAGGGCTGAATAAAGGATGCTAATATTCTCACTTATACAGAGAAGAGGTTCGATAGATGCTTTAGAGAGGAAATAAGTTGGTGACAACTAATGTAGCACTATTATATACTAATGGTATATACAACACTAATATAGCAGCTGTTAACAGTAGCTGCCACTTAAGGAATGAGGTGTCTATGTTTGATTTCAGCCCCTTCCAAACGAATTAGATTTTTAAACAATACATCCATTTAGAGTAGAAAAAATCAAGTCTTATTCATGAGGCATCTAACTGCTAACAAAGAGAATGTTTCAAAGTGAGAGAAATCTACGGCTCCAAACATAGGAAGCTAACTAAAAACAATTAAAACAAGGGATTTTTATCTAAACTCTGATTTGAAGGCAAGAGTATGAATAAAACCAGGGGCAGGAAGATCTGTTCCCTTGTCTAGTGGCAGTGTCTGTAGGCTCGTGAAGAATGGAGGGTCTCAGGGGAGGACAGGAGGAAGAAGCCCTCAGTGAACCAAAAAAAGGGACCAACTGAGCAGAGTCAATCACGTAACAGGCCATTTGATGCTACACTGCCACCACAGAGGCCGCTGGGTAGGCCAGAGTGGCCCTGCTCCCTCCACGTAAAAGCGTCTCAAAAGACACCCTGCTCCCTCTCTGTAAGTGTGACGTTTATGAGTGTTACGTATTACTCTAACTTAAAATGAAAACAAACAACCCACGAATGACATATGGTGATCCAGCTGTTTTATGCTAAATTGTTATTCATATAAAAATTCAAAATAGGGCGTCTTCTCATGAACATTAACACTTTGAAAGTTGTCTCATGACCCTGAAGAGGGATTCATATCTATAGATGATTTTTGTCTTTAAAGAGAACCCAGATCTTCGGTGTGCTAGTCCACAAGTACCTGCACAGGAAGCTGCTAACTTACCTAACGATGACACGAGTATGAAAGGTCATGATTGTTTCATCCCTTTCAACTTAAAAATGTCCTCTGTTAACACCCAAAAGATATATTATTTTAAATTTAAAATAGAAAAAGTCCATAGTCCTGCCTTCTGTAAATCGCACAATCCAAATCCATCATGAGTGTTGCACAGTGCATGGAACAAGGGCCCTGGATACACTTGACAGCTTTCAGGGGTACCTGCCAAATCACTGCACATTTATTAAGTTTCCTTATTTTAAGATGCACTTAGGATGTGCATCATGTAGTTTACAACTAACACGAACATTTAACATAGCTGGGTTTAGTTAGGCCCCCTATTGAACTACTAAATCAACTGTGTATCTTAAAAATCCAGAGTCTAGACACTGAGAAAATCCCAAAGTATCATATTCATAACTGGAAGTGGGTAATGATGATGATTGGCATGTTTGAACCCATGAAAGACTAGAGAAGAAATAAAGAAATGAAAAAAGAAAGAAATAAAAAAATATGGCTTCAGATAAACTGAGATATTTGTCCTATGAGTGAAGACAACTGAGATTAGAAACATTAAAAAGGACAAAATTAGACCTAAACAGATACATTTCTCAATTCTTTTGAGCTACAAATTACATATAGTTGGTTCACAAATTCCAAAAGAAAAAACAACAGAACTAGGATTCCTCTAAAATGTCCATCCATAGCTCTTATATTTTTTATTTTAATTACAAGACTCCTAAAATTTTCATTCAGTTATTTCAGGGCATTAAAAACATTTCAGCGTCCTTTATTAAAAATGAAGTTTGCAGCACATAAATCTCCACAACTCCCCAAAACAATATTTTTCTTTTTTAAAGTAGTGAAAGCTGCAATTTACTTGCACTCCAGGAAACTAATTGAAATGTACTGGAGTAAACTTAATGAAATAATGTAAAACATTCATGTGAAAATTCAAACTATTCTGTTATAAGCCCTTTATGGGTGGGAACCCTATCCACCTACATTTTTATTTCCTTTGGTTCCCAATGATAGCTCTATTGAATACTCAAACTAAAAAGGATTGAGAGCTAATTATTTTTCCATGGAAAGAGTCACTCAGCAACTTTAAAACCAGAGTAGTTTTAAGTTTCTGTACCACCACCCCTGCCCCAAAATACTAACTCTTCTTGGAAGGATAATATCTTACAAATTCCTACCCACCCCTATCCTGAAGTCCTTTACAAACCACAGCCTGGTCCTCTCAGGCAAAGATAGATGTCAGTGTTTGCAATAATCCAAAAGCACAAAATGCTGCTGCACCTCCCAGCATCCACTGGGTTCTCTACAAAATAAAGATTTATTTTTTCAATTGTTTCATGACTTTAATGGGTTTTCTCCCAGAATGAGGCTTAGGGTCTGAAATTAAATTTTTCCATATGCCTGAATTTAAATCAGTTGATCCAGTGATGGAGAAATTGATTTATTCTTCAGTTAAAATATTTTAAATGTTTATTTCTATTTATTTATCATTTTTTAAAAAAAGCTTTATCTGAAAACTGCATTTCAGGCCTCTCTGCAGTTTTTAAGTTAGCCTTAAACGCGATTCAGTGACAGAAGGCAACATCACAATAGATAACTCACTGAGGGAATCCTACGTGCCTTTTGAGCCTCTCATACCTTTTCTCTGCAACTACTGTTTAAAATTTCACCAAAGCCATCAAGCTTTCATAGGCTGCCCTAGGCCACACATTTTTCCTATATTACAAAATCATCTTCATATTTATTATTCTCTACTGCTCTGTGGCCTCCTGATCACACACTGTTTTAACAGGCATATAGATTAGTGAACCTTTTCTCCTGAGCCAAACTGAAAACTATTCTGATGGTCAGGCAATCTCTCCCATGCCTCCTGGTTGCTCACGGCACTCAGCACGTAAGTGGTACCCCACACAGGGACATGCACTCACGGGTCCTCATGTGTTTCTGAACAGGTGAACGTGTGTAGTAGCCGTTGATATGTATTCAGCACGGCCCTCTTGTCTCAGAAGGGAGAAATAACGAGATCTGACTTTTAATATCGTGCTAGACATTGAGACTTCTCGCAGCCACATCTGTCCGAGTGAAACGTGTTATCATCACAAATTCCCAGGAACATCATGTGTGGGTTTCTCTCATTACCTCCTTGAACTTGAATGTGTTTTTGTTGTTGGGAGTTTAGATTGCTTCTCATTTTATTTTACAAAAACTTAAAATTAATGATATGTAAAATGACAACTATTACCAATTTATCATGAATTTATGAATATCATCATTTTAAAAGTGAGGAAAATTTTGTATGGGTGGTAATTATTATGGACACATAATGAAAAGTGCCTCCACCTCTCAGCCCCGAACCCCGAACCCCTCCTTTTTCTCCTAGTGGATCAAATCCTCCGCGCCTCACCCCTAATCACTCTCTTAACAATATCCTTCACTCTCCTCCATCCTTAAACTTTGCAACTCCCCAGGAAAAGACCAACACCAGGTAAGTTTCCACCTTGCTACTTTAAATTTCTTCCTATTTAAATTTTTTTTTTTTGATTTTTAATTTTTTATTACTTTTGTTTTGGTTGTTGTGGTTTTGGGCGGGAGGTAATTAGGTTTATTTATTTATTTATTAAATGGAGGTACTGGGGATTGAACCTAGGACCTCGTGCATGCTAGGCATGCACTCTACCACTAGCTATACCCTCCCCCTACTTTTCCACTTTAACTTATGTATTTCTGAGGCTGAAAACTGAAGAGAAATCACCCATGTATAATGATAGCAAGATAAATCGTGATCACCAACCTCAGGGGGTCCTTGATGCTCTTCTACCATCTGTTGGCATTATATTTTAATTGACTATTAACTGGACACCTGTTGCGTGCCAGGGGTTTTTCTGCCCTGGGACATGTCTTCTGCCTTAATCCTTATCCGCTCCTCCTACAGTTCCTCTCCGCTGCAGGTTTACTGTTTACTTTGGCCCACAAACCTTCTAACTCACCCCAACCCCTGTCCGCAGGAGGCAGCCCATCACGTTGAGAACAATGAGGCCATCAGAACTCTCTCTCTCTCTCTCTCTCTGTTTCTCTCTCTGTCTCTGTCTCTCTCTCAATTTCCTATGCTTTGTACTTACAGTCCATCCCTGGCTTCACTCTTCTTTGCTGCCTCCCTGCAGGCCCCGAGGAGAGGACCGTCAGAACTGAGGAAAGATATCTCACCATTAGCATCTCAATCTCGTCCGTACATCACTCTCTCCCACACATCCAAACTCCC
The DNA here is from genome assembly GCF_009834535.1 of Camelus ferus. NCBI lineage: Eukaryota > Metazoa > Chordata > Mammalia > Artiodactyla > Camelidae > Camelus > Camelus ferus. The sequence continues at coordinate 60,452,275 of NC_045703.1, read as the reverse complement.
CCTCTCCATTGGCTGTTTTCTCTCAGCCTGTACATGTGATGGCGTCTCAACCGTGCGTCCCCTTTGGACCCTGTGCTCTCTCCCTCCTCCCCTCGACTTTCATCATCTTCCTCCCTTGACCATCTTTTTTCAGTGTCACTGCTTACAATCCTCTTACTTCCTCATCTCTCATTGACTCTACTCTTGCTTCTATTCTGCTCTGCCACTGAGATGACTAAGGCGCAGGTCTTCAAAGGGCCCTCAGTCTTTACAGTTTAAGCAAAGCCTTCAGACCTGTATCTTCAACTGCCTGGAGAACAGCTCATAAGAGTCTCTTGGCCAATCACTCATCAGGGTAAATAAAGTCCCACATCCTACCAGCTCTACTCAACTCCTGTGAGCCTCATGTGGCTCTGCATGCGCTGGTGACCCTGCGCTGCCTGCACCACCTGCCAGATGCACCTTTTCCTGCCTCTCCGGACCCCGTCCTGCTCTCACCTCTCCCACCCTTCGTCACCTGGCCAACTCTCTCTCGCCCCTCGAGACTCCACTTCAACACCAACGACCTCCTTCAGGAGGGCACCCGAGCAGTGCGTTTCCAGGCGATGCCCTTGCTCTGCTTCTTCACTAGAACTGTGACCTCAAGGCAGAAACCGTGTCTCATCTGTGGGGCCTGAGGCCCAGAGTCATTATTCAAAAATGTGAAACTGAATTATGAGTCTTCAAAGGATAGCTAATCCATTCACTGGTTGCTCCCAGATGTGAAGTGTGTGTTTTGACTTAGTAAAAATAAATAAAAGGTGCTTTAAAAAAAGAAAGAAAGAAATAAAGAAAGCAAGAAAGCATTGCATAAGGTATTTGCACAGAACAGTTTAAAAGCCTAAATAAATAATTACATCATCAGCAAAACATCAACTAAGTTGGAAAAGGGAAATTCAAATGAAGTCATCCTAGAAGGGCATGCAAACTTCAGTCTTTGATATCCTCTAATTTAAAGCAGGCTAGTTTCCCCAGAAACTTTCTAGTAAATAAAACCAATGAGGAGTGAAACGTACCACCACTTCAGGCAAAATATCTCAGAAAGTGTTCTTTTAAAACATCACTTCAAGGTACAGTTGCTCCTCGTTCTCCTCCTCCTCGTCTGCTAACCACCAGCATCCCTACCACCAAACACAGCTGCCGTGAGAATAAAAAGTTTGAAAAATGATTCTCTGCATCCCTGCCGAACTTACAAAGCAAACTGCAGGTGTCGCGAAGCACTTGGAATTACTCTACTGCAAAGCTTATACTCAAAGAAATGCTCAAGACGGTCACAAAATATTGGCTGCAAAAGCCAGGCTGCTGACCAGGATGTGTAGGATAGAAGGATCCCTTTTTTGGAAGAATAAAAAAAGACAAGCAGGAAAACATCACACGGGATGTAAAACAAAAATGTCACAAACGGCTGCCACCTCTGGCGGGTAGGATTCAGGTGAATAAGGATTTTTTTCCCCTTCCCATCCCCAGCCATCAAGTATCACTTACACGCTCTTTCTTTTTAAGTCCTTTAAATAATAAATCAACTGAGAAGCAGGTCACAGACCTCTGTGACACCCTCTGAGTCTCCCTCATGCCGTTCACTGGAGGGGGGTCACCCTGAGCTCTGAGCTCAGCCTTGGGACCACCCAGATCCATAAGAAAACGTGATGTTTCTGAGGGCTGAGGAGGCTCATTATAATAACGTAGGAAAGACACTGAAACTCAGGTATTTGCACTTTTGTGCCTGACAAGATTTTCTAAATGCATTTTACATGTTCAATGAATATTTCTTCATCTATGCTAAATGCCCAATTTTTCCAGACTCAATTCATATCTAACCTCCTCTGTGAATCCTTCCCTGATCAGCCTGGTTTGGCCTGAGGGCCAGTAACAGACAAGAACAAACCTGACTCCATATTGGATCTATTCCTTTAGCTCTAACCCTTGAGCTTTGTCGTCTGTGCCTAGTCATGCTGGCTCTGAACCTTTGCAAAAGAATGGTGCCTGTTGCTCATTCTCAAGGATCTGATCTTTAAAGGTATAACACTTTTCCGCTCATAGAGAGATGAGTTGCAGAACAGAAAATAATAATTGCTTTGTTGGAGGTTTATAGAAACATTGTGACCAAACCTACGTGGACAGCTGTAAAAACAAAGGATTCTTGCACCCAGAAGTTTGCAGCAACCAGCCACACCCCTCCCTTGTATTAGAAAAGAAGCCTGAATTCTAACTCAGGTAAGATGTTTCTTTGGGACAGTAGTCCACCATCTTCTCAACAGGCTGGCTTTCTAAATAAAGTTGCTATTCCTTGCCCCAACACCTTGTCTCGGTTTATTGGCGTGTTGTGTGGAGAGTGGTATGAGCTTGGACTCGGTAACAGGTCCTCCTATTTACCCTTGAACTTTGTACACATCTACCACCATTTTATTCTCTCCCCTGCATTGTAATACCATATTCCTGTCTGTATTCTCAACTGGTCTGCATGCTCTTAGGGAGTGGTTGCTCTCCTCTTTGGCTTGTCACCTGCAGCACGAGAGCAGTGTCTGACACAAGGTAACAGACGTTCAACAAGCATCAACTGAATGAATTAATCCGCACATAGAGAGCACTGTGCTCCCGTCTGGGTACAGCAGGGTGCTTACCCTTGCATGAAGGGTATGCAATACTCTGCCTTCCCAGAAGCAGTGGGTACAGAATACCCAACAAACTGGCCTGGAAAGTGACTAGGAGGCCTCTTAGTTAGATTGGGATAGCCCAGGAACGCCATGGAAAGGCAGCAGGAGGTTGCGTCTTGAAGCTCATGCAGGTTTCGAGATAGAAAGAAGAGAGGATTCGTAGAAGGAGAACGTTGGGAGCAAGAGGCAGGGGCAGGAAAAAAACAGTGCGATCGAGACAAAGACCTGCACACGCGCACATTACACATCTCACTAAATCTCCTCACCCTCCCACTTGGCCTAATTCCTCCACTTGCCTACCATTTTTTCTCTCTTTCTCCCTCTTAGATGGAGGCCCTGGGGAGAAGGAATATTTCATTCCTGTTCAGAGCAGCAGTGATTTCACCTCCTGTTTAAGCCAGCGTACACTGTCTATACTGGTAGTAAATCATGTATGGTGCCCTGCGTACCCATGTGTTATTTTGTAGAAGGATGTTTGTGGATATGTCCTCTATGCTATTATATATGCTAGAGAACAGTGCTATAACTTTAATTCTGGATATTCCCAAAGTGCCACCCACATGGTGCAACTCAAACACGTTGGACCGATGCGTGTCTGCACAAGAATCTCACCTATCATGTAAGAGACAGAACTATCCTGCAGCCGGCGGTCACAGAACACTGTGCAGGGCAGTTTTCATAGTCAAGGATGCAACTTCAGGCTTTTCTGGATCAAGGGGTGCTTGGTATTTGAGCAGGCTGCCTCTGCTGGCCATCATACGGCTTTCCTATGATAAGCCCTGTGCTGCCTGTTAGGGGGTCGGGGAATTGACCTGCATGGGTCTCTGGACCTTGGTATTGGCGGATCTATTGTCAGAGGGGTCTCTTCCTCAATTCCCCCCTTAACTCTACCAGCTAAACAGTCAGCAGTTCTCACTATTCACTTAGCTGAGCTGCATGTATTTACTAGAACAAATTTGCATTGTGTTTGCAACCATGAAAGGCTTTGTTGCCATCACTGAAAGGCAAGTAAATAGAGGCAAATGATTCAAATGGCAGACCTTGTTCTCTGAGTCATGTCCCCCCAGGCAGCTGACACTCACAAGTGGACACTAACCTCAGGGTAACCAGGGCCAGCAGAACCCTCATCGCTTTCCAATGTCCATTCTACACACAAGCAAAGGACTACTTTGTTTTGTTTTGTAATAATTAAGAAATAATTAAGAAAGGTTTTATGAAAAAGTAATTATAAGAATGAATAGTGAGAATTTTTTAATATTAAGAATTAATATCACAGCCTGTGTATAGATTTATGCAAAAGATGACCATTCTCAGGGATTGGATGCCTGTTTCAACAGATGGTGACTATGGAAACGCAAAACTCAACCTTACTATTAAGCCTAAAGCTGCTTTTTCTTTTCCTAAAAGGAAAGCAGTCCCTCTTCATCCTATTTATGATAGAATGTGATAGTATGGTCTAGCTTAGTCCTTTAGATCTTAAATGAACCAGCAAGACTTCTGAACATGAGCGTACCCAAGTTATTAATTATTCTGCTTGTATCTTAATAGTGCATATGAAAATAAGAGAATTGGACTAATCTTTAAATTACCATTTGGCTCCAAGATTCTGGGGTTTAGTTACTTCGATTTTATGTACATATAATATTTATATAGAATATATATATTTATGTAGATAAATATGCATATAAAACATATTGCTGCTCTGGAAGTCAAAGCCTACAGTACAGACACACAGCTATGTGGTCTGTCTAAAATCCAAAATATTTGATAGCCAGTATGCACAAGTCACTCCCTAGCAAATAAGTTCCTTATACTCATAAATCGACTGTTTTATGACAAAAGTATTACCATTCACTAACATCATAGAGACTCATACAGAAACCAATTGGCTTCACCATGTGACTCTTGGTCAAAAAAGAATCAAGATCACAACGAAGAACACAAACATTAAAGAAGAATCCCACAACCCTCACATCAGTCCAGGTGTGTTTCCAAAAGTCCCGGTCTCCACAGAGGGGCACTGATTGGCACCACCTATCTTCAACATCTGGGTTTCCAGGTCTCTTGTTACTTCTGTTCCAGCCATCACTCTTGACAGTTTCAGGTTGCCTACAGGGGACCTTTAAATGTGCCTGACCTAGGGCCTCCCTAGCCTCTCCCAGGGGAGACCCCCATCAGCCATGCCCTGGGGCACCCCCACAGCCTTGCTACTCAAAGTGTGGTCCAGGCACAACATCTGGGAGCTTGTTGGAAATGAGCTCTCAGCCCTGCCCCAACCTCCTGAATCTGTGTCTGCAGGTGATTCCTATGCAGAGTAAGGGGCGGGTATAGCTCAGTGGTAGAGGGTTTGCTTAGCAAGCATGAGGTCCTGGGTTCAATCCCCAGTACCTCCATTAAAAAATAATAATAATCATAATAAACAAACAAACAAACAGAGTAAATAGGAGAGGTGCTGCTCCAGACTTCACCACACAAGACAAGGCTTCACCTGTGGCCTTTAGATACAAACCAGATTCTCCAACTGAAGCTTCTTTGCAGAACCCCGACCCCACCCCATGTACCCCAAACACCCACTTTCCATCCTCTCCAGAACTCGAGTAGTCCCCTTCACACCACCTGTCACAGACCCCTGCTTCCTTCCACCTTCTGTAAAGCTGCCCTTGTAAGCCCTTGATGCTTTCTCTTCTTCCTCAGCTACTGTGAAGCCCGCAGCGTCAGCTCAGGCCCTGGGAGGTGGCCTTTGGCAGGTCTGTTGGGTTCCCTCTCCTGCGGGAACCCAGGCAGCAGCAGTGAGCTCTACAGTAGAGCACACTCAAGACTGGGGATCGTGGTATCCAACGTGGCCTTGGGCCAAAGCCCTGGCAGTGGCTGATAAGCCAGGCACTTCGCAGACAGTGTGTCAGGAGGAACTTACGGCTCAAAGAAAACAGGTCAGGGAGTCACAAGGTTGAGAGTTTAAAGATTGATAGTTTCTGGAAGTTGGAATTGGCAAAGGGTTCAGCACACATCTGGAGCCCAACAGAAGTGGATTGGACTAAGTGCGTCAAGGATACCCACGGTCAAACCTTGGGGAGCATCCTCTGAGTTAAATGCAGAGACACACACAAACACACAGCCATCCACTGGAGACCCCAGACACACGATGGTGGTGGTTGGGCAGGGTGGTGGCCGTGACCAGTGACAGACTAGGGGAGCTGAAGATAAATCCTGTCCTGCTGAGCTGGCAGAAGAAAGCTGGGTTAGATGTCTAACACGGTATAGGACCTCAGCCCTCCATACCTCTGTGTCTCCCCTTCCACCTGTTCTCTGTAAAAGCACTCATGTCTGACCTCAGAGAAGATGGGGACCGTCAGCTGAGCACCCTGCGCTTTACCTGAACAAACAGATCCTCCCATTTCCTCATGTGCATTCTCAAACGAAGGGGTTTCTCTCGTCAATACAGGGAGCTGAGAGCATGCTCCACCATAGAAATACACACCTTTCTCATCTCCCCTTTGACCCCCACCAGTCCCTCAATCTCGCCTTCACCATGAGTTTCTTTCCCTTTATTCCCCCAGTAAGGCTCAGGTCATACTCCTTAAAAGTCTGCTCACCTTTCCAGTTTGTCCTGTTTCTGTTCTTTTTTAGGGGAAAACGCTGAACAAGCAGAGAATTTTCAATCCACATATTTCTTATGCGTCACGTCCCTGGTGCAGATTCACTAGTTTCCCACTCCAGAGACCCCTCCGTAACTGAGGCTGGCTTCCTCCTGCTTGGTGTCAATCATCTTGTACCTCTCTAGCATTTAAGGACACTAAACTTCGTGGAAGTTTCCGCTAGAGTTATCTGATACCCAAGGTGCCTGCAGCACTCCCAGGGTTCTGATACCTTCTCCACGCCCTTTGCTGCTGATTTTTTCTTTCCAGCCCTCATGGCTCAGTCTGGGCTGAGTCAGTGGGTTTCTGTCTTTGCTCCTTGAGCACTGGCAGTGGAGTCCCTCCCCCACCACAGCCCCTTCCTGTGGGGAGGAGTTGTCCCTAGTTTTGGCTCCTGCTCCAAGCAGTCCAGTTTTATGTTTTTCATCTCCATATACATTTTTTCCATATAAAACTGTGTTTCTATATAGAGCCTATGGTTTTGAAAGATTTGACAACCATCATTGACTGTGTAAGGACACAAGGGTTCAGAGTTTCTGGTCCTGGCTAAGGAATTTGCTAGAACTTGCAACTCCTCACTCACCAGCTTCCTGGTAACTGAGGAGCAACAGTACCCTTCTTGCCAACCTCATAGGGTTACTGGGAGGCCAGGAGAGAAAACGTACGTTAGTCCTTAATAAGTGATGGCCTCTGGACTATCTTCTCTACCAGTGCTGCCTGCCCGGGCCACCCTACTGGGAGCAAGGCGTGGAGGGAGTGGGGAGAGAAGCCAGAAAGAGGGCCTGGCCATCCTGGGCAGCTCTGGCCTGTGGGCCAGGGGGCACCCGGCAGCAGCTTTGGCTCCTTTCTCTCCACCACTCCCACCCCGCCTGCCCCAGGCCCAGGCCACCCCAAGTCTGACCGTCCACTTCAGCCCTCATGACTCTGCCAGCAGCCCTCTGGGGATCCAACTTGCCAAGGCAGATTGTTAAAGTGTACAAAAAGAGAACCGAACTTTGGAAGAAATCTTTAAATGTTCTTTTTTTAGTTATAAAAATAATAGACGCACACTGTAAAATGTCTAGAGAGTAAAGGAGAATGAGGAAAAAGCATCATTTATAACTCAGAGACGATCATGCCTACAGCTGGGACTTTCCTTCAGTCCTGCCCATTTGTTTGTTTATAATGGAGAATGGAGGGTAAACTATTTCGTGGACTCTGACCTTTTTTTCCCTTTTTTTCCCGCTGAGCATTATAACACAGGCATTTCTCAGGAGAGAACTTTAAACTGTTGACCTTTTGCTACAAGCAGCAAGAACTCTTCAGAAAATGTCAGAAATGTTGTACACTTGTGAGACTGTGTCCATTCTCAGTAGCCAGAGAACGGGGAAATGCTGGTGGACAGCCTGGTGGCTGTGGCAGAGAAAGCAGGGGGCCAGCCCCTGGCAGCACCCGGCGCTAAGAAGCCCTGGCTGAGATGACCCTCCAAAGCCTCATTCTCCTCTATATGCACCCCCTCCACCGGCTCAACCCCTCTCCTCACCAACCCAGTTCAACCCTTCATCCCCATCCTTTGCAGCCTCCACCAATGCTCGGAAGCTTCTGTGATCCTCCTGGTAGCCACGGGGTGGGTGGTTGTTGACAAGAGGAAAGAGAACCCCTGAACCCACTGTAGCAGGGGAAGAAGTATTCTGAAATGCACACTGAAAACTTGTATTTTCCTAGAAACCTTGCTGCACACGGTAGTTCAGTTACTTTGGGCATCTTGCTAAGTGCTGTAAAGATGCTCTCATATGGCGCAAGGTCCACACCCCGAGACACGAGGTGTGAGGAGGGCTGTCTTGCAGGGCCCCCAGGGGTCCCATTACTCCCTGTGAGTAGGGCCTGGATGTTCTCAAAAAGGCACCATCATCCATGGCATCACTCCCCACGGTCCTGGAAGGAAGGGGCTAGATGAAGGGCAGCTGGAATCCATTTCTTGGTTTTAATCAGAAAAGAGAGAGCAATACTGTGGTGATCTACTGATGGATGGATGACTGCAGCGTTAAGAGCTAAAATGCAGATTTCTTCCAATATAGGCTGGAGGACAGCTACATGGAAAAGAATGAAATTAGAAGAGTCTCTAACACCATATACAAAAACAAACTCAAAATGGATTCAAGACCTAAATGTAAGACCAGATACTCTAAAACTGCTAGAGGAAAACACAGGCAGAACACTCTGACATAAATCACAGGCATGTATTTTTTGATATGTCTCCTAGAGTAATGGAAATAAAAGCAAAAATAAGCAAATGGGACCTAATAAAACTTAAAAGCTTTTGCACAGCAAAGGAAACCATAAACAAAATGAAAAGACAACCTATGGTATGGGAGAAAATATTTGCAAATGATGAGATTAACAAGGGATTCATTTCCAAAATATACAAACAACTTATATAGCTTAATATTCTAAAAACCCCAAACAGCCCAATCAAAAAATGGGCAGAAGACCTAAATGGACATTTCTCCAAAGACATACAGATACCCAACAGGCACATGAAAAGATGCTCAATATTGCTAATTATTAGAGAAATGTAAATCAAAACTACAATGAATTGTCACCTCAAACCAGTCAGAATGGCCATCATTAAAAAGTCTACAAATAATAAATGTGGGAGAAGATGTGAAGAAAAAGAAACCTTCTTACACTGTTGATGAGAATGTAAATTGGTGCAGACACTATGGAGAACAGTATGGAGGTTCCTTACAAAACTAAAAATAGAGTTACCATACGATCCAGCAATCCTACTCCTGGGCAAATATCCAGAAAAGACAAAAGCTCTAATTTGAAAAGATACACTGCACCCCATGTTCATCGCAGCACTATTTACAATAGCCAAGACATGGAAGCAACCTAAATATCCATCGACAGATGACTGGACAAAGATGTGGTATATATATATATATATGGATATTATTCAGCCATAAAAAAGAATGAAATAACACCATCTGCAGCAACATGGGTGGACCTAGAGATTATTATATTAAGTGAAGTAAATCAGAGAAAAATAAATATCATATGATATCACTTACATATGGAATCTTAAAAAAAAAAACAAATGAACTTACTTACAAACTGGCAGTAGACTCACAGGCATAGAAAACAAAATATGGTTACCAAAGGGGAAAGGGGTGGTGGGGGGGAGGGATAAACTAGGAGTTTGGGACTAACATATACACACTGCTATACATAAAATAGATAAACAACAAAGAACTACTGTATAGCACAGGGAAGTATATTCAATATCTTGCAATAACCTATAATGGAAAAGAATCTGAAAAAGATTATATATGTATATGTATAACTGAATCACTTTGCTGTACACCTGAAACTAAGACAACATTGTAAATTGACTATACTTCAATAAAAATAAGTAAATAAATAAAACAGGCTGGAGCTTATAAACCTTGGCCCAACATAACCATAGAAGATCCAGAAACCTGTATTCTATGAGCTCTTGAATTCCTGGTCGTATGAGATTTTCTTTACCTCTCCTATTCTTCCTAAGTAATTAGTAAAATCTTAGAGAATTTCACCTTTCTTTTTTAACAGATGATATTTTTTAAAAAGTGAAGTATAGTTAACTTACAATGTTATATTAGTTCCAGGTGTACAACATAGTGATTTGATTTTATAGATTATACTCCATATAAAGTTATTGTAAAATATTGACTATAAGTCCCTGTGGTGTCCATTACATCCTTGTGTCTTATTTACTTTATACCTAGTAGTTTGTACCTCTTAATCCCTTTCGCCTATTTTGGTCCTCTCCCCACCCCCTCCCCTCCGGTAACCACTAGCTTGTTATCTGTATCTGTGAGTCTGTTTCTGTTTGGTTATAGTCATTCATTTGTTTCATTTTCTAGATTTCACATAAAAATGAAAACATATAGCTTTCTCTTCTAAGATATATTATCAAGCTTTCATCCCCTCAGCTCCATCAGACCTGTTCATTGAGTTAAAACTGTTCAACTGTTTGACTTCCTTACTGCAAAATGCAGTGATCCACTTTCAGCATCTTTCTTGACTCTGCAGCCATTGTGATACCCTTTCTCTACTTGGCTTCTGAGAGACAGGACTCCTGGCTTTCCATCCCTGCTGGCTCAGTATCCTGGACTGGGTCTTCCTCCTCATTCATCCTTTAAGTGCTGGGATGCCCCAGGATCTGCCTTCTGGCTGCTTCTCTGTGAACACCTTCTCTCTAAGAGATCTTATCCAGCCTCATGGTTGTAAATAACATTGATTCACTGATCATTCCCAGGTGTACATCTCCTCCCCAGATCTCTCTCCTGAACAGCAGATTCACATACCCAAGTGTCTACCTGGCATCACTACTTAAAGCTGAGATTCTTTTTCGAGATGCAGCCTGATCATAGATTCCAAATTTCTTACGCTTGTTAACCTGCCTTTCCCCCATGTCTTCCACCTCAGCAAATGATGCCAAATGCACTCAGCTGTTCAGGCTAATATTCTTGGCTTCAAGGCAGAGAATGCTTTGAAGAAAGCACCGTGGACAGAACCGCTCAAACATACACGATGGTGTCATCAGTGACACCCTCAAATAGCCTATGCCCTCACACTCTGGCTGGGAAGAGGCTACCCAATTATCCTTAACTTTTACTTAACAAATAAAACATTTTTTTCCCTGATTGTAGAAATCTTGAAAGTCCTGAAAAATATAGGAAAGTATAAATAAAATAAAAATAAGTGTCACAGCCCAAAGATAACTATTATTAGCATTACAATTTTGATCTAACTTCCTGCCTTTCTACTCAACGCAGTATTGATTTTGTTTAAAAAATAGATTATTCTATGTTGATTTTATCCTCTCTTTTCTCCCATGTCTTAAACGTTTTACTTTTATCATTGACAAAAGTCTTGGGAAATCTTAATTACATGTCATAGTCCCTTGTATGAATGTAGCAAAAATTACTCAATCCTTTATTGTTGAAAATTTAGGTTGTTTATTGCTGCAATGTAAAAGCTTGTATATAATCAGGTGTACAGAAAGGTTTATTTCTTTAGGATATAATCCTCAAAATGGATCATAGGGTGCAGACATTTGAGGCCTTGATGCATATTGTCAAATGGCTTTCAGAGCAGAAATGTGTCCCTGTACTCAACCTTTTATTTAAACCTGTCCTGAGTACAAACCACCTGTACGTGTTGAAGGTATCTCAAGCCTGTAACTGGTGTGGCGAATCCTACCCTCCACATCCAAACTGGCCAGTTCCTCCCCCGGGGCCAATGTCAGTCTAGTCTCCCAGGGTAGAATCCTCAGTTTCTTCTCCATCAGTCTCTCAGTAGGTGCCCCCCATACCCCCAGCATGCGGGCACACGCACGTGTACACACACAGACACACACCCGGCTGTGCTTGCACGCTTTCTCAGGGGAGCTTCTCCATTTCCATCATTTTCCAGTCTACTTTGAGGCCCCACCATCTGTGCGTGGGTGATGGTGTGACATTACCACTTGTCATCTGGGCAGAACTTCTTAACGTTGTGTGCCTGTGAGTCACCTGGGAATATTGTTACAATGCAGATTCTCATTCTACAGAATCATACAATGGTTACGCAATCATCTTATCCTCTCTGCTAGATTATAGGGCCATTAATAGCAGGGGCAGAATATTAACCAACCCTATTGAACCAAATGAATTCAACCCCAAGTCCCTCTGGCTGAGTCAAGTTAATACGTAATCCGGACAGAGAGAGTATAATGCGGCGGGGCAGGGACAGGGGTGCATGTGTGTGGGTGTGTGTGTGTGTGTTTTCCTACCTACATACCATCCCAAAGCAAATGTCCATTTTGCTGAGGACTCTTTGAAAATTGATCTCAAAGGAATCTAAAGAGAAACTGGGTTTGAAGTGCCACTTCTTCCAAGGCGAGGGCTTTTCTACTAGGTCAACATTCTTTTTGAAGTTCATACCAGGAAAAATAGACATGCACTGAATGGCAGCGGCGATTTACAGTAAATCAGAAAATCCCACTCAGAGAAGCACACAACCCACAACCTATTACATACCAAACCTCTGAAAGTGGGAGTTCAAATGCCTTAATCATGGCTTCATTGCTCAGTTTTACTACAGAAACAGCATTTCCTCAGACAATCTTTCCAATATTATCAAACCTTCAAAACATGTGCTTTGGGTTCAATCTGTTTCCCATATGTCGGACTTAAGACTAGTTACATTTGCAATAGTGATTCTGTACAAGAACGGGTTCTATTTAAAAATCCCATTACCATGTGCTTACAAGGACATCATTAAAAATAAATATTCATGGAGGCCTCTATCTGTTCTTAAAACATGGACTAGAGCCTACATTCCATAAAACTCCCTGCACATCGCACAGCAATGTGTTTGGAAAGCAACGAAGCACCAATTGTTTGTTATTATCTGTCCAATCTGGGATTTAAGTTCCCAATGATTGCAGATGGCAATTAACTCCTCCAATAATGCTCAAGACAAGAGTGGGATGGAAATCTTTTCTAATTGTGGCAAGTATATGTTGACACATATTTATATTCAGTTTGCTAGGCAGGACACATGCATATCCAATTTTGTTAACCCTGTAATCATAATAAACAAAATCGATGTGTCAATGTTGGATTTTACAGGTATGTAGTAATTCTTTTAACTTCATACTGGCAGACTAGACTACTAAAGACTTTTTTTTAAGATGAAGGTCAAAAAAAAACAGTGCAGTTTCCCAGAAGGAAACCAGATGTTTCAGTTTTCTTCTCAAAAATGATGTTACTGTTGATTTTTTTTTAAAGACCACTGTTATTTGTAAGCTCAAGTTTCTTTCTCTTTTCTCCTGAAATTCGCACCACAATAATCCGTGGAAATGTTCACTCTTCATAATGGAAGAAACCATGATATCCTTATTTTTAAGCAAAGAAAAGTTTTCAATTCGTAACTGAGATCGTTGCAATGTTAGTAAGACTCACGGGTAAAGAGAATGATGCCCTTAATTTTCTCCTAAGTGCAAGTCATTTCAAAGCAGACTTTGTAGCTTCTAATAGAGCTCAGGAAGAAAATGATTAAAAACTTTCTTTCCATCTCTGCTTCAACAATGCCTTTCAAGACATAAATATTTTTCATTCGTCAAATAAATATTTTGTCCAGAATTTGACATGGTATAAACAAACATGTCTGTTTATGGACTTGCTGATTTAACTGGTTATATCTCATCTCTGGAAACAGGGTCTGGGACCAAACTCTGCCCTTGATCTATTACAAGAGAACTCACCACACTGCAGAGTCTAGACAGTGACTCTCCTCCCTTCCTCTCAAAGTGTCCCATTCACTACAAAGCATAGTTTATTTGCTGCCTTTCATTCATAAGCTTTCCTGAGTTTAACAGTGGAGTGCAAAGATATTTTACTTTAAACAGTTTTCTGTAGCCTTGACCTAAATTGAGGGTAAAAACGCTGCACATGTGTGTGCACACACGCACGTGCATACACAAAGTTTCAGGATAAAAACAGAACTGTTCCTAATACTTGACAGGATGTAGTCCCTCAAGTATACTAACCAATGGACTTGGATTCTTTGATACTGGGCCTTTGAGCCTTTTGAAATGGAACTGATAACCCCTATTCAAAGAGCATTACTTACCTTTTCAGAACCCATTAATACCTTGCTGGTGTCACAGCTGAACGTTAAAAACATTAAAAAACACAGTATCTGAGCCCTGCGAGGTCTGAGGAAGTGAGTTAGCTAACGTGGCTGCAGCGGTTGTAGGAGCCTTCCTTCCCACTCAAGAGCACAAGGCAGGGAAGAGAGCTGACTTCCCAGTGTCCTCAACCCCTCCCTTCACCAGCGGAAACACACAGGAGATCAGAACTGACTCCTGATCACAAGCACTTGGCCGGATCTCTCAAGGCCAGCATGTTCAATCCTTAGACTTCAGGAAAGACCACTGCTGAAACTCAGCCAGGCTGAGGAAATCTGAACTTTTGCCTGAAGCCCTCTGGAGAGGATAACACCCTCTCTTTGGGAAAATATGCAATATTTCTCCTATACACCCTTCCTTCCAGGAAACAAAATATGGGCTTTTTTTTTTTTTTTTTGGTCTTTTTTAATGACCAGCAGAAGTTCTCATGTATTTTGGACAATAAACCCCATCTACTTCTTATGTTGCAGACACTTTCTCTGAGTCTGTTCCTGGTGGTGTCTTTTGCAATTTTTTCATCACTCTCACAACTTTTTTTTGTGGTTGTTGAACTGTTGGAAAGTAATGCACTTCAACATGGAATACAGCCTACATTCCACAAAACCCCGTGCATGTGCATGTGCACAGCAGTGTGTTTGGAAAGCAGCAAAGCACCAAGTGTTTGCTATCACTCTTCACACCCATGTGTTTCATCATGTGTCCCCCCAAAGTGACATGTTCCTGTGGAATCACAATCTAGTATTGCACCTATGAAAATGAACAAGAGTCTCATAACACCATCTAATATCCTGTCCAGGTTCAGAGTTAACCAGTGTCTATCGTGGGCTGAATCATAGCCACCCCCAAATTCAAATGTTGAAGTCTTAACCCCTAGTACCTCAGAATGTGACTGTATTTGGAGATGGGGCTTTTTAAAGAAGTAACTGGACTGAAATGAGGTCATTAGGGTGGGCCCTAATCCAATATGACTCCTGTCCTTACAAGACAAGGACAACTGGACAGACACACAGAGGAAATATGTGAAGATACATGGAAAAAACAGTCATCTACAAGCCAAGGGGAGGGGCCTCAGAATGAAACCAGCCCTGCCAACACCTTGATCTTGGACTTCTAGCCTCTAGAACTGTGAGAAAATAAATTCCTGTTGCTTAAGGCCACCAAGTCTGTGGCACTTAGTTATGGCGGCCCTAGAAAACTAACATCCTACCCTAAGATTATGGTAGAGCTTTTTTTTTTGATCCATAAACAAAGGTTTACTCATTAGATTCAGTTGTTATGAAAAAATTATGGGCTTTTATTTTAGACAAACTGGATTTCAAACACGGTTTTCTTCCTTGGTGCAAAGCAGCTTTAAAGCGAGTTCCTTATTTCAGGGCTTCAGTTTCCTCGTTGGTGACCCCAGCCAACCCTGCCTGCCGCTGCTTAAGTTGGCCGATTGTGGTGACAACTGAGAAAGAAAACAAAACCACAGGAAGGGTCTGGGGTACAGAAACTTTTCAGTAAATGTGCCTCCCCCATTCCTTAATCCAAACGGAAATGCAACAATTTCTGTTTGAAATAAGGATGAAGACTTGATCACTATGAATCCCAAATAAATAAGGTCCTACTGTATAGCACTGGGAACTACGAATAGCTTGTAATAGCCTATAATGAAAAAGAATATGAAAAGGAATATATACATGTATAACTGAATCACTACACTGTCCATCAGAAACTAATACAACACTGTAAATCAACTATACTTCAATAAAAAAAATTAAAAAATTAAAAGACTTGATCGCTATGCTTGTAAGAATCATGAGGACAAGAAAAGTCTTCAGACTTTACTTTCAGCAACCAAAGTTGGACTGGTTGAATTTCTTAAAAGAGACTGTCCCACAGCAGTCACATGGCCCTATTGCAGAAGACCTCCCGCATCTACGGGGAGATATAATCTGAGTGGCAGTGAAATGCACGTGACTAAGTCATTCATAACAAAAGGCGGCATCTGAGCGCTCACTTTGTAAGGGCTCCTGTGCCCAACACCCGGGAGATGAACTCAATTGTTCTCCATAGCAACTCTGTCAGATGGGGACTGTTCTGACGGAATGCAGCAGCGCTGAGGCTCAGGTATTGAGAGGATGGGGAGGGGGGCAGGGTTCTCCTGGAGCTGGAGTCCCTGGGGGTTGGGGACAGGACCCCGAGGACCTGGAGCAGGAGGCCACCCGAGTCCCAGGCACTTCCAGACTGCCTGGAACACAGGGCTGTGAACAGGGCAGTTGTGGGAGAAAGAGCTGGAAGAAAAGGCTGGGGTCTTATCACAGGGGCCGAGGGGCCGATAGGCCGAATGAGAATGTGTACCAAATCCTGCAGGCGTAGTGAGCTCTGTGGGATTTTTTCTGGCGGGTACTGTACCCTGCGAGCGAGCACCCTGTACTCCCCAGCGAGGAGGGAAACACAGACCCTTCCTACTCTTCCACTAGAGCTCCCCTGTTAGAGCAGTGGTTCCCAAACTTTTCTCAGGCTCCTTTCACATTCGTAAAAGCTCTGGAGGACCCCAAAGAGCTCTTGATGCTGTGGGTTAGGAATTCTAGTATTCATCATATTACAAACTAAAATCACAAAAATTTTCAAAATACGTATTAATTTTACAATAGCAATGGTAAATCCATGACATGTGCCTGTAAGTAACATCTTAATGAAAAATAATTTTTCTTTAAACCAAAAAGATTCCGTGAGGAGCAAGTCACTCTTGTACAGTTTTCTAGGTCTCTTGAACGTCTGGCTTTATAGAAGCCACATCAACCTTTGCATTCAGCCTGTTGGGCATCACATGTCATTAAGTCTCTGGAAAACTCCACTGTGCCCTTGTGAGAGAAGAGTTTTAGTATTTCTATAAGAATGGTTTTGGCCTCATGGACCCCTGAAAGGGTCTTAGGGAACCACCTAGGGTCCCTAGACCATACTGTGAAGACTGCTGACCTAGATCCTACTGATTTTAAGGGGTGAGGAATGGGGGAAATGCAGCTAAGAACAAAACCCCAAATGCCCTGCTAATGCTTTTTACTAAAGAATATTCAAAATGGTGCCTCTGTCCCCACACCAGAAATGGCACTGTCCCTGGCCCAACAGCACAGACTCTCACGAAACAATTCCCCCAAGGTTATTTAACTTGCAAAATGAGAAAAAAAAAATCTCCCCAGCTGTTTTCCTCTTTCTGGCTGCACCTGTGTGGTTTAAGTCACGATAACATCAATGTGACTTCAGTGTCACTTGATGAATTATACCACCGTGAGGCTGAGGAAAAGAGAAATGAAACTTCAAGAACGTGTCCCTGACATACAGGATACTTAACAAACGGCAGAAGTGGCCTCAGCATGCTGGCTCACTCATTTCCTACCGAAGAACAAAAAAAGATGCTAATTAAGACTCCCTATCTTCTGAACTCAAGAGGAAGTGCCACCTCCACTCTGATGGAGGGGCTGAAACAATGCAGTTGACAAGGTCCTTCTCCTGAGGAGGGGGAGGGTGCTACTATGAAATTCCCCTCGGTTTCTCTAACCCTTGTAGGGCGTCACACACTTTTAGGTACTTAGGACGTAATGAAATAAACATCTGTTGATTTCTTATTTCAGTTTAAGGGAAAAGTCTCCGACTTCCTGTGGTGGTAAAGCCCCAGGTGCCTCCCTTACAGTGATCCCCCAATAACACTGCCTCCAGGAACCTCTCCCTTTCCCAAAACCTGCCTGGAGGGGATGAGGGAAGAGGGTCTTGCTGACTCTTCCTGGGAAGCTGTGGATCTCCTTGGCGGGTCCAGCTCGGTCATGGGGCTCAAGAATGGTGGCCTGGAGGAGCGGGCAGAACTCTTGAGGTGGCTCAGTGCTCTCTGAGGAGCTCTGAGATGCCTCACGGGGTGGGCTGGGGTGAGCTGGGGAGACAGGGCACAGGACGGGTGCCCCTCCTTGCTGCCCCCACATTGGAGCACAGCCTGGTGACTCCAATTGTTTAGATTTTTGCAATTTCCAAAGAAGTTTGTCACTGAGAGTGCTTCCTCTTTTTATTGAAGGTACGATAGCAAACTGCTATTCTTTATCTTTGGGCTAAAATGACCACTCATCATATAGCATCTAGTGCCTTATGCATATATATTAAATGTTCATGTAACATCTTTGCTTTCATCGAGATTCATTCGTTTAACAAACACATACTTCTGATACCTCACAGTATGACGTTCTCATTCAGTTTTTTGCTTCCTTCCATTTGGTGTAATGGGAAGCGCCCAGAGGTGGACGGGGTTCTCAGGGGAGGGGGTCGTGTGAGGGGCCAGCAAGGGAAGCAGGCTCAAAGATGAGCTGGATTCAAATGTGCTCAAGGTCAACTGCACTAACAGCACAACCGGACTTGGGCACAAGGCATAACCCCTGCCACCACGCAGTGACTTGTAAGGTGTCTGAGGGACAAGATGTCACCTTGTGGAAAACAATGGAAAACAAGCATCATAAAGAGGAGGACAAGAAGTGCCGCGTACAAGATTACGATGTGTATTTTGATCGTACTCATAGTTAGATACATTAAATAGGTTATTCTTGGGCCCTACCAGTGCTCAGGACCACCATCTACGTCCCAATGGTATTTCCCAATTTTTGAACGGTGTTGTCACATTGTTGAAGTTGACCTGCACAAAACCCTCTGAGGGTAGCGGACTAAGAGCATCCTGTTTTACAAAGAGGAAAGCTGAGGTTCAGAGCAGTTGTGTCTCACCCACTGCTTCCCAGAGAAGCAGCAGCTCCGGCATCCTGGAACACAGCCTCCTGGCACAAGTGCTGGATCTCACCGTTTATCATTATTGCAGAGTCATAGCTGACATTTGAGGACTTACTCTTTGCCAGGCATTGTTCTAAGTCCATTACAAGCACTAACGCAATTACTCTTTGCAACAACTTCAGAAGCACATTACTATTATTAAATGCATCTTAACATTAGGAAACTGAGGCACAGCACTGAAATCAGGAACCTTGGAGATTTGATCCAAGAAAGAGAAGCCAGATGTTTTTCCTTTCCTTACAGAGGTAAGGCTAAATGGCAGAGTCCTATTTACTTTTCTCTGGCTGCCGCTGTTAACATCCACAAATGAGATGTATCTGAGCAAGAAAAAGTAACTTCCCTCCCCAGTCCAAGTTCCTTCTCTGTCCTGTTACCCTGGCTCGTCTTTGTTGCACTGGTCATTCCTGGTAACGTATGATGTTTACTTGTTTGCACAGTCGCTTGCAGAGAATGCAGACTTCAAGAGGGCAGATCGGCAGTTCTGTTCACCCTTGTACCCTAAGTACCTGCACGAAGGATACCTGGCACAGAGCAGGCTCACAGATGTTTACAGAATGAACACACACACATACACTCATTATGGCAGAAGTCTAGACAACTTAAAAAAAAAGTTAAGTCAGTCAAAAAGATCTGGCAATTTAAAAGGTAAGCAAAACAGAACATACAATTGGCTCTGTTCGCCTCCACTCAGATGACGAGGGTGTGGAGTGCCCGATGGTCAGAGAGGGAGTGACAGTGTTTACACAGAGCCCTTCCCCGCTTGCACAAATACTGAAGGGGTCTGGGGGGACAAAGGACAGGCTGGGAGGCTGCAGCAATCTCCCACGGGATCAGGACCTGCCAGGTCTGGCCTGGGTGTGGCCGGGAACGGGCAGAGCTGGGGCGGGGTGGGCGGGGTGGCGGGGGTGGGCACTGAGTCAGGGCGTCTTCCTGCAGTGAGAACGCAGGCAGGCTGCCCAGCGTCTGGGGCTTCCTGTCCGTGGCTGGGCAAGAACTTTGAGGAGTACAGGCTTATAACTATTCCTAAGGGCCAAGCTGGAATCAGTGTTTTTCTTTCCCTTCTTGTGCCCTACAATCCCTTCTTGGATAAAAACCTCGATAAAAATTATAAAAACATACACAATAAGATAAACCACAAAAGTAAACACAGATAAAGACAAAAGATAAAAATAAACCCAGTCAAAATATAAAGAGGATAACGATTGTGTGATTGTCATCAGATAAACATGGTGTTTAGACAGAAGGTGAAGTAGCATGAATGTGTTAGAGCTGCAAGAACAGTCTGCTTAACTCAAAACACATCTTTTGGGGAAAAGAAATCAGTTTATGCCCAAAACTATAAGCAGTCCCAAGTAGCAAATGGGCCGTTTTCTCCGAGTTCTGTCAGCTAGAACCCAGATCTGGCCTTTACGCTTTGCTCCGGTGAGAAGCTGAGTACGTTCTTCCGGGCCCTGGGTCTCTGGAGCTGTGTGCAGTGTGAAGGGGGAGATAGGAAATAAAAGGACATCTCTTCCTTCACCTCTGATGAAAGAAAACTTCTAGAGGCCCTCGTTTTATCTTCTTCACCTCTTCACCTGCTCAGTGAAAGCCACCCTTGGGTCCCCACAGGCTCCCTGCTCCAGAACTGCCTTCCTTTCCACTTGGTATTCTGCTCACTTAGTATGAAGGGCCTTGGTGGGTAATACGAGTAAAGCTGAATTAATTAACACTGAATTAATTCAAATAGAAATGTGTCAGAAAAATGGGTCTATTTTTACCATCTTCCATACACTCTAAGGGTGTATGAATTCTGAGGGTCATCTGTTTGCTGAGCTGGGTGAGAGATCTGAGCAAATGCCAAGATGGAGAAAGCTGGAAAGCATTCTACAAGGGCAGAAGAGGGAGAATGGGAAAGAACAGGACAGCATTTCCAGGGGCAGAGGGCAGGTGGGAGTGCTGGATCTGCAGAAGAACCCTGAGCACAGAGCAGAGATGACCTTTAAACCAACCTCCTCCACCATGTCTTTAACCAACATCGATCTCTCAGTAGGTAGAATTTTGAGTAAAGTCATCACTTGAGTCGAAAGGTCTAGGATCTGTCCCCAAGGCAAGTCGAAACAGTTTCCTCCCTTGTTTTTCACAAACTTCTCTCCCTTTGCTGCTACTCCCCTCAGTCCCAAGTGAGTAAAATTCTGGAGTAAGCAGCTAGAGACCTGCAGCAATGGCTGGGAAGGGGCTGCGCCACCATTGGGATTTTAATTGTTCCTGGTAACTTGGAGACCACCTGTATTCAGCTACCTAAATGCATTTGGCCCACATTTGGAGGAAAACCACCACTGCTTTTCAAAAACATGTTTCATCAGGTCAAAAAGTTCCCAGATGACGTTCTTAGTTACGTTCCGATGCTTTTCTATGCTGTGAGGGCTGACACTCCCCTACTCAAAATTCTTTTCCTTAGCATCTCACATGAGCCAACTGTTAAATTTTAGTACTTTCGCGAGCTGGTTGTTAAACAAACTCATTGTTAACATGTAAATAATGTAGTCTTAAAATTAAATAAACTGCATTAGAAACAAAGGTATAAATGCTCAAAACTCATCCCTTACTATTTTCCTGTATTTTACTGTTACCTACGCTTTTGAGGTTGTTGACATTTATTTTATCTATATGGTAGAAATACCATATTAATAGCTGTTAATGTCATGATAGAACACATTTCTCCCCAACTCTGCATTTCACAACGTCATGTCATTAGCTTGAAATTTACGCCATGGGAGTTGGCAAACGCTACGTATCTGGGCCTGACTTGTCCTCTTCATGTCTAAGAAAGCGACGGGCAAGACATCAATAATACAGTTTAAAACATAAGGGTTTATATCTGTAGCTGTTACATTGTATAAATAGCACCAAAAAATGAGGAAACATTCATCCAGCATTCAATTCAACAGAGGAGTCTCATGGCACCAATGAAAGTGAAGCTCTGATACACATCTTCCTTGTTTCCCTTTCTTCATATTAATGTGAAAGAAAATATCCAACAATCTGCATGTTAAGATTAAATTCAGTTACTAATAGGTTGATTATGAATAGCAGCAGCTCAGAAAACATCAAGAAAAGCATACGATGAGAACCAATTTTTATTATGTGCCAAGTGTGTGCTGTAACTTTTGTGTAATTTATCATAAACGTATATGTACATGTGTACATGTGTGTCTCCTGTATGTGGGTGTACACACACACACACAGCTCCCCACCCCCATCCCTGTAGGTTGTTAAACATTTACCAGCCCACACCATATTCCCTTTCTGTCGCTGCTGTGTTTCGAGGTATTTCCTCACCCCTTAAGATCTGTTCCCACACCCCAGGCCCTCCACACAACAATGCCTGCTGATATGCCCATCAATAAGCTGCAATCATTTGTCTGTCAAAGGTCCTCAGAGAATGGAAGGAAATCCTTTGCATTTATAAGCCCTGGTGAGAGCTCTGCTGCTCAGCCTCACACCAGCTGGCAGCTTTATTCACCATCAGCATCACTGCTCTTAATTTTCTTGGGCAGCTCAAAGAGATAAACACCTTTAAGTTAGACCCACACCTTACTGAGTTCTACGGGAAACGTTGCAGGGAGATTTAGAGTCCTGTACTTCCAAGGCTTTACATTAACCGATAGCCTTCTTCTGAAGGTCCCCAGCCATCTGAGTAGTTTAAACACTTTTAAAGTACACATTTATTTTGCTATACTAGTAATTAACTGGTTAATTACTTCTCATCAATTTCCTTTCGAATTTCACTAGGACATCAAGTTTGATTTTGGAATTCCAACAGAAGACAATTCCGTTGACTCAACTGGGGAATAAAAATGCTGTCTCAGCAAAAACTTTTAAAAAAGGAAGTCTCTTAATTCTTCTCTGGGCCACCGTGAAAACAAGTGTGATTAAAGTGATTGTAGTTCTTCAAACTCAGTGAAGCATAATGGATTCTATAATCTTCACCAGAAGCATACCACCAGACGAGTGTTTTTTTAACTTAACAAACCCTCCGACTCAGGATACCCTGTTAGAAAGGATTTCCTGTAATTCTCTGGGAACATGCAATAGAGGCAAATTCACAGAATCTAAATTTTTGAAAGATACACAGTTTAACTCCATTACACTTCTTCAGTTTCTTCATCTTGGCCAAAATCTTTGTTATCCAATTTCTTGATTTTTTTTTTCTAATCCTCTCACTAATGTTTAAATCATCCCTCCCTCAATTTAGGCCCTAATGCTAGAAATTTGCATTTACCAATTATTTTTGTCTGTCATAATAGATTGAGAATATTGCAACCTCAATCATTTCTTTGGTTAATCAATTCTGTTTAAATGTGGAGTCCTTCAAGCGAGTATCTGATCAGTACACCTCTTTGATAGAAAAGTACACCTCTTTGACAGAAAAGCAAGTTCTTACAAGACACTCAGCTGAAGGAGGCAAGTAGACCGTGTCAGTTTTCAGCTATTTCCTACTGTCATCATGAATGACTGACGTCCCATGATGATTAGCATCTTTAGAAGTTTCCTCTCCAGAAGAGACTGCTTCTCACCCCATTAGTAAACACCCCTTGTCAGGAAGAAATGTTTGTTTTGTAAATGCCCAGTTGTTAATCAAACACTAGCATCTAATATCTATGTGTAATTAAGTGGGGCATTCCGCCAGATGTTAAACATTATGGCTTTTTGTCTTTAGAGAAGACACTCCAATAGTCAATCAAATACTTTAGTAGCTACCATGAGTCATTGCTACCATTGCAAGGCACTCGAACAGTATGTTCAGAGACTCTGGCCACTGGCACTCCTTCCCTTTGGAATACCACACTTTGCAATGTCACCTTCCTTTCTCTTATCAAGAGAGTCGTACCCCAAATAGCCACTCTTTTCTTCTACAATAATTCAACCCTCAGTTTTAACTAGGTGTAGTCATCCCTTGGTATCCTCAGGGGTTGGTTCCAGGAAGCCCGCTAGATATCAAAATCCCGGGATGCGCAAGTCCCTTGTATAAAACGGTGCAGTACGTTAAATATAGTGAGCCCTCCGTGTCCATGGGTTTGGGATCTGCAGGCTTCTCATCTGCAGATGCAACACAGATGTTGATCCACAGTTGGTTGAATCCACAGATGCGGTACCTGGGGGTAGGGAGGGCCACCTGCATGTGGCCGGCCATGAAGAAGATGGCATCTCTCAGAGCAATAACATAGAAGGAGCTTGGGCCCCAATGAACAGAGAGCTGCCTACTAGCCTTGAACCTACTCAGGCCTGTGAGTCCTGTGTCCCCCTCTCCCTCCACTTGCAGCTGAATCCAATCCTAACTCAGACACCAAGTGTACTATGAGCATGAGATCTGAAGCCAGTCTGTTGGGCACTGATCCTGGCACTGCCATTGATTAGCTGAGTGTTTTTGGACAAGTTTTCTAACCATTTTGACACCTCAGTTTCCTCATCTATGAAATGGGTATGATTGAACGTATTCAAAGTACCTGTGAGCTTAAAATTAGTAAATACATGCAGAGCCACTGGAACAATGCCTGAACTAGTCAGTGCCCCGTGTTAGCCATCATTTCCTCCTACCACCACCATACCCATCAGTCCAGGGACTGCTACTCCTTGATACAACAGGGAACTACAAGTCAGGAGGCAAGTGGGAACCAGAGGTAAAGCTTCATAACCATCAACTCTGAGCTCACACTGCCCTTCATTCTCCACACACCTGCTCCCCAGATGCCCCGCCCCTTCCGGTCTCCTTGGTCCATATTTAGAATTTCCCCCCCCATTCCTTGCAGCAGACTTCACTCCCTGTCATCCCTCTTCAGTCTGTTTCTTCTCACAAACAATTCTCGCCTCTGTGAATTTACATCTGTATTATTTTTCCTGTCGTGAGAATTTAAGTGTATGCATATTACACGATTTCCATTGGAGAGATTTAGAAACAAGAAGGGGCTGCCATGGAGGAGAAAGGGAAACAAAGCAGATGGCTGTGTTCAGAGGCGTGAAGGAGGACAAGTGAGAGCAAACAGAACTCTGCCTTGGACTCTGGGGTTGGCTGGAGGGGAGGGCACAGCCACGTCACAAAGAAAAGGGCTCCTTGGTGTGTGTTCTTTGGAGTGCAAAGCTATCAGAGCTGGAGCCAACACTTTGAAACCCTCTGTGCTGTGGAGAGAGACTGAGCTTTGCTGAGGTTATAGGTTATCTTAAGCTTTATTCACCTCAAATTCCAGGTTAATCTGCCTCAGAGCAAGGTGTGGTCTTGGAACTTGAGGGCAGCTACTTCAATCATGAAATGGAGAAGAGACGGCCCTTGCCTGTGTTAGATGAATGATGGAGAGGAAGACTAACCTTGTATCTAAACCTAGGATGAGGAGTGACTTACCAGTGTGTTCCTGACAAGACTAGTTGTGACCTCAGAATTTATTAGGGACCCCAATGTGCCTGACAATAATTTTCCTTAGATAGGAGTCTAAAATATACCCCTGTCATTCATTCTGGGGTTTGTAGAAATAGAGTTCTAATTTAGGAGAGGTGATACAGTCATCCACAGTTACAGGACAGCACTGATTTGTATGTAACTGTTTCTCTCTGGTGAGAAACTCTTTACTCAAAAGAGAAGATTGAACTATAAGGATGTTTTTAGTCTCATTAGATGTTAAAGCTCTTCAAATTGACCCTCAAGAGGGCAGCGGTACCGCCCAGAAGTGAAACGACAACACGGCTTTCCCATTCCACAGTGGACCAGGACCAAAGTGAGAAAAACTGAAGGGCCAGTCTAGACAGAAAGAGAGAGAGTCTGGCTGGAGGGGCAGGGAGGCCGGGGGAGGCAGCACTGCTGGGAGCTGGCTCCGCTTGCCAGTCCCTTGCCTCCAGTCAACACTGGGGGCCC
This sequence comes from Camelus ferus, assembly GCF_009834535.1. Classification (NCBI taxonomy): domain Eukaryota; kingdom Metazoa; phylum Chordata; class Mammalia; order Artiodactyla; family Camelidae; genus Camelus; species Camelus ferus. Next base: position 60,426,580 of record NC_045703.1, on the reverse strand, counting down.
TTGGGCTTGGGCGACTGCCACCAACGGTGGCTTGGTGACAAGGGAGAGATCACAGTTGTCCATCAAACAGCTGCTGAAGACCAAGCTCTGTCAGACAGGGTATCCACCGCTCGGACGTGTTCCTTATGACCCTCTGCAGTGGTTATAGTTAACTCCATTCTATGAAAGAAGAGATCGCTCGTAGGTAGTACAGTTCACGTTCAGAAGGCAGTCCGTTCAACTCTAAAAGCCTGAATCCTGCTAACGTCATTCCCTGTTCCTGAAGGAAGGAGCAGTGGAGCATCAGAGTCCTCTGAGGCTAGAGAGGCAGGTTCAAAGACAGCCTGTCCCATGTTAGAACTCCGAAGGTGTTTGCTCATGGAAAGACACTGGTGTTAGTTCTATAGCACCCGTAAACATTACACATATGCCTCAGCTACCTTACGAGTCAAGTGGGCGTTCTTTTACTAGCCCAAGATCACGATCACCACTTACCATATTTTTATGGAGTTGTCTTCCAAAAATAAAATTTGAGAACACAACTTAGCCACTCATTCTTTTACATATTGCAGTGCCTCTTATGTATGTGGGATGTGGCCATGAGCAAAACAGGCCAAAAAATTCCTGTTTCTAATGGAAATCTGACTTTGGACAGAGTAAGAGTTGACAGTAAGGAACTACTATGATTTTGATTAGGCGTATTAATTGCGCAGTGGTTATACAGAAAAGTGTGTTCTTATCAGTTGGAAATTCACACTGAAATATTTCTGGGTGAAATAACATGATATCTGGGATTTGCTTTTATGACTTCAAAGTAGGGGAGGCGCGTTCACGGGGAAACAGATGAAACAAGATTGGCGCAATGTTTGTAGTCATTGAATCTGGAAGAAAGGTACATGGGGGCTCATTATACTATTTTCTCTACTTGTGTTTATTTGGAAATTTCCTTACTTAGAAGATGAATTCCTCTCCCCATGGAGCTTAAATGATAAATAGTAATTCATGGTGTGTCAATCAGGCAGATATATGGGCTATGGAAAAAAATAAAGTAGGGAATGGAGGTGGGAAATGCTGGGAGGAGAGTGGATAGTTATAATATTTCTATACACAGGCAATATTTATTTTGTGTGCATAAATTAATAAGACATGGATGAGCTGATAACCTGCATCAGGATAAGACATTAATACAAGTGAAGCTGAATAAAATGGTAATTAAAAGACACTGGGTTTTTTGACAAAGAAGAGAGCAATTTGAGTTTTCTGAGAGACGCCAGTTTTAAAGAAATGTTAATGAAAACAATGGTGAACAATTTACATAGCTTTTTTTCTATGTTAGAACTAGGTTTTATAAACATATGAAGGAATGATTGGATTTGTCCCTCATCATAACCCCAGAAGCTGGTACTGTTTCCCTCATCTGTGAGATGCTGCCCCTAAGCTTAGGGAGGCTAAAAGTCTGTCCAAGGTCATGAAAAATCTTAGTGGGGGAACCAGGTTTGAAACCAGGTAGCCCCGCACCAGAGTCTGAACATTTAACTGTCATCCGACACCGCCTTTCGTGATGGATAAGAAGCACGTGGATAAAGGAAGGCTACAAGAGTTGACAAGCAGTGACTTGATGTTTTCTCAGTGGTGCTGTGAGCGCTGGGGAGGAATAAGGCAGTAAAGGGGGAACAGCCAAGAGTAAGGTCTTCCGGGTAGGATGGTGCTTCTAGCAGACACTGCAGGCAAGAGGCCCAGGTGGACCCTGAAGGAAGCTTCTTCCGAAGCCAGAGGATGGGGGCAGGGATGGAGGCTGGAAGAAGGTGGGGTCATAGGGCAGGCTCTCCACCACTTCGACTCCCACCCACCCCCACCTTAGGTGCTGATCTCATTCTAGAAAATGGCGTAATGGTATCAGACACCCAGGACTTACCTTATTTAGAGGCAAGAGATGGCAATTTCCGAGGCGATACTGATTTATCTGAAAAATGCATAAGCTTCTCTCTGTGTTGGGCACTGTCTAAAGCATTGGAAATGCAATGTGAACAGCACAAGGCCTCGCTTCTCATGAAGAACAGACAAGAAACAAATATACTCGTAAGGTGTTGATAGATGCTATGCATAAAAATGAAGTAAGTTAAGAAGGTGATGGCCCCAAGGTGTGGGGTTCCTATTTTATGGAGCATGAGCAGGAAACCTTCTTTGATAAGGGGACACTTGAGCAGGGGACTGGAAGAAGTGAGACAGTAAAGCTTTGACACCTAGAGAAGAATGTTCCAGGCGGAGTTCACGGAAACTGATCTGAGGCTGGAGCTTGTTGGGTGTATGTGGGACCAGCAGAGAGGCCAGCAAGCTAGGGCAGAGCGAGCACTTGGGGAGGAGCAGGAGATGAGACCAGAGCGAGAAAGCAGGGCTGGGGCCACACTGGGGAGGCTCTTGGGGGCGGTTCCATGGATTTGCTTTTGGCTCCGAGTGACATGGGGAACCTTTAGAGGAGTCTGAATTAGCCACCCTGTGAAGAGGATCCCTTTGGCTGCTGTAGGAAAGAGATAGCCGGGGGCACAGGGCATTAATCCAGGAACAGAGAGCAGGTGGACTGGACCAAGTAGGAGTACTGAAGACTGTCAGAAGTCCTAGGATTCTGGATGTTTTGGAGGAAGAGCCACAGAGTTTGCCTATGGATTATGGGGGAATATGACCAGAGAAACACCAAAGCTTCTCTACCTGGGACTTTTATCTCTACCTGAAGTTATTTTTTTAAAGTTATTATTTATTTGTTTGGAGGTACTGGGGATTGAACCCAGGACCTCGTGCATGCTAAGCATGCACTCTACCACTGAGCTTTGCCCTCCCCATCCCCACCTGAAGTTCTGCCATCAGCCTTTCCTTTGGGTTAAGCCATTAGAAGAGGCTGCTGTGACAATGCATTCACTGGTCAGATCTGCATTCGAGAGCCATCAATCCATGCTGGCTCAGCAACTATTCTGATGGTTCAGGAAAGAGAGAAGCATCTAAAAGGATGGGAAGGAGGCATGAATAAGTGAATATGGACTGAGAACTGTTTAGGAAGTTGTCACTAACTGAGTGGACAAGGCAGGAAAAGGGAGGACAATGACTTGTCCTGACCAGTGAAGTGTGGAGCTATTAACTAAGAATTGGAAAAGGAGGGGAAAAAAAACAACTCCAGGAAGTTAGAGGTAGGTCTGGAAATAGAGATTATGAGCCCAGTTCTGGGTGGATGACTTTGAATCAATTGTGCAAAAGCCAATAGATAAATCCCAGAAGGCATGGGAATGAGAGTGGGAGGCTCAGAAGGGCCGGCTGCGCAGTTGTTCTCTTGATTTATTTTGAAACACAACAGGGCCTCACTATTTGAGCCAGAAAATTTAAATCAGAATATTTTAAGAGAAATTTCATTTGATTATTTTCTAACAGGCATAGTAAGTAAAACTAGGCTATTGGAATCCATTCCCTTTTAACATCTTTTGAAAATCTGTCTTGATAAACTCAATTTACAAATAATAGAGCAATTATCGCACCACTTAAAAGTAACACTAAACAATGTGGTTTAGCTATATTCTTTTCTTTTTCAGTAAGAGCGCTAAATTCTGAATATGAGGATAACAAACATAGGCTTCTCAAATCTGTTTTCACATTTCTAAGCTCTAAGTTGGCAAGCTAGAATTAAGGTTTTCCTCCCAAACCCACACGCTTGCATTGAACATCAGACTTTTCACTTCCACTTCGCAGTAAAAATAGAGACCTGGATCAGACTTCAAGACAAACAGCTGATTAAAGGTCAACGGTGTGCTAGTGGCCATGCTCTCCACCTGGAATACAAGGAAGAATAGGGCACAATCTCTATGCCCGGGGAGACTCACAACCTCCCAAAAGGACTAGGGTGCCCTCCCTGTGCGTAAGAAGGCATGTTTATAGGGTTGGAACAGGGCCGATATCCGGTCTAAAAGTGCACAGCAGTCACTCAACTGGCTTGGAGCATCAGAAAGACTTCTGACCACTACAGTTTCTCTGATAGTTGGTTCTATGCCAGAATAAACACCACTAAGTTTCCAAGTGCGCTATAAGCCAGTGCAAGGCAGGCAATGGGCATACATATTTGCACAGCACAGCACTTACTGCAGACCCGTGCAACTTTTAAACCAATGGATACTGGACTCCTCCTACAGAGGATCATTTGAACAAAGACACTTTTCTGAAGAAGCCTTTATGATGTGTTTGCTCACAGCTCCTCCAGATTCCTCCAGTGTGATTCCTACTCTTTCCTCTTCTTTCTTTTCCTTCTCTTTTTTTCTCCTTTCCTTCCTCCTCCTCCTCTTCCTCCTTCCTTGTCCTCTCCAAATGTTTAGCTACCCACTCAAAATTTCCTTTCTTCAACTAACTTTTGAAAACAGATTTGGGCCCAGATTTCTTAAAGCTCATTTCAACTAGTAAAAGGAGAAATTACCTTGTTCAAACACTTGCCTTCAAGGAGCCAGTAGTCTAGGGAGGGAAGGCAGACAATGAAACAGTCATCAGAAATATCACACCATAAGTGCTGGGGATGAGAGAATGGGATGCTGAGGAGCTGGAAAAGGAGGGTATGTGGGGAGCTGAGCTTGTTGGTCAGGGCTTCACGGACAGCATCACTCATAGTCACGAGCTGCTCACCTCTGCCAGCGTCCTCTCTACCACTGCGACAGGTCCCAACTGAATGATAATCAATCAGATTCTGTCACTCCCCTGACTCAAACCCTCTGGTGGCTTTGCATCACACTTTTAAGCCATGGTAAAGACTTCTGGTATTACAAAGACATAAGAGATCCAGGCTGCCTACCTCTCCAACTGTATCTCCTACTTACTTCTGCCCTCCTGTTCACACACACAGCCTGCTTTTCTTTTCCTAGAATTGACAGAGCTTATTTCTCTCTTAGGGCCTCCACACTTTTTTTTCTCTTCTGCCTACAATGTTCTTCCCTCATATCTTCTCAAGGTCACTTCTTATTATTTAAACTTTGGCTCAGTGTAACCAGTTCAGATAGGTCTTTCTGACCACCCAGGCAAATAGCGTGCCCCCACCCCCACTCCATTTCCCTCTTTCCTTTAAAGCAGTGGTCACATAGGATTTTCCCTTCACTCCAGATTTGGCCTGTTTTGTTCATCACTGTGTCCTCAGCATTTAGGAAATTATATTTGCTGAATAAGCTGATGCTAATCTGAATTCCCAAGTGTGATGTACACTCCATCTCTCCTGCAGTAACTCAAGCAACTGAGTTCCTCTTCTCTCTTACTTTTGCCTCCGGAGAAAGTCTGTTCATCCAGCACTGAGATGTTTTTTCTCAGTTATTTTCGTGTTGTTTATTGTTCCAGACGTCTAGTAGCAGGGAATAAAACTTAAGTGTGACACCCAGTAAATATTATAAAAGAGCCATTATTTATCAAGGGCTTATTATGTTCTGGGTACTATATACACGTTATGCATTTATACCTCATAACACCTTTATTATATGGTTTTACCATCAAGTTAGCAGGCATGTCCAAAAAACCTTCAAATGACATATGTAGACTGCCTGACTCCAGACTGCTCCCACATTTCAACTCTGAATATTCAGACCTTAAAAAAACAAACTTAACTCTTCCCATGCACACCATTTCCCCCATAATTAATGTCACAGAAATGGTGTTTGGACTAGTATTGTAGTGAGTAAGCGAGAAAAAGAAGACAGCATTAGGTTTGATTGCTCTATTTTGCATATTAAAGTATCAAATTAGAATTTTCTCCTTCAAGAGGATGGTATTTCATTTCTGAACATTTGCAAAGTATGTTTTTTGCTCATGTTAGTCATCCAAAGCCAAGGAGATTTTTACAATAGTTATTGCTAGCTGTTATCTCCTTGGCTAGTACAGAAATGCGCTCTCTTCTTCATTTATATAAGATTAAAAACAAACACCTGTTAACCTCCTACTTGGGAATTTCTCAAACTACAGTTTTAGATGAGATGGTATTGCATCTTGATACCATAGATCATAAAGCAAAACAAATCTCTTTTTGCTCCCCGGGAGTATTCTGGATTTTGAAGGGCATGGCTATTCTAGCTCATAACCACTCAATTTTGAGAACTTCACAGTATTTGCTTTCCTATCAGGATAATTTCTTTTTACAAAAAGGAAACAAACAAAAAATGCTTAACAATGACACCTTTTGGATTCTAACTTGCTTGAGTCAATGCTTCACTGTGACAGGGACACCCGTGGACCACAGGGTTTCCCCATGCCTCAGACACATTATTTTCACATTACTTTTCTTGCCATTTTAGCTTCAAGATCAGAGATCATTAAATATTGTGATGAAATGGCACTCCTTAGAGTTTAATCTGAACAACCGTTAAAGGAGAGAGGGGAAAATAAGCATTTATCTTATAGAGACAATGAAGAGAAGTGGACAAAAGCCAAGACCACCAAGATTTTGCTCCATAACTATATTCCAAAAGCTTGCAAGTATTTCCCAAAGCACTTTGCTAGACACAGCCAATCCTGATCAGCACATGCGCACGCCCACTTCCCGTCCTCTCCCTGCGCATCTCATCACCCTACGGCCTCACCCTCGTTAGTCCTTAGCAAGTAGTTCTCTAGAACGCTGACCTGTGATGGGAGGAGCACAAGGTAAAGAAAGGTTTTTCTTTTTAAAAAATCGCCTCTGGAAGTCTACGTCTCCTCTAATAGACTCCTCTGCCCCCCACTCAGTAACCCTATATTCCTGATTTTGACTCTTGTGCTTCCTAATTCATATGTTTAGTTGATTCAAATTCTAAAACACGTGAGACAACTGAATATTTAAGCTGTAAGCTGTTTCAGACCAGCTACGACATCCTCCTTTGAAGCAGCTATAATATTTTAGCACAACATAGATGCTTAAACTAATGACAGGTCTACGTGGTTAAAGGGAACAAACACGGGATCGTATATTTATGCCCCAGATTACAGATTTTCCTCTCTCTGAGCACATCAGAGAAGCACAGATGTCAGTGTTTGAGGACTGTCTGTAATCACACGGGCATGGAGAGCTGAACTCTGTGATGGCCTTGGCTCAGCCTTCACCCCTTCCTCACACGGTTCACATCTCTCACATCTTCACACACACACACACACCCCCAACCAGCTTTCTAGTCACAGGTCAGAAACAGCCTTAAATCATCCTAAGGCTGGACTGTGGTTAATACGCACCCCTGGAATGCCTACAAATGGCCTTTCCTTTGCATCTATTTGTTTCCAAAGACTCATATTTCAGCTGGAGTTGGTGTGGGTTCCAAAGACCTCCTACAGTATGAGGGCTTCGGTGACAGGAGAAGGTGGGGGGAGGAAGGATGTGGCTCTGGAAAGGGTGGAAGGTCTGCACTTTGCTTCCTCCTTGGCCTGCGCTGACAGAGCCCACCCCCCACCCCAGGCAGGCGGGGTGCAGGAAGGGAGCTCTGCCAGGAGAGGGTGGGAGTTGCTGAAAGTGCCCCAAAGGAACAGACTCCAGGTGGCAGGGGGAGAGGCAGGCCACCACGTGTGGAGGGCTGGCGTGCTGACGCGTGCTAGGCCCTTGAGTGGCGCGTTGAAACTGAAATCAAAACAGCATGAAAGCACACTTTATTACAGCTAGAAATAGCCAAGTATTGTCAAAGCTCCCATTGAGTCATCCATCCAGAAACAGAGATCTTGGACGGGAGGGGAGAGCTGGAGAAAGCTCCAAAGTGGGTTCAGAGGAAGATCTTGATGCGGAATCAGAGTTTAGAGGGTGGTCAGAAAGCAACGACTTAAGCAGTATTTCACTCTCTAAGCAGGGAGGAGGGTGGGGCAAGAGAAAACACTGCTTGGACTATGAAAACCCAGAGACTCCCCAGAGCAGGGAAGAGGGGGCGGCTCTAAAGGGAGCCTCCTCCATTTCATTATCACAAAGGACCTGCTGGGTTAGAGGAGTGATCAGCCCCTGGGGATACAGAGGAGAGAAGAAGTATTTGTGTTAAATGAAATCTGGGAAACAGAAGGAAGTAAGCTCCAGCTAATGCCTTCACTGCCCTGAGGAAGGCATTTCTGTGCATTAAAGATTCACACATCTCTGCAGACAGCTGCCAAAAGGAATTATCGGCTGCAAGGGCTGCTCAGCTTCGCTCCTACCCAAGTTACGTGGAGGCCAACTTCACTTCAACAGTAGTCACCCGACATTTTGTTCACTGAAATGACCAAAGTGAATGTTTTAAACGATTTTTAAAGCACCTCAGATCACAAATGTCTCACAATACTTGAATTTACCGTATTTTACTCTTTGCCAGTTCCAAGTCAACTTTTCAGACCTAAGAAACAGAAGGGACAAACTCAGTTACAGTGAAAGCACTCAGAGCTGAACCTTGTATGCAGCCACAGAGTAACAGGAACTGATCCGATGGTTATTTATTGAGCACAAATATCAATGTATTTCATTGGTGCTAAGATGCACATTTTCTACAATTTATGGATGCATCTTATAAGAGATTGTATCAATTTTATTGACAGCATTTCTTCTTTCTTACTGGTACATTTAAAAAGGGTGCATTTCAAAAGTATCTTAGATCAGATGAAGTAGGGACTCATTGTTACCATTTAAGTTGCAGTTCCAAGACTGCCTTCTCTGACAGGCTTCCTAGAGCACCATCTAAGGTGGCCCATCCCTCACCCAGATTCTCCCCTTCACTGATCACATCACTATGGAGACCATGGCTCTTGGATTCACTGCATCAGGCACTACTCAGGCACAGTAGGTTCTCAGTAAATGACTCTGGAATGAACAAAGATTTCCATTTATTGAGCAATCACCGCGTGTCAGACCCTGAACTAAATGCTTGACAGAGGAAAATCTCATTTATCCCTAGCAATTGAGAGGTCATTCTCATTATCTACTTTAAAGATGGGACACACACAACAAAATTATACTGTATAGCACAGGGAAATATATACAAGATCTTGTGGTAGCTCATGGTGAAAAAGAATTCAACAACGAATATGTGTATGTCCATGTATAACTGAGAAATTGTGCTCTACACTGGAAAGATGACACAACATTGTAAACCGATTATAACTCAATAAACTAAAAAATTTTTAAAAAGCAGTATGTTTACATATTCAAAAAAAAAAAAAAGATAGGACAGCAGGTTAAGAAGCCAGGACCAGACATCGGCTCAGCCTGACTTCAAATCCAGACACAGAGGTGCTGCACTATGTATCACACAAAAAGCATGGAAACAGTTCGGACTCAGTGACCGGTCCAAAGGTGTAAGACAAGATCCCTGAAGCTACAGAGAGGAATAAAACTGTTCCCCCAACTTTGAAAGGTAGTATTTGTCCACTGGGGATCCCCACATTTCTCTTGTCCTTCTACCTGCTTCATGTATAAGGTCCTGTGTTAATATGAGCGTGCAAGTGCCTCTGTCTCTTCCCAGTAAGACGAAGAGAAGCTCCATGGAAGAGATGTGTATTTAAACTTCGTATGGAAGGAGCCCGTCAGTGGTGAGAGCGTGCACAGCACACCTAGGGCTCGAGAGTTGTCCTGAGTGACAGGGACGTGGGGGAGACGTGGGGAGGTGCTAGAAGAAATGTAAGCACCACCGCCCGAGGGTGCCCACTGGGGATCTGAGCTTCAGTGCACATGATCAGTGATCTTCATCAGTGACCGGTTTCAATGTGGACTTTATTCCATCCCCACTGAGCTTCTCTCCCTTTTCAGCATCTCACTCAGGAGGAGTGTTGAAATTTGGCACTGCCATTCATTCCTACGTCCACTGATCGCTACGTCTAACAGAGACTTTTCTAAGCCCAGTGTAAAGAGAAAAGAAAGAAAAGTGACTGGAAGAAAGAGTAACACAGGAGCTTTGATTATAAGTCTGTTTAAAGTGAGTCAGCTTAGACAGAGCTTATGAAATCTGTCATTCTGAGGTTCCACGAAAATACCGAAGGCCATCAACGAGAGAATATTTCATTTAGAACAGAGTTGGCAAACTCTGGCTGCCATCTTTTTTTTTTTTTTTTCTTTTTTGGTTTACTGACACTTATTTCAATTTCCAGTGAAAAGCCTCTTTTCAAGCAAAGATTAGTTTTTACCTTTTTAAAGGATTTATGTAAACAAACAATCCCCCCTTCTGCAAATCAAAGAATATACAACAGAGATACACAAGGACCACAAAACTTAAAATATTTCCTATCTGGCTCTTTACAGGAAAAGGTTACCACCCCCTGGTGTAGAAATTCTCATCACCCGCTTCCATCTCTATTCAAACTCGGGTCATTTAAGTCAGGGTTAAATGTAACTAGACACACAGTGAACAACTGTAAGATCTATTTACCACTTCAAACATTGGAGCCAGTTTAATGGTATGATGATTTACTGATCTAGTGATTTCTTTTATGAGAATTCTAAAGTTTTACTGATGATTACACTCACACCCATTTCAACTTTGTCTTTGACATTTTTTAAAAAATGTCCTTCTCACATTTAAGGGCTTGCTAGCTTTTGGCTAATGCTGTAATGGTTTCACCTTCCTAGTGCTGGTGATAAGTGGTTTCTGCAGCACCCTGGTCATTAAAGCTTACCCAAACAGCTTTCTTAATTAAAGACATCAGTTTAGAACACCACGGGGGTGCAGCTGGAATCTTTTTAAAACTTAGCCTAACATTAACACTCTACAAGTTGTCCTTCCTCCAGGATTTATATGGGAAGGGGGAAGGCAGAAGAGATTATGGATTTTTTCAGATCCATGCTTCCAGGTCACTTTTGCTTTCCTTCAAATATAATTAATATTTATCAAAAGGGGATGTTTAGGTTTGGGAATTTTTACATGGCTTGCATCTCAGCAGAGGATCATTTCTGGATAATCTTGTGTATTCAGATTCAAAAGATACTCAAACATGACTCAAGCATGAAAACTATGCTAGACCTACAGTCAACTCCTCACCACTGGGGTGGCGATCCCCGGGTGTACGAGAAGCTGTTCTTCAGCACCTGGGTGACCTGCGGCCCAGTTATTCTACAGCAAACCCAGGCCCCCCCTGCTTCGATGACCAGCCTATAGTTCGGTCACCTTCGCTAAAGCATCTGTTGCTTTTTGCTTTTCACCAGCACAAGCAATATGATGCAGAGCATGCAGTAATCTCTTAATTACTTGAAAGCAGGCCCTGCAGTCAGTAAGTTCTACTTGGCACAGATGCCCATGACTCTGAATGCTCAAATGGCGTGGGGTCAGCCCTTCATTTTATAAAGCAAGATTGATGGAGGCTGTGATGAAACATTAATATTTGAGATGCCTGCCATACACAAATCTTAAGTTGCAGAGGGTCTTTGTCTAGAAAATGTTTCTATTCACATCCCTGCTTGGTACATGACATTTGCTTTAGAAACCATGTTCTTTTTAAGTCAAAAGAGGCAAGGAATTTTTTTTTCTTAACTAGTGAACTATGTCATTTAATTTAAAATATGTCCCCATGCCACCATCACTTCTAGGGAGTGCAGTTCAGGGGAAAGAGAAGTGATCGGGGTTAAAGCACAGCTCTGCCAGTTGAGAGCTGTGTAGCCTTCAGCAAAATCACTCACTCTTGGCACCTGGTTTATCAACAACAATCATCCTTGAAGCACACAAGGTGCCCTACACTTACTACGGATTATTTCATTAACAATCACCAGTGCTCAGCACAGATCAGGAGAAGAGTCACTATTTCCTAAATTCAGAGAGGAAGAAATGAGCAAAGGTGAGATCATCTGGAGAGAACGCTCAACTATGATTATTACTCTTTCTCGATTATAAAATAATCTACGTCTAAATAATTTCCTTAGAGGGGTCAAGGTCACGGTGCCATCAAGCTGCAGAGGCAAACTCCATACACAGGTCAGCTAGTTTCAGAGCACTGATTCTTAACCACCATTTGGTGCTTTCCCAAATCTTTAAGATGTAGGGGCTGGACTAGATCCTCCAAGATGCATTCTAGTTTTACTATTCCATGGAAAAATCTTTGCCTGAAGGAGGATTCAAAGATGGCAACTGTTTAAAAGACCCAACTACTAGCAGTGAAAGGGGGGAGGAGGGAGAAATTCGCAAAAAGTGGATTGCAGCCTTCAAGAATCAGAGTATAGATCCAGGAATTGCTTTTAGTTTACTAAGAGCTCAAAAGATTTAGTGCTTGCGCTCAAACATCTTCCTCATATATGTGTCAGACTACAAACCATTCACTCTGAATTAAATCACTTAAAAAAAATCATATCCTCAAAGGAGGAGAACAAAACAGTACTGGTTATTCTCGCTTTTGAAAAATTATCTTGTCACTTCCTATTGATTTGTTTAAACCTTTGCAAAGCACCGATGGAGTCTCCCTTGGAAATATTTAAGCTTGTGTGTAGGAACATCATTCATGTTAAAGTCACTGAAGGAAGCTGGTGCTCTTGGTGAGGATGGAGATAAGTAGGAAAAACCATCGAGGAAAGCAGGACTCGGGCATGGATCTGACTGCCAGGTGACTGTTTCTCGCTGTGCTTTGCCCTTCCACGGAACGCTTCAGGGAGCAGCTACGCCAGGGAGAAGGAAGGTCATACCGTGACGGCTACTGATGATCTACTGAGGATGAAGTCAATGAGGAGGGAGAACTCTGGGGAAACGTTTCTTAAGGTGGGTTAGTGGCTTATGACACATGGCTTCAAATAGGACCAAAAGCAAAGTGAGGAATTGATTCAAAGGTGGTAAAGGCCATAATATCAAACCATCACTTTTATATCCAAGTCTTAAATATGGTAGATCAAATAAAGACTACTGGGAGGAGGGGGCAGTGAGGAGTGAGCTTGAAGCTTTAAAACTATCTAGTTCATCTAAACCACTTCATGAGGGAGGAAGCCAAGGCCACCAGAGGTGGAACAGCTTGTTCAGGTCTTAACTGGCAAAGACGAAGTTAGAATGCAGTTTTCTTATTCCCAGATGCGATGGGCTTGGAAATGTTTTAATAGCATTTAATCAAAGTCCAAAGTTTATAAATTCTTTAAAAGTATGTCAACTACAGAAACTGAGAAGCCCAAAGACGCTGATTTCAACACTTGATAACTATTTTTATAGCATTACATGATCTATCTAGGCCTGGAATTCTGTTTCATGGCAAATCTGACCTAGAGTCAACATTCTGGTCTCCTGGTTTAAATCCGAAATACAAGGAAGTTCTGTATCCAGTCGTCGGAAAACCCCCAAAGCAACTCTCCATCTGAGATGGATATTGTCTTCCATGATGCCGGCTGGAAACAGCCTTCCACGGGACTATTTCAAAAATATGTGCAGTAGCAGTGGCCACCTGAGGGTGGTACAAAGGGAGCATTAAGGACCAGAACTTAATGAAATACTTGATGAAAAGTCTAACAAGACTCCACCAGAGTGTTTTTTTAAAAAGTCACCGACCTCATTGTTTCCAAGAACAGAATGAAATGCAACAGCTTAACCGCTTTCCCCAGTCAGAACCTCCTTGGGCTTCTGGTTTAAGAACCGGACTCTCACTAGAGGACACAAAGAGGTGGCCGGGCGGCTGGCATCACTGCAGACCCCGGATGTCCTCCGAGGCTAGAAAAGTCTGCCAAGTCCCCACGGACCAGGTGTTATATTTACCCCCATGACCCAACGGCCACCAGCTTTCGGTCCTCCACCACCCCCCTCAAGGGCACATATGCAGAGCTGGGACACCAAGGCTATTCTCCAAAGGCAAGGACCCTCCAAGCCCACCGCGCCACCGCGCCCTGGCCTCCGGACTCCCACCGCAGTTCGCCCGTCCTGGGGGGCCAGGCGCCGGGCCCGGTGTTGGGGAGCTGACCGAGCGCGGCGGGCGCTCAAGTTCCGCCTTCCGACTGTCCTGTTAAGAGTTGTGGAGGTTGGGTTGGTAACACTCCTGAGCGCACTCAGAAACCCCTGCTCGGAGGAGCAAACGCTATGGCTCCCGCAGCTGCGGAGGACGGGCGGGAGCGCCCGGGGCTCGGGGACTCGGGGACCGGGGACCGGGGACCGGGGCCGGGACTCGGGAGCCGGGAACCTGGAGCCGGGCGGCGGCGGCGGCGGCGGCGGCGAGCAGCGGCGGGCCCGGGTCCCCGGCGGCGGGGCGCTCCCCCGACACCGCCGGCCCCCACCCCGGAGGGAGCGCGCGGGGGACAAGGGCCCCGTACCCCGCTCCGCCCGCCTCCACCTGCGGATCTGGGGCGCCGGGCCGAGGGTCTCCGGGTCCCCTTCCCGTTCCTCGGGGCTCCCAGCGAGCGGTCCCATCCCTGGAAAAGGATCTGGTGTCAGGCAAAGCGGGCGCTTACCCGGGGAGGGGCGGCTCCCGGCGCGGGCCGCGCTCGCAGGTCGGCCGGGGAAGGTGCGGCTGCGCTGCGCGGGCTCCGGCGCCCGCCGAGCGCCCTGCACCGCCGCCCGGGCTCGGACTTCCTCTTCGTCGGGCTCGGCCCCACCGCTCGGCCGCGCTCCCCGCTCGGCCGCGCCCCGACCCGCCCCTCCCGGCGCAGGGATGCGGGCTCCGCGGGCCGCCGCGAGCAGCGGATTTTCGGTCCCTCCTCCCCTCCGCCCCGGGCGAGAAAGGTGGGGAGGAGGGGGGGGGGGAGAGAAAGAGAAAGATTAAGCACTTGGACTTGTCTCTGGAGGGTTGCCAAAGAGAGCAGTCAAATTACAGCCCCTGGGGGAAAAATTACCAAAAAAAAAAAAAAAAAAAAAAAAGAAAGAAAAGAAAAAAGCCCTACTACCGTTTTCGCAGACATCACTTTTCTTCATTTTCTGGGATTGTCAGGTTTACTTTTCTCTTGACGTGATCCTTTACCACATGATTTTGCAAAAACAATACCAAAATAATTCTTTTAATTCGACATTTTAGTGTTATACAGAAGCTCTGGAGTAATAATATGTACAAAGAAGGAGGAAGCTCACTGTTTTTCAGGCGTCATTACCCTAATCACCTCAGTTAATGTACCATATAATCTTTGCTTAGAGAAAGTAAAAGTGTAAAAGGAGGCAAAGAAGACTAACCTTTGTAATAGCCAGATAAGTGTTTAAAGGTACCAGCTGTGTAGTGAAATTACAACTTCAGTCCAAGGTGCCTAAGATAAACGTCAAAGGCATGAGAAGGGATTTCTGAACACTTATCTCCTTTCAAAGGCAGCCGTTTGTGTTCGCCTGTTAACTCCATTAGGTTCTGTAATTTGTAAGGACGCACTCTTACGTGACTTTTTACAGACCCTCAGAGTTACCAGTCACTGGCTGTGTGACCTTGAGAGAATTATTGACCTCTCTGTGCCTCAGTTCCCACATCTGTAAAATGGGGATAATGATGATAGTGCCTACTTCATAGAGTTGCTTCTTGTGATTTAAATAAAATAATGGGTTGGAAAGGCTTAGGAGGTTCCCGGCACCATTATTGGATAGATAAATGTTAGCTATTATTGCTGCTGGTTCCCCCTTTATCTGCTCTTATGCATGCACATGGCTATGGAAATTATAATAAAGACTTGAAACAAAATATGGTTTTGTGCAGTACATTGAGAACAGTGTTATAGTTGTCTCCCTACACTGTGCAGTTTATAATCTGTTTTGTAATTTATTTTTTCTTCACAACTGACTTGTATGACCTAAAGCTATGAGACTGGGTTATGCTTGGGGCACATTTACCACGGATGATTTGCAATGGGACTGAAACAGATTTTTGCCATCTTCAAAGCTGGTCTTGCAACCCCCTTGAGAGATCTGCTGGGCAGGTGCTCATTTCCTTTCACAGACAGGAAACAGAGACTCTGGAGGCTGATCAGACCTTTTCCAGTACCCAGGGCTCGCACAAAACCGTGCCTGTCACCCCATCGTCTCTCTGTGTTGTTACTTTCGATGAAGCGAGCAGGAGCACCTCATGGTACAGCATGTGCCACATTTATGGTGTCTTTTAATCCTGTGAGCTAGGTGCTGGCCCTCATTTGACACAGATTCAAAGAAGCTAACTGATGAGTGTGTTAGTGTCTGACAGATGGGGTTTAGGGACAACTTGGAGAGGAAGGGAGGAGAATCAGGGTTTCCTGATTCCTTGCAAAATGCTCTCTCTGCTGCTCCACTCCCCGTTCCCACTCAGTCACACACATCTTAGCACAGAGGACTTAGTGTAAAGTAATTAGTGAAGCGGTGTGCAGACTGCAACTTACTAGCTACTCACCCTTAGGCAGATAACAGTCCTGAACTTTGGTTCTTTATCTATGGAATGGATTATTATATTTCCTGTCCAGCCCATTTCATTGCACCTCAATTTCTTAATGAGGTGGGAGGTGGCTCCTGGAAACAGGAATGTGAAATCTCTTTTGTTGATGCTGTATGCCAAGCGTAACATTAGGCACCTAGCCCACGTTATCATTCCCGATTTCCAAATAAGTGTATTCTGCCCTTCAGATCATTAGAGAGAGAGCTTGAAATTACCTGGGCTGACACGCTGTTTATCTAGCTTATCATGTGTGCCCGGCACTTGGCTCAACTCCTAACTTGTAAGAGATATAAAATGTTCAATGGGTGGATGAATGGATGGATGGATGAAATGACAACATAAGAGTTGGGAAAATGCTATTATGTAGCACTCCATGTTGTAATATGTACTCTCCCCCTTGAAGAAAAAGAATCCAGTGGAATCCAATAGAATGACTTTCTAATGATGCATCTCCAGTATCAGAATGTGTGTGTGTGTGTGTGTGTGTGTGTGTGTGTGGTGTGTGTCTGTGTATAAGCAGTCTTCCTGATGCTATTACTAATATCAGTCAAGGTCAAGGAAGGGAAACAGAAACCACCTAGAATATTTATAAAAGAGAGACTTTAATGCAGGGAATTGTCTCTACAAATGATGGAAGAACCAAGAATCCAACAGGAGACAGTGAGGCAGTTCAGAAATTAACAACAGCGGGAAGCTAGCATCACCCCACAGCTGAAGGGGCAGGGAGAGGGGGTGTTATAGATGGAAGCTGTCTGTAGAGGCCAGAAAAGGAACCACTGTCTTAGACATGGGCAGAGACTGGGAGAAATACCCTGGTTTCTCCTTTCTTTCACCCTCCAATCCAGTACCTTCCATGGGATGAACCCAGATGACAGGGAACTTGGAACCCTTAGCCTACAGGGATGTCCCCACTGCCACCCCTGCAATCCTGAGATACCAAGCAGGAGAGGGGTAAGAAGAATCTGACAGCAGCCAGCCTAGACCTAGTGTATCCCTCAAGTCATAGCTTTTCCTTTCTCGAATAAGATTGGGTCTTAAAGAAGTGTGTTTGCCTTTTGAGATCATCTCATCCATTCCCTCACACAGACCCAGTGAGGCAGACACTATAATCCCTAAATTGCACACAAGGTCATGGCGATTCAGGAAGTTTCAGTGACTTGCTCAAGGCACACACTGTACGTGGCGGAGCAGGTTTCAAACACGGAGCTCTGCTTCCTGTTCACCATGTGACCCACCTACTCAGCTGTTTCTAATGAAAGGCAGTGCAACCAGACACAGGCCTGTAGAGACTCACATTTCAGGGTCATTGATCCACGCACATGTGCGAGTTAATGTTTGCAAAGCCTACAGAGTTAAAAGGCTGGATCATGCCTCGCTTTTATTTTATGACTGTTGGTGATAACTTTTATGGTGTTGATGATGACTGCACTGAATTTATGATTACACAAGATCAGAAATATCACCTCCAGTGGGTTATAGGAGCACCTCAGGAAAAACGCATTTTTTTTTAAAGCTATTTCAATTTTCAAATTTGGTTTGAAGACAACCTAGAACATTCTGACTGTGTTAAAGAGTCTGGGGTAAGCGAAGGGACTTATGGCAAAGTCTCATTTAAGGAGGCCAGAAAACCAAGAATGTAAGCAAGTTTGGGGTAGACTGACACGTGCCTTCAAATCCTCTCCAGCCAGGAGTGGCGATCAGACTCGATGCTGGTGCTGGCACTCCTGTCTCTCCAGCCTCTAATCAGCCAGAAGATTCAAAAATCAAGAAGTGATATTAACCTCAAACAGTGAAAGATAAAAATTAGACACGTTTCTGATTCTTAGTATCTAGTTGAGTTGGATTTAAAGATAGGTAAATTTGAGGTCACCGGAAATCCTGATACTTTAGAATATGTCTATTGCTGGTCTGCAACATAATGCCTAAACTTCCCTTTATTAGTAGCCTGGTGGGTTAAGACCTGATGTCCAGGAGGCAAGTGTAAATTCATTATCTATCAAGGATTATAAATATAGTGAAGGATTATCCTGCCCATTAATGGACAAGCATAGTGAGTGCATGAGATTTCTTAAAAAGCTTAATTGCCTGCTGGTAAAGGGGCCCCCAGGAGAGGAGGAGGACCCCAGATACCAACCAGGGTGAGAAGACAGCAAAGAGGAACCAAGAGATGCAAAAAGCATGACAGAAATGTGCCAGGAGAACAGAAACACTTGAAAATAAGAACTATAAATAGTGCATAGTCACCATCATAACTTTATCTATTCATTTAATTGCCTGAATGTTCTCAATTTTGATCAATATAGTAAAGTCAAGCTGTGTGTACATGCTTTATAAATACTGATATTTGCAGAAAAAATTAACCAAAGCCAATATTATTTTATGCAGATGACCTGAAAATCTCTGTAACAGAGAACATTCTCAGTGGTATTATACCAAAATAAAGCAACGCTGGACAACTTATGCTTCTGCTTCAGAATTAGCTCTATTTTCAAGTTCATAGGATAATATACATTTGGCAGCTTCTGAAATTCAGCATATTTTTTTGAGCTGCTTTCTCTATGTCGGATGTGTTAGAGGAAAGAGCTGCTTCTAACTTTATTTCTCAAAAAACTGATGTTTAGAAGTTCTTCACAGGAAGAGTCCTATGCCCTTGGAGTCATTTGGAAATAGGGGAAGGGTGGTGTTTTGTTGTCACAGTAGAAGGGGGAGTCTACTGGTGGTTAGGTGCCAGGGTGGCTAAACTTTCTGCAATCTGGGACAGTCCTGTACTATAAACGTTTGTCCCATCTTAAGTACCAACAGCATCTCTTTAAGTGTGCACTGGAGGAGTCCCTTTAGATCAGGCATCTCAAATTTAAGCTCTTTCAGGAGCCAGCCTAGGAAAATACGTACTACAGTAAGATTTAAGGTTTTATGCAAAGACATTTCATTAAAGACCACTGGAGACACAGGGACTCCAGAATATTGGTCAGAGGCAGAGCAAAAGACCGGTGAGTGGTGCCACCTGTGGTGGTCCTGGTCCCAGGGATTCCTAGGTCCTATCCCTCCTCTCAGTCAAACAGGCAAGTTGTTTGGACCTTACCTGCCAGGTGAAGTGTGTGGGTTGAAAGAAGAGCTCACAGGAAGCTCACTTAGTACCTGAACCAATGCAAGTGAGGGTGGCAGAGGGGGAGGGGGAGATTTTTCACCCCCTGAAACCCACACCCTCGTGTGTTGCTTGCTACCTTCAAATGGAGCTTAGTGGTTATCTAGTTTTCCTTTCTTCCACACAACTTTACACTTAACCCTACTGCCTGTGAGAAAGGAATTTTACATCTAAGATCTGAACGCACATCCTGTAGAAAGGAGTAAAAAGGGGACTAATTATAGAGAACAAGGTGATCAGCGGAAAAGGGGGAAACCCCATAATTATTCTTATTCATTAATGCCCCCAAAAAAGGTCTTTGAGACTGTAAATTGGCAGTTCTCTTTCAGACACAACATCATCTTAGAAATAATTACCGGGTCATCACTAAGGGCTCTGTAACAACTCTTTAGAAGCTACTGGCAAATTTGGAGACTGGATAGTTAATAAATACTATGCTATTCCTTTTTTTCTTTTCCATTTTAAATAGTGGCAGGCTGTTTCTTTGTGTGTGTGTTTGGTTTTTTTTTCTCTTTTTTGAGGGGAGGGAGGTAATTAGATTTATTTTTTTATTCATTTTTTTAAAATTTGGGGGTAATTAGGGTTTTATATGTTTATTTTTAATGGAGGCACTGGGGATTGAAGCCAGGACCTCATCCATGCTAATCACACGCTCTACCACTGAGCTATACCCTCCCCTTAAACAGCTGTTTCTTGAAGCATAAAAAATAACCTTATTTCAAGTGAAAACTCTGGAAGGAAAAGTTTCAATGACACCAGGCTTTCAAGGTTGTTGTGTGTCAACTGCAAAATGTTGTTTAAAATGTTTGATAATTGGAATAAAATGATCTAGGATTGGGTCTTCATATTACATAGTTAATAGGTTAAAATGTGAACTTTAATTTAAATAAAGCCTAATCCCAATTTTTAAGACAAATGCAAAATTAAAAAATTAAATCCCATGAAATTCTCAAAAAAAAAAAGGAAGATTCATTTTGAATGGGGAACATTGATATTTGAAAATATGAAGACGTGAAATTTAAGCAGTGTTTGATAATAGAGTAAGCAGTTATCAGTAGCTTATAAAGCATAGTCTTTGAAGAAAGTGTGATGACATGGGGAGCAAAGGAGAATTAAGCAGTGAATGGAGAAAGATCAAATTTTTATTTTATTTCTGGGAGCACCTTGGAAAATGAGAATTGATGATGAAATCACTTTAACCCCAAGATACTTTCAAGTTAGCATGATCAAATTTTCTGGTTTGCTATAGTCCTACGGTGAACTGAATTTTTCTCATATACATAATTTATAAATAAAAAATCTCAAACATATGTTTTTCTCCAAATCTTTCTGTTATTAAACTTAGGAACAATTTTATTCATCACCTTTAGCAATCAGACTCTATTAATTAACTTAAGAATTATTCAGAATAAATGAAATATTTTTAATATGTATTAGTTCCTTTGGGCTTGCTCAGCGAATATACCTTGAATATTTAGAATTATGTGTTGCATCCATTAAAGACTGGTGAGACCTCCTAACTGTTTCTCTTGTCCCACTTTCTTCAGAACAGAAATGAAATCCAGCTTCCCGTCACCATCACTTTTTCATATGTATTTCTGCCTGTTTGTACAGATCTATTCTCCCAGACTTCCCTTCTTTCCTTATTTTTATTTCTAAGCCCCTTTCCCCTCAAAAAGTCAACTTTATGGGTGGATGGGAGGGTGTAGCTCGGGGCTAGAGCACATGCTTAGCATACAGGAGGTCTCAGATTCAATTCGGAGTATCTCCATTTAAAAAATAAATAAACAAATAAATAAACTTAATTACATCCCCTTCCAAAAAACCCCCACAAATAAACAAAAAAAAAAGTTTTTTTAAAAAAGGTCAACTTTGTTTACATTATCAAAATCCTTATTCCCATTAACATTTTCTTTCCAGCTTCATTCAGCAAAACCTGACTACATAATATCAACATATTGGGTATGAATTCTGAGACGTTCCACTTTTCTTTGGAATTTTGTGATGAAACAAACCCGAGGCCAAAGAAACATCATACTTTTTCTAAATTTGTTTCCTTAAAAAACAATCTTTAAAAAATTGGTTCTTCATTTTTATAATTTCCCTTGACTTTTTCACCATAATTGGACAATTGACTTTGGTACAGACAAAACCCGCCTTCCAAGTATCTAGACAGAAATATGATAGAAGGTGGAAACCGCACAAATTACTCGGACTCAACTGCCTGTGTAGATTGGAGTCCTTTGTAATGCAATTAACTTCAGGCACACTCAGGATACTGGTTTCAAAGTTGGTTTTTCTGTAATTACAGAAGGACTTTGTTTATGAAGAACCCAATTTCATGATAACTTTCCAGCAACCGAATACTTTCCTGAGACTTGACTCCCGCATTCCTAGCAAGATGTTTTGAGCTCCTATTTCTCTTAGGAAATGTATCCTTCCACCTTTCAGGAACAGAAGGGGTCTTTTAAACCTATGCAGCAAGTGAAGGAAAAAAAAAAAAAAAAAAAGACAACCTTGATGTGGGCCGATTCAATTAACAAACACCTCCTGTAATCTTATAATTAAAAACATAATACATAAAGATGAAGCAGTACCATCTATTCCTTCTTTGCAGTCCTCTTACTCTGGCTTTAGTTCAAGTCCTCATCGCAGACTTCCCCAACTGAGATATGCCCCCTTTCAGGCTTTCATGCACTCTGCACAATGGGGCTGCCACCGGATCTCAGTAGCACAGTGTTTGCATAGCTAACCACACAGAAAGAGCCCCTAAATGGTTAAAAGCAGAACCAAGCTGTGTGGCCAGGAAGGATTTTAAGAGTGTTGACCCAGAGAGTAATCAGAGACTCCAGCCTTCTGAGTAGTGGGGAGACTTGCCTGATGGCCTGCAATCTGTGTCTCTCTCTGCACTGACTAACTCCCTGGCCACTGCTCTTCGCAAGCCATGAGGTGTGTAAGTCACCCCCTTCCCTGCCCTGGGGATGCGGTCCTGTCCACAAAGGAAGCTGTTCCCTAGGCTGTCACTTGGAGCTGGGGTTTTGCAGAGCTCACACTGGAGGAGAACGTGCTTAATTAAATACCAGCATTGTCCAGGCTTGCACAGGGGTTAAGTGGGAAAAAATGTAGCTTGAGTTGAGGATTATAGTTGAGGAAGTCTCTCTACTTACACACTTAACTTTGAGAAATTGTAAACTTGACTGCAGGCTGATCTCTGAATTATATTCTGTTTTATCTCCGATGCAAGGAAATAATCAGCCCATTGTGGATTACAGTGGAATGTGGACCAGCTGGGTACCTACAAGAATCACCAAATTATCCTAAATCAGGAAGATGAAAGAAGAAGTGCTTGACAGGCCTGGGACCTAAATATTCCCCTTAAAAGAAGGTGATGGATGTGAATCCTCCCCATGTCGGTCTTACTTGGTTGGTAAATCTCTTAGTAAGAGAGGCTCTGACGCTTTACTGGGCTGTCTGCCTCCTATTTGCAGTTGGTTGTTTACATAGTCACTTACATACATTGATTTAGAAAACCGTATATGGGTTATCCCATAGTGTGGATAGGTTAATTTTCAATTAATTTCATATTCAGTAACTTCACAATATTATATGTTCACAAAATCCCTCAGCATTGTTAAAGAAAGATGCTTGAACCAGGGAACCCCACTCTCAACGTGATACTCTGAGTGCGCAGACAAGGGAACAAATGCCTGCCCTCATAGAGGAGAGGAAGGGTGTACCTCTCATATGGACATCAGCCACTTCTTGAACAAACTTAGTGGCTTCTTAGTTTAGAATCAAGTTCAAATTTCTTAGCCCAATATTCAAGACCCATTAACCTAGCCCCTATTTGACCATCTTGTCTATTATTATTATTATTATTTCACATAAATTTTTCCATCATATGGATTATATGATACCACGTGAATTTCTGTGTTTGTAGCTGGGATATGTTTTCTTACATTCTTTGAGGAGATGTGTCCTTTCTCCAAGGAGAAATTTTAGTCCTATGTCTTGTATTAGGTTTTCCTAAATACCCCAGGGATGAGCTCCCCACTCAGAATGTCAAAACCATGCACTGCCTATATTCTCTTCCCCTAAAACTGCAAGGACCAAACTCCTTGACTGGGTGTGCACTCAACCTGTGATTATTGACAATGATAGGATGAGACAGGTGAGACAGTTAATTTCATAATGGTCAGGCTTGCATGTACACATTAAAAAAAAAACAAACCTTGACAAACAAAATTGATAGAATTGAAGGCAGTTATTCATATAATAAAATGATTCTTTGATGGGTTCTTGAAAGTCAGAGCCTCTCTACTAAAGTCTTTTTTTTATTAGGTGGCTAACTACTTGGCAGACGCATAGGGGATAAATGAGCTTAAACTAGATTAAGAGTAACTTTAGCGCATTACTCACGTCCCTCTTCACAGAGGAAGGCATTCTCCACGTTGTTGTAGAAATTTCTGGAATCAGATGCTGTTTCGCTTCATTCAAGGAATGAGACGAGGCTGTGAATCCACGGCTGCTACGTCTGAAGGGCAAAACTAGTAAATCACAGATGGAATTTTTCAGAACTGGGAAGGACCCGAGGGGCAGTCTAGTGCAACATTTCAAAGAATTACCCAAGTAACTCTTGTCAGGAAAATAAAATAAAAATGCCAATTTATTCATGAATGACTATATAAGTGTCAGGTGGTTTTTATAGCTGAAAAGAGATAGACCCAGAAGAATCATGGTCTACACAGCAGCTCCCATTGTGCGCCCGGCTTCCAGCAGGTCGCCTGTGGGAGCGGAGGGTGGCGCTTCCTCAGCAAATCTGTCAATAGAGCTGTCACTGGGAGGAGGTAAGAAATACCATCCACACCAGCCCATGAAAAGGAGGAAATGCTCAGGGGTACAGGGTGCTTTCCAGTCAGGATTGTGAAGGGTTTTTTGGTTTGTTTATTTTGCTTGGTTTTCAGGAGGTGGGAATGTAACATTTTTACTGGCAAGGACTTACACTCACTTCTTGGGCTCGGCGTGAGAATGGTGCATGTAGAAAGAAGTGGTGTAGTATTGCCAAAGTACCCTCCCTTGCTGACCCCTTGGAGGGACTTGATGGAATGGCCTTCCTGCCTGAAAAGTAGCTGTATTATTTCATTTATGCATAAGTATATAAGTGCACTTACTAGGTCATCCAGTATTTGCTGATCCCTGTGTATGTGCCAGGACCATGCTAGGCACAGGGGAGCAAAAGAGATGCTGTTTTGGTCCTCATGGAGTTGCCATATAATGGGGAGAATCGATTTGTATGACTTAATACCCCAATTAGAACCAACTGCCCATTGTAGAAAGTAAAGGATATTATGAGGATGTATGCTGAAACATTAACCTACTCTAGAGGTTCAGGGGAGATGTCTCTAACACTGTCCTTTGAACTGGGATCAGAAGGATGAGTAGGAGTTAACATGCCAAAGGGGAAAGAGCAAAGACAGAGAGTATTCCATGCAGAAAGAGCATCTGCAGCCAGTACAAATGCCCTGAGGCAGGAGCGGGTAACCACTGGGAGGGAGGTCCATTTGGCTGGAGGGCCTTGAGTGAGGAGGGACTGGAGTCAGAAGGATGTGACTTGGAAGAAGGCTGTGGGTGCAGCTCAGTTGGGGTCAGAGGGCTGAGGGAGAAGGAATTCCAGGTCAGTGTGCTGTGAGGACCAGGACTTGTGAGCCCAGTAGATTTGCGACCCCGGGTATGTCACTTGATTGCTCTGAGTTTCAGTTTCTTAATCTCTAGGAAAAGACTGCATTTGGAGGGGAGCCAGGATTGGTTTGCTCTTCAGCTGTTTCAGCTGGAGGGTGAGGATAATTATTCCTGTCCCATCTGCTTTGCAGAGCAGTTGTGAAGAGAAAATTAGATAATGAAGGAGAAAGCACTTTGCAAGTTGGGAAGCATGATATGATGAAGGTCATAATATAATGACAACAGTGACAGAGTTCCAGAGGTCCATCAGCAGAAATGTGGATGTTCCTGAGGATGAAGTCAGGGATAGGGGTGGAGATAAATACTAAACCGAGAGCTAATTTTTCTAATCTGTTATGGAAATGAGTTAGTTTTTTATTTTGTGTTA
This sequence comes from Camelus ferus, assembly GCF_009834535.1. NCBI lineage: Eukaryota > Metazoa > Chordata > Mammalia > Artiodactyla > Camelidae > Camelus > Camelus ferus. The sequence continues at coordinate 60,401,120 of NC_045703.1, read as the reverse complement.
ACCTATTTAAGGCAGTTTTGTGATGAGGCTGGAAGTTTTCTTCTTGGCTTGGTTAAAGCCACATGGAGCAGGGTCTGAATCTCAGCTTCTCCACTTAATTGCTATGTTATTTTTCTATTACTGCATAACAAATCTCCACAAACGTGGAAGGATTTGTTATCTGACAGTTTTCATAGGTCAGAATCTGGCATGGCTCCATGGGGTTATCTGCTGAGGATTTACATGCAAGGTGTTGGCTAGCTGTGTTCTTATCTGAACATCTGAGGTTCTGAGGAAGAATCTACTTCCAAATTCATTCAGATTGTTGGCAGCATTCAGCTTCTTGTGGTTGTAGGACTGAGGTTCGGTTTCCTTGCTGGCTGTCAGTTAAGTGTCATTCTCATCTCCTACAGGCATCTCTCTAGTCTTCAAATGTGGCCTCTTCAATTCCTCCAACTTCAATCATCAAGCCCTTTCATGCTTCAAATCTCTCTGCCTACTTCTTCCAATAACAGGCAGAGAAAGCACTCTGCTTTTAAGGATGTATGTGATTAAATTAGAAGTCCATGGATAATCTTATTTTAAGGTCATCTGAGCCATATGATATAACATAATCACAGGAATGGTATCTCATTATATTCACAAGTTCCAAGGTTTAGGGCATGGAATCTTAGGAACCATTTTCAGAATCCTGCCTACCACAGTTTCTCAAGATGACCCTGATGACATTGTTACTTAACCTCTATTGGCCTTGGTTTTCTCACTTGTACGATGGAGTGAAATCATACCTTGATGCATCATTGTGTTGCTAAGTGAAATAAGATGGACATTGTGCCCAAAACACAGCAGATGTGCAGCAAACGTGAACCGTGCTCTCCCTGGCATCTGACATTCAGCTTGGTATACTGAGAGCCTGGCTAGCTCCTAATGCCAGAGGAGATTTTCTATAAAAAGAGGAATGGGTCCTCTCCCATATAAATCTGAATGTTCTTTCAGAGTTTTATGCTGCTATATTACATAACCAGGATTTGATTTCTCTTAAGTAGCTGAAAACTCCATGCTGCATGTTGGCATAAATTAAGAACTTGGACAAGAGAAGAACTTGCCAGAATTCCACCTTGGAGTGTTTATGTCTGATCTTTGAAAAAAAAAAAAAAAGCCACATTACGTCTTGGCAGTAAAAGTAACTTCTTGGTGGTAAGAGGAAAACAGGAGTTTATATATAATATCTGAAGTTTAGTTTGTCCTGCCAATTTTATGGGTAAAGTCCCTCAGAGCCTACTTGCTTTTAAGGCCGCAGAGCCTGATGAAAGAAAGCATGGTTCTACCCCACTTCTTTAGTTGTAAAGACATCATAATCCTTGCTCTGTGATGCTTCATGCATTCTCTCCATGCAACAGTAAGTTTTTATAGAGCCCCTTTCTTTATTAATATGAATTTCAATAAAAGCGCCAACAGCCCTTAAATCCATCAACTGGCCATAAATCTAAGCAGCTGCATTATGAGTCACTCCTAGGTCCGCACAGTCAATGGGCTACTGTGCTTCCAGCTGGGAGACAGAGCACAACCCTCCCCGAAATGGTCATTCTCCCCTAAACTGGTAAAATTCAGGTTAAGAGGAAGTCAGAACTGCAGGTTTTCACAAATCTTCAAAGGCAGCACGGTCAGCGATGAGGGGATCCGCCGACCTAAATCCTGGTATTAACCAGCTAGAGAAGAGCAGCTCCTGCTGTGAATTTCAGGTGGCCTTTCAACTGCTTACGGTCCCTCATTTCTCCAGCGATAGAAAGGAATTCACCATTTCTGTGTATTAATATTTGCCTCGTAGGAGTATTTTCATGGTTTGTGTAATAGTATGAAAAAAATGCTTTGAGTGGTATCTCATCTGGTGGCTATGTGTTTCCTGTGCTACTCTGAGGCCTAACCCATACATAATCACCAATGACATGGTCTTGGAGGAGGACAGAAACAAGAGATGTGGTGTACGCTTGTTCAACCACATGCAGCCAGAAATCTTCTGATCCACAGACAAGTCCTTCCCTCACTCAGTTCAGTAGAGTGTGGATTAAATAAAACACTAGGAAATGGGGTGCTATGGCTTAGTGAATTTTGAGGTCCCCAGAACTCCCTTTTCTTTGCAATATGTGATGTAGGAAATCTTTAGGCACACTGGTACCTTAAAATGTCATCTAACATTGTAAATTGACGACACTTCAATAACAAAGTAAGAATTTTTTTAAAAAGCAATAAAAAATGTGGTCTTAAAATAATCGGATCCTTTCCTCAATGGTACAGATCTTGTAGTAGCTCAGGGTGACCTTTCTGAATATTAATTCTTACTGTATAAGGCTGGGGATAATTATACTGAGAAGAACCTCAGATTCTCAGGCCTTAGCACAGAAGTAACTTTGAAAAATACCCTGTGTCTCTGACGGGATATTTTCTCTTCATTCACTGCTTTCTCCATTAATAGAACACATACAATTAATCTATTTAATTGAGGTCTATTTAGTATCTGGACACATGAACTATCATCTGATTGTCCAGCATTTTTTAATAATATGAAAAAAGCACAGAAATATATATTCTATTACAGAATATATGAAAGAACATGAGAATTGGAAAAGAAAATTGAATAACTGTGATTTGTTCATTGAGAGATTTCTATAGTGTTAGGTATTGGTAAGTGCTTTGCTTGTGTTATTTAATACAACAAAGAACCCTATAAAAAGATAACACATCATCATCATCATCATCATCATCATCATCATCATCATCATCATCATCATCATCATCTCCATTTTGCTGATAAAGAAATGGAGCACTAGAGAGGTCAGGAATTTTCCTGGGGCCACCCAGCTAGAAGTCGCTGGGGCTCAGATCCGAGAGCAGACAGACGCGATAATGCCCGTGCCTCGTGCGATGGTATAGAAGGTAACAGCACGTAACAGCCTTCTGGTAGAGGGGAAGCTGCGGTTTAAAGGCAGGCTGAACGGACTGAAAGGCCTTTTCTTAGGAAAAGGAAACCACACCAGACGGACAAGTGACGTTATTTGCAGACCCTTTGGTTGGGCTTGGTTGAGACCCAGCTCCCGACAGGGTGGGGCCTGGAGACTGCCAGCCTCTGAGAACAGACGCTGAGGGGCTGTCAGGCAGCCACTTAGAGTGAACTGCTGGGAACAGGGGTTCCCTCTCCTCAGCAGGATGTGACTGGGTGGGTGGTGGGAGGCCAGGGCGGAGACAAGAGTAAGATTCTCCCCGGGAAGGAGCTGTAGAATCCCACGGTGAGGATGGTGTTCCTGGAGGCTCTGCAACACTGGCCCTCCTTGGTTTCCTGAGAATGACAGCGGGAATTCTACCATTTCTGTCTCTGAGAGGCTCCTGAGGCACCCACTGGGTATTCCTGCCATTTTGGGACGTGGAAAAGGGAGCATCAAGCCTGTTCCCTTCACTCATGGGGCTTAGGGGCCCCAGGAGATAATTATTTTCATGTAAATCTTGAACATTTTAATATGAAGCTTTAAAAATTAAGCAAAGGCTGCAGTTGGGTGTAATGGATACATTGCCAATTACAAGACTGGCATAACAGAAAATGTTATTTCAGAATAATACACTCCTCTCTCTTTTAAAATATGCTTTTCTGGATTGGCAGATATAAACTACTCTATACAGAATAGATAAACAACAAGGTCCTACGGTACAGCACAGGGAACCAGACTGAATGGTGTGGAGTAGCCTGAATGTGTACACACACACACTGTACACCAAAAACTAATACAACATTGTAAATCAACTATACTTCAATAAAAAATGTTTTAATGAAAAATAAAATAAAATAAAAACTAAATGAAGTAGTTCACTAGAAGGGAAAAATACGTTTCTCTGATGCTGCCATATCAGATTGGACCTCAGATTCCAGAATCTGCAGCTCCAAGGGGGTCAAAGGACTATCTGATTTCCAGAGCCGATGGTGCCTTTGATGGGTCACTGGGATGCTGTCATCAGGCATCACCCATGTTTTGAAGAGGAACCATGTTTGGTGCTAAGCAGAGATGCATTTTTTCCCAGCACAAGAGAGGTGGTGGGGAAAAAATTACTCTTGAGGATCACAGGGTCATATCAGAAATGGAATCTTTGAGGAAGTGTAGAAGGTAAATGATTTTCCCTTTATATAGCAAATCCTAGCATCTAAGACCCCCTGATTTCAATGGAAATTCTTCAAAGGAGATGTAAAAGAAAAACGTCAGGCACACCTGTCCTGTCGATATCACTGAGCCCTGATAATATCCATGCAGTGACCTTAAGATGGCCTCATGACGGGCGGTAAAAAAGCACCTGAAACCCATTAGAGGATTTTATCGTCTTCATAAAACCTGACCCCAAAGCAATTTGTCACTTGCCTTTGCAGTGAAAGCAGGAGAAACTGCTGTGATATTTGACAATAACCAACATGGATCCTGAGTACCACATGGAAATAAAGAGGGGAGGGTGAACGCCCTGAGCTCGCCCTCTAATGAAATTATCTCAGTTTAAATTTGCTTGTCACTTTATGAAAGCAGAATAAGAATCAGTGGTTAATTCAGCCCCAGTGAGAGCTGCCCTTGGCAACAGGTGATGTGAAATTGAATTCTGACCTTCTCAGTTTTATGCTCTGAGGCTTGACACTCTTAGGAGTCACAGGAAGTGCAAGAGAGCTCAAAAGTGCTCACATGGTGTGCTTTATCATCCAAGTGAAGAAATCTTCTTTATTGTGTAGTGTATTAATAATTCACCTAACCGTTTCCTGTCTATGAGTTATCTAACTAGCCTCCTTTCTCTCTCGGGGGAAAGCCTCCATTTGTAAGGCTATTAAACCTTGTGTTTCCTGGTGGGAGAAGAGAGTTTTGAGTTTAAGACAAAGGCAAGAGAACTTGCACAAAATCACTGTTAAACTGGAGATCTAAGAAAGCCACAGAGACAATGCCCACATCTTTATTCAAAGGATGGATGCAAGTGTCGGGAGACCCTGGCAGCCTGTGCCCCTCTAGCTGTTGGTGCGGGGAGGGCTCTCCCTCTGTAAGGGCAGCATGGGTGACAGCTGTGTCCATCCTTGGATTTCTCTCTCTTTATACCTGTCAGATACGCTAAGGATTGTGTGGGGTGGGGAATCTAGCGGAGGTTTCCAGAAGCAGGTAAGAAATCCAAGCAGGAAAATACAGGATCAGCTTTGTCCTTTCACAAAATCTCCCTGAGCATGGCAGGAAAATCCAAGGTTATGTGGATGAGTACTTTATTTACAGAATATGAAAAGCTTCGTGTTTCCGCTGTAGCATGCACTCACCATTCTGTTCATTTTCCACCTTCAGGCTTTTAGAAAATGAATTTTGATACCGCAAGAGCAATGTATTTAGGCATATGGACATAAATATGAATACACATTTACTAAATATGTAACTACATTGGGAATTGTTCTGGAAATAAGTACACAGAATGATAGTAATGGTGAACTCAGGAGAGCGAGGCTTGAGCAGAGCTTGGTCAAAAGAGACTGTAGCCTAATTTAGAACACTTTTATATTTTCTATGGAGAATATTTTATACTCATTTGCCTTATTCCTAGAAACCTCTCCAGGTTTGCCAGTTACTCTTATATTTCAGCATTTCCTGCATAGGAGTCCAGTTGAATATTTCAAATTTGGGGAGTCGAGGATGGGCTTTTAGACCAACAGATTACATTATTGATAAAAGAAAGCAGCCACTGGAGTTTGATAGAATTAGAATTGTTACCTTCTCCTTACAGCCTTTCCGCAAAAATAGATGACAATCCGCTCCCTTCCTCCTCTACGGAGAATGCCGACGCAGTGCCTGATTTGTGGTTCTAAATAGAAAGCCATTGTTGCAGGCTCCACTCAGTCTAGTTATGAGCGCAGATAGGAGGCCAGGAAAGTCCCTCCATCCACTTAACGCAGAACAATTGATTCTCGGAACCAGATGAGAAATAGAGGCGGGACAAGGTGGAAGGCAGCCAGCCCCCTTCACCTTGGCCTTCCTGCTTCCCCAACCAGCCCGCGCTGCTGGAGGCGTCCGGTCCTCCCCAGCCTGGCCAAACCCCACCCTCACCCTGACTCCTGGGGCTCTTTTAGATGCACCTCGTGCTCCAGCCAAAGGAAACCACCTTGTTTCCTGAATATTCCCGTGCTTTCCGGGAGCAGGCCTTGTTCATGTCTATTTCTCTGCCTGTGAAGTCCTACCCATCCTCAAAAGCCTGCCTCCAATGCCAGTCTTCATCTAGTCTTTCTGAATCTGCCCAGCCAGATGCCATTTCTTCCCCAGACCCCTGCCATCATTTGAGGCTCCCTACATCTCGTTAGAAACATACACGTGGCATCTTCCTGAGAGAGTGTAAGCCCGCGAAGGCAGGGTGGTGTCAGTTACACATGCCGTTCCTCCTTCCTTCCCACATGCCAGGCGTCATTCTAGGATTTGGAGAAATAACAATGGACAAGGCTTTGTCCCTATTCTCCTGGAGCTTATAGTTTAGAGATATGGATAATTACCAACCTTGTCAGGTAAGGACAATGGACCTCCCACCCCTAACTCCCAGGTGGACAATCTCCATCCTCTGGGCCACTCTGGGAACACATGAGCCTGACCTCTTCTTTGCAAACTCTACGTCTCAAAACTGCCAGGGAGACTCATTCTGCACAGGGCCCACGGCCAGGGTCGAACCCCAGAGGGAGCCTGCCTCTCCAGTGGAGACAGAAGCAAGCAATGGAAAATAACACAGATGAGCAATGCAGTCGTAGAAGTAGAAGTTGGTAACCTACCCATGCAATCACTGGGAGAGGGTTAAACACAGCATGTTCTCTGCTCCCCGGTGGGGGCTCATGTGTGTGTTTGAAGAGCAATAGCTGTTGGAACCCACAGCGCTGAGTCCTCTCCCTGCATCCCTCCCTGGAAGGGTGGGGGGAACCTGTTTCTGGCCACAGGGCTGCTGCGTCCTGTGGGTCCTTCCCCAGCAGTCAGCCTGAAGAACTGGCCCCTAATTCGGGGTGGGTGGCGGGAGGGAGAATCCAGCCTCCCCTGACCAGCTCCTTGCTCCGGGCACTCTTGAAAATGCAGTTAGCCTTTCAGAAGGATGAAAGAGCAATGAGCAGGAGCTCTGCTGTGCCCTGAGGAGCTGGCAGGTGAAGGCAGAGATGAGAAGGATGTGGTTCTGGCTGTGCCAGTTTCCTGGGAGGGAAAACTTACCTCGGCCTTAGAGAAACCACCTTGCACAGGACAGTCAGGCATCTGGCTAAGACAGTGGACCCTGGAGTCCAAGTGCCTGGGTTCAAATCCTGATTCTGTCACCCACTTGTTGGGAATACTGTGGCAGCAAATTTAACAACCCCAGGCTTCAGTTTCCCCATCTGTAAAATGGGAACAGTAAGTAGAGTTGCTGTAAAGGCTTAAATGCAAAGTGCTTAGAGTAGTGCTTGGCACAAAGTATTCAATAAATGGTAGCTGTTTTTCTTAGACTGGGACACAAGAAATATGAGATCAAATCCCCTCCTTCCTATAATCTAGGTTGTCCAGATCAAATCCAGCCATTGACAAGGGTGACATTCCACCTGGCTTAGCAGTGCTTTTTCATCCTTGGACTGGCTCCAAATCCCACCCCCCTCAGGTGTCCAGGACCCTCCTCTGTCTACCTGGCCATTCAGGTAAACATTCCTACTGGGTGCCCAGCCAGGGATGCTCACACTAGGCAGAACCTGATTCTAGAGTGAGCACACGGCACCCAGCTACCCTGTTAAGACTTTAAAAACTCTTCGAGGACAAAAAGTGTCTAATTGTCCCCTTTTTTTTCACAAACATTTTTGAACGACTCCTTCTTCTGTGTCTGATGCATTGAACAGCTGTGTATCATCCAGGCTGCTCTCTGGCAAGTTGTTCTTACTTAGAAAGGAGCTAGAACTCAGCTATGCCAGTGGGTTATCACAGTTTCTCATCTTAGCTTGGAGCTCTGGCCTCATCCAAAGGGTGGCAACGTTTTAGTGTCATATCGGGCCGGAGAGAGAGAGAGTAATTTCGGGGTAGGAAGTGTAAAGCTGGTGTGGGACGATTCCTGTCACCACAAATGCAACCTGGGACTTGGCTTTTGTGAAAACCACCCTGAGTGCTCAGGACCACCAAATGAATGAGCTCGATTTCCTGCACCCACCAAACGTGATTTGAAATAAAATTAGTGTGACCACATTTCAATTTTAGGTAACTAATATTTTTATATTCTAAAGCATAATATCTGTGATATCCTGGAACTCTGAACAAAAATAGAGTTCACGTAAGTTCATAAGCACAAAGCCATCTTGTTTGGTGTATTTGGTACCTTTGTATTTGGTTTAATTGCATTTTTACAAATGTGATTTGTTGTTAGAATGGACTGTAAAGGGGCAGGTAAGGAAAGAGGAGGAAGGTGAGGAATTAATACATTGGGAGGACGAAGAAAGCTAACATCAATATGGCAAGCATGGTAATTTACCAGGCAATTTTTCATTAGTATTTCACTGGAGGCATGGAGCAGAGAAGAACCATCCTGCCCATTTTACAGATGGGAAAGTTGTAGTGCGGGGGCACATCTGGCTCTCCTTGGATTTTTGCAGATGCCACACATACTGCTTCTCATGGGAGGGAGTGAAGGGTAAAGGTGGGTAGGAGAGGGTGCAGACAGGCTTGAGGTGAACATAGAAGGCTGCTGGTCCTGGGCCAGCAGGGGACAAAACCAGAGCAGCTACTAATGGTCTGCAGCAGACCTGGGCTCCTATGCCCATCTGCCCGGTGCTGCTGTCACGTAATTTCCCAGAGGCCCCTCCACCTCCTGCTCCCGCCTTCTGCTTCTGTTTTGCACCTCTGAGGCAACCACGCAGGACTCTGCAGTAAAGGTTTTGGATGATGGTTGTGTGACTGTTCCCCCGCCCTGCTCCTGCCGGCTGACCGCGCTGACCCTGGTCCCTGAGCGGGTCAGTGCCCAGCCTGGAGTGATCCCCAGTGACGCTGGAAAGCCGACCCCTGGCCTCCGCTTGCTGAGGGTCAGTGACCTTTCCGGTGGTGCACAGCTGGTCAGCACAGCATCCCAGGGCCAGCGGGAAAGTGCTGACAGCTGTGGGCATTCGAAAGCAGGCTCCTCCCCCGGAAGACCGACGGCGGTCAGCCCTCATCTTAGCTTCCACGGCCACGGTTGGCTCTGAGCAAATGGAAGTCGAGACCATCCTAAATCCACCAAGCACACCCCCAGGTCATTTTCTCAAGGAAAATGTCAGACCCGAAGAAGGGTGTGTACTTTGCAGAAGATCAAAAATGTGTGCGGCTCTTGGTTTTTCCCTCTGTTTTTCTCTTCCCTCTGCTACTTGTGGTCTTACTCCTCTCCGATCACCTTTCATTTATATTTACTTTCTATGTATATCTTTAATTGAATATGCAGTCATACTCTCATAATATATTTATAAATACTACTCTACTTAAAAACTATGTGTCGAGTGGGGATACATAGAAATAATCATACTGCAGATAAGATGCAATAGATGTCACAAAAGGGACACAAGGACGTTGCTATGGGAGTGTAGATGAGAGTGAGCCCACCTGCAGATGGAGAGATCAGGAACTCTCCAGAGGTATGACAGTCCATGAATTGGGTGTGAGGGACTGGGTGGCATAGCATTGGATTCTTTTGCAGGGTTGGGGCAAAGTGGGCACTCCACAAATTATAGGCAGAAAAAGCAGCCTGAGTGAGACTGTGGAGATAGTAAATGACAAGAAGGCTCCTTTGCACTGACTGGTTGATTCATTCAGCAAATGGTTCCTGAGTGTTTACTATGCACCAGTCACAGTTCTAGATGCTGGGGTCGCAGGATTAAACTAAGCACATAAAGTCCCTGCTCTCACTGGGCTTACATTCTAGGGGCAAGAGAGACAAATCAAGTAAGACTGTAACACACCAGGTGGAGGGAGGCCCTGGAAAGAAAATTAAAACAGGATAAGGGGGCAAGTGCTGATTTAAAGAGGGCGGCTGGGAAAGCCCTTCCAACAAACAAAAACCTGATGGAAGTGCAAGAGGCCCCTATATGGATTTCAGGAGGCAAAGTCCCCCAGGGAGGGGGAATAGCACATGCAAATGGCCTGTGGCAGGAACAGACTGGGTGTATCTGAAGAATGCAGATGAAGCAATGTGGTGAGAGTTTGAAGAGGTGAATTATAGACATGTTTGAAGAGAGTGTTGGGTCCAGACCATGTGGGGCTTTGTGCCCCATGGCAAGGACTTGGCATGTTATTCTGGGTGTTTTGAGCAGAGCTCTGACATGCTGTCACACACATTTCCAAAAGACCACTCTTGCTACTGAGTGGAGAATAGACAATAAAAGAGGCCAAAGCCGGGAGATGAGCTCAGAGCTGTACAGGGTACCTTTTCCTGGAGTATGATGTGCAGATATTATACCTAAAGAGTTAGTTCATTCCTTCAGGAAATGAATCCAGAGAAGAATTAACTTGGAATCAGACCATGCGAGTTTTATCTTGAGGGCAAGGCTGAAGAGGTTAAACTTTATTTGTAGACAGTGAGGAGCTGTTGGAAGATGTGAGCAGGTAAGGGATGTGATTCTTGTTTAGCTTATGAATTCCATAAAGGAACTCAGGGCTCAGATCTTGGGACTTGAGGGATGTGGGTCCTGCTTCTACCAGTCATCAGCTCTGATATCTTGGGCAGCCATCGAGCTATCCTATACTTTCATTTCATCATCTGTAGTTTATTCATCTGCTCCTCTTCATTCTGTACTGCAAAGGGTTATTACAAGAACGGCATGATGGGAATATATATATGAAAACCTCCAGTGAACTATGACCCAGAGAACCATAGTGATAATGATGATGATGATGATGGTGATGAAGGGGCTGGATGAAGATTTGTTGGGAAGCTTCTGCCACTTTGCAGGTGGGCCTGAGCTGAGGTGGTGGGAGTGGAAACAGGAAGGAAGAGGAAAGTGGCAGAGATATTGCAAAAGAAGAATGTATAGCTCTTGGGGGATGGGCAGTAAGGAGTCCATAAGTTCTACAGTTAGGGTTCAAATGTGGCCAATCCAACCCCACTGTATCCTGTAGCCTGTGGGGAGACCTGTGAGTTCCCACGCAGAGGTTGCAGTTGCTCTATGGGCTCCCTGAAATGATGGGCAGAGGGATGGGTATGGAGGACCAAAGGCTGGCCTGGTGTCACCCTCATACAGGAGACATAGAAATAACTGTCAAAGAGGAAGGAAACCAAATGAAAATTGTAGCTGGGGAGAGGGTGCAGTGAAAGGCTGTAAAGAAGACCCTGTTGAAGAAAGAAACATAACAGCTTGGATATGAGAACTAAGAAATAAGAAAGAATCAAATGTCAGGAGGTTTCACTTCAAAGACAAGAAGCAGGATGAGAGGTACCAAAAATGGGGCAGTTGAGAAGGGGATGCTAAGTCTGGACATTTCCAGCTTACAGGCCAGCAGGAAGAGCAGTGAGAGTGTCTTGTAGGCAGTTGGACACACAGGATGCCACCCCGTACATCCTGAGTTGAGTCGAATTGACTGTAGGCCATCAAGGAATTAAAACTGGAGACGAGGATTTATATGGAGCTGAAGAGTAAATGAAAGGTCTTGAGAAGAAGATGGGGAGAGGGCAGAGTACCAAAAACAGAGACTCGAAGGTATCCCCAGATACCTTCCTTACAGGGCCCTATGTCTCTGGCCTCCTTCTGGTGTTTTTGGCCTGAAGCAATAATAAGTTATGTTAAAACAGCTCGTGACTAAATGTTCCTTTTAAGGTGAACTGACATAAACAAATACTGATTTATGACCAGAAAATGAAAACCTTAGCATCAAGAAATCATCTTTCTTTCATCCTTGTGGCCTAGGACTAGATAACTGATCTTTTTTCCAGGCCATTCATCTTAAAAGGCTCCAACTGTCACCTCATTCTTCACAGCTTTCATGAATCGAGCCTTTTGACATCTCTTCATTATGTGGCTCTGTAGATCCCCCTTTTCCAGAAATGGGACATCTTGTTTTCATTATCAGCTGGTTTACGAAGGGCTGGACTTCCGAGCAGAATACACCCACACATACTCACTGTACATTTATTTGGAATCAACAAGCTTTCCTGCTCGATACCAAGGGACACAAGGACATTTCAGAGTCTCTTGGATTCTGAAGTCTTGGAATTGTAGCCATGGCACAATAAAAACCATACAAGGTCTTTTAGGATTTCACGCCCCGTCCTATGTTTCGCAACACTACAAATCAGTCATTTTCAGAAATTCTGGCATATCATAAGTATTCTGAGGATGAATTTAATGTGTATTTTAAACATGCATTCCTTTTACTCAGTTGTAGCCCCTTAAGGGCTCCTGTGACAAAGTCCTTATGTATGTCTGCACAGTTTTGAAAGAAAGCGACACATTCCTTTCATAGCTTAGTGAAAAGAACAAACAACAGCAAGAAAGGACTCCTTGGCTCACCTGCCAAACCACAGCATTTTTTTCATTAAACTAATGCAAGTACATTAAGATGGGTGATTCATCTGGGCCCTCAGGTTAGCAGCTAATCACATATGTGCGCTTCAATGCTGAAGATAGTGCAAAATTTTGAATGCCATCCTTCAGATCCCTTACCCCCACCCCCAAGCCCTGTGAAGGTCTCCACAAAGGGTCTCGGGACGTTCTGTCCATGCTTTGGAATGTTCTTGCCCATCAGTGATGCTGACAGTAGTGTCTTGCTCCTGCTGGATGAGAGGTGGGAGCCTTCCATCCTTTCACCGGCTTCCAGAGACCTCACCTCCCTCCCCAGCCCCAACACCTGTCAACACGTCTCATGGTAATTCGCAGGCCACAGGTGAACTGTGTTCCTGCCTCCTGGATGACAGCTTCTATCAGATCCCTGGCGGCAGGGCCTCTCCTGTCCTGCTCCTCAGGGCTGGAGGATGGGGACAGGATGTCCCTGCCTGGGTGGGATTCCGACCTCACAGGTAAATTACATTTTGCCTGTTGAACCGTATTTGAGGAAAAGTGCTACTTCCGAAATGATTTATTTGCAAAACTTTCTCATGGACTAGAGAATCCTTTGAATTTGCCTGCACAAAATAGAGAAATGAATCAATTCTCCATGGGAAAAAAGATACTTTTCATTTGAAGCAGTCAGATACTTAAAGCCAAAATATGTACATGGGGAGGAAAGGGTGCACTTGAATTACAAGGATAATTGCCCCAATTCACTGCTCTACTTTGTATGTGTAGACACAAAAGTGTACAGTATTTAAAGTATCCGTTATCCTCAGAAATGAAACCCCAGCCTTTGTGAACTCATTTTATGTTAAGCAGCAGTGTCCAGAAGCACTGGAACTGTGCCAGCACCATTGTTTACCGTGCATTTTAGTGTCACTGAAGTCAGAGAGAAATTTGTTTTAAGGATAATGTACCATGTTTTTACGGTAGGGTTTTCACATCGAAGCGTGGGAAGGTGGAGGTTTCACGCTGTTCACCACAAGGGAAGAAAGAAGCACATTAAGTGACAAAGAGTGCCTGAAAAACTTAACTTTCAAAGGCTGCAGCATTGAAGTTTGTAGAATATTAGCATTTATCTTTGACTCTGTATAAGGACTAGGTGACTTGGTAATCAGAGTCAAACTGATAAGGATTATATCTACAATGGAATCTTAAGAGTGTCTCAGCAAAGATTGTTGTAACCTCTGACTTGCTTAAAAAAAATCCTGGAAAATATTGTTCTGGGTGGGGGAAGAAAGAGGGTTATTGTTTAGTTTGGAAAGGGGAAGCAAACTTTCAGGAGAAGGTGAACTAATTCTTTAAACATTTCTTCGTTCAAAAGATGATTTTCTTAAGAAAAGCAATGAGTAAAAGAACAAATCTTTCTGCAAATGAGAATCAATCCAGCAGAACAGGGTAAGGTTATAAAACAGAAAAAGATAGTTTTATGTTGAAATTGGAACTACAGAGCACAGGCTGAGATGAAAATAATCTTCTTTTAGGGGACTTCTTTTAAGATTTCCTCCTCCAAACTTTTTTCTTTTCTTTTCTTTTTAAAACTTTCTAATATTTATTTCAGCTTTAAAAAAAATAATTATTACTGGGTAGGCAGGGCAGACACTAGCGCACACCTTTGAGAAAGACTGTGGACAAGGGCTGCTGCTGGGAGAGGGGGTTGGATCCCAATGAATAGAGTTGGGGGAGGGGAAAGTTCTGCTTCAAGACAGCACATAGCTCTTGGAACCAGAAGAAAAACCAACATTTGCTAGGGCCATGCTGAAGGTGGGCTGCAGAACCAAGATTCTGACTTGGCCAGGCAGACCCAAAGACAGAGGTGCCAGAAGCTAAGTGAGTGCCTGATCTTAATGTGGGGGTCAAATGTATGGTTTTCGGACCTAACTAACTGCCTTTGAATCCACATCATCTCACTCACTAGTTCTAGGTGGGGCAATTCACTTGGCCCCTTCTGTCTAATTTCTCTGCCTATTGAGTGAAAAAACTAGAACCTACTCCAGAGGTTAAGAGACTTAAATAGGCCAGTATATGCCAGGTGCTTAGAACCATGTCTCATCCATCGTAAGGACTCAATGCGTGTCAGTACTTAGGAGTTCCTAGTTACCTGGGTGAAAGCTTGAGTGTGTGATGGGCTGGATGTGCTGGGCTGACATCTGGTCCATGATGTGCCATGTGCTTCAGATTCCATCATGGTCTGAAATGTGACATGGGTTCGGCTAACTGAGCTTTTTAGTTTAACTGGCATCCAATGCTAGGCGCCATCTCTGTGGGCATGCAGATAGGTAAGTGTTTGTATCAGGAAAGTAAGTATTGGAGGAGAGACTGGAGGCGGAGACGGTAGTTTAGGTTTTGTCTGATGGGGCCTGGATTGCAGAAGACTGAAAGGGAGGGAGTACTGAGTGGGAGAAGATTGTGAGAGGAAGGAATAAAACAGTGTCATAAATCAATGACGTCAAGGTTTCCTGCCTGGGTGTTCGAGAGAATGGTTGAGCCAATTAGTACAATAAAAATGTGTAATTTCCAAATTAAGTTGACCTTTCAATACAGCTCAGTTTTTCTCTCATTTATCCCTAAGCAGCTACTTTTCACTTTTCCTGTGATGGGTGTGCCAGCTTTGACCACTTTTTTCTTAAGATTCAGAGCTAGGTTTACAAACTCTCTGCATATGGCTGTCATTTGTGTCAGTTATAGACTCCCTCAGTTTTGCTCCCACAATTTCCCACTTTTCCTCCATCCTTTGGTAGGTTTCCTGGGTGGCACCAATAGTATTGTTATTATTACTATTATTATTAGTGACTTGGAGAGAAAAAGTCACTCTTGTCTAAGATTAGCCCTTCCAAGTATACCTGCTGCTTTCTCATGAGTCACTGCTTCATGAATTTTTTAAAAAAATTTTTATTGCAATGTAGTTGATTTACAATGTTAGTTTCAGGTGCACAGCAAAGTGATTCAGTTATACATATGCATACATATATATATACATTTTTTTTCAGATTCTTTCCCATTAGAGCTTATTACAAGAAATCGAATGTAGTTCCCTGTGCTATACAGTAGGTCCTTAGGAAATATGAACAGACCAATTACCGGTATAAACTCTTTAGAACAGTGTTCATCATTTTAATCATTTGTTTCCTACAGCATGAATTCTTCCCCTTCACTGGCTTAAAAAAAAAAATCACAATATGAGCACGCTCAAATCTTTTCTAATCCAAAACATGTCTTTCAGCAATCTCACTCCACCCCAAGCTCCTTCCTTCCCTGCATCTTTCCTTTAGCAGTGAATTTATTGACAAAAGTCTGTATTTCTTCCTTTATTTCCTTGATTCTCATTCACTCGCGATTCCCTTTTTAAAAGTTTTTTTTGGGTAAATGAAGATGGCATACATACAGAAAAAGGCACAAACCGTAAGTGGATACCTCAGCGAATCATCATGAAGTGAACACACTCCAGTAACAGCCTGAGTGGATTAATTTTACATATTTTAAAAATTTGTATAGATGAAATCATACAGTATGCAGACTTCTGTATCCGACTTCTTTCCTTCAATATAAGGCTTGTGAGAGTCCCCCATGTTTCTTGCATGCATGAACAGTTTATTCATTTTCATTCCATCATCTGGAAGGGAAAAAGTTTTAAATTTTAGTTAAGTCTAATTTATCATTCTCTTTTGTAGATTTTGTGTCCTATCTATTTTGCTTAACACAATGTTTTCCTGTTTTCTTTTAGAATGTGAAAAGGTTTTAGCTCTAATATTTTGGACTATAATCCATTTATAAATTAATTGTTGTGTATGATGTGAAATACGAGTCAGGATTTATTCCCTGCCCCCAGCTCCCCAACCAGACAAATAACCAGGTTTTTCAGCACCATTTGTTGAAAAGGCCATCCTTTCCTCATTGAATTGTTTTGATACCACTGTCAAAAATGAATTCACAATATTTATGTGTGTATAATATTTATAGACCTTCTATTATATTCCACTGATCAATTTGTTTATCCTTGTGCTAGAACTGGTGTATGGTCTTGATTACTGTTGCTTTATAGCATGTTTTGAAAATCCAATATTGTAAATACTCTACCTTTGTTTTTCTTTTTCAAAATTGTTTTTTAAACAATATTTGACAGATCAATATTCGAGGACCTATTCTAGGTCCTTTGCATTTCCATATACATTTTAGATTAAGCTTGTCACATTCTACAAAAACCTCCCTGAAATTTCAATAGAAATAATGTTAAATATGCAAATCAGTGGGGAGAACTGATATTTTAACAATATTGAAATATTCAGTTCATTAATGTATTTCTCTACTTATTAAATCTTTAAAAATTTCTGCAATGTATTATAGTTTACAGTGTGCAGGTTTTGTTCATATTTTTGTTAAGTTGTCCTGAAGTATTTTATTTTATTTTATTTGATGCTAAGATAACTGCTATTATTTTTTTAAATTGTGTTTTTCAATTGTTCACTGCTGGGATATAGGAATAAAATCATGTTTTGTGTATTGACTAAATATTCTGTGACCTTTCTAAATTCTTTTATTAGTGCTAGTATTTCTTCATAGATCTCATAGGATTTTCTATGTACGCATTCACATCATCTGTGAATAAAGAGGATTTAAAATTTTTCTTTTCAATCTAATTGACTTTAATTTTTTTTCTTGCTCTTTTGCAGTGGTTAGAACACCCAGTATACGTTGAATAAAAGTTGTAAGAGCAGATATCTTGGCTTTGTTAATTGTAAGGGGAAAGTATTAAAGTTTCTATCATTAAGTTTGATGGTAATTATAAACTTTTTCTCGTATCAGACTAAGGAAGTTTCCTCCTATTTCTAGTTTAATTTTTTAATGTGAACAGGCATTGAATTTTGTCAGAAGATTTTGCTACATCTATTAGTATGATCATATGTTTTTTCTCTTTTATTCTATTCTGTAATGACTTACCCAAGTAGTAAGCCAATCTTGCATTCCTGGAATAAACCCTCATTGGTCACGATACATTACTCTTCATATATTTCTGGGGATTGATGTGCTAATATAGGGTTAAGGATTTTTGCATCTGTGATCATGAAGGATATAGGGCTATAGTTTTCTTTCACTGTTATATTTTTGTTTAGTTTTTGTATCGTGATGATGCTAGCCTCATAAAGTGAGTTTGGAAGTATTTAATACTTTTCTGTTTTCTGGAAGAGATTCGTGAGATATACTTTCTTCTTTACATCTTTGATAGGATCTAGGTTTGGAGTTTTCTTTGTCGGAAAGTTAAGTATAAAATCCGTTTCTTTTACCGATATAGGGCTATGCAGGTGTTTTATTTCTTCATGAGTTAGTATTGATAATTTGTGTATTTCTAGGAATTTGTCCAATTTATCTAGGTTGTGGAATTTGTTGGATTAAGTTTGTTCATAATATTATCTTATTTCCTTTCAATGTCTGTAGTCTCTATATTAATGGCTTTTCTCTACACTTCATGTTGGTAATTTGTGTCCTCTCTTTTCCCTTGATTAATTCAATTTTAGTGGCCTTTTTAAAGAAACAGCTTGTTGTTGCATTAAATTCCTCTGTTGTTTCTCTACTTTCTATTTCACTGCTTTAACTATATCTCACAATTTGATTTCCAAATATTTGGAGCTTCTCCAGGTATCTTCTTGTTACTGATTTCTAATAATTTCATTACGGTCAGAGAACATACTTCGTATAATTTAATTATTTTAAATTTATAGGCTTTTTAATGGCCCAGCTTGTGGTCTACCGTGAAGAACGTTCTACATGCACTTGCAAGAACGTGAATACTCTTTTGTAGAGTATTTTGTAAATGTCATTTAGGTCAAATTGATTGATAGTATTGCACACTTGCTCTCACAACTGTTGTGGGAAGTGTCTTAAAATATCAAACCATATTTATGGATGAATCTAGTTCTCTCTAGTATTTTGAAGCTCTGTTATTAGGTTATATATAGTTAAGATTGTTACCTCTTCTTGATGAATTGATTCTTTTAGTATTAATCATTTTATAATTATAAAATCTTTTAACATTTATATGAAATATCTCATATTTAAGACTAGTATTTTGCTGTTTTCTATATCTTATTTGTTGTTTTTTCTTATTTTCTTCCCTTATTTTTGAATAATTATATATTCTGTATAGTCCATTTTTTCTCATCTATTGGCACATTGCCTGAACTTCTTTGTTTTATTTGTTTTTAGTTGTTTGTCTGGAGATTTCATTGTGGTTTTTTAACTGATTACAATCTATGCTGAATTAATAGTATATTACTTCATGTATAAAAACTTTAAAATAGTATAACTTCCATCCACCCTCATTCTTTATTCTAGTGTTGTCTTACATTTGACCTTTTTATAAAGCCCACAGTATATTGTTACTATTTTTGCCTTAAATAGTTCTGTTGTCTAAGAAATTAAGAAAAGAAAAAATAATTATAACAGAGTTACTCTTTCCTGTGTTCTTCATTTCTTTGTGTGGATCTAAGTTGCCATCTGATGGCATTTCCTTTTAGTCAGAACTTCCTTTAGTATTTTTTGCTGGACTTATGCTAGAAACACAATCTCTCAGCATTTTTCCTAGAAAATGTGTTGTTGCTTACCTTTATTTTTCATTGTGGTAAAATACATATAGCATAAAATTTACCATCTTAACCATTTTAAGTGAATAGTAACAGCGTTAAGTACTTTTACATTGCTGTGCAACTAATGTCCAGAACTCTTCTCCTCTTGCAAAACTGAAATTCTTTACCCACTGAAGAATAATCGCCATTCTTCCCTCTCCCCCGCCCTTGGCAACCATGATTCTACTGTTTGTCTCTATGAAATTGATTACTCTATGTACCCCATATAAGATGAATCACATGGTATGTATTTTTGTGTATGTGACTGGCTTATTTCACTTTGCATATTGTCCTCCAGATTCATCTAATTTGTAGCATCATCAGAATTTCTGTCCTTTTTAGGGCTGAATAATATTCCATGGTATGTATATAGCACATTTTGCTCATCCATCAATGGACATTGGGGTAGCTTTCAGCTATTATAAATAATGCTGCTATTAATATGGATGTACAAATAACTCTTTAAGATCTTGTTTTCAATTCTTTTGGCTACATGCACAGATGTTGAAGTGCTATATCATATGGTAATTCTATTTTTCATCTTTGAGGAAGAGGAATGGCCATAGTGTTTTCCATAGCAGCTGCACATTTCACATTCCCACTAACAGTACATGAGGAATTCAAATTTTCCTCATCCTTGCCAACTCTTGCTAGTTTTAATTAATTAATTTTAGTAGCCATCCTAATAGGTGTGAGCTGATATCTCACTGTGGTTTTGATTTGTAATTCTCTAATGACTAGTTGAGCATCTTTTTATGTGTTTGTTGGTCATGTGTATATCTTCTTTGGAGAAGTGTCTTTTCAAGTCATTTGCTCATTTTTAAATTGAGTTGTTTGTATTTTTGTTATTGTTGGGTTGTAGGAGTTCTTTATATATTCTGGAGAAATATATCTATACCTATATGTCCATATAAATATATTTCCCTTATCAGATATATGATTTGCAGATATTTCCTTCCATTCTGTAGGTTACCTTTTCACTCTGTGACTTGTGTCTTTTGATATACAGAAGTTTTAATTTTGGATGTAGTCCAATTTATCTATTTTTACTTTGGTTGACTCTACTTCTGGTGTCTTATTCAGTAAATTATTGCCAAATCAATACCATGCCTTGTTTTCTTCTAAGATTTTATAGCTTTAGCTCTTACATCTAGTTCTTTGATCCATTATGAACTAGTTCTTGTGTATCATGTAAGGTAAGGGTCCAACTTTATTCTTTTGCATGAGAATATCCAATTTTTCCAGTATCATTTATTGAGAAGACTATCTTTTCCACATTAAATGGTCTTGGCACCTTTGTTGAAAATTATTTAACTGTATATGTGAGGATTTATTTCTGGGCTATTTTATTTTATTGGTTTATATGTCCATCTTTGTGCCAGTATGACACTGTTTTGATTTCTGTAGTTTTATTGCTTATTTTTGATAGATATTTTCTTGGCTATATCATTTTAAAAAAACAAGGTTTTTTGTTTGTTTGTTTTGGCAAAGTAAAGATATCATAACATTATTTTCTGGCCTGCATTGTTGCTGATGAGAAGTCAGCCACCTTCTTTATTGTTGTTCTGTTGTATGTAATGTTTACTTAGTCATTAAGTTTGCTGAAATATTTGCTTAGAAGCATAGATACCACCAGGAAATATTTGCTTACAGTTGCAGATTGCAACATGGATTAAGGTCTCTGTATTTTAGCTCTTTACACATTCAAAGTGGCCTTTTTCTCAATTTGGCTGCAGAAGCGAAAGTTTACTGATTGTATATTAAGTAGTTATTTAAGATAGATCATATTTTAAAAATACATTAACATATCAGAGTTTGTTTCAAATGAATTATAAATCTAGATGTAGGTATATATATATATATGCCTGGTATAAGAACAATACCTACCCCAGAACTATTTGTAGACTTCTGATGTCTAGTAGCTGCCTCAAGACCTGAGCTGAGTAGTATTCTCTGGTTCAGGAAACAGGTGGAATATTTAAATTGACAAGACATGTTTACCCAAGGCATCACTAAGTCCTTGTGTTCTGCCTCCACACCGACTCTGAGATGACTAAGAGTGTGGGTATCTATTCTCTTTCCCCACCCTGCACCGCATCCACAGGGTGTTGTTGGGGCCTAGAGTACATTTCACAAATGCCGGATTTAACATCTTGTGTGAAACACCAAATCACATCTCAACAGCGAGTCTGCTGAGGTGAAGAGCTGGCTGCCCTGCATTCCTCCTCACCCAGATGCTCAGACAGCATGCATAGAGATCCCAGGAGCCAGCAACAGTGAACAGGCATAGGCTTAGTTTAGACAAAGGGTGACTCAAGTTCACCTGACTCACCCCACACTCTCTTCAAATCACTACTCTCCCAACTTTCTCTATTTTCATGAATGGTACCCCATGAACTCCGTTTTTCATGCCAAAAACCTGCATTTCATTCTTAATCTCCTCTCTCCCCTCATCAAATGCCTCAGCAACTCCTACTGTATCTTTTCCTTCAGGAGCCAAAGTGCTTTAGATCAGTTTACTTCTCTCCATCCCACTGGGCAGTCAACCATCTCTTGCCCAGGCCTACCAACTGCCTTCCACTGGTCTCCATCACATACTTTTGCCTCCCTCTGACCTCTTCTTCCAGCGGCCAGTGATTGTTGCCAGACACAGACTGAACTGTGTCGCCTTTCTGTTTAAAACTGTGCAATGGGAAACCATTGCACAATTTTGAACAGAATACAAACCCATTCCCCTGGCTTACGCAGGGATCTAATCTTCAACCTCCTGTCCTACCACCTACGCACTATAGGTCAGACATACTAACCTCCCTTCATTTCCTTGAACCAGATAAACCTCCCCCGTAGCCACCCGGCCCTTTGTGCATGTTGTTTCTTTTTGCTTGGAACATTCCTTTGCTTGGGACATCCTCACATCCTCCCTTCCCTGTCATGCTTGACTGACATTTTTTTCATTCCTTAGGTCTAGACTTTCCATGAACAATGAAGACTTTGTCTAAATTGCACCTCCTCTGTTGCTATTTATCATGGATCCTGTTGGTTTCCTTCAGAGCCACCCCACGTTTGTTTGGGTCATTGTATTTATACATCACTATGTCGCGGACTTCGGGATAGTAGTGTCTCTCTTTTTTTCATCATCATATGCCTAGAAACATAGTGTTGTCACTTAGTCGATACTGAATAATTGAATGAATGGACAAAAATTGCCCAATCCAGCAGCTTTTCCCATAAAAAATACATTCTGCTCTGATGTAAAATCAAGCCTGTCCATTAAAAGATGCATCTGCTTGTAATTCTCAGGTAGCAATTTTGTTCTGGCTTTAGAAAAATCTTAAGATCTTAGAATTGTTTTCCATATGACACACTGCAGCTACACTAGTTAAATAAGACAGACACATTTCTTGCCTTGAGGATATGAACGACCCTTCGGCTAAATTGCTCATTGTTACTGATCAGAAGCAATCACCGGTAGCAGTTACGCTCTGGAGAGTAGTACTGAGCCCACCTTGGCCCACATGTGGTGTAGTGGCTACATGGTATCGTGGGCACAGCCCACTGAAAGGCTTCACAGTCCAAACAAATATACTTGTTACTCATCAGCACTGGAGATTCTGCTCACTGGCTTGAAGTAAGCACTGTCAGAATTGCCACTGTGGGTTAAACAGCAAAATGCATGTATGAAAAATGTAATGATAAATGCACATTTGATTTAAAAAAGGCTCTGGTGTGTGTGTGTATACTTGCATGCAAACAGCACCCTTCAGAAATTTACTTTTTTAAAAAATTGAAGTATCGTTGATTTACAATGTTGTGTTAGTTTCAGGTGTACAGCAAAGTGATTCAGTACATAGACATGTATATGTATTCTTTTTCAGAGTCTTTTCCATTATAGGTTATTACAAGATATTGAATATGGTTCCCTGTGCTATACAGTAGGTCCTTGTTGTTTATATATTTCATATACAGTGTATATATTAATGCCAAATTCCTAATTTATCCCTCCAACCCCTTCCCCCTTTAGTAACCATAAGTTTGTTTTCTATATAATGAATTTACTTTTGATTTGAAGAAGGTTAGATTTAGAAAGAATTTAGGGATTGAAAAAACCAATCTGTGGGCGGATTAGAGGTCAAAGGCCAGTCTTTTAGGGAACAGGCCATAGTGAGTGAAGGAAGGGCCTGTGGAAATGAGTAACAGCAGACACTAGGGCTGGGCAACAGGCCATGGTTTAGGAGGGCTGTGCCCAGTGGTGTGTGGCATCACCGGGGTACCTGGGCAGGCCCTGAGCAGGGCCAGGCTGGGCAGCAGCATTAGGCTGGCCTTTCCTTCCCCTCACAATCCTCCTTCCTACCCGATTCTTCCAGACTGATTCAACCAAGAGATGTAGTCACTCTAGAAAAAGTTTCCAAGGCAATAGTGCATCAAGAGTGATGCACTTAATTAAAGAGAGAGCACCCAGATGGGCTTTCTAGTCACTGGAATGTGGAGAACTTTGTTACAGAGTGTGATGAAAAATTCACAAAAACAGACTCCCTAGGAAATGAAGTCATTTATTCAAAATACAATAACAGCGAAGTCAGTTTCGTGGGCACTCCAGGTACTTCTTCCCTTAACCCCCCCTTCCCAGTCTTGCCTGTTCATTACTTTTGCTCACTCCCCACACTTCCAAAATCTCTTGCAAGCAATTAGAAAGGGAAACAGATGGAAGGAGAGGCAGTGATGACCAAAAGTGGGAGGAGGAGGGGTAAAGAGAGGGACAAGGGGAGGATGAGGGCCTCTTGGAGTGAGCCCAAGAGAGGGGTATTGCCATATGGCTAGTCCTATGACATCCTCCAAAGTGGCAAAATGTCAAAAATAAAGCCATGGGTATGTATTCCTTAAAAATGCTGTAGAGAATGCAGCCCAGCAGAAACTCTCTGGGCTAGGCGTGGGGTCCACCAGGGTAGCACTGGCCTAGCTCGACTGGCTGTATGAACCTGTGCAAACCTGTAGCCTCGGGTCCTGGCAGATAAGGAGAAGGCTGGAGGAGAGGCCTGTGTGCTCCTCTATGCTCTGACTGCTAACACTTCATTAGATGGGATGGAGGGACAGCCTGGCTGGGAGGGAAGGGATCCCGGCAGGACTGAGGCTTTTATCTTGTAGAAGCCCATGTGCTATGAAGGGGCCCAGACAGTCAGAGTCAAAAAGTCTTGTCTGACCAAGACTTGAGGGAGACTAAAAACCACATCCTCTCATGTCATCATCAGAGCCTGCGAGGCCAGACATCTGAGAAAGGACTGTTGAACTGAAATGTGAGGCTGAGGCTTGGTCTGGATGGTTCTGGAGCCTGTGGCAAGACTTTTATAAGCTTCTGGTGCTTTTTAGGTGGGATTTTCAGAAGCACAAGAGTGATAGGACACACAGGTGTCCCCCTGCACACGGTCGGCTGACCCAGTTCTGCCAGGGCTCCAGGCCTTGGGCTGCTGCCAGGTGGACGGACCCAGCCGAGCTCTGGCCCCCTCAGACTCCTTTGCCCTCCTCTGGTGTCGGTCGGAGTCATCCTGTGGTGCCTGCAGACATCAGTGCCCGCTGCGGTGGTGCCGTGAGGTGGGATGGCCACGACGTGAGCTCTGATGCCGCCTTCACCTGCTCTGTGGCATGGGGTCAGCTGTCCCCTCAGTCTGCTTATGGGGGACCCCCAGGACGGAAAGGCCAGGCGGTGTATTGGATCGTCTCCCTGTGTTCTTCTAGATTGTTCTCCACTTTGGTCACCCTGCGCTGGGCCTCGGGAGCTGACCCTGAGGGACCGCGGCAGTGAGCTCTCTGGCTCGCTGCTGCCCCCTGGGCTTGGTCAACCGCAGACATTGGCAGGAGTAGGAAGCGAGGGAAGTGAGATCCGGACGTGGGCTGGATGTCTTCCATTTGTCCCTCCAGATCCACTTTCTCCCATCTCTAAGGAGATTCTGAAGAGAATATACCTTTAAAATGTGACATGGTGACCAGTCACACCTATTCTCTACAACAACCACTCACAGAATTCAGGAAAGCTGATGTGAGTGGACCGGGACAGGCGCTTTTGAAGAACGCCATTGAACTGGCTTTTCTGTTCTCCTCTCTCGTTGCGAATATCCCTCGGGCAATAGACAAGCAGCGTCCAGTCTTTCTGTGGGCCTCCCCCTCCTGGTCTCTGGCCATTTCAGTTTAATTCCCTCACGTGAAACACCAAATAGTCCAATCTTTAACTCTTCACTACACTGTGGCTTCCCTTGTCAAGGAGCTTCCAACTTTGACTGAAGTTGGAGCTACAGTCAAAGCATGTGGTACAGAGTTTGAGCCTAAAGCCATCAAATCAAAAGTCTGTCTATTCATCCTGGTGCCCCGCCTGCACCAACCCTCCCACTGGCGCCTTTGCTGGGGCCCTGCATTTTCTGCTTGCCAAGGGTGGTAAGGATTAAATACCTCTGAGGCATCCCTTTAAGGTCATGAGACTTCTCCCCCTACCAAAATACCACTTCATAGTCCACTTTAGTTTAGTTTTTCAAACTTCCCCCCAGGGGTTGCCTTCAGAGCCAGTTTTCAGTGACATTGGAAAACTAGCTTCGTACTTTATAGTCACACGTGCGCCCCCCCCCACCTTGGTCTGTCTCTCCTTCACCTCCAGGGACCCATGCTCCTCAAGTCCATCCTAGCTCCCTCCACCCTTCCTTCTTTCCTTCCCTCTTTTCCCCCCTCCTCTCTCTCTCTGTCTTTCTCTCTCCGTTCTTCCTTCCCCTCTCTCTCCCCCTCCTTGGCAGCCGCCTAGACAAAAACACAAGGGCCTGGAGAAGTGAGTTGTGCAGCTGTTGCCATGGGACTGAGGTCCATGTGGAGGGGCCGGCCTGGCCCCCGAGGAGTAGGGAGCACTTCACAAAGAGCAGCTTTTCTGGAAACTGACTGATGCCTTTATTTTCACAGTTTCCAAAATGTACATGAGAGTGGCTTTCTGAGAGCAAGAAACCAAATCCTTAGAGAATTAAGAGGGAGCCGCTGGACAGATGGTTTCCTCTGCTCCTAAGACGACGTGCAAAAAGCAACTTCCGGCCCAGAGGAAAGAAGAGAACCCTGTAGAAAATGTGAGCCAGCAAACCAACGCAATGTGGTTTCATCGCTCATGCAGGGGACTTTGTCTTCAGAACAAACGTTTCGTAGGCCTGATCGCAAATTCGCCCTCCGCTGGTTGAGTCAGCCCGTCCGTTTCTGGCTTGCCCTCCCTCAAGGCTGAGCAAGTGAAGTAAACAAGGAACAGCATAGTTTTCCCTTCTAAGTGAACACATGGGAAAAGAATAACCATTGAAAGTTTAATCACTGGTTGTAACCTATAGACATTAAAAGCTGCTGTGGAGGTGTTGGGAGCCACAGAGGAAAGTGTGGGTGCTTGAAATACAGCAGTTTGGTCATTTTTGACCGTAGTCAGAAAGCTGCCCCTGAACCTCAGAAATGTCCAATCTGAAATCAGACGGCTCACAGGTAAAGTGGCATTTTTTTTCTGTTCTTCTCTGAGGTGTTCTCTTGGGGGAGGGTAACTTATCTCCTGGTGACCCACGTCAAGAGGATCAATGTCAGGAAAAAACAGTGTTTGTTTCCTTTGTATTTTAAGACTTCCTATTTTTGGCATCCTTCCTTGAGGATGCCTTTATCTCAGCATGGATACCAGGAAGTCGATTGTGTTGCCTGGAGCATCCAGACCTCCCGCTTAGCCTCTGGCACTCGTGGACTATTTGCCCCGGGGCCAGCTCAGCCTTTTCCAGAAGTTCATGTCGAAGAATCCCGGAGGGTTCCCAATGTTTCCACCTTGTTTATAAAATACTAGTTTTCTTCTTCAGATGAGACGGTTAAGCTTCATCTCACTTTAATCCATCACTGATTCTGCAGCTCTGTTAGCCAAGTGGGTGAGCGCCAAACTTTGTGTCCCTACAAGCAAACAAAACCATCTCAGTTTCGTTACTAACAATAGAACAAACGACACTGTGAATGTCCAGGGAACTTTTGCGGCATATTGTAGCAGTGGGCGGATGTGGCGCTGGGTACAACTAACATTACTGCTTTGTTTTATTCTCCAAATTCAGTTGTTCATGAAGATTTCTAAGAGATGTTACTCTTCTTAAAATGACTTAGAAAAATTACTTCATCTCTTTGTGGCTTATCTGTAAAACATGAGAATTTTCCCTCCAATTTAGCAGTGGCTTAATTACAAAATTTTACAAAATTTTCCGCTTTAGACTGTTTTGTTTTCCTTATATCTTTTAAAATTTTGAGTTCTAAAAATAAAGAGCAAAGAATAATATGACGTGTATTTTCATCATCCAGGATCATCAACTTCATATTCTGTTTTTGAGAATATGAATAAAGGCTGGGCACATTTTCAGTTTTACCAGGTACTGCTACACACTCTCTGAGACGACCCTCTCCTTGAATCGCCACACCAGCATTGTATCAGAGACCCATTTTCCCACATCTCCAGTATTTGTTATTTTCAGACTTAAAGTTCTTTTTTGTTGTTTTTTAACTAACCTGATGGGTGAAAAGTTGTATTTTGTTTCAGTTCTACTTCTCTGACAATGATACTTGCTAGTACTTGGGGAACAGTATGTGCCAGCCATTGTTTCAAGCAGTTAATTTGTATTCACTCATTTTATTCTCCCAACCCTAGGAAGCAGGGAGCTCTTTTGCTAGGTTAGGAAAACCAGACACAGTGGTTGTTACCTGCCCAAGGTCACTGATCACCACGTTCTCTCTCCTGTAAATTCCCTATTAATATCCTTTACCCATTTTTTCTATTGTGTTGCTGCTAATCTTTTTCTTATTGCTATCTAAAGATTAAAAAAATACAGTATAGATGCCTTTTTTAGGGGGTCTACTGTACACGTTGCAAAGAACGTCTCCAGTCTGCCACTTATTTGCAGGGCTTATTTGTGGTGGGATCTTTACATTTTCACTTCTCTATGGCTATGGCTATGTCAGCCATTCATCCATCCATCCAACATTTACTGCTCACAGTGCTTGGCCCTATTGAAGCCACCAAGGTTATAGATCCCCCTGCCATGATGGAGCCTGTGTTCTAGTGGATGGTAACACAAAATACATCAGCAACAAATAAAGTGTCGGCCAGCTGGTGATAAGTATGATGGAGAAGAATAAAGCAGGGGACAGGGACTGCTGGATACATGCAGACTGGCGTGGGAAGAAGAAGGACCGGGGTGTTATATTGGGTGTTTGGGGAAAGCCTCACCAATAGGGAAGTACGGGAGCAAGCCTGTAGATTTTTTCGTGAAGAATGCCCCAGGCAGAGAGAAGAGCCAGTGCAAAGGCCCTGGGGAAGAGCAAGAAGGCTACTGGGACTGGAATGGCAAGCACCGTGGGAACAGCAGCGGGAGAGGAGGTCTGAGAGGAATAGAGGAAAGGCCAGGTGTGCAGGGCCTGGAGGCCACTCTAAATACTTTGGCTTTTACTCTGAGCTCTGTAGGAGGCCAAGAGAGCCCATTTAATCTTCACAGGCTCTGGGAAGTTCCATAAATTGCCAGGATCACATAGTAAGTCAGTGGCAGAGCCCAGTTTGAAGTCAGAACTTCTGACTCCGGGTTTCACTCATCACGTCACAGTGGTCTGAAGTCCTCCTACCTTCTTACTTCATACCAGGAAGAAACTAAGAGGAGGATGCCTGTCTGAATGCAGAAACATCTGCGAGGGTCACCAATTGTCCTGCTTTGCTGGGGAAGGAGGGGTTCCCCGGGACGTGGGACTTTCCATGCTAAAACTGGAATAGTCCTGGGCAAATCAGGAAGGGAGGGGCTGGTCACCCAACGAGTGGCTGAAAAGGGATGGGCATGTACTAGGGAGCTGCTACAACCCCTGGCCCCTCCAGGGTCCTCAGTGCTGCTGCTGCTTGCAGAGGCTGCCCGAGCCCTGGAAACTCCCCAAACCAGCCTCAGGTCCACAACTCAGGGTCACTGTTGGTACTACTATTTAAAGGTCATTGGAAACAAATTTATGGTTACCAGGGAGGAAAGGGGGTGGGAAGGGATAAGTTGAGAGTTCGAGATTTGCAGATACTAACTACTATATATAAAATAAATATACAAGTTTCTTCTGTATAGCACAGGGAACTGTATTCAATATCTTGTAGTAACCTATAATGAAAAAGAATATGGAAACAAATATATGTATGTATATTATGACTGAAACATTGTGCTGTGCACCAGAAATTGATGCAACATTGTAAACTGACTTTACTTCAATAAAAAATCAAAAAATTAATTTAAAAATTTTAAATTAAAAAAGTCATTGGAATAAAAGAGGTTACCCCTAAGTGGTGGGGTTACACAAAGTTTTTTCCCTCCTGCTTAGGTACATTTTTTTATACTTCAAAATTTTTATCATAAATATATATTATGTTGCTGATCAGGAAAAATGTAATGGGGTCAAGTATGAGTTCATCGCTATTGTCTTTATCCTGAATGTCTAGCACAGTTCCTAGCACATGTAAGTCCCCAGTGAAATTTATCTGAACAAGTATACGTGTATTGAGGAAGGCACTTTATGAACCACCAGTAATGTGTGCAGGCTCTGAAGGATTCATGCTACCAATTAGTCCTTCTCAAACTGTGCTGCAACAGAATCGCCCGGAGGGCGTGGGAAAACTTAGACCCCTGGGCCCACCGCTAGAGCTTCTGATTCAGTGGGTCTGGTGTGGGGCTCCGTAATCTCCCTTCCTAACAAGTTTCCAGGGCATGCTGTTGCTGCTGGTGGTGGTCGTGGGGTAGGAGGGAGAGCACATCTGAGAACAGCTGATTTATATTAAATCATCACTTAATTAATCATTGGTTGATTGGTTTTTGGTGCCAGTGTGGTCATTTTAACCATCAGGCATAATCTTACTGAAAAATTCAGCTCAACTTCTAGGCTAATGTATATATTCCTTCTTTATTCCCCCATCCAGCCCTCATTTGTCACCCTCTCTCACTAAAGACTGGAGACACCCGAAGATGAATGGAACACACTTTTACTGCCTCTAAGGGACTGAGAAACTTTTAGAAGCATAAAGTCATTTTTTTTTTCAGATTTTTTTACTCTCTGAATAAGAAATTCAATTCAGGAAGAAAATAAGACATTTTAAATAGAACATGTTGTTCATTGTCAATTCAAGAAAGTTGACTGGCTTTGGTAAATGGTCCACAGGCTTACATATAGGGTGTGCTTTATGAATTCGGTTATTTAGAGTATCGGGCACATAAGGCAGATTCCATGGACTCCCGCCAGCCAGATAGGATCACTGGTGGAAAATAACAAGAATAAATTCTTATAAAGTCCTGTGTTTGAGCTTAAAAAAAAAATCAATAACTCAAGGGCAACTCATGTGAAAAAGATCTGGGAGTTTTACTTGGCTTTTATCCAAAATCCATGTACAGCAAATCGACTTATTTAGCTTCCTAGGGATACATTTTACAACTAGCTTATGTTGGAACATTAACCAGGAAGTAGCGTTGCTGAAAATTAACTTCCTATGGACTGTGTGTATGTGCATATATGGATCTCTGTAGAGATCCAGGTATCCCCTGATTTTCGAAAGTTTGCTTTAGGCCATGACTTTCTAACAAAAGACTTAACATTAGTACCTGTTTTTGCTAACTGAAAGAAATTAGAAGAGAATTTTCACTTTTATAAAAAAAAAGGTGGATGGGGGAAATCGTGTTTAGCATTTGTTTTGCAGCAAACCCGTACAGAGGCGGTTCACATCCTGAGCAGCAGTGACAGCAGTCCCACTAAGCTGCCTTTCCGAGAACTACACCCAGCATCTCAGCACCAAGCCTCCCCTTAGCTTTGAACTATGTCTGTGAGCATCTGTGTTTTATCTCCATTTATTTTGTGCCTCCATTAGCAAGATAAGGCATTGCTTCTTCCCTTTGTGCCATGCTTACAAAAGTTTTCATAGGAACGCCCTACGTTAGGGTAGTGAGGGAAACCTGTATACACACATGTGCACTTCCACACACAGTAAGCAACTTGCATGTTTTGTTTTGAAAAAATTTTCTTGGTGAATTTATCACAGACAAGCTCTCTCAGGTAGTGTTTCTCAAAGTGCAGTCTGCGGACCACCAGAATTAGCATCACCTATATGCTAAAAATACAGATTCCTAGGTCCTACCCTCAACTTCCTAAACGAAGATCTCCGGAGATGGGCCACACAATCTGTTGCATTTTAACAAACCACCCCAGGTGACTCTTTTTCTAAAGCTTGAGAAGCCATACTCCATTGCAAAAAAAAAGACAGTCTTCTTAAGAAAAGCTTGGTTTTACCCACAGATAGGCTGTCAGCGCGCCTGTGGCTAGTCGGCTTCTAATCAGGTGTCAAGGTCAGTTCTATTCCTTGTCTCTTTCTCCCACTTGGTCAACCTTCAAAGAACGCGGACTTGCTGCTGATCATCAACATAGGAAATCTGTCTTCCTGGTTCTCTTTTGGCTTAAGCTATGTGGGAGCTCAATCTCAAATGTGAGTTCTGGCATGGGCGATTGCCTGGGAGTTGATGGCAAGTATTTTGTGTTCCAACCTTACTTTTGGTTCCATCTTCTTCTCCCACAGTTGTTTTCCCTTTCCATCGTTTCATTTAAAAATTCTGTTGTCCTGCCTGCATTTCCATACACTTCCTCAAATAGTTCTGTTTGGAATGAGGTAAAGTAGAAATAAACAATCAAAAAAATTTAGCATTTATTTTGTTTTAGGCAGATGTGAACTGAATAAAATATGATCTACTTATTGTCAAAAGAATAAAAAATCCCATTAAATTCAGGAAGAAAAAAATGTGTGAGACTAGGATTTGCATTTATCTAACATGTGCATGTTTTTCTTCATTTAAGGTCCAGATATGAAAGAGAAACTCCACTGGGGGCCCATAATGGGTTTACCCTTAATCTAAATGCTTGTTGGTATTTCTAACTGATGATAAGCCTTCATCTATTGTTATGGACTGATTATGTATATCCCCCTCAAATTCCTATGTCGAAGCTCTCACCCACAATGTGATTATATTTGGAGATGGGCCTTTACAGAAGAAATTAAGGTTAAATGAAGTCACAGGGTGGGGCCCTGACATAATAAGATTAATGTCCTTATAAGAAGAGAGGCTAGAGACCGTCCCTCCCTCCCCACCAGGCAAGGAGCATAGAGAAGGCAGCTCCCTGCAACCCAGGAAGAGAGTTCTCACCAGAAACCGCCCTGCTGGACCCTGATCTTGGACTTTCCAGTCTCCAGAATTGTGAGAAAACAAATTTCTGTTGTCTAAGTCACCTAGTCTATGGTATTTTGTTATGACAGCCTGAGTGTGTGTGTGTGTGTGTGTGTGTGTGTGTGTGTTTTAAAACATAGAGAATATGAAAGGAAAATAACATCAGTTCCACATTAATCTTTCAACAAAAGGATAAGGCACTTACTGAAAGAAAATAAAACCAAGAGAGGAAGAATATGCTATTTGCAACAACTCCCAGGAGTTCTGGGTTAGAGTGTACGGAAATTTACTCTTCCTCCCACATCCAGGAAATAAAAAGCCAGAATTCTGGGCCTGTGCCTTCTGTTTAGCAACCTGCAGGCCTAATTCAACCACCAGCTTCTGTTGGAAGGTACTGCCTTTGGTCTTCCCAAGTTGAATCCGGGGCATCTGTCTACCCTTAGCTTCCAACTAACCAGAATACGTATGAAGAAGTGATTGTCTGGAGTTAATTTTTGGTCTTGATCTGCATATGGGATTTATAACTAAAAAATGAATCCTGTTTTGAGTCACCTCCCAAGGCAAGGAGGGTCTCCCTCGCCCTGCTCACTTCTCAGGTCACCGCCAGCGGATCAGGCCAGCTGGAGCTGCTAATTAGGCCTCTAGGACAATCCCAGGTTTAGCACTTTTACCTGCAATTACAGCTATACTAAGAGAGGTTGGGAAACCACTCAGTTGCCCCCTAGCACTCCAGGGACACTGAAAATCTTCCGAACAGGGAGGCCAGGGCCAAGCATAGTGACAGAGGAACTCCTTGCAGGGACTACCTAAATAACCCTATAGACGTTCTAGAA
This sequence comes from Camelus ferus, assembly GCF_009834535.1. Classification (NCBI taxonomy): domain Eukaryota; kingdom Metazoa; phylum Chordata; class Mammalia; order Artiodactyla; family Camelidae; genus Camelus; species Camelus ferus. Next base: position 60,367,912 of record NC_045703.1, on the reverse strand, counting down.
CTCCTGTTTCTGATTAATGATTAGTTGAATATCTTCCCCTGGGTGGGCAGTTGCCTTTGATTCCTCTCCCCAGTCCCCAGATCACCATGTTAGAGGGATATGTGAACTCCCGAGTGAGTTGTTGGAGAAGCAGCTACGGTGGCCAGGGAGCTCTGGCATTGAAGTTTGTCCCTCAGGTGCTAGGAAGCTCTGGTGACAGTACCAGAGTCCAAAGAGAGGAGAGATGAGTCCCAGGGATTAAAGGATTGAGAAATAACATTTACTGAATGCTATTACATCTATTTGCCATTTATTTCATTTGTATAATTTCTATATTGAAAAAATTTCCGGTTATTTTATTTTACTTTGTATAACTTGAACCTGTAAAGCTATGGGTATTTGTACTGTTTAAATGCCTGTGATACAGAAGTCTTTTTTTTTTTTTAATTGAAGTATAGTCAGTTTACAATGCTGTGTCAGTTCCTGGTGTACAGCACATTGCTTCATTCCTACATGAATATACTTACATTCATTTTCATATTCTTTTTCACCGTAAGCTACTACAAGATATTGAATATAGTTCCCTGTACTATACAGTATAAACTTGTTTATCTATTTTGTATATACCAGTCAGTATCTGCAAATCTCAAACTCCCAGTTTATCCCTTTCCACCCACTTCCCCCCTGTAACCATACAGTTTGTTTTCTATGTCTGTGAGTCTGTTTCTGTTTTATATATAAGTTCATTTGTCTTTTTTTTTTTAGATTCCACATATGAGTGATATATGGTATTTTTCTTTTTCCTTCTGGCTTACTTCACATAAAATGACATTCTCCAGGGCCATCCATGTTGCCACAAATGGCATTATTTTATTATTTTTTATGGCTGAGTAATATTCCATTGTATAAGTACACCACAACTTCTTTGTCCAGTCATCTATCGATGGAAATTAAGGTTACTTCCATGTCTTGGCTATTGTAAATAGTGCTGCTATGACCATTGGGATGCAGGTGTCTTTTTGAATTAAGGTTCCCTCTGGATATATGCCCAGGAGTGGGATTGTTGGATCATATGGTAAGTCTATTTTTAGTTTTTTGAGGAATCTCCATACTGTTTTCTATAATGGCTGCACCAAACTACATTCCCACCAGCAGTGTAGGAGGGCTCCCTTTTCTCCAATCCCACTCCAGCATTTATCGTTTGTGAACTTTTGAATGATGGCCATTCTGACTGATGTGAGGTGATATCTCATTGTAGTTTTGATTAGCATTTCTCTGATAATTAGTGATATTGAGCTTTTTAAACATGTCTTTTTATGTTTTACAGAATCAAGCTTTAAATGACAATGATGAAATAAAGTTATATGTAAATATTTAAAAAAACAAACAAACCAAAAAAGGAATTCAAAGAGGAGGAGAGAGATGAGTCCTAAGAAGGAAAGAATTAAGAAATACGGTTTACTGATGATGGGATGACAGGAATTGCATTCAGGAGGGAGGTGACTTTTCCCTTTGGCTTGTTTCATTCTCTACAACAGCTTCTTGTTACAGCCAGTTGCTTACAAGTGCCCTACCCAAACTAACTTCTCACCCTAGGGGAAGTGTTAGTCAAGAGCCAGTCCCTACCTTTCACATCCTAATAAAGGCAGAGATTGTCCAATCACACCCCTCCCCCATTTGTGATCTCATTTCTTCTCCATTATGACAACTTACTACAGTTCGTTGTATCTATCTCCTTTACACTTCCTGCCATTTCTAAACTCCAGAACCTTCAGCTCCACCCACAGTGCAGCCAGCACCCACATCCATTAATGTAACGGGGGCTCGGCACTGTGCTAAGCTCTTTTCTTGCATTATTTTATATACTCCTCACCGCAGATGCACCAGCTAGGTACGGCTCACCCCCCTGCACCGCACAAAGGGAAACAGGCTTGGAGCGCAACTCGCCCAAGTCGCAGGGTGAGGTGCCTGCATTCCTCCACTTGCCACACCCCTCTGTCACCATAGCAGAAGCACTGCTCCTTCCTCCGGGCACATTGCCAGCTTAACAGTTTCTCCACTATTCATCCTTCCTTGAGAAGTCAGAAAAAAGAGATGTTTTACCTCTGGTCTAAAACTCACAAAACCCTTCCCCTTGATTTAATCCTTTTCTGTTCTGTAAGGCTCTTCCTACAATTTCCTTTTTTGTACCTTTGATCTTTCATTCTCTACTCATCCCTTCTTGTGAAAAAGGCTTCGTCCATTTACCCTCTTGTGGAAACAAACATTTAACTTGAATAGGCAGTCACTTCCAGGATTGATTTAGCAGACTGCTGACCTCATGAAAAAAGCTCAGACTCTGAAAGGGGAGATGAGATATGAATTAGTGGACCCTCAGACGTATCTTTGAGCCTGAATCCACGGAATGAGATGATGACTCTAAGAGGAAGGGAAAGTCGTGAAGGAGAGCAGGATCAGGGTATGAGTTCTGTTCTAAACACATTGAAGTTTAGGTGTCAGTGGGACATTCACAATGAGACTGAATCTAGCAGGTACATTGAAATCTGGCTGTGGCTGTGGAAAGCAGTGGAGCTTAGAGGTATGCAGGTGAGAATATTTTGCATGTAGTTGAAAGCTCTTAGAAAGTTCAGAAGACTTAGTAAGGGTCTGTCATATAAGGGCTATGACACTGACCAAAAACCGTGTCGTATTCATCTTTCTAACCCATCCCCACTCTTACTTGTGATGGGTGCTCAAGAAATGTTGAAGAAATGAATGAATTACAGGATGTTCAGTATATGTTTGCTGCCTTGAGAAGTAAATGAAAACATTACTGGGTGAAGAATTTATGAAGTCCAATAGACAAAAGAGAAGCATGTGAGGCGAGGACACACAATCAGGACAAGAACATGGAATGTGTTTTTACAAAATTTCACCAAGAATCTGAAGCAAGCTTTGAGAGAAAAACAGCTGAGAGGCTGTACTCAAGCATGCTTTCTTGCACAGAGTAGCCAGTGTGCCCTCTCTCTGCCCAGGGGGATTTCTGGGACGTTGCAGAGATTTTCTGGCTCCCGAGCCTCTGTTTCCTGGCTTCCGTCGAGTTCTGGGCCATCTTTTGTTTCATTCAGTTTCAAATCAGAAGCTCCTCTTGGATGCTGGCTCTCGACTGGGAAATGGAAACTATTTGTGCTGCTCTGAAGGAAGCTTTCTGCATCTGGCAGGGTCTCCGGGCTGGAACCGGCATAAAGAGAAAATTAGGAAATAATCAAGCAGGCTGTGGTCTTGGTGTATTTCATTGTTAGGATTCCAGTTACTGGGAGGATGTCTAAAGCTCTTCCTGGTTGACCGCCTTGAAGATTAGAAGAAAAAAAAGATCTCCCTCTAGCTCAAACTCATCAGCACGCACACCCCAGCAAGAAGGTCCTGGGAGAATCAGAGGAGAGTGCACGGGTGAGAAACATGGTCTGTCAGGACGTTTTTCCATTTGCTCACTGCTCCGCTGGCACCAGCTGGCAGCAGCAGAACAAAGCCTATCTTGTGCTTCCCAAAGCATCCCTGCTGGACTTTCGAGGGTTTTTCTTGCCCCCAGAAGCCTGCTTGAAGGATTTTTTCATCCTTTCCTTCAAACAAAGAACTAAATTAGGCTGCTGTTCTGCTGGCATTTGGTCTAATGAGGGGCCATCTCTGTCTCACAACTTTTGCATATTCCATGGAGGAGGCAGAAAGCTGTGTTGGTGTATTTCGGAATAAAGAAAATCCCACTGTTTCTAAATGTGTCCCCAGCCCAAGCGCTAAAGTGTCTGAAGTACATTATGACCCTTGTGAGGTAGAGGCCTCCTGTCCCCCTGCTCCTGCCCAAGGGCCCATCTCTCCCCTATCCCGGGAGCAGTGCGGGGTCCTCCTTGGAAGCTCCAGGGACAAGACAGCCCCTCAGGAGGGAGCCGGCTGCATGTGCAAACAACGCTTGTCATTTCAGAAACTTCCAGCTCATGTGGAATTAAAATCCTCCTCCCTGGGTTACACTGAATACATCTTGCACATAACAGCCCTTTCCACGTTTGGCGAGAACTAGTGTGTCTCCATTTGCCAAGTTGATATTGTCAGCTGTTTCCCATTGGTCACGACCACTAGGACAGATGAAAGCAGACATTGTCCCACCCTCTTCCTTCCCCTTCCCCCTACTTGCTCCTTTCCCCCCCACAAATCGTTCTGCATCTGTCTGTTCCAGACACCGCCCCACCGCCCACTATAAGCCTTGTACACTTGTATTTGAAAGGGCAGTGCAGGACTATAGTAGACAAAGTAAGGTCAGGAAGGAGCCGAGACTCTGGAGTTACACAGATCTGGATTCAGCTTCCAGTTCTGTCCTTCCACTCGGCGCTGGGATCCCGTCAAGCTTCTTAACCATGAGAAGCATCAGTTTCCTTATTTATAACATGGAGACAAAAGCCCCTATTTTGCAGGGATAGAGATAACACATGCAAATTGCCTGGCACCTGCCAGGAGAGCAGGAGAGCCATCCGGCCCACTATGATGTGGCCGTAGGTCAGATGAGACCATGGAATAATCTTGATCAACAAAATGTGTCCTCTACAAACCCAGCCATCTGTGAGCTTGCTCAGCGTGCCATGTGTGTTTTCTCTCAAGTTGTTGATAAACATGTTGGCCAGAATGTGGCCTTAAAAAGATCCCTGTGGTCCTTTACAGGGATACCACCCTCTTGTGCCTCCTTTCCTCAGTAAGCATTCTTTGATCGGAGACATTGAACCAGTTATAAATAGAGCAGTGTTCTTTTCTGGTCTATATTCCTCCATCTCTTCCACACGGATGTGCTGAGGGATTTTGTCATTTGCCCTGTTGAAATCAGATAGTCTACGCCTGCATCATTCCTTTGACATACTAACCAAGAGATCCTCTCTCACTCTCTCTCATGCATTCTCTTTTGAAAGGCAAACCCTCCTGGGGGTGGGGATGGGGCTAACATGTTATATTAATTCACACTAACATGGTAGTGATCTAATACATGCTTTTCTATCTGAATCAGATGGGAGTAAATCAGATGGGTACTGGGGGAGGTGAAGGGATGGTTGCATATATAAATGTAAAAAGGATGTAGTCACAGCAGAATGGGGAATGAAAAAAAATAATCTGACTTGACAAATGAGCTCAAGAATGGACCCTGCACAGACCCACACTTACAAAGAGCTCAAGACATCTAAGTGATTACATAGCCTCTGAGGAGTCCAGTGCACACTCACAGATATCCTCTTCCCTCCCCTCCTGTCCTAAGATCACCAAATTCAACATGTCATCGAAAGCACCCCTTTGGCCCCAGCAGGGGAGAGGAAGGGTGGTAGGTCCCTGTTTCGGCAGATAGTTGAGTTCAGCCCAACCTGCAAATCCCCATTATCGTTGATGACAGCAGCTGGCATTTATGGGGGACTGACTTACAGACTTTATCCTGTAATCCTCACAACAACCATCGGAGGAAGAGACCGTTGTCATCCCTGTCTTATGACTGGGGAACCTGAGGTTCAGAGAGGCTGGACAATTGTTTAAAGCCACACAGCTGTGCAAGGAACATGACCAGGCCTCTGTCCTAGGTCTGTTTCACCCTGAAGAACTCTTAATCTTCAGACAAATGATGTCATTGTTTGACAACCATGGCCTCACTGGCAGGGATCCCAGGGTTGGCCCACAGATGGTGCCACTGGGCCCTTTGGCTCCCACCTAACTGTTTTGTGGAAGCCCTGTCCTCCTGGGTGTTGTGTGATACTTTGTGTCCTCCTAGGTGGCCTGGCCACAGGCCCAGTGACCACAGTAACCTGGAGTGGACTCCCCCCGTGCAACTTGTGTCTCACGCCCAAGGAGACATCTGCTCGCTGGATTTTATGCTGCTGGGAAGCCACCCTCAAGATTGTTTTGGAAATGGGCGGTGGTGTCCTGGAACTGCTTGACTGGGGGCTGAATCTCATTACTGACAGAATTGTGACCTTTCAGCAGAATAGGGAAAATTCCATTGATATAATATGCAAAAATGATGTCAGTGCTATGATATGGGAGGGAAAGTGATGGTCCATGCGGGATATTTATTTTAATGATATCACCATCATTTATTATGTGATTTGAATTAAATAGAAGTCTTTGAGTCTAAACTTCACCCATGATCTCTCAAAACATTCTTTTGTTTGGTCTGGTGTCATTTAGCACTCAATCTGCTGCATTTCCTGGCTGAACAGAGCCCTTGATATGATTTCCTGGTTCTGATGACTTAAACTCAGAAATAAAGGGGTCTTTATCCTCAAATAGATTGTTCCCTTCTTGATCCAAGATACAGGTATTTTTTAAAATGAGAGTAGGAAGGAGGTGATGATTTAAATGAAGGAGACAGGTGAGATGGATTCCAAATTATAGATGAGTTACCTTGGTTGCTTAGAGTTGGAGCGCGTAAGCATACTCTGAAGCTGAGATGAAAATGTAAGGCGACAGATAGATTACAAAGATACAAACATGTTTGCATGACGCCTTGGCAAGTGTTTAAACGTATGGTTGCCAGGTCGAGCCTGAGTCCTTAAATTCTACCAGGTGACGGAGCTGAGTCAAGCATGCGCTCTACTGAGAGCGCCCGACTGTTGCTCTGCCCGAGCTGTAGAGCTAGAGCAGGTTTGCTAATAATAGCCCTGGTAATCAAGTGAGAACAATAGTCCACACCCCACCTTCCCCTCACAATGCATTTTAATGCGCCTACGTAATCACCTCACTTGACCTTTTCTGCAACCCTGTAAGAAAGAGAGGATTGTTGTCAATATAAAGGTCATTAATGCCTCTATTTTTCATAGGAAGATACTGACCCAGAGAGAGGGCATTTTCCCATAGACATGCACATGGTTAATGGTCAACACAAACTCTGGGCTCTGGAGGGTTAGGCTGCCGCCCGCCCTCCCTGTTTGGACAGCAGAGCACGGGAGAACGCACCTTCCCCCGAGTCAGGACTGGGCACAGGTGCTCCAAACCAATAGTCCATCACAGAAAACCTCAAGCACCACCCCCACTCTCAAGGTCAAAGGTGTGTTGCTATAGGAACTGGAGACTACTCAGGGCAGAGCTCTGTATAAACCACTCCCGGGTGTGAGGGCAGAGGAGGGCTAGTGCGTGAGTCTGCTAGGGCTGCTGTAACAAACCATTACCGACTAGGCAGCTTCAACAACAGAGATGCATCCTCTCACAGTTCTGCAGGACACAAGTCCAAGACCAAGGTGTCGGCAGGGCTGGTTTCTCCCAAGGCCTCTCTCCTTGACTTGAGGACGGGTGTCTTCTCTCTGTTCTTCTTATAGTCTTTCTATCTGTGTGTGTCTGTACCCTAATCTCCTACTCTTCTTCTTCTTCTTCTTCTTTTTTTTTTTTTTTTTTTTGAATTTTCTTAATGGAGATATTGGGGATTGAACCCAGGACTTCATGCATGCACATGCTCTACCACTGAGCTCTTCCCCGACCCCCTAATCAGATATATTAGATTAGGATTTTCCCTAATGACCTCCTTTTAACTTAATTATGTCTTTAAAGACCTTACTTCCAAATACAGTTACTTCCTGAAGCACTAGGCATTAGCACTTCAGCGTAAGAATTTGAGGGGATAGAGTTTAGCCCGTAACGGAGAGCAAGAGGTACCTGGGGCCACACCGTGTTCATTCATTCCACGGGTATCGAGTGCCTGCTCTGGGTCAGGCCCTGTGCTCAGCAATCTGATCCATCACAGCCAGGCGCGGGCCCTTCTCGGGGCTGAAGGACCTTTACAAGTCTCAGCAGACTGCCACTAATGCTGGTTCCACAGATCTGAGAGAGGATGAGCCCAGCGCCGGTTCTCTTTGATGTGCATGGGAGAACATGTTATAGCCCAGCTACCTGGCCTCCCCCAAGGGGTTCTGATTCTAGGTAGGTCCAAAATCTGCATTTTCAGCAACCTCCCAGGTGAGGCTGAAGCTCTTGACCACTGACCACACTTTGAATGGCAGTGCTGAATAACACCTTGGGAATTTGTCCTTCTCCTGTCTGGCTCCACTTACATTATCCGGCAGCCTCAGGATTATGAACATTAGGCATTCTGAAAGCTGTCTTCCTCAGGTTCGGCCAAGAGCCCAAACCAAGAAAACCTTATTCGTTTTATAGACCCGAGGGTGATAGTTGTACACAAAGCATATGCAGTGTATTTTCAGTTCTCCTGAAATATTTTTAATCCTCTTGCCTTGCACAGGAGAAGACCACGCGGAGAAGAGTGCTAGTCTCCATGAAAACAAAATACATGACCACCATGCTTTATTGCTTGACACGTTCATACTTAGTCTTTCCATGTGCACAGTAAGAAGACAATCAACATTGCCGTTGAAGGGGAGCATCACGGTGCTGGCGGGACGCACTTCCTAAGTGCCTAGATTTGAGTATGTGGAGCCAAAAGAAGGGTCTGTGTTTGGAAATTTCATTTGAAAGCAAGTCATTTTGTACTCAGAGTGGTTTTTCCAAAGAAATTGTGTCAGTTCATAAAAGCCCACTTAACCTGTCATGTGGCTGAAGTATTTACATCATTCCAAACCACTGCTTCTTGGACTAAATTGCACTCCACGTTCCAACCAAGAATACCCAAAGCAAACCCAAAGCAAAGTCATTGCATTCCCTCAATGACTTAGGTGTGGGAGGTGAGACAAAGAACCCATAAGTAGAGCTGAGATGACAGGGGGTAACAACTCCTGAAAATGTTGAAACAGTTAAACAGGCTTAAACACTCCTGAACTTGTTCACTTATCAGAGCTCTTTATTTGTATGTTGATTTTTTGCTAACAGAAATTATATGCACATTATCAGTTACTGATCTTCAGTTAATTCACATGTGTTAATCTTGTCTCCTCAGCTAGGTTGCGAACTCTTCAAGGTCTACACCTGTGTATGATATCTCTACTGCCCTTTGAGATGGCCTCTTAAAAATCAATTAATTGCATTACTGAATGCTAGCATGGCTCAGAAACCAGTAACAGGGAGTAGTAAAAATCAGATTGTGAAATTGGGTTGGGATTTACTAGGTAGATGCGAGTGAGATGACTAGGAGATAATGGAGTTGAAGATGCTGGCAATGACAAGGGGACAGATGAAAATTTCACTGGGTCATGCTTTGCTAGGAGTTTGACTCCAAAGAGAAAAGAGGAAACTGAACAAAATCATTTCCTTTAATCTCATGGGAAATCAGACTGAAGGACAGTACATAGCTTTGTCCAACCCCAACTATTTTTATGGAGCCAGGATGGGTTGACACAGGGTCAAGGAGAAATGTCAGTGAAATTACCAGGGGTTCACAAACTGAACAGAGCCAGTGCCCAGGCTGGGAGCTCCCTGGAGGTAAAATGGGCCTGGATCTCTTAGTGAAATGAGGTGGGCTTGCCAGTGACTTGTCGCTGTTTCTGGCCTGGCTATGGTGGCTTTGTTAATGATATAGCCCACTTTAGACTTACTCAACTCTAAAAGCTTTGAGTTTCAAGCCCTCTCTAACTTCAGGAGATAAAAGGAAATTACCTTAATTGTATTCCTTTTTAGAAAAGAGTTTTTTCAATAGGGAAAAGAACTACTAAACTAGTAGTCAGAGTATCTGGGTTCTGATTCCTGCTCACTCTCATTGTGTGATTAAGGAATTCAATCCACCTCTTAATATTTCAGCTGATGACCTTCAAGGTTTCTTCCATCTCTACTATTTTGTAATTCTACAATTACTTTTTGGAATTAACCAAAGAAATAATATTAGAGAAAATGATATTAGAAAAATAATATTAGGAAAAGAAATAAGTATACCCATTGTCATCATTTCTATTCAACATTAACTGGAGGAGGTTCAAGCTAGTGTATTAAAAGAAGATAAAGTAACAAAATGTACAAGTAAAAGAAGGAATAAAACTGATATGATTATATGCAGATTTGCATTGAAATCCAAAAATATTTGACAAATGTATTATTAGCATAAAGTGAGTTTAACATGAGCTGGACCTGTGACAAACTACAAAAATCTATTTCATTTCTATATGCCAGCAATAAACAATTAGAAAATATAATTTAAAACTTTCTATTTGAATTGCATCAAAAATCTAAAATGCTTAGGAATAAATCCAATGAAGATATGCAAGACTGCTTTGTAAATAAAGAAACATTATTAAGATAAATTAAAGAAACCAAAATAAATTGGGAGGGGGTGTATACCATATTCATGAGTTATCAGTATTTTAAAGACATTAGTCCTCCTCAAATTGATGTATATATTCAATGTAATCTGAATTTCAATTAAACAAATTCAAACAAAATTTATGAAGAAGGGGAAATGTGGAAAGACTTGCTCTTTTGGTTATCAAGACCAATTATAAAGCTTGATATTGGCATATTTATAATCAAATAGACCATGCAACAGAACACAGAGCCCAGGAACAAACACACTCACACATATGTTTATCTTGATTTATGGCAAAAATGGCACAACAGAGCAGTGGATAAAAGATATCCTTTATCAAATGATGCTGTGTCAATTGGATATCCATATGGAGAAAAATTAAATTGATCCCTTTGTCACACCATACCGAAACCAGTAAGTCCCAGGTGGATTGAGATTTAGATATGAGTGGTAAAACAATAAAATTTCATAAGATAATACAGAATAAAATCTTTGTGACTCCAGGGTAAAAAAATTTCTTAAATAGAACACCAGAAGCACTAACTACAAGCAAATATTGGTAGAAAAGGAAGAGAGACCTTCTTTTCTATTAAGTAATATAAGGACTGAAAACTGTCCACTGGGCTTAATGAGAAGGAATGGTTGAAAGCACTTTTAGTGGGGGGAGAGAGCCGTAAGCCAGACTTCAGGGGCTGAGACTTCATGAGAAGTGATGAGTCATCTCCACCAGAAAGTAGAGAAAACTAACTCTTTCAAGCCTTTGTCTTTCGGAGATGATGAGAGGTAAGAATCATTAATGTGATAGTAGGAGTAGGAGTTGAGAGATTATTATTTTTTTAATGAGTATATTTAGTGCTGATGAGAGAAATTATAGCAAAGAGGGGAGTGGGATTTAAGATGTAAGAGAGGAAGAGGTTGAGGGGTAACAATGCATGAGGTTCCTGAGAAAAACGAGGGGTCATAGGATGTATCTGATGTACAGGGGGAGAAATTAACCTTAAATAGCCTAAAAGATTCTCTCTGTTGACAATAGGAGGACAGAGGACAGGATCCAAGTAAATGCAAGTTAGTTTGTAGGTTTGATGTCAAGTGGAGTGGTCTTCCAATTGATATATTCTATTTTTTCTAAATAATACTAATACTTGTAAATATTAACACTTGCTATGTCCTACACTATTCTAGGCATTTCCTCTATATTAACTCATTTTATCCTTAGAACAGCCCTGTGATGGACTATTCTGTTATTATCATCACATTGAAGCCGAAGAAAGGGAAACATGGAAATACATTAATTTGCCCGAGATCTTACAGAGCCCAGATTCACACCAGGTAACCTGGCTCTGGAGCCCACAGTCTTAACTTCTCCTTCATCCAGCAGTCAACTTCACTCTCTGCAAAGGAGAAGATTTGATTAGAAACGCTCTTGTAGAAATGAAAATGAAAACTACAATGAGGTATCACCTCACACCAGTTATAATGGCCATCATTAAAAAGTCCACAAATAATAAATGCTGGAGAGAGTGTGGAGAAACGGAAACCCTCCTACACTGCTGGTGGGAATGTAGTTTGGTGCAGCCACTATGGAGAACAAGTATGGAGGTTCCTTAAAACACTAAAAATAGACCTATCCTATGATCCAGCAATCCCACTCCTGGGCATTTACCTGGTGGGAACTCTAATTTGAAAAGATACATGCACTCCAGTGTTCATAGCAGCACTATTTACAATAGCCAAGATGTGGAAACAACCTAAATGTCCATCAACAGATGAATGGATAATGAAGACGTGGTATATTTATACAATAGAATACTAATCAGCCATAAAAAAGGATAAAATATTGCCATTTGCAGCAACATGGATGGACCTGGAGATCGTCATTCTAAGTGAAGTAAGCCAGAAAGAGAAAGAAAAATACCATATGATATCACTTACATGTGGAATCTAAAAAAAATTACACAAATGAACTTATTTACAAAACAGAAACACACTCGCAGACATAGAAAACAAACTTACGGTTACCGGAGGAGTAAGGGGAGACTTGGAAGGAATAAATTGGGAATTCAGGATCTACAGATACTAAATACTAAATATATATAAAATAGATAAACAACAAGTTCCTTCTGCACAGCACAGGGAACTTTATTCAATATCTTGTAATAACCTATAATGAGAAAGAATATGAAAAGGAATATATGTACATATGTATATGACTGAAACATTATGCTGTACACCAGAAATTGATACAACATTGTAAATTGACCATACTTCAATAATAATAATAATAAAACACTTTGTGTTAAAAACGAAATGCTCTTGTAGAGGACAAGTAAGAAACCTTTTGAGAAAATACAGAGAGCTTTTCTGGTGGCATCAGGGGCTCCCAGGTGGCTGGAGACCATGCTTTGTTGGCAAGAACTTCTGAAAATGTTCCAGGTCAGGAACAATCTGAAATCAGACAGGCTTCCCAAGCAAAGGAAGAACTCCTTTGAGGGGGATCCAAATACAATCCTAAGAAGCTATTTGAAGAATAGAAGCTACTCAGAGCTTGTTGCTGCTACTTGTTCATTTTCTGATATATTTTTTTTTAAGACGAGGAAGAATATGCTTTTCTCCAGAATTACCCTTAGAGGAAAAGCTCAAGGGAGATTCCAACTCCCAAACTGGTTTTCAAAATGAGTAAGTGGATAAACAGGATACAGTAACCTATTAACAGAAGAGGTGAAGCTAAACCACTAGGAAGGGGTGGAATGAAAGTGTGGGCTTATTGACCAAATTATGCAGCTTTACTTTTATAGGAACACTGTGCTTCACAGAAAACTGCTGAACAGTCAGCATTATTTATATTCCTAGGCAGACACTGAGGGGCACCCTCTGAGCCAAAAACTGTGACTCAAACTTCCAGTCTCGACAAACTGGTCAGACGTAAATGTTCTCCTGATCTCTACAATCCCCTGCACATTAATGCTCATTCTTGATAAACTCAAGTTGATTGACTGGTTGGCCAAATGACTGGAATCTTTTCTAAGCACAGGCTAGATTTTTTTTAATTGAAATAAGATTGGAACAGAACCTCAGACTTTTTCATATATTTATGAAATAAAAGAGAAAGTGCACAATGACTTTTCCAAGTCTGCAGATGGTAGCCATCATGTTTATACAGTCAAATGTTGATCTGGTTAATGAACCAGAAGGTCACCAGAGACTCACAGAGCGACCAGAAGAGCTGTGTGGAGTTTGCATGTGGGTCTGTGCAAGTGGTCATTCAGGGAAATGACTGTGTCACAAATGATAAATGCTGAAATAATTGTCACCACCTAGGAAAGGGTTTAGGAGCCACCTAGAGAATGATCAACCCATTGACCTGCTGGAACCAAGACAAACAGCCGGTGAACATTACTAGGAAGGGTGCTGGAAAGATTGTTCTAGTCTATGCAATTTCCGACATGCTTGAAATTCTGCAGTGAATAAATTGTACTCATTACTTCCTGAAAAGATCAGAGTAAGCATATACATACTTTTTCACAATTTGTTTTTTGCCTGATTTCTGCAGGAAGGGTAAAATAAACAGGAAGAGCTACAGCAAAGATGGTTGGGAAGGGGTGCTTCTAACCAGGATCAGAATCTCTGCTGGGAGGAGACACTACATGGGTAGGAAAAGGGTGTAGAGTGTCAATTAGAAGGGTAAAGTCAGAGTGAAAACAGGGAGGGGATGCAGCCAGGGCTGGGGGATGCCTGGAGGTCAGAACAGTGTGGATCAAGGACAACAGCGCAGGACTGAAATCACCGACTCCAGTTCTCCTTTAATGACACAGATGTGGTGGCTGAAAGAACAGTGCAGAGGGAATGTGAGGGCCGTGTGAGATGATTAAGGGAAATGGGCATTTTCTGTTTATAATCCTAATGTTTGACAGATAATAATCGTGTCTTTCTAAAAGGTGTAACTTGGAGACTTTGTCAGACACCAAGCCTCAGACTGGATTAGACAAGGGTTTGTGCATGTATGAAAATTATTACGGGAACCAGAAGTGGGAGCTTCTAGAACCTAAGGCTCGCCCTTATTTGAATAAAGACAGAATACATCTTTGAAATCATTGTACATTATTTGGCTCTGCATTTATTTAGAATCCCCCTACCCGTGCTTCCTTCATAGGAGAGTTAATAACAACTGAAAGCCATTTTTCTTTCAGAACGATCTCATGCTTTCACCACCTCACGTGGAGAAAAAAATGTTTTCTCTTTTCTGCTCCAGTCAGCAGCTGTGCAGCTTTCCAGCTGCCGGGTTTGTGCTGAATGGCGTGTAAAGTGACCTGATGAATATGGCCAAAATGGCCTCTAAAACCCCACAAAAAATTCACGTCCTAGATCGTCTCTTCTGTTTTGGAAGCGCAGCCATTACAAGATTGTATTTTACGTGTCATTCTTAATAGAGTAGGAAGAACAGCTGCTGGTCTTTAATTTTTATAGAAAGAAAACATCTTTATATTTTTTACAACAGGGAAGACGGCTTCTCTCAGAATGTGTATCAACTCCCCAGATCTTTAGAATTAGTGGAAATGAGAATTTGGGGGAAAGAAAATTACTACATCCTCTTTGAAGTGTAGGACTGCCAGTGTAGAATTGAGAATCAGAATCAATTTTCTGAGTAAATTCTATTAGGTAAGAGAAAGTTCCTTTTTGGAAAAAAAACCCAAAAAACTAAGTACAACTTCTTTGCACTGTGTGGGGACTTGCCTGCCGCCCCAAGCCCAAATCTCCTGTCATCCCTGGGAGCCTGGTGTGATTCAGTTCACAGTGGGGACCCTTGGGATATAAAGAATCACCAGATCCGCTTGGGTATGGATGTCAGATATAGGTGAGGTTACAGACACTTATTACTCTCAGATAGTGTTACTTTTTGAAAAAAATCTAATCTCTATGTTGGTGTTCTGGGACGCCCCTCCTGGTGTTTGCAGCTACATATACCTGCATTGGGCCACAAGGAGCTTAGCCTTCCCTGTTTATGCTGGCTACCAAAGCAGAATCTCTTTGGAGAATGAAGATGCACACGGGGGTATTAGCAGCACCAAGGAAAAGCCACAGGGCCTCAGGCCGTCTGGCTGGGGGTGGGAAAGAAGAGGGGGTGTGATTGCCCATCGGGGACTGTGCAGAAATATGGAGTCCTAGGGCTGGATTAGTTAAAGAGAAGGGTGTACTCAGGATGTTAGAAACCACCATAACCAAGGTTGGAGACAAGGAAGTGGGGACAAGCTTCAAGACCATGAATAAAATACTCAATAGAAAGAAAGCACTATGGTGCTGGGGGCCAAATTGGAGTGTGGTAGGTATTCTGAGAGATACAAACTAGGATCCCTGCTCCCCAGTGTGGAAGATGAAAATAATCAAAGATAAATGAAACCCATTGGGGAGCACAGAAAACAGCATTTTCTAAAATGCCAGCTTCGTGTTTGATGATTCTGTTTTCTTTTATTTTTTAATTAATTAATTATTTTATGTGGCCCATCTTTTTTTCTTTTCTTTTCTTTTTTTTAAATGGAGGTACTGGGGATTGAACCCAGGGCCTCATGCATGCAAAACATGCACGCTACCACTGAGCTATACCTTCCCCCAGTTCTATTGATTAAGGCTGGCCAGGTTCTCCTTCTAAAGCCTTTCCACCCTGGGCTATGCCAGTTGGTTTGCAACTCTTGGTGGTGCCTGGACGAAGCCTTCTGGTCCAAACAGATGGATTCCTTCCAGACATAGGACCGGAGAATTTTTCCACCCATTAAAAAAAAAAAAAGCTGTCTTAAAATAATGAAGTACAAAATTTGATAAAGTTTATAATTCTACTTAGCTAGATAAGCCATGTGTAAAAGGATGCTAAGAAACACCCATCAAATATAAGTTATGAAAGAGCTCTTTGATTTTCAACTGTTACCAATTGTTGCTCAGTATAACCAGTCTTTTTTTTTTTTTTTAACATTTTTTATTGATTTATAATCATTTTACAATGTTGTGTCAAATTCCAGTGTAGAGCACAATTTTTCAGTATAGCACAGGGAAATATATACAAGATCTTATGGTAGCTCACAGAGTATAACCAGTCTTAAATGTGTTTAATGTGTTATACAACATCTTGGGGTTTGTCTCTAGCTCCTGGATTGTGGGTCCTCCGTGCAACTCTGCTCTCAAAGCTCTCCAGAAGCCTTCCATTGGCCTGGGATTGCCATGGATCAGGAAGGACCCACATGTGTGACCTTGTCAGGAAAAAGCCTTCATCCACCCTCAGTGTTTGCTTCCTATGTCTCTTTCCATCTAACAGGAGGAGAAAAGAGAATTCTGGCCTTGGGAAAAAAACCTATATTTTGTTTTTACTGCCTGTTTTACAGCCTGTTAATTAATCCATTGTAAGCTTCCTCCAGCCCATCAACTATCTAGAAACATCTCTGAGAACACCAGCTCTCAAGAGGGTTCTGGTGTGTACAGAATGGGTCAGATTAACCTGCTTTATATGAGAGTTATAAAATGTATTTTAAAATCACCTTTATAGAGGTATAACTTATTTAAGATAAAATGCACCCATTTTCAATGCACAGCTCTGTAAATTTGGACAAGTGCATATACCCAGGTTACCCACATGCCTATGGAAATATAGATCACTTCCATCATCCTCAAATGTTCCATTGGCCCCTTGTCAGTCATTCCCCAGCTCCCAGACAACCAAGGTTTTCTGCCTTTTCTAGAAGTTTATATAAATGCAATCATCAGGGTTTACTCTTTTGTGTCTGGCTCCCTTTCTTCAGCATACTGTTTTTGAGATTCATCCATGTTCTGTGTATCAATAGTTCCTTCCTTTTTGTGGCTTTTTATGTACATAGAAGGGGAAAGTGTCCTCCTTGTTTGGCCATATGCTTACCGTTAAGAAGATTTTAATGAATATCTGATTTCTATCTTTCAGGGCATTCTTGAATATTCTGGTAAGACAATAAAATTCTTTAATGTTTCCTTTGCCTGAAATGAATAGAGATTACTATATGGCTTAAGGTGCAATGGAAAATAAAGCATTGGCTTAAAATAAAACATACATGTTGAATTATAACACACTGATTTTAGAACATATTTTTACTGTCAGTTAAGGTTATGAATGACTTGACTCTCTCACATGAACTCTTTTGATCCCAGATCAAACTCATAATTTATAGGTATGATCTCACAATCTTTCTCTTTTTTTTTTTAACATTTTTTAATTGAGTTATAGTCATTTTACAATGTTGTGTCAAATTCCAGTGTAGAGCACAAGTTTTCAGTTATACATGAACATACATATACTCATTGTCACATTTTTTTTTTTCACAATCTTTCTCTTAAAGTCCTTAGGCTTTGTGTTTAGAGTTTCCGGCATCAAGATTTTTGTCATCAATTTTAAAAGTTTTTGTTTCTTTTGATCAATTTTAAGCTTTATAATGTAGTTTTAATTTAAATGATTAGGATAACAATGGTGAAGGAAATGGGTAAAATTCAACAAATATTTATTAAACATTTGGTTGAAACAGACAAGCAAGCCATTACTCTCTCTCTCCATAACTTTGTAATCCAGTCAGCGTGCAAGACACGTCCAGAAATAACTAGAATGCAGAGAGTGATAAGAACTATAACTGCAGGAGAAAGAGTTAGTGGGAGTCAGTGAGGAGAAAGGGCAGGTTGACGTCAGGGAATACAGAAAACTGCTGTTGATTTGATGCTTGATCAGTGTCCTAACAGAAGAGTAGGAATTTCAATAAATGGGAAAATAAGGGCATTCCAGGCAGAGGAGGCTGCCTTTTATCAGATGCTTATCATGTGTCAGGACTGTGCTGCCCACATTACAACTGGGTGTCACAATATGTATTATTAACCCGACTTTGTGGACGAGAAAACGAAGGACCACAACACTGCATAACTTGGCCCAAGTCCCACAACTTCTAAGAGGCAGAACTGGGATCAGAATCCATGTTCATGTAGCTCCAGAACCTACCTATGCCCTTGACCACAAGGCTTTGCTGCTGCACTCTCCCCTTTTCCATAGCTAAGGCTGCCTGCTTGGTGGCTCATGCCACCTGGCTCATCACTGCCCTCTCTTGACATCCTGGTCACTCCCCACCTTCTCAGAGGACATGGGCACAGAGACCATAGCCTTCCTCTCCGTCTCATGTCCTGCTGTCAGTTCTGGGGTCACTGCAGTGTCCATGTGGGCAGCACACACTCAGCTCCATCCTCAGGGTCTTAGTATCTTTCTCTCCAATGGTTTCTTCTTTCCATCTCCCCTACTTGCTTGTGTCTCCACCACCAAGACCTTGTCATCACCCAGACGGGTTTCACCTCTGAAATCTGAAGCTCTAATATCCCCATCTCTGGCCACAATCTCACGTTCTCTCATCTTGGTCCCCCTTACACCTGCTTCTGACTAAACCTGTGACATATGCCTTCACTTCTCCCAACCTCACAGCCCTCTCCTTGTCTAACTTCTTCATGTGACTCAGGCCACAGGATTGATTCCCTAAACCACATTCTTTCTCACAGACACTCTCAGCTCCTTAAATCCCTGTCCTTCCCTTGCCCAGCCCAGCAAAACCCCTGGATCATCTGGCAGTCTGTCACTAATGCTGCTGAATGTTGCTGCAAATCACACAACAGAATATGTTGGATCCACTACAAACTCCTGGTCTCCTCCCAAGTTGGACCCTCAACAGCTTTCAAAAATCCTTTAAAGGGATAAATTGGGAGTTTGAGACTTGCAGATACTAACTACTATATATAAAGTAGATAAACAACATTTCTACTCTATAACACAGGGAACAACTGTATTCAATATCTTGTAGTAACCTATAATGAAAAAGAATAAGAAAAGGAATTTATGTATATATATGTATGACTGAAGCATTATGCTGTGCACCAAAAATTGGCACTACTTTATAAACCGACTATACTTCAACAAGGAAAAAAAAGGGAAAAAAATCCTTTTTTCTTATTCTTGTCAGCCCCCTTACCACTAAGCAACTGTTTCAAATCTTCTCTCCTATAATTCCCTTCCCAGACTCCACAGTCTTCACCCTTGTCAAAGACGTGTCTTATTTCATCAAGAAAATGAAAGTCATCAGGTATGAATTATATCTCCTTTTTGAAAACCACATTACTCACTGATCACCTGCATTCCTCCTTCCCTCCATCCCTCCAGGCACTCGGGTCAGTCATGTCACTCCGGGTCCAAGGGCTGCATCACCAGAATTCTTAATTCTACTTCCTCCCACCTCCAGTGGGAGGATCTTGTAATTATCCCCTTTCTCTCTCATATCTTCAGTCCTTCTCCCACTTCACTTTTTTCAGCTTCGAAATATGCCCAAGTACTTCTTATCCTAAAGAGAGAGATACTTGTTGACCATTTGTCTCCCTCTAGCTATAGTCCCATCTCAGCCATTTCCTTCTCTGCCAAGGTTCTTAAAAGAACATTCTACATTCTATACTCAGTCTCCCTATTTCATCATCTCCTTTTTATTCTTGCTCTTCGACCCACACTGATTTACCCGAAGTGCCGGCACAGCTCCGACCTCAATTCCTTGAAACTCAGCTAGCACTAGACTCAAGTGTTCAGTAACAGTTTAGCAAAGGCTTGGCTTTCACATAAATGAGTATTATAATGCAGGAAAGACACCTCTTATCAGAGTGACCTAAGCAAGTCACCTAATCTCTCTGTGTCTCCGTTTCCTCATCTGAAAAGCAGGCGTGATAAGAGTACTTTCCTCTTAGAGTGTGAGGATTATATGTGCTCGTTTATGCAAAGTGCTTAGAACAGTACTTTAAAAGTGCTAGCCTTTATTATTATGACTGTTGATGGTAGTTGTGGTAAGTAGAACCCGATGAAAATAAAAAACAGTCAAAATCAGGTATCACTACCAAAATCCAGGAGCTGTGCCTTTCCCAGGAGTCTCCTAATGGCTGTCTTTCTCTAAAGAGGACTCTCCCATGGGAGCCCCTTGTCCCTGTCCTGGCTGGGTCTCTGCCCCTCCTTGATTCCAGTCAGAGGTGGAGGGGACACCCAGCATCTCCCCAAGATCTGCAGATTTCTAGCTCTGCCCACATGTCATTGCCCACTGCCTGAAACACCTGCGTTGAGATGATTTCCCTGTTTCAAGTCTTTCCCACGAATACAGCACACTCATACATGATAAAACCTGATACATGACTAAGATAACATAGGTTTCCTTCTAGAACAAATGGAAAAAAAAATAGTTCAGCCTCTGCCCCCAAATGCAGAATCACTTGAAATCCTCACCTCCAAGTGGTAGGGTTGTTCTTTTGTTTATTTGGGTTTTTGTTTGTTTGTTTGTTTTTAAGATACTTACTCTGGAGCGGGGTGGGGGAAGAAGCTTCCACACGTGCAGTTTTTCCCCTCACTAACCCAGGCACCGGGGACAAGGGCAGAGCCTGTCCATTCCATCACTAGCACATGTTCCTGTTTATTTCTGCTGTCCCTAGATGTGTCTTGAATTTCGACAGCAAAAAAAGAAGTAATCGATGTGGATGTGCCCACGTACAGACATGGTGGGGACACTTTAGGAAAGATTCAGTCCCCCTCACACACGGCAGAGCTTTCGATGCCCTCCCCCTGTTTCCCCACAACCCTCCAGGGCTGAGTGCAGACACATAAATTAGCCATTAATGTCGTGCGAATGTATTGCCATATTCCAGAGGAAACACTCTGCACCTTTCTCAGTGATAGCAGCATCCTACAGTCACTGAGGGTCTGTTGTGGGTTACACTGTGAACGTATTTAGTCTCTAAATCTCACAAGAGCAGGCATTGTTATCCTCAGTTTATATGTGAGGCAGAGAAGTTAAGAATGCCAAAGCTGCAGTCCTGGGAAAGGGTGGTGGAGAATTCAGTGACTCTCCCTCTAGAAATCTTTCCATTTCCCGAGGTATAGCATTGCCTCACAGCTCATAAATCAAGGTGGAGTCATTTCCAAAGCAACTTAAACAACAAACAGCGGCTCTTGAGATGAAGTAGTGACAGAGGTTGAAAAAAAGGGACATTCCTTTAAAGATTTTTCTTAAAAATTTAGCCAACTTCTTAACTGATCTTTGCGATTACTTTTGTTGTGTCTCCCTCGGGGTGGGAAGGAGTCACATGTCCTCTTTCCTCTGAGCATATAAATGTTCCTTAATAAATTACACTTGTTGTCAGTCTGGGAGAAAGCCTTTCGTCATCCTGAACAGGTTTGCTTCGGGTAAAGTCACTCAACCAGTGCACACCAAGTGCTCTGTAGAGAGAGGAGTAGGTATATTTATAGGGACAAATGCCATTCCTAGACCGATGTTATCCCAATTTTTGTGTTCAGCTAAGATTTCGGCTCTGAACTCTGGGATCATATATCTAACTGGCTATTTGACCTCTCTGCTCGGTTATTTCACACTGTCTCAAATTTAACACGACCAAAATGGAACTTCTCTAATTTCATTCTCCCACGTCCATAAACATAATCCTCCCCATTTTTTTTCATTTCAGCAGGTGACAGCACCACATACCAAGGAGACGTTGAAGAGTATTTATTGGAGAATGGCATGGCCAGCTTTGTTTATGTGTAGGTACATCATCCTGGCAACTACGTAGGGTTGGGATTTTTAGACTTGAGTTGGTGGCTATTAAGGAGGTAAATCTCTAAGAATTTGTGACTGCTTGAATTATTTTCTTTATTGTCTTTTTTTTTTTTTTTTTTGACAGAGGTAATTAGGTTTATTCATTTATTTATTTTTAGAAGAGGTACTGGGGATTGAACCCAGGACCTCGTGCATGCTAAGCATGTGCTCTACCACTGAGCTATACCCTCCCTTTGAATTATTTTCTTTAACAAAATGATGTGTAAGAGGAGGACAATGAAATGTGTTTATAGACATTTCTATTAGGTTTATTCATATGAAATGGTCATTTATAGGTCAACAAAGGTTGAGTAGCAGCAATTTTGTATGATTCACTTAGTATGTTATAGCACAGCAGGTAGGCATCTCTGTCTATCAAGTACAAAAGTATCTAATTTTGGTAATAGTGTTAGAAAACAAGCATTAAGTATACACATACTCTGGGTATAATTGTGGAAACTTTCTGGAAAGCAATTATATCCAAAGTCTTAAAACAGTGAACTTTCACACAGTAATTTTACTTGAGAATAAGAAAATGCCAGTGGACAAGGATATTCACTGCAGTGTTGTTATAACAGGAAAAAAAGAATTTAGTCCAAACGTTCATCTACAAGAGATTTTTAATAAATAAGGTAATTGGTTTCTTGAAATAGTATACAACTACTAAGGTAATGATGTAGAATTAAAATTTAGTGTCATGCAGAGAACGACAAATATCATATTATATCACCTACATGTGGAATCTAAAAAAATGATACAAATAAACTTATTTACAAGACAGAAACATACTCACAGACACAGAAAACAAACTTACCAAAGGGGAAAAGGGGAAGGGATAAATTAGGAATTTGGGATTAACAGACACACAGTCTATACATAAAATAGATAAACAACAAAGATCTGCTATATAGCACAGGGAACTATATTCAATAACTTGTAATAACCTAGAAAGGAAAAGAACCTGAAAAAGAATATATATATATATATATATATATATATATATATATATATATATATATATATATATATATATATATATATATATAATATATATATGTATGTATAACTGAATCACTTTGCTGTACACCTGAAACATTATAAATCAACTATACTTGAATGAAAAAAATTAATGTCATGAAAAGATCCACAACATATTGTTGAGCATAAGGACAAGATATAAAACAGAATGTATGATGTAATACCATTTTTATTTAAAAAATAGAGGATTCCATAACTAATTACTATAATGTGCAGAAAAAGTTACCTGAAAGAAGATATTTCTAAACATTAACAGTGGCATCTCTGGGTGGTGGTACACTTAAAAAAATTTTTTTTTGTATTTTATAAATATTTTATGTGAGTTTATACCATTTTAATAATCAAACAAAAGCTACATTCAAAAGAAAAAAACCTGACCAACCAAAATTTTAAAAAAGCTTCAAAACTATTTAGATAAATATAGAAATGAACAATTCTTAGGGAAAATCCTAGTGTTTAGATAAACCTCCCTGATTTTTGCCATTAACAGTGATTGATACCTTTCTGTATTTTTCCTGATGCCAACATTAGTAACAGAGAATAGGTTCATGTATAGATGACATTCAGTGTGTGTGGACGGTGGGGCCACCACAGGCATACATCAATATACAAAGTCTGCTGAACTTATAAGATACCAGCAGGTTATTTCCATCTTCTCACAGATACAGATTGCTCTTGAGATTGAAAGCTACACTGTCAAGTCTGATACCATTAAACGTAAATTCTAAGTTCTGAAGAAAAGGCAGCTTTCATCACCTGCTTCTATTTTTCTGATTCACAACTCCTGATTTCTGTTCTAAAAGAATTTGACTCTGTAAGCCTAATATGAGGACTAAGTAAGATCTAGGAAGAGTGAGATAACCTATTAGGATGTCAATTTTTGTTTCAAATTTTCATGTTAATTCATATAACCAGTATCTTCTCACCTGAGATTCAATGTCGTTTTTGTTGGAGAAGTGTTGTATACAGTGATGAGGGAACCAGCCTCCGAGGCTGTGCTGCTCAAGAGAAATATAAGAGCCACATATCTAATTCAATTTTCTAGTAGTCACATTAAAAGAAACTAAAAGCAAATAGATGGCATTAATTTCAATAATATATTTAGTTTAACTCAATATATCCAAAATGTTAGCATTTCAACATGTAACCAACATAAAAATTATTGAGATATTTTACGTCTTCATTAGTCTTTGTTTTATCCTACTATTACTTTTAAAAAATAAATAAGCAAATACTTGAAACCATTTATATTCCCCCTGCTTCCCTGATAAAAGGTGGCATGCTAGCATGTTGTTCTGCACCTAGCTTTTTAACTTCATGTATGTGGAGGTCACTCCACTGCAATATATAGAGAGCCTCATTCATCTTCATGGCTGCATAGTACTCCACAGTGTAGTTGTTCCATTTTAAGTAGTTTCATATAAATGGGACTTACGCAGTTTTCAGCCCTTTGTTTTTACAGATACTTCTACTATGAATAGCCTTATACAAATGTCATTTCTGGTTTTGTCAGTATATTGTAGAGATCCTTTAGGACTTAAAACTTTTGAGGTTCTATGCCCACTATGCAAGGGATATGAAAAAAAATTCATTTGTGGCCATGACTCTCAAGCAGTTTATCAACAGAAGGAATAAGGTGATGACATTTAGACTTGTAGTTTGCAAGTCCTCATTGTTTTTCACCATTCAGAAACAACTCAAAGACAGTCTTAATAGGATGTAATTTCTAAGTAAACTCCTGGGAGGAGTAGTTCTAGATTTGCCTCTGTGATGCTGGTAACTCCTGTTCTGGCAAATCAGAGCTCAATCCCTTTTTTGCCTTGACTGGATTAAACCTGCTATAAAGGGGCCACCATGATATCATAGCGAGGGGACTGTGTGGAGGAAAAGACAATGCATTCTTGAATAACCTGTGGCCATTGGGTGCTGCTGCAGAGGAAGATATTGTTCCCCTCAAATACCAAACTGGCTTGCCTGAAGGCAGACTTTGCACCCTGTGAGTAAGTATGCTGAGAGTCCGGGGAGACAGAAGGAGGGGGCAAGGCACAACCATTAAAAGAATGATACAGCAATTAGCAGAAAGATGGCGGAGATTCAACTCCCAGGAGACCTTGAGCTTCATTATACACTCGTTGTAATACAATAGCATGCTAAATGTCACTCCCACAGGTGTCATGACAGGTTTAAGGTTGACCATAAAGGTCAAAAAGTGAGTAATGGCCCAATTCCTAGGAATCCCAGCCCCTTCCTCAAAGTAGTTGGAATAATCCTTCCACTTGTTAGCATACGAAGTTACCAAGTTACCAAGCCCATAAAAACTAACAACCTCACACCCTTAAGTCTCTCTCTATTGCTCTCTCTGGCCTTCTGAGATGGCCTGCGCTCTGTCTATGGAGTCTGCATCTCTAAATAAATTTACTTGCACTCTACTCACTCTTGAATTCTTTCCTGCCAGAAGCCAAGGACCCTCACTCAATGGGGCACATCCCAAGGACTCACCTGGGACCTGGGATGTGGCCATCCTCTCTCACCCTATTTTTCATCCCTATCTCACCCCAGGGAGAGGTGGGTGGAAATGTTAGAGTCTTGGCTCTTTCCAAATCTGGGCAAGATCTTACTGTGGCAATAACCTCCATCCAGCACATCTCCTGTGAGGAAAGGGAGACTCGAGAAGTCACCTCCCTGAGCATCCCCGTGACTCTTCCTGGCAGGCTCTGCTGACACTGTCTCCTTTCTGACCAATGGAGCTGACTCACTTCACTCATCTTCACTGCCAGACCCAAAAATCCAGGATTCTGGGGTCACTTCAGAAACCTAAACATATCGCTAGGGCTTAGAACCTTAACAGTAATAACTAAATTGTTATTCTTCAGATAGATTCTAATTTTTCATTAAGCAAAAATTAAACTAATTTGACAAACCCCAACAGCAACACATGTTACTTTGCATGTTTTTGCAAATTGAAGAACATTCAGGCATTTTCAAAATTGTACACTCCCAAGCTGCTGGCACTGGTCAGGGAAGAAATTCTGTGCTGTGTTCCTCTCTTGTTGCGATGTCCATTAGCAGACACTGACCTCCCTCTCAGAAGGTCACACCACTGCCAAGGCAGCCAGTGGTTGTTTTTAGCCAATAAAAAGATAACTCCCCTATCTGGCTTATCTTTAAGCTTCTGATCGAAAAAGAATTGTTATGATCCCAGAAAAGGGCCACTCGTGACTAAATTTTAATCCTGTAGAACAGTTTCAAATAAGGGTCTCAAGGAGAGAAATATCTGCCTTTATTTAGTAATTGTACTTAATAGTTGAAAGGAGATGGGCTGTAAAAGCATTGGAAGATGGAAGATGACCAACAAATTTTTTAAATCATTTATTGACTTTTGGATGGGTGGGGCTTTTTCTTTCTTTAGCACCTCCCCAGAAAGTCCTGAGCTTACATTTAAAAACAAAGCTGCAGGCACATCCCAGCTATTCCAGTTTGCTGTGTGTAAAGTTGACAGGGCCTGGGGCACAGTGCTGGTACTGGGGTTGGCTGGGAAATTTCCATCTTCCGTCTGTGGCGTGATTCTAGCTGACTGTGAAGCCAAGGCGGTTTGTGTGGCTTGGGACCAAGAAGAAATGTTTGATTTTGTGAATTGATGTAAGCAATCACTGGCTCTAAACCTGAAAACTCCAGAAGGTGCAGCCATCCTTCAAAAAGTCTGTCTTCAGACTGACATCTTATTGACCCTTCCCCTTCTCTGGGGAAAGGGCAACTCTTGCCAGAGGATATGTTATGGAAGAATCCAAGACTCATGCATGCTGTGGGGTTTTTTGTTTTGTTTTGTTTTTGGAATGAACTTATCCAGTAAGTATTCCCAGAGCAAAAGGCACAATATTAACCTTTTGGCTTTATCTGGTGCATTGTCAAAATTTGGTCAGAAAAAAGAGAAACTGTACCATCACCATTTCCTGGCTTCCTTAGTTGGAGGGATTCTTGGGGCAGTGGGATATTGTGATGATTTTTTTTGAACGTGCCCAATTGAGAAAAGAAAAACAGCTGATGTAAATGTGACAGAAAGTGTAACTCATGTTAGTTCTGTGCTCTGGTGCCTGCACAGTGTGGACAGTTTTAACAAAACAAAGGGACAAAATGTGTAAGTTGGTGGCAAATTCATCTGGGAAATCTATCAGACCTCTGATGGGAAGTTCATGGCCATGAGGGTTTTGGAAGTCCCCACTGATAAGAAATTTCTGAAAGGACTTGGTCTTGATCCTTCAAAACTACCTAAGCAGCTGAGTTTGTCGGACTGGCTGAGGCTGAAGACACTTTACTGACATCTTTTCTCAGGTGCAAAGCAGAATTGTGCAAGATCTTTGCGAAACTGGACCCGTTTTGTGACCCCTGTTCTGATGGTGGAGGATTTATCTCAGCTCCTGAAGAACAAGGAGCACTCTTCTTTTTCATGGATCAGCAGGAGGGGAAAGCCCCAGTGCCAGCTCTATTTCTTTCAAAAACTCCAGCTTCTGTCCCTTCTGCATGGAGTCCAGTCCTAGGAGAACCCTCAGAAGAAACACTCAGAAAATATGGACTTAGCGAAGAAAAAATAGCCCAACTTCATGCTTCAGGAGTCATTAAAAGCAGAAAGTGGAGAGCAAATCTGTATATTTAATTGTAAGACGTACCTGTTTTGCAAGTAACCCAGTGAGCTTATGCTGATGTGTATGATTTTGGAAATCATGAAGGAGTTCATTCCTGGGTTAAGATGAAATCTCATGCTTTCACAAAACTTGAAAAATACTGGCATAGTCTTAGTTGTTAGTTTTCTGTAATTTTTCCATGAAGTAAAGACAGTAGAGTTAACACATACTGTCATTATTCTAATTATAATCCAAACCAGTGCCATATTTAATAGATATTCTGCCTGTAGTAGTTTTAAAATATTGTTTCATGCCTGGAAATTGACACAGGTTCCTACATGATCATACTTTTTAAAAAGTCACTTAATTCCATTTTCTTGGGTTTGCACCAGTGGGAGAAGAGAGAAATACATAGTTTAATATTTAATCATTACAGATACTGTGTTTCAAGGTGGGGGCCTTTGAAAAGAATGCCACTAGATGGTTATAGTTTCACAAAATGTAAATACACATTCTTTGACTCAAAATCCAGACAAACATGTATATTGTAATGCACCAGGAATTCTGTACTTCAACCTATAATGAGTGATGTGTGATTTTCCACTTAATGTGGTTGCTTTTCTTTTTTCTCCCTTTCTCTTTCTTTCTCTTTTTTTCTCTCTCTCTCTGTCCCTTTCTGTCTCTTTCTCTCTTTTCTTTTCTTCCTTCCTTCTTTCCTTTTTTTCTTTCACACGAAAGGACCTCAACAAAAATGATCTCTTTTTTCCAAATCACATTTTCTGGGGGGCAGAAAACTTACTCTCTCTGTTCCTATGGAATGTGAGTTTTCTTTCCACTCCATCTTTCTGGGCATAGTTTAAGCAAACAGACTCCTTTGCTCTCAAACTCTAAGCGCTTTCTAATTTTTGTGTGGGAATTTAAATAAAGCTTCAGCAGACTCACTCATATAAATAAAAATCAAGAAAGGGAACATGCCAGATAAATCAACTGACGTTCTGAAGGGGTGCAGCCCTACAGCAGGTGAGTGGACTTGAGGCCACGCCACAGCATCCAGCAGACCTGCCTCTTGCAGACAATACGCTGAAAGGTCCCGGCACTCTTTCGGGCCTTCAGCTGGAGGTGCCGTCCCCAACCCCGGGTACTGCTCCCTCAAAAAACAAAAGAAAACAACCAAACAAACAAAAAAATTCAGACAAAAACTGAAGATATTCCCTGCCCATCCTAGTCTCTTTGGACGTGGATCAAAATTTTCTAACATTAATGTATAGCACAGGGAAATATATTCAACATCTTGTAGTAGCTCAAGGTGAAAAAGAATACGAAAACTAATATATGTATTTTCATGTGTGACTGAGGCATTGTGCTGTACACCAGAAATTGACACAACTTTGTAAACTGACTATAACTCAATAAAAAAACAAAAAAACAGAACAAAATTTTCTAACATTATTAACCCCAGTCTCCTCTATTGACAGAATTTCTTACTATTTATTTTTCATCCTCTTAAAGCCAAATCCAGAGTGAGTGAATGGGTGGGGGAAGTAGATAGGGTAACAGAAGAGAGAAACACAAACACCCTTGCAAAATTGCATCCGTGGTACAAAGAAAGAGATTGTCAATTCTCCCGGCAGGAAAGGATGCTTACCTGGGGGCTGCTCAGGATGGACTCTCGTGTTGTGTTTTGAAAAGTGTGTGATGGAGAAACACGTTTTCAGCCAGAAGGAATAACACAAGTAGAGTCCTGGAGGTTGAAACTAGGTGGCCTTCACTCACATAGGATCATATGACAGATCTTGTCATTTTTTGTCACCTAACAATGGGTCATACTATCTTTCTCCAACAGCTCATGAAGATCTGTCTCATACTTTTTCATGGTTGCACGTTGCTATGGTCTGATTGTGTCCCCTCCAAATTCAAATGTTCAAATCCTAACCCCCAAGGGGATGGTACAGGATATGGGGTTTTGGGGAGGTGCATAGATCATGAGAGTGGAGGCTCCACTAAAAGAGAGACCCACAGAGCTCCTGAGCCCTTTCTGCCATGTGAGGACACAGCGAGGTCTGTTCCCTGGAAGGGAGCACTCACCAGACCCTGCTGGCTCCCTCATCTCAGACTTTCAGCCTCCAGACTTGAGAGAAGTGAATTTCTGCTTATAGGCTACTCAGTACCCAGTCTGCAGTATTTTGTTACAGCAACCTTGGACAGACTAAGACACATGCCATTACACCGTGCAGACGTGCTGCCAATATTTGGGTATCCTGTTCTCTAATGCTAGACATTTACGTTGTTTTCAGTTGTTATAACGATTGCCCGATCATTCTCTTAAGAACTATCCCTGGTAGGGAAATTGCTGGGACACAGAATACCCACATGCTAAATATATTTAAATATATATTGCCAAATGGCTTTCAGAAAGGTGCAAATTTATACCCCCTATAGTATATGGAAGTCCACCTCTTTGCATGCTTACACCTCTGAATATTTTGAATCATTTTCATGTTCACCAGTCATTTCAGCAATGACCCTTTTTTAAAAAATTAATTTGCTTTTCTAGATGACTAGTGAGATTGCGCACCTTTTCATACAGTAGTGCATGTTTGTGTCCTTCTTTTAGAGAATTTACCATTTTCGATCCTTGCTTATTTTTAGATTAGAATATTGCCTTTCTTAAAAATTGTTCCACGGGAATACTTTGTCGCCATATACACCACTCATATTTTTCTCAATTTTCCCTTTTAACTTTGTTTGTAGTCTCTCTTGCTGTGCCTAAGTTTTAAATTTTGATGAAATGAATCCTCAAAGCTTAAGAATAAAAAACAACGTCCTGTTGTGGAAGATTGCAAAAGTGGCCTGTTTTTCACTTTCACAACTTTGCTGCTTCTTCCATCAAGAGACAGGACCTCTTTCTCCACTTGGGACCTGCACTGGCCCATGGAAAGCAGCAGAAGTGACCACGTGCACCATCTGCTCTCCGTCCCGAAACCCCATCCCTGCCATGTGAAACGTCCAGGCTGCCTTACTAGAAGACAAGAGATAGCTGTCCCCACCCATGCCAGTAGCCGGCCAGCCAGCAGACATGTAGGTAAGGCCATGCTAGACAGCCAGCCCCCAGCCCGCCTGCCCACTGACTGCAGCCCCACGAAGGAGCCCAGGTGAGACCACCCACCACCCGGCCCAGATGAGCAGAACTGCCCAGATGACCTGCGGACACGCTAGCAGTAATAAATGACTGTAGCTTTAAGGCACTAAGATTTGGGGAAGTTTGCTGTGAGGCAGTAAATAACCGATTTTCCTACATTTTCTTCTAACACTAGGCTTTGTTTTGAAATTTTCTGTCCTTTCTAATCCGTATAAAGTTGATTTTTTGTGCATGGTGTGAGGTAGTTAAGGGGTCTTGATTTCTTTTACTAAATGGATAGCTGGTTTTCTCAACACAATTTATTGAAGTTTCTTTCACTGCCGATTTGAAATGCCCTGGTTTTCATTAACTAAATTCCCATGTGCACAAGGATTTGTTTCTGGACTCTAATATGTTCCACTGATTTATTTTCTTATGTCTGTGCCAATAAGACAATGTTTAATTTCTTAATTTTAGAGTATGACTTGATATCTGGAGTCTTCCTAGGAAATAACATAGGAAACCAATTATTAGAATTCAAGGGGAGGGATATTGTCTTAAATACTTTTGTATTCCCCCTAGATTCCAACTAACTTTGTGGACCTGGTGGTGATTATGAAATATTTGTTGAAAGAGGAAACATTTGGTCTTCTGTATCGTAAATCTGTGGCATTCAGTATGCTAGAAATAAATTTGGGAGCCTGTGGTTTACAGAGATGACATTTAGGATCATTATCTCTTTTTATCCTCACAATTCTGTAAGGTATAAGGTTAGCAATCTGAGAAAGGCTGAATCATCATGATGATGGAGGAAGAAGAGGAAGGAGAAAAAGAGGAGGAGGAGGAAGGGGATAAAGCTAACATTTACTTTTTACCCTGCGTTAGGGTCTATGCTAAACACTGTAAATATCTTATCTTATTTAACTCTCAAAATGCCTCTATAAGGTTAGCACTATTTTATATTCAGTTTTCAAAAGAGAAGGTAAAATTCAGAGAAGTTCAGTAACTAGATCAAAGTCACACAGTAGGTGAGAAAGTCAAAATGCTAAATGAATGCGAATGCAGGAGGGAATAAACACTGAAAGAAAAACAGCTGAAGGTTAGCAGTTGTTTTCTCTGGATGGTGGGATCACAACAGGTTCCATTTTCTTCTTGTTACTTCTTCTGTTGCCCAGCTTTCCCGCAAGAAGCACATATTATTTTAGCAAACATAAAATATAAATACTATAATTATAGAATATAAATAACTCCTTAAAACATAGCCTGTTTGTCACTAGAATCTAGTGTGAATTAGTTTTCTTTCTACACAGCCTGGCTTGGTCGGCTCCCAAGCTAGGAGACATGAGTGAGACCCACTCTCCACTCTGCCGTATTATTACCCGGCCTGCTCTGTCGTTCCCTCCTATTTGCGCTTGTCATTGGAACATTCCATTCCTGCCTGGGATCTACATTTAGACGACTATCTAGTCTTTACCTTTATGAGAGTGGAATCAGATCAATGAAGGAATTTTATACAAAAAAGCATTAGATAATAAACCACTGATGAAAAAGTTTGGAAGGTATAGGAAGGATTCAGTTTTGTCCCCAATTCCTATTTCCTCCTCTCAGGCCCCCTGTTGCCTAAGTGTGAAACAGTGGTGGGTGTTGGTGCTGCTTGGCCACACTCATCTTATTGTTA
Organism: Camelus ferus; assembly: GCF_009834535.1. Lineage (NCBI taxonomy): Eukaryota > Metazoa > Chordata > Mammalia > Artiodactyla > Camelidae > Camelus > Camelus ferus. The sequence goes on along the minus strand of NC_045703.1, from coordinate 60,335,652 downwards.
CGGTAGAAAAATAAGGGTAGGATTATGAATATAGAGGCAGAGGAGATGACTGACTGGGAATTTAGCCCAACTATAAAGCAGAATAGGACTTCTGAAATAGGGGGAAGTAGGGAAGAAATAACAACTTCTTATTAAAGTCATTTAATAACAGGAAAAAAGGAAGCAAGAACAAAAAAAGGTGAGATGAATAAGTCATAAAGCAAGCCAGATGGAAGGAATAAAATGAAAGTTATTGGTAGGTCTGGTAAATATGAATGGGCTGAATTCTCCTATTAAAAGACTAAGACTGGCATTTTTTGTTTGTTTGTTTGTTTATGAAGAGTACACTTTAAGTAAAGAGAAAATAAAGGAATGAATAAATTATATATTATATAGCAGATACACAATCGCCACTCCTCCTTCTTTTTCACTTGTTAACAAACAAGGTGGAGTTGATGGTTAAAAACTCCCAGGTCAAAGAAAAATGATAGAATATTGAGTGGTGACCCTATGGCAGCAAATGTGAACATCTGGAGAGATGAGAGCTTTTCTTTTTCTTTCTTTTTCTTGGGGTAAAAACTACTTACATTTTTGTTGAACAAAATATAAAATATTATATTATAAAAATAATTAAATACTGAGATGCTCCAGGAAGCCCCTTGAAAGAGAATAGATTAAAAGTAAAAATAATATTGTCCTGCATGGTTAAGATTCTGATTTGATTCAGTTACCTATGCACAGTAAAATTAAAAATTAAAATTGAAAGGTTAGCCATTCTGAGGACAGAAATAGGGTAGATAGAGTAATACATCTTCCAAATAAGCAGAAAGGAACAAATGACAAACTAAAACAAACAGAAACTCAATCCAAAAAAGGCAAGAAAGGAGAAAAATAAAAGCATAGAAAGTAGAAAGTTTAAGATGGTAGAAAAAAGTCCAAATTCATTCATTCAACCATTATACCATGGAGTGCCTACTAAAAGCCAGATAGTGTTTTAGGAACTAGGGATATGGTAGCAAACAAAATATCAAAAAAGACCTGCTTTCATGAACCTTCTATCCTAGTAATGGAAACATATATAACTGATAAGTGAATGAATCACATGTGACATGTCTCAGTCAGCACAAGACAAATAAGTGCAATGGGTGTGTTAAGGATGGAAGAAGGCTTGTCAGGGATGGCCTTGCTGGGAAGGTAGTAGTCAAAAAATTATGAGGGAGATAAGGAATTGAACCATGTGGATGTATACAGGGAACAGCATTTCAGACAAAGGAACAGCAAGTGCAGATACCCTGAAGCTAGCATGTGCTTGAGGGAGCCACATAGAGCAGGGGGGGGGCAGGAAGAGAGGAGAACAGAGGTGAAGCAGGACTGGATCATATAGGACCCGGGGGACCACTTGAAAGATGCACTTATATGCTGACTGAAATGGGTATTTGGATGATTTTTTTGAGAAGAGAGAGATGGTTTGATTTATTACTTTCTAAGGAGGCTCACTCTAGATGCTGTGATGCAAACAGACAAAAAAAGGACAAAGCAGAGACTAGCTGGCTGGCTACTGCAGGAATCCAGGTGAGAGGTGACCTGGACAAGTGAAGGTGGTGAGCAAGGCTGGGGTGTCTGGCTAGAAGTCTACAAGATTTGTTGATTTGTTGATTTGTGAAAAAGATGAATCAAGGATGTCTCCAAAGGTTTTGGCCTGAACAAATATCTCAGCAGTGATAACGAACGTAAATACAATAAACCTGCCATACAAAATGCAGAGACTGTTGGCCAGGATTACAAAAAAACATCTTCAGTGATACGCTGTTTACAATAACACATAAAACATGAGCATAGGAAAGGTTAAAACTAAAAAAATAAAAAATTATAAGATAAATATCAAAAGACAGTGGACATGGCTATATTAATGCCAGACAAAAGAGAAGTTCATCTGTTTACCTCCTCTGTCTTTCTGTCTGGCAATTTTGAACCCAGTCTTCCCAAGGGGACTATTTCATTTGGACCTACCCACACTTAGAACATTAACAGGGTAAGTACCCTGTTAAGAAAAAAAAGTTTTTTAATGTTCTCCATCTACTGCTTTCTCCTCCATCACCAGTAACTGATTTGAGAAGGATGGGGCTGTTCATTTCTAAGGCAACACCAGATAAAGTTGTTTGTTGCTTCTATCAATTTCAACTTTTTCCAAGGTGACGTGACAATGACTCCCTAAGGGAGGCTGAAACACGAAAGGACCGTGTTTGTTTTCTCTTAAGTAAGACTTTCCCATGTAGTGCAGGGCCATGCTGCCAAACACAAGGCACTCCCTTGGACCAGGTGTGTCTGGGTTTCGTCAAAGCTTCAGGGAACAGGCAACGCCTGGCATTGGCAACCTGGGAAGTTTCTATGGAAGGAGAAAAGATCAAGAGAATACTGTAGCGTGATGCACTAGCCACGGGCCAGCCAGGAGCGCTGACTCTCTGCTCACTAAACCCTTTGAAGCTCACTTGCCCTTGTGGATAATAATGACACATATTTTACATTTAGGATTAATTGCAATTGTAAATTTAACTTACTTGTTCCAGTTCGCAGTGCATAAAAAAATGCTTTGTAAAGATTAGCTGTTATTACTACCAAACAAGTACAGTTTCTGATTTATTTCTTCCTTCCTTCCTTCCTTCCTCTTTCTTCCTTCCTTTCTTCCTTCCTTCCTTCCTTCCTCTTTCTTCCTTCCTTTCTTCCTTCCTTCCTTCCTTCCTCTTCCTTCCTTCCTTTCTTTCTTTCTTTCTTTCTTTCTTTCTTTCTTTCTTTCTTTCTTTCTTTCTTTCTTTCTTTCTTTCTTTCTTTCTTTCTCTTTCCTTCTTTCTTTCCTTCTTTCCTTCTTTCCTTCTTTCCTTCTTTCTTTCTTTCTTTCTTTCTTTCTTTCTTTTTCAGAGGCAATGTCCTTGGTAAAAGTCAGCATTTGTCTACAAATTGTTTTCTCCTCCATCAAAGAGATGGGAACTGAGGACTGAAAATACCTCAAAGGTTAAAAACAGGGACACACCACTAAGTGAAGAATCCACAGAAATGATGATAAACTCCTCTAAAATAATGTAAAATTACATTATACATCAATGAGAAGATAAGAGAATAAAAACTTAATTTTCTGCAACTTTTTTACATACCATAATTATGTCTTGAAGTCCGGCTCATCTGCTCAATACTGAACGTTAAAGTTTATTTCAGCAACAAAAATTAGTACATCACATCACGATGGAGGCTTATAGGAGCTCCTTCCATATCATCTAGACGCCCTGCATGGCTTGAACCTGCCGAGCTCTGAACACCCCACCTGCTCCACTCCTTGGTCCCTTGCCTTCCTGTTGACGGCACAGAAGCCTCCTTTGTGGGGCAAAAGCCTTCCCCACATTGGTTTCCTAGTTATCCCAAATTCGCCATTTATTCGCTAGACAGTGCCCATTCTCAAGCTTTAGCTTCGGTAAGAATCATGCGGGCAGTTTGTTAATACACATCCCAGGGCTTCAGCTCTAGGTACTGGATTTAGTAAACCGTGGTGGAGCGGGGGACTGTGATTTTTGTTTTTAAACAGATTGTATGGGAGATTCTCATACAAGTGGTCCAATGACCACCCTTAGAGAAATACCGCTTTCAGAACAGAACACAACCTTGCTATTCAAAGTAGGGGCCACAGACCAGTAGCATCTGCAGTGTCTGGAGTCGGTCGGAAATGCAGAATCTGCTGTCCCACCAGAGAACTTCTGAATTCGAATCTACCTAGTAACAGGATCCTGAGGGGATTCACGGGACAGTTCAAGAAGTGATGATTGGATCACACAGAAGAAACGCATCAACCAAATATTCTCATAAGGGCTTTAGTATTGCTTTGAGGCTTTAATTAAATTGTAAAATTTGTATTGAGAAATATTATATGCTGCCCATAATTCTCCAGTTTGGTTTCCTTCTTCAGGACAGGAAGAGTTCTTACTGAGACCATTTTAGCTTCCTTTTTACAAAATCATCTTGGGAAGTTGCTGGCTCACCAGAATAATGTGCTGTTTTCAGTTCAGTAGGATTTTCCCAATGCTACTTTTACGTATCAGGTTCGTGCTCCTACTAAGTCCACAGATTTGATTTGTTTGCTTAAGCCATGACTTTGGGGTCATCCCCCAGACCAGTGTCTCATCTCGTCTGATGAATCAGGAAGGTGCTTCTGGCGTCCAAGGGATGAAGTGTCTCATTTGCTGGAAGGGGACTGGGCTGCTTGGCCAAGCGAAGCTAAAACATCTGTTTCAGGCATGATCCCTCCTGTTGGCTAAGCTGAGTCGGCGGGGGCGTTTGGGATAAAGCTTGGGTCTCCATCAGAAGACACTGCTATGGTCATCAAGGATGTTGGCAATGGAATCCAGGACACACCCACAGGGAATAAAAACACACATGAATAAAGGATTATTTATATAAATAATCGTGGGCTAGAAAGGCCCACAGTCTGGCTAGGGCCCTGACTTTTGCTCATTTTTTTTCTTACTCATTGGAAATAGACTGAAGAGTATTTCGGGAAGAACATTTTCACTATTGGGAATAATCTGGCATAAGAAACAGAGCAGTTGAGATAATGAAAGAGACTAGAAAGACCATGCAAAGAAGTTTGACTTTTGTTCCAAAGGCATTGTGGATACTTCATGTGTATTTTAATCAGCGGGTAATTTTCTCAGAAATAAAACTTATTTGGCATTTTGCTCTTCTATCCCACTTTAAATTCTCCTGCCTCCCTCGGAGCGGGATATAGGTGAAACTCTCGAGGCTGTGGTCACGAGCCAACACCGAGACTGCGGGGCTTCAGAGTCCGGTGATGTGCTGGTCGGGCCGCCTGCTCATGTAGCTTGCCGGAGAGGCCCTCTCTTCCCCAACCTGCTCTCCAATGTACCGTTTCCACAGGACGATGTGTTGCAGCTGCGGCCACAGGGCCTTATGACTTAGTGGACTTGACAGCGCCCCACTCGTGGCCGGCACCTCTCCTTCCTAGGACCCTTCTCTTGCCCATTGAAATCTCTGCATCCAATGTGAATCTGTTTTCAAAACAAATATAGCCACTGACCTTTTTCATGAAAAGAGCGATTTAAAACTACACAGACTTGGCTGGGCAGAGTCCCCAGACAACTGGACAGGTCTCGCGGGCAGCCACCTAATAGCTGTTGAGGGAGAAAACAGATTTTAACATGACTAATGGCCAGCCTTGTAGCCAACCCATACTGCAAAATAAGTGATATTTTCCGGGCTGAAGGGAGTGATTTGGGGGATACTTTTTCAGGGCCAGCAGTCTCTCTCACCAAGGGGGTCACAAGTCTGCATCCCCCCATACTTAGCTACTCCAAAGAACAGACCTTAAGAGACCAGGGAAACTGTTAGCAAGGGAAGAGTTCATTCCGGGTGCTTGGGGACAGTCTTTTGCCTCAACACTGTTAGCTCATTGGGGACAGAACTGGTCTTCAAACATGTATTTAGTCCGCTCAGGGGTCCTTCGTGCCCAGGCAGCTGCGGGCCCAGTCTACACGTGCACACACACGCACACACGTGCACGCGCACACACCCACCCCTCCTCCTCCCCATCCCTGCTGTTCTTCCAAAGCCACGGGTTTAAGTTCCTTTCTGCTCCCCTCTGTCTATTGTTCAGATCCCTATGGGATAGAGTCTTGTGCTAAACCTTAACTATTTCACCAGAACCCTTGAGTGTGCAGCAGAATCACGGGGGTGGGGGACTTATTAAAACATAGACTGCTGGGATCCCCCGCTTACCACCCCAGTTCTGATTCAGTAAGGCTGCAGCGGAGCCCTAGAATTTGCATTTCCCAGGTGAGGCCGCTGCTGCTGATCTGCTGACCAGCCACACTCCAAGAGCAGGACGAGGCTGGCTATTCATTCATTCACAGATATTTACTGAGGTTCTACTGCACTGGGTGCTGGGGATCAAACAGTAAGAAGAGAAATAGAGTTCATAGTCCAGCTGGATACGTGGATATGAAATAGTTGCTTATATAGTTATTCCTTGAGGAGGATAATCACTGGATTTTTATGTCAGCAAATAACAAGGGACTCATGGATATCAGGAAATGCATCCCAGAGAAACAAACATTTCAACTGAACTCCAGGGGAAATATTGGTGTGTTTCATTCCTTCATTCACAGTCCCTGTTCAAGAAAATAAAATCTCTGCCTGAAAATAACCTTCATGAAGTACCCTTGATGGATATTTCACAGAAGTGAACACCTGTGAAACAGGAGTGAGATAAGTTATTAAATAATTCTTTTTTTTATTAAAGTATAGTTGGTTTACAATGTTGTGTTAATTTCTGGTGTACAGTGTAGAGATTCAGTTTTACATATTCTTTCTCATTATAGGCAATTACATGGTATTGAATATAAGTTCCCTGTGCTATATAGTAGGACCATGTTGTTTATCTATTTTATATATAGTAGTTAGTATCTGCAAATTCCAAACTTCCAATTTATCCCTCCACCCTCCATTTTCCCCCTGGTAACCATAAGTTTGTTTTCTATGTCTGTGAGTCTGTTTCTGTTTTGTAAATAGGTTCATTTGTGTCATTTTTTTAGATTCCACATATAAGTTATATCCTATGGTATTTTTCTTTTTCTTTCTGTCTTACTTCATTTAGTAGGACAATCTCCAAGTCCATCCATGTTGTTACAAATGGCATTATTTTATTCCTTTTTATGGCTGAGTAGTATTCCACTGTCTATAAAATGTAGCCACCAATCGCTGTCTCTGCTTTGAAGGAATAGTTAATGGGAATGTCTTTCCCCAGGAACATGGTTTTAGTTTCAGCTGCCATGTTATTAGACAAGGGAGTAAAGGAGAGTCAAGGAGGTGAGCTAAGGAGGCAGTGGGGGTCTTGGGCTCTGCACTGGCTGAGCTGCACTCTGGGTCTGGTGCAGGAGGCAGAGGCCAGACTTCTAGAAGGCAGTCCTAGAGGTTCGTCCTGGCTTCCCATTCCACAGGTGAGGCAGCTGCATCTCAGGAGGACACAGCTAGTGTTGGAGCTGAGCCCCCCGCCCTGACCTGAAGGACTCTGCTGTTCACCCCAGCAGCCTTTGCATGGGAAGGGATGCCATCGGAGGCATGGCTGATGCAGAAGGTCACCAGGTGGGAAACCACATTGGGGCTGAGACAGGGTTCAGGGGCAAGAAGTCTGTGAGGGACCAGAAAGGAGGGGCCAGTGAGACGGTGGAGTCAGTGATGGCTGGGGTCAGTGAGAAGGCAGAGCCAATAAGGGGGTGGTTCCAGTGAGAGGCACGGCCAGGAAGCACTTTGTCTCAATGTATGGAGAACCACTGAAGACTTTTAAACAGGAGTGTGACAAATTATTAGCTGTGAGATTTGAAGCAAGTCACCTAATGTTTCCAATATTCTGTTATCTGGAGGAGACAGCTTTCCCACCTACTGGAGAAACTGGAAATTCTCAAGTGAGACTATTAGTCATAGAACACAATAAATATACACATCAGAGAGCATTGTAAGGGGATGTGCCCTGTGTCAGCAGAATTAGATCCCCTGCCTCACTAGCAGTTCACCGTTCTTGTACCATTTCTTCACTTGCGCACAATATGGGTTTGATTAAATGAACTACTATACAATCCTTTCCAATCCTGACATATTCTAATCTTGAGTTTGGAAAAAAAAAAGAATTTATTTTTAATTATTATTATTTTTTAACTTTTTGCTCATCAATGGAGGAATCAGGCCAGACAGCTGCACAGGAAAAACAGCTGTTTAAAAATACATTTTTGGATAAAGTGTATTTTCTTTCCTTTTCCTGGTTCCTTTTGACCTGTGGTGTTTTGGGTTTGACCCTTAGTGTGAAAACATAGCTGGATGCTTATTAATTTCTTAGGCTCTCTCAACCCCTCAAACCCACCAGGGAGCCACCTGCTGAGAACTGGGGAGGGGGCTGCACCCTGCTGTCCCGTGGCTTTCACGCCCATGAAAGGCAGGCCGAGGTTTCTGTTTCTGAGCCAGTAGTGACATGATCTCAGCTAGACATGTACAGTACTTTTTCAAAAATTGCATATGCCCCTGACCAGATGTGATTAGGGGTCTTCAGTGGTTCAAGAAAAATCCAGTTAAGAGTTCAAACTTTCACATTTGCTCAGGGCTAACACTTGGCCCGTATCAGTTCTATTAAGGAGACAGTTTACACTCACTTGGCAAACTAGGTTAATGACTAATGGGGTTAAGCGACAGATAAAAGGCCCACATCTTACTTGTGGCCACCTTAGAGGTGCTGATTTTTAGGGATATGTTTGGTCTTAAAATGATGCCTTTGGACTTTTGACTACCTCTGTCTCAGAGTCTGAATCACCTTTTTTTCTTTTTGAGGTCCTTGTGAGATCAGGAGCAGATAGAACACGATTTTACCCATTTTGTGGCTCATGAAAGAGTCGCCAGAAGCTGCTCTAAGTGGTAGATTGAATGACCTGACTCAGGATGGGAGCCGAAACCATCTCGGCCCCAGTCGACTCACTCTGCACTAGTTGTTTTATCCCCTGCCTCTGGGAAAAACCTTGCTCTCATCGCCTGTGGAAAAGGAGGGGTGGGGAGGGAATGAGGGAGGGGGAGGGGGAGGGAAGGAGGAGGGGAGAGAAGGACAGAAGGTGAAGCTGAGCTGGGATGCTGTCTTGGTGGGGTCTTAGCTGACCCCAGAGTTTTGAAGCTGGGATGACCCTTCAGAGTTGCCCCCGGCTAAGGCCAGGGGATCAGACCTTTATGCTCCCACATCCATCAGCCATTGGATATTGGCCTCCCCAGTCAGCAGGTGATAGCTGGGGGGTCTGTCGGTCACCCTCCAGGAGCTGGGACTAAGTCCTCCTTGCTGTGTCAGGGCATCCCAGGGTCCACAAAAAGAGGCTGGAGGAAAAGAGCACAATCCTTAGCTGGGAGAGTGTGCCCCGCCACTGGCACCTGCTGGCAGACACGCAGTGCCAGCTCATCCGTGGTGGTGTACTTTTGGGTCTCCTTGAAGATCCTCTCAGGGGGCCTCCTTGCAGTTCTTTGCACTGACGATGCCTCTCAGTCCAGCTGCTTGTGGCTCCCCTGCAGGCTGGCCAGCGGGTGTTGACTTCTCTGTTGGGATCCCTTGCCCTTTCAGCTGCTCCTTTTCAGGATGACTCACGGCTAGTTAATGTCTCCAGAGCCCACATCCTCTTCTTTGGAAAATTGTCTCTTTGCCTCACTCTTGGTGACCAGCCATTCTGGTTTTGTCCTGGTTTTAGCTTTGAAAGTTTCACAACCCAGGAGATCCTTCAGTCCAGGACCCACTGGGATGTGGATCACTCTAGAATGTAGGGACCCCACGCAGACACATCTCATGCTTCTGCAGAGTCACACCTTTAGGCTTTTCCAGTATGAATCAAATAGCAGTTGCCATATCCATCAAATGCCAAGGACTCACACCAAGCCTTTCAAGTGGACGCCATGGAGCCCCTACCCTGGGCTTGAATCATAGGGGAGGTGCTCCCTTCCATCTCCCTTGAAGTCGGGGAACAGAACATGAAGCTAATGCCCCAAAGAAAGCCTGTCTTCTACCAGCACTTTGCATTCCCCTAACATCTTCTTATCCAGTCTAGAAGTGGGTAATGGGCTACAGCTTACAAAACCTGTTCATTTATCTGCTTACAATGGAGTAAGGTAACCTCTTGGAGTACAAGTCACTCAGGGAGCACGTGCCTGCAGGAGGCCCTTCCTCGGGCTGCTAACAGTCTTCAGGAGGTAAGCAGGATGGGAAGCTGCTTCTCAGCATCCATTTCACCATTTTTTTTTCCCTTCAAGTCCTTTGGCTCTGGGCCAGGAACTTTAAGAGAGCCATGTGCATAAGAATTACCCAAGGATTCTGTTAAAAATGCAGATTATCTTCCCCTAATCACAAAAAGATGCTCAACTTCATTTACAATAAGAGATGTACAAATTGAAACCACAGCACTGTCTGTCGGTAACACTATGGGAGAAACAGACTCTCATACGTTGCTGGCCTAGTCCCCGCGGGGAGTTGTCTGGTGAGATCTAACAAAACGACAGGCACATTTCCCTTTGGGCCAGAAACCCCACTTCTGATAACAGGCCCCGCAGAGACACGTGTACACAAAGTAAAAGACGTATGCAGACAAATCATTTATTGGGACATTGTTTGTAATAGCAAAAGTTTGGAAATAACCCAAGTATAAAGCAACAAAAGGTTGGTTATTAAACTGTGGGAGAGCCACACAAGGGAATTTTATGTAGTATAAAAAAGAATACTGGGATATCTATTTACACAGTCCAAATATGAAAAGACCTATAGGATATGGTGTCAAATTAAAAAAATTAAAAGCAGGTTTCATATGTATGTATACATACACATTTAATTTTTGCAAGAAAGGGGAAATAAGAATATATGTTAATATTTATGTGTATTAACGGAGAGAAACAAAAACAATGAGCAACACAGGGGACTGGGGGAAAGAGGGTAGATGGGGAGACGGGCTTGGGGACCGTCTAAATGCTTCGCTGTGCTTATGCTTTCATACGCTGACTGTGGAATCATGTGAACTACTAGCTATTCAATAACAGTTTAGAAATATGTATTTTCAAATCCTCTTCCTGCAATTCTAATTTACTGGTTCTAGGGTGGAGCTCAGAATTTTGTATTTTTACAGAGATCTGGAGGTGAATAAACCCAGGCAAACACATCGAGAAAGATGGTCTAAGTAATCTTTCTCCTACATTATTTTATTGGCATTTGTTTTTACAGTTCAATTCAGCTTAATTAATAAATATTTATGGCGCATCATGTTCTAGAAAGGCCAGTGGGGAGGGACTGGTAGAGTTGATTGGGGGACCCTAATGGCATCGATGGATGCATGAGGCAGTGTGGAGTCTAGAAAGTGGTCACATGGCCAGGAAGGTTGTTGTTGAAGGGTGGTAGACAATCCCTGGGGGAAGGCATATATGCCCACCTGTCCTTAAAGAGTCCAAGAAAGTTCCTTAGGAGTGTCTGCATTCTTGATGTTACAGAAGCAGCAGATCAAAGGCAAATTGCAAAACATTGAGTGTTGACAACTGGGATGGCGTGGTGGGTTGAGTCATGTCTCCTAAAAAGATACGTTCACATCCTAAGCCCTGGTACCTATGAGTGTGAATTTATTTGGGTCTGTGCAGATGTAACCAGGTTGAAATGAAATCATATTGGATTAAAGTGGACCCTAAATCGTGTATGACTTGTGTCTAAGAAGAAGGAAAGTTGGATACTGAGGTGCAGAGACACACAGACGCAGGGGCAAGAAGGCCATGTGATGACAGAGGAGGTTGGAAAGATGCAGTTACAAGTCAGGGATCGCTGATCACCACCAGAAGCTGAAAGAGGCCAGGAGGCATTCTTTCTTAGAGCCTTCAGAGGGATCTTGGCCCTGATCACAACTTGATTTTGAACTTCTAGCCTCAGGAACAGTGAGAAGAAATTTCTGTTGTTCTAAAGCACTCAGTTTGTAGTAATTGTATGGCAGCGCCAGGCAACTATTACAGATGGTGCGAGAGACAAAAACAAAGGCAAAACTAACTTCAGGCCTGAAGAGCTGGAGAGCGGTTGCTGGAGACCCTAAAAATGGAGAAGTGTGTTTGCAGCGGTTAGAAAGGATGGGAAGCTCGGTTTGAATGCACCAAGTTTCAGGCATCAGGAGGCAGAGCAGGGGAGGTGGGTCAGAACATGTTGTCTCTATGAGGGATGCTAGCATGTTCATGAGCAGAATTAGTGCACATTTTGTGCATCACCATCTGCCAACCAAATATTCACCAGTGCCTTCTAGTTCCACAGCCCTGGGTCTCACGAGATGACAAAGAGGGAGAAGAAGGAAATCCCTCCCCCAAGTAGTTCATGTAAATAACTGAGAGAGGGGGGCTTGCATATATGAAGAATTACTAATCTTGAAAGGAATGAATACATATGCATAAGTGAAGCTTAAACTTTAGAGGAGGAGGGTCTTTAGTTACTAGTAAATATGTAACAACTGGCTCTCCAATAAGAAAGTACTGATTTGTATTGTTTGACAACTTCTGTGGAGTAATTATACTGATCACGGCCAATTTCAATCTCCCAGTGTGATGCCTGTGAACACAGAGCAGGAAGGGATGCTAATGTTTGGTCCTTGGGAGTCAGTGCAGGCTGGCTCCAGCTCCCCCACTGAGGATGAGAACTCGAGGGGCTGAGGAAAAGAAGGTTTCAGGAAGAACAGAATGTTAGCAGGTTCTCAAGGATGGGCAGACACAGGAGGGAGGGGAAGAACCCTCCATAAGAAATAGCCTGAGTCAGGACTCAGAGAGACAATGGGCAGAAAGGCCGTGAGCCAGATGGCCCTGAGTTCGTGTCTCATCTAAGGCACTTACTTATTGGCTGTGGATCTGAGCCTCAGTTTACTCATCTACAAAATAGTACCCATCATATAGGCTTTTTATGACACAGGTATGTTACTTGGTACATAGTAGACACTCAAAAATGTTCAGTTGCCCTCAGCAGTGCTGAACAGTTTTGTTGAGATGTTTGTGGAGGGCTCTATTGGAAGATAAAGCTCCAAACAGACACACATTCATATATACATACCTATGTATACATGCACATGGATGAATATATGCATATACTACACATACACATGTATGAATACAAACACACGCACATATATATACATGCATCTATATACAGACACATACATAGTTCTCCATTTAAGACAAAGCTATGTGGTCAAGCGCAATGGGGTGTTTTATTTTGATGAATGTGGGTTAGGAGACCTCTAGAGCATTACATCATTTCTGTTTAGTTGTTCAAGGACATCTGAGGGATGAGAAGCCTTGAGGAATATAGGAGAGAAACATCCTGCTGGGGCCTTTGAGGCTACAAACAACCCCAGCAGGACCGGAAAAAGCGCTCACGTGAAGATGGGTTCCTTCCAGACTTATTGACAAAAGGGATTTTAGGTCAGTGTTTATCCTTCAGGAAACAACAAGGAAACAGGAATCATTCTACATTCTGTCAAGGAGCTGAGCAACCATTTCAGATACTGGAGCAAATTCCTGACATTGAACAAAAGAAAGTTCGTTGAGTCCAAATTGAACCAGGCAGGGGCTTCTGAATGTCTTTCTGTTCAGGCTGAGTCACTGGGTAGACAGGAAGAACTACTGTATGGTTTGCTTGTTTCTCATTTAGCAACTGGATTCAAAATTAAATTCTTTGGCTACAAGCTCAAGTTCACACCTTGGCTCACCCAAGAGCCAGGCTAGATGGGTAGATTGCCCTGTGCAACCCTCACTGCTGTTAGAGAAACAATTATAATAATCTTATGTTTGTAATCATATCTGTTTGTACTCATTTTGTGAGTTTAAAGAATTGAAGGAGCTTTTTGCATTTGTTTGGCTATTTATGTCAAAATGTGTGGAGACTGGCAAAGATGTCAGGTTAAAAATATTTCTGCTTCTTTTGTGTTGTTATGTTGAAACTGTGTATTAAAAAAGAATTCTGTTTTCCAGCAGAAATGTGTTCAGACCAGCAAGGTGGGATAAGGGAACATTTACATACCTTAGCTGGACTTTGGTGCTCATCCGTGTATTTCTGTGGACAGCTGAGGGCCCAAGTCTGTTATTAATTATGATATGAAATGCATGAGTGTGGGTCCATTGTTAGAATTTTCTTGATTTATTCATCTCAAGTGTTGGATACCAAAGGAAGACCTCAAAACAAACAAGCAAGCAGGCAAACTAAAAAAGTATCATGGATGTCCAGACTGCCTATTGGCTCAACTTCCGCATGAGATCATTTGAAAAAACTAAAGCACCTGAAGCTCTTTTTGTTGGGAGAAATCGTTCAGAGGGAGAAGAGAAAAGAGTTTATATTTACTGTACCTATCAAGTGCTACTCTCTTTACTACATACGTTAAACCGATTATTTCATCTGATAGTCATCTATTGAATTTTTTAAAATCTTACAGATAAAGGGACTACAACTCAGTGTATTTTGAGATGGCCAGAGTGGAACTCTCCATGAATCAACTCAGGCACATGGCTATATTTTGGAGCTTTTGATCTTGGTCTAGGACTCAGTGGTTAACAGTGATAAGGCCATTGGCTTTTGTTGTTGTTGTTAGTCAGTTAAAACAATGTTTCCCTTTAGAGTTTTAACTCTCTTAATGATTTCTTCTTTTACCAGTCAGGGCTCTACCAGGGGAACAGAACCAGTAGGGGATGGATAGATAGACAGATAAGTTTTAAGGAACTGACTTACAAGAGCAGGAGCTGATGGTGTAGTCCACAGGTGGGATTTCTTCTTCCTCAGGAAAATGTCAGTTTTGGTCTTGGGCCTTCAACTGATTAGATGAAGGGTAATCTACCCACCACCTTCTGAAGGGTAATCTCTTCTGCTTAAAGTTAACTGATTGTAGGTGTTAACCAAATCTACAAAATACCTTCACAGAAACACCTAGATTAGTGATTGGTTGAATAACTATGTACTAAGGCCTAGCCAAGTTGACATATAAAACTAACCACCATGCCTCCCAAACTTGCATAATCTATTTTATAACACAAAGGTAATCCTGGCTGGGAAATCAAAGAAACAAGCTCTTTTATGATATCCAGGCTTCTCTTTGGGGTCAGGAAAGATGTTTGGCTTCTTGCCACTCAACATGAGCAACATTCCCTAGTTGCAGCTTGGCTGTGTCTGGGTGACCTATCATCCAGCCAAATCCTAGGCTCCTTATCTTGAGTTCTTAAAAGAGAGAGTTTGCAGGTCCCCTAGTATTTTATTCTCACTACCTTTTCAGGGGTTTTATTTGGTTCCCAAATGAATCCACAGCTCTTAAAGTTTTCTATCATTGATCCCGATGGGAGGGAGCCTTGGTAATCACAGCCTGGAAGCATGAATTAACTCTGAAGATCGTCATATTGATCCTACAGGGCTTCCTTTTTGTAAACACTCATTAATGAACACGACTCAGAGTCCTGATTTTGTGGGGCCTCATGCTCCAATGACCTTCAGGAGATCAGTAGAGTTTGAACTGGGTCAATGATTTAATACACTGAACCTACGGCCCCAAGAACACTGATCACATCAAGACTGCCTCGTCTAGTCTCTGCTTGATTATAAACTTTCAGAATATTTCCTAATGATGGCTACTCGGAGAAACATCTATGACCAGTACTCAGCAAGAAATTCTCCCTGATAAATTTCTACCTTCCTAAGCGTACATGTGCTTAGAAGTATATTCATGAGGCAAAAAAATAGTTTACTGTTTTTATTTTGTGTTTTTGTTTCACTCTTTCCTTTCTTTTCTTTTTATCTCCACATTGTTTTTCCAGGCTTGGTTTGGCTCATCAGTTATTCAAGTCTGTCATTACTGGAGGTACAATACTCTTTCAATTCAGACTTTTCCCTAAAAATTTTCCCTGAGGTCATCATTGTCAATGCTGCCATATGCAATGATCTGTTGTCTTTCATCACATCATTATGTGCTCCTTTGAGTTAATAGTCACAACCACTGATGGGTTGTGATGAAGGATGACCTGGGAAGCCACAAGTCATTGTTTCTTTGATGGGTCTCCTGCTGCGCATCAGGTGTAGGGAAGGCATAGGATTCACACAGAACAAAACAGACTTGGTCCCCACCCCTGAGACTTATCAGTCCAGCCAATCTCCCTTTGATTCCCACTCTTGGTCATGTCTTTATTGATTAAGATCTTACATTTTAAGAAGGATGACATAGAAAATTCAGGGGAAAAAAAGGACAAAAGGTGGAAAATTGGACTGAAAAGAAAAAAAGTGAAGGCTCTGAAGTCCAACTGAGGACAACGAAAATTTCGGTACCTTATGAACAAGGCCTTAGTTTGCTTTGCTCCAAATTAGAAAGTCCGTGTGGAGAATATCCTCTAGACCAGTAGAGGGAAAGTAAGAGTTTGAAAGTTTCTGATGCTCAACGATTTCTTGTTAGAACAGGAAATTCGTTTATTAATCTTCATTTATTTCTTTAAGAGTACAGGTAGTATCATTAAATAACATTCATTCATTTTTCAGCACCAGACCCTGTGTTAAGTGCTCTACGTACATTAAGTCATTAAATCATTACGAAAGCTCTGTGAGTTAGGTCCCGTTGTTATCCCCACTACAGAGACGAGGAAACTTCAACAAAAGGAGTGAAAGTTAAAAAAGGTAAAGTTACAACTGTTAGGTGCTGGACCTGTAACATCAAAACTTTTCAAATACCACAACTCTAATATTTGCATAAAACCCCAAAGACACAGCCCTTTCTTACACATTTTTTCATATTACTAGTGAACAGAGAATTTTTTTGCACTTTGCTAGGTTTTTTATATTTTGCATAAAATTTTCTAGGTATTATGGAAGACGCTAGTTAGAAGCTTCTGGTGAGCAGAGGTAATTATATAGTTAGGTTCATTTATAATATCACAGTAACCACTTATACAATTTTATTGGAATCCTCACTACAATGGAATTTATATAGAAATGCACTTTTAATACTATTTTGTTGATGCTATTAGTTTTCCTGGATGATGACTCGGCAATTATCATCCGACTCTTCTCTGTCAGAGCCTTCAGGAGCTGCCTATTGTCTTTTGCATCAAATCTGAGTCCATTTGCCTGGTTTGCAAGGAGGCTTGCAATAATCTAACTCCACCCCTCCCTACAACCTCATCTCCCCTGAGGCTTCAGCATTATTTTCCTCTCCTGCTGCCTGCTGCACTCATGGGTTCCTGGACTTGCTTCTGTGGTTTCCCGCTTAGACTGCCTTCTTGCAGTTCATTTTATTCAAACCTCTGCTTCAAGGCGGCTCTCAGCTCACATCTTTTCTCCGCAGCACTCCCCTCCATGCCTTTCTATTCTCTCCTCTTCCTTCCTAACCTCCCATAGCACAGATTGCCTGATTGCACAAATTCCGCACTTGATTGTATCCTTTCTTGGACGCTAGTCCAGTGCTTCTCAAACTTTGATGAATGGGTGGAAGAATCATCTGGTTGCTCAAAACACTAAAAATAAAATTACCACATGATCCAGCCATTCCACTTCTGGGTATATACCCCCCAAAATTGAAAGGAGGGCCTCAAAGAAATATTTGTATACTCATGTTTATAGCAGCATTATTCACAATAGCTGAAAGATGAAAACAACCCAAGTGTCCAGAGATGAATGGATAAGCAAAATGTGGTATGTCTACACCTATATATATATATCTACACACACACACACACACACACACACACTGGAGTATCATTCAGCTTTGAAAAGGAAGGAAATTTCAACACATGCCACAACCTGGATGAACCTTGAAGACATTATTCTAGGTGAAATAAGCCAGTCACACACACAAAAATATATGCTGTGTGAGTCCTCTTATATGAGGTACCTAGAGTAATCAATTTTGTAGAGACAGTCGAATGGTGGTTGCCAGGGGCTGGGGGAAGGAAGAATGGTGAGTTGTTCTTTAATGGGTACAAAGTTTCAGTTTTGCAAGATAAAAAGAGTTCTGGAGAGTGATGGCAAAACAATGTGAATGTACTTACCACCACTGAACTAGACACTTAAAAATGGCTACGATGATAAATGTTGTGTCTGTTTTACCACAATTTTTAAAAATTTGGGAAGAGGCTATAAAATGACAGTCTCTAGGCAAATTTCTATTTTTGATGTTTTTGTCTGGGTGGGAGGGGATGAGAATGCATCACCTTAATCTTCACTCCCAGGGGTTTTGTAAGCAGGTCGTTTCCAGGACAAATCTGGAAGTGCTTCTCGTCTTTGCGTGTATGTAAAGTCTGTAGATGCCTCTAAATAAAAGGATGGGAATTAGCCTGTCATGGACCCCTAGATGGCAAGCACATCACAGAACTTTCACCCAAGCAGTTGATATTATGTATATTTTAATGTATAAAACAACTGAGGCTGAAAAGCTGTGTGAATTGCCCGTGATCATAAAGATATAAAGCAGAAAAGCTGGGAGTTAAACCCAGCACGGCGGAGACATGGTGATGTGTTCACCACACCATTTCCTTTTCTTTAGCACATAGGCTTGGCTTTTAGCCTCAGTTGACCTCGCAGTTCGGTTCCTGCCCAGTGACTAAACTCTGGTCTAGGCAACTCTGACCTCTAGAAAGAAGCATCCGGACCTGGCCCTCAGTCCTTCCTTCTCCTTCCCTAGCAAGTTTGAAGGATGTAGGCTCCAGAAGGCAGTCCTGTGAGATGTAGATTGGCTGCCAGGCTTGCCTGAGACTGAAGGCCAAATAAGAAATGAATGTTTCTTTGTTTTGTTTTGTTTTTACTGGAGGTACTGGGGATTGAACCCAGGACCTCATGCGTGCTAAGCACGCACTCTACCACTGAGCTCTGCCCTCCCCCTAGAAGTGAATGCTCATCGTGTATAAGCACTGAGATTTCACAGTTTATTTGTTACTGCAGCTCAGCCTATTTTATCCTGACTAAATCCATACCCTTGGCCTTCCCATACTCCGCCTCCCAAAGTCCAGGACATAAATTCCTTCTGCATTTCCTGCAGCACTAAGGATAATGTTAAGTTTATATCAGTTTTCCCCTCTAAAAAACTTTTGGCATTCATGTGGTTTAGGAAAATGATGAAAATTCCAGGTTGAAAGAGAAAAAGATGGAAAAACTCACTCCTCAGACAGAGGAAGCAGCTCCAAGAGCACCATTTAAGTACTTTTTAACTTCAGTTTCCTGCTCCCACCTCCTGTCCCCAATTCTTTTTCTCAACTTGCTTGATTATTTTTCTAAATCCTCAGAAAGCCAGTGTTTCAGTTTTAGCAAACCAAAGGCAAAGTAAAACACTTAAGAAAAGGTTAATGAGTGTTTATAAATAAATTATTGTTGCCAAATGATTCCGATGCTCAGGGTTGAGCTCATGTAGGGCAAATGAGACACATTCCTGAATAACCAAAGCCAGCTCCCAGGCCCTCTGTGAAATGAGCCTGCCAAGCTGTAGAGGCCTTAATGAACACATGGCCTCACACACGAAAACAGGAAATGGAAGTGGGAGAGTTACGTTTGGGCAAGTGAAAGAAATGAAGGCAAACAAAGACAGCTTCCCAAAAGCCGGACTCCTCCAATTTATGATTTTGCAAAATCTCATCTGAGCATTGTGTTTTCTCTTTGGCTTGTGTACACACAGCAAAAAATGCAGTGGTCCCCAATGTATATTTTCCCCTTTTTTTTTCAGTAACAGACCACCAATACTTGGCTGGGCACACAGCCATACTAAATATAGACTGTATTTCCCAGTCTCATTTGAAAGCTGTTTGTAGCCACAGAACTAAGTTCCAGCCAATGGGACATGAGAGAAGGTGATATCTATAAGTTCCAGGAAAGGTCCTTAAAAAGGATAGGGGAGGCTTCTCCTCTTCCTTACCTGTTCAGCATTCTTTTGTAGATATGTTGGCCAGTGCTCCGTCTTGGACTGTAAGAATGAGGACCAGACTCTCGGGTTGGTGGGACAGAAAGCTGGAGGCACCTGGGGCTCAGATGATCCTAGAGCTGCCATAAAAGTCCAGAACTGCCCACCCTCAGATGTTTGCACGAGAGAGGTATGCACTCTATGCTCTCCTTTTATGTTTAAGCCACTGTGATTTGATACTGTAAAATTAGTAGTAAGTTGGGTCTAACTAACGCAGTGATCAATTTTCTAGCTTGGTTAAATGTCGTGTTTATTGCCTAAAATGCACATACTTGGTCCATAATGCAGACAGTGTAAGGCAGATTATATATGCAGGTCAATCTGTGGTCAATCTGTGATTATATATGTGGTCAATCTGTGGTTAAAAAACAAAATGGTAAAGTGCCAGGAACTTGTTTGGAGATGCCTCCACTGAATATTTGCATCTGAAAAGATGTGAACACGTGTCAAACTCATGATCTCCATGGTTGTAAATAGCATATGCCTCAATCAAAATTTAAAAAGAATTAAGGTTTGTGTTAAATTAAAAATCAGGTTGTAATTTTGAAACTATAAACAAAAGTATCTTTGCTCTCAGCACTATTTTATTACGAGATTAATGCTTGAAGATAAAAGATAGAGTGTCTGGGAGTTTCCAAACACAGTACAAGCTCACATACACACACACATGCGCACATACACACAATTAAGTAATTTTTAAAGACATTAGAGTCATGTGCATTACTGGTCAAATAGTTCCAATTTAGATGTAAAGAAAAAGATGGGTGTTTCAGTTTATGACAGTTTAACTTTCCAAATTTAGAATAGTAAGTGATATTAGCACAGAAACTCTACTGTTATATGACAATAAATACATATTTCATGAAAGAATAAATGTGTGCATCTAAGTTTGGATTTCTTTTCCTTTCTTAACACCAGAATCAGGTTCAATTAAATAGCAAATTTAATTCAATAACCATTTCTTGAATGCTACATGAGTCAGGATCTAGGCAAACCTCTGGTGACATGAAGATCAATGAGGCATGACCTGGACTGATGTCCCGAGTGCATAGTTCATAGGGGAGTCAAGGTCATGGATCAACATAACATGAACACAGACTCTCTTCAAGTCCTAAACTCACATTATGAACAAAACACTCTGGAAGGAGAAGGAAGCAGCTAATCTTCTCTGGGATGAGAGGAGACATCTAAGGAAGTCTTGTGGAATAAATAGAATTTCTCCAGGCATAGGAAGTGGGGGAGATATTCCAGAGAAAGAATAGCAAATGCAAAGGAGCAGAGGGTTGAAAGTGCACGTTGTGTTCTGGAAATAATGGCAGCTTGGATGCAGGTGTGAGATTCCAGCAGCCAACACTTCAGGCGGCCGGGAGAAGGGGTATTTCCATCCTGATGGGCAGTTCAGCACCACACACAGCACCCGCTCTGCCTAATGAGACTGTTCATTTGGAAGCTATTCAGTGTTAGAAAACATAGTTTTCTGGTTGAAAGCAGCAAGTGGACAGAATATATTGCTTACAAACCTGCAAGGCTCCTCAGTGTGTTCAGGCTGAAGTCCAGTTCCGTCGTGGTCCTTCAGGCCCATTTGCAATCTGGCACCAACTGCCATTTCCAGTCTCATCCTCTGCCACGCTCCCTCTCTTCATGCTCTACCTGCGGCTGCGATGCCAGAGGTGAGTCTTTGCTAGAGCTGACTAGCACAGCCTCGGGCCTGTGGGGTGCAGCCCGGGATTTGGTGAATGGTTTCTTTTCCACTCCAATTAGACAAGCAGATCAGAAAGTGTTCCTATTCAAACAGGACAGACAAGAGTATATATTTGCAGTGTTGCCCCAAAGCTGTGTTAACTCTCCACCGTCTGTCATAATATGTTCACAGGGACCCGGACTACCTGGACATTCTGTAGAATATCTCACTCGTCCCTTAAACCAGTGACATTAGGTTAGTCAGATGAGAAGACGTCAGATGGCCAGAAGGCGGGAGGCCCCCGTATGCTCCATGAAAGTGGGACGTGACCTCTTTGAAGATTCAGAGGTTCCTGTCACATCAGTGCAGTGTTTAGGGGCATGCCAGGACATCCCATCAAATTAAAGGACAAATGATTGCATCTGTTGCTTCTCAGCACTAAGAAGGTAGCACATTTCTTGGTAGATTGCTTCTAGCCCTGGAACCAGCGTGTGTCACACTTGAGAATGCTGTCTGACCCATTTACCGAGTGCTGTGAAAGGCTGCAAGTTTGGAATCAGGCCCAGAGCAAGCCTCTCCTGCTTTGTGTGAGTCCAGACAGAAGCGCAAGTATCCCTGCTGCCCAGGCCATTTGATCCAGCGACACCAGGTCCTGGAGGCATCCGTGGTGGGCAGTCACTGTGTGGAGCTGATGGCAAGAGCCGATAGGAGAATCTCAACGTTCACCTTAGAGTTATGGAGAAAGTGCACGCCTCCTGGAGGAGAGAACGCTGCAGCATGGGAAAGCCGGGCCTCAGGGGTGTGCTCCTCGCCCCTGGCAAACACAGAGCACTTGACCACGAGCCACTGAGTGTCCGCGGGTTTAGAGCTGCCCACCAGGGGCAAGGTGTTGTACTGCTTGAGAGGCTGGGTAGACCCAACAGCAACCTGGTGTTAGATGGAGTACAGTCAGGACTGGGAGTGATCAGGGCCAAAGGGTGTAATTAAGCTTCATGCCAAAGTCTTCCAAAACAGGAAAGTCTGAGAAACTGTCACAGCCAAGAGACGTGACAACTCAATGTAATGGGGTGGATGGGATCCTGGATAGATCCAGCCCAGTATCAGGAAAAGACAGTAAGTGAAAACTAAGTATATCTGAATGAACTATGGACTTTAGCTAATAATAATGTATCAGTATTGGTTCATTAATTGTAACAAACACAACATAGCAATGTAAGAGATTAATAATGGGAGAAATTAGGCATGGAATATATGAAACTATTCTACTATTTACTCAATTTTTCTGTAAACATAAACTTATTCTAAAATTTGTCTATTAATAAAGATATAACAATAAAATATTGAACTTTGACTCTTAGTTTATGCCATACTCAAAATGGATCATAGAACTAAATATAAAACTTGAAACTACAAAATTCCCCCCCCCCAAAAAAAATAAGCAAACAAACATACAAAAAACTCTGACTGGGAAACCTTTTTGACCAGGAGTCAGGCAAAGATTTCTTAGGACACAAAAATCATAAGTCATAAAAGAGAAAAATTGATAAATTGGACTTCATCAAATTGAAAAGCTTCTGCGTTACAAAAGACATTGTTAAGAAAATGAAATATAAGTGACAGACTGGAAGAAAATGCTCTCAATATAAATAACTAGCAAATTATTTGCACCTAGAATATATAAAGAACTTTTGCAACTCAAAATAAGAAAACAAACACTGTGATTCAGTGGAGAAAAAGAACAATCTTTTAAAGCATGGTGGAAACAGTTCATACTCCCCCCAACGACATATTAGGTGTGCATTTCTTGATAGCATCTTCATCACTAGTTATTACTGCAGCTTTAATTTGTTGCCATTCTGGTGGGCAAAAAGTGGAATTTCCAATTTTTGAGATAAACGTCTGTGGATCATGCAGTAGGTATCTGAGAACAGACACCACACTATGGAGGTCAGCCCTAAAAGTCATTGGAAAGGAGACTGTTGCTAATGAGAGTCACTGGCTTGATCACGTATGCTTCCTCCTGTTTTCATTTCTCAATAATTATCCTAAGATTCCACTGTTCTCTAAGAATTTCTACATTTCATAATGTCATTTGCAGCAACGTGGGTGAACTTAGAGATGATCATATTAAGTGAAGTAAGTCAGAAAAAGAAAGACAAATATCATATGATGTTGCTTACATGTGGAATCTAAAAAAAATAATAATAAAGATGCAAATTTTATTTGCATCTTTATTATAGACTCATGGATATACAAAACAAACTGTGGATAACGGGGGCAGGTGGGGGGAGGGACAGATTAAGAGTTTGGGATTAACAGACACACATTACTATATATAAAATAAGTAAATAACAAGGACCTACCATATAGCACAGGGAGCTGTATTCAATTTCTTGTAATCAGCTGTAATGGAAAAAAAAACTAAAAAAAAAAAGCATGTATGTATGTATATAATTGAATCACTTTGCTGTACACCTGAAACCAACATTGTAAATCAACTACACTTCAATAAAAAATAAGGGAAAAAAAGGAATTTCAACATTTCAGTTTCATTCCAGTCTTGCTGTCAATGTCTGTCTTTTATCTTTTGTTGCTCTGCTTATTTGTTCCATATCTCAGCTTCGTGTAAGGATGGCAGAGCGTTAGAGCTGAACTGGAGAAGGAGCGTGGCAGGGTTGCTTTAGTCCAAATACCTTCTACCACCACCACCCCCAAAGTTTTGACCCTGACAACTGCTGTTTCCAAAAATTTTATGAAAACTGGTATATAAATGCAACTTCAGGACAGCCCCCTCTACCTGATTACTGTCCCTAAGCTACTTCTGCATGGAAATGCTAGGGCCATGGCTGATCTTGGAAATCATGTGCTCCAATCTGCACATTTTATAGGTGATTAAACCACAAACAGCTGGTAGTGGCCGGCCTGGACCTAGGATTTCAGGCCCCTAACCCCTAGACTCCGCTGCTCACCAGTCCACAGGATTCCAGCTCACGCGAGGCTCTCAGATGGGGGTGCCCACACGTGCAGCCCTTCACACGGCAGAGCTTTCGGAAATATTAAAAAACATCATGAGCTTATACAAACAGCTTTGTCTAAAGAAATAAATACGCTGTGATTTTTACAATTTAGCAAACAATGAGATAACGCCTGGAAGATTCCTCAGTGACAGCTGTAACTAGAACAGGAGTATTTATTTGTCTATTACAATGACTGTATGTTTGCTTAGAACAACCCTGGATTCTGACTTTACCCTGGCATATTTCTTATTGGGGGCGGGTGTTGGGGAGAATGGCTTGTAATTAACTTCTGAATCACGCCGGATTAGAAAGAAGAAAATAAAAATCTCAGCTGACTCGGTTGTTCCATTTACTCAAATTACCTTGAAACAACGCTTTAGGAAAACAACTTAGATTTCAAATGTCCATCTAGCTGCTCTCCATAAGGAAACTAAAGTCTTACTTCGGAAAAGGATATGTTTGATGGAATGTGGAATTAAAGCTCATCAAATTTAACTTGCATACGAATTGAAGGGCTTAGAATCCTGCTACCAATGAAATCCCAAGCTTCACAGCACACATGTGCTGTTCACATACATTTGTGAAATCTCTTCTTATTGTAACTTTTGACAGAGTATGGGCCAAGAGGAAGGCCCTGCTTATCACATTCTGGCTGTGACATCGTGCTAGGGGGCCAGATCAGCCGGGAGATGTCCCTTCTCCATGTGCTGCTTCAGGCCACAGAGCTCCTTCAGATGGGGGACTATGACGTTCTCGTCTCTGAATCTCCCATTTACCAACCTTGGTGCTTTCAACCAGGAATTTCTCCATAGGCACTGATCCAATGAAGGACACTTGCATTCAGCAGAGGCTAGTGAGGGTAAGTGAATGGGTTTCTGAAGACTACCATCATTAATACCACAGAGTGAGTGGCTTCCACCACAGAAGTTTATCTCCTCACTATGCTGAAGGCTAGAAGTCCAAGATCAAGGTGTCAGCAGGGTAGGCTGCATTCTGACACCTCTCTCCTTGGCTTATATAGATGACTGTCTTCTCTTTTGTCTTCACATGGTCTTACCTTTGTGAATATCTGTGTTCTAATCTCTTCTTATGAGGACACAGTCGGATTGGATTAGGGTTCACTTTATTGACCTGATTTTAACTTTTTTACCTCTTTCAAGGCCCTAACTCAAATACAGTCACAGGCTTTATTGTATGAATTTTGAGGGGACACAACTCAGCCCATAACAGGAAGTAACTAGGAGTTTTTCATTAACTGACTTTAAAAAGCATCGCACAATGCTGTCCAGTATACTTCTCATTTGCCACGCAGATTGGAGGTTGTGTCAGACAAGAGGAAAATTAATGTACCAATTCACCCATGGCACAGATGACAAGCCCAGAAGCATGACCCATCAAATGTGTCCCCATGAGGACCATAGCATGCCCTGGGGCTCCATCTGGCAGAAGAAATGCTCCTAAGTTCACTAACTCAAAGCCTGCCCATCCTCCAAGATGAGGCACAAGCACCATGCCTTCCTGAAAGACACTCTGACAGGTCCCCTCGCCAGCCTCAGCTGTGCCCGTCAGAGAGGTGGGAACGTTCTCCTGGGACCCTTCAGGCAGCGCTTTTCCCTTCTGATAGCTCTCATCACACTGTGTTATCATACTTGGTATGCACTTCATGTTTATAATAAGCGAACACCATTCATTTCTCAACTGGACCAAGTCTTTTCCTTCTGTACCCCTACAGCCTGGCCAAGTGTCTGACACTCAGTAGACAATGAACAAATGACTGAATAAATGAAGAGGTAATCTGCTTTCCCAGCATCCTTTCTCAGCTAAGGCCGGCAGCCCACCCGGAGCAGACACACGTGTAGACAAAACGTGTTCGCTAATAGAGCCCTACATCTGGCCACATGATCATGTGTGAAATTGTCAGAAGACTTAGAGAACATCAAAATCCCATTAGGCACCACTTCTTCAACGTGTTACACGCAAGCACTCATTTGGAGCAAATGTACCAATTTGTCAGGTTGTTTGTTTGCTTCTCCGTGACCATTAAGTGAAGCACAAGGGTAAGCTATCTTAAAACTCTGCTGCTGAAACTCTGGAGCCCAGCTGCCTGGGTTTGCTTTCCAGCTCTGCTACTTACTTAGCTGTGTGGCCTTGGGCAAGTTACTTAACCTCTCTGTGTCTCAGTGTCCTCATTTGTAAAACAGAGATAATAATAATAATACCTACTCCAAAGAGCTGTTATAAGGAAGAAAAGAATCAATACATATCAAGTACCTCAGATAGTACAGGGAGTTTCGTAAGTGCTGTATGTGTTTGCTACTGTCGCCACATTAATACTGTCACCATTATTATTAATAAAAAGGGAATCGTTTAGTTTGTGTCCACACTGTCACTATAATCCCAATCAACCCCCTGAGCGCACCAAGGGACCCTGTCCTCATGAGCTGTCCCTCACTGTGCTTCCCCTGCCCCGTGCCCTCTCCGGGTCTGGCTCTCCCCAGCCGCCGCCCCAGATGGAGGGGACAGGTCACTGCTGTTCAGGACACTGACTCCCGAGGCCACAGAGCCCACTGCATTCCTACTCACCACTGTGTGTCCCATGGGGTTGGAGACAAAGATAAGGGTCCTAGCCAACCCCTCCAAAAGGAGGGAGAGGAGTTTGGGAAGAAAATCTTTGTGTTTTTTAATATTAAAGCACAATCAGAAAGGAAAAGAATGGAGAGAAAAAAGAGAGGAAAAACGGAGAGAGGAGATAGAGAAGGGGAAAGGAGTGGGGAGAGAGGAGGGGCGGGGAGGAGAGAAGAAGGAAAGAGGGGGAGGGGAGACAGGAGAGCCCACAGGAGCCCACGAGGGACACTCCAGGCTGGGTGTGGGAGCTGTTCCAGTGACTCCCCACATAAAAACAACCCATGACCACCAGCACCCCCAGCACCAGCTGTTTCCACTTCCGTAACATATGTTCCCTCACGTAAATTGTTTACTAACTTCACATCCAGAATGTTTTAAATAGAGGAAACTAGGGCTTGTCTGCACCCACCAGACGAGCAGAGATAAGGGGGAGAAATTCAACAACAAACACAACGAAGAAGCAGAAAGAACGATACAGGAGAACCCAAGTCTCCCCACAGCTGCACAGTTCCCTTCACTTTCAAGACTTCCTGAATCAGTGAGACGCTCCCTCCTCCATGCGGCTGCATCCGTTCCACTTCTAGAGCCAGCTGGGGGGTAACCAAGGCAGAAGAGCACCGGGTCCAAAGCCAGATCTCCAGGTTTGAGTCCCAACTCTGCCACTTGGGAGCTGTGTGACCTGCAGTGAGTTACTGAACCTCTCTGTGCCTCAGTTTTATCTTCTATCAAAGGGGGATAATAATAATATCTGTGTAATGGGTGGTTATGGGGTAAAGTGAATTAATTTAAGCCATTAATAATAGTGCCTGGAATTTACTAAGTGAGTTTTTTTTTTACCTAATTTTACCTAATTTTCAAAACTAGAATTTTTTTTACCTAATTTTTTAACGTAATTCTCAAAACTAAGATTTTCCCCTAATTTAAAAAACTAGAATTCATTACTTTTCTTTGATACTCTTTGCATGGACTTATCATGGGATTCTGGTATATGATGCTCTCAAGGAAACATCAAAATCACAAAAACAGTCAGAAACATTGCATATGAGGGTCATACTTGCATCTCCTAACAGAATACATGTTCTTCCAAAAGGAATGTGTGAGAAAAAGAAAGGAATTTCAAAATCAAACAAGAGTTACATGTTGAGATACATTATGTCAGTTGGTCTAAAACTCTAAAGGAATATTTCTGTTCCTGAGAATGAACAGAAAATGTATTTCTAGCCACACTCCTTCAATCCTTAAGCAGCCAAAGCACTAAATATTGGTCAAAGACACTGCGTGTGAGCAATAAAAATGGTACTTTGCTCCATCAAGGGTATTTTGAGGACAGTTTATTAACACGACCTTCCTGTGATTCCACAGATAACTGAGAACAGGGGATGATGGTCTTGGTCAGTCTTACTCCCAACTGTATACTTGCTGCTTTAGTAAAATTTGCCCATGTCCAAATATTAATTACTTCCAAATATTAATCTAGCCTAACGGTCTGGTTGCAGTATTATTTTTATAAAATTAAACTTTCTGATTTTATAATTAGTACATACGTATACTAAACATTTTTTTATTTGCTTCCTCCAGTTCATTCCCTTTTTGGTCACGGCCCCAGGATGGACGTACCAAGAAGGTATTTCTCAACTCATTGGTATTGATGATGTTATTTGGAGAAATTCCATCTGCTTTTGGCATGTGGCCTTTTCTTACCTTTAATATCCAATAAATTAGCAGGAGTGTATTATCGGGGGGGTGTGAGGGTGAAGCCACAGTATTTACATAAAAGTTGGCAGAGATACATCAGGAATGTTAGGCCTGACATCATATTCAACCAGAATCCCATGGAAAACCTATGTCAAGAATATTTAAGTAATGAATTCTAGCTTTTTTAAATTAGATAAAACTCATGTGTATATATAATAAAATGAGTGCTTAGTACGTGCTAGGCACTATTCCTAGTGATTTACAGTAATTCACTTTATCCCACAACCACCCCATGAGGTGGATACTATTATTATCCCTGTATGATAGCTGATAAAACTGAGGCACAGAGAGGTTCAGTAACTCACTGCAGGTCACACAGTCCCAAGTGGCAGAGTTGGACCTTAACCTGGAGGTCTGGCCTGAGACCCTGTGCTCTCAACACCACACGGTATAAATTGCAGCATCCGCCCACCGTGAGCTGGTACTTCGCTTGCTCCCAGCATGGCTGCGTATGCAAGCTCTGCTCTTCTGTCCTGGTTATCTGGCTGGCTCTAGAAATGGGACGTTGTGCTTTGTTAGTGCGATGCAGCTGGGCGGAGGAGGGAGCTCCTCACTGATTCAGGAAGCCTTGGAAGTGAAGGGAACCGCACTGCTCTGAGGAGACTTGGGTTCTCCTGTATCGTTTGTTCTGCTTTTCTGTTTTGTTTGTTGCTGAATTTCTCCCCCTTATCTCTTCTTCTGGTGAGTGCAGATGAGCCCCAGGTTGCCCATAACGTATCATGGTCCAGCGTATCCCACGGTGAGTTTATGCCGCATGTATATCCATGTGCTTTTGCTTTCAAAGGCGGCAGCTGCGGTCCTTCTACAGAGCCTGCACCCTCCCTCCTCAACCCGAGTGTCCTTGGCCACTGGCTGACACCTCAGGGCTGTTAGAGTCCAGCTCCCAGGCCTTCAGGCAGGACAAATCCAAGGTATAAGTGACACTCAGAGATCTGCAGGACCAGACCACAGGGTTTTGTCTGAAGTTGCACCCTGGTGGGCTTCTCCCCTATCCTGTTCTGCTTTCCCTGCCCCTCTCCTGATTTCTCCTGGGGGCACCTTAACAAATTGCTTCACCCAGATCCTCACCTCAGGGTCTGCTTCTGAGGAACCCAAACAGGAGAAAGGAGTAGGGCTGAGGGGAGAGCAGGGTCGGGTCCGATGAATGGGAGGGAAGGCAGGGCATCTGGTGAGACTGGTACGCTTGGGAGCAAGAAGATAAGGATGACTTCTGGGCGTTTCTATGATCTCGGTCATTAAAAACACGGTCTGGGAGGGGGAGGAATGCTGGCCGCTGGGGAGAAAGGAGAGGTGGGAAACATCTGTCTGGGAGAGTCAGAGCGTGAGTGTTTGGAGGAAATCTGGCGGGACTCGGAGGCAGTGTGGACTGATGTTCTTGAGCCATGGAAGCTTCCTGGGTGTAGGCTGGAGAAGGGGGGCCTGGATTCACCAATATGGGGCTTATTTCTAGGAGACTGAGCTAGAGGGAGAGCAGCAAAAGGGTGTTGGGTAGAAAAAGGGGAGTGATTGTGGGGATGAGGTATGGAACTTTGCTGGCTATGGAAGGAAGTGCCGACCTTGGAGGGGTGACCTAGAAAAGAGGGTGGAGACGATGGATTGCGGATCCTGATGAAGTTAGAGAACTGTTGGCCGAGTGAGTGGTAACAGGCTGTGCCGGTGGGAAGTGGGGAGGGCAGAGGGCGGGCACCGGACCTGGGGTTGACCAGGTGGTGGTGGTGTCAGGGCCAGAGGTGGGACCAGTGCGTAGGAGGCTGACATGGGGCCGAGAGCGAGACCACGGCTGCTGGAGCCCTACTTCTCTAAAGGCCGTAACTGAATGTTCAGATATTCCATATATTTGCTTTTTTTTGTTTTGCTTGTTTTTGAAACTTGAGCAAGGAAATGAGGAGGAGAGGGTAAGGCAACACTTCACAAAGTCGCCGCCAACCTGTTCTCCCCTCATTGAGTCTGTGCACTGTGCCCCGGAAGCAGCCATGACCCCCTCCCTCCCCCCACAAACCTGGACACGGCAGCCCTCAGTTTACCTTAATTCTCCAGATCGATGATCTCTAATTTCCATGGTTTTCTCCCAGGTTGGTTTGAGTGGAAGGAGCCATGAGTGTGGGCCTCGTTCTCAACCTGAAATGGCTTTGAGTAGTTACTCCGCAGACGCCCTTTGAGAGCCAGGCCTGGGTCTCTACCCCATCTCATTTCCACAAAAGTTCAATCTTTCAGAAGGAAACTCATCTCCTACAATCAAGCCAGCACTGCCAGGTCTCCTTCAGGTGACCTGATTTTAGTCTCACCGCCCCAATGGCTCTGACTAGTTCTTTACCAGGGTGACACCAGGAAGCACATAGATTCTCTTTCCTCAGCATCTGTAGGGTAAGTATCACTTTCCCAACATACACACGTGTGCATGCACACACATACATGCCCACAAACACATTTACACACACACATGCATGCACATGGTCTTGTGAGCATCTAGCATAATCCAGGAAATCAACTTCCAATGCAGAAGCATTGAACAGGATTGCTACACAGAAGTCAAGAGAAATGGACACTCCCCATGCCTCTCTCCTGGTTTTTAGACAG
This sequence comes from Camelus ferus, assembly GCF_009834535.1. Lineage (NCBI taxonomy): Eukaryota > Metazoa > Chordata > Mammalia > Artiodactyla > Camelidae > Camelus > Camelus ferus. The sequence continues at coordinate 60,304,534 of NC_045703.1, read as the reverse complement.
GATGTGGTCTATGCCATGAATCTTCAGCCTCTGTGAGGTGAGAACATGTCATTTTCCCCCAAAGTCTTGAGCACACCAGGCAGGAGGGAGGATAAGGAGACGCTGGCAGCATCCTTTTCTGGGTCAAGTGTTGGCCCTAAACCTGAGCACATCGGTGACTGCAAGAGCCAGCCTCAAGGGCGTCTGGTAGCACTTGGGGCTTCTCTGCAGATATCCTTCCTGCCCTCCTACCAAACGTGAGCTGGGGGTTAGCAGGGTACTGACTGTGAAGAGCTTTCCCTTCTCTTGAACATATACCTACATAATAAGGCTTTCACTGAAACTTTAAGTCCAAATGGCTAAAGTTTTTGAGAACTCAGTGAGCATGGCAAATCCCTCTGCACAAGCAACAATTTCGGCAGTGGAGTTATTTAACATGGATCATAAAAGTGTGGAAGGAGCTTCTGCAGTTAACTTTGTCTCATACCTCCAAACAGAGCAGTCAATACCACCATGAATTAAATTTTTCTCCCAGTAGCATCCCACAGCAGAAGTTGGAAAAGATGAGGGAAACCACAATTTTCTCTTAAATAAAAAAGATTTGCCACACTCCTGTCTTGTGGAAGCATACAGTATATGTGATTCTTTACTTGCCACCCACAGCCTGGTCTCGGCCCTCTGCCCATATCAACTGTAAATACTGCATCAACTGAATGTGTTTTCCAATATTTACCCAGGTATCTGCAGAGCCGGCTTTCTGTTATCCACAGTGCAGGTTAACTGGGCTCTGCAAGGCACCTCTCCATCTGCCCCAGCCGGCCCAAAGCCTCCTTCCAGTCCTCATAGCACCATGTGTTGGATGTTGGATGTTGGGTGTATGTGCCTCCCCAAAGAGTCAGCCCCTAGAGAGAGGGTGATGTAAAGGGCTAGGATGTGGAGGGAAAGAAGAAGTCGGGAAGGAAGAAGTACCTGCTAGCTGGGACTAGTTTCATTATTTCTCTTTCCTGACTGCAGATAATTCAAATGTGAATACATGTTCTCACATGTTACCTGTAATCTTGCTAAAATTACCTGGACTATTTATTATGTCCAAATTAATCTCTTCTCCCAAACTTGGTGTCAAATCATAAGCTCAGAAGTTTGTAATAAGCATCCTAGTTTATAACATGCAGGTAAAGCCCTGCCAACTCATCTGACTATCACTGAAAGTTTCATTTCAAGTCGTGTTAATTGAAGGTGAGTTGACTCATTTATACACAACAATTCCCTCATTTCCCTTTGAGCAATTGTCAAGCGTGCTTGACGCAGAGCAAGTGACCTTCAAATACTCAGGGGGGAGTTGGAGGTGTTGGCCTGGACTGTCAGTGTGGATTTGGCAGCATGAATTGCTCCAAAGAATCCTGATTTCTTATGCATGAACTGCTGACCCCGGCCCTGGGGCCAGGAGAGCGGGACGGGAAGGAAGGTGAACTCCCGCTGTTTCAGGTCCCTCCCAGACTGCCTTTCCCACTGTGTCAGCAGTATTCACCCCACTTTCCTCTCCTCCCTCTTCCGCCCCACCGAAAGTTCTGTCCCTGGGAGCACTTCTCAGTTGCCAGGAATCAGGGACATTGGGAAACAATCCAAAAAGCTGGGTGGCTACTTTATTTTCCATAGCCCACATGGGAACACATGGCCCCGGTTTTAGCATTGGATCTTAGGTGTGGACACATCATGGCCTGAAGGAAGGAACGAGGCACCAGGAAGAGAGGCCTTCAGTGACTCCAGCACCAAGCAAGCATGTGACCTGGAGGCCAGCCTTTCTCAAGGTCCTGTCTGGGTGAGGGTTGAGAAATGTTCTATAGGGGTTCCAGAATTTTCTCCCCTAGCACTATTACTTGGAACGATGTTTCTCACGTTGAAGCTGCTGGTCGGAGGACCACAATTTCCGCAGGAAGACGATAGGTCCCCATGGCAACGTCATTTCCGGGAAGTGGAACAGAACTAAGAGGAAAGGCCCAGAAGTCAACGTGCCTGCTCACTGAGCATCATAGGAAATGGGTCCTGAGCTGGAGAAACATCTCCCATCTTTGCTTTCAAAACATTACTAATGTTCCACTGTGTAAGAAATATGTCAAGTGCCCCAACTGGAAAAACAGGCTCCAAAGGCCAAACAGTGCCCATTGCCCTTGACTCTTACAAGCAGCCGCCCAGGATCCACTGTTACATTTCATTAGCTCTCTGATGACAGGTGTAGCTCAGGTTTTTGTCAAGCCCCGAGGAACTTGGTTGTCAGAGCAAACATCCCTCATTCACATTTGAAAAAGGCTTCCTAAAGTAATAAGGTGATGAAACCTTCCTAACTCCTCTCTAGCTAGATACCTTATCCCCTCAGCTGCCCCTGACTCTCTCATCCTCCAGACCTTCTGCACAGATGCAGAATCTGTTTGCAGATTCCCTCTGCCATTGCCTTGGTTATTCAAAGACACCCCCATAGATGGCACACAAAGAGTCCTGTGTGCATGCACCGGGCTGTCACTGATAAAGCTGCTGGGTGGTGAGCGATTCTCTTCGCACCTCACATCCTCAGGCTTATCCTGTGATGCGTGTAGCACCTGTATGCATGGCCCACCCTCATCTGAGATTCTGTCTCTTAGACACCTGGGTAGCTTGAAGCCCTTCCCCCTTTTCATAAAACAACAGCTCATTCCTGAGTTCTGCCTGTCAAGCTGGTATGTCTGTTCTGTTTGTTAAAATCCTCTTTGGAACTAACCAATAAGATCACTCATTTCAATGTTTTCTGTAGTATATTTTTAGGGTAAAGACACCAGGTGATCTAAGGAAACAAACATCTCATGGCTTTTGAAAAAATAAACAAACAACCAAATATCTCCCAGAATGAGTTGGTTCCAACACAGACTTAACCCAGTTTCTTACACTTGTTGCATTAACATGTGCCCAGTAATCCTACCTTATGTTTAGGATGAGCAGTTACTCCGGGGCCCCTCTTCAAACATCAGAAAGCACCATTTGATTCAATATTTTACTGTAAAGCAGGAACTCAAACTAATTTTTTAGAAATAAATATCAACCAGCAGAATGAATAGCAAAGAAAGAGAAGGACTGAATGGCATTCTTAGGGAAAAACTCATTTTCTGATGAGCATGATCAAGACTTTATTCTCATAACAGTCATAATCGTAGCCCACTCTTCATTGTGTGGGGCACCTGACATCTGTTATCACTGCTCTTCCTAGCGGCCCAGAGACGTGGGTCTTCTTATTCTTCTTTTATCCAAGAGAAGACTGGAGATCATCTGACAATTAAGCTGCCCCATCTTGTCGCAAGGAAGCCGGACAGACATATTTTTCAACTGAGGCATTCTCCATCCATGTTCTTGCTCTTACGCTAAGCATCCAAAACAAACCGCTTGCCAAGTCTTACCAGTCAATTTCATTCAGCAGTTACTGAGCTCCTACGACGTCTTGGTTGTGATAAGTACAGAAATTCATGTTACAGCCTTCAATTGAGCAAAAGACATCTTCTTTAGGGAAACTTTCAGAACAAAGACTTTCAGAAAATTTTCCTAATCGGGTTTGGCATAGTTACTTGACTCTGCATTCAGTTTTTTGTTTTTTGGTTTTTTTAACCAGCCACCTGATTTAGCTATCAAAATGACAACTCCCACAAAATTAAGCATTTTGTGCTTAGCCATACATTTAACCCCCTAACTAATGAAAAACTTTCATGTGATTTCTCCTAAAGAAAGAGATGGAAGTGGCCTTTCTTGTCACAGCATGAAGACAAGTAAACATCATATTAGTTTACTTTAGATTACAACAAGGTATTGTCATATATGAGACTATTGAAAAGGAGCAAAGCCAAGCATCAGTCCAAAGTTTTTTATATAACAAGGTTGGGGAGTGGTTTCTAAAAATTACAATTTCATGTGCATGGTGGTAATTGCTAGACAGGACTTCTGTAACTGGAGTTAGTTATGTGAGTGAAATTGGTTTATTTTTCAAGTTACATGGTAGGCAGACACTGAAGCCCAGAAGACATTCCAGAAGAAATTAGTGAACTAATTGTGTATGTTTATGAACATTTTTGGTATTTTTAGTCTCCTGAAGCACCTGGTACTGGCCTCTGTGGGAAAGAACACAGAATATAAACAGATCATTGTTTGTAAGTACTCAAAAGGATGTTTCTAGAATATACTTCTGTAGGTGAATAAAGCTGGTTATTGTTCAGCCTTTCTTCACCAAAATATAATAACACTGATTTACAAGGCCATTTTGGAAAAAAGCCTAGTAAAATCTGTTGCAGAGTTAGGATTTACTTCGAAAATTTTTCCTGTTTTTGAAAGTACACTGATGGAATATTTTCTTCCCCTAAGTGATATTTTTCAAGCTGCTTCAAATCTGTTTTGGAATGAAATTGGGAATTTGAAATTTCATATAGTAATTAAATTTAATAGAAATTAGTCCAATAATGTCCATGCTCTCTGGTATCCAAAGTTTTTGATCTATTACAAACTTATCAATAATAACCATTTCTTAAGTCAGTGTCTAATCTGTTATAACTTCATCCAGAGAAAAAGTAATTTTAAGAAGAATAGAATAAAAGTGCTTTCAATTGCATTTATGTAGCTATATTGACTAAAATAAAACTTGGAGTATGACAGAGACTGTAAATGAATGAAGAACCGATTTAGCAACCTGACAGTTGATTAGCCATAGACAAATTGCGCTTTTTCTTATTGAAGTATAGCTGATTTACAATGTTGTGTTAGTGTCACAGCAAAGTGATTTAGGTATACATATATATGCATATATATTCTTTTTCAATTATTTTCCATTATAAGTTATTACAAGATATTGAATATAGCTCCTTGTGCCATATAGTAGGTCCTTGTTTATCTGTTTTATATATGGTAGTGTGTATATGTTAATCCCAAACTCCTAATTTATCCCTCCCCCTCTTTCTCCTTTGGTACCATAGTCTGTGGGTCTATTTCTGGTTTGTAAATAAGTTCATTTGTATCATTTTAAAAAATTCCACACATAAGTTATATATGATATTTGTCTTTGTCTGACTTACTTCACTTGGTATGAAATCTCTAGGTCCTTCCATGTTGCTGCAAATGGCATTATTTCATTCTTTTTATGGCTGAGTAGTATTCCATTTTATACACACACACACACATACACACACCAACCACATCTTCTTTATCCAGTCATCTGTCGATGGACATTTAGGTTGCTTCCATGCCTTGGCTATTATAAATAGTGCTGCCATGAACATTGGGGTGCATGTATCTTTTCCAATTAGCGTTTTGTTCTGATATATGCCCAGAAGTGGGATTACTAGATAGTATGGTAATTCTATTTTTAGTTTTTTAAGAAACCTCCATACTGTTCTTCATAGTGGCTGTACCAATTTACATTCCCACCAACAGTGTAAGAGGGTTCCTTTCTTTCCACACCCTCTCCAGCATTTATTATTCAAAGACTTTTTAATCATGGCCACAAATTGGGCTTTAATTGCTATAAAATCCTCAACCTGGACCCAGGTGAACAGCAGCATGAGGTTAGGGAGTGCTTGAAAGTGTCTGCATCAACATGGAGCAGGTTGAGAGTAGATTTTATTTATTTTTCAAATTCTTAAATAGTTCACCATGTCCTAGTGCTGTTCTCAGGGCTTTATAGTTACTGATGCACTTAGTCTTCATAAGATTCTAATTAGCTAGTGCTGGAGCCAGGATTCAAACCCAAGCAGTTTGGTTCCAGAGTGCTCACCCTTCACCACTGTGCTTGGCAGGCTTCCAGATATGCCAGCTGTGTGTCTACAAACACTTGCAAAACAGACTTAGTTTCTTTTGTTTCTAGAAGGACACCACGGCAGTGGAAATGTACTGACTGGGAGAGAAAATTCTGAGCTGTTAGTACGCAGTGACATTCAGCAGGAAACTGTTTTCTTCTAAGCTCTGCGTCGTCAGAGAGGTCAGGGCTTTCAGAAATGAAGCACAAGATAACTCTGAAGGTAAAGAGAGAAAACAAATGAGCTCACATCAGGTCCTACTAGCAGGAGGAGATTTGGACAGGGAATCCTGAGAAGCCAGACAAGACCTTTTGGAAATTATGCCTATAAAAATTCATGGAAGCTTTATTTTTAATAGTGAGAAAAATAGAAACATTCAAATATTCATCCATAGGGGACTATTTTACATTCATAGGATGAGCTAATCCATAATCACTAAAAGATGAGATTCTATACATTAAATCAGGTATGATCCGATTTAGTAAATAGGTACATCATTTAGTGCTGTGAATAGAGGCAAAAATCTCAGGAGAATATACTTAAGCTGAAATCAATGGTTATCTTTGAGGGATGGGATTTCTTTTTGTGCTTTATATTTCAGAATTGTTTACACTTTTGTAAAGAATATGCATTACTTTCGTAAGATGAAAAACAATAAAGAAATGATTTTGCTTTTTTTTTCTAAAGAAGGTAAGCAAGTGTGTTAAGGGGGAGTGGGGGGAGACTTGCAACACCATTAGAGGGCTGTGCGTTGGATATTCAGAAATTGTTTGCTCTCTCTGCCGCACTCCCTTAACCCCACAAACACTGCTTTTGTTCCATGACACTTTGATGCTGTTCCATTGGCCTCCTGAGGAACAGAAGAGACAGGTGCACAAAATTTGTCACTCTATCTATTGAAGAAGACATTGTTGAAGATGTTACCCATACATCTTGTTCCCTCCCATATGAGAATTCACAGGAGACATTTTTCTCCAGTCTTATTATCATAAAAAGCTACTTCCCTGAACAGCTGGGCACCTTACCTTAAGGATGCTGGGATTCTTGTGAATTCTTGTGAATAAGCTTGTATATCTCTTTGCTTTGGCTATTGGGGAAACTTAGAGACAAAATTCTTGCCTGTCCAGCAGCTGTACAGAACCAGCTGGCACAGATCTCAGTGTGCTGCTCTGACAGCCAGCTTTGCTCTGATTCTCTCCTTTCTTTAATTCTTTTGTATTTTATGTATCTTTGCAGGTTGCCTCAAATAACCCATTTCAAAAGTACATCATTGTTGAGTACCCATTTAGTAACAGGTGTCACTTTTGCAAATGTACACTTTTGGAGAAGGCATTGGTTTGGACTGAGAGGAGCCTAGGGTTCCACGCAGGTGTCATCAGAACCACCTCTGCTTTTATCTGTTTTGCAGGCTGGGATTATAAGTGGAACTTCAGTTATTAAAAGAATTCTGCTTCGTTAAAAATAGGTTAAAAAACCTCTGAAATAGAAGTGGAATTGTATGCATTTTGAGGCATGAACTTGAATTATTTTATAAAACATTTTTCAGATATTTAGTTGCATGCAATGGTCTTTCAATATCTTCACCTGTCATTCTTAATATGATTTACTGATTAGTTTAACCTTGACCACATGTATCCCTTCTGCTGACTCCAACTTCCTTCTCTCATTCAGAGCCAAGCTTCTCAAGAGCTGTCTTCACTCACTGTCTCCATTTGCCACCCCCTCTGCTCACCACTCAACCATTTGGCTATTTGTTTCCCTCATCATCCTATTAAAACCAGCCGCAAAAACCTCTGGGTCATGAAGTTTCATGTGTACTTTTCAAGTTTTGACTCCTCGGCAGCATTCAATGCAGTGGACTGCGCGCTGTCATCACTCCCCAGATTTTCCCCATGGATTCTGGCTGACCAGAGTAAGCTTCTCTTCCTCTCACAGCCACGAGCCTGAAGTTCCTCAGGGCACTGCCCACGTCCCCTCTTCTTGCCTGGCTCATGTGCCCTGGATGATTCCATGCCTGCCTGAGTTTTCAACGATAATACCCCAGGCTGTCCTAAATTTGCATCTCCAGCCCCATCCCCTCTTCTCACTCCAGACCTACAGGTCTGACTGCTTATTCGTGATTTCCATTAGGGAGACTTCAAACTCAACCTGACTGAAACTGCTTTAGGATGACCTCCGGATCTTCCGACCCAGCCTGTTCCTCTTTTAGGGTTTCTCACCTGACTAATAGACACTCTCTTCCCTCTAGTTCTATAAGCAGAAGCCTAGGGCCTCCCAATTCCTCAGCCCTCAATTTTCAATCTATCTACACGGTTCTTCCAAACCTCTACACACCTCTTTGTCTCCACAGCAACAACTTCAATCTAAGCAGCCATCTCCTCTCACTGGAGTTATTTCAGTGGCTTCTTAACTGGTCCTCCTTAGGTGACTTTTTCCTGTCTTCAGTAACATTCTTCATGTTCAAAGTGAAAAATCTCATCGCACCCACACATTAATATCCCTTTCTTGGCTTGACGCATGGCTTCCCGTTCCTCTTAAAGAAGAATCTTTCATGTGACCTAAAAGGCCCTACATGCCCTACTTTTACCTTAGTCTCTCCTACACTTTCTTTGCTCCAGAATCTTGAGCCTTCTTAGAACATGCCACAGGGCCTTTGCATATGCTATTACTGCTGCCTGGAATATTTACTTGCCTTACCATCCTTTCTCTGTTAATCTTTACTCTTAATCAGATCTCAACCCAAACTTTTTTTTTTAAGAAAAACCTTCTCTACTCTGAGATCTCTCATATCATGACAACTATCATTTATCATATATTGTAATTAAGCATTTACTTGTGAGATTATTGTTTACTGCTGTATTCACACTAGACCACAACCTCCAGATTGTAGGGAAAAGAATAGTTATTGTTCATTACTACACCTCCTGCAACTAGAACAGTATTTGACCTTTGTAGGTGCTTGGGAAATATTTCTGGAGTGATAAATAAACATAATAAGTTCCATTTTTTATAGATCTATTATATATTAATCTGTGTTTCACCAGACTCTAAATCACATGGAATTTTCTATTAGGTTCTAGATTCAGTGTTATTTTGGCATGTAATGGGTTATTAGTAAATTTGAAAAGGAGATAAAAGATATTCTCAAACTAAACAGTTTTAACCAAAACACTGAGATGATCTTTTAAGAGGATAACAAGAATTTTACCTTATCCATGTGAAACAATCAAGACCATATTTCAATGATCACAGCTAATTAGAAAACAAAATAATAAATAGCTCAATATGAATTATTAGAGATTTTTAAATTATTTAAAAATCATTTTAGGATTTAATAAGAGTAATGATATAATCCTAGGTGATAATGTTGAATAAGCAAAATCTTTTTTTATGACGTTGTTACCCTTCCAAAACAATGGTTGAACTTGAAAAGTAGAAGACCAACAAAATGAGCAGATAATCAGATGAGGAATTTACTAATCGCTTTCCTCAGCATCAGTTTTCATGTCATTAAAAACACACGCCCTTCGTGTTACATAGGGAAGTTGAGATGTTAAAGCAAATCTACAAAGATCAACATTACAGAGTGATTTTATCTTTGTGAGTGACATTATTGGCTACCTAGCACTTCGGTTCTTAACTCTTCTTATTTTAGATTACAGTTCATTTTTGCCCCCTAAGTTGTGTGTGCTATCTCATTTTTATTACAAACTTTAGGATGGGTGCAGCAGTCAAAGGGCGATCCATTCTTTGCAAAGGCCCTATTGTGGCTTTGCTGCTTCTTGTTCTGTTCTTGCCAGGTCTTTGTCAAGACTTTGACAGGCGAAGATGCTGTACACGCAGTAACTTCTGAGTTGCTCAGTATGATTTATTCGATGACTTACTTTTCATTTATTTGAGAAAGTGCTGTAAGTGGAAAGGGAGGACTGAAACCACATGAAAGCCTGGGAGCTGCCAGCCACTGAAACATAAAACCAGTTCAGAAGGGACTGGATCTAATAAAACGTGCACGTCCCATAAATTGATAAATTGAACTTCATCAAAATTAAAACGTTCTGATCTTTAAGAAAACACTGTTTAAGAAAAGGAGAAGAAAACAAGTCAAGTATGGGGGGGAAACATTTGCAAAATCATAGATCTGATAAAGAACTTGTGTCCAGAAAAAAGAACTCTTAAAACTCAATATCAAGACAGATACAAATTACTGTATTTAAAATAGATAAACAATAAGGTTCTACAGTATAGGACAGGGAACTACATTCCATACTTTGTAATAACCTATAATGAAAAATAACATATATATTTTTATATGACTGAATCATTATTATATACATCTGAAACCAATAAAGCATTGTAAATCAACTATACTTCAATTTTAAAAAAATTCAGTATAAAAAGACAGTTCAATTTAAAAATTAGCAAAAGCTTTGAGTAGACACTTCATCAGAGAAGATATACAAATGGCAAATAAGTATATGAAAAGATACTCAATATCATTAGTCATTAGGGAAATGCAAATTTAACCCACAGTGAGATCCCACTATATTAGAATGACAAAAAATCAAATCAAACCAAACCAATACAGAACTGACATTATTAAGTGCTGGTGAGTATGTGAGGCAACTGAAACTCGCATGTGCTGTTGGTGCACCTGGACCAGGACATGCCATGTTAGTGTCCTGGGACTGCCATCACCAAGGACCACACACTGAGTGGCTCAAAAAACAGCAATGTATTATCTCGCAGTTCTGGAGGCCGGCAGTCCGAAGTCAAGGTGTCAGTAAGGCTGGTTCCTTCTGAGGGCCGTGAGGGAGAATCTGTCCCAGGCCTCTCTCCTCATCCTGTCCACTGCTGTCCTCTCCCTGTGTCTCTCCCCACTGTCTTCCCTCTAACGCATGTCTGTCTCTGTGTCCAGATTTCCCCTTTCTCTGAGGACACGAATCAGACTGGATTAGAGACCACCCTCCCAACCTTGTTTTTACTTGATTATCATGGGAGAGGCCCTATCTTCGATAAGGTCACCTTCTGAGGGACTGGGTACCGAGGGTTAAAACTCCAGTGTGTCTTTTTGGTGGGGAAACAATTTAACATGTACACACCCCTAAACCAAACGCTGGAAAGGGAGGATTTCTAAGCTTGGTTCACACCAATCTGATTCATGCTCTAGGGCTGAACGCCAGGCCCAGAACGAAACAGGTTTCCCACAGATGAAGGGAAAGGGCAGAGTTACTGGGTGAACAACCAACAGGGTCTGCCATGGGTACCCATTCGGTTTACTCAGGAGAAAACTGCAGCCCAGGGAGATGACAAGACATGCTTGAATGTCACATCACAGTTATGATGGTCCAGTCTGAGACAGGCTCTCTCAGTGTAGGGATTAACAATGCTCTCTCTTCCTGGAAACAGGATCTCTCTTCTTCTTTCTCTCCTAAGACCTTCTACTCAGGGTGGAGCCGAAAAGGAGAGGCTCCAGTTACGCTTTTGCCATCCTCTCTACCGGCTCCAGCCCCAAAGCCTTATCTCACGTCCCTCTTTGTTTCTTTTCACCCCAGTGACCCCAGAGATGCCACCATGATATAATTCCAAGTTTTGAGCTAAAACTCATAAGCAAGACCAACCAATATAACTTTACAGTTTCTACCTGGTGCATAAAGTAAAGATAGAAATGGCCATTGTCTTGATGCCCCATGACTGAAATGAGGTAATACACAAGAAAATAAGAGGAAAACGTAATGGCCAGACTGCAGTCTCCTGTGGCCCAGACATCCTGCGGTGAGACTCTCTAAAATAGAATCATGCAGTAGAGCTCTGAAGCTGTTCTCAAAAGTGATACCTTCAGAATTCAGCTGGCCCTTCCAATCAGTCCACGCTACAGCTGCCAACACCGTGTACTCACTGTCCTCCTCAACTGCCTTTCTGTTTAATGCTTCTCTTTTACTAAGTTCAGGAAGCACATACATGTGCAGTTCCCCTGGCTAAATACAGATTCTCAGGAAAACCAACCAAAATAGGAGCAGAGCAATCAAATGCAGTGTGTTAACCTTTATGATCAAGTACAAATATTAAATAATGCAGGTATGTAGCAATGTATTGAGTTGTCTCTTGTGTGTGTGGCACTTCTTGAGATAAATGATGATTTATGGTCCTCAAAAACCCTGTTTAATCTGTAATGTTTCTGAAGTATAAACCATGTGTGTATATTTGTTCATATATGTATACATGTGTGTGTATATACTCTGTATATAAATGTGAAAGCATGTATGCAGACATGAACACACATATTATGTGTGTAAGTGTCAAAGCAAAGATTAGAGATGCTTCCTGTGCTTTGTCCTTGGCTCTTCCTCCTCTTCCTCATCACATCCGGTCCTGCTCTGGCCTCTCATTAGTTCCAGGTGGGTCCAAGTGAAGAGAGCAGTTGACTTCCCTTCTTATGTATTGTTGACAGAGTCTGACTCATGGGTCACCAGCCCTTTATTGTATCTCAGAAAGGAACATGTAGCTCTCTAGCATGTAATGAGTTTTATTTATAAGCAAATGATTTCAGCCTTAATGACTTCACACCACTCTTTCATTATTGATTTCTCTGCCTCATTCTGCCATCACCAATATTTTTATTATTAAGATCTATTTGGGTTATTTAAAAGGATTGTGCCTCAAAGGAAGATGACATCAAGGGTGTAAGTAATTGAATAATTAAAAGAAAAAAAAAAGAATATCAATCTGACACTGATATTGTCCACGTTATTTCATAAGCTAATCTAGAGGTGACATAAATTGATCATTTCCATATATGACCTTGCCTCTTTCATGCAATTTTGTGGGGAGAGAGAAACTGACAACATACAATCCCCGATCTTTTCCCAACATTCATCAGAGGTCATTTTCAAGCCATGTGAAAAGCAACGGAACCAAGTGGTCAACTCTAAGTGTTTTGAATTTAGGGGAAAATGGTGTATGCTGAGCCAAATGTATTCTACCTACAGTTTTAAATTCAAGCTACTATCCAGGATCACAGCTTTACAGTCCATCTGTTGATGTGTGTGTTCAGGGATAGGAGTTCAAGCAGAGAAGTATCCACAGAACCAGCTCAGAGAGAGAGAGAGGTTCTTAAATCTCTGAAAACTGATATTTTGGTAAATGTCTACCCAGATAAGCAAGGCCCTGAAGCCCTCTGGTGCTATTTAAGTTCCCTACATCTCATTCATTTCAATACATACTAATTGAGTGTTTATGTTTTAGAGTCTCCTAAAATTAGGAATAACTCCTCTCTCTGGGCTAGACTACATTTTGATTCTTTTACTGGCAATGAATCAGAAATTTCATGAAATCTACAGGCAAAGATCCGTGAAGGGTTTTCACATCACTTTTAATCCCTTTTGAGAATAATGCCTGTGCTATGGGGTGATATGGAGAAGGCTGGGTTTAGGGTGGATATTAGAAAAAGAATCAAGAGTTCTGGTTTTGCCATGTTCAACTTGAGATGCCCATTAGACATGCAAGAAGTGAAGTCAAGTTGGCAGGTGTCCAAGGTCAAGGGAGAGGTCAAGATTACAGATATCAGGTTGGGAACCACTAATTATATATGATTTTTAAACCCATGGCAATTGCTGAATGGCCTTGGGAAGGCTGAGGACTGAGTTTGAGAGCACTCCAACAAAGACTAGGGAGAAGAGACCAGGGAGATTAACATAAGATAATGTCAGTGTGGTGGCCTGGAAGTCAAGTGTTTAAGAAGACATAATCAACTGGTTTGATGCTGCTAAGAGGTCAAGTGAATGTGGGTTGAGAATTGTCCACTGGACTTGGTCAGGTAAAAATGGTGTAGGATGTTGTCAAGGGTGGTGTCTATGGAGAGGTGCAGATGAAAACTGCTAGAAATTGAGAAGAGAATGAGAGATGGAGAACTGAAAACATCAACTATGGATGATGTTTTAGGAAATTCTGCTGTAAAGCCAGCAGAAACTGCTGCTAGGAGATGGTGTCTCTTACCAGGGAATGATCCTTCAATTGTCTCTTCTAATCTGAACAGCTGTTTTCTTTTTTTTTTTTTTTTTATCTTTTCAGCTATTTTTTATTGTTCATTTATAGTGTTATATTGGTTTCATGTGTACAGCAAAGTTATTCAGTTATACAAATATGTATCTCTTCTTTTTCACATTCTTTTCTATTATAGGATATTGAATATAGTTCCCTGTTCTCTACAGTAGGTCCTTGTTGTTTACCTATTATATATATTGTAATGTGTATCTGTTAATCCCAAACTCCTAATTTATCCTCGTCTCTCTCTGCTTTCCCCTTTGGTAACCATAAGTTTGTTTTCTATTGCTATGTCTGTGAGTCTATTTCTGTTTCATAATAAGCTCATTTGTATCATTTTTTAGATTCCACATATAAATGATATTATATGATGTTTGTCTTTCTGACTTACTTTTCTTAATATGACAATCTCTAGGTCCATCTATGTTGCTGCAAATGGCATTATTTCATTCTTTTTATGGCTGAGTAGTATTCCACTGTATATATGTACCATAATTTCTTTATCCAGTCATCTGTCAATGGACATTTAGGTTGTTTCTATGTCTTGGCTATTGTAAACAGTGCTGCTACGAACACTGGGGTGCATGTATCTTTTGGAATTAGAGTTTTCTCCAGATACATGAAACTACTGCTAGGAGATGGTGTCTAGAAGGATCTAGGGAATGATCCTTCAATTGTCTCCTCTAATCTGAGCAGCTGTGTTTTTGAACCAGCTTCCTTTTGTTCTGTCTGTACTGCAGCACAAGGTAAGGCACTCTTGAACTCCTCTTTTGTTGGTGGGTATCTTCCAGGTTGGGTCCAAACTAAACAATAAATCCCTTTGGAGACAGAAATCTCAGCACTGTGGCTCTCCCTAAATAAAGCTATTTGTCCATCACCCTTCCTGGCTGCAGGGTTTGATTCTGAACCACTTCATGCTTATTGTCACAAGGCCTAAGGTAGAACAGGGTTGGATTCTTCTAAATTGTTATTGTAGGCAAACCAGATTTCATCAATGTGAATTTAAATACTTTGTTTTCTAAATTCAGTTTGAGGTAGAAATGCTGAGTTTAATACAATGCCAAATTATAGAGTTAGGCTGTAGATTTTATCTTCTTCTAGAAGGGAAAATTCGAGTCGTGCATCGGGCTTCAGGACAGGAAAGTGGAGTCCTAAAGCCCCTGTGACTCAGAAGTGCTGCCCTCGGAGAAGGAAGCCATCCCTGGTGGCATGAGCAGGTTTAGAGGGACAAGGCCCTTGGCTACCTGCCAGTAACCACCAGAAGACCACCACAGGGTGTCCACGTCCCCCAGACTCACCTGCCTCACACCTTTTACATGAACACAGGCACTCAGGACAAATAAATGAGGTGCTCTTCTCACTTTGGAGCCGTTGGTTCCGTTAGAATAAACCTAAGTGTTATTCAGGAATAAACCGAAAACTCCTCCCCCCACGCCCCACCAAAATGAGTGCCCTTGATGGAAAGGGAGCCAGGAGTCTAGAACCCTAGGAGGCTAGCGCTGTGCAGGGGGCACCCTCAGAGACCACCCGGCCGAGCCCCTCACTCCACAGAGAGAAGCTGAGGCCGGGGCCCACGGCCAGCTCTGCCCTCCCCAGCAGGCTGCCCCCGGGGAGGAAAAGAGAAACCTGCCCACAGGGATCTCCGTCAAAATCCCATGACTATCATCTTTCCATCCTGAAACATTTTTAAAATTGTGAACTCTATAGTATATGCCAAAGAACCTACAAAACATATACGTACTCTTCCCTCCTGCTTCTCTTTCTACATTATTATTATTATTAAAAAAAAAAAAAATCCAGGATCAAAGAAGGAGCCTTTTGCAGTCTGTGCTCAAAAGGGAGGGGGGTGAACGGAGGTAAGGCAGCATGATGTCTTGCATATATTAACATTGACCCCTCGGGGCGGGTCTAAGTTGAGTAATAGCCCGCGTGCTCACATCGGCGCTTCTCCCTCCGCAGCGCAGCCCCGGAGCGTCCCGCGTGGGCAGGGTCCGGCCCCGCCCGCCTGAGCCCCGCACCCCTGGCCGCCAGCTCAGTGACCCGCCAGCAGGGCAAGGCTGGAGCAACAGCTGATCTTCTGGTCATTGTTGTAGCTGCAGCCTCTTCCGGCAGGACAACAGTCCACAAGGTCACGGCCTGCAGGAATCCCCTAACTCTGCACGGCCCAATGCAAATATTTAAAGACACCACGCACATATAAATTGGTTATTCGCTCTTTGGAAGAAATGTGCGAGCCCTAGATCCTGATTCTTGGTTCATACGGTTCTTTGGTCCAAGCATTATTGATTAAGGGCCCAGGGCACCGGCTAGTCATCTAATTTAAAAATAATTATTTGAGAAAACAATTCCAATGAGTGGACTGCACAACCCAAAAACACTGCAGAAGTGGCCTCTCGTGGATTCCTAACAAGCCCTGTGATTCTCACCGGTAAAATGGCTGTCCTCGTCCCAGTGAGCCGGGGCCCTGCACAGCTACCTCTTCAGCCCTGGGCTTGGCACGGAAGCTCCGAAGCACCTTCCTGCTCCAGTGCTCTTGACTCCCGGGTATTTCCAGGCTCCCCCTCTCCAATCTACTTGCATCTTGTCCACTACGGAACTTTCCCTTAGGAGCCACCTGGCACCTCAGCCTTGTGAGCAAAACCTTCTTTCCTCACCCAGGCCTATTTCCACTCCGGCTCCAGCAGGCAGAGGACCTTCATGGACCTGGGGGATGGATGACAACGAACGCAGGCCTCACCCTCCGGACTTCCGGAGGCTCCATCCTGTCCCCAGACACCCTTACTCAGCGTGGCCCCGGGGCTGCTCCTGAGGCTCCCTCTGGTCCTTCCCCCAGCCCCTCCCCACTCCCCTCCTGTCACTGTGGCAGGATTGAGACCCTTCACTGGGCTGAGCAGTTAGAACCGGTCTTTGGGGACGGTGTTCAGGGTTACCTGCAGCTGCAGGAACTGCGGCTGGAGAGCAGAACTCACCAGAACTGCTCCTCCAGCCTCACCATAGGCGGCTTCCTCTCTTCCACCACAGCCTGAGGCCCTCCTGTCCTTTCTCCCAGCACTGGGCTTATATTAGCCACACTCATGTCCAAGTCTGTGAACACGAGTTGGGGATGGAAGCAGGGCCTCTGGTGAAAGACCCCCTTGAGGAGGGCAGGCGTCGGCCTGGCTGCCCGATCAGCCGTCAGGACTGTTCTCCAGTCTACTCGTTTTGACCACATGACCGTGCAGAGCTCTAGCCAGCCGGGGCAGCGCGTGCTTCCCCGAGGCTGGCTTTGGGCGTGGCCACGTGAATGACTTCGGTCACTTAGCAGGCACCCCCAGTGCAGTGACTGCCTGAAATGTACTCCGGGGGTGTGGCTTGTCCTCTTACCTGTCTCAGTTCTCCCTCTCTCTCTGTCCTGAGTGCTGCTCCGGATTGGCGCCTAGCACTCTATTCATTCCCTGGCCCAGGGGTGAAGGTAGGTATGGGAACCCAGGGAGGGTGACCAGCCTGATTGCCCATCTGGTACCTCTGTGTGTTCCCTGGTCAGCTGCTCTGGGACCCACCCTCCTGCGCTGGCCTCTCCCAAGAGCTCCTCAGTGTCTCCCGATCTTTTGTGGAAGACAGGTTCCTCCTCCAGTTTCAGGGCTGCTGCTTCCTTTAACCTGATCCATGAGAGCTCTCAAAACTTGAAAGATTTGTGTTATTAACTGACGCTTCATCTTGTAGTTCAAATCACTAATTGCTCCTCATACTGACTTGTCAATTAACTTCAGTGAGACAGTTTTCCAATAAAGCGCTTAAATAGCCCCAGCTTTTGAGTATAAAAGCAGAAGGCAGTGAATGCATTTCTATTAAAGGAGAAAGCACCAAAGGAAGTGGGATTTCTAAATATATAAGCATATTTTCAAAAACCCTCATATCAAAGGTTTAAAAAAAAAAAATACAAAAGCAATACAATTCTAAAGTGTGTTAAACCCTGCCAATGTGGGGACATTTGCAGACACGCGTGTGGTACTCAGACCGGCCTGGACAACTCTACCCCAGCATAAGCATCTCACATTCAAGAGTCCATTTTAACTAATTCAATATATATGTCAGAGGCAAATTCATTCCTCTGCAAGCTTAAAGAAAAATTATTCCAAGACAGTTTCATTTTTCTCTACAAGACAAATGTTTAGTGGGTGAATTAACTCTTTGAGTAAAGTTAGATACGTTTTGAAAGCTGCCTTAAACTCTCACAGGCATGTCACCTGTATGGTTGCCCAGGGCCCGCACTCCAAAAGGGCCTACTCCTGGTTTAATGCTCTGCTCTAGGAGTCTTGGACAGCATTGAGAAATGGACCTGCATTTTTCAGTTTGTACCGGCCTCACAAACCTTGTGGCTGGTCCTGCTTTCAGGTCATTATAAGAAGAAAGAGGTTCTAAATAGTCCTTTAGTACCTTTGATCTCTGTCTAATCATTTGTTAATTGACATGTATTCTGGGCCTCCACTTGGGTGACTGAAACCCTCTTCCCCAGTAGACTGAGCTTTTGGAAACCATCTTTCACCTCTTAACTGTGGTGGGAAGGGTCACAGGGGTTGGTCTGATGTCACTGGTTTTCATGGCCAGTGGAGTTACCATATTCCCTTGTCAATTCAAAACACACCCACAGGTTTATGTTCGCTGTCCCGAGCCTGCTTTTCTGCTGCCTTCTTCCCAGAAATAAATGCTGAGAATTTGCTCTTTGGGGTTGGGGGAAATGGCCAATTCAGCCAACTTAGGTTTGTCTGCATTTATGGCAATGATTTAAAAAGGAAATCTAAAAAGTAAAAAGAAAAAGAAAAACAAACAAAGAAACAAACACAGCAGATAGTGCTGAGGCTCCAAGGACAGAGGACAGTTGGCGACATGGGATGTGGAGGCGGGACAGGAGACGGCCACCAGTGCGTGGCTCCAAGTGAGACTGATGTCCCTCCCCTGAGTAAGACAGAGACCGCCCACCTCCTCGTGGAAGACTGCCCGTTAAGGATGTGGGATTGTGTTTATGAATATTTAATTTGTACCTTTTAATGGGTTGGTTTTTTATCATCTTTCTTATTTAAAAATAATTCTGACTTCATTCCCTCCCCAAAAAGGTAAATGAAGGCAAAATAGCGCTGAGAAAGCATCTCATGCGGCTCCCTCACCATTTTGCTTGATTTAATATCCAAGACTCGGTGCTCCCTGAGTCTAGCTGAGGTTACAGAGATGCTCTGATGTGCTCCATCCTTCCTCGCCATCCTCCCGCAGTTCCTGTCCTTCCCCTCTTACCGGAAGGCCATCTGATGAATTACCAAAGAGAAGCTGGACTAGTCTTGGGTCTTTCACCTCCCCCACCCCAAACAGCGAGTGTAATTACCCAGAGTTCATCCAGTGCATCACAGTGGTGCTGGTTCTTCCTGAACAGAGACAAACGCCCAGAGATAATGAACCTGTTTGCCAAACTGGTAACTCGTGGGCACAGCCACATGCTGGAAGTCACTCCAAGAGCCACACAGAGTGAAATAAGAATAAGCACCTCTAGGATACGCTGCAAATGGTGAGATGTATTGAAGAAAAGACACTATTTAACTGTCTAAAGTGTCCTGCCGTGGTCTGGCCCTAATGTTGGCTCAGCAGATCTATAGCAGCTGCCATTTCTACGGTGCCCTGCCGATTACACGGTGCCTTTAGGTACATCGTCGTATCTTCAAGTCCCTGATCTGAGAAAATGCAAAAGGATAACTTCCCACTGGAGATACTCATGATGGGCTTGGAAAATAAATAAAAAGGTAAGGCCTTTATTCATATGAACTAAGCATCTGAAAGGGCAGCGACGGCGTGACAGTCACGCCTGGGTTACTGCAGTTGCTCCTATTCTGCAAAATTGCCTACCAAGTGGGGTTTCCTTTGTCGTCCTTGGCTCCTTTCCCCTGTTTTCTGTACCCTTCTTCCACCTTTAGGCCTCCAGCCGCTCCGTGTGTTCAGCGGCTTACTCGCCGCCTCTCCCCACCTGGGCCTCAGTGCTTGGTTGTTACGCTGCGTCTCCCTGGTTGCAAAACTCCCCATCACACATGGCACGGTGCCCAAGCGGGGACCATGACCACCGATGATGTGGCCCCAGCTCATCTCCCTTTCTGCCCTCCCTCCTTGCTCTGATAACGCTGCTCACAGCGAGTGGCTCTCCATCGACACTTTGGGTTTTCTCACCCCATACCTCTGCCCACCTTGTCCTTTCTGCCTGGACTGAAGGTCAGCACGCATTCACTCTCAAGGTCCAGAGGGTAAGTATTTGAGGATTTGCGGGCCACACAGTCTCTGTGGTAGCTACTCAACGTAGAAGCAGCCACAGACAATAGGTAAATAGATAAGTATGGCTGTGTTCTAACAGAACTTGATTTAGAGACACAGAGAATTGGAGTTTCCTATCGTTTTCACATGTTGTGAAATAGTTTTCTTCTTTTGATGTTTTTTTCTAATCATATAAAAATGTAAAAACTATTCTCAGCCCACGGGGTTGTATGAAACCCAGGAGCTGCCTGGATTTGGCTAACAGGTTGTGGCTGGCCAATTCCTGACCTCGACTAGTCAGGAATTGCTATCTTCTTCAGAAAACTCTGAACGTCAGAGGTGTTGGGCAAAAAAATCCTTCATCCGTGCTCCCACAGGACCCAGTTCATGTTCTTTTTCAGCTCTTCCCATAGGATTTTGAAATGACCTGCTTCTCTGCCTGACTTCCTACTAGCAACTAAGTCCCCGGGGACAGGGCTGGAGCCTCCCCCACCCTGGGCTTCGGGGTCCAGCCCAGTGATCCCAGCTGGGTCAGGGCCCAGGCTTTGCGTGGCCACCGAGTGGAGATGAGTGTTCTGGGGTGACGTCTGAGCTATCTACCCTGGTTTGCCTGGACCCTGGTGGGGAAGCAGACCATTGTGAGAAAGGAGTGTGTGGACTGCACTGTGTACCAGACAGTCACATGATCTGGAAAGAAGGAAACAGTAACTGTGGAAAGCATGAAAGGTATTTGGAACAGATGAGAGCTCTGGGAAGGAGAAGAAACCCTCAAAGGTGGGGCTCGTTAAGGGGCTGGGGCACTTCCCTGCTACAGAGCTCTTCTAAGCCCCAGAGGTGTCTTCTGCCCCAGAATCACCAGCCTCACGCCAAGCCTACAGGCTGAGAATGGCCTGGGGGTGGGGGTAGTTGGGAATCTGCATTTTAAGCAGGCACCCCAGGAGATTCTTCTCCGCATTGCAACTAGCAGACCATGTTGCCCTGCATGAGCACGGACCACTTGGCAGTCTCTGAAGACTGATTCGGGCTGCATCCAAGTTGGGGAATGTCTTAGTCAGTCCAGGTTGCTATAACAAAATGCCTTGTCACTAGACCAGCAGATATAAGACAAACCTGACCCTGTCAGTGAAGCAACTGGAAAAGTCCGTAGCACAGGTTAGATGCACCGACTCTGTAGTCAGCCGCTCTGGGTTTGAGTCCCAGCTCCACCACTTACTAGCGGAGTGGCTTTGGGAGGGGTACTTCAGCTCTTTTTGCATTAGTGCCTCATCAGTCAAACAGCGCTAACAACAGTTCCTGCCAGAGGGTTGTTGTGAGGGTGAAGTGAGTCAGCACATGTGAACGAGTTAGGATAGTATCTGACATACGGTAGCATCGCACTACCATCATCATCATCATCATTCAAGAATCCACAGGCCAGGAGGACCTGTGGGGCCAATATACCAAGTTGGTGCTTTGTAAACAGTTGTTGAACTGTGCTCAACTGACTTCAAACTGAAAACTGAAGCCTCATTGCCCCGCCTATACCACACTCCCAAACTGACCCTGCCCCTCACCCTGGGGCCTCAACTCTTGACAGAGAAGCTTGGTTGACTTCAGGTAGACTTAAGAGCCAGCATGATGAAACTTCCAGCTTCTAGAATTGCACCAACCTGATTCTGAATACTGACTCTGCTATTTAGAACATGATCAGACTGCTTAAACTCTCCAAGAGTATATTTTTTCATCTGTAAACATGGCAAGAACCTCCAGGATAAGGTTCTTGTGAAGATTTAAATGTATGATATTCTACTTAACTAATGACCTTTTTGAGAAAAGAGAATCAATCTACTTAAAGTTATTTATGCAATAATGAACTTAACCTGGTTGAAGTGGTAATATTTTTATGAGCTTTAAAAAAGTAGAGAGGGAATCTATTTGAACTGAATATATTTCTTCCTGATGGGATGGACTCAACGAGTCCTCTCTCCTGCCTTTTACCTACTGTTAACCACCACTCCACATCAGGAGAACAGATTTTATAGACAGACTGTATCAATTAGCTATTGCCACAGAACAAATTACTCCTAAATTTAGTAGCTTAAAAACACAATAACCATTTATTATCTGACTCATTTGTTATGGATCAGGAATTGGGGAGTGGCTTAGCTGAGGGGTTCTGTCTGGGGGTCTCTCAGGAGATTATGATCAAGAGGTCAGCCAGGGCTACAGTCATCTGAAGGACTAACAAGCTGAAGGATTTGATTTCAAGATGGCGCACTCACATGGCTCACAGTCTGGTGCTGGTGGTTGACAGGAGACCTTATTTCCTCCTCAGATGAATCTCTCCATGGAGCTTTTTTTTAATGTTTCATTTCACCAACATTTGTAATATGATGTGATAGATCTTGTTCTGAAGATGTTAAGATTGGTGGCTTCTTGAATGTTCTTTCAACATGGCAGCTGGCTTCCTCCAAGATATAGCAAGGTGGAAGCTGCAGTGGGCCATGAAGTCACACTGTCAATTTCACGGTGCCTGTTGGTTATGCAAGTCAGCCCCTTTCAGTGTGGGAGGAGACTGCACAAGGCTGTGGATATCAGGAGGCAGGAATCACTGGGGACCATCTTGTAGGCTGGCCACATTAACAAAGGACTTAAAGTCTGTTTTCTTAAGGACTAGATTAAACCAACTAAAAAAAATATGTAAGTTGTTTTATAGAAAAACTCCCTTGGTCAAAACTTCATCAAGGTTCCTTAATCTGAAAAATGCTAGAAATAGGAAGCTATTTCCCAAGGCTAGATCTTGCTCATGCCCGAGTGGGTCTGGCATGAGTAAGCTGAGTCTGTGGGATGAATACATCAAAGAGTGGAACATGCATTTCTTACCCCAAAACAAACAGTTTTCTATCTTATCAAACTCTGTCTTGCTGGTATATATGTGTGGTAAATACTGGACCAATATCCAGGTTTTCTTCTTCCTGGAAAGATTCCTGAAACTAGCTCTCATCAATGGAATGTAAGCAGAAATGATGTGTGTCACCTCCAGACAGAGGCAGTTAAGTGAAGTATGATTTATCCATTCTTCTTCTCTCACCTGCCAATAGAATGCAAAGGTAGAGGAAACCACAGCACTAGAAGATGGCAGAGTCACCAGTTGGAAAAAGCCTGAATCCCTGAGTGAATGCATGGAGCAGAGCTCCCTCCCCGTCTCCTGCGAGATGCATGTTGAGCTGAGTGAGAGTGAGAAATAAACCTTTATCTTGTTAAGCCACTGAAACATTCAGGTTTTTGTTACCGCAGCCAGCATTACTTGTGATAACTAATGCCAAGTATAAATCCTGTGTAAATCTTTGCCATCCTGGAATTGCATTTAATTATTACAAAACTGAATCCATGCTTACTTTCTTTCACATTTATGTTTTTTCACAGAACATATCATTTTTTAAATAATAAGAGCACCAAAACCCAAGAACATGGTTCTAAGGTGCAACTGTATAATGTCACAACTTATTACATGACACCTGGATCGGAAAAAAAAAAAAAGAAGTTAGGGCTTAAAAATAAAAAGTAAATAAAGGTTATTAAAAATGCAATACTATGTACAAATTGATCCAATATATTCAAAATTTAAAAGAACTCTACCTCTTAATAAATGTCAAATGGCACAAGGTTCTTTTTATATCCCAAGGACTGAATCAGTAAAAAACAAAACAAAAAAACAAACAAACAAAAAAAACCTTTAACCATATATTTCTAGAATTAAAGGTCGTCTCTGGAGACTTCAATAAGACATAAATAGTTTCTAAAACCTTGTCAGCATCATTGAGGACTGTTTCTCCATCCTCTTCTAGAAGAAACTAGATCACATTCTTGTTTTGTGATTTAGGCTATTATTTTTTGTCTTCTCCCTGTGGAAACCGAGCACCATCAGGAAAGAGAAGAAAGCACAGGAAATGAGCTCACTTTATCCCATTCATCTTCCACCTTCTTGGGCTGGGTCTCCTGTGCTTTTGCACCACCCACTCCTGAGGCTACCACCACCTCAAGGGATCTCTTCTTTAGATTGCGTGAGATCCCAAACTCAAGCATTTCTTGGGACAGCAGCAGAGATCCAGCCAAGAGGTGGAACTCCCAGCCCCCATCAGGGCTTCAAGCCTCCAGGCCGTTCTCGCTTCAAGTTTCTACCCAGAGAGCCCTTTGCTGGTCACATCTGTGGCACTGTAACCTCAGGCTGAAGAAATCTCATTTCTCTTTTTTTGCCCAAGTCTCTTCTTTGAGTTCGCTTTATTGACTCTGGACTTGATCCAAAGGATGTCCTTCCAAACTTTTCCTCGGGGGGCCTGAGTGTGTCTGACTCTAGATGGGGTGCTGGGGCGGGGGTGGGGGCTATACCGGGAGACGGCGTATCTCAGCAACCACAGGACAGTCTCACTGACGTGCCTGATCTTGCTGGTTCAGCTTCTGGCTGGGAATAAAACATTTCCTGTCTCTCTCTCTCTTTGTTTTTCTCTTTTTTTCAAAAGACAAAGACAAATAAAGCTGAGTAAAGAAAGCAATCATTTTCTTTGTGTCTTGGGGTATTTCTTTTCTCTAACATCTTTCCAAAAACTGAGCTGCTTAACACAGTGCAAAGTAAAATGAGTGACGTCTTTGAGAGGGCTAGGGAATCGGGGTCTTATAAAAGAAAATTTCCAGTACATTAAAGGTAGGAATTTTCCTCTCTATCAGTATGTGTACAAAAGAACAGAGACCCAGGCCACTGATGTAACTGTATGAAAAATAAAGGAATGTGTGGCAAAGGAATAGTCAAAATACTTGAACTGAAAACAAAGCGGTCATTTTTACAGACCCGCCTTAGACACAGAACAGTTGATTTGGATGATTAATTCTAGCACATCTGTATTTACATGATCTGGAAGACATAAATTACTAACACACAGGAAAATTCTGAGGGAAAAAAAAAAAAAACAAAAACAAGTAAACTTCGGCTCCTTAAGTATCTGATGAAGCTATCCGGTGAGATTTACTGTCCTCATCTATATGTGGAAGTCTTGACCTAGCGTGAGTGTGCCATCTAGTGGAGTCACAATAATTGCCCTGATTAGATTCAGTTCAGAAAAGGTGCCTTGAATTTCTTCTCATCAACTACAATAAATGGAGGTAGAAAGAGGGTGGGAAGGGACAGACTGGGATTTCAAAACATAGAATAGATAAGCAAGATTATACTGTATTGCACAGGGAAATATATACATGATCTTGTGGTAGCTCACAGCAAAAAAAATGTGACAATGAGTATATGTATGTTCATGTATAACTGAAAAATTGTGCTCTACACTGGAATTTAACACAACATTGTAAAATGACTATAACTCAATAAAAGATGTAAAAAAAAAGAATATGAAAAGGAATATATGTATATATATATATAACTAAAACATTATGCTGTACACCAGAATTGATAACAGCATTGTAAACTGAGTATACTTCAATAAAAATAAATAAATAAAGTAAATTTTTTAAAAAAAGAAGGTAGAAAGAGTATTTATGTGGCATCCACATGAGCTAGTTCCAAATTAAGTAAGCCAATCATGGAGTGAAACCTCATGAACGTCACATAAACTCCTGGTGTCATCATCTAAAAGCATCCACTCAAATGTCAAGATGTGGACTGTGTCTGGACACGGAAGACACCACCAGCTCTGTAGACGGTCACTGCCCTCCAGCAGTTTAAGTGGTGAGGACAGGGGTTACAGACTTCTCTCTCCTTCTGTTTATAAGGTCCTAAGAGGTAGTGATAGTACTTGTAGCAACTAGCAAAGATCCAGAAGAAAGATCCCCAAATCCAACAGCCATCTTTTAAATGACCAAAGCAACACTGACGTCCTGAGCCGCTTCCTCTGAAATAGTGATGATCCTTGTCAATTTTCTCTCTAAGTGTGAAGCCTCATAACACCATCTCTGGCTCTCTCTTTACCTGGAGTCCCCAGCTCCCTGACCTGTGTTCTGGAGGTCGTCAATACCCACTTGAGTTGTCCCTAGCCCTCAGATTTCCCCAGTTCTCACAGTTCTCTGATCAGCAATTTACACTCTCAATGGCGGTGCTCAGCACCAACCACAGTGAAAGAGTCAGAAGAAACTCGGGGAAGAAAATAGAAAACAATCCCCATAGTTTATTTTACGAGTTGCTTTGAAATGACTGCACATTTCATGCAGACCTATAAAAACATACAAATGTACAGCATGGTAAAATCGCTGAGCTAAGAGAAAGCAAAAAAAATTTTTGCAAGTGAAACCGACAAAGGCTTGATCTCCAGAATATATAAGCAGCTCATACGACTCAATAAGAAAAAAATAAACAACCCAATCCAAAAATGGGCAGAAGACATAAACAAGCAATTCTCCAAGGAAGACATACAAATGATCAAAAAGCACATGAAAAAATGCTCAACATCACTAATTATCAGAGAAATACAAATCAAAACTACAATGAGGTATCACCTCACACCAGTCAGAATGGCTGTCATTCAAAAATCCACAAATGACAAATGCTGGAGAGGCTGTGGAGAAAGGGGAACCCTCCTACACTGCTGGTGGGAATGCAGTTTGGTGCAGCCACTATGGAAAACAGTGTGGAGATTCCTCAAAAGACTAGGAATAGACTTACCATATGACCCAGGAATCCCACTCCTGGGCTTGTATCCAGAGGAAATCTACTTCAGGATGACACCTGCACCTCAATGTTCATAGCAGCACTATTTACAATAGCCAAAACATGGAAACAGCCTAAATGTCCATCAACAGGTGACTGGATAAAGAAGTGGTGGTATATTTATACAATCGAATACTACTCAGCCATAAAAACCGACAACATAATGCCATTTACAGCAACATAGATGCTCCTGGAGAATGTCATTCTAAGTGAAGTAAGCCAGAAAGAGAAAGAAAAATACCCATATGAGATCGCTCATATGTGGAATCTAAAAAACAAAAACAAAAACAACCAAACAAAAACAAAGCATAAATACAGGACAGAAATAGACTCACAGACAGAGAATACAGACTTGTGGTTACCAGGGGGGTGGAGGGTGGGAAGGGATAGACTGGGATTTCAAAATTGTAGAATAGATAAACAAGATTACACTGTATAGCACAGGGAAATATACACAAAATGTTATGATAACTCACAGAGAAAAAAATGTGACAATGAGTGTGTATATGTCCATGAATAACTGAAAAATTGTGCTGAACACTGGAATTTGACACAACATTGTAAAATGATTATAAATCAATAAAAAATGTTAAAAAAAAAAAAACTTCTGTATCTTTTGGAAACAATTGAAAAAACTGAAATGTGTCAGATTTTTAAAACATATTCTACTTTTGAAACTAGAATATTCCAAACAGTTGATAACATTTGGTGGTTTATTTACTGTTTATTGTTGCTAAGATATAATTCACATAATGTGAAATTCACCATTTTAAAGTATATAGTTCAGTGGGGGTTTTTTTGGTTATTCACCAAGCTGCACAAACATCACTTCAAACTAATTTTATAACGTTTGCATTACTCCCCAAAGAAACCCCTACCTTGGCAGTCACTCCCTGTCCTCTCATCCCACGCCAGCCTCTGGCAACCAATAATCTACTTTTTATCTCTGTGGATTTGCCTAGTCCATTTATTTTATATAAATGGCATCATGTACTATGTGGTCTTTGGTGTCTGGCTTCCTGCACTTAGTACGTTGGAAGTTCATCCATCTTGTAGCGTTATAATACTTCATTCTTTTTTATGGTTGAATGATAGTCCATTGTATCATAACACATCATTTATTGTACACTTAGCAGTTAATGGAACTTGGGTTGTTTCTACTTCTGGCTTTGTTATAAGTCATGCTGACATGAACACTCATGTACAACTTTTTATATAAACATATGTTTTCAATGCTCTTGAGTATATGTTATAGGAGAGGGATTGATGGTAATTTTCTCTTTAACTCTTTGAAGAACTGCCAAGCTCCTTTGTTTTTTAACTGTAGCTATACCACTTTACATTCCCATCAGGAATTTTTCTGTGTTTTTACCAACACTAGTTATTTTCTATTTTAAAATTATTGTTCTTTTTACTGCTATCCTAGTGGGTGTGAAGAGGTCATTACTTTTTAAGGGCAAGTATTAATGCAAATACAGACTGGAAAACAAATTGATGATCTTGGGCATGGAAAAGACCTATATATTTTAAGGTCAACTATATATTTTGACCCCTAACCCTGAAAAGAATAATTACACAGGTTGTTTACCTATATATTCTGCTACCAGGACATTTTTAGAATCACAGAGACTTAGAGTAACTGTCAGAGGAGATTCCTCAGCTGATGAAAGAAATTTCTCTACAATTTACCTGACAGTTAATCATTTCATCCAACTCAACCAATGACAGGAAACTCCATTCTTCACAAACATTACCATTTTATTTATAACTTCTAGAATGTCCTTCCTTACATTTAAGGTTTGTCATCTTCTAACTTCTTGTAAAGTTTGAGACCATGTGAAAAATCTTGAACTGTATCAAGCCACCTACCAAGTCCTTGTCCTCAAAATTTTTTTCCATTAAGCTATCTTCAGACCATTACGTTTCCTATGAAGTCATGCATTCCGTTCCTTCGCCAACTCTGATGTCTTCCTCTAGGTATTAAAATGGGTCAATATCCTCCTAAACATGTATCACTGAAATGTGAGCCCAGTGTGCTCTGGACAGTGGGAACACAACGAGAGCGTTATTTAGCTGTGATACTGTGATTCCTCTAATAATGGAGTCTGAGGCTGCAAGACTTTCTGCAATTATGTAATCTACTACCTCAAACTGTGCTTGTGCCAATCAGCTAAAAACTCTCTGAACTTTTTCAAGTGACCTGCTGTCACCCCACTGTTCTTGGCTGGTTAGTTTTCAAGGCTTGTAAGACTTTATCCTTATTAAATCTCATTATTTAAACTTTAGTCTCTAATTCCAGGTTTTGAGAATCTTTCGGACTCATGAGTCTGTTTCCACTTCACTAACTACCTCTCTCAAATTTATGTCAATCATAAGTTAGAAGGGCATTTTTATTGGTCTTTGACCAACTCATTGTTACGAACCACCCAGAAAGCCTCCTCTCTTGGATAGTACCTATTCTCGGATGCAGCACCACCATGCAGTTCAAACATCTGTTCACTTGTCTGTCTCTCTATTAGATTAGACTCACATTGTTCTTGCAAGTACTTGTCACTCAACAAGTGTTTGTTGAATCGAACTGAACTGAATCTCCCATTCAAATGCCAGCTTGGAGCTTTGTTGATAGGACCACTTGCCAAAACACACGAGACATCTCCTATCTCTTGCTAAAATCTCACTGATTAGTTATATTAAACTATAACCAAGGAAGGGGGAAAAAATCTGTTCATTGATACCTTCTGCTTAGCTAATAATTCACTTCCTAATATATCATCCTCTTCTTCCAAGTTCTTGTAGTAATAGTTTATATTCTTTCAGTCTTTTCTATGTGCTAGGATCCGTACTAAGCATTTTACATGTTTCCTCATCCCATCCTTAAAGCAAACCCACAAGTCACAATTATTCCCCATTCTAGAGATGAGGAAACTGAGGCATACAAGGAATTTAAGTCAGTCATCCAGGGTTCTATGTCTAATAGCTAGCCAAGCAAAAATCTAAACTCAAGTCAAATCTAATCTGGAGCCAGAAAGCCAACAGCCATGCACCTTGGCACCTTTTATGAAGTCATGACTTTCATCTAGAAACGAGATGAAATACTATTGTGACGTGCCACTGAGAACATCCATTTTGCTACTGGCATCCACAGATTTCTGCTGGTGATTGATAATCTTTCATTCAAAAGTGATCGCAAGGGAATGATGTGTTTTGCGGCTGCAGAACTTTGGACAAAACTGTTTTGATTTTCAGAGATTTGGGGATTATTTTGATTCCACTTTAGAGTGGCTGTTTATTTGATTTGCATTCCTTCACAACAGAGACCAAAGATAAACTAATCCATTTCATAGTTTGCAATGAATCTCCAATATTTCTGTCCTCACTGTGACCATCACATCTAATATATAAATGGTGCTTTATAGCTTCAAGATAAAAATGATCTCAATTGATTCTTACACAGAACAGTAGGAGTAGACATGACTGATGTTACCCACCCGAAGAGGGAGAACGCAGAGGTCGTCTTCTGACTCTTGGTGTAGGAGACTTCTGCCCACTCAGGGTGGCTTACCACATCTGCCCTTGAGATGGCTGGCCTTCTGCAATCCAAGGATCCTGGCTGGCCTATGTTGGCTCAACAGTTTTATCTGTATTTGCTTCTTAATTGTCAGCTGTGATAAAGAATCCTCCCTACAAGGCTTTATTTTATAAATTAATAATTCCAAATTAGGAACAGTCAACCGCACACATAATTTACTATAAAGAAGAATGTCAGTGAGCTGTCAGAATCTCTCCTTTCTAACCTTGGCTTTGAGAAGGACAGAGTTTCTGGTAATTGGCAGACTCATATTCTACATTACTTTTTATGATCAATCATAGAAATAGGGCTTATAAAAAAAAGAAAATGGCATTTTAAATCATATCTATTTGTATATAAGGCTTGGGGCTGTTATAA
Organism: Camelus ferus; assembly: GCF_009834535.1. Classification (NCBI taxonomy): domain Eukaryota; kingdom Metazoa; phylum Chordata; class Mammalia; order Artiodactyla; family Camelidae; genus Camelus; species Camelus ferus. The sequence continues at coordinate 60,273,819 of NC_045703.1, read as the reverse complement.
TACTTCAATATAATTCATCACGTTGAAGTGAACCATTTATCTCGATGACTGTGATCTGTAGCTTCTTCTACAACGGATATGCCACATGTCATATTGAAATTGACAAAGCCTGCAGTTCTATGTGATGAAGAACAAACGCTGAAGGATGCTTTAGAAAAGACTTTCCCTACTCATGCAAGGCGGCTTATGTTTAGATAACAATGTAATATGATCATTTGCACTCAAGAATGGTGGAAAAGGAAAATATCTCAGAAATTGCCTTCCTTATTTTCTTTATTGCTCCCATTTTTTCTTTGTTTTTTAAAAAAGAAAATTCAGTACTATTAGCTGCCTTAAATCTTTATTGAAAGTACACATATTTAAAAAGGAAGTAATAGAGATTCGTGCATTTAACAAATACTCATATTTCATCAAGTATTGACTTGGCCCTGAAACCTAGCGTTTGGATATGAAGTCTTAAAGAATTAAAGCTACCGTCTATTAGCTTTGATTTTCATGTCCTGTATTAGTTTTAATTAGTGGATATCTGCCTCTTTTGAGCTTTATTTTCTCTCCAGGTTCTCCTCAACAAATTTCCCTTTACAGGTCACTGCCAGAGTTCACTCTGGCTCTTGTTTAGTTTCTGCCTCTAAGCTAGGAAACTCTGAGTTTTACTTCCAACGTGGGAAAAAAAATCATGCATGGATGAAAACTGGCATCAGTTAAATCGCTCCATTCCCCTAGACGTCAATTAAGGGAATTGCAGAAGTGTTAATTCAATTGCATTTAAACACTTCAACTTCTAATTGAAAAGCAGAAGTCCACTAGCTTCTTGGTACACAAACAGTTTGTGATAAAGGTTTCACAAGGCTCCATCTCAATGTTATGAACAGAATCATTGACACGCATATGTTTGACATGATCCTTTTTGTTTCAATGGTTCATACATTAAGTCTAAGGCCATATAGCTTTCTGGGATCACTAGCCCAAGTTTTTTTCAGAAATTAATATACTAAAAGTTTAGAAGGTAAAGAAGGAAGATCATACAGAAACTAGTGGGGCAGCTGATTCCAGAAAACGATCCTCAAAGACACACAAACAGGCCCAACCTGCCAAGCCAATGGCCGGGGCCTGCCAAGCCAATGGCCGGGGGGAGGCATTTAACGCGGCTCTGTCCCTGAGGGCACGCTGTCCCTCTGGCCTCGCTGGGCTCCTGCGTCCCAAGCTGAGGTCCAGACCCCTAGCTCGGCAGGTGCAGCAACTTGTGCCGGGGCAGCGGCTGAGCGTGGCAGGCTCTGAAATGCCATCGTGAGAGAAAAGAGGGGCTTGTTTTGTCTTCCCTCCTTCCTGCTGCTAGTTTAATCGGGTTCTCACCAGGGGACATTCGGCAGAATGCCCAAGACAGCATTCGACTCCCCTGGTGGAAATAGTGTGTGTTTGAATAAAGGCTGAAAATGAATAATATCGGATGTCCAAGTCCAAATATTTCCATAGAAGGAGGATGACTGGAACAGGTTTTCTATTTTCTGAAGCTTTGTCAGAAGGCGGCTGAAGACCACAGGGCCGCTGTGGAATCTTCTCAGGACAAGAGCTCTTGTGTTGTCCGCCAGACTCTGTTCTAAGGTCCTTGAGGGGGCTAACTCCATAATCCTTACAATAATCCTCTGCAGGAGGCATGCTAGGGTCCTTTCTCCCTTTCCACACACGAGAACCCTTGATGGAGAAGCTGACCAGGAGCTTCCGGTTAAGTAGACCTGGAACTTAGGCCCGGTTGCTGGTCTCCAGGACCCACAGTCCTGCCTACCAGGCTCCACCACCTCTTCAGTAAGAACGGGAAGTTCATCTGTGATTTCCATGGGAACTTTGAGGTCAGGAAGTAAAAGGCATGAGTTCCTTATTGCCCTCAGGGCGACCACAGACACTGTAGTTTTTACTTTTAAATTTTATTTTTAAATTTAGATCTATTAGTAAGCACTAGGAAAAACTATCCCTGTTCTAAAAAAAAAAAAAAAAAATTTCCCATAAGACAAAAATAGGGAAGAAAGGAAGGAGGGAGGAAGTGAGAAATGAAGGCTCAGCAAATGGAAAGCAATGGCAGGAGTTCAGAGGGTTGGAGGAAGGGCGAAGTCAGAGTACCTCTTCTCCCTTTCCGCCTTAGACAGCATCCTGGCTGTTGCCACACAGACCTGTGGCCCCTACCTGTCAGGTCATCCATGTTCCCAGCTTCCTCCAGGTGGTCCCTCTGGTAACATCCTCCCCAGCTCCCCACCGCCACTGCCCGCACAGCACCGGGGAAGGGCGGGGTAATGGCTCATCAGCCCTCGTCTCCTTTGGTCTGTCAATGCTCCCATCAACTTTGCAACCAATTTCTTTTTTAAAATCCCTTTATGGAAATAAAGGGTGTCTGTCCCCTTGGCTGGACCTGTCTAATACACCTTGTAATACCTTTCTTAGAATGCAGCAACATGGGTCACATCCATCCCTTCCAAGAGCAGAGAATGGGCTTAGAAATCCCTTTCCCAGTCCAAAAATCTATATAAACATGGTGTTTAGTAAGCCAAATGCTCCCAGTTTGTGACCAGAAATGAAATTATAAACTCAGAGTGCCAAGAGTGTGGATGTTGCACTTGCTTTAATCCCATCCCGCCACTCCTCTCCGCAAATACATACCCTTACTCTGCCCATAATGATGTGGGTTTTGTTGTAACTGGTTTATGTCACTACCAAATCTGAGAGACCCAGGCTCTCTTTTTTTTTCCTCCAAGAGTTTCCCACCAAAAGTGCAGAAAATGTTTTGGTGAAGTCACCCGATCATCCAGAGATGGCATCAAATTGCAGGGATTCCCTGCAATGTGAATCCTATCAGACAACAATTACCAAGCCCTGACCATGGACCAGGCCGTGTGCTGGGTGCCCAGAGGACACCAAGCTGAACCAGGCTTGGTTCCTGTGCTCTGAGAGCTGAGAGTCCAGTGGAGGGCTTGACTCGAGGAAGAGGATGCAAGTGATGTAGGAGGGAACACCAGGGATGCTCGTAGGAGAGAGATGAGCCCAGCCTTGGTCTTCCCCAGTAGAAGTCTGATTGGAGAATCTGGGGAGACTTCTCCAATAAAGTGACAGAAAGCTGGGCCTTAAAGGATGGGAGGATGAAGCTGGGAGAAGTATGTGGAACAGATGTCTGGGTCTGAGCAGGGAGGGCAACCGTAGGGGATTAAGTGGCACCGAAAATGGCCTAGTTTGACTAATCAGGACCCTGTGTGGGGAAGCAGACCGTCTGAGTGATGGTGGGACACCCCGATGCTGGATTCTTGAGTTAGTTCTCTTTTATACACTCTCTGAATACATGCTCAGCCGAGCGCTCTATCTGTCTCTGTCTCTGTCTCTGTCTCTGTCTCTCTCTGTCTCTCTCCCTCCAGATATCCGAGTCTGGTGGAGCTGGTCCTTGGGGACTAGGAAAGACTGTTAGCGCCTCTGTGACTCACATCCCCAGCTCCTCTCTGCCCCCAGCCCGCTCTGCCCTTGCCCTTTCTCCAATTGTGCCTCTTCAAGCCCCCTTTGGGGGTTTCATTTTCCTTCCTTTTGGTGGTCCTGTTCTCTGGTTGCTGCTAAATGATACATACATTCCAGGCGGGATCCAAGACAGTGTGTGATGAAAACCAAATGCAAATCAGCTAGAAAAAAAAAAAGCCAGAGTAAACACAAACTTCAAGCCCTCAAACTGAGTTTCCAAAGCTGAGCCTCCATCCAAGCTGTCCTCTAGGGCTCGGCCGCTCCGCCAAAGCGGTCCCCAGGGGACGTGCGGGGAGCAGGAGAGAAGGTCTCTTGGTGTTCTTTCTTTGCTTTTTAAAGATTGATGTGATCTCAGGGCTTACACAGGGAGCCTCTGCTGGGTCGGCATTCCCTCTGCCAGCAGAGTGGCCTGTCCCCCAAACTCTCCCTCTCTGCTGAGATTCTGCATCCCCCCATCACCACAGCCCCCTTTGCCCCTGCAGCTCTGTTCCTATACTCTGAGTCAGATCCTCGCCTGCTGAAGAATCTTCAGGAACTACCCTCACCTCCACGGGGAGCGTGTGTCTGGCCCTCACCAGCTCAGACCCCATGGGCTGGCCTGCTGGCTGCTCAGTGTGAACTCACTCCAGATTTTCTTCCTGGGGCAGAACTTTGGACCTACAGCTCAAGGGACTGTGTTTACAACGACTGCTTCCTTTTTGGCTTTAGGGAGCGAGCAGCCTGTGCGCAAATCCCAGCTTTGTCCCTGAGATAGTTTGTAACCCTGGACAAGTCACTGCACCCTTCTGGGCCACCATCTTCTCAGTCATTCAACAAATACTTACATAGCGCCACTGTTCGGGGCGCTGGGGATACTGAGAGAGCATGAGTGATAAGACGTCTTATAATTTAAGTGTGATCATGGAAGACCCTCAATATATGAGTCTTAGAACTCGGTGGTTGGGGGGACCGAGGAGAGCAACTTGATAATTTCTAGTTGAAATATGAATGCCCTTCAGCCCAGCAACTTTCTGCCCAGTTATATATACCCTAGAGAAACGCTGAAGACATTTAACAAGGAGAAAGAATGAACAGGAAAGAATTTAAATGCCAATTCACAAGAGAATGAATAATGTGGGATATATTCCCACAATGGATGGTGCAGAGCTGCGGAAATGAATGAACCAGAGCTTCTCACAACAACGTGGACTGTGTCACAGACGTAACACTGGCTTAGAGAAGCATGTCACAGAAAAAATATGTAAAGTGCAACATCATGTGACATTAAAAATATGCAAAATCGTATCACTTGTTATTAAGTGGCAAATTCACTACACAGGGAGGTTGGTGCTTTCCTCCCTGGAGGGATGGATTTGGGGAAGAACGTAGGAGGCATCAACTGCGCTGATGATGTTCTGTATCTACCCCAAGTTGTGGTTATGTTGTTACTTATTACAGTATTCTTTAGATCTGTGTGCATATTTTAAATGTTGCCTTAATTTAAAAACTTATTAGATAATGACAGTTGCTATGAAGAGAATAAAGAGTGACTGGCCTGGGGCTATTTGGATTAGATGGTCGAAGAAAGCTGTGCAGAGAGGTCACAGTTGAGAAGAAAATGTAAATGACGAAGAGGAGCCAGCGCCACAACACCTGGGGGAGGAGCATTTTAGGGAGAGAGAACATTTATTGCAAGGTGTCAGGAACTGGGAAGGATCTAAGCATGCACCCACTTGCATGCTAAAGAGGTAGCCTGCCAGTTTTGGTGCTGGCAGAAGGCCCAAGGCACCTGGGTCAGACCAGGAGATTGTACCATTCACAGCAGCAGGTAGTGCGACCTTCGTGTTCACCTGGGCTCTCCGTGCTCCCTGCCTGTGGGCAACGCAGAGGTAGACTCAGTAAGACTGCTGATGGGTTTCAATGTGGGGGATAAAAGAAATGATAGAAATTTAGGATGCTTTCTAGATTTGAGGCTCCACCCAAAAAAGAATGAACTGAGGATCCTAGCAAGGGTTGAGAAGGACTCAAATTAATTACTTTGAGCACAAAAGCATCTAAGATGCTTAATAGATACCTAAGAGGAAGTGTGTAGGAAGCAGTTGAGTGTAAGCGTCTGGAGTTTAGGGAAGGGGTCAAAGCTGGAGGTACAGACCTGGGAGGCACCGGCAGACAGTGCGTAATTAAAGCCCTGGGACGGACGAGCTCACTTGAAAATGCTGTCGATGTTTATTTACCAGACTAATCTGGTCAGCAGAACCACCTGGAATACTGGTTAAGACCATAGATTTCCAAGTCCCATTTGGATCTCACATTTAAAAATTGTTTATAATATAGATACATGTATTTTTGCACAAATTCAATCTTTTCCTAATATTTATTGAGCACCTATTATGTTTCAAGTACTGCGCTTGGTTGTGATGAAGTAAGCTATATCATCATCCTGCAGTCATGAAGAAAACCCTGGAGAACCACTGAGATTTTGGCACTGATCTCATGGAAGCCTGGACCTGCATCCAAGCTTGTCATTATGAGGGGAAAATACCCCCCTATTTATTTAAGCCACTATGGTTGGGGGTTTTTGTTTATTTGTTACTTTCTGCCAAAAGCATTCTAACGTGAAACACATGTTTTATTATTACGTTTCTAAGTCTAGTACATTTAAATAAAATAAAACTAATCACTTGGGGGAAGAAGGGCTTTAATTAATGCTTGATTAACCCATGTTGAATAAGCAAGACTCCCTTAAACCATCAGTCTCATTTACAAGCATCATTTATTGAAATCTCTTAAACATTTTAAACTCCTTGTATGGACTTAATCATAGCTGACTTTCTGTTTTAACACTTCATTTAATTGACCTGGCAAGTTTACAACCAATTAAACCAAACTGTTCTCATATACTCAAACATCTCTTCTAAACCTACTAAATTAAATTTATAAATATAGTGAATCTATTTTAATACTGTTAATGAGCTAAGTCAGATTTTATTATACCTTTCAACATAAAATTATAAGCTTTAATCAATTTTACATTTTAAATTGGAATCATAAGTTTTAAATATTTAAATTACCTAAATAAGAAACATATGCAAGATTATTCTTAAACTTGACATGAAAGTATCAATATTATGGGTTTGTTTTATTCATCATCTCCATATTTAATACTAAACATTCTCAGACTTGGAAAGTCACTTACTCAATAAAGGAACAGATTTTCAACCTCAAGGAAGTCAAAGTTACTGAGTCAGGGACCCATGACCACAAATACTGTGAAATCTCAGATAAGAGGGTTTTTAGGAGCCAAAATCGGGAGGGAGGTGAGCACTCTGACCCTCTCCGTGGTTACTATGACAACAGGAAACACCTTCAGAGAGGTTTGGTTTTAGAACCTTCATTCCAAGTACCTCTTAGTTACTGTACTTTATTTTTAATTATTAGAAAGTTGGCAACTGTAACTCCACCCAAGTTAGCTAACTTCCTTTATTACTTCATTGGCTCGTATATTTACTTGGCCCTCGGCAGACATTGCTAGCATATTTCCATGTTGCTCTAAGGACATTTTAATGCTGTTGAATTTAATCCTGAACATTTGGCTCTATACCATGACTCTAAAATCATGATGATAACACAAACCATTCCTCTTTCTTGTGACTTTTTAGGAATTCCCCAAATGGGATTATAGCATCTCACATTTCATCAGAACTACTGTAGTTAACTTGCAGGATGTCTGCTCTGGATACTGTTCTCCCTCCAGCCTGGACATCCTGGATGTTATCTGAGACCAACCAAAGGGAGCACTTTTCTGGTCCCAATCTCAGATGTATTAGCCCATTCAGTCAACTCCAGTGCGGGGAGTCTCCTTACTGGCCCCACCTCCTGTTCTCTCTAGTCACCTCTCTCTAAAAGATAGATAAGTACTTCCTGTTTTGAATGTCTGGCCTTTTGTGTGTGTGTGTGTGTGTGTGTGTGTGTGTGTGTGTGTGTGAACATGAAGCCACCACAGCAGAGCTGGGGCAACATTTGTTTCAGACTTTTCATTATTTAAAGATATGTGTGGATTGACTATTTACAATAGCCAAGACATGGAAACAACTCAAAAGTCCATCAACAGACGACTGGATTAAGAAGATGTGGTATATATACATAATAGAATACTACTCGGCCATAAAAAAGAATAAAATAATGTCATTTGCAGCAACATAGATGGACCTGGATATTGTCATTCTAAGTGAAAAAGAAAGAAAAATACTATATGATGTCATTTATATGTGGAATCAAAAAAAAAAAAGGACACAAATGAACTTCTCTACAAAACAGAAACAGACACACAGACATAGAGAACAAACTTACAGTTACCAGGGGGTAAAGGGGGTGGGAGGGGATAAATTGGGAATTCAAAATTTGCACCTTTTGGGGAGTGATGGAAATGTTAGCTATCTTGATTGTGGTGGTGGTTTCATTAGTGGATACAGCTATCAAAATGCATCAAATTGTACATCTGAAATCTATGTAGTTCACTGTACAGGAATCATACCACAATAAAGGTGTTAATAATAAATAAAGATATGTAAGGATTGAAACATTACAATTGTTCCCATTTCACCAAATTATAAGGGAGTGCTCTGATGATATCCGGCAAAAGAATAGTTATGTGCCTCCTGCCTCTCAAGCATAACAGTCATTGATAACTATGTTTTATCTTAGGTTATAGATAATTCTCAAAAATGTTTACTTTTTTTCAGTGTCATATCAGTTCAAATATTCTTTGAAAACTCCAGTATTTAGATAAATTCATTGATGTATCATCTTTCTAAGGTGAATAATCACCCCTATGTTTAGGAAGGAGATATATATGTTTATATGGATTTCCTTGGCCCAAACTGATGTTATATTTAAAAGCTGTATAGGACAAATACCAACCAATCTTAATGTTTACCTTTCAGAAGAGAATCTTTAAGCCTTTCACAATCCTAATTCTAGTTTCATCCATTTCTTCAGCCTTCCTTTCTCCCTCCACTTTTTTTAAACATTTTTTATTGATTTATAATAATTTTACAGTGTTGTGTAGAGCACAATTTTTCAGTTATACTTGAACATATATATATTCATTGTCACATTTTTTTCTCCATGAGCTACAATAAGATCTTCTATATATTTCCTTGTGCTATACAGTATAATCTTGTTTATCTATTCTACATTTTGAAATCCCAGTCTATCCCTTCCCACCCCCCGCCCCCTTGGCAACCACAAGTTTGTATTCTATGTCTATGAATCTGTTTCTGTTTTGTATTTATGTTTTGTTTGTTTGTTTGTGTGTGTGTGTGTGTTTTTTATTTTAGATTCCACATATAAGTGATCTCATATGGTATTTTTCTTTCTCTTTCTGGCTTACTTCACTTAGAATGACATTCTCCAGGAGAATCCATGTTGCTGCAAATGGCATTATGTTGTCAGTTTTTATGGTTGAATAGTATTTCATTGTATAAACATACCACCTCTTCTTTATCCAGTCATCTGTTGATGGACATTTGGGCTGTTTCCATGTTTTGGCTATTATAAATAGTGCTGCTATGAACATTGGGGTGCAGATGTCATTTTGGAGTAGGGTTCCTTCTGGATATATGCCCAGGAGTGGGATTCCTAGGTCATACGGTAAGTCTATTCCTAGTCTTTTGAGGAATCTCCATACTGTTTTCCACAGTGGCTGCACCAAACTACATTCCCACCAACAGTGTAGGAGGGTTCCCTTTTCTCCACAGCCTTTCCAGCATTTGTCATTTGTGGATTTTTGAATGATGGCCATTCTGACTGGTGTGAGGTGATACCTCATTGTAGTTTTGATTTGTATTTCTCTGATAATTAGTGATATTGAGCATTTTTTCATATGCCTATTGATCATTTGTATGTCTTCCTTGGAGAATTGCTTGTTTATGTCTTCTGCCCATTTTTGGATTGGGTTGTTTGGAATAACTCTCCCAGACTTCAGACAATGCTATAGAGCTACAGTCATCAAGACAGCATGGTATTGGTACAAAACCAGACATATAGACCAATGGAACAGAATAGAGAGCCCAGAAATGAACCCACAAATTTTTGGTCAACTAATCTTTGACAAAGGTGGCAAGAATATACAATGGAATTAAGACAGTCTCTTCAGCAAAAGGTGTTGGGAAAACTGGACAGCAGCATGTAAAGCAATGAAGCTAGAATACTCCCTTATACTATACACAAAAATAAACTCAAAATGGATCAAAGATTTAAACATAAGACAAGATACAATAAACCTCCTAGAAGAAAATATAGGCAGAACATTATCTGACACACATCTCAAAAATGTTCTCCTAGAACAGTCTACTCAAGCAATAGAAATAAAAGCAAGAATAAACAAATGGGACCTAATGAAACTTACAAGCTTCTGCACAGCAAAGGAAACCATAAGTAAAACAAAAAGACAACCTACGGAATAGGAGAAAAATTTTTGCAAATGAAACCGACAAAGGCTTGATCTCCAGAATATATAAGCAGCTCATACGACTTAATAAGAAAAAAACACTTTTTTTGTTATATCCAGCTTTATTTCCTAAGGTCAAAGGTGTTTGTTTGGGGGAAAGAGACTTGTAATGCTCTCAGCCTCCCCTCCTTCCAGACGAGGGTGACATTTCTTGATCTTCAGATGAGGCGATGTGACTAGTTTCGGTCACATCAGGTTTCGGGTTGTGAGGGTGAGGGAGACGTTCCTGGGCCAAGGTCTGTAATCACTGGGTACGTACCTCCAATTTTCTCTTCCCCCAAGTGAGGAGACAGTGTGCTCTGGACAGTAAAGTCACAAGACAGCTGAGTCACCCCAGGGAGAGCAATGGTTTTGGAGGGTTGTGGGGGCCTGTGGGTGCTTTTCCTGCCAAGAAATAAACTTTTAAGTCCCAGAAGTGTTGGAGTCATTGATTGTCACAGTCCTTCTTGGTTTTTTCTCCCCTCTCATGACATTGACTTGTTGGAGAGTCTAGGCCTATTTCTTGTAGAATGGTCCATATTCTGGGTTCTTCTGATTCTTCCATCATGTCAATTGGCTTGTTTCTCTAACCTCAGCATTAACTGTAAACTGGGAGTTAGGTGTAGAGACTTGATTGGTTTCTGCTTAGACCTTTTGGGCAAAGAACACTTCATAAGTGATGCTGACCCCGGCATATTGCATCCCAACAGGAGGAACTCAGTGTCCGTTCTCCTTCTTTAATGATGTGCTAAGAGTTTA